>NC_068944.1:67960817-70360817 GCF_026419915.1 Harpia harpyja
TATTCACCTTCATCACCATTGTCTGCTTTATTTCTATATGAATGTGACTGTATATAGTGAAGACCTGTACCTTATGTTGCATCCATGTGTTTGTAATGTATTTGAGGAGATTTAGAAACTCCTGTTGAGTGAATCCTTACTGGTATTAGGCCTTAGCTCTGAAGAGGTGCTGAGAAGTAGCTTAAAGCCTTATTTTTATTAAGACCCTGGTTTTGTTCATTAGAACTATGCATTAAACCCTACAGTTTTAATAGAAACTTGGGAGTAAATTGCCATGTTGCTTCAAAACTGCTGAAGTGTAATCTCATGTAGCTGCAAGGACTGCTTGCCCACAGTCTGACAGCTCTGCTTCTCAGATTGCTTTGGACTTGTCCATTTTCTCTCCTGCTTAGCATCATTGGTCCACTGACAGCCACTTGGATGTGCAGCTCCCATCGTTCTGTCACCTCTCTAGCCAGACAGCAAGCATTAGCACCAGTCTCTGCACTGAAAGACTGATAATGTGGCATCTTATTTTATCTCTGTAGGGAGTACTAGCTAAAGGGGTTGCCTTTCAGTGTCAGCTTGATTGTTCTCTAAGCCATTTCTGTAGAAGGAAAAGTGGTTTGATGTTAGGATCTTCTAGGGTCAGATAGAATCCTGCAGCCTGGATTAAGACTGTGGACCTCCACCTGGGCTCTGCCGTGAAGAATCATAGAATCATTTAGGTTGAAAAGGACCTTTAAGATCAAGTCCAGCTGTTAACCTAGCACTGCCAAGTCCTAAACCGTGTCTCTAAGCTCCACATCTACACGTCTTTTAAATACCTCCAGGGATGGTGACTCCACCACTTCCCTGGGCATCCTGTTCCAATGCTTGACAACCCTTTCAGTGAAAAAATTTTTCCTAATATCCAATCTAAACCTCCCATGCCACAACTCGAGGCCATTTCCTCTCATCCTATCTCCAGCCACCTGACAGAAAAGACCAGCACCCATCTCACTACAACCCCCTTTCAGGTAGTTGTAGAGAGCGATAAGGTCTCCCCTCAGCCTCCTTTTCTCCAGACTAAACAATCCCACTTCCCTCAGCTGTTCCTCATAAGACTTGTGCTCTAGAAGAAGAGATTTCAGCCTTCATTCTCCTAGTTTTAAATGCCTTCAGGGAAACAGTGTCAAAAGGATTTTCCCACCACCCATAACAGCTGGTTTGAAACCTGTCTATTTCAATGGGGTCTTTATTCTGTATTTTCTCCATGGTGGTTGTATCTCTAAAGATTGATCTGGCATTTGACAACACAGGTGGTGAGCTCCGTAGTCTGAAAATACAGGGGCATTACTGGGGCAGACTACCTGGAGCCCTACTCCTGTCTACCACTGTCCCATGCAATGTGTTTGTCTTTACCTATGCAGTCACTTGTCCCTGCATCCAGCCGTTCATTAATAGAATAATTGCAGTTGATTATCAGCAGAACTGTGGGGGGAGGTGTGTGTGGGGGAAGACACCTATTGGCTTGCCCTTAAAGAAAATCCTTAGTTTCATACTCAACTCTGAAACTAATGGTTTCTGGGGCCTTATTAAGATTCCTTAACAGTTTTACTTTGTTTGGATTGAATAAAATACCATAAAACTGTTAAATACCAGGAAATACTGTGGGACTAGTGTGATATTTCATATGCATTTCCAAAACTCCTCACAGAAATTTTGCAAATTTTCTTCATGGAAATCTAAAAAAAACCCCAAAATGCTATCAGAGAAGGCAAGGCATGCAAGGTGAGGAATAGAGGTGTCAGAAAAGAGAAACATCTTTCTCCTTTGAATTCCACCTTAAAAACTCTTTTACACTTTATCAGCAATTCAGACCCAAGGGTTAGGCAGTTTCTGTACTAGGCTGCTGTCTGTAACAGTGACCATCACAGTGCCACAGAAACATGGGTGTCTGTCCCTGTCTATAACATCTATAGCCTTTGCCAGTGACTTTAAGCTATTTAGGCCACTCACTACATCCTCTGGTATGCTGATCTTGCTAGAGGAATTTTTTTTTTTCTGATAAAATCAACACAGCTGGCTATTTTATTAATTGCTTTTACCACAAGGGCATGGGGCAACAGGAAGGGAGATTGCAGAAGACTCTGCCTTTGGAAGGTCCAGGGAAGCTGGGATCAGGACAAGTGATGCAAGAAACGTAGCCTCAGTTCTTTCATTATTCTCCTCTTGGAGAGAAAGCAGTCTGTCGCTCATTAGCCCTGGAAGTAACCATCTAATTTACATTACATATTGTAATTTTCTTCCTATTTTTGATTCCTGATTTCAACAGTCTGTTGTTTAGAAATATTTTTTGCTACTGCATTCTGAGATGGCTTAATTTGGAAGTTTTTACATATATGTATTTTTTGCCTGTACCAGATTCCCATTACAGACAAATATAGTGTCCTGTAACATCATCCAAAATGCAATTAATTTGATAAAGCATTCTGTAGTGTGTACTTATAAATACAGTTGGTTTAATTGCCTCTCTAACTGTTGTGACAGTCAGAATATTCTTACAGAGCACTGGAAAAAACACCCGTCTCACCCTCTTCCTTTAAACTACCTGAACAGTTCTAGTGAGAAAAGTGAAAGTTTGGAAACCTGGGTTTTTCAGCGAAGTTTTTGAACCAGAGAGATTTTAGAGTGCTAATGTATGTTTAAAGGAAATTAAAGATTGCTGGATGGATCCACTGGGTATAGCAGTCAGGGAGGGATAATTCTTGCCAATTCCCAATGCTGGTCATCAGCTCACTAGAGGTTTGCACCCTGAGAGGAGCCATATCCTGGTTTGGTCAGGTTCAAGAGAACTAGCAAAAAATGGGGCCAAAAGATGGCCCTGTGCTAGAATGAGGCACTTTTTGTCTTGCTCCTTGGCAGGTCTTGCAAGGAGCTTTGAAGCGGTATGGGCAAAAGTGAATTGAGTTTAAAGCTTTTGTTTGGTTGGTTTGTTATGTGTTTACCAAAGAGAATGCTTTTCCTTTAAATAAACAGCATTTTGCTTTGCTAAGCTGAATTATCACAGGTTAAGCCCTGTTCTCCCTGAGGAGAGGTGGTGTACCAGGGCTTGAAGTAAACCCAAAGAGTGGCAATAAATTGTGAGACCTGGAGTCACAGGATTAATCCTGGAGGGAAATATCACTTCTTAGGAATAATTCAGAACAGGGTCTGCAAACCCTGCGTTCTGCATGGGCTCTCAGAGGGGCCAGGCACTGCCCCCCTGCCCGGTGTGACAGACATGGCAGAGCTCTGGATGTAGGTCCAGCACCACCTTTGGCTTCAGTGGAGCAAGCTCTGCTCACAGGAATCAAATTTCACAAAATCAGGCCTTAAATTTGAAAGAAGATGATTACAGTCTTTATTCAAGCAAAAGAATTGAACATAAGCTGAACTGTAAGGGCAGAGTCAGTCCACCAACTTCAGTGAACTGCATATACTTCAGCTTTACCTACAGGTTTTATGCTAAGGAAAAAATGAACTTACCAAGCATTTTTAGTTCCACAGTGTCATTCCGTTTTCCAGTTCAGTGAAAAGAAAACACCCTGACTTAACAGAGACTTCCCCTGAACAAGCAATGCATAAAAGCAACACAAGGCTATACAGTGCATAGGAAATTATATTCTTCCTTGTTGTACCTTAGTTTTCTCTTTTAAATGGTGATTGATGGGTTTTTGATTGAAGTTCAGTGGCTTGATATCAAAGACAGCAGCTCATAAGATCAGAGAGAAATTATGACTGTGTATTAGTGGCTGGTTATTATTTAAAAACAAAGCCTAAAACATATTGGTTACCCCTTCATCAGACACACTCTCGTGGGTATTCTTTTATGATTGTTCCATTTTCTGAGTCTCACAAAACAATTTAAAGTTAAACATAGCAGAGCTTATTCTGCTTAAGATATCAAGGGAATTTACATAATGACTAATTTAAAAGCAAACGCACAAATTAACTAAATTCACATGTAAAGGAATATGCTTCAAAAGTTAGCACATTTTTTGCTGGCTGGGATTCAGTGGATAATTAAAACCCCTCAACCCTCTTGCTGATCATCAATCCAGAAAATGTGTAAGTAGGTTTATAGAACAAAAGGCGAAGGCCCTGCTCTCGGCATCCTGTCTAGACAAAGAGTTGACCTTATTTAAACTGGTGCACTGGGGGCATCTCCTGGGACTTGAAATCTATGAAAGTTAAGGGGCTAATTGCCTGAGATCAAATCAGAGATGTCTGAATCATAGTGTCCAATAGAAAAGGTGTCCAAAATTTTTATGTGCTTTGGGAATATTTTCAAAGAGAAAATAAAACTGAAGTACCTAGGAAGGAAGGCTGCTTAAACGGGAGTCTGCAATTGCTGTTTCTATTGCTCAAGCCTGCTTTGTTCTACTTGTGCTGTGCTAAAGCTAAACTTTGCACAGTTGTGTTGTGAGCCATATTGGGGAGCTAAGCCAGCTGAAAGCTAAAACCTTTTTTCTTGGGTTGGTTTCCAGACAGATCAGTTCCTCAGTCTGATTCACTGTTGGACCACCAAAAGGTCTTGCATAGGCACAGCCTGAGGAATGATGCTAGGACAGGAAGGAATAGCAAAGAAGTTGAAGTGTAATTATCCCTTTACTGACCATTGAATTGAACACATAATTCATGTAATCCCATGCTGAGAAATATGTTCAGAAATTTGTTGAATTCTTGACTTTCAAGCTGACAAGTAACTATTGTATTAAAATGTGGTAGAGTTTAATACCTCCTTTCACCCCAGCCCAAATGTAAAGACGAAGACGTTCAGCACAGTGCCAGGAAAGGAGGAGAGACTTTAAAAGATTCAGTGAAAGTTACATCATACCTCAATAGTTACCTAATTAACCTGCTTATTTGATGAGACTAAAACTATGATCAAATTGGCTGTCATATAATTATGCTCTTTTCACTAATATTTTTATAATATTTCTTATTTGCATGGCATAGCTCATTTAGGGTAAATTATGGTCTTTTTTTAAAAAGCTGTGATTGTGGGAACATGTGTAAAATGATCTTTTTATGCTTTTTCACTGTGTCATTCAGTCTGTGTTTCAAAATCAGATGTAGATTATGATTGTAAGGAAAAGGAAGTGTTTATTACAAGGATTTGGACTTCTTATAATTATTCTCTGCTGGGTTTTGAGGTACAGTTAACCCTCTTGGTGAAAACATGAGTCTTAGGATGATCTATAGTATCACTGTGAAGATTAAATATCAATAGAGGAAGTAATAATCAAAAGCTCGACTTGAGGAAGGTCTGGATGTTTTGACTCAGCAAAAAGCTGCAGCACACAATTTTAAAATAAGATACATTTTAATATCCTGAAAAGTAGTTTATTGCACAAAGTGAACACTAAAGCAGTGTATGTGTATATATATGTATATGAAAGTACTCTGCTTATATCTGAAGTCTTGTAGCTATTTCAGATTAAGTCTTGACAAAATCTGCGTGATTGTTTTAATCAGTATTTCTTGAGATAACGTTATTCTCTATGGGTTAAGTAGTAACAGGAAAATTCTGAAAACACAATGGTTTTGATTTTAGGCTATTAAACCCTGATTTTGTGGCATAAATTCCATTAGTGTGGGTTTGTGGATGAATTTAAATTTGTGAGGAAGAATTGTGAGGAATTTGTTCTAGACTTTTGAGTTTTAGATTCTTTTGGAGATGTATCATCTGAGTTGGCACCTTTAATAATATTCTTTCTTTAAAATCACCTCTTTGAAGGCCTGATCTTTAGAATCATAGAATCTTTTAGGATGAAAAAGACCTTGAGATCTAGTCCAACCATTAACTTAGCATTGCCAAATCCACCACTAAACGATGTCCCTAAGCACCACATCTACACATCTTTTAAATACCGCCAGGTGACTCAACCACTTCCCTGGGCAGCCTGTTCCAATGCTTGACAACCCTTTCGGTGAATAAATTTTTCCTAATATCCAATCTAAACCTCCCCTGGTGCAACTTGAGGGTGTTTCCTCTCATCCTATCACTTGTTACTTGGGAGAAGGAGACTGACACCCACCTCGCTACAACCTCCTTTCAGGTAGTTGTAGAGAGCGATAAGGTCTCCCCTCAGCCTCTGTTTCTCCAGGCGAAACAACCCCAGTTCCCTCAGCCGCTCCTCATAAGACTTGTGCTCTAGACCCTTCACCAGCTTTGTTGCCCTTCTTTGGACACACTCCAGCACCTCCATGTCTTTCTTGTAGTAAGGGGCCCAAAACTTTACCTGGTGTTTATCCTGTGCCTCCATGTTGCTGCCTTATTCTACTTATATGGCTGTAATAATAAGAAATTTTTCTTACATGGCAGATTGCTTCCTTGATAAGGAAAAGGTATTAGGATTACTGCCCACCTTCTGCGAAGTGAGACAGCTTCTGATTTCAGAGACTTCAGTTCAATTCTGTGCTCTGTCACAGACAGTGGGATTATTTGCCTCTGTAAAGAGGTATTAGGGTACTCCCCTAGCCACTGAAATGAGAATATAACAGGATTAAAAAATCCACCCAAACGTCCTTTCATTTTTTTCCTATCTAATTGAATAGGAGGTGGAGTGCTTTGGGACCAGAAAACAAGAAACTCAGCTCTGATTGCCTTAAGATAAAAACTCAGACCTGTTAGTGACAAAACACCTTTAATTCAAGGATTCTTTCCCGCAGTGGGGCACAGAGCAGCAGCTACCCGTGAAGCCATGCCAGGTTTTTGTACCTGCTGGGATCACCGCCTCTGTTCTCCCTCTTCCATTATGTCCTGTTTTTCCCTGCTCTGGCTGCTGTCTTGGCTTTGCATGCACTGGGGAAGAGTTGTTTCATACATCCATGTATCATCTATGACAAGGTGACCTGCTTAGTGGATGAGGGAAAGGCTGTGGATGTTGTTTACATAGATTTTAGTAAAGCCTTTGACACCATTTTCCACTGCATTCTCCTGGAGAAACTGGCTGCTCCTGGCTTGGATGGGTATACTCTTTGCTTGGTAAAAAACTGGCTGGGTGGCCAAGCCCAAAGAGGAATGGTGAATGGAGTGAAATCCAGTTGGTGGCCGGTCACAAGTGGTGTTCCCCAGGGCTCAGTACTGGGGCCAGTTCTGTTTAATATCTTTATCAATGATCTGGATGAGGGGATCAAGTGAGCCTTCAGTCAGTTTGCAGGCGACACCAAGTTGGGAGGGAGGGTTGATCTGCTCGAGGGTAAGAAGGCTCTACAGAGGGATCTGGACAGGCTGGATCGATGGGCCAAGGCCAGTTGTTTGAGGTTCAACAAGGCCAAGTGCCGGGTCCTGCACTTGGGTCACAACAACCCCATGCAGCGCTACAGACCTGGGGAAGAGTGGCTGGAAAGCTGCCTGGCAGAAGAAGACCTGGGGGTGCTGGTTGACAGCCGGCTGAATATGAGCCAGCAGTGTGCCCAGGTGGCCAAGAAGGCCAACGCCATCCTGGCCTGTATCAGAAATAGTGTGGCCAGCAGGAGCAGGGAGGTGGTTGTTCCCCTGTACTCGGCACTGGTGAGGCCGCACCTCGAGTCCTGTGTTCAGTTTTGGGCCCCTCACTACAGGAAAGACATGGAGGTGCTGGAGCGTGTCCAGAGAAGGGCAACCAAGTTGGTGAGGGGCCTGGAGCACAAGTCTTATGAGGAGCAGCTGAGGGAACTGGGGCTGTTTAGTCTGGAGAAAAGGAGGCTGAGGGGAGACCTTATCGCTCTCTACAACTACCTGAAAGGAGGTTGTAGCGAGGTGGGTTTCAGTCTCCTTCTCCCAAGTAACAAGTGATAGGATGAGAGGAAACACCCTCAAGTTGCACCAGGGGAGGTTTAGATTGGATATTAGGAAAAATTTATTCACCGAAAGGGTTGTCAAGCATTGGAACAGGCTGCCCAGGGAAGTGGTTGAGTCACCTGGCGGTATTTAAAAGATGTGTAGATGTGGTGCTTAGGGACATCGTTTAGTGGTGGACTTGGCAGTGCTAGGTTAATGGTTGGACTTGATGATCTTAAATGTGTTTTCCAGCCTAAATGATTTTATGATTCTATGTTTTACAGTGTAGCTGGACCCTTCCTGTGTCTGAAGTTCTTGGGGGATCTACACTACATGATTCGAAGCATCCATATGAGATATTTAAATCTGAAAGCTTTTTGTCCTTGACTGTGTGAGCAGTCAGGGGAGGAAGAGGAGCTCTTGCCTTTGCAGGCGTATTTAGGCACGTAAATTGAGCTCTTGGCTGAATTGCCCTCTCTCTCCATTGACCACATAGGGAGCCTCATGAGACCTATGCCTGCCTTAGGCATCCAACATCAGATGACTACAAATTGGCTTTGTGTGCTATCATGATTACAGAATTTTTTTTCCTCTCCAGCTTTATTTATAGCTTTAATAATTTCAGTTATTGTTTCTGTAGTTTCTTTGACCTCTCTTTTTGATAGCAAGATGCAGTTTTAGGTTTTTTACCTTGGCCATCTAGGCTAGTTTTCTTATTCTAATAATAATTCACATCAGAGAGCATTCATCCATAGTTTTCAATCCACTTTGCAAGCTGCTCTGAACTACATCCTCGAAGGCCGCTATGAAGTAGGAAGGGAACCCATAAGACCAACACTGAGAAGATCCCACTGAAATTACCTGTATCTGAGAATGACAGTGTCTTCTGTTAAATGAAAACACTGTGAAGCTACAATTTCACTGGAGTCCTGCCAGATTAAAAAACATCAGTGGAGTGAGAAGTGGGTTTAAGCTGAGATTGCTGAGAAAGTGGTCATAGTTAAAGCTAAACTGGGGGAGCAGAATTAACCCATCTTTGCTTATAAATATGCTGTGGGACCTTCACTGACTGGAGAGCCAGGACATCCCAATACTTGTTTGCTGGCTGGTCAGCAAATTGTCTGCAGACAGTTTTATATGATGCCTCATTTGCCAAAGCTGTCCCCAGCTTCTAGTCTGCCTGACTTCTCAAACCTGTATAAAATAAATCCCCCCAGGTTTCTTAGCACAGTACAAAATTATCTAGTTTTATACACTAGCCATTTTTAATGAGTTTTGTCCATGTGTTTTAGTTACTGTTTTCTGGACATAAGCCTGTATTTAATTTTTTTTATGTTAAGCAGGCAAGTTGTACACAGTGAAGCTAAGCCAGTGTCATACAATAAGTGCAGCTCCTGAAATTAGTGACTATCTATCAATACAGCCCCCTGTCAGAAAACCCAAAGATCAGCAAATGCCTAAACTGCTTGATATCAAAAAGGTGTTTGTAATTAGAGTTATCAACTGTTCTGTTATTTTATTAGGGATTGTCCTTTCTAGGAGGAACTACGTTCTACCTTTGTGCTAGTTATTTCCCCAGTAAATGAAACAAGAACATTGTTCTTCTTGAACTCAGTCATTTTACTATCCTTGAGAAACAGGAGCAGATTCGACCTGTTAAAGTGATTTGTGATTCATATCATTACATTCTGGATAGGATACATTAAAATATTTTTATTTAAGGTCCAACCAATGCCAATTAGCTTCTTTTTTGCACAGTAAGGGCTTACATCCTTTACATTTTTGCATTCTTTAAAGTATGCTTGCAAAATGTATTTTAGAAGTACCCACAGCTTCCAGTGTATTTGAAACAAAAATGAAAATTTATTGTTTTCATCTATATTTGATTAAAATTTGAAGACATTTAAATAGCTGCATGAAGTAGATTTCTGCTGGAATAGAAGGCAAGAAAAAAAACCCTCTTAGATGCAGCAGAATTTTTTTTGATGTTCCTACAGTTCATACTTTGTCTTTCATTTTTCTATTATTTTTAGAAAGTATTCTCTAGCATGTAGTTTCTAATTCAGTAATTATTAGAAGCACATTTCTGTTCATATAAATATTTAACTGAAGAAGTTAGCCACCTTATTCTGATCACTGCCAACTTTGGGGGCAGCATAGTCCCTACGCCAGACCTTGTCCTTTAATTCCATGAGACCAACGCAAAATTTGGAATATTTTAGAATCCATTAATTTATTATATTAAAATACTACAACTTTGACTTTGCTTCTAGTTTTAAAAATCTCCTCTACTGAAATAAGACTTAGAAATGAAATCTACAGTGTGATTTCATCACAGCATTAATTCTGTTGATTGTAATGACTACAGTAGATTTTAACTTCCCTCAAACTTCAAGAGAGAGGGTAATTTTTAAAAAGTGTTCTGTATCAAAGATGTATTTAAAACTGCCAAAATGATATTTGATATTTCAATATTTTGATTTTTTTAAATGAGAAATTTTCTCTTTTGGGTCAAAATGATATAGCTAATGTTTTATGTTTTTAATATAATGAGGGTGAAGTTGAAGCAAGACATGCTTGATTGAGGCTGGCTGTCAACCTTTTTAAAATTTTTAATTTGCAAAAGTTCTGTGGTCTTGAATTTTATTATCAATATGTGATGGGAAAAAATATCAGGACCTCAAAAATCAGTTACAAGATGTGAAAAACAGCTAACCTGTCAGACTGTGGGTTGAGCTGACAAGGTTAGAAGCTAGGAAAAGTTGGTCGGGGGGGGGTTGTTGATTAAATATGCTTAATCTATGAAAGGACAATAAATGTGTAAAGTTATCATGGCATTTTTATACACTCAGTTTTAAAGGACAACTGTAGTTTAATGGGATATTAATTTAAACAACAAGCAATGAATTCTTCCTTTTCTTCCCTTCCTAAATTTACAGGAGCTAAATAAAACTAGAGCCTTTCTTTGAACATTTTAAGGGTTTTACTACTCTTGGACTGCCTGGATGCTGGCTTTTATTAATATTTTATCCCGCCTCTTCCCTTGAATTACATTTTTTGTGGCAATGCTTTAATTAAAGGAAGCTAAGAAGTAGAAGAATTGTTCTTCAAATCTTCAATTGAAATAAAACCGCTTTTGGTGCTGACAACTTGAGACTTGATGGTTTACTCTTGAGGTTTAATTTATATCAATTATAATGACCATCCTGCGAGTATAACACTGATAAATGTTAAGCAGAAAATAACTGCTGTGATTTTTTCATACACAGGTGTATAGTTTGCAGAGTCTTTAATACTGGGTAGCTAAACAGGTATTAATATTGTGTGATAACAGCCACCTATTTGACTCAGGTTGCAACATGCCATCCTTACTAACTCCTGTATGTCCTTCTTGCATGAGAGTAAAATGAAGGGAACATAAATATATCTGACAAAGTCATCAGGGATTAGAAAACAGAATCCAGCAATAAATATGGTAATTAGGCAATTTGAGACTTAAAGCACAGGGTTCTTTGAAAATGCAATTTCAGGACTGAGAACCAGCACTGAAATTTTTACCATTAAGGAGAATTATGATAGAACTGAAACTTTTTAATGACATTTAAACATTTTTTATTGGGAATTTAATAACTTTTCTGCTCATGCTAGGGAAATTTTAATGATGAAGCTATGTGTAGAGGGTTTTCTGTGCACACCAGTCCTCCCTACTCTGTCTGATCTCCAGCAGCTGAATTTGGACTCCTCCAACATTCTTCTTTCTATTACAGTATGACGATGGGGGACTACTTAGTTAGCAATAAGAATGTGGAGTTTCTTGATTAAAAGTAATTTTGGACAGATAACACCATAACTAATTTCATGGATTTGATGACTTTAAATAAGTTTTGCCATTTTACAGTATTAAGTTGCTCATTAATATCTACATACATTTTTGTTGGTTGGTGTTTTCTATTATGGTAACATGTTAATAAAGCTAATAGTTTGAGATTTTGTAAGTAGGTGTTACCTATTAAAGGAGGTATGATGACTCTCTAAAACAGAGGTCAAATAACCAAAGGTGCCTAGTCTAAATGCATAATAACAGCAAAAGTTTCTTTTCATCCATGACATTTTTCTGCCATGTCACTGTATTCCCTCCCGCTCTCCAGTCTGCCATCAGCTGCAGAACTGCTCCTCAGCCCATGGGGAAATCTCTTGGTCTTTCAAGCAATGGCAAAACTCAAATAGAAAACCTGTGCATGGCACCTTTGGGGAATGTATGATGGTAATTCAGTCTTGGTGATGAACCATAAATTCTCTGGCATACTTGTGGGGACCACAGCAAGTATAATTGCAGACTTATACCCTTTCAATACTCCAGAGTATGAAGGGGCAGCAGATCCTTTTTCAACAGTATCTGCAGCAGCATTATGTTTAATCAGGACCCATTACAGATGACTAATAAAAACTTAACTAAGCAAGCCTCACTGTAACTTGCAAAATTATTAAAACTAGCCTTGAAAGCTGAGGCAGAGGAAGGCCTGGTGGGTAATGATCTGTGCCGTGCATCAGCTGTATTTCCCCTGCGTTTGGCTAAACATAATGCTAGGTGCTCCAGCCTGGGGAACACTTGCACTAAGCTTGGCAGGGCAACTATAGTCCCACAACACCACCTTATTTTTGCAGGAACCTCTGTCTTATAGGCTAAATGCAGGTGTTATGGTGTAAAATGAGCATATGTGCAGGTGAGGTGTGCTGTGCTGCTTTTGAAACTGTTCAATTAAAGATGAACACTTTGAACTGCTTCCTGGACCCTAAGTCTGTACACAGAAAATATACAGGTACTCAAACAAACAGTTCAGGCAGTTTTGAACCCTTTCACAAGGGGAAGGGTAATCAGTATATCTGTTTCCCCAAAATATCTTTTCCTCCCATCTGGTTGCAGTGCAGGAGATGGGATGGAGACAATTATGTGCTGGTAACAGTTAATGAATACTTTGTGTATGCCTCAGAGAACAGACCCCCTTGATTTTTAAATCTCTTCTGTGTCACTTCAGCTCCCCAGACTGATCAGTATCTCTCAGACAAGGCTTTGTCATCAGATTGTGGCCAAAGCATATTTTGGCATGCACAATACTAACAATCTGCAACTCTGCGGATAAATAAACATTTGCATCATTGTGTGTTTAAAAACTAATCCTGAAAAGCATTAGCTTCTATTTGCAAATGTCCTCGGTGCCAGTCTGGGTATTCCTGATGTCCTCAAGACAGTTATACACTGAGCTCCCTTTCTTGGCATTTCACAGCATGCATGATTTCTGTCTGAGCACCACGTGATATTCTCTCTTCTTTTGCTTTTTTTTTTTTTTACATAAAATATCCCAAACTGAATCATGAATGTGTGATTCAGCTATCTTTCTTTGCTGCCACTGGTTTTGTGCTAAGTCAATGCCAAGTTAATAATGATCTCAACTGGACAGTAAATCTACAGTCCACCTGATATTTTTGGATTGCTCTTTTACATTACAGTGCAACCCAAAGCAGATGGAACAATACAGTGATTAGAGAAAGATTTTTGTAATGCATGTATCTATTGCATGATTGTAATTTTCAAAGGGGCAAACTAGGCTTTTCCATTAAAAGGGATCATTTACCTTGACACCTCAAAACCTTCCAAAACCCTAAATAAACCCATATCCATTTCCAGCCTGAGCTGATGCATGAGTATTCTCTTGAAATCATGGTGCCTGGTTTTGATGTTTATAGGTAAATGTTTTACAGTAAGGATAACGAACCCAGAAAGGAGGGAAGCAACATCAATCCCAGAGCATATTTGGCTTCCTGGAATAAATCCTTATAAGCTGGTAGCACTGTGATCTTGTGTTGCTTTTTGTCCCTCAATTTTAGCAGCACTGCAGTTTGGATTGCTATATCCTACTGTCTCTGTGAGTCTATAGGTTCATAACCAGTGGATGAATTATATTCACCCATTTGTTTAGTTTTATCGTCTGTGGCAGATATGATAAGGAAAATGACTTTGTGTAATAAGGAATCTGTGACTGATGCTGTGTAAGTTGGAAATCATATAAGACATGGCTGGTCCTGTGTGTGTCCTCGAGCCCAGTTTGGTGTAAAGAATTCATACAAATGCACCTGATTTGTGGCATTTCTGCAGCCCGGAACCATGGCCACATTTTGTGACTGTTTTCTTGTTCTCAGTGCTTCCTAACTGCTTCCCCCATTCCTCTGATGCTGCTCGTTCCTACTTACCCTCTGACCACACATCTGCAGCCACTTTCTGGCTGTGGGTGAGGGCAGGAGGTGCTGCAGGATGCAAGCACAGGTCCCCAGCCAAGTGTCTGTTGCCCCAGCTTTCCTGTGGAGCTGGATCCAGGTGCAAATGCCTTTTCCGTGAGGGGCTGCACTTCCCCAGTATTTTTCAGAAAGGGTTCTGCAGTGGCTCTGTGATACAGCAGGAATGGTCACAACTGGTCCCTAGAGAGACCCTGCAGCCCAGGGAGGGCCCCACGCCGCAGCAGGGGGATATTTCCTGCAGGAGCTGCAGCCGTGGAGAGCCCGGGCGGGAGCAGGTTGTCCCTGAAGGACTGCAGCCCGGGGAAGGGCCCGTGCTGCAGCTCTCTTCCCTGCTCCATGCCACTGATTACTTTTGTGTGTTGAGTGCCTCAAGAGTAATCAGTGGTGACCAGTTACTATACAGACCGTGATGTCTCCAGTGGGCACCTGTAGTGGTGTTTGCGACAGCTGTTTCTCTTCCTGATCACTCTCAACACACTCACATATCATACTACTGAAAGGGAAAAAAAAAGTATTTTAGGGAGAGGTCTGAGATTTGGGAAAAGTCTCAGGGATATTTTGAAGTTTTTCGTTTCCATTTGGAACATTTTTGTTCTGCTTAATATTACTTAATTACCTAATAACAGTCTTCCCATCACAGAGACCAACTGAGCTAAGGCAATAGCAGAAAATACACAAATGTCTGAAAGCAAGGTTGGGAATTTGGCCATTATACATTGAGAAAGGTAAATGCACTGGGGGCATTTGGACTGGCTTGTTTATGCAGTTTTGACTCCCTGAATGGGATTTGATGTGAAGACAGAGTGAGGTGCTCCTATTTGACCCTGCATACTAGACCTGAATGGAGGTTATAACGAAGTGGGTGTCGGTCTCTTTTCCCAAGTAACAAGTGATAGGACAAGAATAACGGCCTCAAGTTGTACCAGGGGAGGTTTAGATAGGATATTAGGAAAAATTTCTTCACTGAAAGGCTTGTCAAGCATTGGAACAGGCTGCCCAGGAAAGTGGTGGAGTCACCATCCCTGGAGATATTTAAAAGACATGTAGATGTGGCACTTAGAGACATGGTTTAGTGCTGGACTCGGCAGTGTTAGGTTTATGGTTGGACTTGAAGATCTTAAAGGTCGTTTTCCAATGTAAACGATGCTATGATTCTATTCTATGGTTCTATGATGCTATGGTGTTGTGCCATGACTTTGCTATTGAGGGCTGTCTCAGTGCTGGAAAGTCAAACCTCAAACTCTAATACTCAGGCTCTAAAGAAATGAAAACTTTATGTGCTAATACAATGTATTTTACAGCAGTTCTTGGAATATGAGAGCTTGGAAGCATGGTAGCCTGCCTGAAGGCCAGTATCCCTTTTAGTTCATATAATTTAATTAATCCTGCACATTTCGCTTGGTCTCTGGGCATTACTCTAGCTGGTTATCATGAGGAGAATAACACTATCCCTTTTGACCAAGCCCAAATCATCCAAGATTTTACAGGCTAAAAGACCAACACCTCGGTTTCTAACTGGAAGGTAAATGGCAAGCAGCGAGGACTGTGGATTTCTAATCTTACTACGTCCCCAATGCACCACTACATTTAATAATCAAGCTGCATTCTGCCTTTGCTCCAGTGCCTAAGCAGTCCCAGAGCAGGGCCCCACAAGGAGCGTATTTCAGCAACCTCACTAATTTAGTTAAACTGGTAGAGGAGCTGGTCAGTTAAAAAAAACCCAACACCCACAACACATATTGCTGTATATGATTTGGATGTTAAGGATGGGATTAGAATTTACAACAGCTAAGACTCTTCAATACATTTGCATATATTATGTAAATTTCCTTGAAAATATATTGACATATATTAAACATGTGAACTCTGTAATTTGTGGTACAATATCTTACACTGAGCGAATTTCTATATGGAAGCTAGTTAAGTTTAGCTTGAAAATGTGCATGGTAAATGTTTATATAATTAGCCAGACACATAAACTCTAAGGCTAATTATTTTAATTGATTAATTTCAGTTGTGTAGACCAATTCTTAGAGTAATTACTTGACAAATCTTAATTGATTAGTTTACTTTTTTTGAAGGCATTATTAAAGCTATCATTCCCTGGGGGGATCTTCATTTCCAAGAGAAATATATATCATATATAGCTAATGTCCCAGGCTCTGTCTCAGTGCATGCTGTTCAGGGACAAAGTGCTGGCAGCTCAGGGAAGCTTTCTCACCAGCCAGTGTTAAAGGTGTTCAGCCAAACGGTGTGGAAAACAGCTGTTCTTGCGGTGAGTAATTCTCAAACATCCAAGTGTCCATCTGGGCCTGGAAAGGGCTGAGAAAAGAGCAGGAGCTACTGCCGCATGCATATGTGTGCAGATGATGTGGTAGCAGGGAAGGCAAAAGCTGTATTTTCTGCGTAGGAGCAGCCTGAGCTGCATAACTTTACTTAAAATGTAAGGTTGTGGGGAGCTTCACCAAGGAAACAATACTTTTCCCAGCAAAGTCAACAGGAAAATATTCCAACTATTTCAGTGGTGGTAGCATTTTGCCTGAAATCTTTGGGTCATGGCTGCATATCTTTACAAAATAAGTCTCTATATCTGCTCCATGAGTATTTGTGTGTGTGTGTGTGTATATACTAGCTAAAACTTCCAGAGGCAGGATATTAAAGTTTCTGGTTTGTATTTTCTGTGGTTGTATTATTTTCAAGTTATTTTATGTCTTTAAATGAATTGTTCTAAAAACATAGAGCTCAAAAGCCAGTGCTGCGCAGGATGGTTCACACTTTGTTCACAGTCGTTTGTTTTATTGTTCGTGAGATTGGCTCATGGATTAAAGTTGTGAACCTGTTAATTTAATTCACTCCACCACAACCTTCCTACCAAAATCAACACTCTTGTCCCAAATGCAAAGACCTTACAAAAAGGAAATTAACATTTATTTATTTTTTGATTCTCAAAAGTAACAGAATAATTTTCTCCAGGGAGAAAAAACAGGGACAAAAAAATCAATCTGAGGCAAGAAGCAAGCATGAAATGCTTTAGCCCAAGTGGATAAAATGAGATATAAGCAACTGAAAACAGAGACTTATCATGGAAAACGTTAAGCAACCTTATCTCTCCGTGTTGCTAGCAGCTCCATCTGTTATACACAGTAAAAATACTGAAACCAGAAAAGCAAACACAGCAACAATCAACTTTATTTATTGAAATAAAGATGCATAAAACAACACTCCTATATCACAATGTCCTAGAGGAAGAAAACCAATCTCACCAGGCAAGGTTTCCCAGTACTGAAAGAACTACGAAGGGAATTGCTGGAGGCAAAGAGCTTCTGTTTTGTAGGAAGTGATACACCCTGAGATACAGAGGACAGAAGGATTTCTAACACAACAGAGGCTTTCCATAAAATATTCCAGTTTGTATTTTCTATGGCAGTATTAGAGACCCTGGCATGATATTCTCTTTTCTTGAAATGAGCTGTTGTGAGAGTATACTGGTCAAAGTGATTTGCCCTTTCCCTAGGAGATTATAAAGTGGGAATCTATTTTGATGGTTAATCATTAAATGGAGTCCTTTCCATTTTCAGGAACAGAATGTTTCCTAAAAGAAGTGGTGACTGAAATGAAATGCTAGGTATTCAAGCAACCTTGGCTTGCAGATAAGCTGACAGTTATGCAAGCACTGGCACATGTGAATCAGGTACTGTCTGAATAAGAACTGGAACCATTTTATTTGCAAATATTGAACTGGCACCAGAGGCACCTTAGGAAACAGGCAACTGCTTCTGTGCAGGTCGTTATCAACTGAGTTATCTAAAGTATGTTTTCTGCTGCACTTGTTCCAGATGACAACATTTTTTTTCTTCTCTGCATTCCTTGACAACTTACCTAAATTGGAAGTCCACTTATGACGTCAATAATAATACGAAAGTATAATATTTTGTTTTCCTGGAAAGAAGGAGTAGACACTCCAGGTGAACAGACTGATTCAGCTGCCTTCTCCAGCATTGTTGAAATGAGGTTGCAAAAACTGTGACAAGCATTGATACTTCCATTTGCAGCATCTATTGCAGATTCCCTAAATCAAGGTTTTAAATCAAATCAAAACTCTGCCCAAAGCAAAAATCAGTCCTACAGAGACAAATACATCATTGCATTTGATTCAGGCAACTGCCCATCTTCTGATCAAATAGAAAAACCATCTTCTTCCTGCTAACCAGTTCCTTTCACACCCAGTGTTTTTATAAAACACCGTACATAGTTATGCTAAATTTTATAGCCATCTGCTTAGCTGAAGCAAATTTTGTATTTTTTTGTGGAAATATACACCCAAAGAAATGTATGTGACTTAAATGTTTGCAGGAGTAGTGCTCACACATCAATGTTTGTATCCTTGTCCAGAAAGTTTTTAAAAAGAGCCCCTGAAATCATCTGAGTTCCAGTATAACACACCAGAATATGCTGAATTACTTAGCTGCATCATCAAGTGTGGCTGGTGTGTGTGGATCTGTATGTGTTTGTGTGCGTAGGGAGCAATTTCTATTAAATTAAAACCAGGAAATAACAAGGGTTGAGGCTCTGCTCCACCAAACAGCTGACTAACCCTGATAATCCTGGTGATGACTCCACTAAATTTCAATGTAGAACCCAGGTGCAATCTTGCAATCAAGTCTCAGCTCCCCACACCTATGGGATGTGTCTCTGAAGACACTCCATGCTTCCTCTAGTCTTCTGGCACTCGCCCATCATGCCATCATGCAAAGGCCTCAAACACCATGTTGCAAATGAACTCCAACCTGATTTCCCTGTAATGTGATCACAGCTTGAAGAGGCTCTAAAGCTACCCTGTTGCTCATAAAAAACCCAGCGTCATGGCACAGGGCTGTGCTCTGTCCTGCAGATACCCATACTGTTAAATGATT
The DNA here is from genome assembly GCF_026419915.1 of Harpia harpyja. Lineage (NCBI taxonomy): Eukaryota > Metazoa > Chordata > Aves > Accipitriformes > Accipitridae > Harpia > Harpia harpyja. Next base: position 67,979,796 of record NC_068944.1, read on the forward strand.
AGCATGCTCCTTAGCATGGTTTTGGCCCACACCAATTAGTGGTCGCCCACAGATTGCTCTGGCATGGTTTGGGGCCAACATAGAGCAGCTGTTGTGGGCTTGAACATCTTGTGCTGGGGCCAGGGCTTGGAATGGGGGAATTAACTGTATGGATGTAAACTCTGTAATACCACTTACTCAACTTAGTAGAACCAGAGAATGGTCCCTAGCCTGTTTTATTTAGAGACACGATCTGAAAGATGTGAGGCCAGCTTTTTACATGCAGCTTCTGCATCACTAAGCCTTGAAACTTTAAAACCCACTTTAAACAAGAAAGTTGGGGTTTTACCCCCATAATATTGCCCCTCCTCAACAGCATGAATAAATCCAAATTAACTCTTACCTTCCTTCACATCAATACTTGGGCTGCGCTCACTTCTGTCATAATTCAAGGAACTGTTCTGTATTTTGGAGTGAACACAGCTAATGAACTAGCTTTGTTGCCAGGGTTTCATTAATCATTTTCAGTTCTAGGAAGATACTGGGAAATGCAAATGTGCCATGTTGCTCAAAAAGTCTTTACGCTCATAGACTGCTAATGTCAAGTACCATGGTTGGTCTCCAGCAGCAAAGATCTCTCTGAGCCTGCACGGGTTGTGGAGGTTGTGAAACCATCACCTTTTGTCCCCATTTCAAATTTGAAAGCACATTTTTCTCATGTCTGCCTGTTATGCCTGAGCTCTACAGATAATTCTGCTGCCCTGGCTTTAAGTGTTTGGATTATTTGTTTGATGGGTTTTTGTTTTCTTTTCCCAGCTATCATTGATGTCTGGTCATCATAAAAGAGTGAACCAAAGTTTTCCTGTGAGATTGGTGCTCCATGTAAATCTTCCAGGAGTTCATTTGATTGAATGATTTACATAATTTCCTGCACTCACCTATGTATAGCCCACTCCAGTTTCATAGGGATCGGTTTAAACTCTCCTTGTGCATCCATATCAGAGGGAAATATTATTTCAGATGTTGATGAACCTGTGGTGATAATTTAATATAAGTAACTTTGCTGGGGTGGGACTGAGGCAGGCAGAGAACTGATGCTTATGACTTTGCCCCCTTGCGGAACCTGTCGTGAGGTGCCTGAGGGGAAACATCTCCAGTGCTGAGAAGTGCACGGGATCCTGTCTGTCTGCAATGAGGATAATCTCAGCCCAAGTAAAATGTTTATGAATCTTCCCTGTTTCACTGGAAAATTTCAGGTTCTTACGATACCCCAGTGGTATGAACCCCACTTAGCATTTGCACAGATGGGATCCCTCACCCCAGTTATCGCATCCACCAAACTACATTTTCTGAATTTTTGGCATTTACCTTCCATTTCCAGGAAACCTTCAATCTGGCGACTGCAGTGTTTATCAGATTTATGGACTTGTACCTTTGTAATTCTCACAGAGGTCGATGGCCTTGAGTTGCTCTGCTCATGAACTCTCCAGGCTTGGTGCATGGAAAAGGTTTGTAAATTGGTTTCCTCCTTTTCCACTGGCTTTAACTTTGATTTCTTGAGGACACCATTAACAGATACAGTATGATTTTGGCTTTTCTGTTGTGATGGGATGAACACCAACATATTCGCACAGATAGCTTCTATCTGGGTAGGAACAAGCCTGTCTCTACAGCTGCCTGGTTCAGCTTGGTGCTGCTGATATGAATGTTTACTGGTGAAACTGCAGCTCCTTTAGAGCATCTGTTAGAACAAATTAGTTCCACCACTGCTTTGTTGGTTGCAGTTCCTTTTATGTACAATATAGGGTACACTGACCCCTCTGTCTTTCCTCCTCACAAAAAAAATTTGACTTCTTTTCCATCCCATGTGTTCTCCGACGGTGGAGACCACCCTCAAGGCAGATGCTAGTTAGCATCTACCAGCTATGGTCCTGCTCTTGACATTGATGTGATACTTGTAGATAATTCACATCTACAAGTTCATATAAAATGAACTCTTGCACTAGAGACAGAAGAACCCGGGGCAGGACTCATGATCTTCAGACCTGGTTTTATGTTTTGCTTTGTTTGTTGAATCGGTTTGTGTGTCCCTGAATTCTGACTGCTGCTTCTGTCATTGCTAATCCAACATCTTTTGGCCAAGTTCTGTTTCCCTCTGTCACATAAAGCCTCTGAAGTCTTTCATCACTAATACTGTACATTTGCAATGAAGCATGGTCTTCAAGACATTTCTAAATACATGTTCATTTTGCTTTTTAGCTGTAGTATTAATCTCCTGTTTAACTACTTTATTCTATTACGAAATTTGAAGATGTCTACAATGCTGCCTAGCTTTGGACATGCAGTACTCTGTGAGATCTTTTACAGGTCTTGTAGATGTATGGTTCCTGGTTTCTGAGATTGCAACAAGGCACTTCATAGGGCGTTAACTTTTGCTGCCACAGATAGTGAGGAAAATTGCTTTCTGTTTATCTTTATCTATAATCTTATTTCCGAGAAAATAGTGGCTCAACCTTTTTAACATTCTGAACTTCTGTATGCTTTCAGACGGCTGCTATGTTTCACTGTCTTTCTTCTTTCTAATCAACCTGTTCATGAAGTGTTATCTTCTGTTCCCAAACAGAATTTCTTTCCTCAAATTACTGGGACTGAATGCAAAATAGATAATATTTAATCTCTGTCTATATGAGTAGCAAACAGAGTATTCATCTATCACTGGTCAAAGTGAATGCTGGATATGCAACATGAGGTTTCTTTTAAACAATGGATCTAGTTTGGGGAGTGTGAAATATCTGTTATTTCCGCTCTGAACTTCTGCTTGGGCTCACGGTAAGTCAATTGACTTCACAGACTGAATGATGGAAATACCAGTAAAAATGCAAAAAATAGGCATTCCTGCTCATATACAGAATTTGTTGTAGGCTATAGTTAGGCTAATCTTTTTTAGTGTCCAGCTTTTGTTAACCTGTTTTGCCACTCTGTCTATATAGTTATACCTAAAACGTTAACTAACGCTGCACCATGCTATTATGGCTTGTGTACTTAAGTGTTTCACAGACCAGATGCTCTGCAGATGTAAATCATGAGAGATTCAGTGGCATCTACAGAGCAGTATTAGTTTATTAATCAATATATCAACTGGAGATCTGTCACTTTGTATGTAGAGGTACATTCATACATAAAAGAACTATAGATAACCCTACATATCCTATGTATATATGGTCACTGAGTTGTCAAGTTCCTTGCACTTGAAAAGGAGAGTTGATAGATGAGGAATGATGAGTGTCCAGATGATTATGTGGAACATAATTTTACAATTATGTTGTAAAATAGACAGCACAGATCAACAAATTCAGCCAAGACTCTGCTCCACAAAAAGTTCAATCCTGACAAGGGATGTGTGTATATATATTTTAGTGTGTGTGTGTGTGTGCGCATCCATGCATGCAAATGTCTTTAGAGTGATGGTATGCATATCTGTACATGTGTGCTATGCAATATATACATAATATCAATTAGAGTAGCATCTTCCCATACAGCTGAACTAGGAACATGAACAGGAGTAGAAAAATGTGTGAAAACAGCTGTCTCCAAAGAATCCCTTGCCTCTCCTGACTGCAGGTTGCCAGGGTTTCCTAGAGACTGCACAAGTTACAAGATTGTGCATTATTAAAGAGGAAGGCACATAAATCCCTCATGAGGATTCAACACAAATGTGCTCTTTAAAGAGAGAGGTTGATGATGCCTATGCTTGAATGTGTTATAAAACTGCGCATGTGTTGAAATCTGGCACTTTTCCTTGCCAGCATGGTACATGCACTGAGCAGTCATTCGATGCCTCAAAAACATCTGTGGCAAGATACCTCATTCAATTTAATCCTTCACCTTGCCAGGATTTTTGCAAGGTATTTAATTTTAAATACAATGTGCCCTTCAGCTTCCTTCCTGAAACCATCAGCCAGCTCTACCAAATACTCCACTGCCCATAGTTACTGGAGGATATCAGCTATAATGTAGAACACATGACAAAAAATACTATAAGAATCCTGATCATCCACACAAAGCAAATATGGACTTGGTCTGTTAGGAGTCTTTAACATTTGCCGTATGCAATGTTATTCATGGTACCCCAGGCAGTGTATGGAGGTGGAGGAGGTGAGACTGGGGCACCAAATTTAAAGATGCCCAGCAAAACACATTCACCGCAGCCTGCTACAGACTCAGCTATAGCTTAGCAGCCGTCTTTTATGGTGCTGTTTAACAAGCTGCTGAGAAAATTGCATAGCCATTTTGAGTCTGGCAGATCCCAAACTTTACCTTCAGGGCTGAGAAGTTTCTTGACTTACAGGATCTGTCTGCGGCTAGTGTCATTGCTCGTCATGTATGGGTGCAGTTATAAGGGTGTTTTCTGCCTGGCAGTTACCAAGACAGTGGTTCCGCTGACTAATCGGTGAGTTTCTGAAATTGGTTTTTTTGTACATTTTCTGCTTGGAGATTAAGCTGAGCAGAATGACAGCCCTTGATCTGCTCTCTGTTCAACATGAGGGAGGCAAATTAATACAGACGTGGGTGGAAGAATCAAGAACTGAAGTCTAAATCAAGAGGAAAGGCAGGTTTTGAGATGGGCTGATAACATGTGATACAGCAGGTTATGAGCAGTTAGGGAAGGAGGATGAAGTAGCACAAGAAAGGCCATCTCACATAGGTTGGTGAGCACCTACATTTTTTTATTTTGGCTTGTTATGACCACCCCTCGCTGCTGCCTTGCTAGGACATCTCAGAACAGACATCCAGTTCGCTATCTCCACTACTAGATTTGATGTCTTAAAGCCACTGAGCACCACCGCATGTCACATCATGTTTATGTGCTGGACTAAACATCTCCATGCCCCCTAGAATCTGATTTACCTGCAGAGGGAGAAGAAAAAAAGTTCATCAACATGGCAAAGGTGCTAATGGGCTACAGGAATAAATTAATATCAGTAGAATGAAAGTGGATGAAGCCTGGACAAACTGAAATAGCCCAGCAATGAGTTTGAAACATTAATAAAGACACAGGGAAATGCATGAAACCAGCTTTATGGAGTGAGGGAGTTAACAGAGAAGTAACTCACTAGTGACACAGAGATAAGCCACTTAGGCTGTCAGCTCATGATGTATTCATCAAGCCATCTAAGCTTAGATATGCTCAGTAAACCTTTACCTTCTTAGGGCTTTTACCGTCTATGCAGTCTGTTTTGGCTGTTTTTTCAGCTCCTCCTAATTTCAGAGGAGTCAGAGAGAAGAATCTACTCCAGTCTGTGACCTGGCTGTTTATTTTGTAGCTAGAGATCACCTTTATACCTGAACATCATCTTAGCAAGCTAAATGCTCTTTTTTTTTTCTCAGGTATCAAAGCTTTGGCATGATAAGACAACCTGAGTTGAAAGTTCATATTGAGGAGAATGACATAATTGGCAGCATACAAGCAGGAAAAATATGTAGCATCTATTTTTTTTCCCATGACTAGAACCCCATTTTGTTTATGGTCACTGGAAGTAACCAGCACCACTCAGTGGTAATAATAGCGACGGCTCTTCAAACATCGAAGCACAGCTACTAGACTGTAAATCTAAGTACACACACCAGGGTGAAAATTGTTGTGGTGTCTATAGATTTCCATAGCAGATATAGGCTTACCCTGCAGTAAAACAAAGCGAATATATACTTAATAACCTAGAGCCGTCTCCTTCTATTGGAGTGTATTAAAAGGATGAGGAGAACTGCAACTGCAATTAGTGGAAATAGTGTCGACCCATGCTCTGATATTTACTCATCGTTCTCTAGGTGACTTTCTGAGTGGAGGATTGGACATAATCTCTGAAGTCCAGCAGTCACATTCGTATGAAAGGATGATGGGGCTGATTTTGGCCAGTGCTGCTGTGGCTTTCTTGTATTCTGGCTCTCTGTTACAGTCACCAAGTGACAGTGAATGCAGTCAGAGCTGCTGAAAAATCACTGGCTGCCATGTGAAAACTAGGGACTGTGCTCAGGACGTGAAGCTGACACTTCAGGGATATGTGTGTCACCTAAAATTTGGTGCTCTCTTTTAGCCAACCTGCTTTGGATTTTTAATCAGAACATGAGAGGAAGACAGCAATCACTCTAATGTAATATTAACTACTCCTATTGGGATAAAATGTTGTGTAGCTACAGAGCTTTTTACTCAAGAATCCCAGCCATCACCAGGAATTCCCTTAAAACGTGTGAGCTGCATTAGATAACTGGATGAGTATTTGCATTAAGATAAGCCCAGCATTATTGATGTTTGTGGTATTTCTTATGTGGGGAAGAACCGCAGACGTGGAGTTTACCTGTTTATCTCTGGTTATATTTGGTAATCTTGAAAGATCATGGAACTCAATGATAACAGTCACACTATGATAACCATAATGCTACTACAAGGTAAAACGTTTTGCGTTTATCTGGTTGAGATGGAGTAGCTCCAGCCCAAGCTTGTCTGTAACTAGCATTCAGTGGGATATATATTTATTTTCTGTGATAACACTTGCAGTGACCTCCAAACAAGAGTCAAAATATTGTTCTCCTGCACGTAGGAGGCCAAGTCTTCTTCCCTGAGCACTGCGCAGGGTGCATGTGGCTCAGTAACATTCATGCATTTTACACTGGTAATAGCAGAGTTTTGTTTCCCCACCGTGCTCAGAAAAGAGCTGAAGTGCAGCCGCCTCTGGGTCGGAGAGGACTGACGTGCTAGGGCACAGCCCAGCCTGGAGGAAGAGATCTGTCTGGTCTAAGGGCATTGCAGAAGAAAACCCCATGCAAAATGGTCCCACAGGGCCATGCAGGGAGATCCAAATGCTGATCAAGGGAGGCTCTGACAGGTCCCTTAGCTGAGGAGTGCCAAGGTCTTGGGAGCTGTGCTAATTTACATGAGCTGAAGATGTGACTACATATCTCCCAGGTATGATATTTAGTTTGCTGAACCATGTATTAACTCTTTAACTACCAGCTTCTATTTAAAGCCATGTAAGTATTATTCTGACATGCTTTATTCTCAAAGCCTTACTCTGATACGAAGTAAATCAGTGTAAGTCAGAAGAAGCTCCTTTATGCAACATAGTTGTAAAAACAGTGAAAGAGCAGAATCATAATTTGCTCTGTCAAACTTCCATGCTTGGATTTATCCCATGTAAGTGTGGGTGAGGGTCCTGGCTTCAGAGTGCAGCTTGCTGGGGACTGTTAACACACGCACATGCTTGCATACACAGGTAAATGTGTGTGTAACCTATATACTCACAGAGACATATGTGTGTACACACACATAAATCTTTCCTTGTGTGTGTGTGTTTCTGTATGTCTGTGTATACATAAAAATTTATAGAGAGAGAAAGAAAGAGATTGAGTACATATGAGAAAATAATTCAGTTCTCCTAAGATCTGAAATGCCCTCTGGATGTGCTCGCCTCTCTTTGCTATGTACAGAGGACACCTAGGGAGACTGAAAAAATGCTATTTTTAGTAATAAATTTCCTAGCTTGTGCTACTAATACCATTGTAACTTATTACACTGAAAGGTATTTGGAATTTAATTAATTTGGTTTTTAATCCTGATTGTTTGCTTTGTTCTTTCTTCCACTGTGAGCAACGAAAATGAACTGAATACTTTCACCTTTATTACCAGTGTCCAATCACTTTCACTTTTACATTCTCAGACATGTACACAGTGCTGCTGTGCGCGAATACAGACACTTCTCCTGAAGTCAACAACTCTATTTGTTAGCAGAAAGAAATGAAAAAATAAAAATTCAGGGAACATTTTTGCTTGTAAAACAATATATTTTATACTACCTTTGGTGATCATAATTCAAACTATTCCAGTTCAATTCTGCCTTTAAAACTTGTTGTTTAAGATATCCCTGGACTTAATGTGGGGAGACACTAGTCTGAGGTCCACGCAGAACACTTCATAACTTCTCCATTACAATGGTTCTTATGACTGTGGATCAGTGCTGCAAGTCTGAGTCAAACAAGCGAATTCACACCACCTAAATCTCCTTTCAACTCCAGCCAGTCTAGACTAGTTTTTGCACACTTTGGCAAACCCCACATGCAGAAGAAGACGGCTTGTCTTTCCGCAACAGGCACAGTGACCCTGGGTACACAACAGAGCGTGTTCTAAATGCTCTTCCTACTTCACCAATTGTTAACATTTTCTTCTCTTAATTTAAAGCCTGCATCTGAGACAACTGCTTCTTCAAGAAGGAGGAACATTTTCCCAGTTCTGCCAACAGGTGTTGTTATTTAATGTAGGAAGACTGTATTGATAAAATATTGCCTAAACCAATAGCAGTGTCTACCTGTTGATAAAGCTATTGCGGTAGTACATCTCCTTAAAAGAACAGGAAAAGCATAATTGCATTTAGTGACTAACTGACACATGAAAATAAGGGGGCTCAGTTGCCCCCTTTGCCTGGTCCCTGAAGCAGGGCAGAATCTCTCAGGGCTACCAACAGCCACAGGAGTTCAGTGCAAGAGGCTGAAGAAAGCACTTACCTCTCTGCTCCTTATTCATAGCACTCAGCTTGTTATTCAGAACCCAGTACATTTCTGAAAATACCTATTGATGAGCGTTTCAGTTCTGTTGCGTTTTAACCAGGTAAATTATGTTGACTTTTATAACTGTTAATGCTCAACTGAGACAGCCCATTTTCTCCCAGATCTGAGCGTTGGAACTGCCTCTTGATCTCACATCAACACATAAGTGATTTCTATGTATGAATGGCACAATGCTGCTCACATTATCTGGGGTGACACTTCCATGCAGCCACTGGCCTGCTATGGAGGACAGGCCTGACACTTCCTCAAACCAAAATTTTATTTCTGTGTACAGTTCTGCCTCTTATTTGCTCCCCATTCCACTTTCCAATTTGCAGATGCTCCTTCTGCAAGGAACTGGAAAGAAGAAAATCTCAACTTCAAGATTGCACTCTACTTAGTTCACATCACTGCAGAATCTTTGACACAAAGAGGTGAAATAGTGAGTGCTGCTATCAATAAATAATCGTATCTTCCAAGCAACCTTTCCTTGTAGCGGTAGCCTCCATTTGGCCTGTATTAGAACATACCACCAGTGTTTGGCTATGTTATATTTTTGTTTCCCCATCAGAGATACTGAAGTGTACTTTAGTGCTTGAGCGGAAATCCCACTCAGCATTATTTGAAAAATGCTCTGTTTGTTAACTAAACAGTTTATACTAGCTATCACAGAGTCTAAAAGGATATCAGACTTTTGAAAATTTATCTAAGGCAAAAATGGCTGCTTGAGATCAATGTCCAGATCGCGAACTTCATTCATTTTGATTTTACATACCAAGGATAATGACTCATATTCTCTACCTCCGGTTCTCTGTGTGCACCTCAGTAGGATGGCTCATTTGCAGCCAAAAGAGAATAAAGACCAATGAACAGCAAATTAAATTCTTGCAATTCAGTTTCATCATCCTTTCCTCAAATTTGCAAAACATTTTTGCTAACTCAGTGCTTTAAAATGTACAATATATAATTCAGCCCATTTGTAGGTGGGCTTCTTTATTAAATCACAAAACCCTAACTGCAATATCCTATAATAACGGTCCTAAGAGTGGCAGGGAAATTACTGTAATTTCCCTCCTTGAAAAAATGGGCAAAACCATCCACAAATTCAAAACATGTTTCTGTGAAAATACCAAAACTCCTTTTTTTCATTCAAGAGCTCTATTTCCCATGCTAACATTACACACCACTTACTGGCATTACAGTTCTTGTTTTTCAGGAGCTACATAATATTACAGTTTAAAAATATGAACCACAAGTTTTGTATAAATTTATAAAATTCTCTCTAGAATTACATTTCATAATACAACATGATCAATTGCCCTATTTTTGTATTTCAAAACAACATTCCACCCTGCCACAACATTAGCCTGTACAAAATATATAGGACATCAGCAGAGCTGCCAGGCTACTGGGACCGTGCTTCCTCAGTCTGCTTCCTTACATTTTAAATGTTAACATTGCTTTAACCTTCGTGCTTCTGCAAAAGTGCATGAGGGATTTGAAACCTCTCACACCCTCCACAACCACATCGTGTCAACACACTGAAGCTTTTGCTTTTCTTGTTACCAAGCTAATGGAAGAGGAAAGAGGGAGTGAAGAGTGGGTGAATGAGCCCTCTGCTCAGATTTGGACAACAGGGAAAAAGAAAATGCCTTGTCCTGGGAAGGGTTAATCCTTCCTGGCCTAGCCTAGCCTGGCTGGCTGCCTCACTGTGACTTCCCTTGCAGGACTGAAAAGTTTGACACCACTGTTTGCTTAGGGTTGTGTCCAAAAGCACAGTCGCGCCCTGCCAGGAACTGCAAGCATCAGCCTTCCCTGGGTGCGGGCTCTCTGTGCAGCCCTTAGGGACCAGCAGGAAGCACAATACCCTGGTGAGGAGGAGCTGGAGCAACAGCAAACACTGAGACGAGGCTTTGGCACTTAATCGTTCATTTACAGACTTTTAATTTAGGAGCATTTTTTTAAGGTGTAGGCTTACAAAGGAGCAGTAGCTTCTGTAGATTGTCAAAGGGTGTTTTCAAGCGCACTTCCCTCTCTAATAGGCTTACGAATTTGGTTGGTGCTTATTTAGCTCTGAAGTTTGTTTTGCTGTAACAAAGTGGAAAAATTAAATTTGCCTAAAATGAAGCGCTTCCAGGCCTATCCACATTTTTAAGTAAGACCTTGATACTTTAAAGCCATGACTCCGCTACTGCTGTTGCACTTCATGTGCATGTTTGAGTGTTTGCAGAGTCAAATTCTGTGTCTGCAAGAGGCCTGTTTTTCAAAGGCATGCTCTGGAGTCAAAGGTTGAAACCTGAATCACTTCACAGCAGTCTGCAAGTCTGCCTCCCTCTTCAGAAGTTGTAAATGTGTCTAAGCAAAGTGCAACAGTTCTCCTATCTGTAAATAATGGGCTTGGGTGAAATAGCTCAAATACCTGAAAAAATCCTTGTTTAAAACAGAGAAGGAAATTCTGGTTCTGGGCACCAGCCTGGAATACTTTGGGGCTGGATTAGTATGCAGGAAGTAAAGAAATGAAAAGGCGAACAGTGGCTTAAAAATGTCATTGCACAAACATGCATGCATATTCTCTCAGGCCCTGCCTGGTGGTTCAGTAATGCAGCAGGCAATGATAATGATCCAATTTCATAGCTCCACTAATCCCAGGGGATGCACAAAATGCTTGACAAACTGATGTTCTGTATAAGCAATAGGCTGGGCCTTTCCTTCTCATCTGTAGAGGAGCAGAAGAGATTACAGTACAAATATAGCAAAATCTGTGGTAAGCTCAGAAGCAAGTGGAAGCATAATATATTCCATTCAATGAGCACATTAAATTTGTATTAATAAAGAAATTCAGACAACTTTACACTTAATTAGCAGACAAGCTAGAATTGTTCCATTTTGTTTTGGGGGAAGCAGAGTGGTGTAATAGGAAACAGAAATCACCTAGAAGACACATAGGCCATCTGTGTGCATAAATCCCTGATTCAGAAGAGACTCTGGAGGTCTCTGATCTCATTATATGGGAGAGAGAGAAAAATCCAGCCCTGGCAAACTTAATTTATGAACCTTGTTGTCAAGCTCCAATTTCCCCTACTGTGGTCTTTGCTTTTTGCAGTTTGCTTATGATTTTATGAGTAGATATGATCCTAGTTTATTAAATGACACCATGTTAGAATCATGTAAAAATTTTCCTAAGTAAGGGGTCACCATGTCTGAGTAATGGGTTTTATTTGGGTGGGGAGTTGAGGTCCAGCAAACTAGGCGTTGTTTCTGGTTGAAGCCTCTAAAGACAGACTGGCTTTGAGGGAGCCTCGTTTGGGTGACTGGATTCATTCTGAAAGAAGTCTGTCCTTTTTCATAGATAGGGAACCCGGTGAGACCAGGTGTATCACTCACCTACCTAACAATAGGCTCACAAAGTGCTATCCTGCAACAAAAATGACCAAATTCAGTTAGCTTCTTGATTTGTATTAGAAAAATCTTAATATTTAGTGCAATGTAAAGTTACATGTTACCAGGCCGAAAGTAATGTTCACCAGCTAAATACATTGAGATATGTCAGCTGCTTAAAGACAAGAACAAAAGATAATTTAATAGGCTGTCATAAGCTTGCAGAAAACTTCTTTCAACCCCTTACCATTTCTGGAAAAAAGCAGTCCAAAAGGCCAAGAAAGGACATCTTGTGCTTTGAAGATCTTGACACAAACGACACAGCTGCTTCGCAATGTTATCATTTATTGTTTCCCTGCGGCATATTTCTGCAAGTATCTTCAAGAGGTGTTTATAATCTCAATGACAGTTTCTCCTGAGAAAAAAAGAACTCTTAAAGCGTTCTTCATGGTCACCTTAACTACAGTCTATTCCAGGACTATGAAGCAGCAGCTAACAAGCATCTCTATTTCACACAGGAAGGGTGCAGGAGTGGGATGCTGGCACAGATCCCCATGCCCAAGGAATGGTATCTGTGCAGAGGAACCCGCAAGACTGTGAGGCTGAGAGTGCCCAGTTCAGCAGTGAGCAAGGTAAGTGCTTGTGCTGGGTGGTGATTCCCCATCTAGCCCTCTCCCAAAAGCAGAGCTGAAATCCCAGGCAGAGCACACATACGACAGCAGCTCCACTCATCAGAGTGGCTTAGCCTCATACCTCTAAGAAATCAGGCTAAAAATATTCATCATGGGAGCACCTGTGACAGTTGCAATGTCATGGATTATTCAAGGTCTATCAGATGGCAAAGGGACAGATGCTGTGGGCATCTGCAGCATTCACACACTGTTCATCAATGTTATGAATTTATGTATCTCCTGCAGGTTCTGCTACCAATTGTATTCCCAGTTAAATGGGTCAGACAAGGAAGTACATTCACTAAAGGAATTGCAGTTTCCTAGACTTCAGAAACTTCAGTTCCAGAGGAAATATCCTATATTGATTTGATGTAGTTCAAGAAGGTGGCAGGGAGAGGACTAGAAGCTTTACAGCAAGACCAGCTTGACTCAGAAGAGGGGCTGTGTGCTGCAGATTCAAGACTTATGGGTGAAAGAGCCCTAGAGAACAGCAAAGAAATATTCTTGGTCTCCATGTAGAAGTTGTTAAAGGTGTATAGAGTGAGACATTCTGATAATGTCTTTATTATTTGAAGAACCTTTTTTTTTCATAATGCTTTTATTCCAGCAACAATGCTGCTGTTCCAATAGCTCTGTCAGAGCTACTGAGCTGTGAGTTAACCCTGCTGTTGCCCCAAGAGAAGGTGGAAACTGCTGAGCTAAAGCAAAGCCTGCGGACAGATGTTTTCAAGCTGCAGAAACCATCAGCTCAGAGAAGAGGAAGTGACTGAAAAAGGAGGCTAAGGGAGACATAAAAATGATTCCCTGAGGAAGACTGCTGGTCAGAGCAATTAGCTATGAATCTAGGAAAAGCCATAACTGAAAGGAGAACAGAGGGTTTATTCTAATTCCTCAATGTCTGGGAGCACTTTGGATGAGAGCTAAAGGAATACTTTTTAAGCAGATCCTTAGAAAGATCAAACCCATGATGTCCCTAGGATGTTGGGGCCACTTGACGGCCAGGGCTGCCTCCCAGCCCCAGCTCTTCATTCCTCATTATGGCACATTGTGGGACAACTGGAACATGTTAACATTCATTATGGAGAGCGATGGTCTATGAATGTGACTGCGTGGGATATCTGGTTTCTAATGCAGGCTGTGATGGGATGTCCCTTTTTTTCGTGGTCAGGGAGGAGCTGACAGGCGCATCAGAGATTTCAAAAAACCTCAGCCTTTCAGTCAGCAAGAAGCCCAGTGCTCTCATGTACCCAATTCGTTATAAGGGGAATGCCATGTAATATTGCTCAGAGTAGTTATAAGGCATTAGCTGCCATCTGATTTCAAAAAAGTCACTCATTTCTCTGCTGCAGTTCACCAATGATTGGCTACACACAATACATCCCCAATCAACTGCCAATGAAAAGTCTTCTTTTGATTTCACTGGACTTTAGATTTAGCTTGTGAGAGGCCAGGCCAGTTAATACCGTAATGTGCTTCAAAATGAAACGTGATTATTAGTGACTATTTTCCTCCATTGAAATCAGCAGAGAAGTTTACTTAATTCTTTGTCCCTTAATCAAAGCAGCAAAGCATTTCAGCAATTTGTAAATCTAGCAATACAGAGTTACAAAACAAGGAAAATTCATGATAGTGCCATTTTTCTGTGCAACTCCTTTATCTCAGTGAAAGATATTTAAGCAAACCTGTCACAAAACACACTGCTGTATAATGATGTATATAAATTGACCAATGTTCCTGTTAGGGATTCTTGCCATAAGTTTTGCAGTGGAGGGGAAGGGCAGAGCAGACTCGTGTTGAAAAGCATTGGCACTGGTAGTTAAAAAATCACTACTCCTTTTTAAAACCCCATCTTGTGTCTTTACTAGGCTGTACGATGAGACACCTACAAGCTGTGTTATATTAAAATGTTTAATTAGAAATATGAGTTATGCCTTGCATGGGAACAGGAAACCACCATAAAATATCAAATAATGTATACTCTGATAGTCTCAGACTATCAGAGCACTCATGCATAAGTTCAAATCCCTTTTCAGTGGGACACTGATTAAATTCTTTGATGAATCTAGGCCCATGCATTCAGCAGCTTCTTCCCTTTCTCAGCATGGGTTTAGTTATGTGAAGCCAGAAATGGCCTTTGTATGTTTAGACTTTGGGAGCACATTCAGCTGGAATCTAGTCTTGCACCTAGGGTTAGACCTCCGCAGTAATTCAACTCTGCTTGTTCCAGCTCTGAACAAAGACATGCAGGGCTACGGCGTTATGTTACTCACTACAAGTTGAGGAATCAGCTTTCCATGTGGCATTATCCTCCCACCCCCTTTCCCACAGGAACTGCGCAATCTAAGTTAAGCTTTCGCCTTTGCCATTATCTTGCTCTTGTGGCTCAGCTCCAACATGCGGCTGTGCACCCCCTCGTTATTTATATCTTGCTAGCATCTTATTTAGTACCTCAGCTTCCATCACAAATGTATTGGGATAACTGCTTTTTCCTGGATAAGAGACTCATTACAATTGCAGCTTCTCTGCAGGGATCAGCACCTCCTCCCCATGAATATGATAAGGTGCTCCAAGCGCCACCTCACCTGCAAAGGGTATTTTTCCCTGCAGAGTCACTTCCCATGGGCTACAAGCTGCTATTGAACTTCTGCGGTAATATTTTAATAACTTAATTTAAGATTTAATGGCTTTCTTTCCTGTGCTTTGTAGTATAATTAATTCATGTGATGGGAACTCATTAGACTTGGGGATCTGAGATGCACCTGGGCACGCAAGGGCTGTAAACACATAAGTCTGCGTTAGGGCCCATTTAAGGTGGGCAAATGCAGAGCTGTGCATGGAAAGAATAAACTATTTTATCCTTAGGGATAATCAGAAAATACTTTGTTAATGGTTGAGTATGTCTTTTAATCATATCTGTAGTTTGTAATAATAATGGTAAAACCAATAAAAGTCTGGTCCACTGACATGTAAGGTGGCTAAGTCCTAGGCTTCCTGGGCCTAGAAGATCTGGCCCAACATCTCCAAACATCATCTTGCATGCATGTGTGCGTGCCCAGGAGCTGTGGGCACTTTTGCCTCTTGAAAATGTAACTCAGGCAGATACCACAGAGACCCTCTGAGCTTGACATTGAACAGTCCACCATGGGACTTGGTCTCCTTGGCTTCTTTAGAGCTGTGGTGCTGTGCATATCACATGGAAGAGATAAGGCCTGTCACTGTCATTGAAAATCCTGAATTGCTGGAAGAGCTGAAGCCTTGGTGTCCTACTCCTCCAGAGAACACTGGAACCGCAACACTGCCAGCTACTTGAAGGTGGAGGTTTCTTGTTCCCTGCTGGTAGTGCTCTTCTGCTTTGATATGATGGGTCAAATATTCACTGATCCAGAGAATATAAATGACTCTGGCCCTAAGTGCTAGTTAGAGTGTTTGCTCAAGTCCTGTGCTCAAGACTGTGCTCTGGATTAGGCAGAGCAGATGTTTGAAACCACTTTCCAGGCAAACACTTGAGATGCCCACTTACCTGCAAGTCTGCACGCGGCTATCTCATTTCTTCAGTTTGCAGTGAGGGCTGAAGAACCCAGCTCCAGGAGACAGGTTGTAGTGCAGAACAGCATGGCTAGATGTGCTTAGCAGTCTGCCCCACAACTGTACATCTCCCTCTTCTGCACATCCCTTTCGTAGGTGCATTGCTTTCTTGAGGAGCTGAGGAACAAGAGCACAGAAAACACAAAGAGGAAAAAAGACAGCATCAAAGGTGTTGCCATAGAGTAACACCTTTGGGTCTCAAAGATATGCTCCTCACTGTGTACGCAGTGCTGAAGTTCCCAGCAGAGCACCTTCTCCCCATTGGACAGGACCAACAGCTCTAGTGAAAGCACTGTAAACAACAGTGCTGCCAGCTGCCTTCTACGGGAGCTGGACAAGTTGTGTATGGAGACCTGCTCTCCACAGACACGATTTACATAAGCACCTCACACATTTCTCTGTGTGCTGTCAGGGTGCCTTGATCCTTCTCTCTGGAGGCTCGTCTTCCTGTGTACAATTTCTGTGGTGAGGCAGGTACACTCGTGTACCTGTTTTGCTCAATTAAACCTTTTCCAGGGACGTGAGTCATCTATTTCATGGTCCAGAACATCCTCATTTCATTTCCTCTGTCTCTGGTGATTGACTTGATTAATACTATGTAAACGCCTTGAGACCTCATTGCACTAACTACTGTACAGAAGGAGGAGAGCTTGTCCCAGAATGCTTGCTCTGAATAGGACAAGATGGAAGAAGCTCAGGAGCAAGGAAAAATTAGAGCAAGCCCAGACTTTTATATGATCCTCAGTTAACTTGGTTCTTAACAGTCCCAGTTAATTTCTGCTGATGAACCTGGTATGAGCAACAAATTCTGGTTCCAACACAGGGACTGAGCGCATTCCTTAGTGACCCAGAGTGAGACAAATGACTCGCATTGGCCATTTGACTTGAGTTTCTAGCAAGCTCCAAACCCTTCTAACAAGTTCTGCCAGCTCTTCCTGATCAAAGGGTGCTTTGAGTTCTTCATTTCCATCCAACTCCTGATCAGGAGGGCCAAGCACCCTTTCAGGAGGTGTTAGGCAGAGGCCTATGTAACTGCTGGGCCTGGCATACAGCTAGCAGCATGTGGCCAACAGATGCAGCCATTAGCACAAAAGGGGCCAGAAACTCTGCTGAGAACAACATACAGAGATGCTCAGCAACGGTGGTGACATGCCACACGGCGTGGTACCCCACACCCACTGAAGCAACTGTCCCTGCAATATCAGGGCATCTCTCAGCCCAAGCTCCCGAGGGACTGTACAGGCTGTCCATGCCCAGGCGCCGGCAGCGGGGCTGCAGGGCGGCCTGTGTGAGGAGAGGCCGGGGCTGCCCCGTGCCGGACACAGCCGGTTCCAGCCGGTCCCAGCCGGCTCCAACGGCCCCACCGCAGGACACAGCTGAGCCCCTCAGCCAAGCTGGGGGAAAACAGGTTCCAGAAAGGGCCGAAGGCGGCACAGGCAGAGGAGGAGGAGGAGGAAGCCGAGGAGGGAGGAGGAGGAGGAGGAGGGCGGGAGGTGGTGCAGGCCCGCAGCAGGGAACCCCTGCAGCCCCGGAGAGACCCCGCTGGAGCAGAGACCCACCCTGCAGCCCGGGGAGGGCCCCACGCCGCAGCAGGGGGATATTTCCTGCAGGAGCTGCGGCCGTGGAGAGCCCGGGCGGGAGCAGGTTGTCCCTGAAGGACTGCAGCCCGGGGAAGGGCCCGCGCTGGAGCAGGGAGACGTGTGAGGAGGGAGGAGCGGCCGAGAGGGGCTGGGGGGGACGGACCGCAACCCCCGTCCCCAGCCCCTGCGCTGCTCAGTGTCAGGGGGAGGTGGTGGGAAAACGTTGTTTTAATTTTTGTCTGTCTTTCTCACCATTCAAATCTATTTTAATTGACAATATATTTAATTTTCCCTATGTCAAGTCTGTTTTGCCCATGACAGTAATTGGTAAGTGATCTCCCTGTCTTTATCTTGACTCATGAGCTCTTCCATCTTATTTTCTCCCTCAGTAGGAGTGAGAGAACGACTGGGGGGTTTGGGCCCTTAGCCAAGGTTGACTCACCACAGGGAGGATGCAGTTCTGCAGGTCTCAGGCTGCAGGGAGTTTCTGGGGCTTCTTGCTGGAGCTAGGGGAGATGGGCTCCTTGTCTGCAGGTGTGTGCTGGTGAAGGATCCGTGTCACCGAGTAAAGGAGCTGCAGCAGGAGTTCAGCAGACTGTGCAGCATCAGAGATGATGAAAAAGAGGTTGACTGGATCCTCTCTGATACCTGGATGCAAGGGGAGCCTGACCCTCCAGCTGTACTGCAGGAGGGACAGGCAGAGTCTGTGCTTATTGGATTGGAAAAGAGAGACTCCAATGAGAAGTGGCAAACTGGGTGGTTAAGCAAAGGGTGCAGACTGATGTGGATGAGAGAGGCCTTAAAAACAGCAGAAGTGGGCTGAAGGGGTCTCACCCAAAGTGTACGCACAGGAATAAGGAAGTGCCGATAGGACAGCTCTGTAGGGCAAGCTCTCTGGGAAATCGGCACGCTGGGGACCTCTCTGCAGTGCCTCTACATTAATGTGTGCAGCATGGAGATTACAGGAATTGGAGGTTTGCATGCAGTTGCAGGGCTATGATCTCACTGGGATCACAGAGATGTAGAGGGATAACTCACACAACTGGAAGGCTGCAATGGATGGATACAGGCTCTGTAGGAAAGACAGACCAGGACGGTGAGGAGGTGAACTTCGTCATTTACATGAAAGCAGCAGGAATACATGGAGCTCTGCCTGGGGATGCGTGACAAGCCTGCTGAGAGCTTATGGGTCAGGGTTAGCAGAAAGACCAACGTGGGCAATGTTATGGTGGGTGGCTGCTAGATACTGTCTGAAAGAAGTAGATGAGACCTTCTTCAGTGGACAAGTGGAACAAGTCTCATGATTAGAGGCCATGCTCCTCACGGGGGACCTGAACCACCCCGGTATCCGCTGGAGGGGCAACACAGCAGGGCACAAGCAATCCAGGAAGTTTATGGAGTATATTGATGACAACTTGCTGACACAGAATCAAGGAGCCAATGAGGGGAGATGCTCTCTGGAGCACACTTAAAGGAAGAATTGTTTGGGGATGGCAAGGTCGGGGCAGCCTTGGCTGCAGTTACCACAAGATAGTGTGGTTCACGATTTTCAGAGGCGGGAACAAGGCAAATAGCAGGATCACAACCTGGACTTGAGGAGAGCAGGCTTTGGCCTGCTCAGGGACCTGCTTTGAAGATCCCATGGACATAGTCCTGGAGAGGAGGTCCGTAACACCTGGTTGATGTTCATCAGTCACCTCCTCCCAGCTCCAGAATGGTCCACCCCTATGTGCAAGAAGTCAAGCAAAAGTGCCATGGATGACCAAGGAGTTCTTGATGAAACTCAGACATAAAAAAAAGCATATAAGAGGTGGAAGGTTGCTTGGTCTCCATCATTGGAGTTATTAAAAATTTGACTGGATGGCACCCTGAACAACCTGCTCTAGCTGCCCATCCTTTGAGCGAGGGGTAGATTAGATGATCTCCAGAGGTTCCTCCCACCCTTAAGGATTTCCTGTGATTCTGTGAGTCTGCTGTTCCTTGCCCCCACTTCTAGTGCTTGGGCACCTTACTCTTGGCTAACAGGAACTGCCTCCTGCTACAGAGCAGAGCTCTTAGGAAGAATGTACAAGGCAACCACTTTTGAAAATTAAAACTTAGGCCGCCTTTCTTTATAAAGACAAAGGAGGTGTTAGTGATAGGCAGCCTTCCTTTACACAGTATCCTAGAGATCTGAGAATAGTTTCAGGATGGAGGAAGACTGAAAATTTATTTCCTTTTCTGCCAGTAGATGACAGGGATTCAACCTTCCTATCACTTCCAGATTTTTGTGGAGTGAGGACTTTCAAGAGTGCTCTGCTGGAAGTGCAGAAAAGAGGGAACTGAAGAGAAAACCTCTCTGCAGAAGGACAGTGGCTCAGAGCAGCCAGCCAGGAACGCAGAGATCTCATCACAGTCCATGTCCCTGTAAATGCATTTTACATTAACCTATTTCTAGCTCGGGTGTATTCTGAAATAAAAGGGCAGTGCAAATGTTCTTTTTGAGAAGATCCTCTTTAGTATCTGAGGTCACATACATTCTGGGAGCAGCCACTGGTATGTGAAGCAGGATCCTGCTTGCTGGATCTCCCTCCCTATGAGCACAGGCTGCAAGAGAAGTCATGAGCTGCTTTACTTTATGTACTTAAAACTTCTGGGTGCAAAAAAGGCCAGATTCTGGAAACACTATGGTAAATAAATAAAGAAGGGAAAAAAAAAAAAAATATCAAGCTTCAGAGTTTAGTGGCCTCCAGTGCTAGGTGGCAACTCAGCAGGGATTTTTCAGGTATTGATTCAGTCACAAAACTCACATTTTTGGTTCTTACTGTTCTTTTTCAGATTTAATATCAGACACCTGAAAATTCAGGCACCCTTGCAGTCACATAGAGCACAGCTGGGTGCCTCATACATCTTGTTCAAAGTCACCTAAGTCCATGCCAGAGCTAGAAATTAAATGTTATGGTGGAATCCCACCTGTGGTCCTGAGCCTTAAAAGCTGCTGTCTCTGTTATAAGAATTTGTCTCACACTGTCACACCTGTGAAAAGGCTGTCAAGGACAGCTGCAACCCAGAGAAGAGCTAAGACCTCTACTAGTTACTTTCAGCAGAAGTCTCATCTTGTTACAGCTAAATTTCCTCAGGATGGTTTCACTCAAAAGTATTCTTGCCTGAGCTGACTTGGTGCTTTTGCGTGAGGTTCAAATAGCTCTTTCTGGTCAGAATCTCAGGAAGAAGGACAGTTTGTTGTATTGCTGTTTTTGTCATCGTGGATGTGCACACAGTGGAAAGCTTTGACAAATTAAGAACCATTGCCCTATGGATGTAATGCTTTACTACAATGAACGACCCTTATCAGCTTCAGTAGAGAAACATCCCTGCAACCGGTGCGGGTAGAACATAGATCCCTATAGAGCTTCCACAAGACAAAACATCACACAAGCTGAACAGTTGTACAGATTTTCCAAAAACTCCCCATGAGTTCTGATGTTCTCTCATTTCTCCCTCTCACAGACACTACATCTGTTCCTTTAGCAGTTGCTGGCAGACAAGACAAGCCCGGGTGCCAACTAATACTATATGATCTCCTGCTGAATTCATTTTCCACTTTTAAAATTAAATTATGGGCCAGATCCTCATCAGATTTAATACAGCTATTGCCTATTAAGCAGCTGATGGTCTGGCCTTGTACAGAGATTATTCCTCTTCTCTCTTTGAAGCAAGAACACAACTGAAGAATCCGATTTTGATCTCACGTGAAGTCAGTGAAAACATTGTTTTGTGTCTGATGCATCCATCATGAGAAATCATTAGTTTTCCAAAAAGCTGGGGAAAAACACACCATTCAAAAAACAAAAGAACAAAAGGTTGTAAAAGATACTATAAATCTTTTATTTCTTTTTAGTTTTACTATGCAATGCCCTTCATTTTGAAGGAAACGGTACAATCAATGATCTGTACTTCTTTCTCAGGAAAAGAAGATATCTGCACTAACAATTTAACATTTACTGACAAAAGACAGCTTACAGAAAATGCTCATGGTGGAAAAAAAATCATGTTTTGTGATTACACTTGTTATTGTGGATGATTCCATGAAGCGTTACAATGTCAGGAATTTCAAGTGTGCATTTAAAGAAAGATTCTAATTCAATATTAATGCAAAAGAACCATCTAAACCACCGGTGTTTGAAGTCACCCTGATTTCTTCCTATCCACAGTTTAAAAAAAAAATCTTATCTGAAAGTCTAAGCCCATTACACAATACACCTGGCCTTATCACTGCACATTGATTTATAAGAGTAGTCAACACATACTCAATTAACAGTAGATTTCTTACAAATAGAAACTGCTGTTGGAAACAATCCTACCTCTACTTAGTTACTAGTCTCTGATCTGTTATATAAAATTAAAATTTTGCCTTCAAAAAAAAAAAAATTTGTTCCTACATGGCTGTTAGAATTATGGTTGGTGCTGTTAATTGTCAGAAAAGCACAGGTGGGAAACCACTCGACAACACACTTCACACACCCAAGGACAGACCTTTGGTGAAACTTAACCAAAGGAGAAGAGAAAAAGAAAACCACCATTACATTCAAAATCTGAAATATATTCATCACATTGTATTACCTATTTTAGTACTGAGAGTGTAATTTTGAATTTAAATGAACAAAACTTAAGAAGCTTGCCTAGGGTTTCATTTATACAAAACAATTGAAAGTTTACTTCCATAGTCTAGGGTCCTTCAGTCTGAAGAATATATTTTTCCAAGTCAGAAAACATAGTTTTTGAATTAGCTTTTGAGTATTTTCCCTGCCTACCCTACAACTGCCTACTATGTTGCCCAGGTGAGCCCTAGAGAGTTGCTGTAATCAATACTTTGCATTCACACAGAATCAGGGACAACTTGAAATAGTTTTCAGTTTATGTCCTTGTTCACTGCCATGGAAGGTGAATGTCTAAATTATGTTTTTAAAATTACTCAATCAAGGGATAATTGTAGGTTTTACTATAAAGCCTTTTCCAAGACATTATTTGCATCAAACACACCAATACTCCAGGGAAATAAGACTGCTCATCTACATTTCCTAGCTGGAGCTACATTTACACATCTGGGGCTCAGTCTTGCCAGCCTTAACATGTGCGTAATGATATTCACAGCAGTCATCCTATCAGTACTGGTAGGTATGCCCAAATGAGTAAATCCATATAGGTGATTAAGTGTTGGCACTATCAAAGGGCTTTTAAAACAAATACTAACTTTAACTGTTAAAAACACAAGGGAAAGTTCAAGCATGACAAGACAGACAAAGATACCAGAGAACGGCCTGCAGCAAGATCATCAGCTTAGTTTACAAGTGCTGTGTAATACACCTCTCACCAAATCAGCACAGCTCCTGGATTTCCAGGGGGAAGCTGAGGCCAAAGTTTGGGCTGGATTCCACAAGCCTTGTTTGGACAAGAGGTCCTTTGAGAAACAGCTTTCACAGCACTACTTTTTCTCCCCCAGTGATTATGCAACCTCAGATCCTCCACGCTCCCACCAGAGACCTCAGATTGAAATTCCAGGCCCTTATTCACAAAGAAACATAAATATACACTTAACTTCAAGCACATGAATAGTCTTAAAGATTTTCAAGTGGCTCAAGGTGGGGTCTACTCACAACCTCTAACTTCACTATAGGCTTAGGACCTTTGCTGAACCAGAAGTTCTACAGAAGGATCACGCCTGAATTTCTGTATGCTAAAGGAGGAGCTGCAGAGAAAAGCACTTTTTTTTCTATTCTTCTCCCCTCTCTTGTGATCTACACAAAGTCTTGAAGTAGACAGAGACACAAAAAAGTCTGGTTTTGTGGAAGATCTTTTTCTTTAAAATCAAGCTCTAGAAATCCCAGCCTAGTCTGCAGACAGTAACTGAGTAAAGTACAGCGAAGACAAGAAACTAAACATTTGTGGTGTGCTTCTACAGCAATTCCTGTTCTCAAATCCAACTCATTACAGGTCCATGGCTTTAAAACCAGACTGCTTATAAATGTTTGCAGTGGTGTTTAGTAGCACCTATTAAATAACACTGCCTAATCAACAGGTAGGGAAAAAGGACCTGCCTGTTAAAGATTCAACAGTTGCATCTTTATCTTCCAGAATAAGAAATCCCTGTATGGAGGTAGCCCTCTTCCAAACTAAATTAAAAAAAAAAAAAAAATCCAGGCCTCCTCCCACCCCCCCCCTTCTACTTTTACACATAATGAATGTCAGGAGACAGAATAAATCCCCAAACATAGCTTGCAGAGAAACGTAAAGATTCCAAATATCTGTTTTAAATACTGAACACCTGTATCCCAGGTGTCAGAGGAGCATATAGGTTTTATAACACAGCAGAACGCATGCCAGACGCTGCTTTGCTGTGAGGCAAGCTCCCCCCTTCACTTTCCAACCTAGCAAGGCAGTGCAAGCTCTGGGATTCTTTGCTAAGGCCCTATGCCTGTGTGGGAATTTATCCCAAAAGGCGTGACCGGTACAGAGAAGCACCAAGATCAGCACAAGACACATTTCAGCTGGTCAAAGAAGCTTTGCTCTCCATTCCCAAGCAGATTTGGTCCTTCTTTTATTAAACAAAAAAGTAAAACAAAGAACAGAAAACAAAGCCGGACTATGCAGGGTAACTGAGAAGGAGAGAAATGGCTAAGTGTCATAGTTCTGATGTTTCAGACACAAGGGAAAAATATTTTCACAACTAGTTTACTGTTTAGTACCCTGTAGATACGTAATATTTGACATTTATAGCAGTTTCTATACTTTATGACCTAGAATATACTTTAGATCACTAATGAAAAATAAACCCATTCAGAGGACTGGAAAATGTGCATAACAACTTACTTTCAAATGCAAGCTTATGAAGGGATTTATTTTTTTTAACTTTCAAAAATATCTGTAAGAAAATATTATTTTACATACCTATATTACACAGTGAAATAAACTTTGTTATGTACAAGGTTTCAGTACGAAAGAAACCACAGCCAGACATTTACTCATGGTCTAGATAATCTCAGTTGTCTTGTATCAGTCAGTACAACTGAGAGACTCTCCTTCACTCTTTTTCAGACTATTTCAGTGATCATTTCAGCTTTTAGTAGTTACTAGTAGTTGTATAAAACCTGTGTGCAGACATCCACATATTAACCCTATTAAGTTACATATGGGTAGTTATTATGCTCTCAAAGCAAGGTTGCACATCTTCTTGGCAACCACAGTAACTTGAGTATAATTCAATTGCATATTGGAGAAAAAAAACCCACTTAGTGCAGACACCTGAGCCATAGCATTCTAAGGAAGCTTAGTGTTAAAACTCTCCTTTGGATTTGGGTATTTCACAGCCCAAAATGAGAGCACGGGAGTCATTAAGGAAACCATACATGGTGTATTTGCATAACCCTAAAAATTATTTTCCTTCCTGAAGTGAGGATGAAGTAGTCTTTCACAGCTTTTTCCTAGCTTGTGTATTTTAGGCAGAAAACACACCACCACAATCTATTTGGATCACATTGGCAAAGTTGCTTCATATAGCCTTAACTAATCAAAAGCTGGTATCTACCTATTCTTAAAAGACAAAGCTCACTCCCGTCTCAGGGGTGGAAAGGACACGGAGTACTTTGCTATTTGTGGTATAACTGTAAACAACTGTGGGGAAGACCATATTAACTATGCTTCAAGTTTACATCACACTGTTAGTTTCCATTATTTAAATGAACTCATGCGTATCAAGTTCACCTCATCATTATTATGCTTTAAGGGGAAGGAATTTTGAATTAGAAACTGTCTCCAAATCAGTGTTTGCTCACACACTTCAGATCCCAGGACAAAGATTTGACAAAGTGCTGCCTGTGTGGGAGACCTGTTCAACAGCTGAAAAACAGTTCAGGGAATATTCAAGGCAGGCAGCACTGCACTCCCCCTCCCCTCCTGTTTAACGAGGGGCTTGTACAACAACTTTGGAGGCATGTCGTCTCCTTTTCTCTAATGCTATAGCTCAGCTGCATATCATAAAAATTAGCAAAAAAGGAAACATGAAATCCCTAATGAAGAGGAAATTGCTCTGCAGTGAGGAAGGAAAAAAGGAACACCCAAAACTCGCCACCTGTGATGCCTTCCAGCCTGTGCTCCCTCCCATCATTTCCCATCACAGCTGTGTTTACTGTGGTGCAGAACATGCGACATGCTCACCGCCAGCAGCACCCAGCCAAGAGGCCACCCTCTCAAGGGACAGCTTACTCAAGACATACTCCTGCACATGAGCAACCTGCTTCTACTGCCTTGATGTGTACCACAGGTGTAATCAGGAGCTCTGCCACTTGTTTTAGGGGAAGCTAGGCAGCCTGTAACAAGCACTGGCACAGCTCAGTATCTGCCTGTCAGAGTACCAGCACACGCCAATGCACAGACTACTTAATCAGGGTTGCAAACTTCCTCCTCCCTGGGACGGGTCAGCAAGAAATACATCTTCTGTGCTCAAAGCCACACACTGACAGCAAAGGAGGAGCTCCCCCAGCCCATCTGCGAGTTCCTATCAATTAAGAAGGCACCAGGCACATCAAACCCATTTCATTAAAACTAGTGGGTTTCCCCCTTACACCTTCTGGGGGGCTGGCTACCAATCCAAGCCTTGCACCAGGCAAGCAAGCAGCTTGCTGCAATACCAACAGGAGCCACAACTGAAGAGAAACAGGGGAAGAGAGGGGAAACAATGTCCTCAGGCTTCTCAGCTATCAAACTAATCATGTGCTCAGAGCAACATGGCCATGTCCTGAAAGTTGTTGGCTCCTTCTTAATAGTATTAAATACTATTAACTTCTGCTGATAAGTAGACGTCAAAGGCATTCAGCATCTTGTAGGGTCAGGCCTACTGGCAGATGGTTGAGGGAAAGGCTTCGTGCAGAGAGGAAGGGAAAGAGATGGGAGTGGAGAGGGGTAGAATTGCCCTGAGTTTTATCCTCTGCAAATAAGTCAGTGGTTTTGTCATCAAGCACTGAAGGAGTTAAGCACTAAAGCACAGACACTTAATCAGCTTTCCCCCTTCCTTTCACATGTGATTGGAATGAAGCTGCACCGAAGCGGCCCAAAGGGCTTATAACAGCTCAATTTCGCAGCCTTCAGTTTTAATCCCCATCACCCAGGCTAAGCAGTATGGTGGTGCTGAGGCTGCTACTCCACAGCAGTCCGAGCACCTGGATGACGATGGTCGTCCTCCTCCTCTTCCTCCTCTGCAGCCTGCAGGTGGCTGGAGAGCTCCTGGATCACAGCAGCCCTACCAATCTGGTCATTTCTCCTCTTCTCCATAATCAGGTCCTCCAGGCTCTGAAACTCCAGCGTGTGGCTGCGCTTGTCACCCAGCCGGATCTGCAATCGGTAGGGCTGCTTGCCTATGCGCAGCTCCCCGCCGATTTTAAACTCCCGCTTGCCATACCGGCACCAGGCAGCAAAACACTCAGAGTTTCTCCAGCTCAAGTCCCGGTCCTTGCAACCCACCTGCTCCAGGGCGTTGCGCACCACCACGGCCGGGCTGAGGGGTTTGTAGCGGTACAGCTGGTTGGCAATGCGGCCCCGTCTGCCCTGGCTGGCGTCGGTGAGGAAGCTGTTCACCACCTCCAGCCTATGCAGGTGCACAACTTGAAAATCCCCAACATAGACCACCCAGTGCGGATACTGGGCCTGGCACACAAACTCCACCAGGTCACCCGGTTTGCACCTATTCAGCAGGTTCTCTGGGGTGTAGGTGCTCAGGTGCCCCCCGCTGCCTTCATCACCCTCCTCCGGCAGTGCGTCCTCCTCGGAAAAGCTCTTCTGGTAAATACACTCGTCCCGGTAATAGACTGAGCACTCCACCTCGTGCAGCTGGGGGTCGTAGGGCTGCAGGGCAGGGTGCTCACCCCCCAGCTCATGGACCGAATCCTGCTGCTGCTCCAGCTCATCATCATCATTCGAAAAGATGTAGGAGACCCCGATCCTGGGCCCTTCATCCCTGTCCATACCTGTCGGGTCGGCCGTGGGAACTTCCTTGTAGTTCAGGTGGGTCAGCTTCTCCACCTGGTTCCCCATGCCCGCTGCAACGACAGACACACGGCGGGGCCATGAAGGCGGGCACGGGGTGAGCGGCTTCCAGAGAAGCAGCGGGGTGGCAGAGCGCGGCTCCCCCCCTCCCCGCGCACCCCACCTCTCCCCGCTGCGACACAGCCCTTGCGAGATCCCCCGGGGGGGGCTGCGAGAGCCCCTCGGCGAGGGGCAGCGGTGGCCGCAGGGGGCTGCGGACCCCCCCACACCCGCACGGAGAAAGGCGAGGCGGCGGCACCGCCACCTGTTAGGCGGCAGCGAGGAGGAGGAAGGCGCAGGAGCCGCCGGGGGAGCGGGGCAGGCGCCGAGCCACCTGTTAGAGGGGGGCTGCAAACGCCGGGGGAGGTCTGGAGGTCCCAGGTGGGGACGGCCGAGTTGCGAGCTGAGCCGGGCTGCCGGCCAGGTGCGCCTCACCCCCCGCCCCCCCCCCGCCGTCCACCACCGCCGCTCCGCGCCCTCCCCCGGCACACCGGGCGGCTGCAAACTTACCCGGCGGGGAAGGCTGCGCGGCGCCGGGAGCGGCTCTAGGGCGAGCGGGCGGCGGCGCGGCTGCTGGCGCTGGGCGCGCAGCGCGGCTGGATCATGGCCCCGGCCCGGCGCGGCTCCGCGCTCCCCGCGCAGCAGCAGCGCCCGTGCGCCGCGCTGCCGGCACTGGGGCTGTGCAACAAGCGCCGGAGAGGCACGGCCAAGGGGAGGGAGGCTGGATCCGGCTGCGGACGCCCTGGCGAGCGCTCAGCCCCCAGCATTTAAAGAGGCAGCCCTTTTTTTCTTTTCCCCCCCCTTTTTTTTTTCCCCCTCTCCTTCCTCCCCCCTCCTTTCCTCCTCCCCGCACCTTTTTCCCTCTCCTCTCTCCTACATGCCAAGCGCTTTGCTCCCCGCCGAGGCTGATTTGCAAGCGGAGGTCGGGCGGCAGGGCTTTCGCCGCCGCGGCTGCAAAGCTCTTCGCGGCGCTTGGCAGCGGGAGCGGGCGTGCAACACGCTCGCACACAAACTCGCACACGCACGCTCACGCGGGGCCCCTTTAAGGGAACGGTGCCATAAGGCAGCCCAACCCGCCCGTTTGGTCGGGAGGGGGGGAGTAACTGGGAGCAGGAGTTTGCCCGGGACAGCACCGAGAGATGCAAAGCCTCGGTGCGGGGCCGTGGGAATCACCCCGCTGCAGCCCCGGGGCGCGGAGGGGCGCGCAGCTGCCCGCGGGGGAAGCGCCGGCCGCGCAGCCCCTCGCCGCGCAGCCCCCGCGGGGGCGCCGGGAGGTGCCTTCTTGGGACCGCAAACAATAACAGGGAAGTTGTAAAGCGAACAAAATCAAAGAGCCCGGCCCTCCTCGGCTGACTTAGTGCCTTCGATGCCTCCATGAGTGGAGCATGTAATTAGTTTTATTAATTTCTTTTTTTTCCGAATCCGAGAGATCGCTCTCTTTTTCAATATAGAAGATTATGATTCTTTCCCCCTGGAAAGGCATTATCAGAACTGGTGGGAATATATTTCTTTCTGTGTTTGGGAGAACGCACAACAATATTCTGCTTTTTCATTAGTGCCTAGTTAGTCTACTAGGTGGGTTTATTATTCGTACTATTCTAACATGCACTGGTAAATCCATGCTGTTAAAATAGACTGCAGAGATAATTTATGGGAGCTACGAGTAATGTCTTTAATTTTGTCTCATGTATTCCCTTTGTCTGTTGCCTTGTAATTTATAAACCCAACTGCACACCGCTGTTTCAAGGATTCACTAAACAGCGGCGAGTGAAGGAACAAACATAGTGTCACCGGGGTGCTGGGCACTGCCCACAGACTCAAAGAATACCGTTTCCATCAGATTATACGCCTTTGTGGTTTCAAATATAGACCTGCCCTTTGGGGTGGGGAGAATTGCTGCCGCTGGGGCTGGGGAGATGCTCGCTCTGCTCTGCTTGGGATGGTGGGGCAGTTGCAAGCAATCACAGCAGGTGACAGGCAGCTGAATCAGGACCTTTTTGTTTTGAATTCACCTGGTGACTATGACTACGGGAACATTTCAGAGACCTGAAAAGCACATCAAGGGTGTGCTTTTGAAATGAATCTCCCAGACACCCAGCCCCAACACACACACACGTTTCAATTTGCATCCCGGTGTGGTTTTAAACAACGCACACACATTCCTTTCACATTCAGCTACGCTAGATGTACTTCAGCCTCAAGATTGGACCAACGCTACTTAAGTAAACCTCCAAAATGTCGTTTTTCAGCACTGCCCGTTTCACTCTACAGTTCATCTCCCCTGTAGCTGCTGTTGGACAAAAGAGGGCCCTGCTTCATAGTCAGAGCTTTGTGACTTTCGTGTTCTCCCGTTTATATTGGAAGCTGTGTCTCAGCGCCATACCTTGCTATCTTTGAAGCAATTTTATTTCTTAGCTAAAATGGTTTGGCAGCCCTGGATCGAAGGCCAAGTTTCCTTTTGAATCTGCTGCAATGTGTGGAAAGTTGTGTCTGTGCAGGAGTAGAAACTCAGTATTGCTCAGAGGAGTCACTCGTGTGTGCGTGCACATCCACACATATTTGCAGCTCTCTGTCTTGTTCTCTCATTTCTTCCTGCCTGCTTCAACTCACCCCAGTGCTTAATTTTCTGCACCGTGTCAGCCGCTTTGATCTCTTTGATCTCTTTGAGTTTCCTTTCAATGACTGCTCCTCGGAATCCACATTCTCTGATCAATCTGCTGCTTTCTAGGATCAGAAACCACTGGCGAGTATTTTTGTGTCATAAAACACATACATAATGACATACTGCACCTGCAGATAAGGCACTGGGTGGAAAATCCACAAAGGACTTACAGTGCCTATGTATCACCTGGGCTGGTGCCTAAAATTATGCTACTTAAAACTTCTGTGTGCTTGACCTCTAAGCCTCAAAGCAGCTAAACTCCACAGGCGCAAGGGACAGGGGCTGGTGGCAGTGACATGCTATCTCAGTGCCTATGCTTTTATAGAGAGTATTGACCTCTTGCATAGCTTTTGAAAAAAGGCACTTTGGTGCTTATCTGCTAAAGATAATCCAGTCTGCGGATATGGAGTGGAGGGAGGAATGGTTGTGCAGTTGCTGAGCTGGGAGCCCAAACTGCAGCAGGGCAGAGTTGAAGACACCTTGCTCTGACCTTGCTATTGGAGGCTCCTCGATTAGGTGACTCCTTGCTCGGTGTGCTGGCATTTGTTATCCAGTTTTGAGGTATTCAGTTCTGTGTGCATGTCACAGGGGGAACACTGTGGATAGCACAGTTACAGCTGTGCTTGAACACCTATGGAAGTAACAGGGGTGCCCACACTGTTAAATAAGGTGACTCCCTGGGGTCACTCACAGGTCCCAGTCACTTGCTCATCCAGATTGCATAAGTATTTGTTCCTTGTAGATTCTCTTTTGGAGTGAAAACTCCACCCTAGACAAAACCCAGGTGTGGTTGTGGGGCTGGTCTACTCCAGGCAACTTCCCCATTTGAATCTCTCCGAAGACTGCAAGGAATCAGGGGTGAATCTACATGAGGTCTGGCTCCCTCTGCTCTACACAGCCCTCCAACACTTTCCCAGCTGATTTTGTACATCCATATGCTCTCAATCTATTGTTGAGTGCAGCCACACATATCTACAGTTTCATGTCATAAAAATACCATTCTAGTGGGTTGCAATGTGGCTCGTAAGATATTTGAGATGCTTCAAACTTTGATTGCCCATAACATACACTCTAAATAGTAATTTCCCTTTTAAGGCCAAAACCCCTGTCATGTTGCAGGGCTCTCTGGAAACCCAAAGCTGCATGGCTATGTAGTCCGTTGATGTACACAGAACACAGAGGGGACTGTACCTCTTGGCTTAGAGGCTGTGGACCATCTATGAAGCAGGTGCATTTGTTAGACCATCTAACTATGTAGCTGATATGATCCAGGGACCTTTGTAGTGCTAGTTCTGGTTGCTTTAAACTTAAGCTCTCTAGTTTTGAGAATTAGATGTCAAAGTTATTTTGTTGCTCCAATGGTATATCATCTTGTTCTTCCAATGCTATCTTATTTTTAACCTTACACACACCTTACATCCAGAGATTAAAAAGGTGATGTTGTTTTGAAATCACAATTCATCCTTACTTGGATGTGAAATGCTGTGTTCCCATTGTTATTGTTATTAAAAGATATCCAGTATGAGAAGAAAGAATTATTCTTGTTATATGTTTATATTTTTCTTAGAGAGCAGTACCTCTGAGTAAGACAAGGTTTAGTATCATGTTCTGTAAGCATGTTATGTTTCACAGGTATTCAGGCAGCTGATGGCTATGACACCCTTGAATTATTTAATAGCTTCCATTTCTTTTTTCAGTAGAGTTTTATGAGAACTGAGATAAACTATGCTCCATTTGGCATGCAAGCACTCTACTTGCATCATAGACCTAGCAAACTAGAGTGCTTGAAAGCCATGGTGGAATTAGGGGCACCGGAGGAATAAACCACTTCTTAGTGAAATCCATGGAAGTTCTTCCATGGAGTTCTGTAGAAATCAGTCATGCCCTTAATTGAGGAAGGTGTGTGACCTGAGAGCTCCTTGATGGATGGTGTCCTTCCATGTCAGCCATAGCTGAGTCCACCAAGGAAATTTGGATTCAGAATTGTAACATCTCATTTGTTGCCTCTTTGTCCTCCAGTAAAAGCTGCATCCCTGAGTCAGGCACCAAGTTCTTGTAAAGCCAGGAATGCCACCTAAAATGAGATTCATCAAAGCTGGCATGCCTGAGGTAGCTGGTGGGGAATAGGACATAAAGTTATCGTCCTGACAGCTGTTGGAAAATGGCGCTTCCTTTCACTTATGTTACACAGTGTAATACTCTCCCAAGGTTAAGTGCTTTGATGAGGTTGGCTGTTTCTCACACACAAGAGAAAATGGTGTCATGTCATTTAATAAAAAGCATTAATATTTCAGATTGCTTCCTTGGGGTATGAAAGACCAAGGTTGAAGTCTCTCATCTCGCTGAAGGAACTTGAACCGATATCTCCCAGGAGAGTACTGAAAGCCACCAGACTGTAGACTATTTTTGAGCAAGTCGTGCTCTCTCTGTCCCACTGAAGCTGTTCAGCTTTGTATGGGCTCATTAAATATCCGTTCAGTCAGTCGGGAAAAAAAAAGAAAAGAATGACAATGGCTCTTAGATCAGATGCAGGAAGGGGATGAGAGTGCTTTGAGGTCCCCTCTAATGAATATTCAGATGTCTCACAGTCATGCGATATCTTAATCAGGAGTTATTCAGACAGACCCACCAGAAAGATCTGAAAGTTTTGCTTTTAGAGCATGCTTATGGAAGAGTTTTGTTCCTGTCTTCTCAGGAAGACATTGGGCCTCTGGGTCTCGCATATCCTGCATGACTGGTGTAACCCAGATGCAATTAGATATCAGCTCCTCTTGGTTTCTGTTGTGTTAGAGCCATACTGATACCTCTGTTGGACCAGGCCTCATGAAGTGGCCTAGGAAGGAGCACAACTAGTTTGTGACTTGTGTTGGGCTTATGTGTGAAATAAGCATGAAGCTGTCACTACTCGCTGGCTCTGCTTGTGTCTTCAGGAGAAGTATTGGGAATTCAGATAACCAGAAAATTTATGGACTTCAAAATGTTGACAAGTATCATGAGAGTCTTGGTATTTCTAAAACTTGAGATTCATGATATTTGCCATAACATGAGAGATATAATGAGCCTCTGGTGTCAGGAAGGTTTTATCTGCATTTAACCTGTAAACATTTGATGACACCAACAAGAGGTGCTTCTGAACATATGATCTTTTGTATTCCATATAGTGTAGCATGGCCCACCATGTATTCAAGACCTGAAAGTGAGGAGAGCTACAGATCAGAGAGAGGCCTGCATCTTGAGAACAGAGAGGGGAAATTCTAACTGCCTTGTTTATCACATCAGCAAACTCTGTTTTTTCTAAAACTTGCTGAAAGCTTATGGCTCTGTTAACTACTTTCAACATTGTAATTTGTGGCTAAAAGTGATCTGTGGCAAAATAAATTGCTGAGATTGCCAAAACCACGGAGTTTTTGACTGAGACATCCAAGCTGTATCTCGGAAGAAGCTCTTCCACTGTAAGCTTTTAATTGGTGCATTCCAGCAAATGAAAATGAAGAAACTCCTACGTCAGTAGAGGCCTGGATTCTTAGGAACTGCTATCAAACTGACTTGAGCAGCAGGCAAAGCTTAATTAAAATGCAGTCTGCAGGTTTTTTTTCCAGGAAACAGCAACTATATTTCAAACATAACTTAACAAAGAAGGAGGTACAGCACATGCATCTTTCCAGCATGAGAACTACTAGTCCCTCGCATCTCTCATCTCTCTCTTGTGCTGAGCTTCTCCCCCAGAAACATCTCCTTTAATATGTCTTTTAGCATGTCACTGGACTGCTGGCTGCCTTGGTAGCATAGCGTGTCCCTTCGTATGCAGCCAGGAAAGGGTGGGACTGCTGCGTTCAGTGGAGAAACTTATGATGATTGCTCCTGGTATGCAATTCCTAAGCAGAAGCCATTAAAGGAAGGAGTCTTTTCTTTTGCTGTTGCCATGCTGCTAATAAAACATTTAAGTATTAAAAGTAATGTGAGGTAAACACATCACTCTTTCCAGCAAATATATGATGTGACTACAGGTTACACAGAGAAGTTGTGGATGCCCCATCGCTGGAAGTGTTCAAGGCCAGGTTGGATGGGGCTTTGAGCAACCCGGTCTAGTAGAAGGTGTCCTTGCCCATGGCAGGGGGGTTGGAATGAGATGATTTTCAAGGTCCCTTCCAACCCAAACCATTCTATGATTCTATGATTCTATGACTGTGTGCTCATGCCTCCATTTTAAATGGGGAGGAACAGAGGAACCACACAGCAAAGTGGCTCCTTCTGTGACACTGGTGGTGTCTGTGCCAGAATATGAGGCTAATCATGTCAGAACATGTGGCCATCCACAAAGTGGTAACACAGCTGGGGATCTGTGGGGTCTGCTGTCTTTATCCTGTCTTTGGATGCTTGCTGATTTGACCCAGAAGTACTGGCCACAGCTGCTCCCCACAACCATCTCTGCAGGTCCATGGCAGGGTAGAGGTCAATGGCAGGGTAGAGGAGCAGGAGTTGGGCGGGTAATCCACCTTGTCATTCACCCATTAGATTGGGAAACAGGTTAATATTTTTCTTCCCCAGCCAATGCAAAGCAACAGAGCTACAAAGCCTCAAACCACCTGCAAAGGTGATGTTTAGGGCTTTCCACTGGACCTGCTCCAAATCCAGCAGAGCAGGACTCATCCCCTTGCTGGTCTCAATTGCTGAGGCTGCAGTGCCGCAGGGGGAGCAGCTGTGTGGTTTGTACACAGCCACCTGTACTGGGGAAGGCCTTGGGCTAACCTGGGTTGCAGTGTGGGGGTGGAGGGTGGAAAGGGAACGGTGCACAACTTGCCCTCCGCGTGGGGTTCTCATGAGTCTCGTGTCACATTTCTTATTGCCCACAGCTCTCACCACAGACGGATGCACAGAGTGAACCTGCATCTGCCCCAGGTGTGTTATGAGCACGCCTATGGGACGGGGATTTGCTGAGCAAGACAAGGAGGGAAGAGGCAGCTGAAGGATCTGCTCTGGGACATTAGCGTTGAGGCAGGGCTCGGGGAAGCTCATGGGCTGGAGGTTGCATCAGTCTGAGGCAGCTTTGCACACACACCCCAGCAGAATGAGACACCAGCAAAGTTGAGTGAGAGCACTATGACACCCTTGAGAGCACCGAGGGTGCTTTAGCAATGAATTCAGACTTCTAAAGAAATGAAATGGGAGGATCTATGGTTTCAGGCCTCTGGTCTCCCTTTGTGAATAGAAGCTACTCCTACCTGTTGCACTGAAGTGCTGCAAAGATAAATAAACCCATTAAGGTCCTGAGGTGCTCAGAGTGCCTGCTAACAAGGCCCACGGAGACAGAGAGGAAAATCGCTAGGTAGGTGCTAGATTTTTTCAGGCAGTAGGAGTGTCGGAATTTGAATCAGCCTGCTGATGTCCACAGTGCTCAGGGAGGTCCTTGACTCCTTACCCAGGCCAGCCTCTGGAAATGACATGCAGTAAACTACAGCAGCATGCATGCCAAACACCTTCCACGGAGGTGATTTTCAGTTGGCTACAAGCATCCCTCTCCCGTAACTCACTAATGATGCTGCTGAGACCTTGGAGGCTGCAGGGGACCAGCTGAGCCTCGGCAGACTGAAGTCACTCCTGTGGATTCGTTCATTACTGCCTGCAACCAAGAACCATTTTCTACCTTGGCTAAAGACACGCCTTGAGACAACCTGCTCAGCTTTGTAGACAAATAGCGGGTATGGTGGCTGCTGTGTTAAACAATTGCTGCCCCTTTGCAGAAGGCACACGAGCATGAGGAAATGCCACTGTGCTGAGAATGAGGAAATGCCACTGTGCTTCTTGTTTAAGAAAGCATTGGTATTATCCTTGTCTTCCACTAAGCCCTTTCTGTTAGTGCCTGTGGGAGGAGAGCAAGGAGCAGATGGTTACTCCTTCAATCCTGTGAACTAGTTAGATGAAAATCATATTCCTAGTAGAATCTACTGTCAAGGAAACTTCTGGTCTGCTGGATGGCACTGCTGGGTAGGATTTATAAAGCGCTCTCTGGATAATGATGTGTGTGCTCATAATAATGACTTTAATACCTGTTAGAACTGACAGCTGTATGCGTTTGCCTTTCTGGAGACAGATGTTCTCCTGCCTGGTTATGTGGGTTGATTCCAACTGGGGAAAGAGGACAGTGTGAACACTGTGCTGTTCATTGCTATTTCATACCCCCCCCTTTTTTTTTTTTTTTTCCCCATTCCCTCCCTCCCCTTTTTCCTTCCCTGGGCTGTCTGCTAGGCAGCAGTCTGACACGATCACATCAGCTGCTGCAGGGAAGCCCCGTGGCCATTCCAGTTCATCCTCCTCCACCGGCTGTCAGAGCATAGGAGGGAGGCTCAGGGCAGGGCTCTGAACTCGTCCCAACTCAGCAGCACTCAAAGCAGTTTGATGATGCTGTCGATCCTCACTTGTGATACCAGCTGCAGACTGGGCTTGACACTCATGCTTACAGGCAGCGCTCAATTTCAGACAGTCCCCGTATATGTTAAAGTTGTCGGCTCCACACCAAATCCCTTTTCTTGGCTCTTTCTGTGCAGCATGGTGTTCTCTTGCTCTGATTTAAGTGTTTTATAGTTCCACATGAAGGAGATAACAGCATGAGCAAAGCTGTGGGTAAAGATAAATCATCTGTAGGGGAAAATACGAACACTTTATTTTTTGGAAAGCGGCAAGGCCACCATGCCAGGGGACAAAAACGCTTACTGTGGTAAGTGTCTGCAACAATCAGCTTAAATATCCACTGCCTCAAATTCAAAGTGATTTCAAAGCAAAACCATTTTGCAGTGCAGCTTTTGTATTAGAATGAGCAATATAAAGACACTCCTCTAAGGAAGATACAGATTCTCATTTTTCACCTGAAATGTCCTTCATTTGTTGTTAAAAACTAAATCCAATTCGTAGTTAAGTTGAGGGAAAGACTCCAACTGACTTTAAGGGGAGATGAATGAAGTTGTATGCATCATGCTTTGCTAGGGATGCACTGTTTCAATGGTCTAATTCTACTGGGTGTTCTCCCATTTTAGCATTTACAGTCTACTGATCCTAAGAGTATCTAATCAGAAGCAGGACAGTATTGTTTTGCTGGTATAGAGTAGAAGATCAGGCAAAACAATTCCTACAGTCTGTGCCATTTCTTTGTTCAAAGGTCTAACAATAAAATCTAGGTGGAGATAATGTCTTCAGAAGATGTCATGAACTGTAGCTTGGTTACAACAGGAAAAATGAGCAATTAGTGTGATTTTGGATCCTCTGAAGAAGTGCCTTTGTGACTGTGTCACACAGAACAGTTTTGTGTATTAATGAAACCCAGCAAGATTCACAAGTCTTGTGAAATGTCACTCCTTTTTCTTTTTTTTTTTTTTTTCCATTTCACTCTTCATCCATGAGGAACTCTGAACAATTTGTGGCCTTTTAGAGTCTTGGTTGCACCTTCTTTTATAAGCGTAGAAGGGAAACATTGTCAGTTCTAGGTTTCCAGTGCAGACTAATTAAAGCCATATAATAGCCATATTTCAAGCATGTCCTTCCAAGGCCAACTGCATCCTGGGCTGTATTAATAAAAGTGTAGTCAGCAGGTCCAATGAAGTGATCTTTCCACTCTGTTCAGCACTTTTGAGATAGCATCTGAGTGCTGCTTCAGTTTTGGGCTCCCCAGTGCAAGGAGGACAGTGACAGAGCCAACAGACATGAGTTGGAATCTGGAAAATTCCATTTTAAATATTAAGATTTTTTTTTTTTTACTAAGATGGTGATCAAATAGTGGAATAAGTTGCTCAGAGACGCTATGTAATCTCCACCTTTGGAAGTGTTAAAGACTGGACTGGATACATCCCAGAGCAACCTGATGTAAGTAGACTTGCTTTGCACAGAGGGTTGGATTAGATGACCTCTGCAGGTCTCTTTCAGTCCAAATTATGATTCTATGATTCTCACAGGACACAGTAGATCTGCTGATTAATAATACCTACTAAATCCTACTGAATCCAATTTACAGCTTCTTTCAATTCCATCCAGGAGTCTGATTCAGTAAGAACTAGATAAAAACTTCTGCTCGATTTGAAACTCCATGAAGAAATAAAACCCCTTGAGGCTCTCCTTGCCTAAATACTTAAGTTCTGATTTTCCTGGACTTCAAAGGAAGAAGCACTTTTCTGCTTGGAAATGTTTCTGTCTATGGATGCCTGAGAAAATTACTTTTCTTATCCTTGCAGATATACCAGGTCGTCTGAACAGATGACAAATCACAAAACTGCTTCCTCGATTCTCCCTCAGCTGTATGTGCTTTGTAGGACTGTGTGTGCAGTCTACCCACAGGAGTAGCACCCTCTTAGTTACTTTGTGGTGGTACCCAGGAGACCTTGTCACTGTCCCATGATGGGACTGAGAGGCTTGAGCAGTGATGCTCTTCTTCTGGTCAAGGGTTTAATGAATTCCCTTCCCCGTTAGAAATTCTGACATATTAGTACTGATGAGCTGAAGTCTGAAACCCAAGCTCAACACCGTACTAAAATGACTGCAGCATCAGGTCTTATGAAAGATATGCATTACAAATCCCAAATAAATGCATACCTTAAGGCCAGAGCTTGCCTCCATTCTTTACTGATCTGAACAGAATTGTGAGAAGGTGCTACTCTTGTAAGCAAGGCTGTGAGAGCTTGGCTTTCAAGTAATATGGTCTCTTTGGTACTGCTGTATTCAGTGCTTGTGAGGAAGGGCAACCGGGTGGCACCTTCCATGCTGGAATGAAATCACTGAGTGCCGTGCATGTCTGGGGTCCTCTAGCTTTGTTGAAGCTAGCCTTATTCATTCCACAAAAGAGGCTTTGAAAAGTTGATTGCTTATGTTTTAACTTTTCCAATCAGGTTTTCTGTTAAAAGCTTCTGGTTGGAAATACCAAACCCTGTTGTTGCTAAGATTAAGGTATTTGTTTCTTAGAAATGGCTTATAAGGAGAGACCAGCAAGTGGATTATTGCTCATTCTTTGCCAAGTGGAGCGAAGGTGCTTGAAGTAAATTGTGCTTCCAGTAGGATCAGTTTTGCATGTGATTTTAATAATGGCTTTGGGGAAGGAGGGGTCAGATCTAAATTTTTGTATTTGTAACTCATATGGAAAAAAAAGAAAAGCAGTACTTACCACTAACATATTGGGGTTTTAGGCTGTTTTAAATGCAGATAGCAAAAACAGCTACTGTGTTTCAGTAAGAATTTAGAATGTGATTTATTTTTGCATACTAATGAAAAAATGCACCATGGTCAGATTTATGGGGTTTGGTTTTCTGGAACAGAAATTTTTTCTCACTTTATTTCTGTGTTGTTTTTCCCCCCAAGGTTTATGTCATAAGCAAAATAAAATCTGAATAATTAATTCAGCCTTGGGAAGATTGTAAATACCTGTCAGGAAACAGAAGATTTTTTGCTGTTGCTAGACAATGACCTTAACTGTGACCTGGAAAGATTGTGCTTGTAGTTTGTGAATGAAGTCAGTAACCGTGCTGTGGTACTTCTGGCCTTATTATGAAA
This sequence comes from Harpia harpyja, assembly GCF_026419915.1. Taxonomy (NCBI): domain Eukaryota; kingdom Metazoa; phylum Chordata; class Aves; order Accipitriformes; family Accipitridae; genus Harpia; species Harpia harpyja. Next base: position 68,019,830 of record NC_068944.1, read on the forward strand.
TACACATCACAGATTGTGTCTAATTACACGTGGTGGTTTTATGATATCTGTAGCTACTGAGCCAAGACTCAGATGTCAGATATCAGCATTCTCGCTATAGTTAAATGCTGCTGCCATGTAATAGGTTCTGTTTATCTCTCCTCCAGCTTCCAAATTGCTGTGTTTTGGGTCAGTGCCCTAAGTTAATTTTTCGTAAACTCCTGACCAAAGTTATTAGCTCTCCCCTTTAAAAATAAGGATGAAGTAGTGCTGCATTATCCCCCATTCTGGGAAGCATGGCCCCAGCTTTTTTCATAACGGGGCTGACTTGTGCTAGGTTTCATCAGAAGGAGATTGGTGGAATTACGTCAGTAAGGGGGTATCCAGCCCTTCGCTTAAATGAAGACAGGAGTATTCTACTGGTGTTCGCAGAGGTTGCAGGATTGCTTTATCTCTTTGTAAACCTGGCAGAAGGCAGAACCATGACTGAGGACAACAGATCCAGCCTCATTTCCCCCAGCCTCAAATACATGTGCCTGGCTTGAGCTCGAGATGTACTTACAAACAAAATGTGCAATAAAAAATGGATATTCATGTACGGAAAAGTTCAAGGGTGCAGTGCTGGTGCCTCAGGCAGCATTGCCATTAGCGTACTGACCTTAATCCTCTCAGCCAGTCCTCCTTGTGCCTACCAGATTCCAAACACCGTGATCTGTTTCTGTAGTGCAAAAGGGCTCATGGTGCCTGTGCCTGGATGGAGCCTATTATAGTGGCCTCTGTCTATCCCTCTCCCCTCTGACTTTCTCAGATCACACATGATGCCAACAAATAGCAGTATTTTTTGCAAGATCCTTCCACCAGTGACATCAGAATAAGATACTGCTGAGGGCGATTGCATGGCACTCTGTCCCATGACTGTTTTTCAGTCACCACTGCCTACAGCCACTTTCTGCTTTTGCCATATACAGTGTCAGCTGCCAGGAAACGAGCTAAAGTGCTGGGCTCCTTGCTGTATTTTGTCTTCATGCAGCCCCATACTGCTCCCAGTTTCCAGTTTCATAATAGTTTTTGCAGCGTGTTTTGTTCCTCTCTTATGCACTTGGTACCAGCAGTAAAATGTGGATTGTTCTCAATGTTTAGCATCAAATCCTACATATGGAAGTGATATATCAACAAGATTACAGGCTGGAGGCCTGTGGAAATTGGACTCCGAGGTCCCATAATTCTTTGGAAAATGCCAGCCATGGTAGGTTTTGCCTCCCAGAGGCTGTCCGTTATTGATAGCCTTATTCAAATATTATGTTCAGAATGTAAACAATGACCAGTTTCTCAACTTTATACTTACACAGGTGCAGCTATTTCAAGTCTTGATCATCCCACTCACATCTGTTCTTTCATGTCAATCCCCTCTTCCTCTGCTCTCACAGTCTTTGTTTATTTTATTTTATTTTATTTTATTTTGTACAAGGCAGGTGACATCTCATCCCCAAAACTTTTTCCATTTGCATTACTGCCATAAGAAGTCATCATCACTAAGATAAACGTGGAAATATCAGTGTCTAGAACATTCTGACGTGGCAAATGAGATAGGCACCTGGGACAGTCACGTAGTACTATTGAATCTCCACGTCTTTTGCAGCTTGTGCTACTGCTCAGTGGCTGAGAGAAAAGGATGGTGTAGTTCTCCTGGGGAATTTTTAATTACTGGACCTATGGCAAGGGAAAGAAATAATTAGTACAAACGCCCAGTGTAAGATATCCAGCCATTGGGTATTTCTTTCAAGGGAGGACTATGGGCTGCATTAAGAAACATGCTTAGTGGGGTAGTGTGGCTGTTCTTGAGCCTGACAGCAAGGAATGAAGTAGTATTTCTGTCTGTCTAACTGCCACTGTTTCCCCCTGCCTTCTCTTATCTTCTTAGCTCGACACCAGAACCTGCTGGCTCATGAACACTGGTGATGCTCTTGGTTGCTAGACAGCTGTCCCGCTCAGCCGGAGGTCCTTAAACTCCCCTGGGCAACATCAGAGGTCTCAGAGACAAAGTCAGCTGGAGGAACAAAGAAACTGAGAAACTTGAGATGTGTCTCCTGTGACCCCATGAAGCTTACAGAAGTGCCTGGCTAAATTGCTCTTTACCATTATTGTTTTATATCCTTTTTTATCTGCCTGTCAGGGCATCGTCTCTTTTCCTGAGAAAGTGAAGAACAGCAGGCACAGAAGAAAATCAAAGTGGTCGATGATCATCTCAGTGAACTGCAGTCAGTGGTCGCAGTAAAGCTGGCTCATGGGGAGGGAGGTATGGAGACTTCTGACTAAGACAAGCTGTTACCTAGAAGCTGGAATAAAATACCTGAGAAGAGATCAAGGGTAAAATTTACCCCTGAACCATGCCAACCCCATTTCAGACTTGAATTCTTTGATATCAAAATAGTCATCACAAACTATCCATAAATATTTTGGAACCAGCAAATTTAGGAGACCACTGTGATATAAATAAAAGAAATTTTGAGGGTCCTGAAGCAAAACAGATTAGCAGAACTCCTACTGACTTCAGCAGGAACAAGTTTGGGCCTTGAGTTATTTGGTTTATAACTCTTCAGCAAGATTGAAAGAAGGGTCTGGGATTTTTTTGATCTAAGATTTTATTCATGTCCAACAAGGATGCTGTTTAATCTTTAAAACAAATACGAGCACTCAGAACACATCAGTTGTTTGGATTCTGAGCTCTGTGTTACACTTATTCTTGAACAGGCAAATTACAATGAGAATAATCATTGTCAGAATACTAATGTGATGTAAACTAATGTAGAGATATTTATTCAACGGAATGCAATTACCAGCAATACTCTATTTTCTGAACAGTGTGACTGTAATCCAATTTAGGCTGTTTAACCCCTGGTGATTTGTTTCCGTTTGTATTGTGATAGGCTGAAAACAGGCAGAATTGCTGGGGGCAGCAAAAGGGAGAGTAAGGGGAAATAGCACCACATGTAATCTGAGATCTTAATGACTTTACTAAATCTACATAACCACAGGGCTGTTCATCACAGTTGTGCTGCTAATTGAATTTTAAAATAAGGGTAGATCCTACACTCACTTTCTCCCAACATCATTTCATTTTCTGATGAATGCTTAGTCACCAGTTTAAAAAAAATCCTTTATGGCTTTAAGCTAAAGTTACATTAGGACCTTGGATTTTGTACAAGCCAGGAGTCTCAGGTATGTGGTGGGAAGTGACAAAGAGGAGGTACAAGGTGACTTTCATGACCACCTTCTCTTGCAGAAACGTTCTTGACTGGAGGAGTTGCAGCAGGATCCCATGGGTAGAGGCCAGCTTCTCTCCTTCAGAGAGAGGGGGATCGTAGAATCATAGAATCACTTAGGTTGGAAAAGGCCTTTAAGATCATCGAGTCCAACTGTAAACTTAACACTGCCAAGTCCACCACTAAACTGTGTCCCTAAGTGCCACATCTACACGTCTTTTAAATACCTCCAGGGATGGTGACTCCACCACTTCCATGGGCAGCCTGTTCCAATGCTTGACAACCCTTTCATGGGAAGGACAGAGCATGGGGACCTTGCTGCAGGCAATTTCTGAAGGCTAAAATTCTTCAGATACTGGTACATTCATTAGCACAGAGGAGCCCCTCTGAAACTAGCACAATTTCTGTGCTTCTGAAACTAGCACAGGATATGTTGTCAGCACAGATAGAAGTCTTGAGAACTGGTCTTTACATAAAAAAAAGTGCTAGGGTAATCTAGTTTTAAGTGCAGGGAGATATTTTGTAAGCACACAAAGATGAGTGGGGAAGGCCTCAGTGTCAATCTGGTGCAGAGTTTGCTACTGGTGATGGTAATTCTGACACGGAGCTGAGTGCAGCACGTGCAGACTGGATCCTGAAGGGTGGAGCTGGACCCAGTGAGGAGAACTGGGGGTCTGGAATATTCTGCCTCTCCCCAAATACCAGAAAGAAAAATGTTGAGGAATGAGGATAACCATCACTGACAGCAGGATGGGCCTATTTTCCAGAAAGCTACACACAGCTCTGCTGGCTGTTCGGGTTAGAAGAGCCTAGGGAATAGCTATTCAGACCTTTTGCTAGTACCACATCATCCCCAGACCGACACCCTCAGTGAAATTAGGCCCTTTAGTTACAAAACCCAAAAGGGCCAGAGGTACAAGGTTTCATCACAGCGGTAGGTTAGTATGGAACGGGCTAGGACATGCACACTATCACCCTGTCTATCTGCACAGGAGAGGGCTCTGGGTGGGTTTTCAGCTCTGCCTCCCTGGTCACCATAGCTGAATATCTCAGCAGAAGACAGCAAATGAAGTGGGAGGAATGGGATAGGATGGAGGCTTTGCTAATGGTTTTGGACATGCATTTCTTGAAGGTCTGGTGATAAGATAAATCAACAGTTGATTGCCTGGCTGGTTCTGTACAGAAGGATGTGTTCAGCCCATGGCAGGCTTAGGAAGGCTGGGATCCAGTATACCTCCTGGGGTTACCTTAGCAAATGATTTATGCTTTATGTCCCCTGTGCCTGACACCTACCAGAGAGATGATGTCAGTTCTCGAAGGCTTACTGACATAACCACCTATAGCCTTGGAAACCCTAGCTTCCTAGCAACTCATTTGAGAGTTCAGCGTTATTAATGATGTGTATTGCAACAGGGCCCGGAGACCCCAGCTTTACCATGGTTAGCACAGTGTAAATACAGCATAAGAAAACTACGCATGGCCAAAGGAATGCATGACTAAGGCCATGGCTATCTGAAGGTAATTTCCCCAAGACAAGAAACCTTCAAGCAAAAGCCATTGTGTAACTAACTGCTTACAGACTACAAAGCACAGAAAAACAGCTCTCCCAAGAGAAATGGGCCCTAGATGGGAACCTGAGTAAGATTTCCAGCCTTAGGGCATTTGCACTTTCATTCAGGTTTTTGTGTCATGTAAGCACCTATCTTGGGGAAAAGATGCCAGCTGGGGATTGCCCACATATGCTGTTGGTATGGCTGTAGTCTTGCAGTGGTAAGAGGGAAGCAGAAATACAGTCAAAAGAGCAGATAAGAATAGCACAATTGGGACAGAGTGGTCCTAACTCTCAGGGATTCTGCATGTGAGAGATTTGCCAGATCAAACCCTTAGTATTTCCAACAGCCATTCAGCCATAAGAACTTAAGCTGTGAGTGAAAAGCACACAGTGCAGCTATTATTCTTTCAAGTCCCAATCGAGCTGTTTGCTTTTTCACTTTTAATTTTTAATATAATTTGTCTTGTGAGTTTGCATGAGGTGTCCCTCCCCAGTCATTTACCCTGAGTGCTGCGGGGACTCCTGACAGAATGCACCACATCAGTGAACTAAGGAAGAAGACAGTTGTGTTTCTTAGAACAGTCCTTACTTAGGCCTGATTGGATTTCAATTACATGCTGCTAGGGGCTTTGTACAAGACATCTGTAATAGCAGAAACACCTGCAGAGCAGAGTTTCAGGATGACAAATTTTTTCTCTCTCTGTGGACTAGCTTGTTCTCTCATCTAAGCTGGATTCTCTTCGCTGACTTGCACAGTCCACGTTATTTTCCCTGGTGTAAATGAAAGGAGAATCAGAACCTTTCTTTCCTTCGCTAGGAAAAAGTTATCCAGCGCGTGGCTGCAAAGCTAACCTGGCTGCACGCTGCCCAACCACCTCCTCTTCAAAGTGCCATTCCCACCAAGCTGGCTTTGAACAAATTGAAGCATATGGCCTCTGTGAAAAGCCAGACCCTTTTTGCCAGTTCTCATACCACCGAGCTTTGAAAGGCTGATGTTTTACAGTGAAGCTGAGTGTCAGTTTCTATTCAATACATATGAACTTTGAAATGAATCATGGTTTCATCTGAGCCACTTTCCACTGATGCTAGACCTTCATTGTTCCTACAAACTGACCGTATGGGTTTCACTTTGTGAAGATTCAGTGCACAGATTTTGAGGTAATATTTTTGGCTATGAAGAGAAAGGCCAGGATCAAGGCTGTGGGAAGAGCTAGCTCCCCAACTGCAGACTAATTCTCATTGGGCTCAAATTTCTTCTTCCCTTGATGTGCTTTTATCCTATTCCAGCTAAGAAAGTGTTGTTCTTCACTCAGTACTTAATACACAAGAATGCTGACTTCATTTGATTTCTACCTCCTGTTCCACTCGTTCTGACATGAAGTTTGATCCTGACCTTTGGCCGTAAGACAGAGATGGGTGAAATCTATGATCTAGCATCTTTCATATGTTCATGTATCAATTATCTGACTACAAGAACTTGTTCCTTGTATAGCAACCATCTTTAGCCTGTATGACTTGAGAATACATCCTGTAGTGGTTGGCACTACTTTATTCATTGCTGCAGCTATGTAATTTTTTTCAGGTGGAGCCCTTGACCATGATTGCTATTAAATGAACAAGAACAGATTACTGTACACAAAGGGAAGAGGGTCTTCAGGATCTGAAGAGGTAAGTTCAGAAGGATTTGTTTCCCAGTAACTTGCTGTCTTTATCCAGCCTGCGTTCACCACTTTGGAAGGTCCCTAGAATGACACTAAGGACACCTGCCATGCACAGACATGTGTAATACCCTCCCAGTAGTGTCATCTAGGGTATGGTGTAGTCAATGGTAGACTGCAGTTGAGCAGGAGATTCAGTTGAGAACAGGCCTACAGTACCCCTAGACATCTTGCCTAGCCATGGGACTTAGCATTTGATTTGTTGTTGTCATTACCCAAGGCACATATTGATTCTCTTTCTACTTGTCCTCCCTTTATTTATTTGCTCTATCTACGTGTCTTTGGTCATCACAGCCCATGAATGGACACTTTAGAGTCCTTTCTGGACTTCAAAAAGCTGAACTGTAGAAGAATCATAGAAACATAGAATCATTTAGGTTGGAAAAGACCTTTAAGATCATCAAGTCCAACCATTAACCTAGCTCTGCCAAGTCCACTGCTAAACCATGTCTCTAAGCACCACATCTACATGTCTTTTAAATACCTCCAGGGATGGTGACTCAAGCATTTCCCTGAGCAGCCTGTTCCAATGCTTGACAACCCTTTCGGTGAAGAAATTTTTCCTAATATCAATCTAAACCTCCCCTGGCGCAACTTAAGGCTGTTTCCTCTCATCCTATTACTTGCGACTTGGGAAGAGAGACTGACACTCACCTCGCTACAACCCCCTTTCAGGTAGTTGTACAGAGTGATAAGGTCTCCCCTCAGCCTCCTTTTCTCCAGACTAAACAACCCCAGTTCCCTCAGCCGCTCCTCATAAGACTTGTGCTCTAGACCCTTCACCAACTTGGTTGCCCTTCTCTGGACACGCTCCAGCACCTCCAGCACCTCAATGTCTTTCTTGTAGTGAGGAGCCCAAAACTGAACGCAGTACTCAAGGTGCAGCCTCACCAGTGCCGAATACAGAGGGACAATCACTTCCCTAGTCCTGCTGGCCACACTATTTCTGATACAAGCCAGGATACTATTGGCCTTCTTGGCCACCTGGGCACACTGCCAGCTCATGTTCAGCCGGCTGTTGACCAGCACCCCCAGGTCCTTTTCCACCAGGCAGCTTTCCAGTCCCTCTTCCCCAAGCCTGTAGCGCTTCATGGGGTTGTTGTGACCCAAGTGCAGGACCCGGCACTTGGCCTTGTTGAACTTCATGCAATTGACCTCGGCCCATCGATCCAGCCTGTCCAGATCCCTCTGTAGAGCCTTCCTACCCTCAAGCAGATCAACCCTCCCTCCCAATTTGGTGTCATCTGCAAACTTACTGGGGGTGCACTTGATCCCCTCATCCAGATCATTGATAAAGATATTAAACAGAACTGGCCCCAATACTGAGCCCTGGGGAACACCACTTGTGACCAGCCACCAACTGGATTTAACTCCATTCACCATCACTCTTTGGGCTCGGCCATCCAGACATTTTTCAACCTAGCAAAGAGTATGCCCGTCCAGGCCATGAGCAGCCAGTTTCTCCAGGAGAATGCTGTGGGGAATGGTGTCAAAGGCTGTACTAAAGTCTAGGTAGACAACATCCACAGCCATTCCCTCATCCACTAAGTGGGTCACCTTCTCACAGAAGCAGATCAGGTTAGTCAAGCAGCACCTGCCTTTCATAAAACTATGCTGACTGGCCTGATCACCTGGTTGTCCTGTACATGCTGCGTAATGGCACTCAAGATAGTCTACTACATAGCCTTTCCTGGCACCGAGGTTAGACTTAAAGGCCTGTAGTTCCCTGGATCCTCCTTCTGACCCTTCTTGTGGATGGGCATCACATTTGCTAAACTCAAGTCAGCTGGGACCTCCCCAGTTAGCCAGGGCTGCTGATAAATGATTGAAAGTGGCTTGGTGAGCACTTCCACCAGCTCCCTCAGTGCCCTTGGGTGGATCCCATCCAGCCCCATAGATTCGTGTGTGTCTAAGTAAGTGGTGTAGCAGGTTGCTAACAATTTCCCCTTGGATTATGGGTCTTCATCCTGCTCCCTGTCCCTGTATTTCAGCTGAGGGACTGGGTACCCAGAGAACAATTGTTCTTATTATTAAAGTCTGAGGCAAAGAAGGCATTAAGTACCTCAGCCTTTTCCTCACCCTTGGTCACTACGTTTCCCCCCGCATCCAATAAAGGATGGAGATTCTCCTCAGCCCTCTTTTTGTTGCTAATATATTTATAGAAACATTTTTTGTTGTCTTTTATGACAGTAGCCAAATTAAATTCTAGCTGGGCATTAGCCCTTCTAATTTTCTCCCTGTATAACCTCATGACAGCTTTGCAGTCCTCCTGAGTCGCCTGCCCCTTCTTCCAAAGGTCATAATCTCTCTTTTCTCCTGAGTTCCAGCCAAAGCTCTCTGTTCAGTCAGGCCGGTCTTCTGCCCTGCCAGCTTGTCTTTTGGCACACGGGGACAGTCTGCTCCTGTGCCTTTAAAACTTCCTTCCTGAAGAATGTCCAGCCTTCCTGGACTCCTTTCCCCTTCAGGACTGCCTCCCAAGGGACTCTGTCGTCCAGTCTCCTAAACAGGCGAAAGTCTGCCCTCCAGAAGTCCAAGTTGGCAGTTCTGCTAAACCCTGCTCCTTACTTCTCTGAGAATTGAAAACCCTATCATTTCATGATCGCTGTGCCCAAGACGGCCTCCAACCATCACATCACTTCACAAGTCCTTCTCTGTTTGCAAACAACAGGTCCAGTGGGGCACCTTCCCTAGTTGGCTCACTCACCAGCTGTGTCAGGCAGTTATCTTCCACACAGTCCAGGAACCTCCTGGACTGTTTCCTCTCCGCTGTATTGTATTTCCAGCAGGCATCTGGTAAGTTGAAGTCCCCCACAAGAACAAGGCCTAGCAATCATGAGACTTCTCCCAGGTGCTGATAGAATATTTCATCTGCCTCTTCATCCTGGTTGGGTTGGTCTGTAACAGAGTCCCACCATGATATCTGCCTTGTTGGCCCTTCCCCTGATTCTTACCCATGAACACACTTAACCCTATTGTCACCATCATCAAACTGTAGACAGTCAAAACACTCCCTAACATACAGGGCTACCCCACCTCCTCTGCTTCCTTGCCTATCCCTTCTAAAGTGTTTATAGCCTTCCATTGCAGCACTCCAGTTGTGCGAGTTATCCCATCATGTTTCTGTGATTGTAACTATATCATAGTTTTCCAGTTGTATAACGGCTTCCAGCTCCTCATGTTTGTTTCCCGTGCTGCATGCATTGGTGTAGATGCACTTCAGTTCGGCTAATGATCCCACCACCTTTTTGGGTGGAGGAGCTTTCATTCCTATGTGACTCTTCTCAGGCACTTCTGTGGTTTCTAACACATCAATAACCCTTGCATCTTTTGTGTTGCATGGATCTCCATCCCCTACCTCCACTGAGATGGCAGACTAAAGGACCTCACTAGCACACTGTCCCTCAAACACTGGCACACCACCCCCAGGATTATCTTTAGCAAGCCTGGTTTTATCCCTTTCCCCCTTCAAACCTAGTTTAAGGGTCTTTCAATGAGCCTTGCTAACTCCTGCACAAAGATCCTTTCCCGCCTTTGACACAGGCATACCCCATTTGTTGCCAGTAGGCCTGGTGTCGTGTAGAACATCCCATGATCAAAACCCTCCAAATTCTGCTGGTGACACCAGGCTTGGAACCAAGTATTGATCTGCTGGCTCTTCCTGTTTCTTTCCTCATTGTTCCCTGCAACTGGAAGGATAGAGGAGAACAGTACTTGTGCTTCAAATGTTTTTCAGCCTGCAACCTTACTGTAATTTGCAGTGATGAATTTCTATTTTTAGAAGTAAACATGGAGGCTAAAATCCCCATTTGAAGGGATGGTAGGAGCCAAAGAGCCACATTTGGCACCCAGTCAGATCTCAAAGTTTTGCAGTCCAAGCAAATTTTGCAGCTGAGCAAGCCAAGTGCTCTGCAGAGGCTTAAACAGGAATTTGTGATGAAGAAAGCCTGTAGAGAAAGAGGTTAGTAGGCAGAAGGGAAAAGAAAAAGAAATAAGTTATTAACATTTCAGATGATTGTCCATACAGAAGCAAATAATGTTGGAGATGAGGTTTTTGTATACTGTTCACTACTGTCATGGTCTAAAAGGTCCCGGTGTGTGCTCCAGGCCATATGAGGGAGCTCCCTCCACCTGCACCTGATACCCTTGTTCCAAGCACAGTCCCTCATCGTCATTGCCCTTGTTACTTGTGGGTGTAACACTGCAGAAACAGCTGCAGGGCAAGTGTTTGCCACTCATTTGGTGGCAGGGTTGAACATGGAAGAATCCCATACTTTTGTACCGAAAGGGCTAAAGAAGTAGTGCCCACCTCCTCCTCCTTCAGCAAAAGCTGTAGCTGAGGAAGGTTGAGGAGGCACATAAAGATGAAGAACTAGTGAGAATTTGTGCACGTCTATGCCTTGATGCACACCTATTTGCTGGAGATGCGGCCATGAGCTTTGGATCTTTGCTGCTTTAGTACTGGTGCACTTTTCATCGACCTTCCCTATAAGGCTCCATTCATAAATCGCTTATGGAGTGTGAATAAGCCATTGGGATGCTCTAATAAATGGTTCCTCACATAAAGTTTTATTCCCCAATAATAATTAGCTTATTAGTAAATCCCTAATGGCATTACTAAGGAGGTCATTATCATTATCCCTGTTTTATATCTGCAGAAACTGGATCAGAGAAAGGGAAAGTCACCCACTAAGTAAGATTTGTGGATAAAAACCCCTGAGTCAAGGCAAATGCTTTATTCAGTAGGTCGCAGGACTAATAGGTACTTGAAATATATGGTTAATCAACTGGTGTAAACAGAATGCAATAGGACAGTGATATCTTCTTGGAAAATGTTTAAAAACATCTAGAATAGTTACTTGTGTCTGTGATTGGTTGTCAACATTTCGTAGCACTAACTGTTCATAGATGCCCTCTTAATATACACATAGCAAATTGCTGTAGTGTTATCTTTAGGAATCTGCATGGTTTGTGTACCATTAGAATTTGTGCCATCATCTCCTGAATTGTTAAACAGTAACTGGCATGCCATTTATTAAGTTTTTACTCAAAGATATCCTTTTTATTCAGCTTATTCCTGATCATTTTGAAAATTGTGCTAGGACACTTATTTTCTTTAACAGTCCAGTACTGGCCATAGAAAAATCTGCTGCTGTCTCAATATATGGGACAACGAAATGCAAAGTGGAGTTAAATCAAAATAGATGTCATGAAGGCCACTGCAATGATTGCATCGTACAAGGCAGTATGTAATTCAGTCAAAGACTTGCATGCCTTTTTCTGACAGCAACCAGAGTAGATTTCCAATATATAAGGATTCCCCTTGAAATGAAAAACTGTGCCATGCCCAGCTATATATGAGGGACATAAATACTCCTTAAGGTAGAGAGAGAAGTTCAGACAGACAGTTCTTCATGTCAGCATTGTATGATGATGCTGAGACTGCAGCTCCTCCAAGTTGGCTCAGGGTCTGGGAATTTACAGTATTTTAAATTCTGTACAGTAAAATTAGTGTAAATTCAGTACATTACTGAGCAACTCTTCAATTCCTTGCATAATGGATGGTGGGGAAAATAGATGCTTAACATGTGATTTATGACATCTAATGTGCTGAGCACTGGGTCCTCCAAGCCAACGAGGAGGCAAACCAAGAAAGAAGTGTGTGAGACTGTCATCTGAGCTTATCTGCCCTGCGACTCAGAGACTGAAACCTCTCTTAAACTAAGGTCATATATTTGAGGACTCTTAAAATACTTCTGCCCCCATTTTGCCTGCTGGTATAGTGGTGAGAGCACCCACTCAGAAGGTGGCATTTGAAGGTTTGGAGTCCTTCTCCACCTGAGGAGGTTTGACTCTGACTTCTGTACTCCATGAAAAAGCCTTGAACATTGGGGTGTGATAGAGTGTAAGAGAGTGGTGGGGTGAGCAAAGAGGTGCCCTCTCCTCATCACCAAGTTGCAGGGTAGCCAGGGATTCATTGCTGCCATGGAAAGACAAGTGCAGAGAGGGCAACCTCCATAGCAGCCTGCGCCAAAGCTCCTGTCCGATTCCTGGAGCTCTGCTTGCTGCTCCGAGATGTTTTTCCTGGTTACTGTTTTTATTCTTTCAATCCAGGCTCTCTAATGAGCAATGTGTAAAGAGTTGTGGGAGCAGTGTAGTAAAATCCTCAGGCTGTCCCTTGCCAGCTGAATATGCAGAAAAGCTCACACACCATCCATGTTGCTCAGGGGAGCTGGTTAAGGTAGGACTGTGTGTATGAAATGGGCACAGTTAATGCCTGTGAAGTAGTTTAAAACATCTGAGGACAACTCAGACTCAAAGCCTCCTGCTCCAGAGTGCTGCAGAAACCTGCAAGACCCTCTAGGGGAATTTTTATCCCCCTTGGTCCAAAGACTGTCTGTAAATTGATCCCTTCAGTTGAGGTTTTGCATATGTGGATAGCTGGCTACCCCCTGCAACACTGAACAAAGAAGTGCGAGGCAGATACTGGTGCTCGGAGTGTGCCATGAAGAGTTTGACGTGCTGGTAAGGAAGCCACACATCCCCATAATTACTTAAAATTCCATGCCTGGCAACAAGGTGCAGGGGGTTAATTAGGCTTATAAGCTGGGGGAGCAGGGAGACATTTGGGAGAATGTTGTAGACAAGCAGCAAAGCATATGACCTCATTTGAATTTTCCTATTAGGTTTCCTGCAGAGATGTCAAAAGTATCCTCTGATCACTGCCTGAAACTTTGTTTAGGTTTCATGTTTGCAAACACAAGGCATCTCCATTAGATTCTGAAACCGCTACACATGCTTTAAGTCATCAAACTGGTGATTATGACAAGCAAATAGACCCCCCACACCACCTCCTTTTGTTTATTAGGACCAATGACTCTCCTGACTCTTGTGGCAAACAATCTCCCATTCTTCCATTAGAGCCTTGTGGTGCTGCTGGTTGGAGCTGAAGTGGTTGAGACTCACAGTGCTGGACACAAGGCTGTTCTTGTGTGAGGCTTTCTAGTCTCCAAAAAGGCTGTAAAAGGAGCCTGACCTGTGTCTCTGCAATCTGCAGCTCCTTTGGTTGCAGTGGGCTTTTGCACAAGTGCTTGGTATTTCTCTCCCATTCATAACTCAGTGTATTGTTCTCATCCCCGACCAGTTTTCTTCCCAAGTCATAGCTATGGTGCCAGTACAGCGCATTTCAGTCCTGCAGCCTTTTGATCAGGGTAGGGGAGATTTCCCCAGACTACGCTGAGACTAAAGGGCAGCTAGTCTGTGCCTGTCAGCCTGCACAAGGCTTTGCTGTAGAAGGAAAGGGAAAAGATAGGAAGGGGCCATAACTTGAATGCCAGCACCAATCCATCTCCTGACCTCCCTCAGTCCTTTCTGCAGCTGATGCAAACCCACTGCTGCTCATGGGGGTCTTTCCACTGGCCATAACAACGACTGGTTTCACATCAGCAGCAGCTCTGGGGGAGCACAGGAGAGAAGGGAGGGGGATTACTCGTTGCTGTGTCCAGCTGCAGCACGTCACAAAAGAAGTGTAAGGGGAGTCTCATTTGAGTGCCCAAATCCCTCCTGCCCCAGATGTACAGTCAGCTTCCGCACACTAAAGAAATCCTTGCTTTCAAAGGGAGTGGATCCCTAGTGTCAAGACAGGAGCAAATAATAACCTTTACATGCATCCAAGCAGAAATCATGCTTGGAATAACTCAGTCTGAGTGTTACAGTGAGTTTCATTATTACCATGGTACCTGTTTATTGTGACAATGACATCAAGAAATTCACCTTCTGCCTTTTGGGCACCACTGTGATCCTAGGTAGCAACCTTCACTGTGGCTTGCATGCAGCCCCCATGGAGCAGAAACGTCATGCTCACTGTGCGCTGCTGTATTTCCATTATACGGTGTAAGTGAAATCAAACCTGGGGGATTTCTTCCTAGCACTCCAGACACGCAACCGCATCACAGGATACAAATGCGAGAGCTGGGCTGACGCACGCGCAAGGAGTTCAGCTCTCAGCCCCAGGGACTAGCAACAGGCTGGCAAACCTTGAAGGGCAGGATAGCTCGTTAACTCAGTGCTTTAAATAATAGCAGTGGTGGGGGTGCTGGTGATGTGTGTCCCTGTAGTGTCTATTTGTGTGTGTGTGTGGTTTGACAACAGGCGTGAAACAGCACTTGCTTCTTTGCTCCTCAGGCAGCAGCCCTGTGGAAAAACATCAAGGAGGGCATAGGAAAGAGGTTATTTATCTTTTTCTTCTCCTTGGAGATTTTGGACTGATTAAAAAGCTATTTTTGCTAGGAAAGCAACAAGGAAAAAAAATCCAGCCATATGTAGCAGGGATAAAAGCGTGCTTGACTCTTCCGATAAGTATGATAGCATTTAATACCTTTGCTGCTTGGCCCAATATTGTATCATCACAGGCATCATCGGTGTTGTGCTTCCCAGCATGCCCTAGCATTCCTTAAAACAAACGTTCGCTGTAGCAGAAAGTCCAAGAAAAGGCTTACTCCCTTGAGGATCAAGAAGAAAGCAACAGTGAAGAAAGGTACAGTAGCTATTAATATTAATGTTAAAGGAAGAGGAGGGAGAGAGGACATAGGAGCAGTGAAAAAATGACTACTTATGGCTTTGATGTGTTCATTTCCACAGGACCAATAGCAGCATGGAGAATACGGAAAGCAGACAAAGAGGAAAATGAGGAGGTGGAGGTGAGCAGAAGGCAGCTCAGAAAATTGCACAAGCTGTGAGGAGTTTTTTCGTCTAGACACTCATGCACAGCAAAGGGAGCGACTGCCATCTGCATCTCCTCTGAAAAAAGGAAGGGAGAAAAGGGACAGAGCTGAGACAAAAAAAGAAATCCACCTGCATGCCTCTCATTTTGGCTGTGGTATGGCTGATCCACGCTGAATGCCTGCTGTGGGAGGGGAGAGAAAGCTAGTGGAGGTATTGTTGTGTCTAAGGAGGCACAACATTAGAGAGCGTGTGAATCCTCATGCATCGCTCTGTCCTACTGACACAGTGGGAAAAGGAGGGAGGGAACTATTTTAGTCCTGTTGAGGCTGCTAAAGACTAAAAATGGAAGTAATTAAAGGCCTATTCTAGTCTCACTTAAATCTCTGAGTCTTCAGGCCAGAGTTATTTTTGTTGCATCGCTCTAATGGCGTTGCATTGATGTTTAGATGGGGTTGGATTTTTTTTTTTTTTTTAACCTGAATTTAGGAAATGAGCCAGCACTTTCTGTGGCAATGCACTCACTTTGCTGAAATTTTGCCTGCGAAATGTTGTTCGGGTCCCAGGAAGAATTTTGCTAAATTGCAAGCAGTCCCAGCATAGCCAGTGTTTGGGCAGCTGGGTTGCTGCCTTACGTTGTGGAAAGGGCAGGCTTGAGTCCCAGCATTAGCTGGTCCAAATCTAGACTGGAAATAAGAATGACTCCTGCACCTTAGGTAAGGTTATTGCTGGATAAATAATGGCCATAGAGTCTTATTTTCCCCTATTGTTTCACTGAAAAAAAAAAAAAAATCTTCAGTGGTTAAGAACAAGAACAAAATCCAGGGCAAGAGCAGGAGAGGTTTCCTGTAACGGCACCACTGTTTGCTGCCCATCTTGTCCTCAATGAAAGCTGCTGTGGCTGTAAGCAGTGACAGGAACCGCCTTCTCTTGCTGCCACGTTCATCCCCAATGAAACTTGTCTCATCTCAGCATCGCTTTTGATCTTTCTGCTCTCAGGTCCCCCTGTGCAGCCACTGCAGTCTTATGTGGTATCACAGGAGGTCTGATCTCAAGTCACCTGAGCCTGTGAGTGTGTCTGCGTCTCCTCGGTTGGCACCTGTCCGATGTGGGACTTAGCCCATGTCTGCGTCCTCACATGGCCTCCCGATGGTGCAGGGTGTCATCAGGAAGAGATTGGCCTCTTCCCCAGCACAGATATTTGCCCTGTGCAGACTGCCTGGATCTCACCACAGATCCTGCAGGGGAGTCGATAAAAAGAGCAAAGAACTTGATGCTTCGTTTTCCAAAAAAAGCAAAATCAATGTTGCTACCCTTCTGCGTTAGACCTCACACAGCTTTTTAAGAACTACCAGTTCATATAAGCGGAGACACAAAGTCGTCTGTTGTCAAAGTCAAGGAGGACCCTCGAGGCAGTGTCCATTAGCTCCGAGTGGCCACAGAAAGCAGAGCACAGCGGGAGCTTGGCATGGGAGCACTGCCATGGGAAGGAAGGTCCCTCGACTCCCTTGCAAGAGGGGGTGAACATCACATCCCAGCAGAAACTGACAGCCTGCCCAAAACCTCTCAATCCTTCCCTCTGAAATAACCATTGAGGATCATTCCCCTGCAGACCAGTTATCCCAGGGAGGGAAAGGATGTATTTAACCAGCCCCAGTGAGAGGTGCTGGCTCTGTCCTTGTGCTCACAGGGGGCACTGAAAACGCCTGTGGTAGTTGTGCCCTGGTAAGGGTACCACATGCTCATTTAGTCATGGGGAAAAAGTTTCTCCCTGTCTTCCCAGATTGGAAGTACTGAGCAATAAATATCAGAAAGTACTGAGCTATCGGAGCAGTGGCTCAGGTCAACAGAGGAGGAATTGTCTGAGTGCAGTGAGGCATAATGAGGAGGAGGATAGTCTTCTGGTGTGTAGGGGGGGAAGTCAGGTCAGGTACTTTGAACCCCAGCCTACATATTTTCACCTGCAAGTGCTATTAACAGGTTATATTCATTTGCAGTGACTAACTGAATGCTATAGAAGTATTTTAGACATTAGATCATTCTTGTTACTCCACCCTGAATTTTTGACAATTCCTGTTTCAATTCCTGAAAGCTGTTTTTCCAACTGGACATGAGAAAACTGCTGAACTGCTGGCTCTGAGAAGAGCAAGAGAATTACAGACAATGTGTCTTACGAGCAATTCGCCCCTTGATTCAACTCAGTGGGGGGGTGTATTATGTTACATCTCAACATCCAGTCTGAGCCTATTTTCTACAATTTATACAATTCCTGTAACCCCTCCAGGCATACCAATCACTATCATGTAAGCTCATCAGACTTGGTTTCTTACTATTGCCACTCTGCGTGTCTCATAATTCCATAGGTGTGTTAGAAATAAATGACCTTGCACTTTTCCTATAGCCGCAGTCTACCAACCCCATCTAATTCATCTTCATAAGCACTTCACCAGCAAACAATGCCACCAAATTCCCATAGCTGGCCACATTCAGGTTCTCTTTTCTTCCTGTATGTTGTTTGAGAGCACAGATACAGCACAGCATGGTGAGCGTACGTGGAGGTGGGAGCTTTGCTGAGGCATGGATGCCCACCGGGCTCCCAGTGGCAGCAGAAAGGCAAGCTGGGCTGCTCGCTGTCTCTCAGCAGTTGCTCATTCCAGCGGATTAAGGCTGATTATTCCCTGTTTTGGCTCATGGAGTTACTCATCTGTTCTCCCAAGGAAAGGTATTTACAACAAGCCAAGCAAGAGTTTGAAGAAAGAGGGCAGCAGGGGCACTTCTCCTAGTCCAGGGAACTGCTTGAGTCAGTTTATTACTAATGAGCAGTTAGTGTCAGTTACCCACTGACGAGGGCACATGAAGTACCCCCTGTGGACTTGCTGCTTGCAACAGCTTGCCCTTTCCATAGGACGAGACTCAGCAAGATGTTTAACGTAAAGCAGGTGAGTAATCATGTGTGTCTGTTTATAGGCTGGGATGAATGATGAAGGCACATACTGAAATACTTTTCTGAATCAGAGCCATGGCTACATTTGAGACCCTCTTTCAAATTCACCTCTGGCTATGTTCAGCTGCACAGCTGATACAAAGTGGTCTGTTTTTCAGTACTTTACATTAAAAGTAATGCTTCTGTCCTGCCACTGGGAAAGTAAGACACAATACATGATCATCTTTTTTTTGTAAAAAGTCATTTTAGATCCCTGAATGTGCAAACGCCAGCACCTCATTGCCATCAAAAACCAATTAACATAACTGATGAGTGACAGGAAATCAAAATACAGTCAGATCTAACAGCCCCAGAGTCAGGAATGTAAATTATACACTTGCACATTTTTCTGTAGGATGACTTGGTTTGTTCTCTTTCCATTGTAAT
Source organism: Harpia harpyja (assembly GCF_026419915.1). NCBI lineage: Eukaryota > Metazoa > Chordata > Aves > Accipitriformes > Accipitridae > Harpia > Harpia harpyja. The sequence continues at coordinate 68,038,430 of NC_068944.1, forward strand.
CAAAAGTGAATTATGATCTTGAAAGGTTCTATCTCTCCCAGATAACAGAAAAAAAGCTAATTAAAAACAAAAGCTACAGATGTAATCATTGCTTAATGCTGTAAGCATAACATGACCTAATGCTATTATGAGTTTTGAACAGATTTCAATTAGAACTTCAGCTGGTAAACAGATAAATGTGATAACGACATTTTAATATTACATAATCACTTGTTAGTAAAAGTAATTTTTATTTCAGCCATTCATAAGTATCAAAAATGGGTTTAGATTTAGAAATGTTTGTCAGTACAATTAGAGGACAAAAAACATTTAAATTAGTAACATATGAGAAGATCGTCCTCAGGGGTGTGTTCTATTTTTTTAAGTTAATCAATTTTTTTTTTAATATAATCACCATCACTTTGTAGGTTGCTAGTGATTTAACCATTACCAGACCAGAAAAGTAATTCAAATATGTACTTCATACTCTGCACTGGGAGGAATCGCTTCTAGATTACATTGGCTTTTTGTTGCTCAAAGTACTTTGTTATTTTTTGCCTCATTGAGCTTTAGGGAATGTGGAAAGTCATGGCCTGTGACAAGGAGTCAACGGCATTTCAGCACATGTGGAAAAGCTGGGGGTGCAAACCTGTAAGCTCTTTGCAGCAGGGTATGTATTGATGTAGTTCTGAGAAGAGGATAACCACAAGTCTGACTGGATCCTTGTGATAAGTAAGGGTGGTCCATGGCCAGAGTGCTAGTGTGGCTTTGGAAAGCCAGGACCAGTTCCCTGCTCTGCCAAATTCCCAGTGAAAGGTGAATAAAATACTCAACTTACTCGTGCCTCAGTTTCCCTGAAAACAAACAAAAAAGTACCAGGATAGCAACTTGAAGGGCTCTCCTGGCAACCAGGAGTGCACAGGGAAACCACGGCCAAACTCCTGCCTTTTTCTTGAGAAGCAAAGGTGAAAAGCAGCAGCTCTGGAAGGATGCTCTCTCCTGCCAGGCTGGCGTCACACTTCTCTGCTGCAACCAGTGCTCAGGCCCAGCATTTGCTTTCAAGACAGGTGTGGAGTAGCTGCCTAGTAGGATGGTGACAGCTTATTCACCTAATCAGCATACAATTCCTCTCTCTTGTGATTTAAAACACGGGTAAAATAAATTCCATCACTGGAGGAGCATACTGGCCTGACAGCACTGAGGGAGGAAATTCACTCCAAAATTAAGACAGTGAGGGAAGGTGCAATGCAAGGCTCTCCCTGTTGTGCCATTAACCAGCCTTAACCTTGTCCTCATGAGACCACCTCTAATGGGGGGAGCACTCAGCATCCACTGCTTGGCCTTTGTGCTGAGGAGACCGATCTGCCGCTCTGATGAAGATGATGCGCAGGATGTGGACCCCTATATTTCATTTGACTTCATTTGCATGCAGCAGTCCTCCTGAGTTCAGAGTTATTCGATGGCAGAGACAACAGAAGCTGTCACTACCCTGAAATAAAATTCTTGCTATCCCTCCGTGACAAGATTTTTTTCCTTCCTCCTTCAATTATCCATTTTAAATATTTATTACATACCCTGTAGGGTTACTTTTACTCTGAAAAGAGCAAGGGTTAAATTTCTGTTTCTTAAACAAGAGAAAACATCTTGAAATAAATCACTTTCTTTCACCAGCAACACTACTCACCAAAAAAGAAAGAAATCCAATATGAAAACATAGTATTCGTAGTTAAAAGGGCAGTCACTCTTGGGACTGAAAGCTCTCCTGACTAGCTGTCGTGGATTCTCTATTATTTACTCATATCACAGTAGCAACTAGAATTTTGAAACAAAATACAACATTGCATGTGCTATAAGCCCACTAAGATGCAGTAGGAGCTTGCTGCCTGTGTGTAGGTGAGAGAACAGTCCGGGAAGTGGAATGTCATTCTGTCCATGTGAGAGGCAAAGGTGTAGAGAGACAAAAAGTGACTTGGTTACAGAGGAGGTGGCAGATGAAGATTGTGGTGAGGTCAGGACTGAAAGGATGCTCTTGGACCATTTGTACAGCTGTGAGTTCCTCCATCCTCCTGGAAGTTGATGTGAATCTCCCAAAACCTGGGTTATCACTCTGATCCCCATGTGTCACCTTACTCCCCATTATTATGGGGCATGTGACATGAACCCAACAGCGGGATGTTGTTTTTTAACTTGAGATTTCTAAAATATAAGTGTTTACCTTTGAGGCAGGTATCTGAGCTTCAACTATGTTTATGGAGAACCAGTCAATACTGTCCATAGTATCGAGGGCATGATTCATCTGACCTAAATGTGGCTGTCTAGAATAAACTGTCTGATGCCTTATGGCTGTATTGACCAGATCTCCAGTGACTGTAACGGGAACACAGCCAACAGAGACAACCTAATTTAAAGAGATGAATAACACCCCATTCAAGTCTGTGCACAGCAATGCCTTTGCAAAAGCTATCCTGTCTTGACAAACACTGGTGTGTATACCTGGTATACTTTAGGAAGTTGGGCAACCGTGGTGCTGAGATCCTAAGCAGATGCAGGGATCTGAATGGACTGTAATAAAGTTAGTTAATGGGAGACAATTACATTTTTCCAGAGCCAACACACAATTTGGCAAATTGGCAAAACAGCCTTTAGGCTGCTGCAGTGAGTCACAGAAGTCTTCTGTGTAGTATAGGTGTATTTTTTATTGTCTGCATCTGAAAATGGGCTTGGCTGTCTTTGAGCATGCCCTAGTGAAGCAGGCTGTCCAGACAACCAGAAGCACTTCAACACAGCTTGAGGGTGAATGGCAAACGGAGGATATTCATAATTTTGACCATCTGGCCTGTCTGTGCCAAACTTGCCTGGCTTCAGGTGAAATAAGGTCCATCTCTGCTGAACGTCCATATGACTCCAGTGTTTTGAAAGCCTGAAGGAAACGCTTGCAATGAGTCATGATACTGCCCGCAGCTGCATAATGTCCCCTCAGACAAAAAGCAGCAGCCCAATGGCCTCAGCCATGAGAGCTGGATCTGGTCGTTGGTGCTGCCCAGAGTACAGGACCGGCAAGTGTTGTTCATGGAGGTCTCAGAGATCGAGGTAGCTCCAGCATGGCTGTCCCAGCAGTAATTTAAATAGGCTCCCACGGTGGTTTCCTTCTTCAGCTCTGAGTTTAATTCTTCTCTTGCTTATCCTCATTTTACTTCTCTGGTGAAGCCTACTGAGGTTCATTCATGTGAATTATATCACACGTTCCTGGAGGCAGGTCATTTCTTAAGACATCTTCTCCACTTTGCTCTCCACACAAGATTTCACTGATACCTCTCCATATCAGATAACACATATCAGATAAAATATAACCAGCAGTTCCTTCTTTCAGTAACTCTTGCTTTATCTAACCCCTACTGCTTTGTTTACTGTCACCATCCCAACCTTGCCTGTTTTCCTTTTATCCTATTCTCATTCCCTCATTCATGCTCCTTGTCCTCTCAGTGACATCTTTTTTGTAAAATATACCCCTGCTTTAGTTTTAATTTATGAAAAAACATTGCTTTCAACCCTATGCGCGTTAAATGCAGTACTTACAGTCAACCTCTGGAGATCCCACACCCTTCCTAATCCCTTCGTTCAGCTCCGCTGGCACTGCTCTAACCGAAGTGGCTAATGATCTTTTCTCAACCAGCACTTTACCCTCAGCTGTCTTTAACACCATCAGCCATATCTTCTGTGACTCAATTCTCTCTCTTTTCTCCGCATCTGTAACTGTTTCTTCTCCATATTTCTCACTTGTTCCCCAAAGTGGTAATTCTGTTCTAGAAATGAAATATTTGAGTCTCTCCTCCTGCCCTCTTCATTTATCATAAAGGTACAGCAACAAATCTATTTTAGTAGAATAGAATATATAGAATATATGTAAAAATATAGAATATATCATTGTATAGAACATATAACTCAGCTGCAGCAGCTGTATTGGACCTCACAAACATTGCTGTGCTTCGAATATATTCTAGAATTTGTATTTTATTTTATATGCTTCTTCAAATATTTTTGATGCTTCATAAACACCCTGAGTACCTGTGTAACCACTCAGTGACCATAAATCACAGACAGAAAAACCTGGCACACTCCTTCATTCATTGAAGCCATCTTACTACAAATTATCTTCCTTTGGCCAATAATTATTAGGGGGTTTTTTTGCCTATCTTCACATTGGTTTCTGCAAACCCTAATTAACTGGATTTCCTTTAAACACTATTTCTTTGCCAGGGTATTCAGACAGCCCTAAAAACACCACATCAATTGATATTGTTGAAAAGCTGGCTTTTTAATGGTCAGCAATCCTTCCTCCAATTCATCCTTCCAATAGTCTAACAAGGCTGGTTTTATACTCTGGCAAATGGAATAGATATATTAGTATTCCTGTTGTTAAATTTCTCTTACATCAACTGATTCACACATCAAATATGGAGGTAGGCAATTATTACCATCCCTGTCTTTATCAAGGTGGAAAGAAAGGGCAGTATTCACAGAGCACTGGGCATCTCCCTTTGGTTAGTATCCCCAAGCTCTCTGTAGAGAGAGAAGCTTCTCCAAAGGGCAACATTAGAAGAGCCTGCTGAGATGAGCCTGCTAAGATGAGTCAGATATAATTCAGCTGGCTAAATTAGACTCTTCAAATGAGTCAGTGGTAAGACTCCTAATGATTTCAGAGGATGTATATTCCAGCAATTAACCACAATGTGTAACTGTAGTTCTATATAATTAGCTATACAAATTACAGCAACATACAATAGGTTGCTATGTCTTAAATAAGCAATGAATAAGTACAGTGTGACTGGAGCTCAAGGTTATTCTTGTCTTCATTTACCTCACTACAAGAAGCCTGTAGGGCTTTGATTTCCAAAGGGAGATGAAGTTTATCATCATTAAGCCTATTATAACCAAATGATGATTCTTTGGGTCTAGCTTAGTGTTCAACTTAAGCACCTTTTTTGTCTGCCTTATATATTCTTGATTCTTGAATCTCATTTTGTGCTGTGACATTTCTGATTTTCTCCCTAAACCTCATTTCTATTCTTTTCTAAAATCATACAAAGATACAATTTAAAGAGACCTCCAGAGGCCAAAGCAGGGTGGCATCAATGTTAGATCAGGTCCCTCGAGGCCTTTGTGTTGTCTTGCTTTGAATATCTCCAAGGATGGAGACTCCACAGCCTCTCTGGGTCTCTGTTGAAATGTTTGAGCACCCTCACTGTGAAAAATTTTTCCCTTATAGCTAATTGGTATTTCTAATTTCCATTTGCTGTATCTTGTGTCTGTCAGCTCTTGGTCTGGCTTCATATCTTTTTTAAACTCTCTTTAGGTAGTTGAAAATATCAACCTGATTCCCTTTAGCCTTTTTTTCTTGCAGCTAAACAAGCTTATCTTCTGGAGCCTCATCTTGTACATCATACGCTTTGGTCCCTAATCGTCTCAGTGGATCTCTGATGAACTTGCTTTGGCTTGTTGATAACTTTCTTGTACTGGGAAGCCCAAAACTGAACACAGTAGTCCAGACATGTACTCTTCACAAGTACAAAATAGAGGGGGAAATCAGCTTGCTCAAACTGTCAACCGTGTTCTTGCTAATGCAGCCCATTGTGCAGTTGACATTTGTCACTGTAAGGCTGGTTGGCGGACTCATGTTCAACTCCTTGTCTGTCAGCATTCCAGGTCCTTTTCTGCTAGGGTGATTCCTAGTCAGCCAGACCTCAACTTATACTGTTGCCTGAAATTATTTCAGCCCACATGCAGGACTTTGCCTTTGTCTTTGTTTCCAGGAACAATTTCCAAACCTTGGTCTCAAGGTATATCTGAAATACACAGGTTCTGAGACTGCAGGTCAGATCCATCACTAATGGCTGTTGGCAGGGTTCTGCTGAAGCAAATGGAAATGACAACATTTATACAGTGAAAGATCTTGATCTTGCTTTCTTTTTAATCCTATTTTTTCTCTGAATATCCTCCTTAATGGTGTAAACATCCAATCTTCATTTCTATTCTTACTGTGTTTTTAGCTTCAGTATTAACTTGTGGTAATGATTTAGTTTTGCCTCTCTTTTCATCTAAGTGAGAGCCTTGATTCATCTTGCTTCATTCTTTAACATGATCTTTATTTCCCTCTGCATGTTGTAAATACACTGATAAATGTGTTAATTGAAATGACTGTCAGATGTACTGAAAATGAGTAATTTCAGGAGTCCTACCTTGAAAGTATATTCATAGTGAAGTCTAAAGCATGAAGCTCTGCAGGTTAGACCTTTTTTTTACACTATAAAGAAACAGCAATTAATAATTTGCAACAAAGCACACAAGCACGCATGCATGTGGATGCACACACCAGTGCACACTCACAAGGAAATAGTTCTAGGTATATTCATCATAATGGTGGACAGAGTGGGCAGTTTTGTCAGTCAACTGAGCTCTAATCAATCTGTCTAATGCCTTTCACAATATCATTTCATTAGAGGCTCAGAGTAATCATTCACTCATCTGCTCTTCAGCTGCTGGGTTTGATATGTGTCCTTTTATTGCGGGAACTAATGTGTATCCCATAAGATCTGGTCTTTTTGAACGTTTCCTATTTATTGCTTATGTGCTAAGAATATGTATTGCCTTTATTTTGTAGACATTAAAGGGTGAAATGCAGAGGTGGGGGAAGTTCCCACGGATACAGAGGAGAACACAACAAGAGCAGAACACTGGAAAAAGCAGCCCCCAGTAAGGAACAAGGAAACCCTTGGGTCAGTGTGTCCGTATTCCTGTTATCACGTTGGTTCCTGTCCTTTAATAAATTACCTTTTTTTTAACTCTAATACTTCTGAAATGTCATTTTAGAATCTTGTCCACCTTGATAATGATGTTTACATTTCCCTCTATTTACATGCTACCTTTATTCACATCCAGTTTGTATTTATTTGTTTTCATGTCATTAGCTGGTCTTATTCAGACAACACACTACAGCTGCCTTCCTGAGACATCACGGTAGCTCCATAAATGATGTGGGTGTTTCGCATGACTGAGTGACTGAGGCTCCCTCTAAACTGTGGGCCTATTCAGGATTCTCCACAGCCTGGTTCACTGTGCCTCAGATCAGGGTAGATGTCTGAGGAGCCATAACTCAAGCTTTTTGTGGATCAATGGAACAAAATGACCTTTCTCCATTGCACCAGACCAAAAACTGGACCATGAACCCCATGTTGTCCGAGAGAACATGCCTGATGGAGAAGAAAGGTGAGGAAGCATCTGTAGCTCCATTTTGCCTATTGCCTGCTGGCTAGAACCCATGTGGGAAGGAAGCAAGGCTGACACCAAGACCTTCATCTGCCTGAGAGAGATTCTGCCGCTCTTATTTTCTAGGGATGCTTTTCCACCAGTTGTGATCTATAATCTTGGTAGGACTATACTCCTCTCTGCTGAAGATGGGCCACTGTGCAAAAACCAAATGCATGATCTGTGAATCCAGAAGGATCCTGATTCTGTAGCCCATTTAATGGGGGTCTGGGAGAACAGTGCTGGGTTCTGGGTCCTATTTCCAGTGCTTGCGTGTGTATTTCATGTAATGACTTTTTTGGTTGAAAAAACACATGCTGTTTCTGAAGCAGACACTATTGCTGATTGCAAGGTGGTTGCTCATCAGCTAAAGCAAGGAATGTTCCCAACCTGTGGAATTATCGCAGGGTGGTTTTATCACTCCTGAAGACATAAAGGCACCATTTACACCATCTTTGGTGGAAAAATGCCTAGGATTTGTGTTTCCACCTCATCAGTTAGTTGTGTGACCCCAGGCTGTACTGCAGGAGATGCATCCCTCCTGTGCTCTCAGCTCTACGCAGTGCAATTTGAGCTCTCCTAGTGGATTAGTCTTTCAGAGGCTTTTGGTAGCTCTCTGTTCACCTCTGTATTGCACCTGAGCAACTTAGTTCTCCACAATGAAATGGCAATGCCACTTAGCTACTGACAAGGACTGGCAGCAGTCCCAGTGCTCAGCCTTAACATGGGCCTCAGACTGTATCTTAGGTACTTTTTATTCCTCAGTGGTATTTGCTGTCTGGCAGACTTAGTAGGGACAGCGATACTCTCTCAAATATTTTTTTCTCCTCTAGTAAGTCAGGTTCCCTTGGTAATGTTAGGAGTCCCCTTTGCCCATCCCGGTTTGAATTCAGCATTTCTGAATGTGATTAGCTAGACTTACAGTCTCCATCCAACACGAATTTCAGCAGAGCCCTGCATTAATACTTCACTATCTCTCCTGATCTAACCAGTCATCTACTACAGTCTCTCCTGTCACTTAAATCTCAGGAGAAAAATGTGCTTGTACAAACAGGTCACCCAAGTTGTTTTAGATTATACAGCTAGATGGTAGCCAACAGATCATAAAGGGTTTCACTAATCTTGGCAACGCTGAACACCTCTTGAGTTATTTGTCTGATATGTTACTCACAAAAATACTTAAAACCGAGTTTCAAACAGCACCCAGTTTTTCTTGCCTCATCCATTTTCCCTGGATTGTGAGGGAATTCTCTCACTTCCCTCCCTTTCCAGCTTCTCTGCAGTGGCGATACAAGTTGTCATTTTGTTTTGTACCTACAGAGCTTTCTTGTTTTATAAGGGCCCTTGGTGATGCTCAGCAACTGATGTCCAAAGCATTAGTCAGTCACCTGTATCCGTGGTATGAGGAGATACAGCATTAGGTTGTCCTCTACCCCATTTCAAGGTCATCTGCTGATTTTCAGATATGTAGATGTGAAACAATGGTACATATATGAGAAATAATAAAAATTCTGTACCAAATGAGTTTATATTACCCTACGTATAACCTAATGTTGTGGTTTAACCCCAGCCAGCAACTAAGCACCATGCAGCCGCTCACTCACTTCCCCCCCCCCCCCCCCCAGTCGGATGGGGGAGAAAATCAGGAAAAGAAGTAAAACTTGTGTGTTGAGATAAGAACGGCTTAATAGAACAGAAAAGAAGAAACTAATAATGATAATGATAACACTAATAAAATGACAATAGTAATAATAAAAGGATTGGAATGTACAAATGATGCACAGTGCAATTGCTCACCACTCGCTGATCGACGCCCAGTTAGTCCCCGAGTGGCGATTCCCCGCCCCCACTCCCCAGTTCCTATACTAGATGGGACGTCCCATGGTATGGAATACACCATTGGCCAGTTTGGGTCAGGTGCCCTGGCTGTGTCCCGTCCCAACTTCTTGTGCCCCTCCAGCTTTCTCGCTGGCTGGGCATCAGAAGCTGAAAAATCCTTGACTTTAGACTAAACATTACTTAGCAACAACTGAAAACATCAGTGTTATCAACATTCTTCGCATACTGAACTCAAAACATAGCACCGTACCAGCTACTAGGAAAACAATCAACTCTATCCCAGCCGAAACCAGGACACCTAAGAATCTTATATTCACACTCAGAAATGTCATAAATTTGGGGCATAGCATCCTAGGGCAAGAGGGGTAGCAATAACCTTGGTTATCAAACTCATGCCATGCGAATTTTTGGTTATCAAACTGATACCAGATGGTTAGTGGTTCTTTGGACTTTGTTCTTTGGTCCAAGCCCCTTTTATCTTTCAGTCAGTCTGCTGTATTGTATACAACAACGAAAACACAGTAAGTAGCACTTGAGCGTTTATCAAATGATGTAGAATAGCCTGTAGCCAAACCAGCTGATATGACGTAATTTCATCTAGGGAAGTAGAGCAAGGGTATGAGCCCTGCAAGGTAATCCCAGTTGCTACAAGCAATGGTGGCCTTTAAGATTCCTGCTTCAAACAAAGGCAATACTTGAGTTTTGCCTAAGATGAAAATTTGAAGTCAACACAACTACCTATACATTAAGCTGGAGACTATCAAGTTATTTTTTCACTTACTAAAATGTTGGTGGAAAAATTCCAGTGTTTTTCCTAGGTAGTACCATTTTGGTACTACTTCCAGCAAATTGAAAAAGAAAAGGTAGCAAGGGAAGTTTCCATGTTAGGTCTTTTTTTTTTTTCTTTCTTTCTTAGTTTCAGACTGTAATATTTATTCTTTAGTGGGCTTTCTTGATAAAATAAGGCTGAATTTTTCAGAGAGCTCAACTCTCACTGCTGAGTCCAGAGGCTCCAAATAAATCAACACATGAGCTTTTAAATTCTACCTAAAAGGATTATAGTGGGAGCTATTAAGGCATTGGGCACTTTTGAACATCTGACCCCTGAACAGGTGCTTAAAGACGGTTGAGCTCTTCTGAAAAATTTGTTCATACCTGAAGACTCTTGGAGGTCTGGCTTCTCCACTTTTCAGTGGCTTCTTGTTCTTTATCCAAAGACAGGATCCTGTTACTGAGGCAGAGAGACCTGCAAACTCCTGAGAATCGATGTGGGAGGCTAAAACATGTTAAGTGATTGCTTGCCAGAAGGCTAACTGCAGGAATGATTTATAAAATGCAATTCTTGTACAAAATCTATGATGCTGCTGAATTCCCTTGCTGGAGGAATAGCAAGGGTTACGTGGAACAGATTGAAGTCTGGCAGGAAAGGAAGGGATTATGGCATGCAGTGAACGACAGCAGGGAGACAGCCATGTCAAAAGTTCACATGCAATATGTGATATCAATAATTTACAAGGCACTTCCATTCCATTTTCTTTATCAACAAAGATGTCTACAAGCTGTTTGGAGGGTTTGCCTAGTTCACTGGTTTTGCTATACCACAAAGGGATGAAATATCCTTACACATAACATGATATTATTTCATGTACATGTATCTTTATCATGTCTCCAGTGCTATGCAGCAGGATATATTAGCTGTATTCAGCTGTGCCAGGTATCATCCCCTGACATCAGCATATCTGTGACTCTGTTGTCATCACTGTAATCTCTTAACACTGTCTTTTTTCGCCTGCCCATCCTTATACATCAAGTGATAGGAGAGTAAACCCCTTTGACTATGCGTGTTTGTGTGTGTCTGTGTCAGAGGCTGCTGTGGGGGATCCTTAGGAATGCAAAGAAGTTGCATTAATTGCCTAAGGCACTGGAGAAGCAGCCCAGTTTGATAAGTCTCCTAGAGAGTTTTCAGTGAAAGGGCCTGGCATGCAGGTTTGCACTGCTTGATTCCCTATGGCACAGAGGTATGAGGAAGAATAGATTACATTTCCTATCTTTCCTTCTGAGTACAGTACTTGCATGGTGCACAAGATGAGATATTGATGGTCTAAGGGCAAGGCTCTCCCAAGACTGTCTCTTTGAAAACCTTATCAGTGCTCTTTCTGGGCTGAATAACTGAAGAGCAGAAATTAACATCTAGATATGAACTGGAAGGATAAAGTGGTAAATCACCCACTTGACCAATTGTGACAGGTCTAGACACATTCATTTTGAAATAGAAACATGAAGGATAGTCTGATCCATTCTGATCTGTACAGACTGCTACAGCCTCGGCTATTATAGGCAGTTTTAATTAGGAGGAGAAACTGGGGCTAGGGATCTTGAATGCAGTTCTGTGTATTCACGAGAATGTACTAAGCCTGTTACCCCTGAGCGTGGGAGTAATCGGGGATGGTTTCCAGTCCCAGCTCAGCACCCCCAGCCCAACCCCTATGTTCTGGGACCCTCTGTGCCCTCTTCCCATCCAAGTCAGTTTATTCTAGCTGACTTACTCAGCTTTTTCAGTTTTCCTTATTATATTCCTGTGCTGTGCTCTCCTACACGTACTCACACACAGACACACACGCCCACACACCTTTCCCATAATAGTTGTCACTGAAACCTGTCTGCTCAGAGCACTGAAACTGTGTTGGGTGGATATGTGTGCTTTACTCTCCTACCTTCATACCTGAAGAGAAGGAGAGTCATAATATCTGTTAGGCTCTAAAAGGTTCAACCTAATCTAAAGTGATTTAACCTGCAGACCTTAACACGGAGCAAGTAGACAGGGAGGAAAGCCTCCTTCTGCTCCCTCCTTCCTTCCCCTGCTTGCACAGCTACCTTGCACGAGGCAGCTGTCCCTTCTTTAATGAATTATTTTCCTACTGCAATTGCAAGCTGAGGGGCTGATCCTTGGGCAGTCCCAGGGAAGGGGGCACCTCTACAAGAAGCTGACAAGTGGGATGAATCGCGCACTGGTTCAGGTATTGGAGGACGGAGTTCCCAGAGCTGTCCCAAACCCTTCTTGTTACTCTCTATAGACATCTCTGGTGTGGCTCGTCAAGGCCTCTTCAAAGGTAGAGGTAGCTGCCTGTGTACCTCTGAGGCTCTGGACCTCCGTCCACTTCTCAGTGGATTAAAAGGGGGTGATAGCATTTTTCCCAGAGCCATTGCAAGACAGCAGTGAGTAAAAACAGGGAGACATGAAAAGACTGTGAGGAGAGGATCTCTGTGTTTGGTGGGAGTGGGCAGAGTAGATGAGCAGGGTTAAATAGCAAACACCGATTTCCTTGGAAAGTAATATTCTGCTTCTGTGTACAGCCATATTATGGCATCTCTGATCTTGCCGCCTTCTGCCACACTTATCATATCATTATCTGACCACTTTTTTCCTATCAAAAGATGACCTTGGAAGAGTAAAAAGAAAGAGGAAACTAACATAAATAAGAATCTGGGAGGTTTTCTGGCCAGCAGGATAAAAAATTACACATATAATAATCCTCTCCAGTGCTGATGACACAATCTGTGAAGTGATTTAGCCTGGCACTGCTCTGCTTGCTGCCATGGAGCTACTGTAGCCAAGACCACATGGGGCCTGGCCTTTTGCTCTCAGCATCTGCTGGTGTGACACAGACTGACAGGGAAGACAAAAAGAGCATTCAGGCAAACGTTCAACACCTTGCTCTGTTCTCACTGGCACGGAGGTCCTGGCGAATTCATGAGGAGTTTTAGGAAAGTCAAGAGGAGTAGGGTCCCTGGTGTCCATAGACCTGTTTGAGACACTGAGCCTTGATTTCTGGTTAAGTTGATTCAATAATAAGTCCAGAGGAACTGGGTGTAATTGAGACCACGCCTTCTGGATCTCTGTCTCTGAAACCAATCGGCACCATTTTTGCAGCAGTTTGTTATCTGTAAGGAGTCACGGGAACATAAGGATGAGCAGAGCATGTCAGCCCTGGGTTCACACAGCCCATGTATCTGTCTCCAGCAGTGGGGCCCAGGGCAGATGCATAGGGAAAAATGTAAGACAAAGTGAATAATGTTTTTTTATTCCCCAGGACACCCTCCCAACTTCCATGTGACTTAAAGTATAAATTCTGGTTTGGGTTTCATTATTCCATTTGCTTACATCCACAGGAAATTTCCAACTGAAGAGCATCTTTTTTGACAGTCAAGAGGTAAGGCTTACAAATGAGGCAGATCTGGCAGGCTTGTCCTCCCTGCTTACTGACCTAAAACTCCCTGTGGCATTTGCCACTTTGCCATCAATGCTTTTTTAGCTTTTTTTTTCTTATGCAGCATTAATTATTGTTTCACCAGACAAAAAACAGTCTGAGAGATCTCTATCTGGGTGGCTGCATTTCACAATGAGAAAACTGACTCACATGGTGCCAGAGTAAGGAAGAATTCCTTTGCTAGTGACTAATTATATTACCTAGTGCATATACAAGCCAGCCCTGTTAGACTAAACCTTGAACTATTCATAGTCATGCCCTCTAATGGGGTCCCTAGCTATTGCAGGCCTCCTGACCTAAAGAGGTCATTAATTAATGTCTACATTTCTGCATGCGTATAAATATGCATAAAATCTAGTCATTCTGAAATGAAAATCCAGTGTCTTTCACCAGCATATATTTGCACTTCCTTAATGCTAGATAGAAAGATTTACAGTACAGAGACCTTTCAAACATACAGATATACTGCAGCTTAGGTTTAATCCTTTACAGTTTGTCTAGATTGAATTTTTTCCCCCATGTACTTGATTCGTTAATGGTTTTTCTACATATCGTTGTAGACATTGCTGATGTGAGTGTTTTGAGTACAGGAAGTTCATGTTGTTTATGAAAACTAGTTTGCTGGAAACAATAGATACTATTCTTCAGTTTGGACTATCACCAATAATTATCTCCTGGCTACTATGCAAATATCTCATGTCCTAATTTCCACACTTGTTCATTTAACAGATAAGCTCATTACAGTTTAGGTGTTTATTTAAAGGCACTGCAAATATCTGAGAGCAAGTTGCTCAGAAGTTTTTTAAATGAGAAGTTTGCTTCACTGGCAATTTCCACTTTCTGCTGCAGACATGGTGTGCAATCCACAGCTCTTTTTTCCTTAGTCTGTTCGGAAAGGACTCCACAGCCGGGCATAAGGCCAGGTTTTGATCCCAGTCTCTTTATTGGTTTCAACTGAATAACTTCAGATTTCAACTGGTTCTCTGGCAAACTGAGCCTGTCCTTTCACGCAAGTGTCAGCCCAGTGCTCAGCTGCTAAGGGGAAAAGCACAAGGAAATAACCCTTGTTTGCATTTGACACCTGACTCGTTACCTTGCTTTACCAGGAAAACTAAAATCAAAAAGAATGGCACATAGCCCTTTTCTATTTCCAGTCACTGCTGAGCACAAAGGCATACTCAAACTTCATTGCACGATGTCTGCGTTTTTAGAGGCTTGTGAAGCGTACCCTTTAGAAATCGGTTGCGGGTTCAGAGCATGCACAGAAGGTTGTGTAAGGATTGCAGTGTCTTAGTACAATACCCAAGGGTTGACCCCAGTCAGTCACATGAAGTTAGCAGTGGTCTGTTTTGCAGATCGCCTTTCTGGCCAAGCCCTGCCTTCATTTACAGTCATACAGCCCTAATGAGGTTTCATGCATGTGACCAAAGCCAAAAGTTGGGCTGCAGCAATGGTGCCTGCACTACAGTTTTGAGCAAATCATGATCAATTTTTGAGGAAAGCTGATAATAATGCTCCAGTTGGATCTTCTCAGTGTCTGGAGCAGGACCATGCAAGGGGATTTGCAAAGCTGTTTGGCATAACATGGTGCACAGCTGACAGCTTTTCTAACAAAGACTCAGTAAGCAAAAAAAGAAGGCAAAAAGCAGCTCACACATTCTTATGTCTTTTCTCCCTCCTGTCCCCTCCTCTGCCTGGAAATACCTAAACACAAGAGTCACGACGAGGGCAGCATCCCCTTTGCACTGCAGGACTGTGCATTCAAGTGTATCAGACCATTTGTCTAAGCTGCTCAAACCGTAACAGGGACAGGAGTGTGGGGGGAGGAAACTAGCCCATAGGATCCTCCAAAAACCCTCCTCCGGTCACTGCTGACTGGCAAACCTGCCTTTTTACTTATCCTGCAGTCCCTTTCTGGATCAAACAGTGAAGAAATGTCATCCAGAGGCCCCAGAACAAACTCAGTTGCGGGCTCCTTCCCAGTTCTTATCTTTCAGGAATGGCAAAGGTCTTGCACAGAGATTTCTTGGTATCAATCTAAGCCCAGAGCCTGAGTTTTGGAGGACAGCCTGGGTCCTGATAAGAAACCCACTGTAAGTGTTGCTTTGGCTACCACAGCCAAAACAAGGTCAGTCTGTTATTTCCTATGGATGATGTGCTTTGAGATTTCCAAAGTCAAGGTGGCAGATAAATAAGAACTATCTTGTGTTTTCAAGGGTTTGTGACAATCATAAGCCATAATAATCCTCTCATTGTCTCTATGCTTTCCTAACCAGTTTGGAGAATTCAGCCGTGATTGTCCTTTCTTGCCACGCCGCAGTCAGACTTGTAGGGCTGGAGCATCAGGCAGCAGGTGCCCATGGCAATGTACCTCCTGGACACCTCCACACCCCAGAGATGTCAGCTTTAGCTATGGCTCTCTTCAATCCAGATTCATACAGCCGCAGAGGGAACTGAAAGGTGCTTTCTTTCAGCGCTAGGAGCTGGTTGAGGGTGCAGCCCTTTTGTGAGCTGGGCAGTAGCACAGCTGCTTCAAGCTTATTCAGCACTTGTGGGCTCCAAATCTAAATTCAGAGGTTGTTGCCATTCAGTTTCCACTGCTCAGCATGAAGCAGAACCACCCCTCTGTGCCTTTGGCGACTCTAGGTGTCCGACCCTGCCCCAAAGATTATCTGCCTAAATGTTAAATATGGCAGAGATACCAGCAGCACAGGGAAGGTGATAGCCCATTATCAGCAATGCCAGAAGATGCTGAAGGGAAAACACAATGCGGCATCATTTGGTTTACAACAGCTTTTCTGGAAGCACAATGATCTATCGCAGAGTGAATATCTCTGCTCTTGAGTGGATCAGCACAAAGAAAGGTTAAGGCAGCACGGTTAGGTAATTGGCTGGTGTCACATAAAGTGAAGCTTGGAAAGCTGGGAGAAGCAAAACAATACGAGACCAGAACGCAGAGCAAATAAACTCCTCTAAAGAATGCATGGAATAAATACTTACCCTTCTTGCAACCCTAATAAACCTATTCATTACTATGTCTTACTTTAAAAATTTTCCCTGCCAAATGTCCATTTTTTTCTGACTGATTCGCTCCTGATACACCTATATAGCTGAGGCAGCGAGGTTTCAATGCCAAAAGGCTTTTTTCTAACACAAAAATCCCCAACACAACCAAATAAAAAAAGATCCTGTATTTTAGCTCCAAACATCTCTGCTGATTGATTTTGAGCCCCACTAAACACATTCATGTGAAGGAAAACAAATACCAGTCTCTGTTTGTTTAATCCATGGCAGTGAACCAGCTGAACTGGTTCTCACTGCAGTCTCTGGACACCAAACTGGGCTTTTGCTGGGAGGATATCCCAGCACCTCAGAGGTGTAAGTGTGGTCAGTTTAACAGTAAACCCACAGATCAAAAAAATGATAGAGGTTTGATTCATTCCCTGGAAGGCAGACTTCCTACGCTGGTAAATCCAGCTGGTAAATGGGCTTCAGAGGAAAAAGCTATCTGCACCGGCCAGTGCCCGGTGGTCCTGTCCTTCTTCAGTACTGACACAAAATTACACATATGTGCATGTACAATTAGTACAGCTTGAGAAAAACAGAGGGCAAATGAATGCTTAATAAAGAGCCTTTCCTGGGCAATTGATATCAGAGGAGCTTTAAGGGACTCATAAATTCCTTCTTTCCAGTCCTGTGATTAGCCCACTCCTCTATCTATGCAACAGCCATCTCCAACCTGCAGAATTCAAGCTAACAGTAATATTAAAGAAAATGTTGTGGGAAGTGAAGTCCTTTAATTGGTATAACAAATATATTCAGAAAAAAATGATGCAAGGAGATTTTTTTCTCAGACAATGCACAATTAGCCTGAGGAACTCGTTACCATAAGATATAAACTTTAAAGAGTGTCATGAAATTCAGAAACAGATTGTTTGTACAGAAGACAGTAATATCCAGTATTAATGGTGAACAGTTGTTTTAAAAGGGCTCAAACCTAATCTTCATGCAAGTTGTACATTTTTTCCCTAAATATTGACAGGTAGGAACCTTCCTTCTGGGCAAATCTCTTGCTCCTTCCCTCTGAAACTGGTGGTGTTGGCTGCAGCTTTTGCTACGATACTCGGTTAAGTGGACTGCAGGGATAGGATTGCTCTCATCTAATTTTATCCCTGTAGTAACTGGTATCCAGTCTAATGGCATGCTGGGTGTCCTCCGAGTCAGCTCACAGACTGACCAGGTACCTCCAGACAGTGATTCACCCAACTTCTCCTAGATAGCAGGTTGGGATGAACCATCCCTTGGTGGCCGCATATCTCTCCTGATAAGAGAGGGAAATTGGAGGTGGGAGACAACTCCAAATTACTGCATCTACAGGCGGGTGTCTCCACATGCATTAGGTGTTGGAGCTCCCACTGCAGGCAGAGGAGATCTACCCATTGATTTGCATTCCCAAGCAGAAAGGACCATGTGGGTAGTGACAGGATTTCCTTCCTCTTCTCTTCATCTTGAGCCACCCATCAGTTTTGTAGGCATGCCAGGCATAACTGAAAGGACATTTCTAGGCAGAGTAGACTTCTTCAAAAAGGCTGGCCTCCTTTCACTGAGGTTGTTGAACAACTTTCAGAGATTAGCTGAAAAGTAACTCACCAGCTGGCAAGGCTGGGTTGTAGAGGCTGGTTAGAAATGACTGCTTTGGAGCAACTGTGGACTGGCCCTTGCTCAGTGCTGATTTAATCAGCAGCACAGCACCGGTGGGCAGAGCAGCCTAACAACCAGCGACAGCCATGAGAATCAAAAATCTGCATCGAAGGGCTTGCCCTCAGCTCTGGTTTCGATAAATATTTTCATCCTAACCCAGATACAAAGTCAAATGAGCAACAACTTGAAAGGATAACATCTATCAGAACTAATAAGCGCTAATCTAGCATGGAAGAGATAGCAACCAATTGAGTTGACAGGCAGAGAGAGGAACAAAGGCTGGCTACAGCACGTTAAGAATCTATACAATTATAAATCATAAATTATAAAACAGCTCACTGCGAAATAAGGATACAGCCACAGTAACAATTCTAATAAATATTTGAAACAATGCTTTGATTTGGTTAATGTTATAAAATGTGACTACAACTCAACTTCTTATACCTTCCCACAAAAAAAAAAAAAAATCCTTACCTGAATCTTCTGTTACTAATCAGAAAGGCTTCCTTCTAGACAATCAGTTTATTTAAGGAATTGGCAGACGGTTGGCTGCGTGTATGTGTCACAATTTTGAAGCTGTCAGAGCTGCACTTATTCTTATTCACTAATCATACCCATGTACCTACAAGCTACATTTTTAAATGGTATGGATGAATAATCTCTTTGCTCTTGTAGAGGGTTTTTTATGGCTCTTCTAAGCTGTGCATCTATTTTCACTTGACTTTAAAGCAATCAATATGCTGGCACAAAGGCTTTGGGATAATTCATAGCAACAATCTGTAGCAACTTACAGGCTGATTTGGTTCCTTTAAATTGTTCTGATGAAAAAATTACTAGAAGAATCCAAATGCCTAGAGTTACCAGAAAAAAAAAAAAAAAAGAAAAGAAAAAATAAAAAAGGAAGAAAAAGAAAAGAAATAGGAAAGAAAGAAATCTGTATGTTATAAAATCCTCAGGAGAGAAATCCCGTTCTCCTTAATAAAGATGTAAGTCAAGTATGACCCTTTAGTTTTCACAGAGACCTTCCAAATTTGCTCCAGGGTGGCAAGATGAAAATTTAGCCCCAGAAGTAAACCCTGCTTAATGGCATGGATTTCAAAGACATAGGGAAATGAGTACCGGCTCTTAGATCAGTTGCTCTGCTCACAAGAAAAGGCAAAGAGGGGCACAAACTCCTGCATTCGGTTTTTATTGGTGCTTCTTTGTACCAAGCCTTGTGGGAGCTGCCTTGGCAAAGACAAACAGCTCCTGTTGGTGATGACTCTGAACGGGGAGGCTCTGCACAAACACTGGAAAGCAAGTCACAGCAGAGCACTCCCCAGCCTGCTGCTAGTGGGACACCTGGCACCTGATATTTCTGTATATGGGAAATTATTGCACTAAACCCACTGGCATCTTCCTCATAGACAAGGATTAAACAAAACGCGTTGCTTTTGCTATTACCTCACCCATTGCAAGGCACAAATTAGTCGGTTGATGGATTTCGTTGACTAACGTGAGCTGTAAAGAAGCAAAACATTGCATCTGCGTTGGCTGGGTAACAATGGCTCTTTGTAGAGGCTCTGTTCATGCCAACATCTCCAGCAGTCATGACAGTCATTTTGCAGTGTGCACCAGGAGGAAGAGGCAGGCGTCCTTCCAGGCTCTCTGAAGTGTTATCAGGGTAAGCAAGTACTGGGCAGCACAGTGGTCTCCCTTACACTGAGTGCAGTGAGGGATTCAAATCAGTACTGCTAAAGACATGGGCAACTGGTGTGAGGGAAAGGCTCTGTCTCACCCATAGTACCCCAGAGCTTTCTTAACTGAGCTTTCAAAGCATGGGCAGACATTGCAAGAGGTCCAAGCAGTGAGGAGAGCTGATTTTCCTTCTTCTGTATATGCGTGGAGACCTCCACAGCTGCCTGATCCCCTCCACTTCTGCATCCTCTCTGCTTGTCCCGGAGAAGAAGAGGTGGAGCTGAGAAGGGAGGATGCAGGCCAGAGATTTGGCATTTACACACCATCCTTCACCTTGAGTTCCACTGATGTTGTGCAGCAAAGGTAATTCTGGCCCTCTGGAAGTGCATGGTAAACAGGTTCCCTACAAACGTGAAAGCAAGAGCTTTTTTTTTAAACACTGAGAAGTTGAGGTTTTTGGTGCCACTGGTCTTGGTTTTCAGCAAATTCCCTATTGAATCATATGCTCAAGAGCACTGGCTTTCCTGTGATTTCAGAGAAAATTTGTGCTGCCAAACAGCGCCATTCATTGTGTGCATGGTCCACACAACTTATCAGACACCACAACAATAGTTGATAGCAGGCAATACAGCTTTGCTTTTTCTTATTTGTGATTTTTATCATTTATTACTGATATTGGCACATCTGAGATAAAGCTCAGCTAGGCTGTACTCTGGAGGAAGAAACCCAGCATTTGCTACGGGCATGGTAGCAAGGGGAAATAATAAGCAAAACAGAGGTGGTCTCTGCCTGCTGGAGCTAATGAGCTGAGTGAAGATGAGTTGGTGATTCGCTGCATTCAGTGGGGGCACTTTAGGACTGAGGTAAGGTGCTGGTAGGTCCCAGACTGATGTGTAAAACCATACACATCACATACACAAGAAACAAGGAGATATAAATTGGAAGACATAAGGTGTTGGAAGGGGGAGCCAGTAAACCTTTTACTGAGAGTGAGATGGACTGCTGCACAGAGTCCCCCTTGCAACACTGGCAGGTGCTGAACTGTGGGGCTGAATGTTGGCTTAGCAGCAGACTGAGCCAGCTTCCTTCCCACAGGGAGGAAGAAGGCAGGGACAGATAAAGGTGCAGGTGAGGCCATGACCATCCCAGGGCCTGGAATGACAATAGCAAGAAAGTGCTGCCCCACCTGTCTGGGAAGCAGAGGAGTTATTGCACAGTGAGAGGCTTTCCTGGGCACAGCGGTTACATCAAGCTTAGTAGATTAATTATGTTGTACTGTTGGGCAGTGAGAACAACTGGTGTGGGACGTTTCACATCCGTGCTGCTGATGCCTTGGTCCCTAAGTCTCTGAAACAGCGTGGCTTCATGTACAAAACCTGCCAGGAGTGGTCCCTGGCTGGTGCTAACTGCTAAGCCGCACCTGGGAATAGTTTAGGATTGTGTTAGTCGCCCCAGATCTGAATCAGGCCAGGAGCTACTGTAATCATTTAACAACACTGACAACTCCGTTCCAGGCTGGGCATATTCCCTGTATTGTTTATCTTTCGAATAAAGTAATGATCCCTGAGGCTATCCTTGGTTTGTGTCCTGGTTTCAGCTGGGATAGAGTTAACTGTCTTCCTAGTAGCTGGTACAGTGCTATGTTTTGAGTTCAGAGCGAAGAATGTTGATAACACTGATGTTTTCAGTTGTTGCTCAGTAGTGTTTAGACTAATGTCAAGGATTTTTCAGCTTCTCATGCCCAGCCAGTGAGAAAGCTGGAGGGGCACAAGAAGTTGGCACAGGACACAGCCAGGGCACCTGACCCAAACTGGCCAACGGTGTATTCCATACCATGTGACGTCCCATCCAGTACAGAAACGGGGAAGTGGGGGGCAGGGATTCGCCGCTCGGGGGACTGGCTGGGTGTCGGTCGGCGGGTGGTGAGCAATTGCACTGCGTATCATTTGTACATTCCAATCCTTTCATTATTGCTGTTGTCATTTTATTAGTGTTATCATTATCATTATTAGTTTCTTCTTTTCTGTTCTATTAAACCGTTCTTATCTCAACCCACGGGTTTTGCTTCTTTTCCCAATTTTCTCCCCCATCCCACTGGGGGGGGGGGGGAGTGAGTGAGCGGCTGCGTGGTGTTTAGTTGCTGGCTGGGGTTAAACCACGACAGTTTGATATAACCAGCCTCAAAGTGGACCCTTACTCCTGTACAGTCTCACTCTTACTATCTCTATGTTGTTGCTACTGGTCTTAAAAAAAACCCCAGACCAACAACTAAAGTGGGCACAGAAACAAAACACCCCCCTGTTTGATCATGGTAGTTAATAAAACTGTGAAAGCAATTTATTCCTAAGAGCACACATTAGAAATATCTTCTCATTTTGGATTAGTCAGCTGTCCACTAACTGGTCATGATTTCTAGAAAAATCAATCTGTTAGTCACAGGCACCTGACAAATAGTTTGCATACAATAAAGCTTAGCATGGGGGATTTGTCAGCTGGTTTGGACACACAGTTCATTATTCATTGTATCGTGTGACTAGTCACTTTTAACATGTGATAAAATTCCTTCTCTTTATTTACACAGAGAAACTATAAACAGGAGAAAACCAAATGGATATATATCTATGTACATACATATGTTAGTAACAATGCTAAGTAACTAACTCATTCTATAACTGTTCATTTTTGCAAATCCCCAGGTATCTTTGAAAAGACATCTGAATAATGAACAGCGATGACTCACAGCACATGGTCATGAGCATGGCCTCCTATTTATAGCAATATTTCTAAATTCATCTTCTTAATAACAGCAGTAGCAGCTGAAAAAAAATCACCGCATTAGGCATCTCTTCACATAAACTCATACATGCAGTTGCACTTTTCATCATTGTTGCTGCGCTCAGTCCATGAGAAACTCCTGGGAAGAAAAATGTAACATCAAGACTCCAAATTTTTCAGAGTCAACAAAGGTAGTTAGCCACTAACGTGCTTGTTGAAATTAATGAGTTGTGTGGCTAAATTCCCTAGTAAGCTTTGAGACTAATCAAACAAGATGTTTTTAATCTGTACACAACTGCATGACTAATTCTGATAGACCAGCTGAGATCCTCAACACAGAGATTTTTGTTCCACATTCCCTCCTGTTTCTTCCACTTGTCTAACCTTTCTGTGCTCTGCCTCGGCATTCTGTTCATGTGCTAAGTAATGTGTTTTCTTATATCAGATACTGTGGCCTTATATCACTTTATCTCAATTTTAGGAGCAATCCATTTAAGTTATAGAGAGATATAAGCCCTCTGCATCACCCCGCTATCAGATCCACTTTGCTGTTTATCAATTAAAGGTCAGACACAGGTTAGTAAGAAAAAACTCTCTGAAATGCTGGTCTGATAGCATTATTACAGCTTGTGCTTTGGCACGAGGTTAGCAATATGTCAGCTGTGTGGCACAGTGTATAGAAATGGAAGAGAAATGGTAGGTTTCGATACTAAGAAATAAACTCTGGAGCTAAATAGGCATGGATAAATATGCATTTCCAATGTTTTGGGGACAAATCTTTTGTTAAAAAAAGGGAATTCTGATATCACTGCTTCCACTGATTTTGCTAAAAGTGGCAGACAAGGATTTGTGTGAGAGTGTAGAGATATTTGGCTTTGGTGGTGTTGTCAGGGTTCTGCTAGATGAAAGCAGCTGGAACAGCCCCCATTATTGAAAAATTTGCCATGGGGCTCATTTGCAAATCTCACTCGATCTACAGGGAGGCCAGGGCCATCTGTACAAAGCACAGATGCCTCTGCTGCAGAGTATCAGCAGCTCCGGCCTCATCCCTGGCAGGGATGCTGCCACCATGTTCTCCTGGCCAAAATTCCCTCAGAAGAGGGAACCCAGCCCACAAACAAGAAATGAGAGGTTGTGTCACTTTTTCCACTTAAACTCCATTACATTGGTCACATTGGTGAACGCTGGACTCAAGCCCACACCATTACCCCAAGCCTCGAGGGCAGCCCTCGGGGCCAGTCCTGATGGTCATCCTTCACCATGGAGCTGCAACTGCCACCAGTGCCCAGGACCGGCTTCATGACAGCCCTTTTAAAGCACCCGTGCCAGCACTGATCATGACGAGCCCCTGTCCCCCTTCTTCACACACTGCCTCCTCAGCCTTCTCAAAATACCCTAAGAGGCAAGGAAGGAATGATTTACCCTTACGAGTGCTGTGTTAGTATGTCCCTGTCACATTAAATACATCTCAGTGCTTTACAGCTCTGCCTTCAGAGATGTTAACAGCTATTTCTCCTGGTACTGTCACAGCTGTAACGACAAGCCTGGCACGGGGTTGGACACTGCAGTTTCAAGGTGTAGTAGCTGCTGTTAATGATCCACTGTGTACTGGAGCGTTGCAGCTTTGGTACTCCAGGCTTTCGTTCGTCGCTAATCCTCAGAAAAATAAACCATCCAGTTCTTGTGATTTATTGCAGTTTAGGTTCTCCGTTAGTTGCTGCTCACTCCTTCTTCACTGTAACGGATGTGATTGCAGCTCGGTGTGAGAGATGGCTCCTGTTTGTTCTCGGTGGTGTCAGAGCCCTGCTAGGAGCTGGGGAGCAGCGCCGGGACTGTGGGCAACACAAGAGCAAATTCCTCCTCACTGTGTCTCAGTCCATCCTGTTACCCGGTCAGATGCATGGAAATGCTGCCCCATGACGCAGTCTCTGTTAACCGCACCCCTAGACACAAACAGAGTACGAGTGGATTTCTTCACCAGAGGGCTCAGGTTCAGGGGTTAGGAACAACAGACAACAGAAGCATCTCAGGTCATGGGTCATGTTGGGGAACACCAGCATCAGAAAAATCCTGCCTTTGTCCCTGCCTTGTGCCTGACTGGGGGTGGGGGCTATGCTGTAACTGGCTTATTAAACTGACTGGTGTAAGAAAAAACATTTTTTTCCCAAAGCTGTGCTGACTGGGAACTCACTAAACCAGCATTGCTACTGAATCCTCCTCCTTATCACGAAAATGCTGTCTCAGGTTGCCCAGTCTTTTTGCTAGCCTAGTGTGTAGTTAATCTGAGGACCAAGCAGCAACATACTGTGGAGCTATTTCCAGCAGGGATAATAGAAATGGCATTGAGAGGCCCTTTGCTGTCTGCCGTGGGAGCTGGGGGAGGTATTTGCTGATGATACCTGCCTGGTTATGTGCACTTAGTCGCTAAGCTTGAGCTCCATCATGCATGATATTCAGGTGGGCCCTATCTGGCAGATGTGTTGCCATGTAGTCACCATGTTTAGATTTTTGGAAGTAAGGAAGAAGATCTGGGATCCTTCTGTCATCAATAGATCTGGGCAGAGACTTTTCCTGTCTGCAGACCCAAAAGATCGCAGTCTTTCCCTAAACAGGATTGTGGCAGGCTGCAGGAGGGTTACAAACCCAGTAAGAAAACCTGTGAGGACCCAATTACAGCAAGTTATTGGCAGACCATAAAATGACTCTAACGAAATTCCTCTTTCCCTGATGTAGTTGAGGAAGAACACTCAGATTTGTTGCACTTATTATCAGGTAAATACTTATAAAGGGGAAGAAAGGGGAAAAAAAGTATGTTCGGGGAAGAAGCATCTGACAAGTAGGCTGGAGAGTGTTAGTGTGGATAGTTGCTGTGTTAGAGGATGCCAGCTGTGTAAATCAGGATTTAGCTCTGCCAATCCAGGCAAGATGATGTCTCACTGTTAGTTTGTTTTACATTTTTTATAGAAGCAAATCAGTAAACACAGCCATACGCATGGGGAAATCTTTTATTCCAGATGAAAAAAGTCACAATGTACACAGCTGTGCCTCAGCCCTGTCTGGTTCTTGATGCCTTTTATGTTAAGGACTGCTATCACTTTGAAAATAACCACCTAGATTCCTAGACTAATTCACTTTGGAAATAATAGAACAGAGTAGTAGAGATTTATCAAAATTACTTGAAAAAGTCTAAAGTACTAAATGGAAAACATTATCCTTTCTTCAGGACTTTTGAACCACCCCTACAATTCTGCAGCAAGAAGATAATTTTCTATTAGATGTTACAGATGAGGCTGTTAAGTTCCTCACGTTACCGTAATGGTGTCTTAGAGTGAATTATTCTGAACCTTTCTCAGAATTATTCTTAAGACAAAGGTTCATGACAGGAGAAGGACCTAGCATTTTATTTTTCCTCTTCTGAAACCATTTTTTCTGCCTGCTGCCTTTAGTAGTTAATTACCTAAAAACCTTTGCTAGAAACCTGTCTTACGCTGTGCCGGGTCTATTGATGGCATTTGGGACAGTTTTCAGAGCTGGCTGATGGGATGACTATCATGGCAAAGTCCTGCTTTGCCTTCCATATAGGTACAAAGGAGGATTAAATCTGTGGCACTGAATGGCTTTGGTATACCAGTTTAAAACCAGGAGCTGGCTGGAATGCCATGAAGTCATCTCTACACTGATTCTCTAGCAGATACTATCATTGACGAGTGTCTGTTTGTCCATTATTCCACTTACTGCATTGATTAGGATAGATGAGCAGGTATTGTATAGAACTAAATCTCGTCATTTATCAGCAAAATTGCTGGTCTTCTGGTGAAGGACTAACAGAACGTTGGCATTTTTTAAGACAATTTCAAATATTTACAACAGAGAATATGAATATCTCAGTAAAGGATACTGAAAAAAATCTTCTCTATAAGGGACCAGTTATGAAAACACCACTTCAGAATTGTCCAGAATAAAATTCCTCCTCCTAAACAGCCAAGTTGGGCAGATCTTCCTCGGGGAAAAAATACACCTCTCAGTGCTCTCAGCAGAACAAAAGATCAGAGATGGAAAAGATTTATCAGGTCATCCAGCCCATCTTCCTGATAATAGAGCATTGTTTTCCTAAAGTGTATTTTTTCTAGTGCTTCGACTAGTTTTAGAAGACCTAAGTGATGGATGGTGTTTTTATCATTAACCTTGGGAAACGATTCCAGAGCCTAACAAATCTCAGTGTCAGGCTTCTCCACATTAGTGCCACTGCTTTGTCAGTGATTTCATAGGTTTATACTGGTTGCTTCTCCCCCAAAGCGTGGGCTCCTGCTGAGTTTAAGAACAGGATTAGATATTGTGGATAGACCTTGACTATCCATCCTCATGCAGGTGGATTGCTTCTCCTGCAAAGCAGTCTCTTGGAAATCTGAGAGTATTTCTTCACTGAAGCGAGCAAAGGGAAATTCCAGTCTGGCCCTGAACTGAAAATTATTGCTGAGCCCGCAGAATTGCAGAAAACAACCTTGACCATGATCCCAGTGCATTATAATGGGAAATAAAACTCGGGATAAAGCTTCACTTCTGCAGCCACAGAGGTAGACCAACTTGGCACTGCAAGGGACGGGGAGCGCACAAGCTGCAGGAGGTCAGCTCTCAGCTGCCAAGGTGGAAACGTTTTAAAACATGGCAATCATAAGGTCTGACTGTCCTTTGCCTTTTTTCCATTGATTTAAGCACTTGCTTATCTTTTAAGACCATTCTTCATTCCAAGGAATTTGGACACTCTACGATAGAAGAGCCAGCCACCCATGGTCAAGAGAGATGAATGCAGCCTGGGAAGGGGCAGAAAAGGACCATGGAAACAGAGAGCTCAGTTTGCTCCACAGGCACTGTGAAGGCTGGTGGGATACAGTTTCTGTCCATACATACAGCATGAAGGCAAGCATCCGGAAGAAGACAGGTGCTCTTTGGCCTTCAAGACAACACTGTCACAAAAACAATGGACAAAGGCTGGTCGTGAATAAATTCATGTTGGAAAATAGAAGTATTCTCTTCACACAGGGGGAGGACAGAAAAAATGGTTCTAAGAGGCAATTCAGATTCCCTCTGAAAGGGATTGCCTGATCTGTAAGAAATGGGAAGGAATGCCCTATCTAGCCAGTTAAGTTAGTTAAAGGACCGAATTTCTAAGTTAGTTTCTGTTAGCATAACCCAAATGGAACAAAACAAAGATTCACACTCCCCTCTTTCACTGTTTCATAGATCAACTCACATTAGTAAACACAAACTTCCATTTAATTAAATCCATTTAATGCAAAATTGTTTCCCTGTTGCTCAGAGGCCAATACAACCCTTTTCACAGTATGCAGGCTTCATTTAACATATCATTTGCAGCAAGGTTTGATTTTTGTAAAGTTGAACAGAGTTTCAGGTGGATTGTCACAATTGAAAAAAAAAGGCAACACTCCTGCTGTGCTTACAATGTGTGCAGAAAACATCAACGAAAATTTTAACTCCTGAAGAAAACCAAAATAAATATTTTGGATCCTGTTTTGCATTTGTGTGGCAGGGTTTTGGTAGCAGGTGAGGGGCTGCAGGGGGCACTCCTGTGAGAAGCTGCTCGAAGCTTCCCCGGCTCCAAGTCAGACCCGCCACTGGCCAAGGCCGAGCCCATCAGTGACGCTGGTAGCACCTCTGGGAGAACATGTGGGAGATTTCATGGAAAATGGGGGACATTTCTTTGAGCCTGATTATTTAGAGTTAACATAAGTAGGCCGCAGTTAGCATGAGTGGGCCAGAGTACGTGACAGCTGCAGTATGAACGGACTTTGAACCACCAGAAAAACAATGGACATGAGGAACTTGGACAGTAGAGCAATTAATAAACAAGATAACAGAACTGCAGAGGCAAGAAGGAGCTGCAAGAGCTTTAACGCAATTAAGAAAGCTGTCATTTCGGCTTAGAGCATTTAGCTGTGGGATGGGGACTTAGGAGTTGGTTTATATCTGTTAAAAATCGGGGTTTCTTTTATTCTTGTGTATTTTATTAGGTATAATGTTGCTTTTACTGTGTTTAATTAATTGTGTTCAGAGATCTTGTAGGTTACCTTGATCAACATGAAGCGTCAATAGGAAGGGGAGTCTCTCGGAAATACTCATGCTTCAAACCATCTTCAGCAGTAATTCTTCTGGCTGGGTAGTACGTCAAAAAGTTGTTCATCAGATCAAACCCCTGATCAGAGAGGAGCGCTCCAAATCTCTTGCGTAGATTGTTATAGGGATATTCTGTGAATGTCATCTTCTTTACTGCTGGCAGCTCATTGTAACCAGGCCAGATTTTTTCGCTTGGAGTACCCAGATCCTTAAAAACTTTGTTAATCTGGTCGATTTCTGACTTCCCTGGAAACAGCGGTTTCTGCGTTAACAGCTCTCCAAATATACACCCTACCGACCACATGTCTATTGCCGTTGAATATTCCTTAGCTCCAAGCAACAAGAACAGGTTTAAGAAGGGAAACCTGCAGTGAGTGGGGGGATTGGAATGTGAGAGGAACCCCTCTGCAGATCCCGAGGTCAGTGAGGAAGGCAGGGGAGGAGGGGATGCCCCCGCAGCCCGTGGTGAGACGGCAGGCTGTCACCCCCCAGCCCATGGAGGGGAGTAAGGGAGCAGATGCCCACCTGCAGCCTGGGGAGAGAGGAGCCCACGCCGGAGCAGGCGGATGGATGCCCCCCAAGATGGCCAGGACTCTGTGGGAAAGCCCACGCTGGAGCAGGCTGTGACTGAAGGACTGCAGCCCGTGGAAGGGACCCACGCTGGAGCAGTTCGTGAAGAACTGCAGCCTGTGGGAAGGACTCACGTTGGAGGAGTTCATGGAGAACTGTCTCCCGTGGGAGGGACCCCTCGGTGGAGCAGGGGACGAGTGCGGAGTCCTCCCCCTGAGGAGGAAGGAGCGGCAGAGACAAGGTGTGATGAACTGACCCCAACCCCCATTCCCCGTCCCCCTGCGCCGCTGATGGGGAGGAGGTGGAGAATCCAGGAGTGAAGCTGTGCCCAGGAAGCAGGGAGGGGTGGGGGGAAGGTGTTCTATGGTTTGGTTCTGTTTCTCATTATCCTTGTTTTGATTTGAATGGTAGTAAATTAAATTGATTTTGTTTCTTCCCCGAGTTGAGCCTGTCTTTTGCCCATGGCCATAAGTGGGGAGTGATCCCTCCCTGTCCTTGTCTCGACCCACGAGCTTTTCTTTATATTTTATCCTCCTCATCCCACTGTGGCCAGGGTGGGAGGAGTGAGCAAGTGGCTTTGTGGTGCTTTGTTACCAGCTGGGCTTAAACCTCAACAGACCCACCAGGTCATTTTATAGTAACAGTTTGCTTTGTGGTCCTTGAGTTTCCTAGTTACCTTTGCATTTGTAGCCTGTAAGTAAGGTAACTCAGAAGCAAGGGGAGGAGTTCCCCATGCTTTGTCTTTTTATAATATTATTTATGTCTAAGACTTGGGCTTGAGATGCATGTTGAGAAAGATGCCTCTGCACAGGCAAAGTCCAGGCAGGATCTTATCTCTCCCTGAGCCAGGGACTTGACTACCACTGACCTGGGAACCATGCTTCTGCTTATTCCTGTCACTTCAAGCATTGCTTTATGGTGGATAAGACAGTGACACACATGGGTACCCTGTAGTGGAAAAGCTATAGTCCTACACCAGAGGAGAAAAAAGCAGCTTATCTTTGGCCTGCATCTATTGATAGCAGTGATGTTGTGAGGAGAGAGGTGTGATTGAATTGTCTTCCCTCCACTTCAGATGAAGAGCCAAACCCAAATGTATTTTGTCTAGAGTGAATTTAACAAATGGAAAAGGGACAGGGGGAAATATTGTGCTCAGTTAAGATGGCTTACTTGACTAAACGTAAATGTCTGTGCTATTTGAGATGCTCTTTGGTGTTTAAGAGATCCCCCTGGGGCTGGCCATTATAATACAGGATATACAAGACGCCTGTGTTTTTCAGAAGCCTGAGTTGGAAGCTGAGAGGAATACCCTAGGGCATCTCAGATGGCAAATATCTATATTTAGATAACCAAATCCCACCAACATTGTCCTAGTATGCATCATTAAAAGCATCAGTACAATAGCAAACGTGAGATGGGAGAAGTACGCTACCCCAGAAGACCAAAGGGGAATGTAGCTGTGCCTTATGTTAGAGAAACACCAAATGTATATGCTCCAGTTAATCTGACTCCAGTTGTCTCTTCATATGTAATGTGGTTCAATATATGTGGTCTCTCCATCCTTAGAGATATGTAAAACTTGGCTGGACAAGGCCCTGAATAACCTGATCAAACATCAAAGATAACCCTGCTTTGAGCAGGGTGTATGGCCTCCTGAGGCCCCTTCCAGCCTAAGTTATTCTGTGTTAATGTGATTCTTCCAAAGACAGGAAGGTGGTAGAGGGGAGAATGGTGTTGAAACGTGGATGATCTTTATCATGGGGTAATGCTCACTTGCTATCTGCCAGACTATCTGACATTTGGATAGTAACCTCTGAGAGCTAATGCTGGATCTGCCTTTTTATTTAAAATCAATATCAGGTAGAAATTAGTGATAAAAATCAACTCTTCTGGTTGATATAATCTGTAAAAATGTTCATATAGATATAAAAATTTCAGCATAAGCTCTCTGACAAAGGATTAGATAAAAGATAGAAAATGGGACAGGGATAAACAATCATTTGGCATAGTAGAGGGACATGACCAGTGGAGTGGAGATCTACAAGGAGACGTGCTATGGCCTATTCTGCTCAACATACTTATCAATGATCTGGGAAGGAAGGGCAAACAAAGTTAAGATAACGGAGACAAAGTCCAACTTTGAAGAATTGCAAAAGGGATTGCCCTGGCAATAAAATGGCAGATGAAATTCAGTGTGAATAAATAATACATATGGGTAAAAAATGGTCCTGATCTTTCCGTATGAAATGATGAGCTGATATGACTTTATCACTCAGGAACAAGATCTCAAGGTATAATAGATAGTATCATTGTAAAAATTGTCTCAGTGCTCGACACACTTGGAAAAACAACTCTAATACTAAGAGCTTTTAGGAAGGGGATAATGAACAGAGTAGATGAGTACGTCGCTATATAAATACCACATCTTGGTGTACAGTTCTTCTTCCTGTGTCTCAAAGGGGATATATTAAGACTGGGAAAGACCCAGAGAAAGGCAACAAGGATGTATTGGGTTTACATGGCAAGGATTTGGTAGTGTGGGAGCTACAGGGGTGGCTTCTGTGAGAAGGTGCTAGAAGCTTCCCCATGTCCGACAGAGCCAATGCCAGCCAGCTCCAAGATGGACCCACTGCTGGCCAAGACCAAGCCCATCAGCGACAGTGGTGGTGCCTCTGGGGTAACGTATTTAAGAAGAGGGAAAAAAACCCCTTGTGCAACTGCAGGCGAAGAGAGGACTGAGAATATGTAAGAGAAACAGCTCTTCAGACACGCGGGTCAGTGAAGAAGGAGGGGGAGGAGGTGCTCCAGGCGCCGGAGCAGAGATTCCCCTGCAGCCCGTGGGGAAGACCATGGTGAGGCAGGCTGTCCCCCTGCAATCCATGGAGGTCCACGGTGGAGCAGATATCCACCTGCAGCCCGTGGAGGACCCCACGCCGGAGCAGGTGGGTGCCCGAAGGAGGCTGTGACCCCGTGGGAAGCCCGTGCTGGAGCAGGCTCCTGGCAGGACCTGTAGACCCATGGAGAGAGGATCCCATGCTGGAGCAAGTTTTCCGGCAGGACTTGTGACCCCGTGGGGGACCCACGCTGGAGCAGTCTGTGCCTGAAGGACTGCAGCCTGTGGAAGGGACCCACTCTGGAGCAGTTTGTGAAGAACTGCAGCCCGTGGGAAGGACCCGCATTGGAGAATTTCCTGGAGAACTGCCTCCTGTGGGAGGGACCCCATGCTGGAGCAGGAGAAGAGTGTGAGGAGGAAGGAGCAGCAGAGACGAAGTATTATGAACTGACTGGAACCCTCATTCCCCATCCCCCTGCACCGCTCAGGGAGGAGATAGAGAAAATCAGGAGTGAAGTTGAGCTGGGGAAGAAGGGAGGTGTGGAAGGAAGGTGTTTTAAGATTTAGTTTTTATTTCTTATTATCCTACTCTAATTTGATTGGTAATAAATTAAATTAATTTCCCCCAAGTTTAGTCTGTTTTGCCTGTGGCGGTAATTGGTGAATGATCTCTCCCTGTCCTTATCTCAACCCATGATCCGTTTGTTATAATTTCTCTCCCCTGTCCAGCTGAGAGGTGGTGTGATAGAACGACTTTGGTGGGCACCTGGCGTCCAGCCAGGGTCAACCCACCACAAAGGATGATAAAGGTATAGAACAACTTCTCCGCAAAGAACAATTAAGCAGATTAGGAGACCTCAGGGAGTATTGAAGGGATATATGATAGAGGTCTATAAAACCATGAGTGGCCAGAAGGGGGTACATAGGTAATTACTGTTCCCTGTCTCTTCCAAGAAAAGGATTAGTGGGCATTGAATGAAGCTAGCAAATGCCAAGTTCAAAGTGTACAGGAGACGGCTCTTCAGTTGTTGTGTGGCTGAGCTGTGGAGCACCACACCACAGCTCGTTGTGAGTGTCTCATGTGGAATCAAGAGCTGACTAGCAGGTTACGTGGATTCAGGAGACAGGACAAGTGTACGGAAGAGAAATCCCTTGAGAGCTACTGAACATAAAGATGTGACTCCTGTCTCACAAAGATTTTGTTCTGCTAACTGTTGGCAGATAATAAAATGTTCAGGGAGGTAGTATTGTATGTTTGCCCCCATATTTAAACTGCTCCCAAAGAACCCTCTTGGTCACTTGCAAAGGCTGGAAACTGCTGGAGGTGGTCTGACCTAGTACGGTGACTCCTATTTTCTCATGTTCTGGTATTCCTGGAGTCCTACAATCAAACTGCTTAGCAAAATGCTTTGTAAAGATGTCCATGTAAAGATGTCCACAGTAAAGTAGTGTCCATAGTAAAGATAGTAAAGTTTGTGTCTTCCTACCCACCAAATTTACAAAAAGAGCAAAACATGCATAGTTTGGGAAATCACTAGCAAAGCTTCCGTATTAAACTCATCTATGTTCAGTTACTAAGCAGGCTAGAGTAAAACTTGCAGTCCAGGCCAGTACAGGATGGAGCACAGCTGCACTGCCCTAGGGGCAGGGCAAGAAACAGACTGTCAATTAAACCTGACAGTCAGGGTAGAGTGCAGCATGTTTGCTAGATAGAGTCGTTATCCCTTATTACTTAAATAAAAAAAAGGAGGGGACTTTGTATAATAAAGGAGTAGTTAATTGTAGTGCAGCTCTGTTTTCTGACACATATAATCATTGCTAATTTGTCAAATTAGAAAACACAGACTATCCTATGCAAGTTGTCTTAAAATCTGCCCTTTTTACCACCACCTCTTTTTTTTTTTAGGATAGGTCATGATAGGTATCAGCTGAGATCTATCACAGCAAAGCCTCTCTCTGCTTGTGAGAGCAGATGTGCTCCCCTGTGACTGACCTAATCTGTCCTGCACCCCCCCAGGGGACTCACAGGCTTCCTCCAGGCACAAAAACTGGCTTTGATTGCTACTGTGGTTTTTGAGCTTTACAGACAAGACACATTTCTCTCTAGATAAAAAACCCTTTTCTTGGTCTGGGTTTGTCAACTGAAAACATCTGTTAGCTTTGTGTTCAGGTATGCCTACCAATGAAGATAGATCATCAGCTGGTGATACTCAGTAAGGCCACTCTGAACCTAACTTAGAGACAGCAAGTGTCAGGCACGAGGATGGAAGATGTTTAGTGAAGGTACCTCACATGTTTAAGTTTCCTCTTGGTGTACTGTGGATTGTCCTTGAGCTTTTGAGCTTCTCCATGGAAGAAAAGCATTTTTCTGCCTAACAAGATCCCAGGACACTCTCGCTGGAGGCTTTAAACAATGGGTAAGACAATCTTGTGAGCTCCTTCAATCCTGCTTTTGGGACATGAGCATTAAGCTACATGAGTTTTGATATCTCCTCCAGGCCTATTCTGTGCAATTCAAGGATTTTCCAGATCAACTCATTCAATGTATATTTTAAAATGGGATTTGACACAAATCTGCTTCTATGTCTCTTCAACACTGACTATACACTCATGGATTCTTTCTTTCCAATCATTTCAGTTTTATGTGCTTTCAATTAAAATGTTATAAACCATTTACAGCTTCTTGCTGCAAAGCACTGAGGATGTTTACATTATAAAAGACACTATCCATACTGAGTCTGTGGTGCTCACTGCTGTATTGCTTGCAGTCTTGCCTGCAGTTCTATATATTTGCCAGTTGTTTGCAACAAAGTCCTTGGATTTCATTGAATGTTTCCATATGGATGCCTTTTGGAGCTGAACCCTCTGAGTTTGAGCTGTTTGTTAACAAAGCGATGCAGGGACTAGAGATGATCTATATTCCTAAATACAATGAGGTGATGAACAGTTCAGTGAAAAAGATTTTAAACAAAGGCATGGGACACAGTCCCGTGCTTCTTTTGCCACAGCATTTCCATATGGCTGTATGAGTTTGCATCTTAATTCCCAATGGGCAGTTCATGTTCTCCTGCCTCAGAGAGGTTTCATGGGGATGGACATGCTGGGACCACGGGGCTGGCTCTGGTGAAATGGGGATCAAATGAGGACTGTGGATAGCTGTGCCAGCTGAACAGTGCACGAGTAAAGAGTAATGCAACTGTGATATATGTTGTATTCCCAGTCTCCTTATACTGCTTGCCTATGTCCTTTTTCAAATCAGTTAGGTCCAGGTCCTCAGAAATATTTAGACAATGAATTGATGGGAACTTTGACAGGCTAGATTTTAAGTCCCAGTTTTGAAACCTCAACACCTAAACACCTTCTGGTCTAACCATTCACTGGAGTTAAACAACAACAGAGATCCTTTCCCATAGAAAGAAAACCAAATCAATGACCATTCTGGTATCCCACTGACATATCTTCTCTGACATACACTCACCATGAGCTTCAGCCAAGAGGCCTCTGTAAAGCTCCATTTGCACATAATAAGGTTCTGTGAAGCTGCAGCTAAAAATGCTCGTTCTCTTGAAAGTGCTTTTGTTGCTTTCAGCTGTCGTTTTCCTGCCAA
The DNA here is from genome assembly GCF_026419915.1 of Harpia harpyja. Classification (NCBI taxonomy): domain Eukaryota; kingdom Metazoa; phylum Chordata; class Aves; order Accipitriformes; family Accipitridae; genus Harpia; species Harpia harpyja. Next base: position 68,074,113 of record NC_068944.1, read on the forward strand.
ACCCACACCCTGAACTATCCCATCTAATTATACTCACTGGCCATCTTTCCCCTTTTTATTGGCAATATTTTTCTTGTTAATTGTGCGTGCTTGGTTTTAAAGAATGGTGTCTGCCTTTCCTTATGTAGGTCTGCAAGGAATATTTCTGCATCCTGGGTAGTTTCTCTGACATGTTTATGCTTTGCTGGTTACTGTAAAAAATGCAAGACATATTATGTACTGTGGAAAAGCAGGCTGGCACTTTGCAGTTTTAACGTTGTGCCTTATTGTATAGTTAAAATAAATGTACCTGATATCAGCTTTATTACTCCTATTAGATGGTCTAATGGCTTGATGTGCAGGAGTTTCTCTAGCAGGATATTAAAGGGAAAGCACTGACTGCTCAGCTCAGCCCTGGTACTCAGTAGCACCCAGGGAGCAATCAGGGACTCTGCAGAGCAACACATGATGCTCAGCTGGGGCTGTGTTAGGGCTCTGAAGTCAATCTCTTGCCTCCAGATACTACATTTAACATGTGATAGAGTGTCAAAAAGAAGTTAGCACAACAGAAAAAAAGAGAGAAGGTCCACAGATGCTGTTTATAGTTGTTGTCCATTTCTACCTTTCATTTAAAATGTTACATCTTGGATGCTGTAAAGGCTCCCCTCTGAGTGGTGCTGTAGCAGTCACACAAGACAGGTTTATTCAACGCTGCTGAAACTTTGTTCAGTAAATATGCCAGTGTGGTTTGAAACATGCTGCAATCATTCCTGACTGACAGCTGTATAAAGGAATGAATATGGCAATCCACATGTCAGTAGAGTTTGGGGTCTCACGAGCTTCTGCCACTCATTTATCCTGACAGTGCCTGGATGGGGGTATCTACAGCTGAGCAAGCCACCCTGGGGTTGCTTCACAGACTCAGTGGTGTTTAGGATGCAGTTCACCTCTGTGCATGCTTACTTTCTATATTTGGTTAGATGAATCACATCAAAATATCTGTTAACTATAGTGACTAAATTTCCATTGACCATCCATGGACCAGATACTACCTGAGATACAGACATCAGTATCAGAGACACCGAATGTTAGGCCAGGTGAGTCCTGCACAACACATGGGACACTAAAGATTCACTTTGATCTAGTTGTCCTTGATTCTTTTTGACTCTAATTTTAATTGAAGTGAAGTGAATACACCGGAGACCCTCTATTTGGTCAGAGGAACCCTGCTCTGTGTGTCTTTGGAGGAAAGTTGGTGGTACAGAGGCCTGTTGTTATCAGCGCTGAGGAATATACTGGGGCATGGTGAGAGACGGTCTTGAGTTAACTGTTTAGCCCAAGAAGATCTCAAATGGGTTGCAGTCAGAGCAAGCTGATATGGATGCACCTCAAAATTTCTCCTAAGTAGAACTAGTGGCTTACCATTGCTTCTTAACATAGATGCTGAAGTTTTGAGGAAAATGCTCAGGGCCACATGACAGCATAAAGCACACTGGGGTCAACTAGTCATTTTTAGCTGGTGTATTTTTTTCTGCTCATGCTGGATCTAGAGGTGAGAGGAAAGCTCCTGTTGGCCATGTGAAAAGCCCCATGAATACTTATCCATATGTGCACGTCTGCACTCCCAGTTCTGGGATACTCCCTATGGCAGAAGGAAAGAGGGACCTGCCATGATGTTAGTCCAGGGAAAGGTCTGACCAATAAGCAGTAATTTATATTTCTAAGATCGATCTCTGGAGGTGCCCAGCAAAGAGGCCCCAGCATAGACAAGAAAAAATTAGTTTTGACCATGTGGAGCAGTGTTTCTGAGCCTAGATTCTGCTAAGCATTTTTATAAAGAACTGACTTTGTTAATTCTACCACCTGTCCTGGTTTCTGCTGGGATAGAGTTAATTTTCTTTCTAGTAGCTGGTATAGTGTTATGTCTTGGATTCAGTATGAGAATAATGTTGATAACACACTGATGTTTTCAGTTGTTGCTAAGTAGTGTTTACACTAAGTCAAGGATTTTTCAGCTTTTCATGCCCAGCCAGCAAGAAGGCTGGAGGGACACAAGAAGTTGGGAGAGCACACAGCCATGACAGCTGACCCAAACTGGCCAATGGGGTATTCCATACCATGTGATGTCATGCCCAGTATATAAACTGGGGGGAGCTGGCCTGGGGGGATCACTGCTCAGGAGCTAACGGGGCATCAGTCAGCAAGTGGTGGACAATTGCACTGTGCATCACTTGTTTTCTATATTGCAATCCTTTTATTATTGTCATTTTATTATTATTATTATCATTATTAGTTTCTTCCTTTCTGTCCTATTAAACTGTTCTTGTCTTAACCCATGAGTTTTACCTTTTTCCTTCCAATTCTCTCCCCCATCCCACTGGGGAGTGCGGGGAGTGGGTGGGCGACTGCATGGTGCTTGGTTGCTGGCTGGGGTTAAACCACAACACACCTTACCCAGGTTTTAATCAGATTCTGTGCTTAGTTTTGCTGTTTTAGCCACTGTAACTCCATGGTCCAGGAGAGCTCAGCTGAGATGCTACATTTGATCTGCAGTGAAATTGTTCTTTTTGCTCAATTTCCCAGCTGGGTTGCCTCTGGCACAAAGGGTCAAGTGATTTGAACGAATTGTCCTTGGCTCATTCAGGATCAAAGCACCAGTTTTGCCTGGTTACACTTCTTTCCTCCACCCACACTATTAAGGGATCACTGAACCTTTGGTATCCAGTCCCCAATAAGTGCCATAGGCAGTGATAACTGAAAGCAGCAAAATACACCCCAAGAGATTTCCTCTGGGCAGATACCAGTGGATCAATTGAGGGCCGAGAAAAGACTAGAGGTAGAGAAGGGTGTGCTTCAGTCTACCCAAGCTGAAGAAGCAAGGAGAAGCAGCAGATGCAATGTTTGCTTCCTGGATGGGCATGCTACTGGAGGACAGGGTGTTTGTCCATGGTGCCAGGGGAAGGGGTAGAAGGAAAAGACGTGCCGGTTTGTGCCATGCAGGTAAGGAACTCTGAGCTTCCTGCTTTAGTTAACACTGTCTCAACTTGTGTTTATGAAGGATACTAGGCAGAGGAGTGGGTGTCTCACCCCAGCTTAATTTGTCTCATTGTGTAATTCCAGGTAAGACATTGTTCTGTCATTTGCAGAAAAGCCAAGAGAATATCTCACTGTCTCTGAAGTAATCATTGTCTGTAAGGCATTATGGGACTGTCAGGAAAGGATTCGTTGCAGGCAGTCCCCCTGTTTATTTTATTAGACCGTGTAGTACAAGCATTGGAAGAACTTTATGTTCTGAAGATTGCAGTGGTCACATTATGCCTAGAGAAGGGTCAAGTGTAGAACTGACACTAAGAGGACAGAGTATCTTCAGGAGCAGGATCGAACACCTCATACCTTCTAAGTACAGCTAGTGCTTCTAGTTGAACTTAATGTCATAACTCTAGAAAGGCTGGCAGTTTTCAGATAATTAGGAAGAGAAAATTTAGACGCAGGTATGGCTGGTCTCATTTCTGCTATATTCTACTTTATAAATTACATTTTCTGTCTAAGCTGAGGGACTGAGGGACAACTGAGCTGTTTTGCAGCATCCAGCTTATAGGAGCCTTGCTAGATCTGAATCAGGCATCTATTGCTGTTTTCAGAGTGATACCTCTTTCCAACCATACCAATAACCCACTTGCTTCAGTTGCCATGGTTTTGGGGGAAATACAGGTCTAAGCTTTCTTCTTTGCTTTCTCAGCTGAGAACATTAACCACAGGCTCTAGAGAGATTTCCAATACTTTTTCTGGATATCTAGATAATTTATGCAAGAAACAATTTCAACAGGGAAGACCTCCTCAAAATGCTGTATTGTCCATGTTCAGCATCTGCTCTGGGCAGTAGAAGATCATCTATCTGGACTTCTGTAAGGCCTTTGACATGGTCCCCTACAACGTCCTTCTCTCTAAATTGGAGAGATGCAGATTTAATGGATGGACTGTTCAGTGGATGAGGAACTGCTTAGATGGTCACATCCAGAGGGTAGTGGTCAATGACTCAATGTCCAGATGGAGATCAGTGACAAATGGTGTCCCTCAGGAGGCCATACTGAGACCAGTACTGTTTAATATCTTCATCAATGACACAGACATTGGGATCAAGTGCACCCTCAGCGGGTCCAGAGGAGGGCCACAAAAAAGGTCAGAGGGATGGAACACCTCTCCTATGAGGAAAGGCTCAGAGAGATGGTGTTGTTCAGCCTGGAGAAGAGAAGGCTCTGGGGAGACCTTATTGCAGCCTTTCAGTATTTAAAGGGGGCCTATAAGAAAGATGGGGACAGACTTTTTAAAAGGGCCTGTCACAATAGGACAAGGGGTAATGGTTTTAAACTAAAAGAGGGTAGATTTTTTACAATGAAGGTGGTGAAACACTGGAGCAGGTTGCCCAGAGGTGGTAGATGCCCCATCCCTGGAAACATTCAAGGTCAGGTTGGATGGGCCTCTAAGCAATCTGATCTAGTTGAAGATGTCCCTGCTCATTGCAGAGGGGTTGGACTAGATGACCTTTAAAAGTCCCTTCCAACCCAAACTATTCTATGATTGTAAGATTTTGATTCAAGATCTGATCCAAAGTGAACAAAGAAGATCCTAGATCCCTGTAAGAGCTCTAATTCATTCAGTTCCAGCTGCAGGGCAGAAAGTCCTGCATGTCAGGCTTCCAAAGAGGCCTGATTCAGTAAGTGTTTTCTGAAAACACTAGTGGAGCTGGCCCTAAAGTCAGGACAGTCAGAGGAAGTAGACATCCATCTCCATTGTATTGTGAGGACTTGGGTGGATCCACAAATGTTCAGCGGCAAAAAAAGGCAGATATCTGGGGAATTTCAGTTCTTGCTGGGTGAGCAGCAGCTGCATGGGGACTTCAAGTATCTGATAAGTATTTGAAATTGGTGGATGTGGATTAATATGTTCTCCAGTTCCAAAGATTTTAAGAAGGCATGCTGAGACTTGTCTACAGCAAAAGAAGGTCGTGATACCAAACACACTACACTTCCAAAGCACAGAAGGATTTTCCAGTAAGAAGGTAAAATGTTGAGTGGCCTGTCTGAACCTGTGTGCATTTGGTGTAGAAAATATCCATGAATACAATAATTCATAACATTTCTTAGATGTCCTGTGTGTATTCACTCCCTTTGCAAAAAGAGCCCTCTTTCTGTGGTGGTGTGTATGTCTCTGATCCTTGACAAAACATAAAAGTAGAAAGGCCCATGACGATGCAAGAAAAAGGTCACTGAAATAGTTTTGACACTGAAAGTTCAGGATGAGTTTGCAGTGAAAGTTTGTGAGTGGGAAATGATGCATTTCTCATTAAGTTCAAACCAGTTCTCCTGTCCCTGTTGATGATCTGTCCTTGTTTCAAACCAATTAAACTGGAGCTAATCTCTCTGTTGGTTTGAGACATGCTGTCTTCGTTACATATAGCTCCTTTTGTGCACAAAGTTGTAATGGATTTTTTTGTAACCTACATCCACACTGGAGAATAATCATCTTTATACAAACACAGAAGATCTGGTTCCTGAACCAGACAACTTTGAGCTTGATTCAGGGCCAAATGAGGGAAAACTGAAAGGCTCCCATTGACTTCACTGCGTATTAGATCAGGCTGTCACTGTCTACATTCAGTCAAGGACATATAGTAGCTAATTTAAGGCCTATATTGTGAATGGGCTGAAAAACACAATGGCAGTGCAGTACACATTCCCTTTAGCACCTGCCTTTGGTGAAGGGTGGCTGAAAAGCTTTATGGAGGAAGACTTCGGAAGAATTTCTGAAGAGTGCAATTGCCTGACTCTAAAGGAGTTCTCAGAAGCGCTTTTTTTCTGGGAAGTGGATAGAGTATCAAAGGATTATTTAAAAAAAACCCAACAGGTTGGGAGATGAATCAGATGGACAAATAAATTAAATGCTCTGTGTGTAACTCCAAGTACTGCTGCATTTGGATGTACCTGTTGTTAGAAAAACTCTAGGATATTTTTGACTGGAAAACCACACGGCCCCATAAGCAAAGCAGTTAAGCAGTGAGTATAAATTCTGATGTAAAGTGGGCTTAGAGGGCTCACTCTACAAGCATCTTTGTAAACGCGCTCTGCTGTAAATTTCCAGCTCCTTTAACCAAGTATTTGGTTCCTGGGAGTCAGACCTGAACATTGAACTCATGGTGATACATCACCACCATGTGGTCATTGCCAGGAAAATAAACTGCCGTTGAAGAGCCGGGAGCATGAGCTGATGTTGCAAAACTTGGGAGAAGGGTAGTTTTTGTGGTAACAGAAGATCTTAGAGCGCTTGGCCAGCAACACTCCTATAATGTGAATACGTAATAGGTGTGTCTGTTAACACCGACACAGAAAATCCGTCCTTTAGCTAAGCTCTTGGTCCAGGTCTGAAGTAAAGCCAGGCACAGAAGAAGGTACCCATGCACCATCAGAGGAAGCAGTACTTCAGCATTTTAACCTGTCCAGATGTGCCTGTTGTAGGTTCTGATATGGCTGAGACATGACAGATACTGGGAGTGGTGTAAAGAGATTGTCCCTGTTGCTGGGATCAGTATGGGGTATTTTTCTCAAGGCAGAAAAATATGTTCTTTGGAAAGTATTCCTTAGTACATGCTTTAGAGGAAAGTACTGCAGAGTATAGCAAAGGATGACACCGTTTTGTTCTGGCTTTCCTGTAGAGTTTCTAATTCATTTTGAGGAGGTTTTTTGTGGAAGGGAGGTTCCAGTGGGGTATCTAGGAGAGTTCAGGGATGTCGCCCCTTTCATTAGGACTGGGTGTGAAGCAGCACCTTAAAACACCCTCTTCTGAACCGGCATTGGGGTCACTGTGCAGAAGGCTGAGCACTTTGTTTCTTTTTGTTTGCATAATGAAAGGGGTCTCATTCCTTACTCTGCTTTTGCCATACTATTGGTTTCATCCCTGCTCAGATGTGTAGGACTTCCCAGAAGGGAAACAGTCTTTATAGTAACTTTCTGCAACATTCAATTCTGCTGGTTCTCTCTCATGATTAGTAACTGCAGAGGGACCAAACTCCTCTGGTCTTTGAGGGACTGCTCTTGTTGGGCCTTAATTGTCTGTGCAAAGTGAAGGCTGTTGGCTCCTTGTCTTATTCTTCCCCTTCTTTTTCTCAGAAACTCAACCTCTTCTTTATTGGGAGTTATAATGAACCCCCAAATGTGAGTCTTGGTAAAATATTTTGGTAAGGCACTTGTATGTGATGGATCCAGATGTGGCTGCAAAGCAGATTAAGGCAGCTGTTGCTATATTTCAGACTATCTGTTGTATAAAAGCCTCTAAACAGAGACCCTGAAGGAAAAGCACTCTGCCATGCAGTAGAGCCATGCAGGGATTTTTACCTCCTGAAATACTAACTGCTTGTGCAGGTGTATAACAACAAAGAGGAGATAATTAACCATTCTCCAGGAATATATTCAACCACACTAAGAAATGCCCCTGTCTAAATTATTTATCCAGTCTTTTAATAGCTCATTGCTCCAGAATGTATTTTCTTCTCATCTTCACCAGCCTAATCCTGGAAGGTGCTGAAGCACTTGGTTTTCATGTGCCTGAGGGTGTAGAGCCATAATGAAGCTTTTCTATGCTCTAATAGCTTAAGATCTCTTTCTCTCTGCAGCAGTGGTACAATGTAATAAAAGTGCTTAGCCATGGCCAGAAAGCTTTTTGAAGGGCAGTATCACCTCAGTCATGTTTTCCTCTAAGTGTCCTTTTTAGGAGGCTACTCCTTCATGACACCAAGAACTTCACTGTGGCTTCTCTCTCCAACTCTCTGAATTGTAATTTGTGGTGCCTGCAGATACCAGATATTCATTTGGGATGTAAATTACATGGGACAGGAACTAGACCACTGCTTTTGTGTCTGGTCCCTCCACAGCCTTCAGTTGGGTCAGAGGTTAAGTGTAAATCCCATGGAAGTATACCAAGACTCAGACTATCCAAAATTTATCTCTTTTCTGGGATACTTTCCAGCCCATATATTGAATTTTTTGGAAGTTATGGATCTGATGAACCTACTGTGCAGTAATTGGCTTTTACAGTAGTTGTGACACTTAGAAGTAGGGTGTTTGGGTCAGAGTTACCGAACAGGGACCATATCCTCCACAACAGACACTCTGGAAAAAAAAATGGGGAAGAAGGAGGGAGTATTGGGCAAGAAATCAGTCATGAAGTCCTGGTGTAATAGTCTAGCATAAAAATGCTGGAGGACGAGTAGAGGCACTTTGCCTCTGTCACCTTTTGTTATGTTACAGGGATCCTACATTCAATTCAATTGTCAGGGTTTTAAAAAGAGTGTTAAGTGAGGGTAGTAAGGCACCATAAATGCTATTCAAAGGCTGAAGAATGATGCTTTTCTTGACAGACTTGAAGAGCTCTATTTACTTAGTTTGTCCAAAAGGAGACTGAGAATACTGGCAGAGCATCCTTCTAAAGGGCTCAGTCTGGGGAACACATTAACTGATGCAGAAGCAAGAGGAAGGGAGTAATGTTGCACGTCATAGAGCTTTCTGTCCATGGCTGTGCGCATGTACAACACAGTAACACAGCAAGAGACATGGTTAGAGTGTGTGATCAGCTCTCAGGGGAGAAAACCACCAGGTTTAGAAGTCTCTTTTGTAGAAGGCGGCATAGCAAGAAGTCATGGTTGAGTGCAAAACCAAGATGAATTCAAATTATAATTAGACAAGTGGTTTTAATAATGAAGGAGATTTGCCACTGGAATGAGCTGCAGAGAACAGTAGATCTGCCAAATCTTGATACCCTCAAATCCAAACTGATTAGCTTTCTGGGAGACAGACAGAAGCTGAAGAGAAGTCACTAGACAAAATTCAAAGACACCTGGGAAGAAAAAGCAGTATTTGGATGCCAGATGACAAGAAATGGTATCTCCTAGCTTTAAACTGTATTAATGCTTGAAGAATCTTGGAAAGTGCTTCAACATAGAACATTTTGAGCAATTCCAAGCTTTTATATTATTGGTAACTGCCAAAATAAACACCACATGTGCATCTGCTTTTCCTCCATCTCAGGATTTTCAGGGAAAGAGTTAAATGTCTGATTAAGCCACAGGAGAGACTTACCTTCATTATTGCTGTCGTGGTTTAACCCCAGCCAGCAACTAAGCACCCCGCAGCCACTCACTCACTTCCCACCCACCCAGTGGGGTGGGGGAGAAAATCAGGAAAAGAACAAAACTCATGGGTTGAGATAAGAATGGTTCAATAGAACAGAAAAGAAGAAACTAATAATGATAATGATAACACTAATAAAAGGATTGGAATATGCAAGTGATGCACAGTGCAATTGCTCACCACCCACCGATCGACGCCCAGCTAGTCCCTGAGCGGCGATCCCCCCACCCCCACTCCCCCCCAGTTTATATACTGGGCATGACATCACATGGTATGGAATACCCCATTGGCCAGTTTGGGTCAGCTGCCCTGGCTGTGTCCCCTCCCAACTTCTTGTGCCCCCCAGCTTTCTCTCTGGCTGGGCATGAGAAGCTGAAAAATCCTTGACTTTAGACTAAACATCACTTAGCAACAACTGAAAACATCGGTGTGTTATCAATATTCTTCTCATACTGAACTCAAAACAGCACTGTACCAGCTACTGGGAAGACAATTAGCTCTATCCCGGCTGAAACCAGGACAATTGCTTCAGCCACAGGTCACTCTCTCACATGCTCTTTTTCTCACGTTCAGCAGTACCAAGGCAGATAATGTTGGAAGATCTGCAGAGCTGTAGGTCTCTAATTCAAATTTCTGGCTACCTTTCCTTTTCCTTGCCTACATGAACAACTCCTGTCTACCTCCTTTCAGCTTCCAGCCATGGGTGATAGGAAATCCCTGAACTCAAGGTCTATCATGCTTCCGCAGATCTTGATGGATCCATCCTTCAGGCATAGGTCCAGCTCATCTTTAACCTCTAAAATCCTGTGGCAATTAATTTCAACATTTAATGGGGAGTACGGAGTGTGAGAAAAAGGATCACTTTCTGTTTTTAAACCTGTGGCTTAAAAGCATTTGGTGTCCCTAGTTCTTGTGCTATGAAAACCAGCAGATATTCTCTCTCAACTATTCTCTGCACATTTTCCATGATTCTGTGCATCTTTGACTATTTAATTGTTTCTTGTATGGAAACTATTCTATGCTATTGATCTTCTCTGTCATGCTGCTCTGCAAGCTTTCTGGTTCTACTTTCTATTGTTGAGCTGTGATTACCAAAGACACAGACAGCTCTAGACACACCAAAGAATTTGAACTTAAATTCAAAATGATGTTTTGTTTAATCTACTCTTTCTTCAGTGATTCAGTTTGCCTTTTCCAGAGTCACTGCATGAACAATCACTACAAGATCACTTTTCTGAGTGGTAAAATCTGATTTAGAGGCTATCACAGTATCTAAATAGAGCTGTGTTTGTTTTTATTTATGTTCATAGCTTTGGATTTATCTAAGCTGAATTACATCTGTTATGTTATCACTCAGCCACTTAGCATGTTATGATTCTTCCACAGTTCTTCCAGGGCTTGTTAATTTTAACACAACACCATGTGAACAAAAGGCATTCTGTTTGCACTTAGCTTCTGTTCAGCCAGAGCACAGAAGGTGCACAGAAACTTGCAGCTACCTGCATTACTTCATGTGCCTGTGCCTTTTAAAAGCTCTCAGTATATCCTGATGGTTAGATAACTGTTGGAGACACCACCACCAGCTTGGGTGGGAGAGAAGCAGAAGCAGCAGCCTAAATTTATGTAAATAGTTCTATTTCTCTCTAATTTTCCATTTTTCCCAGGCAACCTGGCCTGATCAGTGGGCAGTTGATGTGCCTCTTTGAGGTTAACACCCGTGACCTGACTCCAGAAAGTGAATGGCTGAGTGATACCAGAACTGTGAACTGCTCACCGTACTCCACTAAATTCTGAATCTTTAAGAAATGTACTCTGTAGTTCATCAAGTTCATCTGCATGAGAGGCATGCACAGGTTCTGCACTGCCCAGTGCTTATTTTGGCCACCACAGATGAAACATGCATGTTCCCACCATGGCACCAGCAGACTTTTCTGGCAGCATAGGATGCAGCTCAGACAGGGGAAACAGACATCATTCCTGGTGTGACAGAGCTGACGGGGTAGCCATGTCCTCACAGTGTGCATAAAGCTTAGTAGGATCTCAATTATTTGAATTCACAAGATGCTTCAGCCTCTACAAAGCCCAGAAGATAAATGGAAATATATATTAGCCAGTGGGAGACAGGTCCTATAAGTCAAGCGAGCTAACTGAACTAATGCTTTAAAATAGGGCTATGCCAGCTGAACCGAGCTCGCTAGCAATGACAGTGACCGTTTTGGGGTTAAAGTGTGTTCATCAGAACATTTTGGTAAAAAGCATCCTTGCCATTAGAGGGCACCAAATCACTTTGAAATCTGCCTTGTCTCCCATGAGTTTAGGATTTGTACCCAGCCTATGCAGAGCCTGAGCCCTGAACTGCCTAGCCACAAGTCAAATGATTTTGCAGTCATACTTGTTGTGTCTCAGTGTCCTCCACTAGATTGCTACCGTTTTGGCCCCAAATCCCACCAGTGTAGCTGGCAAGTTTTCATAACTGTCAGCTTTCAGCATGGAAGACGTGCAGCCGCCTGCCTGCCAGGGGGGACACAGGGAAAATCTTATTTACATACTTTTCTTCCCCTGTCAGGCATGTAGCCTTTGGGGATGGAAGCTACACTGTGCAAACAGCAATAAACTTGTGAGGTTTGAAGGGCATGACAGGGAATGTCACCTATTAAAAGATAAATAGGCTGAAAAATATGGGAGTGGATGGAGTGCAGCTGTTAGGACACTGCCTTACTGCTGTTATCCTTAGAGTTACCCTTCTCAGCTACTGCTCACATTTGCTGCTATTTGTCTGTGTTTTACTTTGGTCACTTTACTCTTGGGTGCATTTTTCTGTTTCTGTTGTTTTGCTCCTCTTATGCCCTTTAGTTTCTTCCTGGATAAAAATCAGCTTCAGTTGGAGTAGGGCTGCAGGGGCTACCAAAGGAAGGGGTAGGCTGCACAGAGAAGTCTCTCACGAAAACTTCTCCATCTGGATCATGGCTGATGATCTTGGGCTAAGATTCAGTCAAAACCTTGAGTTAGGATTAGGGTTAGGACAGAGACAAAGACTAGAGCTGCAGCTGGTGTTGGGCTGCAGAGGATGCTGAAGGATGCTCAGTTTGTTAAGCATCTTCTGACAAGTGATGCATAAGCTCCTGTTAATATTTGATAGTAAAAAAATGGATGCTTCAGTCTTTAGGGAAAGTGGAACAAGGCCAAGCAATTAGTTAGACTGTTGGGAACCTGGAGTAGCTCTGCTAAAATTAAATGAGTTGCTGTGGCTGTGATTTACTCTGTTTCACAGCCTTTTTATTCTGTTGAGTTTGGCAAGGTTATCCCAGATCTATACCAGGGTGAAAGGTACTTTGACTCTGCTCTAAGAGCAAAATCTGGTGGAGCTAAGCATAAGGAGAGCAGTGTGCTTTATTATGGAACTGAGTTGTACAACCTCTAAATTATGTCACCTGCTGTGGATCTTCTCTGTAAGTTCTTAAATATTTGAATAAAGTGATATTTCTGAAACACTTCTGGCTGGCTGTGAGGATCAACGTGTGATGTTGACATTAGTATTCTTAGAAGGGGGGGAACTCATCATAGTGTTTGGGAGCTTTTTGCCTTGCTTCCCTTCTTGTGGGTATGTGAGATAAAGCAGTGCCAACATCTTTAAAAAGGGAAAAGAAGAAAGAGAACCAGCACTTGCATGAGCATCTCTGAGAAACTCTGAAGAACTTAGGTCAATCCCAGCTGAATTCGTAGTGCTGAAAAATATCTCTTTGGGGAAGGATAAGCTTTCCTCTTAAAGTTGCAACCGACAATGTGTAGAGGAGGCAAGAGAAAAGTATGGGCTACAATGGGATGGAGTTAAGTGTGCCCGAGTGCAAGGAATGATGGAAATTTACATTTTAGCTTTTAATAACAAGAATCCAAATGACAAGCTTTACCCTTCAATGTAACAAAAGATTTATCTAGAAAGTGTCCTTTCTTTTGTGTTTTAATGAAAGTGAGATCCTAAGGTGGGATTTATATCTGCTAATTTTAGGTGTCTACAATGCATAATGTGTGTGGGTGAGGTGTCTAAGCTCCTCTGAAATTCGTTGGAGATCTTGTCAATAAAGTCAATTGCATTTAGGATGTGATTCACTGGACCAAATGTGAGAGTGTATTTTACTCTGAAAGCATACCCTAAATTACATCGAGTAACTCACCACTGACTAAAAGCTGCTTAGGCAATGAACATAAATGTAGATGCTTACACTGTAAACACCTACATCTCGTCTGATGAAGCCTGCTTTTAGCACCTCTGAAGCTGCTTATTTGGAAGAAATGCCAAACCATCAATGCTAGAAAATGTTTTCAGTATTTCTTATACATCAATTTTACAACACAGTGTAAATAATAGTGTCAAAAACATTGCTGTGGAAGATCATTACTAAGGATACTGCAGCTGGAGGTTAGATGTTTCAAAAATGTAGTCTAAATTCAGGTGATTGGACAGCATTCAGATCAAAGATAGACTGTCAAAGGACAGGGTCCCACTTGCATGGGTCTGGTAAGCTCTGAGATCTGAGTAGTAACTACAGCTATAATGTTCTTTGTAACTGAAAAAAAAAATAAATAAAAAAAGAGACCTCTTGAACAAAGAGTTTGAATTGGTAGATCTTGGCTTTGACTCTGACATCTTCATTCTCTTCCCTACACACTATCAAAAAATTATGTGTCTTCAGTGGATTTACACTGCTGAAAGCCAGGTTGATTCAAGTGCCTAAACATCTTCCAAGGCCCAGAGTAGCCATCTAACCATTTCCGTGTATCAGACCAAATCCCTTTCAAGACTAAGAAGTCAGAAGTGTTGGCATACTGAAAGTCACACAACATGGCAGGAGCCAAGCACTGTGACTTCAAATTCTTAGTCCACTAAATTACAATGTTATACCTAGCAAAAAAAAAAAAGCATGATGCTGGTTAACTCCTAATACCATTGCAAGCTGGAAAGGCAACCAGGCTGCATGATCCTTGTGCTCACAAAAAGGGTTCATTTCTAGATAGAGCTTGTCTTTTCTCAAGGGTAGACAAAGTTCTACAAGCAGTCACTTGCCCAACTTGTCAGGCAGGCTAAGTTCTCTGTTTTGCTACGTTTTTAACCTTCTGACTTTTCCAATACTTTTCTCTACCCACACAGATGCTGGTAATGGACATGACAGTTGGTTTCAGACAGGAAGATGATATCTATCAGTTAGTATCTTGAAGCATTCCTTCTGAAGAAAATAAGATGAACTCTTTTCCTGGTATCTCAGGTTTACTTATTCCTGGGAGAATGATGGCTGCACATTTCCTGATTGTGTAGGTTCCACTTTGAGAAAAAAATATGCTGAATATAAAAAGCAGAACTGGACAGTCTTGTAATGTCCCATCCCACATCTTGTAAATCCTGTAGGCTAGGGAAGAGTTATCTGTTGTCTTGTTCATGTGCAAATGCAGATAAAATTTCCTTTGACCAACTGACGCTAATGGATTGGTTCACTTCAGGGCTAGCAATCTCAGAACATGGCCTCTGGAGTTTATTTCTACACAAATGACTATGGTGATAAGATAGAACAAGGATTAAGGTGTGGATGGTAGAAAGTGGAAGCCAGTTCAAGGAGATCTTCTAAAAATGTAGGCTCAAAACCAGCTTCTAAAATTTGAGAGAATATGGTGGAGCATATTGGGACCTATTTTCTGGAAATGCTGAGGACCTGCAACTTTTATTGGCAGTCTATAAATTAATGTCTTGAGCTGTGTAACCTAAATCAGGCACTGTGTAAAAAAAATTGTTGAAAATCTCCTTCTCACCAATTCACCATCCTAAAACTTATATAGCACTCCCTACTTCAGGATGGCATGTTTTGGCTTCACAAATCAATGGGTTTGAGCTGGGATGATACTATGGTAGAAAGACAAATGCTATAAACCAGTGACTCCCAACCCAAGCCCAATTAAGGTCAGGAGGAGCACGACAAACTCAGTTTTCAGGCATGCTTCCTAAGATCTTGCTAGAGAACCCCCGACTCACACTATCTATATAAATGTTCTTGGTCATTCTTTTGATTCTCTGGAGAACATGCAAGGAGCTGAAGCATTTACAGTCCTCCTGCTTATAGAGTCAATACAGGCCTTCTTGTTATCCAGCAACTCTGAAATCACGCTGAGCTCAAGATAAGGAAAGGTGAAAGACAAATATATGTATTTCTTCACCACATCCCACATAGACAATGTAATTTCAGAAGTGATAAAGAAATGACAGCAATCAAACAAAACAGCCCTCACTTCTGATCTCCAGATACTAAAATACAAAAAGCTTCCTGCATTTTGTCTCTTTTTATCCAGCTGTCTCATTGTGATTTTCCTGACAGAGGGTAAGGAGAAATTTAAAACAGTGTTAAAATTGATTCTTTAGGGCAATGCACTCCTGCACTGTGCTTAGGTACGTTTGTTCAGATCATCTCCGACAGGCCATCAGTTTGTGCTGAGACCCAGTGGGAGGCTAAACTGATGGGCACTGGAAGTGGCCAGCCCCTCCAGGACATCCTGCAGGCAGGCTGCCTGGGAAAGGCACTCCAGTTCTCCTGGCTTGCCCAGTGCTTGCATACGCATGCATATTCATGACTGGCTATTCTGTCGGGCAAAAGAGAAAATTTCTTTAGAAAATTGCAGCAGCAGAACAGGGCTGTGCTTTCAAGTATTTTGTCTTTCCCAAAAGAAAATAGCTGATGCCATGAAAAGTTTTGTGCAACCGTAAATGCACTCAACTGTGCTATAATGTTTCATGGAGGGGGAATTTTCTTTCCCAGCCCAGCTGCTGAATAGTTTGTGCCTCCAGGCTCCATGAGGAATTGAGAAATAAGACCAGGCATCATAGCAATTTTTATCATTTTTCACCCCATTTGCAATAACATGGGACACGGAAATTCCCCCATGTGACAGAGCATTCCCCCCTTCCTCCAGTCTGAAATCACATGTGCAGACACACGTACACACAAACACACACTTTCGTAACATCTCTCCTTCAAGACATTTTTATGAAGAAGTATTTCAGAGGAAAACCTTCACACATAACTTCACTCAACAATCTGATTGATTGTTTTTAAAGGGCATTGCTGTCAGCTTGGGACTGTGCTGACTACAAGAAGGTAACATTATATAAATGAACATGCACCTGTTTAAGTTTCCACTTTCTGCTTATACGTACATTTAATGTAGCTTTTTGTTTTCAGCAGCAAAATGCTTCACTCAGTAAAAAGGGATCTGCTAATATGGAAGTCGGGAGATTTGGGGTTTTCCCCTTCTGACCGAGATATCCCAGGAGACAAGGGAAACATTTCACAACTTAGATTTGCCCTGAAATGTTCAGGTTGTCTAGTCTGATGTTCAGCCATTGACAATGGAAAGCAAAACATTCTTGTGTTAGAAGCACATGTGAAACTTCTGTAATAGGCAATTAATTAGATACTTACATGCAAATAAGTAAAGATAATTTTCCTAAATTCAGCTGAATTGTATTCCTTGGCCTTGAGGATAAAACTAGTTAAGTTTCCAAGGGTCTCTTCAACAATGTTTCCTATGAATCCTTGATTATTTTAATTTTTTTCTGTAGGGATGGTGTTCTACTTCAATACCAAGACTAATGCTCCCTCTTATCTGTTCCCTTGCTTTTTGTCATAGTTGTACCTGATGGCTCTGAGTTGCTCATTGTCTCTGGATGCAGAGGGACAGACAGATTGATGAAAGCCATTTTTTAGTGTTATTCTTTGAGCTTCCATGTTCCTCTCATCCATGGGTGATGAGGCTGGCGAATCAAAATGTTTATTTTTACCCTTTCTGTATTTTTCCTCATTTGTCATGTTTAATCTCACTGTCCCATAAAGACTGCAGGAAGGTGCTGTACCACAGAGCCCAGGAACTGCATCCGCTTCCTCACTTTCTGCCATCACCCAATGCATCCTTACCACTGGAAAGGGCCACAAAAGTTTCTCCTTTCTTTTTGGTCTGTTTTGTGGAAAACACTGTTTTGTACCAATACCAATTTTGAAACGGCAGCTGATGTGGGTGATTTCTTATCTGCCTCTCTGTGCTTTGCCCCAGGAGCTGACCTCTCCATGCACTGTAAGAACACTGCTCGCAGCTTCACAAAGTCTCCAACATGCTGCTGCTCTTTCCTTCACAAGTGGCTTGAGGAGTCTGAGCAGGCTGCTTCGCAGCCTTTTGCTTTAGACCATCAAGATCTCTTTTTTCCATCATTAGAGTGACCTTGGAGCTCAAAGACACATTCCAGGGAAGGCTTCTGATGCTAAGGAACTTGTCTCTAATGAGAGGAAGGAATTTGTCATTGCCTAACTAGAGTCGTCTTTGCAAGTTGAGACTTACTGCTCTGGGATGGTATGTTCTAAGCCTTTCACATTCCCCTACTGATTTTCACACCTAAGAACAAGACAGAAGCAACTGTCTCTTGCCCCTAAGATTTCTGGCTACAGTAGGAGGGTGATTGTATATGGGAAGGCTTTAAAATGACCAGAGACCTGACAGATTATGTCTTGATCCTGACTCTGCATGAAATTGAGTTATATTTTTCCACATGCTCTAGCACTGATCGAGGCAGTTGTATTATAGAACCAAGTTGTATGAAATAGGTCTAAGGAAAGAAACAGATAGGGCTGAGAAGTATGTTCTTTATCTGATTTGTGACATCTTGAACTCACACAGTTATAGTGGCATCAGCTATTACTACAACTTACCAGAGAACAAACACACTAAAATATTTCATAAGACAAATGGTTCCCTTGCTAAGTTGACATCTGTTACTCACTGTCATTGCAACTATGCACTTTGCCCTGAGCTCCACGTGTCATTACAGCAGCAACAAGAGGCCAGTGGCTCTGCTGCCTACAGCTCCCTTTACACTGAGCCCTTGTAGGAAAGATCCCAGTCCCCTTCTCTGCCCTGTATTGAACATGTGATGCTGCTTGCAAAGGCTGATGTGAGATGGGAATGAAGGATTCAGCCAGGATGGCCATGGCTGTACACAGGCTGTGCCCAGTCTGCATTGGCATAGCTGGTTCCAGGCTGAGGGAGTGTGATAGCTTCTGCTTTCCTCCTCTGGTTACTCTGCTTGAGAATTCTTCTTTTGAAACAGCATGTATGTGAGGCGAATATGAACTCAGCTTGTGCTATGGAACAAGCTTAGATGACAGCATCATCATGCCTTCAGTGCTGGTGCTGGTACTTCATTATATGTCAACACAAAAGCTTTCCTGAAGCAAAGTTTGTCTGTGAATACTCAATGTTGCAGAGCATTTCTAGGGTGTATCTGCAGGAGAAATATAAACGCCTCCCCGAACAAATGGAAATGACAAATTTGGGTTTAAAAAAACAAAAACAAACCCAAAAAACTGTTTTCAAGTAAAGTGTAGAAGTTTATTTGTCGGGTGGCTGAAAAAACGTAACCACTTGCTGTTGCAAGATGACAGGGGAACCAGCTGCATCAAGGCCTCTTCAGGTGTCTGGAAGAGAAGATGCTGAAAGATAAGTTCAAATATACAGGGAAAAGAAACCTATCCTGAAGACCTGCAAAGATGGATTTTGGCTGGATCATACTTCTGCAAACATTGGAGCTGGAATTCAACAAATCCCTTATCTTTCAGTTGTTGGGGAACAGCCCCATGACAAGGCTGTGATCTACAGCTAGTGAGAGTAGCAGGAGCTTTGGTCAGGTCCTAGCAAGCCTCGCTTTGTGCCTTATGTTACTGCAAAGAAAAGCACAGACATTTGTGCCAGTGGTCCTCTGAGGACAAAGGTTATCCATGGACCAGATGTGGTTGCACTTAGGTGGAAGTTTTGGTAAGTTCAAGCATATATTGTTAGAGTGCCACAGGGTAAAAATCCTGCAAGTGTCAAATATTTTAATTATTCTGTTTTTCCATAGAGTACTATTACTATCTAGTCTCTAGCTCAAACACTTTAGTTTGGGGTTTGTTTGCTTGTTTATTTGGTTGGGTTTTTTTAAGATTACAATTAGAAAATCAAATAATCTTTGCATGACACTTCTTGTTTGGGAAGGCCATCATGCTATAGGACTTGCATATTCCATCACTAGTGTAAAATGCCTGTCATCTTGGTGGCAAGTGGATAAAAAAGGGAATTGGATATCTATCTAGTCAGACCATGGTGAAGCTATCAAATGTTCTGAAGACTGCTGTACCAAGACTGCCTGATCCAACCTTTGGTGTAATCAGCAGAAAAACTGTTATTGGATTCTGTTGGACACAGTCCAAAATTCATTTTTCTTAATTTCTGCATTTCTCCTTTTTCCCATTTCCACTTTGTCCGAGAGGGAGAACTGCTGAAAAGCCACAAGAAAAATTACTTTTCTGTTCTTTTAAGTACTTGTAGGACAGGAATTTTCAGTAATTTGATGATTTCTTCCCTGTAGTCCCAAACCACTCACCAAAAATGGCCCTTTACTAGTTTTCTAAGAGCCTAAAGCTTTGAATAGGTTGGCTAAACTTCAGCTATGGATCAAGTTCACAGGACTAAGTAATAATCCCAAGGCCCTGTGATGAGCAGTTCCTATACAGTCCTGTGCTAGGGTGGTGTGGCTACATGCACTGTATGACTAACTGCTGTCATAGGAGGAAATAATATGTAGATACACTTCAAGAGCACACCATCTGCTTTTCAGCATTATGATCTTTTCTGTGCCTTTGCCATTTTTTCACTCTCTGAAGAATACTTAAAGCAATTTTAGGTCCATGCTAACCAAAGGTTGCTTTCTGTGAATTCTGTCTTTGCTGCCTTGTGTGTTGTTCCTGAGAACTCTTCTGATGTTAAGAGACAGCAATGGCATGAAAAATACTCATCCTCCTCTGATCATAGTAATTTTGGGGATAACGGTGACTTGCAGATCCATAGATCCATTCTCCCACTACCTGATGTTTTTCATTGCTTTTTTTCTTTTCTTCTTCTTTTTATTTTTCGTCTTTTTTTTTTTCTTTATGAAGAAGAGGCTTTTAATTAACTGGTGCATTTATATGGCTCTGTGGGTATCAGCAAGGTTTGTGGACTGGTAGGAGTGAATCTGCATAATGAAACAGCTAGTACTAAGGACCTAATGTCTGTACTATTAACATTTCACGGTTATTTGATTCTGAACTACCTCTAGTCCCGTCTTGCAGAGCCCTTTTTCTGGTGCAGTGCAATGAGGTATGCTCCTAAAGCACACTTTCCACTTCAGTTTCATCTGACAGGAATCTGGCTCATGGTCTCCAGGATGGATTCATAGTGGGAACCAAAGCACAATAAGTAGGGATAATGGGAGATTTGCTTCAAAAGTGTATTCTTGACCCAAACTAAAGCCCTGGTGTAGATACATTCTAAGTGATCCACTGGAAGGATTTTGAAGGGATGAATGAGGTGTCAGGCCGTAGACAGCTAATGCCCAGGATGGAGCACTGTCTCAAACAGCTGGCATTGCTGGAGGGAACAGACATAAGTTTTATGCCCAGTGATGCACTCTGAGATACCACAAGGCATCCTACGTATTCACAGCAATGAAGTCCCCAGTGAACCAAAGATGTTCATTTATTTCCTTCTTCATTGAAAATGCAGTCCATGTTAATTTTCCTCTTTCAAAAGTTCTGCTAGCAAACTGTGGAAAATGCATGGTTACAAAAAGAAGATCTGCTGGGAGATGCATGTGTTGCATTTTCAACTAGGTAGACAAATGTCTTACAGCGTAGGGGTCTAATGCATGGTTGGACAATGTGATTTAATAAGAATCTGGAGTTTCACAGAGGGAGACCATTCTGAAATAGTAACTGACACGTACAGCAGCTGCACTCTGCTTTTCAGTCACTTTTTCCCACCATTTTAATGAATGTTTTATGTTATCTTTTCTTGCTGCCCGATTGTCCCAGCTCCTGTTACTGAACACAAGGGCCGCCTTTCACAACCTGTATCACTCCAGACTGACATAATATACTTATAATTCTGGAAATTCCAAGGCGCATATACACTTCACGGTAACTCCCAGGCAACTAAGCCCTCTTGGAGTTAGTAATTTTACTGTATTTCATTCCACAAAGGAAACTCTACCCCCAAAGGAAGCAGTAAGCTTTGGCCACCCCTATAGCTGATAACAATCCAAGACTTTCATCACATTTTTTTGACCCATTCTTGGCTTTCAGGAATAACAACAGCTGCTGAAAGCAATACAATTTTTAGTTGTGCTTCTTTACCTTCCCCCTAGCAAGCATCCTTATGAGAGGCTGAGAGATTAAATAGCCTTGAGGTAAATCAATCTCCAACAGCTGTTGCCTCCAGCATTCTTGACTGTCAGTGACTTCATTGAAAACATATGAGTGATCTTTCAACATATTCACAAGTGGAGAAACGTGTCAACTGGGAAATCTCCCTCCCCCCAACCCCATCTTCATGAATGTACATGGACGGTTGAATAGTTTCTCAAAAATCCCAGTGGTTCCATGACATTTCTTTCTTTATCTCCTCGGTTTTGTTTGTTAATCTTTTCTTTAATGCAAAGATAGCTCTAAAAAGGATGAGCATGAGTTATGTTTTGTCAGCCTGAATTTCCCCTTCGAGGGTCATTTGTTTGGATATGTAAATCAGTTTTCATAACGCAAGAGGCTGGAGCAGAACTGACTTGATGAGGACTGAAGTCAGGAATGTGGACTGAAAACCAAATACAAAACTGGTGACTACCACAGGCAGTCCCTGTTTCTCATTAATGTAGGCAGCCTTTACTTTGATAGTTGCTCTGTAACACCATGGTTCCTGAGCACTTAAGACACAGATGGCACACACCCTCTCTTTCCCTAAACATGACCTCCCAGCACTGCTAGCTGGTACCATGTCTACTCAACAACATGTTCAAGACCAAGGCCCATGGCTGTGGGAATACCTCCAGCCTGTGGTCCAACCCTTCCTCCCTCATGCTGAGGCAGCATCGGCACAGCTGCTCCCACCCTGGCAGCGGGGACAGGAGGGGTCATGGAGGCAATGCACCAAGTGGATGGAATGGGGCTGTTTCTTAGCAAGGATGGAAGGTTTGCATATGTTTGACTCCCTAATTCACTCTGAAATAGTGATGTCTGGGGAATCTACTCAATTTTTTTTGCTGCTCTAATCACTCTAGTACCCACGCTAGCAGCTGCATACTTTGGGTGTACCTGAAGCTGCCCCTCATCCCATTTATACCTTGATTAAACTCCATCTTAAGTTTATTCTCATTTTTCATACTTACGAGGCTGTTAAACAAACTTACTCCTTTGATAGCAGAAACTTGCTGCTGCTTTGTAACTAAATATATCTAGGCACAATTTACATGCATTTGCTGTTCTGATGAACATTATCTTTTAGCTTAAGTGGCTTTTGTCCATCCCTGATTTTTGGTGCTGGCTTTTGTGCATCTGTGATTTTTGGTGCATCAAAGATCACTCTTGCTTTGCGACAGCCCACTTTCAGTAGAGCTGCTATAGTAAGTTAGATCTACAGGCTGGGACTGAGTAGGACTTTTCATGGGGGTAAATCTCTGGTCCAAGAAAGTGTGTCTTTGAACTTGAACTGCAACCCCAAACTTAAATTTAAATAGACAATCTGAGAATTAATTCCTATTTTAAACTTGCTGGTTTCCTCTATGTAGGAAAGAGTGAAAAAAATGTTAGAGCAGCATAAACTGGACATATTTCCCTTCATAAAGATTTTGAATTGACAGAAAGATTCTTACTCAGTTATGGTTTTGCTTCTTCCCTTCTTCTGTTAAGGTGAAAGTCACCTTGTTTGAAATGTTCACGTAGGCGCTTGCTTTTACTAAAATGCATATTCCCTTCTGAATTCAAGAGAAAGTAAAGGATCTTTGGCTATGTCTCACTTATCCAGCCACATAACTTGCCATTGATATTCTGTGCCTGAAACCCTGGTCTCACATCCATTGGCGGTGAAACACTGATTAGCTGCAATAGAGTGAATATTTCATACTGCAGGTTTAACAGATGTGAACACTGCAAGGTAATTCTATCTC
Source organism: Harpia harpyja (assembly GCF_026419915.1). Classification (NCBI taxonomy): domain Eukaryota; kingdom Metazoa; phylum Chordata; class Aves; order Accipitriformes; family Accipitridae; genus Harpia; species Harpia harpyja. The sequence continues at coordinate 68,097,309 of NC_068944.1, forward strand.
TCGTAAAAATGATCAGTCCCTTTCATTAGAATCATAATGCAATTAAGGATTTGGAGGACGTTTATCTCTTCTAAAGCACTTTTTATCTCTATGTCTTTAAGTAGCTTGAAAAGCAGACTGGAGCATCATTTCTTCCATTTTGTAGTCGGGGAACTGCCATGGGCAGTTTTGGGGACACTGTGTCAACCAGTCCTTCCATAATGCTTGACCAAACTAAGTTTCCAGTTGTGCGAAGTTTTTGTCACCTTGGAAGTGTTTGGTGTGATTCTGTGGGAATTACTGGGTTATCATATCACACAGAAACCTGGTGCAGTCTTTGGCAGCTGTATAAAGTGTGCTGAAACAGAGCTGATCTGTGCTCTCTTGGCTGAAGATTTACCAGGCTCTCATGCTTATCATGCTGCTGCACAGGAGTGAGACTTGCATGCTGCACATGAGTCAGATTTGTGAGCTGGGGAATTTCTCCTGAAATCACCTTTATTTTCTTCTACAGTGTGACGCTGAGGTGAAAAAATGACAAGCTGATCAATGAGAGAGACCTGCACTGTACTGACTGTCCTTTATTAGGAGATTTGAGGTCTTCTGAAGCATTAATAAGGAAGGGTTAGCTGTGCTAATTTATATTTCCAGTTCACAAAACTGTCAAAGCATCTCCTACACAGTACTTCAAAAGTACCCTGAAGGCTGAATATGAATTTCTTGGGAACTATTTTGACCTCTTGACTGAAAAAAAAAAAAAAAAAAGAAGGAAAGTGTAAACTTGTATGAATAGATATCTTATGCCATAGGGCAGAAGAATTATACTGACTAAATGATGGAGCAGAAAGAAAGGACAGTTTTGTGCATTGATATAATATGACTGTAGTGAAATTTTGCAGCAAACATTATTTATTATGCATAGGACTCTACCTGATTCCCCTGCAGCCAAACCACTGTCATCCTTGACCATAAGATACCTATTGCATGGTATCACAATTACTGGGGAAAGTGAAGTAGAGAGCTGAATTGCCTGGCTTGAGGTCGTGCTGCTGATCAGTGGATGTCGGAGTTATTTATAAGAAGCACAAAGAACTGCTCATTATGTTCCCACTAGCACAAAGAGCCCCAAAGAGACTTACAGCTTACAAGTTTTACTCTCTTCATTTTGTTAAGCCAAGGGCTTGAAAATTTTGTCCTTGGGATATACATTTACTTTTCATTATTATGGTGGGAACAGGAAGAGACATTTACAAACTTTAGAAAATATGTGCAAGGGCTTCTCACACCAGAGATTTTAATTTTCGTATTTGACACCAATTAAAAAGCAAAGGCAAAGTCTTTGTGGAAAAGAGATATCTTACCTCCATGGTTCAAATGAACTGTCCGCAGTATATCAGCAAACAGTGCTCTTCCCAAGTACCTTCATGAATGTCAAGGTGACAATGTCTTTCACCCAATTAATCCCACAACTCCCATTTGACTGTGCTCCCACTCAAAAGACCTTAGGCCACCAGGCCAAATTTCTTCTAGTAATTAGCCTTTAACCCTCCCAGTCTTTGCTTTTTCAATTGCCACCTACTCTGTGTCAGACAGGAGTTTTATGCTTCTCTTAAAACCTATTTCACAACGGCTCTGGCTTGACCTTTGGAATATGTGCATTTATAAGGAAATGGTTCGAGAGAGACATTTTAACCACTATTTAAGAAAGTAAGTGCTGGGACTCCCCTAGAAAGGTAGCATAATGCTTGCCTATATCTCCAGATGCAATTTTGTCCTCCTGACTACTTTTCATTTTGTTCTTTTCTTTATGGAGTATAGAAAACTATAAATCTGCTAACAACTGTTATAATCAGTCTGTACGTATTAGAAGCAAACAGCGGTCATTTTGCAAGTTCAGAGATAGCATAATGCTGTTCTCGAAGTTCAACACCAGCTAGTCACTACTGTGCCTACATTGTAAATTAACTTGTGTATATGGAGAACATTCTTCTATATTGGACAAAATCAGAACAATTCAGCTATGTATCCTGCACACTCCGTCAATAATGAGTTCCTGCAGTTATCAATGGACAGTAGCAGAAGTGGACCTGTGGAGTTGTGTTGCCTTTCCAAAGGCAGTGGTCAGCAGCATAATGAAGTCCCAGATGACCATCACTTTCAATGGTGGACAAAAATCTTCACTCAGAAACCCCAGTGGCATTCAGGTCTCCTGGATCCCAAAGCAGCCTTTCAGGAAGAGAGTTAGTGTGGCATTTCAACCCCAAAGAAACCCACTTTGACGCAATTCCAGAATGATAAGCTGGTTTTTAGATTTTTATTTCATTTGGCAGGGTCTTCTCCAGCTCTAGATGCAGTTTGGAAGGTTGCTCACTGAAGTTGCTGCATCTAGAGGTGGATCCAGATTCCCAGAAAGATGATGGAGATCCCTGGATACCCAGTTGAACTGGACTTATTTGAATGCGGAGAGCTGATGACAAAGTTGGTGTGATCTTCCACAGTTCCCTGTCATATTTGTTCACCACACTCCAATGGTTTCTGGGACTCTCACACTTCCCTGTATTTTCTCTTTCCCTAAATGGGACAGATAAGACTCAAAATAAATACAAGTGTGTAAGAAGAGCAGAGGTCTTTATACTCATGAAGCTTATATGGAATGCTCAAATAGGATTTTTTAAATCACTGCAAATTTCATCATGCCTGAATTCAGCCCCCACAGAAATCCCCACAAGTGATATGGAGGGTCTTGTAGGAAGAACCCTGGACCTCCCAGTCTGCTGTCAGAGGCCTTCTCCACAAGGGCTGGTAGGATACCTAAAGTCAACTGTGCCAAGAACAGAGGAGCAGGACTCAGGCACATATTAAGTGTACACTTGCATGTGTCCTAATATCTTGGTGTACACTCCCATAGGTTGCTTCACAGCTGGTCCTGAAATCACTACAGCAAGGAACCAATGTGGTTCAAGGTCGCTGATAAACTACAGTGAGGATGTAGCTTGTCGTGGTTTAACCCCAGCCAGCAACTAAACACCACGCAGCTGCTCACTCACTCCCCCCCACCCAGTGGGATGGGGGAGAAAATCAGGAAAAGAAGCAAAACCCGTGGGTTGAGATAAGAACGGTTTAATAGAACAGAAAAGAAGAAACTAATAATGATAATGATAACACTAATAAAATGACAACAGAAATAATGAAAGGATTGGAATGTACAAATGATGCGCAGTGCAATTGCTCACCACCTGCCGACCGACACCCCGCCAGTCCCCGAGCGGCGAATCCCTGCCCCCACTTCCCAGCTCCTATACTGGATGGGACGTCACATGGTATGGAATACACCGTTGGCCAGTTTGGGTCAGGTGCCCTGGCTGTGTCCTGTGCCAACTTCTTGTGCCCCTCCAGCTTTCTCACTGGCTGGGCATGAGAAGCTGAAAAATCCTTGACTTTAGACTAAACACTACTGAGCAACAACTGAAAACATCAGTGTTATCAACATTCTTCACATACTGAACTCAAAACACAGCACTGTACCAGCTACTAGGAAGACAGTTAACTCTATCCCAGCTGAAACCAGGACATAGCTCCTGCTTAAACGAAGCTACAGAAGCCTCTGTTGTGCAGAGATGGGTAGATGATCCAGTCCTAAAGTTTATAGCCAGGTACACTTCTGTCCTTGAAGTACTTCCCTAGAGCAGGGAAGATAATTTGGGAGGAAGAAGGGAGAAGGACCAATGAGTGTGATGCTAAACTGAGCTACGGGCCAAGTCGTCTCAGATAGAAGGTACCCAGGAACCCAAATTCATAGGGTCATAGGATCATAGGAAAATTCAGGTTGGATGAGCCCTCTGCAGGTCATCTAGACTAATCTCCTGCTTAAAGCAGGCTCAGCTACAAGGTCAAGTTGAGCTGCTCAGGGCTTTATCCTGCCTGTCCTTGAAAACCTCCAGGAGGAGTCTGCACAACCTTGCTGAGCAACCTGCTCCCCAGCTTTACTATTCTTATCATGGAAGAGTTTTTTGTTATACCTTGTCTGAAATTCTCTTGTTTCAACCTATCCCTGTTGTCTCTTGTGCTTCCACCATGAACCACTGTGAAGAGTCGAGCTCCGTCTTATCGATGACATTCCTGTAAGCACTGGAAAGCTGCTGTTACGTCCTCCCAATGCCTCCTTTTCCTCAGGCTGAGCAAGCCTCTTCTCACAGGTCAAGCACTCCATCTTGATTCACCCAAAAGCACCTGGGCTTTGCTGCTGGTGGTGTCCTGGCTGCAGATCTACTCCATGTGAAGTCATCTATTTTCCCCAACACAGCAGAATTGTATTAGTAGCTGTAGGTGACTGCATAGAGGGTTTTTTACCCAGACAATCCATAACCACAAGTAGATATCAGTTGTATTCTGACATGACAGAGATTCTGAACCTGAAAAATCAGAGCTGATCTCCAAAGGGGAGACATAACTAAAGAAAAAGTCATGCACAAAGCAGCTGTTGCAACTGTGCATCTGTCCATGCAGTCTTTAGGTTGGAGTCAACCATTAGCCATTAGTAATTAAGCAAATTTGTTGGCACTTATTTATTTTGTTCTGAATGGCAGGTATGCTTACCTTAACAATATAATAATAGTAAAAAATAAAAACAGTTCTTGCTAACTACCACTATCACTCACAGAAAGATTCAGAATGATCTGCACAGTCGTGGAAATTAATTCACTCCCTGAAGCATTTGAAATGGAGCTGGGCAAAATCTATACTGTGTTTTGTGAAGGAACTGCTGAAATTAAACTACTGAAAAATGGTGGTAAGCAAGAAGTAAATTAAGTTCTATAACTGCAGATAAGTCTTTATCTTTAGCATAAGTCTTTTTGATAACTTCAAAGACCACTCATTTTCTTAGCTAGTGTGCTTGCCTTTAATGACTCACATTTCAAAGTAACAATAAAATCATATATTCCAGTGTTTTTAATGATTTTTTCTTTTAAGTCCAGTGAAAAATGTGCATAAGTAGCATTTAATTTGCTTAGAAGTACATTTGTTGTCCTTGAATTTCATTTGTCTTCATTAATACCATTTCAGACTTTTGCAGAGTATTGTTAGATGTATTTTTTTCCCTAATAGGCAAGTTCTTCTGAGTTTGGTGTTGTATATCTGATAAAATGCATGAAATGCTCTTGTCCTAGATAAATCTATTTTTACGCAACTTAATTTGTCAAAATACTCCAACTTCCAAATGCATATTCCTGAATATTTAGAGTTGAAGATGAAGCTATCATATTTTCAGAAAGCCCACATTCTTTTTTTTTTTTTTTTTTTTTCTCTCAGTGTCGTATTTCTCCTCCTACTCCGGGGCAGGCAAAGGAAGGAGAATAAATGAAGCAGTGTCTCAAATTGAAAATCTCTCCTGTAAATAAGTTTCTCTCTATTCTTTGTTTCACCAGTAATGAAATTTAGTGGAATTATTTATGAGGTGCCTAGTTCACCTCAATATAACCACAGACATTATTTAGACAGAGGCATAATTGTGAATAGCATTTTCAGAGAAGTAAAGGTCACTGTCTCTAGCAAAGAGCTTCTCACCTAAATTAAGATGTAAAAAGGGAAGTTATCAGCCTTCAGCCATTCCATAAGTGACTAGAAAAGTGAAGCCACATGTACAGACACACTCGGAACTCCTGCCTCTGGTTTTAAAGGAAAAACTGGGAGAAGGAAATGCATTTTGGAGAAGGAACAATGCATCACAAATAGAAGTAACTGGGGAGTGGAAATACTAAGGCACAGGTATGGCATGGTGAGGCAAAGGCAATTTAGCATGTTGACAACTGGTAGACTGGGTAATTGCAGTGTAAGTGAGCCTGAACTGGTGAGCCCTGCTGCTAACTCAGGGCAAGCCATCTTTCCTCACTTCCGAGCTAGGTGCTAGAAGCCCATGTGAAACCCCAGTTTGCCACAGCTCCACTGCTGTGGGTAAGCAAGCTGGTCTGTTTGCCTAGAGCCTCTTATGAGCAGCAGTTCAGAAAGCACTGTATGCCAATCCATTTCTCTTTAAGTGGCACATTGTTCCAAAGACTATTCAGATCAACATCATCACTTCCAGGAAGTTTATTTTCTTTCCTGAGTAATAGTTAATGTCTAGAATGGCATAATGATCCCTTATAGTCATTAGCTTATGAATCGATACAATCAGGATTTCAAGGCCAAAATCTCTCCTGATTCACAAACAACACAATCTCATTAAAGCCAATGAATTTCCGTGGGGAATCTATCAGGAGCAGTTTTGGCCTTGAGTTCTCATATTAAGTAGAAAGCCGTGCCTAGAGCAATGCCTCTTGGCAGAGTCCAGCATTCCATCAAAGAGACAGACAATTAGCAAATGATTAGTATTCACGAACCATGAGAAGAAGCCAAAAATTCTTTTCTAATAGGAAACAATGACCTTATTGGGGTAGATTTTTGCTGGACTGACAGTTCCAGTGGTCAGGCTGATTGTGCTGGGGGCCATCTCCTGTTGACTTGTCAGACACAAATCCTTTGCAGGAGGGTGACTGTGCCTTTACTTACGGCAGCAAGAGGCACACAAGGGCTGGATGCTGTGACAGAGAGCATGGGAAGTTGCCCAGGACCCAAATACTCTTCTATCGTGAGGCCTATATGGTGGGTCCCTCTGTTGAAGCATCTTCTTTTGTGACTGGATGGCTGTTTATCCACTAATTAAAAGGCTCCTTATATAATATAAAGTGCATACTAGACCCTAGAGGGGACTTAGGCATTGCAATGCTTGGCAAAGTGATTAGTGTATGTCTAGGTACTGACTTCTGGACTAGGCTGTGCATTTTACACTGAATACTCCACTGACAAAAAAAGCATGAATAATCCCTAAAAGAAAAGACTGGAACTCAGGACTGCCAAGTGAGTGATCTCACAAGGCTGTGGAGCCAGACTTATTTCTCCTTCCTTTACCTCACCCAAGAGTCTTGAATTCTCTTCCATGCCAGCTTCAACAGGAAGCATAAATAATGTCAGCTCCAAAATAACCTTTAGCCTGAAGGCTACAGGGATCTGTTGTCCTCAGAAAACCTCTCCCATAAAAACTAGGGTGAGGAGCACTTCTTCCATGGTGGGACTTAGTCTTGAAGCAGAGGCCAAGCTGCGCAGCTCTAACACAACCAAGGTCCTTCTGGACTTCAGGGCTGCATCGACAGGAGTCCATGAAGGAAAGCCAAGTCCTGTACCCAGGCACTGGGACTTGAATCTCCACAGTGGTCCTAGGTATGGTGTAGATGCAGCTGCTCTGTTCTGTAGCTTGTGAGAGTTGGCATGAGGCCTCTTATGTGCCAGCTGGCCTCAACAATACAGACATCATGGAATATTTAATTATATGTACATCTAATTTTGATGCTGAAGATGGACAGGCTGACTAAACCACTGAAACCTTTCTATTGGCTGTCAAAAGAACCTAATGGGTCTGCTGAGACCAGAGAGCTAAGTTTTAGCTGGATAAAGTCAGATAAGATAAGCTCCCATCGATTATCGTGGAGGCTGATTTGGTATCATGAGATGATTGGTGGGCAGCAGCCACAGTCCCACAGCAGCCACAGTGCTGTCAGCTTTGTGTTCAATCACAGATTAAAACTCTGGCAAGAACTGATAGCCTGCCATGGAGCACTTTAATTTTCTCTAAAGGAGTTCCCCAGAGGCACACTCCTTGCATAGTGTTTGCAAGCAGAAGCATTTGGCCACTCGGGTGCGAGACAACAGTACAGTAACCTTTAGCAACGCACAAATCTCGAGCAGCTATCAGAGAGCAGCTGGAGCAGGGCGGCCAGGAGGAAGATGTGCAGGATATAAAGAGCTAATGGAGAAACCTGAATAACATTATGCAAATTGAGGCTAATACAAACACATAGCAGTGAAAGTCAGAACATTTACACACAGCTCCTCCCTGAAAACACTTGAGCTTTCCCAGGAAATTAAAAGCAAAGAAGCTACTTTGGTATCTCAATTTCTTTGAAAGGACATCATGGCTGAATCCCATTTCTTTAAAGTCCCACAGATAAACCAGAAGACAGAGGCATTTTGAGGATGCTGCAAGCACATGCCCAGAGACTGTTAACTTGAAGAAAGCAGCCTTGGCTTGCTGGTGTATCGTCTTCCCTCCATGGGTTGGTAGCTGAAAGCCAAGCCAGCGGAAAGCAACAGCATGGAAGAGAGCAGAAAATATTACAGAAAATATTACTTCCTCACCTGGGAGTCTACATCCAGCAGTAGCGAGACATGGCAAAAGATGGAGATGGGAGAGGCAGAGGTAGGTTTCAGAAATTATCCAAGGCATGGAAAATAATCCACACAGGGGAATGGAGGGACAGATTCACAAAGGATATCATCCAGCATCTTTCTATAGACTTTGAAGGAGCACATACAGACCCTTGGAGAAAGGAGGACGTCAGAATAACATATGCAAAAGGTATATGGAATAAAATGAAAAAGGGTGCTCCTTCTTACCACTATTCTTAGTCAACAGAATACCGACTCTCAGTGGCATGGAATGACTGAGTTTGCAGCTGAGAAAAGAACATTTTCCTAAGTTATATTGAATGCTACAGGGAGAGTCAGCATCATGTGGCATCACTGACCCTACCAAAATCGAAATAAATACATAAATAGACTTTTTTAAAATCCTGTGTGCTTGAAATTATGCACCTGAATTCATGCTCAGGCATTTGCGTTAACTAGAGTTTTTAACATTCACGTTCAAAAATATTGGTCTAAAAATAATTTGACAGGAGGTGATTGGCAATTCTGCTGGAGAAGACAAGAGTTGTCATTGAGATACCGAACCGGCATGTTCTGGGTTAAGGAGGAATTTATTTAGGGACAGAATTGGCTACACGTGTGGCTTATTCCCTAACACCTATAGCACAGCCTGTCATCACATGCGCTCTGTTACTAGCTTGGTACTAGCTCGTTACCTCTTACTTAGTGCTCCGTTACCAGCACGGCCTTGCTGCCTTGCTAGCTGGCTGGGGCATGTGGAGTCATCCTGAGTAACAAACCAGCTGTCTGAGCCTCAGGGTATTCAGGTATTAAGCAGAGAATGGGAAGCACTTGAACTTTGCTGATAAGAAGCACTATACAAATGCAAAGTATTAGCAAAAAGATGGAGGCTGTCAAAACATTGACTGGTGCCAGGCTTGGATCAGCTGTTATTGGGCCGTGCAAGTACTGTCCCTCTGAGTGTTTCCAGAAGCAATGGGAACGTAACAGACTTGAGGATAAGCTTCCCTTTGCTACTCAATGACCTTACCCAGCAATTCAAAGGGATGCTGAAACACCTATTCTATTCTTTATACAAAGTATTCATATCCTTCCTAATTACTGATCTATTCCCACAAGCGTCTTAACTTTCTTTTCTTAATAACCTTCTATATCATTTCTTATTACAGAAAATAGACACTGAAACAATGACTACTGTCACTTTGTGCTCGGTGCAGTATAAAACCAGAATAGGAGGCAAACCTTTCTTGGAAGACATCAAGATCTAAACAGATTAAAAGAAATTGTGGAAGGGGAAATGCTGGGGAGGAGGATGAAGTGACTTGCCTAATTACAAGATCAGTCAGTGGCAGAGAAAGGAAAAGGATGTGCAGATTCCTACCCTTGGGTATCAAGTATAGTTTATCATTTAAGTTACTTTGTTTCCATTACTCATTCTGATGAACACATTTTCCCTTCTTTCCCCAGAACAAGCGTACCTACTCAACGTGCCAACAATTCCACAACATTTTCTGCCTGAGAGGAAAAGACTGACTTTTCCTTCTTCCCCTCAGGTTGTGCTGTGCAGCTGTGATATCAGATCTTTAATCATAGTGACAAGCAGAGAGGCTCTATGCAAATGTAAGCAAATAGCGTTTGACATTTATATGAAGATGATAAAGACAAACATTGGGGGCTGTTTTGAGGGCGGAGAATGTTTACACTATTAGTACAAGAGAACATGGAGATTTAACCAAGCAATACTCCCAAGTCTGAGCTGACATGAGTTCAAAGATGGAGTGACCTTGCTGGCTAAGTGGATGCTCCGCAGGCAGTTAAATACATTAAAACTGAAGAGCAGCATCTGGCTTAGTATCACTCTTTGCAGGATACACCTGTTTTTTTCCTCCTTCTTCCACCATCTTTGCTAAGAGATATTTGCATCACGTTAAACCTCGTATTGGTATTTTTGTTTGTCAGTTCGCCCCATGTGAATTTAAAGAGAGAGACAGAAAGGAGTTATGAATAGCTACTGCTTGGAAACTTCAGGACATCTGTGGCTTGATCTAAATTCTATCAAAGCATCTTTGTGTTGACTTCAGCAGGGACTACCTTATCCTATTTATATAGCATCTAACACAGTTGTAGACACATCTCAGAGGAAATATGTAGGCACTCCTGTAATACAATAGCAATAATAAAATAATAATAGCCTCTCTGAATTAATATATTTAACAGTACTAGCTACATGGGTATGGGTTTTCCAGCTGCTCTTTTTCTGTGGATGCTGCTGGTTGCTGCATTTCTATTTCTAACCTGAATTTGAGGCAGAGAGGCTGAATACTAAAAGAATGTTTGCACAAGTCTTTTTGATGCACCATGATTAAATGCCCTCTGTCACCAGATTAAACCCCTTTCTGCTTCAATCTTTCTTCAGAGATAGTTGCAATGTATACCCCTGCATTTGTAATACTGTCCTCCAACTGGTGAACAGTGGAGAAGGCACAAGGGTAAGGTTTACCCCACGATCCTCTTAGTTTTGTGAAGCCTGCAGGGCACTCTGTGTCTTGTATGTACAAAAGTAAGTCTAAGATAAATCAGTTCTGTGAACTGACTTTATTATGGTTTGTAGTGATTGACTGGAATTTCTCTAGACTGTTTTATTTCTGTTATCACAGATGAGAGGAGTTCAGTCATGAATCCTCCATCATCTTCTTTATGTCTAGAGATTCACCTGTTCTCCAGCTTACTTTATTAAACTCTCTTTCTCAGCAGCTTATGTATCATTTCCTGCAGAGATGGATGCATTACCTGAGAAATAGTAGGATGCTGGCAGTTATTGGATGTTTAGAACCTAGTTGTGTTGCAGGGTCCTTCATCAGAAAACATTTGCTTTTTGTCAGGGGGTTGGTAGAACAACCAAGTGGCTGGAAAAGTTTTATGGCTTTTCGGCAAAGCCAATGAAACAAGCTATGACTGGATTTTCATCTGAGGATATTATTCTCCTCCACGTTTTATGTAAACAAGTGAGGATTTATCATCATAGAGTCACAAGGTGTGAACTATCCTAGCTGATCTGTAGGAAACATTTGTGCTGCTTCTAACCATTTATCATGCAAGTTTCCCTTCCCGTTGGTCCAGAAGGTTTTTTACCTTCTTTCTGAATGCCCTACACAATTCAGGATGAAAAATAACTGTTGTGGAAGTGATCATGCTGTAACATATGCCATGAATCTTATTTATTTTTTTTAAAAGTCCATCTGTTCCCATAAGGTGGACTTTTAAAAGGCCTTATTACTCATTGCCTGGGACATGTGTCAGTACAACCGATGGGTGAGCATTCCTCTTGTATTTAACTGTCTCAGCTCCTCCTCATTGCTCTGGTACCCACTGATCAATAAATGCAGATGTGTTCCTGAAGGCACACCATGTTATTGCTTTAACAAGCCCATGTGTTATGCACCTATGGGAATGTGCCACCAGCTACAACCAAGAGATAGGCCTGATGTTTATTGGAGAAGCCAGAGGGGAAGAAGGACAAATGTAACTCCAGACTTCCTTGCCCAGCCTTTCTCTCACTCACCTTTGGAACTGTGACAAAATACAGGTCCTCCACTTGGACTCTTTTGATCTTAACACCCAAGCAGAATTATGTGCATTTCAAGCAGCTGTGGCTTATCGTCCAAGGAACTACTATCCAGTTGGTACCGAAGTCCTGGTCACCGTGGTGTGTAACCTAGCTTGCAAAATCTATTCTGATCATGCAGATGAGATCCCTTGTTATGTGCTAGGAGTTGCTAGCTGAGGAAATGGATCATAATTGCATTGATTGCATAGGAGAAAGAGAGACAGTGTACCAAGCTAGAAGGCAACTCAATGGTTTTGATAAACAACACCCTAATATGCACTTGAGGGCAATAATAGGAGAATGACTCACAGCCCAAAGTTACAGCTGAGGCTGTGAGTTAATAGATTGAGGGACTATAAAGAGATAAAAGCAACTGAAGATATAAAGGCAGGCATTCACTCTAAGGTAGCACTTCTCTTTTCTTATAGAAATCCACTTCCAGAAAGCAGTTCAGCCCATCATGGATAAGGCAGACGAAATGAATCACCCTGTAGATATTTCTCACTTTCTTTTTAAAATAGTGGGAGCCTTGACAATTAACTTTGATTAGGCAACCAGCTTTAAGATATTAGATCTTATGAAGAAGGATGATCAAAAAATACTGAATGGTATTTGAAGAAAGTTCAATATGAAGAAAAGGCAGTGACCTGTTCAACCAGAACACATGTAAATTCAAGAAAGGTAACAATTATAACCAAAGGTAGTCAACTAAACACACCTTTTTGCTGTGGCTGTGTGACTAAAGGATATTCTTTCAAGGTTACAGCTTAGAGATGCTTTTTTAGATCACTGACCCAGAAGAGCTTTGCAATGTCTCTAAAGTAGCTGTTAGAATCTATTACAGTAGATAACTTAGGGAAACTTTAGTTCTCAAATCAATGTCCCAATAAAATCAAACAACACCTTTCCTAGTTGTCATAGTTTATTGTATCAAGGCCCTACTTAATGTAGTTTTAGTTGGTGTGTCATTGATCCAATTGACTGGAATAACTTCTCTTGAGCTTTTAATATACACTAGATCTTTGTGGAGGAGAGACGTTCAGCCTGAGCACTGGAATATACAGTAAAGAGTAATTCTAGTTAGTTAGGAAAGTGATTTATTTGGTGTTTTTTATGTCTGATTTCAATGACTGTGAGATCCTTTATGATATCACATGCATGAATAAAAACCAACTGTAGCTTCACTGAAGGTAGAAGCACTATTGGTTGTTGGACTAATATAAATGAGGTCAGAAGAAAGTATTGAGTCTTATGTGCAAAAAAAGATTCTATTAACCCTGACTTTCCTTACACAGGGATCCATACATCAGATACAGACCCTGATTGTTCTGCCCTGCTCTGATGGAGCAGAGCAGCTGCAAATGAAGTGTATCTGGTTCCCTAAAACAGGGAGGGAACTTGCAGTGGCGTTGGCTTTAACTTGCATTGTCATCTAACTTCTGTCAGAAAGAAGACTGGAAGTAGGAAGTGGAAGTGACCTACGGCTGTTTTGCCCTTGTACCTCTTGGGTTCATCTTGGATGTGGGTTGTGGCTGGAGTGGCAGGAGAATGTAGTAAGCCGTTTATAACAAACTTGTTCTTCACTATTATTTTAGACATTCTAACTGTGGATTAGTCAGTGAAAGCAAAATCCTTAGGGCTTTGGGGTGCTCTGGATTTCATTGACTTACTGTTGTTGTGTACACCTGCAGAACTTCAGAAGCAGATGAAAGCTCTATGAAAGATCACAATTTCCATCAGTCCACAGCAGAAGAAAAATGCTAGATGTATATAGGTATGAATAGTTTCTTGTATTACTCCTAACAGGACCAATTATTTGAACTATTATTTGGACTGTTAAAAAGCTGGATGTGTGGAAGTGGGTATAGGCTACCTTGGATTTAGGTGTGAGCCACAGAGACTCTAGGAATCTATGATGATGTGACTCATCTCACCTCATTTAAGCCATCTGCAAGTTAAACATCTAGTTTGTTAGTCACCTAGACTCCCTGCAGACCTTCTGAGATAGGTAGCTATGACTGGTGACAAGAACCTCTCTCTGGAGGTGTCTGTTTTCTCTGCACTGAAGACAGAGAGAAATGAGACATCTGGCTTTTAGCCTTCATTCAAAAGTGAACGATAGATTTAAGTAACTCAAACTAAAGAGATGCTCCCACAACATAGCATATTGAATTTAAAAGAATTTTCTTCCCGTTCTGGGGTGGAAGAGGGTGGGATGAGGTACAAGAAATGTATTTAAGCACACAGCTATAAAAAATCTTTAGGCAAATAACTGAAGGCAAATCTTCAGGCAGACAACTTTCAAGCATAAGCAAGCCACATATTGGAAAATCCTAAATTTCTTACAGCTTTGTTGTCTAGATAATGAAAATTATTAGAAGTTTACTTCTTTTTAGATTTTGACTTTAGTAGTTCACCTGGCCAAATTCCCTGCAGCAATTTGAGCGGTCAGACCTAAGTTAGGCAGAATGCTTAAAAGGTGCTTGGACTGCCTTAACTTCTGGTCTGTAAAACTTTAATTAATAACTTAGAAATTCTTTCTTCTCAATAGCAGCAGAAGGTTATAAAAGCAAAAGCTGTAGAAAATGCTATATCCTCTAGGGATGGCCCACAGCTGAGAGGGGTAAATTTGTTTCAGGCAGCAAACAAACGTGAAATTAAATCAACTGCATGTGTTAATTACTTGGTTAGGTCCATTAATGTCCTAGGAAGAGTGAGAGAAAGGATGGTGGGAAATAGATTCTTTTTTTTGTATAATTAATAATCTGTGGGGAAAAATGAGAAAAACAAATGAAGAACATTTTCTTCATAGAAGCTTCTTCATAAAGTCTTCCCAGCACTTAAAAAATTATGAGGGAATGACACAGGACAGATGGCATCTGTTCTGGCCCCTACCCCTCAGAGTGCACGGAGCAGAAGGGTAAGAGAATTACGGAATAGCTTGAACAATGGACTTGTCCCTGAAATATATCAGCCATTACTGGCTGACAATCAGAAACTTGTACTCAGTAGACATCTTGTGCTCTAGAATGCTCCCTATTTTGATTCTCATGCCTTTGTGATACCAGGTTACCAGGACCAATAGGGGTCAAAAAGTATGGTTCTGAAATCCTGCAAGATATAATACTTCATGACATACTTTTCCTGGAGGGGAAAAAGAAGAAGAGAAAACCTTCAGAGGTTGATTTGGCTGCCTTTCTGAAGCCAGCTTAGCTGCCAGACTTTTGTTGTTGCTCAACTGATATTTTAGCAAGGATTGTATTTATTGTAACTGTATGAAGTGGATGAAGGCAATGACTCTTGGACTAGATCGGATCAGAAAAAAAAAGGTCTTGTCATTCAGATAGCTTTGAAACTGTTCACACAAGACAGTTGTTAGCAGTATTTTTTTTTTTTATTATGCAATTTTTTAAATTATTTTTTTCTTTGTTAAAGAAATACAAGGGACAATAGAGCCAGGAAGACAATAGACATAACGGACACATACATGGAAGAATGTTATGAGAAAGGAAAACCATACAATTCTGGAAAGGCAATTGTTGGACCTTTTCCTCTACCATTTTCAGAGTGCCAGCAAAGGAAAACATTGAATGTTTAGACATCGATGAACTTGACTTTCATGTTTGTTCCACAGTTTTATCCTAACAGTAAAGTTAACCCATAGAAGATAGAGTCTAAGCTCTTCAGGGCAGAGAATGACTTTGCTTTATACAGGACCTACCAAATCAGTCATGTTCAGAGCTTTCTAGAAATTACTGTAACAGCAATAATAGTATTGATATAGCATGTGCCAACTTGCTTTCCCAAAATCATGGCATTTTTAGAAGTTTTAGACAAGTTTAAAACAAATTTTATCAGATAATTTAATTTATTTCAGATTTTGACCCTTTAGGGTTTATTCTGTTTGTATTTTCCAGCTTTTTGTGATAATTTCAAGAGCAACAAAGTGAATTTCTTTCACTTTATTTTATGAATGACAGTTACGATTCTCACTGTGTTCACAAGACGCCAGGATCTATGGTTTTAAGCAAAATGCCAATATATCATCATGAAATGGCAAACACTGGTAATTATGTGTTGGGAAAGCAGGAGAAGATGAGGACTCTTCACCTTCAAATTACTATAATATAAATGTATATTGCAAAGAGGAAGTGTTGACTGCTTCTAAATACCAAGATGAGTTGAATGCTGTGATTTTGTGTCAGCCTTAAAGGCAAGATCCACTCACTACTGTATATAACATTTAATGAAGTACAAATGGGTTCATGCTATTCCTTCTTCCGAGCTCTCTGTCTCTTTGCTTAATGCCTTGGGGATACTTCCCCTCCTCTGCAAGAATATTAAAGTAAATATACATTCTCAGATTTCAGAGAGCAGTAATTACAGAATAGAGAGATCAAATTTCCACAGCTTGTAATTTTCATTACTTCATCCCTTGCTCAGTGATGTGAACAGACAAGCTCCGAAAAACAGCTGAAGCCTAGTGTGGAGGGCTGATTTTACCATGAGAAGAGGAGGGGGGATTAAGTGGGGTGGAAAGGGCTTGCGAACTGACTCAGAAGCACAGAAGTGGGGAGAAGCAGAGAGAGGGGTACAGCAGAGGGAGGTGATTTTTGACATAAACCCAGAGAATTAACTTCTCTTTTGATCACCAGGTCCATCAGCAGCCCAGTTAAACTGGTTGGAGGAGAAAAGATTGGTGGTGAAACACCCCCCTCCCTTTGCCCTTTTGAGGTGGTGTAAGGTGTCATGTTCTCCTGTTCCCGAATGTGACAGTGGTATTCCTCAGAGAGAAAACTGATAGAACTGGGCCCAGCAGATTTTTAGATAAATGCATTTGAAAATGAGCAGAAATTAAGAGACAATCATCACTCATCTGCAATCCCACAGCCCTCACTTTCCCTTTTGAATTCAGCAGGGTTAGAGGTTTCCATAAATTTCTGTGTGGAGGTTTCCATACATTTCTGTGTGGTCATCCCCAAGGACGAGATGGGATTAGATGGTGGGGAGATATTTAAGCCCTTCGTTCCTTCATTCCCATCAACACTGTCTGTGAAGAGAAATGATCCCACCAGATCTCTGCTTGCTTCGAGGCATTCCCCACTTTCTCCCTGAAAGTCCTGCTCTGCCCAGAGTTGGAGGACAGGACAGGTGGGAGAATTGCTGTAGGACGATGAGTCTAATTTAGCCACTGTGAACATGGCCTTCCTGTGGCCTCAATCTTCCCCCCTCATTTGGGAGGAGTCCTAAAGGACAATGGGGTGTGCTGCATTTAAAGCCCCAAGAGACTGTAGAGCAGGGCAGTGGTTTTGATCATCAAAAAAAGGATGAACCATAATTCAACTTAGCTGAAAAGTCTCCATATGAATTTGTACTGCATTTTGAAGTGCCTGTGAGTACTTAGTCCTAGATCTTGAAGCCCCTTGTCACCAGGCACTGACAAGCAGAGGAAAATGCAGACCAAAAAGACTGTCTCAGACTGTAGCTCAGTGAGTCCTTTAACACAGAGAAACCCAGTGTTTGGACAACTGAATCCTTCAGAGGAGGCAGTTAAGGTTCCATTCTGACAAAGGGTTTGAGAAATTAGGTACAATTTCCTGCACTGGGGAGCATTCCTCCCGCATAAGACTGTATGATACCCACCCAGAATTTGGAATGAGCCCAGCTCACCTCCAGCAAATTCCACTCCATGAAACACCAGTGGGCCCCACAGCACAAGTGATGGCTCCAGATTCCCTTGTCCCATATTCCCTCTTACCCTCCTCAATGGAGGCTTCCTTCTCTTTGTGTTGTGTTGGTTTTTTTACTTGATAGATTCATTGGTCTGCATGAGGAACACTCTTGTTTTCCTCCCTGATCTACACAAAGCACAAAGCACACACAAAGCTGGGTGTGACCTAGCTTTGCAGGATGGGAACTGCCAGCATCTCTGGCATATGAGCTGGAGTTTGCAGTTATGGTTTGTCACTCTCTCCAGGTTCAGTCCTGCTTTGAAAACTGTTCAGAGTTCACAGATGGGGAATAAAAACCTTTGCTTTATTCATCAGTCATGGAAAATCCCTGACATCAATTACCCACACTTTGCATTTTGAGATCTTGGCCCATCAAGAATGAGTGTTTTCATGTGTGTATACAGTTACAGGTAATGTTGACGTCCATCATGTCACACAGGACTGTCAGACCTCTTGCGACATGCAAGATCTCTTTGACTATTGCCTCACACTTGCAGGTAAGGCAACACCTCACATCTTCCCAGCAAGGCAGTATGGCATCTCCTCCTATGCCATGGTCTGTTGGGCAGCAAGTTGGATCATGAAGTTGGAGATAGCTCAAGGTGCTGAGCTGTTGCTGGACATCTGCCACTTTGAAGGTCCTTGTACTTAAGTGCCCTGTTGTAGGACACCATCCTATACCTCCCTGCGAGCTCCCACATAAGCCAATATGTAGCATACGCAACCCTGACACTGTGTGTCTCGGGAGAAGGTTTGGTTCCTGCCCTGGTACATTCTATTGTCTCTTCAGTCAAGCTGGCATCGCTTGCAGTGCAGTTACCTGGTGACCTGGATTCAGGAAGAAACCTGTTTGAAAATAAAAGAGATGATTGACACACCTAAGAGTCAAACTGCAGACAGGGAAGCAGAAAGGGCTGGATTGAGTGGTGGAAGGCAGGATGGGGCAGGAACACCAGAGTTGGTATCACCAGCTCCAGTGCTGGGAAGTATGTGACACCATGGCATCAGGTACTGGCAGGCTTGTCCTGCATAGTGACCTCCATTCTGTACGAGAGACATAAAACCTGGGGGAAGTGGTTGTGGATGAATGGTCAAGGCTGTGATTTCTGAGGTATTTTATTTAAATGCACCAGCTTGCTTTGGGTGTGACCTCCACAGCTGCTAAACTCTCACTGATTTGGAGGGATCAGCAGCTTCGAAAAAGAGAGATGAAGTTGGGTACCACTGGTGGCATCACTTAAACATCTTTAAAAATCAAGTCATCCTTGCCAAACAGAGCGGGAAAAGGAAAAACCAAACGGAAAACGGATCTAAAGCGGGAAAGGCATGCTCCCCTTTCCCTTCTGTGAGCCCCTTTGCTGTAGGGGATCTGGGCAGGAGACTTAACTGGGCACGAAGGAGCTCAGCTCAGCTCTGCCGGGACGCAGAGGGGCCCGGGCAGCCGGTGGGCACCGCACCCCGGCGCCGGCTGCTCGGGATGCTGCGGCGGGGAGACGTTTCCCCGCAGCCTCCGCCGGCACATCTGCTTTTTTCTCTCCCCCCCCCACCCAACTCCTCTCCCCGTCCCGGGCATCCTCCGTCCCCCGGAGAGAGCGGCGGGGGCTGGCAGAGGGGGCCCGAGCGGGGCGCGGGGCTTCGGGGGCGGCGGGCCCCCCCCGGCCGCCGCCGCCGCCGCTGGATGGCAGCATGTCCCCGCCGAGGGACCCGCCGGCCTCAGCCGGGCCAGCCGCCCTCCTCCTCCCTACCGACAGCCAGGCAGGCGGGAAGGAGCGGGGGAATGAATAAAAAAAGGCAAAAGTTAGTGTTTTCCTTTGCCAAAGTCCTCCTTAAAAGCAGAATGAAAAGATAATTGGTCTAGAGATTTTTTTTTTTTTTTTTTTTTTTTTTTTTAGTATTTAGTGTTAAATGTCATGGAACAAAAGAGCCAACGCATGTAGCGGATTTTTGGATGCTGCATCCCCAAAGCACCGGCCTGGGTCTCCTGTGGCTGCTCCCCCATGGCTCACAGCCCCTGACCTTGCGTTGGGTGGGGGGATCCGGACACACAGGCCCCTCTGCTGTGGCAAGCAGGCGTGAGAAAGGATGGCTTTTCTCCTAAACTGTGCTACGGAACGGAGAGCCAGGGCTTCTCCTAAAGAAACGTGCCCTGTTTGTAGAAACCCAGCAGGCCGGAATCTGCTTCTTATGCTTGGGGCAAGAAAGAAGGAAGAGGACACGCAGGCCTTTCTATAACCTTTCCTCTTCCCCTTGCTCTTAGGCAGCCTGGGGCTGTCCGGATCTTAGAGCAGCTTTGAGAAGAGATTAGCCAGAGCACTCTGGGCTGCAGCTGCAGCCTTCTCCACCCTCAGCCTGCCTCCAGGCTTTCCCAGCCGAAGTGGGGCTAGGAGCAAAACTGCCCAACATCAGTTCTGTCCTGGGTCACCCTGCACCCTGCAACAGAAGCACTGTGCTAGGCAGGACCTGCACTGGGACACATTTGCTACCCCTCATTCCCTTCTCCTAGCTGTCACTGGCACTTTTTGCTCACCAGTGACCAGAACTCAACCTGTCATCCCAGACCACAAAGCAAACCTGTTTTGCTGCAGGGAGATAGCAGCAGCCAGCAGGACTTGGATATATTTGTCCTGACCCTGCCCTTCAGACAGGCATTGAGAGGGTCAGCATATTCTTCCTTGCCCGTGCCCTTGCCACAGCCATCTTAAGAGCTGTTTCTGTCCCCTCAGCTAGGTCACCTTATGTTTCCAAAGTTGCAGAAAGGGGCTTTAGTGCAGCTCGAAAGCCAATCCAAATTATCCTGTAATTACCATTTGTGCTTATAACAACATGAAGGAATGCACTCCGTTGCCCCTGGGCAGTAGTCCAGCCTGCCCCTTGCTTCCTCATCTGCTGCCACCCTCCAGTCTATCAGAAGTGACTGCCAAAACCAGGCTCACACGGGAGCCATCCCAAATTCCCCCCTGAACTCTGAGGGCTGGGGGGATGAGTCTTACAGCAGCTGCTTAGATCCAAGGGCATTAAACTTAATTAACTGCAGTCTCAGAGGGCAGAAACTGGAGGCATGGGAGCAATGGATCACGCTGTTCTCTGCTCCATGGTCAAATACCATGGTCAAATCTGCATGGTCTCCATGACCGTGGAGATACCTCTCCATGGTCAAATCATCTGATCTATACGGTTCCTTTTTTACTTCTTGCACAGACAGACGGCTCGTGACAGTGCTGAATGAGGAAATGACCACATGAATTTCTATGTCTTACATCATTCAGGTCAGATCTGATGGCCAGAGCCACCCCTCTGGCCTTAAATCTGCACGGTGGTTTGGGATGTGAGGCTCAGTCAAAGGAGCTCTGAGGCCCTTGCACACCTTAGCTTCACCCATAAGGCTTCTGTTTCATGCTAGGAAAGCTGGAGCTGACAGAATTGGTCAAATACTGATCTGAATGAAATGGGATTAGTAACAGCACACATGGAAAAAGCCGTCATCCTAGCTGTCATCTCCAGCAACCAAATGCAGACCTTGCCTTTGACGCACAAGGCAGTACTATCTGTTGTCAAATCACAGGGAAAGGCTCACTGATGAGTGAGTGACTACTCAGAGTGGGAAAAAAGAAATAAATCACTGCAACACATGCACTCGAGGAGCGGGGCCCCATTGTTGAGATGGAACAGACCAGATAGTCCACAAACTGGACTAACGAGGTCCCAAAGCAGGAGAGAGGCAGTGGAAGAGAGGGGCTGTGCTGTAAATGCAGGAGGCATAGACAGAGATGCCAGGAGGCAGCAGTATCTGGGGGAGGAGGATTTGGCTGTGTGAATCTCACACTTGGCACATGAGTCTTGGCAGGTCTTGAAGGGGAGCTGAATGCTGCCTATATACAACATATCTGAGGACAGTGCTTGGCTCTAGTGAAAATCTTCCGGGGTGTGGTTCAAACACTCTTCTTCTGTAAAAATGCAAGAGCACTCAAAAATGCTTCATCTGGGTGCTCTGCAGTTTCTTTTGCCCCCAAAATGCCAGAAGTAGCCTCGAGGGATAGTGAAAACTGAAAGGAAAATGTTGCAGCTTTCTAAAAAATACCAGCTGCAGTTTGGAGTGGCAGCTGAAATCTTACTACTGCACACACCCAGCGGTGTGAGGTGCCTGTGTGCTCATTATATAAAGCAGCTATAAAATCATGGAATAGTGAACAGACGAGCAGAGGGAGCATGTTAGACTCCAAGACTGCAAGCTCCAACACGTTCCCAGCCCAGCAAGGCAGCTTGCTGAACAAGGGATATTCAAAGTTTCAGTCTTCTCAGCACCCTCCTTGCAGTTGTTTCAAATGAAAAACTTGTCATGATTTTTAAGGTGTGAGATGTTTGCTATTTGTGGAGGTTCCCTCTCCCTCTTTCCTGACCTAGTATGGCCTTATAAAAAGTGACAGGCTCAGCATTAATTGGACCCTTTCTGTTCTGTGGCTCTGCCCCACTCATGCCAACTGAGTTGGTTGCATTAAAAATAGCTCTCCAAGAAAGGTATAACAGATAACATTTGACATCTGCCCCCCTAAATTTCCTTGCTATCAAAATTTCTAAATTTGCCTAAAAGAGCCTGCTAAAGTCTCCCATCTTTGCCATTGTGTTCTTAGGTGGTGAGTAACTGGAAATCAGAGCTGAGAGTTGCCTCAAGCCTGTACTATAACAGCAGGTAAGTTAAGAATCATTAAAAGAAAGAGTCTGGGAGGGAGGAAAATGGCTGCTAATGTCAGCTATCAACTACTGACTTGAACTATTATGCTGTTTCAACCTGAGCATATTAGAGACTGCTTATATTGACATTGTCACCCAATTTCTTTAATCTCCCTGTCAGCATCCCACAGGAGAGAGTCTTACAAAAAAAGTATAGCCATTACTTCATTCTGGGCACAGTTCAGATTTCTGACTGAGATTCTCTACTCACTTAAGTGAGAATCAGCTGATTTCTGAAGCATTTAAATTTTGATTATGACCCCTCACTGCTTACCTCTTGAAAGAAAAGCTCATTTCCATATGTACAAAAGCAGATCTGAGGTGACTTCCTAGGTCAAAATTGAGGCATGTATAGAGTTTTAGATGCTTCCAGGTGGATAACAGCTGAGCAGAGGGTGTGAAATGTAATCTGCGAGTTGGATCCCTAGGTGGGATCCAGACATGTACATCCTTCAATGTGTGTGAGGCAGGGCTATTTGCCATTCCTGAAGGGCAAATGTTTGAGCATTGCAGAATGCAGTGACAAGGATGAGAGCAAGAGCTGAGTAGTGATTCCTGTGTCCTCTTCAGTTATTTTTGCTTTCTGTGTATCTGTATTGTTTACGATAGTTTGCAAGAGGAAGATTTTCTAATGTTTCCACTAATGGCAGCTGAGCAAGGGGATAAACGGTGATTTAGAATGGAAACCAGGCAAACATCCAGCCCTAGCTTTTTTTTGTCTTATTTGGAAAAGAAACAAAAAACAAATTACTGGCGTCAAAAATAACTACATCCTCTTGGAACCCCAGCACAGCATACTGAGTTAAATTCCCCCAGGTATAATACATTAAAGTACATACTGATTTGCTTATCAAAACAAAGAATGAGTATGCACATGCCGGGGTGGGGTGCTGAGTGGTGAAGGTGTCTTGCTGTGGAATGGAAACTCTGAGTTTGAGTCTTGCAGCAGACCTGTGCCAAAGGCCACTCTCTTCTTCTCTCCAGCTGTTCCTGGTCTTGCAGGGCAGGAAAGTTCAAGCAAGCCAGATGCTGCACTAGTCACACAGTTCCCCTGACTCCTCTTGATGTACATTAACATTTCTAGCCTGCACTGTATGTAGGCTTGAGACCTTTGTCATGGAAGCTGAGCTAACATGAATAAAATTGCCTTGAATTGCCCAGAGCTCTAGTCTCCTTCCTTCCTGTAGTGTGAAGCTGGTCCTGCTCATGCCTGGCACACATTGATCTCAAGCCCTTGCTCTTTGTTGACACAGACTCATTCTATAGTCGCATACCTTCTCTTTTTTCCTTTCCTTTGCTTTGCTTCTGCTCCTGTGACTGGCCCTGGAGAAACACAGAGCAAGCACAGAGCTGTGAACAGCCATTTGGGGAGAAATCATTGGAAGTTTAAAGCAGAGAAACCTGGGCTCCCTAATCTCTGTTGGATTTCCATATGTGTGGCGCTTGCAACATAGGCCATTCAATTCACTATAATGTGGGGGATGAGACTGCTCCAATTTACCCTTTTCCATGGAATGGAATTTTACAGGATGAAATGCTGGTGCTCCATTCAGCAATTCCTTGTGCACAGGCCTGGGACTTTGCTACTTGCGATATACTACAGACCTCTCTGGTATTTTGTTTTGATCACAGATAATCCAAGGAGTTGGTATTATAACAGTCCCCACTTTCTACTTCACCACTGACCCAGTTTGGTAATTACAACACTACTGAGTCTCTGTTGGGTTTGGCAATGAGTGTCATGTGCTTGAGTGATGGGTAGCCCCAGCTGTTGTGTTTCACTTTATTTATTTAACGTGAACTCATGTGAATTCAATAACATCTAATCTACCAAGCGCTGAATGAATCATGCAGAACAGTTTGTAAAAATGCTGGATATAGCTTCAGAGTACGCAAGCTATTTTCCTGGAAGAAGTTGCGTAGAATTTCATTAGCTGCGTGAATCTGGTAGGAAGCTCTTCATGTATGATGTATTGTTTCTCTGGGATTTTTAATGTGTTGTGAAAGTCTGCTGATGCAATGCTCGTCCTTTAATTTGACATTATAAAAAAAAGAAAGTTATTTTTATCCTGAATGGTTTTATTTGGAAAATATTATCACCAACTTATTATTCTTGTATTACATCTTCAGATGATTTTATGTCGCTAAACACTTCTATGAATATAGTCTGACATCTGAGCTTATATATTCAACCTTTGCAGGATGAGTTACAGATGCCCTGAGAGGATCCTTTAGAGGAGAGAGGTGGCTCATGGAAAAATATCTCATCCTCCACAATATGAATGTGCCATAATAGAGACCATAGAGAACTCAGAGCGAGAAAACTAACCAGGATAATTAAAAGGTTTTTATGGCTCAGGACAGGACGTGATGTACTAGACGGTGGTCCATTTCCTACACTGTGTTGTAGATGCTCAGCAGTGACCACCCACAGTGAAAGTAATTTTGTTCGTTTGTTTTTCCTGATGATTCCAGGTTCAGGGTTGTTTTAAGTGTTCTATAGCTCTGATTTTTTTTTTTTTTTGTAAAATCATCCCTCACAGAGATACCCGTTCTTCTCTAAAAGATGGGAAGAGGACTGAAGGTCTTAAATGCCTGCTTGTCAAGCCTTTGCTTGGAAAGCCTCTCTTGATTCCAATACTTCCTAATGGTCAGAGCTTAACTAGCCAAGATAATTTTTTCATCTCCATCAAAGTTGCATCGAACTATAAGTTGTCTTTCAAATGGGAGCACTGACACAACTATCCTTTCCCGTCTGCTCCCTCCTTGGGACCTGGAACTAGTCCAAGCTGCCTGTTAGCAAAGTGGGATCTGAAGAACCAGTGTAGGGTGACAATGTTTGTGCTGGGTCATGGTGTGGGTCGTCTTTTCTGGATTGCTTCAGAAATTTGAATTACAGAAATCCACGCTGAAACAGTATCCATGACTGTGTTGTTATTTTTGGGAAGCACTGTGCTGGAAATTATTTCTTCCACTGACCCAGCAGCATCCAATACAACTGTTTTAAAAGCCATCCTTCTGACTTTTGCCTAGAAGCTCTACAGCAAGTGCCAGACTGCACATATTTCTACTGATATTGTCCCAGAGAAAAGAGCTGAAAGATAGCTGTAGATATCACAACCCAGGCACTCTGCCAGGTACATGGATGGACCACAAGACAGGGACTGGAGGAGCAAAGTCCCTCCCACTGTAAAGAGAAGATCAGGTTCGTGACCACCTGAGGAACCTGAATATACATAAGTCTATGGGACCTGATGAGATGCATCCCAGAGTCCTGAGGGAATTGGCTGATGTAGTTGCCAAGCCACTCTCCATGATATTTGAAAAGCCATGGCAGTCAGGTGAAGACTCTGGTGACTGGAAAAAGGAAAACATTGCACTCATTTTTAAAAAGGGTAAAAAGGAGGGCCTGGGAACTGCCGACCTGTCAGCCTCTTGGATGGTCACATCCAGCGGGTAGTGGTCAACAACTCAATGTCCAGATGGAGATCAGTGACAAGCGGTGTCCCTCAGGGGTCCATATTGGGACCAGTACTGTTTAATATCTTCATCAATGACACAGACAGTGGGATCACATGCACCCTCAGCAAGTTCGCAGACAACACCAAGCTGAGTGGTGCAGTTGACACGCCTGAGGGATGGGATGCCATCCAGAGGGACCTGGACAAGCCTAAGAAGTGGGCCCATGTGAACTTCATGAGGTTCAACAAGGCCAAAGTGCAAGGTCCTGCACCTGGGTCAGGGCAACCCCCAGTATCAATACAGGCTGGGGGATGAAGGGATTGCGAGCAGCCCAGCGGTGAAGGACTTGGGGGTACTGGTGGATGAAATGCTGGACATTAGCCGGCAATGTGTGCTCACAGCCCAGAAAGCCAACTGCGTCCTAGGCTGCATCAAAAGCAGTGTGGCCAGCAGGTCGAGGGAGGTGATTCTGCCCCTCTGCTCTGCTCTGGTGAGACCCCACCTGCAGTACTGTGTCCAGCTCTGGGGTCCTCAGCACAGGGAAGACATGGAGCTGTTGAAGCGAGTCCAGAGGAGGGCCACAAAAATGATCAGAGGGATGGAACACTTCTCCAATGAAGAAAGGCTAAAAGAGTTGGGGTTGTTCAGCCTGGAGAAGAGAAGGCTCCAGCAAGACCTTATTGTGGCCTTTTGATACTTAAAGGGGGCATATAAGAAAGATGGGGACAAACTTTTTAGCAGGGTCTGTTGCAATAGGACAAGGGGTAATGGTTTTAAACTGAAAGAGGGTAGATTTAGACTAGATATAAGGAAGAAATTTTTATGTGATGAGGGTGGTGAAACACTGGAACGGGTTGCCCTGAGAGGTGGTCAATGCCCCATCCCTGGAAACATTCAAGGTCAGGTTGGACAGGGCTCTGAGCAACCTGATCAAGTTGAAGATGTCCCTGCTCATTGCAGGGGGGGTTGGACTAGATGGTCTTTAAAGGTCCCTTCCAACCCAAACTATTCTATAATTCTATGATTCTATGACACTCTCATTTTTTTAAGAGGATTTTGAGGGACTGGTAGTCCTGTAATCAACATTGAGGCTACAGGCTATCTTCTCCTTTGGTTAACACAACACTGGGTAAATGCTTCAACATTTGTCTGGGCAGATTTTGCCATTAAAAAAAAAAAAAAAGTCGTTTTTAGAAATGGCAGGGAAGGAATCAATTCCTAACTAAGTAACAAGGGGTGTTTTCTCAATAACAATGCCTTTTAAACAGCCAAGAAACACAGGCAGAATAGTCAGGGACAAAGCTTGTCTGCAAGGTACCAGACTGGAAAGTTGGCACATTAGTGCTAGTTCCTATCACAGCTTTCAAACAGTTTCTGTCATAAATGTTTAATTTAGTTTTTTTTCTTCGATTACATTCTTGCACGGATAGACAAGGGAAAAATGTCAGACTTGCAACATATTTTGACATGCTAATTTCCATGGGATAAAAATCTTGTAGGAGGCCTCGCTGGAGCAAGTGTCTTCAGTAACTAACTAAACTGATGGGTGTTTAAAGAATTAATGATTTCATGAACCTATTTTTCTGAGGGTGGCTTTTGATATTTTGTTGGAAGGTCTAATGTATTTTTTTTCTTCCAAATACCCTAGGTTTAAAAACAGAGAAATGTAAAATATTTAAATGCTATTTCAGAATACTTTGCAGATATTTTGCCCTTAACCTTTTAGGGATACTTTGTCCTTGTTGATGAGGAATTGAAAGGCACAAAAAAAAGTAAGTGGCTAGTCAGGAATGGGAAGTCAGTAACACAGTATGACACAGAACACCACCCATGCTTTAAGTTGAACACCTCTCTGTATACCAGACTCCTCTAGAAAATGTAGGGGCTCTCATGAATTTTTAATATCTAACACCTCTTCCAAAAGACCTCTCCAAACCCTTCTGTCCAAGGAAAGATTTGGGACTGTAATGGTTTATATTTTCCAAGTGCACGTCTGTAACTTACACTGCTTATCCAGGTTTCCATCTGCCACACAGTAAGGTGAAAACTGTGTGACACTGAAAGCAGCCTGTTCTGTAGCAGTGAATGGCTCATCCCATTGGATGCTTTTTGGTCCAGTCAACCACAAGGACAGACTGACAATTCACAGAAACACCTGGAGGAGCAACGACTTTACATCTCACCTCCAGCTATTCTTTTGCTGTGGAGCACAGAAAGCTCCTCCTATATTCTGGTTTCTCAGAAGCAACCAGCCCACCTCTCACCTTTGCTAATATGTACCTGCTATACAGTGTAGACAGACTGAACTGCAGTTGCTTCTGTTCAGGTGGTCCCCAATCATCCCCACTTCACTGTACCAAAACAAAATCACCCTTGCTCCAAAAAACATCATTCTGGGTGGCAAGAGGCCTTAGGAAACAATAGAAATTGTGATAGTCAGAAATGGAAGGAATTTGAAAATACCTATTCATCCTTCAGCTAAACTCATATCACCTTTTTTTGGCAAGTGTAGTGTCCTCTTTAATCCATTTTTAAACCCAGATGACCAAAGAGACTGCATAGTTTGCTTGTTTCGTTCTCTCTAAACTCTTGGATTTAATAGAATGAAATATGAATGAAATGCAAGAAGCCAGACCCTGCAGATTTCAGCTATGTTTCTCCCTGGTGTTCTGGGGATATCTTCCACATGTTATAATTCTTCTGCTCAATGCTAGGTTTGCTTCCATTTTCTACTCAAAGTAACGCAACTCACTTTTAAAGCACTCGGTGACAAGGACAGTTCATGAGGACAGCTGTGCTCCATAAAGACAATTCAGCTACATAAGCCTAATTCAGTGTGCATAGAACTGGAAACTTTTTGTCTGAAGAAGCTGGGGGTAGTATCACATCCTACAATGTGGTAAACGAATGCAGAATCTGGACCTCCTTGTAATTACTCCTTTGAAGAATTCTGTTCAACTCAAATTTTGGACATAGACAGGAAAAAGGAAGGCATGATTTAATATTTTCTCATAACTGAATTCTGCATTCAAGAGAGGAGTACAGAGAGAAAAGAGAAAAAAATTCTCATTTAGTAAACCAGAGGCCTCATTATACACGTTTCAGTGAATAAAACAATGACTACTACAGAAATTAATGAGGTAATGACCACCGCAAAAAAAAAGCAGCCTAGCCTTAGATCTGAGCTTTTCTGTGGTTTGAGCCAACTCACTCTGCTTCACAAGCAGGCCACACTAAAAGTATATAGGGCCAGCTCCTATTGCTCAGCTAATGAATGATAATCTTAAATCAATAAACCAACAAATCAGTTGTTTTCATGCATTAATTTTTTCCCTTGTCCCAATCCATTGACATAGCCAGGGTCTGGTCAGGAAAAGCCAGGCATGGAAAAAAGAGAGATTGAATTAACCTCTCAGCTGAGGGTTTTTTCTTTGTCAAGGTTGAGGTGCATAAGTAAGGCAGATAATCTCACAGCTTCCACACTCCTTGAACAATACCGCACTTAAATATCTAATGCAAATAACTTTTCCTAACAACGCATTCCAGTTGTACATCATGCAACAGATCAGACTTTGGATCTAGCCTGACTGCCAGCTCTCTGGTTACACAAGTAAGCAAATTTTTCTTTTACCTTGGTCTATATACATATGTCCACTGATGTGAAGCAGCAAGTTATGTCCGAATTAGGGAGAAAAAGAAGTTCATTTGAAATGATCTAGTTCAATCAGAAGCCATGGGCTTGTTGCAGTCGTTCTTGTGTGGAGTTTTACGGTGTATGTGATCCAAGAGGTCGCAGTCTGTAATGGTCCTTTCTAGCCTTAAAAGTCTGTGAATCCCTCCTCTACTCAGTCACTCTCTCCTTACAGGAATGTCTTAATCTCTTACTGTATGCAACAGTCAAGAAATGGATGGAAAGGGATCCTTCTAACTAAAAATGCAAATTTAAATATACATCATTTATGATTTATGCACAAAAATCACACTCCAGATAAAATAAAGCAAAGTGTAGACATTGATCATTTTTTTCAAGCAATTGCTTGTAAATTTAGTAAGCTGTCTGCCTTTTTATACTTTTCAGTCTGTTCTCATTACAGACATGGCATAAGGCTTTGTAGTAAATTTGGAATTTGCTGAGTGAGAAAATGAAGATTTATACAAAGCTAAATTGAACAAATGGTGAATAATTGATTTAACTGACCTGACAGCTCACACTGTGCTTGTAAATAATACATAACTTTGTACTATACTGATAATTTAGTATTCTGTGCTTCTAGATTCCTTTCGGTAAGTTACTGCAAGGAGCAAATGATCTTTGACCACCCTAAAAAAGTAAAAAATATGCTTACTGAGCATATTCTGGTACCCCAGTTGTAGGTTTCAATAGTCTGATACCATGCTGATAAAGCATCTTCTTAAAGTCCCTCTGCCCTTTTGTCTTTTGTCTCCAAAATATTGTTGGAGAGATAACATCAATTAACTATTTCATACTATACCACTAGCCACCAGCTCCCAGAGTCAGATAGTCTCTGTGTAAATTTACCTAGTACCACTGCAGTGAACAGAATCACAGTGACTTGTAACAGCAAATGCTCGTGCCTATTCTGCATTTCCTTTTCTTTCAACATATACATCTGAACTCTTAATCAAATGCATAAGCACAAGCTATTGTTAAACTGGTTCTTGAAGTACACATACAGCCCTAAACTGATATATAAGTCTGATAGCTTCATTGGCTTGTAACTACTTTAATAACCTATATAATAAGGGCGTGAAAGACAACCACTAGGATCTGGCAGCCTTCCATATCTATCTTGCAGGAGTGCAACTGGTTACAGAAAAACACAGAGCAGTGGAGAGTTTCTCCTGCTTTGTATTAGGATCTGTTCTCTCACCATTGAAATATATCCACTCGGAGAAGGCAAACAGCATCTCTTTAAGGCAGCAGGCAACATAAGGACTTCAGACACAGTAATTCTGCATCACATACGAAAATACAAACATTGTCAGAGTGAGCAGCTGACAGGCCTGAGAGCTTCGTGCTGTCCGTGGATCCAAAAGAAAAATTCTCCATAAAGCCAGTGGGAAGCACATACTTCTCCAAGGATGGACTACAGATCTCGCTCTTGGAGAGAGGGCTCATATATGTTACCACTTTGCTGAACTCTTTCTAACAACCTTATCTGTGGAAAGTCACTGTTAATACATTGTAGCTGTGAGCTGAAGCACATAGCTAGGAATTGTGAAATTGCGATTCCCAGTGCAATTTTAACCCAAACTGCTGCACTTCTTTCATTTTAATATTGTATCATTTTTATGTCTTAAGGTTTCTGTGCAGTGTGGCTGAGATGATAGCTGCAGAAAATTTCTGGGCTTGATTCCAGCTGCTTTCTCTGAAAGCAGAAGACACCATTTTTCTCTCTGTCGGATGATGTTCATGTAAGGATGTACCTACTGTCCCTAATGGTCATTCTGCCCTCTGACTTCTCAAATTTGTCCAATCCTAGCACGTGAAAGTCCCGATGTAGACTGCACATCTGGCACATGCCTAGGTAAGGAGCCTGGCACTGGGTGCAGCACAGGAGCACGGCTTTGAGGACTGGGCCCCATGAACAGGGAGATGTTGCCTGGCTGCAGCCCAGTGCTACAGCATCTCTCCTTCTTGTCCCCAGGCAAATCAGGATCTGAGAGATGAGTCACGGAGTAGAAGAGAAGCTGCAGCATGGTGCCATATAATCATATGAACTCTAGTCCAAAGAGCAGGTGGAGGGAGTTCATTGCTCAAGTCTCATCTTCGGTGCTCAAGACTCATCCCTTGGTCCCTCTGGGTTTTTTTGTTCCTGGCTTGTCAGTTTTTTTCTTCCCTATTCCAGCCTGGATGAGGTTTTCCTTTAAACACCCCAAGAGATGGAGAAGAAAATTAGGGCTTACAGAACTAGTCAATATCTAGACTCAGTGATACCAATGTGATGCTGGTAGAAGATAGAGCAGCCAAAATTAGAATGACCAGGTTTATGATGAGCCAGATCACTGCAAGAGCTTTGATTAAATGGGGCTAAAGCCCAACAGACTGGACCTACAAAGCAATGGATGAAGAAGAGAAGAAAGGCAGAGAGAAACCCGCAGAAGGGAGAACTGTAGATGTCTGTGCTCCCTGTGTACACCCCACAGACACTCAGCTGCAGAGCTCTGCAAACTCCCTGCTGAGCCAGACCTTCCCCCTCTGGCAACAGGTTTTCAAGGGAAAGTCCATCAGAAACTAGTATCTCTTTTGTCTTTCCTTTTATCATGGGCCGGGTCAAGTAGATTGGACAACAGACATGACAGGGCCAGCTGACTTTGCAATGATGAATTTTTCGTGCTGATTTCTCAGCAAAGATTAGCAAAATATTCTGGGTTTGTTGCAACAACCTTTTATTTTATGTACATACCTGACATTCTCCAGTACATCCCCTCGTATAAAGATTCTTGCTCTTCTCACAGTAAAGCATCATTGTCTTGCTATCCCATAGCCTTCCTTGTATCTGATTTCATGACCGATTTTTAGGCTTTCTGCTGCAAAGGCAGCTCTTAACATGGGAGGTCCCTTCTTCCACAGTAGAATGAACAGCGGTAGCTGCTGGTAGACTCCAGTGTGAGTTGCATGGGTCTAATCCAGAGATAGATCAGTGCTGCTTGTTTTTCTAGGGTTAGGTTTTGCTTTTATCTTGTAGGTGTTTATGTTTCCTCATTCCATGTTTGCAGGCAGGAGAGAACGAACAAAGTCCAGATCCTTTGGACTCTGACCCCAGAGGAATGACTGCTTCCCCTTTATAGAGAGAATTTGCAGTAGCCCAATATTCCCTTCCTTCCCCAACACAAGGGATGGTGTGTGCTACTGTAACAAAACAGATGTTTTATCTAAAAGCTTTTGAACCTTACAAATGAATCCCAAATGCATCATCCACCTCAAGTACCAAAAGGAGCTAAAGCATAAAGAGACTCCTGAAGGGGGGAAGGCACCACTTCGATACTGCTGAGAGAATGACAGGGAAAAGGGTCCAACACTATTTTAAGATCACAGAAGAAAGGAGAGAACCTGCAGAGGTTTTCTGGTCAGCTTGGAACAAGGAAACAAGGATTGAAGAGGACTAAAAAAGTGGTTTTGCACTTTTTAAAATCCTTCCAGCAAAAGACCAACACACCCATTACCTTGTTCTCTGCACACAGAGAAACTGAAGCAAAGCACAGGCAGCAGACGAAAGCTTTGGTGTAGACAGGCGTGCCCACACACATGCATTGGTGGCAGCAGTGTCCCCACTGAAAGTCTATCTCCAAGGTCAAAAATTATATTCCCTTCTCTTGTTGTAGGTGGGGAGATGCTTGACATGCAGACCCAGCCAAATCCCCTTTCAGGTGCTTCTGTCTTTCGTATTTCCCAGGGACCTTTGTTTCTTCTTTCAGTCTAGTTGTGTTGAAATAACTTACCAGATTCAGGCTGGGTCACAGCCATGCCTCCGTTTTCCACCATGCAGGATGTTTGAGGCAGGGCAAGCTGATGATCTGGATGAGTCTGCCTACTCCAGGACAAGTATACAGCACCTCAAATCCAGATGCTTTTGTTCATTCTTCTTCATTGAATCGCATCGCTCCCTTGGAGACTATCGGTCATCTTCTCCCTCAGAGCTCTGGGAGATGTTTCACCCAGTCTCTTCCTCTGGTGCCAGCTGCCTTCAACCTATTTACTAATTCATGGGCAGGGACACAATCCTCTCCCTCCCTGCTTGGAGGGGAAGACTCCTTGTCCCATTCTTGCTCCGAGGTCAGCTCTGGTTGGAAAGCTGATCTTTGTGTTGGGAAGGGCAGTGGTGAAGTACTCTCCTACTCACTCCCACTGGTGAAAGGCCCTGCAATTTGGGGACCATCCTGTTTCACTGCACCTGAAATGCTTTCCTTTCTCACAAGGTTTCCCGGGGTTTCCAGGCGTTTCTACTTAATTACAGGCCTCCTCGTGGATGGGATTTTATTCTGTCTTGACAGGGTGAGATTACTTCTCAGAAGTCCATCTTTCACTTGTAAAGGGATGGTTTATTAATTAGCATAATTTAATATTTATACAGCATTCTAGATGTGTCTGGTAATTTGGCAACATAAAAAAGGCAGTCCCTGGTCTTAAATGTTTACAGAATGTTTTTAGATGACACTGTAAGAGATAAAAAAAGGCCAAGGCAAAGGTACAATCTGAAGTATGAACATACAAGAACATGGAGATGTTGGGTTTTCAAGGCATATGTCTTCTTGGTTTTATTCGTCTTTGTAATATAGACTTGTGGTTTATAAAAATGTATTTTAATATGCATATATCACTTAGGAAGATAATTGAACATAAGAAATGTGTCACGAAAGCAAAATAAAATAAAGCTAGTATCCAACTTTCAGAGGTTCTAGCACAATAGAGTAGGTAATTCCTTTAGAAAGAAAAATCCAGATGACCTAAAGAGTAGATATGTTTCCACAGATTATGAAATCCTCTTAAAAATGGTAAACTTTTCAAAAAAAATACTTTTGAGTGTGTTTTATTTATACCAGGTTTTCTGAAGCAGTGTTACTTTTCATAGCTTTACTGAAAAAGCCTGAAGTGCAATAGCCCTTTTTTTCCTCTGTAAATAGGAGTGGTGATTCCAGGGTTTACATGTTAATCCAACCTTCAGGCTGTAAGGAAAACATAAAGTTTACGGGACTCTCAGTAGCATTCTTGCAATGCTGAACACAACATTGTGGGAAAGGAAGAAGTGTATGTTACACGTAAGTGAGTGAAAAAGTAAAACTAAGTCAGTCAAATGGGAGTCTGAGTTAATCGGGGGTAAGTAATCAAGCCAAACAAGGCAAGTAAAACTAATGGCAGCTGTAGAAGAGTTAGCAAAAGTAGTTTTGTTGTAAACAAGCAGCAAGGATGGGACAAATTTACATGAGCTGCAGAATTCCTGGGGTTCATCTGAAAATCATGTCAGAAGGTATTTAGAGTGCGCAGCCAGAATGAAGCAGTGAAGAGTTCTGCATATTTTAAAGTTTAAAATAAATAAGGTATTCAAAGACTTACAGGCTAGCATTGAAAATGTAATACAGATTGTGTAGAAAATATTTCCTGAAGGAGAAATCAGGGGTCATTAAAAGGTTACTTTTAACTAATGTTGCTTGATTGGTTATTAGTGTTCAGCTTCCTCTGAAGTGACAACACGTTAGGGTGACCGTTGCCCTCTTTCAGCAATTATTGGTGCTCTGGCAATTGCACTCAGTTTTAATCAATTAGAGTCCTGAATGGTGCTTTTCTTGGTTTCAAACAAAAGAGCCGACTGTTGGACCAGAGATGTCCACTTCTTTTTGGCAGCTTCCTGTTTTCTTTCGGAAACTTTTTGAAGACCCTGTCGGGTTCAAGAATGATCATGATGAATCCCTTCTCCATTATTATGACACTCATTATGTGATCCACATTTCAGCAGAAATCCATATAGTCAACAGAAAGCAAGAAGCCAAGAGCTGCCATCCTGGAGCAGAGTGAAGGTCCACCTAGCATCTGGTTCCAAACCTCCACCATGGTGTGGGGATGGCTATCTTAGAGAAAGGTTTAAGATTCTTATAGCTGGGAGGTAAGGGATAATATATTTCTCCTTTTCTCCCCTCTCCTACTCCAGTAGATCTCTTTTATATCTATAATATTTAGATTTTGGCTTAAACTTTGATGAATGAGGTTGAACAACAAGGATGTATTGGTTAGCAATATTTATAGCTCTGGATATTCTTGTTATCTGTATCAATATAAACCTTATCATAACCCCACTTATTCAACTCGGGCAGGAGTTCCCAGGTTCAGGTGCATGTGTCATTAATGATGCATAAGCTATCTCAAAGACAGAAAAAATGCTGGCTCAACAGCTGAATGTCCTCATGGAAAACATCCATGAGTAGCCTTGGATGGACACGGTAGTGCTGCACTATCAGCCGTGTGTATTGGGTCTGGCTGAGATGGAGTTAATTATCCTCATAGCAGCCCTCATAATGCTGTGCTTTGTATTGATAGCTAGGAAGGTGTTGCTAACACACCAGTGTTTTGGCTACTGCTGAGCAGTGCTCCCACAGCATCAAGGCTGTCCCTCCAACATTCCCCCCTCACCAGTAGGCTGGGGGTGGGCAAGATCTTGGGAGAGGACATAGCCAGGACAGCTGACCGAAACTGATCAAAAGGATATTGCATGCCATATGACATCTGCTCAGCAATAAAAGCTAAGAGAAAGGAGGAGAAGGGGCAGCATTCATTATTACGACGTTTGTCTTCCAGAGCAACTACTATGCGTACTGAAGCCCTACTTCTCAGGAAGTGGCTGGACATCACCTGCTGATGGGAAGTAGAGTATAAATCTTTTGTTTTCCTTTGCTTCTGCATGTGGCGCTTGCTTTTGCTTTATTAAACTGCCTTTATCTTGACCCATGAGGGTTTTTTCCATCTTATTTTCTCCCCACCCCCGTCCTGCTGAGGACAGGAGCGATAGAGTGGCTTGGTGGGCACCCTGCATCCAGCCAAGGTCAACCCACCACACCATGTCAAGTGGTGACCCAGGAGACTCCTTATCAGAGGCAAACACTCTGCAACACTGGTTTCAGGATACAGTTTTCACCAACAGGATCAGCTTGAAGTATTCTTATTTTCCTACCATGTGTTCCTGCCCCATATTTTAGCACGACATCTTCCCATCTACAATAACGCAGCAGCTTGTGTATTTGTGTTGTGAAGTGGCTCTGGGAACTGCTGCAGCTTGCAGAGGACCAGGCTTGGAAAAGCTGGATTACTTCCCTGGTCCAGTTCACAGCACAGTCAAGCAAACAGTTGTGCCTGGACAACTAGCTGAGGCTAGACGGCTAATTTCTCTGCTGCTGTTGTTTCATGATATGAATCTCCTATTGTTTCCCTCTACTTACCTATCTGTATCCATCTATTGTTGTACTTAGAGTGGGAGAGGGCCCTTTCTGTTCATGTCCATAGCAATCTGAGGACCATGGGGTTTGGTCCCTGCTTGAGACTCCTTCAATTCTTGCATTCATAGCAGGTGTTGAAAGACTTACCGCAAAGCTTATTGGAAGGCCATGTGTTATGAAACCAAATCCTCCCATAAAAGTCTTTTTTTCCCTTACATTTTTTAAGCTAAATATTGTTTTCTGTGTAAATCTCTAAGTGAAAATATATGTATATATTTTTTCATATGAAAAACCACTACTTTTATATAGACCTAGATATACAGTATATGATCATAGATTAGACACACAAGAAATAGGACTCAGAAAAATGACAGCTCAAGGTAAAAGCAACAGGATAGTAGATCTGGCTGAACATTTTCTGTCAATGTATGTTTTTTTGTCGTTGTTAAAACAAAGATTAGTTTTGGGATTAAGGAACATTTCAAAAATCTTTGAAAGACTAATTTTAATTCAATAACAAGGGAAGCTTTTTTGTCATATGTTTCTTTACATTCAGAGACTTCTGGTGGACCTGTCCCATCAAGATGAAGTGAGTTTTTAAAAACTTAAGTGAAAGAAAAAGGAAAGTTCTGAAAATTCAAAAAGAGAAATATTTACCAATAAAATGGAGTCTGCTTCTGAGATTTCTTCTGAAATATACTAATATACAAGATAAAAAGAGCAGAGAGTAACAAAGAAGTTGGGATTGGTTTTTACCAGTTTGAGGATATACTCAGATGAGAAATGTATGGGATGACAGCTGTAATTAAGCAGTTTGCTGCAGCTCTGTGGGGGCACGGTTTCACAACCACCCTCCTTTACTCTCAGCCACTTACCAAATTCAGGCTCTCTTCCCCCTATTTCTTCTGTTGGCACAAGCGTGCTTGTGGAGGTGCAGAGTCAGGTGAAGTGACCCGAGTGTAAACTATTCTGGCAAAGAAATGGGTGGTAGGAATTGGGGGAAAGAGATGAGGAATGCCATGAGAGAGCCGTTTTAAAGATGACCCTTTCCTCAAGGACCAGCCTGTGTTTCAGACAGCTTGATGTGACTGTGGGACTGCTATGACTGGCCCAAGTGAGAGTTTTCTTCCTGCCCCATGATAGCTTAAACTCCTCTGCTGAGAAGTGGCTGCTCATTAAACCACAGTGACCCAAACATGGTGACTCTTTCTATAGCTGAATTCAAGACCAAAAGCATCATTTCTTGGGAGTCTTGCAGGAGAAACCACGTGTCTAAATTTTATGGTGCTGTGGAGTCTATATAAACTTATGAGCTTGGACTTAAGATTTAGTAAAAATATAGTTGCTGTAGCTCACATTTAATGGATGAGTAGCTCACAAGGCAGCATATATTAGGGATAAAAATCAGAGAATAGGGAATTCGCTTTAACTACTCCCCAGAAATCAAAAAAGCCTCTTCTTCTTCCTGTCATCCAGCATACCTTTCCCACCAGATTCTCCCTTGCCACACTCCTGGGCTACAGCTTTTTTTTTTTTTTTTCCCCTGAAGTATTCAGTGAAATTGATGTAGTGGTGTAAAATTCAGTGGCACACAACTCGCAGGTTCATGGCATTTCTGTATTTAGAAAGCTGGTGGTCTAAAAAAAAGAAAAATTAAACCTCAGAGGTTTAAAAACAACCTTTGACAAACACGATCTCCAGTCCCTAGGTGTAAAAGATTTAGTAGGTAGCTGCCAGAACATTCAACTTCGTGCACTGAATAGTTAAGATGCAGTGATCTGTGTGTCAGAGAAGGGAAGCCTTTAATTAGCAAATGAGTCATTAGAGAGCTTTCTATTGACACCTGGCACCAGCAGGAGCACACCTGAGACTGACCTGGACGCTGTGTTTCTTCAACATGAACTGTGAAGTAGTGAAGAAACCTTTTTTGTTGCTTTACAGCACGCAAGGAGGTCTTGGCACCTGCAATATCATAACTTGTTCTTCAAAAAAATTCTTCTAGGGAAAGCAGGACAAAGGAATGTCTAACTGAAAAATAAAAAAACAACCTCCGAAAACCTGGATAATTTTTGCAAGAGGAGAGGGGCTGGAATTTAAAGTAGAAATGATCAATATACATCAGTGTTGCTGTGACACCAAGACAGTTCTTATGTTATCAGTAAAATACGGGAACTTCCTCCCAGAAGAGCATACAGTCAAAATGCAGAGTGGCATGTCTGCAATACTAATTAGTGCTGCATTGTAGGAGCAGATCTGGACAGCATGACAGGTTGTACCAAGGACTTGATACCCACACCCTCTGCATTTTGGGGCGGTTACTGTAGACCACCTAGAGTCTGTGGACCAAATCACAGTACTTAAGCTGTGGGAAAATTTTCCTTAGCCTTTGGTTCAAGGACAGTTTCATAGCTCATACTTAAGGCTAGAAAGCATACTCAAACACTGAAAAGTCACACAATTAAGCATTTCCTGCCTGTGTTGGTTTTCCAATGAAGATATCTGCATCTAAAGAGTCCCTAAATAAAAGAAAAGAAAAAAAAAAGTTATTTTGATAAGTAACGTATCCTTCAGTAGGAGAGAAGAGGGAAGCCTTTTAAGGATTGACTAAGAGATTTCTCTCTGCTGCATAATAAGAATTATCTCTAGGGGATAGGGAAATCCTCTAATCTTCATACAATATCTCAGCAGGCTTAACTTTTCTCGACAGATGCTCTGTTTTTATCCCACAAAAAATCACTGGGTCAGATCCTGAAGCAATCACTGCAAATTAGCAGTGATCCAAGATTCAGTCTACTGCACTTCTGCATGAAAGTGGTATTACTTTTCAGTTCATGATGCCATATAACTGATTTTAATATTAAAAAAATAAATATTTGTATTAATTTTTTTTTTTTTTACTTATTTAAGGCCCAATTCTCTTTTCAGCTTCGATGGCATAAATGTAAAATGGAATTACTCTCCGTTTACAGCCACCCTCCTGGGTCCTGAATTTGTCTGTTTTTGTGAAGAACGTCTGTCACATGCTTCTTCAAATCTCTTTTTCCTCTCTAGATAACGTACACAAAAACAGCGTGAGCATTTCGGTGGAGCTTTTCTGATTTATACTACCATGCTGAGTGGAAGCCCCTCTGTCTGCAACCATGGGCATTACACAAGTGGTAAGCACTGCATGTCTAGGATGAATCATGTGAATTGTGAGACCCTCCCTCACACATGCTAAAGGCTCAGATTGACAGCTTAACATTTAATCATGAGTTTTAATAAGCTTTTTTTTTCCCCCTGTGGCAATCTAGAATATTGCAGGATGAATCAGGAGCTATGAGGAAAACATCAAACAGCAAATCCGTGGGAGAGAGGCTGAGTCCAAGTCAATTACCAAAGCTGTGCTGATGTGACCATGCTGCATAGCTCAGTTTTCAGAGTCAGAGTAGAAAAGGTCTCCCTTGCCATACACCCATGCTGTGAAACCTTTAGAGGGGATTTTCCCTTACATTTTCCTTGGCTTCTGAGGACTTTGGATCAAGCCCATGTGCCACAGCTTACCACATCCTGGGGAAAAAATAGAGAGACAGTGTTAGCTTGACCGCATTGGTTGACAGTCACAGTTGCGAGACCCGGTCTCTTGAAAATCAGTGAGAAGCTTCTGGCGTGACCTGCTGGTGAACTGCAGTGAGGGGGAAGGAGCAAATATTCCAAGGAGATGAAGCAGGACATGCATTTGCATCTGATCCAAAATAACTGCTGTACAAAAGAAAAGTGAATGTAGCCAGCATAGCCAAGCTGGTATTTCGTGACCTTCTGATTGCAGAGTTCAAGATATCTTAATTTCTTCTTTGCTCGAGGCTTCTAAGTTGGGGGAGGAGTAGTTAGCAGTGGTGAAGCAGGAGAGAGTAAATTTCCTTTCTAAAAAATATTCCTCTTCCGGTGGAAGCAGTGTATTGTTTCTTGAAATGGACAAAGTTATTTTCTAACTTCCCTGTATCCTGTCACCTGGCCCTTCCTTCCTCCTCCTGATACCGCAGTAAAATACACAAACATACGACCTATGCATTATTTGCATCATGGCAGGATTTATATTCTGATCGAGGGTGGTGATTTATACTTGTCGGATTTTCTACCAACCACATTCCAGATGTGGAATGAATTTTACTGGCATTTATTAGTCACTAGGGGTGGCTGAGGATGGCTTCCTTTATACCCCTGACATTTATGCTCTGGTGTAGCTTCCCTTTTCCTTTCAGTGATGTTTTTCATTTAAAAAGAGTAAAAACAAAAGGAAAACAAAAGGAAAAGAAGTCCATTCTGTAGCAGTGCAGACATAATGGGACAGATTATGTTTATGGAGAAGGACATTTGGAACAGAAATCCCGTTCTTCTAATAAGGAAAGAAAAAAAAAAGAACTGATTACCTTTATTAACAAGCTGTTGTTAATGCTTCCAAGATTTTAATCACCTTTACAAATGTGGTGTCAGC
Organism: Harpia harpyja; assembly: GCF_026419915.1. Taxonomy (NCBI): domain Eukaryota; kingdom Metazoa; phylum Chordata; class Aves; order Accipitriformes; family Accipitridae; genus Harpia; species Harpia harpyja. Next base: position 68,138,497 of record NC_068944.1, read on the forward strand.
ATTGACTTTCTATGCTTGTCTGTTCTAACAACCGAGCTTTAAGTCAATGTGATGATAGTGAACTCTTAACTATTGTCTTACAAATTCAGAGCTAAGTGAAAATTTTAACTTAAAGGAAAGGTGTGAGAGAAGTCTTGCCAAAAGGACAAGAAACTACAGCTCGTTGGGTATTTTTTTACACATAGAATATCAAAAGGTTGATTTTATGGCCAGAGCAAAAGAAGCTTAGGCTTGAGACACTCCACAAGCTGCATGAAGCAAGGACCATGTTCAGGCTGCCTGTTGTGGGGAATGCAAGTAACCTAAGTTCAAGAGAACAATAATGTGAAATCCAACTTGCTTGTGGGTTTCTTGAGGTTCATGGGAAGCAGAAGGGAGCTGCTCTCTTCTTTGTGAGTGTGGTCACCCTGTGGTTTTAGCTTGTGGTCTGAAAGGGTGTAAAAACTGATCGGTGCCACATATGACCCAAAATTTGCAGAGCAACAGAAGGAGTGATCATGGAGAAAGTGGGTGGGAGAAGGGGGAAGAACTCCTGAGAGAGGAAATTCTTTTGGTAAAATCAAACAGATCTGATAGATAGAGATGGGATTACAAAGCCAACCTGCATTACATGGGGGTTAATCCACCCACTGGTATTCCTCCCAATTTGAAATTTGATTCCCACATTGCAGCAACTCTTGAAGTCCTGCCTGAGAAGTTCTTCTCTTTGCTCAAACCTGGCAGGCCAAAGGCTAAGAGGGGTCTGTCACTGGGTTGAACACTGTGTCTGAGTTTGGTGGGCAAGGTCTAATGCAAGTTTTGCTTTCAAACTGTATAATTCTGATATAAACAGGGTGTTTGCTGAATGCCAGCAGATGCTTGACTTTCTGCTTGATTCTGCTGTGTTTATACTGCCTTTCTTATACTGCCTTTCAGTGGGGAGATAAGCTGCCACAAGCATAATTCCCAGTGAAATGAGTAAGAGGGTTTCCATGAACATTGATGGAGGTTTGGGTCTGGCTCTTGTGACATTGACAGAGCCCAGACATGGTGACCACAGGAGACAGGTAGACCTATTTTATGGTATGGCTTCTTTAAGAATGTACCATCAGATTAGGTGGGATAAACCCCGTGGAAGCAGAAAACAGCTCACTGAAGTTTTTCACAGATGAACTCAGTGTGAGAGCACAGGATAAGTATAAACAAATAAGTAAGCGAAGAAGTGGCTGGAGCAGATAAGAAGAACAGCTCAGGGAATTATTTATAAGACATGAGAAAGCAGACAGCGTACGTGATGGGTTTAACTCTGATGGACCCATTAGCTACAGGCAGTAGTGAGTTTAAAGAGTCCAAAATCCCTATGACAGCTGAGATCAATGGGAATCTGTTCTCTCTGGTATTTATTAGATGAAAGTTAGGTTAATGGATTAACTTGTCAAATGAATTTGATAGTTGGTTCATATAGTAAATACTAGCCCTTACAGGAAAATATTAGTTGACTCTCTTGACCATGACCTAGCACATTGAAACAGGACAGCTCTTTGCCCTGTGTTGCTTTTGAGAAAAATAAACAAATTGTGTAAGTGGGTTTGGGAGTCTGATGCATATGTTTGTGAGGTGGATGAGATTATTTCTCATGGCCAATAACCAAAACAATAACAATAAGCAAAAAAACCCAAAGCAGCTGACACTGTGATTTACCTTTACAGGGATGGACTCAAAACAAGCATGTTGCCACATGGGGGTTGATTCACTGATCCGCCAAGACCAGCGTGAATCCTCATTATCATTTCAACAGGTGCTAGATCAAGCCTCAGCTTCTCAGACACTGTGCTTCAGCTCAGCTGGTGAAGTTGCCTTTCCCATTACAGTCTGCGGGACAGAATCAGGGTCAGTGTCAGGCGCTCAGCAAAGCAGATACCTGACTGCTGGGTACAAAAATGCTCACGGTGCTGGTGCTTAGTTTGTGTACGTCAGGACATGGGACAGGCAGGCTGGGGTCATGGGATAAGTTGGGATACCTGTGGAAGGGAAAGGAAAAGCAACAATTCTGCCTCCGTACATCTCATCACCTCAGCTGCATCCCCCCGGTGCAGCCCTGCACCCCTGCTCAGCCTCTTCCCTGTCTCATCCGCCACCTGCAGCCGGAGCAGCCACCTCTCTGATGGGCAGCACAACTCTGTTCTGCCTCTGAAAAGCCTTGAGCAGGCCTAAGTTGGAAGCTGCTGTGCTAAAATCAAGGCAGGACAGTAATGGTTATCTGACGGTGCTTCTCATCCCTTTTATATAAAATAAAAGGCCAGCAGCATGCAGTCAGTGACGAATTATTTCTTTGTTTCTGGACTAACAACCGATGTCACAAGTGTTGAGAATCCCACTTCCATTAACAGCTGGGTCAAGGTGCATTGCGTTTTAATCCTGTATGTTTTCTGTATTAGCTCTATCACAGTCTGCAATGCTACAGTTGTGTTTATAGCCATCTATATGCCTGGTCGGTTTTCCATATTTTCCCCCCACTGTGTGCCGTGGTATTCAAGATAATGCTGCCTTTAAAAAATACACTCTTGAGATGCTGAGATCTCCAAGTCCTGAAAATGAGCAGAGTCACTAGTAGGGATTGACCAGGCTTTATGCTTTTGGTGTGAAAATTGCAGCAAGCCAAATGTTCTTAATGATCCCCAGAGGACGTTTCCAAGGCAGGAAGAGCAGCAACTTCCCAGTCTCACTAGGAAACAACTAGGACCAGTCAGTCAAAGAGCCTGGGGAGAATTTGAGGTCCAAAAGTGAACACACACAAGGCAATGCCTGCCTACGGCATACCACAGCAGTGATGTCCTGCCTGATGTCATGAAGCACGTTGAGGCTCCTGAGCTGGGTCTACCATCAGGAGGCTGGCAGGGCGTTGTGCTGAATCCCAAAACACAAGAGGAAGCAAACTAATAAAGCTGCTGGGGCTTGCAGCTCTCTGCAGCACTTCAGCACAGTCCCATCCACTCAGGCGATGTGCTCTGTGGGATATTCCCAGAACTCCTCTTCTACTCAGCTCTCCAAGCTCTCATGTCTGTGTCTGAGCCCTTTGCTATTGTATTGGGTTTGCGTGGTAAGGTCTTGGTGGGGGGGGTTACAGGGGTGGCTTCTGTGAGAAGCTGCTAGAAGCTTCCCCTATGTCCGACAGAGCCAATGCCAGCTGGCTCCAAGTCAGACGCACTGCTGGCCAAGGCTGAGCCCATCAGCGATGGTAGTAGCACCTCTGGGATAACAGATTTAAGAAGGGAAAAAACAGTTGCTGTGGCACAGAAACTGCAGCTGGAGAGAGGAGTGAGAACATGTGAGAGAAACAACCCTGCAGACCCGCAGGTCAGTGAAGAAGGAGCGGGAGGAGATGCTCCAGGCACCGGAGCAGAGATTCCCCTGCAGCCCGTGGGGAAGACCATGGTGAGGCAGGCTGTCCCCCTGCAATCCATGGAGGTCCACAGTGGAGCAGATATCCACCTGCAGCCCGTGGAGGACCCCACGCCGGAGCAGGTGGGTGTCCGAAGGAGGCTGTGAACCTGTGGGAAGCCCGCGCTGGAGCAGGCTCCTGGCAGGACTTGTGGCCCTGTAGAGAGAGGAGCCCACGCTGGAGCAGGTTTTCTGGCAGGACTTGTGGCCCCGTGGGGGACCCACACTGGAGCAGTCTGTGCCTGAAGGACTGCAGCCCGTGGAAGGGACCCACGCTGGAGCAGTTCGTGAAGAACTGCAGCCTGTGGGAAGGACTCACGTTGGAGAAGTTCATGGAGGACTGTCTCCCGTGGGAGGGACCCCACACTGGAGCAGGGGAAGAGTGAGGAGTCCTCCTCCTGAGGAGGAAGGAGCGGCAGAGACAACCTGTGATGAACTGACCCCAACCCCATTCCCCACCCCCTTGTGCCAATGGGGTTGGAGGTAGAGAAAACCAGGAGTGGAGTTGAGCCCAGGAAGCAGGGAGGGGTTGGGGGGAAGGTGTTTTGAGATTTGGTTTTATTTCTCATTATCCTACTCTGATTTGATTGGTAACAAATTAAGCTAATTTGCCCAAGTTGAGTCTGTTTTGCCAGTGATGGTAATTGGTGAGTGATCTCTCCCTGTCCTTACCTCGACCTACGAGCCTTTCGTCATATTTTCTCTCCCCTGTCCAGCTGAGGAGGGGGAGTGATAGAGCAGCTAACCAGGGTTAACCCACCACAGCTATTCAGAGACCTTGGTGTGTAGATCACAGGGTTGTGAAGGCTGTTGACCCTTGTACTATGTCAAGAGTATTTTTGAAGGAAAACAACTTGGGGAAGCCAGTGGAGTTGTTATTGTAATCAAAAAGAAAATACCAATACCTGAGGCTGTGATTTGTAAAGAAATGCTAGCAGTAGCACAAGAAGGGACACAGGAGACTGAGCTCTCCCAGTGACAGGCCCAGGGCGTGGATAGTCCTTTCTGTAACATCTCCTGCAGAACATGGCAATGGATGTAGTTTCGACATCCTTGTTCGAATGGTTTATCACCTACATCTCCAAGCACAGGCTGGAAGGACCCCAGTCTGCAAGGTGCTGTGCAAACATGTAGACATTCCTGTACCAGGAGATTGCCACAGTAATGGTGTGTCTAAGCAGACAAGCAAGGCAGTGCTTTATTCACTCAGATTGCCCTCAGAGTTGGCTGGCTTGTGGCATACCTTAAGTCAACTTTGTACTGCATGCTGCATTTCTTATTCTCATCAGAGGCTGTGGAGGTAAAAAACACAGCCCTGCCTGCTTTTGCTAGACTTTCCCAGGCTTCCTTCAGAAAGATAAGTGGGGCCCTTGGGGTATTAGCAGAAGTAGGTAGAGTGTATTTCTCCCTTGGCATATACAGCCAGAAGCCAGCCAGCATCTGTCCTGGAGGTGAGTTAGGAAAGGATTGTGACAGAGGAAGATGCAGAGGCATGACCCAGAAGAGATGACTAATAAAAAATGACTTAAGAGCTCTTCTCCAAGGATCAAAGGTTAAGTCTAGGTCAATTGTAATAACTGCATTGCTTCACCAGTCAGGACATGTGCAGTCTCCTAGAGGAACATCTAAAGCATGTTCTCAAATGGCATTAAAGTGGCTGCCATTTGCAAAAGATTTGATTCCCCCCAAGTTTGACAGGTATAGTTTTACATCAGCCTGAAGCTTCTCAGTAACAGGGTCACAGAATGATTTCTTTTCTCAAAACCTTCCCAGTGAGCAAGGAATTTTCTCTGGGTAAAGCCAAGATCACTGAGTTCCCTGCAAGCACCCTCCCCTTTAGCAGCACGCCTTGCAAAATGTGGCAAGAGAAATGGGGAAATGTTCCCACTCCCATGGTTTAGACTATTATTGCTGCTCAATAGGAGCTAAGCAGTGTTTATTTACTTATCCTAAAAATGGATAAAAGAGTGCGGGAATAGCAAAATGGAGGGAGAACGGATGAATAAAGAAAGTAGGAGTCTGTCTGTCTGCACTATATAGAGTAGTACTGTGGAGACATACCCAAGCCAATGCAACATAAGCTACCCAAAGAATCAGAAGTAGGGCAACATCTTATACAGCAAGGTTTTAAACACTAGGATCTAATTCAACTTCCAGGCATCCTTTGTTGTCTGCTGCAAAACTTGGCAATGCTGCTGTGTGTTTCAGTTTCACACACTGGTTTGGGAAGTGCTGATTCAATGAGATGTTTTTCCTGCCAGTGCCTGAGCTTGCTGCCTTGCTGTAAATGGGAGTTTAGTCACAGCATTTTGCCTGACACATACCTGCCCACCCCATTGTCATTATCAGTTTAAGTTTTTCCATCTCACACAGGGGCACACAGTAAAAATATATTACAAAGGCTAAAAAGATTTAGTCATCATCAGCAGTTCAGTTAAGCCTACATAGTTGACTGCTCAGAAGAAATAAGATTCTTAATTGGATAGTTTTCTATCTCAAAAAGCAGTATGGCTTAATGTGGAGCCTCTCCTAATGAAACAACTGTCCAGAAGCATCAGTGGGCAGCACAAGGGGTGGCTAACTAGTCACTACAAAACCCTTCTGTCCATCAGCTACTTGCCATTGTCTTTTAAAGGACACACTTTTTTTCCTGTGCAACTTTGATTAGCACTGGTAGACACTGCTCATTTGCATGTTAATAGGAGAGTGTGGTTCCTTTTGGTCTGGCCAGATGATAACCATGTGCATTTTCAAGATGAGCTATCTGCAAGGCTACTTCTAGTGTTTGACAAAGAAGATGCGTTAATAGCTAGATGGAGCTATAGTATGGACAATTCTTCTGGGTTCTGCTTTGCACACTTGTTTCTTATGCCCATCTGCCTTTGAACAACCTTTTATTCAGATAGTGTTGCAGCCATGTTTGTGTAGTGTGTGCTAAATGCTAAGTGCGCAGCAAAGGAGAAACACAGGTTATTCTTATCGTAAGCACTACATATGGTATGAGGGAAAAGGTTCTATTCTGTTCTTCCCTATGACACTAACCTGGACTGGAGACCTCACTGGAAGCAAATCTATTTCACTGTGAAACTGTGATAATTAAAATGTCACTTAAGCTTAATTCTCCTCACAGAACTATTAGTCAAGACTTTTCAGACCTTTATATGGGGAATTTTTGCTTTCATTTACTCTAGTAGAACAATATTTGGCCAGTGCTGAGTGCTTCTGATAAACCCCCTATAAATATCTGTGAGAGGGCATCAAGAGTTGTTGGCAATTTCTTCACTATGTGCAACATTCATGGGATTATTCCAGATTTTAAAACAAATTAAAACTTGGCTTTAGATATTACAATGAATGAGGTAGAGAACTGAGACCATTTACCTTTTTTCCTGGTTGGTTTGGGAACAAGCAGGTATTTAGATCTTTATTTGCTATTTGAATTTATTAAAAAATAATATTTTACTGTACAAGTGAATGTCAGATCAAAGACTATTCATCAATTACGTATGGCACACACTCACCACAAACACTGATAATCAGAAGTCGAGGTGTATATTGTTTTTCCTGGCTAGTGGAACTATATATAATTTTCTTTTTTTTACTTAAAATTTTATGAATTGGCAGAGCCCTCCAGCAACTTGATACAAGAAATTATCTACTCACAGAGGAGGAAAGGGAAGCATGTGTGTGTAGGAAATAACCAAAACTAAAAAATTTGAAGACACGTAAGCCCTGTTCTTTATTCTTTTACAAAAGGAAATAGAGAATCTAGAGATAAACTCTGTGTCTGGTTAAGCTGTATCAGTCCCAGAGGTCCTTCCTGCCTGGCAGAGGGATGGCAGGAGAAAAGCTAAAGCACTTGAAACACATTATTTATTGGTGACCAGAGTTTATATATGTATTTTTATAACAGCCTTTTCCTGTAGTTGCCTCTGCATGTCTAAGTGCACTACTGTTTGTGATGCCTTTTATCTTGTATAACTGTCATCCCATTTGTGGGTGAAAATTTCATTTTGGGGAATTTCATTTTCCCAGCCTGTATCAGGTTTGCTATATTAGTAGCTCCCAAACTAGTATGCTATCGCTCATGAGAGCTTACTGCAGTCCCTATATGTTGTCTGAAATGTGCCTGCCATGTGCTTGGTGTTTTCTACATGTAATTGAGTTTAGGCTTGCAATTTGCAAGTGGTTAATGCTTAATAAAGGCTTATCTACCCCTACCTCAGTGGACCTAGTTGCTGTTCTGCTTGATCAATGACATATTGTCTTGCTCACTGCTTCTTGTGTCTGATCCTGCTTGCTGAGATTTTTCCACTCTTTCCCTTGCATGCCACTTGGGAACGTCCTAGAAAGAACTCAGACATCAGGAGACTGAATGGCCTGAGGGTCATGGCCACCACCTCAGACCCTCCTCACAGAAACACTGCCTGTGTTCTTGGGACTCATCTGAATAAAGCAAGGGAATCTGATTATAAATTTCTGCTGGCTGGAGGGACTTGATGCGGGCTTCAAGATCCTGAGATCTTCCTGGAAACTTCCCTGCATTCTGGTAAGCTTCCTGCTAAGAATAATACCCAAAAGCCTAATTAGTTTATTTCTCTTTTCAGTTCCACAACCCTAAAATGAGGTTATAGGGAACTAGTGTGAATGGTGACAGCATCGGGCTGAAAAGAGGTTACCTAATATGTCCAGATACCCAAGGCAGGATATCCTATACCCAGGCCACTCCTGATAGATGTGTGTTTGACCTGTTTTTAAAGACCTCCAGTATAGAGGCGTCACAGCATCCTCAGGCAATTCCTGTGCTTTGCTATTCTTATCATTAGAAAGTATTTCCTAATGTCTGACGTAAATCTTCCTTGCCACAAGCTGAACTCATTATTCTTGTCCTGCCCACTATAACCAGAAGGTACTTCAGTAGTTACCTGCTCACTTCCATTCCCACTGAATGCAATTTTGTCCTTTTATTCTGATGTGAAGGTGGACAGCGACTATGTTTACAGGAGTGGAGCAGACGTGTTTACAAGCATTCCTCAAAGCTTTACTATTTCTTGGCATTAGGGACCAAGGCCATCATCTCTAGTGCTGCTGTGTTCAAAGTGCAGTTTTCTTCACATATACATGGATCAGAAGAGACTTTTAAGGTTAATGCAGGCATAGACAATACAGGTGGAATAGCAAACATCCAGTTAGGTGATGCCAAAAAGGTAGAAGATAATTTTATTTTGACTGGTTGTGTACATTTGGTATCTGATCAAAAGTCTGCTGAAGATAATGAGGGCAAGTGTACTTTGTCACTTAAGACTGGGCCAACAAATCTTTCAGGACTTAGCCACACCTTTAAGCCTTCATCAAACCAAACCTGCCTCTTGGAGCAGCAAATTCTGAGTATGTTGAATACCTTAACATGAGTTCAGGCTCTTTTTCATTCAGCCTGGACTTGAACAGTCTTGAACCATTATAGACCCATCCGCTGTGAGGTACCTCAGTCTTGACACTTCCTAGCCTAGCACAGAGGTTGTGGTAGCGATCCATCTCTCCTAGCATTAGGTGACAACAGTGTAGTTCCTACATCTGACCTACTTGTCATAGAACCATAGAATAGTTTGGATTGGAAGAGACCTTCAAAGATCATCTAGCCCAATCCCCCTGCCAGGGGCAGGGACATCTTTCACTAGACCAGGTTGCTCAAAGCTCCATCCAGCCTGACTTTGAACACTTGCAGGGATGAGGCATCCACAACTTCTCTGGGCAACCTGTTCCACTGTCTCATCACCCTCATTGTAAAAAATTTCTTCTTTAAGTCCAATCTAAATCTACCCTCTTTTAGTTTAAAACCATTACCCCTTGCCTTGTCACTACAGGCCTCAGTAAAATGTCTCTCTCCATCTTCCTTATAAGGCCCCTTTATATATTGAAAGGCTGCAAGAAGGTGTCCCCAAAGCCTGCACTTTTCCAGGCTGAACAACCCCAACTCTCTCAGCCTTTCCTCATAGAAGAGGTGTTCCATCCCTCTGATCTTTTTTCTGGCCCTCCTCTGGACCCTCTCTAGCACATCCATGTCTTTCTAGTACTGGAGACCAGAGCTGGAAGCAGTACTCCAGGGGAGGTCTCATGAGAGCGGAGTAGAGGGGGAGAATCACCTCCCTCTACCTGCTGGTCACACTTCTTTTGATGCAGCCCAGGGTACGGTTGGGTTTCTGGGCTGTGATCTCACGTTGCCAGCTCATATCTAATTTTTCATCTACCAATATCCCCAAGTCCTTCTCTGCAGGGCTGCTCTCAATCCATTCGTGACCCTGTCTGTACTGATACTGAAGATTGCCCTGACCCAAGTGCAGGACCTTGCACTTGACTTTGTTGAACTTCATGAGGTTTGCACGGGCCCACTCCTCAAGCCTGTCAAAGTCCTGCTGGATGGCATCCCTTCCCTGAAGCCTATCAAGTATACTGTGTCAATACAGTCAGTCAAGTTCATGTGACGAAACATAGTCATCACCTTGAGCTGCATCACATGCAGTCTGTGTTAATTGCACTGAGTAATTCTCTGTGAAAGCAGCCCAAGGTGACTTGTGCAGATGTAGATGCCTTCACTTGAGACACCTACAATTAGTCACATATATCCCTCATGTGAAAAGAAGCCACAAGTATTCAATGCCAAACTAGAGCCAGCAATACAGATAGAAAGTGTATGAGTGATAAGGTTTGCTGTGCTTTCACTTGCTCTTGACTCACTTGATAGCACAGGCACGGATGGACAATCTTTCCCTCCATTTCAGAGGGCTCTGCATAGGTTCTGGTTCACCAAATTCAGTTTGCAGAAAGTGAGTTTGTCTTTGAATGAAAAAAAATGCTCTGTGGAATAACTTACATTACAAGGGTGCCTCAGAGTCCCAGTTAAAATCTGAGAATGGATGTGCAGGTTTGAAGGCTTTGTTTTGTAGAAAGGCAAATTTAACTAGCAGCCTGATTCAGAAATTCATCTGAGTGGTTTCTACATTGTAAATTTATCCAGGATTAAATTGGTAAGACTTAGCTATAAAACAAGAAGTCTTATGATTGTTTACATGTACATTGCAAACTGTGATTGAGAATGAAGTGGAAGTATTTCATGTGGTAGGTCCTCCTTGTCATCTCACTTTATTTTGACAATGATATGAGACTGAAAACCCTAAGTTTCTCCCCATGTATTTTTGCAGCTGTGTTTAAATTAAACATTTACTTTCTTTTAGCAACACAATGATTATGTTTTTGCAACCATTCAGTGTCATCGATGTTTCCTGGAAGATTGAGCTGGTTAGTATCTGGTGCTTGTTTAAATGAAAATGTTGTTGCTGTATCTTTCTTTTCCACCATGAGGGAGTTTGTCTTCTTGTCTGTAAACAGGTAGTTTGGGTCCTGTACATTGGGACTCACTGCTTTTCTTCACTGTATTTCAAAGCTCATTTTTTGCAGCATACTAAAACTGCTGCAGAAACTTCTACACTGTGAGGCAGAGTTTGCTGCCCACTTATAGGGAAAAATCTCAAAGTCTAGAAATACAGATGGAAACTTTTCATCAAAGAGTTAAACAGAGCCAAGCAGAAAATCTCTGTGCTTTCTGCTTTATTGCATGCAGAGGCTGGACACACTATCATTTTGTTAATGCTGCTATTTAGATAGCTCTTGTTGGATGTACTTGAAGCACTAAGAATCTTGATTCACAGATATTTTCTAAGCAAGGCTATTTCTGTGACATTGAGTTGAACTTGAAATTGGAAGTGTCAAATGAAGTATTTTGCTCTTTTCTATCTAGTTGGCTGCGATTTATCTATATGAAATCTGATCTGATCATCTAAGGACCCTAACTGGAGCAAATGAAATGTTTTATCACCAGGAATCACTTGAGATGACTTTCCAGAAGGCGTAAAAGGCTGCTATGATGGGCTGTCCTCCTTGTACTTGTGGATGAGATATTTTTGCTGCAGCACAGCTGCAGTACTAGGATACATGTCTGTCTTCTCTTTGTCTGTCCAGCCCTATGGTTTTCTGCTAGGAGATGAAAGCTCCTCATTGCACCTATGATCTTACTTTGGCCCTGTCCAGCAGCTCCCAACCACTTCAGACTACGAAACAGTGTAGGATATGATCCCTTGACCAGTTCACTACTGCTGCCCTTTTTGGCTCTGTTAAGAAGAGGGCAGAGCTGGCTCTGAGGCTCCAAACTCCTTCCTGGCCCAGTACTGAGAAATCCCAGAAGCTGCTGCAAGTTGTCCCTCATCTCATGATTCCCTTACTCTTACTTGGCTCATCTTTTGGCCTGACATCCCAAACTGATTTTATCAAATCTTCTTCAACTGTCTCAGCTCAAAACCCACCCTCTAGCTCCCTTGTCCCCCTTCCCTTTCCTAACCAGCTTGCACAGAAGTTTGGGCATGGTTTCCAGCTGGAGATGGTGTTGTTATCTCACTGCATCTCCTCTGTCAGTGAGTGGGCACAAGGGAGGTCACAGTCTCTTGTCATCAGCCTGGGACCCAGTCGTGCCTTTGCTGTCTGCCCTCACATTGCCTCCCGAGTGTGACACTCACAAGGCAGTCTAAGCTAAGGTCCTGTGGGAAGGGAGAAGGGGGGGTAGATTGGTATCTAAACATCTGAATTTTGTTCATTCTCTCATTTTGTCAGGAAGAGCAATTTTAAAGTTCTGAGGAAAGTCAGTCCTCCTGACCACTCCTCTTTGCTGTTGCTTCATGTCTGCACTCTGGCAAATGGTGAGCAGATTAAAATGATAGTCCCCATCACGTGCTCACCTTGGAATTAGGTTGATTACTTCAATCCCATCCCCAGCACTGGAAGAGGGCCTCAGTCATGACTTCAGGTGAGAGGAGAACAGCTTCGAACCTGCCTTCATGATGCTAAGCTCAATGAAAACAACTTTAAACCACAAGACAAGAGTAAGGTTCAAGTTGCTTCTCAGCTGGAAACTCTGGAGACACAGTAAACACAAAGCCTGCCACTGCCAGGGAGTTGTTTGTTTGTGTTTTTCCTTAACGAAGCTGTTCTTCAGAAAGGAGCCCTGCACTCCCCATCGTGCAATGGCAGCCTTAGCCACAGCCCCTGTTGTGATAAAAAAAGTGCTCGGAGAGGGGCAGGATGTGGCAGTCACCCATACCTTCGACTGTGTCTTTTTAAATGTCAATAAATAGATGCTTTTTGGGGGAAAAGGAGTGTGAACAAGCACCATTCACAATACCTTCCCTCAAAGGCAGGCAGCTGCTCCTGGCTTTGGCTGCCCACTGCAGACATAGCACGGGGGGGAACTGTGGCAGCCCTCTTTGGCAATGGTGGGCAGGTGTTTCTGGCTCCCTGGTCTTGTGTGTTTCCCACAAAGCATCTTGCTTATTTAAGAGGCCGGGTCTGTCAAGTTCCTGCCTCCTGTTGAAGTTCCCAGCTCTGTGTGGGGGGAAAATTTCACCTCTCTAAAAGGCAGCTGCTGGGATCCAGGACATGCTTTCATGGCAGCAATTCAAATTTTCCATTAGGTATGAGAGCCAGGGGCTTCTTCTGACATTAGCAAGGTCCCCCAAAATAGTTTTCTCTACCTCTAGCATCAGGAAAGAGCAATTACATTTTTTAACCCTTACCCCAGATCTCTCTATGCCAGAAAATAAAGAAGTTGTTAGTTTTCTTCCTGACATTCCTGTGTGTCACACCCTCATTACAACATCCTCCTCTAGAAGCATTCCTGTGCGTGAGAAAGAAAAGTGAATCTGAAGGGACTTTACTTGGTCTAACTCTGGTCAAAACTTCTGCCAGCAGTTACTCCCACGCATAGCCATTGCTCATAGGTAGATGTGAAACTGGAGTTAAGGTTTATCTTCTCCTGTCAAAAGGGCTCAAAACATCAGAATCAAAAAACTATCGGTAAGAGAGGAACACAGTGTGTGCTGGTGAGTTTGCTTAATTCACAAGTCAACAGCAGAAATCATTTCTATGCCAGGCACAACACCACCTTTCGTAAAACATCCCAGTGATTAATACATTGAAGAATGTGTCAGTTGCAGCTGGAGCCGTTGCAGTGTTATAGTCACTGGAGGGGGTATCATCTCAGGTGATGATCTTAGGGGATATTTGTCAACTCTTCTTTCTGGAGGGGTGAGCTTACATGAGCCTCCTGCCTCATGCACTCCTACCAGAGCACCCGGCTGCCTGCGTGTAAAGGGATGCTCAATCTCTCTTCAGGAAGCAAGCCTCTAGCACAAGGCTGCAGTGCGATCTCCTCAGCATGTTAAATACGTGGTGGCTGGAGTTTCACAGATTTTCTGTAATTTTTGTCAGTCTGAGACTTTAAACAATGGCTGTGATGAAAGCTGAATTTTAAAACAGGGTTGTGCTTTCATTCCAACTATATCGTCTTAGGAAGTTTGAAAGACATGTTCTATACTCTTGGTAAGAAAAGTCAACATTCGTAATTTAGTGGAGATACTATGTGCATTCCCTGAAATAAATACTGGAAGCAGAAAGGTAGGTGGAATCTGATGTTTACCAATGCTTGGAAGCTGGGTATGTTGTACCCATGAAAAGGGGACTGTTAGATACATCAAGGGGCTAGCACACACGTAGAGGTATATGATGACACAAGACTGTGTCAACATCATCATATGATGTTCAAGACTGACCAATGTCCTTCAGAGGTGATATATTTCCAAGCTGTTATTTTCAGGTTGCACAAGGAGCAGGTATCTTACATGTAGTGTGGAGAAAGCTACCCCTTTAAAAATCAGCCTCGTGGTGCTGCTTGTCATGTGAAAGTTTCAGCTGAATGCTAATGAGGAAAATCTGTTTTCAGTTAAGCCAATGTAAACTCAGGGAAATTTAACCGGGATTGGTGAAGTCACTTCAGATTTGCACCATAACATAAGTTTGATTGGAACATTTGCTTTCATGTAACTTTTGCGGCTTTATTCCATTCATTATATATGACCATAATTTATGGAGGTTCCACATGCACATGCAAGTTAAGGCAATTTGGTTTCTTTTATTAAGCTATGAGTCTGTTTTATAATCAAAGTAAATCAGGCTCATTTGCACACCAAAAAATCTTGGTGTGGATTTCTGTCTGTGGGAGTGGAGACAAAGTATCTTGCTTGCTGACTCTAGCCAAACTAGGCATTTAGCTTACCCAGTCAATTTTCATGGTGACTCAGTGCAATTCATTTGCTCTAGCGAGATATGTAAATGCTAATTTTTGAGACCTGTATTCCAATTTAATTCTTACCAACGCATGTATGAATTAATATGAAGGACTTCAGTAACATTACACTGGAGTTTCGCCACAATAATTAAGAAGTGAATATGGCTTGACACAGGTAAGAGGAGAAGCCACAAAGTAGATCACATCACGAAGCTGTAAATTTCCACATTAGCTTTGTCCTGGCTGTTACTTAGCACATTCTGACTAGCTGACTGTCCCAGAGCAAAAGCGCCAAGTGAAGATGTCTCCGTCATTACCACTTGGCCTCCTTCCCCCAAGGTCTGAGTACTGACATGCATGACAGGAAGCCTGAGGTCCTATCTCATCTCTGACCCTTTAAATGCTGCATTGACAAAAGGCATAAGCCCCTGTTCTTTTGAGTCTGCTGCGTGAGCTAAAACACAATAGCTCCGAGCTAGTTGCAGACTCATTGTTGTTCTGGCCAAATGACTCCATTTCGCTCCATTAAGGACTGAGTTATTCCTTAAAGGTTGACTTCTGTGCTAGGAATAGTAGGAATTTCATTGCTGAGGAGATGGGTGCATCCGACTTTTAGCTGAAGACAGCCTGCATCCTTATAAGTCCTCTATACATAGGGGAAAGGTGTGCTCTTCTTGCCATGTGCTGCATTCTGTTTACCTGACCCTGCCCACTGCACCCAGACCTGCCCCATGTATCTCCCAGATGGGAAGGAATGGAGCAATCCTGTTTCTCCCCTAAGCAGTAGGGTGAAGGGCTCCTGGCTCTGAAAGGCTTGGTTGGAGTTAGTCGATCAGTGTTGGCAGAACAACGAATGCATTTGTGAGTATAGTGTAGAAAAAGCTCTCAGAGGTGTCTGAAATCTCTTTTTCAGTAACACATTATCCTAGATAAAGTTTTAAGAATTGGCAAGCTCTCTGTAGACCTGGTGTCAGATTGCTATCATGTCAAGGATGTTCACACAAAGGCGGCGTACTTCTTTCCAGGCTCTGAGGTCTGCAGTACCTTTCCTTCTTTATCAGAAACTTTAACCCCTGCTGGTCTCTGGGTCCCCCATAAGGAAAAACTCTTTGGCACAGAGGCCTCTCTGGGGCTGTCTGTCCTACTTTTGTGTGGCAAAATGGGTTTTCATTCCTTTCCCCTTTGTGATTAGTATTATGGAACCTTCACTATAGAAAATCTCCACCCTCTTCCTAGGATAACAAGGAGAGGTTAAAAGACCACCATATTCAAATGTTAGAGACAGCAGAGAGTTTTTTATTAGTGAGGCCTTTTCACTCCTTGGGTACTCTCCTGAGTGGGGTCAACATCTGACCATTGCTGCAGATTGCATCTCAAAAAGCAATTTACTAATGGGAAGGCATCCTTCCACAGAAATCATTCAAAGATAGCAGTGTCTATCAAAACAATGAATATGTGAACAGATAAAAATGAAACACCATAAATAAAACATGCACCATCTTATTTCAGTTTGCCACAGGTCAGCCTAAAAGAGTTGACAGCTCTTGGAAAGGCTTTGCAAAACATTTCAGCATTAAACAACTGTAGCTTTGACTCCTAAATGCCTTTGTTTATCTGGGCCAACATCCAGAACTCATACAAAATAATTATCTACCAACACACAGACTGTTTTCATGCAACCCCTAGACATACACATAGCCATATCAGATCCTTATTACTCCTCTTAGAACTGTCCTGTAGAGATGACTGTTGCCTTTGAACAAGGTTAATGAATGCTTGATCCTGAAGGTAATGACAACTCCATTCTTGAGCTGGGATTTTTCAGATAAGACACCCTGTTTTATTACTGAGAAACAGGTCAGGAGAAGATATTTACAAATTCTGAAAACTTGACATTACCCCACTGACTATTTCCTTTAGAGTAAATATTCTTAAGTGGATGATGGAGCAATGTAACAGAGAGTATGTTGCATTATTTGCTGCTTCCAGATACTCCTGCTACATTGGTTCTAATGTGTCTGTATAATAACACTAGTCCATACTGAGTAGCTCATACCCCCTTGCCAATCTTTGTGACTAATATTCTGCAGGGGAAGAATTATACACTGGGAACCCTGTGTTTTTCCCTTGTTTTTTTAGCTTACTATTTTGAAAAACTGAGGACTTTTCAACACTAGCCAGATAAGATGTTCTTCATTCCTAACACTCTACCCTGTATCTTGCTTTTGTGCTTTTTTGTGTAGCCATGCTGCATTTCAGGGATGATATGTGAAGTGCTTACAGCATAGATGTAGCTGTGTACACAGCACATAGAGGTCTGGAAACCATCTTGAAAGGTACAGAAAGACAGTGCAGCACAGTGTGTATACCACTGGAGTAGGATCTATGAAACCTGGCTTTTATTCTTGGCTCTGCCACAGACCTCCCATGTGACTTTAGGCAGAGAAGTCACTTCACTTATCAGCTTCTGTCTATTCCATTTAGGCTGTAGATTGGTTTAAGAACTCTGATACTTAGCACAGTACTTAAAATGATATATCACTTTTTCAAATGGGTCCTCTGTACATGACATTGCTAATAAAAATCTCTTAGGGGTCCATAATCATGCTGATTACTCATTCCTTGAATTTAATACACCATTATCATCATAATCATTATTACTGTTAAATTTTAGACTTAGATTTTTTTTAGAGATATTCCATTTTCATTGCTTTTTACTCAGGAAGAAGTTCCCTTTTGAAAACTGCCAAGTATTATCAGTAAGACACCAACTGCCCTGGGTGAAGAAGATATGCCATCTGAAACTATCATCACTACTGAATTTCCCACCAAATAAATGCAATAGCTACACTGTTGATGCAAAAGGCCTAATGTAAACATGGAATGAGAAATAAAACCAACTGCAGCATACTGTGTAGTAAAGACAAGTGTCAATATAACTTTGGAATATTATAATTTTATGTTAAGGGAAAGAGCATGGCTAAGTTCTGCCATGCATTTCATTTCACACACATACAAATGGCATGCTGGGCAGAAGAAAGACATACGTGAATCATGTGAGAAATATTTTAGAAGCCCAGCTAATTGGCAAGACAATTAAAACGGGAAAAACAGGTCAGAACTAGTCTGAGCTACTATTTGTTCAAACTATCTGAAGACAGGTTTAAGAAGAGAATAAGCTACCTTCAGGGCAGAGGCAGGATGGATTTAGGTGTGCTCAGAATGCGTGTCATTCTCTGTAAAAGAAATCACTAATAGGGCTATAGCTAATAATGAGCCAAATCCTTGGCCTGGATTTCAAGGCACACATGAATACGTAGGGATGGGGAGAGCCTTTGAATTTCATTTCTCACTTTCTCTTCTGTGAGAGCTGTGGAGGTTCCTACAGATGTTTCATTCAGCTGGATAAACATTAGTGCCATGGGGAAGCTCCATCTCAGGCATAAGAATTTCAAGATGCAGCCTCATTGTGCAAATGAGATAGAGTTATAGACTGCTATTAGGATGGGATTTGTGACCATCTCATATAGGTCCTACTTAATGACTAGGCAATCTAGTTCCTTTCCTGATGTGATTTTCCTTGAGTCAAGTAACAGGGCAATATACTGAGATGGCTGTTGAGATCATATTCAGGTAGGACTTGCAGGACTTGATCCAGGAACAATGTGACACATCCCACCAAACGGACATAGTACAAAGCTCACACCGATATTGACATTTTTATTCTGTTACAAATTCCTCCCATCTTGAAAGCTTTAACAACTTTGCACTGATTTTGTGGAAACTGGCATGACCAGAATTCGTGAAAGATTTGTGTCAAAGCCACATAACTTTTGTGGTAGTTTCTATTTGAACAGAAACCTCATGGAATGTAATTTTAAGAGTAAGTCTGAATTTTTCAGAGTTCATTCAAAATTTAAATTAAGAAGCAAATGTCCAAAGATCCAGCTTGTAGGTTACTTATTCAGGTTTTGCTTGGGTACAGCCCCACTGCTGTAAAGGCAGTCACACTGCACTTTACACCAAGGTAGATCAGAATGAGGTAAAGACATAGGAATGAAACCTGGAGGTATTCTTGAGATTTCAGTGTGATCTGTCTCAGGTAAATGTATATCAAAGATGCATCAAATGGATCTTTAGTAATAATGCACTCCATTCCAAACCCTCCTTTGTCTAAAAAGGAAACTCGCTGATTTATCATGCTGAGATATAGTCTGTCTCTATAGAACACAAAAAAGAGATACTTCTCTTAACAGTGGTATTTACCAACCTTTACCAACAGTATGAAGAATACATCTCTCCAAATCCAGTCATTTTCCTATTTAGATGTGGTTGAAATCAATCAAGAGACCCAAGCTTGCTGTGTCACATGAGTACTTGGGAAAAGCATTTACTACACATTCCACACAAAAGACATAGAAGTCATTAATTTTACAGCATAAAAATATAAGTAAAAAATGTAGAAATGATCTTAAACTATGTGGAAGAGTAAAAAGCAATCTCACATACTCCCAATTTATTCCTGTGATTGTCATCTTAACTGATGACAGTCTTTAGTTCTCTTGCTCACTAACTTTTGTGGCTTTTGAATGCTAAAGTCAGATGATTGCGATGCTATGGCAGGAGGGAAGAAAGAGATAGACAAGTCAAGGACACATTTTTTTGCTGGATTACAAAGTTAGTCTTCATCACTGAGAAGGTACAGCATATTATTCCATTAAGTTTCCATACATACTCAAGATTTACTTATTCCTAAATTATCAAATGCTAAAGGTAGAGCACTTCAGCCAGCTCAGTCCATCAAACCAAGCCATGGTCCATGTAGGGGGTAGACTTTTTAACTTAAGCCTTGTAGGGACAAATCTTCATGATACCTAGTGAAGATTATTTTTCCTAGCAAAGTGAACACTATGAAGAGATGAGAAGAGTGGTTATAAGTATGCTTTGGGGATCAGCATGAGGATAGTGAAGAGCTACTTATGCTAAAAGAATTATTGTTATCAGAATAAATTCATGTTATCCTTAAATACATTAAGGCTGGAAATAAGAAAACCATTTCTAAACTTCAGTGTAGTAATATTCTGGAACTGTCTTCATAGGAATGGTCAGTTAAATCCACTGCGAAAAGTGCTGTATCATTTTGTAGAAGTCCACTCAAGTATGATTGCATCTGAAGAAGAAAAAGGTGTCTTTCCAGTCCTTCTTCTAGCAGAATTTTGGCTCAGTACCTCCATATTACTGCTTGGAAAAAAGTCTTTGAACATGTGGCTGGGGATGTAAGTCTCCATATGAAGATGATGGGTATTAATTTTGAATATTCAGGGTTATTTCACTGAAGTAGATTTACAGGTCTTAGCAGGGAGGAGCATAGACTTGCAAGAAAACAGTTGTATTGTGGACTAGTTGTGATTTTATTTTATAAAAGCTTATGTAATGACCTTCCTCCTAACCTTTTTGCTAATTTAATTCTGAATTTTTTATTAGAAAGAATTTCATTCTGAATTCTTTATTAGAAACCGAACGATGCTGAATATGAAAAGAGAACAGATTCTTGTGAAGAGCAGATTCAAAACCAAAACGCATTCACTTGACTGGAACTGAGCAAAGTTATGAAGTTTCACATATGCATTTGGTTGTTGGACAGTGGTTTTGGGTCACCGATGATCAAAGGTTATATTGGACTCAAATCTTTGATCTGATGTTCCAAACCCCTATAATATTAAAGTCAGTGAAGCTCTTGTTGTTGCTGGGCTGGTTTAAATCTGAGATGAGAGGCTGATTTAACCTGCACTCTATCTTAAATGCAAAGTGACATAATCTGAAGAGAGTGGAGAGTTGACTGGTGTTTTGGTTTTTATTAGAAAAATCCTAATTTCACGAACCGATGGAGTTACAGGCAAAGGTAATACTGATAAATGTTTCAACAGGAAAATATTTAGGGGAAAAATCTGGTAGCTGTGTTATTTTATTTCAAAATTTCTCAGTGTCATTGACAGAAGGAGGAACTTCTGGTGGGAAACATTAAAAAGATGTCTATTCCAGTCATGGCTTAGAACAATAATAATAAAAAGAAGAAGATACTGCAAATTTTATTAGAATACAACCCTCCTTGTTTCTTGCACAGCTCAGTAGAAATAACAAAATGTTTTAATATCAGTTTGTTTTTATTTGGGATCTAAATGAGATTCAAATTCAAATCGATACAGATTTAATTCTTTTAAAAATTTATTTATTTTTTAGAAAGTAGAAATTATTCAACAGTTCTGCCTTTAATTCTGTCTGTTCTGTGATGTTATTAGATGACACATTTAAGTTCAGTGAAATGTCCTGGGATGATATCACAAGGCATTGGATGTGAAAATGCAGCCTTGTAGCTCAGAGAATGTGAACAGCTGATGATGATAAAGACTGACATTTCAACAGTATTTATGTCCTCTTTGTTCGTGGGAGAGAAAAATAAAGAGAGTAGTAATAAGGGGCTAGGTTATTCCCTGTACAGGAAAAACCTGCTTAAAGGACAGGAAATTCCCATGGGTTTCCATTCACAATGGTTTCTTCGAAGTTATCTCACTGTGGGCAACAGGTTTTGCTGCCCCATTGAAATTCCTGTGGTTTCAACCTGCTAAAGCAAGAGACGTGTGCTCAACTCCAAATCTCCTTCCAATACCCTTTCCAGCTCCGCTATCTTCCCCCGCTAGCAACACAGCTCTTGCAAAGCTGTATTCCTAGAGGCAGCCTTTTTGACTATGCAGCATTTTCAGATCCTTCCCTACATCTACAGGTAGATCCAGGCACGTCAACTGTGTCCTAAGAACTTACATTGCTAGGTATGATGAAGTGGGAATTTTTCAGCTGAGGAATCAGAAGTCTGTGTCTCTAACTAAAAATTGCTAGATAGGGAATAGGAATTCAGCCAACAGAATGCAACTTAACCTGGATTGTCTGTATTTTGTCCAGAGCACACTAACAAAAGTTATATCCAGGGAATGGAGAAGTAAACAAGTTCAGTAGATATGCTTTTTAACCCTGGTTTCCTAAAGAAGCAAGGCTCATGGGATTGTTTTAGAGGCCCCACTGTTTCTCCCAAATTTATCAGCAAGTTAACAGTCTGAGAGATGTTATGTCCCTACAGGATTAATAGAAATGGGAGGATGTGAGACCATATAAAAGAGAGCCTGTTGACATGACAGCTAAAGAAAATGCTGCAACATTAACTTCGCTGCCGAAAGTTCCAGTCTGAGCTCACACTGCCAAGAACCCCTGAGGATCCATCTGACCATGACACAAATTCACAGTAAGCCTGACCTTACTTGTTTCAGTGCTCACAGACTTAATAGCATGCTTACAAAAAACTTGTACACAATCCCCAGATTACTAGGTTTTCCAAAGCCCTTGGTGTTGGTCTCAGCCCTTTTCCAACAGGGCCAAAGGAAATTTTTACCACTACGTTCAACAGAACCCTTGTGAGATGGAGGTTATAGTAACACACAATTGTGTTACAAGCACCTTCAGCATGTGAAAATAATTAAATCAGACATATTTTGAATAACCTGATGTGATTTGCGCTTATGCTGCAGAACATTTTTCAGCTTAAGAATGAGGTGGCAGATGCACACATGTTATTTGTGTGGGCAAGGAATGGTTTATATTTTCTAAAACCTTGTTTATCTTTACATTCCACTTCTTAACTGGCTTTCTCTTTGCTCAGTTGTTAACCTACAGGACCAGCTATTAGCAAACGGTGAATTAAAGACAACGCCAACAAAAGGTCAGGAGTATATTCTCCCAGAGCTATTTCATATCCAATCCAGTGACTTCCTCTTGCTCCATTTACTCGGAGGAATTAAGAGCAGGTGAAAGTGGGGTTGTGTGCAACTGATAACATCAAGAACACACCTGAAAATGAAGTCGTGAATGAATAGTTTTGGCCTGATTGCCCTCAGTCTGCTGGGTATTGACCTGTTTTATCTGAAGTAAACCTGAAAAGAACCATTCCAAGCTAAGGAAGAACAACATTATGGAAATGCCAAGTTACTTATTGCTATTATTATTGTGTGGCAAATCAGAACGAGCAGAGCGAAAACATAGAGTAGAAGCATCCAACAATAGTTTCAGGTTGTCCTCTGTTGCCTTTTGTTAATCAGCTACAGTGCTTTGCTTCCTTCTGGTTAGTGCACTGGGTTGTTTGTATACTGTAAACAGATTGCAAATCACACTTTGTTGTGTTGTGTGTAAGTCTGGAAGGCTCCCAGTAAGTCTGAGGAATAATCCTGCTAATTCTAAGTAATTGCTTAAAGAAAACAATCAAATCTGTTTCTACTTTTTAAGATGGTTTCCATTCCATTAAACCAGTAAATTTTGATGTAAATGAATGAACATAAGGATCTAGTATGCACAATTCATCACCTTCTTCCTCTGTTTTTAGAAGATTGAAATATATTGAGGAAAACACCATTTTAAATGTTCTTAATGGCCATTCTGAGACATTTGACCCTGACCAAATCTAAGCTCTTGTTGCTCTCACAGAGAAGGTACCATCTCACGTTCACAGTGCTATGTAAGGACAGTAAAGTATTGGGAGTAAACCTCCAGCGTAAATTACTCTGTTCACGAAGGCGTTTTAGTTTTAGAGAAAACTAAAACCTTTCATGTTAACAGGTAGCGTACAGCCGACATTTTTTCTTTTCATGCTCATTTTCATTAAGTGACAGACAGGTAACTGTTATAAATAACTGTAACATGAGAATATCCATCGAATTAGTGTGTAAAATGTGAAGAGGCACAATTTTCCAGTGTCAGAAACCTACATTGTTGTCATTCCTCAGTTCAGAAGTACATACAAAGAAAGGGCAAATTAGGTTTGACATTGCATTCAAACCTTTTTGACTTTGCCTTAGCAATTTATTCTCTTCCAGTATGCGCATTAGCCCCTGCTTTAAGTGACTCTTAGAGTATCTCCGTGTGCTGAAATGGTCCCTTTACTTTCTAGCAAATATTTTGACTATGCTTTTTTTTTTTAAATGAAACCAGGCACACAGCACAGATGATTACATTTTATCTGGTGATCATCTAATGTTACAGTCCAAGTTGAAGGCAGTCAGTACCAGTCTGTAATACACATTGCTCAAATTTAACTTAGCAGTCTAAGGGGCAAAACGTGCTTTATTTCACATACAAACAAGTGAAGACTATGAGAACAACAAATACAAAATGTTAATGAGTGTAAAAATGTCAAATATTGATCAGGAAAGATCTTCGTGTACTTTAAGTACAAGAGCTCCCCAACTAGTCCTTTCTTCTTGTCTGATGGAAGGAGGGGAAGGAAAGTGAGTGTACATTATAAAGAAAAGAGTAAACACAACTTTTATGGGTTAAATGATGTAAGTAAAGGAGGCAGCTAGTAAAACATCCTAACTTTCAGATGCCTAGGAAGATTACTGCCAGCATAAATATCCTTGGTGTATGAAACAATCCTGACTCTGTTTAAGTCTCTATCTCTCCATGTTTTTAATGCATCCCCATGTCAAACTGATATTTTGTCTGTTTTGCACAATCCCACTTTCATCAGACAACCTGTTACAGTTTAGAAATGAGAAATGCTTTCACAAAAGCATTCATTAAAACCTCTTTGTGCAGGCCACATTTCTTCTTTGTTTAGATTTTATTTTACCAAAGATTTTTCTATTGAGACTACCTCAGATCCTCTCCTTAAAGTTTCTCTTCATCGAGTGAATACACTGTCTGCTTCAGGCAACTGAACCATAGTATAGAGTCTAGAAGGCAGTAAATTATTGTAATTTAATCAGCCTCAAGGATGGAGGTAAGGCTGGTTTTATACCCTGGGTACATGCCACCCTATATGGCAGATTTTGAACGATATCATACTCTCCAGTGAGAAAGAGACATTGCGGAGAAAAAGAGGGTTCATGAAAATAGTGGTGATTTCTTAGCTGCAAAGTCCAGTGAGGACTGTTACACACGGAGATATCAGCACTGATTCAGCAAGTCTCTGAGCTGCAGATTACTGAATGCTGGAACACGTACAGGGAAGTATTTCTGGAGGATTTATGCTTTTTATAGTCTTTCTGAGGTATCTGCCACTGCCCACTGGCAGACCCAGGAGAAGGGGCTGGGCAGACCCTTGGGCTGACTTGCATTGGCTGTTCTTGCGGTTTTAAGAGCAAAGCGAAGGGGTTCCCAGTAAGTCTGTGTTTCTGCAGGTGAAGACTTTGCTGTGTGATTGACATCCTCCCCACTTTCGTACCCAGAATATGTTTTGTGCATCATCATACCCTACACAATGGCAAAAAAACCCTTAGAAATGAGAAGCTGCTGAAACCAAACAAGAGGTCAGTAAGACAAGAGCTTTTCTACCAAAGAAGTCCAGGGATATGAGGATGCAGTGTTTTTTTGTTTCCAGCCACAAAATACCCCGGAACTGAGAAGTGCTGCCACTGGGTTTCCCATTGAGCTGCAAGTGTCTCCCTGATAGTCTGTTTGATGTCTCCTGTCTTCCTACCACTTGCCTGAGGCTATTTCTTCCTCTCCAGCTTTCTTGGTGTAAAACTAACTGTTCCTTTTCCCTTGCAGATGCTGCACTTTCAGGAAGCACACTTACCTCTTTCCCATTTTTTGGAAAGAACAGAGAAAATGGTTGATCCTTTCTCCTGCTTCAGTATCCACATAGCCTGGAGGGTAGCAGTGTGGAGACTGAAATGGCAGCTTGGCTTCACATCCCAGGATTTCCAGAGACTCTGAGCCCAGCCACTTGCACCCAAAAAAGACAAGGTGGCTTGGCTGAGACCGTGATGTCAGACCGTAGCTCTAACAACCTCGCCATCGGAATGGTGCCAGAATAAAATTTAACCAGGAAGTGTGGCCACGTAAAATGCACTGCAGCAAAGAAATAGTTTAATTATTTAGTCTTCCTGATTTTGAAAGGTTTTTATCTCTTGCTATAGTGGCCTCAAGTATTTTCATGTTGGCATTTCTTGTAAAAACTGCTACCATTTGCTGCAATCATCTGGTTATTAATGCTGGGTTTTTTCCCCCAATATGGACATAGTTTGATTATAGCTCCATTGGGGGAGTCTGAGAGCCCATGGGTTAAAAATTGTAATTAAATACTCATGATTTCAATAATCACATGTAATTTTATTGAGTGTCCCTCTCAATCCAATTTCTGCTCTGCGAGAGGGATTCTCGCTTATTTGATGCATATGCAATTACGTATGAGAATTAGTTATGGCATTTTCTGCAGACGTTTAATCCTTCACCTTTCCCCCAAAAATGAAAATACAAGACACTCCCAACAGAGCATCTCTGCGTAACACATTAGTCACTAGTGTGAAGTTTCTTCACAAATATTAAAAAGAACCATTTCAGTCCAGCACGAACCAAAGCTCTGTGCATGCCAGCAGCACTAGCAGGAGTCACTCTTCCATTGATTGCACACATAACAGGCAAACAAGTGTTACTTCTGCATCTCTTTGCACTAATTGCCAACTGTGGGGAATGGATCTGCTGGTATGCTAATTTCTTAATGCAATTTAATTTTTACTTTTGCGTTTGCAATTCCCCTCTCTCTTAGAGACCCTCATAGCCAAAGAGGGTACTGGAGATATCTTACGTTTAGAATACAAGATATTATTAAAATATCCTATTACATTATTTTTAGAGGCTGATGGTCGATTCCTACGCATATTTATTGGCATCCTTGTAAAGTTTTGGTACTGAAAAGCTTAGCAAAATGACTCTTTAGCACCCCTAGTGTTCTCCCGGTACCTCAATACACTTTGCTTGCTTCCACTATTCATGTATGTTAAATGTCCTATTTAAATAAATAGGGTTTGCCTCTCTAACCCGTCTGAGCTGCTTGTTTTCCCTGGTTCCTGTAACATGGGAAATCTGGGATGTTACAGCCCTCGGTTTGAGAGCCTGGTCCTTTAGTACTGAGGCTGTAGAAGCCCACACGATAGGCTCCCCAAAGCTTCTGTTTCGGTGATGCTGATATTGATGAGCTCTTTTTTTTCCTCTAGAAAGAAATTATGGTTGAAAAGAACATCCTTTAAAGTCTACTTCCACATCAGAATTACTTTTTTTTCTGTTTTCTGGGTTGAAACAGTTGGTTGAAATGCTCGCTTTTTTGCAAAGAAAAAAATCACCTCTTTTTTACAAAATGGGATTTTTTTTTCCTAATTTTCTTTGGTTTGTTTGCTTGCTAAGACAGTTCTGTCTGCTGTTTGCATATGGATCTTCAGTGTGAACTACCATTATCTGAACTCCAATGAAATCTTATTTTGGTAAGGCATAAGTGTGATGGTGAATTTGATGTCATCAAAACAAGTCAGCTGGGCAAGGTCTGAACTTATACAAATTGCTTGTGAATTAAAAGAATTACAGGCCTTTTTATGTATAACCCACCACTAATACAACTGTATGTATGTATGGTTAATCCTCAGGACTACCTTTTGGTGCAGAAGAGGTAAAAGAACAAGCCATTTGAAAGCCCTGAATTTGACATTCAAAAGCTTGCTTGAGCCATTTTCAATCCCATTTAAAAGGAGGTGGATATTAGGCTGGAATTTTTCTAGCACCAAGAGAAATCATACTGTGAGTGGGTCAAGCAATAGATCCTTCAGAAATTTCAAATATTATTCAGGGAAACCAACATTTTTTATTAAGCACGTTATGCTATTTGTACCCTTGTAAGTATACTGGCAACTTGCAGTTAAAACACCTTATCCTGAGAATCTTAATGCTATAGGCTTCAAAATGACTGAGTTAATTTAGAAACAATTATATAAATCTATAGAAACTTCTTTTCCCTTGGGAAAAATGTGATCTGTTTGGAGTAGCCAAATTGTCTATCTCTATAAAGTGAGGTCTAATTACGTGCGTGGGTGAAGTTATAATAACATATTTTTTAAAATATGTGATTGTGTTTGATCATACAATTGTTATTACAATAAAATGGTCAGATAATGGAGTAAGAAATACCCTGACAGGAAATTTCCTACCCATAGTTAACATTTGGCTTTGGACACAAACTGTTCAAGGCTATATTCTGTTGGATGGCTTTGCACTTTTTTGATAATACCACATATGTAGATTAACTCTCATAAAACAAAACCTCTTGAATGTAACATATATAACATCTTTATCCCTATTGTTAAGCAAGGCTTAATCTTTCAGAGTGGAATCTCCCTAGAACTCTCTGACCTTTGCATCTCCTATAACACTTAACAGCAATAATTAATAATCATGACAACAAAAAATAATTGCTTTCCAGGTAGGTCTTGCATTGTGATCCTATATTTCAGAGTGTTTCTCATGAAAGATGTACCCACAGTCTTCTTTCTTCCAGATCAGACTGCATTGCATTTTATCTGTTTCACGAAGATCTTGCTGATTATCAGTCCAGTGTGGTTGAGAATTTCCCTGACTTGAATAGGACCATCCATGTGCTTAATCATGTGTGTGAGTATTTGCAGAATGAGAGACATAACTGTTTCAGCTTGGTTTGAATTTATAGTTGATGCTCACAGGACACTTACAGCCTGTAATCAGTACCTGTTACTGGAAATTTAAATTAAACAAAATATTACCTAGTTTACAAATAATATTATCTGTCTTAAACCTCATAAAATAAAATCTAGCTTTCAGTTCCACAGCAAATTTAACATTTTCCCCATTTACATTTGTTATCCAGACTCCCTACCAGGCAAAGACGACACACTGAGTTGCCATGTTTCAGGGCTGTGTAAAAGTGGGCTACATCTATTTAATATGCCTCCCAGTGTGCCTGATTTGCTTTTCTAGGCAGATCTAATGTTTAACATCTCATTGTTAATTTATAATAAAAGGATATTTTTACTCCTTTATCTTTTGATGGATTTAATACTGTGTCCTTCATAATTTAGTACTCTATAACCCTGCTGCTGAACCATTTGTGGATCCTGCAGTTTAATCACAATATACCATCAAGAACACTATAATGAAGCCAACTGATGTACTGAAAAGAGTAAGTCTTATGACAGTGAGTCCTTGTAAAGAAAACACACTTCAGCTGTTGCCACTTCTCTTGTTCAAGTTAGCATATTCTCCTCCAAGGTTATTTGATTTTTAGCAGATAACATGCAGTCCAGTTAATTGTCCATATAAAATATACTAATTTCTTGGTTAGAAAGAGTAAGCTTTCATCATAATGCATTCATACAGTAAATGAGACAGAAAATTAACTCGGCAACAATTATCTTGTCCCTTCTGCAGTTGTCCCAAGTTGTTCCTCTAACATTTCTACACTGACAATACCAATCTTGTCAGCCTGTGCTTTTTATTGTTAGACCTTGACCTGAATTAAGGATGAAGACATTTCAAATTTGTACAGGATCTGTTCTTATTTTTGTAAGAATGTGTATTGCTCTGATCCGCATTTTCTCTTGGGCAAACAAACCAGACATT
Source organism: Harpia harpyja (assembly GCF_026419915.1). Classification (NCBI taxonomy): domain Eukaryota; kingdom Metazoa; phylum Chordata; class Aves; order Accipitriformes; family Accipitridae; genus Harpia; species Harpia harpyja. The sequence goes on from NC_068944.1 coordinate 68,167,550, forward strand.
CGCATGCTAGGTATAGCTGAGCCTGAATTTCATAATTCAGCAATGACCTTAAGATATTTGTAATTAGATTTAGTATTCTGGTCCTGTTACAAGGTGACTTTCTAGTTCTACAAAAGAGGATGATGGCTTGTTGCATGTCTTTAAAAAATAATTCTATGTTCTTTCTATTCAGGATGCTTTTTGGGGCAATGGCTATCTTCCCTCACACAAAGAGCACCAGGAATATTAGATATGGAGTATTCTCATGTAACAAATAGCAAGTAGCAACATGTAAAATGGATATTTGAAAGTGTCCTAAGTTCACCTTAGCCTTACCTAGAATTTCCTCGGCGGTGCATGGAACCCCATAACCAGCACAAACACAGCTCCTGTTCTGCTGCTCTTGGCTTTGCCTACAACATAATTACAAACCAAATTACAATGCACTCGCTTCAGATGTTCTTTTTTTTTCTGTGTAGCAGACCAGATTGTGTTAACATCATGACCATAGGAACTATTCTACAATTGCAATTGTTTAAAACTGTCATATGGTTCCCTAATGAGTTACGAAATTATTTTGATCTGGTTTATATGGGAAAAACCCAACTTCTGTCTGTTAGAATAACTACACCCTGGCCAAATTAAAATTATTTGTAAATGTGGTAGATGGTATGGTTTAGCAAAGCAGGTGATCTTCTTCACAGTAAGGGACCTGGGAAATTCCATTCAAGAGCAAGTGGAAGACTTTAAAAGGGCAAGTGGTTTTACTCCTGACAAAACCGTCTAGAAAGATTTGGGACCATAAGAGTTAGAATATCATATGTTTAAGCTAAGATATATCTTTTTCATGCAAATATTTTGAAAACAATTAATTATCTAATTAGTAGTAGACATATTAAAGCAAGACTACAGGCTCATTGAAAATAAATCAAGTATTAATGCATCTTATTCTAGACACGTATGTTTTGAGATTATTCTATTTTATGAGTTCCCAATGATCTTTCTGTGACCGAACCAGCATTTAAATCAGCAAATAAAACAAGGAGCAAAACTGAACACTGGGCCAGTCCTGCAGGACACAAGTATCTGATTTGTTTTTGTCTCAAATCAGAGCACAACTTTGAAATTTGCAAAATTTTTGTTGCTATATTTTTTTAGATTTTCTATTGGCAACATCAGCTTTTTTGTTGTGATATTTAGATAAAAATTTTTAACGTTCATAAAATGTGAATGTTTTCCTTTTACTTACTGAACATTAAATACTTTTTTTTTCAGGTATATTTACCACTATCTTTTCCCATAGTGGTAAGATGGCTTGAAGAAGCTAGTACTTCGCAATCTTAATTTTTCATTCTTCTTCGAAATCTGAGTAACCACCCATTAGTCACAGGAAATCCACGGTGCATTGTGGGAAACACAGTGCTCCTGGGAGCCCAGGTAATAGGATTGAAGGGGGACCTAGATTACACCTCACATAAATCAGTATGCTAATAGGGAAATGAAAGATAATAATTTATTGCACTGATACAAAATAAAATATTTGGCTTATTAAAAAAGAAACATTCTGATTTAGGTTCAATAATTTATTTCAAAGTTTTAATCCAGGGAAAACTTATTAGAAATATTTTGATTTTACTAGAAGGTGGTTGAATTACTGAGGTTTCAAGAGGAAATTGTCCTGTTTCATAGAAACTGGAAGATTATTCCCACCGAGAATTCCCCTTTCTTTGTAACACCAAAGAACCTGGACTCTGTGTCCTCTGGCTTCAGGCTTTCAACCACATTTCCTTTTCCTCAGACTTTAACTACATGTTTGGAATAATTTGCACCCAGCTAAGCAAATGCTATGCACGCTAGGGGCACGTTGTGTTTTGTGCAGAGAAGTATCATCTGGAGCAAGAGATAAACCTGTGTTGCAACACAAGGTTGTTCTGAGGGAACAGACTCCACTGCTTGACAAACCTCTTCTTCATTCTTGTTAAGGCACTGCTTTCCGATCCTTAGCTTTCATCACATTTGGTGTACCATGGATTTCGGTTTCTTTGTATTTGGTATGGGGAGGAGGCTTATTATAAAGGAACAATAGCATCAAGAACCATCAGGCATAATCACGCCAGTGTAATTCTTGCACAGCGGCAAGCTTAGTGATTCACTGTGTCTCCTGCCAAATGTTTTGAATCAATGTGAAGCAAGCAGGAACAGTAATCCCATCCTAGTTTTGTCCTAGAACATTCCTCCTACCATCAGTGCTCCCCAGCAACATCTTCTGAAAACTCAGGTTAGCAGAGCCAGCACAAACCACAGCAGCTCACACATGCTCCAGGCTGCAGGGGTGTATTGGGTTTGCGTAGCAGACATGATCTGGGTACCTTTTGGACAACTCTTGCAAGTACCTGTTTCGTGTCTGCACATCTTGTACGCATGTTTAACAGGCGGTTATGGGACTAAAGCAGAAATGAAGAAACTTCCAGCCCCTCCACAGCTAACAGAAATGGAGTGAATGAAACATACCTCTGTGTTATTGAACCTGGCTGAGAGTCTTTTTGCACAAAAATTCTAACCAAAGGGCTGCTACAGGCGTAATCCCTTAACCCAACTCTAATACCAGCCTCAGAGGAGTGCAGGACCACGCTGACATCCTTTTGAAATTACCAGGATGGTCTCCTCTGCTGTTTTGATCACCTCCTATGCTCCCCATGGCTATTGTTCCCTCACCTGTCATTTATCATCTCTTTCCTTGATTAGGCTAGAGCTCCTGCCACCACCTCAGTGGCAGCATCTTTCTCCCTCAGAGATCCACTACTTTCCTGTCACTCCCAGCTCTGAGTCACAGCTCCCTCAGGAAGAAAGTGGGAACCAGCCATATGCACAGACCAGGCAGGCACACAAGACAGGCAACTATCAGTCACCTGCAGAGATGGACTTTTTTTAACTCAAGAGGTTAAAGACTCTCATCACCACATCCTCACCTTCAGCACAAGGAAAGATGGCAGTTTCAACATTGCATCAGCATAATTCATAACTATCTAATTTATCTTCAGGGAAAATGATATCTCTCCCCCTCATTCTAGAGAATGGGGGAAAAAAGTACCTGTTGCTCATTTCATGATTGCCATGAAGCTTTTAGGTTCAGTTAAGATGATGCAAAGGATTATAAGAGCAGGCAACATTCTCTCATGCTGGGGCACTGTTTTGATTTCACTCAGCTCTGTGAAACCCTGCAGGAGCATATAAAGGGCTTAAAAGAGGGGTGGGAAGGCAGGACAGAGCAAGCCAGGGCACATCAGCATACCTGATAGCATTTACCAGCACCTGCAAGGTCATTGTAGTAGGGATACAAAGCATGATATTGCCAGGGCCTTTGGTAGGGAAAGATGAGAAAAGGCAGGAGGAAACCAGCCCTTGACATCTGGGAACAGGAGATGCAGGGCTTCCCTTCAATCATGATACACAATCACAGAATCAATAATTGAGGTTAGCAGGGACTCTGGAGGTTCATCTGGTCCAACCCCCCCTTCTCAAGCAGGGTGACCTAGAGCTGGTTACCCAGGACCATGTCCAGCTGGGTTTGAATATCTCCATGGATGGAGACTTTAAAACCTCTCCGGACAACCTACTCCAGTGTTTGAGCACCCTCACAGTGAAAAGGTTTTTTCTTATCTTTAAACATAATTTCCTATTTTCTAGTTTGTGTCCATTGCTTTTTGTCCTGTCACTGGACACCAGTGAGAAGAGTCTGGCTCCCTTGTCTTCATTCGCTCCCATCAGGTATTTATCCACGTAGAAAAGATCCCCCTGGAGCCTTCTCTACTCCAGGCTGAACAGTCCTAGCTCTTTCAGCTTCTCTTTATAGGAAAGATGCCCCAAGCAGGGCAGAAGGTTGGCGTGGCTCAGCAGGGATCTTCTTCTAGAACCTAGGCAGCAAAGGAAAGTGTATGGACATTGGAAGCAAGGACAGGTGACTCAGGAGGACTACAGGGATGGTGTTTGTCACTGTAGGGAGAAAATTCATGAGGACAAAGCTCGATTAGAGTTCAAGCTGTCTAACACTGTGAAGGACAACAAAAAGGACTTCTTAAAATATGTTAACAGCAAAAGGAGGATCAGAGACAACATTGGTCCACTACTTGATGGGGTCTGTCACCTCACAAATAGGGATGTAGACAAAGCGGAGATGTTTAAAGCCTTCTCCGCCTCTGCGTTGAACACCAATGATGGGCCCTGGGACCCCCGGAGCCCTGTGCTGGAAGACCATGACTGGAGGGGATGATAGACTCCAGTCAACTCTGAACTTTTTCAAGACTTGCTAGTCCAGCTGGATGCGCATGTCTATGGGCCCTGATGGCATTCATCCCAGGGTACTGAAAGAACTGGCCAATGTCATTGCAGGATCTCTCTCCGTTATTTTTCAATGGTCTTGGGAGTCTGAAGAAGAGTTGACTGGAAGCTGGCAAATGTTGTCCCAATTTTCAAGAAGGGTAAGAAGAAAGACCCTGGTAATTACAGGCCTGTCAGTCTCACTTCAGTGCCTGGTAAGATTATGGAGAAGGTTTTCTTGTGAGTTATTGAAAAACACGTGAGAGACAACATAGTCATTGGTTATAGCCAGCACAGGTCCATGAGGGGAAAGTCCTGCTTAACGAATTTAATTTCCTGTTAAGACAAGGTCACCCATCTAGTTGACCAAGGGAAGACAGTGGATGTGGTGGTTTTGGATTTTAGCAAAGCTTTTGACACTGTCTCTTACAGTATTCTTCTGGACAAAATGTCCAGTACACAGCTAGACAAGTCCATAATATGTTGAGTGAGAAATTGGCTGGTGGGTCGGGCTCAAAAAGTTTTAGTCCATGGGGTTACATCAGGCTGGTGGCCAGTCACCAGTGGGGTTCCCCAGGGCTCAGTTTTAGGGCCAGTGTTCTTTAATGTTTTTATAAGTTATCTGGATGCAGAATCAAATGTACATAAAGTTTGCTAATGATACTAAACTAGGAGGAGCTGTTGACCCCCTCGAGGGCAGAGAGGCCTTACAGAGAGATCTGGAAAGACTAGAGAGCTGGGCAATCACCAACTGTATGAAATTTAACAAGAGCAAGTGCTGGATTCTCCACCTGGGACAGAGTAATCCTGGTTATACATAAAAACTGGGGGTCGAGAGGCTGGAAAGCAGCCCCACGGAAAGAGATCTGGGGGTTTGGGTTGATGGCAAGTTGAATATGAGTCAATAGTGTGCCCTGGCAGCCAAAAGGACCAACCATGTCCTAGGGTGCATAAACCACAACACAGCTAGCCGGTCAAGGGAGGTGATTGTCCCACTCCACACTGCACTGGCGCAGCACCAGCTCAAGTGCTGTGTGCAGTTTTGGGCCCCTCGGTATTAGAAGGACATCAAACTATGAGTCTGTCCAGAGCAGGGTGACCAAGATGGTGAAAGGCCTCAAGGACAAGACTTATAAGAAGCTGCTGAGGTCACTTGGTTTGTTCATCTTGAAGAAGAGAAGGCTGAGGGATGACCTCATTGCAGTCTGCAACCTCCTCAAAGGGGTCAGCGGAGGGGGAGATGTTGATGTCCTCTCTCTGGTGACCAGTGATAGGACACGAGGAAATGGAATGAAGCTGAATCACAGGAAGTTCAGGTTGGACATTAGGAAAAGGTTCTTCACTGTGAGGGTGTCAGTCACTGTGACAGGCTTCCCGGGGAAGTGGTCACGGCACCAAGCCTGTCAAAGTTCAGGGATCATCTGGATGACACTCTTCATCATATGGTTTAGTTTTAGGTAGTCCTGCGAGGAACAGGGAGTTGGACTTGATGATTCTTATACGTCTCTTCCAACTTGAGATATTCTATAATTCTATTAATCATTTTTGTGATCTCCAGAATGCCCATGTCTCTCTCATACTGGGGAGCCCAGCTCTGGACATAGCACCCACATGTGCCTCACCAGGTCAGAGCAGAGGGGAAGGATCACCTCCCCCAACCTGCTGGCAATGCCCTGCCTAATGCAGCCCAGGAGTACAGGCACTGAGCAGTGCTTTTGAGCTCTGTTTTGCTTAACAGTCAGAGAAAAAATTAGTATCTTTAAATGAAAAGGTCACTGCATTTTAGGTGTTTTGTGCCTTCTGCCCACTCTTTTTGTTGCCAAGTATCAGTGTACTGTAGCAGAGTGGCAAGGCTTGCATCACTTGATCTCAAGACTTTGTACAAATACATTGCAAACCTGTCTTCATAAAGAGCTCTTTCAGAGTTGGTGCAGCACTTTGGCGTTGGGATTTCCCACATGCCAGCTACAGTGCATTTATGCTCTGTGTAGATGCTCTTAGTGCACAGAAAGTATGAGGTAACTTACTTGTCTTCCAAAATGTGGCTTGTAAATGCTCACCCTACCCTTCAGCCCATTAACTTCTCAGAAGACAAGCCCTGGAGTGAAAATGCACCACACTGCACTCAGCTGAACAGTGTGAAAGCTCAGTTGGTAGCAGGTACCCACAGCAAGTGTAAACTGTGAGGTAAAACCTGCCTCCAATGAGACATCTTGCTAAAAAGCAACGTGTTTTGCCCAGAAGGTCTGGCAGTCTGATATACAGGCTGTCTGACACTTAATATTCGCATCATATCCCACAAAAAGATCAACACGGAGCCTTTCAGGGTTGATAACGAACAACCCCTCTAGTAATTAAACTCTGTGCACCTTTTGAAAACAGTTTTAAGTCTTCTGGGATTCTTTAATTCTCACATGCGTCACCAAAGCGCAGGTTCAGTATTCCCACAGAAAGCAGCTATCCCTCTGATTTACGGACTTCCCCACCCTTGGAACTGAGACACTGACATGTTCTGCTCCAGGCACTGAAAAGCTCAGCACTGCTCTCCTTTTCTTTTTTTTTTTTCTTTTTTCTTTTTCCCCTAAAGAAAGTGTTTCCTGTCAAATTAATGTTCCCAATTACAAGTGGATCTAATCCCTGGTGATTACCTACCTACCCTAATTGACTGTCTTGTTCCAAACCAAGGCAGGGTGTTTGAACAGACAAACAAAAAAAGGCTCTGATTTGAAGAGACAGAGAGCAAACACTTACTTTCACAAAATACAAGCTAGCTTTCTCTCTCCTGATTACTACCTTTCCTCCTTTGAGCAATTAAAACTGTCTTGAAAAGTTTATGGATTCCAGAAAATTTAGTCACATACAGTCTGCTGGTTCATCTGGTCCCTGTAGAGTTGATAATGGGATACGACTCAGAGTTTTTTGAAGTGCATTGGGAATTAAAGCATTTAAAAAAATTGCTGCTTAATTCCAAAGCAATGTGCTTCCCTTACTGTCTAATTCCTAATTTCAAGGTATTGGGTGCTAGTTTTTTGACTGATAGAGAAATAGGCTTTAATATTCCTAGAATGATGCTTTCTAATATCATCCCATATTAGTTTCAGAGGTGTTTTGCAAGGAAGAAACCCATGCACCTGTTAATCACAGTAAGATTTTGGCTAACTAATATGTAAGTTGTTTGCATCCATCTTACGTACTAGTCAGAGTAAATATGGTAAATCAGGGAATGCAAGGTATGTAAATCAACAGGGAATTTCTGCCTGTTTGGAGTTTTACCTGTTGGTATAAAATTATGGAAATAAAGTAAGGACTATTCATCTGAAGTTTTAGCAATGTCCTCCAAAGTATCAGAAGCAAATAGGAAGAACTGTGTCTCCTAAGAAGGAGTGGAAAAGAAAGAGTGTATAAATTCTCCCATGCTCAATTACAACAGCACACAAGCTGGGAACTCTTCCACCACCACCGAACAGCATCTTCCTCATTCCAGAAAACTTATGAACATCATGGTTCAGATCCAAATCTAGGGGGAGCTGATAGTTCTCTGCTGACTTGAAGTAAAATGGCCTGATCTACACTATAAGAGGATTTTCACTGTACTACAAAAGGAGAGAATGTAAAACTCTCGTGAAAAGATTTCTGAACAGCCCCAGCATCCTGAGCAAAGCCCTTCACCAGGCCCACGCTTGCCAGCGGTCAATCCAAGCAGACATTTAGATGCTGTCAATACACTACAGCAGCCAAGAAGAGTGAGAGAGACCTTGACATATTATTTTTTGTTAGCATAGGAGAGTTACGTGAGAGTCTGATGGCAGAAGATACTCACACTGACTACTGGTTGCAGAGCGATTTATCAGCCTTGTTTAAGTGGAAATGTAAATCAAAGGGGAAGGGATTTAAGTGTGCAAATTATTCTTAACCTTATTCTCTTATATGGGAAAGCAAATTGGGAAAAACATGGCTAAGAAATTATAGGCTAGCATTAAAGTTCCTAAATCATCAAAATACCTCCCAGGACATGCTTTTCCATGCTTAATTCAATGAGTACATGCAAAAGGAAGGGGAAGTGGTGTAGGAGGAATAGTAAGGAGCCAGCAAGCACTCTGCACATGTTTCTAACACAATTCTGCATTTCAGTAGCCCATGTCCTCACTAGCATCATCTATGCACATACCTACATTTACCAGCACCAAACAAAAGAGACACTTTTTAGTCTAACAGATCTGAAATAAATGTGCGGATGCAGACATGTTTGCAACAAGCATGCACCCATTTGGTATGTCAATGCTCCACTGGATGCAGTTCCTTAAAAGAAAATATCCTTGATTCTAAAATGGGCATTTGCCCAAATTCTGTTAAGACCAAAATGAAAAACAGCCTCAGCCAGAATAAAATGGACGTGTGCTCTGTCCAGCTTACTGTAAAATTTATTTTAAATACACTTTAGCTCTTTCTTACAATTACATTTTTTGAGAGTCTTTTACATTCACTGTCTAGTGGAGAACCAGTGTACCCAGGGATGGTGTCTTGCAATCACCTCAAAAGCCCGTATCACCCCCTGAATGTTTTGGTGAAAATTTTTAATCCTGACTGATTACTGATTATGAGCAGTGTTCATTATTCTTTCTGATACTTTTTTTTATGAAGTGCATTTGTTAAAGCGTAAAATTGGTCAGGATTACAAATAACTTGCCCTGACAGCTGGAGGGCAGCATTTCTCTCACAATGAAAAACAATTTGTCTGCAGTGAAGGCAGATACCAGGACAGTAATTAGTACGTTTCAACTATAGAGGACCAATAATTCTTCAAAAGCACTCCTGATAAGATTGAAATCTGAATCAATCCCCTGAAGAGTTTGGGGAAATAGGGATACATATAGCCCTTGATCCGAAAGCAACTTCAGGGCCAGTCGTGCATCCTTGGCATCCGATTGCTAGAGAAGGGAAGGGAGCAGGATGGATCAGCACCCCAGACAAGATCTAGGGGTACCACCGACATCACAGGGCTGCTCCCCCACTACGCTGCCCGGTCCCTCTGTGGACTGGCAGTGTGGGTTATCCTCTCGCAAGAGGCTCTTTCCACATACTGGCAATTGCCAGTGGCTTCCTAGGATGGTGCAGGCTGCTGGGGAGAGCACCTGGACCTTGAGGATCACTCAGTGGTTTGCAGCAGATGGTAAATCCTGCAGTAACCATCAGTGGTATTTCATGAAGAGATTGGTGCTGTCAGATGCTGCAGGCACTCATTTGTTTTAGTCCTTTTCTATCCAAGCCACTGCTACGTGCATATTCAAAGGGCACACATGAGACACCATCCCTGTCTCCACTTTAACACTCACCTAAGAGGAATATGAAGGTCCAGCTAACGTCCATTCACAATCATCAGGCTGGGCAAGTGGTTAAAAGCCTCACAGCCTTGGTCCTCAAGTCGTGCACAGCCTAGCTATGAATATGAACTTACGAGCTAGATCAGGTGGTCCTGAGATGTCCCTCATTAGCAGGACACAGTGACTTCATTTGTGAAACACAGGCCTGGGCAGAGCCCAAACCACTAAACTGATTACATCTGTACTGGCATTCCTGCAGTCACTGATGGGGAGGTAGAAGTGTGGTGGAAGAGAAGGAGGAGGACGGAAGCATCGGAGGGCAGGGGTGGATGGCTGGTGGGAGGGCGAAGAGGCAGCGGTGGGAGCCTGGAGCGCACTGATTTAACAGCAGAGGTGAGCCTGAACGTACCTTTTGACCTGGGTTTGAGCTGCTTCCCTCGTGGGAGTGAGTTCACACCTCAGGCTATTTCCACACATTATTAAAGTATCATCAGCTTAGGGATATGACCTGGTTCGTTTTCACTTACCCACAGGTTACAACTGAAATTATCAGCAGTCTTCTGTAGGAGATGTGGGTTATATGCAAAATAAGCACACACGGCATTGTCTTCAATATTTGTTAATTAAGCTCCAAATGGCAAAAATTAGAGCCAGTTTTAATTAACGTGTTGCACAATGGCAAGTTTAGGTTACAACAGCGAGGGCCAAAAAGCTCTCAGTTCTCTCAAATTAAATGTCATCAAGTTTTAATCCCACTGAAGTGAGGAACATCTTAACCACTACCTAAGGCTGAATATTTCTCCCCAGATTTATTTAGTATTAACAATAGTAATTCTGAATCTTTGTTATGCATATAATTGCCTGTCGTGGTTTAACGCCAGCTGGCAACTAAGCACCACACAGCCGCTCACTCACTCCCCCCACATAAGGATGGGGGAGAGAATAGGAAGGGTAAAAGTGAGAAAACTCGTGGGCTGAGATAAAGAAAGTTTAATAGGTAAAGCAAAGGCCATGTACACAAGCAAAGCAAAACAAGGAATTCATTCACCACTTCCCATGGCAGGCAGGTGTTCAGCCATCTCCAGGAAAGCAGGGCTCCATCACGCCTAATGGTGACTTGGGAAGACAAACGCCGTCACTCCGAATGTTCCCCCTGTCCTCATTCTTCCCCCAGCTTTCTATGCTGAGCAAGACGCCCTATGGTCTGGAATATCCCTTTGGTCAGTTGGGGTCAGCTGTCCCAGCTGTGTCCCCTCCCAACTCCTTGTGCACCCCCAGCCTCCCCACCAGTGGGGTGGGGTGAGAAGCAGAAAAGGCCTTGACTCTGTGAAAGCACGGCTCAGTAATAAGGAAAACATCTCTGTATTATCAACACTGTTTTCAGCACAAATCCAAAACATAGCCCTATCCTAGCTACTGGGAAGAAAATTAACTCTACCCCAGCCAAAACCAGCACATTGCCCAACCCCTGTCTGAAAATTACAGCCAAATTATTAGCCTCCCTCCAGTCCAAGCAGTAGGGAGAGGGAAGTACTGAGTGATCACATCACCAGTCCATTATGTAAGAAAATCTGGATGTATGTTAAGCTAGTGGTATCTTAGCAGAATAAACTAAAACATAGTTAGATACCCCCCACTGGACAGCGTTATATTTATTGCATTACTTTTTTTTTAAGAACCCTAAATGCTTTATAATATTTTTTTTTGCCTTCCCTGGTTTCAAACACACAGAGTATTGATATTAGGTTCCAGTCACCTCGAGAAGCAATTTCAAAGAAGCCTCCAACATGATTTGTGTTCCTGTGGTCAATTGTTCTATTTTCTCACAGAAGGTCATTGCTAAGACAAATGCCTGACAGAAATCTGCTGTCTTTCATCATTAGATTTTTCTGAGCTGATGGATTCCTACCCAAGGAAGCTTTACACAAACTGCACCAAGAGAAGCAAAAAGACTCTACTGTGAATTTTTACTGTTTGCTCTCTGACTCAATGCTTTCCAAACTGCGCCTCGGGTGGGGAGCCAGGTCTTCAGTGAACTGGGTTATCTGCTGCTTCCTTTTCAAAGGAGACGTCTAATGCAAGATAGGATTTGCATTTTCAAATGAATTTTTACCTCCTTCTGGCTGAAAAGTTAATGCCAAACTGGGCATAAATTGAGATTAAACTAGTTCTTGAAGCCATTTTTGGGGCAAAAATAATATTTCCTTATTTGTGAAGGTACTGTGGGGGTTGGTGGAAATACACACAGATCCAGTACTGACAGCACAGCAGTGGTGATTTACACCTTCTAAGGACTTTGCTGCTTCCTCCATGGAAATGCTGAGCAGCTTTTTTTTTTTTAAGGGATGTGAGCTTTTAATTATTGTATTAACATTGTCAACTGTCAAACGCTTTGAAATAATTTAATATTCCCAGTCTCCTTACAACCTGTTTATTGATATTCATGAAGTGAATCCCCTCCTGAGATGTCTAGACTGAATGTCAATATGGTTTATAGATGAAGACATGGTTTATAGATGGAAGGTATTAATAATTGAATCCTGAAATTGTTTAATTTTACTTCAATAAAAGGCCAGGCAGGACAGGAACCAATATGCCCTTTTACTAAATTATTGCACAAGTGAGTACAGCCAAACAGAATCATTTCAACCATCAATGATGGGGGGGGGGGGGGGAAGTTATTGACTTGGGAGGCATATTTTAATAAATAAAATTATTTTGTTGAAATTATTTTCCTGGGTGAAATTCCTTCTTGCCACATATGACATGAGTCGAGATACCTCTTTACAGTGTCCACATGCACTAGAAATAACTTATGGAAGACATATTTTATCCTTCAACCTCTCCTTGAAAGTCATACCAGAAAGGACTAAGGAGAGACATGTTCCCAAGAATGATCACAAGAGTAATATTTAAGCTCTATGCAGGAACTGCAGGATAAATATTGTTTCTCCTGTATTATTCATAACATCACAATAGCTAGTCATAACACTCCCTTCTGTCCTTATGAAATATGTTTATCCAATAATCTAATCAGGATGAGTAAAGGTCTGGGAATATCTTGAGGGAGAAGATTACTAGCCTTTCAAATATGAGAAAAAACTTCTTTCGTGGACAAGCACATAACAAACCTGGACCTAGAGTAAAGAAAAAATATTATCCAATCTGTAAATCATAATAGTTCTACTGGAAATGTTGGGGCCCCAAAGGTGCCAGCAAGCTTCCAGGGAGAACACTCAGTCAGTACCTCACATGTCCATTATCTCTATAAAATTTTCTACCATTGAGGGCTCGTTGTTTAAATATCCATAGTCTGATCCCATTGCCACTGCAGTCGGCACATCTTTATTTCTTGTTAACTTCAATGGATATTGTATCTCAGTCCTGAAGAAAATACCTATTTGTATCTTTCTCAATTACACTGGAATCCCTGATAAACCCAGTATTTATTGTTTATTAGCACTTTAGGTTTCTACAATTTTTTTTATTTTTACTATGAATAGAATCAGAATATTTGATTGCTTTCATAAAGGAAACTGAGTGTATGTCTGGGTGCACATGTGATAGGAAGGAAACATCACTTCAGGTTTCCTGGTCTACACAGGATCTCAGTTATCATTATGATCTCTTTGGAAAGGGCATATATTAAATCCTAACAGATATTCTACATCATTTCTGTGCCAGTGTAAAACGGCTCAGTAGTTACCTTCAGCATAACATCTGACCAGTCTGAGTATGAACAAAGCTGAAAGATAATTTTAACTGAAACTGAAAACTACACGTAGAATTTAGCCAAGAGATACTTAGTACATAGGTCTGACTATGGGTGACCCACTAAGATTCAAGATTCACTAAAAGCCTCCCATTAGGAGGTTCATTAAGACCCTCTCATAGGAAAATACCATGTCACTTTTAGTCTTACACAGCACTAGAATGGTACCCACCTTTGGATAACTATGGTTTTAAAAGAGGCGTGTCCCTGATGTCATCATAGCAACAAATAGGGAATACCTAAGCTCATGTAGAAATTTGATTCAGGTCTGTGCAAAAGTGGCCAAAAGGTTCACAGCTGCTATCTTCTAAATAATTATAAAATCATATGAAAAAAAATGCAGTAAAACACAGATTTCATCACAAAAGTTGAAGCATTTTAAATATTGATTCCATCTGTCACTTTTAGGTCTGTTGGAGCATCATCTGCACAGTGACACCCCTGAGAAATTTTAGTCTCTGCCTTAGGGGACCCTATTTTCCAAATATCAGTCAAAGGTGTTTCCTTGTTCCCTAAAAAATGTGTAGATGCCCTGGCCTTGAACAGTCATGGGTTCAATATTTTCTTTCAGTTCAGGCATCTTTGCAAGTCTTCTCACACCTACCAGTCATTTACCCTCTCCATCAGTGGAACCGAAACCCTTTTCTATAACCTTTTGCCAGTAGCCATTGAGCACCATGACAGACACTACCTAACTAGACAAGTAGACTTCTTCTTAGAGTGTCCTCAGACACCTCCTTCCCACCAGCTCTGACTTCTGTGAGTCAGGGCAGGTCACACAAATATCCAGATCCTCATCTTGGCTGGGACTCCTAGCATGTCTTGTAAAGCAAACTGTGGTCTGTCCCACTGTATCAAGTGTCATTTCACCAACCTCACTGCTTTGCCTGAGGTGAAGTGACTGTTTATTTGACATCCATGAGTGCAAGAAAGCTTTTCAATACCCTTTCTCAAATATGAATCCCCACTGTTACCAATATAAATCAATATCAAACAATGTGGAGCACTGTATCATTTACCTACTTGTTTGTATTTTAGTGGGGAAAAAAGTCTGTTTGAATCTTTCTGCTGTGTTCAGATGGGTGGCTTAGGGGCAAATGTATAAGAGAAGAAACAATTATATTCTTATATCCATGGGTGACAGAGAACTGTGGCACTGACAATTCTTTAATTTGATTGTTGAGTCTAATCTTCTCATGTCAGCAGACAAATATACGATATGCCCTAACATTCCTGCACTGCTGATCCGGAAATGTCACTGTTTATAGAGTGTAATGAATCCTGAGACTTGCTCCACTGGAGGCCTTTTCCTCCACCCACTAGATCCACTGTCCTTTTTGTTCCAGTCCCAAAATATGAGCATATTTTACCACAATGTCAAAAGTCATGTCAATTAGACAGCATGAAAGAAGCAGGAAGTACTCAACCTTGACAATTCATGATGGCCCGTGTTCATCTGAATTATAAGTAGGACTTTTATTCTAGAGTGAAAGAGTTACATCTTCTAAGTTCTACAGACAATCATACAACAGATCACCCCAACTCAGATTTCAGATGTTATAATGTAGATAATTACTCGTGGCATGAAATAAAGAAATGGAAAGCATGATATTTGTATATCATTATGGGATAACCATATGTCAGCAGATAGAATCACCTCTCCGAGTAAAGTTTGTACTTCTGAATAAATTTGTTCCATTCAGAAACTGGGAAGCACATTAAAAGATTATGTTATAGTAATATTTGTTTCCAGTTAATTTCTATTCCTAGCTCGCTCTATTCCTATTACTCATTCCTGTTCTTTTACTGGACAGTGTTCTTGTGCCTGCAGTGTGATGTGGATCAAGAAATTGATCTACTTTAAAAAAAAACAAAACAACTGCTGTTGCTTTTAGGTTAGATCACCTGAACAATGTATACATATACACAGTAGGATCACAAGGAAGCAAAGGGAGATATGGTGTCCAGACATCAGCTGGCATTTCAACAAAAACTCTAGCCTCCTGAAGCCCACGGACTAAAAGGACTGATATTATAGAACCATAAAATGGTTGGGGTTGGAAGGGACCTTTAAAGGTCATCTAGTCCAACCCCCCTGCAATGAGCAGGGACATCTTCAACTAGACCAATATTAAAGCTGGATCTTTCCATAGATCATGATCCAAGCCAAGTTAAAGCCCTGGGGAATCTTTCTACCAGTGTCAACAGGTTTTTAACTAGCCCTATCATAAGTGAAGTGAATCTGTGTGCTCTGATCTGGTAACAAAGCATACATTGCCTGTTTTATATAATAGTTTCTTCATCCACAAAACATTTAAGGCAAGCACAGCAATGTGGAACATCATGAGAGCCTAAAGTAAATGAAGGTTATTTTGCCTGTGGGTCTCCTTAAATTGTGACCATCTGTTGGCCTGATGAAACAGGTGCTGAGCATTTGCAACTCCACTGAAGCACAGGGAGCTTGGTGGAGTTCTGCACTAGCTGAAAATCCTCTCACTCTTTTCAGTCCACAATTAGCTATGGGAAGGGTGTGCTGCCGTTAGATGAACCAGTCCAATACAATCTCATGAGAGAATCAATTTCTTTACAGATCAGAAAACATTCACTTTTTTTGGAACTGATCATTATTTAATCCTTTATATTTGGGGTTTATCTACCCAAGAAGTGAATGCAGAAAAATACTATTTCTTTGAGCTATGGGCACGCTAATTAACAGCAAGAAGTGTTTGAAAGAATTACTGTATTGTCAGTCTAACTTTACAGACCAAATATATTCAGGTTATTAATTTTAATATGTTCCAAATTTTATTCACTGTGGCATACAAAATGGAAATGAAATAGCACTTAGCTGAAAACAAGGAATAGTTCCTCAGCTAGAGTTAAGTGACATTACTCTTTTTAATTTCAGTTGGTTTTTGCTAATTCATGTAGGCTAAAGATCTGTCACACTATGCACATTTGACCCAGATATCTAGAAAAACAGGATTAAATCTATTAGGCTACTTTAAGCTAATAGATGCAAGTTGCAGGCAAAAGCGACCTTTTCCTGACACAGCTATATTTCCATGGGATGCAAATTCCCCAGGCTCGTGTCTACTAGCTAAAAAATGTTGCCACAAGCAAACGATAGTTTTAACAGAATTGTTGCATGGGGCAGACAATCTGCTGAAATGGTTGAGAGGTTTAGGAAGCTTATTCCAAACCACTAGAAAATTGCTACAATAATTTCTGCAGAATTTATAGTTCCATTGTAGTCAGTTTTTCTTTATACTATCCACATTATTGATTCAGCTGTGCTAGTAATTGTAAGGGATGATGTTATAATAATGTCATTTTGGCAAGATGCAGTACTATTTAACTAATACATTATTTTCTAAAAGGATTCCTTTTAGAAGCCATATGTTCTTACTATATCATTTACTTCTTTCTCCCTAGCCTTTGAATACAAACAGAAATAGAAATGGCAGGAGGTAACAAAGCTTGTCATATAATCTCTTTCCCCTTAACCTTTATTCAGGATGCTCCCTTCAACTCATGAAAAGTCTACTTTGGAGCAATGTGAATTGTTCGTTAGGAAACCCAAAGCAAAGTAAAATTCAGCTGTTCGCAGCTTTTCGTAGAGATGTGGTACCCAGCCCATGTTTTGTCAAAAGGTTTGAGTCTTTTGATTAAACCTGAGGCTAGTTATAAATGAATTGGAGCCAGTTTATTGTTTTGTATCAAAAGAAAAGATAAACTCCAGGATTTCACATGCTTCCAGCTACAGATTGACCAAAATCTGAACTGTGAAGCTCATGTTCTTGCTTCAAAGACAGAAAATGCCAGAGCTGAACCCTAGAGAAAGAGGGACTGTGATGAGCAGAAAGGCTGCAGGCAGAGGGTCACAGCTATGCTTTCACATCCTCCACCGCTCTCTCTGAGGGAAACTGTCCAGCTCCTGATTTGCATCCATGCCACAAATGAAAAAATGAACCAAAGAGGCTGCCCAGTGCCTAGAAGACTGGAGCAGCCCATAAATTTGCTCAGTCTTTGCTTTCTTTCTTTTTTTTTTTTTTTTTTTCCACAGAGACTGCAAACAAAACAGCAGAGCCAATTACAACATATTTCTGTGATACGGACACTTCATCACTTTGTCCTGGACAAAGCCCATGAGCTCATTTAAGACATATAACGAATAGTTGTCATATAGCTTTGTGTTTATTACTAAAATGGGAGAGTTGCAGGGTGAATTAGAGCAAAGAAAATTTCTTAAGCTCCAAGGCCTTCCACCATGCTGCCATTTCAGTCCTAGAACTGGCCTGCAGTAAACTGCATGGGCCTTTCGGAGACAAATATAAGGTGCAGGAGGGATATTTTAAAGGATCTCCCAGGAAGCCAGTCTGTGCAGATGGTGAGAATGGCAGCTGCAGATAGAGGAAATGTGCAATAAAAAGCCATCTTGATTTTAGAAGCAAGGAGCCACCACGTGTTATTGCACAGCATCTGCATTTGGCAGGTGATTAGCTGCATGCCCAGCAAAGACAGACAGGTGACCGGCAGATGAGCAAATTAGTAACTGGAAACAGGGCAAAGTAAGAATCCAGATCAATGGAAATGAAAAGCTTCCAGGCAAAACAAAATTGCAAAAGCTTTAGAATAATGGAAAGAAGAATCCAGTCTGTACAGAGGACTGCCTAGGGAGATTAAAATAAAAAAAGAAAAGTAAAACTTTCATTTCAGTACCTCATGGGAAGAAAAGAATAAGAAGTGAATGTAACTTTGTAGCTAGACATAATAGCAGATAGTACAACAGCTGTAAAAAGTGAAGGGGAAGGACAGATCATCCCTAATGATCAAGTGAGAGCAGTTTAAGAAGTTACCACCTCCTCGGCTGGATTTTGCCAACCCCCCAACTGAAACGTGATCACTGACTGTGTGAGAAGCCCCTTTCACCCAACATGAAGTACAATAGGAGAGCTCAAAGCACCCTTAACAGCACTTTTCAACGGTACATGTCAATATGTTTTACAAAGGACTTGAAAGGGTGTCGTGCAGTTCTGGAAACATAAAAGTTGTCCTCATTAGAGACGAGATGGTGGAGGGACACATGATGCCTGCGTATAACAGAGAGACCTGAGAGAAACTGATCTTATCCTAGACAAACGCCTGAGGATGACAAGGAAAGCAGATGTATCCAGAAAGTAAATAAAACCATATCAGGCACTTAGGGTGGCAGAGAACCCTACAGCAGTCATAAGGTCAAACACAGAGGAAAGCTGGGCTGGGTGGGAGTGCAAGCAGTCGGGTCCAAGGGCACCAGTGTGGAAAACAGAATGAATGGGGAAAGCAAAACATCCAACTTGTACGAGCAGTGCAAAGACCTTGGGAAACAGGACCACATAATATCTTAACATGACAGCTAAGAAAAAAAGGACCTGAAATACTCTTGATGGTTTCTAGTGAAAGAAGAGGACAGCTACGATGTGACGTGGCAACCTACATACACTGCTGAAAAGGATGCCAGCATTTGTCATTGACAGCTAAGCTGTTGGATCAACAACAATTTCCATTTGCATCTGAACTGTGGAGTCAGTGCAGCACCAGTAACAAGCATCCCTTTTAGGGCAGATGCTCCATAAAATTATTTTCAGACCAATGACAATCAAATGTGGGATGTTAGTTGAGAGCTCATGATGCAAACATTCAAAAGCAGCTGGGAAATGCAAGTATGGCATCTGGCATCACGCATTTACCCTCTCTTGACCAGAGGAGACAGAATTATCACTATGGGTTTTGTTCTAGCAGTTCAACAATAATTAAAAGGCAATGGATCTTGGAGGTATGCTGAAAAGAGAGTGAACCCTATGCTACCCCACTAGATTACTGGAATGCAGAATTCTACTTTAAAAAAGGGATTAGAAAGGCTGCAAAGATGTGAAGCGATGTTGGACTTCTTCTTAGACTAGTTCAAAGGAAAGCAATGGCCCAATAGTGGGCATAGCAACAGATAATGTGGGGAATTGCACTGTTTAATAGCAAACTGGTAAGAATTAGTTCCCACTACTGATGACTGATGGCAGACTTATTAAGGGTAAAAATTGTAATTGTAATGCCAAAACCATTTTTTGGCATACTGAGCTAAATGAGCCATCCAGTCAAGAGGCCAGCATTCTCCATAGACCTGTTGGTCTAAAACTTAAAAGCATCAGCCAGGTTACAAAGATGTTTATATGTAAACTGAGCCTCACCCTAGAGAGAATGCCAGGCATCTGGCAGATGCTGGTGAGCAGGCTAATGGTAGTTTATATCCCAGTAATATCCAAAATGAAAGTGAAGACTGTCATGGGAGCTAACCTCCTATATGAGATGGCACATGTGTGCAAGACAGTTATGTTTAAAGCAACCTAGCGGTAATCTCAGCAAAAGGAAGAGCAGATATCATAAAAAAGAAACGCACCACAGTAAAAAACAAGCTTGAGATGACCTAAAGTGTGTGTTCTGCTGACCAGGAATAACCCCCCTTAGTGAGGACATAAATGAAACAGAACAGGCTGTCCAAAAATTTCCTGTGCTTAACCATCAAAAGCCACCTGAAATCCCAGACAGCTCTGGGAAAATGCTGAACAGACCTGTTCACTTCTTGTGAAGAGAATGGCATGAAGATGGAAGATAATCATCCCAGTTTCTGGAGGTGGAGTAGCTAATGGATGCTTGTGCACGGACAGTAATGAGAAAACTGAAAACACATAGGTAGACTATCATAAAAATAGTTAACAAAGGAACCAAAACTTGAGGCATCTACTTAGAGAATAAGAGACCTGAATCTTTTTTGTCATGCAGGCACGCTATTTGCAGGCAAAAGGCAAACCCAGATCAGAGCATATGTCAAAGACAACAACAGATTCAGGAAAGCTGTGGAAATTAAACTAAAGGCAATTGCAAAGAGCTGTCCAACAGCCTGCAGTCATGGACAGACTGGCCCCAGGCCTGACTGAGAAGCACATGAGAGCTGCTGCTTCCAGGTTGCTTTCTGCTGGAGGGTCAGCCCAAGCCAGACCCATGAGCAGAGCACAAGAGCAACGAGATGTTGCCCAGCTGAACCAGGAGAGAAGTAAATTCCCACCAGCCGCCACAATGCAAGCTGTTTCAAAGATGAGTACATTTACTGCCTGAGGACAAAAGCTATCATGAAAACCCATGCCCCTGGGTGAAATATGTAGCAGTGACCTCTGGCTTCTGACCAGATGACAGCAGAAGGAGCACAGGTTGTATGAAATAAAGGCTTTGTGGACCTTCATCCCAGCTGACTTTGAGAGTTGGATGGAGGTACTGAAGCAGCAGTTGCTCTGCACAGATACCCTTGGAGGGCAGTTTATTTGGTGCCTAAGGTTAGCTGAGATGGATCTAGCTGAAGGAGGCTTGTGTGTTGCACACAGCTGAAAATCCAGCACTTTCTACCTAGTTCTCCTAACAGCCAGATTCATTTTAGAAACATGCAGCCTCTCATGGTAATGAACATGGTACATGAAACAAAGACCATTACTCTTGCTAGTGACTTCAAAGGGCTTAGATCAAGTGTCTAGTGAAACTGCACTTACGGAAATAATGATTGAAATTCAGTGCTGAGGCCACTCCGAAGCAATTCTCAGTGCTCCTCCTCCTAAATTTTACCATTTTGGTTGAGCTGTATCAAAGCCCTTTGGGTATCTATGGTACAGTCTATATCTTGCCTGTCTATGTCCTGACTTTGCATTAAAATGAAGAGTGCTGTATGAAACTACCTTCTCTGCATGTATGTGCTGCAGCCTTGTTTAGGCAAAATATTTGTGCTTTCTGAAAGTGCTGTATTGTATTGTTTGACTTGGCTTTCCTTGATATAGAAATGTTAGGAAAGCTGGTATTTTAATCCTCTGTATTGTCATCAGATTTTTTTTAAAAAATGAATTATTATGCTGAAGATTTTTTTTTTTCCAAAGAGATAACATCCCACAGTGCTGACAGGCTTTTTTCTCTAATGATATATGAATTGGAGCTAACAGGGGGAGACAATAACTGCAGGCCCTTTGATTAATCTATTTTCTTTGGTCCTCTCTTTAAAGTGATAGATTGGTCCAGGAGGACAGTTTGCCATAGATATTTGCAACAGAAGTGTGAGCTCCAAACAAAATAAGGAACCAAGGTTTGTTTAATATATTGTAGACATCTGGTCCATTTTCACTGGGAAATTAGCATAGAGTTGTCATCCAGTTATTGTTGTATGTGAAAGGCTTAAGAAACAGTCCAGGTGTATCTGACGGGTGGAAAAGAAAAAAAAAATTCCTGTAGCGTAATTTAGGAGAAGTATGTATTTTAACACTACAGTTTAATGATCCAAATGTACTTGGATGCACAAAAGAAAATAAGCAAAGGAAAAAAGTATCCCTTTCAAGTAGTGACATGCTCATGATAAGTCTTTCATAACATCTCAGTTGCATTACTTTTGTCTGTTTAGAGTCAATGAGTTGCCTCACTTCGTAAAAGTAAAGACAAGCAATAGGACAAAGTGTACTGGATAGACAACAGCTGTACAATCTCTGCCTGTGATTGTGTCATACTTTATTGTGATAAAGTTAAACCAGACTCTACTCAGAACAAAATATAACAATTTCCATGTCTAACTCAGATCTGCCAAATGGCATTCTGCAAAAAGCTACAGTTTATAAAACCCCTTTCCTAAATAACCTTATTTTTTAAATTGCAAAATGCCTTTAGAAAATGATTGTAGGAGCCATGCCAGTTTCTGGTGAATGTAGTTCATTAGAAGTACTCAGTAATGCGTTGAAGTGTTGTGTGTGTCCAACCCTTCTCCAACAGCACAGTCTCCAGTATATAACACGATGTAAGGTGTATTTAAGTACTTCTGTGTACTGAGGTGTTAGCAAACATACGCACTGACGAAGTGAGGGAATGGAGGGAAAGAGACATTGATCTGGAGCATGATTTCATGAAACAAATACACAGCCTGATTTTTGAGGTGTGCTGCACAAATAAATCCCACAGATAGACAGGATGGCCTGCACACACAAGAGAGGATTTTTGATTGTTTATTGCAAAATGGATGGACACAAGCCTTCTGTGGTTGCAGGAGTAGATTAAGACTCAACCAGTAGCTTTAATTTAGCAAGCCAGAGGTGCTGAGGTAGTGTTAATGGAGGGCCAAACATTTTAAGACTTTGAAGATAAGTTAGCTAAGGAGTGATTGAATTAAAAGCTAGCCATTGAGGTGGAGATCCAACTCTCCTTGCATTAAACACTTGGGTGTTTATGTTAGAAGCCTCCCTGTTCTGTAAAAGGAGAAATAGACACCTCCTGAGAGAAGTTTGGATGGGCAGTGCCTCTTTCTCATCCTTGGCTATCCAGGAAGCATCTGAATGGATCACTTTAATTTACATAAACTTCATCTGGACCAGTGGGTTTGACTCTCCCTTTCTTGTGACCCATTTGACACTGAAAGAGGTGCGGGATGATAAAGAAGCTGTTCCTTACCCTTTTTTATGTATGGTATAAACATGGTATATGGTATATATCTTCTCTGACAGACCCAAACCCACTGTGTCATTTGCTGTTGCAGTTCTGGAGGTGAAGAAATAAAATGTCTCATCGCATTACTTTTTTTTAAACCATTCACAAACTGTTTTGGTCAATCTGAACCTGCACTTCTAGGCAGATACAATAATTGGTTATAAAAGATACCTGATACCAATGACAATTCTATTGTAACATTTATTTTGCTAGGAAAAGATATATTTACACCGAATCTTTAGATTGAGGAGCCCCTTTTATGGCCCACTTTGGTCCATGACACATAGGGGTTAATAAAAATAAATCTCCTTTTTACTGCTTTGGAGCTACAGACCTGAGTAGAGAAAGGGATATAACCTCAGAGAACAACTGTGTCTAAGGGAGATTTTGCTTATAATAGAATCATAGAATGGTTTGAGTTGGAAAGGACCTTAAAGATCATCTAGTTCCACCCCCACCCCCCCTGCCATGGGCAGGGACACCTTCCACTAGACCAGGTTGCTCAAAACCCCATCCAACCTGGCCTTGAACATGTCCAGGGATGGGGCATCCACAACTTCTTTGGGCAAATAATTTATGTCTGGTTTGTTTCCTTTTATTTCTTATGTGTTTATCTTTCTAGTCTATTGTCTTTCTGTTTTACTTACAAGCGTGTTGGGACATTCAGATGACAGAAAGTCACACCACCTTGAAATGAAGGTGTTTAAGTAGTGACATCCACAGCATTTCACTATTGCCCTCTTGAAGTTAATCTGGCTAGTCTGAGTCATCAAGGCTTTCTTTATACTGTAGAGAGGTAGTCTCTACAGTACTTTAGAGAAGTAGTAGTGCTGTAGAGAAACTTCTAACGGAAAATTCATCCTACCTGTCTTAGGTGCCTCTTCTGAGACCATTGCCAAATCAGGTCCCTAAAGAAGAGGCAACAAAAGAGACTGAGCTGCTTGCTCTTACTTTTTGAATGGAAACTGTCTTCCTATAAATGAGAGAGAAAATGAAAAAAAACCCCAAGTTTTTAGAAGCAATAGAAGAAAGAAAAGATATGGTGGCAGTATAATTCTGCCTGAAGGTAAGATATGTGTTGTAATGTGCACTGAATTTTTCACTGAATTAATTTGCATGAATATTACACACGGAAATGTGTATGTGCTATGCCTTTAAATGTAGATGCTTCCTAGAATGTTATTTGCATATTCACAAATTATGTGTTCCTATTATACCATGTATTGAAAAACAAAAATAAATGTAGTTGCTACAATGGAGGAGGGTCTTTTTAATCTTTAATTAAAAATTAAATAGAAGTGTTCTTTGATGATGTCAATCTCTGCTTCATTAAGGACCAGATCATACTCTAATCCAGTAGCTATGGCAGACTAGGATTTACTGACTAATTAAATAAAAAGAGTCAGTATTAATATATGAGAATAGTCATGCAACTTTAATTAAAGTTGTAACAAATTGTTTTTTAGTCATTTCACGTGTTCAACAGCAACCCAAATTGCACTTATTTTGCAAAAATACAGTTTTAGTCTGCCTTATTGAAAGAAGCCAAAAATGGGCTCTTTTATACCCATGTATGCACAGACACACTCTATGAAATCGGTTTTGACAGTTTCCTATAATATTTAACCAACAATGACAGGCAAGCTAAAGAATCAATAACTAAACCTTTGGTGCATGTTGCAATCACAGGCAATTATTTACATGTCATGTTGAGTCCTTTGGATGGTGAAGTATTGTTCAGATCCATCATCTAAACAGACAACTGTATATATGTGCTTTCAATTGGCTCCTTGGTCCCTTGGGACTTTAGCTGAATTATTCTGATGTGAATATTCATGAGGTTTGACGCTAGTGTTTACCACTTCATTACGGCAAAGATTTAAGAGCTGTGCTACAGTTCTTGGAAGGGAGTAGCCATGACATTTGGGAAAAATTGCTAAGGCTACACCACCTGCATAGCTCATATGTGGAATGCCGCAGCTGCACCAGGACGGCTCTGTGCCTCTGTGCCCAGTGGAGTGATGGGATTTATATGGAAAAAGCAATGCTTTGTAGCAGTATCCTAAAGCCAATGGTTGTAGGGAATCCCACAGACCACCAGGTCTGCCTGTTGGGCAGCCACCTAGGTCAAGTCACATAATGCACGATTTCAAAGCTTACTTGTCTGTGCCTTGCGGTGCCAGGCTGATATAATGTGGGCCCCTGAGGCTGACTCTGACTGCCCTAGCTGCTTAGTGCTATCAGCTCTGATTCAGCTGCACTTCTCACTTCTTGGCACTTTTCAACATAAAGTATCTCAAACTGAGCAAATAAAAGCCAAGGCATGGAAAATCTCCAGATACCCTTGAAATAGCTGGACGTCTAGTTCTACTGATCATAAAATGGTCAAAATAATTCTTGTCCCATTTATCTAACCCACAGCCACAGTCTCATTATTGATAAAGTGCAGAGAACTTTGAGCTTGGAATTCAGCAAGTCATAGTAATATTATTTGTGCTCTTTTTCACAAATGCAGCAGTTATTTTACAGGCCTCCCATGAGGCACAGAGACAGTAAGTTCCAAGAATGGAAGAACTAAGTGCCTAGCACCTCTGCTGTGATTTAAACTGGATTAAGGTCTGAACTCCTGAGCTGGTAAATATTTGTATTATTATATTGTGACTATATATTGTGGAAGTTGCACGACAGTGCAATAGTGGTTTACAACTGTTACTAGTCTGATTTTTGCACTGGCTGCATTAAGAGATTCAAGAGCATCTTTGAAGTTTAGGAACTCAAAAGGTGTTTTGGCTTTGCCAGTTTACTGACTGTCAATGGGACATAGACTGCTAAATCATTCAGTTACTTCTGAAAAACTGTGGCTGTATTAGCTGCTAAGTGGACAGAGATACACAGTAGGAAAATGTTGTATAGGACTGGTGATGTTGGGTGCCATAGGCACTGTACTGGTGTCGAGGGGTAAGTACGTCAGCTGGCTTGAAAATTTGAAGTGTCTCACAGAGTTTCTCAAACTTGAGGATTTCAGTTTCATCAGCCATTTTGGAAAATCTTGGCTACATGGGCTTTTTCTCACTGTGGTATCAATACCTTGGTAGTACATGAGGTTCTTCAAAACAGGAAGAGACATTACCCAAAGAGCTGATGACCCTGTTCAATGGGTGCACAAGGTCTGGAGGTGGGAGTTAGTGTTGCTGTTACAGTTGACTTCAGTGACACATAAACCAGGTCCTACCAGTGCAAACCCTTCTTAGTATCTCTCTCTTCCTTTTCTAAGTGGGATCTTCTGAACACTTAAAAAAACAAACAAACAAACAACAACAAAAAAACCCCAAACCCCAAGAAGTGGCTAGGCTCACAAAGGCAGATAAAGAGGTCTCTAAACAGCATAGTGTTTCAAGGAGCAATGGCTTTTTCGTGTCAGAAAAAGGACACCAAAAACCTCTCCTAACAGTCAATATGATACAGGATTCACTTGTCTGCAAACTAGAAGGTCAGGAAACTCAAGTGAAAAGCCTGTGGAGTCTCATCCATTGAAAGTCTATTAATAATAGAAGAGATTATTCACTGTTATCAAATATAATTACAGGCATCAAACACCCTGGAGCTGAAAGACCATTTATTTAACATGCAGAATAAGCAGATGTAGCTGTGTGATGTGCTGCTCTGCAGCATTTTAACACAAGGCTTCAGGTGGCAAAATAAACCACATTACTAGAACTATAACAGTGATCACGTGCATGGATTTTATGTGGCACAATATACTCAAGAAAAGAATTACTATCTTACTTTTGTGTAATTTTAATGCATTTCAATGAGTATCTTATCTATCCATCCATCCATTTTATGTCTGCAACTACAGGTCCAGGGACTGAAATATTCTGCAAGCCATTTTTGAGGATTCCTTGTGTACTCAGTGAATGAATCACACAAGCACCTGGACTGGGACTTGTGTTTCTTAATCTGGAAGTTAAGCTACTGCTACAGCCCAATGCCTGGGCCCAAATACATTGATTGCTGGATTTAATGGAAAGATTACAACTCACAGGTTTGAAGCAGATCTTTTGTATTGGAGGAGTATCTCCATAGCCAGACTAAAGCACCAACGCAGATGGAAAACACGTGGTTCACAGGGTGTGTCTATTTCTGTTAAATATTTTATCTGACTGGTTCAATCTTTGGTCTTGGCATCCTCACCACCTACACTAAACACAGATTAGTTCATTCTTGAGTAAACTAACTTGTTCCCTCCAGAATAAATCTCTGGTGTGTAGTGAAAAGTTCATCCCAGCACTACTCCTCAGAGGTGGGGAGGACAAGAATTGGCAAGGTTTGGCCCCTTCCAACTTACAAAGGTCTCCAACCCGCCCCTTACAGGGTGTGGTATAAAGGTATATCCATTTCTCGCCCAACTTATGCCACCTTTTGGGCCCATTCTTCCCTTGATGATGTGTTCACGACTGAAGTGTGCTCACATCATGCCCCTGGCCTCCGGCGCAGGCAGGGGAAGGACGGACTGAGATGAAAATGCATGAGATTCCCTTGGCAAGGCATATGTTATCCAGGCCTCATTAAACTGCCAGGCTTTTTTCCTGTTTCCGTTCTCATTGTTGCTGGTCCCCAAGATACAGAGAGATACACAAAAAGCTTGACAAGCAACACAGAAAGGCAGAAAACACATATGACAGATTAATGGGTTTGAGAAAAAACCCCAAACATGCCAGCGTTTATATTTGCAGAAGCAAGGCAGCATGTCTTTAAATGACATAATGGGCTTAATTTGTTAGGGTCTTTGATTAAAGGTCTCCCATGATTTATAAACCAACAAAAGCCTCATCGGGCACTAAAGAAAATTATTATTATTATTATTATTATTATTATTATTATTATTATTATTATTATTATTGTTGTTGTTGTTGTTGTTGTTGTTGTTGCTTTATTATTATTATTATTGCTTTATTATTATTATGTATCTATACTGCAGTCACTCCTAAGAGGTCCAGACAAGGAGTAAGAGCTACACAAGAAACAAAAAGAACAAAATAAAACAACTTTAATAGCAAAAGTCTGAGGCACAAATAGCTTAAAAACGAGGTAATTCACTACACTTCTGCCACGTGCCATCCTTATACACATATCTAAATATGTATATATAAAAATATATGTGAAAGTTCCGCTGTTAGCGAGAGTGAGAGCAGAACAACGCTTTTTCTAAATATCAGGATAAGATATATGTCACAATTATCTTGTTTGCCTGAAATATATGTGCATTGTTATTATAATTTACTACTTCCAAAGCTAGAACTTCTAGCTAAACTAAAGGGTACATGTGGGACATGCAGAATTATCTAGTATCTAGCTATTAATTTTGTATGAATTTTATGAAGTGCTGCAGAAAACCATTATCAGTTCCTTTAAAAGTTTTTGGTATTAATAATCATTAAATCTAGAATAAAATCTAACCATTTTTAGAAAGACTTCATGCAACAATATTAACATCATTTTTTTTCATTTTGACTTATACAGTCAACTTTTCCCAACACCTCTTTGTAGTAGCTGGCAGATGTCATTGTGCAGTATTTTTATTCCACCAGTTTTATTTATTCTGCTTCCTATGGGTTTTTAGGAACTGCAGCATGCAGGGATGATGCAATGACTATGACAACTACACCAATATAGGCAAAGAATTGTGTAGGGAGTTGAAAGAGAAAGGATATTTTTAGGGGATCTGAAGAGGCTGAAACCACTGCTAAGCATTCAGGCTAAAGGCATTCCATAAATGTAGTAACTGAGTAGCTAAAAGTTTGGCCTCATCAGCAGAGCTGATAGTAGCCCGAAGCAAGATGGATGAAATGACAAATAAATAAGGTAATCAGAATTTTTAGGTTGTGATATTCTCCGAGCATCTTAAAGCCAGTGAACAGATTAGGATACTCCATTTCCTCAGGATCTTAGACATATTTGTCCTGAGTTAAAGGTTGTTAACTGTGTGAGTAAACTGAGAGACAGCTATATCCTTCAAAAAGACAGGTCCTTTGCTGACAACAACAATAGCGCTACTAACTCCAGCAGACTCACTCTGTCTTACACAGGTTGAGGATTTGGCCCAAACTTAAGGTAACTTTTGAATTAAGAGATGTTAAGCCAACAATCAAAATGTCCAAAGAGAAAAGCAGAGAAGGAGAGGTGGTGTGAGAAAGGGAGAAAGAAGTGAACAGGAAGAAGTTCCTGCAGAAGACAAAGGAAAGGATAATACAGCACCAGAAACAGGTGATTGGGTGAGGCAATTAGCAAATGGTTAGATAACTAGAAAAAGGACCCGGCTTTGTAACCCCACCTGCTGTGATGGACTACCTCCCTGGCCATGCCTTCCTTCTTCATCTCCACTTTGAATCATTCTACATCCCCGAAAAGACAGATGAATTCAAAAGTCAGGATCATCTCAAATGCACACAGAGATACCTCAACACCAGGCAGAATTAGTCAATATGGAGTGTGCTTCCTACCTCAAAATTGTGCAATCACACCAATGCAGGAAACGACCTGGATGAGAAAGTCCAAAATGCATCTATTTCACTAAGTATTAAAGATGGAAGAAACCTAAAAACAACTAAGGTGGGTGTTTGTCTAAAGATACAAGTAGGAGGTGAACTGACTGAGCAAATTAGAGGTGAAATCCTAACTTGTGATGTAGACAACATCAAGATCTATGAAAGAGAAATTAGAACAGTGAAGGAATATCTGAGGTAAGCCAAGGCTGTAACGGAGTGGGAAGAATAGAAGGAACTGCTATAGGAAGTCACTGTACAGAGGCTATAGCACGTGTAACCGAGTCTGTAGGAGTTGATGGATTGCCACTTCACAGTTGCTGAGAAAGAGGAAATCTGGAGTCTAGCATTAGGAAAGATACTGAACTGAATCTCAAAGCCCATGATAGTTACATATTTGGAAGAATGAGACCAAGAGCGGGAGCACATACAGTATTAGCTGTATTGGGTTGTTCATAAAGAAAGGGGCTGTGGATTCCAAGGCATCAACATTAAAAGCAGTAATACAACACTACGTAATTAAAAGCCCATGAGAGTTACCTCTTTTACATAACGTGTCTGTTTTCTGATGAATTCTTTTGAGACATTTGCTTTATTACCAGCAAAAAATAAATATTCAAGGAGAGAAAAAAAAAAGTGTTCTTAATGAATTAGTCTGATTACTTTAATTACATTTACAATCTGTTTCTTTTAGTGCATGCTTTCAAAAAATTGCATATTTGATGAAGAATTGTGCTCTGCTGTTGAGTGTGGATAGGAAAGTCTGATAGAAAAAACCTAGAAGCAGTGTGTTTGTGCAAACATACCGGTTGTATGTGTACGCACATATTGCTCATTGTCAATTCATTAAAGTTGTTGGGTTTACTCTGTGAATTAGAGTCCCTGAAATCATCTTTTAGCTGCTGAGACTCCAAATACAATGGTAGTTGTCACTGGAGACAGACAAAATTTTCAGAAATATAACAATGAAGTATGTAATATGTAAGAAATAAGTCAATACAATTTATTTGGGATGTATATATAAAGCACAGTCCAGCTACTGAAAAATTGTGAAAAACTGTTGTAAACTTCATTGAATTAGATTCTTTCTTTAAAGCGATTTTTATTGGCATTGTTGGATACTGAAAGTATTCTATCAATGGGAGGAAGCATTATTTCTGAAGCGTTGCCCACTTTATGTATGCCCCAGTGCTCTCACCCAGACACAGAGAAGAGCCACCCTCTCTGCTGTCCGCTCTGGCTGGGAGCAGAGCCGTGCACAGGCATGGGGCTCAGGGCTCGTGGGCTCAGAGCACAGGTAAAAGCCCAGCTGGTCTGCTTGGCATTTACTCCTGACGATTCCTGGGAAATCTGCCAGGTTTATGCTTAGGCGTCACTGTTTTTTCCATAGACACTGTGAGGAAAACACAGTCCTCTGTGGGTGAAACAAAGGCAAACCCACGAGGGGATCCTGAAAGGGAAAACTCAGAGACTTTGCATCCATCTGCCTCACAGCAGAGGTGGTTCAAGGCTTATTCTGTACTGCAGTTGGAAAAACAATGAATTTATTTTAGCATGGTAGGTTTTTTAAATAATCCTTCTAATTTTTATGAATGTGCGTTTCCAATGAAAAGTTTGAGGTAACATCTTTTACTCTAGAGAATCCCTGGAAATTGTTCTGTACTACTAGTACTGGGAACATTTACCTGGGGAAGATAGAGCTTGGGTTAGCTAAAGGCATGTGATATATAGTAACAGGAGCCCACAATGGGCTCTGCTTCCCAGGCTAGGAGCTAACAAATATGCTGTGTGCCCCTTCCAGCCCGCCTGATTCCCTTCCCATAGGAACCAAGTTTTGGAAGAGGGATGACAAGTTTGCAAATATCTATGTCTCATCCCAACATGGAGTCTTGAAAAACACTTTTTCATCCAGGATCTGGAAAGTTTTCCCAGCTCCCGCTGTGTAGACAAAACCTCCAGCAGCTACTGGCTCGGGCATATAAGCACCATGATGTTGCATGCATTCCCTCAGTGGATTTCTTATCTGCCCTACATCTTCAAGGTGGCCATGTGAAAACTTCTAGTGTAAATATTCTAGGCGCACACACACACACATCTCCCCACACACACCTGCAAATATCTTCCATGCCTTCTTTCCATGAATATTTCTGTGAATGAAACCTCACTGCAGCAAATATTCACAAAAAGAAAACAGAAGTGGCCATAGTCATTGTCTGAGTGAACTCCTTGATGCTAAAGCAAACTAGTACTGTTCAGCTCTTCACCCCAAGGTCCTTTGAGTCTATAGGAGTTTTGTTCGCACATGGACTACTGAATTTGGCCCATAAGTCTCCTTCTAGGAATTCCAGATTAATCCAGAACTCTAAAACAAATTATTTTAGCTGTGACATAAGCTTATTTCATTAAAATTTCCAAAGAGGTCACTTTGCAGAAGAAGAAAAAGGCTTTGAAAAGATACTGCCTGAAAGGTTAAAATTTACATAAGTCTGGCATTATTATCATTATTAATACCTACACATACCCCTCACAAGCCTCAAGGTGCTTCACAGAATTAAATTATACCCATTTTCAAGGAAGTGGGAAAAGTCCTGTCACCTACATGATTTGAAAAGAGATTTTTCAAATCCCTTAGAAACATTCAGATGGAAACATTTTTGCTCTACTGCAGGCACAGAGAAGAAAAGCTCATCTTTTTTGTCGACCTTCAGCTTCCTTGCCTGTGCTCTGGAGGGGCCCAAGCTAACTGTACTCATCCCTCTTTCCTTTTTCTTATGCTCCCCTCAGAGATGAGGTTCCAGCTAAGCTGATTTGGGTGAGGACATTCATGGTGCAGGGTCTGGCGTCCTACTTTCTGGGAGCAGGTCAAGCATAGATGGACTTTTTGAAGGTGGTCTGCAATACTCAATGTCTGTTGGTATCTGATAGGTGATCTTTGACCTCTTAGATTTCCCCATCTTCTCATTTTTGGAAGTGGTTGGGGACAGATTTTCTTCTTCTTTGTTTTCATGGCTGGATTTTTAGAAACATATGATTTCCCAATGTCTAAATTCTGAATTTGGTTGGATTTTTAATCTAGTGTAATGCTGTTAAAAGAGATCAGGCTGAAAGAGATCACCAGCAGGATCATTCTCTGAATGAAGGTGGAATAAAAACTGGATGAAAACAGAAGGGCCTGGCTTCTCTGAATAAATAAATACCTTAAATGCAATGTTGAAAGCTAGCCATAGTGTCACATAGACCTATCAGTTAGTTGAACTGAACTCTCTGTAGAACCAGCAAACATGTTTAACAGAATTGTAGTCCATGCAAATCACTTTATGTAGCTTTGAACTTAACTCCCCTTTATTCCTTGCCCTGGTTTCCAAGGAATTTTCTTTCTCTCCTTAATTATTTGCTTTTGTTTGGTTTTATTTGGTATCATGGCATGATCTCTGCTGTGGGAGGGGCAAGTTCCACATCAGACAGCTGTTCCAACCCAAAAAAAAAAACCCAGATAAACAAGCCTCTAATCTGGAGGCATATGAAAGTTCTCCAGACAAGGTTTGCTCCCTGCTTGGGGTTCGTTTTGCTTTCTGGTTCTCATATACAGAGGCCTGCTTGGGAAAATCAGACAGACTGCGTCTGCTTTGAATTTATCAGGCGAACACACACAGAAAACAAGAGTGTTTAGACTCCAGGCTGCTGGTGAATGCTCAGAATTCCCCACTGTCCCAATGACTGTAGAGCTAGTTGGCACATCTTCAATAAAAAATTACATCAGTGATGCTCTGGAAACTCAATCGAGTCATAGGAATGACAAGAAAATAAGTAAATCCTCAGTGAAAGCTTTGGCAAAAATTCTCTACTTCATTTCAAATATAATAGCAACGCTGGTCTCTAATTTCTATTTTATTTTTAGTGACAAATGAATTACTAGTGCAACTCCTCATAATCTATTTCTTTCCATTTCTCAGACTCTTTTGGGGAGTGGTATAATTTTAGACTATAAAAATATAAGCCATCTGGTTTATATATAATTGAGCCACTCGTACACACATTTTTTAGACGTAAAGCCATGCCTTAGACAGAACTGGAGAAAGGCTGTGAGAAGTTATGCGTTGTTGAGAGCCATTCTGACTCCACTTCATTGCCTCCGTAGGCATGCTTCCCAACTGACCATGGTGTAGACTCACTGGATAGTGTCACCTTGGGTGAGAGGTGACACAGAGGCAGAAGGGACATCCACGCTGTGCATGGAAATTACTACAGTTTAAAGACAGGCACTTAAAGAAGCCTTTTTTGGGCTACCAGACGATGTATGAGATTAAGCATTTGAGCAGAACTACTGATTTTCTTGTGCCCTAAGTGCTCCAAGGCAGAGGAGAAGGTAGTACCATCTTGATTCTTTTCTGCCCCATCAATTCATGGTCAGTAAGCTGGTCGGTATGACCAGCTGGTCAGTAAGTCCAGTATTTGCGATTGGTAAGAATTGTGATATACAGGATGAAACGGGTCACTTGTAAGAGCCAACCACTCATTTTTCCTCCTGCCTTCCCCGACTTGCATAGCTCAGTGCAAAGGTCCTCCCTGCTTGTGGGTGACAATGCAGCTGTATCGTGTACTGCTTTGGATTTACATCTCTAGCTCAGCATCCCCACAAAATGCAGTGGGAGCTATTCAGTGAGCGAAGTGTTCATTTCCTACGTTTGTTTCCCTGCACGCCTGGAAGGGAGTGATCCTAAAGGTATTTGCTTTTCCTCAGCAGATACCCTAATGATGTTATTTGCTGTGCTACTGTCACTAGCAAAGGACAAAGCTGTGAAGTTTGGATCTAGTTCCCAGTTTGATCCCAAAGATCATAGCAAGCAAGAGATCATGGCAGAAACAGTGAGCAAATGTGCTGAGTGTTAGTAGTTAACGAAATACAGTTGGCTGCCACTGCCATTGGACAAACATGGATTGGAGGCTTTCAGCACAGCAATACTGTATTTGCTCTAAATGGCTTTACAGCAATAATTGAATCACAATATACAATTAAAGCATATTTACTGCATCCACTTGAAACTTGTAAAACCGGTGAGGAACACATTCATTCAGTAAACCTATCTCACTCTGTTTGCACTGCTAGCTGGGCAAATTGCTCTGAAGAAAACAGCTCTGCCACTGAAAAATGTATATTCCATCATTCTAAACTGCCTACTAATGCAATCACCAGGACAGGATCCAATGAAACATCAAACTGATACTGGCTTCACACAGGTTTATACATCTGCTACCAATCTGTTGTCCATTTATGCCCTGTTTATGGCCCAAGGGAGCAATTTCTGTGTGCAGGCTTTACTCACAGGACTACTGCTTTGGAGAATGGCACTCTAAGGGTGCACATTACTTGGCACGGGATTTTTTATCTTATATTCTGCTCAGAAACAATCTAATTCAAGGCTCTAGAAAGATAGCTACTGCCAATGTGCATTAGATCAAACCCTAGCCAGCCTAGATGCTGGCAAATAACTGGGAGAACCTGCAACTGTTTTCAGAATTTGTAATCCATTAATTTCACATTCTTTCCTGCCTTTGTATTTTCGCTTCCAGTCAGTGATCGTGCACTTCATCTTAATAGTTGGAACGTATGTAGAAAGCTGACTTGGAGTTGGAGTGCTCACACTTATTGAGAATATGCACAACGTGCTTTCCATGGACAATTGTGACAGATATCTGACGATTACAGGCATGCATTCCTCGCCTAATCAGGAACAGGCACACTTGCCACTTTGCCAAGTAGCAATAATCAATAAGGGAGACACTTGAGAAAATTTAGAGCTGCTCATGGCTCCAGAGATATATGAAGCCTGAAAGTACAGTGCTCTCTGTTCTGCCTCTCTCTAGCACTATTTCGCAGAAGCCTGGCAAGGGATCTTTGTGGAATAACAGAGCCTGGGAACTTGTTGCCTATATGTCCATCCCCTGCACTTCCCAGGCCCCAGTCACTCCAAAGGATAGGAGCTGAGGTGAGAAGGCATCACAAAACACACAATGTGCAATGCCACCATGTGCCTGATGGGCAGAGGGATGTTTAAAACTCCTCCCTGGTGGAAGATTCCCAAACGTTAGATTCTTGGATGATGGATTTATTTATTCCACCTTTTCCCACCATTGTCCACGGTCAGCTACAGACTGAATAATGACTTAACCACGGAACAAGCCAATATGGCAAGAAGTCCTGTCGCTTATCAAGTTACATTGCAATACAAAAGAATGGGGGAAGGTCACCTTCACACTGCTGGCCAGCTTAAAGGGATGAAGAGACATTTACATAAGTTCCACAGTCTTAGGGACAATTTTGATTATGCACCATCTCCACTAAGCACAGCCCCATCAGTTGCTAAGTAAAATCAACAACATATAAAACACTTACATAAACCTATTTCTCCTTCAACTCTTACACAAAATTCCTCCCACTGTAATACTAGACTAAGCGCTAACAATGAATATCATTAATTAAATTGTCTTTTAATGGCTCAGGAGGTGAACTCTGTAAAGAGGAGGAAAGGGACAGAAACTTGGATTTAGACAATAAAAGGAGGATTGACTTCACCTCATTTTAACTATCTAAAAAAAGAGCATCTGGTCTAAGCTCATCATTTGTGTTTCTATCAGCCCTTTTCAAACAAAGGAGAGAAGCAGATGCTTACAGAAAATAAGGTTAGATTACCGTAAGTGAGAAGTGATTTTGAAACACTTAAATATGGCAAGACAAGGACAGACTATAAGAAGAACCATACAGAGAGCAAGGAAATGTAGTTTTTCCCTTTACAGAAACCCAAATGTGAACAGAATAGCTTCTCAAGGCTCCTGCCTTCCTCAGGGTCTTCCTTGCCAGAATTCGAAGATTACTCCAGCATTTGCAGATATTACATGCAGTTCATTGAAAGCTGGAACTAATAAAATGCACTTCTTTAATCTGAAGAAACAGCTCAGCTAGACACTTATCCCTGGAAGCCAGGAGCATCTGTAAGCAGAACTAAAGACCAGGTGTAATGTGGCAGAGCAGAAGCCACAACATTGTACCATGGTCCAGGAATGGAGACGTCCTTTAGAGTCTGAGCCTCATACAATTGGGACTCATGCAATTGCCTCTGACTTGCCTGAGCTTCACATGTGTTCACCGGAAAGATCACTTGTTCAGACTCTCCTATCAAATTGGTGTGATGCTATTTAAAATCTATGAATTCCTGCCAGGACTTGATTGCATTTTTTAAATCACTTCTGAAGTCTTTTGGATCCAAGAATTTCACTGACATCATAACCTGTGGTTAATTTATGAAACGGTGGGCTGAGAAACATTACAGAATGTGAAATGAACAATTTAGTTAATAAGGAACAGTTTAGACTATATGATATGAATTAACAGATCATCAAAAATGCGTAGGTATGTGATGATTTCAGTACTAATGTGATTTTTATTTGAAAACTGTGATTCTCTGGCTGTCTGAGAAAAGAAATTATAAGAAGTCTTTATGACTGGTGCATCTTCCTGCCCACATACCAGCTGCTTCTGTGACATCTGATACAGGGAGGATGAACACACTCTTTAAACCCATCTTCTATTAGTGCCTCTCACTATGTAGTTGCTTATTCACAAATACAGCAACCTGATGGGGCCTGTGAAACCACTAAGAGGAGAGATGTCTGGCAAAACTGCCGAAAGCATAGTAAGAGCAGACAATCTAAAAGATAACTAAGAAGCAGTAGGGCGATGACCAGGAGCGTATATTGATGCTGCTGTGAGTCTGAAATAGAGCATTTTCACTGCATGTAGGAAATATTCTGGTTTTTGTTTGGATCCCTTATGCCTTTGCATAAGACCTTTTGAAGCAGTAAATAAAAAGCATTCCTGCTTACATTAAGAGGTCTGCTAGCTGGGAGGCAGAAACAAAGTCAAAACCTTTTATGTGGTCCAGTCAGTAGAGGTGGAAACATGGCTCCATCCTTGGTTAATGTTAGCGTTAAGAAAAAATGTCTCTTGTAGACTTTTTTTTTACAGTTTTAGCCTTTCTTCTGTGATGTGGAATGAGACTTTTGAAATAATTTTGTGGAAGAAAGAGTTGAAGAGAAAGACTTCATGGAAGAGAAGGAGCCCAAGCAATAGCACCCTCAGGATAGTCAAGCTCCTCCTTAAATAGGAAACCTGTGTTCAAAGTCCTGACATAAATTTACATCAGCCCAGCTAACAAGGATGGAAGTCTGTCTTTTCATTTCATCTCATCCATACCTGAAACTTCATGATGGACTTAAAAACTCCCATAAATTACATTTATGCCAAGTCTAATAGTCCTCTGTAAATCATTATGTCATTCACAAAGCAATGTTCTTCAAAGAAAAAGGTCAGTTTGGAGAAACAAATGGGGAGGGGAGTATTTTGCATGTCTTTGAAAGGGTCTTTCCAGGATTCCTCACAGTTCATTTTTCTAGCTGATTTGGATGGCTCCTCTGATCTCATCAGAGATGTGGTGAATAACAAAACTCTCCTCAAGTTACCCTATTGAAAGAGGAATGCCTAGAGGTAGAGACAGAGTTAGGACTTGCAGTTCTTTTCCCAGCTTGGGATGAACTTCTGGCTGCACCTCTATCTCCTCCACACCTGGACTCACCTTTCCATAACTTCCTTGCCTTGTCTGCATGTAGTGAGGCTCTGTTCTTCAAGGGTTGTAGTGTGGGCTCCTTTGCCCTATGGAAAAGTGAAGCATTATATATTGTGACTTTGTTT
Organism: Harpia harpyja; assembly: GCF_026419915.1. Lineage (NCBI taxonomy): Eukaryota > Metazoa > Chordata > Aves > Accipitriformes > Accipitridae > Harpia > Harpia harpyja. The sequence continues at coordinate 68,205,770 of NC_068944.1, forward strand.
TTCAGTGGAAATAGTTTGGCAGACAACTCTTCAAGGACAGCAACGATGCCTGTGTTAAGTTACCATTCTTTATCTTTAACTTGTCCTGTCAGTTTTCTGGCAGACCACAGTAAATCTAAAACATTTGGAGTTGCACAAATTATTTTCCAGACTGTCCTGTCGCAGTTCAGGGCTGGAGCATAGTAAGTAAACAGATGTGATTTGGAACTAGAGTTGTACTGTCGGACCAGCAACCTGAGCTTTGACATTCAAAAATATGCTATAGGCGCTTGCTTTGCAATTTTGTGCTTAAGCTGTGTAAAAGCCAAGGAGATAGTGTGCTGGTCTGTGAAGATACTGCTCAAGTGAATAAAAGGACCCTTATTTACATCATCTGACGAATATGCCTTGTGCAATTACATTTCTATCCAAATAAACAAAGATGTTTAATCAAATGTTCTACAGATTTGCTTCAGAAGATTATTTGGCACCTTCAAATGGGCAAGATTACCATAAATAAAATAGGAATCTGATGCAATGAAAAACAATGATTTACTTTCACAGTGGAAGGAGATTATAAAGAGGAAGTTAGGATTATTTTTTCATTCATAAATTGACACAAAACAGATCACTGTCTCTAGGGAGGACCTGTGGATTTTAGGTATAAGCAGGCATTGAGTAGGTCACTTGTTATTTCTTCTGTTGTCTCCTTGAGGAGTAAGTTATTAAAGAGTAGTAACTCATTCCCAGTGAATATAAAATGACAACCTATTGAAGACTGATGATTTTCTGGTTTAAGGACTGGTTATCCTCCCATTTTGTAGCATGCAAAAAAAAAAAAAAAGAAAAAAAGAGAAGATACATACAGTTGTGGCGTTTTGCCTTAAAAACAAAACTTCGGGGAAAAAAAAATCATCACATTCCCAGATTGTATATCCTCTGCTAAACTCCTGGGAAATTTAAAAAAAAGGGGGTAGTTCAGTTCAGCTTAAAAAAAAAAATAAAACAGTGGTCTGCGTGAGTAGCCATCACGATTTTCTTATTTCAAATCAACTAGAAGGGAAAAATTGAAATTAAGAGCATGAAGCTGAAGAGCTGAGCTGCCTCTGAGCCAGGACACAAATTCCTTTATGAAAATCAAGAGCAAACAAACAGCCCTGTGGTGCTTTGTCTAAGATCTGCTCAGCAGCTCCTTTCAGCTATCAGCCCCTGCCCACTGCTTCAGAAGGAAATTCTGAAAGAAACTGATGGAGGTTAGGAAGGCGTGATGCTGAGGGAGATTATATAGGATACTGTGCAAGTTTCTGGAGGCTTTTGGTTTGTCTGGATAGTCATGCAGCTGGGTGACCCTCACTCAAAGTTAATTAAGTTCTGTGTGAAATAATCAGTACAGCAAACATATTGGATGATCATGTGGGTTGGACGTAAGTCTCTGCACTCCACAGCTACTCCTAGGACCATTCTTGAGCACCAAGCCTTCCTGGTATTGGGGAGTCTGTGTCCACACTGTTAAATTCCCTTTCTTGCCAATTTATGGTGGCTACATGCAAACAGTCTGTTGGGAATGACCCCTGGCCTGTGCTAACATCCAAATTGTGTGTAAGACCTGTTTGGGAGTTGGCAGGTTTTGGGCAAATCATGCCGGGGCCATTCTAACAATTTAACAGTAACAACAATAAAGTTCTAATGGCCAGAAACACCCTTGGGCACTGACTTTAAGGGCAGGGCTATACACCATGAAAATCAGATTATTCTGTGCTTTTAAAAACCATAAATCCATGCCGTAGTCCTCACCCTTTCTAACCCCATGATTTCTGTGGGAGATTTTTCTGCACTCACCTGTAGCCTTTGAAAACTACTCTGAGCATGCTTCAGTATTCTTGAACTGGTCAGTAGCTACAAACAGATAAGAAATAAAAACACTGGGAAAAAAATGGAAAGGAAGGCATGGTGCCAGTATAGCACAGCAAGAATCATAAGACTTTTCTTCACTATGGCTTCACTCTTTGTTCCACAAGTCAAAACCAGTGAACAACTCATGCCTTACCCTCATGAAGACACTGGGGAATGGGATCCTCAACCTATTGAAGAATCAGCCTCTTTCTTTCTCCTAATTTTGCATGCTGCAACAGGGTACTACACCCGAATGTGGTCTAATGCTGCCACTCCAGTCCAATTTGCAATAACAATCCACAGTATACACCAGATGTCATAGCAGAGGCATCCATCAAAATGCTAAAATACATATACGGCAACAAAATACTTTTGATATCTTCCTACCAACAACCAAAATTATTTGGATCATTTCATGCACTTAAGGAAAGTTATGAAAGTCTTCCTTGATGTTCTTTATGTTTTTCTGGTCTTTTTTTTTTTTTTCCCCTTTAGTTGATGGTGTTCATCTATGTTTTTATAAACTCAGTGCTGCTTTGGGAATGAGGTTTTACACACTTAATAACTTAGTAATGAGGTTTCTATAAAAGCCTGAAGCTTTCTCCTTACAAAGAAAAAAATGCATGTAGTTGATGGAGAAAGCAAATGGAATATAGAAAAATATTCACTCCAGGAACAGCTATTTCTAGGATTAGTCCTTTTCCTAACAGCTTGAGGTCAAGGTAGGAGAGCAAATACATTTCTAAAAGCCAACTACTCAGCTGGTACACACTGGTGCAACTTGGCTAATGTTGGCAGAGCTGCATCAGAGTTAACAGAAGTGGAAAAGCTGACCTATACCACCAACTTTGACTGATGAGCAGGCCTACTTCTTAATAAAACTTGAAAATATTGATAATCTTGGAATAGTGTTTAACTATTTATGTGCATATATTAGGCTTTGCTTGTCTTGCTTTCTGAAGTAATGCAAGAACTGTGTCTCTCATTGCATATTGGCACTTCTAAAGTAGCTAGAACAGAAATCCCTACAAATATGTGCACATGAATGTGTATATCACATATATAACATGCAAAATTACAGATATAGATAGACACTTAACAATTTGACCCCTATTTGTAGCATGAAAAAAGGTCCAGGTAAGACCCTGAGAGACAACTTCATCAATTTTGTGTTGTTTATAATGTTACAAGTAACACTGTTACTCTCCTGCAGGTCATTACTATTTGGGAATTTTCCTCCTGTGAAAACCCCCAACAGTAAAGGCAGGCTAAAATGAACCAGGTGTTTCTTTGCCCCATGCTCTGCTGATGCTCTGCAGAGGCATTTCAGCAGAGGATAGCTAAGTTGAGGTTGATGTAATCCGGAGAGTTTACTGTGAGTGAGGACAGACACTGCAGAACACACTTTGGTCAGAAAGGAACTTGAGTTAAAGTTTTGCCACATTTTGAACAGGTTGGGAGACTTGCTTGTCATATTTCCCAGAAATGATAGTTCTGGACAAAGTTCTTTTGCATGTGAGCTACAAGGACTTGATTACAACAAAGCAGTAGTGTGCTGAGGTATGTGCCTGTGCGTCTTTCTAGGTAAGCGTATATATATGTATGTGTATATTCAAATATATATAAAACTCTTAACATACTGAAATATTCTTCTGAATGCTGCTATTTATACAGAAAATATTTGCATTGACTTGCCTAATCATATTTTATTAGGAAGGGACCTAGGCAGATCACCTAGTCTGTCCCCAAGCTTTGAATTGGGATCAAGTAATCTTCAAGAGATGTTTCTCATATATGATCTTAAATATCTGTAGAGGTAGAGATTCTGCAGTCATTCTTACAATAATTTCCAGAGCCTAAGGTCATAAAAATCTCCATTCTCAGTGTTTAAGAATCTCACAGCACACAGTTCAAATTATTTCTTCCAGAGTGCATTTGCTAAAGCACAGAAATTCTTTGGCCATCATAATGACCACTCATTTGGTTTTATTACATCCCTATAAAGCTCTTTGGTGTCAGCTAATAACACAACTTATGTAAAAAGACTTGCATAACCTTCCAGATTTGCTACTCCAGTGATCACTACAGGCTGCTTCTTTCAAATTTCCAGTACACCTAACAAATATCATGAGTGTAATGTAGACCTTTAGGCTATCCAGTGTTTAATGTTATGCTGTACTGGAAAAAGAAATCATTATTCTTTGTTTCCAACTTTTTTTGACGGTTCCAAATTCATGAAAGAGCCTGACATCTCAAGCATGTCTTTTTCAACTCTTTAAAAAGTCTCCTGCAAAGATTCTTCTGAGACCTTTAGAAAGTCTGATAAATTGTAACTACTACTGTTGCTTTGTCCACTCTTTAGCTGATATGTTCAAAAGGTGTACCTGCCACTATTTCCTTTTGCAGAAACTGCTTGTATTAGTCTAGATCATATGAAGTTCATGCAGGTGCTTGAAATCCAATTTCTCATTTTTGCCTCAACCAGTTCTTTTTCCAGTTATTTTTTGATCAACTTTTAAAAACAGTGACCTTTGAAGGAGCATAAATAGCTTCAACTTGTATTCTGCTTTCTTACAAAAACCTATATATGAAAACAAGTGAAAATATTGTTCTTCTTTTTGAACACATCTGCTTCATTTTATATTACATATCTTGTCTGGATAACAAAGATTATAAACTTGTCTACACAGCATTTCATAAAAGATTCAAGAACAGAAGAACAAATAATAAAGACCGGTTCCAGTGTTTATTAATTCACATCAAAGTATTCATGTTTAATTCAGATACCTGACCAAGGACTGGGAAAAGGGAATTCTGTGAAACAGTCACATGCCCAGCTTAGCAACTAAAAGCTCAGAAATCACCACCCATTGCTTAAATAAGATATCATAGACAAATCAAAAGAAAGAAAAAAAATAACCTGCCAAACACAAGACTTTTTAAAGGGAAAAAGTGGAGAACGGTGACTTGTAGGCCTCCTGCTAATGAAGCAAAAAAGAGCAATCATCTTCATTTGCCTCTTTCCGGGTCATCTCCAACATTCCTTTTGTGTGGGCAGAGTACAGATGTTTTAACCAGATTTTGGAGCTGCAGTTTGGCACTGTGAGAGATATGCAAAATATCTTAGGGGCTGCAGGCCTTCGGAAGTTCACTCGGTGCTGCTCACGTGGTAAATCACTGGCTTTTGCATGTCAGAGGAATTGCCTGACAGCCGGCGTTTCTCCCCTCCAGGCTGCTGCCTGAATTCTTCTGCTTGCTTACGAGAACATATGCTTAAAAAAAAAAAAAAAAACACCCTTCTCTGCTATTTGGCACCTGAAGCCTTATTTTAATTTCTGGGTGCAGCTTTTTCTCTGAACATATTGCAAAATACCAGTGCATTACCCATCTGTTCCAACTTGGTGTCTTCAGGGCTGAGTGCTGTAGAGGAAAGGTTATCATTAACTTGCTTTAAAAAACTTGATTTGCTTACAAAAACAGTAAGTGGAGAAATTAATTGTATTCTATTCACAGTGCAGGTTATTACTCCTCATTTTAACAAAAAGGGCTCAGGGACAAAATCCTCACTGCAGCCTCAGGAGTTTGAGCAATCCATACCAAATCCAAGAAATCTTTCCTTCCGTTTTGGTTCAGGCTTATCTTCGATGCGGGCTCTGAGGAACCCCAAAAGCCACAGACAGACCTGGATTTTGCAGAGTGGTTGCATGCGCACAAGTTGACTGAGGAGTCTTTGGCAGGTTTGTGGACTTTAGAGAGCCTAACATAACTGAGCATGAGCTCATAAAACTGGTAACCTCCAAACCGAATCAGTATGACACAGGGTTCTTGGAACAATTCCGGATACAGCTAACACAGAGAATGGTCTAGTCATGGTAAATGGGCCCACTGAGTGTCAACTTGTTTAGCTCACTTGTCTCATTGGAAGCTCACTAGGGTATTAAGTTCCTGCTTTTTCTACAGGCATGGCATCCATGCCTGGTTTAGGGTCTGCAAACCTTACCCTACTATTTTTACAGCTTTGTATGAACTTGCACGACCTAAATGAGGCGTATGACATTGCCCTGGGCTCCTCCTGGCTGCTGGTGAATCACCTGACATTGTAGAACTCTCTGCACAGGGTTGTACAGGGCTGGGACAGGGCTCTCTGCACCACCCAGACCAGGCACTCAGATCCACCGGGGACCCTGACATGGGTGCTTAGCCCAAAAGCATTCACAGCAATGGCTCCTCCAGCTCCAAACAGCACAAGACGAGATGCCAACATCCTACAACCAGTCAAGGAACCAAGAGTTTTAGTGTGTCCCAGCAATGTCTGGGTGGGTTTTAAAATTTGTTAAATAGAAAAGTCCAGCTGATCCTAGGAAATAAACCTCATCTCGTACTTAAAAAAAGGACAGAAATTCCCCTGAAATACTGTCAATCACTACCCTTGTGACTTGGGAAGTTCTTTCTCAACCATGTATCTATAGGGAGCTGTGAGAAGATTTTATAAGTTTTTGCAAGAGTTTTAGTAAAGAAATTACATTTACAATTCTGTAAATGCATGTATGTTTAAGTATGTGCATGCATAGGTGTATATGCAGGCATATGTCACATGTGTAAGTGTGTATGGATGTGTGCATGGACCGGTGGGTAGGTGCTTATGGATGTGGGTGCACATCTTTCTACCAGTCAGTTCAATCCAATGTAATGAAACAGGGTCATTTCAAAGACATTATATTCCCACAAGTGTTATGAAAATCAGAAACTGGGTGGAGCAAAAATAGACTATGGCTACATCTACAGCAGAGAATTAAACATGCCTCATACTGTTCTCTGCTCCTGAAGCCAACTGGCACAGAACAAATGGTTTCCATACTATTAAACTCTCTTACCCTCCCAAAAAAGGTGACCATGTCCAAGTGCCTATTTTGGTAGATCATGACCTTTTCTAACTCCTAAGTAGTTCCTGGGAATTTTTTAAAAGAGTGCTAGTTTTCTCTGGTCAAACCTATGCCAGCCAATATTCTCACAATTTAACAGCATAGTTGGTCAAGTTCCAGTGCTTGGGAACGTTCCCCAGTATTGTTTAATTTATTAGTATAGATGCAGCTTACGTGTGCACCCAACTGAGAAGCAGGCTGTTCTGTTAATTCAGGCTTTATTAGACACCAGATTATGTCCAGAAGAGCGATGCTGTGAATGGCCCAGCAGCAGGGAACAGCTAAGATCCAAGATCAGACTTTGCTAGATGTCAGAGGAGACAACTAGGCGGCACAAATCAGTAGGGAACTGGGCTGTATTAGTTCCACTGCTCACAACCTTGCTTGTTCCTTCATGTAACAAGTCACTGCATTTGCTGCAGGGAAGGAATGCGATCAAGGTTGAGAGAGGTTGTCAGATGGGCTCTGAGAAGCGCTCGCACTGAAATGGCTTGTGATTTCCCAGGGATAACAGAATCCCCTTGTTTGTGCAGAGGCTGCCTGGAAGTTGGCAGCACAGACATCTCAGCTCGTTTGGGTGCCGTGACTTTTTTTTTCAATGACTGGTACAGACAGTGCTACAGAGCACCTGAAAGTGCCTGTTCCTAGAGCACTACGCACAAGAGTGGCAGCGAAGCTGTCAAACATGTATCTACAGAAAAAGCTGAATGAAGAAAAGCTGAATGAAGGCCTGAGAAAATAGCGGGTTGGCAAAGATGCCACAAAAGGGACAGAAACCTATGACTTCTCAAGGAATGAGGACGCCCCTGTTGTCCCATTGGTCCCGAGAGCACTCCCCCTCCTTGTAATTCTCCAGCAGTTGCTGCATGTGGGAACTGCTGTTTGCATAGAGGGAATAGCTGTGCAAGAAGTCTGTACCCCACAAACACCAACACAGACTTGCCAGACTGATGTACTTACAGGTCAAAATGGGGAAAAAATGAAGAAAAAGCTTAAGTTATGATCTAAATAATATAATGAGAAGCTTAAAGCAGAGTGAGTCTAGAGACAAGTGCTGCCAGGAGCAGAACACTGGGAAGAAGTCAGTCAAAATACACATAGCTATTTGTGGGACAGTGGCAGCGAGAGGCCAAAACAAAACTGTAGTCACCATCTATAGGACAGGAACCTATTGGGAAACAAAGGAAAGGCCCCGTGCTGAAGAGCTTGAGGTCTAAATAAACAGCTCTTACAACGGTTTGAAGGGAGATGTGTGACAGCCAAAATTACTTGGCAAGTCAGTGACAAAACCAAAACTTTGGTTTCCTGACTGCCTATCTAATGATTAACCCACTTTTTTAGGATACCTACCACATGGACAGAGCTAGACAAAGAGGCAGAGAGATAGAGGCAAATATGAGTGTACATATGAAGGAAATATTACTGTACATGGCCTGGACACTGAACTTACTGTTAGTGGGGTTAATGGAAAGCTTTCCGAAAGAAGAGATTTCCATGGGAAAACGATTCAGAGAATCAGAAGTTTCTGGGAAAACATCAGCTTATTTCAAATGTGATAGGAAATCATAAAAATGCAGTGTTTCAACTTTTTAGCCTCCTTTTTTGTCATAGGTTTTAGCTTTTAGGATGGTAGTGATAAATCTGAACAGTCAGAACATTGCAGTGAAATAGTTGCAGAACACTTAATTTTGTCAAAAGTTCTGGAAACACTCTCCACCTGAGTCAGGACAACAGTGAACTGAGGCTCCAGGGATGTCTTGGAATTTTTTTCATCAGTCAACTCTAGTATAACAAGGGGAAATGTAGAGCCAGAGTGTGCCAATAAACCAACTGATCAAACGAGCTGCACAGGGATATGTGGCCATACCCTTTGCAAACAAGGCCATGCATGTACATGCCAACACAATTACTTTGCTTGGATTTGCCAGGAGAAAATGGAATGTAAAGTAGTCTGTAAATAGCCAATAAACCTTGCCCCCAGTGCATTATGTGTTTCTACCTTAGTCAGGAAGGAACTTGGGTTTTTTTAAAACCTGAAGTTAATGCAACTAGCTCAAATGTGGTGTTTTAGTGGAAGAGAGAATGGAAAAGGTTTTGATTGTTCTGCCATTCCCTAGAGGGGGTCTTATCTCCAAATAAACCTTTTTAAGAGCTTCAACCTTATTTCTAAAGAAAAACAAATACATCCAGAAACTTAGCCAGACTCTTTCCTGTTTAGTACAGTAACACTCCCAAAAAGTAACATCAAGAGAAAACAAGGACCGTGACAGGTAATTGAAACAATTGGTCCTACAGCTCTTCTCCCTACCTCCATACACTGAGCAAACTAGAGGTAAACACTCTGTACACCTACAATGAACCACTTGATGTAAAGACTAGTTGTTATTTTTAACAGAAGAAGAGACTACAGTTAGACTGTACATTCTTTAAGGTTTGGGGCAAACATGGGGATAAAACTTCTTTCCCCACCTTCATCCTTATCTCCTGCAAAATAGCTCCTGGGTTTTCACTAAGGCTTGTAGCACTGAGTCCAGATATGTCATAAATCTGATGAATATGCTGTCTGCTTAGAACAGTTTGTTCAGCTCTGGGTCTAATTCTGTGTTGCAGTGTGCAACACAGTCAAAAATTGCCACAGTGGTTTATAGGGAAGCTCTGCTAATATTGAAGGGCTTTTTTTTTTCCTTTGCTTGTGAGGGGAAAATATGACTTTGCTAAAAGAATGATTCTACTATGCAGCCTTAAAGGCTGAATTGACTGTAATGTATAGATGACTTCAGAAGCCTAAACAGTTGGTACTTCATCTTTCTGCTAGGACATTTGTTTTCTCCAAAAACACTATCAGTCTCTGTTGAATGTGTGCACAGCTGTAATGTTTGAAGACACTGAGTGAACTATCATGGATTAAACATTTGTAATTGTTTTTCACTGAACTGTGACCTGAATTTAGTAACATCTGACTGACGGCTCCTACCAACAGGATATCCCAATGAGTTAGAGGAAGATCCTGTGTCAGTGCATTTGCTGGAGTTAGACCAGCTGGGTTTCTCTTTTGTTTAATATGCTCAGAAGTCTGCAAGGAAATCATCTGCAATGGGGAGAGTGCCAAAGCTTATCAGAGAGATAAGAAAGTTGCCTAAGTTTCCCGGACCTCTTTGTACTTGGGAACACTTGTTGAGTGATTATGGCATGCATTGGCAGAGTTGGGATGGTAAAAACAACCGAGTCTTCAAATCTGCCTTGTTGGACACTGTGCGGTCCACAGGTTTCCTATTTCTCTGGCACAGCTGACCCTCGAGTCAGGATCAAGGTATAATGTGAAGTGAAATTCCTGTGTTATTTTTATCTCTGCTTCTTTCCTCCAAGGTGACTTGTTTTTGTAGAGAATCCTCTTACTATCAGGCAGTCTTCTCCAAGATTCATTCTCATTTTTCTGATCAGCTGAGAACTGGAATGTAATAGCCATTAATTAGTCTTTTTCTTCAAAGTGCTAACAGTCAACTCTGTTGGCCATTTCTCTACCACAGTGACCTCAGAGAAATGTTATATGACAGGGAGTACAAAGAACTTATGCTTTATCTTGACCTGAGGACTTTGGAAAATACTTTAGGAAAGACATACGGTGTGGCTGTTCGCAACAGCAAGAGATTGGACTCATAACCCAAAGGGCATTGACCTGTTTTGTATTCCTGAACAAACAAGAGCAGATTTGCCCCAGTTGGAAACCTTCTTTGGTAGCAACACCAATGTCTTCCTACAAGGCCTCCAGCCATGTGAGGGCAAAACAATTGCAACAGGACTGTGTGAAAGTGAAGGACCTTTTAATGAACTCTTGGTTTTGGACTGTGCACAGGGCTTGATTCACATCCATGTATTAAAAAAGGTCACCACATTTGTTAGGAAAGAAATGAAATGTACATCTGTGCTCTACTTAATCATAAAGCCAAGAGCTGTTGAAAGGGACAAAGTTGCATCAATTTACTATTTTGTGAGATTGGTGAATTAACAGTGCAGACTAAAAGATTATGAGAAAAAGAAGTGGACCCTCCAAAATATAAATATTTCATTGGTATGATTACTTCAATTCTATCTAGAAAACTTTGACAGGTTAAAGAACCCCCCAAAATAAACAAAATGTTTTCTATCCTGAAATGTTTTGTCCTACTTGAATTCCTTTTCCTACGGTTTTCAGAGCAGTCACCATACCAAAAAAATGATGAAACACACCACACTTTTCTTGACATTTACTTCCTTCATGTGTTTCCTTGAAGTATTCTTATGGCATTGCTCTTCCTTCTTCCAATCGATGAGCATTTAGTGAGCAAACAAAGAAATACCTTGCCCAAAGCGCACTCAGATCAGGGAGGAACATAGTCAATCAGTCAGATGGCAGATTCAGAAATAAGCACTAGCCACAAGACAAGATGATATGGCATCTGCAGCACAAGATAAATTTTGTGCTTAAAGACCTCAGCATTTTACTTTACAGAGCAATGCACTTTCAAAATGAATCTTCTAATTGTTTCTAGTTGCTGCACTTTGGTTTAGCATTGCAGAGTGGTCTCAGAACATGTGATCTGCATTTCTTTTGGCCAAAACAAAACCAGAAGATTCAGTCTGCAAGTGTATCTCATGTTCTCCAATTGCAAATGGTTGTTCAACCAATAGGGCAAGAAAAGTATTAGTTTAATATAAGACCTGTGAAGTACGTATGAATGCAGGCTTCAGGAACTCAGCACCCAATGTTTCTCTCTACAGATCTGCTGAATCTAATGCAAATCTGCACTGGTTCCACTAAGCTCTCTTGGTAGTCAAAGGAAAGAAATAGGAAATTCTAGGACATGAGTCACCTGACCTGAATTTTTTGTCATCTCACATTTACATATTAAACAAATTATGCTCCAGAAGCATTCATTTCTCTCCACTGAATCTAGACACCAGGCTGGGAGGTAGCTATTCTTGGTCAGATGAAACCCACTCTAGCTAGTGTGGAAATCCTAGTGCGCTAAGAGAATTTTATAGGCTTAAAGCCTACTAATTTATTTATCAAATACCTGTTTAAATTCACTTGACTGATCCTCTCAACGACTAATTTTAGTTATGTGCCCTGCCTGCTGTGCCCCACACAACAGTCATTTGTTACTCAACTAACTGAGGTATTTGGCTACCTAACCCTCTTTCCACTGTCTTGCAGCCCTCTCATGTGAGGCCTTGTCCACGATAGCAGGTCAATTTAGACTTACGTCAATGCTAGCAATGACTTAAAATGCACCAATGACTTCTCTGAAGATTTCAGAAGTCTTAAGAGCAAAACTAGTTTTTGTTTTGGGAGACATGCTACTCCTTCTTGGAAGACTCAGTAGGAAAATGCTGAGGGGAATGTACTAGACTTCCCTAGCACAATTAAAATATTAAAACTGTATTGTCCTACTGGCATATTTACACTTTTTGCAGTTTTGATCCTTGCCTCCTCTGGGAGAACCTGTCCTCCTTTTCATCAAAGCCTGTTCTTCTCTTACCCTCCCATCATCCATGTATTCCATTACTGCTGCCCTTCACCAGTCAGATGGTGTCACTGTTGAGCAACGCAAAGCTGCTCTTCCTTTCTAAGAGGGGAGCACACTGATAACCGAAGTGATTTGCTCATAGCACAGGAAGTAAAAGACTAAAACCTGTGGTGTCACCTCTGTGTTGGCAGTGCCGGAGCACTTAACCCACTGATACGGCCTGCTTCTTTTTCGGCTGTGACTGATACTGATAAATTAGATCCATCTCGAACAAGTACTGCAGAACACCTCTTAATAACTCAGGAACTGACTTGACTGAAGGCAAGAGCTACAGGAGAGCAGTTCTCCAGCTGAGGTCAAATGGGTTCCTTTCTCTGTGGACAGAAACAAATGGACCATCACCAGGTCTACCACAAAAGAATCACTGAAAGACATGTTTGGAAAATGGTTTTAGATGAATTAGCACATTTTAGAGTCAGAGGTACAGTTTTATGCACAGCAGTATGGGCAGAAGGAACTCACCCAGGTTGACCACGTCAAACCTCTACTAGGGGCTCTGCCTTCCACAGATGCACTTTAGTGTTGGGTCTTAACCCCAGGTGAGACCAAGAGAGAACTCTGTTCACTGAGATAATAGTAACCAATTAATGAAACAGGTTACTAAGGACAGATGGGGGATTGCTAGATCCTCTTACCTGGCATCTCAGACTCTCACCTCCCTGGCTACAAACAGTTCCCTTCTAGGCAAAATATCTGGCCTGGATCATTGCCTTCTACCACAGCACCGAACATGAAGTGCCTTAAAGGACTCTAACCACCTTCTGCATGGTACTAAACTTCACCTCTCACTATTGATGCCTGTGGCTTCACACCTACGTTTCTATCCCCATCAATTTCTATCACGTATCAGCTAGTCTTGTTAGAGATTCACCATGTTGCACTTTTCTGATGCCTCTGCCAGTGGCTATTTTCCTCAGATATCTCCTGTTCCTCAAACTCACTTTCCTTTTTCAGATTGGTTCCATTATAGACCTCCATTTTGAGTACTTTTTTGACTGAAAGTGAAATATAGCAGGACCATCAAAATCTGCCTCTCAAAAATGTGTATTTCCAGATATTAACTTACTGTGTAATATCTAATTTGGACAGGTGTTTTAGGGTAAGAACTGCACATTTTATGTTCATATCCAAGAAAACATATCTTTGGAGTCAGGGAGATGAGGTACTGCAGATCTGATAAAAATGTACATGAACTTCATCATGACAATCCCTAATTAAAGAGTGAAATGTATCATTGTCTTTAATTAGCTTAAGAGGTTTTTACATGCCCATGCAATCTGCACTGGCCCTCCACATTGACAGTATAGTTACAGCAAGAGGGATTCACAGTTGTTACCATTTGATACAGGAACTGACCAGGACTCAATGAAGAGCGAGTCAAAACATGGACAACCCTGTGCCAAGAACGGAGGCCTTCTTCACCCTGAGGGAGTACAGCCAGATAGACTTCGTCTCAACAGTTTCTGAGGTTAAAGCCGAACCATTTCACAGGTTAAGTTCAGGTGGAGGAGGAAAAGTGAGAAAGGAAGAGAGAAACTGATGTTAAGTGACAGGCCAGTGCTTAGGGCACACACTTCAGCTGGAGGAGACCAGAGTTCACATCCCTTCTTCAAATCAAGCTAGGCTGACACCTGAATCTCAGACTGCTGTTATAGCTGAATGCCCCAATGAATGTTTATGCTTAGTCTTGGTTCTTATCCTCATGAACATTTGGGGGGGAAAAAAATGTGGGGTTTTGTTTCTTTTTCCTACCTTCAGTGCAGAATGAAAACTGCTTTTGAAGCTTTGTCTCTTTTTTTTTTTTTTTTTTTCATTTTTCCTCTCTATTTTGTGAAAGAGAATTCTTGGTGTTGGGCCAACCCCACCTCCAGTTAACTCCAGTTAACACCATAGACCATTTGACTTGCAATGGAGTGGAACAGATTGCATCCCACAGAAAGCAGCATTGCACAGACACACTAGTCTGCTCCTGCTTAAAGGATCCAGGGGGCTGATCCTCTATGTGATAAAGGCCATTTCTTTCTCAAACTTCCTTTTCCTCTCTGCTGAGTGAAACAGCACTGTCCTTGAAGGAAGTGAAGCTTCAGATTACCACTTATTAGCATCTGATCCCTGCCTAAAAAAAACACCGTTAAATATTTTCTTGTGGCATTACTATTGCCCAGGCCTCTAATTAGCTGGACTGTTTTGTTGGTTATTCTACCGTAACGGGCCTTAGCTGAGGCCACAGGTCTATTGAAACAGGCACCATACAAACAGATCACAAATTACATGTTCTCTGTCCCAAACAGTGACTTTCCAAAGGTCACACAAGAAATTACAGGCAAAGGACAGAACCCAAATCCCCTGTATCCTCAGTCCAGTCCATTAACCAAAAGACCTTCTCCCTCTCACAGTAATTCCTATGGCTCAGTGATAGTTTTTCCAAAACACTAGATGCAATAAATTACACATGAGATGGAAAATGTGCATTAACAAGGAACAGAGCTGGGCTTACAACCGCGTGTGTTGGTAGGAAGGTTGTTTTTGTTTTTTGCTGACACAGATGAAATGCAAAATAGGAGAAATTTGGTTAGCCTAAGATGTCACCTGATACACTGAGAGAAACAAATCAATAAAAAGCTTTATTTTAGACCTTGCATGCCAAGACAGTAGCTATGAAAAGACAATGGGGTATCACGAGAAAAATAAACACATAATTAAATAGGTGACTGGAAAAAAGAACTTCATCAAGATTATTGGAAATTTGAAGAGGATTTTACTGAGAGATGGAAAAGAAATACCTACGTTCCAAAGAAAAATAATTTGGAGACACTTTTACTGAAGAAAAAACCTAAGCCTTCAAATAAAAACCCTCCTTTCTGCCCAGAGAAAAATCAACTTCATGTTCTTCAGGCAGAAACAGACAAGAATAAAGTATTTAGATCAACAAAATCTTCATCAGTCAAAAGGTTAATGAAGGTGATATCCTTTTAAATTCACCTCTGGGCCTCGCACAGATGGGAGATAGTAAATTCTAGACCATCTCAATGGAGTTTGCATACACACTTCTTCAGACTGAAAGGGGTTTCCCCTTCCTCTGGGAAAAGCAATTGCGAATTGCACACATGAGATTCTGAAATGTCAATCCCATGAACAGGCAAGGGCGAGGTTAACAGAGCTATGGTAGCACAGGTACTTGTTGATAAAACTGGCTTGAAAACCATGGAGAAAATAGAGACAGTGGCACCTTTCAAGCAGCAATCCAAATTAGAGAAGAGTTTGAGCCAGTATTTTCAAAGAAAAAATTACCATCATCCCACTACAATCTCCCATAGCATGGTAACTGCAGCATTTTGTCTCAGCCTCTATTCAGAGCACATTTTGTCTCTCAATGCTGCTCAGAGATGGAGAAGTGATAGTATTCCTGTTCAGTAGATGAGGAAACTAAGTCAGAGAGAGACTACATGAGCTATGCAATGTCACACAGGAAGTCTAGGGCTGTGCCAGGAATAGCAGTCGGACTACTGGACTCCTGAGCCTCCATCCAGAGGTTAAAACCAGGCGTTTTATTTAACTGAGGTTAATTTTTAGGGTTGTAGGAGCAGATCTCCAATTGTCCACCAACCTCAAAGTACAAAGCTTCCAGTATTGAGTCACACAATGAGGCTTGCACATAGGGTCATGTGCTGTGGAGAAGAAGGGGTGAGAAGTTGCCATCCCAAAATCTTGCTAATATCACAGTCCTCAGCTGGTGCAGAGAACACCACCACAAACCTTTGAGACAAGGCTGGATGGCTGTGTCCTCAACAGTGTCTGGCAGGTGGGTCTTACACAGAAGAGGTGTCTCCATGTCCCACTGTTGAGTGCATAGCTGCTGCAGTGATGGTGCTGGGGAGGGGAGCAGCTCAATCAAGCTCATGTATAAGTTGTGAGATTTGTCAGTTCTCCACAGTAGCAGAATCATAAGACACATAAATGCTTAGGAGTACAGATCTAGCTAGAAAGAATAAAGGTTTGCCAGGAACCTGTCATGGCTTTCCATCACATCTTAATTCCTGAAAGCAGTGAACAAAACACCATTTTGATTCTTAAACAGGATTCCTCCAGAAATAGAGCATGTCTTTATGCTACAGGAATAACAGGTTCTCAGATGAGATTTGCAACTTACATCAGGCCTAATAAAGAGGTGCATGAAATGTTGAATTACTCTTGAAAATTTTCTCATTCTCTGTTGGTGATAGTAATATAAGGCAGAAACCCAGCCAACAACATAATGGAGTAGCAACGGATATCAGTATATGCTAAGAGCATATTGGCACTGCCTAATGTGCACTTACAGCTGGGAGCCAGAGCATTCACCAGCACTCACCAGACAGCCCATGCTCTTATACCATGGAGTGCGTTGCATCCTTTCGGCTGTGCAGACAACTATGGGGACAGGGCTGCATCCACCCCAGCTTGCTATGGTGTATGACACCAAACATTATCCTCCCTCTTTCAACCTCATTCACTCTGTCTGCCTAATCAGGGAAACACTGCACATCTGTACTGACATGGATACAGTTACATTTGCAGTTTTAAGGCTGAGTTGGTGTGTTTCCAGTAGCATCATTTAGTCCCTTTCTATTCCTTAGGGAAGTGAAGGCCATAAGCGAATGCATGAAGCAATGCTAAAGAGGTGTGAGCATAAACCAGCAAGGACTAATCAGAAGGGGACAGACCAAGCTGAATGATGTTCCAGAATCTCACTCTGCTAACAGAGCATGTCATTGTGCTACTGCTCTCTTCCTCTGCAAAGCCCCATCTTGCACTGTCTCTTTCAAAAGCCTGACCTGAGGAAACTGCTTTATTATTCTGCTTGAGGATAAGGGGATACAGGTCTCTCAGATATCTGCCTAACTACTTATATATTGGTTCCAAGCACCAAAGGCAGTAATTTAGTGGGTGTTGCACAATCTTTTGTCATTTGTCTATGCTCCAAATCAAGGGAGGGAGGAGAGGAAGGAGTGACAGTCAGACCCTTGGCTCCAGTGGCTTCCTGTGCCTTGTCAAGGTCAGAAGGGCACTGGTCCCTCCCAAGTGGAGGGGAAAATAGACATGGCTTCACAGAACTGCTCTTGGAAATGGCATTTCATGCTCAAGGGTATGAATGAACCTGCAGAACAACACCTTTCCCTTCTGCAATGTGCCCAGGAGTTTCTGGCAGTTCCTACCAGCAGCCCCCTTATCTTTCTTCCATTTCCTTGAGCACGAGTGACAGAACACAGTGTTTCCCCCCCAACACCAGGGCTGCCACTGGTGATGCTCAAAACTATTGATTTCAACAACTCTTCAGAGCTCTTCAGCCAGAAAGGGGTTTTACTCATTTCACAGGGTGGCAGGACCACAAAAGAACAAAAAGGAAAAGGGGTTTCCACGTAATTGTGGAAGGAATGGGGAATGCAGAGTTTGAAAAGCAAAATTACAGCCCAAGGCTGTTGTAAGCATTGTTATGCAAATCAGCATGAAGGCAGCTAGGCTTTCTCCTCCAAGTTCCTAGCAATGCCCACAGGCACCAATTTTTAATTAGAAATTATCTGAAATGTTCAACATGCCCATACGTGCACTGAAACACCTGTGAGAGTCCCCATTCCTCCACTGGGTGTGACAATACACAGACCAGTGCCCAGTTCCAACATGGAGATACTCAGTGAAAAGTCCCATTGTGGTGAGCGAGAGAAGGGTTCAGAGGAGTAGAAGTCACTTGCCGAGGGAGTGGTGGATGACACATGAAGATCAGATTTGTTCCCTGAAGAACACACTCCTTGCACATGCCAGGCTTGAAAGAAATTTTTTGTTCAAGAAAACAACAGTGACATCAATGCCTTTAAAAAGCTCCAAGAAGCGTGTTCAGCAAAATGGTTAAAGTAAGCTCATCTTCAACTATTTTGTGTATGTATTGGCCAGGCTGAAGGCAGGATGTTCAGTTGTGCTGCTCCTTGCAGCTTCTGCTCCACTGAAGATCAGCTCTTGTGATTCCTCTCACAGACAAATAAATGTTCCAAGATCTTATATCTACCAGCATTTTCATCCCTATCACGTGCTGGAGCATTTAAGGCATGCTGAAACCTGATCGTGCAGACAAATATAGCAAAGTTGTAAGCACCTATATGCTTTCAACATATCTTTTAATACTAGAAGAGTATTTCACCTAAAAAACTCTACCAGGTGAACTCACTCTCCACCTGACATTAAATTTGGCACTTCAAATGTAGTTCATTCTTGTTCATTCTCACAGGAACCCTGGGCCCATCCTGGAGCCATAACGGAAGGGTTGCACCCACAGGCAAAGAAATTATGCTTCAGCTCTTTTTTCCCTACAAGAGGCTTCCATCTGGAGTTTTTTCTGGAACTGAGCATGCACTCAAACCCACTGGTCCTGCTGTACCTTGTAGAAGGATTCCCACATGAATATCCCATGTGCTTCTGTAGCAGAAGAAAATTATGGCTGTCATGCACAGATACCTTAGCCAGCTTCGGGTGTGGATAGTGCATCCAACCCCAAATACAGGAAAACAATCAAGTGGCAGGTACAGGATTCAAAGTCAGCCTGTTAGTAGAAAAAGTAAATTGCATAAGGCTGAAATCATGCTGTATTCACAGTGAGTTGTACCTGACTTGCACTGGCAGGAATGCATTGTACATGGAGTAAAATAGGTGATTAGGGAAAATAGAAAGGGCGGAAGCTGACTGCAAATTTGGATCAAGGTAAAGGTTTCTGTATGACATTCCCAATTCCAAAGCTGTTTCTAACTACCTAAGCAATTACTCGGACCTCATTATTATGAATTTTATCTCCATTATATCCCTCTAGGGCAAGCAATATTCAGTTTCCTCTCCCAGATGGCAAATAACTGTATTAGATACGTAGTAAGTGACCCGAGTACAGGAACATAAAATATCTGCGGGTCTAGGCTTCCTGCAGGTCCTTGTGCTGTCCTTCCCTCTACTCCTTGCTTCTTCCACAAGCGGAGTCAGAGCTGAAGCCTGAGCTGTCCCTCTCAAAACATCACAGATGTGTTTGCAGACTCAGCTGCACCGTGATACTGCTAGGGTGGTAAGGAAGGTGACATGCAGCTTGTCTGCCATGCTGAGAAGCAGCAGCAGCTTATAGTGCAACATGGTGGTGCTCTGCAGGATGAAGAGTTGGCTGCATGCAGAGGCAGCCCTGTCTGTCAGGTCCTTCTCTGACTGCCCTGATAAACTCGGCCAATTACACTAATGGAAAAATTGCATCAAAGTTCTGCCAGTGCTTTTGCTTTCCTGTGCTTTGCACCCCTTCATTTAAAAAATAAATGCTTAGAGGTCACCCTAGCCTGATTAAATCACAGGAATATACAGTGTCTGTTTTCAAAATTCTGTGACTACTAATTAATTTATGTCATCAAACAATTATTTTCTACCTCATTAGCCCATGAAATGTGAAGATTGTGTCAGCACTTTTGCTGGCAGTCTTGCACTCATTAGTTTGTAACCTTGGCCAAAAAAAGAGAAAGAGGGAGAGAGTGCTATTCGACAACTTGCAATGTGTGTTTGAAGCAGTAGGTGCTGCAAACTGGAGTTATTTTCACATTCCCCTTGGTGCTAGTTGACTGAAATACCATGACATGGAAATTTCTCTCACTCATGATTTGATGACTAATATATCATGAAAGGGAAGAGTGGGGAAGTGGAGCAAAGAACAGTGAGGAGGACTGTTCTAGTACACACATACCACAACAGAGTGTCATCATGTGCTCTTCCTGGCCTTATTTCTCGACCTGAATAGTAGAACTCACACAAGGTATTTGGGTCAGGTGATGGGGGTTTCACTTCTCAGATTATACGACAAGGATCTGAAACAGCTCTTTGTGTGGGAAATTGTGGGACACCACAGTCAGGGTAGCAAGTAGAAGTGGAAAGGAAGGTAAACTTGAGCTACCTGGCCCAACAAGGCCCTGCCAACAACCACGTACTTCCAAGGAAGTTTCCCACGTTAAGTATATATAAAAATAGCAAATGGTCTTGGTGATCAGTTAAATGTTTGTGAGCAGGAGTCAAAACTCTTTTGTATTTGACTGTTTGCTGACTTTCAATATGTTAGTTGCTCACCTAATTTATTTTTTCAAGTTTCCTTTGCCAGGTTTTTTTTAGTTAATCTGTGTTAAGATTAATGTTTCTTAACATATTAATTTTGAAGAAGCATTGTTCAGCAGTAGCGCTGGCCTTTTAGTCAGTGCAGTGCAGAATTTTGCATGGAAAATAGTTCCATTAGGAAACATCATTCTTAAAAAAAAATCTGTGAGGGACATCTGTTTGTCAAGCAAATTGAAACATTTGGGCCAGGACACAATTTTTCTTCTTGCTGCTGCACTTGAGATCAATTGTTTTGAGTCCAAGTTCCCATTGTCCCATTTAGGATGATCATTCTTGCTGGATTGAATCTTTCCACTGTGCAGGAGCCCTCAGTCATGGAAGATAAAGCCTACCCAAGAAAGGAAAACTAAAGTACAATGTACGCAAACTACATTTCTTATTGATCATCTCAGACCAAATGATACTTTTGTTGACAGAGTTTTTCCAGTCTTAGCCACAAAGCCACAGCTGACCTGCTCTTGTGTTGATGACTGTCCTGCTTCAACCAGAAGGTTGGGCAGATGACTTCCAGAGTCCCCTCCAACAAAGCTTTTGTGGTTATACACATGTCTAAGTGTTACTGAAGTGATGTTTCACCATGCTTCATTCCATTTGCTGTTTTGTTTTACCCCAATTTGGAACAAAAATAAATATTGACGTAATAGAATTCCCAGACAGCAGAATTTCTGAGCTTCTATCAGAATTACTCCGGTTGTAAACAGGAATTTGACTTGTTCTTAACTACCTCTTAATGGTCAAGCCTAGTGGCTAAGAATTCCAGTAAAAATAGCGATTTGAGGGGAAAGAAGGCCATGAGTTCAAGGTAGCAGATGAGGCCCCCGGAGAACTGCCTTTGCCAGGATCTGGGCAATCCTGAGAGATTTACTCATACTTTACTTATTCCCTGTGCCCCTCAAAAATAAAACAGGAGAATAGCCAAATAACATAATTAAATGCCTAAGGTCAGTGATATGAACACTCTTCACCGTGACATTAAAAGACACTGGAACATTTTCAGTTAAATGAAATTTCTTCCAAATACTCATTGAAGACAAAACAATACAGAAGGGTTTCCAGTGCATAAGGCCATTATTAAAGCTCAAGACGTTCTGGACATGTCTGATCCAAAGGGGAAAAAGACCATCTTTTTCCAATGTTTTTTGGGACTTCTCCATTCTATAAAAGTTCTCCCAGCTTTTTGTTCTAAAATCAGTGCCAAATAAATACGAGTTTTGGAGCTTGGTAACTGGCACAGAATAGAATGGACAGTATCAAAAAAAATTTCTGAAGTTGAAATATCAAGTTTTCTTAATTACCTACACAGGAAAATTCCCCAGTTTAGTAGCTTAAAATCTAGAGAGATGTGAAACTCAGCAGTTTCAGTTCACAGAACGTAATGAAAACATTCTTAGATTTTGATTTGCATGGGGTCACATTTACAAAGCTTCTCTAGAGTTTCATGTTCAAAGAAATTAGACATTCAGGTATCAAAAGCAGGGTAAAGTATTGGCTCCACTTAACCCAGTGGTAGCTTTGAAACTCATTGTTTGGTTGGTTGAAATTTGCTGAAACTGGTGAATTCACGTTGGTGAATTTCCTGCAAGTCTTTTGATGTTACTGCTGAAATGTCAAATGATCCACCTCAGAGAGAAGTCCAATAGACTTTAACTATAGTTAAATTAATAGTTAAAACAAGAAATAAAACAGTCCCTGGTAAAAATGACATAAAATCTAAGGGAGTGTAATAGAGAATTATAACAAGTCTCCACATTTTATGAGTTTGCTCATTAAGCTCCACAGCAGAGACAAACTTCTCTATTAAATTCTATTGTAGGACTTTAAAGAAAATCTATATTGTTTTATCACACCAGTGCTTGGATGTTCAGGGCAAGATCAGGACACATTGTGCTAAGTACTATATAAGCATATATTATACAGACCAATGTCTGAAAGTTAAACTTAACAAAAAAAAAAATCCCATCCTATTTAAAACATTTGAACAACTGAAATTTTTACTCAGCTATACAATGCTCATATTTGTCTTTAGCACAGAAATGATTAAAAACCATATTTTTATAAAACCCACATAATTTTTAAAAAGTATCTGTTCATGGATTTTTTTAAAGCATTTCTACCTTCTTGTAACCTCTTGGCCTCTCAGGTTGATGTAAATATCCAACAGCATGTCACAAAACATTTTACAGGAATAAAATTTACCTTGGGTTGACAGTATGCCTAAGCAATATCCGTCCAAAGAATGTTTTTGGTGGCATGATAAAAGCATCTGAAAACATGGAGTTAATAAATTAGTATCTGTTTGACCACAATACAGTGTCGCTTCTCTTCTACAGTAGGTGTTTTCTTCTTGTGGAAAAACAGTCCATTTTCTTAAGGAGTGGTATGCTTTTAGGAGTCTGTGGGTGTTATATTAAAAGCCCACAGGTTGGCTTTTCTGTTTCTTCCATAAATATTTATTTCCAGTAAACAGGCAGAATTTCCCAGACACCCCAAATAGTAATGGCAAACTGATGAGTCTTGGCAGGGACTGACGTCTTCGATGCTGGAAAATCAGCCACCATGACAAGGAGATGCTCTTGTCTTAAATTATGGAAAAAGAGCTAACAAGGTTGGTGTCCCCTCCCCCACTGTGTCCCATGCTCCCCCCCCAACTCATTTAGTAAAAACAGTGGTAAAGAATAAAAGAAGTTCTGTTTTCTACCAACAGACTTTGAACCCACTTCAATCCTCCTTCCTGTGTATATTTTCTGATGCTTCTTCTGATCTTTGTACTTCCTGAACCACAGAAGTACCTACACATTCAGTTTCCTGTCATTAAGATGTGAATATAATCTTTCACATAATTTGAGTGATCAGACCTCTAATGGCCTAATTCTCCTCTCTCTCACACCAAATCTATCACACAGTTACTGTTCGGATACTGTCCAGTTTAACCAGAGTATCTAGCATGAGAGTCAGGCCTAAGGACCTCAGGTGAACCAGCCTACATAAATTATGCTGTTTATAGCTATTCTTACTTCCGACACTCATCTGAATGCATGTGATGTGGTTTGGGGTGAGGAGATAAGTATGCAGCATGACGTCCCTGTTGGAGGTGTATTATTTTAAGTTTATTGCTATGACCAATTTTTCCCCTTCAGCTGTGAATTTACCAAAAAGTGCTCCAACCCATGAGAATTGTTTCAAGGCTGGTTCCACACAAAAAGAAAGCTAAATTACGCAACTGTCCTAAATGAACTGGAGCTGGAGGTGGAAAATGTTTCTCTCTGTGTCTTCCTTCTGCACGTGTAATGGGATTTACTGTGTCAGATTGGTCTGTGGAAGATTATGTGCCAACAGCAATGATCAGTGCTTGCTCTGTTTCTGAGGCCACCACCCACCTGATGCATAGAGATAAACAAGATCTCACCAACTGCAGATGTTTACTTTGGAGGTATGACCTTCATGGGTGTAAAGCAGCATGGCTCTGCTTGTTTCAGTAGAGCTATGGCACTTCAGTGTGAGAGCCAGTATGTCACCAGAGATGCATGGTTCAAGCAGGAGCAGGCCAGACCACGACCTCCTCTTCCCACTCTCCTCCCTCCATCACTTGCTCATGGGATGGGTTTGCTCAGGGTGACATGGGATGGTACAGCTCTCAACCCCAACCCTTGAGTCCCACTGTGACCCAGTTAGACGCCATGCTGTGCACACTGCTGGGAAGGTGGCATTTTCGCCTGGTTTTCAACAAATCTAGCAGTATGCAGTAGGTGTCAGCACTGAGACACAGCCCTTTTTGGGGAAGTAATAACCCTTGTCCTAAGCCTAAACTCTATTTCTTTTCCCAGCTCTAACCTGGGGCTTAGTTAGGGGATGTGGGAATTATGGTGGCCTTCTCCACAGGCTAAATCCCAGCTTTGGTGAGGACAGAGGCACGGCTCTTTGGTGACCACTGTCTACCCATAGAGAGAAATTTGTAATTATGATAGCACGTGCTCAGAGAGGTTCTTAGCAAGATGAAACTGAAGATCAGGAAATAACCAAACAAAACTAAAGCAAGATGGTTCAATCAAACACTGAAATCTGGACAAAACCCACAAAAGTCCAGGACAAACAGAGGATCAGGCCCAGTCAGCATAGGTTTACGAAAGACAGGTCCTGCTTGACCAACCTGATCTCCTTCTATGACCAGGCAACCCGCCTAGTGGATGAAGGAAAGGCTGTGCATGTTATCTACCTTGACTTCAGCAAGGCCTTTGACACTGTCTCTCATGGCATACTCCTTGAGAAGCTGGCATCTCAGGGCTTGGACAAGTGTACTCTTCGCTGGGTGAAAAACTGGCTGACTGGACGAGCCCAGAGGATTGTGGTGAATGGAGTTAAATCCAGTTGGCAGCAGGTCACAAGTGGTGTTCCCCAGGGCTCGGTGTTGGGGCCGGTTGTGTTTAATATCTTTATCAATGATCTGGCTGAGGGGTTTGAGTGCATCCTCAGCAAGTTTGTAGATGACACCAAGTTGGAAGGCAGGGTTGATCTGCTTGAGGGTAGGAAGGCTCTACAGAGGGATCTGGACAGGCTGGATCGATGGGCTGAGGCCAATCGTATGAAGTTCAACAAGGCCAAGTGCCGGGTCCTGCACTTGGGTCAAAACAACCCCATGCAGCGCTACAGGCTTGGGGAAGAGTGGCTGGAAAGCTGCCCGGCAGAGAAAGACCTGGGGGTGCTGGTCAACAGCCGGCTGAATATGAGCCAGCAGTGTGCCCAGGTGGCCAAGAAGGCCAACGGCATCCTGGCCTGTATCAGAAATAGTGTGGCCAGCAGGAGCAGGGAGGTGATTGTCCCTCTGTACTCGGCACTGGTGAGGCCGCACCTCGAGTGCTGTGTTCAGTTTTGGGCCCCTCACTACAGGAAAGACATGGAGGTGCTGGAGCGTGTCCAGAGAAGGGCAACCGAGTTGGTGAGGGGCCTGGAGCATAAGTCTTAGGAGGAGCGGCTGAGGGATCTGGGGTTGTTCAGTCTAGAAAAGAGGAGGCTGAGGGGAGACCTTATCGCTCTCTACAACTACCTGAAAGGGGGTTGTAGTGAGGTGGGTGTTGGTCTCTTCTGTCAGGTGGCTGGAGATAGGACGAGAGGAAATGGCCTTAAGTTGTGGCAAGGGAGGTTTAGGCTGGTTATTAGGAAAAATTTCTTTACTGAGAGGGTTGTCAGACATTGGAACAGGCTGCCCAGGGAAGTGGTTGAGTCACCATCCCTGGAGGTATTCAAAAAACGCGTAGACAAGGCACTTCAGAACATGGTTGGACTCGATGATCTTGAAGGTCTTTTCCAACCTAAATGATTCTGTGATTCAATTCTATGATTCTAAGTTCCAACAGCCTTCCTCTTGTAGTCCCCTGTAATAAACAAAACACAAAGACATTGGAAGCTAAAAGTTCAGTGAGGTTGAAACTGGACCAAACCCCAGTACCAACAGAGACAGAGAAGGCCAGAGCCAGTTCATGTACTGGGTTGTGGGCAGAGGGGTTATATACTGGAAAATCATCTGGGAAATGCTAGGTAGTATTCCAGTATATCTATACCTATCATGGTTCTTTCAAAAGAATTATAATCTCATTAAAGTGTGAAATACTAAAATTAAATCTTCCAGCACACTTTCCTGAGCAACAGGAAAAATTAAGCACTGATTACCATCTACATCTTATCTGCCCACTCATCTGCAGTGAGTGATCTTTGCAAAAGAGCAGGTAGAATATCATTAGGGATTTTTAACTTCTTATTTAATAGTGGTGAAGGACAGGTGAGCAGACATTGCTCATGAAAGAGTTTAATGCCTGTTATTCAAGACATTTGGAGAGGTTACATAAATAGGTCCTACCACGCACAGAAACACTCTCTACTGCACATGCAAAGAGCAGTGATGTGGTACCAGATGTGAGCTATGGGAAGGCTGAGTAGGGATGTCAATCTGCTGTAGTATTTGTGTTTCAATGCTTGCTTGAGTGCTTGGATGCAGCATGTTGTTAGAACTGCTTAGTTGGATATGTTATATAGATACACCTACAGATGCAGTTGATGCTAACAGGATTCAACAGATTCTTTCATCTTTCAGAAGTTATGTCATTATTGTCAGTCACTGCAGCCAGACTTCCACCAGAAAGTTTTGGGACCTTTGTTCTGCTGACAATGAAGGGGAAATTCATTCTTAAATGGTATCTACTGGTTTGTCCCCAGTGTCTTTGTAGAAGGAACTTCATTAGCAGAATGGGTACAGTATTGCACCAGACAAGGACCAGAACTACAGAGAAAAGAGCTTATCTAACCCATGCAAATTGGTATGTTTTTATAAGTTTTCCTGCTCCACAGTGAGACACAGGAGACTTAAAAATCTTTCAAGCATAGGTAAAATAGTAAATCATTCCACAGCGTTTCAGTGGTGAGAACATCTGCCTGTGATGTGGAAATTCCAGGTTCAAGGTCTTACTCTGCCTAGTTCAGAGCAGAAACTTAAATTTCACTCTCATCCACTACAGGTAAGCGCTCTAACCACTGAATAATTTCTCTAGTGCAACAAATATTTATTTAAATATAGTTGGAAAAGTCCTGAAGAGAGGCCTGAGAAAGATGCATCCCAGAAAAGCCTCATGGTTTGAGTACACATCTAAAACAGAAAAAAATCAAGTTTACATTCTGTTCTGAAGTGGGTAAGGCAGGAAGTTGGACTGGACTGCAGGTTAGGGGGTACATGCTGTTTCCCAATGGAAGTCATAGAAAAGTTTCAGCCACAATGAATCATCACATTCTACAGGGAAAGAAAAAAAAAAGGAAAAAAACCCCACCACTTCCTTCAAAGGTTTCCAGTCATTTCTAGGATGTGCCTGATACACACAGCCTGCTGAATATTGTGCGCATATTTCAATTGAGCTCAAAAAGATTTTTCATTGGGCTCAGGTTATCAGATATGGTTATTGCAAGAGGATTGCACAGGGAGAAAGAGATAGAGTGGGAGAAAACTGTTGATTCTTAAAAGAAGGGGGAACAAGAAATGTGGTCAGTCACTCAGACCACATTTGGGTCAGGAAATATGCATTGGGTGTGGAGAAAATAGAGATCACTGGACTCCAGATCACACTACTCTAAAATTTCCAAATATACAGGATGTAACATTCTGAAAATGGTTTAACTTTGAGTCATGTTCCAGCTCTTGGAAAGGAGTGAAGAGTAGATGATGAGGAATAAAACGAATGGTTTCTTTGCCTCGAAACTATCCCGTCCTTCTCTCACAGTGAAGGCATGCATGACTAACAACATAAAAGAGATGAGGGTTTAATATGTAACAAGGAAGAAAGCAGGAACATTTAAAAAGCTAACCTTCCACATAGATTGGGCATGACAGTGGAAAGCTCAATGCACTTCATTCATCAAAGTTGATAGCACGATAAATACTCAGGACTGACTCTTCCAACAAAAGTATTTCCTTTTTATTCACAGTGGGCAAGGGCATTACAGAGGAATCTCTCCAGCCTTATCCTTCATATTTGTGGTCAAAGCAGCTTTTACCATCTGTGTTAGTGGATGGAAGATGAAGTTTACTGAGTCATCTTTGTGGCTATTGAGTCCATGAGAGTGGAGAGAGCCTAACCACTGAGGTCCTCAAATTGGGTAGTAAAAAGCTGGTTTGTTCATGGAGAAAAATCAAACAAGAAGTCAGATATGAGTAACAGGTCAATCATGAAATGTCTGAGACATTGGTCCTAAAGAAAGCCTGAGAATGAAGGCGTACCGAAAGCTTGGGAACACTTCAAAGTTAGCTTGCAAGGCTCAGCCTTGCTGTTGCCAAAAGCACTGATTCACTGAAGGTAAAATGCTTTGAGAAAGCATTTCCAGAAATATTTGCATTGTTTTCCTA
Source organism: Harpia harpyja (assembly GCF_026419915.1). Lineage (NCBI taxonomy): Eukaryota > Metazoa > Chordata > Aves > Accipitriformes > Accipitridae > Harpia > Harpia harpyja. The sequence continues at coordinate 68,234,170 of NC_068944.1, forward strand.
TCAGTTCATGCCAGTTTCATACCAGTTCTCAGGCTTCAAGCTTTCCAGCTTTGCTAAGCAGGGGATCCCTAAGCTCCATTCATTACAAAAATGTTGTTGTCACCCAGAGAAGGAGCTGGAAGGCTCAAGAACCACTCAGGCTTTCACAGATAACTAAGAAAGAGTGACATTTTCCAAAGTACTCACAAGTCAGGTACTTACAAATACTTCACAAATGAAGACAAAACTTGTGTTATTAAAAATGAACTGGGTGCAGCCAGCTGAAGAACTGTAGAACTGACTTTTATTTAAATCATTGCATGATATAATGAAACTTACTTGTCTTCAGTTGTGCTTAGACCACAAACATTGATCATTAAAAGTGAAAAATACACTTTTGTTTAATAACGAATAGAAAGCCCTATGAAAAGTCCATCAAGGATTCTAATTTTTACTTCAGCCTGCTACTGCTGCCCCAGGAGTCTAAAGTCTTAGAAGACCAAAGCGATCAAAGAGTTTCAAGAGCCAACTAATGGGAAAGCGATACTAGGCGTGCACCAATCCCATGTTACTAATGTAGAGATACAGAAGCAGCAGAGTTTAAGGGACCAGCACCAGTTCTCAGCAGAATCTGTGCCAGAACAGAAAACTCTACACATTTCCTGAGTCAGAAACTCGTGTCTCACCCACAAGACCAGCATTCTTCCCTATAGATACTTGTCCCTTGTCTCCTGAGGCTTGGTTATGTTTAAATGGACAGAATTACGTTTTTGCTGTTCTGCTTTTTCTGATGCTGTCTATGAAGCAAGATAACCATGTGTCAGAGGAAGGGTCATATTGCCTGATGAAGTCAATAGCAGAACTTCTGGTGATTTTGGTCATGCTCTATCACACACTTAATACTACCAAGCAAATCCTTTTGTACAATGTATGGAGAAATTGTTTCTCCCCTTCACCTCAATTTCCCACTCTATACCTTGAGAGAAAGCAGTGTTTCCTTATAGAGCACATTCAGATTCTAGGAGGAAAATATTAGAAATAGATTATGCCTTTGAATTTGGGTTTACTATTCCTATGGGTTTGTTACCATTAGACCTGGGGAGCGAAAGTTTTGAATGGACTTGGTGCTATTACGTTGAAATGTGGGGGAGTTCTACTGAAAACGGCTGAAATCAACTGCAGCTAAATGGGGTACTAATTTCTATTGAGGGAGAGCCATGTCTTGGCTCTGGGTCTCTCCCAGGAAGAGCAAAGAGGGTTGAAAAGGACATAGCCCCTATAGAAGGAAGGATGATAAACTCGTGCCTTCTCCCCCCCTCCTCCCAAAATGTGTGTAGTATATTTTACGCAACCATAACAGTAATTCCTATGTAGCTACACATAGCGCATAGCTATCCTAGCCTCAACAGGATTGCAGACAGATTAATTAGAAGAAACAAACTACTGCCCAGATGTGAACGCGGCGGGGGGGAGGGGGCAGGTGTTGGCACTGTATGTGCTCAGAGGACTGTATTTTCCCTAGGTGTCCTCTAGCCAACAGAACAGGAGAGCTTCGCTCTGATAGAGGGACAGAGCTGCAGGGTGCTCCGAGCTCCCCTTCAGGGCTGCCCATCCCCTCCACTGATGATAAAATGTATGTACATTGACTTGTAAAAGGAAATGTCTCCATTAGATAAAGTTTGGTTTTATAAACAACCCCACCATAGCATAAAACTGATTTGCAAAAGGGAGAGGTGGTTCAGAGTTTTTGTGGTGGAATAACACCCACAACATTATGGCCCATATAAATAATGCCTTAATGCCTTCCATCTTCAGGCAGGAGGAAAGTGATTTTAAACTCTGAAAAATACCTGAACACAAAACCCATCATATAGAGTCACAAATAGGAGGGCTTGCATACAAACAGGGCCAGTTCCCTTTGCATAAATTCTGGAAAGCCAGGTTAATTTAGACTGAATTTGCCACTTTGCAATCACCTAGCATAAGGAATGCAAGCAACACAGGGAAGCAGGCTGAAACAACTGGGCTTGCCCAGTTGTGAGCTGTTGGATAGCCTAAACCAGTGGATCAACAGAAACCAACAACTCGTTGTGTGTATAGGGAAATCACTCCACAAAATCCTCCATGTTTTGCATTTGTTTTTGTGAAATACAAGTCTTGTTCTGTAACCACCCTTACTGAGAGTGCCGGTTCCCTATGTTCCACATGCTCACACAAATACCCACACCTGTAAGCTAGGCATTGAATGCCAAGAACTCCTTTACTGGACGTGTTCCAGCAAAAGAATTAAAACCTTTTAAAGAAAAAAAAAGGTTTTACTCTTTCCCACACTCCACTCCTGATTTCTGGTGAAGGCAGGAGATAGATAACTTTGACCTATACTTGTATTACTGCCAGTTTCTTTGACACGTTAGTTCGTATTTGCTCTGTCTTTGTTTTAGTGATGTGTTGTGTAACATGAGCAAGCAGAAAGCCAACTATGCACCAGCAGGAAGGCTTGGAGTACTCTGATTTTTTGGCATGATGTGGTGTATTGTGAGCTGGGTTTTAAGCATCCGACAGTTAGTCCCTGGAACTGGCAGCTGTACGTTAGAGACTAGTACCCTGAATAACATAACTCATAGAGTATAGGTGGGACCAAACCATGAATTCATTCATCCCCTGTGCACAAGTGCTTGGTGCAGTGAGCATGAGCATTCAGGACTTGCTTGAGGGCATGTCCTGTGCTCAAGGGCAGCACTGCACTCTGCCCTTAGCATGTGCTGCAGAGCTAGGGCAGGTAGCTCCACACAGAAAGATGTTGTGCCACATGGACATTAGAAATCATTGATGGTTGACAAGGGCTTAATTATATCTTCACCCTGCTCCACAAACACACACTCCCTCTCTCTGTAACCTGGGCACTGAAAGCTAAGCACTCCAGTGCTGGCAATACCTAAGGTAAAAAACTCAATAAAACAAAACTGAGGAAAAAAAATCTGAGACCTCTTGAATCTGTTGGCCAATCACATGTATCAGTAATAGTACCCCGAAGTCGTAATATTGCTGTTTTCTGACCAGGCATCTGCAGCTTTGCTCCCGTATGTTCACTTCACCTCCACCGTAACCCCACTGCCTTGGGCTCAGCCCTATCCTCAGTTACAGACTGAAAGGCTGTGAGGAAGGAAAAGCTTATGACCCCATTTCCTACATGGGAAAGAATATATTTAAGGGGATTTACCAGCCTAAACAAACCAGGCTAGCAGACAGCTGTGAAAATCTCGCTGTGTGTTTCTCTGCATCATTAGAAGTTGAAACGTCAGTTCCTCATCAATAACAGGGACTAGTAGGATTTCCTTGCTTTCCAGGAACCTTGTGAGGAGCTCAGTGGTTGTGATAACAGGGCATCTTAGATGACAGATTGACCTATTATCTCTAGTGGGAAGAGCACAAGGCAGCTCTGAACCATACGGCTTGTTTCTCAACTGATTTACTCCCTCTCTATTAATGCAGTTCTGCTGAGGTCCATGTCATGGCTCAATCAACCAGCTGTGAAACAGAGCTCAGTTCCATAGGATTTTACCATCTACTTTCCACTGAGTCAGGGATAATAGGCACTGCACTCTGGGAGATGTTTCAGGGCATGCCTTTTCCTTCTCATGTCAAGAAAGCAGTCCTGCACAGAAAAGACTCAGGTATGTTGTTTTACATAGTATGTGAAGAGAAGGGCTCCTGAAGTCAAAAGCTGGCAGTGCTTTCCAAACGAGGGCTCAAGTACCTGCTGCAAAATTCCCAAAGAGACCTCATCTTGTCAGATACCTGGTCTTGGACTATGGCATCCTCCGTGCAACTGAAAGACCTTGTGCAGCTGTAGTTCTCACCGAGTCGAGTGCCCAAAAGCACACGTGCTGTCCAGGACATTGTGTGCTCAGATGCAGCAGCTCACCCAGCTCTGGATGACTGCATACACCGTTCCCTTCCTAACTGAAGAGCCAGACTGCATTCATACAAATGCAGCTTCACTGCACGAAAAGAGTCAGCTTAGTGCAACTTAGTGCAACCAACTACAAAATTTGGCCTTTTAAGTCCATTTCATCCTTCCAAATGCATGTTGCAACATAGTCATCATTAGTAGAGCTTTAGTCATCAGATCATAACTGAGAATGGAGCTGAATTACAGTCAGAGGTTCACTACTTCCTATTTTAAATGCTGTACAGCCAGTACATTGCCTGATGTGCTCAGGGCTGGCTCTATTTTGGGGGGAAGTTTTGCAACCTTATTTAACATGGAGAACCTCTGTCAGTTCCTGCAGGGGCTCCTGATGATCTCTGCTTGTCACTGGCAGAGCCCTGTGTAACTGCATTAGTCTGGTTTGCTTTTCAATTAGCTGTCAGTCCGCAACCAGCAAAAGCCTTGAAAGAATTGATTGAAAGCCTCACAGTCAAATGGTATCAATCTGGAACCAAGGAAGAGATATTTTTATTCAAAACCCACAGAAATAGAGATCAGAATGGAAAAAAAAAAATAAAATTCAACACCACAAGTTAAAGGTAATTGAAAAGGATGTTAAACTTTGATAGATGGATTCAAGCAACAGGATCTGTGCTTGCAGTTTTCAATGTGTTTCTTTCCTGCTAGAAGGCATAAGGGTGAACTCATCTATTAGAAACACATATGGGATGGTGCATACAGTAACTAATTTTGCATTTAAGAGAAAAGAAACTTCCCAAGATAAATGTTATTTAAAGAAAACTATTGAAAAACACTAAAGGATACAATAAATTCTTTATTAATAGTTAACAAGGGACAGACTTAAGGCAAAAACTTGCATCCATTTCCCCCTCATTGCTGTAGTCTGGCAGTCTTTAATGTTGTTACACAACCACCCAATGAGGAAGAAAAGAAAGACTATTACTCATTTTATTCACGCACAGAAGAAATGACTCCCTTTCAAACAGAGAAGGTGAAGCTGCATGCTATAGATCTTGCTCTTCTCTCTCCCAAGACCATGTCCCTTTCCTTTGACAGATCTGATGATCATGAGACCCTTTCCTGAGCCAATCCAGCTCACAAAACTGACAGAGAACTAACCTGGGAAAAGTGTGAATACTTTTCTGCTGGTTTCATGAGTTGAACTGGCTCAACCAAATGTCAGCTGAGCACCAAAGCATATAAAGAAAGGAAGAAAGCCCATGTGCAGAAAGTGGAGTTAAAGTAAGAGGGAATGGGTCTTCCATTTTTGGCAGCAGTGAGCTGCTGGACTAGCTCAGCTGTAACAAGTCAGTAACTTCACTCAGAGACCATAACAGAGGAGGGAACTGAATCTAGTTCGTGCCCTCAGCATGCAGCCATCCTACATTTCGTATTAGCTATGGCCAGGGCTTTACCCCTCGTGGTCTGAGAAGGATGTTTTATGGTCTGAGCTTGCAGGCTTTGACTGGTAGCTGGAAGATTCATAGGCACTATTTCTTCTCATGTGGGGAAAGATGTGTGCTTGAGAGAAGATCCTGCATAGTTGTGAGCAAAAGAGAAGTATGCATTTCTGAGAAGAACAGGGAAATTCAGTTGAATGCTAAATGTTACTCAGCAGCTACTTACTGTCAATGGCCATTTTTAGCCTAGAGAGAAAGGAGGCCTTTTTAAAAAGCTGAGCTCCTTCATTAACGTGTTAGAGTGGCAATAGTCTGAGGATATGATTACCTGAAACATGGGAGATGCTTAATTTTATTTTTTTATGGAGCATTATTCCAGTGAGACACATTATTGTATGACCCTCAAAACAAGTTTTGTTAGCACAAGTGACATAGTGGCAAACAAGCAGGCAGCAGCCAGCCTCTTAATCTGACTTTTCCAAAATAGCCAACATATTATGTAATGCCCCACAAAGAATATCACACAGAAACCAAATACATCCCAAACAAAGTCAAGCAAAGCTAAGAGGAAACTAAACTTCACAGTCCCACTGTTTAACATAATAAAATTTGGGGAAACCTTGTCAAAGTGTTCAAGTACTCTTAAAATGTTACAAAGCAGAAAAAAAAAAAGACGACACAACCCAGTGTTATCCATCCAAATCACCTTTAAAAAAACCAATCCATGGAATGTTATTTTCCTGCCCAAAGCTGCACAGTGAAGCGGTTGTTTCAGTTTTCCTCGCTTTACCAGGCTTATGTCTTGGAGCCTGCTTTTCTAGCCTTTTGTGTCATGCCTGTAGCATAACAGGACTTGGTAACAACATCACATGCACCATGTTATTACAGTCATTAGCCCTTTCAGTTAAGCCACAATGGCTTTAAAAGAGAAACTTGCTTGCTTTCTTCACTGCTTTCTATTATATATCCTCCTAGTTTCCGCATCAAAAGAGCTGTACATTGCAGCTTCAATATTGCTGGTGTTCTGCCCTTTTAGACTTCCCTTTCCTGTTCTGCAATGCTGTGCATAGTTCCCCCAAAGCGCCTGCCTCACTGTGGGATTTGAGCGCATGGACTTTGGTTGTACTTTAGCAGCACTCAGAGAAGCTGGGGAGGAAGAAGGAGTGGCAGGAAGATACAAGGTTCAAAAGCCTCCTGCATTACCAGGGTCAAAGCACTTCCCAGCTTATACCTGCGCTAAACAGAGCTGGACATGGCAGCCAGAGTCCTTCTCCATCAAACCACGCATTGCTAGAAAGCACACCATGATGCTACAGATGAGTATTTGCTGGTTGCATGCAAACTAGGGTATCTCACACCCTTGCAGGGACTCATCTAATTTATTGAAACAAAACTTTACCTCCTTGCTGTCTGCAAACGATCTCAAAGGAGGTGTAGCCAATGTCTGGCTCTGAAATCTTTTGGATCCAGTCCCACATCCATAGTCTTACTAGAGTCCACTTTAATACTGTGTAACAGCTACCTGTTCGGATGAAAAGCAGAAGCTGCATTTTCTCTTTTGCCCACTGGGAGAAGCAGAGGCAATATGTTCTATCAAGTTCTATTCATTTTCATCTTGACCTTAATCATGGGGATTGAGTCTCATCTCACATGGAGTCCTATAAACCAGAAGCAACTTCAGTAAGGCCAGTGGGGTATCATTACACCATCAAGTGCTTTTCCTTCTAACACAGTAGGGCAATGAAAGTCCTTTAAGGCAGCAGGTGATCATCTTACAAGGAGACAATTCTCAGCCATATGTAAATGGCTTTTTAAACCTTTTCTTTTGCACCTATGGAGTCATGCAAAACAGTCATAATGAAGCATAGTATTGCCCAGCACTTCTCTGGCTATTTATTTGTTAAATAAAAAATGACCAAGGAAAATTTTGTCATTGTGTGGCCAAGCAGCACAGAGTTGCCACAGCTGTACTTTACAGCATTTTGCTCTGTGTAGCCCTAAAAAGTAAATGTCGTTTTGGATTTTTTTTTTCCAGCTCACAGGGCATGAACTAATGTAACATTTTCATAATGTGAAACTAAGAACGTGTGTTACCTTCCTTCAGTGCAACATGAGGGTTTGCAGGTGCAAAATTGTCATGGTTTAACCCCAGCCAGCAACTAAGCACCACGCAGCTGCTCACTCACTTCCCACCCACCCAGTGGGATGGGGGAGAAAATCGGGAAAAGAACAAAACTCATGGGTTGAGATAAGAACGGTTTAATAGAACAAAAAAGAAGAATCATAGAATCATAGAATCATTTTGTTTGGAAAAGACCTTCAAGATCATCGAGTCCAACCATTAACCATGCCCCCTAAACCATGCCCTGGAGTACCCGAAACTAATAATGATAATGATAACACTAATAAAATGACAACAGTGATGATAAAAGGATTAGAATATACAAGTGATGCACAATGCAACTGCTCACCACCCACCAATCAACGCCCCATTAGTCCCCGAGCGGTGATCCCCCCTGCCCCCTCTCCCCCAGTTTCTATACTAGATGTGACGTCACATGGTATGGAATACACCGTTGGCCACTTTGGGTCAGCTGCCCTGGCTGTGTTCCCTCCCAATTTCTTGTGCCCCTCCAGCCTTCTTGCTGGCTGGGCATGAGAAGCTGAAAAATCCTCGACTTTAGACTAAACATTACTTAGCAACAACTGAAAACATCAGTGTGTTATCAACATTCTTCTCATACCTAACTCAAAAACGTAGCACTGTACCAGCTACTAGGAAGACAATTAACTCTATCCTAGCAGAAACCAGGACAAAAGTCAAAGTGTATAGAGGTATATAGGAGGCCAAATTCAGGGCAATCTTGTCTGTGCTGCCTATTGGAAAATGTGGAGTGTATGCTATCCCCCAGGCAGCACCTGAGATAGTGCTACTTGGCACATTTCCAGATCACGCCACACACCATGCTGACATTTAAACATTACTCATCAACTGTCCCATGCTGTCTCTTCTCTAACTATTTTTTATTCACTAGTAGCCCAGGTCCACTTGATTTTACAGAGGCATTGAACTAGTAACAGAGCGCAACTTGACCACCTGTACTTCACCTGCTGACTGAAGGACAATTGGTAGAGAGCTTTGAGAGTCATAGAGGAAAGATGCTCTGTATGGAGCAAATGACTTGAGTGTACCTTGTTCATCAGGTTTTGACAAGCTATGACTCAAATACACACGTCAAACACTAAACTCAGTGAAAAGATGCTTTCTTTTTCTCAGGATTTCTTTTTGCTTGTGATAAATGATAGCTACACTTCACTGTCTAAAGTGCTTATAGCACTGTTCAAAATTAAAACCACAGTAGCAGCTGAAGGACTTAGTGTGCTAATATAAATGTCCCTACTTTTTGTATTCTACGTTCCCCTCCTGTGCAGAATATAAACTAGAAGATGGTGAATATTTTAGGCCTTATTTTGATGGTAGGCAGGTGCAGCATCACTGTGCCTTGCTCACAAGTGACGGCAGCGGAATAGGGAAGAGAAACAGAACAAAAAGCAAAATTAGATCACAAACGTAACTTAAAAAATTCTAAGACAGGAAATAAAAAAAAGTGTTAAGGTATTTTATTTGCTTGAAAGATGTTGATATGTTCCACACCATCTGTTAAAATATGCCTCCTCCTCCCCTTTCTTCCCACCATTCTGAAGGTACTGCAGCCACCCAGTCCTATAGCAATAAAATTTAGACAGAAGTAAACTTTATGAGACCCACAACTGCAACCTCCCAACGCGGGCGCTTTACAGGCACTGAATGAATCATTTCCCATAGATGAGAGAAAAAAGTCAGTTCAGATGGATGGACTGAGCAGAACCAAAGTGATATCAGCCTGACAAGCAAAACTAGCAGTATATCACATATCAAATTACTTTTGAAAGTTTTGTAGGTGTTACAGGGGAGATTTTATGCTGTCTTTTCATACTGGCTGTTTTGTGACATTTTAAAGAGAGGGACTCAAAGCTCTAATCACTTTCTCAGAGCAACAGGACATGTTTTAGCAGAAAGAGCTGTCTGCTACCTGCCAGCTCCACGCATCAGCCTCCTGAGCTAAATTCCGCCATCAGTTCACTTAGGGGTCTTATCCCTGTTTCCCACAATATCTTCAGTAGTTGGTTCTCTCATCCTACCAAATATCTCTCTGTCCCAAGAACCCAGCTCACTACAGAATTTTATCAACCTTGCAGGACAACAATGAGGGAGGTCACAGATTTTCTGAGTCTTTTCCATATTTATATGGAAAATGTATGGAGGTTTATTGTTATTTGTTTTTATTTAGATAAAATATATTTTATTTTTATGTATGGAAAAAAAGATCTTTTCCATATTTGGAGAAAGAGTACTGATCCCATCACCTGATTTGGAAAGCAAACATTCTCTTGGCCTTTCTGTCACATATTGATTCATCCTTTTAGCAGTAAACTGCTTGGAACATGACCCCAGGGTGCTTGCTGGGTCCTAATATCTCCTGAGAGGGTATTGGGAAGGTGTCATCTCTTCAGCCATTGCTCAGGACTCTTAGCACCGTCCATTATCATGGCTGAATGAGAAATATCCTTATCTCCTTTTTATTCCCCTTTGGACATAGGTATGAGGGAAGGTAAAAGACAGTGCTCTTCACACACTGTGACTTTTATGCTGATTGCACAAGGAAGGTCTCAAAGACTTTTCATAACCCAAGGCAGACCCTTGCTAAGACACCGTACCTTTGATTCCTTACTGTCCAGTCTAATTACAGACTACTCAATAGTGACCCCACGAGGGACTCCACCTTTGAACATCCCCTTTCTGTTCCTACTTAGCTCTTTTTATGCCACATGTATTTCAAAAAATCCTGTGTTTGTCTTGAGCAGCAAGAGTTTCTTCCCCAGCAGGTACTCTAGTGCGATACACTTTTATGTCACCGCTGAATTTAGCCCAGTATATCTGACCACTGTATTAACGACTCGGTCCTCTTTCCCACCTTCAGATGAATTCATTCCACTAATTGTGAAAGGGTCATTTCCCTAATTATACCATTTTACCCTTGTTGCCCACACGACACCTCCAGAGTTTAGCAATTAGTACAAACGGGAGAGTACAGATGAATCACCAACAGGTTCAATAGCTGCCTGACTTTCTTCATTTGACTTGCAAGAGAGGCTTTTTTTGCTCATACCACACTACCAGACCTGCAAACTGCTCTTCAGCACAAACACTGCTCCATGCAATGCTCAGTTTCCCTGTCAGACCGCGGGCAGCAGAGTCTCGTTCGCGTAGGCTGTCCCTGTTTTCACCTTGGGTTGCCTGCTGCACTAGAATAGAAAACATGAGTCAGAAAGGTTAAGGGTTAAACTGTTAAAAACAAAAGAGGAGAAAATTCATTCAGAAAACTGTGGTTTGTAATGGGTGAGAGGAAGTACTGTACAATTTCTTGTAAAGTCACAATGGCCAGCTCATCAAAGGAAACCCCTCCTATCAGAGGCTTGCACAATGATTCCTCCTGAAGTCTGAACGGCTGCCAAGCCATGACCATGCATTTAAGGGAGTGCAACAAAGAACCTCAAATCAAGAGCATATTTTCATCTTTCTGTCCAGCTAACTCCCAATCTTCTTTTATTTTTCCCTTCTCCTTGCATTAATTATTTTATAACAACATAAGCTTTCTTAGTGGTCTTGCTCTTTTTTGCATTATTCCTCTGGCTTTCTTACAAGCTGGAACGAGAGCTTCTCCGCATGGAAGCAAAGCCATGGTTTTCATGAGACATGCTGAGCTTAATGCTGAGACATGCTGACACCTAATCACTCACTGATTTGGAAAGAGGGGTCCCGCAGCAGCTGCCCTAATCTCCCAGCTTGGCTGCATACTCTCACTGCTTACTTTGAGGTTGGCACTCACCAGACCCCCGCTCTGTGACCTCATTAACTCAGTAGTCTGCTCAAAAATATCACAGCATAAAACCCAACAGCTTTCTGCTGGGTCAGCCTACGGAGATGGCACTGAATATCAGAACCAACACAGGGCTAGGGTGGCACCGTGAGGCTGGAGGCCAGAGATGGATGGCCACAAAATCTCTCCCTTTTGGTTATGAGAAACCAGTAATTTGGCTCAGCTCTTTAGGAAACCGCAGCTTCAGCATGTCTGTGATAGATGCTCATCCTAGATTACAGTGTGTTAAGGTCAACACACTGTTTACATACATGCATTTAGTGAAAGGCTGACTTTGTAGGGTCAGAGATGGGGACTTTCCTGAGATTTCTATCTTGGTAGAATTTGTGGAACAATCATTTTAAATTGGTTCTTCAGACCTCTCATTTATTCCCTTTCAACTTCCCCTTAAAAACATTTTCTACTACAGAGCTCCCCAAAAAAGCCAGTGTTCATTTCTCTTGACTGAAATTTGCCCTTAATGACAAAAGAGTTGCACAGCCTTGCCTGGTTGAACCCATGCTGGCTCCTCATTGTCTTTTTTTACTAATGTAAACCCTTTGGAGTAAGAATGGTCGATTCCAACTGATATGCTTGGTATCCCATGATTTACTACTTTAACATGAAAAATCAAGTGCCAGAAAGGAAGTTACATCGCAAAGTGTCCTCTCCACACCCTTTCTCCAAAGCTTGTATTAGTCTAGGCATAGGTTTTCCTCACCTGGTTGTTTAAATATGTTCAGAGGTGAAGTCGCCATAGCCTCTCCTATTCATCCATTCTAAGCTTTCGCTCTTCTGACCATGAGACTGTCCCAAAATCCAGTGTGCTTAATGTTCAGCTTAATTTTCTGTTGCTGAATTTATGCCCATCACTTCTTGTCCTGTTTCCCACAGACATGGAAAATCGATTTTTTCCTCCTTGCAGCAGTCTCTACGTAACTGAAGAGTGATACATTTAACCTCAGTTTTCTCTTCTTTAGGGTTAAAGCCCTAATTGTTTCAAACTTCTCTTGCAAGTTCATGTTTTTTAGGTCTTTGGCTGTGAACAATGAATTTTTTTCACAGCTTTTCTCTGGAAGCTTGTCAATTAGTCTACTGCTTTCTGAGTGTGCTGTCAAGATGGACACAGCACTTCTGCAGTTGTCTGAAGGTTTAGTAGATAGAATAGTTATCATAGATCCTAATGAAAAATATGAACCTTATCTTTCCTTCTTTTCCCCAACAACAGGACATTGTCATCTCATGTGCAGTTGAGCATGCAGTCTAGCTCTGAGGTATTTTTTTTCAGAATTGCTGCCTGATTAGTTATTCCCCTCAATGTATGTACGTATTTCTATATGTATGCAGTAGACTGTTCCTGAGGGATGACTCCAAAGTGCAAAACTCAACACTTCTCCATTTTAAATAGCACCCTATTTACTTTGGCAAGATCCTTTTGAACTTTATTCTTGTTCTCCATCACACTTGTAGCCTCTTCTAGTTACCGTGATTGGAGATTTAGTAAGTATATTTTATTGCAGAAGATATACATGTCAACAGTACAAGACTGAGAATAGCCCCTTGAAGAACCACACTCAGTACAGCCTTCCATTTAGAAATGAATCACAAATAACTGTTTTCTGAAAACAGTTTTCCAGATAGTTTTGCTTACACCTTACTATATTTCTATCCTGAACTACCTATATAGTATCTGTCTTCCATTTTCTTGTCCTCTTTCATCTACAGAAAAGACATATGAGTCAAAATAAAAAGCCTTAGTAGAAAATTAGAATATCTACTGCTTTGCCCTTATTCCCAAAGTGCCTTCCTCTTAGATGGAAGAAATTCAAAAGGGTTTGAGAAGTTTTGTCCAGTTTTATTTCTTTTTCATTTCCTGCAAGATACAGCACAGTTAATTCCCAAAAGGAAGTGTGAGTGTCCCCAAATTTCTTGAAAGATGTACAGCAATATCGATGCACTGAGTGCTTTTCATGAGACTGTTTCACACACTTCACAAGCATATCCAGATGAAGTAGAAAGCCATATAACTTGTATGCTGACAATACTCACTGGCTTTTCCATGATTCATCCTAAAGCTAACTGATTGGACAGCCCTCTGCTGAGTTATTTTTAGCTTTTATCAACTCATGCAATTTCTTCCTGCAAGCTGAGCAAATTTCCATAAAGTCTCTTCAGAGCACAGGTTGCAAATATAAAGACAAACAAAAAAAAAAAAAAGGAAGTGTCAAAGATTGCATAGCAGATACTCTTTAGCAACAGAGAATAGTGTGGGGATGTCAACAGATGCTGTGTGTTATATGTTATTGCTAATGGGTTTAGGGATAACAGCTCAGTAGTTGAGCTGTTTTGTTTGTTGTTTTTTTTTTAATTTCCAATGGAAATCAGTGGGATTTGGGTGATAGTTCAATGGCAGGCAACAGTTCAAATGAATGCATCAGAATCTGGTCTTCATTTAAAAAATAAAAATGCAATCCTGATTAGATTCTGAGCATCTTTTGCAATAAAATAATTTTCACTGTCTTCACTGATTTGAACTACTATGCTTGACATGCAATTATTCTTGCATGCTATCAAGGAGCAATTGCTCAGGAAGTAACGCAGAGCAATGATTGAAATAGTGTAAGTTCTTTTCTAGGCCTTGATATAGATTTTCTTTACGGCATTGGATAAATACCTTTGTCTCTTAGACTTCCCAACTGTGATGCAGATACTCCTTATCTTGCAGTGTAGTCTATTTCACTTCTAAGATTTTTTTGAAGTGGGGATTATATCTCTTTGTCAGAATAGAATATTTCACTTGGAAGGGACCTACAGTCTTCATCTAGTCCAACTGCCTGACCACTTCAGGGCTGACCAAAAGCTAAAGCATGTTATTAAGGGCACTGTCCAAATGCCTCTTAAACACTGACAGGCTTGGGGGATCGACCACCTCTCTAGGAAGCCTGTTCCAGTGTTTGACCACCCTCTCGGTAAAGAAATGCTTCCTGATGTCCAGTCTAAACCTCCTCTGGTGCAGCTTTGACCCATTCCCACGCGTCCTAGCACTGGATGCCAGGGAGAACAGGTCAGCACCTCCCGCTCCACGTCCCCTCCTCAGGAAGCTGTAGAGAGCAATGAGGTCATCCCTCAGCCTCCTTTTCTCCAAACTAGACAAACCCAGGGTCCTTAGCCACTCCTCACAGGACATGCCTTCCAGCCCTACCACCAGCTTTGTTGCCCTCCTCTGGATGCATTCAAGGCCTTTAACATCCTTCTCAAATTGTGGGCCCAGAACTGCACACAGTATTCAAGGTGAAGCCGCACCAACACTGAATACAGCGGGATAATCCTCTCTTTTGACGGCTGGTTGTGCTGTGTTTGATGCACCTCAGGATGGGGTTTGCCCTCTCAGCTTCCAGGGCACACTGCTGACTTGTATTGAGCCTGCTGTCGACCAGCACCCCCAGATCTCTTTCTGCAGGGCTGCTCTCCAGCCATTCCTCTCCCAGTCTATACTTGTGCCTGGCGTTACTCCATCCCAGGTGCAGAATCCGGCATTGGTCTTGTTAAACTTCAAGCCATTATGTATGCCATTTGTTCATACCCCTATCGCAGAAGGGTCATACTGTTCAGCATTTCTGTACCATAACTGTTCAACAGAGGTCTAGGCACACATCCGATTTGGGAGGGCCAAGGACTGAAAGAAGGTGAGCTCTGCAGCTACACAGACAGCTGCTGGTGGTACAGGGGAGCAGGATGCACCCACAGGATGTCGAAAGAGGAACAGTATCTGCTTTATTTACTAGCCTCACAGTAGCTGCAGGTGATGTTGCAAGGTCAGCTCTAAGTGTCTCACGTGAAACAAACCCCTTCTGCTTAAGCTGTAAGTTTGGGGAGGTGTGTGCTGAGGCGGGATCTTTGCAGTGTGCCTATGAGTGATGTGGATAGTAAATACAAGCCCAAGTAAAAAGCACACTACAACAAAAACTAGGTCCCACGCTCATCTTCTCAGAGTTTAGTTGTGGTAGGGAAGGAGGAAGTGGTGCTGGTGTTATTGGTGCAAAGATGTGAACCAATACTTGCTTACTTGCCAGAGTTCCTCAGTGAAGATTTCACAGCAGTCCCCCAGTTTCAGCCTTTTAGCTTGAGGACTCTGCTGCATTACCCCCAAACCCAAACTGCTTTAAGTAAGCCCCGTGATCTTCATCACCCAACACCTTCTCTCTGAGCATCTCATCCTGTCAAGAGGGATTATCCCTAGATTCACATCAGGATTGCTTTACCCCCTTGTCCCCAGTTCATATGTCAGGTTGCTCTCATAAGCTTATAGAGAATTAATGAACCACTTCCCTATGTACGGAAACCCTAGGATCTAAGCTGAGGTGGTCCCTCCAGTGTTTGCTCCATACCGGTAGAATAAAGTCAAGCCAGCTCACATCACGTTGCCTTGGAGCCATTCCCTGGTGCAGCACACAAAGGTGATTTGAAGGCATCTTCTCTGTTTGCTTCTGGTTCCCCTACCCACAGTCTTTCCTTGCAACCCCAGCAGACAGTGTCTGGGGAAGGAGGCTGAGCTGGACATATGCTAAAGGCAAGTCCCAATCCTCTCAAAACACCAAATCTCCAATCATGAAGGGGTTAGTACCCAACATTAATGCCACACTTAATATTTGGAAATCTGACCGTTTTGTAACTGGCTGCTGAGCACTGAAAAATGAGGGTCTTTACACAGATGATAGAGTCTTTTGAAAAGTGTAATTCATTAATTTACTTTGACTAAACTTAGTCTGATACTGGAACACAGGAATTGAAAGAAAAATAAGCATATGGATCAATATTTGCTTACACAGTCTAACCAACTACTGTGTATTTGAGAGGTTCATTTTTCTGTCTTATAAGTTAATTAGCATGGAGGAGAAAAAAAAAGCTGGATTCATTGCACCAGTCGTGCTTCTGCTGACAATAATGCATGTTTTGTATTGGACAGAAACAATATTTGGGTCTAAAAACTTTCCCTGTAAAGTCAGAAACCATCTTTTGCCTGTTCTTGGGCAATGTAGTTCAGAGTGACTGATGTCTTCACTTTTAATTCAAGAGAGCCATAAAGACTATCATGTAAACCTCTCTCTATCATTACTAGTGTGTGTTTTAGGCATGATTTTGAGAAGTACTGGACTTTGGCTTTTTTTCATTACTAGAAGCTAATGGAGCTTCTCCTGGGTAATGTAATTGTATGCTACTGTTTAACATAATTTGGGGAGGGTGTTTTGCTTGTGTTGTTGGTTGGGTTTTTTTTAATGAAGATACTCACTGGTGCTTCTACTCTTAACAACTGACCCATAAACCTGAGCTCCACAGATGGTTATGGTACATGGTACACAGTTATGAACAGATGAAGGAGACCGTTGCTCAGGTAAGCAGTCACACATGTGGAAGCAACAGAACTACTTGAGTGCTTAATGCTTTGCATTTGCTTAGGTGAAACAAGTACCAAAGCACCTGCATGACTTTAGCTCATGGTTTGTTCCACTTACTGAGACAATACTATTTAATACATTCATAAAAGGTATTCTAGAAACTCTTCCTTTGCATTGATCTGGTTCTTCACTGCTTTAATGTTAATGTGGCTGTGTGGAAAGATGTGAAGATGGGGATTAACTACTGTTTGTGTTTTCTCTAGATTTTACAACAGACAGTAATTGCTAGGCTAAGTTGACAGGTTCGGGTGTTCAGAGACTTCTGACCAGCCCAGTCTGGGAATGGGATTTAAGGTGGGTGGCAGCATGCTCCTGACCACACTTGGAGTTTAAATTGACCCCAACCCAATCAGGGTGTTCCCACAGCAGTCTAAGCTTGAGTAAAGTGGAATTGATCCAGTATGGGCTGTTAGATGTGGGGTAAATCCAAGTCTAACTGCCAAATGGTAGGATTTCCAAGAGTAATGCAGTTGGTTATGACTTGGGGAGCCCACTCTTGGTGTCACTAAGAAGTCACAGTCACAAGTAATGGGATCTGAGGCAACCAGGAGAAGAAATTAAAAGAAACCCAAGGACAAGTGGAGGTCAAGGGAACGTTTCTCTGAGAAATAAAGAATCAGCCTCCATACTTAATCTCTTACTTTCATGTATATGACTAAAACATCTCAGTAATATGAAAAACGGTGCTCAGTGTGATGTAGAGCTGAATAGTATCTTTAATCAGTAGAAGCTAGACTTAAATAAATTTTAGTTCATGGATTATTGCTGGACCATGTAAGTTGAAAAGATAGGTTTTCTGCTGCCAAGATTTATGACTCTTTCAAAGCCAGCAGAATAGATAAATTGATGTATGCCTTATCTACAACAAAGAAAGCGATTGGGATGAATTCCCAAACAGGTGGTTATGTGAATGATGCAAAAGCCAATATGTATGTACACACTGAAGGAAGAGCAGGTTGGTTTTGGCCCAGATTCAGTGAAGCCCCTCCCACAAGTAAAAAGTAGTTACTATGAAACAGATGCAGTGTCTGGAAAATAGAGTGATTACCTGGAATTCAGCCCAATTAGTTTCTGTACATTCTGATACTCTACATGTACCAGGAATGTAATGGAAGTGACACACACGTGATAACACTTTATCTGAGCCTCAGTCAGCTGGGGCCCGTGTGCACAAATAAGGAGCGGAAAAGGGTGAAGCAAGAACATTTTTATTCTCTTCTTTAGATCAACCACAGAAGTCTGTAGGTTTCAATCCCCATGGTTTTTTCTAACAACCTGATATTCTCATTAATTTTTTTTTCCATTTGAGAATAGAAACACTCTGTCAGTTTCAAAAGGCAAATGTACTCATTTGCATTGTTTAAACAGCATGTACTCTAAGTATTTTCAGTACATTTTCATAGAAAACAGAAACTTACAATGAAGAGAAAAAGAATCCTTTCCTATCATAGGCTAATTTATTAATACTTTGTTTAAATAGTATCAATACAAGAGAATCCATTATGGCCAGATTCTGCAACGGCATATATCACATTCAGTTTAAGCAATGTCCTGGTTTCAGCTGGGATAGAGTTAACTGTCTTCCTAGTAGCTGGTACAGTGCTACGTTTTGAGTTCAGTATGCGAAGAATGCTGATAACACTGATGTTTTCAGTTGTTGCTCAGTAGTGTTTAGACTAAAGTCAAGGATTTTTCAGCTTCTCATGCCCAGCCAGCGAGAAAGCTGGAGGGGCACAAGAAGTTGGCACAGGACACAGCCAGGGCACCTGACCCAAACTGGCCAACGGGGTATTCCATACCATGTGACGTCCCATCCAGTATAGGAGCTGGGAAGTGGGGGCAGGGATTCGCCGCTCGGGGACTGGCTGGGTGTCGGTCAGCGGGTGGTGAGCAATTGCATTGCGCATCATTTGTACATTCCAATCCTTTCATTATTACTGTTGTCATTTTATTAGTGTTATCATTATCATTATTAGTTTCTTCTTTTCTGTTCTATTAAACTGTTCTTATCTCAACCCACGGGTTTTGCTTCTTTTCCCGATTTTCTCCCCCATCCCACTGGGTGGGGGGGAGTGAGTGAGCAGCTGCGTGGTGTTTAGTTGCTGGCTGGGGTTAAACCACGACAACAATTTATACTAAAGGTTTTTTCATGTAATTACATGCAGATATTACTTAACTTCAGTGCTGATAGAAGAGAGTTAGGGTGAGGCTGCAAACCCTAACGATTCTCACAACCAGGGAGAAATCACAAACGTGAATTTATAAAAATAACTGAACAAATTCAGTCCTAGATGGAGCCAGGTATTGTTGGACTGATGGGAACTAATGGACAATGCATCAAAAGGGAGGGCCTTGATTTGTGTCATTGCTTGTAATGGCCAATCCTTATTAAAAGTCCCTTGTTTACTTATGTCACCCTGTCATTTGTACCACACAACCTGAGTTTTCACAGGATGCCAAGGAGCAGACTTCTTCTCAGATCTTGGCAACACTTCAAGGTCACTGTGCCAAAATGTAGTTTTCTTCTCCAGTTAAAAGGTTGTTGGTAACAACTCCTTGTCCGTCAAAGAGATATTACCCAATTAGTCCCATCAACATGACATGTTGCCTCTACATGAAGCAGCAGGTCCCAGCCTTGACCAGGGATGCAGGACTACACAGCAGGCAGAACCTGAAATTTGCTGCCTGTTTTTACAATGTCCCTGCTACAAACCCCTAGCCTGTTGTGCAAGAGCTTCCTGCACACCCTCCATTGTAGGCATCTGGCTCTGCTTCCAGCTTTCCAGAGGAGCACAGCCCTGGAGCATGCTCTTGGGTGGGTCAGGAAGCTGCACAGAGGGACACAGAGGCAAACCAGTGCAATCCAGCACTTCTGGCCTCTCCAAGAAAGACAGCATATTCTTACTACATTTGCATTTGCTGCATACGTGTCATGACTCTCAATGTCACCCTCTTGCGCTCCTAAGGGGAAAGTTTCTACGGGTCATATCACAGCACATCTTTCTGGAATCTCCTAGTCTTCCACTGCAGCTTCACCAGCCTGGCCCAGTTAAGTCAGGGAGTGCACCCCACAACACCGGTTGCTGAAGCGGATGCAATTTGAGGCCTCTTGCTGGTCTGTAATATCTTCCTTGTAATTCACCTTGATGGAGGATTCTGGCTATTAGATTAACAGGTGTGAATAGCACAGCAAGACCAGGACGAGGAAAGGCAGAGCTGTTGCTAGATTTAAATGCAAATTATTATAATTTAAATGCATTTTCTTTGCAGGACATTGCATTGCTTCTTGCTGTGTTTTATAGGAAACAATTTAAAGTAATACTGAAAACCAAGATTCTAGCAATTGCAGAAAAAAAGATATACAGGGAAGCTGGTTATATCTGAACAGTATAGATGTACTTGATCTTCAATAACTCATTAACAACTGGGTTGTACTGTTTATTTTTTATTGCAGTTGTGATTTTTAGCATTAGGCCTATCAATATTTATTCATGTTTAACAGAAGCAAACATCCGGTCAGTCCTGGCAAATGCTATCCACTGAACGACAATTTCATTACTCTTTAGTCACAGAACAAACAAAGGTTTGGTTTCTAATAGGAAGGTGAAAGTACAACACGGGGAGAGTCAGTAACAAGTGTGGCTAATGCCATAGTAATTCATATATTGCAAAAGACATATGAAGTTCTTAAAGATCCCAGTTATCTCCTGTCAATGTCACGGGCAAAATTTCTGTTCCCTGCATGAAGTCAGACTGAGCTTTTACTAGGAATGAGGACTGGATGTGGGACTGTTGTTTCACAGACCAGGCAAAAGCATCTATAGAAACCAAGGGAGATTATTCTGCAAAGTGTAATTTCTAGGTGAGGTTCCTCTTTCAGATAACTAGTCTTGATGTTACTCAGTGGGGTTGAATTGCTGAGAAGTAATTTTAATCTTTTCAGCAGCATTTCTCTGGAAGTCTGTGGAAGTGCAGGGGAGACCCTGAAAGTCTCTTGCACTTTTCCGTCTATTGCCAGAGCTACTCAGGGCTGCCCGTTTCTTTGTAGGGTCCAATATCCAGTGCTAAGGGACTCAAATCAAAAGGGCCTAATCAAAAGCTCTAAATATGACTACATATTTAAAAATAGCAAAGCTAAACAGCATACATATCACATGGAGCCTGCTGAATATGAGACAGATTTGCCAGAGTATACTGAAGGAAGATTTGAGGGGCACTTTGCAGACTTAACAGTAGGTACAATTCTTTGTTGTTACACGTCTTCATAGCATTTGAGAGACTGCCAGTGAATTTGTCCTCACAGCACCCCGGGATGTGGCAAAGAGCTACCAGCTCCCATGGGGGCTGGGGAAAGGGAGGAGGTTAAACAACCTGGCCAGAGGAGCCGCAGGGTTACGCAGCCCGGCAGCACACGCTGCCTGTGCCTTTCTGCGGTCCCGGTAGCGCTCCAGCCACTATGCCATGCAGACTCACAGTCCTTTTGTAACTCACCCCCATCACAGATGAACACAATGTAAGTTCTCTTTGTCTGAAATATTTAGGGACAGGTGATTTCATGTAAATGATGGCAAAAATAAAAAGGGTATTTCTAGGAAAACCTTTCCGGCCAGGAGACATAAGCATATGTTGGAAGGAGGCCAGTCTGACTTCAGGGGTTTAGAGATGCTTAATGTGGTAGAATTGCATACATAGCAGTATACAAAGTACAAACCACTAATAAAAGAAAAAAAAAATCATTAATTCATTTTTGGGGTTTCCCAAAACTGTTTCTCTTATATAAACTGTACACTACTCAGGGCAGACACTACTTAGAGTCTGTTGCATGGTTTGTACTTAGAAAAACTAATGAAAAAGAAAATTCATGTCTTCACTTACTATTCTGACTATCAAAAATAGTCAGGGAGGACACAATAAAGTGAGAACTGATATTAGAGTGAGGAAAAAATACAGCATGTTTTATACGTTTGTTTTCATCGCGGGATGATTTTGACCACAGGAAAGTATTTGCCTATGACAGATGAACTGCATTGCAACACATGTTAATATACTACTGTTTAATGATTTTTTTTTTAGTATTCATTTTAACACTGTTAATGTTTACTTAGCAGGACATTAATAACACCAGGATATTTATCATATAGGAAATGGCTAATGAAATCTGCTTCATCTGTCAATGGATGTTTATGATTCAAGGCTGCACTGGATTGTTTATGCAGGATTTAGGGGAAAATGGTAGTGGTTTTTTAGTGACTAATGATAAGAGGGGTGTTAAATGGCCATTAGTATGGATGATGATGATTATTATTATTATTAATATTGTTAATATGATTATTATTAATGATAATAGTATTACATTAGGACTCCCTCGGGCTTCAGATCAATGCTTGAAGCAGCTCAGCTTCTGCTGAAAGACTTAAGAATGAGACAAAATATGTTTGATAGTGATGG
Source organism: Harpia harpyja (assembly GCF_026419915.1). Classification (NCBI taxonomy): domain Eukaryota; kingdom Metazoa; phylum Chordata; class Aves; order Accipitriformes; family Accipitridae; genus Harpia; species Harpia harpyja. The sequence goes on from NC_068944.1 coordinate 68,256,365, forward strand.
GTACGCAGGACTGGGAGCCAGAATTGTCCAGCTCTGCAAATAAGCTCACTCATTGCCTACTGCTCCTGCGGTGAACCCTCCTGCACGTAGCCCTTTGGCTCTGACACATCTCTTTTAAATGAATGGAGTTTATACAATTTCTGTATTTTCTTACATTCAACAGTTAATCCAGGGCCAAACTGCGTCTCCTAGTTTGATGATTTCAGAAATATTCTACTGATTCTTAAATGAGCTTTCTCCCAATGGCTTCTTCAAATTGGATGCAAATGTCACAATTTTTAAGCATAACATATATAGCTTCTGGGGAGTTTTGCAGATCTCTGCCACCTAAGAACTAGACCCCATGGTTTGAACACCAGTGGATTTGAGGGATTTCCTTTTGAAAAGCACAAATGCTTCTGCAATTTATAAAACAAGTCAGGCATTTGAAAAGGTTATTTTCCTTCTTCCTTTGCAAGCCTGAGTTCATTATTTGTAGTTTTCCTTCCTTTCTTGCGAAAAGCTCAAAGTGGTACATCCTTGTTGCAAGGACATGCGAGAACTGCCAGATTGCATCACAACAGGGACAGGCATGAGTGCGGAAGCAAGATCCCAGAAGAGCTGGGGAGCTGCTCTGGTCTTTGGCCGTCCTTCGCCAACCCTAGGCTTGTTCTTCATGAACAAGGACGAGTATTAATGCCTCCCACTGATAACGTGCATAGTTTTTGGCCATGATGCACATATGTACGTGTGGAATTTGACCCAGCATGCCACTGACCAATGTCCAGTGATCTACCCTTTTTTCTTTTTATATGGTAAAAATATTTTGCACATAGAAATCACCGGAAAATTGAGTCACTCTGGCTATGTTAATTTCATGGAAAGGAAAGTGTATCACCATAACAGAATATTTCCCTTTTTTAGTTACTTCTAAAGAATGAAATGCAAATTCCAAAGGCAGTTCCCTTCCTCCTTTTTCCTTTCCCCAGTGTTGTGGTTTAACCCCAGCTGGCAGCTTAGCACCACACAGAAGCTCAGTCACTTCCCCCAAGTCAGGATGGGGGAGAGAATTGGAAGAGTAAAAGTGAGAAAAGTCATGGGTTGAGGTAAAGACAATTTAATAAGTAAAGCAAAAGCCGCACATACAAGCAAAGCAAACCAAGGAATTCATTCACTACTTCCCATCGGCAGGCAGGTGTTCAGCCATTTCCAGGAAAGCAGGGCTCCATCACGTGTAACGGTTACTTGGGAAGACAAACACCATCACTCCGAACGTCATCCCCCCCTTTCTTCTTCTTCCCCCAGCTTTCTATGCTGAGCATGATGTCATATGGTCTGGAATATCCCTCTGGTCAGTTGGGGTCGGCTGTCCCAGCTGTGTCCCCTCCCAACTTCTTGTCCATCCCCAGCCTACTCGCTGATGGGGTGGGGTGAGAAGCAGAAAAGGCCTTGACTCTGTGTAAGCACTGCTCAACAGTAACTAAAACATGCCTGTATTATCAACACTGTTTTCAGCACAAATCCAAAACATAGCCCCATACCAGCTACTGTGAAGAAAATTAACTCTATCCCAGCCAAAACCAGCACACCCAGAAATCCCTGGGAGTACAGAATATCATTCAGAAATGCCAAATCCAACCTCTGCTGCACCCCTGCAACTACCTCCAAAGTCAATAGGAGTCATGGGTGCACAAGGAACTGAGTGCCCTGTCAACATACTGCAATTTTTAACCATTATTAAATGTAAATCTCTCTAGCATCAATATTTATTCCTGCTAAATATGAAGAATGTTTAGGCTTATGAGTCACCAGTTATTTTCCAGTTAGCGCTTGCTCTGCCCCTTCCACCCTTGAATGGAACTAGAGATTTATACATGATATCAGCACACAAAGTCAACTGTTAGGAAGAGGCAACCACACAATAACAACTGGGGAGATAACAATGTGCATCTGTCAGAGCCAGCGCGCTCCACTGTTGTCATTTTTCTGCTGTTGGTTTTGCAGCAGGCTTGAGTGGTAAATCACAAAGAGCATGAATAAGTACAGCAGGATTTGCTCACAATTTTTTCCATGCAAGCTCGAGGTTGCCATGGGAGACAGGAAGCATTTTTCAGGCACTCCCACAGCAATAAACTGTTGCCACTTTATTAACGAGTAGCAGCACGCTGTCTTTTGTTCAACAGCAGGCCTATGAGTGACCAGCAAAAATGCTGAGGGTGGAGAGAAAGTTTTTTCCCCCCACTTTCACTTCTTACTTTGGATGCAGCGCAGGGTCCTGCTACAGAGGGCAATCTGCTGTTTGCTGTAATGCAGGAGGTTTAGTCTAGTTTCCAGTGGATGCAAGTTCTGCATAATAAAAACACACATTGCAATGTGCCACAGTAGTCCTAAGGCTGTAAAGGTGTTATGGAGACAGTTGAGAAGAAGCTGGAATCCAACAGCTGGTTTGTATTCTTCACATGTTATTTAGTGAGAGTCTGCACACAGAAAAAAGAATGTTTTCAGTCTGATTGTAGCACAGATCAGTGGCTGCCAGCCCAAAGAGAAGGTCTGCTGTGCTAAAAGGTCTTCTTCAGTTCAGAAAGGGTGGTCCCTGGAGAACACGTGATAGTTTTCCTGTTTCCCAGGATGAATAGTCCATCACAGTGCTTTTGTAACTCTGGGTGGTGATTGCACCAAGGTGCTGAGAGCCTCTGATCAGTGAAGATACCTCATTTCAGAAGGCACCACTATAATCCTGTTCTGGGATAGCAGAGTGAGAAGTGACTAATCACTGGCTGAAAAGGTAGCAGGTAAAACAGAAGCAGGTGGCAGGAGATGTTGACTGTCATTTACTGAAGCACTGAGAAACAGTTGAAGAACTGCACAGAGGAAACAAAACAGGCGCACTTTTAGATAGCTTAAGAAACCTGTCTTCTTATCTCAAAGATCAAGCCTTGTAAGGGCACTGTAAAAGCCAAGTGCAAAGGTACAGTTCCCCAAGCCAAGAGGGACAGAAATAGAAGTCCTACGGCTACCATGAATCTCTTACTTCCTAAAGTGGTCCCCAAAGGTAAGAATAAATGCTCACAAGCAGGAAATCTCATATTGCTATTGTCTTTATACAGACAAAGGCATCACTTTCCCAGGTCAAGACAATATGCCTTGAAGAAATAAAGTACCTTCTCTTATGTTATCTTTTTATAGTCCTCTTCCTTTTCTATATTCCTCCCTGACTTGCCAGCTATTTTTCTTGCCTGATGGTTTGGCTTGAGGGGCAATGTATTCTCACATGTCCGCTACTGATAAAACAGGGTATACTTGTCCCAGAGGAATGGTCTTACCTGGGTATACCAATACATGGAAAATGCTACTGCAGACAATGAATTAACATCCTTTATTGCTCAGCCCTGACTATGTAATTTGTAATGAGTAAATGTAGAACCCTGCTTTTAAGAATATGTCAGTTTTGAATGGTCTTTCCTCATAACTGCAAGGAGATCATATGCTAGCCATATCCTTCACCTGGAGAATAGAATCCGAGAGCAATATAGAAAAGAAAAAGAATACCACGTATTTATTTCTTAGTATCTATCAATCCTAGAAATTAAGCAGAACAGACTTTGATTTTCACCTGGATGCTTTAAATCAATGAAGCTTCTCTTGGTAAAAAGACTTAATGAATGAAAACATCCTTAGAGCTAATTAACATGTCAAAGGCAACATCAGAACAACAGCAGAACAGTCCCCTGGAGATAACACATCTACCTAGAGCACACAAGTTCAAAATTAAATGAAAAGTTTTGTCCTTTCCATCCTATTCCTTAGTCATACCTACTTGCCATCAGGCACTGCATTGCCTTCTCCCGGCTGATATCTTCCCAGAAGATAATAGCACCAGGATCCCAAGTTCTGATTCTACTTATAATCACAGTCACAGCAGCTCTGGGTTTCAGGGAGATCCCTGCTGATCAGCCACTGTGGACCACAGCTGAGTACTTTCTAGCAAATCCTTCATTACAAGGCAAACAAAGATTTCAGGAAAGAATCTCAGTGAGGAGAAGGAAACTTCACAAAGCTCTTTAAGATTTTCAATTCTTTTGGTTCAGAAACCTCCCAAACCTTTCCCAGGGAGAAGTCGACTTCTAGGTAGATTTTTTTCTCTGAGAAAAGACTTGTTTTTCAGAGTTATCCTTGATTTAGCCCATGGACACAACGTAAAAAAACCACTGTCCCACTTAAAGATGGAAGAATCACTCTGAAGTTGCACAAGAGTGTCACAAAGCTGGAAAAACGCCTGATGCTGAATCCCTTGTGCTAAACATCCCATCATATTCAGCAGCCAGTGCAGTTCCCTTGCTCTGTATGTGCACTTACTTCCCACTGAGACATGTGAGTTCAAGATGCATCTGGAAATAAAAAATAACCCATTTCTTTGTGCACCAGATCAGAGGCTTTTTTCTGATCAGCAAAGAGAGGTTGTTTCTTCCATTTTACTAACAATAGACCTGGTGGGCTATAGACTGCAGTTGATCTGCTCTGACTGCTGCAACTGCATGGGAGCACACAGGGGCACGATGCCCTCTTGTATGGTGATTTCAACTCAGTGAGGCCAAGAATAAATGTTTAGACAACGCTAACTTAGAAAGTTCTTTGGCGTTTCATTTTTGTTTTGAGGAAGAAACTGAACTGGCACTGAAGGCAGTAACATGTTTAGTCAGTTAAAGGCACTGGGAGGAGAGCTTACTTTTCCAGAATCTGTTAGAAATGTCATGCAGATGAGACCACAAGAAATGAAGAGTCTTCAGAAAATATTAATCTAAATAATCAATGTGGTACAACTGAATTGAAGGGAAGGACAGAGTGAAGCCAGCTGAGTTCAGGTGCATGACTACCCATGAGACTGCAAGAGGTCTACTGCCCAGTCTCCTGGGTCAGTCCAGAGAAACTCTTCCCATGTTCAAACAGGCAATGAAAAGAAGAGGGACAAACTATCCTCTCAAGATCCCTCTCTCTCTGTCCACTGGAGAGGGATTCTGCAGGAGCAGCTTAGATTAGTCGCTTTGGTTTAGCTTAAGTTCACATTTTACAGTTTATTATAATTAAGGTCTATCTGATATATTACTTTTTTCTTCCTTCTCTGTATCATGGATAAAATCTGTTTTTCTCTGCCAACAGGATATGCAGAAATTTCAATGAATCCATTACTGAGCTATTTTTTTTTCAATCAAGAAATCTGCTGCCCAACAGTGACTAGTCCTGCTTCACAGTTTTCCACCAATTCCATAAATTGCATCAAAGTTTCATCATTTCCTAATTCAGTTTTTCTCAGAAACATTACTCATCATTGAAGAATGTTCTGGTCATTAAAAAGGTTAAGAGATAATATTTTCTTACATTTTTGTGGCTGTTTTCTCTTTTGAAGAGAAAATATTATGGGAGAGGAAGCTTCCCTGCTGATTGCAGTTGCTCAGTTTTCCTGTCTTCCTCCACTCTTTGCTTCCACAATTTTTCCAATTCAAAATTTAAAACAAGTTGCTTTACAAAAAAAGCTTGAAGCTGCAAAAATATTTTATTAAGAAATACCATTGGAAAGCCTAAAGGGATAAACCTTCCTTCCTATACTCAAACAAAGAGGCAGGAGGGTGATAGCGGGTTGTGAGTAATGTTCTGAGGTCCTTCCGCGAGTTTTGAAAGAAGAACATGCTATCATCTGAGCCACTGCTGACCCCAGAAAGAAGGAGAAGTTACAGGAGGAAATGATCCATGCTTGCCTGCAGCAGCTGGACAGCAGGAAGGAGTGCTGTTATGCAGTTTATTTTTCTGAGCGAGCTGTGGAGCTCACCCACTGTTAGATTTTTCTTTCTTCTCCAACTTACACTGCCAGTCTTTTCCTCACTAAGTCTTTCCCCTTTTTTAAAAGGAATCTGATTTATTATCAGAGGTTCCATAACAGCAGAAGAATCTCCCCTCAAGCTTTCCCTCCCTCCTTTCATGCTGAGTTCTTAGCCTTGCTCCTTTTTCTCCTGCTTCTTTCACTGGCTGTTCTCCCATGCCTTGCAGCCAGCACCTTTGAAGAAATATTCAGCCTCCTCCACCTCACTGGTTCCCCTGGCTGTTCCTCCTGCTGCAGAATGGTGCCCTCGCTTGGAGATCTGTTCTCCTTCAGTGAACTCTGGTTGTCCTCATGTAGCCTCATTACCCTGGGCCTCCATTCAGTCATCTCCTTCCAGTTGCAACGTTTTCTCCACGTGAGGAACGGGGCTCAGTTGGTGTGAGCTGATGCCACCAAGCCTAGATACAAGGCAGGGTGAGACAGAGCATGGACACTGGCTGTGCAGTTCTCTCCCTATGAACCTTAAGAAACTTGTCCAGCTCTAGGCCTGCTGTAACCCTCCCATCAGAGTCACTGTTGTTTGAGGTGTGACACCAAGACTCGGAAACGCTGTTGGCCGAGCTCACCATACTGCCTCCCGGCACTCCTGAAAGCCCTTTCCTGCTCTATCAGAAATGCCTTTTGCAACCTCCCACCCCATGTCTCCACCCCACTTGAGCCCTGCTCTCCCCTTCGTTGCCATCCAGGTTTCCTATATGTGTCCTTACCTATTCTACTATCTCCTGCTCTCCCTAATGCCCACTTTCATCCTATGTGACAAGGTTTTTTTATGTGTTCCCCATGCTACACCTGCCCTAGCCAGGCATGGTAGGGCTCCTGTCCCCTCTCCCACTTGTCTCCTACTCCCACTTCCATATCTCTGCTCAGTTTCTACCCTGTATTCCCCTTACAGCCTCTGGATCCGACTTCAAACCTCCTCCAGCCAGACTTTGCCTCATGCAGCACAGTTATGCCAGCCCTCTGCTCCTCGTTCCCTTCTCTGTCACTCCCTGTGTGACCCTGGATATCCTTCTTTGTCTCTAGGACCCTTTATCTCTAATCCCAACCTGCCATCCCTCTCTTTTACACACTGCTACAACTTCCCCACTCCCTTCTTGTAAAACTTTTTTCTTTTCTTAGGAGTCCAGGATGTAGGCACTGTTCCTGGGCAGTTTGTAATGTGGTCAGCACTAATGTGGGCAAGCAGCTTCAAAAAAGGGAAGAAAAATGTTTATTCAACTCACAGTATCAGGAAAGCTGGGACCTTGATTTTTCTCTGAATCAGACTTTCCCAGGGTTCTAATTTGTACCTAGTTTGACAAGGTTGTTCCTACTGATGCTAAAGAATCTCTTGACATTTTGGAATGGAAAATTACTGTGCTAAAGTCAGACAAAACCCTATGAATTATCTTTTTTTTATGCACCGTCCTAGGCATCTGAGTGGGAAGCAAAAGAGCAGTTGGCACCTCAGTGGCTGTTTCTGTGGAAAATATATGAGTGTCCTCTTCAATCCCAAAAGCCCAAACCCATAAAAAGACCCACCTTAGTCCTCAAGTGCATTTGACAACACCGGCACCAGCTTTGTGACTGTACATGATCAGAAGGCACCCTCCCCACCTTAGTCCCTGTGGATAATACCATTGCTAAAAAATCATGGCACCAGAAACCTCAGCAGCAGAGCTCAGCAGTTGCCTTCACCTTCATTCAGAAACAAAGAAGAGGAGGCATTGCTGCCCTGTTGCACAATGGCTTCTTTTTTGCTTTCCAAAGAGAAGGCCATTTGCATGCATCCCTTGGTTCCTTAGCCTGGGTCTCCATGGAGCCCCCATATGCATTTTTTTCTGGTTTCTCAGGTGCCACAGCTGTATGCCAAGTTTTAAATCCTTAAGATTAGGGATGTCAACACTACTAGTGCCAAATGGTAAAAAGTCAAGATTAAGAGCTCATTCAACAGTATAACTGTCTGAAAAACTCAAACACTTCTGAGATCTCCAGGTGTGTTGGCTTCACATTTTCAAGTGAGATTTTTTTCAAAAAGACTTTGTTCCTGGAGCCGAGACTCTACTACATGCTTCTAACTTTATTTATGGTAGGAGTTATTTACCTGAAAGTTTCACTTTGGAAGGATAAAATTAATCTGGAAAGGACATTAAATGTCAGAACAGTCTTCCTGACAGGGCAAGACCACCTTTACCCAGGTCGTAATGATGAAATTCTTCACACAAGCTGAGGTGTGTACAACAAAGGTGTCTACATTTAAGCTGATCCCTCATTAGGTTTAGGAACTCTGAATTTGGCAACTAAAGTCTCAAGAACAACTGGTCCACCCAAACCCCCATATCTACCTTAGGATGCAATGGATCACTGTCAGGATCCACTGATTGTACTTACTAAATTTCTACAGAACACACTGCGAACTGAAAAAAAACCCAAAGATCAGGTGCAAATACCTACCTTGTAGTGTTTAAAGCTAGAGAAAGCAAACCCTACTCCAGCTGTTGGGTGTACGTAAACTACCTATCTCATTCCAGCGCAGCTGGTGGAGCCTTGGCTGGTAGAGTTTAGAATGCAGTTTGTCCAGGCAGATGTAGGCACCTACGTTGTGATGACAAGGATCACACCCTAACCTCCAATGACCAACCAGTTCTCCACTGCTCTAAAGGGCAGACTGCTCTGATGTCAAAGCCAACACTGTTTCCAAAATCTTTGGTTGTTGCTAAGGGTCCTTGCATTCAACCTATGCAATTCATGTCACCACTTCATTCCTTTTACCTCAGAGATTTGGTAGCTTTACCCCATAGCTTGTAATTTTCCTCTTCCAATGAAAGCCCATCCATCCATTACCAATCCATTTTGAACACAGGAAACTGAACATATCCTCCCTCCCTGCAGCAGTCTTTTTCATATTTGAAAAATGTATAACCAAAATTATAAATTGGTAGAATCTATGCTATTTTAAAAATTGGTCACTTAAATGCTTGTGTCTTCATCTAATATAAAACTGCTAAATCTAGCCTGAAAGCACTTTTTTTTTCCTGTGGATATTTCAATTCTAATATGAAAAAATAACAAATAGAAAAAAAAATTCAGTTGAAAACTATGGGAACATATTTCCAGCTTCAAGGTGTTATGCAGTGTGTGCAAAATCACATGTTACTCTGGAAGAAAAAATATTTCAAAGAATGCTATATTTCTGTACTAAAAACATTGTATAAGAAAATTATGAACACCCTAAAAGTCTGTCCAATGACATTTTTAGCAAAAGAGCCAGTGCCATAAAATTGTTGTCAGTAACAGCTTCTGTTCCTTCTAACTTACTTCCTGACTGAGTTGTTCTCAAGCCCTGTACCTTAGACTAAGCTATAACTCCTTCTCTAACTGCTGTGACTTTGTGTCCCTCACAGAAATTACAAAGTAAGGAAGAATTACTCTCTAGATGAGATTTTGTCAGCTTCTGAAAACAGACTGTGCTTAGCCGAGGAAAATTTAAACTAGTGGAAGTAATGCTTTTAGATCTATGCATATATTACTTTTTTAAACCTACACGCTTTTTTCTTTAGGAGTGTGTATAGACACATACAGAGATTTTTATGAGTACACAAATAATGCATTGTCTTCTAGAGTACTATATACTATGAATGTAAAATATGCCTTTAAAAACCTATAGGACTCTTTCTTCTGTTATTGACTATAATTTGTTTCAATCAATCTGAAATATTTTGTATATGATTTATTGGTAATTAATTGATTTGTCTTTGTCTATGTTTTTTCTCTTCCCAACACTTAAATATGAATTTAGCCATGAGTCAGTTTTATTCTCATTCTATTTAATTTCCAATCATTTTCCCTTAAACTTGCTATTTATCAGGTCAACATTACACTGGTTGAATTTATATCCTATGGGAAGCTATTTACCCAGACATATAGTTTTGCATGAAAACCACCCCTGGAAATGCTAGTATTGGCAAACTGCTGTATTCAGGTATGTTCCTACCATCTCTGCATTTGAGGCCATATTTACCCTGAGGTACTGACCCTTTAAATTCACCCCAGTTTGTTTTGCTCTCTTCATTTGTTTATTTTTCAACTCTAAAATGAATGAGAACCAGCAAACAGTATCAAAAGAAGGTTTTTAAGAAGTGCCTACCATGTGTGCCTTCTCCACAAACACTGCCAATGGAAAGTCACACATAAAAATAAATGGTCTATTTCCTACTGCTAATAAATATTTGGCTCCATTTTGTGAGGAGGCAGCACACACATTGCCTGCAAAAACTAATCAAAGTTCTGTGAACAGAAAGTTTCCAGAATCAGGCACATATGCTCTAGACCGATACTTGGAACATTAAATAGAAACACTTGATAAATATGTCTGCATCTCTTTTATCTGAGCAATCCAGTTGGATTATGCAGTAAAACTGCAACAAGATCACTTCCAAAGGAGAACTGATCAGAATGGTGCTTGGGGTTTTTTGCAGTACTATAACCATTCCACTTTCATTTTTCTAGCTATTCATTTTGAGGCCTGCTGAGCATTGCTTTTTATGGAAACTACTGGATTAGGTCTATTGTTGTGAGCTGACCTTGGCTGGACACCAGGTGCCCACCAAGCTGCTCTATTGCTCCCCTACTCAACGAGATAGGGGCAGAGAAAATAAGATGGAAAAAAACCTCATGGGTCAAGATACAGGCAGTTTAATAAAGCAAAAGCAAAGACCACACATGGAAGGAAAGGAAAACAGAAGATTTATTCTCTACTTCCCATCAGCAGGCGATGTCCAGCCACTTCCCGGGAAGTAGGGCTTCAGTATGCATAGTGGCAGCTCCGGAAGACAAATGTCGCAATAAGGAATGTCGTCCCTCCTCCTCCTTTCTCTTAGCTTTTATTGCTGAGCAGACATCATATGGTATGGAATATCCCTTTGGTCAGTTTGGGTCAGCTGTCCGGCTGCGTCCCCTCCCAAGATCCTGCCCACCCCCAGCCTACTGGTGAGGGGGAATGTTGGAGAGACAGCCTTGATGCTGTGGGAGCACTGCTCAGCAGTAGCCAAAACACTGGTGTGTTAGCAACACCTTTCTAGCTACCAATACAAGGCACAGCATTATGAGGGCTGCTGTGGGGAAAATTAACTCCATCTCAGCCAGAGCCAGTACAATCTCCACCTCTTACTCCACACCATTTGCGTCATGCTCAGGTCCCACATAATTTAATATATTTATACCTCTTCTAACCATCCCTTTGTATCTAATTCTCATTACTGAAATCCCTTCTTACCAACACTTACAATTTAAACTACATACTTAAACCATCTTTATACCGAACATACAGATTTATAAATTTTCTTTAACTGCTATGCCCTGTCCTTTAACAGATAGATATTACTCTCCCATTCCATGGGCATCCTCCAGTTGTTCATAAGAACAGGCTATGACTTGGGGCCCATCTGTTCAAGATGGTTGTTAAGGACAGAAGAAGCAGTATGTCTGACTGTTGGGCACCAACACTGGCTTGGTTTGGGTCACTGTTGCACTTGTCTGGTTTTTTGCAAAACTCACTCTTCGTCGGTTCAGGTCATTCCTGCCACGTTACTTCCTACAGCGTACAACTCACATCACCGATTATTTGTCTCCCAAGGCTAAATCTCTTTGAGCCACACATCATGTATCCCCATCCTTCCTCATTACCCACCAGGTACACCCAGGTCCTTGAGGGAAGACAGTTCCACAAATGGGTTTGCCTTTTCCCATGAGAGGAGCAATCCACACCGCCTTCCCCAGCCACTTCCCTACGTGCCCTATGGGGACCTTATCTCCTCCCACAGTATAGAGGGGGTTTGTTTGGGCAGGACCAGGACACTTAGTAGATCCTCTGGTGTTAACCAGCCAAGTGCCTTCTGCTAAATTTATCTTCCAGTGCTTCCATGCCCCATTGCCCAATGCTCTCAACATAGTCTTTAACAGTCCATTATATCTCTCAATCTTTCCAGAGGCTTGTGGGTGATAGGAGATGTGATATACCCACTCAGTGCCAAGTTTCTTTGCCCAGGAGTTTATGAAGCTATTTCGGAAATGAGTCTGATTCAGTTCTTTCTGGAGTACTGTTGTGGTTTAACCGCAGCTGGCAGCTAAGCACTACACAGCCGCTCGCTCGCTCGCTCCCCCCAAGTCAGGATGGGGGAGAGAATTGGAAGAGTAAAAGTGAGAAAAGTCATGGGTTGAGGTAAAGACAGTTTAATAAGTAAAGCAAAAGCCGCACATACAAGCAAAGCAAACCAAGGAATTCATTCACTACTTCCCATTGGCAGGCAGGTGTTCAGCCATTTCCAGGAAAGCAGGGTTCCATCACACGTAACGGTTACTTGGGAAGACAAACACCATCACTCCGAACGTCCCGCCCCCCTTCCTTCTTCTTCCCCCAGCTTTCTATGCTGAGCATGATGTCATATGGTCTGGAATATCCCTCTGGTCAGTTGGGGTTGGCTGTCCCAGCTGTGTCCCCTCCCAACTTCTTGTCCATCCCCAGCCTACTCGCTGATGGGGTGGGGTGAGAAGCAGAAAAGGCCTTGACTCTGTGTAAGCACTGCTCAACAGTAACTAAAACATGCCTGTATTATCAACACTGTTTTCAGCACAAATCCAAAACATAGCCCCATACCAGCTACTGTGAAGAAAATTAACTCTATCCCAGCCAAAACCAGCACAGGTACCATGTCACTATAAAATTTGCCTTTCAAGGCCTAAGATGGTGTTTCAGGCAGTGGCATGGTTTACAGGGTATGTCTGTAGCCAACCAGTAGTTGCCTCCACCATGGTGAGTATGTAGATCTTGGCTTGGTGTGTTCATGGCAGTGGTCCAATATAATTTCCCAGGCCTTGACATATCAAAAACCCAGTCACCGCCCTCTATTCCAGAGAGACTCTACTCGTGTGGCTCGCTTGATTGCAGCATGTTTCACATTAATGAGTGACCTGTCTGATGGCCTCCATGTCAGGTCCTCACCTTGATCGCAAGCCTCTCTGTATGTTCCATCTCTCTGTAAGTGTTCCAATGTTTTGTGGGCCTATCTAGCTACAAATAGCTCACCCTTACTCTCACATTTCCAGGTCTGCCTGAGCTACTTCAATTTTGGCAGCATTCTCTACCTGTTCATTGTTTCAATGTTCTTCAGTGGCGTGGCTTTTGGACATGTGAGTACCTGCGTGACGAATCTTTAGAGATGTTTTCTACCCGGGCAGCAATGTCCTGCCACAATGCAGCAGCCCAGATAAGTTTACCCCTGTGCTGCCAGGTCTTCTTCCACTGCTGTAGCCACTCCCATACAGCATTAGCCACCACCCAGGAGTCCGTATAGAGTACTGGCCACTTCTGTCCTTCAGCAATCTCTAGGTCTAGTTGGATGGCTTTCACTTCTGCAAACTGACTTGACTCACCTTCTCCCTCAGTGGCTTCAATAACTTGTTTTGTGGGACTCCACGCAGCAGCTTTCCACTTCCAATGGTTTCCTACCACACGACAGGATCTATCAATAAACAAAGCATAATGCCTTTCATCTTCGAACAACCCATTATATGGTGGTGCCTCTTGGGCACAAGCCACATCCTCAGGCAATGCTCCAAAATCTTTGCCTTCTGGCCAGTCCATGGTCTCTTCCAGGATTCCTGGGTGGTTGAGTTTCCCCAGTCGAGCTCATTGCATGATCAACGCTACCCACTTACTCCATGTAGCACTGGTTGTGTGATGTGTAGAGGGGATGTTTCCTTTGAACATCTAGTGTAGCATGGTGCAAAGAGGAGATATGTTTCTGTACCAATAACTTCTGAAGCATCTCCATCCCCCTCATATGCTGCTAATGTCTCTTTTTCAGTTGGGGTGTAGTGGGCTTCTGATCCTTGATACCCCTGGCTCCAAAACCCTAATGGTTGACCTTGGGTTTCTCCTGATGTTTTCTGCCAGAGGCTCCAGGTGAGACCATACTCCCCAACTGCAGTCTAGAGTACATTTTGCACAGCTGATCCTGTCTGGACAGGCCCTAGAGCTACTGCACAAGCTACCTCCTGTTTGATATGCTCAAAGGCTTGTTGTTGCTCAAGGCCCTACTCAAAATTGTTCTTCTTTCAGGTTACTCAATAGAGAGGGCTCACAAGTTGACTATATCCTGGAATATGCATTCTCCAGAATCCCACAATACCTAGGAAAGCTTCTGTTTCCTTCTTGTTAGCTGGCGGAGACATAGTTGCTATCTTGTTGACCACATCCATAGGCACATGATGGCATCCATCCTGCCAGTTTATTCCCAAGAACTAAATCTTCTGTACAGGTGCCTTGACCTTGCTTCTTTCTATGGTGAAACTAGCTTTCAGAAGAACCTGAATTACTCTTTTTCCTTTCTCAAACACTTCTTCTGCCTTGTTGACCCACACAATGATGTCATCGATGTATTGTAGATGTCCTGGGGCATCACCCTTTTCCAGTGCAGTTTGAATTAGTCCATGACAAATGGTAGGGCTGTGCTTCCACCCCTGGGGCAGTCAATTCCAGGTGTATTGGACACTCCTCCACGTGAAAGCAAACTGTGGTCTCCACTCTACTGCCAAAAGAATTGAAAAAAATGCATTGGCAACGTCAATTGTAGCATACCACTTGGCTGCCTTTGACTCCAGTTCATATTGGAGCTCTAACATGTCTGGTACAGCAGCAGTCAGTGGTGGTGTCACTTCATTCAGGCCATGATAGTCTACTGTTAGGCTCCACACTCCATCAGACTTTTGCACTGGCCATATGGGACTATTAAAAGGTGAATGAGTCTTACTGATCTCTCCTTGGGTCTCCAGTTGATGAATCAGCTTATGGATGGGAGCCAGGGTGTCTAGGTTTGTGCGATATTGCTGCCAGTGCACTGTCCTGGTAGCAATTGGCACCTGCTGTCCTTCAACTCACAGCAATCCCACAACGAAGGGATCTTCTGAGAGGCCAGGTAGGGTAGATAGCTGTTTGATCTCCTCTGTGTTCACAGTGGCTACACCAAAAGCCCATCAGTACCCCTTTGGGTCTTTGAAGTACCGTCTCCTAAGGTAGTCTATGCCAAGGATACAAGGGGCCTCTGGGACAGTCACAATGGGGTGCTGTTCCCACTTTTCTCCTGTTAAGCTCACCTCAGCCTCCAATACAAACAATTCTTGGCATCCTCCTGTCACTGCAGAGATCCAGCTGGGTTCTGTGCCCCTATACCCTGATGGCACCAGCGTACACTGTGCACTGGTGTCTACCAAAGCCTCATACTTCTGTGGGTCTGATGTGCCAGGCCATTGAATCCACACAGTCCAGTATATCCAGTCATCCGTTTCCTCTCCTGGCTGAAGGCAGGGACCCTCTAGTCCTGTCCTGGTTATAGTATTCACTGTCTGATCCTTGCAGTGCCAGACTAGAAGTCCCCTCATCAGGATCGAGGAGGGTGATCTCAGTTCTGTCTGGGAGAGTGCTGATTGCCTTCTTGTGTCTCTACAGCAACTAAGCTGAGAGCCTTACTGGGTGACCCCTTCTTAACAGCTGTCTTCCCTCTCAGTTCATGTACATGGGCTTCCAGCTTAAAGGTGGGTTCACCATCCCACTTTCTTATGCCTTCCCGTTGGTCACACAGGAAGAACCAGAGTGCACCACGCAGCATATGCCTTGGGCTCCTTTTGCCTATGGCCAGGGCAGGAGATGAGTGGTTTCTTGGGGTGCCCCTGACAGCCAAGGTGCTGGCCTGTAGGGATGAGGAAGTGCAGAGATTTCCTTCAAAGTTTTGGAGCCAAGAAGACACTCTCTCCACAGTTGGTGTATCCATAGCTGGGCAATACGTTGCTGCCAAGCTGTTAGAATATGACGCTGGGGCACTTTGAATCACCTTCCTCCACATGGCCCATGTGCACAGGACATCCTCTGGATCTTTGAAGACCTCATCATTGTCTAGATCACTGCAGATGACTTCTAGCACTGTTAATTCTCTCAGGTACTGGATGTCTTCATCTGCGGTAGTCCACTCCACTTCCCTGGGGAGTTGACAAGATCTTCCTTGAATGGATATTTTGCCCTCACACTTGAGAGGAGCTGTCTCCAGAGACTGAAAATTACTGCCTCTTTTCCAATTCTTCTTTCGGTTCCCTGGTTTCTAGCAAGGGATCCCAGCTGTTGGGCTTCCTTACCTTCCAATTGCTGACTGTTGGCCCCATTATCCCAGCATTGGAGCAACCAGGCAGCAATCCGCTCACCTGGCCAGTGGCTGTCATCTTTCTGAGTGTCTTGAAGTTCTGATGAGGTCAGGGACGGGATAGTTTCTGCTTCCTGTGTGAATTCTCTCACTCCTTCGTCAGTTTCTTGGAGGACCGGCTTCTTGATCAAAGCTTTCCTCTTCCTCCTCCTCCCTTACTAATCGATGATATGGACCCATTGTTTTCCTTGTCCACTGTTTCTTTTTCACTACTGGGGCAATTACTGTAGTTGTTGCTTGGGTCCCTGCCTCAACCACGGTCCTCTGAGAGTACTGAACTGCAGCTCAATAGGCACGGGCCAGGCCCCAGTACAATGCTAGGAGCTGCTGGTTTTCATTGGAGTAGGCAAGGCACCCTTCTATCAGGTGGTCTATCAGTTTGCCAGGGTTGCTTGCCTGTTCACGTGTAAAGTCCTAGGTTATGGAAGGTGATAGCCACCCTAGGAACATGCCCAAAACCTTCCACCCACCCTGCCACCCAGGGACCAGCTGCCTCAGGGCACATTTTGTATCACCTCATCCAAAAGTTGTCTTCTCTTACACCAGGATGACACCAGATTCCACAAACCCATTAATATGCTAACAGTATTAATTAGTAGTATTAAACAGCTCACATAAGGGTGAACAAGGACCTTGGGAACCTGCATAATAAAACCATCCGCATCAATCCCGGGTAGGAAGGAGGAGATGTATTCCCTCATCCTCTCCACAAGATAGCTCCCCTAGCACAGCAAAACCATCAATGCCAGGGCAAAGCACATAGCCATTGTTTGTACTAGCATGTTCCCAAGTTCAGCAAAATAAAGAGACAAGCAGTGCAGCCAACAAACTCTGTGACCCACACAGGAGCTTGCCACTTAATAACTACTATAGTTATAGCATGTTTAATACAAAACTGCCATTGTCTTAAGTCCCACGTTGGGCACCAAAAATGACTGTGGTGAGTTGACCTTGGCTGGATGCCAGGTGCCCACCAAGCTGCTCTATTGCTCCCCTACTCAACGAGATAGGGGCAGAGAAAATAAGATGGAAAAAAACCTCATGGGTCAAGATACAGGCAGTTTAATAAAGCAAAAGCAAAGACCACACATGGAAGGAAAGGAAAACAGAAGATTTATTCTCTACTTCCCATCAGCAGGCGATGTCCAGCCACTTCCCGGGAAGTAGGGCTTCAGTATGCATAGTGGCAGCTCCGGAAGGCAAATGTCGCAATAAGGAATGTCGTCCCTCCTCCTCCTTTCTCTTAGCTTTTATTGCTGAGCAGACATCATATGGTATGGAATATCCCTTTGGTCAGTTTGGGTCAGCTGTCCGGCTGCGTCCCCTCCCAAGATCCTGCCCACCCCCAGCCTACTGGTGAGGGGGAATGTTGGAGAGACAGCCTTGATGCTGTGGGAGCACTGCTCAGCAGTAGCCAAAACACTGGTGTGTTAGCAACACCTTTCTAGCTACCAATACAAGGCACAGCACTATAAGGGCTGCTGTGGGGAAAATTAACTCCATCTCAGCCAGACCCAACACATCTATATTTAGGAAAACATTTAAACACATGCCTAATTTAAAAAAAACCCAAGTATTCTCCTTGAAATCAATGGGTCTGCTTCTATAATTAAAGTTAAGCATCTGCTTAAATATTTCTTGGCCTGGGTCTGCAATCCATAACACAGATGAACTAACAGTGGTAGCAAGTTTCAAGATGTCATAATGCCAAAAAAGCCTCCATTATATCATTAATCTATCTAGATATTTATATGGCATCCATCTCTATAAAAATTGCAATACCTATCTTAAAGTAGCCAACAGTGAGGTCATATTATTCCCCTGAATCTAGCTTAATTACTGGCTCTTCGTTACTGGCCTTCCAGGGCAGTTAGCTGAGCCACCCTGAATAATTGCATGAACACACTGCATCCACTGCAAAAACATAGCTGAGCCCACTGCTGCTGGCTACTTAAAACAATCTCACCGGTTTTGCACTGAAGGAAGAGGAGATTTTGTCAAAGGCACGTTTGCTGCTCAGCTAAAGACAGCTTCCAGCCAAGGGACAGCAACAAGGAGTTGGGGACAGGACCTTAAACCACTCCAGCCACACGAGGCTGTCTCATTTGGTCCTACATGCCACATCCCTCCAAAGCAATGGACACATTTCCTGAAAAGTTCACCCTCTTCCCACCCCCAAAATCTGTTGACTATAAATCATCACATATATTGCTAGTTAGCTGGCTTCACATTCATAACACAACAAATATTTCCCCTCCAGCGTCAAGTCATTCAGGCTCCACAGGGGATAATTCCTGAAGTAAAGCAGCTATCTTCAAGACAGAAGTTGCTTTCCATTCCACAAAGCAGAAGAGTTTGTTAATCATGCAACTATTTAAAAGTCACTCCCAAGATGTGCACCTGAGCTCAGAGTCTATAATTTATAATCTACCCACCCACACACGTACACTGGAATCAGACCGTTGTTCCCACAGAAAATAAACGTGCTGAAACACAAGACCCAGCACTGTTCCAAGCAGCGATAAAACATTTAAAGGCAAGATAGAGGACGGTTTCACAAAGTCTCCGGGTAGCATAGGGCAGGGGCAAATGTACCTTTCACCTGCTGCAGAGGGTTAACGTGCAAATGTACGTATGTAAGGGAGAGAGAGTTTCCTTTGATCTCATCTCACCTTCTTTACAAATTAGGCCTTGTTATCATGAAAGTAGTGTTCTCAATGCCAAAAGACAACCAGCGGTTTAAAAAATCTTTTAATGACAGTATTGAGGGCTACTCAAAGAACCCTGAAAAATGAACTCCTCAACATGTCATTTTCCCATCAGATAGTACCTCTAAAATCAAGCATATCTACAGCGGGGGGGGGGGGGGGGGGGGGGATACACCAACAAAAAACAAACTAATAAACAAAGATTTTGGTGGAAATTCCTAACAAGAAACTCAAAATAAAACATTGCCTTTGGAATTAATCTTAATGCCCACATTCAGTTGAATGACTGAAATGCTTCATGGCAGCCATAGATCTTGGTCATTTGTAGTCATGTTCTTCCACAGAAGCTTGTTTGGCATAGAATCACACCTCCCAGGAGGCACTAGTGCCTTCCCTTGGAAGAGTGTTGTACACCATTTAACAGCTAGTTATATAACATGCAAGTAGTTCAACTTTTTACCTCTGTTTAGGATGAAGACAAGTGCTGATATACCTGCATTTTTCAAAAGGCAGTTACACCATTTTTTCAACTGATTTCAAACAAGACACTGCCAACATCCTGCTGGCATTCTGGTGCATGTCCTCACCAAACTAACCATGAACTTGAGTGTCCTCTAGTAGGGTAGGTAGCTATAAACGTTCCTGGCACTGGAGTACCCAAGCACATCATAAATATTAATGGAGTTATCCTTCCAACATCGCTACGAGGCTTTATTACCCCCATTTTGCAAACAGAGAATTGAATTTCAAAGTCACTTGCCCAAGGCAACAGAGGAATTTTCTACTGGTGCCAGGACTGAGCCCACATTTCTTGAGTCTTCATCCAAAGCATCTTTTCTCTTCTACCCCCTTATGCTAGACACAAAAGCAATTTTTGTGCTTCAATATTTTCTGTTGGCCTGGTTCTAAGCTATTTTGTCACGCATATGATCACAAAAGAAGCCAAATCGAGCACTCATTTGGGGATAAGAGATAGTCCTTCCATATGAGGGGACCAGAATTTAATTTTCAGTCTTGCTTTCTCCTTGGCTGTCAGTAAGCACAGCCCCTGCAGAAAAAAGGAGTGCTCTGTGTTGCACAACCTACAGTGATTGCTCTGGATGATTAAGAAGTGGTATTAATACATTCCATGGATAAACTATCCAATCTTCCTTAGCCTGAGGGACAGAAACTAAAATTCTGGGCCTACCTGGAGAATTCAAGAGAGCTGAAGAGTAGCCCTGGAGAAAAAATAATAGCACCGGCTTGCATTTGTTTGGCCTTACTTTGAGTGCACTGGCCAAATATACAAAAACATACCAAATGCCTTGTATGCAGGAAAAGTAAGCAAATCTCACCTGAAGAGCCTTGCATACATGTTGTTTTCAGTTTGCTTAGGTTCACATCTCCCAAATTTTGCTCCAAATTTATTGCACTCAAAGATGCATGTCAAAACCTACCCAGAACTGTTGTATTTTACTTAGTTAAAGACCAAATATTCTGATTTTCCTACTATACCATAACTATGGCTAGATTTGCTCAAAATTTACTCCAGAATTCAGGCAAGACTTTTAACTGACTCAGAACAAGGCTGAAATTTGTCATTCTAGCCACAATCAGAAACATAAACTAGAAGAACCTACAGATCTCCAAGGTGACATCACAGTCCTCACACTGCTGAGGGGCTGTTAAGCATCTAATGCACAAAATAGTAAAATATTTATGTCAACATTTTAAAACACAATGCTAAATTATGTATTTAAGACCTCTTAAGCTGAATATGCACATCTTAATCATAAACTGGTGTTTTAGCAAATATTGCAGTAACTTGATACTGAGATTTAAAAGCAAGATTCCATGGTTCTCACATTTGCGGGGGGGGGATGATGCAAATCAGGTGCTTTTGAGAGCAAAAACAGTCTGGAAACAGTTGGAGTGATGTCTAGCCTTTGTCTTCTAGATACTTACCAGAGTCTCAGTCCCACTGTCCTCATCACTGGACATATAAAAAACATGCATGGTCTTGTGACTTCCAAGCCCATGATTTTTCCTGTCTCATCTGCATGTTAAGTATTTCCTAAACTCCAACTTTACTAACAGCTTCTAGCCTAATGAGATAAAACTTTTTTTTTTCATTAATATGAAGCTGTGAAAAGGTAAGAAATTCTTTAGTATTTCTTGGCGTTTTCCACCAGGACATCCAGATATCCTGATACAAATAGCTTGATACCTCTTGGCTGATGTTCAGATCAGATTTTCTGCTCTGGGTTTCAGTGTGGCCCATTACAGTGATGGAAACCATCTGTTAAGCTAGGGTATAGAATGAGTAATCTTCAGTATTTGAGGATGCTTTTGTCCTTGAACACTATTTGGTTTCGGGTTCTCTCTCCAGTAGTTTCAAATCTCCCTTAGGAAAAATAACCACAGTTAGAATTAAACTTTGCACACACTTTGAACTCCTTTAGAAACTGGGAAGTGTTCCTTTACACCAACATTAGACAGAGTCTGTAGGGCACAACCTACTCCATAATGCTTAGGTCATGTGGGGATATTTCTTTGTATACCTATTAATTAAGGTGTCATGAATTAATTAGGCACAATGCCACTAGAAAGCTATGATAAGCAGGGCATCTTATATGCTAATAGTATGGGCGTCTCTTACATAAGTGAATCATTCCTATTTCCCAAATCAGCAATTACGCTGTGCCCCATGGGTAAATGTCTTTCATAGAAATTATTCCCAGAACTTCTTCAGAGAACATCTGAGACAGCACTGGAACATCACTAATTTATCTTTCCACACCTATGTTGGAGCCCTTTTGGCCAATAATTCTTGCACTTAGGTCCCCACCCCAGGTGTGAGGTCCTACTCCTACCTTTGAATTGTCTTTGGGATCATGGCCCTGCCACAGCTCCCTCCTTGCAGTCTGAAACCACTTCTCTTGATGGTGGCTTTGTACCTACACCCAAAGGGAAGTGCTCTGCTCTCAGAGCAACCAGAAAGACTACCCAGGAAGGGGCACAACTTAAGATGAACTTGACTACCCATCTCTTTCAAAGCTGAGTTTTCTGAGGAGATGAAATAGCAAGCTGTGATAATAGAAACGCCCCAACTTCTAAGAAAGGTACATAGTAAAGAAAACCACATCCGAGTGAGAAAAAAATGCCTAAAATGTAACAAGGTTAAATACAAAAACCTCTTACAAACTTAGAGGGGTTAAACTGTCAAGTTCTGTCAGATATTTCAAGGAGTAAAAATGGCACCTTTAACTATGTCAGCCAGGCAGGACAACGCATCCTCCTGTTCCAGGCTGTAGGTACCAGCTGGATGGCAAGTGCTCAGCACTTCTGAAAATGAAGGCAATCATTCAGGCAGACAGATGAGGCTGCCTCAGTCCTGGAAGTTTCTCCCTGTTTTTTTCCCTGAGGAATTAATAAAATGACAGTAAGGTAAAAGGTTGCCATGTTTCAGCTAGTGTCCTGCTATTCTATACTGTCCCCAACTCCAGTTGAGGTAACTTACTCCTCCCTCAAGGAGAGGCAGGTTCCTTTGTGCTACCTGATGTTATGTATCATCAGCATCTCCAGAGGCCTGGAATAAACTCAACTCTCCTTTCATTGCAAGGCACCTGCGGACATCTACAGCATGAGCACGTGGGACCTGAGGCACTTTGGCAAGCCCATACGGAAAAAAACAGGCATCTATGTACTATGAGGTATCACAGCAGTTAAAAAAAAAAATTCTGTGTATCACTCTGGGGGATTTGTGCACCTAAAATCTGCCTCAACTGGAACTTGAGCAAGTAAGTAACTTTTCAGCTCCTATCCAAAATTATTTGCCTGAGATTGTACAGGAGAGCTGCAAAAATGAACTCTAAGCCTTTCAAACCACAGTTAAAGTCCCTGCCACTAACCCATCCTTTCCTCATTTATAGCTAACTTAATCTCACTATCTGGACTCTCCTCAGCTAGGATCGACAGTGGTGTAAATTACTGCAATAAGGCCACTCGAGAAGCTTCACCCAGTACATTTTTACTCTGTTCACTAATACATCAAAGCAGAGAGACAGAAGATACAAAAAACATTATTAACATTGACCTAACCTGCTTTGCCTAACAAGCATCTACAGCAAAGCAAGGTAGGCTAGCATGTTAAAGAAAGAGCTGCATACATTGCATTCCTCTAAAGCCCAATTCAGTGTGGTCTGCAGGCATCTCTATTGATTTCAATGAGATTTATATCAGACCTCCATACCAAATGGTTAAAAGCTGCTGGGCAGGGTGAGCTGTCGAGGAAAGGACGTACTTACAATTGCATTTTGATGAAAAAGGGAAAACAGGCTTTCCAAAGTACAGAACGTTTTTGCTGTTACCGGCATGCTTTCTAAGCCCTCCTGTTCCCTCTGTGCTTTAATTCCTTTGTTACAAAACCCACAAACACCTTCCGGGCCAGGAAATCCAATATCTCTGCAAGTAATTATCTTTACACACAATAGACACAGAAAGCATTGTCACCACTTGAGAAGCACATATGGCTAAAAGGTTTACATGTAGATATTCCTGGGCCAACAGTGCAGGGTGAAGCAGGCTAACGAGAGAGCTAAAAGAGAGAATGAGGTAGATGCTTTATCAAACAACATATTTTTTAGTCTAATTTTTGTGTTTGACATTAAATTAGAATTTTAGTAACCTAACCAATTTAATAGATCAGCTGGATACAGCCAAGTCCACACATGGCAGTAAGGCAGAGCAAGAACAGAAACCAGTAACCCTGCCCACTCCATCCGTGAGTAATCAGTCAGACTCTCAGTTCTTCTGTAACACTTTTCCATGCCCTAGCTCTCATAACATTGTTTAAAGACAACCATGGAACACTGTTACAGGAGAAGAAGGAAGTTAAGTCATGCTAAAGATCAGTGTCAGAGTAAAATATAATCCTAAATCAGTATTCAGGGACCTTAAATGTTCCCCACTGTGCCTCTTCATAATAACAAAAAAAGATGCTTTTAATTTCTAAGACCATAAAATCAAGAAAACAAAAATACATGCTAATTAGCAAATAACCTGAATCTAGTTTTTGCTTTTGTAGGTACCATTAGATATTATCTTAATGCTTGAAATAAGACAGCTGCCCAATAGCGAACTGCCATTCAGGAGGAGCAAGTGTTCTGCATCTCTGTTCAGATTGTTCTTTAACAGCATGTACGTTACTCGAACCTGTATGGCTTTCTGGTCTTCTGGTCTCATTTTCTGAAGCATAAGCTGGGTACTCCACAGATGATTGCAAGGACATAAAACCTGTCTCCATATACCCTTCTGCTAAGAGCATGTAGGAGACATACTTACAACCAGGCATTCACATATGTGTGGGTCTGCAAATGGTTCACAGAACCAGAGGCTCAGATTTAGAGTTCTTTTTAGAAAATGGAGCCCCCTGAAGGGACATTTGGCCAAGGAAAAGCGTTGTTGGTAGAAAGATATCAGAACACAAATGTGAGTCAAAAACCTACTGGTTAAAACACAGATCTGAAAGTGGAGGCCCTGCTCTCCTACACAGCTGGAGTTTCCAAGGTACAGATGTGGGGAGACAGCTTTGGTGGATGCTCTGCCCAGCTCTGGGACCTTAGAGCTTTCAGACTGCCGCCAGCCTGGCAGCCTTGAGAGACAACACTCTTCTGGGACACCCAAGATTTTGGGTGCCAGCTCTACTAAAGAAAAGCAGAGGTCCTCACAAGTTGAACATTGTTCAGAGACGTTAAGGGCATCCTGAGAGAAAAGACCACTCTCCAGGACTATTGGGAAACTAGGAGCATAGAAGCCCTGAAAGACGTGATTAAATCAGGAAGTTCAGCTTACATGTGCTTATATATGCTTGTTTTTCTACCAAAACATTTTAATTCTTTAAAACAGAATATGAAAAATGTCATTTTGTTTTTTAGCTTTCTAGTCTGTAAGAAATACAAAATTTATATTTTTGTTTTGAAATAGCAAGGGTTTTCCTTGTCCTCAACTCTAATTCATGCCCAGGTCTATGTTATGTTAAGAGGCTATTAATTTAGTGGATAGACTCAGCCACATCTTTTTTATCTTTTTCCCCTGATAAACTAAGCAAACATGATGTCACTGCAAGGGCTTGAAAACTGCAGCACAGCAGTGGAGTGGCAAGTGGCTGGAGAACAGAAAAACTTTTAGAAAACAAGGCCAAGAGAGTCAGCTTCAGTGCCGGTACCAGCTTTCATCTTTGAACAATACTCCTTACCCAGATCTAAACACTGACACCATTTTTAACTCAGGGAATGCCTGAGCCAAAAATCCCTGAAAGCAGATAGGAGGGAGGGACTGCATACTTACGCTGTTCTTACTCTCTTCTGTAGCCTATACTCTTCCTTTTTCTCCTATCCAATTTCAGAGATAGGATACTGGGCTGGAGAGCCCTTTGGGCTGACCCTGTACAGCTGCTCTTATGTCCTTCTACTTATGCTACATTTCAGAGGAAGTGATTTTCTCTTATTCCAAATCATTGTCAACAAATAGCAAACCCCTCCAAAGCCATTTTTGACAGAGTCAACCTTAGTGCTTGCATTCAAGGATTAGTCACACGCTTCTGGAGTGAAAACAAAGAAAAGGTAAACAGCTAATTCTTTTGCCAGAAGTATGAAAGAGTCTGTGTGGGAAAGGATATGATATAAGAGCTTGTGTGATCATACATTCTTTTATTAAAATAAAACCTTTCACAATTCCTAACATGATTTTTTTTTCAAGTATCACCATTCATTAAGCAAAGCTTGCCTGTGCAATCATCAAATATGTAAGGCTTGTGATATCAAGTAGATCCCTCTATGGGTGTACTTCAAATTGTTGTTGTTTAATTATTAACTGACTCCATCCTGTTTTCTTTCGATATGTGTTCTTTATTTCAGGAATACATCCTGCAATATTAAATGGAAAGATAAACTCAATCAAGAATCTGAGGAATAATATCAAAATCAGCTTGTGTATGTTTTCTCACCTTCCTTTTCTCAGCTATCCCAAATTATCGCCACAGCCAAGACAGAGAAAGGAAAGAAAATTCACTATAGAGAGTTGCGCTGGGCTTTGGGGCAGAAGATAACCCTTCACCCCTTTCCTTCTCATCCCTACCTTAGTCAACTCACAAGTATGAAAAAAAAAATGTTGTGCCATGAAGGTTTAAAGAAAACACCACCTTGGAACTGACCATAGCTACCATAGATATAGGCAAAAGTTTATTCTAATTTACAGGGCTTTTTTCAGGCAGTTGCTTATTTGTCCCAACACATAGTTCAGGCTACCTCTTCATAAAATGCAAAGTCTGATAAATAGAAAAGTCAAGGAGCAGTTTCATAAGTGTCAAAAGGGTTTGTCTTGACATTGCTAAATCAGACTGTTTTGGCTCAGATCGGAGGGGAGAAACAAGGAATCATGGGCACCGTTCACAAAACTACCCCTGCGGTGAGGGATCCAGTTCTGGCACCTCCATGGTAAGGTAGCCCACTGCAATGTAGAAGACACATGTTCACTCTGCTCAGAGTTTACCTGAATCAAAGGCTTTTTCTTTCTCAGAAGAGGTGCTGACTGAGAAGTTTACCGCTCTTTCTGAAGTGGTACTCTTTTATGTTTAAGAAGTCACTAGAAGAGCTACTGGAACCCACCAGTGCTCTTTTCCAGGTGAGTGCCCTTATGGCAGGCTATGATTCTGTCTTGAATGTAACTGTAAATGTACATGACTGTAAATGAATACTTAGAGGTTGAAATAAAAACGAAAGCCTTTCCACAGGAGTGGATGATAAAGCACTAGCCCGGAATACCTATAGACCATCAGTGTTCACCCACAAAATGAGATACCAGATTTAAAATCCCTGCCTTATTTGAGGTAAAAAGGATATGTAAACCCCTTCAAAATATCTAAGTGAGGGTTTTAAAGAAAAAAGTAGAGATAGTTTGTGTGATTTTTTTATTAGCTTTCTTCCCAGAGTAATTTTTCCAGAAAAAGCAAAATTTTTCTTCAGTCCTAACTTTATTTTAGCAAAGGTTAAAAAAAACAGTTTCAGGTGGACATTGAATTTTGGTGTGTTCTTGGGGTGAAGTTTCCTGGGAGACAACTAAGTGAAGAAAAACCATGAGGAATATATTTTCCCTTTCTCTATACCTCCTGTCCCAGCAATCCAACACGCACAGGGAGCTCCAATGTAGTCCAGACTGCCTCCAAAGCAGACAACCTGCAGATCAATAACTTGGGCGCTGGAGTTGGAAGAGACCTCAAGATGAACAAAGAATGGCTTCATCCCATCATGAGGAAACTTTCTAGGTGAGGGACACTTGCTGCCCGAAGAAACAAACTTGTGCTTAATAGTAGATAAAATCTGCACTTACATAGCTTAGCAACTAAGTTTGCTAGATGTGGAAGAAAGGCAGCTGAGCAGTTTCAGTTTCATAAACCAATACCTTCTCATCAGTGAATGAGATGCTTTTTCTCATTTTTCTCATCTCAGAATGCTTTTTCTTTTCTCTTGAAAACATTTTTTCCAGACCACCTTCCTCCTTTCTTAACAAATTCAAATCATTCCTCACATGCTCAAAACAGCAATGCACTAAATGTTCCCCTCTGTCCCTTCTGCTTTATCAAGTTACCGATTCCTAATTAAATATATAAATTCTAAAAGTACGTTTTAACCACTGGCAATTGATTCCCTTCAGAACAAAAGAACCTCCCTCTAGAGCAAGTTACATGAAATCACTTGACTCAACAAGCTAAACTAACTTCCGTTTGCCTAACCCAACCTTTTAGTGGTTGGCAATGCTCCAGCACTTCTGATTAAGGGAAAAGGTGCTGAAGGGCCAGATTTTTTAAGGCGCTGAGCGCCCACAGCACATGCTGATTTAAGCTGATGCTGCAGATGCCAGGCCCCTGTATCTCATCCTGAACCATGACATCTTCAATTCACTTTCTCTTGGTGTGACAGGATATCACTTTCACTTGTTTTTCTTTTCTTTTCTCAGGCTATCCAAGTTAAATGCCACAGAACAATGATATTTATCTCTTTCTGAGATGAGCTGCAGAACAGTATTTGCATTTGAAACATCAAGTACTTCTACATCCATTTCTCCAAACAGAACCACTACAGGGTTTTAAGTCTCCACCTGTACTTTCCGTTGCTGCTTTGATTTTTTCCAGCTGAAAGGAAAAATGAAAAGTGGAGTTTTTTATTTCAAGTGCTGGACTGGTCCTCCAAACTGGTGGTTCAGACCTTGGCTTTGCCATTCGTTCCTTGTGCAGTGCTCACATATGAGCAATGCATCTGTGAAATGGAGATGACGTGGTTTCCTTTCTCCCGTTCTTTCACCCTTTCTCTTGACTAGTTAGACAATAAGGTCTGCAGGAGGTCCTCAGCTGAGGTCTCCAGGATCTAATGCTATAAGCTTACAGTTTTTTTCATAATTATGTTTAAGGAGTTTAGTGTTCAAAACATTGTGTGTAACCCCTATGGGGACTTGCTACAGAAATACCAGCCTGAAGGCCCTGGCAGTGCAAAGCTGTCACTGGGCACTCAGTCACATTGCTATCATACATCTCAGGCAGACCACCTCTACCAGGAGAGCAAACAGCGTGTGCAGAAGGGCTAAACAGAAGGAATCTAATTACCAAGGGCCAAAGAGAGTAAATGTTCCTGAATGACTTACTGCTCGCTGATGGCTGAATCATCTCTGCCTTGTTTGGAGATGCAGAAGCTCTCAGGACTAAGACAGTAAAAGGCTTTGTCATAAACCACTCTTCTCCTATATCTTTTATAGAATGTTCATGACAGGATTTAGTTTTCACGTTACAAACAGGATGGAAAAAACCAATGAAGAATCTGAAAAAACAAATGATAATTCCTTAGATATCACTGGGAGTGCCTCACTGAAAGCCACAGGGTCGGAAGGAAACACTGAATGTCTGTGTCTTCCTGTGCTTCAAAGTCATTTTCTTTCCATTTGGCTTAGAGAACGTCATTTTGGCTGGCTCTGTGCCTCTTGCATCAGGACAAATGGTGTGCCTTTCACAATGACTCTCTGCTGATATGCACCTGAAAGCTAGAGGGGAGCAACTGGGGAGTGGAAATGAAGCTTTAACTCAGAAGAAAATCAAAGGAGAATTTTTTTTTAGCATGTTCATTTTTTTTTCTTTTCTTATTGATGACAGGGTCTGGGTAAAAAAGGAGTTGGAGTAATTAATTTTTAAAGGAAACAACAAATGAGCAGATGAGCTTACCAGTGCTAACCATGGGAACACAAATATGTGGGAGAAAAAAATATTTCACCTTCATTGTTGCATACTCCTACAAAATAATCTCTTTCTATGGCATAATAACAAGTCATGGATAATAATTTTCAGATAAAAGTCAACAAATAGGAACAATGTCAATATTGCTGCAACATTTTACAGCACTCTCAGTACCATAAAATCTAAGGTACGACAGTATTCAGTGTAAGAAGTGCTGGTGCTTACTTAGAAGTGACAACTTTTAAATGCCAATCATTTCATAGTTTAATTTAAGTGAATGTCATCAGTGCAGGATCATAAGGGTCTGGAGGTGACTGCTCATTTTGTACATTCAAAAGCCCACTGGAATCAACAGAGAGAAATTCATGGCTTGATCAGGCTAACTACAGATTTCTCTTGTCCTGGGTAAATATGTTTTTCAGATGACAGGAACTTGGCAGAGGATCTCTCTATACAGCTTACAATTTGGAAATTCTTGAAGTTCTTCTTCCCCATACATTGCTGAGAGATTTCTACTTGTCCACCTATCCTGTAAGAGTAGGTGGGGTCTTCTACCAAAAAAAAAGGTAATTAGTTGGTAATCAGATACAAACTATTTCAGAATATGAAAAAGGAGAAGGATTCCGTGCTTAATTTTATTTAAATAAGCACATCCAGAAATCTTGGGTGCCATTTATTTATTTCTTGCAGGCTAAGTGCCATAGAGGTTACATGCAGTGTTAGTGTAAGTCGGGAGATGGCAATGTTGTAGATGGTCTTAGGGCTCCTCACCTGGTTATGGAACAGGTAGATTTGGGGGGGGGTGGTGCAGGAAATTCTCCTCTGTAAACTGTGGTGCAGGTCTGCCAGATGCTAACCCTCAGGCTGCCTACGTCCCTTCTGGTCCAAGAGCATTTGCAGCTGAAGTTGCTGCATTCAGGTTGCATTGCTGCAAGCAAAGAAAACCTACTTAGCTGCAAACTAGCAAGTATAGGAAGATGGATGCAATTCCTCATGTACTGGGACTCTGCACGAGGGGTGACTTTTTTGGAGGCAAGGATAAAAGAAAATATGTCAAGTTGCTACCTGAGAGAACTGAAGAACCTCTGAGATGCTTAGATTAACAGAGAGGAAAATGTTAAAAATGGACATGGACTCTTTTTGATGTGCTGCAATATTATCTTTCAGGAGTTCCTTGAGGTTGAGCTGCTCTGCATCCAGCCTTGCAGGAGAGGCAGGGGAAGGGGGAGATGGAGCCACAGCCCGTCTCTCCCTGTCTGGTTATGAGGTTACAGAGTTGGCTCTAGGTGTCAAAGCAACAACCCATCTCACTTGCCAGCCTTTTCCGAGACTGCAGGAAGAATTTAGGTGGCCGAACACCTAATTCTGCATCACCACAGAACCTGGATGGAGACTTGTCATTCATCTCCCTCAGAAAAGTCCCTTCTGGGCACATGTAGAGATTTCAGGTCAGGAACTCTGAGGCTAAACTGGCAGATCCCTTCAAGGTTAGGCAGCCATATTGCTGTTTGCAGCTTGGTGGGTTTCATGTAGCCAGTTTGGGCTGGGTTTAAACTGACTCAGTCCTATCTGTGGTCATTAGGGATTTGGGGGAGAAGGAAGAAGATATTATGCTCCTCACTGCATACAGAGTGTTTGGGACAGGCACAGCTAATGCGTGCACAGACTCCCAGACACTCATGAATATCACTGCAGCAACAAAGTACTGGTTAACTCCCACCAATTTACACTTTCATTTGCACGTGACTGAGATTTGTGCTGAGATTTTGGGATTGTTTGAACTTCAGACTCAAAGTGAAACCTGTGGGTGAACCAGCCTGGTTCATAACTAACTGAAGAGAAAGTTCATGCAGCATCCTGGGAAGGAGAACTGCCAGGTTTCACACTTCCCTGTCTCTAGCACAAAAAGAAACACAGTGAAAAAGCTTATAAAAGGGGAATTATCAGATTACAGGACAGAAAGGTGTTCTTCAAACCCTAGTTCATGAACCTTTTGATGAACATGCTTAGAGGTGTAAATCTGAAGTGCAAGCACAGATCAGTACATTTTTTCATTATTCCTGTCATCGTCTTGCCAAATTTCCTGACAGCTTGGAAAAGCCCTCCACTTTTGTCTGGCCCAAGGATTCTCACCCTGGGGATTACAAGAAGTTGGCAGATGACTCCCATCACCGTGCCTCCTCCTAGGATTCACCTCCACAGGATAAATCCTGCAGTAGCAGGTGGGAACTTCTTCAGTTAGCTCATCCACCAGAGAAATCACACGCTTAGACCCTGAAGGTCTGTCTCATAAATAGAGGGCTCAGTGCAGCCAGAAACATGATACACGGCAGGAGGCAGTACCAAACTGACCGAATCCAGTAGTGGGTGAAGGCACCTTTACCCATTCCTTTCCTTTCCACCCCGGCACCCTCTAAGAATCTGGCCCTTCTCTGACTATCCTGAGAGATCCGCCATGCCCAGATACATCTCTCTAAGGGTGACTATCTCTGGAGCAGAAGTGTATTAACATCAGCTGAAATGTATGGCCCAGATTTGTCCATCCTGTGCTGCTGCCTCAGTGGTGGGAGTGCGCGTGTCCTGCAGAGGAGCAAGGAGGGTAGTCAGATACTACAATACTTTACCTGTCCCGATGTGAATATGCTGCTCTTGTGAGGCAAAGCCTTTAGCCCCCTAAACCTAATTTTCAAGAGCATCAGGGTGCCTTTAAGGTTGTCTGCATCTTACAAGTATTTTAACATTTTTATGAGTCTCTGTTCCCTACCTCTAATAGGGTATAATAACACTCTTCTCATTTACTGGGATGCTGGGCAAATAAATATTTATGAAAAACATTGTAATGGTGAGATCCCACAGGATGCAGGTCCATGTAAGTACCATAAATAGAATGCAAATATATTGTACAAAACAAAGGAGTTTTTAGCTTCTACTGCCTCCAGCCTAGCATGGTGAATCAAAGTTTGTTTAGCCCTCAGTGCTCTACAGCATCTTGTGAGATGAGGCAATTTTTATTTTTTTGTGTGTGTGCATGAGGTTTCTGGAAATACCACAAAGCCAAATCTCGTCATGATCTTTCATTCATTCCTACTCCCAGTCCCAGCCAAAAGGAGGAAGTTTAGAGGATCAGAAAAGCATACAAACCAAATGCAACTGAGCATTTCTGTGTCTATTAAAAGACTTTTTTGGGCACCAGCATGGAGGATATGGTTGGGGCAAGGTTTTGATTTCACCCTTGCTGGCTCCCATGGCCCTAATTAGAACTGAGCTCTTTGTAGGTAAATAACATTTAAGTGGAACTATTTCTGACCACTGGGGTCCTGCACTTTGCTGTGCAGTGCTCTTTCATTAGGAATTAGCCAACCTGATGCTGAATAAACACATTGTGTGTTTTGCAAGTCTCTGATGTGGTCTCTGTTAATTACTCTCTTTAACCTATTGCAATCATGTGCTGCTTAGCCGCACACACCACAGGACTGCTTGGAAGGGGAAGATTATGGGGGATGCACAGAGAAATTCTTATAGGGAGAGACAGCATAAAGACATGCTATGAGGTCTGTTTGAACTGGTGTCAGATACAGTAATGAGTGGGTAGGAATAATAATAAATACATAGCACTTCAGGAACACTTCACATTCTCTAAGTGCTGTGCCAACATCAAGCAATTAATTATGTGACCAGGACCTTCTCTCTCACCAACACCCTCTTGACTCTACCAAAGAGACCAGCCTGGCTTGCTCATTTGCTGGTTTTTCTGCACTGCCCTTGGCAGTGGTTTGTACTTTGAACCTCTCCCTCTCCCTTCACCCTCAAATTACACTCCTGTTCATGACAACCTATTCAAAGGATGCTTACATGTATGCTTAATGCTTTATTGCTGAGCTTTCCTCAGAGATGCCTAAGGGCTTTCATCACTGGAACAATAAACTTAGAGTCCACCATCCACCTTTTCCTCAAGCCCTTGTTCTGGACCTCCATCTTCTAGCAGATTTGCCGGGAGGCAGCCAGCAGTCACCAATGCACCAAGTCACTGATCCAAGGATAGCTGTGCATCAGTAATCGCTACCCAATGTTCATTACTAGCCACTTTAATACAGTCCTCACTTAGTTCTAAGTTAGTAATTATGAAATTTGTTCTGTCTTATCAGCTTCACTGGAGCATGTGAATGATCTCAACCTCTGAAAGTTGGACTACTTTGGCCCATACTCCAATGGGAAAAGCAGGCAGAAACCTGTGGGTTTTTTACATTAGTGATAGTAGTCCAGTAAAACAACTCCCTCGGTTAGTACTGGAGCTGTCTGTCTTCATTGGGTGTCTCCAGCAATGCAATTATGCAGTAATTACAGCAACACCAACTCCTCTCATCTAAACAAACCCCAACTTCAGATAACCTCTTTTTGAGCACTCAGTAGCCTTTCCGTGTCTCAATTCCCACATTGATAAAGGAGGAGGCATTACTATTAACACTATTAATTATTAATATAGCTATTAATATGTGCAAAGCCCTAAGGCTTCCAGATGAAAGGTGCTGGATAATTGTAAGGTGTTCTCCACACAGCCATGGGCTGTTAGCAACTAACTCAAATCAAAAAAGATTATCAAATACATACACTTAAAGAGATTGGGCTGATCAAGTAAAGCATTGCCATGGGATAATGGTCTCCCACTGCTACAGAAATTCTGAAACATCAATCTCCAATAAGTATCACAAAGGATATGAGGCTGTTCTCTTTAAAGAGGGAGGCATTCACCTTGTCACAAACAATGTTTGAGGGCTATGACACTGGTACGCCAAATCACTTGCTGAAATTGAATAATTTCATGCAATGGATGTTTGCAAAACAGAGTTGCAGTTACTGTCTGGCTGTTGTAGAACTCCTTCCCATCAGTCAGCCAGAAACTCTGTGGAAATGCTGACAGTTTCAAATTCATTTTTCTTGAATATTTCAGTCTTGGTACAGTCCTAAGTCTATGTCTGCTGGGGGTAAGTTGCTATGAATCAGTCTAGACTATAAATAGATGCATGTAGTGTCCCCTTTGTAGGAACACTCTTGGGGTGCAGAGATAGCTATGTCCCAAGTGGCCTTCCAACCCTGTTCTTGCTGATACCAATAGGCAGCCCAGATTCAACCTCACAGTTAGAATATAGGTCCTCTATAGTCAGTGGAGACAGACAGGCATTTCCAAAGG
This sequence comes from Harpia harpyja, assembly GCF_026419915.1. Lineage (NCBI taxonomy): Eukaryota > Metazoa > Chordata > Aves > Accipitriformes > Accipitridae > Harpia > Harpia harpyja. Next base: position 68,290,605 of record NC_068944.1, read on the forward strand.
GCAAATTAGCTCATGCCTATGATGACTTGCCGTCTGTAGGTACCTAAATTCCCTGGGCTGTCTTCATATACTATATGCTGGGATCCTCAAGCACCTAGCCCCAAACCATGTAAGTCCAGGTGCTTAAAGAAAGCATATCAGTTATGTGCTCACAACAGGGTGGGATAAAACTAACACCCACACCCCAAGCTGTAATCTGTGCAGCCGGAATGTGGCAAAGAAAACTTGCAGGATATACCACAGGGGTTTCCTTGTCAGTGAGAGCATCGTCAGGATGTCATTATGACACTGCTTTGCAGCTGACACAAGTCTGTTGTGACATGATGACTACAATTGGTATTAGGTATAAGCCAGCTCTCAAGACTTTCCACCACTTTCCTACTGTGGTGGGTTAACCTTGGCTAAGGGCCAAACTCCCACCCAGCTGCTCTCTCACTCTCCCTCCTCAGCAGGACAGGGGGAGAAAATAAGATGGAAGAGCTCACTAGTCAAGATAAAGACAGGGACATCACTTACCAATTACTGTCATGGGCAAAACAGACTTGACATAGGGAAAATTAAATGTATTGTCAATTAAAATAGATTTGAATGGTGAGAAAGACAGACAAAAATTAAAACAACGTTTTCCCACCACCTCCCCCTGACACTGAGCAGCGCAGGGGCTGGGGACGGGGGTTGCGGTCCGTCCCCCCCAGCCCCTCTCGGCCGCTCCTCCCTCCTCACACGTCTCCCTGCTCCAGCGCGGGCCCTTCCCCGGGCTGCAGTCCTTCAGGGACAACCTGCTCCCGCCCGGGCTCTCCACGGCCACAGCTCCTGCAGGAAATATCCCCCTGCTGCGGCGTGGGGCCCTCCCCGGGCTGCAGGGTGGGTCTCTGCTCCAGCGGGGTCTCTCCGGGGCTGCAGGGGATCCCTGCTGCGGGCCTGCACCACCTCCCGCCCTCCTCCTCCTCCTCCTCCCTCCTCGGCTTCCTCCTCCTCCTCCTCCTCTGCCTGTGCCGCCTTCGGCCCTTTCTGGAACCTGTTTTCCCCCAGCTTGGCTGAGGGGCTCAGCTGTGTCCTGCGGTGGGGCTGTTGGAGCCGGCTGGGACCGGCTGGAACCGGCTGTGTCCGGCACGGGGCAGCCCCGGCCTCTCCTCACACAGGCCGCCCTGCAGCCCCGCTGCCGGCGCCTGGGCACGAACACCTGATACACTCACTGTCTGCATTGCTGAAACACAAGCAAACTTTCAGAGTCATCCTCATCCAGACCTCTGGAGTTAGCTTAGAAATAAAGAACACGTGAACAGTGGTCCTTTAGGATGGGACGGGCTATTCCTGAACATCTCCAGAAAGCTTTGTGATAATGCTCAGAAAAGCTGCTTATGTTCCATAACTCAGGAGTGGCAAATTTCTACCCGATCCCAGGCCCCTCTAAGCATGGCACGGCCCTTGTGCGGTCAGACTTGGCCAGATAATGTGACACTGAGGATGGAAAGACCACCAGGACTCACTCTGTGTAAGCCTGTTCTCGAGACCGTTCTCTATCTCAGAATTTAGCTGCACCCTAAAAGTCAGGTGGGATGCTCCCATAAATGGGCACCTCATCCAAGTGGCTGCACACATGCACTGTGTTCTTTGCATGGCACATTTAAAGCCATTTCAGCTTGGCGTCTGTCCACTCTCTGCTCTTACTACAGATTATTGAAAAAGAACTCTCAGACTCCTGGAAGGAAGTGAAGGCTTTGCAAAGAGATCGATACACTCTGGTCAGGCTTTGTATTCTGTAACAAATGGCTTGCACTAACCTTATAAGTAGGATTTGAATGCTGCATGCATGCATTTCTGCTTTTCGGACTGGTGGAGCTAATTGATTGCCCACAGCTCTAGCCTAGAAAGCCAGACAGCTGGAACCATCAAGGACTCTTCTGCCTAAATGAATTAAGTAAATGAATTAAGCAATCAGACACAAAGGAGTGGGTGTGCAGCAATTGCCTATCATTTGAAATGCAAGGCACAAGTAATTGATTGTGCAGTTATCGTACCACACGACATACATACACATCCCCTGCTCTTGTTTATATCTTTGCAATGTGGGAAAAAAATAATTGCAAGACACAGATAATAATTTGTCTTCCCCTGTGTGGTAGCAACATCAATAGTCATTATTCTAAACTCTTCCTTCAAAATATGCTGGGCACTTCAACAGAAAAGCAATTCCTTGCCTGAAGGGCTCACAGTCTGTGCTGGATTCTGCCCCAGTGGAATAACACCTAGCTTCATCATTGGAGTTTAATGTAGGCAAAGCAGTCAGCAAAAAAAAAGAGAACAGAAGTGAAAACAAGACAAGTAGAAAGAGTACTTGGTTATTCTCTGCATGCTACCTGGTTGTTTTTATAGGCTATGTCTAAAATATATTGGTGCTGGCAGGTGAGGAAGCACAGCAAAGCAAAAAGGAGGTGACAATTATGGTTGTGGCAATTTGGCCATTGGGATTTGATGACTGGCATTATTGACAGAGGAGATTGCAAGGGTCCCCGTGGAAAGAGACGATGGAATACACTGAATAAATAAGACATGCTGAGAAAAAGTTATGAGGCTATATATCTTGGTTTACATACAAGAGCATCCAACCCAGCTCTCCTTAGAAGATTTCCACAAGCTTTATGGAAGCTGGGTGGAGAGAAGGATATTTGTGCGGAGGTCAAGTTCTTTCTCATATATCATTTTTGTTTAAAAGTGGTTTCTCTATGGAAAACAGTAGCTTGTGTTTCCAGTAAACAGAAGCAGAATTCTCTGAATACACAGAAACACTACTTCAGTGTGTAGCTTCAGAGAAAAACAGAGAGATAAGTAGGGACTGAAATTATGTCAATTTGCACATAAAGCCATTATTTTATAAGAGCAGCAGGCCCTTATTCAGATGCCATAAAACTGCATCCCCTTACTCTTACATTACCTCAGATGAGTGTAATTAAGAAAGATAGAAGAAACATCCAAACAGCTCTGGCAGATCTCCTTTCTGTGAATGAAATCTTTGGATTTTGGTTTCTCCTATCCAAATGCCATTTCATCCACATCACCGTAGGTTCTGCATTAATGGCTAAAGCCCAGTGTAAAACTGGGGCTCATTTCTGAGACACAAGACAATCTTCAACTCCTAAAACTTAAAACATGAATAGAAGAGTTAGACAAAGAGAAAGAAGAAAAAGAGCATTGTTGTTTCTTATGTATTGGACTCCAAGGCCTAGACAATGATTTATACTCATGATCAATAGTTCAATTTATGATAAAGGTGGGGACCGAACACTGCTCAGGAGAATTCCTCCATTTCGGTCATACTATTTTGTTTCTTTCTTCACCTGCATTGTGAGTGTCTCAATGTGTTGACACACAGTCATTGAAACAGCAAGGGGAAATGACCTGGCCATTATCGCAGAGAACTTAGATGCAAGTTGGTGTGTCTATGGGAAGGAACAGGACAGTAAGTGTGTGTAGGACAGAATGCAGTAGTGTTCTGCAGGCCTTGTCTAGACAGGTGGGATGGGAGGGATTTGATGGGAGCAATTTGATTTTAGATAGGAAACATCCAAGTCCGTATGTGAAGGTTGAGAACTTCAGCTCAAAGACTTCAGGAGCCTGGGGCTTAGGTTTGGTTATGGATTTCCTTCATCTGCATTTTCTTAAACTCTTTGATATTTGGCCAAACTTAAACAAGAATTCAAACATCCTTTGCCTTGCTAAGATTTCTTATGTATGTATTTATGTACGTACGTGTGTTCACATATAGCTGTGTGACTTGTTATCATAGAGATTCAAATGCCTGCGGGATGGGGAGGTCTCTGCCACAGCTGGTGATCCAGCATGGTTTGTCATCCACCACTGGGAGACAGGCTGGGTTGAGAACGGAGCTGTGCTTGCTTTCCTTAGTGCAAGAAGGAACTGCCCTGACCTCAGGTTAAAACAGAAAGGAGAATCATGTATTTCTTAAGACAAGGAGAGGAAGCTGAGTTTTCAAACCCATTTTGAGGGGTAAAATTGTGCCCACTTTGCCAGAAATCAGAGGTAAATCATTGCAATGTCCTGTCTCCCATAAATACACACATGCTGATAACACAGGGTGGCCTCCAGCCAGTTTAGCCTGCACAGTTGGAACCTTTGTTTTTAGGGTTCGGTCAAAAGTGGAGTAAATATTTGCAAGAGAACATTTTCCTAACAGGAACACTCTCAAAAGTACATTTGCTCGAAAGAACTCTGCCATCATCCTCTTTTATTGTACAGTCCTGCAAGCCCAGGGCAGGCAGGGACAGAGAAATAAATCAAGTGCTCTGAACCTGCATGTTCAGCCTTTACAGCAAACCCATGTAAGAGCAGCTCAAACAGGAGAATGCCGATAAGGTGACCTGACTTCACAGAATCTTGAAGAGCTGTCCTTTGAACTTTGAAAGCCTCATTTGTAAAAGATAAGATTTACGTCCCTAAAAAAGGCAGGAAAGGGCTGACAAACTGTTGTCACCTGGGGAACGCTTCCTGATAATTTTCCTTTCCAGTTCCAAGAACAGAGCATTTTAGAAACACAAGTGGACAATAACCTTTTTACTGAGTCTATTTGACTTTGATTCCAGTCAAGTTGATATTTTAGGATTTACTTAAGTAACTTTGATGTACTTTTAAAGATTAAGTCCTGATAGCAAAAGAACCTGTACACTTCAGATTTGTCTTTGTTCAGATGCTAAAAAAAAGGGAAAAACCACCTGCACACTTTTGAAAACAGCTTTGTCATTTGCTGGATACAAGCATTATTACTATTTTGTCAGTATTCATATTTCACTTGCAGCCCATGTGGAGATCAGGACCCTCTATGATAAGTAGTGTTTATTAATGAAAGACAGTCCAGCCTGCATTCGTCTGACCTAACTTGAGACATTTAATTGAGAAGTCTAATTTAGGACCAAAGTCACTTGAGGCTTCTCCTATAATCAGTGGGGCAGTGTGTAGGGTGCTTCAGACATTTGTCAGCCAGTTGCCCTCTGGAAATGGTTCTCTGCCTTGCCTATACATAAATAGCTTAGACACCTGAAGTGCTGAAAGATAGGTAAGATAAATCTAGGTCTTCCTCCTCATAGAAGGGAGTACAGTAAAAAAACAAGGGAAAAAAAGAACCGAAGGCAGAAATTGTTAAATTCCCTCCCTACACAAAGAGTTTGAGGTACAGAGCTTAGGTGATGTGCCCAAGGCCAGAGAGCAGGAGACAGGTCCAGGTATTGACCACTATACTTTGAAAGCAGCATCTTAATTATGAAAAAAGATTACACCTCTGACAGTGGCCTCAAGTTTTTCCCTAATATAAATAAAGACACTAGAACTGGAAAATGCTTCCAAAAAAAAAAGTATTCATTCAAATTATTTATTTCCTCTTTCATAAAAATATTGAAAATTATTATAGTTTAATACTTGTCACTATTCCTGTAAGAGTTCTCAGAAGTATTTTTTTCCTTCCATAGGATATCAAATATATTATCACACAAAAGCTAATGTAGCTATGCTGAAGTCTGTTTCTCATCTACTGTATATAATAGTTTTGGCCATACACACAAAAGAGCAAGAATCCAGAAACTAGTCATGTCTCTGGAATGGAACTGGAGTTACGTGGCATATTCCCGCCCTAAAACATCACAAAAAGTAAAGAACTTCCAAATTTCCACAATTATTGATTTCCATTAAAAATAATTTCATTTTCATTTACTGAAATTTGAAGTGAAAAATTGTCATGTTGCAAAAAACAGAAACATTTCATTCAGACAATGACAATTTGGGGTATATTAACATTTTTCCTCTAACCGTAGTAGATTCCTTAGAACAACTCAATATCATGAAGTTTTATTTCTGTTTTTTTTCTTTTCTAAGGGATAGACACACAAAAGAGAAGATTACAGCAGATCAGAGCAAAGGTCTATGATTCAGTATGCAGTTCCTGACAGTGTCTATGTTTCATTAAAAAATGCCAGCTAGATTGAACAAGAGAACTGAACAGCCAGAGACACAGTTGGTGCAAATAGCCTGTGCACAGCAAATGGATTGAAATATTCATGCATAAAATATGCAACAAACAGTTCCAAAGTTGTAAACAAACACACAACAGAGTTAGAATGAAACTAATGAAATAAATTATTTGCTATAAATACTTTGGCTGGTTCTTATAGATGTAATTTCTGCTTCAAGGAAGAGAAAGTTTCTGAACTATCCTTACACAACAGAATCCTATTCAGCATTTGACAGTAAGAGTTTGAAATTGTATCATAATAGGAAGAAGTTCACAGCTTAGCAAAAAAATGAAAATTTGTTGCATGAGCAGTGGAGTAGGGAAAGGATTTTGCTGGAGTACCCTATCTACCTTTAGTGCTCACGCTTTAAAAAAACATATATAAAGAAAACGTATGGAGGGTAAAGAGAAGAGCCAGCAAAATCATGTCAAAATTACAGAAAATGCACTGCTGTGAGGCACTGAAAGAGCTGTGCTTGCTTAGCTGCTTCCTCAAACAGAAAATGAGCAGTGAAGGACCTGACAGTGGAAAGTTTAACCACTGGGAGACACTCCTAAGGGAAAAGACAGATTATCTCTTTCTTTATTTCTTCTAGTCAATGTATGCATTAGTGAAACACAAATTAGTTAACTCAGTGCAGAGTTGTGCAATATGGGAAGCCAAGCCAGAGGTTGCAGATATTTGTGAGGAAGATGGTGTTTGTTTGCACAATAAAAATAGAGTCTGAACAGGCTTCTTCTTGCCGATCAAGAAATTTGGGTATCCAGCAGTCAGGGTGTCTAGAAGACTGGTAGAAAGAGGATTTTACACGGACAAGCCCGTTGTTTTTGCATGGAAGAAGGCTTGTTACAGACTTATGCTCCAGAGAGTTCACTGTCCTGCTGTACTGGAGTTTCTTCTACTTCTAAACAGACTTCAGCCATAGGTGAATTTGCAGTAAACAGGCAGCTGATCACAGGGAACTTTGTTCTGTGTTGACATCAGAAATACTCTTTGTGCCAGTGACCTAGAGAGCAAAGAACCCCAAGAAGTGGCAAAACTGCCAAATCACTCCACCGCAGTCCCATTAGAAAAGGCCGTGAGCACACAGACTGTTCACGTCTCCAATGATCTGTTTGTCCTCTGAAGGCCAAACATATGGATTGCCCAAATAAACACTGTCCTTTAAAAACAACAACAAAGTCAAACCAGGCTACACGGTCCTCCACAAAACTACTCAGGAAAAGCATCCAGTTCCTTAGCAGCTTTGGTGCTTCTCACCCATCTGCTGCTCAGAGAACACTTCCAGCTGTCTGAGAGGACTTGCCTTTTCCACCTCAAGTAAGGTGCCTTCAGAAGCAGGCGGATGGGGATCTTAGATAGCACTGTTTAGAAGAGAAGAAGAGAAGAGAAGAGAAGAGAAGAGAAGAGAAGAGAAGAGAAGAGAAGAGAAGAGAAGAGAAGAGAAGAGAAGAGAAGAGAAGAGAAGAGAAGAGAAGAGAAGAGAAGAGAAGAGAAGAGAAGAGAAGAGAAGAGAAGAGAAGAGAAGAGAAGAGAAGAGAAGAGAAGAGAAGAGAAGAGAAGAGAAGAGAAGAGAAGAGAAGAGAAGAGAGAATGGATGGCTCTCTGGGTCACTGTTTAGTTTAGGGCACTGAATGAGGGAAAGGGAAATGTAAATGCACTTTCCAGCTCCAATTCACTTTCAGGCAGGAAGTACAAAGAAGAGCATGAGCAACTGAAGCCACTCTAAGATCACATTAATTGAGGTTTAATCATGTGCTGAGAATGACCACCAGATTGTGACCTTCAAGAGAGATCTACAGGGGAGATTTTGTGAGTTTTCTGGGGATCAGACAAAGAAATCTCTAGCTTATGAGGTTCTGAGGATGCCCTTCTTCAAATCTCTATTCAGATAGCTCCTTGGGATTTCACAGCAAAAACTCAAGTTAAGTACCTAGAGGCTGTAGACATTTCTAGGTTTAGTTGATAACAAAGCAGCTGTCCTAAGGATTTGAATTTTGCACTTGGGCATTAAAAGTGGGAGTTAAGAGGCAGCTGAGCCTTGTAGAGCTCCAACATTATCTATCACATACTTCATTAAAGTGTGCAATAAATAATATTGCATTAAAGAACTTCAGCCTTTCATTCTTACCATCTTACCACTTCATAGTTAAAGCTAACAGTCAGTTCTTTTATATTTCATAATCCTTTTGAGTGTCTATTTTGCTCAGCTAGAATTGTTCATGATGCTTCACCTCCAATACAAAACTGCCTTGATGTCTTTTTTCTCCATCTTTGCTTTCAGTATCCTTTTTGTCCCCCCATTTTTACTCTTCTCTGTAAAATATCCTTCCACATTGACCTTCTAGATGTCAAAGACAATTTAAAAAGCAACTACAGCTGAAGCTAATGTGTTCAAATTATTTTGCTTGCTGTAGGATACACCCGTAACATTCTCTTCCTACACACGTTCACCTAAACTAGTAGGAAGTTATTCCTCAGTTGTCACATATCTAAAATCATAATGAAGTCACCTTGCACAGGACAAGTAGAGCTGAACTGTCCTGGTTTCATCTGGGATAGAGTTAATTGTCTTCCTAGTAGCTGGTACCATGCTATGTTTTGAGTTCAGTATGCGAAGAATGTTGATAACACACTGAAGTTTTCAGTTGTTGCTAAGTAATGTTTAGTCTGAAGTCAAGGATTTTTCAGCTTCTCATGCCCAGCCAGCGAGAAAGCTGGAGGGGCACAAGAAGTTGGGAGGGTTCACAGCCAGGGCAGCTGACCCAAAGTGGCCAATGGGGTATTCCATACCATGTGACGTCACATCTAGTAGATAAACTGGGGGGGGGGGGGGGGGGGATCGCTGCTCGGGGACTAACGGGGCGTCGATCGGCGGGTGGTGAGAAATTGCACTGCGCATCATTTGTATGTTCCAATCCTTTTATTATTACTGTTGTCACTTTATTAGTGTTATCATTATCATTATTAGTTTCTTCTTTTTTCTGTTCTATTAAACCGTTCTTATCTCAACCCACGAGTTTTACTTTTTTTCCCAATTTTCTCCCCCATCCCACTGGGTGGGGGGGGAAGTGAGTGGGTGGCTGCGTGGTGCTTAGTTGCTGGCTGGGGTTAAACCACAACATGAATGAAAGAAGGTTTTCTAGTCTATGTGAAACCTCAAAGTTCTGATACTTGTGGCTATCCAAAATAAAGATGAAAAACTTTTAAATTATCAATATATGTTGCAGAACAAAGGTAATATTTAAAGTATTAATGCTGAAATGTCATGATAATTATTTTTGGAAGTGTCCCACCACCTCTGCTTGCACGAGTATAGCATAGTGCAACTTTGTCCTCCTCTGTGATCTGGCCAGATTCACCTCCATTTGCCTGCCAAAGCTGTAGGATCCCATGTTACTCAGCAAAAAGTCAGTCAGGCAGAAGACAGGATCCCACCATATCATGAAATACTTATCTTTTCCTGTCCTACCTGTTTGTTTCTTTCTTCCATCTTCTCTGTGTGTTCAACCCAAACCTCTGAATTCTTCAGGGCACTATCTGTTTTATAACTGACTTGTATATTGTTCAAAAAAAACCAGAGCAAAGTTAACTATAAATGAAATAGTGTCTGCCATAGCTAAATAAGATATTGAAATCATTGTGTTAAAAAACAATTCCTACAACCTTTCTTTCCTGGTGCAAAGTAGTGAAGGCTCTAAAGCAACTTATTCTCCCCAAATGCCAGGATAGTATATCAGTGTTACATAGCTTATCTGCTCTGCCAACTTTCCCTACCAAGGTATTCCTTTTTAAGGAACAGGAAATTTTATTTAACATTTACATTAATTTCTTTTAAATGTTTCATAAGTATCAAGGTAGCAACAGTCCTGGAGCTAGTTCACTGTGGCATGAAGCTCCCTTGCACCTCAACTTATAAGTTGCAGATGACATTGGATCTCTGCAGCTACATGTCACCTTTGTAAAGGGCAACAGCAGCTCTCCATCCTCTAGTGTCATTCTCTCTTCTCTGTTATCTCTAGAAGCCATAATTTATAGAAGAAATAGCCATCTTATTCTCCTGTCCAGTAGGCAGAGAAAACAACCAACTCAGGTTTCTTTTGAAAAGAAATGTAACATCTCTCACCTGAAGTGAGCCATCTGTAATGTGGATGTCTACGTCTGAATGAGTTACCTAAGCTCCTTTCATAGTTATTGGAAAGAAACTAGTAACTACAGAGTGTGAGATTAATCTTTTTCAGACATCCATATGAATCACCTACTAATGCCTGTTTTTCCTAACTGGTTGTGAAGGGAATTAAGGCTAGTTCAAACAGACTCTGTATTGGAAATATTTACTGTGAGACAACATGGAACTCCTCAATACAACAAGGTTTTCCCACTTTAACAAGAAAAACTTAAGTCATAAATACTAAAAATTAAATTTTGAATCCATGTTGGATTCAGAACATGTTGGGTTGCCTTTTACTGCTGGGACTATAGATTTCTGTTATATTATTTCTGAGTTATAGCAACATCCATAAAATCAGAGCCTAGTCTTAGATTCTCTTACTGTATGCAATAGGTATTGACCAATTTCATTAGGCTGGCCACTCTGAAGAGATTAAAGTTGACTTCAGAAGCCAAACCCTGGCAGGGTTTGCTGAGAATTCACTAGTGGGTTTAGAATAAAATAAATAGTACATCACAGGTGAAGATAAACTACTCAAGGTGATTTGGATAAATTAAATACTTGGAGCTTTCAGTCTCCTTAGTATTTTGTAAATAAAATCACTCTGATTTATGGTTCTGAAAATACATAAAACATGAAGTTTACATTTTGAAAAATGCCATATTTAAATTATTCTAAAAAATAAAAATTTGCATTGCTCTCAAGCATTGTTTAAGACATGTAAGTTAAAAATTAGGAGCCATAATATTGGATGGCACAGTCTGAAGGATTACTGTGTTTCTACCTAGGGAAAATACTGATTAAAATCTAGACCAAAATATCCATGAAACATGCTAAGTGGCTCCCTCCCAGTACTCTGTGAGTTGTTGATGTCATGATCTTCTTGAAAAATCTCCTGTTGGGGACCTTCCTCCTCACTTCAAAAAAGAAACAAAGTACAGGGGATAACTATTAACATGGTCACTCTTACAGTGGGGACATTGGATAACTTCAGTCATTTGCTTCCAAGATGATGATTACATTGTCAGCGAGGGTGCCTTTCATCTTAAAGTCACCCTGAACTCCCACTTTTTGAGGATGAGGTATGCAAGTATCTCTTGAGAAACAAACCAAATGAGAATCAAGTTTAGTTAAGAAGCTTTGGGCTTGATGCTGCAAAATTTCCCCTCCAAAATCAAGAATTGTTCAGAACTCAGTAGGCAATGGTCATTAACATTATTTCCAAAGGAAATAACGATGTACATACATTGCAGTACCTTACCAGTAGCACACCTGTATGGCAGGCTTCAGGCTTTACAGTTAGCAGGTATAATTAAAGCCAGCACTGCTTCACTAAGACGCAGTACAGTCTACTGGAGACCTGAGTTTTAGCCTAGGCTGTCCCACTGATCTGTTGTCCTGACTGAGTCACTTCATCCCTCTCATCTTGCTACTCTTTGTTTCTTCAGACTGTGAATGCTATGGCAGGAAAGGGCCAAGGAACTTGCTGGGAGAATTCACCCATGTTTTGGGTTGCTGATGGCCATGTACTTTCCTTGAGAATGGGCAAGGAGCAGTCTATAAGATGAACAAATTGTTCTGGTAGCAGCAGTATTCTCTCTGGCCATTCTGGTACGCTGCAGCATGTGACAGGGACACCTCTGGACATGAGAGGGGTACAGGCTATGGGGCATGGCCATGAAAGCCACTAGAAGTCAGGTGGCCCACCTGGGTTGTGCTCTGTTTTATTTTCTGCCTCTTATCTGGACTCCTGTGGTACAAATAGATGGTAGTTTATGAACAAAAGATCTGGCAAATGCTGAACCCTCCCTGTAGGAAATGTTCTACTCCAGCCTGAGGAAGCTTGAACTGATTCCTGTGATATACATGGCCCAGACATATGTGCACCTCCAATTACATATGTGTGTGTAGTGCCTAAGCTGAATTCTCTATTCAATCAGTCATGTAAATCATACTTATTTCCAGGTAGCGATACTTACACATGAACAAATTTGTGATGAAGGAGTATATTGGAAAGAAGGATATCCTTGAAGACAGATGCAAAAGTTCAGAACTTGCCTTTCTAAAAGTAAATGTCAGACAAAGAAGAGAGTATTTAGGCTAAGCACAAAGGGCTAATTTAGCTCCAAGAAGCCAGTAGTCCAACATATCCTCGGTAGAACTAATAAGAAAAGTGGCATTTCCATTCACAGGAAATCCCAGCATATCAAAAATAATACTATGCTCTTAGTATAAAGGAGATGCAGTTTCAAGCCCTGCAAAATAAACTAAAAAAAATTTTTTTCTTTTCAGTCTGAAATAGTTTCTTGAAAACACTACCAAAACACATGGAAGAAATACAAACTTTTTTTTTGTAACACCTGTAATGCTAATATGTATGTTAAATATAATATATGGTTCTGTCATGGTTTAACCCCAGCCAGCAACTAAGCACCACGCAGCCACTCGCTCACTTCCCCCCCACCCAGTGGGATGGGGGAGAAAATCGGGGAAAAAAAAGTAAAACTCGTGGGTTGAGATAAGAATGGTTTAATAGAAAAGAAAAAAGAAGAAACTAATAATGATAATGATAACACTAATAAAGTGACAACAGTAATAATGAAAGGATTGGAACATACAAATGATGCGCAGTGCAATTTCTCACCACCCGCCGATCGACGCCCAGTTAGTCCCGGAGCAGCGATCCCTCCACCCCCACTCCCCCCAGTTCCTATACCAGATGTGGCATCACATGGTATGGAATACCCCGTTGGCCACTTTGGGTCAGCTGCCCTGGCTGTGTCTGTGCCAACTTCTTGTGCCCCTCCAGCTTTCTCGCTGGCTGGGCATGAGAAGCTGAAAAAATCCTTGACTTTAGACTAAACATTACTTAGCAACAACTGAAAACATCAGTGTGTTATCAACATTCTTCTCATACCTAACTCAATTCATAGCACTGTACCAGCTACTAGGAAGACAATTAACTCTATCCCAGCTGAAACCAGGACAGGTTCTATGCAGTTATATGCTTATTTTAACAGAAACATGTGAACATAATTCAATAACGGTTATAAGCTCTAAGTTTAATGTAGTTACATTGAAGGAAACTGTTTTGGAGTTACTGAAGTAAAATGAAAAAGTAGAAATTACTCTTTTCACTTATTTCTCATTTTGCCTTTATTAAAATCAATAGGCTCCCCTGACTGTTTTTTTTTTTTTTGAAGGGTCAACTGTTACATTGAGAACATTTTGTTCAGCTCTGGACTTGAAACCTTCTTTTCTTGGCTGGCAATTATTTCCTAGAAGCACCAAATCCCTTTTGCCAGGGTTCTCTGTGCAGATAAGCCACTGGACAAACATTAACTAATTCTTTTTGCCTAACTCTTGTTCCGTCACAAGTGTTGGAAAGGCAAAGGACACTTTTTCCTTCAGCACAATGGCTCTGGCAGGACATCATTATCATGGACAGGAGTATCAAGCCAACTTGTCCAACCACAAAGCAAATTCACAGTTAACACATTCTGCTAAGCTGACTAGAGAAATTCTGTGCAGCTACACTGATCTGACAGTATTAGCCCATTTAATCTTTTTTGATAGTTGCCTGCAAACATTAACAGAAAAGGAGAGAGGTCAGTTTGGATGTACAGGGAGAAAGAGAGCTCAAATGCAATCTGTGGCTGTTGGAAGAGGTGGTTCTTTGGTTACTTGAAACAAACATTTAAGTCTCTGGATTACAAGATTTACACTTCTTGATAAAAACATGCAGCAGCTTCACCAGAGGCATATTTTTCTTTCCTCTCATTTAATAGTCAATAAAAATGTTAAACACATACACGCGTATGTGCACATGCACCATCTCGTGCATTTTGAAAGCATGTGGGTGTATGTCTAACAGGCCACACAGAGGTTTCTGAAGGGGTTGTTTCTTCCTAACTCTGTTTTTCTTTTTTTTTTTTTCTTTCCTTCTCTTTTTCATCATGGTTACTGAAGGAGTAGATGGGGACAAATGACTAATAAAAAGACAAAGTTGGAGAATTTTTGTTTATTGCCCAGAACAAGTTCACTTCCTTTATAGCCTCAGCTGACTTCATCTGAATTAAAAATGTTTCCCTTAAAAAGGTTTCCACAGAAAACTTTGGCAGGATGGTTTCAAAATAGGGTTAAGTTGGTCCAAGTGATGGTCTGTGGGATACCTGGTCTCCTGCCCATGACTGGGGTAGTGCCTTAGTGCTACTCAGCGCTAGCCCACAGACTAGCTCAGTGCATTGCCGCTGACTGCTTCCCTAACAAACACAATGCATCTGCAAAGTGCGAAAGCTGGACAGCCCTGAAATGAATAGATGTGATTTTGCAAGGCATGTAAAATGACATGGAAAACCCTCATTAGGAAGAAAGGTGCAACATTGGCTTTTATGAGAACACAATCAAGCCCCAAATAGCCTTAGAAGAGACCTAATGCATAAATCATAAACTGCTGTTAAATATTATGGAAGAACTGACAGCTTCTTTATTGGGAAGGTTTAGAGTCAGGTCTGGTAATGGAACAGTCCTCTCATCATTACAGAGGCTCATAATGTTCTAACACTGTTCCTAAACCTGGAAAAGATCAATTGCTATGCCCTTCACATAGTCTTATTTCATTAACGTGCACAGATGCTAAAATCTTGGCCCAGATAATGGCAGATAGATTAAATAAAGTATTCCCACACCTAGCAGCTTTTAGATCAAGTGGGATTTGTATGTGGGAGTTGAGCTGAGGAGACTATTTAGCCTTCTGTATTACAAGAAGCATTAGAGAAAGCCAGATTTAACAGGGCAAATGGAGAGGGGAAAAAAAAAAGAGCATTTAGCTATGTGCAATGGCTTTCCTCATCACAGCATTAAAAAAATAAACTTTGGAAGACAATTTATTACCTAAATTAAAACTCTTTATGCCTCCCTGCTAGGTAATGCTTAAAGGATGTAATTCATTCTCCTCATTCAATACAGACTGGGAAAATGAGGCAAAATTGTCACTTACTCAGTACAGTTTGATTGGATGATCATTTTTTTAAGAGCTCCATGTATGGAGTCTGGCATCAAAGAAAAAGGAGCAGCATGAAGAGTCACAAAGTGTTTTGATGTCCCTTGGGTTTGAATTCCTTGAGAAAACAATGCTGGAATTTATGAATGACGAATTGTGGGGGCAGTCTGGCTGTAAGACTTAAAGTATGAGGGAGTCTGTTTAGCCAGGTGTTGACATCTTTCTGTGCTCCTAAAGGGATTCATGGAAAAGCAAAAGGAAAAAATTCAGGACACAGAGATGTACATTACGTGTAACACAGGAGCATCTATGGAACCAAGACCAATGTCTAATCAAGCCTGATAATCCTGTATGACATACACTGAGACAATCCCTGCTCCAATGAGTTCGCTTTCTAACTAGAGAACACAGTTGTTAGGAAAGGAGCAGACAACAGAGGGACTTAGTTACTCAAAACCTTCAACACACCAGCATCCAAGCTGAAGTCAAACCCCAAGTCATAAGTCCCAAGCTGAGTCTGCAATAACACCTAGGTACACACAGGTTCACGCCCACATTCTGGGCATAACTGACGCATCACTGCATCATTGTCTAGTTTTCTTCCAAATATGTAGATCTGCCACAATCAGTTTTTAAAGGTACGCACAGTCACTGCTGGCTGCAAGCAGGGATATTGAGAGAATTGGCTGATACACCTGAGGGCTGTGGTGCCATTCAGAGGGACCTCAACAGACTGGAGCAGTGGGCTGACAGGAACCTCATGAGGTTTACCAAGGGGAAGTGCAAAGTCCTGCACCTGGGGAAGAACAACTCCATGCACCAATAAGCTTTTGCCAAGTTGCATGAAGCAAACACTTGATTTTAATGGAAAAGCAAGAAACAAAGGCTCAGTCTGAACAAAATTAACTCTGGGTACAGAGGATGGTGTTAACAGGTATGGTAACTGGTAGCATTTGAATTACTCAAACATCTCTTTGAGCATAGCAAGAGCAGGGCACAGCCGCTGGTAGAGAGCAGTTTATTGAAAGCATTATGTTCCACTCCTGAATCAGGCCTCAGCACTAAAAAGACCTCACGCTCTGGAGGTGTGAGTTGATGTAGTACCGGGAAAGTGGACAAGCCTTGGTTACGCTTGCTGAACACTCAAGCCATCCTCCTCTTATCTGTTGAAATACTGCTAGAGCAAGACCTGTAGGGCAGATACACAGAGCTGATACAACATGATAGCTTCGGTCATCCAGTCCCCAAAGTGTCATTTCAACCATCCTGGCATGCAAAAGCAGTAAGCCTGACACTAAAGCTCTTTGCTGCAGATGACATTTGTCCTGAGCAAGCCATTCACTCCACTGGCCAGAGCAGAGGGAAACAGCCTGTCTCTACATGGGCTTGTGTCCCCTTATCCAGTCTGCAGTTAGGCACAATCCTGCCAGCCAGTGAGCAATGCAGCCAGGCACTCAATTCACTCAGTGCCCACTGAAATCAATAGCAGCTGAGGGGGGTCAATGATTTTTAGGAGCAGAGGATGAACTCCCCCCATACAGGAGCCAGCTCACAATGTAGCAAACATTGACAGAGGTTGGCTCTTTGGTCCACATAACAGCAAATGGCTTAAACAGGGCGTGGAAAAAACACTTATAAAATCCAGGACTATATACCCCATCTTTATCCTTCTATAGTCTCCTCCATCTCCACTAAGGTTATCCCATCCAGTCCAGGAGGAAATCAGTTCAAGAGAAATTTTCACTCACTGCTTATAAATATTATTTGTCTGAGACTGTGAGTTGTTTGTGGTAACAGTAGCTATATTATTGATTAATCTAGGTATATGGAAAATACTTCTGAAAAAGAAAAGCTCTTGAGACTGGTAAACCACAAAATCTTCAGTTTGATAACCCATAAAACATGATTTAAACTTTCAAGAGTAAGTACTGTTACACAAAGACCTGAGGGAAATGGAACTGAAGCCCTGAACTCACATTCAGTTGATAGGAATGGGCAGAATAAGCTAGAAAATGAACGTAATATTTTAGTTTCTAAAAAACAAAAGATCTTTCTCATAAGACAACTTATATGGAGGAGAGGGAAAGAAACATCCAGTGAAATAAATCATTTTTCAGCTGTTTTCCTGAAATATCAATTAATATAATTAAAGATTTCAGAAAATATTTCATTCTTACAATAGTAACTGAAAAAGTTTTCAAAAGCATTTCATTTTTATTGAATTCCAGTTAGAACTGAAAAGGAATGTATTGTTATTATTATTGTTATTTTACATCTCAAATAGATTTTTAAGTGTTTAATGATAATGATTTGATAAAACAAAATGCCAGAAGTGGAAATCCAAATGAAATGTTTGAACCCAAAGTTATTTTTGAGTTTGAGTTAAATATTTTTCTTAAAACTTTAGCAACAAAAGAAATGAATGGGAGTACCAAAAAAAAAAAAAAAAAGAAAGAAAGAAAGAAAGAAATAGCAGCACTTAATGCAAAATAGAAATTCTGAGCTCTACCTACATACACTTTGATTTTGTTGAGTTTGAAAGAAATCTACAGTCCATACAATGCAAAGTTAGTGTCTGGAAGATCCTAATGGCAGAGGAAGACAGACACCTTGCCTGTGGTTCATAGCCTGCCCAGCTGGGGATCTAACCCCGAGCACTGCTAAACCTCTAACCATCTAGGGCAGAGAGGAGTTACAAATGAAACTCCAAAGTTGTTTGCTAGGTGTGCTTAGGCTGCACAACCCCAACTGGGAGCACATCTGGCAAGGACTTGTGAGAAATGTCAACCCCATTTGCCCTCTGTGGGTACACCTACGCATCTTTCACATGAGGCAGCACATTGTCATTGAAGATATTTCTGTTCAAATTACTTATGCCATTTCACATGGTTACTGTAGGAGCCTTCATCTCTTCTCATAAACTGTCACGCACAGCAATTGTTTTCATATGTATTACAAGTTACACATAGTGGCCCCCATTTGAACAGAAATCTCATTAGCAGGGAGCAAAACAGGCTATGGAAATATAAAGGGGGAGAAGAAATAGGAAGGCAAAGAAACAAAACCACACATATGGCTGCCTGCTGATATTTCCTGACGTTTGCTGATTCCCAAGAGAGAGTTCTCTCTCCACAAGACCATATAACCACTGATGATGGTGATGTGAAGTAACTGTTATAATTCTCCCCTGAGCTGACTTTCCATCAGCAGAGGATGAGTTTTTGTGTAGAGTCTGTTACAAGCATAAAACAGTTTGGGATTCTCTGGGAGGCAAAGAGTAAAACTCATTATAAAGTTTGAGGCATTGACTTGAGTGCTGAAGGACTTATTAACGACCTGATTCAGATCTAAAGAATCTCTCCAACAAAGGAGGCTCTTCTGCCAGTGAAGCACAATTTGAGACTCATAGCTTGTATACACAGGGAAAATTACCAGCATAATTATGCCAGTATAATTATACTAGCTTAGCTACACCAATAAAATTCTCCCTCTATGGACACTACTGTCCCAATATAAAAATACTTCTTTTCTATGGAGCTCAACTCAACATAATTTAAATCAGGACATTTATCTTGAGATAAGAAGGGCATGGGAAGTTTAAATGGCTGGATATCCTGGGACAACTATACCAGTATGGTTAGCCATTTCCATACAGGCAGATTTCAGTTGTTCACAGGAGTGAGAGATTGTGTCTTCTTGATGAAAGCTCTGGGTTTAAGTGTTTTCACATTGCTTCATCTACTGAAGTCAGAATAAATAATTATAAAAGAGAATCAGCTCAGTACCAGGATCTGATAAGCATATATCTCTGCTCAGCAAATTGCTGTGCTTGCCTCATTAGGATTAACTACCCTGCAGACAAAGAAGCCAAGTCACCGCTTCTAAGGATGCAGCACCAGACAGAAGTTCCTATTCAAAAAATGTCTCAGGAGATGTCTTGGCATCTGTTATTGAAGAATGTTATGGGTAAAACCTTAAGAACCACCCCTAAAAAGGGGCAAACAGATGCTGGTGAAGCTTCTGTGAGGATCTCATGAAGAAATTGTAGAAGTTCATATTTTTTAGCTGAGCTGTTGCATTTCAAACGTATGTGTTATACAGACCCATAGCCTGATGAATATCCCTTTTCCTGGCTCTTCGTGAGAAAAGCCTTCAGAGTCTTGCCATTAAAGCTTTGTTGGCTCAACTCTGCCCTGTGGTTAGTCAGACACTCACAGCTCTTTAAGATCAATCACATTAAGAATTTTATTAGGAACTGAGAATCACTCCTGCAATGTGTGAAAGAAATGAGCAGGAAGGACACTGTACCACTGGGCTTTCCCCTACTGCTTTTATGGAAACCACTCCAATACAAGACTGAAGGTCTCAGAACATCCACCATTCCCTGACTTCTGCAGTGCCCTAACTGGAACAGTTTTAGGCAGGGACTTGTGAGAAATGTCAACTCTATTTGCCCTCTATGGGTGCACCTACGCAGGCAGCATAGTGTGGATTTGAGTCTAATCTCAAGTTCTGGCTCCTCTGGTTAGTACACACTCACATATGGACTTAAGCCAAGGGCTAGAGTGCAGTAGAGCAAGAGCCAAGAGGAAGCACCCGGCAGGACTGAGCAGAGTAGGCAGCAGTGCATCAGGATTCACCTTCTCCTCAGCTCTTCTCAGGTGCCACAGTGAGGGCTCCGAGCCTGGGCTGCAGCAGGGCTAGCATCCAGCAAAGCAGCAGGGAAAGGAGCAGCCCATGGGATTGACCATATTTAATTTAAATCCACTCTTAGGTTAATCCTTTGTGTAAGACACAGCCTGTGAGAAATGGAAGAATGAAAACCAAGGCACTGAATGTGCTACCAAAAACTGTCTTTGACTTTTGTGAAGTGGTATGCTTGGTCTCCAAACAGTACGTTTTATGGACATTGCTCAAAAGCCTGGTTGACTGAGAAGGAAACACTCAAATTTACTTGTCTGAATTTAAGAAAATGGTATCACACTTTCTTCAGCATTAACAGTGTAGGTCCTGATCTCCAGAAGTGACCATCTGCTTCCCTGAAGATGTCCACGGAGGGCCCAGCTCTCAGGACTTTCTAATTTCCTCACCAGATGAGGCATCCTTACTCCCTTTTGTAATTCATTAACCAAGACTCCTGTGTTCAGGATTGCTCAGCCACTAGATGTCTCTGCTTACTACAGGGCAAAGCAGAGAAGATGAACTTCAGGCCAAATCCAAAGAAAAAGCTGGAGAGCAAGCAGCATGGAAGCCTCCCTATTTGTGAGTCAGATCTCTGCCTGGGTGATGTAGCAATGGAATGATTTTCACCTGCTGACAGACTGTGTAGTTGTGAGCATACCTCAAAGAACATGATCCTTGCATGTCCTGGCTTGAATTATTGACAATATCCCCAGAAAAAGTGGGAAGAAAAAACTTTTCCTCTTAAATGTCTGAAGAGGCAGATCTGCACTTCAGTTTCCCCAAAAGAAGATTTTCTAAACTAACCAGCTTCATCATCCCAGAAGCCTGTCCCAGAGTGGAAGGAAATTCCACAGCAAAGGCTCTTATCTACTCTTTCCGTTGGGTAAGTCATAAAAGGACAGCAAGTGTTCCCTCAGATCCTTTCCCTGTGTTAGTTCTGCCATGTGTACTTGCATACACTGTTATTTTCTAACAATATTCTTGTGTTCAGGACTTGTATTTAGCTCATCAGCACTTTAGGGCATGTAAGGTCAAGAGCCATAAAAATAGGTTGTGCAAATCTGATGGGGTCTGCAACAAATGCCAGCCTGTGACCTGACTGCAGAGGTAGAAATCAATAGATGAGGAATGTGTCTGAGTGGCTGCAGGAATCTTTTATCTTTTGCCTGACAAACAACCTCTTTAGCTTGTGAGAGCACCACAAAAGTGCTGGGAAGCCTGCACACAAACACACAGACTTAGGGGAAAAAAAACAAAACCTCTTTTTTTTTTCCCCTGTGTCCTGGTTTCAGCTGGGACAGAGTTAATTGTCTTCCTAGTAGCTGGTATAGTGTTATGTCTTGGATTCAGTATGAGAAAAATGTTGATAACACACTGATGTTTTCAGTTGTTGCCAAATAATGTTTAGACTAAGTCAAGGATTTTTCAGCTTCTCATGCCCAGCCAGCAGGAAGGCTGGAGGGGCACAAGAAGTTGGGAGGGTTCACAGCCAGGGCAGCTGACCCAAAGTGGCCAAAGGGTTATTCCATACCATGTGACATCATGCCCAGTATATAAACTGGGGGGAGTTGGCATGGGGGGATCGCTGCTCGGGAACTAACTGGACATCATTTGGCGAGTGGTGAGCAATTGCATTGTGCCTCACTTGTTTTGTATATTCCAATCCTTTTATTATTGTTGTCATTTTATTATTGTTATTATTATCGTTATTATTTTCTTCCTTTCTGTTCTATTAAACTGTTCTTATCTCAACCCATGAGTTTTACCTTTTTCCTTCCGATTCTCTCCTACATCCCACCGGGTGGGGGAAGTGAGTGAGCGGCTGTGTGGTGCTTAGTTGCTGGCTGGGGTTAAACCACGACACCCTGAAACACAAACATTGTAGTACAGACCCAGCTCCACAAGTTGCTGACATCATAGCTAGGGTGGCAAGTTGTGCTAATGCAGAGACTGAACAGCTACAGTACCCAGACACAACTGTGGATGTCAGCTTGGAAATGCTCTTTCAAAGGACTCAATTTTTAGAAGATGAGAGCAAGATGGATGTGTCAAACTGGGTACCCATCGAAGGAAAGCTACATGAATCACTCTTTTGACAAGCTTACCCATGAGGTCTCTACTTCATTCCCATTTTACTTTCTAATCCCAGCTTGCTTGTAAGCAAGCAAGGCAGCACACGATGGGCCTGATCTGCAAAAAACAATGCACTGTACCTGCAAAGAGAACTTCTCTGGTAGTATTAGGACCCCCACACTATTTCATAGAAAGCTTTACATGTGTCAGTGAGGGGATTAAAGTGTCAAATAAAAAGCTGGTACATTAAAGGAGATTTCCAATAGTATATCTTATTACTCATCACTGACTCAGCTTGATAACGTAAAGTCAATGAGAGAAGTTGCCAGCATTCCTTTGTGTTATAATCATTAAAGGGCAACCGCCACTGTTCCCACACTTTCAACTTTCGCAAAATTGTTGCTCTTTGCCCTTTACCGCATCTGTGTTTGCATAACCAAGTGGTGTACAGCTTGTCAACACCTCTTTATCCCTTACCTTCCTCCCTCCAGGGTTTTGTTTATGTGTCATCAGAGCAAATCCACTTCTGAGGATTAGAACCTCCTTTTCCACAGTATAAAAAAAGGGATCGATAATTGCCATGTTAATTCTCAAAGCGTGAGCTCTGAAGGAATGAAAAAGGCCTGTACAATCAAATCCAACTTTAGGAGAAACAATTTGGCTAATTGCCTCACACTCTGGACTGCAGGGGTTCCTTTCTGCTTACGTTTGGTGTCAAGTAAAACCACCCAGTATGCAGGCAGGCAGGCAGGAAGAAGACACCAGTGCTTAATCTCCGGCCAGGGTCACTGCAAGTCCAACAGCAGTTCCCTCACCTCTATTAACACACGTGTTGCAGTGCCCGTGGGCTCAGGTCACAGGTTGTAGAAATGTGCCACCTCTGTTATCCAGAGAATTTGGGCCATGTCTGTCTTTGATGGAATTTGGCTGCCTAGGGCCATGTTCAGTCACCTCCTTTGCACCCAAGTCCCTGTACTCTCCTTTCCCATCGGCATCTGTCAACAACTCCCCGCTCTGTGCCTTGCTTACATCCACTGAATCACTCCACTTCTCACCGAGTAGGTGCAGGGATTGCAATGAATTTAGGCCACCTGTGAAAACAACCTCTAGGTGCAAAGTGATGACCCAGTCCGGTATTCAGGACTGTGTGATATTGGAGGTAGTGAAAAATCTATTCAGCTTCTTGTGCTCAGAGTTCCTGAAGTGCTTCAACCTTTTCTCCTACGAGTGCTCTGGAGCAGCCAGGTTTGCTCTAATAGTTGTCTAAATTGTTGCAGCTCAGAGGCAGACAACGAGGCTCTGACATGCTACCTCAGAGAGGCCAGGTTTATTAGATGTGCTCAGACTTTGCCTAATACTGACAGCATCAAAACAACACTCACTCTTCTGACTCCTGCAAACATCAGGACATTTAAAGACCAGACTCCAGTGCCTGCCCAGACATATACCTTTGCCTGCTGTTTCCCAGAAGTTAGCCAGATGTCCACTCAGTGTCTTTCAGAAATGAATCACACCTATAAATGTTCAGTAAACTCACTACATTGGCAAGAGGAATATGTTCCTCTGTTGAGCACCTAAATTGTCCACTGCCTGTGTGGGGAATCCTACATGCCCAGCTTAGGTGGCATGAATCACCCTGATGGATTGGGTACCTCCTAACTTTATCATACTTAAATTTGATGTCTACAGTAAAGCAGTCCGAACATGAATTTTATCCCTTGTTCAAATTGTAGCAGCTTGTTCAAGCACTGGAAGTTCTGCATTCAGGCCTTGGTAAGTACATACATGAAAGTTGGGATGGTTTCCTTAACCTCAGAGTCTGAATTACCTTTTAGGGGAAAGTTTCCTTGACAGCTCAACTATAGCTACTGTTCAGAAGTACTACTTACTTCAACAGCAAGCAGACGTTTTCTGGTCTTGATTTCTAAATGCTATTCTACCTCCTCTTTAAATTTCCTTTTTTGATGTTACATAGGATATTTGCATAAAATTGAGGAACTAAGCCAAATACTTCTCTTACCACTTCAAAGCTGCTGACCTCCATGAAGCTGGACTGGTGTAAATGAGGAAAGAATCTGACGCAATAGGGTAGTTCAGTATAATTATATATCCACTGTCCAACACCACCAGAAGCTAACTAGCTGCAGTTGTGTCTGGCCAAGCCCAAGGTAAGCTTGGACTCAGCACCATACTAACACTGTCAGGCATCTTCTGGATCACAGCTGATTCATGCTCTGCTGGCTAGAAGCATAGCTAGAATTTACTTTCATCTGTCTACAACAGACTCTAGTAGATATTTCCTAAAGATGGAGTTTAGACAAGATTTTAATACAAAGGAAGTCACAGCATGTTTCCTACACTTTTCCATCCAAGCTGCAGGGAATCCTACTTACTGTTTGAGCTGTGATATTACAGAAGGTTGTAGTCAGGCTGGGAGGTAAACTAAATGCAGGAAGTAGTTACAAATCTAAAATGGCAGTTTTGTTCTGTAAAGCAGGAGAACCCCTCTGATTGGTAATCAGGAGAGTAGGCAAGTGGCTGAAGCAGTTGTGTTTCTCCACATTCCTTAAAACAGGTCATCCTGGTTGATGTCTCAAGGTTGCCAGACAAGCAACATCTTGAGTTTTTGAAACAGGAGAGGCTAGCTGGAGTATCTCTCATTTTAGTAAATGCCCAGATCACTGTATCGTATGTAAACTGTGGTATATAGGCTGAGTGTGAAGTGCTGAATACTTCAGAAGAAAGTAAATTGAATGTTAAATCCCTTCAGCCATCCAACAATGAGGATTTCACATGACAACCATTTTGGTGTACAGCATTCCTTAGACTGCATTACTGTGCCCCAAACACTCAGTCGTTAATTCTCATCTGTGAGCATAGTTCAGATTGATCTTAATTAATCTGATTCATACCATATTAATGCTCAATTCATCCATGTATTTCAATATGCATAATAATACTAATAATAGATCTGGACTTAGATTTGAAATAGATCTGAGTTTATGAAATGGACTGCATGGTAGAAAACCAAATGTGAATACTCCGATCATATAAGCCAGCCTTGATAAAAATTAAAATTTGGATTTTGAAATCACATGTTCATGAATAGTATGTTTGGGGATAAGGGTGTTACTGATTCACATTCTGATACAACATCTGCATTTATTTTCAATTAAATTGAGATAAGACAACTGCTGTGAATGAGCAAAAGGATCAAGCCTACAAAGCTTGGTTCTATGTGATTTTTTTTAAGTTACAATAGACATTGCTGACTCCAAAATCTTCTCATGGACTGTGAGGCTGGACACCCAGTACTGTAGTCAGTATGGCTCCACTGCTCACTTGAATCTGAGATCGCTTGGATTGATCTCTCTTTGAAGCTTTGGGTCAGAGACATTTTTGGCCAATAGCTATTCACCACAGTTATGGATTAGATAAGGGTCTGGGTCTTGACAACACTGTATATATGTGTTTGAATGTGTTCAAAACTTTAAAAATAACTGCAGTTAGGATAAAACTTTATTCCATGACAGTTAATACATGTTAAATTACTGCAGCCTGCTGTTTTGATGTTAGTTTAATGGCTGTTTCCAACAAATAGGTTAACCTATTAATTAGCTGCAAGTAAATTATTTTATTTTTCCATAACTTCTTTGTATTCTTCCAGGTCCCTTATATTCTGTTATCTCAGGACGTGGTCTTGATGTGCCATAGCATGATATAATTCATAGTGACGCTATCAAATGTGCTACAGCAAAATATGAAGCTGGGGAAAGGAAAGCTCACACTATGATGACATGTAACTACACTATGATGACATGTAACTATTTCAGATAGCAAACTGCTGCAGGCAAAGTCTGATATACTTTCATTAACCATGAGCATGCATACCCTGCATGTTATCCACTGCTCAGACAATGAAACTTTCTTGAGGGAAGACATGCAGTCTAGCAGCTGGAGGAGTGGACCGAGTTTGGTTTTGACTTCTCTACTTACAGTGACCTCATGCAACCCTTTTGCATTCACTCAGATAACTGTGAAATAGTGACAGAGAATTACTAAGCCATCCTTTCAGGGAGCATTAGCAGGCTTGACTCACTGATATCAATACTGCCTGTAAGGTTTTGGATCATAACAAGCTATTTAAGGAACACATGAACATAACAACAATAGGGATGTCAGGGAGCAGCAAGAGTAAGACCGCTCTGCAAGGAAGGATGAGCTAGAAGCTGCGGGTGACCTTGGCACAGGCTGTGCTCTCACCCACAACGTCTAAACATAGCAGGTAGAGCCAAGTGCTGGCAACAGGGTCTATTAACAGTCCCACACAAGGCAAAGAACAAACCAGGTTGAGAGTCTAACCAGAAGTCAAGTCAGGAACAAAAGGAAGTAGAACTGCAAGGCATGCCCAATGTCCATCTAGGTACATCTATGATATAGCTCTGGTAAGTACTGGAGGCCCAGACCCAAACTCAAATAGACCTCTGGGCTCAGTGGGGAGAGGTGATGGTTGGAAGTCCCAGGTGAATCTGGGCCAATAAAGGCCTTTTATTGTAATTAAGGCCCTAACAGGGACCTCCTGGATCATCAAAAATTATCCCTGGTATCGCAATGAGCCACACTCAGAAATTCTCTCTGCAAACTCCAGCCTGAAACATTAAATTTTTTTGCTCTTGCTGCTCAGAATGAGAAACTGTTCTAAAGTCTCAAAGTTAGGCACCTTCTTTTTCAAGCTGAATTTCTGCCTGTTGTCAGGTTATGGCCATTAATTCTCATGCCAAAAATTGCCTGTAGTTAGAATGCCTCTTTTTGAACTTTCTGTTGCTCCCACTCCTGGTTTATTTTGTTGTTTGGGTTTTTTTGTTGGGTTTTTTGTTTTAATTGAGAGCAATGGTATCAATACTTTCTTATCACTACTCAAAATACCTTATCTGCTATATGGCATTTGCTCTTTTACAGCCACATCACAGCAGTGATACCTAATTAGCCTGTGATTGACTAGTGCATGCTACTCTTTCTGGTTTCTGTCCTTTTCAATAGATGGGACCACAGTTTATAGTGGAAATTCTTCTGATTATTCGCTAAGCACATGACCTTGCACCTCATATAGTTACAAACACATCCATTTCTATTAGCTCACTCATCAAAATTCTTCATTGTCTCCCATATTCTGATCCTCCGCTATATTGATGATACCTCTCAGCTTTGTGTCAACAGCTAATTTAATTTGCACGCTCTTCCTGTTTATGTAAAAGTCACTAATGAAAAACTTGGCAATGTGTGTCAAGAGCAATCCCTGATGTTTTGTATTAGTACCCTATTCTCATAGAGTCAGTTGATAAATTCACAGAAGAATTCAGGTTGGAAGAAACCTCTAGAGGTCCATTAGTCCCTTGTTCAAAGCAGCACTAATATCAAATTTGGATCAGGTTGCTCAGTCCATTAAATCCCTTTTCAACATGTCCACAATTGTTTCATCTTTGCCTAATGTCTTGTGAATCCTGAAACTTTTAAAATTCCTTTTTGTCAACTTTTCTATATTAAAAATAATTCTCATTTGGCACTATATTTAGATGTTTACTGAAGTCCAAGAATCATAGCTCTGTGCCACTTCATTTCTCTGGAAGTGAAATTTTTTTTTTTTTTTCCCTTCTTCCTACTAATTCTGAATATCTAAAATGGGGCTTTGGCCTGTCCAGTGGTATGTAGGTTTTTTTCATATTCCCATTTTCTCTAGAGATTATGAGAATTCATGAAATGGAAAGGATGGGCCTTTGAGATCTCAGACTACTATAATTTCTTCCCTTAATCAAATCATATGACATAAAATTTTAATTCATATTCCTATCTTAATTATTCTTCTCTCTCCTTCCTACAAATGCTGCAGTCATGAAATTTGTTTGTCCTTAAATGAAACTTCCTATTGCCACACTGGAGACCAGCTTTTCCATTCTTGAGATTCTTTGTAAGTCAGCTGGAACCTGCTAGGAACTTAACACCCACATACAATGGTCTTATCCAAATACACCGTTTCTCAAACTTCCCTGAGGTTTGATGTTTTGGCAGAATATCATGTACCTATTTCAGCAATACAGGGTCATTTGGGAGAAAATATCCATGCTCAAAAAAAAGAGCCTTTCTGGCCATTATCAAACAGAGTCAGTGGATGAGGACTGTTTGGACTGTGCTTCCTGCTGACCACTAAAACATTTGCCAGTGCATCAGGCCAGTTCTTCCACTAGTGTAAACTACCACCGCTAGATTAAGTTTATGCCTATCAGCAGCCAGTAAAAGGTGTCACTAAATGTGGGCCAAACTCTAATTGCTGTGCACAGCTAGCAAGGGTTCAGACAGCTTGAAAGAACAGCAGTGAGGCCAGAAGACTTTCATCTCTCTGTCACTGATGCAACTAAATGTAGAATAGATCAGTGATGATCAAAGTCTTCTGAAAGTGCCTAATAACAAACCGGTGGTGCAAGCTGCACTGCTTTGCTCAACGCTACAAGGGCAAAGCTACAGTGGCAGAACCTGGTCAGATTTAATCCTCCTTGGTGACATCAGGAGTAGGGTTTTTTTTAAGATAAAGATCATAAACTCCATGCAAAGTAGGAATAATAATATGTATTAAATGGTATGAGAACATGGCTTTCTCCTCTTACATATGTATCCCAAATTTTTAAGAAATGTGGGTTTGAACCAAATGTAGATTTTATAGCTCATTCATGAAACTCATATTTGCCAGTATTATCTCTATTGATGTTAGTGTTCTGCTTTTGGGCGTCCAACGCCAACCTTTTGGATTTCCATTTTTCTAACAGCTGCACAGTGGATCAAAATCCCTTGGAGCCACCAGAGCCAGCAGAGGTTGTTGATGCCCAAATCCCACTGTAGTACAAATTTAGAAGGAGCTGAGAACTGAGAGAAACAGGAATTTTGACTCTGTCATAGGGCTGGGGCAGAGCAGAAGTATCTCCCAGCATAGCGGTAGGAAGTAAGCTTGTCCTTACTTGCTAAATCATCCGCTTGCTTAATGCCAAAACCAGGGAGGCAGGCAAAGCTCTATAACAATGATAACAAGTAAAATGGAAAAACTACTACAAATACAATAAAACCTAATGCAAATAGGATACAATCACAGACATGGAAGCAATGTACTGTTTGGTCAGACAGTATTTTTGCCTAAATAGAAAGCACACTGGAAATACAATTAACTTATTTTTTTCTGCAGGTACAGCTAGTACACAGCTAGAGACACCTATGCACAAGCAGGTGCAAAATGGGATCTAGGAATCCATTTAGCCACTAGGCAGGAGTAAAAGATTGGTAGAACACTGGGGCTTGGGGTAAGCAAACAGGTGCAACATCAAACTATGTCAGACAATTCTTCAATGGATATTTTGTTCTAAATCAAAGCATACTGCCAACTAATAAGGTAAACACAATATAGTCCAGTTAGGAAAGAAGTAGGTTAAACCAGCTGTTCATTTACGTTCTCTGCATCAGGAACAGGAACTCAGCAAGTTCCTTGAACTTGGCATTCTCTTTTCTTTCAGCTTTATATACATGTCTTCACAATCTTCTGCTGTGTTTCTTTTTTTTCCCCTGCATACTGCAGGCAATAACTATGAAACTCTTTAATTTAACAATATGTTCTTTGTCCTGCAACTGTTCCTGTTTTGCAACCACATAGATTATATGTATGGGCCTGTAGGAATAGTCAAACAGTTAATAAGGGTAGGGTTTGGCATGCTTTCACTATGTACAAATTCTACAATCAAGTCCTGACAGGAAAGCACTGTATCTCCTGCGGTTCCCAGTCCTGACTAAAATATGCAAAATATCACTACTGGGAATGATACCTATTTCCCAGAGAGCTGTAATACCAGTTTTTTCTTATCAATGCATCATTGAAAGGTATTTTGTTTATAGTTTATGCCATTTATTTTCCCAGGCATATTAGGTTCTCAAAAGCGACCCATAGTTCATTGTGCCTGTCAAAGGTACAGAGGTGCTATTTCAAATTGCATTACACCCTCAATATAGTATGAATGAAAGAACTAAAGAAAGACCTGTACCAAATAACTGTATTAACCCCTGAGGTTAAATATCTGTCTGCATGATTCCTTGGATCTTCTGTTTCCACCATATGCCCCTCTACTTGGGTATAGTGTACATCCTTCAAGAAGGCAGAAATGCACTGTGTAAAGGACACCACAGCACAGAGGTACCACAGCCAGGATGAGAAGAGCAAGGGTTTACTCTGCAAAGCAACTGGACAAACTCAATTACTGATTCTGCCCATGACACAGGAACCAGAGTGAAATTCAGCATGTGCCTCTAGAGGTACATCAAGAGCAGCAGGAATACAAGGAGGGGAACACAGTAAACAAAAACCACTTTATTTGTGTCTAATAAAGTAAACAGTCATCAGTGTGAACACGTACAGAGCCCAGATCTGGAAGGTAAGGAAGTAATACCTTTCCATAATCCTCTTTTAGACAAGAAAGGTATTTAAATCCCTTCATGTGGGCTTGGGCCTTGAACCTGAAGACCTACTGAAGCAGAATCTGAAGGCAGAATTCAAATGTGAATCTTCTCTTTTAAAATTGCCTTTTAGAGGTAGAACCTCAAAAGACTTGGGATTCTTGCTCTGACCTCAGAAGACTTTAAAAAAATTGTTACTTACTTAAACCACTGGAATGCACAGGAGCAAGTCATCTCATGAGGTTCACGGTCAGCTCAAAACCAGAAGGTAAGAAAACCCAGTCAAACATTTTAGACCTCTACAAAGCAGAGATTTAAGTTTTAAAGAAATGTGAGAAATCTATTGTTTGGCTATGCTTTTGCTCATATTTTAAATGGGAACCCAGCTTCAACTTCAGCGAGGCCAGAGCCCCTCACATCCTCTGTCAAGTCCATCCAATCTGCTCACCAGGGTGAGACGTGGTCTTTCAAAGAGAGGAAGTGCTCTTCTATGATACAGTGGCCTCTAACCCTGGAAGAGTTTGGAGGAGCACCCTCAGTGATTTTCTCCGTTAGCATTCAGTTAGCTTTACCTTCACTGAAGCTCATTAAATTTCCTGGCCAGTTTTCCATGTATACAGGACCATCCACCCTGAAAATCATGAGCACCAGAGCACAGAATAATTCACTCTTCATTCTGCTTTCAAAACAGCTCTCTAAAATAAATGCTCTAAGGAGAGACAGTGAGAAAAGAAGAGCAGTCTAGAGAAAACAGAAAAAAAAACTAACACAAGGGTTAAAATAGGTGGGAGCAAGAGAGAGACACCTCACCACACAGCTCATGAGCCATCAGAAATGATGGTGCAATGATGGTCTGCCCTCCAGCCAAGGAGAAGGAGTAAAGCTCTGTTCTTTATAGTAGCAAGTGGAGAGCCAAGCTCTCCCACTTTCCTTTTGCTCTGGGGACAAGTCCTGCTCACCATGAAAGTCTTCTCCAAGAGCTTACCAAGTCAGCACAGCCTGGGCAGTTTTGCTGTAGGAGGGAGGAAGAGGACAATTCAGGGTATGCTGTATTCAACAGGTTCTCTGCCCTCAGAAGTGCAAAAGGCTGTACAGGGGTAACCAGCTCACCTCCCTGTGATTTGAGTGTGTGTGTCTGGTATAGGACTTGCGCAGATGCCATATAGCTCCTGAATCTTTGCCACCTGTGGGAAGAGCAAGTCTCCACCCCTGTGCTAAGCCCTTTCCCCTTTGGGCTTGGCAAAGGACATGTATTTCTCTCATAACAAGTCTCTGAGAACTTAGGAAAGCAGCATCTATCTGCAGTGCCATATCCCCCAACTTCCCTAGACCTGCTGCCTAATTAAACCTGCTTCACTCCTATGCCCCAGGTTGTCTAGGGTCATTAAGCCAGAGCTAGCTGCTGTTCTTGCCAAAAATGCATGCATCCATCTTCTTCCTGCTCTTTCTTTAGATTCCTTCACGCCAGGGGACACAGACAGTAGCAGAAAGTTACACCTCCTGGCTAATCCAGCATTTTAATCAGTATGGACTATTGTTCTGGCTCAGTGGTGTTTAAAGAGTTACCTTTCCTCTCACCAGACCTTATTTTCCTCTGGATAGATCTGTTACACAGATGAGCATATTTGCCCAAAGCACCACAAGAGACAGGTAGATATTTTTACTCTTCGGTTCTTTCAAACTCACAGCCATCACTGTAGATGAGTGGTCCCTGCAGAACTGTTACTTACCCTGCTGTGCACAAGGATTGTAGCAATACTCAGAATCAGGATAGCACACAATCATCCATGATTCCTTTAAAAGCAATGTCTCAAGGGTATTTGTATACATTTACTTCGGTCACTCAAAGGTCCCAGTCACAGGAGGTATGCAGGCACTGCCCTTAGTGATTTCCGTCTAGAAGGCAAATCAAAGGACCTAACCAAATTACAAATATAAACAGTAGACCTTATCTGCTTATATCATTTGGCTGTCTTCCAAGTGCTTAGGCTTAATATTCCCAACAGTTAGGAATATTGTTATCTGTAAAGTGCCACGGACATTTATGGTGCTATATAAAAGCATATTATTAATTAATAACTACAATACATAGTGCCAGTATTTTAAACATTTACACGAGCAGCCTCATGAACAACAGCACACGTCGCTTTTTGTAAGCTTGTAATACAATCAGCAGCGCCAGCGGACCACAGCCAAAGCCCTCTTTGGACATGTCACAGTCTGGGGGATAGATTTCCCTCTCCCTACATCTCTCCCCACTCTTCACCCCTTCAACCATCAGGTTTTGAGCCATTGCTGCTCCTGCTGCACAAAAGCTGAGCCCCAGTTGCAGGCCACAAGAGCCTGGCTATCGGGCTTGCTTAGCCCCAAGATCTGACCCAGTGCCAGAGTTCCTCCCTGAAGCAAGTTATGATCGATGGCATATGCAGTGATCAGAAACCCATTTAAGCAAACTATTGTTTATTTAGTACTGGCAACAAAGCATTTAGAGACAAAAGGGTTTCAGAACAACAAGTAGGCTACACATGTCTATCTTGCTTAAAAATCTTTCTGTCCCCTAAGGGTACTGCAAAGTAGACCTCACGTCTCTAGAAACTTGCTCTTCATCCAACCAATACTCCTTGCAGGAGTCAGTCTCCTGAGAGAGCATTTACTTTGAGCCATATCCTTAGACTTTCATCCTTAGCATTCAGAGCAAAGCACTGCAGTCTGCAGGGGTATCAGTGATAATCAACAATCCATTGTATTAATGTGTCAATGCATTAATGGAATTTGATCCTGCCTGATGGAGTCAATGGTGAAATGCTGAATTCATGTGAACCTGTTATTGACTGCTTACAGATTTGCAGTCTGTAAAATATTGCACACAGGTACAGAGCACAAATTTGTCTGCTAGATTTCTGACTATTTACTTTTCCTACCACTCACCTTAACTTGAGCTGTACTGTGCAACATAGTTCCCCCCACTGCCTCTATATCTTCATCTATGTTATAAAATGACTAGCAACAAATCATCCACCCAATTCTCACCCCATACAAAGTCCTAGATAAGAGGTCCCACACTAAGCAAGACAATGAGGAAGACCATCCTGAGAGGTTTTCCTTGCATACTGAGGTTCAAAAGCATGTATCTTAGCTAAGTGAACCCCCTTTGCCTGGAGGCACACAACACTGGTCCCTCCTGAGTACTGACTCCTCATTTTTCGAGGCTACTCATACTGCTCACACCATGGCTTTCCTTACAACACCCGAAAAGCCAGCCCCTCGCTGAACACTGCTTCTTCACAGATAGCTGTTTCAAACTCTGCAACAGCCCACCAGGGAGGCCCTCATAAGTAAAGCAAGGGGTTTAGCAAAGCCTCAGAGAAGATGTTTCACTGCTATCAAGGAATATGGCTCACAGGATCAATAAAAGGTGGAGCAAGAAAAGGGAAATTTGGAAAGAAGTTCAGAGGCATGTAATGAAGAGGGAAAAAGAGACTGCTGAGAGGAGCAGAGAGCTCCCACCTAGGGCTAGGCTGCAACATTTTGGCACAGCCTTTGCTTGCTGACTGTACCAACCCTGCAGCATCTCCCTGCAGCATGGGGAGACTGTGCAGGTGCTTTTCTTCCTTTCCCACCAGACTCTGTGGCCTTTTTGATGTCCCTGGTTCCTCTACAACATCTCTTCTTTGACACTACTCCTCTGGGATGGTTTGTTTCCCCCTCACACCCGAGGCCCCAAATTCTCAGCATCTTAGTAATGACTTCATGCCCTTTGGATCAGGCCCTTGACAGGCACTACCTGTTTAAGTGGAGAAGAAATGGGAGGGAAAGAAAGAGATGTATAATGAATCACAATGAACTCACAGGATTTTGATTGTGTAAATAAGAAGAGCGTTTAGTCAACAGAGTGCGTAAAGTTATGATACCATGGCAAATTGAAGAGGATGGATATATCTTTGCCTAATCCCAGTGTAACCCAGATTTATTCTGGAACAAAATGTCTCCTAGGATTGTCAGTTTGAGGTAATATTTGTAAAGTCATGAGGTGTCATACAGATTGCATGGTGGAGTTGCATAAGATAACTTTCAGGGAGTCAGCTTTTTCTGATGTGTAATACATATATGTCGGATTAATTTGAGCTAGATGAAAGGTAGATTTTTAAGAGCTCCTGCCTCCTGTAATGGTAAATGTTAACACCTAGCAGACTGATCATTAATAAGATATAATTATATGTAATAATGGGGTTATATAAATACTGCAAATAAAATGCTGGGGAAACCCAGGGCAACGGCAAGCAAGAGTCCCAGAGACGTAAGGCTGATGTAGACAAGCAGATAATGATAAGCATAATGCAATGCATAGAAAAGATCTTGGGGCAGAAGGACATCCATTTTTAAGTAAGCATGAAACTTGCTTAATTCTAAGAGGTTCCCTGCAGACATCACTGCTTTTTTTCTTCTACCTAAGTATGTGGTTTGTTCCATATAGCAGAATTTGTGGGAAAATGATAGAAATAGTAGGCGAGATTTTGACAGTAAATCTTCACAAGTAAGAACCATGAGAAAATAAAAAGCCACTGCTTCCAGGAGGAAACAAATAAAAATAGAAAATTCAAATGGTCAGAAAAGGTACTAAGTTCCAGACATACTGTGTGTGTCAGATTGTGAGCTGCACAGTGTAACCACAAGACAGAGTGGCTTAAGGAGTGGTTTTGCCAGAATCTCTTAGGGTGTACTTAGATGGCATAATGTGATTCCAACACATTTCTCAGATGCCTGAGCATATTTATCCTGGCCACTGCATGCTAATCACCTACATATTTACTATAGGCCCTCAGCCCAAACTATAGATATGGCAACTCCAGCCTACACTTCTCTTGAAAGCAGAGGAGATTCTTTTAAAACAATATTGACATGCATGATGCCTAGCTCTGACTGTAGTCAGCAAAATGTTCTAGAGACTAGTCAGCAAATATTCTGGAGACTGCATTCAGAAAAGAAAAAACTTCCCTTTGGGTTAGTATTCAAAACTCAGGCTATGCTTTGGAAAGAAGGCAAAGAAAACAAAGGAAACAGAGGAAGAAAGAAAGCAAGCAACCAGGAAAGAAGACAGGAAGAAAAAAAAAGAAAAATAATAGAAAGAAAAGTGTCCTGGTTTTGTCTGGGGTAGAGTTAATTTTCTTCTTAGTAGCTGGTACATTGTGTTTTTGATTTAGTGTGAGAATAATGTTGATAACACACTGGTGTTTTAATTGTTGCTAAGTAGCGTTTATCCTAAGTTAAGGATTTTTTGGTTTCCAATACTCTGCCAGCAAGCAGATGTACAAGAAGCTGGGAGGGAGCATGGCCAGCACAGCTGACGTGAACTAGCCAAAGGAATATTCCATAACATAGAACATCATGCTCAGTATCTAAACTGGGGTGAGTTGGCCAGGAGGGGCGGATTGTTGCTCGGGCATCGGTCTGAGGGTGGTGAGCAATTGCATTGTGCATCACTTGTCTTTTCCTGGGGCGTAGTGGTGGGGGGTTTTTTAGTACATTCCTTTTCATTACTATTATTATTTTTTATTATTATATTTTATTATTATTGTTAGTATTGTATTTTATTTTACCTTAGTTATTAAATTGTTCTTATCGCAAGCCACGAGTTTTACTTTTTTTTTGATTCTCCTCCCCATCCCACTGGGAGGGGGGAGAAATGAGTGAGTGGCTATGTGGTGCTTAGTTGCTGGTTAGGGTTAAACCACAACAAAAAGGAGAACAAAAAAATTCCTTCAGGTGGAGAAAAGAAGTGTTCTAGTCCCTTTCTGGCTCCAGCATTAATAATTTCATAATCAATCTCAAATATATAGAAGTCTTGGAAGCTTATTGCTATTTCTATCGGCCAGTGGCTTCCATTGTTTACTATACTGCTATGAAAAGGGAGTAGAATGCTCTTTTGGAGGTTCCCAAAAATGCCTCACTTTCAGGCTCATTATTGCAGTAACTCAGGGCAGCGTCCTTTTTAATCCCCAGGCTCTTGTGCAGTTTACCCATATACCTCAGAGATATTGTACCTCAAAAATAAATCCTGGAGGATTTGCACCCAGAGATATCCCTCACAAAATTAGATGTGGAGCGGCACTGGAGTAACTGAGAGGAGCAAGAACAAACTGAGTGGGAGAAGGGGGTCAGAGGCAGGACAACTACCCAGCGTGGTCAGAAAGAGGGAGATTATCAGGTACAGAGCCGGTTCTGAGTAAACTTACTCACACACCTATTATGTATGCTGCTGCTGACCTAAAGAAGGGCTTTTGGTTTGATTGTTTTTATTTAGCTATTACAGATAGCCCAAAGTTCTACATGTGGAAATACCATCACTCTTCAATTTCTCTTGTGGGCAATGTTGTATTAAGTACTCTGAGACTGATGGCTTGAGGAGATTAGGTGCATCTGTAGATATGTGTAAAGCTCTATACAGCCTTTCTACCTGTTCCTTACTGGAACAGTCATGCTGGTAGTAGACTTGCTGGCTATAACCAGTGTCTTGATTTCTCCCAGGTAAGTACGTTATTCCTACTACGTTGTACACATGTTTTTGTTAGCTTACTCTAGCCTAGAATTTCTCTCTTGCCTAGAGCCTTTGTCTGTGAACTTCCACGCCTGTACCCCCAATCAAAATGTCATCTTGATAAATGTTTACACTCCATATACAAAGAAAATTATGTCTTGGTTTCTGGTAAAACATTTCAGTATACAAACAGCATCCCAAAGACATGTTGTCTTCCAAAAGCATAAATATGTGCTCTGTTTTTCCAACTCTTCTATTGGAATATCTGCCTAGAAAAATACCTTTTATCACACAAATAAACACATTTCTCTTTGCTGGCAATAGAAAATGTTCTGATCTTACATGCCTGTACACAGGGAGAGGATTTTAGCTTTCATTTCTACCATTTATGTTCTTTTACTCTCTCTACTGCTTAACAGATTGATTGATCTATCTACCTATATATCTCCTCTTCTAGATTTAGGGTAGAAGAAAGCAGCTTTATGGTAAACTACCTGATACCTGTACCCTGTGGAGAGCTTCTCCATCCCCTGAAATACATCTTTAGGCATGTCACTTCTTCCAACAAAACACCTTCTTCAGGAAACTAAGAGCTTGACATACTTCTAACCCGGTACTTGTTTACGCACCACTGTTAAAATAAAGTGTTGCAATTTACAGGTTATTATTTTTCCTACACATGAAATGCAAATATATCCTGCAATAAAGATAAACACTTACTTTTCACCACAACGCCTCCTATTTTAATGCCAGTCTTTTCAGCAACATCACAGCTTAGGTACTAGTGTCTAGTGTAAAGTTAATAAATGGACTGCCTTAGGTAGCAAGTTCCAGTTTTGGTTTTAAAATTCTATACATTTTAAATTTCTGTAGTGCAATTTCATACCTACTCTCCTCCACTTGGATTAACTGAAAAAAGTTAAATGTAGCAAGGATACCTAGGCCTGATCTTGTGAGAAAAAAGCTTTGGTTTTGGTTGACTCCCTTTTCTTTAACCCTTTGCTTGCAGATAGAGAGTTAAGTATTATCTAAACCTCTCCAATTATCTTCCATATTTCCAAAGTGTTTCCATTTCAGTGACAAGATACTCAGTTTTGCCATTAGGATTATTTCAACCAATATGTTTGTCCTTGTAGCATTTGATGTCCAGCCATCTTTGCTTCTTCCTTTAACCCAATTCAAATTGCTTCCTCATAAGAAGTGATATATTTCTACACAGCTTCTGCCTCCAACTCCCTGGGTATGACTTTAAAGGTACAATTCCCAACCCAGTAACAATCACTTAAACCTGACATCCATGGTCTTAAAGTTTGCTCATTAATGTTCACTAATCCCACACTAGCTTGTGTCAAGAGAGTATCTAGAGAACAAGGGCTGGCATCTGCAATATCACATAGTGATTATTGTGTTTGGGACTGAAATGTTTTTTTTAACACCTGAATTGTTACAGGGTAAAAGAGGCGGCCTTTGGGTGGCAGCCTTAGGAAGTAATTATGAGGCTGGCTGTCAATGAGATAAAAATAGTCTCGGACAACTTTTGTATATCCAGACAGAAGTCAATTTAAGTGAACAAACAGATTAAACAACATAATCTTGCACAGGCCATGAGCAGGAGCACTGCTGCTTTCTCACAACAGAAACAGGGGAGAAGAGGCCTTAGGAGTCAACTGATCCAAAACTGCTTTGGGCAATGCATTTGGAGCCAAAGTTACATGATGTCCCATTCCTGAACAGTGGTATTTTTCTTTATTTGTTTGTTTAAACAAATAATTGCCAAATTTGGGCCCTGCCAGAGAACAGCATGTAAAAGAACCCTCCCAAACCCAGCTCCAAAGGGCAGGCTAGATTTCAATCTATCACCATATCCCAAACAGTCCATGATGTTCATGTAACACACTCTCTTCCTTCTAGCCTCTGATGTTTTCCAAGGTGCTCATAGCACTTGGATCCTTTTTGGAACCACGGGGTATTTACTGTACCAACCACGGGAATACATTTCATTATGAATTTCCCTGCCCATTTATAGAAAATATGTATACTGTCTGTTCTTGTAGCATTAACAGGCTTCCTTAATAAATTAAAAAATAAATGTAGAAAAACAAAGCATTATCCTTCAATGACTTAATAAGATTTTGCATCATCATCACCATTATTATTATTATTATTATTATTATTATTATTAAAGTATCCCAGCAACAGAATAATAAAATTACACTGATGTGAGCAATTCACACAGCTTTGATTAAGGATATGTCAGCACTTTCCCGCATGAATCCTTCTTTTTGGTGGAATGAGAAGGAGTGGGAAAGAGATAAAAATCGCCTGCTGTAATTCTTTGTGGGCTGCTCCCTGGCAGATGATGTTTTAACAGAGGAGCCGCTTCTTTATTAATCCAGCTTTACAGAATAAATTAGCCTGAAACATTTATGATCCTGATTTTTAGGGCTGTCTTTGCATGTAATTTGCAGGCCCCAGTGACTGTCTGATGGATCAGTTAGTTTGCTAGCTGCTTGTCTGAGGGCATGTTTACTGATGTCATGTGTGAAGTCGTGGAAACCAGCATGCTTTGGAGGTGTGACCAGGGTTCACACACAGCCTTGTTCTCTCATATGCACCCAAATCCAGGACTGAATAAATCCTTCAAAGCAGAGTCTGCCAGTTTAAACCACTGGTGCTCTAATACAGGTGTAACAAAAACCTGTATAGGTAGAAGTTAAAGTCTGGAGTGGGACCCGAGTTACACCATCCATCTTCAGGTGCCTGCCTTACCTCCTTTGATGTCTAAGAAGTAGGCAGTTGGCCCTAGTAGAATATCTCAGACACCTAGACTTCCTAATACAAGCAAGAACGAGATCAGACACTTCCCGAGGGCAATTCAGGGCTCCTAGGTGCTAAGCCAGGAGTTCTCTTGAGCACTTGGGTAGGAAATGTTTCCAGTGAGGAGAGGAGGAGGCAGACAAAAGCTTCATCCTTCTGTGGCCTTAACCCAGGCCATGCAGCAAAAGCTTTTGAGCATCAAGGCCTCTTCTGAGAGTAGTGCCCTTGAAAACCAAAACAATAACAAGCACGCCACATGCTGACTTACTGCGCATCGCCTGTCCACCTTGGCTCAGTTGGCACATCCAAAATGGTAACATGAAGAGAGTAAGAAAGAAAGAGTATGACCCTGCAGCCATGTGGGTGAAGCATGCTACTGGGAGAAGAAAACCCTGATTTGGGTTCATTATGTTTCAGTTCACCTATATATTTTCTACTAGATAGCCTGTCAATAAAACCCATGTCTGGGCTGTGAGTCAGAGTTAGTCTTCTTGATTGACAAACCCAGTTTACTGCTCATGGAATAAGATCTATTGCAAGGCAAGTAAGGGTACCAGTGGCTTGTCTGTTAGCATTTAGTATTTATATTAACTCGTAGTGGTAACAGACAAAAAGCCTATGTCTTGTCTATGCCAGTAAATTAAACAGTCCCATGGAGCACTGCAGGACACTAGAAGTCCATCATTTCTACTCTTTAATTGTGGAATGGCTCATGACACATTTCTGGCCTGTGACAAGTAACATATTCTTAAACAATTCCCCTGGAGTTAGCACAGCCCACTGCCCACTCCCAACAGGCAGTCTGGGTGCAGCCACCCGCTCTTTTAGAGGGAAAAGGAGTTTAATAACAGGGCATCCATGCCACAGAATGTCTGTAGGCATGTTGTCAGTGCTAAAGGTGTTTCCAGTAGAGCTTTAGTGTGCAAGGTGCTGTATGAACAATTAAGAGATTATCTCTGAAGAGAAAAAGACTCTGTCCTAAACAGTCGCCAGTTCGCTGTGTTCTGGTACTTCTTAACTTACAGATGGCTCTTCAAAATAAATTCCACATGCTGAATTTCAGTAATTCTTTGTGCTTACAAAACAGTCATGCAGTGGCGAGAGCTGATGAAAAAGCGACCAATGCAACATGTCAGTTCAGAAGGAAAAGGGTGAAAATTCCAGGTAGAGGTTGCCTCAGAAGAACACAATTCCAGAGGCTGCCCCACACGCAATGTCACAAGTAAGGATGGACAGCTTAAAACCACAGCCTGAATTACTCTTCTGTACTGAGCAGTGTGTTTATTATGTATGCAGCAGAGCTTGTGGGCAACGCAGAGGAATCCTGGAAATATTTTAAGCAGTGGTTTTCACAATTTATGGCTATGACAGATACAGAGCTCATGAACGACACAGGGAAAGTGACCCTGTTAACTCTTTCATAGATGCTTATCCAAGACCTTTTTGGCAGAGAGAAGAGTCTTTTCCCTCAGCCTTTATGTAGATTTGAGATGAACAAAGTTCTTAGGGGTTACAACGACAAAAATTACTTATTTTTAACTTGCATATAGGAAGGAAAACATTGACACATGGTCAAAGTCCAGGAGTGGAGTGTCAGTAAGGAAGAGCAGCCAGTAGTTTCAAAAATCAGCTGGGTACCTACACTCCTACTTTGGCAGGTAAATACACATCCTGATTTTCAAGAGGGCTCCCATTGGCCTGCAGGGGCAAACTCTGGTTTATAGAGAGGATGACTTGGTCCATCGTGGCTTCCTAGAGGACTCTGGGGATCTCAAGGAATCCCAGAGCTCAGAGACTGCAGGCAGAAACACTCAGCTCACAAGTCATAAAGCACAACACAGCTCCTCCTAAGGGGGGAGTCACTGAGGCATTGAACATAAATAATCGGATATACAAGTGGAAGCAGGGAGGAGAAGAAGGAGCACAGGGTCTGGGAGCTGGCAAGGAAGGCTGCATGAGCTGTGAAGGGACTACAAATGTCTAAGACCTACAGTGTTGGATTACCTGACCCAGACATCAGAGTTCTCTCAAACCCTGTTTCTCGTAAGAATCCTGCTACATGTTACATTTCAACAGAGAGCACAATACGTAACTGTTGTATTCCTCCAAACTTCATAAAATGTAAAGTGGAAAGCATACAACAATACAGGCGTTCTTCCCATTGGCTTGTAATTTTAGTTTCAGTCTAGTAACTAACAGGTCAACCTCTCACTTTCAACATCCATTAATAGCTCTACGATAGTATTTTCTTCTGAAAAGCAACAGTTTCCAGCAACAGACATTGGCTGCTCTATTTAATATCAGTAGCAAGCAGAGAAAGAGTTTATGGTTTTGAAACTGCCTTTCTGAATATGCCAGACTGTGCCTGGGATACCTCCCTAAATGAAAACAATGAATGTCCTGAAGCACATGATAGACTCACTTCCCATGCCGGGAAGATGCAATCTTCACTCAAAGAGGAAAAGGATTTTGTTTTCTTTGTTATTGTTCCAAGTGACATAGTAACATCTACCTCAATGCAGACAGTAATTGCGACTGATACATATCAGGATAAGTAACATTATACAACAGGATTTTTGACTTAGCACATAGGGAACATAGTCATTTTGTTAAGAGCTGGGTGGTTACCAAAAATGCATACAATAATTTAGGGTCAGGATTCTTGTCTGGCTGTATGTCCTTCCAGATAACTGTGTTACAGAACAGTTAGTTGCACCCAGATCTGTGCAGACTGTGGACTTTTTAATTCAAAAGCTGAACTTGAATGTTTTGCACAGTTGTTTCATATTAGCTCCAAACATATTTGCCTGTGTAATTTAATAAAATCAAATAAGTATTACTGGGAGGAGGGGTGTTGTAAAACTAAGATGTCTTGTTCTACCTGAAACAAAACATTTTACTTCATTTTACTAATATTTCACTTATATTTTATTTCAAGTTCTTAGTTTTCCATTCTTTTCCAATTTTCTAATTTTCACTTCTTTTAAACTGAAAAATTCAAAGGTTTCAATTTTCTCTAAATCTCTTAGTTTTCTTATTCAACTGAAACTAATCCACAGATTTAATTTCAATTTGAAAATCATTTCTGTAACTCTACAGCAAACTGTATTTTTTCCAGACAGATCCACAAGCCATCCTATGCAGCCTTATCTGTAGCCTCGATGGCTCTGGAGGTGGCACAGCCCCACAGGGCATTAGATAGCTGGAAGGTGGGAAGGACTTAGAGTGGCTGGTAGCTCCTCGTTGCTGCCTAGACCATGAAGAAACAACCCCCAGGTATCATCACGGCGTGCTGCAGCCATCAGGCTTGCTCTCCCCACAGCGAGGACAGCTGGCCAGACTTATCCCCATTGTGGTGATTGGGCAAATTCCCCTTTCCGAGGAAAGAGCATGATGATACATGTTTCTTCCCTCTCCTGGCACTCGCTGTTATAAATGCCTACGTTTCGCAATGGGTTCTGAATTATCTTCTAAAATTATACATGGCATCTCTCATCTGGTACTGATGTCAGTGTGGCATATGTTTACCACAGGAACCTGAAGAACACTCTGAACTTCTACAAGGGGAAAATCAGCTTATTTCACTTTTAATGTCAAACCTGCAGCAGTGCAAGTTCTGCAGGTGGCAGCCAGACAAAACAGCTGCTGATCCATCTCCTGCAGGCTTGGATGCAGCTCCCTAAGCTTCACTGGGACCTCATCAGCTGGGGCAATCCGAGGAGGATCCAAATCTCCCAAGGCTTTCTTTGCAGTCCGTCACTCAGGCCACCTACTGCCTGAAACTCTCTGGGGAGTGAGGAGGCAAGCTCAGACCTTCTTGTGCTTCTTCCTCCCATCACTCTTCCTGAATCTGCAGGGACATGTTGCTAAAAATTTTAAATATAGATCAATGCTCAGCTACAACA
Organism: Harpia harpyja; assembly: GCF_026419915.1. Classification (NCBI taxonomy): domain Eukaryota; kingdom Metazoa; phylum Chordata; class Aves; order Accipitriformes; family Accipitridae; genus Harpia; species Harpia harpyja. Next base: position 68,334,295 of record NC_068944.1, read on the forward strand.
TTTTTACCCTTTGTCACAAGCCCGAAGCAGGCTACAAAGAGGACTTCAGTAGTCTCCATATAGAAACAGTATCCTTTGAAATAAAAACACAAAAAAAACCATGGGTAGTAATTTTGGTATTTTACAGCCATTTCAGTCATCTGTTCTGCATTAATTTTTTATGTCAACTAGCTAGAAGTAGATAGTCCTGACAGACAGTGATGGTTCCTGAGACAAACTGGTCCCTCGAGTATTTCGTGCATTGGTCTGTGATTCTGTCTGACTTTTGGTACATTCAAAAGACCTAAATGAATGAGGGAAAAGCTGTTTTGGCATTTGCTTTTAACCTATTTCCTTGAAACAATAAATTTTTTGAAGGGCGGGGATGGGCCCCTTTGTTCTGTGTTTATGCAGCACCTGTTTCAGTGAAGCTACATACATACATAAGATGGCCCCACTTACTAGTGGCTTCATTTACTATTTGAGCTTGTTAAAGTCATCATCTTTCGGTGAATTTAACATAACTTGATATGGACTACATTGTTCTGTTATCGTTTACTACTCCACCCATGCAATAATAGTATATCAACTCATTTAAATAGGACTTTCTCAACAAAAGGGTGCCAACATTTTAATGCAGAAATAGGGGATTAACCACATGAGGGAGAAAACAAGGTTTAAAGCACCAAAAGATCATTATAGGTAATTTTAGCACTGCCAGAAGTGAAGAACATCATAATATTAGTAGGTAGATACACTCACACTTTCATGTTATGCAGTCACTCATGTAGAAACAAAGAATATGTACCTAAATATAGTAAATAATCCTTGAGTAGGTTCCCAGTCCTGCAAGCTGACAAACACCTCCAGCTCTTTACATTCACAAGTTACATGTGTTTCTGTTCCTCACCAGAACTGACATGTTACATTCAAAATCATGAAGACAAAGAAAGACAATAATGCAACAAAATTCTAGACTTCATGCTTTGAAAAATTTGTAAATTTGAGATTTTAAGGACATAAGAGTCTATCTGCAATCACCTGAACAGTTCCCATGCATACCACAGGTCTTCTCTGGACTAATTCCTGCTTGGGGTCCAGTCGTGGAAGTTGAGCTGCTCACAGTTGTTTTAAATCTTCTTTACTATTATTTGCAAATTACTTAAAAGTTCCCAGGAGTCTTCTCCTAAGTAGAAGAAATTCAGACCTACTGCTAGATCAGCTTTTCTGCAATGTTTTTGAAGCAGCCTGTGTACCTGCAGCAGTCCTCCAAACACAGGCTGAAAACCAATAAGCTGGATCATATCTCCTATTTTAATTAAAAGCTTCCTAGTGATGGACAATCCACAATAATCTTAGGAAGTTGTTCTCTTGTTGATTACTATCACTGTTAAAAATGTGTCTGTTATTTTCAGTCCAAATTTGGCTAGCTTCAACATTTAGGTTTCAAATCCCATTAAACATTTGCATGCTGGGTTGAAAATCCCTCTGTTTTCAAATAACTGCTCCCCATGTTGGTCACCATAGTATATATGTGACCAAATCATACTGTAACCTTCCATGTATAAACAGGGGAAGTGCGCAAGACATAAAATGTGCTCAATATCCACTGATCACCCATTGTTAAAAGAGGTTTTCAAAAAACCTGAACACAAATCCATCAATACCTTCACTGAGTCCTGTGCTCCATTGCTTGGTAATTTGCCAAGAATGTGTTAACATACCTGCTCCCATATGAGCAATAACTCCTGTGACGGGAGTGTTTGAAATGTCCTGACAGGAAAGTTTGAACTGCAGCCAAAGGAAGCTTTCACTTCCAAAAGACTGGGATTTGCGAGCTCCTGTGGTGGATTTAGTCACACATGGCGAGCCGTTCAGACTTGTCACCCATCAGATAATGAAAGCAAATGAGGAGTTCCAATCAGTACTGGGGCCAAGCACCAATGTTTGGAGAAGCACCTGAACTCCCCCCAAATTTCTGATGGGACTGGAGGCAGGGGGTAGGTCCACAGCCAGGGTGTTGTTTGGAAGCCCATTTCTAAGTTGGACCTCATTTTTTGAAGCTACAAGGAAATGCAAATAGGCATGAAGTAAAGCAATGTGATTTGTGTTACGGTCAACATTTGCATAACACAGTTACGCATGTCTGTATGTACGGGTGTATAGCAAGCACATCTAACAGTCTGTAATTATGCCTTGGAAAATACACACACCAAGGAATTTCCAAAGAGTCTGGCCTGGCAGAAAATGCAATCCCAGAAAATCTGCAGCAGTTTGCTGAGATGATCCCAATGTACACTGGAGCTGCATGGCTAAGAACTGGGTTGGTCAGATAAATCAGATGGGACTCTGCTTTTTCCCTGATTGAACATGTGTGCAATAACCTCTTGGCATAAGTACAAACTTTAAATTTGGTTTCCTCAGATATGCCCATATGCAACATTGACATTGGCTTTCAAAAATATCTCTGCCAGTAAAAATCAGCTGCTAAAATATTCCTGGAAAGTAAACATAATGTGGCACAATCCTTAAACAAAGGGAACTGATTGAAAAATGGGACCTGGCAATGCCCACCTTTACAAAAAATGCTGAGACGCTCTCACAAATAATTCAAAATTTTGTTGGGTCTCTTGAAGTTTTCTCAGCTTTTTGATGTGAAAAGAAAAGCTGATTCTCTGTTTATATGTGTCTATATTATTTCTTAAAAGCATGCTAATACCCATTTGACAAAGCTGTAGTAAATTTTTCTGACACTGAGGTGGCTCCTCTGTAAATGCCTGTAACTATTGACTTCAGTTCTGCCTCTGTGCAAGTCCTTGGGTCATACAAGAATTTAAAAATGCACAGAATTAATCATTTTTTGCTGATATTGAACAAGGATCTCAATTAGAATAAGGAAAACAATATTACACTTGAATCTGTGTTTTTTTATTTCTCACGCCATTTTAGAGCTTTGATGTAGAATAGTTCCCAGTCCCTTTCTGCGCCTCAAGTTACCTGCACACTGCTGTCTTTCCCTCATGCTTTCCCGACAGCCAGGTTTTACTTCCACTAAGACATTTTGTGATTTCTCGAGCCTTCTTCAACTTGACAGGATTTTATTTGTGTTTGTTGGGGGTTTTTTCCTGATCCTTTATTTATGATATTTCATCCCGGATACAGTGAATTTGCTGTAATGCAATAGATAGACATTGTATGGATTCCTCTACTTGTAAGAATAAATGGCTATTTTGAATGACATTTTTCACCCTGGAAACTAGAGATTTTAAGATATCTCTAGGGTAGGTAAACCCAAGTGACCAGGTAGAGGAAGCAAGGAGCTTGTTCTACTCCTGCAGGTGCAGCAATATTGCAGCAAATGTTTGTCAATATGGGAATATGGAAAGAGAGGACACACACACACACACACACAAACCATCCCACAATTAGTGACACGCATGATGTAGGAGGGAGAGCTCAGCTCTCTGAAGAATGGGGTGTTAGGTGGGTGGCTGGAGACCAGTGATTTGATCCAGGGCAGCAGCTGTCTTCATTATCTGTGGGCTCCTCCTTTACTGCAACTGGCTCCGAGGCAGCCGCGACTTCTGCGTGCCAAAATGATTGATGAGAGAAGACCCCTTCTCCCTTTCCCCTGTACAAATGGGTTTAGGTAATTTGCAATGTGCCGTCAGCTAATGAGGAGAGAACAACCACTTTGAACCATTAAATGAAAAGATTATGGCTGACTTTATAATATTTGAGTTTTGAGGAGAAAATAGCCAAATGTAATCATCACTGGTATACTGCCCTTGTCTTGGAAACATTGCATTTCTGTTCAGCGGAAATTGTCTCTCTTCTTTTCCAGGACAGACGGACTACAAAACATTTTTCCAATGTTCTACACATTATGGACAGACAGATTTTTCCAAATTGTCCTCACAAGGACTACTGAGACTGCCTTCTTTTGCAGTTTAATTCTGTCACCTGTACCATTACTCTCTGCTTTTTGTTCTCCCCCAGCTTTTCAGTGTTGTCAAACTTCTGTATGAGTCTGCAAAACTTTCCTGGCTGATGGAGACTGAGCTACTTACGTTATTTTTATGTTTAAACTCATTCAATTTGCACAGAACAGTGATTGTGGAAATAAGCATCCTTTTAATTAATGAGTTGACATTATGCCTTTATATATTTAGATGCTATGTGTTTAAAGATAATGAAAGAGAAGTGTATCATGATAGACTCTTTTGACTTCTTTAGGGATAGGGGGCTCTGAAAGATTAATCTGATACAAAGTATAACATTGATTACAGAATGAACTGCACCTTTTCAGACTTTGGCTTGGCAAAGTTGGAGGAATTTATTTATTTTCACTTGTAAACTTTATTATACGACTAAGACCTCTAGCACTGAATGCCAGTTCCTTCCCATGGCAGCCGCACAGAAGTAGTTAAACATACCAGACAATACACAGAAATACATTCACAAATACACAGAAACTAAATGGAGTAACAGCTGTTTACACTGCTAATATAGTCTCTTACTTCATGAAGTGATAAGGTGACATGCTGCTTCACTCATCGTGTTTCTTTCATTGTGGAGTTGTTTTTACTATGGGCCTTGTGTATCAACAATACTCCACAGAGTGGAGTGCACAGCACCAGATAAAAATACGCAAAAAACTTTGGCTTGTCTGGTATACTCGGCACACAGCCAGAAATAGAAGCAGCCATTTGCAAAGATGGTAGCCCATTGCCTGGAAAGGTTTGTTAGCACATTTCAAATCGGCATGAAGCTCTGATTCACCTTCATTAGCTTGTGCCCAGAGGGGAACTCAGCATTGTTGAGCTGCAGTGGTGTTTTCCATGTAGGGATATATGTCTACATTGCACAAAGGTGTGACTTGCTCGACTAGAAACCACAGGCTATGACAGGCCAAACTCTCAGGTTATATCTCATTCTAATCAAAAGTATGATGGAAGTGCATGCAGACATACTCAACTGAGCTTTCAACACTTTTATCTGCCTTCAGAATAAGATCCAGCCCAAGTTCTGTGAGATTTGGATAAACTTTCCCTCCAAAGTCTCAAGAGCAAGACCTTTCCTGTAAAACTTACAGTGGGAGGTGCAATACCTCTTTCCTGGAAAGTCTCCAGCCAAAATTTGCAGACTCAAAAGATTAAAGATCACAGATAGGCTCATGGATGCAAATATGAACCTCTCAAAAATGTGACGCTGCTTCTAAGGAGTTCAGACTCACCTCTAGTTCAGATGAAAGCTTCACTTTAGGGTGTTTATCCAAATTAAGTTCCAGTGACAGTTATTCAATGTCATAAGAGTTTTGCATTTACCTTTTATATTAAAAAATGAGCAAATATCATTTTTGCATATACCTTTTATGTTAGAAAGGATCTTCCAGATAACACTGCTAACCATTGCAGCTCCAGTTCAAGGCCCAGCTGAAAGCCTACATACAAACACAGAAGATCTGTAGCCTTTTGAAAGATAAATGACAGTGTAAACAGACAAGGCAAACATAATTGTGGGAGGAGAGCATTTGCAAAGTTGTGACCTGCAGGGCCGTATTGGACAAGTCAGGAACAGAGACAGTAAGACTCTAAAAACAAAATCCATTGAAGTCAAAGAGTTTTACCACAGAGTTCAATAAAGTCAGGATTTCAGCCCAGATGGATCTAAAAAAGATGGAGTGTCCAGTATTTACTCCACTCTTTCAAAGCCGAGGAGTGTAATGGGTTTAGAATTTATTTGTTCTTTATGCCTGAGTAGTCAAAGGCGAAACAGAAGATATGTCAGCGGGTGACACTAAAAGAGACGGCAAGCCAGTTGGTGTTTACCAATGGGTGCAAGTCAATGTATTTCTGCTGATTTCTACTTTGTTACCCACAACTATACCTTCCAAGAATCTCAGTCTGCAAGTCCATAACAACATCAACTCAGTGTTCAGCATTACCAGCTTAAAATGATAATTCTTTCAGCTCCCAGAGCATTTAAGGGCCTTTTAACTTGCTATTTGTATGTGAAGTTTTAGGATTGATTTGAGCTATATTTTCAAGTTCTTTTCTCTGTCCATGAGGGTAGAAGCCATCAAAAAACCTGCAACAGTATTTAGAAATGTGAGATTCTTACCTCCTGCAGAATTTCAGCATCCTGGCCTCGAAAAGAAAGTTGAAGTGTCACAAAGCGGAGAAATGGCAACTACATTGGTGAGGCAGAGGAGCACAGGAAAGCAGTAACATCAGTGGAGGCTTCTGCATTGAGTAGAAATAGTGCAGGAAGATCACAGGTTTGGTTTTGGCACCAGGAGATATTCAGAAGTTCTCACCATGAAGAATGATGTCCTAAGGCTGAATCGGCTGCCCATGTGAGCAATGAAATCCTTCTGCCCAAAAGCCTTCCCTGATCCTCTTTCTTTGTTGATATGCTTGAACTGGTTCAAGTTTTCCAAGAAAACTGGAAACAGTTTCACTTACAATTTACAGATTTTTTCTTATCCTGCTTTCTCAGGGGAAAAAGGCGTATGTGAACTTTTTGAAAGCATTTTGTCTGGCTTCACCCAAATCTGATAGCAGTGTAGAGCTCTTAATGGAAACAACTTTTTAAAAGAAGCCTGTATAAAACATGTATTGAGGTTACATGTAGCCTGGAAAGCCACTTTTTCAGCCCACCAACATCAGAGAGACATGGCATTTATTTCAGCTTGTTTCTTAAAGAAGAAGTGTCGACTGCTCAGTCACCCATGCAGGTCTGGACCATCTGCAACATCTGTTGTCTCTTCCAGGTCAAACAAAAAGGAGAAGAAAGTATCATGGCTCAATCAAAAGGCTGCTTCATTGGTCTGCTGCTCATGGAACTATTTACTTAATTCACTATTTCCAAACATATCTGGTGTTAGGCTCCATGTTTCATTTTAATGGTAGAGCATGTTCTTTCCCAACTATGCATCATATTTCTCCCTTGTAACTTCTGCCTTTGAGCTACCATCTTCCATGTGTTACAGTCAGCAGAATGCTGAAATGTCCAACTGTGGGACAAACAACTTTTCCCATAACTATTTGATTTCACTTGAAGAGTGAAAGAGAAAAATGAGCATCTCCACGAGCCTTCTGAGATCTAAGATACATAGACAATAAAAAAAGATCATCACATGGTAACAGAAATGGAGTATTTGCCTATTCAGAGATCACTGTATTCTACAGTGCAGCAATTTCACTCAGGATCAGGTGCCCCAGGCTATGTGGTTGCTGTGTAAAAAGCAACTCCACACCTTATGAAAGCATGTAACCCTGTATGACAAATAGGAAATTATTACACAATAATTATATGCCCTTGCAAGACCTGATTGCTAGTACCTATCATTCCAAAATATGTCTTCTAAGATTGCTATCAGGTGGCTCACACTGTAACAGTCTCTCAACTTGTGCCCTCCCTTTAAAACCTGCAATGTGATGATTTTCACTGGCCCTCCTCCATAGACTCTCTTTGAAGGATCTCAAAGCACCTGCAGAAGAAGAGCCTAATGCCTGCAAGCTGACTATGAACAGGATGCAAAGATGGCCACAGCTGAGGCTTCAGAGATCTACCTGCATACCTTCTCTTTCCTTTGTAACATTGAAATAACACTTCTTTCTGAGCTTTCTCAGCTAGGTCTGTCCTTCAGGACAGAGAAATATCTTTTATCACATCGCATTTCTAGTACCTAGCACAATAGTGTCCTAAACTCAATCACACATATAGTCCTTATTGTGCTATGGATAAGGAATAGTTACAACCTCACTGCCGTTTGGAGCTGCACCTATTTATGTCAAAGAGGCTCATCATCACTAGCCGATTAAAATGGGTTGCTGTTAATCAGAGGCAATGAGGTTGTTGAGGGAGAAGTGCTGGCATGGGGAAAGAAAGTGATTAAATATCATTAGCCATCTTTTATGATATCAGAACAGGTTCCCCGTCTGAGCCAGGTTAACTCCCACTTTCTCATTGATGCACTGGAGGATATTTTCTGAAGGATTCAGCCATATGGCTTTCATTCATTACAACTCTTTCTCCTTGTGTGAGCACTTCTCTTACCAGTCTGATATATCTAGCCAAGACATGCAGAAGCAACTGGCACAATTTCCCCATGCACAATCTATTTCAAAATACTAGAATGTATTTTGAATTCTTATTAATTTCATGGGAGGTTTGGGGGTTTGGGGTTTGTTTTTTTTTTTTAATGAGCTGGGCTTAGTCTGATCTTCCAGAGGTCACAGAAGGAGTGACATTTGGGGCAAGTGCCATTATTATGTCCTAGCATTTTATTAGAGAGATCTTTTAAGAAACATGCACTGCAGCTCAAATGATCCAACTAGGGTCAGGGCCCCGTTGTGCCAGACACCATATACACAGAGTAAAATACAGTCCCCGTCCTTTAAAAATGCCAATGGAGGACCAGAAATAAAAAAAAAAAAATTAAAAAAATCATGAGACAGAAGAGATTCAGCACAGTAAAGAGTATTTTGTAGTTACACAGCACCTCAGAGGCCTAATCCAAGCCAAATTCAGGTTTTCAACAAAACAGAGTCTCAGTTCTCAGTTCTCCCCATGTCCCACAACGACACAGCTTTTCTCATACCAAAAACAACTTTGTGCTACTTGTAGGAGGCACAGCAGGGAACAGCTGGGTTCCAACAAAGTGCCAGGCTGGCAGCGCTGGGGATACTGTGTTTGCGGGGGGCCTCGCTGGCAGACCCCTCTCTTTTTCAGATCGTTATTTTGATAAAGAGCATTGCTTAGCCATTACACCTGTGCTTCTCGTTCTTGGTAGCTAACAACACATAACCCAATTATTTCATATGTAAGGATCTGAGGCTGTACGTACACTATGTATTTAATGAAATAGGTGTTACATTTAACAGAGTCACATGTGACCCTTCAGTTCCTATTTGCTTGGTCCCTACATTATTCATTTCTTTGCAATCTGTATCGGATCTTATGTTAAAAGAGCATGATGGTGAGGAGCAATAAAATCTCACCAAGGAGATCAAGTTAGCAGTAAATAAGAATCCAAGACAGGAGCTGAAGACAGTGATTAATTTTGGCAATGTAATGAAATGGCACTGAATTAAAGGAGCCTGTAAACACATTCTGAGATTTTTCCAGCCTCCTTGCCTTGTGATTTCTTTTCTAATTTGGCAGAATATTTTCTACATGCTGAGGTACATCCTGCCAGTGTTAGTGGCCTCTCAGCTATTGTTATCAGAGGTCTAATAGGGTTTTTTATTGTTATTCATCAGATATTGGCACCTGATGGATACTGTGAACACAAATGGACAAATCCTCACTGAAACCAGGTAAGCTTTAATAAAGTCAGAGGAGCTCTGCTGATTTACATCAGCTGATAATCAGAGACAATGAGTTCACATGTACTTCAAATCATCAAGAAACTGTGGCAGCCCCTTCCAAACAGTTGCCTGGTCCAGCTACCTTCACATCGCAATGTGGCATGATGCTGTTTTCCTCATACACAGCAAGTGGCTTTATAGAATCCAAATGAATCTTCCACATCCTCCCTTCAAGCCCTGGGTTGCATGAAAGATCAAAAGCATGTTAAGCTTTAAAAAAACCCACATTTCTCTTGTATAGGGTAAGAGTCCACTCTTACATGAGGTTAGGGTGTGTAAGGACACCAAAATTAAATCCAGAACAGCATAATTAATCTTTCACTGCACCCCATGATGTACCAGGCAGCACCATTTTATTTTTAATGATTTTAGACAAGCAGGAGCTCTAATAATAGATGCTACAAGAAGTGCTGGAATGTGAACTCCCAGTACAACCTCCACCTTCGAGCCCTGTCTTCAAGCTTTCTCCCAGCTCGGCCATGATGCCTTTAAAACCCTCTGTCCCACTAGGCAGAGAGATTGACTTATTACTCTTATGAATTGTACACATGGGTTAGCATATGTGAAAACATGCCCTTGCCACTATTAATTCATCTGCCCTCCATGTTCCACTCCTGCTTCACCCACTCACTTTTCAGATTAAAAGTGCTTTGGGGGAAGGGAAAGGATTATCTCTCAGGGGCAGATTGATGGGGGAAGGAGCCAAAGGATGCTGCAGCCCCACCCCAGACTGCCTGGGGGAGGGACCGTGTCTATTCTAGCCTTGCGGCTGAAAATTACTCCCACCCTCCCAACCTAACCCTTCTGTCTTAAATGTCTGTATGGCCTATTTAATGATGGAGATCTGGTATCAGAATGTTAACACTTATAATTACTTTCTTTTTTCCTTTTTTCTTTTTTTTTTGGAAGAGTATTTAGTAGCCAGAAATAATTACGGTGATGGTTCTGAAAATATTTATAGTTCTAGCTATAGCCTGCGCTGCCACAGGGGATTTTTTTATGACACTTCCTTAGCTAAGCCAAAGACCTGTGAGACTATTGTGTCCCTTGACCAAGCAGACATCATCCTGGATTTGTGTTTCTATTTGTTGCATACCGTTGAGAGTTGTCCCCTACAATAGCAAGGGGATACAAAGACTACAGCAGTGATGATGATGCTTTTTGGTAAAACAGCAGTCATTCCATAGGTGTCACTGCTGGAAGAAAAACACATTTAAAATCTCTGAAAGATCTCTCATTTATTTTCAGTAGCTGGGATTCTTCAAGATGCAGCATGGGCATTTGGCTCTGAATCTTTCATCAGCAGAGCTATGCCATCACACCTAGGACCCTCTTCACAAACAGTCATTAGGAGGATAATGCCTTGCCATCCAGATAGGGAAAATGCTCACAGAGTTAAAATAGTCAGACCAGATCAGACCAGACACATCTTGTCAGCAACAACCAGCACCAAAGATGCTCCACAAATTCTTCCACACCCTGACAACTTATTCTCCTTATACACCTTGGTGTCCCTTTAAGCATTTTGGTGCACCAGCGAAATCATTCCAACTGTCTTTGGTAGAGCCAGGATGGCACAGGACTGCTGTGAAATGTATGCCACATAACACAAAACTCCAATAGCACTTCTTATCTCCTAATTCTACACAAGCTTGAAATTCAGACTTGGTTTGCCAACAGTTACAATAAAATCCTCTCAGATTTTGAAAGCATTTCTACCTACTACCTAGCACTGTTAATTCTGTGCTGGAATTTCCATAGGTTTGGATTTTTCTTCACTTGAGTGAAATTTGGAGCTTTTGATTCAGTTTGGCACCATAAAAATGAGTATTTGAGTTAGATAAACCCTCCAAGGTGCAAATTCAAAATCAAGTTAACACGGCATAATAAGTTTCCAAGTGTCAGCTGAACCACAGTAAGTGCCCACATATTCAATCACAGCCTTAGGCAAAGGTGCAGCAACTTATTAAAAGAGAAGAACTTGAACTGCATAGTCTGAGCCCACAGTAAACCTTCAGAGGAAAACAAGTGTGAGACAAAAGTATCAGCACAAACCCCTGAGTGATTAGTCAGTGGAGGTACACATGATTTTAACAGAGAAATCACATCCCCTCCAGCCTTTTTCATTATCATTATTTTTCCCAGAATAGGATTATATTAGGGTGAATTGAAAAATGGGACATAGAACCACAAATATTTTATTTTTACCAACAGCATTAATATTACCTTGTAGTTGTCTACATCTATAGATACTACTGTGTATGCCATACATAAACAAGCAAAAAAAAGCCACAGTCCTTCCTCTGAACCACTTACAGTTTAACGTGAAGAACAACAACCAACCCCAATCTGCATCTTTTCTGGCAAGCACTGCAGAAAGCTGTAACAGAAAAGGGAAGGGGAAAACAGAAAGCATTAACAAAGCTGCCAAAATCCAGTGCCAGCCTCCTCTCTGTATTTGAGACCTTCCTGATCAAGCCTGACCAGCTGCAAACAAGCACAGCACAGAGATGGCTCTCTGAAAGGTTTGGAGGAGGATTTTTAGCTGCAGGGTGATGGGGAGGTGAGGGTAGGGAGTCTGTATTACCACATCTTGGTTACTCAAAACATCTGCTTTGACACTGGAGGCTAGTGTGTCCTGTGGGATGCAGAGAAGAGCGAAAGATGAAGGGGTGCCTGGGACTGCTGTCATTGGAGTTTGGGAAATAATTTAGAAATAAAGGGATTTAATTAATCATGCCTACTATAATTTTTTAGCATGCCTCCGCTCCTCCTCTGACTTTCAATGAATTAAAGCTGCAACTAGGAGCAGCTCCTCAGCCCAAAACCTGGAAGAACGGGTCCCTGAGCAAACGAGGCTCCTTCCCGTAGAGTTTGCAACCAAAGGGGAAGTTTTAGTGATGTTCAGACTGAAACATAGGAAGATTGACATGCCCAAGGCATTCAGTGACTTGTCTCATAGAAACTCAGGCCAAATCCAGGTCCAGACTCAGTAAGGCAAGAATCTTCCTCAGTGCTGTTCTCCATACATGCAGGCCCAGTGTTCAAGGCAATTCAGTGTCCACATGGCCTCTTGCCTCAACAGTTCCTCAGCTACTCATATCTACTTTTTCTTACTATCTGAAATAGATGGATAAATCCATCTAACCTGTCTACTATATTTTTAATGCACCCATTACTGAAGGATTTATTCTAGGCAATATGGCTTGTCTATCTATGTGCTATTATCTGATCTAACATCTGGAGGCAAAAGTTTTATGAGTTTGAATATAGCCAAGACTGAGCACATTGTGGTTGCACTCAACTCGCTCTTTTCCTCTGGAATGTATTTGCGGTGACATTTCCCTTCTGATTATCATCGTCAAGGAAAGCCCTATTATTTAAACAACAGTTCTAAAAAAGATTGAGTATAATTATTGAAGGTCACCCCAGGACTACATGCAGGTGGCAAAAGGTGCCATTGCTTTTGCATCATTCCTTGTGAACCAGGCTTCCTATGCTGACCATGGGCACTCAGTCCCTGGATCCCTGGACACAGAGGAAGGGAAGATAATTTGCCTCAACACGTCAGAGAATTCTGATTTGGACAAGTTATTGAGTCTTCAAAGGGATGTAGAGGGAAAGTCCTTTGTCTCCCTAGCTGGTCCTGGGATATGACACAACTTGCATAGCTACAAGTGGTCGTTCATAAAACTTCCCAGTGTTGGCTTTGTACCCACTCAGGTGGTCAGACTTCTTTATTGTTCTAAAATCTGTAAATCCAGGGAGGCCTCTCTTCTCCTTATCAAACACATAAACCACTTCTGCTACCCGCTTTTGAGACCTACAGCAAAAACAAAGGAATTCATCTAGAGAGAGCTGATGGGATGGTGTATGAAGGGTTCCTCCATTAAAGAGGGTTAAGGTGTGGAAACAGAAACTGGAGTTAGTATTATATACACAGACAGCTCTTTGGGGATCTCCAGTACATTGCCTGCTTGAGGACAGCTGTGTTAAGCTCTCTAACGCCTAAGTGACAACTGGGACACGTTTACATAAAATCACGGTATTAGCCAAATAAGTCCTCTGCCTCCTCCTCTTCCTCCTGTAACAAGAGAAGCCTGAGCTGCTGCCAATTTCTCCTTGAATTCATAACAGAAACAAAGCAGTTCTCAGGCTGAAATTTCTAGTAGTTGTATGACTCTTCTGCTGGCAAATCATTACATGATAGGACATCAGGGATCATGCTTAGCCTAGCAGGGATTTCTTCTTACATATTCAATTCCTTTTTCAGGACTTGAAATATTTCCATCAATCTGACTCTGATATTGAAACAGTCTTAAAACTTATTACACGCCCATCTTAGATTTTTGCTTTGAGTGGCTGTCAATTTTCCGAGATGGAGGTGCAAGGCACTTGCACCTTAAACCACTTATCACAGTATCCTTCAAAACAGAAGTGTTCTTACCCCCAGCTTCTGAGAACTTCTGCCTAGGCTTTTAGCACTGAGTCTAATGTTCATTTGCTTTTTTGTCAGATCCAAAATCATGGGAGTGAGGTTTCAATGTGATTGTTTTCCATGGAGTTCAAAAATTCTGCAGAGTTCATGTCAAAGTCCCTGGCAAAGAGCAGACTGTAGAGTCAGATTAAAATATGTAAAGTCTCCTTCTGGCTTTAAAATCTGTATTTGTCAAAAATTGTCAACTGTAAGTTAAATATCATGACAGAACTGTTCAGGTAAAGGCTAAAAGTGAGTTTGTAGGCCATCAAAGTAGACAAGTCAGGGGTTTATATAAATTAACACCAATTGCAAATCTGGCCCAGAAGGTGGCCAACTGCATGATCTGAGAGAGAACACTTCAGGTGATATGCTGGCCCATCAGTCTTTCTATCTAAGAGAGAATTTAACCCAAAAAGTAGTCATCCAATGTGAATAGTGTGTAAAATAAGCAAGTTATAGGGTGGTGTTTATGGTTAACAGAAATATACAGACACACAAGAAAGCAGTTCCAGGCTAAAGAATGAAAGGAAACACACACATAAAGTTTCTGGCCTGTTACTTTAAGCTGAGCTATATTTAAAACAACTGATGACACTATTCATCATCAGGAAGAATCAGGAGATGGGCTAATGACAGAAATTAATGTCCATAAGGCAAAGGCCAGTGGTTTCCTTTTGCTTAGGCACAGCTGAAAAAATATCATGTTACTGTTATCTTTCATGCAAGCAAACAGCTCAGAAAGTGGCCACCTCTTTCTTCAGAAACCAGCTGCCCATGGAAGCTATCTGTCTGTCTGCAGGTTTTCTATGGACTCTTTCACCACAGCATGTAAGCAATTCCCTGTGTAAATTAAGGATGCTTGAGTCAAGAAAAATACCGACATTATCATAAACAGTGACAAAACTATGTTTTTCAACTAAATAAATTAAACCTATATGGAAACAGCTACACTATTTTTATTTGTAGGAATTAGAAGAGATTGCAGTTCTGCATGATGCTTTTGCTAAGTCTCATGATAGGTAGGCTTACCCCACTGAGAAAAGGGCAGGGTTCCTTGAGTGAATCTCACACTCAAAGGATAAATATGCCAAAATAAGTCCTGCCAGAAGCAGCCACAACTTTCACAGGAGTAGAGGAGACACACAGCAATTGCTACCAAGGCTCTGTTTTGCCTAAAGATTTTAAGCACAGGAAGATAATCTTTGAAGAAAACATCTCTCTTGGAAACAAACAGTCAAAACAAAGATAGGCATGAAAATAAAATTGCCTTTGACTGTGCTAATTTGCAAATGCTGGTAAAGAGAAATCTATTTTCAGGAAAGGGAGTTGACAAAAGAAGGGCATGGAAAACCTTTCATGTGAAAAGAGATTGAAATGAACACGTGCATGAGAAAGGAAAAGAACAAAGGGCACTCAACTAAATTAAAAGGTAGGATATGCAAAACCACTCAGGGAACTACCTCTTTTCATACCATGTGCAATCAAACCGTGGGATCCAAGCTTGCAGGTCTTCCTTGAGACCTAAAACTCAAAGGCCCAACTTGATTGGACATTTATATGAGTAACAATAATATTTGAGATTACACAATATTGAAGAGTAGCAAATTTTGGAAAGACTATTAAATGCCCTATTTTTGGGATGAAGCCAATATCTTCTTTAAGAGCACCGAACTTCTTTGTGTCTTCATTTGTGTGGCAAGGGTTTCTCATAGCTTCCTTGAGTATAAAGCATTTTGGGCTGACCACTCTGTGCAAATATTTTTTGGTTCACTAGCACTTCTGAAGCCATAAAAGAACTCATATTTTTTTCAAACCATCTTCCAATCCAAATTTATTCTGGTACCAAGCAGTTTTTCCTAATAAAATCTAAGAACATTTCACAGTGAGAAATCACTGCAATTCAAGAGAAATAAAAGCAGTTTGAAAATACTACCCAAAAATATTATTAAAAAGTCACATTTTCTTAGTTCAGTATCTTCTGCAAGCCAGAGAAATGGAGGGAAACTGGGGAACAGTTTGGCACTTCCCAACTCATGGGTTTTTTTCTAGGCTTATTGCTAGCCGGAGAAAAGATCTAGCAAAACTTTGCATCTGGTCCCAGATTTGAACACCTGCATCTCAGTCCATCTGTAAGGAACCTTACAAGAGCTACATGAGCTTAAAAATATAAGGGGGGGGGGGGGGGGTGGTAAATCAGGAACAGCACAGATCTCTGCCTTGTGCCTGTACCAGGGGCAAAAACCAAGTCATCTGCTGACCAGCAAATTGGGTAACTCATCATCTAGTTTCCTACTAGCACCTATCCACTGAAGAACTGATTTTCCTGTGCCATATACATCCTCTCCAGACTGACTTGGAGATGACATCTGGGATGTCAAAGTTTAGGTTATTGGGATCCTGTAATTTCAGAGGGAATCAGTTAGTTGCTTGGTTGCTTGGTTGTTTTTTAACTGAGATCATTGCACAGCTCTAGGAAAAGCAGTCCGTTAAACAGGGATTTGGACTGTGCAAAATTAAGGCAGATTTTTAGAACTATCATCTTCTGTGCCCGGTGATATTCACCATACATTGTTAAGCTTAGTCCATTAAAATCATAAGGAAGAAAACAGAATTATCTCTAGTGCTACAACTTTCTTCCTCATTGTTTCAAATTTTGTAAGTACAGAAGAGAGAATAGTGTCTCCATGCCTAAAACATTAAGCAGCACCCTATAACCCTGAGCCTATGCACCAAAACTGCCTTCACAATTCTTCATTTGCTTTAAGGTCCAGTGCTCGTTTACAAGAACCTTTTTAATCAGTTCATTTAGTATCAAAAACATACAACAAAACTAACACATCTGTTAGAGCTGGTTGAATTGTATCAGTTTTTCTGATCTTTATTGCCTAAACCGAATATAAATTAGTAGAATTCCAGTGTAGTTTTTTCTGCTTCATTTCTTATCCTGAGTTAGTATTGGGTTTTGTCATCCAGTAGAATACCATCTAACAGTATCCACAAAAAATAGCAGCTATGAATTGCACTAGACAAAACAAACAAAAAGTGATTGTTTCCTTCAATGAGATGTTACTATACGTATGTATTTGTACACATATATAAACACAGGCTCACACACATTTGCATAACAATCTTCCTTCACAAAAAAATTAACCATATCCTTTTCAATGCTAAACAAAAATTAGGTCAAACTGGTTAGCTGCTACCTGTCAGACACACAAGGGCTGTTTCCCACTGCTGTTCCTCAATTAAAACTGTGCACATGATCAGTTCTCAGGTTATAAACGGGTCTTTTTGCATTTCCACATGCCAGCTTTCCTTGCTACCCCAACAGAGTATATGCAGCATGTAAGCATGTTGCCACCAGCAGTGGAAAGGACTTTTTTCCTCTCTCTTATTTAGCCAGTAAACTCTTTGACTCCTTCATAGGGTAGCTAAGCACATATCTGACGTGGCTGAGGCCCCTCAGATAAATAATAACAACTTAGTAATTTCAGAAAACTTGCAACTTCAGGTTATTTTTTCCTCAGATTTGGTTTCTTTCTTAAAAAGCAGATATGTAAGATTAGTCCTAGGTCTAGTCTCTCTATATTATTCAAGAGGACATACCTCTGATGATTGCTCCTAGGTAATCATTATAATTCTCTGAACATTAAATGCCTTGGCTCAACCCAGTAATAAAATTAAATTCAACATGTGTCACCAGAATATACTTTTAAAAATAAACAACAGGGTTGAAGATTTAATGTACTCTTTACAGTAATGAACACTAATGGCTTTAGAGATTTAACTAATAGTTTTGGACACCTTAAAAACATAGAAGTGGCATCCTTTGAGCGAGAATGAAAAAGGCAGCTATCATTACCTTTTTGGATTTGCACCTGAAAATCTGTAAAGTTTTGTCTTTCAAGTGCCAAATTGGTTTTTGAAAATGGCTGGTCTCATGGCAGAGACCACAGCTTTGGAAACAGCTGGAGCTTTTCAAGTCCCAGCTGTTCATGACCCTGTGTAGCCAGAGCTGCCACCCCACAGTAGAGCCACCAGAAAGTGTGGGGTAAATGTCACTCTCAGCCAGCAAAATCAGCCGAGTCCTCCAGCAGCAGTTCCTGCTGAATCAACCAAGTGCTCAGCAAAGCGAGGAGCGCCTGAACAGGGTATGGATTCAGAAAGCAGTGGTCACCTCCAAACACACCCGCTAGAGGCCCACGGGGACGTTGCACTGTGCCCTACATCACTCACGCGTTTCTGAAGAGGATGTCCTAATGGCTCCTAGAAAATGGATTAAGGCACTTCTTGATAGCATCGCTTCCCCCATTTCAAAACTGGCCCTGAGGCATGCATTACAGTTAGTCAGGGATGTGTGATGTTTTTGCTCTTTTACAAAAAGCAGTTGTGCAACTAAACTTCTGCTTTGTTACTTGGAAGAAGCATTTGTCTGCTTTCACCAGATTACAGCTAACTTGTGCATGGTGAGGGCAGTAAAAGTGTGATACAGAAGAGGTTTACAATGCTTTATCCCTTTCTACTTGTTTATTTACTTTGGTTACATGTCATTAAGGTCACAATTGCTCGTTGATGTCAATTAAAGCATTGGTGTGTCATTGCTTCTAAATCTGTCTGTCTTTTATTAATTGGGTATCAGACATACTGGGCCAACCTGAGGGCCAGCTCCTAAAGCCCTACCTATCCTCCTCATTGATCAGGAGATGTGTATGTACTGCCAGATGGACCGGACATCACTCCCAGTACTAAAATTGAATGCAGTATTAAGGACAACGTACAAGAGGAAGCCTGACCCAAGGAGGTGCTTTATCAGGAGATGGGCACATCATGATTCCCAAATAATAAATTTATTGGCAGCTATTTCTGCAAGGCGTCTGCTGAAAGACAGCAGAGCAAGGTTTGTAGGTACAAGAGAGGAAGAGAAAAATCAAACTAAACCAACATTAGAGATGGTGTTTTTCAAGTGTGCAAAGACCCTTTGTGAAGTCTGGATGCCTCAAACCAAAGGGATTTGTGTCTGCTTCACAGCACTTGCAGCCATGCCTGTTTAACCTGATTCTTAGATTCACAGGTTGACTTGGAGTTATCTCTGGTGGCAGCTAAAAGGTAATACAACCCATCTGTTTGCACAATGTAGCTGATGAAGGCTCATATCCCCTTCTCATGGATCTGGCACATGCACCAGAAAGGCTATGATGAGCAGCTGGATGGTTGCCCTACTCTCACCAGGAACAACCATTTCTGCAGGGGACATCTGACAATGCTGCTTGTTAATACAGTACTCCTGTAATGAGTGGCAGGCACAGCAGTCGTCAATGGTCATTCCTTACCCATCACCCTTAAAATACATGCATGAGGCCACACTTTGAGTCCTGTGTTCAGTTTTGGGCCCCTCAGTACAAGAAAGGCATTGAGGTGCTGGAGTGTGTCCAGAGAAGAGCAACCAAGTTGGTGAGGGGCCTGGAGCACAAGTCTTACGAGGAGCGGCTGAGGGAACTGGGGTTGTTTAGTCTGGAGAAAAGGAGGTTGAGGGGAGACCTTATCGCTCTCTACAACTACCTGAAGGGAGGTTGTGGTGAGGTGGGTGTCGGTCTCTTCTGTCAAGTAACTAGTGACAGGATGAGAGGAAATGGCCTCAAGTTGTGCCAGGGGAGGTTTAGATTGGATATTAGGAAAAATTTCTTTACTGAAAGGGTTGTCAGGCATTGGAACAGGCTGCCCAGGGAAGTGGTTGAGTCACCATCCCTGGAGGTGTTCAGAAAATGCATAGATGTGGCACTTCAGGACATGGTTTAGTGGGCATGGTAGCGTTGGCTTGACAGTTGGACTTGATGATCTTAGAGGTCTTTTCCAAACTTAATGATTCTATTCTATTCTATTCTATTCTATTTTACATATTTTTCTTTAAAATCTGATATAAGCTATTTAGGCAGCATTAGGCATATTTATTTTATATAAGTTGTTGGGGGGTGGGTTTAAGTCATTTAAGTCGTATTCTAATTTGAATCTATTTTCTGTAAGAACTTGTGTTATATTTTTACTTGTTTTCTGCATCAGTTAGACTGAGGAAAAATTACAAACTGTTACTAAATTTCTCTGTTACAGAGCTAAGTTCAATGCTCAGCTCAGCTATGTCTGAACTGTGTGATCAACAAAGGCAACATTCAGGTCTTCTGGTATTTAAAGGGTATTTCATCTGTCAATGAAAGCAGAAAAGGAAAAAAATAATATCTTAATTTTTAAAAAGCTGTAGCTTCCTCACTCCACCTGATTTATTACCGTGGTGTACTACACTTAAAAATGAGACTATTTTCTTTAGAAAACAGAATTATTATTTTTTTGCCAAACCCCAATGACTTTTTTTTTATTACACAGGCTTCAGCTGCCCATTTTAAACATCTCTGCAGAGAGCAGATATCCATTATAATTCACCATAACACCAGGTAATTCCTATTCAGAATATGTGACTTATAGCTAAGATCTGACAGCCTGTTGGACTAGGAAGAAGCCAAACTAAACTCAGCAGAGGTTGTGCAAATTGTTAACTTATGCGACTGTTTGTGGTCCAGGGACTATTTTCTCCTCTACTTCACCCTTTTTAGTTATTGCTTTTTTGTTGTGACTTGCCCTCTTTCTTACTGTAAGCTCCTTAAAGCAGGGATCAAGTCTTCCTGGTAGTTAACACAGTGCCTGACCCATCAATACCCAGACTCCCCTTGAGCCTATTCAGTGCTATCAAAATCACGGAGCTGTAATACCACCCCCTACCATGCCAGTAGTGTATGTTATTAAAAGCTTTCAAAATGCTTTAAAAAGGAACAAATGATGTTACTGAGGGGAGGAATGGGCCACAGAAAAATGCCACAGACTGCCCAGTAGGCTAGTGATAGAGCTGGGCTTGCAATACGCTGCTTCCCTAATGTGCAATAGCCATTGAGCCCTACTTGCCTCCTGTAAGAAGATAAAGGCAGCGATTCACACTGAAGACACTGAGAGTGCAAGAATCACTCCCTAGCAAGTCCACAGGCACTAAGGTGATTTGTTTCAGCAGCTGCCACCCATGACTGCTTTTGCTAGAGGTACTGAACTGTTCATGTTCTCCACTTCTACAGGTAGCTCTGACTCATTACAGGCATCAAAACACGCTGAGTAACATTAAAAAAAAAAAATCCAAAGCCTACAATTACATGTATTGCACTCACTGAACTGTGCACTGACCAAGCTCTTTTTTCCTGCAGTAGACACAAGTGCAAAGGGACCATATAGCAGAGAAGGGCAGATCAGAGTCAAGTCTAGCAGAGCAGTGCTCCAGCAGATGCTCTGAGTGCAGTGAAAATGAAAACTCTTTGCAAAACTGGGCTAATTTACCAGACCCTTATTTTAGTAGACTACCAAAGCATCTGTTCCAAAAATATTGACCTGTCCTGTCTCAGTGCTCTGGAACAATACATCTCCAGTCCTTTTTTAAGGATTTGTAGCATGTAGGTAGTTTTTCTTTGTCCTGTTCTAATGCTCTCAATCAGATTCATAATGCCCTGTTTCCAAACAAAAACAAAAAAAAAAGTGTTTTAATGGACCGGAAAGGAAATTTTTGCAAAATTCCCCGAGAAAATTTCAAAATATTCGGTTTATACTCCTGTTTGGAATGAAAAAAACCCTGTGGATCATTCCTGAAAAATTACTCTTTCTCAGCCGTACTGCTGAACACAGTGTACATCACTCCAGTTACACAGGAGTCACTTTCGCACAGGACATGAATTCACACTTTGGCTTTCTGCATCTCTTTCAGCCATCAGCAGAATTACAGCCGCATGTCCACACAACACCAGGCAGCTGTTCGGCAGGGGAAAAAAAATGCTGGTGCTTAACTGATATACAAAAGTAACAAAATTGATGGACTATCAGAAGCCAGTCATAATTGTTTTGGATTAACACCTCTGCTTTGTCTCTAATCACCATTAGTGATTGCACTTGGTCCCAACCCCAGTCCTGCATCTTTCTGTAGAGGGTGGCACTTCCAGCAAGATGCCAGATTTCCCTCTTCTGTAGTGCTGGAAAACTGGGATGCAGGCAGACCTTGAGGCTCTGCAGCTGTGCAGAAACAAAGCTTGCATGCTTTGACTGGATCACAACAGCCGGACGGTGACTTTTTTTTACTTGTATGTTATCTTTTGAGCCTGGCAAATTAGCTTACATGCAATAGGGAATAATATTATCAGGAGATCAGTCAATTTTGGCTACTGTAGGATGTGGAAATCACACACTGTGTTAAAAAATGCATAGTGAAAATGATTGTCAGAATTATTTTAAACAGATTAAGCTATTGTCGATCACTCGTTATCTCTGAATTGAACAAAGCTTTAGTAACTGTTTAAAAGAGCAAAAGACTTCAAAATCCTCCATCTTTTCCTTGAGTAACTTAAATGAAATCTGAGCTGGAAGATAAGGATGTTACAGAAAGACACCTCTTCGTATAAGCAGAAAAGGCTTGAATGGGTTAAGCCATATCTGGCTGAGTCCCAACAGACATAAAAATCACCTGTGCCTGCTCTGAAATAAATCAGTGTCCTTTTCTGCTGCTGCCGTTGTCTGGAAATAATGCAAATGCAATGGGCCTGCAGTGACATTGTGCCGCACTCGAAGGATACACATAATAAATTGTCCCCTAATACTGTTAAAGAGACATTTTCGTCTTACTCAGTAGCTTTTGAGGTTGAACTGTGCTACTTACTAGTTGAGGACTGTGATATGGTGTCATGCCATTCTGCTCTATTATTCATTTAGCCTCTTACTGCTTATATACACATTTGGTTCTTGAGTCTCAAAATGCATTTTGCTGCTTACGCTCAATGATAGCATGTTTGCTGGCACGCAGGAAAAAAGCAGGGAGTTTTCTTTCCACTTTGTTGCTGTTGTTTTAATCATTTCTGTTCGATAGCAGCTAGAACAGATCATAGATTCATATGATTTGGTTCTACTGCATTCATCACTGGGAAAAATGCATGGCTGTGTTAAAGGAGGACAGAAAGAATTTGTCTGCCCAGCGGGAAGCTATTGCTGTTCCATAATTGTTTGCTAAAAGGAAGCTGGAATAAAAATGGAGGTAAATGGGTATCTGTGTCAATTCAATCCATCAAAATGAGTTTAACTGACTAGGGAGTCACAGCTTAGGAGCTGGATGTGAAAGCTGGCAAACCCAAGACGAAAGGAAATAATTAATTACTTACTTTAAATATTTAAAACCTTAAAAATGGTATCTGATTGCATCAGCTTCTGCACACACAAAAAATTAGTAGAACTACCAGCAAGGCATTTCCTAATATCCAGGGAATAAAGTCAAGTGAGCACAACCATATAAGGACAGTGATAAGAAAGAGTTTAAACTGCAGAACATAGTTGTATTTGTTTTTCGGGGTTTTTTATTTAAGCATCATTAAATTCCCCAAATGCCCAGTCCTGTCCTAAAATTGCCCTCTATCTTGTACCAAGTCAAGTTGGCAAATATTTGTGTAACCCTACAGAGAACTAGCTCAGGGAACTGATCCTGCTAGAAAATTATGCAGTAAAAGAAAAAAAAAACAAACCAAAAACAAAAACCAAATTACTTTCCTCTGGGCTGGCTGCCCAATTCTCTTCATGCGTTTGCTGGAAGAGGATGGCATGGGGCTGAGAACAAGTGCCTGTGCAGAGCACATCCCTTAGTATTGCAACCCATTGCCCACTCAGCTCTCAGTATCCAGGATATTTTAAATTAATAAAAAGCCTGTCTTGGCACCTTTCTGCCTCATTTTCATGTGTGAACACAACAGACAAAACAGAGACAATGAAAACCACTGAACCAGAGTAGTAGTAGCAGAAGGGATTTGGCTTCAGGCACCAGTGCTGTAAAACTTGTAAGCAATATGGTTAAACCCATTAGTCATCTTCTGTACGTAAGTGTTTCACAGGATAGGGGGCGATAGCTGAGTAAGGGCTAATGCATCAGTGTTCCTCAGATGTAGCTATATTTTGGGCTGAGATTCCTAGATCACAAAGCTAGAGGAAACCCACGGCAATCACTTAGCCTGACCATTTGTACACCACAGACCATAAGACTTGCTTGGCTAATTCCTGCTTCAAGCCCCTGATTTAGGATTGAATGATAGTTTTTCAGTTTGTGGCCCATGGACCTTGGCGAATTATGTCCATAGAAAGTACAAAACTTGCCATTAGAAAAGGGGTTTGAATACACTGTACAAAGGTGTATCATTCCCCTTGGGAAATCCTCAGGGGTTTGCAAATCAAAGACAGCCCAAGACCACTTACTAGAGCACAAATCTTTTAGAACATCTCCCAATATTGACCTGAAATTTTGCACGTCTACATCAAGGAGTCACTTAATGTTATCTTGGTTTTAATCGCCATATTTCTAGTCCAATTATACCTTGCTTCAATTGCTAGCCATTCGATCCGCTATAACTTTGCCTGCTAAACTGAAGAACCCTCTATAATCATGTTTCTGCCCTCCAAGTAGGTACTCACAGACCAATGAAATCACCCTTTAAGCCCTCAATAAGCTAGTCAGACTGTACTCCTTGAATCTTTCAATATAAGCATGTTTCGCGGCTCTCCAAAGCTTCTCAGTTCTCTTCTCAGAACACTTGCTAATTTTTCAATTGTTCCTGAAACAGAGCTGGACACAGAGTTGCTGAGGATGCTGTACCATTCAAGCACAGAGGTAACAGATGCTCTCATCTTCACGCTCAGACATTGATATTCATACTTACAGGTCTGTATTAGCATTTCAACTAAAGTGTCTGTAGCTCATGTTCAGCTGATGATCTGATATGACCCACAGGTCTTTCCAAGACCTACACTTTCCCAGGACAGTCCTCACACTGCAGAAATCACCTACATTCTTTGCTGTTCATTGAATGACATCATATCTGGTTGTTCAGACTTACTGGAAGTTGCACTCTGCTTCCACCCTTATTATAAAGCCATTCCCATTAAGATCCCATTCTGTCTTTAAGGTATAGTCATAGAAGCTGTACAAAAGTTAAAGCTTCACATGCACAGCCTCTCCAGATACCTTCAACACCATTTACTTCATGCTCTCCTCAGCATTACAAATACTTAACACATCCCCAGTCTTTCTGGAAACAATTCATCTGTTATATTTATAAAAAGTAGACCACAGGTACTGATCTACTGTGGGTAGGCCTGATGTAATTTTACAGAAAGAATCTTCTAAAATTTATTAAATGTGTATCCACCTTCAGAAGTCCAACCAACCTTGATTCCACCAATAAAATCTGGTAAATAAGAAAAGGATCAATATTACACATGGTTAGCTGGGGGGGGGGGGGGGGGGGGGGAGGAGGGAATCTTTTTGCTCATACTTGTCAAGGATATTCATATTTACAAAGTGATCAGACTTTGGAAATACTCTTACTTCCCACATGGCTTTATCAACATGCCCCTGAGATGCAAGACATGAAAAGACAAGGAGAAATCCCAACTCTGCTCCTTGTGTTTTTTCCTGTATAAAGGAAGCAGCAATAACAGCAAGCTGGCTTATGTCTCCCAAGATCCACAAAGATTTAGCCTGTGGCTCAGGGCGGGATCTTTTGATAACATTTCATTTCATTTTTAGAGTAGTGGGACATGACACAGGCCACACACTTCACAGGCTTGAGAAAACACCTAGCTTACATACTGCAATTCTGCAATATGTGATCCTTGCTCACTTGTTCTCAGAATAGACCGGTTATTTCTGTACTTTTCCCAAGTCACAGCATTCTACAGGACTGTTTGTCTTCACAGGACTAGAGGAGGATTAGTGTTGTCACATACAGAAAAGAATTATGCCCAGAAGAGCATTTTCCTTGTCAGTTTGAAATTTAGTCTCCAGATATTTTGACCACAAGACATTGCAAATATTTTTGTGCAATGC
Organism: Harpia harpyja; assembly: GCF_026419915.1. Classification (NCBI taxonomy): domain Eukaryota; kingdom Metazoa; phylum Chordata; class Aves; order Accipitriformes; family Accipitridae; genus Harpia; species Harpia harpyja. Next base: position 68,360,066 of record NC_068944.1, read on the forward strand.
TCTGCTGTTTGGGATTTCTTTTTGCTCTCTGAAAATTTCAGAAGTGTTTTTATTCTTCATATCTTTCTGTGCTGTGCAATATTACTGGGGAGATTAAAATTCCCTTGGTGAATTCAGTTTCTAAGTCACACAAATGCTTCTGAACATCCTTTGCCATGGGGATGTTTTCAGAAGATGATAAATTGAAAAGAGTAGATTAAACTAGGAGCTGAATCTTCAATAATTTCAGCAACTCTCAACACAAGCCCTTGAAATAAAGAAGCTTCTTTAACATTAAAACTAACTCCTATAACAGCATGAGCACTGAGAAATTTATGTCCAAAATTACCATGCAAACATAGGACCCTCAAACTGAGGTATATAAAATGAACACATATTGTTCTCCCTCTAGAAGACGTTCCCATTGAGAGCCCTTCCAGACAGCACAGTGTATGATCCTCCACCTGGATATGTGCAGGCAGATCCTGCTGCTAATGGGGAGCCCTATGGCGAATCTGTGGCTTCCTCTGGGCAGAAGTGTCTCTGTCCACCTGAAGCCTTTTCCGCAGCTGAGACCTCCATGAGTTTGAAGCCTGCCCTGTGAATTAGATTGCACTTCACAGAGGTGCTCCATCTACAACCTCCAAAGAGGAAACACAGAATTAATAACTTCAGCAAATGAGGAACAAAGTGTTAAGAGGGATCCAACAGGTGACACGGGTGACAACCATCTATTTCTCTAGCCTTGAGCCCATAAATGACGGGGGATCTCTCACTTGTGGGCCACATACAGCCCACAACATCACTTCACAGAGTTTGCAGGCACCTTACTTCTTTCTGCATTATTATGGGGTAGCACCATGGTGCAGAAAAAGTCAGCCAAGCCTATTTTCAAAGGCTCATTTAGCCCTCTACTGAAATAATCATAGAGTCATAGAATGGTTTGGGTTGAAAGGATCCTTAAAGATCATCTAGCTCCAGCCCCAAAATCTCTGCTAATGCCCTACTTTGAGATAACCCTCTAACATTTAGGGCTAATTAGTAACCCGTTCTACATAGAACCATCACATGAAATGCAATCACCAAATAATTATGCCAAAGAACAATTTGGCCAACCGGATAAATAATAGATCTTGTTCTACTTTATTATTTTTAAACACACAAGCTTACAATATAATTGCCAGTTGTATTTCTGGCTTTACACCTTTCTGAGGAAAACCAGCAAGGAACCAGTATTTCAGGCTGCAAACCCATGGAGACAGAGCCTGAGGAGACACTATCAAGAAGCAAGGATACCACAGTCACACACAGACAGGCACAACAGAGCTGAGGAAGGACTTTTGATCTTCAGTCCAAGCTGGTCCATGGCCAAGAACCTTCTGCTTTTCTAGAGGAGGTGATGAGTCTCCCCTCAGTACAAAAAACACCCTCACAATCCACCCTCATGTCACAGCCTCTTGAAAAAGGCAACACTCCTCCCTCATTTTTCTCACTTTAATCTCCACTCTTTGAAAACCCAACACTTGCACTACTGCAGTTTCTTATTCATGGTACCATTTACTTTCTCAGCCTTCATTTCACCAGAGTAAGGTCGGCACCATGTTCTAGCACTGAGCCCACACTCAGAGTCAAGGCCAGATTAAGGCACTGATATACACAACAATATCCACATGTATGTACAGAAAGCCTGAGACAGTTGCCCAGAAGGGGTAAAATACCTTAGCTTATCTCAAATAATGTTAAATCCTGGACTGTCTTCTCTGGAAGTCCAGCCAACAGCATTTTCCAGAAGACTTGTACTTTGACTAATTATCTTCTAACTTTACTAATTTTACTTCTAAGTAATCACTCTCTGAGGGAAATAAGACATTTCTGCTGCTTTGTCCCAAAAGCAAGCTTCTCCATGTAGCAGAAAGCTCCTCAGGAAAATCATCTTGCTTTATCACTGTTTCTGCAGATTTCTGGAAGGGAATAGAAGCAGACAAGGAGCCATGGGCTAAAGAGTGCTGTGACATGCCAGAAACACCAGGTACCTTCTCCTGATGCTTTGCTAAATTTGTTGTTGACCCTAAGGCCAAAGCTTTGAACCAGAAAATCACTGAGGTCACTGAAACACAATGAATCATCTTCATAGTCCCTGTTCCAAATCAATGGCAAGAACTGGACTCTCCAAAACGATGTTTTATCCTCAGAATCATTAAAAATTTTAAATCAGTTTTCTGAACTTTTAAAGATTTATTTTCCAAAATGCTTTTCTTTCTTTAAAAAATTTTTGACTCAGAGAGAATGTGGAAAGCACTCAGCTGAGCAGCATCAGGACAACATACATTAATTTGAAGAACTGCATCAAACTGAATGGAAGGCATGGCCAGAAAAAACAAATCAAAGCAAAAATCCTAAAGTCTGAACAAACTGGACTTTGCAGCAAATAATCAGGAATTTTTGCTGTTGTGTCACTACTTTCTACCTCTTTGGAGTCAGTAAGTCTTTTGCACAGGTCAGAATCAGGCTAAGACTTCTGTTTAGCTGAGATTTTACACACTTGCTGAAGTGATTAGTTTAAGCACTGCCTAAGATCTTGAGTAAGTTTGTAAAACTCAGTCATCACGTGTCTTTAACGTGAGCTCAGACTGGGAACACGAAGTCCAAGACTGCATTCACAGAAATGGAATCGGTTCACTCCTGAACATGGAGAGACCATTCAGTCTGCATTTTAGCACCGGCCTGACTTCATGATTTCTGAAATCAATGGGAGCATCATGGACAGCTTTAAAATGTTCCTGGTTGCTGTCAACACTAAGCCTTCAGGAAAACATTCAAGGGATAACTCTACAGCCTTTTACAGGCAGATAATAAGCTTACTCTGCCAAAGGTACAAGCTGACGCTTGGTTGTATTAACTCAGTGCAGAGTCAGTATATGCAGACTCTCAGACGACTTACTTACCTCAGTTTCAGAAACATGATGACTAGAGCTACAGGGCTTCCAGTTTGCTAACAGTACAGTTAGAGCAAGCTTACACTTGTCTGGAAAGACTACAGGGACTACTTCAAGAAAGGATGCAGTTACACCTGAAAACCTATGCAGTTGCACCTGCAAGCCTTGGATAACTTTATTCTTTCTCTCTCAAAACATAGCTATAGTGGCAGAACTGCAATTCTGATTTGTCACAGTAAAGGCACTGATAAACTTAAAAGTGATGCTAGAAGACCTCATGAATCAGGTATTAGTCCTGCAAAATGCATGTGTTTATGCACCATAAGTGTTCCCAGCAATTCTAATAGCGATTTCAGTGTGTTTGCGGAACTGTGCTTCAGAATTCTGGAGAAAAGGGTTTGTCACAACACCATGTACAGCCATTTCTTGCCTTTTTTTTCTTCTGTTGCTGTCTCTAATAATGTATATGAAAGATGATAAAATATTTTTATCATAAGTGAACAACAGACAATCAAGTCAATCATTTTACTAACTAGGACAATAAGAAAAGAACAAAACTTAAAGGCCAAGAACACATAAGTCTGAATTTCACCAAAAAGCAATTAATTTTTTGGTGAAAAAAAAAAAACCATCTGTATTAAATATTTAGGAGTAGGTGGGCCTAAGCAGGATTAAAGGCAAAAAAGAATTAGTAGACAACTCATTTTTTGTAAAAAATAATGTGAAATCTAACTCATCTTAACATGTTCCTGGTCCCAATTGGGCTCAGTTTCTTTCATCAACAATTCAGCCTGAACCCAATACCTGCATGTGAGCCCTTGGTTAAGGTCAAATACCTATATTACACTGCCCTTCAAGCAATATTGAATCAGTAAAGTATCTTTTCAGCTACAGTTATATTAGATATAGCTATTGACTTCCTTCTTTTTTATTGCACTATAAAACATGCTGTAGTGAAAATAAAGGTTTACTTTGCAACAGAGAATTCACAGACATCTATTACTGCTGACTCTTCAAATCCTTGGACATGTGTCTTGCTGCCTGTGTTGATTGAGATATTCTGAAAACCAATTAACTGCCCTTCAACCAGCCTCTGACTGGTGTAATTAGTGCAGTGTGTTTCATGTATCTGTGTACAGTAGATGCTGAAATATTTGTCTGTGTTCCTTTGTGTATAACCAAACTATTAAAAAAGGTTAGGTTTCTTTCTTTCCTGTTTTCAGAAAACAGGCAGAAAGCTGCCATCCTCACAGAGGCTTCAGGAGTTGGCTGCCTCCTTTTGATTTTGAAGATAATAGTGTCTCATCTTGATTCATCCCGCTTTAACAACTGAAGATCCAAGTGTTCTTTTGCCAAATACTGAGGTAGCTTTGAGACTGATGTAGCATCAGGAACAAGCAATTGTATCCACTTTTATAAGCCTCAGGTAGGTTTGACAAAAGAAATGTTCTGTGATCCTCAAACAAATAATCAGTGGCAAAAACAGGTTCAGATTTTAAAATTCCACCTTGTTCATAAAGTGCTCTACAAAAGAAATTCAGACCCCTGAATGACACCTAAACTGCAGAAAGATCCCTTTTACACTCAGCCATCTCATCTCTGGTTTCAACATCCCAACACTGTCATGCAAACTCCCCTGAGAAAATCTGTGGCCAAATTAAAAAAAAAAAGAAATTCCAATTAATAAAAACCAGCACTACTACCAAGGGGGTATAGAAGGAAGAAAGACGTTCCATAGTATTTAGCGTCTGAAAACATTCAAACAGAGGCAGGTCAGACAAGCCTATATTTTCTCCACAGACATTTACTTGCCTGGATGCTGCAGATCCAAGCAGCATCTCAGATTGCTATGAAAATAGATGTTGATAGTATTTGTGTACCTAGATCACAAATGGCTTTCATTGCCTACCTGTCATGGAGGAAGCTACAGGCCTGATGACCAAGATGTATCACAAAAGTACATATTGATGGTTCCTATCAGGGAAGGAAGAATCAGATTTGCTTCTCCGCTGAGTGATATGTGGTGAGGTCTATCCACAAAATACGAAGAGCCTCCCAGTGCTCTTGTTGTATGCTAGGGTCACTGAAGAGCTAGGAACATTTATGCAGAGATCCAGGCCTAATTGCAGGAGACCCCCTAATAACAGTCAAGGAAACAACATAGGAAGTGGGAAACCTGAAACATGCTCCCAGGGTATCCCTAGGGCAGAGGAACAAAAGTAATGTAACCATTTTAGACCTAGGAATTCATCACCAGTCTGGTCTCCAGCAAAGTCAGAGTGAGAACTGGTCAAGAGGACACTGGTGTAAAGGTATCCAGGCTGTACAGGGGATTAAATCTTTGCACGCTTCTAATGTTTTACTGAAGAGTTCTCCTTCGTTTGGAAGCAGGACAAGGAGATGTGAAGCACTGGAGTATGGTCTCATCTTTTGTAGTAAATCTAGCAATCGTGAAGTAGCATTGAAATGACGTCCCTGAAAACTGCCGTCTTTTGCTTACAGAACTGGTGCAGAAGGTTCAGTGGCAATAGGGGCTCTTGGGTCACCTCTCTAGGGGCAGCAGACCTTACACTCTGCCTACATTTATGAAGATAGTAATTGAAAACCAAGCAAAGCAGAGCCAGACTGTAGCATTGTACAAACATAGCAGTCAAGCAATCCCCAAGAGCTTGCCGTCTAAATAGACAACACAGATGCAGGGGCAAGGATAAGGCACACAAGCAGAGCAAATGACATAATAACAGCAAATGGCCGCTATCGGTTCCACAGTTAGATCCCAAGCTTATTTTATTTTTATCCCTTTCTTTGAGGGTGGGAGGATGTCCAAAGAAATAATTGAAAAGGAAGGGAGGAGGCTAAGGTGGAGGAAGGCAGAAGAAATTTCATGCTGAAATAACTAACCCAGGTTGTAGCTATCCCTTCATGATATGGCCAAGCTCATCAGGAGTCACAGCAAACACCACTGCAGTTTACGACAGCCCCAAAAGCTGCAGTGACACAGGCTGGGCAGGGAGGGAGAAGATAAGAGTGGGACATTTGAATTAAGAGCTAAAGCCATGCATGGGTCCAAATCTCAACCTTTCCATGGAATTTGTGAGTAAATCAGGCAGGCTCACCCATTTCCCTTTCTGTCCTCTGGACTGTCTCTTTGAAATCAGACAGGCACTTCATATGTGTGTGTGTATGCTGGTATACACAGCAACTCTTCCAGTGCTGCAAAAATTATATAATTTAACCATATAACAGTTGTTAATTTACAGTAAACTATCAAAGTTAGACCAGGCAGGGTGTCATCTTTAGAATACTGTCACTCATGTATTGAAGTGGCTGGGACCAGACATCATCCCTGGTGAGAGCCAGGTATGAGAGGTACTACTACACACTCTCAAGAAATCCCTCTATCCTTACAGTGGGCCATGCTCTCAGATGCAAACACTTGCCTGCTGGATTGTGCTCCAGAGAGGAATGTTTGTGTGAGAGGGAAATCGATACTGCAAAACAGCCTGAAACCAGGCTGCCATTTGTGTTTTGACAAGGCTTTGAGAACCTCATTGTATGGGGAAATTATAGCCTGGTGAAACAAAAACAGTGAGGAGAGCGAGAGAAATGCCAAAGATGACACATATTATGATCCTTCCACAGCTAAGTTTGCCATTTGTGTCTGTCACAATTTGAATCTACATTTGCATTTTAATTGTTCTGTGAAAACCTTTGCATTAGAACAAATCCAGAAGAAGCATGCATGAAACATGCATCCGCACATGGATACAGGTCTTGGGTGGATGCCTAATCTTCTCCAGTGGGAAGACGTTGCTGTAGGCAGAGTCTTTGAAAATGAAACTATCTCTTTCTCCACTCACCTCAGATAAGTCAAGAGGGGCCTTGCGGTAGGAACTGCAGATGAGCATTCACCTGCTCAGGAAACGAAAAACTTTATATCTATCAAAGATATCTAAACAGGGATTTTAGGGGCCTGATTCAGGTATCCACCTTTAAAGGTACATAATTACATATTTCCAGTTGAACCACAGCAATGCCAAAAGGCCCCAGTGTAGATCAGCAACCTCTCCTGCCAAGCGCTGTGTTAACAGGAGAGTCAGGTCTTGCCCCAAACAGTTTACAAGACAGGCAAAGGAAATAATCACCATCTTGTTTTTCTGGCATGAAACTGAGGCCCAAGGCCAAACAGAAGAGCTGACAACTGAAGCAAGATCACTCATTAAAAATGAATGCCAGGCCAACAACTTAAATCAAGGCACTCTCCTTCATTGAACATCAACTTGCTGATTACCAGCTCAAATTCATGCTCTATTTTCATTCCTTGACCAAAGAAGCTGCATTCAATGAAGTTTACGTAGGATATTTATCAGACTGGAGGCTGGAAGTGAAAACCCTGTGTCGTTTCTCTCAGTGTCTTCATAAGAGCACGTTCCTTTGCCTCTGCACCAAGCTTCATCCTCTCCACAAGAAGAGCATTTATTGTTTATTGGCAGCAACCATACGAACTGCTAGGATTAAGAGAAGCTTTTGCAAAAGGAAGTGCTTTGGGACATCCAGCCTTATTGCAGTGTTCAGTCCTGGGCTGCGGCACTTCAGGGACACCTACACTATGGGGACAGTATCCTGGAGACTCATTTTGCCTCACAAGCCAGACCACAGTGGCAGTAAGTCAACCTGGATCCACTCTGTTCAATAGAAATTACATCCAGCCTGAGTATGGGAGCATTGAGACCAATGGAAGATAATGATTTTTGCTTCAGTGAAACAGTGTTGACTTGCAGTTTGCTTAGTGGGTATGAATTTAATTGCTGTCAAACACAAAGGGATGTTTTACTAAGTCATAAACAGATAAGAAACTCTGACTTACAGCCTCCTAATTCTCACACTGCAAAACAGTTTAAGGGGGGTCCTTTAACAACAAAAAAAGAAGGTTCCCCTGGTCTTTAGGTATTCCTATCCACCGGGAGTGTCTTTGATGTGGGCAAGCAGTAATTCCTGGGACTTTGCAAGCTTCACTCAGTAACCCAGATCTGTAAAATGATTCCAATCAAGAGAAAAAGTCTTAAAAAAAAAATAATAACCTCATTTAAAAAAAGTAAGTCAAAGGGGGGCAGTTTTGCTTTTTAACTCAGATTCCTTACTGAAGTGGGTGAGAAGTAATCAGACAAATGGTTAAACCTGCAAAACCAAATCGGAGACAACCTTCACAAAGAGCAGGGTGGGAAGGCCCAGCAGGGAGATAGCTTCATTTGGCTCAGCACTTTTCAGAGCACTTCATCTGATCATGCCCTCAGCAAAAGAAGTGGGAGGGGGTTTTTTTAAATGCCTGTGGGACCTATTTGGGAGCTTGTATTCTTAACATACTTGAAAAACACTTGGGTCTTTAAAATACCACCCAGACAGACTGAAAAAATCAAAATCAAGTAAACTGTGGACAGAGAACAGTACCACCCCCATTAACCAGGCTACTGCCTGCCTTTAGGAAGAGAAGGAAAAAATGGCGCAGGGGGAGGGAAATTTGTGAAAAAGTCAGTTTTTATAACTCAGGGCTGCATCATCAGACAGGAAGAACTGCAGAAATTAGACACCCAGTATCAATTTAACTCTGCTCCTTTGTGTATCTCTAAATAAGGTATCTCTTTCTAGCCCTGTTAATTAGCACCCATCAGTTACTTAGCAGAAAAACATCTGTGTTTCTATTGCATATACCTCACCTCCACAGCAGGCTGTAAAGGGTTAAATGATATAGGACATAGTTTCCTTTTTGATATGATAACTAAGAGCTGCAATATAATTGCCTGATTTGCTCTATTTCATTAAGGCTCCTTTTCCTTCTACTTCAAAAGGTTAATGCCACTCATATTTCCTTTTTTTATTGTCTGGCTTCACATAATGCCATGGGACAAGACAAAATAAGCAGTTGCCTCAACAAACTATAATTCATCCCAGCAGAACAACGACTGGCTGTAATTCAGTCTATTTTTAAATCCAACACGTAATGAAAATCACTAAAAATAATACAATTCCCAGAGCCAAGACAATAGACCTAAAATGTGTAATAATTAGCACTCTGGCCCAAGTGCTTCAGGCTCTAAACAGTTTTATGACTGCGAGATCTGTTCTTAGCAATCAGCCCAGTCCATTGGTACCCACTTAACATCTTTATTATTGACATGTGTTTCTTGTACCATCTATGTTTAACCACAAGCTAAAAGCACCATATGCCCGTTTAGCAAAAATCTGTGCCTCCCAACTAGCTCCCCGCCAGTTCAGGACACTCAGAGATAACATAAATGAATTCATTGTCTAAAAAGGGAAAGTCTGGCAAAAAAAAGACAAGGAAACCGCCTTGGCATGATTTGACACATAACCATATTTATGTACCAAAGAAAGCAGGCTGTAGATCAAAAAACATCTAAAAAACATCCACCCTGGCCAGCTGCCTCCCCTCACCCATAAGCAGTGGCACACAGCGATTGATCTCCACTCCCTCTCTTTTACAGTAACATTCAGTGATCTTCAGTAAGACCCTCTGCACTGCGTAAGTTCAAAGCGTGTATTAGGGCATAATAAATACACAAAAAACATGCTGAATGATCCCTGACAGCCTGCCAAAAAAACCTGCAACTGCAGCAGTGCTTTTTCATAATCTGCATATGCTTTTTCCTTTAATTATTAGCTCACACAACGATCTGATACCTGCCAAATTTTTTAGTACCCACAGTTTTGCATCTTCAGAAATGGCTCTTTGGGGCTGAATGCATCATTTGGAAGCAAACATGCTCCAAAATAAAACAGACATTTTTCCTAGGGCATTTAAGTGAGTTTCAATGCTACTGCAATCGGCTGGGACTGAAATTCATTCAGGTCTTTGCTTTGATGGGCAAACAGGAGGATTTCTTTTCCAACCTCTTAGCTTAATTGAGTTAGCATGAAAGGATTGAAAAGCCCTGATATAGACGTAAAACAGCTAGTTAACATGCTGCGTCACTCTAGCCTGGCTACTTTTTACAGCCCAGCACTGCCAGGAGTCCCTGGCCCAAGCCCCTCTGCGCTCAAAACTGTACAAAAACAGAGGGGAAGGTCCCTGCCCCAGCCTAGAAAATCTTGATGAGAAATTTCAGTTGAATTGAAAAAAACACACTATTTGATATTTCAGGGTTACTTTTGCCTGTCAGTATCTGGCTGGAGGCTGGGAGCCCCCATGACATCTTATATTCCATGAGCCTCTTTTCTTTGACTGAGCGGGGCACAGCACCAAATCAAGGCTAAACACTTCCCTCTAACAGTACCACCACTACCATAAAATTAATGCAAGCATTTTCCACTTCCTTTCGCTCAGATAGAACTCATTGGCTTATGTGATGGGTTTACATGAGTAAAGAGCTTTGAGAATCCACATTGACAATCTGAATGCATTTGTTTAGGATGAGAGCGAGAAGAACAACATCACTGCTTACAAGACAGGTGAGTCTTTATGCATGCAAAAAGCCCACTGAGGTGGAGCCTTGCCTGCGTAAGAACATTGCCATCAAGTCCATTTAGAGAATAAACCAGATCTAGAAAAATAAGAACAGGGCAGAAATCAATGCAGTTTCCTTTCAGTGAGTCACGCCAACGACATTCACTTCAGCCCACTAGTTTATGTGTCCCACCACACAGTGTTTTATCAGTCTTATACCTGGCATGGACACCACCATTGCTGTGACACCATGAAGGCACTTCACACTGATTAGCTTTAGTCCTCACATTCCTCACTCCTCCCCAGTGAGGAAACAAAATACAACTATTGCTTCCTCAAAATACAAATACTGGCATGCTCAGGCAGACAGGTATGAGGCCCAAGAGTTCAAAGGCTCCTAAATGCTGGGGTCCCAAATATTAGCACAGTGGGAATCAAGAATCTTAATCTTTATAAGGATCTGGGCTTGCACCATGCACCCAAGGTGTTTCTGCAGCAGGCCAGGACATTGAACCTGTGTCTGCTGAGCCCCAGCCAACCCTCCAGCTACAACCCAGCCACATATTTTGAGGCTTGCATCTGTACAGAGGTGTCTATGCAGCTTAAGAGTAATTTGTATCCAGATTATTACAAAACATCCCTGGAGCTTCATACAAGTGAAATAAACTTTCTGCCTTATCTGAGCTTGACTACAGCTGTTGGGCTTTAATGTCCAATCTTTAGGCACCAGCTGAATTCACAACTGTTTCCAACACAGTCACCAAACCCTGACATTAAGGCTGTGGCCATGTTCAGATCTCCTAACCACTACATTGAAACTTTGTCATGTCAACCCTCAGAGGTCACTGAGCAAGCCTGCAAGTTCAGAGACTAGGACTGAGACAAGATGAGTTCCCTTCTCCTCACAGCATGTTCTCTGCTGCATCCATGTGAGTAGAGAAACATGAGGAATCAGTTGATGCCAATCTCAGCTCTCCTACTCTTGACCTCTTCCCACCTGCATCCTGTCTCCTGCCCGTCCTCAGAGCCAGCTGTGGAAACAGAGACCAGACTTGATTCCTAGAGAAGGGACCAGCTGCTGGTCTGGGCAGTACAACATGGGTGTCCCTGCTGCAGCTGCGTTGGTACAATAGAGAATATGGGCAGTTCAGGTGGCTCTGGTGGGGTAAGGACTGCCTTCATGGTGAACACGAGTAGGTCAGCATGCCTCCAATATGCAGTAAAAGGCTCTGAGGGCCTCATTGAACAGTGAGGGTAACAAGAACCCAAGGAGGACAGGGCAAAGTGCTGAGTAGCTGGTCATTAAAGGAGCATGGATTACCTTGAACACCCAGCAAGGTGGGTCCCAGGGAAGAAATACTTAGAGGCTGTTACTGACATGAAGTGGATGAACTGAAACTATTCAAACAATTCTAGATACTGTTAACCAAAAATGACATTGAAAATGTTGCCCTCTTTCCAAAATTCACCTACAGGCAGCTTGGCCAGAAATACGACAATTCCTGGTTTTCATGCGCATGGGTATGAGCTTTCTAGAAAAAGAAAAAAGGCTCATAATAAATATTTATTCTGTGATAAAGCCAAACTGGACTTGTATTACAACAGATGTAGTATCAAGCAATGCAGTATCTAGGTCCTCTGCTTGAGCTGGAACTTTGGGATTGACACAGCTTTACTGGGTTGTGATTCGTGGGCTGAAATTAAAAATGACAAGATAAGAGTCTATTCTTCCAGATGTAAGTAGGGCTACACAAGCACACAGTAAAAGCGTTTTGACTTTTAGATCAGATTTACAGTCATTAAGACTTTGTACTTGGGTTCTGCCTACAGCAAACCGCAGCTTGACAAAAAAGGATTTTTAAATCAGTGAGTGCCAAGCCAATGATTTCCTCTTTGTGGAGCTGCATAAACAAGAAGATGTATGAAATGATGAAGCAGAATTTGGGTACCTTGAGACTGTCTGAGTATTGCTAATTGATTATTTTTAACATTTCAAGCTTTTATGTTTGTCCAGTGATAAATAGTTGCTTTTCAATATTTTTAGCTTTTACGTCAAAATGCCAAGTACACATTGTTTTTTGATAGAATTTAGAGATGAACGTAGATTATTCTGCTTTTTCATTATTTGCCTTTCATGATCTGTAGTCTTAAGAAAATAATCCCCTCTGTACTTGAATCTAAGACCTGGCTTTTCTCCTGTGAATAGAAAGAGCATGCTTGCAGTTTGGTTAAACAGTTAACTGAGCACTGAAAAAGAAAAGACAAAGAAGAACAAGCTGAAAAAGGAAAAAGAAGCTGTAAACACAACTCCCCCCTTCTGACATCCCATAACTAATATTTCAACAGTAATGAAAAACAGAAGTGATGCAATTTTTAGGAAATCCGTCCGGGAAGCTGGAAAACAAGACTGATTTCCTGTATGACCTTGGCCAGTTATTTAGGGCCATGTTCAGGCCACCAACCAGAAAAGCCTAAAATTAGGCATCATGAATCCTATGACGTTCAAGCAGTTCAGGCCACCTGTTGTGTACTGAAGACTCCCAAAATGATGGATGGAGAGAAGCAGTCACGTCACTGAGGTTAGGCAGCTGTAGTCACAGTGGGGAGCAATAGGGCAGTGCACCCACCTTGGGTGTTGTGATTTCTCCCAGTGACTTTAGGCAGGAGCTGTGGTGTAGCAAGGAGAACGTGACACCTTCTTTCCTCCAACGCAGACAAAACACCGTTTCCTATCTTGCTTAGGCATTATAAAGATTAAAGTTTTGGTGGTTTGGTGCCTGGGTGTCAGTGACAAAGGTCAGGTAAATAATTGGGAGGCACGGGCTGTAAGTTGAGGTAGTATCTTTCATTAGACCGACCGCTAGAGATAAATGCCTGTACAGATAGGAGGCCATGGGACCATAAAGATCCCAGAGCCTCCAGTACTCAGCTTGCTTTCACCCTCAGGGATGGAATCGCAGAGCCCAGCGGATGGTGAGGAAGTCGCAAACAAAAGAAAATTTATATTTTGCTACACGATATCCATCTTATTGTCCCTGCTCCTTGTGAGAACAACCAGCATAGGATGCTTAAAAATTTTGCTAAAAATGCCAATAGAAGGTAGGATTGTCACCTTGTACAAATAAAAAGACATTCTGTGCATTTAGTTTTCCTGTTTGAATTGTTTCTTAACCTCAGCAGCTATAGGAAAGGTGACAAGAGGAGAGGAGTCTACTCCATTAGCTCCAACCCCAGACCTCTCCACAGAGCTCACAGCATGGTGCTCGATCACACTGCTTGTTAGCTGGGTCATTTGTTTATTAATAATGGCACCCACTTTAAGTCCTAGACTGCTTGTTAGCTGTGTGCAGCAGCAATAAAGAGTTCCATTCTGCACTAAATCAACTCTATTACTCTATTTAAATGGTATTTTTGGTGTTGTAGAGCCACAGTGATTGTCCACATAATATTCAGATTTCTCCCAAACCCTTTACCTTGCTCTCCAAATTATGTGTCAGAGGAGAATTTCTCAGCGAGCTTTCTTTGCACGGCCACGGAGGACCAGCAGCATATCTGGGATAAAACACACCCACTGACTGCGGGGGTTTGCTTCATTTTGTCTGGTGTGTCCCTTTCCCACAAAGGCTGTAATAACCAAGGCTGCCTCCTTAAAAGTGTGAAACTTGCTGGTGTGTCCAGTGGAAATATTAGTCAGGGGAAAGCCCTAGGGGAGCCTTAACCCACCCTTCCTCTGACCCAGCAGTGCTGGCTGGTACCTGCAAGCTCCATGTCACGCAGCCGGGAGCAGTCGCCTTCCCCCATCAGCCGCACCATTCCCATTCCCGATCCTGATGTTGCTGAGCATCTGTCTGCATGCATTTCACTCCTCCTGATTTTTCTGTGATAGCAGCTTTCTCTTAAGCTTTCATCTGAAACCTTGTGCCTCTCTCAGGGTCAGGATGATGTTGGCATCATGCATGATTTTGTCTGACTGGAAAGCCTGAGATGCCCAACATCAATCAAACAACTTCTTGTGCCTGGCACTGTAACAGCAACCAAGTCCTTGCCCTGACAAGGGGTCTGTCTGAATGCACAAGATAGGCAGAGGGATATACATAACACGGTAAAATCAGCATTCCTGGCTTTCACAGCAAGGCAATGGCTAAGCCAGCAATAGAGCCAGCCTCCTGCTCAGACCAATGCCTGACCCCTGGACCAGCCAACAACAGCTCATAACATAACATGGGGAAGCTGCTTTGGATTCCAAATTAGCCCTGTAAGAATGACTTGACAAGCACTACAGAATACCAGCAAAAGACATTTTTATGGAGGCATTTGTTTACTTTAATCGAGCAAACAATTTAATTAGATTTTCCTCACACATCAGATAAATAGCATTTTGCTCTGTCCTGTTCGGTATCTTGTGAATGATTCTTAGATGTGGTTTCCCCAAAGTCATTCCTTAAATTGGAATGATTAACCACAGCCAGGGTATTTTTGCTTGTGTACTAAATGTCAAACTAAAGGCAAAAATAAAATTAAAATTATAATGCCATTTTGTGCAGGCTCCAAATTCAACCAGTTGGAATAATCTCAACACCCATGAATGCGACCATTTTTCTCTTCAGTCAGTCAAAGCAGATATCTTCGTCTGCTTTGCTTGTAGCACAGAAGCAGAGGTACCTCGGTTGTGCTGTACGCCATGGCTCCCGAAGCCTGCAACCTCTCCCATCATGAGCCGTGGAGCACGGTACTGTAAGTCCCTCGGGATATATCGCTGATCAGAAAGATCAAATTGTACATAGCAGAACAAAATGAAAGAGGTGTAATTCACTTCAAGAGCAGCATTGGCTTCCCGCGCTTCCTCCCTTTGTGCCTTATTGAGCCTTGGGGAGAAAGGAATTAAGAAGCGAGTGGAGCAATTGCTGAGACATAAAAGCATTGAGGCCAAAAATTAGGGAAAGATTCAGACCTATGGAGATGCCAAGCTTTTTCCCCTCATTGAGTCAACCCCTTCAGGACCACTTATAAGGACAGGAAATCTCTGTTTGCATTTGCCACTTCATAGCACCAAAAGGGAGAGGGACAGTGTCTGGTTTCAGTGATATGCACTCAGCACTGCATAGCAATATCAGATCCCGTGCATGAGCAGCAAGGCTGGTACGACAGCACGTGCAGAAGAACGAGAGGAAATCTCCCTCATGGGGCAGCTTGGGCATCCAGCAGTTTAATTTGACCTCTTTACCTACATGATTCAAGGAAGAAGGAGCAACCCTTGACCAATCATCTCCTTCCCCCATCTACATGGATTTGGATGCAGTCTTCTGGCAGTAATGCAAGTTAAGCAGCAGCTCTCCAGTGAAGCAGAATCCATGGAAAAGGCTCTATTAGTGTCAGCTTTTCTGGAAGCTGGCTTTTGATAATTCCTATAACTCAAAAATTTAAATGACGAATGACTTCTTTTACATCAACCTCAAGTTCAATCGTGTTAGTTGGATATACAAAGCAGAGACAGATTTTTTCACTATCTTGCCAGTACAAATTGACTCCTAGCCTGGCATTGAGAAAGTTGGGCTGAAGTTTTGAGGCATCAGATCACTTCTCAGTGACTGGAAAGCTAGAAATATACAAGCAAGGAAAAAAAAAAAAAAAAAACAGATACAGCAGCAGCATGTAAACAGTACATGTAAAACCACTGGAAACAAACCTTTCTTATCAACTTAATTTGCAAGACTCAGAGAAGAGTTTCTGACCTCCTCTACTTTTTATGTTTTAATAATACTGTAAAATTGTAAATAACCTGCAGTAATGATCTGGGGCTGTTTACCACATTCAGAAAGGTGGGACAAAATAGTATCTCAACAAAAAAGGTGCACAGTAATCCTGACTTAGTTGTTTCTGAAAGTTTTTGTCATTTTAGCTGCTCCAAGGTATATTCCAAAATGTACATTTGTCTTTAATCTTTAACTAAGCCAGTTTTGTATGGAGAGTTAATTTGGGGAACCAAAATGCAACACAGATAGTCTGGGACACAAAATCCTTTTTCATGTTTCTTGAACTAATTTACTGCCAGAGGAGATCAACTGGCACTTAGTATGTTCTGAAACTAAGAAGAACAATCTTGGAATAACCACACACTCAATACAGAAGAGATCTGAGGAAGAGTCTGTGTACCTGGAAGTTTATTTGAGATATGATTTCCCAAATATATCAGTTGGTGTAATAAGGACAGCGCTTCCTCTTACAGGCTTCTTCTCAGATACTTGGCCCATCATAACTGCAACCATCATTTCTATTGCAATAAGGGAGATAGCTCTGATCATTATAACTGACATTTCACATTTTGAATGCTGAGTAGGGGTTTTAGCCAGCAAAAGTCACACTTTTCTTTGGAACCCTTTCAATTTTGTGTTCTTTCATTTTAAACAATTTATTCTTCCTATCAGCTGCTTGCTATTCAAAGACAGTTTAAGGCAAGCCACTCCAAGACAGGTCAGAATCTGAACTTTTCCACTGACATTTAAATCCTAACCATAAAATTATTGCCGTTTTTCAGATGCTCTCAACAACTAAGCTCACATTTGTCTCAGTACCTATTGTATCATTGCATTATTTAAAATACAAATGGTTCCTCATTTTATGAATCACTAGCCCAGGAACATACATCGCTCCTCTGACGAAATGAGAAATTTTCAGCACCACACTCTGACAGCTGACACACAGTAATCTATCATGGAAGCTGCAGAAAAAAGAACTCTGCCCAAAGAGCATGGGTGTATAGCCATCATCTTGTGTCAGCATAACAAGTCAGTTTTACTATATGGGGTAGCATTGAGTCCCTATAGTATCCCTTAGCCTTCAGGCAGAGCTGTCAGCATTTTACTCTTCTGAAAGTTCCCATCGCTATGTCATTTAAACACCAGGAACAATATTGGTACTAGGGAACAATGGACCTACATACAAAATAAGGCATATTGCATGAAAAAATATCAAGCAGTCATACACCTCAAAGATTTCAAAATTACTTGTTTCAATGAAATAAATATCCCTTTCTTTCAAGACAGCCCAATGAAGACTTCAGCTCATTATGCAGCTACAGGAAAGAAAAAAAAAGATAAAAAAAAAAAAAAAACATTGACTAGACATTGCAAGCATGTGGAACAGCATAAAGAGTAGTGCAAGACACACAATGCATAATAAACCAATTGCATAGCTGTTCCTGGAACAGGGTATGCAGTGTTTGTTACAGCACTTCAAAAGGGAACTCCTGAATTGTAGGGATCAAAGGAGGATAACAAAATACAGATTTGATAAAGACAGGGATTGCTTATCTTTAGGAGGGTAAATCAGAGGGGCACATGAGCAAAATATAGAGTAATGAATAGTCCAGAGAAAGTAGACCAAGAGTTTCAGTTTTTTCCCAGGTCTACTTTTGTTCTAGAACAGTTCAGAAAGGTGACCCAATATTTGCTCCAGCCCTGAAATGATCTATGGCCCTCTAGTTCATATGCTATTGGCCTATAAGAACATGGGTATATATCCATCTACCTCAGAAATTAAAGAAAATTCAAAGACAGAGGATATTCTTTAATGAATAAGAACACTCAAAATGATAAAAAACAGCACAGAATTAATCTGGGAGTATATATGAACCTCTGCTCCAAGCTTCAAGCCAAACTCTATTTGCAAGGCATCAGGATGAAGAATGAAATGATGGAAGATTACTCTTTGACCTGTATACGCTTGGTAGATATCGTGTATGAGCATCGCTCCTTTCTCCATTATCCTGTCAAAGCGCCGAACTGCAAGGTGCAGCTCCACGGCCTCTGAGCTGCGTGTGGATTCCCTCCTTGGTCAGGAGCATCCTTCCTCAGAGCTGGGTATTCAATCACACAGGTGAGTATGAGTCCAACTCTCCAGGAACTGACTTTATGGTTCAAAAAAAACCCCACACCTCTCAGCTGGGGAAAGCCTCCATATATTTCCCTTTTGATTGGGCAGAAAGCAGGGGTTCCTCAGAGGGCAATGCAGAGCAAAAGCCGAACTCCAGAGCTTTGAATTACTCGCTGAAGGAGGTTCTCTATTAACTACAGAGGCACCCTAAGGAGATTGAACTGGGAGGCTGGATGCTAAGAGCATAGTGAGATTCCGCTCAGTGTCTACACACTGCAACTATGCTTAGAGTAATTATTTTTTTAATAGGTTGCTCAAAACCTTCATACCAAGTTCTAGTCACCTTTGTACTTGAAATTAGAAATTTCAATCTGCAACTTGTTAACAACTTTAAAAGCAGTACAATAAAGCTTACACTTCAAAACATAAGTCAGGGCAATGATTAACAGAATTAATCCCACCAACATGAAACTAAACAGACAGCAGCATGCTATAAAGCTGTGTAGATGAAACTTCTTGAGCAGAAATTAATAAAGTGAAAATAAACTTCCAGGGCTTAATGCTTCTTTTATTTACAAATGTATAGTTCAGAAGTAACTCAAATCAAGCCAGCAGAGTAATGCAGCAGAAGGTGAATGATCACACCACAGACCAAAACAATGTATGGAGAATTAAAAGAAAAAAATATCATAATGACAAAGTCACAAAACCAAAAGTGGACATGTGATAGATAAACCTTTTGCATATATATTTTAGTGACTAAATACTAACAGAGTAGAGGAGTATCACTTACAGAAATGCAGACTTGTGTACCCCCACAAAAGACCTTAGAGATTTGTATATGTTTGATGGATTTCCCCCATATCACGTACATTCATTCATTCTTTCTCTATTAAAAATCTCCAATAAACAATATCCCCTGAGTTGATGGGAACAACACAAAGGGAGCATATTGCCACAGATGACAGTGAGACAGAATTGATCTAGACAGATTTATTCCCAGGTTTAGTAAGAAATTCACAATTACTGCAAAAAGAAAGGAGAGAAAAATTACTTTTGCTTGGGGCAGTTCATGGCTACTGCACTAGCCCTTGCCTCTTAAT
This sequence comes from Harpia harpyja, assembly GCF_026419915.1. Lineage (NCBI taxonomy): Eukaryota > Metazoa > Chordata > Aves > Accipitriformes > Accipitridae > Harpia > Harpia harpyja. Next base: position 68,379,418 of record NC_068944.1, read on the forward strand.
CACTTGCTGCAGCGAAGCAACAATCAATACAGTGTAAAAGAGATCACAGAGGGCCTGAACCAGGTCTCACTAAAATCAGTGGTGGAAAAAGAAGCCTTCCCCAGGGGAAGTTCTCCGAGAGCCACAGCACAGGACTGCAGCCCGAGAGCCGAGACCAAGGTGACTTTGAGCCACAGTCGTACTCTCCAATTAAGGTGCTTCAGAGGGCTGAGACAGGTCCTCAGGGAATGCATCCGAGTCAGGACAACATCCCCAGGTCACTGCAGAAGCATTCCACTGCAAGTCTTGCTTTAGCCTTGCCTCACTGCACTGCTTCCCTGACTGTCCTCCCTGCACCAGGCTCCATAGAGAGCACTCAGAAGACAATCGTGGGGTGTCCTTCCATGGTGCTTCCATAGCAGGGCAGAGAAAAGACCAAGCTGAGGTATCTGAGGCTCTGTGCTGCTGGGTCTCAGCCCCAGCCTAGCAGAGATGGAGCAGAGGCAGAAGGCTTCACACTGTTCAGAGACAGTAGAGTGTTATAGGAGGGAAGAGGGCTGACCCAGGACCACAACATTACTCCAGAGGACCTTTGGTCATTATTTCTTTGCCATGGGATCTCTGTATAACCTAGTGACAGTCATTTTGTTTCCTTGTGCCTCATTTCTACAGAAAGTGTACTACTACATCGTTGTCTTTGGGGAGTGGAGGGGTGGGACAGGGGTTGACCACTAGCTGTCTTAAACTGTGAGCTCCTAGGATTGCAATATGAGAAGAATGTCAGGGTTCTATGAAAATTGCAGGTAAGACCCACTGGAAATTTTGTCTTTATTATTTTATTGCAAACAAAAAAAAAAGAGAGAAGTTTTTTCCTGAAATTCTGTCACTAGACCAAACTAAAGTATGTACTCTGGCTTCTCTCCAAGGCTGATTATAAACCTGGATCTGCAATATAATTAAAAAATGAAATAATTACAAGGCTTAGAGGTGAAGAAAGGATTTTTAATGTTCCACACCCAGCTTTGCTCCTGATGCCTCACTGACTTCAGGCAACAAACCAAAACCAGCTTAAACTTCATCTAAGTTTCACATCTGGAGGCATCAAGTCAGTAGGAGTGTTCTTGTAAAGTCAGACTAAATGTCCATCTAATCCAATATTGGATTGTACTTCCAACTTCCACAGTACTTCCAGCTGTGGTCAGATGCCTAGGTGAAGGGTGTAAGAGTCAAGCAAGGATGTAAATTTTACTTTGCTCTATATAGCTCAGTCTCTAACAGTCTATGGTTCATGAACTTGCTCAGCAGTGGAGGTATCTTTGCATGTAATAAACCTCAGTGCATCTTTCTTTCATAAATTTATGTAATCATTTTTAGGCCTATGTAAACATTTTAGTCCCCAAACCCCTTCTGCCATTGGGCTTTTTAGGTGCTGCTTAAACAGAAGCCACTTCATAGTTTTGATCACCCCCATTGTCCAGTCTCTCCTTGCTTTCCAGTTCTATTGTATCATTTTAGTGATGGGAATACCAAAAATGCACTTTGTTCTCATGAGGCTGCATACTCCACACAAAATATTTTATTCTCTATTGTCCTTCTAAAAATTTGTAACATACAGCTTTGGTTTCTAATGAACATTAGGTTGATTTTTTTCATAGAGTTCTTGGAGTTTTTTCTCTCAAGTTCTTGGTTATAACCCCAAGATCTCGTTCCTGATGAGCAGTGTCTACTCCATAGCCTGTTCTTCATAAGTTTTTCTCCAGGTGTGTTATTCTATATTTGTTCTTTTATGTCCAGTATCATGAGAGTTTTCCTAAATTCTTTACAATGAGCTTTCAGTTTACAACTCTTAATAGTTTAGTATTATGAGTGAACTTTGTCATCTTACTATTTACATCCTTTCCTAAACCAGCTATGAAAATACTGAACTCTGCATGCCGACCATGAATGTCTATGGGACACCAGTGAGGCTTTCCACCATTGACAAAACTGACAGCTTAATCCTACCCTTTTTTCTTGTGCCTTTTAACCGCTCTTTCATCTATGCAAGGACCTTTCCTTTTATCCTGTTGCAGCTCAGTTTCTTTAAAAGTCTTTGATGAAAAACCTTGTCAAGGGCCTTCTAGAAACCCAAGTATTGCCTGGATCTCCCTTGTCTACTTGGTTATTGACTCCTTCAAAGGACAGATTTATGATGCACAACTCTATGAATGCCACAGGGACTCTTCCCCAATATATCATATTTACCCACATGCCTGCTAATGTTACACTTTATTATAGTTTCTATCATCTTGCCTAGTGTGGATGTTTGATTTACTGGCCTGTAGTTCCCCAGGTTTTCCCTCACATCTTCTACTTTCCATTCCACTGACACCAAAATAGTTTTATGCCCAAGATTCAACTAATAACCAGTCACAAGGTGTCAGGCAGAATCACAGAATCACAGACTATCTCAGGTTGGAAGGGACCCATAAGGATCATCGAGTCCAACTCCCTGCTCCTTGCAGAACTTAGAGCAGAGCAGATATAGCTGGGCCACTTATTTCAGGTTATTCTCACATTCACCTCATTTTATTTCATTGATTTCAGCAAGGCAAAGACCAAGCCATTTTTTGACGAAAATCATTAAGTTTTTTAAATATGTAGGAACCAAAACAAAACAGCATGGGAGCAAACATCCTTTTTTCTCGTGTTATTCTGATGTTATTCCCATTGAAATCAGCAGAGAAATCACCTGCAATCGCACTGGTGAAGAATCAGTCCCTACCTGCTGGTACAAGGAAACACTTGCTGCAGAAGGTGCCCCCCGAATTGAGAGGTTGTGCACCTTCCTACACATACAGGCCAAATTTAGTTCCTGAAGTCAGTGCCTGCTTTCAACCTAAATAAATGTGTCTCTGTCTTGAGATCAGTAACCAACTGCACTTGCAGCTTTGTTTCACATTCTCTGCTTAAACAGCTGTGGTGGTTTAGGATATTCTTGTTCCTGAGCCGTTTGTCACTGCCCTGTACAGCGCTACAGGAACACATGCCCATGCACCTCTGCTACTGCTGCCCAACACCCAGCAGTTTAATGCAAACCCACTTTTTCAGCGTGCTAAGCTCATACAAGAGACCACGAGCTGGAGCATGGCAGGCTTTCTCTTGCTATCATGGGGGCAATGACATCCAGAGAATATGCGGATGTTGTGGGGAGGGTCATAGCTTCCTAAAACAACTACAGCAAGTTTTTCCAGAAGTCATCTTGCAGATGGCCTCAGTGCTGAAAAAATCAGCCCTCCTTGGCTTTGCTATTGAAATAAAGATCCTGGTGCTTGTCCTAATGGTTCATAAACTGCACAGTAGGACCAGGGAAAGGTCATCATAGTATTGCATGTGTGTCCTGGTTTCAGCAGGTTTGGGAGAAGCAGGAGAAAGAAGCACCTATATGATGCCCTCCATGCCCTGTGCTTATCCCTGGATTTGAAAGGGATGACACAGCTCTGCCCACACTGTAAAGGCAGAGAACCCATTTCACTCCACATCTACTCTGAGATGATTTTTATGTACTATTCACTGTACTATTACTATTTACTTTTACTAAAAACTCCACTGATGGATACCCAGGGAAAGAGGCAGTTACAGAAACAGCTTTGCCTTCTAGCAGCATTTCAGCATCCTTTATAAACCAACAATACCCAGCATAAGCCAGGTATTTTTACACTTGTTTTTCAGTCTCTCTTTACACTGCAGAAATAGAATTGTTACTACAACTTTACAAGCTGAGACCTGTAGAACCAATAGAACAACAGAAATGTAAACTATTTTTTTCATAACAATGTCTTTGTTGGATTTCTTTGTGATGAAATAGCAGTCTGCAAATTTTCAGGAAAGTTCTGTTCTTCAAAAAAAGAGAGTGAGGGGTTATTTCCAAATGGGACTTATGGAACAATTGAGAATTATGGGAACTATTTTCTAAGTGGATTTGCTTAGAGGTACTGATGAGAAGAGAACTACAAATCCGATACCAACTCACCCTATTGAAAATCAGACTGGGAGTGTAAGTCTACAAGATCGTCTCCTAGTGTGTTTAATGCATTTTGATGCTTTCTGCTAAGACAGATAGCATACTAAACAGATCCAAAGTGTTCTTCACTGCAACACTGGAACATTCTTTTTAATGGAGAGTATAATCTCATTACAAGCTCTGGTAATCATCTAGATTACAATCTTAATTGCCAAAGTAGGTAAAATAGATAAAACATATTTCATCTGTCCCCTCCTCCTCCTTTTTTTCTTTTTAAAGGTTCAGCAAAAAAGAGTGGATTTTTTTTTTTCTCTCTCATGAGCTTTTAAGCACCAGAAAGGTTTCTTTGTCTTTGTTATCCCCCACACAGATCCTCTGCGAGATTACATTTCAAATTTCAAATTTATGATTATAAAGCCAGATTCCTGTGACAATCTTCCATCAGGCACTGAGAGCTCTCAGCATCTCACAGGGGGTGTTCAACACCTTGTAGGATTCACTTCTCATTACACTGAGTCCTGGAGCACATCTCTTGGTAGTTCAAAAGGTACAGTCTCCTGAATAGAAACCTCATTAACTCCATCATCCCCCTCAGCCTGTAGTAACCTACACCATAGGCTATCTACATTTGCAAAGAGCTGTATAAACACCCTTAAATCAGCCTCACATCACTCTGAGAAGGGACATAATGTCTTCTTGCTAAACTTAGTGCATGTATAAGGAAATGGAGGCAGTGAGATGTGAGATGAGAAAGCCTTAAGACGGAAGGACAAGGAAATCTTGATGCCCTGGCAGTTGTCTGCTGCCATAACCCTACTGACGCCTTTGAGAGGTTGTGCATTTAAACAAGTATCCCAGGTCTTTATCTCACTGCAGCTGAGCTTCCAGCTGTGACCAGATATGAAGGTGTGCCACATCGGCACTGAAATGAAGTGTCCACTCAGAAAGAGGAACTGCTGAGAAAATATAGGTTCACAAGCTGATCAAACAGCAGGAGAAAAGGGTCTCTCTCCAGCCAAGCACTGCGGTTCTGCAGTTTCTTCAAGACAGTTCCACCCAAGCAGCTCAAATCCCAGAGTAAGTGACGTCGCTCATGATGTTCAGCACTAAAATCTGGTTTCCAAATTAGGCTTCTGGGAGACAGTTTGTATCTTGGTGATAGAGCTGACCACTGCTGGGCTACTCCATCACAAGAAAGGCCACCTGACAAGTTTTCTAAATCCTGCCATCAAATTGCTAAAACCCATGCTTCAAATGGCACTAGCTGAGAACGCAGTTTGCAAAAGATCTGGAAAGCGCTTAGCTTTTACAGTCACATGGAGGAAAATTGACCCTTTGGAGCATTCCAGCTGAAGAGATGTTCAGACTGAGAGATCTTGCTATGACATTTATTCCAGAGAAGGAGGACACCAGCGTCAGCCACAATGAAGTCTCCACTTCCTTAATTTTCTTTGATAAAATGACTTAGCTCCATTTTCTAAACAGAAGGTCCAGCCATGGCCAGTGTAAAGACACAGATCTGGACAAAGACCTTCTTTGTTGAGTCACTTTCCCCAGCAGCACTGAGCTCCCAGAGCATCCTGGCCAGGGAAAGTGAGGTGTAGAGTAACCCTTCTCCTAATTAAAGAGAAAAGGGATGTGAAAAGTTTGTACTCCTTCTCCACTTCACACTTAATGGTAAAAGACAAGGGGCTGAGCTCCATTCTCAGACTAAACCAACCTGTGAACGCTACTGTCTACTTTTTCTCTGCAACCAGCCCATGCTGAATATGACCTTGCCCCTGATGTCATACTCCAGAACTGCTTGGTGTTCACTTTTGTGGTCCTTCTGGATTCATGGGTGTATTAGTTGAAATGTTGGTGTCGACATAGCTAAGAGATCAGAGCAAACTCAATACATTTAAATGCTGCTCACCAAAAATTAGGTGATAAATGAAATCCATTTACAGCTTTTTCATTTGTTTCTTCTTGCTGCAGCTAAACCTGGGATTTGCACATGTAAATGACAAGCTATTCTGCTGGGAAGGTGTACCTTAAGAACTATGTTTAAAAATTAAAAGGAAAAAAAAAACCCACCCAAAACACTGAAATGCCTTTCAGCAGCCAGGAACAATGTCTCCCTTTGCAATTAAAATTTAAAGAAAAGTGCTTCTAAAATGTGTTTATTAAAGGGGACACATTGCTTTTCATTGGCTCAAACACCAGCATAGAAAAGTATTTAAAGTCTTAATAATGAATTGTATCTCACAATTATAGTTTACATCACAAGATCATCACAACTTTGACAATACTCCTACACAACTTCAAAAGCATATGTTGTGTATTTGAAAGTGAAGGATACATATGTTTTTCATAGACAATAATTTCATTAAATTTCCAGACTAACAGTGGCAAGAGCTACAGAACCAGAGATTTGGATGATTCTCATTTTCCTTTTAAGCCATTACATGTGTAAACCACTTTCTCTGTGGGACATTGATTGCTCATACTCTCTCATTTAGCAATAGGACAATACGGTTTGTGTATTTTACAAGGCTGGACTTAAAGCAAAATTATTTTGCCAGACTACAGCTAACCCAAATTTCAGAAAATTATTTCCATTTGTGATTTTTCTTTTTTACACTATGCTGGTTAGCCTGTCCTTCATGCAGCGTGTAAAGGTCACAAGACGTTACAGTCTTCGCAGTGCTGGAGGCTTTACAAGCACGTTGTGAGTGATAGCTCTGTTGCTCTAAAGAGCTTTCAGCATAATGGCTGATAAGTCTATGCAGATCTGCTGTACCATCTGCCACTTTTCTTCTTCCAGAGAACTGTTTACTATTTTCCATGTGATTTCTTATTCTCAAGGACTTGACATAGCTGAGTTCCCCAAGGACTGCCTGAGAACTTTCCACATGAGGGTCAGTATCTTCTTACCTTAGAGTCCTCCAATCAAGACTAGAAAATGTGCCTTAAGATTAAATATTATCATCCACACCTATGAAGTAAGTTGTTGCTAATGGTCCATTCCATCCTTGAACATATATTACTAGAGCTCACTTTCAGTCTAAGGCCAAACTATGCCTGTAAGTGACAGTCCCATGAACAGAGGACTAAATTGTCTCATTCCAGCAAGGACTGCAGAGCTCCAGCTGCAGGTTTTCAGGAGACTGCACTTTGCTCCTGTGCCAGAAAGCCTGTACAGAGTGTATTCCTCACTTAGAAATCACCTGGAAAAGTCCCAGACCTGCCTTGCTCCTTAGTCTAGAGCACCAACATTAGATTTACCTTCATATGGTGCCCACAGAGTGCCTTGGATTGCAGTTCTGCATCCAGACTGGATGGATGCTGAGCACAGTGCACTCCCTCAAAAGTCTTCTCTTGGAGCTGTGGATTTCAAGAATATGTAAAGCTGGAACTGGGCTCTGTGAGGTGACTCACTGAAGTTCACAAGCTTTATGAAAAGACTGGAGCAAGAACATATGTTCATAATGGAGACTGTGCCACCTATACATTTTGTCCTGGTTTCAGCTGGGATAGATTTCATTTTCTTCCTAGTGGCTGGAACAGTGTTATGTCTTGGATTCAGTGTGAGAAGAATGTTGATAACACACTGATGTTTTCAGTTGTTGCTAAGTAGTGTTTAGACTAAGTCAAGGATTTTTCAGCTTCTCATGCCCAGCCAGCAAGAAGGCTGGAGGGGCACAAGAAGTTGGGAGGGTTCACAGCCAGGACAGCCGACCCAAACTGGCCAAAGGGATATTCCATACCATGTGATGTCATGCCCAGTATATAAACTGGGGGGAGTGGGGGTGGGGGGTAGATCACTTCTCGGGAACTAACTGGGCATCAGTCGGCGAGTGGTGGACAATTGCATTGTGCATCACTTGTTTTGTATATTTCAATCCTTTTTTTACTATTATTGTCATTTTATTGTTATTATTATCATCATTATTTTTTTTCTTCCTTTCTGTCCTATTAAACTGTCTTTATCTCAACCCATGAATTTCACTTTTTTTTCCCCCGATTCTCTCCCCCATCCCACTGGGTGGGGGAAGTGAGCGAGGCTGTGTGGTGCTTAGTTGCTGGCTGGGGTTAAACCACAACACATTTGGAAAAAAAAAGGCATTTATGCCCTTTTAAATAATTACAAGTTACCAGTCACTTAGCTTATCTGCACTCTCACTAGGAAGGGATTAGGAGCAAGCTGGAATACATTTATCGTGTATAACACAAAAAACCTGCACATCCACCCAGGTGCATATACATATACGTGTGTGCACACATGAGTGAGGGGGGGCTAACAATTCAGCAAGACATCTGCTTCATTTCTCATTCTGACATGATCCTCCCGAATTCAGATGCAATGCAAACAGAACTTAGTGGGAAGCAGTTTCTAATAAAATGCTTGGATTAGTTTGTCAGTCAGAGGCTGCAAATCTCAGTCAGCACTAAAGATCAGTTCCTGCCAAAAGGTTTTTTTTTTCATACAGTAAATTCCAAAGAGATACAGCAGTCCTAAATAGATCTATTGCTTTCTAAGAATATAGTGCAGTGTGCCTGCTAGGCAACTTGCCTAGAAATTCTTTTCCAATGAAGTACTGGAAGAGACAATTTCATTCGCTCTGCTCCCAGTTCCTTGAGCAGCGATAGCTCCAGTGCACTGCTTCAGTTACCCATATGAAGGCATCGTGTATCTAGAAATCACTGTCTTAATCTGAAGGAGGCATCAAGACTAAGGGACGAACTCTGCCAACCATAATCCACCATAAACCACAGAAGGTGGTCTTGTTAAAGACCAAATTATACCCTTTGTGATTTAATTCAAACCCTACAGATATCAGTGGGAAATAGTAGCACTGATAGACTTTAAAATGGCCTGGCCTGCAATGTGGAAAGGAGAGGCTATGGACCATCTTGTGCTATTCTGCAGAGAAAGTCAGGAAGGAGGGCACATACATCTAGATATGTTTGAGTTAACTCCACGAGTCTTTTTCCCAAACCACACGTGCCAAAAGCAGAAAAAAAACTTTCCTAACATGGCACTACACAAGGTAGCACAACTCAACCTTGCATGTGAGAGTCTCTGCAAGACCTCCTGTGGATTGGCTTGGGACCTTCAAGCCCCAGTCTCAGATCTGGACTCCAGTTTTACAAAACCCCTGAGCCAGGTGGTTCTGTACAACAGAAAAAACAGAGGTTCCTCATCATGCATGTTGGGAAGTTAAGTCCTATCACACCTCGTCCCGTCTCTCCATAGCTGTACTGAGCCCCAAGGACTCACACTACTCATCAGCTCACTTCTTTATAGCAGCAGGCTACAAGAAGAGGCTGGTGACATCTGAAAGCTGCCAAATTCAAGGCTTAAGCTCAGAGGCAACCATTATGACAATTACAGATTTTCAAAGCAAGGTAGCCTTGGTACAGATGTACCACACATTGGATGCTCGTGGCAGGGGGAGAAATCAGGCTCTCTGGAAAAGCACTGATTGCTCATAGGTAATGTTGTCTGACACATGTACAGTGCTTAGAGGAAAATAAATCACAAGAAAGGGCTACCGTCACACCTCATTCCTACCCTGCTGCCAAGACAGCTTCTTACCAGGATTGCAGAGTCACTTTAAGAGACTAAAAAACAAAAAATAAAAGTGTGTGTCCAACCTAGTTTTCAGCAGCTTTCACACCACCCTTCTCACAAAGTTTTCTCCCTTCCGTTTCACCGTAGTAGGATACAACCAGGACAATAGTTCCTATTTTGTTGAGTGAAAAATCGCAAGGAGGATGAAAGCACAGATTGCAAAACCAATTCCAACAGCCCAAAGCATCTGAGAAAAGCTCCCTGGAATGCCTGCTTAGGAATTCCCCTTCCAATCCTGGGTGGCATGGTGCCAGGTAGTACTGGAAGTTACAGCTTTCTCATCAGCCAAGAGAAGGGGCTTCAGATCCCACTCAAACAGACCCTGTCGCCCACAAGCAGACAGGTAAAAAGTAGAGCTATGTTCACAGCCTCTTAATTTATTCCAGGGAATTGCCCAGTACTTTTGCTCTTTATCCTGAGCTACAGCCAGGACAGCTCAGAGTCCTTGCCATGACCTTTTTCCTCCAAATAAAGTTTGCGTAGTGGTGACGACTAATGGGAGGGAAGAATTGTAATTCCACTGTGGTAGCTCACAAGAATAAAGACATACCAGCTGACAAGTGACAATAATTCATGCAGAACATCCAGGTTGGATACTGCCCAGCTTACACTTTTGCAATTCCAGTGCTAAAACCATCTTTAGATTGTGCATTATCCTGACTTGGTGGAATGTCCAGCCAACTCATAGTAATGCAATCTTGGGGAATTATGCAATGCTGTTTTAAGTTCAATAGTCAGTGCCAGAAAGTAACGCCCCTTAATATGTTAAACATACCACAAGCAATGTAAAAATACTGCTCTCACTTCAAGGAGGGCTGAGCCCCACAGACTTCTGAGGATCAAATCCACAGCCATCAATTACAAGAATCGGTCTACAATAGCAAGCAAAGAGCCTTACTTATTCTCCACTGCTGGCATCAGTGCTGCTCAGCTGGCAGGAGGCTCATGGCAGTGGTACAGCTCCAGGGGAGCAGACTTGCAGTGAAGACTCTGATTAAAACAGCAGGCTAAGTTTTTCGGTTTTAGTGTTGCCAATTGTCAGCTACCGTGTCATGAGATGTTGATCTTTTTATATGCAGCCTGCAGCCATGCCAGCTCCCAGTGGTATATCTTGCCTCGTGGAGAACATCAGGACAAAGCATCATCTTACTCTCCATTCCTCTCTTCTTTTTTTTTTTTTTTTAATTATTTTTTTAATGCACAGAAAATTCCTCACAAAAGTTTGCAGAATTCAAGATGCATGAGCCAGGCAGGATCAGACAGCTGGCTGTTGAGTTCATAAGGAGGTAGTAAGAAAGCGGCACTACAGAGAGGAGGATGGGCTTGTGGTTAAAGTGCTGGCTTGAGAATACAGACACCTGGATCCAGCTCCTCCATAGATTTCCTCAGTGACTTCAGGCAAGTCCAGTGGGATGAGCTGACCCATAAAAATGCATACCCACGCTTGCTCTGCCCATGCCCCGGCCTGGACTCTTCTTATGCCTCTCAGCTGGGCTTATTTCCTCAGCTGATGTGCAGTGCCCATTCAGCCACTCAACCTTTGAACTGAAGCTGCCACATGTCTGTGCATGAAGCAAAACTTTCTTGCACCTGTCTAGACCCAAGTGGTTAGTCATAACCTCCATCTCCATGTCTTCTCAATGTCTCCATAAGACTACCATTCACCCTTCCTTTCTCTGCTTTGCAGTAAGATGGACAGCTGGGGAGATGGACTATTTTTCAGCACATACCTATCTCTCTGGGGTCCTAGTATTAGAGTACATGGTATCCCTAATATGAAATTATATTTGCTTGAGAGAGTCTGTCATCAGCAGCCCATCTGGTTACTTTTCCAAAACCAGGGTGGGATTTTTTTTTCATTAGCCTCAGCAGTTGAGTGTAGCCTGGAATCTCTCTAGCCTTTTTAACTCCATAACCTTTCACAGCAGCTTGTTCCATTGCCTAATTGTTTGAGTAGCTGAAACACATCTCCCACATATGTAGCCGGAATTTTCCTTTCTGCAGCTTAAATCAGTTTCTGCTGCTTCTTTCCTCTCTGACTAATGAGAATAACTGGCCCCTGTTCCCTTTATCACATCATTTCATGTATTTGCAGACAGCTATTATGTCTTCCTTCAGTCTTCTGTGCAGACTGAACATGCCTGTCTCTCTCAGCTGCTTCTCATAAGTCTGATTTTCTAAATCTTTTATAATTTTTGTTATTCTCCTTTGAGATTTCTCCAATTTGTCAGTGTCTTTTCTTAAAGAGCAGCTTCCAAAACTGAATTCACTATGCCAGCTGAGGCTTTCACCACTGCCAAGTGGAGCAGAAAAGCGACCCTGCTTGTTTTACACATGACGTGCTCCTTATTTATACAGTCCAGAATATTTCATTGGAAAGCATCAATGGGCTAAATATGAGAACATATGGATGGGGGACAGCTAGAGGAAAAGAAATGTCTAAGAGACTTCAAAAGGTGTAAATGCCAGAAAAGAGGATTGTTTAGGTGGGCTTGAGAGGAAGGAGGGGGCTAAGAATAATGGGATGAAATGAAATTGTAGGCTGGATATCAGGAAAAATATCGTAACAGTTCAGACTGGAAAACTCTCTCCCTGGGGAAGTGGTGCAGACTCCGTAAGTTGAGTCATTAAGAACTAGACTAGACAAAGCAATGCAAACTGTATAGCAAGATGACTTAATATATTATTGGGATAGGGGCTAGATGGGCTGATAAACTTGGCATTTCTAAATTGCTTGTCCTACAGCACTCTCAAATAACAGAACTAACCTTTTCTTATGTTAATGTCCACTTTTTGTCCCCACCAACACCTTCATGTGTTCTCAATTTGACACATATGTGACAGCAAAGCTAATTTAGAAAGGCTTTGATTATTTCTGGAAAAGTTTGGGGGAATTTAACGTTTCTTCTGTGTCTATATCCATGGGCCCCATGTATAGATGGGGTTTGCCAGGTTCCAGTCCCAGACAGCTAAACACTAACAGATCTCACATGGTACAAATGGAGAAAGCCAACACATCCAGCAGAGAATATTACCCATGCTTAAAACTCACAAAACTCTATCACCACCACTAGCACCATGACCTGCCGATGTAAGGGGTCACGTTGGTGCAGCAACACCAATGGCTGGCAGCCAGTGGCAGTAATCAAGTCAAATCCCCAGTCTAGACAAAGCTTTAGTTACCATGAGCAAAAGTCTCCAATCTTTGGGTCTAGTTTTCCTTTCAGTAACACAATTTTAATACTGGTGGAACTCCACAAACTTCAACAGAATTGCTCCTGACTCACACTCTCACAGCACAAGCAAGATCAGATCCCTGCAGAATTTCCCTTGGCCGAGAAGGGCAAAGCTAAGTGGTATTTCTTTAATTGCCTGGTGATCAGACGACAAGAAAGAGTCAAACAAATTCTAAATATGACCTTTACTGGTTTGTCTCTGGAGATCAAAAGCATAAGGTCCAGTGGCTTGGGGAAGACCAGAGTTAGAAGGTTGTGTGTCCACCACTGGATGCTCCGCATCTCTTTTGCTTGGTGTCAGAGATTCTTAGCTCTAATCTTGCTAGCTAGACTAGACACAAGCTCAGGCTCAGACATTTCACCAAACCCAGAATAATGGTTAGAATAAACATAAATTTCAGGTGAAGAAATGCAAGTTGAGTTGGAGAGATTGCTCCACTGTATACTACATCTTAGAATCATAGAATCATAGAATCATAGAATCATTTCGGTTGGAAAAGACCTTCAAGATCATCAAGTCCAACCATTAACCATGCCCCCTAAACCATGCCCTGGAGTACCCTATCCACTCGCTTTTTGAATACCTCCAGGGATGGTGACTCAACCACTTCCCTGGGCAGCCCATTCCAATGTTTGACAACCCTCTCAGTAAAAAAATTTTTCCTAATATCTAACCTAAATCTCCCTTGCCTCAACTTGAGGCCATTTCCTCTTGTCCTATCTCCAGCCACCTGACAGAAGAGACCAGCACTCACCTCACTACAACCCCCTTTCAGGTAGTTGTAGAGAGCGATAAGGTCTCCCCTCAGCCTCCTCTTTTCTAGACTGAACAACCCCAGATCCCTCAGCCGCTCCTCATAAGACTTGTGCTCCAGGCCCCTCACCAACTCGGTTGCCCTTCTCTGGACACGCTCCAGCACCTCCATGTCTTTCCTGTAGTGAGGGGCCCAAAACTGAACACAGGACTCGAGGTGCGGCCTCACCAGTGCCGAGTACAGGGGAACAATCACCTCCCTGTTCCTGCTGGCCACACTGTTCCTGATACAGGCCAGGATGCGATTGGCCTTCTTGGCCACCTGGGCACACTGCTGGCTCATATTCAGCCGGCTGTCAACCAGCACCCCCAGGTCTTTCTCTGCCGGGCAGCTTTCCAGCCACTCTTCCCCAAGCCTGTAGCGCTGCATGGGGTTGCCGTGACCCAAGTGCAGGACCCGGCACTTGGCCGTGTTAAACTTCATACGATTGGCCTCAGCCCATCGATCCAGCCTGTCCAGATCTCTTTGTAGAGCCTCCCTACCCTCAAGCAGATCGACCCTGCCTCCCAACTTGGTGTCGTCTGCAAACTTGCTGAGGGTGCACTCAATCCCCTCATCCAAATCATCAATAAAGATATTAAACAGAACAGGGCCCAACACCGAGCCCTGGGGAACACCACTCGTGACCCGCCGCCAGCTGGATTTCACCCCATTCACCATCTTAGAAAATTACAGCTATTTACAGCTGCTCGACATGGTCAAACAGCTGAATCATTCCAAGCAGATGTCTAGCACCTACATTCACTTTAAAAAAACCCTGAAGTTTTATATTAATTTTGAATATTATTGTATCCAAGTGGCTGATGATATAGGACCTTTCAGACCAGGTCTTTTCCAACAGGATAGTCCAACTATGAAAGTCAGAACTTTCACAAAATAATGGTCCCTGCTCCAGAGAGCCTACAGTCTAGGACTGGCAGGCTAGTAAAAAGACACCAGAGAACTATGTTAGACAGTAAGATGAGCAGCATTATTGCAACATGGGGAAGGCTTTTCCACCATCAAATGTTTCATAGCTGCCAGAGCGAAGGAGAGACTCAGGGGTGTGAACAAACCATGACCTTGAAGAGCTCTGAAAAGCCAGCCTGAGGTTAAATGACAAATTAGCACTCAGAGAAGAGATGTCTGGTGTGTTCAGCTGTGTTAGTTGGTAAGTGCTGGAACCACTGGCTTACAACGCCAAGAAGTGGTTATTACATTAGTGAGATTATAGTAATTTAGTTGATGCTGTTGCATAACAGTCTAAGATGCCTAAATTCAGCAAAATTCTCTTGTCTGGCAGGAAATTGTCTTCTTGTAATAGCTGACCAGCTCAGTAGCAGGAGTCCTGAATGCATTCACTGCATCTAGCACCAGCACACATCACTGGCAGAGCTCTCTAGGAAGGAGATGCCTGTCTTTCCCCTATTCTCTGTCATACTACCTGGCATCATTACTGGCAGGGCACAGAGACCTGTCAATGAGAGGAAAGCCAGGGAAGAGAGAAATGTAGGTTATTGCAAGGACCAAATGAACATTCTGCAACCATTTGCTGAGCCACCACTGCAGAACGTCAGCACCAAATCACCAGAGTCAGATGGAGGAAGCAGTGACATTTAGAAGTGATTTGTACCTTCTGCATCAGAAGTGAATCCCAAGGTTCACGAAACACACCAGCCAGAGGACCCCTTGGCTCAAGGCTAGATCTTCTGAAACTTCTCCTGCACAAGTGGCTATTCATTGGCATTGGCATGACTTGGAGCATTCAGACTCTTCCAGCACTGTAGTTAGAAGAAAAATAGAAGTCTATCTAAAAAGAAGTACAAGTTTTTAGGGGTTGTTTTATTTTTGTGTGTGTGTCCTATACAATGTGTCATTCTGCCAGTCTCTCTTTGAAAGTCAAAACTACCTTAAACACTCTGGGATGTCTTAAACAGTCAGGATAAAAGTGCAGCATTTTATTCCTCACTATAAGTACTCATAATGACACTTTTCAAAGTATGAAGCATCTCATTTGCCATTACTCTTTGTACGCTACAAGAAGTGTTTTTCTTTTCACTGTCACATCCTCTTTCTAAGGAATGAAGCATTCCTCAGAAACATGAATTGCCCAAGTGTAGCAATAAAGTAGTAACACATGCATTGTTTATTAAGAGGCTTGCACATGTTCACAGATATACAATAAAAGAGCTAACTTCAGACTTTGGCCTTTTGTACTCACTGCTTGTAGTTTGTCATAGAGCCGGGAATTGTTTTGAACTTGAACAGCTCCTCACTTTTCACTTAAACACAAACAATTCCACTTTGCCTCCACTTGCAGAAGTTTGAACTTGATGACCCCAGGTGTCCTGTTCCAGGCCTTTATTTTTAGTCTAAAAGCATCTGCTCTCACTCTTAGCTGAGCAAAAGTCTTGGAGATGCTCTCTAGACAGCTGGGAAGTCCTACATCTTATAATAACCTTTTACATCAACAGCTATGCAGAGCACATATGTACAGATGTAGCAAAAAGTGTGAGATACTTCTCTTAACTGCATAGTCCACAAAACACTAGGAATCTTTCATACGTATGCACTAAAGCAGGTAATCTTGTAACTTGTGCTGCAAGCACTCATTGTCTAAAAAAGAAAGGGTCTTGAGCTGCAGTCTTTTTCATGACTCAAGGAGAGGACAGTCAGATATTCCTTGACCCCAACCCTCAAAACACAAAAAAAATACACAGAGCATTTCAGACTTCAAGCATTCATTATTCAAAGTGTGCAGCAAATTATCACTTGCTAGGTTTTTTGCTTCTAGCAAATGTTTCATCTGTGCATTCACTGCCAACATGCTTCCATCACCATACTTCAGGTTCCTCTCTTTCGATGGCCTTTGGCTCAAGGAGGAGTCTTGCATTCACCAAAGCATTGCAAAATCCTTGTGTTTTCTTTGTATGCAAGTCACAAATTTTGTCAGCTTGGGGGATCTGCATCAGTTCTTTATTCCATTTGAAACCATAACAAGCAAAACTGTTTAACACACACTGACAAGTTCTTACTATGTCTGCCTAAAAGATTTCAATTGAAATTCAATAACAAAAGTCTTTGTGCATTTGAATTCTATTGCCATTAATACTAGCTGATCGAGTGAAAACAAATGGGATACATCAAGCATACCATTAGGTAGAGAAAACAGCAATGCAAATTAATGTGGAGTTTGGGGTTCAGTTTTATCAAAAAAAAAAAAAAGAAATCAGCTTTGCTGCAATCAAACCAAACAATGCATTTTGCAGTACAAGTAGGTCCTCCAAAGTTTGTCAGAGCTCCTGCCCTGAACCTCCCCAGGAATTTTATTCATAAGATTTCAAAGTGATTTTGTCAATATTTTGTTCAAACTTATTACCTGCTTATTAATAAATGAGAACCAAAATTCTTGCCTGAAGTGGTGGTAGTGGCAGTGGTTCTGCCTGCCGCTGCTGAAAGAGCTGCCTTCTCCCTCAAACTCTCAGTCCCTAATGGGGCTTGGGGCTGCTCTTGCCCTTCTGCTTGCTGCCTTCACCTGTGTACTGGGGAATGGCAGGCTGGGAGATGGCCCACAGGAATTTCTGATATCCATTTGTTCTTGCACACATAGGTGGTATTTTACTGGTTTACAGGGACTTTCTGTGTGTGCCTATTGATGTCAGGACCTTCTGGGTTTAGACTTTCAAGTCTTCCACCCCTACAACTATTGCTGGAAACTTATTTCTCAGCAGCTAATATATTTAGGAAATTACTATTCACACAATGACTGACCATAGCCATTTAAAGTTTCCAAAGATTATTGACAGTGTACACTCTTAGGCCGTTAGCTTGCTTGCCAAGTAAGGAACATCACTGAGAGGAAAATAATCGGGTGTTGGTGTACAGAAAACACGTTCCTAATACCATATCTCTAACACCCTGAAGCATATTAGTCTCAGTTTTGAAGAGCACTGAGGTCTGCTGTGCTTAAAATGAGTGACCAGTCGTATAAAGCTTGCAGAGCATACACCCTCTGATCAGTATAGACCTCTCCTGAAGGCCAGGTGGAAATCAGCCAAGAATCAAGGGCTGCAGGTAATGCATAAATAGCTCATTATAATTTAACACTTGTTTATTCAGTGGCATAATATCATATGCAACTTGCAGAGCACCAGAAATGAAGGCAATTCTACTCCTCCATAAGACATCTAGAGGGAAAATCATACTAGTAGGATGACTGTGCTTATGTCTCTATGGATTTATCTCCTGCTGTAAACCCTTATTCAGAAAGACCTAAGGATTTCTCAACAGATTCCTGAGTGCTGTGGCCTGGAAAAAGGGTTCTGCTCTGCCAGACATGGAGATTTAATGTGTGGAAAGATAGCATGGCTGGCTGTAAATCCTGGATGCAGGGCTTGCCCCGGTTTGCAGTGTGACCTACCCCACCCTCCCTCTGACGGCCAGCATTGACTTGGCCTTTCTTACTTATCCTTCCCTTCACCTCCTTTTCACTTTGGCACCTCATCTGACAGTCCTGATTCCCCATGTACATGCACACAGCTATGACTTGTCTTCCCTTCCCCGTCCCTGCTCCATCAGGCAAATTCATTAGCAATTAAGCTGTTGATCTTGGAATGTAAAACACCAGCTTTAAACACAAGCCTGATGGTAGCAAAAGGGCAAGTTTGGGCTCCTTCGATGCCTGCAGTATCTCCTTTATTGCTGCAGCCCTGTAAGCACTGGCAGGTCCCTGTCCACACTAGGATGGCTCAGTGCAGAATAACCCCACAGACCTCTGAAGGTTGGTGGGTCACCATCCCAACTAGGAGGGCTCCGACCACTCCTTAGGGAGCTGAGATCACCCACCAGTTTGAGGAAATCTTTGAGCATAACAGCACTAATAATAGCTTTAATTAAAGCACAGACGGACCCACCCAGTGCTGTGCAGTGGGTGTGCCGCAGTGGCATTCCCCACCATGCTGCCGGGGCAGGAGGGCCTCAGTGGGATGCTGGGATGGGGGCAAAGAGTAAAGAGGCTGCCTTCTCCTGGACTGCTAGGGCTCCTCTACCTCTTCATGCCTAGGGAAGGTGATGGGAGGGGGGCAGAAAACCACCTCACTCAGCTCGAGCGTCAGACAGAGAAGGGACAGCAGGTACAAGTGCTCTGGCCCCCTACTTCAAGAGGCAAAGAAGACCCCTCTTCACTCCTGGAAAAGTCTCTGCTCCCCATCCCCTGGCTTCCTGCAGTCTCTCTGCAGGGTCTTGCCACTCATCCCTGCATCCCAGAGCTCCTGCCCCACGCTGCAGTGACTTCCCATCAGGAAACCTCAACTTGCTGCCCACCAGCTACAGCCTCAACTCCTCAACCCGCATGGGCCATGCCCAGTGTCTGGGCAGCCACATGGTCTTCTATGGAAAACCCTCAGTCACTTTCCTCCCACACCAGCAGTGACCCCATGGTACTTCCTGGGAAGAGACAACAGTAGAACTACTGAGGTTTCTGTGTCACCACAGGGATGGGCTGCAGAGATAGATGTCCTTGGCTTGTCCCAGTGTGCAGTGCTGCACAGTCAGTTCTTCCTCCCAAACGCCGGGATTTCTAATAGAGTCGGCAAATCAGTCTCTTCTACTGACCTGGCTCTCATAACTGCAGCATACGTGGGAAATCACCTTTCTATCTCCAATTCCCATTAAGACCTTCTTTTAGCGTATTAGCTATTTGAACGGCAAAATCTGGGGCACAAAAGACAAAGGGGAAAACAAGGTTCATTATCCCACTAGACCAACAAAAGCTGCAGTGCTCTGTCAATCTTGCAAGGTGCTTATTATGGTCCCTGGATGCTGCAGTATCACTGCACCTTCAGGTCGTTCATACCTCCTTTCACTCCATGCCACACTTGTGCATAAGCTCACCAACTTCTCACTCATGCAGTACGCTCTCCCACACAACACACAACATCCCATGGCAGCCCCCTCTGCTGCAGCACTCAGCCAGGACTCTTCTAAGCTGGTCTCTGGCCTGCTCCCTTTTTAGCTTCACCTTATGGTAGGGAAAGAGATCCAGTGGAAACTCTGCTTGGGGTCTCTGCATTCTCCATTTGTCAAGTCTTTTTCATTTTCAGGTCTTTGAAGAGCTCCCGAGGCAATTATACAGGTGTCTCACTCTGTTTCCAATCTGTCTTCTGCATCAGAGGAATTTGCCTTTAAAACAGGCTTAGTAACTGCCAGCTTTCCTGCATTCCTTTATCCCTGAGATTATTTTCCTCAGAGACCTTACTTACCAGTTCCCCAAGTTTGCTGAAGTCTACTTTTTTGGAGTCATTATCCATATTCAGCTGGTCTAGCTTTTTTCGTTGGAATAATGAACTTTATCATTTCATGCTTGCTTTCATCCAAATCATCACCCAACCCTTAGATTGTCAGGCTGTTCTCTGTTAGTCAGAAACGGGTTTAAAGCAGCTGCTCCCCTGCCCATTTCCTCCTACTTTCTGGAACAGCATCATCTTCATCACATGCAGGAACATAGCAGCCCATCTATACCTAGCTGTGTTGCTTTCAGTGGAGGTATCAAAGCAATTATCATGTCTTACTACTAAAAAGACCTGTCCTACTGATGTGTCTTCCTGTTCCTTAGAAAAAACTATCCACTACCTGTCCCAATGAGTTGATCAATATCAAGTTCAAAGCCCATGATAATTGCCCCTGTTTTTCTTCCTTTACCAGAAATGTATAACTAGTCTCTCTCCTGTTCCTCCCCAAACACAAGCGCTTCGTACCCAGTGCCTCCCTTCTCCTCCCTTGCTCCTCCTGAACAAATTACATCCCTCCATATGTTACATACCATTCCTCAAGTCCCATGGTGTCCCCCACCAGACTGCCATGATGGCTTACAGGTCTGCCACTATGTGTTATTGCTTTTATTATTTTCTTTTAGGATTAAAATGATTCAAAGTTTAATAGACCTAAATGATACAAAGCTTATTTGGTAAGACATGAAGGGATGTAGGAAGGGCTTGCTCTCCGAAAAGCTGCATGTGGGATAAATGGAAGACACATGCACACAGAGAGACAAAAAAAGAAAAGAGAAAAAAAAAAAAACCCAAACCTTAGGTTTGCATGCAGGTTGCTGAAAAGCTGGAAATACTATATTGCAACAGATAAACAAAGTCGCTATATAATTTCTTGGACAGACCCCCATATACAGGCTTCATCCTGGCTTAAACACCAACTGATTTAACAGCAGCATGACTGTGGAATCCCCTTGTATATTAGAGGGAAGGAGGGGGCTAAAGGGCAGTAGCTCCTCATTGACCATATGAGGAAAACCTCATTTTTTCATAACACATTTTTTCCCATGAAAGGGAAGAATGAAAGCCAACAGATGCTTTCTTCATGAAAACTCTATTTCCTTAGTGTTTCTCTTCAGAAGTCAAGCGTGCAAAATTCCTTCTGGCCAGACAGACATTTCACGTGCAGTATAAATCTACTGCATCTCTTGGACGAGGGTTTGGAAGCCTTAATAGCAGGGAAAATATCTACAGCAGTTCCCACTGGATTAAATTCACTCCTGTTCTCCACTTCAATAGATTAAGGTGATCCACACAGCCTGTACCTTCTATAGGTTTTCTAGATGCAATTGCTTTCATGGACATTTATGGATGCTCACTCTTCCTGTGAGCATTTTTGCCCCTGTGTCTTTAGATGTATTTAATCTTCCTCTCCTGTGCTCCACCCCAGAAATGGCTGCATTGAGCAGGGTGCTGATTGTAGTTATGTGTGAAGTACTTGATCTCTTAGGATAAAAGGTGCAATTTGGATGCAAAACACTGTGAAAGCTTCCCACTTCTAATGGTTTTGCTTTCCCACGCTGGAAAATATCTAGGATGTTCATTTCCATCTTTCTTTTGTTTCCACTTTTGTGGTGCATACCAAATGGAGGAATGTATGTCATCTGAGTGAGGGGAAGGGCTATCTGAGCCTCAACCCAGACTCCAATTTGCCACATAACTCCTGGTCTGAATAATGGTGCCGACCAAATTCCCAAATCTGAATAAATCTGACCTTAGAGGGCATCACAATTGGCATACAAAATTTGTAGTGTGTAGGTCTAGAGGATATCAGCAAGTTAACTAGTCCAGCCTCTTACCGTGAGGCAAAAAATAACCCTCTCTCTGACTATTGCTCCCATCTGTTTGTACCCGTCAGTAGTCTTTATCTGGGATCTTAGATCATTAGTAGATGATAACCAACATAACCAAGTCCATATTCGCAGCACTCTGCCTTTTGCAAATACCTCGAGTTTGCTACAGACATTTTGTTCTTTGGGATGACTTACCAAATACGCACCACACCCAGACAAATTACTCATAGCGCAGCCAGACCCACACCATCTCGGGGCTGGCACTGCAGCCCTCGAGGAGACTCAACGCATCGCAGCGAACACCACTGTCATTTAGAAAGGAGCGACTGCTTTTCAGATACCCAGCAATTGAAACAGCCTGCATGAAACAGGTCTGCTACAGCGGGGGGGACTGATACAATCTCTCCGTGCGGCCCCAAATCATTTTGATCTGCTGGCAGAGGCACGCATGCCAGCTTCTTGCCGAGCACGGCCGCGCTCAGCACCCCACTGCCCCGGCACCGGCCCAGGGCTCGCCCCGGCTCCCGCTGCCCAGCAGCTCCCTCGGCAGCCGGGTTTTGGATTCTGTCTTGCATTGCTTGGCACGTAATGATCTTTAATCACAACCAGCCAAAGCCACTTTCAGATTATTTCATTTGCCTGCCTGTAGCTCCGCAGTAAAATACATATGTTATCATTGTCGTTTTCTCATTTTGTTCCACTGCAAGAGTCTCAGATGGGGCCGGGTGCCCTGGGCTTTGATGTGTGTTTTTTTAAACTGCATGAGAACTATATTTAGTTTCAGTTCACTTGCAGTGTCAGGCTTCCCTGTCGTGGCCCTCTGCCTTTACCTTGGCAGTGTTACAAGATCCAATTATGGCTTAAAAATCTGGCTGCAGAGAAGCAAAACTGCTGGCCTTTTATTCATTACTAAACAAGGACCTTCTGTTGTCCACAACACGTGCCTGTCGTGAAACCTTTTAGGGGGCCCTTGAAGAGGCAGTTTTGCTGCTGTCCTGCCTTCATGATCTCTTGAAGTCCTCAAAGTCCTAAAGACTTTCCTGCTGTAAAAGACCAGGAAGCCTTTGGTGCAAAAGCAGAGCTGAGTCCCCCTTTGCTGATCTCTTCTTTCACTTCCAGTCTGACCTGTCAGACAGAAATCCTGCTTTACTTTAAAAAAAAGGATGGAAGTGGGAATACTCGTTTGAAGCTTAACCTATTACGGACTCATCCACTTACCCTATCTGCTCTATTGTAGTACTCTGTCTTAAAGCCAACATAATGAATCAATATTTCTAAGGGAATATGAAGGGATCTTTTTTTTCTTGGTTTTCCAGTACCATTTACAGTAGCTTTTATGTTACCTTGGTTAACAGTCAACTTCTGGCTAACACGTATCAGATTCATCTGCGAAGCAAAACATTTTCTTTTCTGACAGTGGATGTGAAGAATATGTTTGTTTTAAAGGGACTATCTCATTAATATGTTTAATTGAATTATACACCCCATAAAGAAATATTGTCCCATTATTAATATATACTAAGGCAATATCCAAGAAAAACTTCTGGAGGAAATAACACAGTGAAAAGCCAACTCTGTCTGCACTTTGCATCTCTTTTTTTAAGCAATGCTTTATGTTTCCTTGAACATAAAGGACATATTGTCAGCCCACAATTTTAAGAGATTGACTTTCCAGATCAAAAGAAAAAGAAGGGAATTTGTGCTACTTTCTCCTCAAAAATGAATGGTTTGGGAGTATTTTAAGCTGTGACCATGTTGGTCTCATTGAAATTCACTATCGATGGCTTCCAATAAAAAATTTTGTCATTCACTTGACACATAATCATCATGGAAGAAATTCTCAAGTGAAACTGGCCTCTAATGAAGTTACAAAGTCACCCATCAAAAGCCTTGTTTAAGGCCAAGAGCAAGTCAAGCTGCTGATGGGTGATCTTTCTCAAGGTGGCCACCCCCATGTCACCTCCACCTAGCAGAGGACGGAGCAGCACTCCCTGGTCACTGCACCATCGGACACTGGGGACGCTGGGGATATCAGGATATTCCTCCAACTCATCCAGGCCTGGCTTACATGTAGAAATTGCCAGGCCTTAATGTGAATGCTCAGATTGGTTGATGAGCGCTATATGCTGATTTAGCTTAATTTGGGAAGAAACTCAATTAAGCTGAATCAATGTTAGCTACTAAAGGGGTTGCACTGATTTAACTAAATTAATTTATAAACCAATTTAGTTAAATTGGAACAATTTGTGTATGTAGACAAACCTCCATTTAGCACACACTCTCTCACTGACTTCATTTGAAAGAATAAAATCCCTTGCAGATCACGCTTCCTTCTACACTTGCATAAGGCACTGCACCTTAAAGGCAGTTGGAGTGGACAGGTGTGTGTGCACATGTGGACATATATGTGCACACACACTCACACACACTTTTTCTTACAGAGCCTCCCTTCAGTCAAAATTTTCCAAATCTTGCCTAATACCCAGCAAAGTTGACACACCCCAAGTCCTTGACATTTTAAAGAAATAGATTTGTTTAAAATCATGTTTATGCTCATGAACGCTGAGTGTTTTTAATTTGGTTCACGCTTCATGTGTAAGGCATTTGCAGAGGATCTGTTTTCCCTTCTTTTTCCATCTCTTCTCCTCCAGCACAGCTGAAGAAACGTGCAGACCGTACTGGGCCCGTGGACGCTGTGCTCCCCGGGTTGGTCTCCTCTCTGATGGCGGAGCATGCACAGGACAGGATCGGGGCCTCAGCACTCTCAGCTCCTGGGGACAGAAGCCACAGCACTTCAGACAAGGAACAGCCAAGGGCGATCGTGCCCCCGTGAGTCCTGGTCGTGCTGGCTGACACTGCTGCTCGTCCGTTTGAGGTGGGGTCAGGACCTACCCACCGTCTCCTCCCAGGATCTCATCAGAGGTGGGGTTGGGCACAACATTGTTCTCCCCCCTCAGCAGGTGGGGCTGGTGGGGAAGAGGAGGAGCAGACCTCTTTCTGTCACCCCTAGTAGCATTTCAGGCAGGTAACAGGGCAGATCTGAAGGCTGATAAGTTCAGCAAGAGCATTTCCATTGGAATGAAAATACATGAAGTCCAAATCTCTTTCTGCATTGGCCATTCATGCAAAAGCAGCAGATTTCAAGTCCCCTTCAGATGGATGAGTTTGTTCCTCCCTGCTGTGCCGATGCCAAATACACAGGGCATTATGGAGCGCAACTGCCTACACTGTGAAGCACCAGCAGTTTCATAAGGCACAAAATTACTCTGGTGGTATAGTGGCCAATGCATCATCCCTTTCTCCTCTTCAAAAACACAAACTTATCTCAACATGATCCATGAGAACTCTCTCTAAGATGTCATAAAAGAAGTTCTAGTGAAATAAGTTTAAATAGAAATCCCAGCCTTTCTTTTTGTTTCCTGTTTTACTGCACTAGGATACTGAAATGTAACACTGGAAACATGGCCCTGGCTCTCTTTTTATTCTGCTGAAGCATAAGCCTGGGTGAGCATCCCTCCATCACCTGCGGCTGCCTCCCGTGTCGCACCCCACCCTTTGATATGGCTGGGTGCTGATAAAATTGCAGTTAGCAGGAGCAATATCCCTGTCCCCTTCTCTGTGATTTCAGCTTCCCAAGGATTAAAGTGTTTTTTCTGAAGGAACCTCAGTACATATCGCAACACCAAAGCTCAGCAAGGACAGAAACTTCCTTTGTTGTGCAAAGTTATGACAGGAAATAACGCTGGGTTGGACTGATAAGCCTTTCGCATTCACCTGCTGCGTATCAAATGTTTGGGAAAGGTGTGTAGCAGGACATTCGAAGGCAGCTATTGACCACCAAAGCTTTATAGCAGCTTTGTAGATGGCAAGCTTCTGCGTGCAAATAAATTTATATCTCTTTCACAAAGAAAGTTCGAAAAGCATATTGATAATGCCTTGGTAAAATGACTGCCTGACTGGCATTAGTATTAACACTGTCTCCATTCCTGCCAAAAACAAGCCTACGATGAAACAAACACCACTTTATTTTTAATACCACAGCAGCTCTGTGTTGAAATATTTTGCAGGTTGCCAGACACCAGTGCTTGTGATCAGATCCTGTTGGATCACAGAGGTTTCTAAGCTGCCCATCAGTATTTACATAGTGTGAGCGTCTGTTGTATTTCGCATGGGATTAAGTATAATCAAAATTCATGTTACCCTTTGCAAGCTAGCATCAGAGGAAGGCATGCATATTTCAGCTAATTAATTAACAGGAGGATGGATGTGTTAACATGAGCCTCTTGAGACTCAGGTTAATAACCCACTAAGGGTCGTATTTGCAAGCGACAAAGCTTCTGTGGCTATACAGTGAGCCATAAATTATGGGTGAGGCCATTTTCTTTTCCAGTCCTGACTATCTAGATACAGGAGGTTGTTACGGCTCTACTTTCACGGGAGGGTGAGGATTGCCTTTTTTCCTTGTTTTGCTCCTAACTCTGTGTAACTCATTAAAACCCTCTGAATGGCACTGACCACAGTGTGAGGAAACACAAGGGCCTCTTTTTCACCCACCCAGAGGATGCATGGAGGCTGTGTAGCCTCCATTATCTAATGCTTCCCTGGTGGTTTTAAGTCAGGGACTGAAATTAATTTGCAAGCATCACACCAGCCATGCCTATGTCACTGCAAAGAAACATCAGAATGATATGCCATGGAGAGATGTTCATTTTGCGGAGGCCCATTGCCAGCTGAAGACTGTCCCTGCTGGCAGTCACCTTTCCACCTCTGCTGCAGTGAGTCAGTGAGCATCTTAACCTACAGAGACAGAGTCAGCCTGGCCTTTTGCTTGCCAAAGAAGGGCTCTCCCAACACCTCCTACAAGCTAAGCTGTGGAAGTGGGAACAAGCCAAGCTGGTGGCACCCACCGGTAGCCTCCCTAGACCCACTTCACAGATGGGCACACTGAACCTAAGGCCAAAAATTACGTTCAGCTACAAAATTCAGATGAGAAGCTGAGAGCCCCTTCACCACCTCTCCACACTCCCTGTTCTGTAGAGCGTTTTCACAGATCTTCAAACCTTCATAAAGCCAAGATTTTGGGTGTCTCTGGAGAGAAGCTGGTGAAAGCCAAGCGTGAGATCAGAGCAGACTTCCCTCTGCTTTCCTACACACATCCCCCAGAGTGAACCCAAGAAAAAAGCCAAGCCTTTCTGCAAAAGGCAAGGAGCTTGCACATCCTTTTTAACACATTTTAATTACAGAAGTGGTGCAAAATAAATCCTGACAGGGTTATGTGCAGCTGGCAGAGCTGGCTCGCCTTCCCTGGCGTGCTCATGGACCGTCTCCTGGAGGTTGTGTGCACAGGTCCCCCGCAGAGCCACAGACCCCCACGCAAGTGCAGAGGGCGAGGGGAGGCCAGAGCAGCTGGGAGAGGGGCACCAGGACCTTTTTAGGAAATCTGGCTCAGCAGCAGTCTGCAAGGCAGAGAAAAGCTGGAAAATGGAAGAAACAGAAAATTTTGGATGGGGACTGCTCTGCTGCTGGGCTCTCACCACTCCCATCTCCCAAAACAGCACAGTAGGCACAGAGCCGAGCCATGAGCTTGAGTCGGGTTCGGGGTTACGTCTGCATTGGCAGGTTTGTCCTGCTGTGGGGTTGGCAGGGCCAAGCATGTTCCCCACTGGGCTGGCTGGTAGGCAATGAACTTGGGCAGGCATCAGCAAAACCCCAGCTCCTTCGTACCAGGACTGAAGGGATCCCGCAGATACAGACAGCTCCACGCCGGCTGGGCTGTGAAACAGGACTGCCTTATCACCACCTCCTGCTGCAGAGATCCTCCAGGCTCGCACACACCCTGGCTGTGTGGGAGATGGGGTATTCGGGATGCCGAGTTTCTCAGGCTTCTCGCTCCTCCAGCCCAGGTGTCTCCACCAGAAGGCCCTTATTATTTGGGGAAGTTGCAAATCCGTGGTGTAGCCTCTCCAATGACAACTCAGGGGCAGGGAACAGCCTCTAATGAAACAGGAAGCTCCAACATATATTCTGAGTTGTTTATTTCAATTAGGGATGAGCTCCATTACTCCTCATGTTTTATAGCTACTGTAGCTCTCAGCTCCTACAAAAGGTGCAACTACATGGGAGATGGCTGCAAAGTCTGATGGAAAGAGTGGATGAAATTGCACAATGCATTCATCGATAAAGCGCCCAGGGTCAGAGTTTATTTGAACAGGTCACTGGCTACAACCAAGAGGCTTATGGATCTTGCCCTGAGGAACAGAGCAAGTTAAAGCGCCAATGAACAAATCTTCCTCACAGCATTTAATTCCTTCTTAGTCCTGTTTGGAGTTGGTGAGTTAATGGCCTAATCACTTGTAATAAAATGGGCTGGCTTAAGCACCAGGGAGAGGGGGAAATCATACTGTTTATCTCTGCTGAGCTGGCATTTATCTGTATAAATAGGAGCAGGCCGGGTTACAAAGGCATGCCTGAGTTGAAAATCAAGGGAAACCGGAGCTTAGTCCTCTCATTTACCCACACTTATGAGCTAGAACAGCAAAGGGATTTATCTGCCCCTCAGCGGCACATGGGTGCACATCTGCCCTAAGAGGTGTGTTGTACAGGTCACAGACCATCTCTCTACTCTCCTACAGGAGCCTGGGGAGCCTGAAGATGCAGAGCATAGGTAGGCAAACAAATCCAAATACTGCAATTAAATCCCATGGTTGCTGTTCCTCCCTTTCAGGCTCATCACCACTTGCAGGGCAGTTCATATTTGCAATTCAGTGGATCAGCTGCCTGCCAAGCCACTCTGACTTGGCTTGGGGAGAGGACCCAGGCAAGGATCAGCAGTAACTGCATTTCCTCATCCCACCAGGATCCCACCAGACCCTCAAAGAAACAGGCCCTGTTGAAGCATCCCTCCAACCAAGCATGCTCGAGAGTTTTCACTAAACACGTCCTTCACGTGCTTCAAAATGCAGATGGTGTTTCCAGCTGCAGCCTGGAGAAGCCACAAACTCCTGACTAGTTTCTCAAAAGGTTGCATTTAGAGACCTCTCTCTCACTGAACATTTCTAATAAGGAGCTGGGCATGCACCAGCCTTAGTGAGGGGCTCGTCAACTCATCATCAGTCTCTTCCCATCTCCTGAAGTTACCAGCCCTCCAGATCTAGCAGTGCAACTATACAAGACTTGCGCCCTACAGCTCCCAGGGTTGCCTCATCTGCTCACATCTGTAGCCATGTGCAGTGAGCTAATGATTATGCTGCTTTCCTTCTCTCTGCCCCCACGGCACAGTCCAGTCCTTTCCTCCACCAGTTCTGGTGCTCCCCTAACCCTTAGGGAGAGCTGATTCAGCTCATTCACTTAGCAAAAAGCTCATGCATGGATGTGACAAGCACCTGAACCAAGTAAAAGAGAAATAAATAACAGGAGTGTCTGGCCACATGAGTGGCAAAAGTGGGGCTGTCTTCACTCGGTGACAGCAAATTGGTGTAATCCATCTCACCAACCCACCAGCGTAGCCCAGCCTCAACCTACCTCTTCCAAAAACACCCAGTTCAGAAAATCAATTAATCAATCAATCAATAAATAAATAAATGTTTTTTACATTATTAAGTTTAAACCCACATCATCTCAGGGGGAGGGAAGCTCAGGGTAGGAAGGGACTCCATGAGCAGTTATTTCAGGAGGTAAGAGGGTGGGAGTACCCAGAGCAGTGAGGATGTTCATGACAAGCAGATGGGGACAATAAGCTCTTACCCTGGTTCAATTCTATCTGGAATAACATGTCTGATCACAGCCTGAGACCAGAAATGAAGAGCTAGAGGTACGAGTTTACCTACCCCACACATCAGTCATCACGCTTGGCCACATTCTGCTGCAGCACACCTCTGAGAAACCATTCCAACCATGCTGCATCTGTGGTTTTGCAGACTTGAATTCGTAATTGCAGGCTCAGCATTCACTCTTTGAAAGCCAGCCTGTTGTATCTAAGTTGTTATAATCTTTTAAAATGCAGTTCTAAATTACTATCACTAGGAAGGTAATACATGAAAACAATACATCTTGAGACTATGTGGGAGCACAGATAAATCCCTATTATTACAAATCAGTCATATATTGAAGCTCCATTTTGTTGAAAGGACTACCTCTACTTGCAGTCTAAGAAACAATAAACTGGCAAGAGACAATACAAGGAGAATAGTGCCCTGCCTAACAGTCATGAGCGAGGTGCCAGCTAAAACTACGCGATGAGGCTATTATAGCTAGCAAACAAGAGGCATTGCAAGGAAAAGACCTTGACAGCCCAGATGGAGGACTACAGAGACATGCACGGGTATACACATGCTGAAAAAAATTGCACTTACTACTAACAGCCCAGCTTCACTGAACTGCTGCTGGAGTGGCAGAGGCTTTGCAAGCAAGTCAGACCTTTGCAAGTCTGCCACGTTTGCAAGTTGGCACAGAAAATAGGCTCCTCTTTCCGCTATGTTTTTCCACTTGTTACCATGATGCCGAAGAATCTCAGATCTCCACCGACAACTGATTAAAGGAGGGTACAGAGGACAGTCCCCACCTCATTTGCCTATTAGTTAATTAGCACACAGAAGTTTGGTGCTGTCAATAAAGGTTTTTCTTCAGTTTCTTCCCTTTGATTGGGGTCTCAAAAGCAGGTCTTGAAGACAGATTTCTTACCCTGAAAAAAATGGGAAAGTACAGTCACTGATGCCCTCCGTCGCACAGCAGCTGTTTGCATGAGACTGGGGAACAGAAGGGCAATCTCTGCCTTGCTTGAATTTCCAGCCTCGTGGATGTTAAAGGCAGCAAAAAAAAAAAAAGGAACCTTCCACCTATTTCATAGTTAGCAGTAAAAAGCGAGCACCATCCTAATGGTGATTACAGCTTTAATGGTATAAGGTACCAAAGATCCCAAGCACTTTTAGAAAGAACCAACTGTGTGATTCAGTGGCTCTGGCAAAACTCCAGGCACATAATTTCCGTCTGCCCCCCCGCTATCTTAGTGCCATCGGCTTGATAAGAGACTCGGAGTTATCTTGAAGTGTCATAGAACAACATGTGAAAGCAGCTTCCTTCCAACCTGGAAACAAAACATTTTTGTGATTAATGCCTGGGGTTTGTTTATAAATATATTTATATATATGTATATATATGCCACCACCCTTCAGCTGGATGCATGTGGGTCCTGCTGCCTGGATGGGCCCCTGCTGTTGTTAATGGAATTCTGTGCAAGTGTGAAAGACTTCCCTCACAGATCGGATTCCTTGACAAGGGCCTAAATGTAGCATAAACTCTGTGCAGATATAGGACTCACCATTGGTAAAGAACCCCAAGCTGTCTGAAAGGGCAATGCATCATACCAGTTACTCAGTCTAGTTCTGGTTGTTCTCTCCAGCAGTGTACTTTCACTAACATCACTGGAGTTAAATCACTGTAAATATGGTCAGAATATGCTTGATATTTTTTTTACCTAGTTGAAGCTGATCAACAGGTTTGGGTGTCCATCACTGACCTTAATGGCAATGCTTATGCTTCTAAAGTATGCAAGAGGTACGCAATTACACATGTGTACGCATGCCATGAAATGCATGCTTAGTTATTATCAGGGTAACATCTACAGGTTTTGTGCCCCAGAGTCCTCTTAAGCTATGTAAGGCACAACCAAGAATCAGTTCCCACACTGAATAGCTAATGTAATATGAGTTTAAAATGGTTAGAGGACAGATTCATCAGATACAGAAAACACCAAGAGACAATTAAACAGATAGTGGTCTGAGGGACAGGATACCTAGCTCACCAGCTGCTTAATGCTAACATGACGCATGAACCCCAAAAATGAATGTCTTCAGAGGGATAACTGTCCCACCCTACACAAGGTGTATACATCCATATGCGGTAAGTCAAACAACACAGAAGCAATGTTGCTTAATGGCAGGTGCCGCCTGCTAAGTCAGAGAAAATCCAGGTGGGCATGGCCAGAGCTCCAAGAAGAGCTACAGCTGCACAAACAGTTGGCCAGGTGGAGCCTGTGAGATCTCTGCAAATCGCCGGATTATGCAACCCCGCTGCAAATGTTTTGGAAACAGCGTTCATTCTTTTTTCTGTTCACTCAGCAGGGATTACAGGCGTAGTAACTTCATCTATCATTTTCACAAGGAGATAAGGGCAAGGAAGGTGTAGAGAAGATAAAGCATCTCTCCTTTCCCCACCCTCTCACTTCCTCCAGTGCAAACATAAAAGCCGCACAACGCAGCTCACGTGAGCACTTCTTATCTAGTTAACACAAGGTAGGAGAATGTATAATTAGTTTATTGCTTCCTGCAGCTGTACCACCTGAAGCTCTGATCTATCTCATCAAATATCATAAATGGCTGTAAAGATGGACAGACGTCGTCCTGCCTTGCAGAAAGGGACCTCCAGAGAACATGCAACCGGCACGGGGGTCTCTGTAGTTGGAGGCATTTTGCTGCCACCTTTCAGAGGCCACAAGATCCAACATCCAACGAGGACATAAGCAGACTGCCTATTACAAAACGTTTTGGTGAGTTTAGCCCATATCTCACAGACCGAGGTACGGAACGCGTTCACGTTTATTCAAGGAGCTTTTTGTAGAAACACATCTCAGGCCTCTGACTAGCTTCACCTGGCCTGATAAATATTTCATTGCTTGCAGTGCATAGAGCAAACAGGGAGACCTGCAATGTACCTTAAGACCTTAACTTTACCTAATTTTCAATCACCTAATTAAGCAATTCCTAAATTCACTGTATAGTCAAAGAAGAGAAGGGCTCTAGAGGGAGATGCTGCTAATCAAAGTTTCCCACCTGGCTCTGTGCCTTGATGTAATTTGAATAAAGTAACATCTTCCCCAGTCTCTTAGAGGGGAGGGTGCTTTGCCTTGGAGAAATTGACTCTGTCCATCTCAAATTTACAATTTGTGAGAGTGTCAATTCTAGAAAAGGCCACTGAAACCCATGACGTTGTTACATGCAATACAAGTGTAAATTATTATAAATGCAAAGTCTGATTAGGTCTCTAAGTGCTTATTGGAAAACCTCTAAACCTTCCACAGTGATGATAAAAAGCATGTGGTGAACAGCATTTTCCAAAAAACGAGCTATGTTCTCTTGAACAGCACTTTGTTTATACATAATTTGGTTGATTCCCTCCCCCATCCCCAGAGGCTCTTCTTTGAGGGTGTTTGAGAAACCCACAGTGTATGAGCCACTGACAATATTTACTGAGAGTCTGGTAGCAATCAAGTAACCTATATGTCTGCTTCTCATTATTAAATATTCCAAACTTTTATTGAGATTATTAGAACCTATTTAATGGCTCATTGAACTTAGAAACCATACAATTTTCCTATTAGCCATTTCCATCTAAATATTTATGATAGCAGTTCATATGAGAAATAACAAAAGACACAAAAAATGAGGAAAAGGGAGGCATTTCCTCAGCTGCCTGGGAGCAAGATCTCTCCGTAACTCTAGCGTAAACCAGTGGTGCAACTTAAAGGAAGCTAACTGAGAGACACAAAGCAAATCCGTTGATGATGAAAGGAGAACCTGGACATGTCTTTAAGGGAGGCTGCATAAATTTGGATACAAGGCTCTTTTCCATGATTAAAGAGAATATTTATAACTACTCATTTTATTTCTTTTGGGTGTGGGAAGGAGTCTTCCAGGCGAATCACTACCTGGTATAAACAGATTTATCTATTTCTAACTAGAATGTAAGCCAAAATTCCAACACATTTACCACCAGCATACTAAAAGCATAGCTATGGAGGAGGAAAAAAAAATCATTATGGTTTCTTCTTTGGATGGAGTATTGATGGAAGAGCACCCCAAAAGGAAGACGTATTTTAAGGAAGACATCATCATGAAAGCTTGGGAATTGATGCAACCTGTATCTTCAGATACTCTAAAGCCTCTATACTTTTAGATACTCTGGAGTCTGAGCTATCAACAGAGTAGAAATGTAGAAGACAGGACCGTTCTGTTTATCTGATTATGAGAAAGGACAGTCCTGCTGCCAGAACCCTTCAATTCAGGTTATTTGGGTGCAATTCTCTCTACCAGTTGGAAAGTGCAAGCAAAATCAATGCAGGGCACCCTCAGACGAACATAATGACACAGGCTGTCAGGGCAGATGTCTACCATCTCGCTTCTGCTGTATGCGTGTTCCATGAAAACACACATGTTTAAGTCCAGTTGCATTAACATGGCACTGAGCCCAAGTTAAAAAATGCCTTGTCACTAGACAGGAATTATTGGCCCAGGCTAATACTATGATGCACATCTTCTAAACAGCATCTGGCTTGCACCCAGCTGGCTTGCAGTTCTGAGAAAAAGGACATGAAAACTTTCTGACCCATCCACAAAGAAACACTGAAG
This sequence comes from Harpia harpyja, assembly GCF_026419915.1. Lineage (NCBI taxonomy): Eukaryota > Metazoa > Chordata > Aves > Accipitriformes > Accipitridae > Harpia > Harpia harpyja. The sequence goes on from NC_068944.1 coordinate 68,413,567, forward strand.
TTCAAGGGCATAATCTTCAAAACTGCTGCCTCATTGTACAAACACCTCTAGTTTTCAGCTTAAGGTTGTATAGGCTTTTAACGTTCTGCTTGAGGGCTCTGTAGGATTGTTGCACAATACCAAGAAGAGTGAAACTTGGCATCTAGCTCATTCCTAAACCTGATCAGAAATGTCAAAAGCCAGCTATTTTTCATTTTGGAAAAGAGAGAAGGTGATAGAGGTGTGCACAGCCTGCCACTCTCGGAAAGGTAACCCAATAACAACACAAAATGATGAGAGGTTCAGTATTTTCTGGCTTTTCCTTTGCTCCAAGGATAAAAGACTTAAGCAGAGTAGAGAGTAATTCCACCCAGACTGCTGTGAAAGCTGGTGTGGAACTGGTTATGTGCAATATACATAACTATGACTGGGAATCTAAACATAGGAGTGACAAATCACTAGGCCTGGGAATTCTCCACTGACGTAGCCGTTGTGATGCTGAAGAAGAGCATGGCTCCAGATAAATTAGGTCATGAGATATTAGCACCTTTCTCTTTATGTTCCCTTTTCATGAGGAAATAAAATAACAGGACCTACAGATAATAAGATTACAAAGCCAGTAATTCAAAAGACATCTAATGGAAGAACTGAAGTCATATAAGTGCCTCCTCATACCATCCACATATATACATGTAAGGGACACTCCTTTTCCAGGAAATTTAATCTCCAAAATGAGTTCTGAGGAATCCTGTCATGGCAATGCAAGGAATAACAAACCTCCAACTGTCTTCTCCTCCCTTCTGATTGAATTTGCTGCTCCCAGAGTAAAACCACTGGAAAATGCACCTGTTTTCATGCAAAACATCACAGCGTTGGTGAGAGATGTTCTAAGCCAAAATGCCAAGCCTTGCAGAAAAATGGCAGGATGTGAGCACTCATTTATTTCTCCTGACTCTCACTAAGGTGGGAATGTGTAGAGATGTCTGGTAGCAGGCAGCGAGATAAGGAACTCTGGCATATACAGTGACTTATGTGCACCTGTCTGTGAGTGTCCCAAGTGAGTAAGATATTGGGCATGAGAAAACCTTATCTTTTCAGACAAGAACCTCAGGCAGGGGAGTGTGGACTGGTGAACAAACTAACGTGTAATGTGTTCCTTGACCTACACTCTCCATTAATATTGCCAGCTAAAGGACATCAGTAGTTGCCTACAAAACCCAAAATGATTGGCTGTGTGCATGGAGCAGTTGAAGAAAGAAACTTGCCCCACTTCCCCACTTGACACCAGCTGTCTGATATCACAGGACAGGCACTCTACGGTGCATGGTGGTAGCTCAGCTGAGCTAGCACCACCCCAGCTATTCCCCCTGCAGGCAAGGCTCCCAGGGTCTGCACCGTAGGAGGGCAGGGGCTTCAGGCTTGAGTGTGGAACTTGGTGCATGCTCAAAAGGAAGCATATAGATCATGCACTGACCTCGGAAGAAAGACTGTAATGTCAGAAAACAAAGTCCCTCTCTGTGGAACAGACTCATCTCTTTTACACCCCAAAATCTCAATTACTCTATCGGGATGACACTAAGTCAGGATAGGGCCTGTCTCCATTAGGCTTCTCTATGTCAGGGCATGTGTTGCCTAAATGCCCTTCTTCTCAATCAACTCAATAATGAAGACTATGTCATCACCTGCTTTCTTTTTAAAATACAGCAAAGCTGAAACAAGAACATGATCTTCCCATTTTTGTCTATGACAAACAACCAGCTTGAATGGTAAAGTACAGTATAAATAAAAGCAGGGAATCATAAGCAGCATACTGAATAACTTCAAAACAGTATTGGTTTTCAGGCTATCCCTTTATCAGATAGTAAATTAGATATAAAGCCATTCAGTTGAAAGATAATAAGGTTTATGCAGCTAATAAGTCAATCTTGTAAGGAATATTGCTGACTTCATTGTCTGTGTTAAGCCAATCTCTACTTGTTAAACCTCTGACCCTCCCCTGGGTCTCATTCTGTAACCTTTGAAGAATAACTGGACTTTAAAGTACCTCCTCTTCTCCAGTATATTTTGCAAATAGAGGGAGGTAGCATAACAAAACACAAGAACATAAGAGCAGCCACACTAGTCCACTTAGTCCTGGTTCCTCTTCCTGGCAGGGGCTAAGAACAGGTAGAAGGAAAAAGAGAGAACAAGGTGAGCATATGGGGATACCTTCCCAGAGTAGTTCTGCAGCCCAGAGATTTTCATCTCAGAAATTTCCAGACTAAAAATTATCACATATTGTTCAGGCCTGACCTGCTTCAGCACTTCTGGTCTTTGTATCTTCATTATGATGGTACTGCCCTGCCATGCTCCAGGCTATCTCTGCTCAGTCCTGTACATACATATGACAAGGCAACAGAAAGCTGACCATCTAGCTGGACAAGAGATTACAGATGAGAAGGTAACCAGGATCGCTGGGAGACCTGAGAGGAGAACTACATCTCCTGACTCCCAGTCCCATGACAGCGCAGTCCTTCCCAGCTCCCTCACTCTCTCCATGCTTTTGCAGGAGCTGGTCAGCCGACACATGTGCTTCCCCTCATTTTCTCTTCTCAAGCCTCCCTGGTACTTGACACCTTCAAGATAAACATGATAAATCTTCACTAACACTTACAGTGAGCAGTGCTTATTCCTTGTACAGTTCCACTGAAATCTAGGCAAAGTGTTATCGACGTTGATGGAATTTCCCCTTCTGCTAGCTGAGTGCGGGAACAGACATAGCCCAGCTTTGCTACAAGAGATTGATCTCTCCACACCTACCTTTCATTGCTTTCTGGGGATAGAAAGAGAAGAGGAAAACTCTACATCTGTCTCTGAGGAGTGACCCAGAGATAAGTTGGAGCACTCTTGTATGAACACCAAAGCTCCCAGTGCTGCAGCAGAGAAACAGGGGACAACAGATGATACAAGTGCCTGAAGCCCTCCAAATACCTCATTCCATGACATACACCTGCGCAGGGTTGTATATGTGTGTGTCCGAAATCAGAACACTGACCACAGCTTAAACTCTTGCATTTTTGCCCATATCACAGCTTGATGTTCAAGCCATGGTTCTTTCAGCCACTTTCCCTCTCTGATGGGTTTTGAAACTGTGCATCATGCCACAGTAGTGTTCCTTGGCGTGTCTGATCAAACAGCACCCTGATTCCAAATGTGGCTAGGCTTCCAAATGAGATATCAACTTTGAGAGTTTGGGGGCCATATATTACAACTGGAAATCAGAAAGTACCTTCTCTGACCTCTTTTCCAGTTATTTCTCCTGAAGGAAGTGGCAGATTTTTCCAGGCATCTTATGGTTACACAGATTAGAAATACAATGGTCAGTGCAACTTCTGCTATTTTCATCTCTCAATTTTTTTTCATTTCTAGAACGTGCTATATAGACCTCAATGTAAAAATAAAAAAAAAAAAGAAGAAATTATAATACTAGTAATGAAATTAAATTTGACAGCATAACACAGCATTATATGAGACAAAACTCTGGAAATCATGGGACATGTAAACATATGACAGTGGTAGTCATTGCATAATGTTTCAGCATACAGCAGAGAGCACTGTTTGTACCTCTGTTAGATTCAGCTTCCTTGCTACCATTGAGGAAAGTTTGCTTTACAGTATCAGTTAAGACCTCAGCTTTGAAATCACTTTTTTCATCTGCAGAAGGAGGAGAACAGGAGGCAGATCAGTGTTATTTCAGCAAAGAGCTTAAGTGAGAGGCATGCATATGAATTCTCTGGGACGTAATTTTTAGTGGTGTCAAAACTGCCAGAAAGATAAAGGAACTTAAAGAAAAAATATATACATCTGCAAATGAGTTCCATCTTTTCAGTTGACAAGCACTGGAATTAAAAAGAAATACAGGAAAGCAAAATAGAAAAGGATGTTCACCCATCCGTTCCTACCTCTTCAGAAAACTGACCATGTGAGAAAAAGAATATCACACACAGGAGACAGCTTCTCTCTCTGAGCAGGCTGGCTATGATGAGATGAGCCACAGTGCCACTCGCCTCAGTGCACAAGTCTGCCCAGAGCCCTCTCGCAGGGGTCCTTGTTGGTAAAACAGGACCTCGCAGCACATTCTGCACCCTGGAATGTCATTATGTTATTACTAACACTTACTTGTATTGGGGTAACTTCCCAAAGGTCTCCCTTTCCAGGTCAAGGACCTCATTGTGTTTGGCACAGTAGAGAGAGAAAATCTGCCCCCCAAGAGCTGACACTTTAAACAGAAACTACTAGCAGTAGTGATAACCCAAATCAAAATTCCGGAGATATTTCTTCATGTCATCAAATCACTTGACTATGAGTAAGACAGAATTAGAAAAAAAAAAAAAATGCTCAGAGATATACTATACATAATTTATTACATAATTAAATGTTTGTGTCAGCTATCCTTAGATGTGGGTCTTCCAGCAACCACTAAAAGCAGGAGTCCACTGTAAAAACAAATATGTTAGCACCTAAAGGCTGTAATCTGCACTAATACAATCATTTAAATTAGTAGCATTTTTCATTTCATTGTGTTGGTTTATATTCATTTTTTGGAGCTAAATTGGCCATGAATGATGAAGATATTGTAATTTGATTTCATACCAGAAGTAATTGGGCCAACAGGGCATCATTTTTTATGTCACTGTAAACAGCACTGCAGAAATGAAAGCATAGGAGGGAACTGGGATTTTTAAGCTTGAGAAGATGCTGAGCTGAGAAGTACATATCTATGTTGATCCTGGAGCTCGAGAGAGGTGCATGCCCAGTGTGACATTTCATGCACACCACTAATACAGGCTCCTTAGTACTCACTGGATAAAATCTATTCAAATACATTAACTTCACGAATGTTTTTATTAAAGCTCAGGCATGGACAAACTGAAAGGTTAACTCTGTCCTCTGGGTGAAGGGGGACAGGGAATAGCATCATCTAATCATGCTGCAATTCCTGGGGATCAGGCAGTTCAGCTGCTTGAGAAAATGTAGCATCTCTGCTGAAAATTCAGAGATGTTTAAAGGGACACACTTAAAGATATAGTGTGTAGTATTTTATACTGAAATATTATTTGATCCAGGTCAAATAGAGCTGGATTATTTGTAATTCCTCCTTTTCTCTGCAGTTTCCTTACCTGAGTGATCCCTAACTTGTGGCAGCCATGTCATTAAGATTGCCAGAGTGAACAAAAACATACCACTGTAATAAGAGATTCCAGAGGGACTGCATCTACCACAACCAAAACCAGCTTTTTTTTTTTTTTTAAGATTTGTAATGTGTCGCTGATATGCTGAGAGCCAACAGCTCAGATTTTAGATGAGGTATTGATGAAGTCTTCATTGCTCATGCTCCTTTGTCTAAAAGGCAAAACACATCCAATGGCTCCGAATATGTTTTTTTCTCTTCCACCAGCAAACACAACTGCCGCGGTACAGTTTCCCAGAGCCAGTTCTCCTCTCTCATGGAAATCCTCACCTGCTTTGCCAAGTTCACTCCACAAGGGTAACCTCAGGTCCATGACCTTTTTTTCAGCAGCCAATACCAGCAAACAAGGACACTTACATCCCCTAAGTCCCACCCAGAATTTTACTTTCCTTTCTTTCTTGCCCACACATCCTATTTCCAGACATCAAAAAAGGCCCTTCATGATAGATGGTGGTAAATGGCAAGTCACTCGCCATCCACCTTCTGCACCAATTTGTTTCAGAAAACGAGCAGTCTTAGCATTAATAACACTGCATTTTAAAGCCAGGTATCTCACATTAGACATCTGAATAGATGGGTTGATTCTCAGGCTTTCTGAGCACCAATTTCCCATTGGCAGGTTATATTTTTGCAGTATATTATTCACAGAGTAGATGTCCCAGATAAGATGTGGTCCTTGGTAAGCAACAAAGGAGCATAAATCACATATAAATGTCTTAGCAATATTTTTTAGCTAGCTAGCCACAGACACACATCTTTAAAACTAGATTTCTCTTTTATGCTCTCTTTTAGGGTGAAGTCTGGCTGCATTTTTAATTCTTTTTTTGTAGCAAAATTTTGGAATTCTATAAACTCTCATTGTCTTGGATGTGGTATGAGTTTGGGAGTCTTGGCCTTCCTTTCCAGTCATGGGTTACAGCAGAGTTAAACTAAAGACTAAACTTAGCAACTCTCTCCACTAACATCCCAGACATGACTCCGAATAAAAGAGCAGATTGCACAAATGTTCTTAAGAGAAATTTAATTTAGACTATTGGGATTAGAATATTTGTTGAAGAACCAGGTGCAATCTCAGTAGAAACTTGTATTTACCCCTGGAAATATTAAAATACAGACCTTCTTCAGTCTCTACAGGACCACAGTGTTTCCAATACTTTAAAACATAATTTTGAGTAAGAAGACTCTGGGCATTGTGAGAGGGACTTCTGAGGTCTCAGGATCTTCAAGCCCTGCACAGTCCAATAAAGGATGTGGAATTACCAAGGAAGGATAATGGTACTTCCCTCTTCAGTAAACAGTGTTGAGATCTGCTGATGAAAAGCACTAGATAAGAGTGAGGTACTATCTATGCCAACACTCAAATCAGACAGCCTCGTGTACAATCTGTTTATTTTTATAGTGAAGTATATTATACTGCCAAAAGGACACTTCATCATCTATAATAAATATTCATCTACATGTATCATGCACTTGAGCTGCATGAACGATGAGATCAGAGTACAGGAATGAATGAGAAACTCATAAGATAAATGTCACCTTTCAATGTTGTTGTTGCAGATAAATTGCAGATGGATATAAACAAAGTCAATTATTTCATGCAAGTGTTCCTTGACTCAACGTAAGCTGTTCCTTATGTGTAGACTAAAATCCTAGACCTCATCATTTATTTACCTTTCATCAGAGAATGGCAAGAAGAAACGGTATGAAGTTCCACTAACTAAAGATAATTATGTACAGTAACACACAAACTTCATCACATATATTTTCCCAGAAACAAAGGTCACATGCTATGGTGTAGAACAAATCCTCACCTGTGCTTACTAAATAGCTCCATTAACTACAAAAGAAATATTTTGATTAACACTAGCAGAGAATGTAGCATATAAATTGAATTTCCACATGTAGTTATCACCCAGCAATGACTCTGAAGCATAGCAAAATATGATTTCTGTGACTGAGGTCTAGCAAAAAGGGAAAACAAATTAAAAGAATCTTAAAGTGTGCTGATTTTTTGAGTACACAAAGTTTGGATTTGCTAGTTTTTGAATATATGAACATATGATCTGATTTTTTTACTGTTATCCTTAATTTTCTTAGGGAAGGAAATATTTTTCCTGGAACAGTCTTTTATTTGGTTTTAGACCATACAACTAGTCTGTGAATATCCAACACCTGCTTTCCATGAGAAAACAAAGAACAGTAGATGCAAGAACTGTAATTTGTAATACGCCCAAAGAGGCAAAGTTACACTGCTGGGGAAGTCTGTTTCCTATGCTCTGTCATCTGCAAATAAAACAAAACAGAAAGAAATTGTCTTGAAGAAGTAGTTTTAAGATTCAATAACTTGAGAGTGTTAATTCTGAAAATGTGTTTTATGCTAATAGGAAGCCACGGACGGTGGTGTTATGGCATTGTCGCCTCCATTACAAGACACTGGGTTTAAAAGTTATGTATAACCATTGCAGTCATAATTTGGATTTTTTTTTCTCTTCCAACTAGAAGTTTGGTGTCATTTTAACATTAAAACCCAAACAGCATCTGAAGGTTCAGTCATATGACTGAATGCAATCACGTTGTGGCTGTTTAGCAAGTTAACTGTGACTGCCCTCCTGCCCAAGTGGAGATAACCACCTATACATCACACTTGGTCCACACAACCCCAGTCAAGAGGCTATACACATTAATTCATCTCAGGTAAGGCAGCTCAATTTACTTCATCTCACAGCCGAAGCAGCATGAAAACAGGGCAGGGTCACTTGTTCAACCAGCTGCAGCTCCACACTTGCCCATACACCCAAATACTTCTTGTGTCCAATGGCACAACCCTAAAATCCACCAAGGCCATCTATATTACTTGCATGAACAAGGGTTTGGGCTTTAAATTTTCCTTGCTTTCTAAGTATGCAAGGAGCCCATTCTGCCAACACTTATTGACTCCAGCAGTAAATGTGTTGCATGTGTTGCCTTCAGGGCTGCAGTTTACCACTCCGTGAATAAGTGTTTGCGAGATCTGATGCTAGGTTTTCTGACGCGTGCCTCTGCACCATGAGCTGGCCAGCTTCGCCTGCAGTTTTACTGAATTGTGGGTTAATGAAATATAGGAGAATAAACAGAGATGCTGTTCTCTTGAAAGCCACTACATCTGAAATTTGGCAGGCTGCAGTACATTATACCACCAACCACAGGGTCATAACATCTAAATACATTGTATACAGAAAATAGTTACCAAAAAGTAAGTATAGTCAGCATTTGTAATAAATAATAGCTAATAAATAGTGAAAGCATTACATTCTAGGATGTAGGATCCTATGTCTTCCATTATTTAGTAATTTATTATATGAAATCCATTGACCTTTCCAAGCTTTCCTTTTTCCTTGTCTTTTTTGGTGAAGCAGGAGTGTTAATTATGCTTTAGCTTTTTTTATTGAGCAACATTAGCATACAAATAGGCCATCAATAACCAATTACAATCTCCATCTCAGAAAGAAGAGAACTACAATATTAAGTGCGGCTACTCACACATACACGCAAGCACTTTTAAAAAAAGACAGAGCAACTCACAATTGGATAAAACAGGAACGCACAGGAAAAACAGACAATGATAGATGGATAAATATCGGGCTAGCTTTCAGGCAGGGAATTCAAAAAGGTCCTTCTTATTCATCGGCCAAATATAAGTCTATCAAAATAACCCTAGTTTTCCCCAGACTGCCCTGCCAATAACTCCAGAGATTAAAAATCTGTTCAGATCTCATGCTGGTAACATTTATGAATTTTACTCAAGTGGAAACTATCAGTTGTGTCAAATGGCACTGACTTATGTCTTAAGCAACATTTGACTTATTGCCAGTGAAACACTAAATCTGCTTGCTTCCTTTTTATAGTGGGGGACCTATATGGGAGAAAGGGTTATTTGTTGCATTTATCACTGTAAGAGTAGGTTTGTGCTAAAGATGAATAATAAAACAATCGCCATAATATTTTTTTCTGTAAGTACTATACATTGCTGCTGTGCCTTTCTTCTAAGACCTGGTTTAAACCTGAACCTGCACTGATTTAACTAAAGATGTTATTTTAAACCTTTTTACTTAAACTAGTTTCACTACTGATGGCCTAAAATTGACTTCATATGCAAATAGAGGGTAAATAAATTTTAAGGTGTCCACATAAGATATTTCCATATGTTTACCTAACATTTAAATCCATTTAATCTTAAAATCAGTTATGTCTAAACATACGGTCAACCAGTCAATGCAGTTATAGAAGTCACTGACCCTCAGCTGAGGTGCAGTAAATAACCAGATGCTTAGACCATTGTGAAAAATGTAAATAGCTTACTTTAAAACCACCTTTGGTTGAAGGATGACCTCTTACACCACAATGCCTTGATCCATTGCAAGCTTCTTGTCTGAAGCAGTTTGTGCACATTCTGTTCAGGGAGTACATGGTCTATGGCAAAATATTGAGTAAACATCTTGAATTAATGAAGTCAAAGCCTACTGAAGAAAAAGCTGTTTACAGCTTTCATGCAAGTTATCTTGACCTCCTGCCCTATGTTTTTTTCCATCAAAATGATAAATAAATCTTTGGAAACTACATAACACTGATTGTCTAGAGGGTCGTCTTTTGTTTAAGGCTTCAGCAGACAAGTTCTGCCAAATCCTGCCTCACCAGCTGTGGAGAGGATCCCCTTGGCTGCCCACCTTGCCTGCCAGCAGCAAATACCATCTCCGACAAAGACACAAAACCACACAGGCATCCACTCAGCGGAAAACAGTTTGCAAGGTACTATTTCAGTTTAACCAAATACAAAGACAGATTAAGTTGTGAATCTCAGCAGCCAACATGCCAACGCTCGCTTCACTTTTCCTTCTCCCCTCTGAGGGTGCTATCTTCTCAGTTGCCCAGCAGGATTCAGAGTTCATTAACGACAGCTTCCCCTTAACGCAATTTAACAATACCCCTCTCCTCCAGGTTTCCTCCAGTGCAGGTAATATATGAGCTGCTAAAGTCCTAGCTGCTGTCAGATGATTTCTCTGGTTTTAAAATACAATGTGACATTCCTAGAGAGTGACAAATACGTTTTAACTCCTCTATTCTCTTCAAGTCTTGTAAAATCTCAATTTTATCCTCTGGCATTTTAGTGCTTTACCGCTGAAACTATGCATGACATTTCCTGATGGCTTTTTCTGGTGGTGTTAGTACATTGGTTTATGACACTGCTGAGGACCATACAGAAGAAATTTTCCATACCCTGATAGCAGCACTGCAAAAGAGCATGGAAAAGACTTGAGGGCAACCATTCAGAGGAACAGGCTTTAGGGTGCAGTCCCATGAGATGGGGTAAGCCAACCTAACAACTCATTGTCAACACCTTGGTGTTGACACTGTGGTTCTCCCCATCTTCCCTCTCCTCCCTATGCCACTCGCCCTCCCCCGTACTCTTATCTTGGGCTGGCTCTGATGTCCTTTGAGCCACTCCTTTTTGCCAGTTCACTTCACTAACCCAGCACAAACTACGCTGTAGGCTGGGAGGCAAAGATCAGATAGTAGTTTCTGCAGGTGTGGTGAGCTGCGAGAGCTCACAGGAAGGAGACTCAGGGACCAAAGTCAGTGAGAGGGAGGAATGAGGCTGTATAACCAAAAGGAGGGGAGTCACACTCACCCTTCATGGAATGGACAAGTCACCCTGAAAGCAAACCTTAACCCAGTTTCAACTAACATGGTAGTACATTTCCAGTCATTCTCAAAGAGTTTGGTGACCCGTTTGCAGGATCCTTGCTCTTTTGATTCCAGTGTCCAAGTGGTACTGTCCAGAGAGTGCTGCAGAGAGGAAAATCTGGTGTTGCAAAGGAACATTTCATACACAGACTTGCCCTCTGGTTATCTTCATGTTTTCTGAAAATACCTAGAGAATATGGCTGTAAAAAGACAAGAGGGTCTCAAACTCTCTACAAACTCTCTACAATGAGAGGCAGCAATAGAGAATTTTTCTTTGATGTACTATTCCATTAGGTGATTAACAATGTGCTAACAGATTATTTCTCCATAATTAATAGCAAAAGACTAGTCTTTTACAAGAAGAAAGGGGACTTTTCAAGCCCATCTTTCCAACATCTTATTTTGGATTTCTGGACACTAAATGTGTCGCAATCTGAAATGTGAAATTTCACTTTTAAATTTTGCTCTTTTGCCCATTTAAAGTAAGTATATTTCTTTGAATCTTCTCAGATTTAAATAAAAAATAGAAAACATAATCAAAATGAGCATTTTTCTGAAAAAGAAAATTTTAAGAATTCTAACTTGGCAGGAAATCTTTTTCTAGAAAATGTGAGATCTCCCTCTAATTAGATAGATTTTAACACTCTCTTTATAACACTGCACAAGCGTATGCCAAGGCAAAGCTTTTGAAGGCAATTATATTGCAACTTATTTTCAAGATATTTCAAATCAGCAGCCGAGCCCAAAGACACCCATTCCAATTGTTCTCTGATTTTAGGATTGCTGAACGTTCACACTTAATCATAAACACAGATTGTAGAACCACAGCTGTTATTAAAATGGAGATAAGATAAATCTTAATTAACCACTTGTACATCTGTGAACAAATAAACTAATCATATCTCCCTGAATTGCAAGGGACAGCTTTGCTTCAACCTGAGGAGAAGAGATTTTTTTGTTAACTTCTTACTGATTACAAATTACAGTAATAAAAAGTGTGCAGTATGAAAACAATAGATTTTTAACAGCTCTTTAAAATTTATCTCCATGATTTAAATTAAGAAAGAGGGGAGTGAATGTACATTTTTATGCCTGCCTTCCTAAAACTGAGACATAAGTTGGGATACTAGGTGACAACTCATTTAATTATAGTGCTCTGTGTGGCAAATCCATCACTGGGGCAACTCTACTAAATTCTTTATTGTTGCTGCCATTCCTCTGAGAAATAATGTAAAATGGAAAAGCTGATATCACAGCTCTGATGCTGTCTTGACTTTGCTGACGACCACTTTCAGATATCTCCAGCAAGCATCATTATTTTGTTGCAGTTTGGAAATTCTGACATGATCTATGCCAGTGGTTCAAAATCTTCTTAGTCTTCAGTAAATGTCTACATATTACACCTCTGTAAATACAGAATTTCACATCAATATTACTGGCAGACTATCCTAGGGTTATTTCAACGACATTTTTGTGCATTTTATTGCTAAGTCAGTAGGGGGAAAATCTTTTAATTTACTTTTAAGTTGATTAAAACTTACTGGTTACAAGATGTCTCAGCAACTCGGCTAAAGTCACCAGTTCATTTTACACATGCCACTGAAAAAAAAAACACCTGATGACGTGAATTTCTGGGTCTCTCTTGCTTTGGCTGCATTCAGTTGACCAAGTTAAGGCAAGAGGTTATGACTTCTTATTGCTCATTCTCACACAAGTGAAGATCTGGAGGTGTGGATTTTATCTGATTAATCCAATGGAAATGCTGAAATGACTAATGGCTACTCACCAAACAAAAATTGATATCACCAGATGGTTTTTGATGCTGTATCTTCAATGGAGGAAAAAATGCAGCCATTTCTAGATGCAATGGAATTTAATTCAGCCTAGAAATGTTTTCACTGTGATGAAGATAAACTGCTTTGGTAGAAGAGCTCAAACAATTCCCTTGAAAACAGCCTTGAGTGCAGTTTCTGATTTCCTTAATAAATGTTGATTTCTTTAAATGTAAAACTGTAAGAGAAAATTATTCCTTTTATTTGGTTTGATTTCATTTTGTTTTGTTTCGTTTTGAGAGGGGAATAGAGAAAGACTTTCAGTGAAACCTTAACATTTCAACAGAAATTTTACAGTTTTTATTTCACCAAAATTTTCAAACAGAAAAACTTATCATTTCTCATGCTGTCTTTGAATGTGCAGTAGAAGTCTACACAAAGGTATTCTGATATTCCTTAAACTATCAAAATATTGATATAAACAGACTTTCAAAGGAAAGGCAAAAGTACTGGCCAAATGTTAACTAAAATATTGAAGCAACATTAGACAGCAGAGAATATTTGTATTTCTTAAGATATGAGGTACTAATCTTACATGGATAATTTCACTCAGGATTTTTTAATTGCTGAAGTGAGTTGCTGAGGTGCAATTTTGGCTTTGTAACTCACTGGCTGTTTAATGACAGCAAGGAAAGAAAAGCTGCCAAGCTTTCCAGTGAGATGCAGTTGAAAGTATCTGTCTTTATTATACGCTTAATTTTAATCTTTACAAATTCTATGAAATAGCCAATTGATTCAAGAAACTAACAAAATGTTAACATGATGGGGGGGATACATTAGTAGGAAATACTTACTAATGTGAAAATCAGCCACCTATGTCATACATACGTGTCCAGGGGAAAAATATTCCTAGATTAAGTTTGAAAAAGTTACTACAATAATCCCAGGGATACAATTAGCCTACTCTACCTAAACCAAGAAAAATAATCCTGGACTGAATGTCTCTTCTTTTCTACTAGCAAAATAGATACTAGAATAAAACCGAGATGGGGAAAAAATTTGAAGTATCAAATAAAACCAAAGGAGATATATTGAAAACAAAAGGAAACGTTCTAGACTATATATTTTAAAAAACTATTTGGATGAAAGACTTGAGATGAAGCTACTTATTCCTTCTCAGTTTCTCCTCCTCTTTCCTGTTTGGCTTCACTATAAAGCAGTAAGCACCATCTGCCTTTGGATTTTTCTGCTGCTTTGCCCATGGTGCTTCTATGAAATTTCCCTTGGGCCAGAATTTGCTGAGCAATCTTATCTTCCCAGAAATCAGTGGTTTTAGGAGGGATTCTGCATCTCAAAATCACAAATTCCTATCATAGGCTTTCTGCCTGTTGAAGTGTGTCTGGGTCCCATTGACTCGTCCTCCTCCCAGCGGGCTATGCAAACGACCTTAGTCGTTCTGCATTTTAGACCAAGGACAACCATCTCCAGAGCTTGGGTCCGCACCATCATTCATTGCCTTTTTCTTTCCCTCCTTTATTCTCCCAAATGAGGTAGGTAGAGTTGGGTTTCACAGGTTTTACCCCCCATGAGAAGGGGTCTTGTTTTTACAGGCTCTTCATAAATCACTGCCCTCAGCACCTGGCTGAGACACAGCCACGGAGTTGAACCTCTGAGGCCAATGCTGCACGTCAGACCAAATCCTCTCTGACCACAGGCTAACACCTCTCCCCTCCCACAGGGACGACATGCTCCAGCCATCTTTCTGCAGCAAATCTAGAGGACCCGAGGCTGCGAGGTGAGACAACTTGCCTTGCTGATTGGAAGAAAAACAATCCCCTGTTTGTCTGAACTATGATCTGAGCTTGCTCATACAGGAGCCACAGGCACCCAACATCGGACACAGAGTGGGCGGAAGGGAAACATACAGTTGGAGGCACAAGGAGCAGGACTGCTTTTTTTAGGAAAACATGGTTACACTGATAACGTGTAATATGAAATTGTACGGTAGGTAACGTGTCCTCTGCAATGTGTCCTGGGGACAGTACATCCCAGAAATGCTTTGTAGAGTATCATCTAACTGAATATTTTCCTTCTATATTAACTTCAATAGAGCATTCACAGAGTAAAACGAGCTAGAGCTACCTTCCCACAGGGTAACATAGACCCCCCTCAGTCCTGGAATAAATGTTATAGGAGTGTCTGTGTTGCCTTTATCTAATATATGAATTAACTCAAATGATCTGGCAATCAGTTAATTTTGGAAGAAAAATTCTCATCTGCACATGCCCTTAGCAAAGATCAGGTTTCTTTTTTTGTCTGATCTCTCTCTCTCTCCACTCTTTAAACTCCTCCATGCGAAAGTGTATCACCCTTTAGCTGTTCCCCAGCACACAGCCTGCTGCTGGCATGCAACCAGTGAAACTCCAACCCGTAACAACATCAAGAAACAATTGTTGCTCCTGCTATCACAAGAATCCTGTTCAGCTTTGGGGGTGGGCGGCTCAATCACAACCTTCAAAACAGATCATCCAGGCCAATGAAAAAATCACTTTTGGAGCTACAGATTAAGAAATCATAGAGGGATGCAAAATGCCACCCAAACACCTCTGAGGAATTATTTTTATATTGTGGAGATTTATTTGTAATATTGTTAAAGAGATTACTGTTTACAAGTAGCCTTGTATCTTTAAAGTGTTTCTAACTAATATGCATTGGAGGCTTCCTCACACCACACCACCATTATCTCTTGGGTTTAATATATTATCAGCTGTGGAAAACTGTGTGGATACTTAAAACATCAAACAAGCTATTAATTTTGTGACTATGGAAATTAGTAGATTGTAATTTGATTCCTAGAACAGCTTCTCCTGAGGGAGCTCAGCACAGTGCTTGGAAAACCTTGTTTAAAAAAAAAAAGCAAAACCCCACAAATTGTCATTCACTGAGTGACCACAAGAACAAATCCCTGAATATCACCCCAGACATCTAAATATGTCCAGAACAGACAAAAAGATTTTTAAAATCCACAGACAGAAAAAAAAATATTACTTGGGAGGTAGAATTCACTTAACCTGATGTGTATCTACCAAAATATGTGTCTGTATCTGGGCAGGTCACCTGAAGATGTCTTTACAGTCAGGAAAGAATTAGACAAACAAATTAATGAAGATGGTGACACAATTCATCTCATTAGTTTCCTACATTCTTAATTGCATCTTACCAGTTCTATTAACTGCTTTGACTAGATCTCCCTTGACTATAATAGGTGTCCATGATGCAGATATCTAAAAATGATGGACCTCACCCTAATCTGCAAGGTGTTCTCAGCTCTCCAACACCAGAGGACTTTCACTGTGGTCCATACATAATAAAGTTCACTTTCACATCTTTATTTATTCTGAATCTTTCCTGCATTGGTAACTTGTATTGAAATCCTCAACTAAGGCCCTTCTAATCCATGTGTAACCATCTGAGAGCCAATGTGTAGAAATCTGTAAATACTATCCACGTCAGAGGTCACATTGGGAATGATGCATAAATAAGATTCATGTGCCTGAAAATTCTTTATTAAAAATGTGAGGTAGGGGTACATGACACATACTAACATGCCACTTATCTGCTACCAACCTAAATGCTCATAAATCATCTCTTCAAAAATGAACTAGAAGAGTGCAGGAAGAGTTTACTTGCAAATACCCAATGGCTCAGCATATACAAACTCCATGGTGGCAGAGTATGAGTACGTTTAAGAGATGAAATTATTTGCCTCTGTCCCATAGTTCCAGCATAAGACAGCTGAAGAAAACAAAAACAAACAAAGCCCAAACCATTCTTTTGATGCCACGTGCATATCATACGGATGATTGGCCAGAAACCTTCCTGTTGCCCTAATCTGTATGACAGACAAACAGGTACATGACCTGTGCAACTGCCCCTAGCAAAAGGGCAGCTGCAGGTTAAAGAGGCAATGGCCACTCTGCCTAGATCTGCCCTTGAACAAGCCCCGAAGTCCACAGAGAGCCCGAATTGGGAACGACCAGGGTGCTGAGCTATCTGTACAGGGATTAACCTCCTCACCTTTACAACGCCTTTTACTTTTGGTTCGAATACGAACTTTGTCTCCCCTCTCAAGGCATAAACTGTGCCTTTCTTTATCAGCATGATGTTAGTGGCCCTTGTGAGCAACTCCCTTGATGGTGCACACTAAGCATTGCATAAAAGAACAATAAATCACAGTGCTGTTGAGTGGTGACCGCAGGTTTTTACCCATACTTACAAGAAGCAAAAGTGTAGGAAGTTCGGAGACACAAATAAAACTGAAATTCAGGAGCTGGATCTTCAGGACTCGCTACCTGGGTCAAATCACGGCTTTCCACAGACTTCCTATGCCCGTTTGGGTGTGTGGCCAAGCCTCTTTGTGCTTTATCCTGCTCTCCTCACCAGCAAAGCAAGGAGAGCAGCACTTCCCTGTTTAAGGCTGAATACATCAAAGATTGTGATGTACCCACATATTTTGGCAATAAAGTTGTATCAGTATCTCGGGCAGATAAAATCTCCTGCAAACAAAATACTGGATTCTTTTAAAAGAATATTTTTTTCAGTTCAATCAAGCTAAAAGAACAATATGCATTATACAAACAGGTTTTCTGATTTAATTACCAGGGTTTCAAAGTCCTCTCCTGTACTTAACACTCAGGGTTATGGAACTTGTTGCCAAGCAATTACCCCTTAAATTTGCTTTAATCCATGCCGATCATTTCCCAGAGTTGATCATTACTGCAGACTTTAATTGCTTTTGTTGGCTTGTATGTTGCTTGAGTTCAAACAGAACAGATTAACAGGAGGCTGCCAGCCACGAAACTCTTTGAAAAAAAGGCGGGAAGCCAAGTTAAGAACCTCACAGTGTACTTTATTTCAAGGACTTCCCAGAAATTGTGGTTCACACCTATATTAACCTCAGAAAAGGTCTGCAGGAGTTAGATCCTGATCTCGCTGTTATCAGTTTTATAGTGGTACCTGCCATCTGTGTTGTATGGAGTTGCAGGCATGAAAGTCGGTACAGAATTGGAAGAACAATGACTGAATCACAGCAGAAAGAAGGATAAGACCATTATCTCCAGATAGAGCAGTATGCAAGACAACCAAGATACCAAGTGCATGTAAATCGTAAGCCCATGTCAATAGGAGAGACGGTCCCACACTGTCACACCTTGTGTGGTTTGGGTTTGCAGGTCGTTGGGAGAGAAGGGCACTCTCATTCCTACCCCGAACACGCAGCCCAGTTCCCATCCCTTCAGATCACGTCATTTATCTTAAGGAAGCTGCCAGGTGCAGCAGGAAGCTGGATTGCGTCCGTGATAAAAGCGATCTTTTCCTTCAATAACATGGTTTATCTATTAAGTGAAACTGCTTTTAGAAGAGGCTCAGTATGTTTGCAACATCCCCCCCGGTAATGAGGTTAATGCGCCCGATACGGCTGATACTGTGGAGCATTTGCCACAAGCATCTTCATTTAAACACCAGATATGTTTGCAGCTGTTCAGCACTTTCCCAGCTAACCCAAACTCATCCATTTCTCCATTTTTCACTTTGTTTCCCACATGAACATTAAAAGCCTCTCTACATTTCCCTACTTTTAACGCAGATTCTGGCTAATAGAAAAGAGAGGGAAGTTTTGTCCACACAATACATTTTTCTTCCCTCCCACACCGTCATTATCTCTTTTCCTTTATAGCTCAGTAACACCTAGAAGCTTTGGCAGAGCACCAGGGGTTTCACCAGTGCTCGGCATTGTACAGCTACATGGCAGTCTTAAGCTCTAATCAGGTTGGTATCACAAAATCACAGCAAAGGAATGACAATGTAAGTACATGCAATATGCTTGGGAATGAGCAAAATCTGGGAAGAAGAAAGTGAAGGAAACCAAACATCACAAATATGATGAGGGATAGCTGGATCTACTATAAGTTAGTGGTGGCACACCATCATGATAGAGTGACAAGGTTATGTTTACGTAGTTTATGTGAGAGGAACATGTTGGTAGGTGCTACAGCCACCAAACGATTGTCATATCATATGTTTACACACAGCTGTGCCATGATAAGAACAGAATTTATAGGGAGGGAAAGAAAAAGAGCTAACTTCATGGGAAATTGGTGTTGCAGTGCCCACCCAGCATAATGGGAGCCCAAAGCAGTCTTAATCTTTAAATCAGGACTCAAGAAGAATACTTTCTTACAACTCCCAGTAGAGGTACCCACCACAATCTCAGGATAAAGGCCTGGAGCAAGAGCCATGTTATTACAGTCCCTGTAAAAGCAAAAGGCTGCGTTCTGCATACAGAGAGGCTATAAGAGCTGGTGTTCCAAAACCCTTCTCTTTCCTCGTTCCTTGTCTGGCTAAACAGATATTCTCTATGAGAGCAAATAGGTATGTTCAACAAGGAGGTGCAATTGTGCTATGATACTCTCCAGTGCAATAGACGACATTTAGCATGTAGCTGCTACCTTGAAAATTATTTAAACTGAACAAAGTGGGAAATAAAAAAATAAGGTTTTGAATGCCTTCACTGTTCTTTGGGAAAAACAAGAGGCTATGGTAAATAGGAAATTTGAGAAATACAAAGAATTTAGAGTGGAGATCATCAACCTCAAGACAGAATATTTTAACCAAGAAATTGATGACGGAGAGATGGGAGGCACTGTTTACACTGCATGGCACAAGACTATCATACAAGGAGAACAGGACAACTTTGAATACTAGAGATGGACTGGAATGCAAAAGAAATAAATGCAAGATCCCACATCTGGGAATTAACACCACTAATATTAATCACAAATAGGGGCTTAGAAAGACAGACAGAAAAAATTGTGTATACAGTCAACAGAGAGCTATATGCCACCACTGAGTTACAAATGTAAAAAAGGAGAATGCAATCCTAAACTGTTATGGGATGTGATATTTAAAGAAAAAAAGAAGTGCAAATAAAGCTACCACACAAAACTGTGAGAATAATGTGTACAATTCCAGCCACACATTTTCAAAGCAAATTAAAATGGGAATAGATAAGAAGAAAATTTTCTAGAATAGTCCAGGAGAAATAAAATCTTATCAAATAAGAAATATTTTTCTTGCTCAGTCCAGCAAAACAGATTGTCAGGAATACAACTTTTTTTCCCTATAACTGTAGGGCCTGAACTAGGGAGCTGAAGGACTTTGTTGACTCAAGAGGGAATCGAGTACACATCAGCCATGAATACAGTCAGCTTGGAAATTGGAAGAAAAGTTCTAAGTATTAGAGTAATTAATCTCTAGAAGTTTCCATAGGAAAAACCCCAAAGCATAAATAGAGTTATGGTGGAACTTGATAAATTTACTAAAGACATTTTTGTGACTTATTTGCCTCCAACAGAATGGGAACAGATTTAGTGAACCAGAAGACCACTTCCCACTCTATGTCTAAAACAAAATTCATCCTTTGTACAAAAAGCAAAACTCAAATTTTAAATACACTTGAGCCTATAGTTTGAACATTTAGAAGAGTTTTAAACAGTTTTAAAATTTTAGAGTTTCACCCAGGGCACATAACTTGTATATCACACATCTGTTTGGCTCTTAGGTTTTTATATGTAATTTAGAGAGATGTTATTTCCTGTGTTTGTGGGATCTTCCAAACACCAGATTAAAAGCATCTGCATCAAACCCGTCTTAGACATCACTGCCAGTGTTTAGTTCTTCCCTTGCCATAGAACAGGGTTTTGCCGGGCTCCCTCAGCTAGACAGCATTTTTACATCTGGGAACACAAACTGAGAAAAGCTTAGGGAAAATATAACAAGAAATAATAATATTCATTCTGGCTGAAGGGAAGTGCCAGATCTTACTGCAGAAAATGACTCGTTTA
The DNA here is from genome assembly GCF_026419915.1 of Harpia harpyja. Taxonomy (NCBI): domain Eukaryota; kingdom Metazoa; phylum Chordata; class Aves; order Accipitriformes; family Accipitridae; genus Harpia; species Harpia harpyja. The sequence goes on from NC_068944.1 coordinate 68,434,170, forward strand.
GCACTTACGTAGGCTTTTCCTGCCCAATTTAAAGGGACAACCCTTAGAAAAGTTGGTCTGAGAAACATTTCTGCGGAAAGAAGGCTAAAAGTTAACAGAGTAGGAAAGACAGAGAGCTGTTCTGCAAGGCACACTTCAGATTTTCTCTTCAGTCGATAAGCACTAATGAATTGGAAGTAAATTGCTGAAACTGTGCTAGCCAGGATACAAACAGTTCCGGAGCTCGCTCACATGTGAGGCTTGCCTTGACCTTGTGTTGATGTGGTGGTACCAGAGACTGTTCCAGTGGATTTAAAGTCAACGTGAGCAGACATTCACAGAAAGTGGGGAAATTCACATTTGGATTGGATCCCTCCAACTCACCTTCACTTGCTATTTTGTTAAATCCAGATCTTCTCAGAAGACCTAATCTGCGAGACCTGACGTCTATGTACATATTTAAGGACAGGGACAGAGATGTTATATATCTTCCTTTGTTTCCAACTGTGTCAGCATGAACACCAGCACTCTTGAGGGTTGATTTCTGAGGCATCTGGACCTGGTGGCTGGCTCTCATCGCTGCCCATGACACAAGCTGTGGGTGAAGCTCTTCCCATATCTGAGATGTCTACAGGAGCCCTCTCTGGGGTGGATTCTCTACTTCCTCTCCCACAGCTGAGAGCATGTACAGGATCACTTTTTTTATCATCTGACTGATAATTTTCACAAAACTTAGAAGAACTTAGTTATGTTTGCAGTTTTGTTATGTACCACCAAATATGACCAGAGTCAGCAAACAGGTTCAAAATGTACCAGCATAAGACATATGGACATACTTAAATAGTGCATCATAACATAAACCTCTTTTCTTTGCAAACAAGGCTAAAAAGCCTGTCCTAAAATCTAGAAAATAAGTTAAAACACACAAGACTATTTATTTTTGTTTTCAAGAGTTGGGATACAAAGAGCCTTCCTACCACGCTGTGGACTCCTCAGCTAGCTGATGGACACAGGAGTAATTCCTGCACTCACAGAAGCAGCAAGGTTTGCATTCGTCCCATCTCATGCAGGCTGAAGACTCCCTCTTTACTCAGTGGAGACAAAAAAAACAGAATTGCCTCCCCAAGACGCTTTCCTCTCTATGTTGGTGACAGAGAAAGCCCAGAGTGATTACGGTCCTTGTAACTTCAAGTGCTGACTCTGGCTGGAGCACTGTGTTCATCCCACCATGGCATTTCCGCTGGCACAAGTTGTTCTGGAAGAGCTGCAAAAGCCTCTGAGCAAAAACTTGATCCAGGGCCCATAATCACTGCAGAGAATGCTGGCTGGCTGAAATGGAGGGGGGTGGTGAAAAGGTTTGTGTTTCAGGAACTCTAAACACAGGTGGCAACTATATCATTTATGCTGATGGTACCAGTTTGCCTCCTTTACAGCTCTGGCGTAAAGAAAACATTTATTGCCCACTTCTCAGTGGTTTCCCATTTTTACTGTGCCAAAGCAAGGTTTTATAAGTGTTCTCTGTCTTTGCACATTAAATCCAGGGTGTGTAAGGTGAAAAGAATGTGGGGCTGGTGGAAAAAACGCATAAGATTTCTTAAGGAAATTTTTCATTGTGTGGCAGAGACAAGAGAACCAAAGGGTCTTTCATCTGTAAAAGCACAGAATTTGAGAAACAAATTTTAGGCAGGAAAGTCTAATATTTTTTCTACTTCCTTTGGCCTCAGGAAATGGAGAATCACTTTAAAGACTAATTGTGAGAGAACAGTTCAATTTCTTTTCCCATTTCAATTCAAATGGGTGCCCACTCTTAGATATTTCAAATAAAAGCAAGACTTTTGAACAGCATTTGGTCAGAGAAATCAAGGGTTGGCTCAAAGCGAAAGGTTAATCCAGTAGTTAGAGTATTGGCATAAAATTTACAAAACCTATTGCAGAACAGGGACCTTAATACAAGACTCCTATATGACCTTAAATTACATTGCCTTTCTTTGCCTTACATTTGCTTTCCACATATATTTGAGGTGTTCACATACTACAGTAAAAGCAGGCACTGGACAGAGAAATGGATTAAACAAAGTGAACTTCAAAACCAACAGCAAAACCAACTCAGTTGTTATGTTGAGGATTAATAAAAAAAATTGTCAGTCGATTATTTCAAATTTCAGGTCCTGTTACAAATATTTTGCACCAGTCTTTGAATTAGTACCTTGTTTTGCACATTAAAAACATTTTGGGCGCTAGCCATTACCTAATGGGAGAAGGCGGATGAGGTCCTCTTCAGTGAGGACAGGTTCTTGGAGAAAACCAGTGCAAGGTTATTAAGTGAGAGAAAAAAAAAAAAATCTAAGGTGCATTGTCAGACTTCCACTTTGCCAGGTTTGAAGTTGAAGTCTCTGAGCAAACATCTGGTGCATATGTAAAGATCTATGTAACTCTGTGCCATCAAAGCCTACTGAATCAACTTTGCCAACTTTACATTTCACTAATACACATTAATACAACAAATGTCATACTTGACTACGTATGCCTGTAACCTTCTCTAGTTAGAAATCTGAGACTTGGTTCCAGCTAATCTACCTATCTTTTTTCCTTCCTCAAATTGGTGTTACCTAAATGTTAGCTACAAAAGCCCCTTCCTGATACACTTAAAGTCCTTTGTGCTTTTAGTCATATGTTCCAGTATGAATGAGATGTTTGAAATGTTAGTCATAAAAGAACTATCCCTCCAGAAAAAGTATCATTACCTGACACTGCACAAAGCACATGTCAAATTGCCCTTAACTTTCAGTCATTTAAGGCTTTTAATTTCTGAATGTAATTGCAAAAATGAAAGCTTTGCTCCCACCTCAAGCTTTGTTAATCACACAGTAAAAATCAGACAAACAAACATCATCAACAAACCCAGCTCAGTCTGGTCATGGTTACACCTTCACCCAGTGACTGAACAGATTTCTTCCTTTCCACAGGATGCAAGAATGGGCATTTTTTTAAAAATGTAATCAGTGGTGTTTCATTGTCTTAGTCTCGCTTTATTTTAGTAATCTACTGTTTATTTCTCCTTGCAGTCAAAAATCAGGAAGCCAAAATACATGTATTTATTTACATTAACCTTAAACATCTCAGAAAAAGCTTCTTCCTCCCTTAATATACCTTTAGTAAATACACTTTTTCCATCAACGGCTTCTGCTTTGACCTTTATCTGAGACACCACCCTCTGATATGATGTAATACACTGCATTCACACATTGATTTCCAATCCCAACTCATGCAATGGTAATGAGTGCTTTAGGAAGATAGGCAGGTGGATACCTCAGGCTGAGCTCATGTTCTGATTTCTTGCTATCCGTATCCCATAATCCTGCCTCATTCCCTGCTTTTGCTACCCATAGCCATATCATAGCTAAATGCAGGGCCCGACCATAAAACCTCATCTACCTAGATGGACTCCTGCACCTCTCTGGAGCCTGGCACCTCGGTTTGACTCCTTGTTGGTGTGAAGATTTCTTTACAGTCATGCAAAAGCCAGATTAGGGCTGAGGTGGATGAACTCCGCAAGGTATTCTGTTCAGCAATAAAACCTCAGGCATGTGCACAGAGCCAAGCAAGTTCACTAATATTCTGAAACAGCAAGGACCCACCAGCAAATTAATTTTCAAAAATAATATTATGTCAGATCTATAGATTACACTGATGCCACCAATACTTTTATCACTGGGTATTAAGATTTCTTTTTCTTTCCTTTAATCTTCGAAGATACCACTTTCCACCTGATAAAAATCAGTGAAGTATGTTGATAAGCACATAATCAGCTACGCCTTTAGATTAGGTTAGATTTGATTTAACATTATTAATTCTACTTTCCAATGAGTAATTCAGACATGTGATTGCCTACCCAAGCCATAGCAGAACATATTGTGTAACCTGCAACTGTGCTAACCTGAAGGATTCCTCACAGTATAAAGGTCCAGATAGAAGACTTGATGAAGTATGCAGGAATTTCTTCAATAGCTACAGTCATCTGTAGGCCAACATCTGGACACCATGTCCAGTTTGAAAGATAGGACGTACAAGAATCAAAGCAGAAGCAAAAGGATTATATATCCTGAGCGCATTTTAACATCAGTAGCCTTCATCCTTTCTGGGCAATAAAACAGTTGAGGTTGAAATGTCAGAGTAGCACAGAAGAGGAACCTAAAGGTGAGCACAAGAAGACATTCCCAGCTAATATAAAGAGCTCCATCGAAGCAAAAAGACAAGGATGCGTGGTCAAAGGAACTACGAAGATTTATGCCCACCAAAGGTGCAGTCAAGAGAGTCTTATAAGCACACCAAGAACACCAAATATTTCTTCATAAATTTAAAGTCAGACAGCCCCATTAAAAGATTATGCCTAGCTCTTATATGACATATGCCATCAAACCACGTACTACACTCCTGGGCTGATATGTTTGACTAAAGCTCATCTTGCAGAAAGGCATACGGTCCTGATTTGAAAATGGCAAGAAATGGAAGATCCAGTCCTTTCTTTCAGGACTCTACCCCAGATTTAAAAAAAAACAACCCAACAATCCAAACAAAACCCACAACAAAACAAAAAACCCAAGCTGTCTTAGTGACAAAACTTGAATTCAGCTTCCAGCCCTTATTTCTGATTATGCCTATCTCTGCTAGTCTGTGCAGAGTTCAACATCCAGTATTTTCTTTCCTGGAAGTATTTCTGTTTCACAGTCAAGTCATCCCTGTATCTTTCTTGCTAAATTAAGCAGATGAGTATCCTTAGGTTTCTCTCTGTTACTTCTGCTTAGAAAAAAGGAGTTTGCTAATGAGATTGAGATTACAGCTAATGATTACAGTTTGCCCCTAAAAAGGAGTAAGTTAAACAAGTTAATCAGTAAAATGGACAAATTTTAAGGTAAAAAGCGGCAAAGAAGAGAGAAAACAAATTCTGATAAAAACATCAACCCAGACATACAATGGGGAGTTTCCTTGTGGTCTGTTACTCAATCATTAGACGTCCCCATGCGCTGTCAGGATAGGGCACTGGCCCAGCAAACAAAAGGGACCAAGCAGCAACTCAGGCTGAGCAGAAGCCTGTGGGTTTGTTGCATTCACTGTGTGTGTGTTTGTGTGTGTTTCGTACACGCTTACTGCTTGAGAGCAATGATGATTTTCTGAATGATGACAATAACTGAATGGTTCCAGAGGGAAGACTCCAAAGCTGAAACTATTATGAAAAAACTCACTCAGGATCTTACTTAAACAGTCACAGGTTGAACCCTAGTTATTAATGTCAGTGGTCCCTATACAAAGAAGCAAGGTTGGAGTAGACAACGGAGGCCAAGTTATTGATGGATATTCATTTACATACAGATCAGATCTAATTATTTGGTTCTCCTGCACTAGTGGCCAAATTGCATTTACCTATCAGAGCCACACATGACTTCAGAAAGCAAACGAGGCAAGACCACATCTTCAGCTGCTGTAAATTAAAATCAGTCAATTACCACATTAATCTCAAACACAAGTGAGATGGCTGGAGCAGTTACTGCTCACAGAGATTGCCAGCCCTGCCCCTGCCAACTGGGGCAGCCCGACAAAATGCCCCAAAACCACTGCAGTTTACAGATCGGCATGTGAAAGTAAACCTTGGTTTGGGGTTTCAGCCATGGTAGTTCAAGATCAGCTTCACCAGCATTTCAGCAGGATGATGACCACCAGGAGACAAATGGGGAGGACAGCTAGAAGCAATAACTGCCTCGGTCACCTCAGTTCAATCTGCCTGTGTTCATGAGTGACCTTCCCCCTTCAGTGACAAGCATAAATACCTTCAATGACATTTTTAGTTGAACAGCAGGTGCTTGAGAGTAATTGTTTTACCTTTATTTATCTTATTTTAGTTAGCTGAATGCTGAACTTGCAACCCTAGTTCATCTACTGAACAATGCAACTTTTTTGCTTATTATGAGCAAAACATGGTAGTGTTCTAACCAGTATTTATTCTTTTGTCCACAGAAGCCTTTCCTTTATTAAAACAAGCACAAGTACATAGTCCTTTTTAGCCCTACTAATTATCAGTGTTTCCTATGCTTCAACGGATTACCCACCAAAAAAAAAATCATTAAGGAATGTGGTGATAGCTGAAGGATCATTTCTAGATTTACTTAGTCAACACCCCGGAACATGAAGACACTCCCCTTTTCATTAACCTAGGAACCAGCTTGGAGATGGCACAGGGAGTTTCACAACACTTCCTTTCTGCACAGATGAAAGGCTGCAGATTATTCAGTAGTGAAGGTGAGCCAGGGGAAGACAGGAACATCCAGGATGACAAGGCTGCCCACACCCCTTAGCAATTTTTAACCAGAGGACTGAGCCACAAGTGAGTATGTGCCAGCTACCTCTGTAAAACTATTTCTTTTAGATGGATCAAGGACAACACTGCAAAACTGCAGAGGATTATTTGTTAGAAGCCCACGTGAAAAGCCGCCACCAACGGGCTGGCACTTCAACAGAGATGTTGATGGGTTTGGCCCAAGTATCTTCAGCTGGAGTTGAGTCAAGATCCTGCACACTTAAGGAAAAGTTTCTTGAGGCATTTGAGGACATTGCATTTTTCGGTGTCTCCAATGCTGTGCAAGACATTAGTGGCACTATATGCTTTACTTGGAAAAAACCACTAATTTCGTGGCAATAATGAATATACAGTCAAAAATGCCCTCTCTCCACCATACACCCGTCTCTCACTCCCTCATGCTAACCAACAGGACTACAGACAGGAATATATGCTCTGCCTTTCTCCCCCATCCATCTTTCTCTCCTCTCGAGATGGCAGGTACTTAGTCTGGCAGCTCTTGGAGCAGTCAGTTTCACAGACATACTTGGCTCATCCCACAAGTGGTTAACCAAGACATCAATAAACTACTCAGCGGAGGACTCCAGAGATTTACCTCCACTGAGTTCTCCCTTGTGGCTGCATTCCAGCAAGGTGAAGCCGGCTTCTGGCTCTGGGTCTGCTAGGAGATAGCCGGAGCCCCAGACCCTGGTCTCTGGCTCCCTGCAGGCTGCACGCAGAGGTTTTGCCTCTGGGGCTCCAGAACACGTTGCCTCCTCCGCGTTTGCTTTGGCCACTCTCAGACGGCTGGCCTGAATCTTCCCTTGTCACTGTTGCAATAATGGTTTGAGGAGCGTGGGGTCAAGGCAGGCCAGGAGACCTGGAGGGCTCTGGCTGGAATAATAAGGGATTTGTTCGGCCAACAACAAGCAGCCCATTTGACTCTTTTCCAAGACCAGGGCGATGCTCGAAAAGGTCTGAGGTTTTGACTCCAGGGCTACAGCTGGCAGTTCAAAACCTCCTTATGTAGATGCACTTTTTATGGGCCAAAACAAGGCCATATAAAAGAAGTTTCTGCCAGGAGAGTTTCTGCCAGGTCCCCAAGCAGAATAAACAGAGCACTTTTGTGAGGGGATAAGGGCATGCTCACAACAGCTTGGGTCAGTCTCAAAGCATTGCCTAAGATCCCAGAGCCCTCCCTCGTGTTTGGTACACCAACAGAAGCTCCTCGAGTGGACCTGGCCTCCGGCTAACCCGAAAGGAATGAGGCAGGGGCTGTGCAGCGGTGGGTTCAGTGTCACAGCACATAACCAGGGGAGCCCTGGCCCCCTTCGTTGCACTCTGATGTAAGTCCAGCCCCTTCAATCAATGCAATTGTCCCTTTGGAGACCAATGAGCAAGGATGACTGACACACCTGGGGGGGTTAAACCCCTGTAAGTATGACTATTAACTCCCAGAGTTGGAGAAACTCTCTCCTCTCCCTCCTGGACGGTCCCCCTCTCATCCCAGCTGTCCCCCCCTCCTACCAGCTTAGGAGCTCCTTAGACCAATCCAGAGGTCACTTCAGTGAACTGAAGTGACAGAAAACTACTCATCACTTTTTGCTGGGCAGCTCAGGACAGAGAGTTAAATTGGCTCTCAGAGGAACCTGCCTCCTAGAAATTCATGAAGGGTTCCGGTAGCTGGAGTAGAAATGTGATAAACTTGACTTTGAAACAAGATGTAGTTTCCTGGGGGTAAGGATGATTAAACACTGGAACAGTTTGCCAAGTGAGAGGAGGATTCACTTTGCTTAGATCCTTTACAACAAGATTAGATTTCTTTATCAAACCTATGACTTAATCCCATTTCTGGGGAGAAGTTCTACAGTCTAAGTAAACCAGAGGGGAGAGGGGGGTGAAGTTTGCTAATCACTGCCTCCTTCTTGACCTGTAGTCCATCTGTCTCTGAACATACCATAACTAATGACAGTTGTGGTGCAACGAGATCAGAAATATTTACTCCTTCCTCCAGCACACCCTGCTTCAGAAAAAATGAGGTGAGGAGAGTGCTGGAGGACCTATGGATTTCTGTTTTTTCTAACCCTACATGTGAGATTTCACAAGTCAGTTGGACAAGCAGCATTGGAAGAGTGTCTCTTCCACCAAGCCTCCTACGGACGTGAGATCACGCTCCAGTGCATGTACTCTCTGGTTTCCAAGCACTGCATCTCCTAATCCTGATACAAGTGGTTGCTTTCCCCAGTAAGCTACACTGGCCCCCAAGGTCCCACAGCAAGAATGAGGTAGGTCACATTGCTGCGAGTGCCTGGGATGAGGCATGAGGTGAGCAAGTGAGAGACTGTCCCAGATAATACATGAGACTTGACAAGTCTGAATGTAGCCAAGTAGGTTTTAGACCTTCCAGGGATTGCCTTCAAGCAACTTCATTTCCATCAAAGGTGACACAGCTAATCTCTTCTCCCCCATGCCCTTCAGGGAAGAGGAGAGGAGCAGAAACAGAACCTGGACTACAGAGTAGTTCATGTCATGGCTAACAGCATGTTCCAACTGCATTTGGCCTCTCTGTCCTATGCCTGGGTTTCACACACTTCTTTGCACATCAGCTAATCCTCCAAACAAGATAGAAAATGAAGGAGAAAAGAGGCAAATTAGGAATTTCCTAGTCAGCAATCCCTGCAATAATTATTCTTTCTCAGCCAGTGCAAACTATTCTGAAACTCTAGAACTTGGAAGATACCGGACTAATAGGCATTTATACTAGTGGGATTGTTACAGCATCCATACTGGCACTAATCTCACTATGTATGGTTCACAGATTTTAAGGTCAGATGTTTAGGATCATCCAGGCAATATAACAAACCTCTGAATCTCAGCCAGAATTTCACCCACATCAACTCCATACATTCAGTTCAGCAGATTGCTTGGGCAACACCTTCTTTCAGCTCAGTGAGATCTTTGATTTGTATACAGAGGGTTCCTTTTTATTTCCTTTGAAAACGATGGCTAAGGTTAGAAGAAAACATGAGACAACAACAAAACCACCTCCCTCAACGCACCTCCCTCCCCACCCCAGAAAGTTAGCAAGGAATCCAGAGGCGCTCATATTTTACACAAACTGCTGTAAAGCGGCAAATACCGGGTGACGTCTCCATACTGGAGATGCTGCAGCACTCAGTGCGCTTATATAAAAAGCCATAATACACATAAAAGTCTAATGTGCCTTCAAAATTACCTCATCTTTTATTTAGAGGTTATTTCACCCTTGTCTTCCTTTATCGCTCTTTATATGAGTGCAGTGGGGAAGCTGGACAATTGACAATTTAGGTTACTAACTGGAACTAGACTTTATGGTCAAAGTTAGGCTCTGGCTGAAGAATTCCCTGTCGCCACCCCCACAACCAACCCACCTCTGCTTTGCAATCAGCTTTATTTAGGTGTTTCTTCCCAGCTCCAGCCCCCACCCTCTGCTTGGTGTTAAGGCTGTCTACTAAAAGAGGAAAATACAAACAGAAAGCTATGGAGGGCAGCTGGATGAGGGATAAAAATAGCAGCAGGGCTTTCTGTAGTGGCGTCCTTTGTACCCTTAGAGTGAATATTCTGGCAGCATTTCTATTCATGGGGTCAGTATCTCCAAGGGGGAGCGACACACATACACCCCCCATCCAAAAAAAAAAACCAAAAAGGCAGGCTATAGGCTGAGTTTTGGGCATGTCAGTGATGTGAGTTAGAAATCAGCTTGAACTACACAAAGACAACACCCAGAAAAACAGTGGAAAACCTCTCCTGGAGCACAGAGTGATGGAGGACACAGGAGAGAAGTGGATTCTGCTGCTCCTAGCTCCAACCTGCTTGGCAGCCTGAACTCACACTGCTTTCCCCTATCTTTTTGTTGTCTCCCCTCCACCCCTTACCTATTTTGAGGCTTTTTGGAGCAGACTGTCTCTATCTGCGCAGCACCTGGAAGACTGATTATGATCTCTAGGCTCTACCATAACATAAATAGTGAGACTCCAGTTGGCTCCAAGGTCCACATATCTCACCGACTACTAACAAGTTAAAAGTTCCTACTTAGGAAAAAAAAAAAAAGAGCTATTAATTTTAAAATTAACAGTAGCAGCAGATCTGCAGCTACTATTTTCCCATTTAAAACAGAAATGGTGCTGAAGAGCAAGATGGAGTCACTGAGTAAAAAAATGCCAATATTATTTTTTCTTCCTTTCCAGAAAATTCTTTATACTCACAGATATCTCTCCTATGGTTGCTGGTATAAATTATCCCTAAACCTATGGAGATTAAGACAACATTTGCACAGAGATTGATTGTCTCCTAATGGCCTGCTGTAGCCTTCCAGTGAAGCTGCTAATACTGGGTATCTTCCAAGACTAGATCCCAGACCCTTGTCTGTACTTCTCACTCTGCCTCAGCATTTCTATTGTATTCTGTTCCTCTGAAGGCCTTTTCCAACAACTGTTATAATGTAATCTGCCAGTGATATCACTGATGCACCCCCCTTCATCTGGCCAGATTTGGAAAACTTTCTGCAAGCTGCTGAGCAAGCAGGCTTTGCCGGCTCCTGTCTCTTAAACTGCCAAAAAAAAAAAGCTCCAGATCCAAATATCCAAGCTCTGACTTTCAGGAGAAGTGAATTATGGAGTGAATTCAAACTCTGAAATTTCAGTTCAAATGTAATTTAAATGCAAACCTGTGGCTTTTGGGCTTACAATACGCCTAAGTGGTATCAAATCAAATGTTTTCTGAAGTTGACTAAGTATTGAATTTGTCCCTTCAGGTAGATCTTCTTCTGTTTGCTTTACAGGATGACACAGATGTAGCTTAACTCAGTAGCTAATCAATAATTTAATTTTGATCCCTAACTAAATGAAGCTTGATAAATATCAGACACTTTTAAATTGGGTTTAATTAGTGTTTATGCATGTATTTGAGGGTTCTGATTCACAAACTGTGACAACTCCACGCTGAAGCAACCTAACCTTGTCTTTCTGCTAGAAGCTACTGCCCCGTGCCCATTTCAGAGGCAGCAGATGGTCCTCAGACATGCAGGGCTTGGGTGCCCTCCTCTTAACGGGAAGTAATCTCATAAACCTTATCACGATGCCCGCGTTCAAAGGGAGCGATGTCGGTGATGTGGAGGGGGAGAAAAGGACATCAAAGAGGCAGCTGGGGAGGGGCCCAGCTTTGAATTTCCAACTGTGGGTAAGAGGCGGTTCAGGAACAGCTGATGAGAGTGATGAGCAGCGCAGAAAGACGTCAGCACAGGGAGAAGTGGAAGAGATTGCATCTGTTTCCTTCGAAGACTATGCAAACGAGGAGTGACATAGTGGAAGCATGTAAAAGAATTAATGGTCTAGGGAAGTTACGGCTACCTACCATGTCTCCCAACACACAAGAACTCCTAGCAAACCAGAGGCAATTGCACTTCAGCAGATGGATATTTTAAGGGCGAAAACATCTGCAGATCCCATTCTCATCATTGGTCAACACCAGGACGACACCAGAAAATGAAGCTCAGCCACGGAGCCGGCTCCCAGTTGGCCTTATAGAGAAGACTACCCTGTTCTGGGGAGAAGGAAGGCTTAATTCCCTGAGCACAAGCCATGCCATGCCTCTCACCCTCTGGGCTGGAGCAGGCCCTGGCCTGCTTTGTGCACCAGCACAGACACGGCCAGTCAGGTGGAGAAATTAGCCGGAATCCAAAAGGTGTGAGATCCTTATCAGGACCCAGTGTTGCACTCAACGGGGAAGGAAAACACGAAGGTAGAAGCCAACTACATGTTGGGGAGATTACAAAGAAACACACTCTAGGGAAGTATTGTTCCTGGCACTTCCCTGCTCCTCTTCAGAAGTCACCGATATCAAGGTTTGATGAACCATTGGGCTGACACTGCGGTTCTCAGGCTTTGGGACTCCAAAACTGAAGCTAACAACCACCACATCCTGCTGGAAATTATCACAATCCCACCAGCTAACTAGTTCTGTGACCTTACAGCTTTCCTAGATGTAGCACACACATACATAGCACATGCTGGACTGGTGTGGGAAAACCACGTCCCATGGGCAAAGGGAGATATGCTCCCAAATGTGCAGTTTTTCCAGTGTAACCACATTGGCCCTTAGGATCTCTACCTGGAAAGCTGCAGTGCTGGAAGTCCATGCTTCCTCATGCCCTGAAATAATGAGGGTGTGCATTTATCTATCATACTTCATTTTAAATAAATATCAATATTTTTTGCTCTGGGCTCTCCTTTCTCATTTTGTCAAGAGCAATTATTATATTATAGCCAACATTACGATGCAAAATTAGAGGGAAGTAAATGCATTAGAAAGGTGGCATCAGCTGAAGAGATGTGATGGCTGCTCGCATTAGCTCAAACACCTTTCTCCCTGAAGTCTGACCCTAGGTGTAAATCGGAGAAGCCTGACAGGACATAAAAAGAAGTACTATCCTGTTGACCCAGTTTTCATAGAGAGCAGTGTGTATAATTATTTTGGCCACCTGCAGTTGATAAACCAATCCCGTGTGAGGTTAAAAATTATCCAGACATTTACTGGTGACACAGCAGTATGCTAGAAACCTGCACGGCAAACCTGCTTAGCCACAGCTACGCTGGAGGGAGGTGTGGTGAGGCATGATCCGGGACTGAGATAGCTCTGCTGGCAGATGTCCTCAGCGCAGAGAAAGCTCTACAGGCTTCTGCCTATTTGATATATTTTGTTCAGGAATGGTAAAATAAGTGATATCACAAATATCTTCTTTTGTGATAAGGTAGGAGCTGCACAAGGGCTGTGTGTACGGTGCTCCAGCCTGCAGGAATATCAGTAATTTTCAGCAGTAAATAAAGCACTCCTGGAACTACTGCATTGCTGCAGGAAAACCACTCCCCATGGGAAAAGTTAAAGTACTAAAAGTGCAATTTTGTCTATAAAAAGTATCAGTGCAAAGGATTTCTGCCAGAAAAGCTGTGACACAGAGTGCCCCTTCTTCAGGCCCCAGCAGATGCCGTTGTGCTTGTACAAGTCCACAGCAGAGACTAGGAGGAATTTGCTGAGATAGCATCCTCTGTATCTGTGCTGATGACGCCACTCCTGTACACTACCAGGCTACAATCATCCGTGCTGTGGATTGCAGTGCTGAGCTCCAGCAGTTTAGGTTCACGTAGCATGTTTTCCCCACGGACGAGGCTGGTGATCCTGAGCAGTGGGGCAGGGCAGGTTAGGCAGCCAGATGTGAACACATCCTCCAGATGTTCAGTGGGTTCTGCAGCCCTGGGAAAAAGGATTATGAAAGAAATCCAGCATGGTGCAAGTGCAGCCCCTCACAAATCACTGCCTTGGCACCCCCTTTTGTCATCCCTCACACAGCCTCGGTTTCCCCTCTTTTCTCAGATTTTCACTTTATTTCTTCACAGGTTGATAAGGACTAGAAGAAGACAATTTATATATCTATATAATTCTGGTTTTATGTAGAGTGCAGAACCTTTTCCGGTTCACACCAACTGGGGTGTGAGAGACAAGGATTTATATGTTTTCATTTTTTCACAACTAAATCATATTTCTTTTTTGTATTTGATGCGTTGCAGAGCCTCAGTGAATCCTCAGAAGTAAATAGTGATATAGCTGTTACTAATTCTTCTAAAATTAAGCAACCTACTTGGGAAAGCATTTTCCCTGTAACTTAAGGCAAGAGTACAAATGGATATAAGTATATAGGCATAACTTTCTATTCTGTCTTGGATTCGTTTAGGTCATTTGGGAAGGGATTTAAGTTCAGCCAAAACATACCAATTTCTATTGGGGAAAAAAAAGGTGAGATTCTTAAAATAAATGATAGTTATACTACACAGTCTAATACGTTGGTATTAATGGTAATGGTATAATACACCATATAAAAAAATCTAATTCCTCTATCTTCCACTACAGCTTATATCCTGATTTCATGCAAAATTGGAGTAAGCTATTAAGAGCAGTGGACTTCCTAAAGATTACTCTATATTAAAAGATTTTCATCTGCTCTTAGTGTGCAAACTGCAAATACTACTCTAATACAAACACAACTGAACTGTAAACCAGCTCATTACATCTCAGGTCTGTGCTAAGTAATGAGCATGCTACATTAAGAACATCAGTACAGGCAAGTTTTCCTTTAACATCATTTCCTCAAGACTGGGCATCTAATGAACGGGCCTTAATCATGATACTGAACCATTTTCCAGGAATGATTTCGATTTGCACTCAAGCACAGAAAGTACACATCAGACATAAGTACAATGTGGACCCATGGTTCACCAGGTCTGTGTGGTCCATATCCCCGTGAGGTACCATGTTATAACATGCCTTGGTTTTATCTACCAGAGAAACCCAAATCACACTCCCTGCGACACAGGCTAGTGACAACACAGTCATAAGGACATTTCTGCTCAGCAAGCCAAGCACAACACAGGTCCTCTGCTGAGAAAAAAACACTTTCCCTACCCCCGAAGCTAACCAGAAATTATTGTGCGGCAGCCTTTGTTTGCTCAATGCCAGTTTGCTGTGGAGGCCAGGCCCAAATACCACCCAAAGTGAATCCTCCGTGATGGCTAAAGCAGTGCCATGAGGCCCCGATCGCTGCACTGCTGGGACTGCTGTGCCCTGGAGGCACTCAGATGCCACCCGTTGCCAGCTTGGCATTGACGGACACCCATCACCAGCTTGGCGTTGACAGCCACCCTGTATGAAGAGCTGTGGGTGGGAGAGGCGGGTCCCAGCTCCTCCTTTGCTTCTGCTTTCATCCGGCAGAGATTGTGCTTTTCACAGCTCTGTTATTAAGGCAGATGGTTGCCTGCAGAGCCCAAGGCAAATGGACAGATGGGCTCTCCTCCCCTCAAAACTACAATCAAGAGCTTGCTGACCTTGCCTGTTTTCTTGGCTGGAATCAGTCAAAAAAACTTTACCGTAGCTTCCATTCTTGCTTCCACTTGGGATAAACAGAGACCAATGCAAACCTTAATTTTCCTTGCCTGCCTGCAGAGACCCAACACCAGGTTGGGGCTTGCCACTCAGAGACGAACCTGAGCTAGTGTTAAATTCAATGGTGCTTCATCTCCTTCTGAACTCAAGTTGCTCCCCTTCTGCATTTCTTCCAGATCTGTCCAGGCAAGGAAACATTCAGCACTTCACCTCTATATACACCAAGCAGCACATTACCTTTGTTCATATTAACGATTATGTGCATTTATGATACTATAAACGCTTAGAAGCGTGTTCAGTATCCATGTGGCTCGGGAGAAGGGAAGAAGACATAGTAGGGAATATAAAGGAAAAATTGATATGGGAACATGCTGACCTCAGAACAAATTTAAACTGGTGTTGGTACAAGCTCTCACATGGAAATAACTGACCCATCGCCTGGTGACCAGCTCCATCTGATGTTGTTTCTCTGGAGGTAGACATAAGAAACTATGGAGGGAAGAAAAAATAGACGTAATACAGCGAGTGCTGCAAAACACAGAAATTCCAACCCTCACCCTCCAAAGCCAAGAAGGGAGTACCTGTGTGGAAAGACAATATGCAGAACCTCAGGGAGGGCCAGCTGACTTCTGGCAGTCCTTTGTGACCTAAACTTTTCTATGCTTCAACTCATGAAAGTAAGACAGAGAAAAAAAATCCCAAAATACCCTTCATGGTGAGAGCTGAAAGAATCAGTTTGGTCCATTTACAACCTATACAACCCCTTCTTCAACCTCTGCAACACAGTTTCAGATTCAATGCTGTGGGAGCCACAGCCAGAGAGCAAGCAGACAAGCAGGTACTTGGTGGGACAGTGAGGCCTTTGCGTTTGGACCAGAAAGTGTTGCAACAATCTGAAAATTGCACCAGAGTCACTGAAAAGAAGCCTGTAGAAACTTACTGTATATGACAGGCCTGGTCCAAACGTTTGTGAGCTTTAGCAAACCCCTCAAGAAGCCTGCTTTGAAACAGGAATTTGTGACAGAATTCCAAGTCAACAGCTTTACTGTAAATATTTTACACTGAAGTTGACCTGCTTTCCTTCCCTCTTTTATAGTAATGTTGCCTCGTGTTCTCTCCTTTCCCAAAAATCTGTTCCTTGCACTGCTTTGTTGTCCTACAACCTTCCACTCAAAGATGTCAAACCACCAAAAAAGCAAGGAATACTGCATCCAGAAGAAACAGGAGTGGAGGAGACAGGTGACCCCTATGGAGCGTAACAGCCCAGCAATATATTTTGGTGTGATGAAGCTGATGTTATTTCTCAGTAACAGCAGGGCAGACCTGCTCAACTGAAAAGGAAAACTGCTGGCTTTTAGCTCACCGAGCTCTTAACTCACTGCTGAGCAAAAATCCCTCACCTACTTGCTGAAGTCAATCCTGCGTCAGGCCAGCTACAGGAATCACACAAGTGGCCCATTGCTGAGTGAAAGCTCTTCTCCAACTGCCTATTTGGTCTCCATATCAGGAGATTGTAGGCGAAAATGGAATGCAGCCTTGCCTACAGGGCTTGCTCTAAAAAAAGGGATTACTCAGGGAGTGGAAATCCAGCACAGAGATTGGGAATTTAAGAACCCCTCTTTAGCTCCCCATCAAGAGTGGGATCAGCAGGTGGGACCCACAATGACATCACTGTCCTTTCATTGCTTACAAGCACCCTCAGGCGTGCCTCTGAGCTCCCAGCTACCGCACTTCCATCTTATTCCCAGCAGACTCTGCCTAAGGCAATGAGGGGCACCAAAGTTTGCCCTCAGGAAGAATAGCAAACCATTCCCATGCCCCGGGCTTTTCCCTTCCCGCTACCCTTTGGACACTGGTCTAGCCCACAACCTCTCACCCTGTAACCTATTTTTGTCTTCCCTCCAGAGGAAGCAGCATTTACTGCAGACCAAACCCTCCAGCTCGCTCCTGTGCAGGCTGCTGGCCTCTATTTACACATCATCTCCAAAGCTTTCATTTGGCAGGCAGTCTGGAAAATGCCGGTGTGCTACATTAACCTGCATTTGTCTCTTCATTCACTGTTCTTAATCAGTGTTTGGGAATGTATTAACGTGGGGCTAAACCACAAAGTTTGCATATGGGCTTTTCTCATGTTTGGAGGAGCTGAGCTAGCACCAGAGCCTGGTGAAGAGTCACCCCTTCCTCACATAGCACCTGAAAGCCAGTGTATAGCAGCGAATCCTCATCACAGAATTTCCTCTTCTGCTTGAATATACAGTCATTGTGATTTTTTCCTCTGCTTCCCAACTGTAAGCCACCAAACAGTCATTTGGTCCAGATACTGAGGCTGTTCAGAAACTACCAGCGTTTCCAGCTTAACCAAAGTCTTTGCCTTCAGGCAATGATGTAACAAAAAGGGAGCAGTGATAGTGGATGAGTTAAACAACATTGAATCTCTCTGCAGCCATATGAATATATGAGCTAGTTACTACTGAGTTTCATGTGTATGTGTGACAGATAAAGTCTAAGTTTGCAGCAAGACAGTTACTCTGATACCACAGGCTCTGAAATAGCTGCAAGGTCAAAGAAAAGTGGCAGAGGAGACAAGATGACCTCCTCTGCTCTTCCTCAGGTAGCCCATCTGTCCTGGTTTCAGCTGGGATAGAGTTAATTGTCTTCCTAGTAGCTGGTACCATGCTATGTTTTTGAGTTAGGTATGAGAAGAATGTTGATAACACTGATGTTTTCAGTTGTTGCTAAGTAATGTTTAGTCTAAAGTCAAGGATTTTTCAGCTTCTCATGCCCAGCCAGCGAGAAAGCTGGAGGGGCACAAGAAGTTGGCACAGGACACAGCCAGGGCAGCTGACCCAAAGTGGCCAACGGGGTATTCCATACCATGTGATGTCATGTCCAGTATATAAACTGGGGGGGGAGTGGGGGTGGGGGGATCGCCGCTCGGGGACTAACTGGGCGTCGATCGGTGGGTGGTAAGCAATTGCACTGTGCATCACTTGCATATTCCAATCCTTTTATTATTACTGTTGTCATTTTATTAGTGTTATCATTATCGTTATTAGTTTCTTCTTTTCTGTTCTATTAAACCATTCTTACCTCAACCCACGAGTTTTACTTCTTTTCCCGATTTTCTCCCACATCCCACTGGGGGGGGGAGTAAGTGAGTGAGCAGCTGCATGGTGCTTAGTTGCTGGCTGGGGTTAAACCACAACACCATCTCACCAGCAAGGTGCTAGGAGGCAAGCTGAGGTCTGAACTTCCAGTGTGTCTGCTTCCATGGTGCAGTCTCTCCTACACACTGCTATGCTTGGGAGACAGCTATGTTCATTAACATCTCTGGTTCTGAAGGTATAAAGGGGTCCTGAGGTTCCTGAGGCAGTTGGAAGGGACACTAAGAAATCTGTCCCAACCACTGGCCTCTCCCAGGGTATTTGTGTGGCCACCAAAACACCTCCTGACAATGGCATGGGGAAACCTGTAAGTAATAATCAGCATTGCCAAGCGAACGACCCTGCTAAGGATAGCTACCAGAGACAGCACTGTGCGAGGGACAGAAGTTTCTCAGACAAACTACCAGCACGCATCTGCAGATGACCACCCCTCTTTTTCCCCCAGATCTTTCCCTCAAGTTTTCAGCAGTACCAATGCGTTTGGCAGTAGGGGTAGGTCTACACTGCAGCTTTTGTGGAAAGCAGTAATGCAGTGATGCACTGACATCTGAGGCATCTCAGAGCTACCCAGTTTATAGTACAGGCCCTCCTCTACCAATTGCTGATCTCAGAAGAGGCTGTAAAACCTGTATGGGCAAAGCAAAGTAAGTGAATTTTGTCTAAGCTCTGAGCTGCCATGGGACTGTAGGTACTGAGGTCTGCTGGTTTAAAGCTGTTCAGTATCTGTCTTGATCATAGTGTTGCAGGCATGTAACACACCTACACTCCTTATGCTCTATTTTTTTAATTGAGTCACCTACAAATGGATTGTAGGTCAGAGTTTCCAGGTACAGAAAAGCTAAGGGCAGTCAGGAATCCTCCTCACACAAAATAATCCAGGAGATTTCCCATTTTTGACTCCTGGAGAACCCCATCTATTCAGTGTTTAGCAAACAGCAGCTTCTGGTACTCTGAAGGAGGTGTGCAACACCTCTCACATTGCCAGCAGTGCAGGAGAGAATGACCGAGCGTGTAAAAGTAAGGATGACCTTGAACCTTCCAATTAGAAATATTATGACTAAATTCCACAGCGCACACACACAGCCTTTGGTTTCATAGACACAATATCATCAGAGCACATTCTCTCTTTGTTTTGAGGGAAAAAATAACCAGCGAAGCGGAGACAATCATAAGCTAAAGGCAGAGATAGCTTCTGGTTAAATATCAGAGCACTAACAACGTAATAGCTGTAGATATTAGCACATTGTGGGGGCTAGCATACATACCTACCTAAACTTCTCATCATGTGTAGGCAGAACTTGATATTCTGAAGCATTCAGTAGTCTCAACTCTTAACTTGTATAATTTCTGCGGTGATCTATTAAAAAAAAAAGAAAAAAAAGCAAAGAATGCACAGTCCTTAGTAAGGAGCAGAGCTAGATGGTCCTAAAGTGATATATTCTTATTTTTGATTTCTGTTCCCACCAAAAGCAAGATCCATCTCTCATCGCCCTTTCCCATGACACTCATGGGAGGGTACATCTACACTAGAAGAACTAGATGGGAGCTATACTGGTACAGGAGGGTTATCCTAGATCCTTTAGGTGCTATGGTTTGGATCTGCAGATAAGTCCTAATGGAAGAGAATAGGAAACAGAGATATTCCCTACTTCCCAAACACACAGGCCACGATAGGTTAGAGAAAATCTGGGGCTTCCCAGATTCCCTTGCTCTATTCCTGTATGCAGTGTTGGACCATGTACTTTCACCCTCTAAACCACCCTCCCCCCATTTTGCACACCTCACAAACCCTTTTAGAGCAAAGGCAGGCAGTATGGTCGATAAAATATACTTGGCCCTACACCATGGGGTCTGAGCATGGTTAGGTGCCTTTGCAATACAAATGATAACAGTAACAATAATGGTTGTAGCTCACTCAGGACATTTTCTTTCCTTTCTAAGGCTGGGTGTAAATAATTTCTTATCTTCTAAGAAATACCTCTGGCATCTCTGATGAGGCAATAAGTAGAAAGAAGAGAGACACTCTTAACTGCTGATCAAGAGGGAGGAGAGTGATTAGCATCCTCTGGGGAACACCTTGTTGATGATGGCTGCTTTGCATTGTTGAGGGTGTAAGAAGCACCTAAATTCCTCCTCCACAGAGCTCTTAGCTGCTGATGAAGTCAGTTCTGCATTAATCCCTCAGCACACTCCTTGTCAGGCCAATTTCTGATCAAAGCTTTTCTTGCCACTGCAGTCATAATTGCAACCCTCCCCAGTTTGAGAAAGGGACATAGTCTGAATGTCGGTAGGAGGAAGGACTAGACTTAGGCAACACCAAGAATCTTCTGAAGTAGGAAAATAAAACAAAATCACCTTGCAGAAGGACCAATTAGTCCTGAATCAAGTTTGGGAGTTTTCACATTGGGGTTTGCGGCCCTAGTCCTCTGGTACCTGTGTTTGATACGCTGGGTCTCAGCAGTCCCCTGGCATTGCCCATCAGTGCACAGTGCACAGCCACTTCTGGAGATTTAGCCCACTTTCTGCCATGCACAAACTCAACCAAGACAAGGAGAAACAGGCACAGTGAAGCAGCATTGCTCCTACCAAGTCAAAGCCTGGACTAGCACTCAAGCTTTCTGAAGCTCAGACTTAATTTCGAGGAGTGGATCGATGCAGGTATGCGGGTACAGCCCACTGCATCGGTTTGCATTGGTGAGTACCAACAGATCCAAGCTCTCTCTGTCCACACCACCCTCAGCAGTGGAAGTAAAAGGCATTCATGTGGCTCTGTACCCACGCTGGGATCCTGTATTTACAGTCTGGCTCTGCAGCCAGACCTGAAATGGTTAGTCTGGGTAGTGCTGCAATGCACCCTGACATCTTCTTGCTGAGGTCTCCCCAGACTGGGCAACAAAACACAGACATAAGCACATGCCCGATTAGGGTCTTTTTGCACTGCAGGATCAAACTGTTGAAGTGCTTTTTAAACATCTCAGCAAACAGCTGTGACAGAAGGTCCCTTCATCCCAGACAGGCTTGCTCTCCTGGCAAAGGTGGGCCCCAATGTTGTGTGGGTCTGACTGCGTAGTATGAAAAAAATGCCAACCAGATTCAGAAATACATCTATATCTAGCAACAACCTACATTTGGATAGTGCAGGAAGAAAATACAACCTCACACTTCTAATTACAGCCCACCTCTTAAATTACGCAATCCTAGCCCTTACCAATGATGTCCTTTCTCCCCTCTTTTTACGCTTTTTATGTCCTCATATTATTGCTCACAGGAAACATCCATTTTCAAGCATGGTATTTCCCTTTCTGATAAAATGCAGCAGGAGGTTCCACAGGTTAATTACAAATTGGTTTAAAAAACATTTACCAAGAAGTGTTTTAAATCCATTTCCCGTAATTTCATTTGATGCAGCATATGTCTTGCAGTGCAAAGGGGAGATGTGGCTTTATTGCCACTATCTGCCAGATGAACATGTTCATCATCAACAGTGCAGGGAGTGATAAGTCCCTTATCTGATACACAGAGACAAAACACTCCCTCTTTCTTATCAACAAATTGAGTTATCAGCCAAGTGAAGTAGTTTTTCAGTAGCCTTTCTGACTGCGTTTTGCTTTTAAATCCATACTGGCAGCAAATGTTCATGGATGTATTTACCTCTCATGCTCATTTCAAAATGCAGCAGCAGCCACAGATAAGAATGCTTCATCTCCCCAAGACGTCTGGTCTGAGTGCTGTTAGACAGTTCTGAATTTGCTCTGACTGCTGGTAAACTAAACTCCACCAAAAGTAACAAAAATGATGCTAAAACAGAGATACAAAGAGCTTAGAGGAACGCAGAAGCTGTAACACTGCGCGACCAAAGCCTGCTGACGTGACCATCGCTGATGGCTTAGGCCACATTTCTCAGTGGTATCTGTTACTTGTGGGTGCCTGGCCTGAGACAGTTAGGACCCAGAAACCTTGGAATGTGCAAGCCCTGATCTAGTCAAGGTAACGCTTTTGCTATACCTGGCAATGTATGCCCAAATCCATTCAGAATTAACTGCACAGCATAATAAAGCTAGGGAGAGGTTAGGGTTATCAGCCACATGACATTATTAGGAGACTGTAACAGCTGAATGCATGAAGAGGTTTTTAGGTGTGAAGAGTTAGAAACCATCTGGTGCCTTTTTAGGACTCAGTTTGACAGTATGTTCCCCACTGGCCTGCTCTGTGCTGTGAGCGGCTACTCCGAAAGGCTTTGCACAGAGTACTACCCATGAGAAAGGTGTCAGCTTCACACTAACTTGAGCAGAGGGTGATTGCGCTCAGTTGTTGGTATGTATTTCTCAGTGCTAGAGTCAGTATCATTTTGGTTGAGTGTGGCTGGAAAGTTAACTTCATTGAGATAGCACTGAAAAGGATTTGTCCTTGACTGCAGAGGCCAACTGTGCTCATTCCCAGGTCACCAAAGTAATTTTTAAATGTGACCGTTCTCTTCCATAAACCAGCCCCGAGAAGGCGTGACTTGATAGCAGAAACTCATGGAGGCCAGACAGACACCTTAAGTGAGAAATGTTCCTTGTAAATACCCACAAACTCCCTGCTACAAGCTCATCTTCCTCCCTCCCATAAAGACATGATCAAACAGGAGCTCTAAGATTAATATAAGGGTTGATGACAAGAACATCATCATTTCACCTGCTGAGCAAGACAAGCAAAACCCATGAGTGCTCTTGAGCTTGCTCAGCAGGGAGCCAGACAAGGGAGCTCAGATGATCTTCACCAACAGCTTGAACCAGAGCTCTGGACTTTGCATTGGTTCAGTTGGGTAGATTGCATACACACTTCCGCCTGCCCCAAAAAATCAAATACAACCACCTAAGAGTTGCAACAAGGCCAGTAATACCTCCAGTCTCCAGTGTTTTCCAAAGCCCATACATAGCTACTTTTTTAGAAATTCCTCCTCTATGGGGTTACTTTCTTTCCCAGAATGTTTTCCTGTGGCTGAACCTGTTAATTTGGTAGCAATCAGATGCCTCATCTTTAAAGCAGCTATTTTGCAACCACCTGCATTATTCCTGGAAGCGTTGTATCCTCTCACCTGTTCGTAGACGGGACAGGATTGTTGGATATTAATTCTCAAAGAGACAAGAGATAATTATAATAATGGCCCAGCTGACAATAGTTTCAATAGTTTCCAGCCTTGCTGTCAGCTGACACATTCCTTCCTCCAGATAATATCTGATACACTCAGATATTTCTGAAGCTGTGCCTCCACAGGACGTGCCGTAAGAACTAACTACAGTGAGCTCCGTGCTCCTCTGCTTTCATACCAAACCTGCAAGGAAGTTGCTGCAAGAGGGGTTGTTTATTTTTCTTGACCATTAATAAGAAACCTGCCTAATAACTTCCAATCCTTCCCTGCTTTCCAACCATGATGGGGCTCTGGAGCTCCTTCCCACTGGGTGCACAGGCTCTGCAGATCCCCTCGGCGTCACAGCAAAGCGCGGGGGGACTCTCTGCACTTGCGGGTGCAATATGCAAGTGGCTCCACATACATGGGTAGGCAGAAAGGCTCATTCCTGCTGCCTCACGTGTGATGTTCTGTCTTGTGCAGGGCAGAGAACGGGGAGCATCATTCAGAAACTCTCACCTGCCAACTTTGAAGGGCTAGAGCAATGCAATGGAGAGGCTCTGATCCCATCCTAGCTCTAAAGACTAAGGCTTTTAAAATTAAAGAAAGTCTTGACAGTGTTGGTACCTGAAAGGATCATTAAGTAGTTGCAAATAGCCATAATACTTTAAAGAGGACTTAATCAAGCAGAGCTGGGACGTCTTGACAATCTGATAATTGCAGCATAAAATTCAGAGAATGTGGAGGCCTTGGGGATGCATGACTGGCCTTTTGGGGCTGATTGGTCTGAAACAGCTCTTCTTTTTCTTTTTGAAGAGAAATTTAAATTACCCAGACTTTCAAAAATAACTGTTTATCTTTCACAAGAGCCTTGAAGATCTCCTTATTTATCATGCACTTAAATCAGTGCAGATATCCTGTAATTCACTATTAATCCACAGCTGGACAAAACTCTCTTCTATCAAGGAATGCCAAAACTACTGGTGTTAGCTCGGTACCTCCCAGCTGCCCATGTCAAAAGGTGTTAATTTGTGTAGGAAGGGCTGATTCAAACTCTACTCCTATTTTTGGGTTGCTTCAATGGGACTTAGATTAGTTTACAGGTAGTGTATTTAAAAATAGCTAGCATTAAGTAGCTGGTATTGAGATTTTAAAATAGTTGTATATGCATCTGAATGGGTTTATTTTATATAGTTAAGAATAAACTAATCAAGGGCTGCCCTGTTTGAAAACAAACTAAAATTTGATACCCAAACTGTGATGGTTTGAAAGAACTGCAAAGTGAAACTGTCTGTAAACAAATTAAGAGCTGTGGTAATTTTACCCTGAAGCAAAAAAGGGAAAGGCTGCACATGATGGAAAGACCAAAGCTGGTGAAAAGGATTTCATTCTTTGTAGTCAGAAAAGTTAGTTACATTACAATAAAGATATTTTCCTGTGTTTCACTCCTGATGCCATCTTCTATTTTACAATCACAAAGACTAGGATAAAGCAGGACAAATACATACTGATACATACCTGTATGATACCAAACCGCCTTTAAAAACAGCTAATGTTTTAGTTTCACTAAGGTTGTGATTTCATATGCACCGTCAGATTAAAAAATCAACTATGAAGCAGGGTCAAGATCTAAAATGTTTGGGTTTAACAATCAAAAAATGAAATAAAAAAAAGTCCTAACTCTAGATCCTGGGCATGATAGTTTCAAATCTCCTTTGGTTTGGGTTGAAGACTGGTGTTTGCAGCCCAAGCCAGAGGAGAAGTTCAGGCTCTGTCCTAATTCTCTTGATGACAAAACCTACTTTTCTGGGATATCAGTGGGTTTCTGTGAGAGATGTGGTACTCACCGCAGTGCTGGGAGATTAATTTAATATCAGCATAACACTTTCTTTCCCCGGCCCTCTCCCCATTTAGTTTTCTTCTATTTCCTTCTGTGTGTTTCCCTTTTCCTGTTGGCAATAAATGTTCTGAATTTTTTCCATAGTGAGTATCAGGCTGGCAGCTTACGAGAAGCATGGTACAGAGGAAGAAGCTGCCACGTTTGCTGCAAGCACTCTTGGGCACATAGCTAAGAGCATGCGGAAATGTAAAATAATTACACCAGATGCCACTTTCACTGACCCCATGACATCACTTTCTGAAGGTGGACATCCACAAGGTGAGGATGCACAGCCTTGGCTTCCAACAGCAGATGAGTTTAGTATTTGATATGTGCTACCGCTGATTTAAATCTAGCACTATTTTATTTTGTTTTGGTTTATTTTATTTTATTTTGGTTTGGTTTGGTTTGGTTTGGTTTATTTTATTTTATTTTATCTTATTTTATTTTATATTATTTTATGATACTGTTGCGATCCTCACATTCATATTTACTGATGACACTCTACAGAACCTGTTGTTTTCTTCTGCAGACTGTATTATCATTCAAAAGACTTGTAGCCCACAGCTGGGGCTGCTATACTGGGCTCGCAATGATGGAAACTGCAGTGGCGCTGGTTCCTCTGTGTCTTCGACAGGAGGTGTATTTTGGTCTCTGTTTTTCACCATGGTACACAGACAAGGACAGTGGCCCTCCCAGATGTCTGCATTTCTCCTTTGTGCTGGGGAATTCCATTGAGAAGGTACTTGTTAGTGCAGCATACGAGTCTTCCTGAGCCTGGAAGAGGGGGGTAGGAAGACGTTATTAATTTAGCCAATACTGTGCAGCTTGCAGAAACACTGTCAGCTTCTGCCTACACACATCTCACCTCCTATTGTTAGAGAAATTACAGCTGCTGAAAGACATGAAAAAGTAACACATTTCTGGTTTTTATAGTAATAAGGCAAATCTGATTCTTCTTGCCCCTGTAGCGTGGGCCTGCTTTCTGGACCAGGGTCCTTTGGGCAACTGGGGCAGCTGTGGAGACATGATTCCCTGCACAGGTGCTATCAGATGCACATAGGTGCGCTAAACCTATTTTAATGGCTCTGAGTGCAAGGACCCCATTTATTTGGGTAAATCTCTCATTGGGTGAACTCTCTCACTCCTAACAAGGACTTAGGACTTTCCAGGACTAATTAATATCTAGTTAGTACTTTCCTGTTTCTCACTGGTGGAAAACCAGCAACCTGCAAAGCTGTGGAGAGGTCAAGTGAAAATTTCAGCAGAAATTTCTGAAGATAGCTACACGTTCATGGTGACCCTACAACTATTAGATGGCTTCTTGTCCACTGAAAAGGAAATTGCAGGTGTCTCCTGAAAATAAAACATGCAGTAGGTGGCATAGGCACGCATAACATTACACTTTGTCTCAGGGGTTTCCAGACGCAGAGAGGTGCGAGAGCTTTTTCCACCATCTCCACTCTCTCTCAGGTTTTGCTTTCGTTTCTGCTTCTCACAGGTTCCCACTCTGCCATCACACATAAATTCCACCCAGGCTCCCGGCTCAGCCCCCTCCCATTTCCTATTTATCACTAAACCCCCCATGCCAAAACAATCACATTGACTGTGCTGTCTCCTTAATGTTATACTTGTGTATTTATTCTTTCCGTATAACAGCTATTTTGTCCAAATGGCCTTTTTACTGGAGATTTATACTTACTGCTTTCATACCGTGCCTGTGTTCTTTTACAGCTGGGGCTGGACGTAAGAAATCAGAGGGAAATGTCTGTCTTCATCCCTGCTAAAACTGCCACGTAAGAGCTGCACTGGTACACCTCGGAGCTGGCGCCCCAAGAAAAAGGGAACTTACTTACAGTCTGCATGAGATCTGAAGAAACCCTGTAGAATATTTTAAAGACTGTTTCCTCTGAAGGCTGTATTGTTTCAATAGCACTTTTCTTCCAATCCTCCTTTCCTGTTTTTCCATTCATGTGAACACAGGGTATTTTAAGAGTCCATCTGCTCATGTTACTTATTCCTCACTTCGAGTCATAATCCTCTGTGATACTACAGTTAATTGCTCTGCCTATGATTATATTGCAATCATGAATGGGATTACGATTTTCAACCCTATCTGTACTGGAGTAATTTCAAAATATTTCTACTGTCACCAGCTCCGGCTGGACTTCAATGACTTTTACAATTTTGAGGACATTTATTGCCTATCTGGCTATCCTGATGCTGTACTTAAATAGATAAAAGCGCCCACACTGTGTTTTACACTAGTTGTAACTAGATTAATTCAGATCTTGCACCTTTCTGGCTGAGTTCAGGCCTGCCTTTAGTCACGTTATTTCCATTCACAGCAGCAAGGTCTACTACAGACAGAGGGTGATGTTTTTTAAAAATAGCATGCTGTATTTTAAGCTATCTCTGAGCGAGGGTAAATCTGATTCTGGAAATGTCACTAGGTGAAGCATCTACATCATGACTATACATGGTTGCTTTATCACCCTTTCTGCGTAAAACTGTCCCTCCTTTACCAACAGGACATGGGATGGGAGAAAACGGTCCAAATTTCACTTGCAGCCCTCTGCTCCGTGACGAGTTTGATGCTTGCAAAGAAACGCTGCTCAGCAGAAATGGTCGACAGAAAAAAAAAGGGGGGGGGTATTTTGGGGCAGGGGAGGTAATGGGGGGGGGCAGCCCACGGAGCAGCGTGGAGGGGGGGGGTGGTACCGCGGGTGCCCGGGGCGGGGGCTGCGCGCGGCTTCCCGCGGGCGCGGGCCGGCCGGGAGAGGGCGCGATGGCCCCACGGTAGCGGCGCGGCCGTGGGAAAGCGGGGCCGCCCCCCCGCGCCGGCGGGAGCCTCAGCGGGGGTGGGGAAGGGGGGGCCTCCCGCCTTGCGGAGCGGCCCCGCGCTCCGCATCACACACACACACAGCCCCCCCCCAGGGCTTGTGCTCGCCGTGTGCTTAGAAAAATGCTGGGGGGGGGGGGGGGGGAATAAATAAATACACATATAGGAATAAAAAAATCCCAGCGGGGGTGCCCGCGGTGGGGACGGGACAGCCGCCTGGAAGCGTTTTCGGGGGGGGGGTGAACACAGCGGGGTGTCCCTCCAACTCCCGCCAGCGCGGAGCCCAGCGCGGCGGGCGGGGGCTGGGTGGGATGCGCAGGGCGCAGGTCGGCGGGGGCTGGAGGCGGCCCCGGGGACCCCCCGAGGGAACCGCAGGTGCGTGAGCTGCGCCCGCCCGGGCGGCGGGAGGGGGTCCGGGCTGTCCGTGCGGGTCGCCGGTGGCTAACGGTTCGCCGGGGCCGCGGTCCCGCCGGGACTCGCCCGCCCGCCCGCCGCGATGGGGGGGGGGTGGCGGGAGTTGCCCCGTCGGGACTCGGCAGCCGCCGCGGCTCCGCGCCCCCTCGGGGATGGCCGAAAGGGGCGGGGGGGGTCAGCCCGGGACGGGGGAAGGGGCCGCCGGTGGGGGTCAGCGGGGGGGCGGCACAAGCCGGGGCGGGGGCACACCCGGGGACCGTCCAAAGGAGCGTGGCTGCAAGGTGACCCCCGTGGGGCTCAGCCTCCGCCCCCCCCCCCAGCCTCCTTCTCCCGGTTTAATCCTCTGCAGGCGCCGGCAGAGGCGGGATAACCAAGCGGCGACCGGGGCGGGGGGTGCCCGAGCCACACACGCTCCTTTGTGCCGGGAGCCAGCGCCTCCCCCGCCGGCCCTCGGCCACCCCTGCGGGGGCCAGCTCGCCCTCGGTGCGCGCCGAAGCCTCTTGGGGAGGCGGGGGGTAGAGGAGGGGGTGAAGCCCCTTCCCCCGCCGCCGCCATCGGGGGGCATCGCGCTCTCCTGCTGGAAAGCCGGCGGGAGGAGGGGAACGGCGAGGAGCTGCCTTTTAATCCCTACTAGTATTTTTTTTTTTTTTTTACTATGTTTACTTCCGACCTCTCCTTGCGCGGCTCGTAGTAAAACGCCAAGAAAAAAAAAAAGTAAAACAAATAAAAAAAAAAAGCCCGCGGAGCGCTGCATCGCCTCCCGCCGGCGCGTCTCCCTCCCGGCCGGCGGAGGCAGGGAGAAAAGCGCCGGCGCGGATCTCTCCGCAGCCGGGCGGCGGGAAGGAGGAGGAGGAGGAGGAGGAGCAGGGAGGAGGAGGAGGAAGGGGGGGGGCAGCGCGGAGCAGCGCGGCCGCCCCCTCGCGGCGCCCCCTCCCCGCGGCGGGAGCGCGGAGCCTGCGCGGCTGCCGGGGGGCCGGGCAGGGGGAGCGGCGGCGCGCCCGGCGGGAGCGCGCCCGCGGTGTTGCCCCCGCCCCCGCGGCACCTCCGCCCGCCCCTCGCCGGCGCTTTAAAGGAGGAAAGCAACTAAACTTCTATTGTACCGGACAGAGCGCGCCGCGCCGCCTTGGACCCTACGATCTGCTGCACGCCGGGAAGGCGGCTTCTCTCCGCTGCTCCGTGTGGTTTTTTTAAGCCCTGGTGGGAGGAAGAGATCTACATTCTCCCGGCGTCTTGTCTTTTTTTTTTTCCCTTTTCCGTCCTTTCCGGCGGTTCTTTTTTTATTATTTTTTATTTTATATCTATATATATATTTTTTTCCTTCTTTTGTTGATCCCCGCACCGCCCGCAATAATTGCCTCGCTACGTTTCGCAGCTGGCGCGTTGGAGAAGCCGGTGAGTTGCGGGGCTCTGCTTTTGCCATCACTCGATCCCCCGCGGTTGTGGCGTTTGGACTGACACGGGCCGGTGACACCCGGGCTGCCGGCGGGGCTGTGCTCCGCGGACGTGGATACCGACGGTCCCTCCCGAGGGACGCTCTCCTCTGCCGGGGCACCGGCGTTCCTCATCCTTTTTGTTGCGCTCGGATTTTAATTTGATTTAATTTTTTTTTTTTGGGGGGGGCGGGAGGGGGGGAAGCATTTGCTTCTCCCGCGTATGCGCGGGCAGGTTATGGTTATTGCACATACTGCTTATATGCATATATATATGCGTATATGCATGTATATATGACAAGATTTGGCAAAGTTTGCCAAGGTGCCTGCCCGTCGCCGTGCGTTGCCAGCACGCCCAGGTGGGTGGCTGGGGAGCAGCCCGGCTCTCGGCTGGAAGCTGCCGGGCGCTGGCCGCTCTTTCCCGCCCGGCTCCCGGGAGGCTGGATGAGGCTAGGGCTGCGGCCGCGGGAGGGAACGGAAGGGAAGGGAAGGGAAGGGAAGGGAAGGGGGCTCCGTGCCGGCGCCGGCCGGAGCGTTGCCCCGTGTGAGCGAGCGAGCGAGCGCGGCTGCGGAGGGGCGGCGGGCGGGGAGCCGAGCCGAGCCGAGCCGAGCGAGGCAGGGCGGCCGAGCTGCGGGAGGGTGGTCCGGGAGCCGGCAGCCGACCCCTCGGTAGATATAGGTCGCACCGCCCGCTTGTCCTGCCGAGCTTGGAAGGGGGTGAAGGGAGGTCGTGCATTTACCTTTTTTTTCCCTTCTTGCTATTATGATTTTTTTTTTTTCCCTTCTTAATCGCTGAACGCGACTGCGCGCTTCCCCGCCGGCGCGGCGCGGGGAGCCGGGGGGGGAACGCTGGGCGCCGGGGGGGGGGGGGGGGGGGCCGGCGGCCCCGCCGAGGCCGGCGGGAGCCGATCCCCGCGGCGGAGCGCGGCTCACCCGGGCGCCCCCCGCTCCCTCCTCCCGCCCGCAGGCACCAGCCGCCGCGATGCCGCTCAGCGCCGGCTTCCCCAGCAAGAACTACGACTACGACTACGACTCGGTGCAGCCCTACTTCTACTTCGAGGAGGAGGAGGAGAACTTCTACCTGGCGGCGCAGCAGCGGGGCAGCGAGCTGCAGCCCCCCGCCCCGTCCGAGGACATCTGGAAGAAGTTTGAGCTGCTGCCCACGCCGCCCCTCTCCCCCAGCCGCCGCTCCAGCCTGGCCGCCGCCTCCTGCTTCCCCTCCACCGCCGACCAGCTGGAGATCGTGACCGAGCTCCTCGGGGGGGACATGGTCAACCAGAGCTTCATCTGCGACCCGGACGACGAGTCCTTCGTCAAGTCCATCATCATCCAGGACTGCATGTGGAGCGGCTTCTCCGCCGCCGCCAAGCTGGAGAAGGTGGTCTCCGAGAAGCTGGCCTCCTACCAGGCGGCCCGCCGGGAGGGGGGCCCCGCCGCCCGCCCCGGCCCGCCGCCCGCCGGGCCGCCGCCGCCGCCGCCCGGCCTCGCCGCCTCCCCCGCCGCCTCGGCCGGCCTCTACCTGCACGACCTGGGCGCCGCCGCCGCCGACTGCATCGACCCCTCGGTGGTCTTCCCCTACCCGCTCAGCGAGCGGGCCCCGCGGGCCGGGCCGCCCGGCGCCAGCCCCGCGTCCCTGCTGGGCGAGGACACGCCGCCCACGACCAGCAGCGACTCGGGTGAGTGGGGCCCACGCGTGTTCGGGGGAGGGCGTGGGAATCCACGCGGCAACCCCAGGGGCTCCGCCGGGGGCTGGGGGAGCGGGGCGGCGGCCCCCCCCCCCCCCGCCCCGGCCGCCGCCTCCCTCCTCGCCCCCCTTCTCCTCCCCCTCGCCCCGCGTGGGCTTTTTGAAATGCCACGTTAGCGAGGCACGGAGAGGATCCCAGCGAATTTGTTTCCTGGAAAACCAGCCCAGTTTTCCCTCCAGGGGTGGAGTGAGGAAAGGGGAAGAAAAAAAGAAAGAAAGAAAAAAAAGAGGGAGGGAGAAACTTTCATAACGGGGTCAGAGTCGGTCTCCAGCGCGGTGTCCCGGGGAAGCTGGCGCCCAGTGCCACCCGTGGGCCGGGAAAGAGGTAAATCCCGCCCGGGAGCCGCGGGGGAATGTGCAGTCAGTCAGGGAGGTGCTAGTGAAAGTGACTGCAGAGTGAATGGGGCTGGGAAAGTTTTAGAAATGCTTCCTTAGGTATTTGACAGCGTGTTCCGCTCCCTCATAAATTTTGTTTGAAAGTGAGTTTCTACTCAAGCCCTACAGCCTTCCTTCCCCCCCTCTTCGATTTTCCACAAGTTAGCAGATCAAGAGGGATTCAGAAAATGTCTCTGAATACACATGTGTGTTAAGTAAGCTTTCTTTTGAGGCGTGGCCAAAGCCTTCTAAATCCTCGATTAAGGGCAGCTCGAGTCTGGGAGCTTTATTGCGCTGTACTGCTGACAACCGAGGTTAAACTTTCCTGCTATCTCTCCTGCGCTCCTCGGAATTACGCAACATCTTTGCAACTTTTGAAATCAGGGAGCCGGGGTTTGGAGCGTGCTCTGTGTGTCCTATTGCACTTGAAGCGTTGCTTCCTTAAAGGAAAGGCTCTTGGGGGAAAGCGGAGTCCAGCAGCCTCAGATGGTTTTAAGATGGGTTTGTCAATGAGTTCCTTGCTGTGCAGCTCAGAATAACCTTCCCTTATAAATACAGCGGTCCTGAGAGTATTTGCACAGATCAGCTTATGAGTCCGTTTGTTGTTGTTGTTTTTCCCGTTGCAGAGGAAGAACAAGAGGAAGATGAGGAAATTGATGTCGTTACATTAGCTGAAGCGAATGAATCCGAATCCAGCACAGAGTCCAGCACAGACACATCAGAAGAGCACAGTAAGCCCCACCACAGCCCGCTGGTTCTCAAACGGTGTCACGTCAACATCCATCAGCACAATTATGCCGCTCCTCCCTCCACCAAGGTTGAATATCCAGCTGCAAAAAGGCTAAAGTTGGACAGTGGCAGAGTTCTCAAACAGATCAGCAACAACCGAAAATGCTCGAGTCCCCGCACGTCAGATTCGGAAGAGAACGACAAGAGGCGAACGCACAATGTCTTGGAGCGCCAGAGGAGAAACGAGCTGAAGCTGAGTTTCTTTGCCTTGCGTGACCAGATACCCGAGGTGGCCAACAACGAAAAGGCGCCCAAGGTTGTCATCCTGAAAAAAGCAACGGAGTACGTTCTTTCCATCCAGTCGGACGAACACAGACTGATCGCAGAGAAAGAGCAGTTGAGGCGGAGGAGAGAACAGTTGAAACACAAACTCGAGCAGCTAAGGAACTCTTGTGCGTAGGAACTCTTGGGCATCACTTAGAATAACCCAAATGAGACTGAAACGATGCTAAAATATTGTTTCTAATATCACTCATGAACTACACCAGTCCATCCAACATGGAACTGTTGCAACTGCATGCTGTGCGATTTAACTTGAGACTACACAACCTTGGCTGAATCTCCCAAGGGTTTGGCCAGAACCTCAAAACTGCCTCATAATTGATACTTTGGGCATAAGGGATGATGGGACATTCTTCATGCTTGGGGATGAACTCTTCAACTTTTTTTCTTTTAAAATTTTGTATTTAAGGCATTTTTTCATATGAAAATCCCCAAAAAAAGTTGTCCCCAGATTGCTGTATATATTTACACATCTTATTGCCATGTAAATACCTTTAATAAAGCCTTTATAGAAAAATGTGCAACATTAATACGCAACAGTTGTGGCAACTGGATTTATACTTGTCTTGAACTTCTGTGCCATAACATTTCACAATTTTGTTTTTTATTTAAATACATTTTTCTTTTAAAAATGATTTTTATTTTGTTTTTAGATAAATAAATATTTGCCCAAAATATAATTAGCTAAATCCTGTGTAAAGACTTTGCTTTGTCTCCCACTGTTGTCATTAGATGCTTATGTCCATGACATCCCTCCCCCTGGCATCATGGCAGTGACCTGACAAAAGTCAAAGGGGAGTTAGTTAGGCGAGAGGAAATGATGATGGTTTTGCAGCATAGTAAGGAGTTGAGTTTCTTCCTCCCCCCTTCTGTCGATTCAAGTAGATAAAATCGTTGGTCTAATGTGCTTTGTCAGTTCAACCTGTGTTGCCACCAGTGCCTCCATGAAGGTGGTGGTAGCAGTGTCTGTCTTGGCCATGGTCATTTGCCTGCTGAAAGTAAAGTTGAGGTGGTGTATTTTTACACCGGTCACCCCAACGTATGGGCTCTGCATTCCTTTCAAATGTGTATAATTACATTTGGGGGGCATGACCTTCATTCTGCGCTAGGGACCCAGCTGCGTATTTTGAGGGCTGCTTTGTAGTAGGCTCACCTTAATTGCTTCCTGTTTGATTTTGAACACAAGTTAAATGGGATAAGAAAATAAACTGAGCTGGTGAGTGTTGAAGTGGTTAAAACAAGAGTGGTTTCCCTTTTTAAGTGCTGAAATCAGCAAAGCCAATCTTCCTGGTCAAACACCTTGACACTATTAATGTGAATAGTTACTTGGGATTTCAAGGAATACAAAATTCAAGGACATACAAAAGGGAGCAAAGGGAAAGAAGAGCTTTTTCTCACTTGGAGAATATGCTCGGACAGATTCCTAACGTTTGCCAGCCATATTAAATCATATTTGCGTTCAGGAATTGTCTCACGATCAGCTTCGGATGGGCCATAAAATGCTTGCTTGTCACAGCTCCTAAGATCAGATGTGATCTTTTTCTCCCCCCCCCCCCTTTCACCCACTGAGCTCCACTTTGGTCAGAACTTCAGCAAGAAATCAATGAGCCCTTTGATGTGGGGGAAGAAGGTGCTTTTCAAAAAGTTGAACCTTGTACTTTTTGATTTTCATAATTCCCATTAAATACATTTTTGCTTGGCTTCCAACCATTTGAGGAGCAGTGCTGCCAGATAACACCAGTGCCAGCAACCAAACTGGGACTGAGGGTTCAGGTTTTCTATTGCTTTTCAGTTTGGAGCAGGTAGAAGGGTTGAGTGTGGGTGTATACGGGCTGGGGGCAGGTAGCATGTTATAGACAGGGTGGATGCCAAAGGTCTCTGCCCTGCAAAGCCTAGGGTAACCATCCCAACAATTTTGCCCATGGGGCTTCGAAAAGAAGGTAAGTGTCTAAATCCCATTTGATTAAGTGCTTCAGGTGCTGGGCTGAAGGTTTCTTGGAAAAAAAAAAAATCATTCTCTGAGAAAAACAGGCGAAAGCAAGGCTTTTTTCTTCAATTTGTCTGCACCACCGGCTTGTAAGTGGGTTTATAGAAGTGGTCTGCAGTTGCTTTTTTCAGTGTATGATTCAGATATTCACTTATGAGGAAAAAGAATGATGTGAAATGAAACTGTTAATTGTATCTGAACTGTAAATCAGGAAATCTTCCAGCTATGAATAACAGAAAAGTTCTACCTTTATTAGACAGGATAACTTATTTTAAAAGAACATGAATTTCACTTGCCTTTTGGTGTGCACCCTATTTCAGATATTGCTTTGGTACAGAAGCAAGCTGTTGTTCAAGAATTTCTAACTACATCCCCATCCTCCAAAACAAACCGAGAGGTGTAGGTCCATCCACGAACTATGAAAAACATCTGTCACCTTTGGGTCCCAGTTTCATGTGTTAGCAAAAACCCCTCACTTCTTCCCGTTAAATGAGGTTAGACCACAGTGATTAATAAACCTCTCCTTATTTTTCGGCTTCTTAAATCATTTGGAGAACAGTTTTGGGTTTTTATTGTATCTATCTGCAGAAGGTCCTCAGTCTTTTGATGAATAGGATGCTTGCAGTTATTTGATTTCTTACTCTCATCATTTAATAGAGCATCAGTTCCGATTGCTACTTTCCCACTGGAAGAGCACACCAGATCATGAACATGATCCCAAAGTGCCACTCCAAAAGAGGATGATTTTATGGGAGGACACTTCATATTTATGACATTTCTTACTTTGCTGAAGGATTGCAAAGTACCTAAATAATGTAGTTAAAAACAAAAACAAAAACAAATTAAAACAGCCTATGGGTGCAGGGGTAAAAAACCTCTCCTGGTCATTAAACTGCTGCTACAGTGAACAGGAAGGTGGCTGCCACTTTCCGACTCAGCGCAAGAGGTTAGGACGTTCGGAAGACACAGACATCCCGCAGGAGTTTCTGGGCTGTATTCAGTTAGTAATGCGTTGTATATGGATAAGAAAGTGCTGGGGTTTGCTGCTGGTTTGGAGCAATAAAGGAGATAAGCTTATAAAAGAAGCTTCTGAGCCTTGAAATAAAATGCAGTAAGTATTTACAGTGCTTGCCAAACAGCTGTACCAAAATACTACTTGAAATACAAGGAGCATTTTTAACTTCATCTCGCTGCTCCTTTACTTTCAAAGGACATTTCAAGCTACCTCGCTTCCAGAAAAACATTAGGCAAAATATGGCATCAAAGGAAACTAGAAACAAACCATTATGGTGAAAATAAAATTGCCTTTATCATATACCCTCATTGTTTTCATTTAATAATACAGATTTTTAGGGTTCCAGCTTTTTTTTTTTTTCTTGTGTCTAAGTTCTGGTTTTCCAGCCAACTAATAGTCTAAATGACTTCAATGTTATCAATACAGGATATGCTGGGGGACCATTGGGATGTATAAAAGCACCGCTGTCTGCTTATTTCAGCTCCCATCGGAGCCTCTGGAAGTTCCATGTTTCTTCCAGGGAAACAGATTCATGCCAGTGGAGGATGCTCTTGAAAATTTTAGCACTGCCTATAAAGAAATCACTTTACTTGCCCCTGCCATAACCACTCTTGCTCCTGTAGCACTTTGCAACCATTGCAGGCAGTTGAGAGATGACAAACATTTCGTCAGTATTAAAAGGAGAATTTCAGGTAAGTGGAATAGAATTACTGTAAACTGGAAATAAGCCAGGCCACTTCAGTTAAAATCTGAATTTATTCAGAACAGAAGGTAGAGGTGGTTGTTTCATCTACAGAGATGAACCATCTTCTAATACGCTGGATTATTTTTTTTAACTATTTTTTTTTTGGTTGATCTGTGTTAGAGTCATCTGCCAATGAATTAGCAGAAAAATAACACTGAACAATAGGGGATCCTAACACAAGCAGACAGCTTGGGAAGATACTCAGGATTTACTTCCCAGGTTACGGGTTTGCTGTTTCCTCATTTTAAAAAGACATCTATGGGACCTTCTGAAAAAAGGGTCTGCTGACTAAAAACTAACCTCTGGTTTCCCCTTGAGGTTTCCATGCAGATGAGGCCTAAACCTGCCTAGAAAGAAAAAAAAAAAAGAAAATTCAAGAAATGAGATAGATAAGCCGCAGAAGCCGGATTTCATTTCCAGTACAAAACGTTTGACGTTCAGCAAGTTTTATCTACCTTCATGTCATTTACTCATCTCAGGCATAGCTGTAGAGTCAGTGGGGACAGCCAACGGCGAGAACGTTATCCAAGATTCAGAACAACAGCTAGGAAGTCAAAGGGGGTTTTCTCCTAATCTGCCATTCACCTTCTACAGACATCTCGAGCGAAGGGAGGGTGCAAGCGTTTGGAGCATCTTGCTGATGGCAGTGGACTCAGCGGTGTGAGTAATGTACATCATGGAAGAATTGCAGTTACCGTGCATCCAGGTGGGAACAGGGCTGGGTGAGACACTGGCCAGGCAGTGAAAATACCACCTCTTAATCAGCTCTTGTCTATATGACAGGGTATTTTTTCACATCTCTACAGAGGCCATGCACCTTGTCT
Organism: Harpia harpyja; assembly: GCF_026419915.1. Lineage (NCBI taxonomy): Eukaryota > Metazoa > Chordata > Aves > Accipitriformes > Accipitridae > Harpia > Harpia harpyja. The sequence goes on from NC_068944.1 coordinate 68,472,053, forward strand.
CTAAGTGTGCCCAGACTCCATCTTCCTAGGAAATGAGATAAGTTAGTTTTTCTGATAATAAAGGGCATGACCTTTGGTGCTGAATATTAGTGCATATGAAAAAGTTTTATTTGCCGCTTACCAAAACTATTTGATGTTTGTAGTTACTGAGCAAACCTTGCTTCAAGTTGCCACCAATGCATGGGAGCCCAAGCTATAAGGCACATCTGCATGGTTGTGCTTGAAGCCGTGAGACACAAGGGAGAAGTTGTTGGCTGAGAGTGGAGCCGCATGACTCCAGCTGACTTTGATGGCAATGTATCTTTTTCCCACAAGCACTGTTTCCAGTTTCCAGCTTGATATATGAATTGTGGAGCTATTCCTTGTTCTATACAAGTCTGGGAGAAAGCAGCAAGGTAGGTTAGCTCCTGACATGTATTATGGTGATTACATCTTGTTGCTAAATTCACCCTTCATTTAGGTCTCTCTACAGATCTCGCCATGGCTACTGTTCTTTTGAATACATTTCCATTCAAGGCAAAATCTTTCTTGCAACCATGTGTAATTTCCTGTCCTGGTTTTGGCTGGGATAGAGTTAATTTTCTTTCTAGTAGCTGGTATAGTGTTATGTTTTGGGTTCAGTATGAGAAGAATGTTGATAACACACTGATGTTTTCAGTTGTTGCTAAGTAGTGTTTAGACTAAGTCGAGGATTTTTCAGCTTCTGATGCCCAGCCAGCAAGAAGGCTGGAGGGGCACAAGAAGTTGGGAGGGTTCACAGCCAGGACAGCTGATGCAAACTGGCCAAAGGGATATTCCATACCATGTGATGTCATGCCCAGTATATAAACTGGGGGGGAGTTGACCAGGGGGTTGGATTGCTGCTTGGGAATTAACTGGGTTGGCAGGTGGTGAGCAATTGCATTGTGCATCACTTGTTTTGTATATTCCAATTCTTTTATTATTATTATTATTGTCATGTTATTATTGTTATTATTATCATTATTATTTTCTTCCTTTCTGTTCTATTAAACTGTCCTTATCTCAACCCACAAGTTCTACTTTTTTCCCCCGATTCTCTCCCCATCCCATTGTGGGGCAGGGGAGTGAGCAAGCGACTGAGTGGTGCTTAGTTGCTGGCTGGGGTTAAACCATGACATTTCCATAGCAAGGTTCTATGTCCCAATTATGTGGAATTATGTTTTCCCTATAGGATCAAAAAGAAAAAAAAAAGAAGAAATAAAGGATTAGGTGCTATGAATGAAGATGTTTTAAATTATAAGCTGCAAAAATGGAGCAATCTGACTGGATAACAAAGAGTTCCAAGCAGAGATATTAACACTGTTTGGAACTAATTAGCCCCATCAGCTTCCTTCATGCTAATTTGTCCATGATGAAAGAGGACAGAAATAGCAGGAGGAAAAAAAGAACTAAAAATTACAGGAATTGTGCTTTATATACAACTACTATGAGTAGGCAAACCTCCAAAATTCTGCAGGCTAAAGCGTGAGCATGCATGATCAAATGCAAAGCCCTGCTCCCGCAGCCATGTCCCTTCGGACATCCCCCTGGATCGCCGCAAGTTGCAGTTGCACCGCAGCCCTCCCGTTTCCCAGCACATTTTTCTTCCAGGTGCCACGCATGTGCAAGGGGCTGCTCACAGGGATGCAGCTGCCGGAGCGAGAGCTTCTTTCCAGTCCTTTTTCTTCCATTAATCTGCTCCATGACGACAGCAGAACCAAACAAAGCCTCTCAGTGCAGGTAGTTCCTGTGTTCTAGTGCCCGGCTGAGTGTCTGACAAAGCCCTTTTTGGCTTGTGACCAAGGCCGTGCTGCGCTATGGATGAATTAGGGGAAGAGGGATCAACTCTGCAACTGTGTAGATAAAGCAAAGGTGAACTAAAGGTTTGCACGCTTCCCCACGGCAGAAAAATATCCCTGCTCTTCCTCCCCGGCAGAAAAGGGGTGTCTGCAGGACCAGGTGGGCTCCTACCCCAGTGCTGGACAGACCCCACGTTCCTCAGCTTCCAGATTTGTTCAGTCTGATGTATGTAGTTTGTTTAGGTCTATTTACTCTGAGATGGGCAATGCCGTTTCCTAGAATTCTTTGGGTGTTCATTTGACTGCACTACAATCACTCCTTAACTAACTTGGTTTTAGTCATGTCATATGTGTCCCAAGAAAGAAAACCTGCTCTGGTATAACTGCTACCAGAACAAGGCTTTCCAATAAGAGCACTTTTGGGAAGCCGGTGTTGAAGTTGCTAAAAACAAGTAAAAATGTAGAAAATATAGTGAAGATGCTGGATAGGGCAGCAAAGACCACCTTTCCAGTTTCTATCAGGGTTTTTTGACTATTCCACACTTTACTAATTTACTTTTAGGCTACACATTAAAATCAGGAACAGAGGAGTAACCTGAATCTAAATCAAAAGGATGTAACAAGGTATCTTGCAAGCATTATGCTACAATCCATGTTGCATGCACATACAAATTTCAGAGAGAAATCAAATGTGATCCATTAGTTTCTCAGGAACCTGAACAAAGATATTTGTGCCTTGGACTGGGCTGGGTTTTCAACAGTAAACAGCATCACTATGTAACAGCTGCAACAGCTTTCAAATATTAGACTTCTTATATTTTATAAGTGTGATGGACAGGAGAGGAAAAGGGAGGGTTTGGTTGTTTGGTTTTTTTTTACTTTATCAACCAAGTATTTTTCATAGACAGAGATTTTACAAAAAAATCCATCAAAGTCTAATAGTTCACCACGTATTGGCTGCAGACATTGTGATTTGCAATGGATTTGGAGAAGAAAAGCTGTATTATTTTGATAAATTGTACTGTTTTATAATACTAATTTGATCTGCAAAATTCCTCTCATCTGGGGTAAAGCAGATTTTTCTTTGGGCACACGTAAAATCTTATTATGTGTTCTCATTATCGTTCATCATTATGGTAAAGAGTAAGATAATATTGTATTGTGCCTAGACTTCCACACTTTGAGGGAATGTAAAAGGCTATATGAATATCTTACGAAGTGATTGCAAAATAAAATTGACATCAAAGTGATTCAACTATGTAACATATTATTCCTTCCTTGTAAAATTGGATTCTTACTGAAAAAGGCTTTCCTCCTTTTGCATTTGTGAAAGTGAGAAAAAAAATGAGTCTCCTGCCCTTATGGAACAATATAGCATTTTCCCATGTTTTACAAGGGCAAAAGTATTCATTAGCATCTGTACTTTTATTTGAAATTTAATTTTTGGTGCTTGATTAAAATGAATCCACCCCTTCCCCATTCATTTCAGCGTGCTGCCCTAAAACTGAGACCTGAGTGTGACACCCAAACCAGTGAACATAAACTGCGAAAGCATTAACGGGGCTCCAGGGGCCAAAATAATCACCAGATATTTATGACCTGCTTAGCAGCTGGAGCAAAATATCTGGGCAGCGAGGTGACTGCCACGGAGGTCTGTGCAGCTGCATGGTGTTGCCTGGCCGTGGGGGTTCCCCCACCCCTCAAACTCCTTTTCAAACTCCTTTTTCTTGAAATCAGTAGCCAAATTCCATTGATGTCATGCACTCCTGTTCAGGAATGCTATGTGCCAGAAGAATTTAAGCTCAGTTGATGTTTCCATGAGGTTCCTCTGTAAAGGTGCCTGTTGCTGGCCCTCGGGGAGCTTGCTCAGAGGAACAGTAAATCCCACCGAAGAGTGCTGGCTCCCGGAACAGTCACACCACGTCCACGCAACGCAAAGTGCTGATCTGGTGTGAACTCACTTTACTGATTCAGATCTGTTGAAAATGCTTTGAATAGAAAGCTTTGTCCTGCCAGAAGTTATGGCAGATCTGGTGTCCTACCACAGCTGCTCCGAACTCATCATGAACACCCCATAGTGTGCAGATCAGTGGTGACGTTGATACGAATCCCATTTACCCTGCTGGATGCTCCAGCCATGCATGGTTTCCATGTTGTGACTACGAGGCCACCACAACTTATTTATTCCCTAATTTAGTTGGCTCTGTGTAAATTAGCTTTCAATTCATACCTTCGTCTTGGTATGCATTGGGAGCCAAATCTCGGCCTCTTAATGAGGCACCACACAAACCACAAAACGCTTATTGACTCTAACAGGGCCAGGATTACAACCTTAATTTTGCAATCTTTCTTTAATCTTCTCTTAATTAATTTAATTCTGATATCATTATCTAGATTGCCCCATTCATTTAGCATCACAGTATCTATCTCTTCGTTCTCACTGGAAGGCTTTGGTAACTTTGCAAATGTTGCAGCTCTATCTCCCATTCCTACCTTTTGATCTTTACTAACAACCTTCCTTTAATGTCTGCTGAGCTCAGCCTTTTATCAGACAAAGCACTCCACCCTCCCTGGTAGAGGGGGCACTGCTCTGATCAACGTAGGCATGAGGAGCTGAATTTCTACCGTCTGCCTCTCCAGGTGATCCTGCTGGCCTGTCCTGGCTCTCCAGTCAGTTTTAAAACCGGTTCAGCCAAATCCAATTTAAAACTGAAGGGCAGGCAGGATTTCATGAAGTTTTACAGCTCGTTCCAGTTTTAACTAATTTCAGGACCTGCATTCAGGTCTCTGCTGGGGGGTTTCTTCTAGCAATCGCCTTGGGTGGACAATTCTGGTGTGGGTGGGAAAACGCAGTAACCCACAGCTTGCAGGGAGCAATTTAGGTTGAAAAGTATATAATCCATACCGTGCTCTTGTTCCATTTACTTTGGTTTATGAAATAAGCTCAGCTGATGCCTTTTTTTTTTTTTTGCCTAGCCACACAAAAATACCGTGCTGCCGCCATACGTACGGTTAATCTTAATGGCACCACCTAAGCACAGACAAGCTGTGCCCTCTTCTCCTTGGCTTCCGTGTGACTGTGGCTCAGCTGGTGTGAAGCAGGGACCCAGCGAAGAGGACAGGCATTGTAGCCGGGTCAGGGTGAGAGAAGCCCAGGGGTCAGGGTGCAGACTGGCAGGACTTGCACCAGGACCCCCCACTGGCCCCCAACCCATCCCGTACCACTGGAATAAAAATGCTTATTCTGGTATAATCTCTTTCTAGGTGGAAAAAATTCATATTAGCATGACTATGCCCATACTACACTGCTGTAACTCATTGGATTTTTTAAAATGTGTAAATCTTGGGATAACGAGCTCACAAAAATGCTGAGGCAAGTTGGGCTGTGGAGTTACACAGTCATTTCCAGTGTGCCATACACGATCCAGCCCTTTGGTCCCTGGAGTAAATGCTTGGTTATTTATCTCTATATCGAGCTACCTCCTGCTGACAGTGGACCGTGGTGAAATAGCTGGCATGCTGGATATCCTCATGCCCTTCATCACAGACTCACAGATGGGTTGAGGTTAGAAGGGACCTCTGGAAGTCATTTGGTCCACCCCTCTTGCTCAAGCAGGGCCACCTTGAGCAGGCTGCCCAGGACCATGACCTTTTGACTATGACCATGGCTTCTGAATATCTCCAAGGATGGAGATTCCACAACGTCCCTGAGCAACCTGTGCCAGTGCTCAGTGATCAACATCCCGGTCATGACTGCTTTGCAGGGTGGCTCTTGTTGTTACGCATGATTTAACACAGAGGATGTCAATTTTCAGAGGTGCTGTGCAGGTCCCATTGCCTCCAACCATGGTTGGGGATGCTCATTGCTTTTAAAGATCAGGCAAAAAACCTGCTGTGGTTTTCCTCTCCTAAAGCAGTAACGATTTCTGGATGAAAAGATAGCAGAGAAAGGATAAATCTGGGGTACAGACAGATACAAGTGCACTGCCGGCCCTCTGCCATTTTTTTTCTAGGTAACTTTAAACTCTGATGCACTCAGGCTCTCAGGCGAGGCACGTTTTCAGAAGCTCTCAGATGTCAGTGGATGCAAAGCTCAGCTGAAACTGAGCACAAATGGAAAATCCTGTCCTTCGGTCTCTCCTGGCACATCAAGGATTTGCTTTGACCTCTTTTAAACTTACCTGTTCTGCCCTCGTTTTCTCACTTCCATTCACTTGTACCTATCGGGATCATTTGGCTATAAGACAAACCATCCAAACAGATCGGAGTGGCTTCACTGTCACGAGCTGAGAAAAAAAAATAACATCCTTAAATCCTGAGGACAGAGACTGCGCACTGGCAGGAAGGCAAATAACAGCACACAGCATCTGTGTGGTGCTGGTTTTCTGGAGCGATAGTCTATTTATGTGACGCTTTTCATACGACGCATGCTTTCGCTACCCATCAGCGCCGAGGTGAAGCTATGCAGCATGACAACAAAATAAGCTGCTCTGCCTAGTGGTGGGAAGGTCTTTTCCCAGCACATACTACAGTTTGCTTAGATGGGTGGCTAAAAATGGTGTGTTTATTTTAATGAAGATTGATAGTCAACATGAATATGCTGCCTGCCTCGCTTCTCTGCTGGACACTCAGCAGAGAGCCTGGCAAACCTTAAACAATGGGATAGCCTGTTGATTTGGGGATTAAAAGCTGCCTGTGGAAGAGCACGCTGAGAAAATGTGCTGAGAGCTTCTGCTGAAGGGGCTAATTCATAGTCTAGTCAAGTAGCTTCATAACCATGTCTATCATGAAAATTTGTTATCAGCATACTGTTTGAATCACAGATCAATGCACACTGATTTTGGCAAATCTAATTAGATTTGATGGGGAAGAACATGTTTGCATTTTTTAGGCTCTGTAGTTCCCATCTTTTTACATGTAATTTCATTTTTGATTTGTTTAACAGTGATTGAGGGTTGTGAATCATGATACTGCAGAGATGTCAGCCATGGTTATCCCACTCGCTCAGCCAACTCCATTGATCACCCAATGCTGAGAATGGGAGACTGGGAGTCAGGACTCCAGTGTCTCCCAGTTACACCAGCCAGAAGTCAATGTGTGCTCCCTGTATGGCCACAGGCAAGATATTTTACATACGTGCACCTCAGTTTATTTATCTGTGAACTTGGATATAGCATATATATGCATCTTAGGGGCATTATAAAACTTCATTGATCACTGCTGCTTCTAAACTGTTTCCATTTTTTCTGCTTCCATGGCACAACACAAAATTAATTATCACCCTCCGAGATGTAGAAGGAGTGCAGCCTGGTGCTTATCTACCTTTGTGAGCACTGTGGCTCCTCTGATTTAAATTTTTGCCTGTAATATGCAATTGCTTAAATCTCTTCTTGGTACAGTGAGGATACCAGCTACAAAGGTGTCCATCACGAGGTCAGGGCTTAAACGGGACACTCGCTGAGACTAAACCAGTGAGCTGGTGAGCAGCTTATGACAGACATCCACACCAGATACCTCTCCCTCCCTCCTTAGGTCTTTTCTCCAGTGCCTGTGGAGTTTATTTAGCGGCTGTTAACCAGTTTGCCTGTATTCCTATTCCCATCCCGGGGGAAGCCTGTGCCTTGTAGCATAGGAGCAGCAGCATCGTGGCTATGAAATGGGCTTCCAGCTCCCAGGACAGTGTCCTGCTTCAGTTCACACCTTTACCTCTGACACGGGAGGTGGGAAGAAAGGGGTCAGTACAGGCCAAAGGCTGAGACAGCTCATTGCACCCAGGGTGCAGCCACTCTCCAGGCAGCAGAGAGATGCAAAGGAGGGTGTAGAACCAGGTCTCCTGCTTCTTAGGGTGGTGCTGGGTCATTATATGAAACGTGGGCAGTGGTGCCACCGTCACCGGCTGTGCTAAAAAAAGCACAAGTCTCCCAAATGCCTCTGAGGAAGATCCCAGCCCTGCAGCCACAAACCAGCCTGCCCGAGCCCTCAGAGGACCCAGCCCCAACGCACACGGGGATTGTGGGGCACATCCATAAACAAGCACGTTGGGAAGGTTAAACTTTAAACGTGAGTGCATAGACAGCAACTGGGCTTGAGAGGAGAGGGACACCAGGTCCAGCGTGGGTTTCCCACACTGTCCCCCACTCCCATCCTGCGGCTGGAGGAGCACCGTGCATCGCCCCCGAGCACAAGTCAACACGCCTGTCGTGACACTTCACGGGCTGCCAGTGTCACTTTCCCTTGAAAATCGCTCACATGAATATTGTATATTTGTTATAGATGGAGAGATTAGCGTAAAGGCTAAAAAAAGAAAGTAAACAGAAAGGGAAGGACCCTGGGGATACTGTGGTGGTGTATGCCAGCTTGGCTGGTCCAACCTGTTTATAATGTCTAACACAATCACAGGTGCCAAAGAATAACCGACAAGTTAAACAGTTTCCTCTTTGCGATTTAGCAACAGGATCTTTGTATAAGGAGGGCAGGGCCCCTGGTGTTTTCCCAGGAGCCAAGCGCTTCAGAAACAGGGAAGCAGACATGAGGCTCTTCTGCAGAGGCTGGTGGTGGTTTACCTACTTTGTGTGTCTTCTGCTGCTGTCGAGATGTACAGTCCTCACGTGGGCACTGCCGGGTGCACAGGGCTCTCCTGGTCTCCTCCTCTCTTCATAGGGCCCGAGGAACCCAAATCAATGTACCCGGGACCTCTGCATGCCCATAGCTGGGTATCTCCACTCACTTCTCAAGCTGAGCATCTTCTGGCGGATGACCCCTCGGTGCACCATGCTCAGTGTGGGACATCTCCCTAATGCCACAGCATTGGCTTCAGTGGGCTTGTGCTGTCTCCTGTGACTAGACCTATGACTCTTACCTCTCATCTGATGATGTTTTCACGTCCTGGGTTTTCTATCCCTGCTGACAGCACCACTTTCCACTTCCTCTCCCAGGCTTGCAACTTCTGTTGTGATCTTTCACCCTTCACATAAAACAAACAAACTGGACTCCTTCTCCCCAAGGACTTGGTCAGTCCCTTTCTCAGGGGTTTCCTTGGGAAATCTGGCTGGGACCCGAATGGTGCTGCCTCTCTCTCTCTTGAATTCCCTCTTCTTTCTCTCATAACATTTGTTTTTTCACTACTGATGCTAAACCTCCAGTTCACAGTTTTTTTAGTTCTCCCCCAAACTCAAGCATACTCATCTCTGGATCTACTTTCCATCCCATGGGTCCAACACAAATTTAGTAACGCAGTCATTTGGGTTCACTTTATCCCATTGCTTTCTTGTTTCTTAAATCATGTTCAAGCTAGTCATCTTAAATGCTCTCCATAATCTCAAATGGAGTTTTTGCACCTCTCTGCCTTACTAGTTCAGTCTTGCTGCAGTGTCAGAAAGGCACCACTCTAAAATGTCACTTTTTTTTTTTTAATTGCACAGACTTGGGAAATATATGGAGCATCTGAGTCACATGCCTCCGTAGTTGGCCCATCAGTGACAAGTCTGTTGTTTCTGTGCTTCATATCAACCCTGCATGTCCGCTTTCTCTGCTCCGGAGTCACCGCCAAGCTACCCTGAATCAGAGCCTTAAGAAATCTCCCGCACCTTGGAACATGCTCCCAATGATTTGCCAAACATCCTCCCTACAGTCTTGCAGAGAAAGATGCATCATGCAGTTTTGGGGCCCTAGCAAAACTGAGCCCAGCTTCATTAACATGGCTGTGTTATGAACTGGATCATCTCTGTTTCCTTCACCTGTTACCTTTCTTCATGCTCAAAATAGCCATCAAGAGCCAGCCTATGTTTATGGATAATCCATGTGAAGAAATGGACAGGTGGAAACCTAGCACCATAATTCTATTGGAAAAAAAACTACATAAATTCTGGGGAGTGGAACTGGCAATGATGATGGTGTAATCTGCTCCCACAACTCCAGATGGGGATACTTCTTATACACCTGAGTAGCCACCATACTACTCTAACACCTTCCTGCTCTCTATTCTTCGTCTTACATTCAACACCAAGAGCACATGGAAGGCAGTGGAAGTCTTTCCAGCAGCTTCAGAAAATTTCCAGTCTTTGCTTCTGCTCTATTATTGCCACCCACTCCTGGCTCTTAAGAAAATCACAGGTGAGTCACCATCACCTAGAGAGGGGTCACTGTTTGGGGACAGGGATGCATTTTCTTTAGATTAATACAAATACTTAAGAGTGGGGAGTAGAAGTAAATTATGATAAACACCATTGCCTTGTACCATTATTTTATCACGGAATGAACTTGATATTGGTAAATGAGCAGGGAGGTATGTGTAAGGATCAGGAGAAGAACCTGTTGTGTCAAATCATAACACCTGCTGCAGAACAAATGGGTGTACACAGGCTTTGAATACATTCAGGATGGAAATTAGGCGGTTTCTAACCTTCAGAGGAGAAAAGTTCCAAGATAATATCCAAGAAGGTGAAGTGAGGACAAGACACTGATGCTCAACTTGATGCCTTTAAGAGCAGGCTGATGTGAAATGATGGCTTTTACTAGGAGAGGAGCAGATGCAACGACCCAGCCCTTTCTTCTGAGCGTCTGACATGACTTAGGTTTTTGGATGGTTCCAGAGTTAACCTGGAAAAAGCTTAATCCCTGGATGAGGGAAGGTGTAATTACTGCTGTGATTACACATTCTCAGCTGTTTTTTCTGCTGTGTGTCTCCGTGACCCATGTTTGGGGGGCACGTGTGGCGGTTTGCTCCAGCCTCCGCTGCGTCTACCTGCCCTGGCTGAGGACACTTCACTCTCCAGCTGCCTTTGGTCACCAGCTGGAGGCTGTCACCTCCGTGCTGTGCTAACCGCCAGGAGCACGTCACAGCTCTTGTTGGCTCCACTGGCGCTTCACTTAACTTGGCCAGCTTTGCCTGACATGGATTAAGAAGCACTCATGTGATCCCTGCAGCCGGCAAAGCTGGTGGGGCCATAGACAGAGAAGCAATAGCAGAGCACTGGAGGGCAAAAGCCTTCAGCTGGCACAGCCTTGCTGCAGCCTGACCCCTGATCTTTGCCTCAAATCTTCTTCTGGCCTCGAAAGAGCACGCTGCATCATTTGGCCTTGACTTTGCTGTGTTTAACTTGCAGGGGTGAACTTAGAGCAATGCAATTGCCTTCTGCAAGTGTGCTAAGCTGTCGTAAAGATGATTAAGCTCAAGCGCTTTATTGACATGGACTGAGTATATTTAGGTCGTAATAGTAGCTGATTTTTAGAGTACAACCACTAGAAAGGCTGCAGGACTGAGCAATACAAACACAAGACATATTCTACATGCCTGTGGAAAGAGAATCTTTGTATTACCTCCTGCAATGAGAGACCCTGGGTGTGATGGAAACGACTGGTCCCCCCGTGACTGCTGAGGCTCCAGACATGCCATCGCTGGGGGAAATGCTTGGTGGTCACCTGCCATCCCCTTGCCAGCCTCCCCAGAAAGGGGTACAGCATAAAGGATGGTTTGTACATTTTTATGGGGTCTGGAGCCTGACTTCCAAACCCTGGGGCTGCCTCGCGGTGGATGGGAGCAGCACGTCCTTCTGCCACAGGTTGCAGAGGTCCCTCCTGGAGCAGCATCTGGATAAGCTTGTGTGATTGTGGTGTGACTTCTCTGTGCATAAACAGGCAGGCAAAAGCCTTCAACTCTCTTTTTCACGATGTTTTCCTGGCTTTGTCACGCCAGGAATTGTACGTGGAGAGACCTGTGTCTCATCACGGTGCACAGAGCTGTGTTCACGGCCGTGCTGCCAGTGCTGGCAACACATAGGCAAGCCTGTGGCGTCAGGAAAACCAGTATTAATTTGAGCTGATGTTTAATAGCAGATTCTGTGTGTGTTTTGCCGAGGAAGGAAGGGAGTCCTAGGGAGAGAGGAATGAAAACTCAATTTTCAGTGCTATTTGATACATATTTCTCTCCTGCTCTGGCAGCCAGGAGTTGTGAAGGAGCCAGCAGGGCCCCATTTAAGGGCAATACCCATGCGAAGCCAGAGTAATAGCTTTATGCCACCGCTTCTCCCAATCTCTGGAGCGGGAATGGGCTTGCAGAAAAAAGTGTGTCAGGCTGCTCCAGCACTCGGGCTCTTTTCAGCTGGCAAATGATCTTTTGGTCGCAGGAGTAACCGCAGATTTTGGTCCTTCTCCTGCGTTCACTGACCTCAGGAGGTCATTTATGTAGGACTTGGTCTCCGGCCAGCTGTAAGAGTACGGACGGCCCAAAGGGATCTCCTCCACCCCTCTTCTGCTGCAGCAGGTTGCTGAAGGGTATGGCACAAAGACCTTCAATCTGCTTGATCAGGAGGGCTCTCATCTCTCTTGCTGTGAGCATGCAAAGCCTCTTTTTCCAAGCCAGTGTCGTATCTCGCTTAAACTGCAGGACCACAGAATTGTAGTTTGAATAAAGCCACATTTTGTGCCATAATTTTGTACCTTTTGCACTAGCATTTGCTTCTCATGTAATGACTGGGTTGTTCTTGCAGATCAGCTTTTTATTGCACTATTCAAAGCATTGTAGGGGAGTCGGGAGCATATTTACTAATTAAATGAAACAGCATGTGCTATCCACATGAAAATGTCCCCGTGCTGGATATAGGACTCGCTCTGTGCAGAGGCTGATTAGCCTTATGTGGCAGGGGCAGCTCCCAGACTGGGCACCACAGCCCATGCTGGTGCTAACAGGTACTCTCGGGTTGTGCACGCTGCAGGAAAGACTGACTGCAGCTCCCGTGTCGTTGCAAAGGTGCCGGCACAGCAAGGTTTTAGGTTCCCTCCTGGACAGAGCAAAAACAGTATGGGGAAAAAAAATAATCACGTGGCATTGAAGCTTCTGCTTTGTTTCAGTTCCAGCCTGGAATCGAGGAGGATACATTTCAATTTTTCTTAGTTTGTTGAGAAAAAAAAAAAAGAAAAGGAAAATAAAGCTCATTTTGCCCATATACTGGAGATTTGCTTTTGTTTTACTGTTTCACCAGTCTGCAGCCTGTTCTGTATTTTTGATGTCGTTTCTTCCAGTACTTAGAGGACTGCAAAGCTACTTTCTCCACTTGCCTGTGGGATGCTCGTATCCTTCTCTCCCGTGCTGACTTGGAGACATCCGTGACCTTTCAGCACTTGCACTCGGGGAGGGTGGGATATTATTTGTTGAAATCTGTGATTCCATTAGCAAGCAAACTCGCGGACCCCGGGAGAAACGGGACCGACGGCACCTCTTAAGGTGAAAACCAGCAGAAGAGCAGCAGGGAAGGCTCCCATCCTTCCCAGTCGCTTATGCTGAAGCTGATCCCGTTCTCCCGCGGCGTGTGCCGGTCCGAGCGAGCCATCCCGCACGGGACGAGGGCCCGCAGCCTCCCCGCGCCCGCTGCGCGCCTCAGCGCCGGCTGCCCCCGCACCTGCGGAGCGCCACCGCCGCGCTCGCCGTTTTATTATTATTATTATTATTTTTTTAAATTTTTTGTTTAAATTTTGGGGTGGGCCGAGGCGCGGTGCGTGCGTGCGCGAGTGTGCGTGCGCTCCGCGGGGCTCCGCGGGGCAGGAGCGCGGGGGCGGGCGCTGCGCGCTGCCCCGGGGCTGCGGCCGCCGGCGGCGGGGGGCGGTGACGTCACAGAGCCGCTCGCCAGCACAACGTTCCATTGAGGCGAGCGCGTGCTCGGGCGAGCACATGGGCAGCGGGGCCCGCGCCGCTCCGCGCCGCTCCGCGCTCCTCCGCGCCGCCCGGCCCTGCCTCGGCCCCGGCCCCGGCCCCCTTCCCGGGGAGGGGGAGCGCGGTGAGTACCGGGGCTGCAGCCGCAGCAGCAAACGGCGGTGGGGTGAGGGGAGGTGGTTTGCATGTTTGGGGTGTTTTGGTTTGGGTTTTTTTTTTTTTTCAATTCTTTTTTTCTTTTTTTTTTTTTTTTTCCCCCCTCCTCATCCCTTTGCTTTATTATTTGCGTCTCCGCGGTGGGGCTTGCAGGTCGCGGCGGAGTTTGCAGCTTGGGCGCGGGGGCTCGTGCAGATGGGGGGGGGGGGCTGGGGATTGCGTTTCATTTTATTTATTTATTTTTTTATTTAAGAGCGCCGGCTCGACGGTGGGCTAAAAATAGTCACTGGCGAACCGAAATCCGTACGGACGGGGAGGCGAAGGGCTGGGGATGCCTTCCAGCCTAAATAAATGGCCGCGATAAGGGCCGGCGGCGTCGGGGGGTCCAGCTTCGCTCCGAAATGACACGGCTCGCCCTGCCCATCCCCCGGCCCGCCTCGGCGGCTCCTCCGGCCCCGGGGGCGGGGGAGAGGGGGAAATGGATGCCCACCCGCTCCTCCTTTTCGTAGGCCTGGGGGAGAAACGCGGGGCCGGGAGGTGACGGCGGGGTCCCCGGGGCGGGGGGGGGGGGCTGTTGGTTTGCGCCGCCTACGAGCGGCGCGGAGGTTGCGCGCGGTGCGGCGGGCGGGGCGCGGAGGGGAGCGCGGAGCCGGCCGGCGGCCGCCGCTGCCTGCGCGCGTTTGCGGGGTGAATCGCGCTTTTAATCCGCGGAGCCGAACTGTTGGGCTCGGGCCGCCGTTGGCGTGGGCCGCCTCGTTTTACGCTGGGCGGCACGGGGGCCTGAGGAGAGGACGGGGGGAGATTCTGCGGAGGCTCCAGGGACCGTTTCTGCGAAGGGGTTTTTTAGGCCGCCTTTTCCTTAAAAAGCTGTGGATTTCCTTCAAGCGCGGCTTCAATAGGCCGCGTTTTATTTTTATATGTAAATAATATCGAAATGTTTTCATTGACAGGGCGCTTTAGGACTTCGGTCTCCATCTATTAAACTCTTGGTTGCTGCGTCTTAAAATGCCGTGCGGAGAAATCCCAGCAGAACCAATAACTGTATCTGAGAGATGCTGGAGGCCTTCAGCGAGATCTTTTTAATCCCATTCACGTTGACAAGTTTAGACATGTTCGCCTGTCCACGTATATGGTCAGACACAGTGAGTCGTGAACCTCGCGCTAGTTCCTTTTTACCAACACGCTGAAAAATACACTTTAAGCAAGTCATTGGTTGGGAACAAAAGGGCTTTTCCGGGGGTATATTAGAGTATGTTAGCCATTGCTATATACAAAGAACACAAGATATTAGGTACACGTTACGGCTCTATGAAATGGGAGTATTTATTTCTTCATCGAACAGAAATACAATCTCGCTAATGTCATTTTGTGCCAACTGGTCCGGACTATCCTAAGACCACTTATAAATGTTGTTGTAAAATATGAGGATATTAAAAAAACCTAGCTCTGAAGTGTTGACATCGCTGTAAGAAGTAAGGATACAGGCTGATACTTAGTCGTGTCTCATAAACATCCCGTTTCCTGCCTACTGTGATTTTAAAATTATTTAATAAATATGTATATTTTCCAAGCACGGGGACCAGTCAGATGCTCTTTTGTGCTAGGTGCTGCCTATCTCTGATAAGTGCCGGTTCACACCCCAGGGAGTTTCAAGTGATCTTATATATACTTTGCACCTCTAACTTTTTTTTTCTCTCTCCTATCTCTCATAATATTAAGTCATGGGTCTGGCTTACAGCTAGCTTAGCGTTGTTACAATTCTGATGATCTGGCCGTGCCTTTGTGTATCTGAAGTGATGTTATGTTAAGGTAATTAGTTGTACAGGTGCAGTTTGTCAGCCAATGGGAATGCCTCTGTACCTGTTAGGAGTAAAATATACTGTACATCTATACGTCTAGCATCCCTGGGAGAGAGGCTGTGCCGGTCTGACTGCATGGGGACAGTGAGAGCAGTGCCAGCTCTCTGCCTCGGCAAGGCCCGAAGGATTTTACATCGTTTGCATCTGCACGCTGCTGTCCACGCAACATCAGAGCAATTCTGCAATAGCAAAAATAAGGAAGGGTTTAGGCCTGCTGCCGTTGAAAGGCCCATCTGTTGCAGAAACGACTCGTGTGTTTCAATTAGTTGGTAAAATGGAATATTGGCTCCCTGGGTGAACGTGCATGCTTGGAATATAACTTTGGTAGGAGCTCACAGCTTTCAGAGATGATGGTGAGTTGTGTCTTCTGACAGCGCAGCGTGTTTGTGCAGCTCTGCAGTCGTGGTGTTATCTCTCTGTGCCCCTGCTGAACCAAAGCATAGATTTTGGTTTAATTAAGAACTTTATCTGCTAAAATTGGAGCTTATGCTTACTTCTTTGCAAGATTTGAACCGTATCTTCCTGTTTTTAATCAGAATGCTTTACAAAGACATCTTATGCTTCCTGGCTGTATATATTTCTCTTAACTTTCATACGAGGAATTACTGGCAGGAGAAGCGACCCATAGTGCCGATGTTGTGGAGCAAGGCTAGGGAAAAATAATTGTATATCTGCATACTTTTAAGATATCGGTGCATCTTCTGTTCGTTTGTCACCTTTCACGGCTGAAGATGTTCAGTGGCTTATTACAGTATCACTGTTTTTCTACAGGCCTCTTTCTTCAGGCTTTTTCTGTCATTATGCTGGTGCGGCTCTACTAGGAATTGCAAGGTAGGGCTTACAAGTATGACATCGTAATAAAAAAACATATTTTTTTTTTTCCCCCATTACTCTGTGCAGACAATAGCGCTGGCAGGCCATGGGAAGGGGAAATGCTGGTTTTTGTGACCTGGGAGGTGTTTCTGCTGCTTGCGGGAATGCTGGGGATTTGTATTTTGCTCCCAGTACATGAATTTAGCAAAGGCTGATGTTAGGTACCTGTGGTGCAGTGCACTGTGGCTTGGAGCAGTGCACTGCAGCTGTATACCCATCAGTTAAGCAATGCATGTGGGTCCGTCAGAGCCTCAGTGGAGCTTCTGTGCTGATCTTCTCAGTGCATTACTGCTGGAGAGGCCGAGGTGGTGGGCACGTTGCCCCGACCCCCCGCTGCTGGCCGAGGGGACGGCGGCGTGGTTTGAGGTCTTGCTTTGTGAGCCAAGAAGGGTGCAGAGCTGCAGACTGAACTAGTGGAGAGGAAGATGCATACCTGGTCAGGAAGCTTTTGCCTGTTTGCAGCAAGGTGATACAGATCTTATTTTGAAGCACGGTGTGTTATTTTCTGTCTCCTCGCTGGCTGGTATCTTTAGTACTGAACATCTGCACAGTTCCTGGTGAGATTTATGAAGAGTGAGGAGGGAATAAAGACATAATCCGTCTCTTGGACGCATTAGCACTGCGTATGGGGCATGTTTTCCCTCATCACAGCTGGATCTGTTCCTAAGCGGGTCTGTCTTCTTATGTAGCAAAGTGTTTAGTGCCCTGGCAAGCAATACCGCTGTACGTCGGCACATGGTTTATTTATACCTGGAGATGCAGTGCCTGCTGTTTGCTTCCCTTGTTGGTACAGCTCAGCGGAGGACAGCATTTTTTGGAGTTGTCAGTGTTGTGATAAAGCAGCATTCCTGAGTCTTTCCTCAGTTCTCTCTCTGGCAAACGCCAGAGGTTGTTTAGGACGGGGCTTGCTGGTGGTGCTTTTTCCCCGTCACTCCAAGGCTAACAGATGAGAAGTAGTGAGATGGTTACCTGGTGCGTCAACTCCCCTCAGCTGAGGACAGCAGTCTGCAGGGTGACACAAACACAGGGCCGGGCCCGGCATATGGAGTGGTCTGGATGGTTTGCAAGCATCCAGATCTGTATGATCTAAATGCCTTTTAATGCATCCTGGGGTGGTTTCATTCTTTATGTGAATTCAAGGTCCGAATGTGAATATCGATGTGGAGCTGTATCCTGCAAATCAGGGGCTGGTTGAGTATCACCCAGGGTTTCCAGGCAGGTTTGTCCCACCCACTCCGATGCCTGTGCTGTCACATCTTCACTGCTATTGATATTTTATATTTGTCCGCAGGTACTATGGTTGCATCCCCCATTGCCTCGAAGGGAAAATGATCCGTGAATTGCTGCTGGTATAGTACATCAGGCAGCAAAGGGCTCTCGAATGCAGCAGTGACAGGCAGAGCTAGAACCAGTGCCTGGCAGATAATTCAAATTAGAAATTATGGCACACGTCTGTAATGGCAAGGGTGATTAGCCACTGGAACAAATTGCCAAGAGAAGGGGCAGATTCTCTCTCTGTCATTGCTGCCTTAAAACCTGAGTCGGAAAAATCGGTAGAAGTTTTGTATAAAAATTATTGGGTAAGTTCCTGCAAATTAGCTCATTAGAAAGTCCCTTGATGGGAGAGGGGAGGTTTGACCATGCCCCCCCCCATGAGGTTGGGTTCTGTGGGCGTTGGGAGCCAACCTGCGCTGCTGGAGAGTGGGCTGAGCTGAGCTGAGCTGAGCTGGGGTGTGCAGAGCATCCTGGCGAGAAATAGCAGCCCAAAGCCCTGTAAGGACTGTGCGTTTGCACGGGAGAGTGTCATTGCCATGAGATATTTCGGAAGACAGCTTTGTCACCTCTTTTCCATGCCTCGGTCAGGAATACCCAATACCAAAACGTGTGTGTGGCCAAGAGCTGCAAGACTTTGAGAGCTTCCCGAGGGGAGGGGATGATATCACCTGGGTTCTCACCTACAGGCTGGAGGCTTGTCCAGGCATGGGACCCAGCTCCTCTCCTGGGGGTAGGAGTGAATGGCAGAGAAGCCTAAAGGAAGCCCCAAAAGGTTCTCCCTGTTTTGGGGAGAGGAGGTCCCTACCGCAAGAGCAGTGCCTGGAGCTGTAGGCTGCTTCCTTAGGGGCAAGTGGAGAGCAGAGGTGGGTGGGAGGGAAATAACATCCCATCACGTAGTTTATTAAGCAGCTTGTGGAGGCCCTCAGCACAATGCGGGTTGTGCTGGGAACCCCCAGGCTCTGAAGCAGGCCAGTGCAGGGATTTTAGGGTGGAAAACTCTGGTCCAGTCCTCCTCACCACCCACCATCATCTTCCTTCCATCTAGCTGGTACATACAGTCCAGTCCACTTCTCCCTGACTTTTCTCTGAATGTCCTTTCTGTGCTGCCTGGCTTCCCTGGATAACTGCTGGTTGGACGCCTGGTCTGCACTTTAGCTTTACTGGTGGAGTTGAGCCAGTTAAGGGTACGTCATGCCAGTAACGCCTTTGGTGTGGATGCAGCATCCTGATTCCTTGCACTGGTAGAAGCCATTGCATTAGTACTGCTGCAAGCTCTTCTGCATCAGGGGATTTCTGCAAGGTAGCAAACCCTACAGGTTCAAAGTCATCCAGAAGCAGGTACGGGCCAGCCCCTCTGCTGCATGCTTATGTACTGCTTGCCTTTGGTCTCAGGACATTTTGTGCCTTTCCTGAAATCCCAACAGCTGGATTTAAGAGATTCCTTGCCTCGCTTTTTTCCTCCGAGTCAGGAGAACTAAAACTTTTGATCTTTTCATCAGTGCTGCAGGGGCAGCATCCTGTGAGGTCCTGTATAAATCTCAGCTGGGGTTGGGGAGCTATTGCCAGTAACTTAGGAGAAGAAAAATCCAACTTTGGAGTATTTTTTTTTAAAAAAAGCAACAACCTGTCATTCTTGGTTAACACTTTGTATTTTGAGGCCTAGATTTGACCATATTGCAACCATCTCTTCTTCAAAATGTCAGCTGAGCAAAACCCCAGCTAAAATAAAATGCATTGCATTACCTTGCGCAGTTCCCTGCCCCACGTAGGGAGTGAGCCCTGAATGCACAAGTGGAAGGGGCTTGCAGGCTGTGCAAGGAACGAGTGGTGCAAGAGGCTAGAGCGTTACTGCCTGTGTAGGTTTAGGAAAGGTGGCTTTTCCTGGGCAGCTTTCAGCCAGGTGCCGTGTCCTTGTAGCTTGGTGTCGGATCGGGTATTGCTGTCCCCGGCAGTGGTGCAGCGCTGACATACACATGATGTTCTGTGTGCTGGTTTACGTGGTGGAAACAGCAGCCGTGGGCTGATGCCTTAGCGTGTGGGATGTGCAGGAATGGCCAAAGCCCAGGCTGTGCTTAAACCCTTTACGTTACATTTCCTCTGCATGGAAAAAGGTCTAGCATGGGTCTGTCTTTGCTAATATTAAAATTTGATAACACCATTATTATTATTATTATTATTATTATTATTATTATTGTCCTCCTCCTCATCATTATCACTATCATTATTATTATATTAGCTGTGTTGCAGATGTAACGTTTATTATACATTAATGTAGTCATGCTATAGCAGTCTCTAGACGTTGTGTACCAAAACCCTTTTATGCTTCAGCTGATGTTGTAAATAGGTAGTCACACCTATCAGTGCAATGACCTGTAATTTAGCACTCAGAGCAAAAAGCTACCATACATCCTTTTGGAAAGATTTAGTAATGTTTCCAGCCCTATTTAAATAAAAATGGGTTGTTTATTGTTTTTTCCTCCTTCATAAGAGTAGGAAAGTCTGAAATACACTTTCCCAGAAATGATCATGGGGGGGAGCAAAGGCCAAAAGCTTCGTGCTGCGTCACAGGCAATTGAGATGCTGCTCACGGGTTTTAGATGATTGTGTTTGCTATGTGAATTGCTGGATCTTGATTTACAGGTATCTCACATCTGGCTTTGGTGCTTTTTGGTTTGCTTTTGGGGGTGGGGTGGGCAAAGCTTTACATTTTTCTTAAATGTTAAAAAGGCTGCTATTAGATTATATGAAAACACTAACAAAAAAGTACGTGTGTTTGATGTTACGGAGAAAAATAATCAGCCTTGTTTACGAGCTGGGAGGTTGGACTGGAGACCCCAGAGGGTTCTTCCCACTAGCACTTCTGTTTCTGTGGTAGCTGAGGAAAAATTCAAAAGCTGAGCTTCAAGTCTCCATTTGTGGAACAAGATGGAAGGAGGCCCTGGTTTCATGAATGCACAAGATGAGTAAATAAATGTGATTGAGATGAGCAGGTTCAGAGGGGAAGGAAGATGCTGCTCTTTGCAGTCCAAGACGCTGAAGCAGTGAGAAGTTCATCTTGAAATGTTTTCCTTATCTTGGGTAGTTAGTATTAAGACCCACCAGTCCTGCTTGTTACAAGTGGCTTGGAGAGATGATGGGGTTCCCAGTGCTCGGCTGTGGGTAGGATTTGGGGGCTCTGCCCTTGGCAAGCCATTTCTTCTCCTTCCCCTTCCACTCTTCTGCTTGCCTCTTTCATCTGTGAACATGTCAGAGAAGATGCTGCCTTTCGTACAGTTGCTCACAGTGTAGGACGGTAGAGCCCTGATATCAGGTGGACCCTCAGAGCGTCAGAGAAATGGTTGAGGTTCTGTACTTCTGCTTGACATGGTCGGAAATGGCAATGGTGACTTCCGTAGGCTGCCGTCTTTGAGGGGGAGGTCTGGTGGCTGCAACCAACACAACTAGACAGGAAAAAAGCTTTTGAAAACTTTGCACCAAGTAGCTCTATGTTGCAAGTGCAAGTGTTGAAGGTCTGGAAATAAGACTTTCCTTAGCTCCTAGCTAAGTGAGTGAGTACTGGCTTTTCATCTTCCATAGCACCGTCGATGGCCATTCTTCATATGGAGGAGGAGAAGGGGAAGGGAGGTTTGCGGTAATTTTAGAATTTTAATTTTAAAGATAAGTGTATCAAGTACAATTTACAGATTACTGGGTGGTAACTTGGGTATAGCTATCTTTGAGACAGGTTGTAGCCTGTTCAGAACTCAAGATGTCCATTAGCATCAGGCATAACATTATATTGCCTGGTGGTAATCCCTGTACACCGCTCTTGGTACCCGGTGTCCCTGTCTTCCTTGTAAATCTTGATCATCTAAGAGACTTTTAGCAAAGACCTTATTTTGCAGGATGTTTTTGGTAACTTTAGTGAGTATTTTTCTTGGGTACTTTTGTGAGACAAATTACAACAAATAGGATTTCAGTTCTGTACATCCATCTGTTAATTAACTGCTAACACTGCCTCATGGAACAAGGTGGTATGGGAGGGATTAAACAACCTGCAGTCACTTGTGCTGATCCACCGTGACTGGAAGAGCTTTCAGTTGGTCTTGCTGATGCATTTCACCTCCTTCTAATAATATTAGGAGTGCTAATATTCATAGTGACAAACACCTGTATCTTGTTCTGCTTAGAAAATCTGGATGCTGAGCAGGTAAAAATGCTGTTGCCTCCACTGTGGCAGCAGAAAGGCAGCTGAAGCTCATGAAGCTATGAGATACCGTCAGGGTTGGGGCTGGCATGTGGGATCTTGGGAGCCATGCTTTCTAGAAAGTCTTGAAGTCTGGGCAAAATCTGTTTAAGGCCTCC
This sequence comes from Harpia harpyja, assembly GCF_026419915.1. Lineage (NCBI taxonomy): Eukaryota > Metazoa > Chordata > Aves > Accipitriformes > Accipitridae > Harpia > Harpia harpyja. The sequence goes on from NC_068944.1 coordinate 68,494,006, forward strand.
CTGAGGCGTGACAAAAGCCTGTAGACCCATGAAATAACTGTTTATAACATTAATATTTCATTTGAAGATATTAAGGGATTTCGATGCCCTTTAGAAGCTGGCAAGTGTTAAGGCTGAGCTCATGCAGCTGCGGTTTCGCTGGAGGCTTGGCTGGCAGAGCGGCTCTGCCCGGAGAGGCTCCTGACCTCCTTCCACGGTGGCAGGCCACGGTGGCTCCAGAAGAAGGAGCTTGAAGTCGCGTCTGAGCCCTTTGGGGTGACTGGTACCACAGGAGAAGCGATGAGATGGCCTCCTCCCACCAATCTTCACACTTGGAGCCCCAGATGGCCTTGCAGTAGGTGACCCGGCCAGGCTCAGGTGACCACCGTGAAGATGATCCATAGCTCTGTTTAACCTTTTTGCACCCAGCTGCTGCCAGGGAGCCGAGTTCTTGGACGTTGTGGGCTCCCTGGTGAGGAACAGCTCTCTCAGCTCCAGCAGTGCAGAAGAGCATGAGGAAGGGGTTGAAAAGTCTGCCTCTGCCATGCTGGCTCTGCTGGCTGATGGTACCTGTCCACAGCCGGTCAGTTGAGTTGGTGGGTTAGGAGCTCTGTTGGATTTCTTCTGGTGATAAGCTCTTCTCTAGCTCTTCTTCTGGTGTTTCTGTCATCTTTGGCTGATTAGGAGGTGCAGCCCCATCTTCCTGGAGAGAGTCCTGGTCTTGGTCTGTCATTGCATCTTGGCTTGACAACAGCAATGACATACATGTGTAGGGAGCCTGCAAGTGAAGGAAGCTCCAGCCAGTCCAGAAAGCTGCAGCCCATCTCCGCCGCTGCATGGGCAGCTTGCGATGTCTTTCTGTGCTGGCTTCTGTTGGAAATACGAAGTTTTGAGGTCTTTTGTTCTCTTGTTAGGGTGCGCCCTGTATTGCCTCAGGTAGCAGAAAGACTGCTTAAAGCTTTGTGCCAAAGACCTTAGGAGCTTTCTGCAGGGGAATGAAGCTCTGCTCTCTAAGCATCCAGTTTCACATGGACTGGGCAACCCCAGGAGATAAGGACCACCACAAACCTCATCGTACTCTGCTCCAAGTGCATGCAAGGTACGTTCAACTGAAGGTCCTTTTTCTAAATATATAGCAACATTTTGTATGATGTTTAAAGGCAGTTAAGGAACACACAAACAAAACAAGACCCTCCACGGCTGGGTTGGAGGAAAGAGGAGAAACAACATGTATCAGATGTTAGTTCATCGCTTAATACAGTACCCAAAAGGTAGTCTGGTGACGACTGCACTGTTTAAACTGAGTGTCGAGGAGAATACATTTGACTGTAATTCCAGTTACCTGCAGTGATTTGAGCCTTTTCAGAATACAAAAAAAGTTAGGAAATAGCAAGATTGAGGTACGTGCCCAGACATCCTTAACTCTGCCCTCTGTTTCCTCTCTTTACCCCGTTCAAACTAGGGTTTATTACCAGGAATTTTCTGCAGACACTAGACTGGTTTGTAACACCCTGTCATATTAACAGGTCAAAGCAAGCTGTTTTATCTAGCAGACGTGTTAAATGTTAAATTATTGTTTTTTTAAATTACATTGCCTCCTTTATCACCCTGTGGTTGGGCTCATAGATTCGAAGTTAATTCATGTAAAACTCTTGGTCCCCATCTGTTTTGTATGTCCCAAAACGTGATATTTAAACAAACCAGCAGTCAGCAGAGGAACTGTGAAGTCAAGATCATGATGGACATTGTGGCCACGTTAGTTAGGGGTTGTTCTCTGCATGGTTTGATGGATGTGGTGGTTCTGATGTGGGTTACTACTTACTACTGGTTGTTTCTGTAATGGGGGATCTTAAACCACCATTAGTGGTTTAAGTGGGATTTCGGAGAACAGGGAATGGGTGGGTCTCCGCTTGTGCTCTGTTGTGGTTGACCCCTTCCCGGCTTCCTGTCTAAAGCAGGATTGTTAGATGTGCCCATCCAGGATTGCCATGGGTGGTGGGATGATGGTATCTCCTTTGGAATGTCTTTTGCTCCACTTTGGTCAGCCTGCCTTATTTGTTTGTACTTTCTATCTATATCTTGGTTTTACCCTGGGTCATTGGGTCTCTGGGACAGAGACTGGCCTTTCTATTCTGTGTTTATGTAATGTCCAGCACAGACATATTTGGTGTCTCAAGCTCCTGGTGGTGCTATATGTAATGCCAATAACTAATAGCACTGATATTCTTCCTGGGGATCTGTGGCTATCTGTGCACACGGTGGAGATGTGATGGCCATAAATGTGCTGCTGTAGTGTGAATTTTCTTACATGGCTTCTGTGTTGTTTTTAGCTCTGAATAGCAGTAAACGTGGGAGCCAGCTCCTTACAAGAAATGTACAGAAGCATCCCTGTGCAGGTGAAAACTGTGCTGACCTGTCAGAGCCAGTGGCCAGGGGTGAAGTCTTTGCTTTTATTCAGGGCAATGTGGATAAAAGCATGGCCCAGTTTTTCTACTTGTGTGTGTATATATCTATCTATCTATGTCCAAGTAACTTTTATATGTATTTTTATATATGTACAAACATATGTGTGAAGGCATCATTGCCTGTTTAGCTCTAACTTTGCTTCCTCCTCCCAGTTTCCCTCCACTTCTCTTTTTCTGTTCCACTTCACGTTTGAGTTTTATGCCTGTGGTGTTTTTCATAGGCATATTTCCCTTTTTTTCTTACCTTCTTTCCCCTTTCTTTCCTATTCTGGCTTTTCATTCTTTACCTTCTTGTCCACCTGTTTCTGCTCCAAGTTGATTTATAATTTCTCTTCTGTGTGGCTCCTCCTTTCTCTTGCTGGGGCAGGTTGGCCAAGCACCCTGTAAGCGTCTCTGCACACTCCGAGAGTTCACGGTCTGAGGAGCGGCTGCAGCTGTGCCCCTTATTTCTTGAAAAAAAGGAATAAGGGAGTTGGAGCTGCTCTCGTTTCCCTTCTGTCGAAATGAGTCTTGACCTGACAGTTTTGGCTTCCCTTGCCTGCTCTGGATTGCAGCTGGCGTGGCCGAGTAGGTGTTTCTCAGATCTGATGGCTAAGAGTAAAATTGGGGTTAATGGCCATAGTGCTCCTGCCCTGTACCCCAGGCTTGGTGATGGTCCTTCCTTGGCGGTTGCAGTCTGCACTCGAAGCGCAGGCTCTGCATTCCTGCTGTTACCTCTCTTACCTTTCTGCTCCTAATTTTAGTAGCCTTCTGGCTTGCTGCGAGCCCAGGGCTTTTCCACCTTGTTTCAGCCCTGTTTCTGCCCTCCAGAGGGATGTGGCCCCAGTTTGTGGTGGTCCTGCGAGGGCTGCCAGGTCCTGATGGCAGAGGGCTTTTGGGTGCGTGAGCAGTTGGGCAGGTGGGTTTGTGCATGCATTGGTGATGGCTCGACTTGAGCAATCCCCATCCCCGTAAGAAAATGCTGCCCCGGGGAGATTGGGCAGGCAGCGCTGGGAGCAGGGGGGATTTTAAATGGAGTTGGGGGCATGTGCAGCACAGCACTTCCCACTTCTGTGCAGGCAGTGAGCCCTGCGAAGTGCAGTGTCTTTTAGTGGTTGACTCGTAGATGATAAAGCCGAGTGTTTCGACTGCTTCCGATTAGAGAAACGGAGGGATCTGAAATCAGGAAGCGCTTTGGTGTTGGCGATCTAAAGAACACGCTCGATATCACTTGACAGCAGACATTTTATTCTTGGCTGCATCAGCCTTGCAGCAAGCGAGTTGGTTGGGTGGCTTTGCTTGCACAGCTGGTTTTTTTTCCCCCCAAAAAATCCCAGGACTCAGCACTGCATTTCCCATGCTGGAAAGCCGATGCTTCCCAGCCCCGGTTTGCGGCACTGGTTTCTTTGACGGGTGGCAATTCCTGAACGTGCCCAGCCCACGCTCCACCGAGGTCAGGCCGGGTGAGCTCTGCTGAGCACGATTTTAGGCAAGCGGATCTGTGGAGGGGGCTTTCCTTCAGGTAAATGGAAAGATTTTTTGTTGTTGTTGTTGTTCTTGGGAAGATGTAACCTGAGCAGAAAATTTTAAGGGATATCATCAAGGTGAATAAACAGAAACCGAACTCCAGACCTTCTCCTTCATGTCACTGATGATAATATGTGAGGCTTCTTAAATGAAATGTGAACACTCAGTGTCATGTTTCATTCAGGATGACTTCATTTTTTTTCCTTCCTTTTTCCCCCCCCCTCTGCAATGCAGTCTGCTTTCACAAGTGGTGCCAGTGTCCTGTGCCATCCACCCCCTCCCCTCAGCCCCCCTTGGACAAGAGGCTATTTCAGGCCATGTTCATAACTTGATCTTGCTGATGACCCTTGCACTCAAGGATCACTTAGCGCCAATTGTTAGGGTGTTTTGCTATTTTCAAGTCACTCGGGCCCAATCCTATTTCCCTTGCACGCCCAAATGGGATTTTTTTGCCCTGGTTTAGTGTGGCTCGGCAATGGGCTGTTTGTCTGCTCACAAGTTTGGTGCTGTCAGTCCACCGCACACAGTGATAGCACCTGAACTTCTGTCGTAGCTGCAGCCTTCGGGATGGGACCCCGAATGACACTGGTTGACTTGGGGGGGATGCAGAGGACCTTGCCTTGGAAACAATAAGGAGCAAGTCGTGCCTGAGGTAGCCTGGCAGACAGCTGGGAAAAATTGTTTTTAAAAGTCGTCTGCTGATGGCAGAGCTGTCACCACGCAGGTTGTGCCAGGTTTGATGGTGAGGCTTGCGATGCTGCTGGTCCCACATTTTTGGGCTCAAGTATGGTAGACTTGCTATACTGGGGCAGATGCTCGTGTTTTTTCTTAGCCAGCATCCTGTCCTTGGCGCTGATCAAAGGCAGATGTTTCAGAAAAAAAAAAAAAAAAGTGGGTGAAAGTGAAATAGATGGCTAAAAAGTAGCCAGATCATATGAGCAGTTTTCTACCAAAACATTTCAAGCTCAGGTTGGCTTGTGCCCAAGTCATGCCTGCCTTCTGGAGGGCTTGGTGATGAGTTGTAGGTGGCAGATTTCAGCTAGCTTACAGCATCTAAACAAATAAATCTTTTTTCTTTCTCCCCCCCCAGTATCTAAGTGTGTGGCCTTTGCTACTTGAGTGTCGCTTTTAAGCAGCTAAAAGTTTTTCTAAGTGAAATATGTTTCTATGCTGCAGTTGAGAGATAAATATAGCTGGTGAATTGAAAGAAGGTCATAGTATGTGTTATGTTGCCTTACCCAGTATTTTTTTTTCTTTTTGTGGTGATTCTGTGCTAACTCAAAATGGAAAACCTCCTGAAAGATGTTATTTTTCCCACTGAAAGAAATTACATGCCAGAATGCCATTCACTGCCTTACGCTGTAACCAGTGAAGGATTAAACTTCCCCCCTCCTCTTCTTCAGCCGAGTACCCTGTGTTTGGAAAGCAGGCACATTTACAGCTGAGCCAGCTCTAATAATAATAATTTGGGTTGAGAAGCGCAGAGCAGCCTGTGATTAGCAAAATAATTACTGCACAGTGTATAAACTGAGAGGTGGGTTTTCAACATGGCGAGAGGAACGCACGCTGCAGCTGCCTGGGGAGGCAATTGGCTCATGTCACCTTGTTGACGTTTTCCATGTAAAACTGGGTGCAGGAACCGCATGAAGCAAAACATGCTTGTAAAATGATGATTGCTTTTCAGTTTTTCCAGTAAATTCTGCTGATGAATGCAGCCAGAAAATGCGTAAATAAGAGTTTTACACTGTGCTCTGTTCCCCAAGGTAATTTTTTTTTTTAAACTTGGATGTAGTTGTTGGATATGTTCTCTCTGCTTGCCAGGAGATCAAACTGTGACTAGCTGTTGGCTCCAGGACCTAAAAAACGGGCTAGGAAGCCTTCCAAAACTTCTCCTTCGTGGGTGCTGGTTCAGATCCGGGTCAGCAGGATTGAGAGAGACATCTCTATTATACGATGCTGCTCTGACATGTGTAAAGCCAAGTTTGTAGGCTCATCGCTGATGACTCGTTGCCTTAAAATCTAATCTGCCCTGCTGCGTAACAGGGAGCAGGGCATTTTTTACGCATGCTTTCACCTCCATGCTTCCTCAGCAAGGGCAGGGTTTCTGCCTGCACAGGGAGGTGGCACTGGGCAGGCCGCTGCCATCGGCCCTCGCGGTGCAAGGCTTTGGGGCAGAGCTCGCCCCGGGATGAGGGGCTGTTGGAGCTGATCCAGCCCCAAAAAACGAGCAGAGCTTGGGAAATGCTTCCTAAGGATGGTGCCGGGATGGGCATCCCCAGACCCGGGCTGTGGAGGGGCCTCTGCCTGGGCTGCTGCCCAGCCCGTGTGCCTCCCCCCCTTTTGAAAATCAGTTATCTGCAAATAAATATTGTACCAATAGAAATAAGTCTTTAAGAAAGTAGGTTTAAGCTGAGATGAATATAGGGCACTCTTACGGGTTTACATCAGTTACTAAGCGTAGCATACTGTAGGTCTCTTCCCAACTGCCTTAAGTATTTGCATAGGACTCATACAAATAGGGCCCTGATTTTCCCCCACGATGCTTGCTACCGTAATAGACAAATAATCATAATTTAAAAAAAGTGCCTTAATTAGGCTTGTTTTACTTGAGGCAAGCAGGTGGAGTGCATCCTTTGATCCTTTCCAACCTTTGTTTTTTGTGATTTTGTGTTTTTCTTTCCCATATCTCTTGTTGGCAATAATCAGAAGGATGCGTGTGTGCATGCATGTATGTGCATGTATGGGTACACATACCACACATTCACACACACATACTTGCTCTTTTTCTGTATTATAAAATATATATATTTTATTCCCTGTGTCAAAGACAACCGGTATCGCCTGCATGCAACTAAATAAGCCGTTGAATTAATACCACTGTGTAAAGTTCAGGAAAGCCCAGTGAACATTTTTCTAATAAGAGGATATTCTGGTCCTCTTGATAATCAGCCCTCCATTGTAAACTCATTTTGAGTCACAGGTTGAAATCTTTGTTCCAGTGGAAAAGATTTTTATGGGCAGCCCAAACAGGCATTAAATCCTGGTTTTTTTAGCATAGTTGCTTAAAATAGTACAGATTCTGAATTGGAAGAGTGACTCGAAGGGAAAAGAGAAAAGCTGAAACAATGCAAATCATGATTTGGTGGCACAAATGTTTTGTCCCACCCCAACCCCTGATAGAAAATTGGCAGAGGCAGCAGGCTGGGTTTCCTCGCTGTGAGACACTGCATGCTTGTGATTGTGCTGTGCAGTTGGGTTTCCATCTTCTCTGCTGGTAGTCAACCCACTTTTATTTTGGGGATGGCAGAATGTGACTTTGGAAGTCAAAACTATGCCAGTTTTATGCAGATTTATTCCCCTGCTTCCTGAATCCCTCCTGTATTTGCAGGGAAAAGGCTTTTCTGGAAAATGTGCCGCCATTCTGGAAACATGGTGTCCCCATGATTTTGGGTTTTGACCTCTTTTTCCTCTCCCTTCTTCCATACTGTGAGTCGAACATCCCCAAACGGGCCCATAGCTCTTCCTACCAGTCCCACACAGCTTATCTATCCATTGCCTTTGTTTTCAGTGGCTGGGACTGCCGTGGCAGCAGCGGCCCTTGGGATTATGATTTCGTCAGGACAGAGCATCGTGTCGAGACAGTCCACACCTCGGGGAGGGTGTGATTTGTGTGCAGATGAGGTGGCGGGTGGCTCAGAGTCAAGATGGGTGCCCAGGTCAAGATGAGCTGGGAAACCTGTCCCGATTTTCTGGTGCTGTAGAGGATGCTCCTGGATGCATGGTGGGTTTTGCAGGCAGCATTGAATCAACGCAGCTCAAACCTCTTAAATCTCCTTTTGCTCTTCATTCCTGAGAAATCCAGTATTGAAAGGCGGCATGCATCATTTTCTCCTTCTCATCCAGATGCTGGTCTTAGTGCTGGCGTAGCAGCTGGGTACCCGTCAGGCGTGGCATCGCCCTCGCGCCTGCTGTGCTGCAGGTGATGGATGTGCTGCCGCCGGTGCAGCCCCGTTCCTTATCCTCGTGGGTCCTTGGTGGGGGACCTTCTCCTGGCAGACGGGCAGGGCTCTTCTCTTAACTGGCCCTAGCTATCTCGGTGCATACTTCTGCTTGTACACACTTTGCCTGAGTGAACAAGAACTGCACTTTTATTGCTGCTTTATCGCTCAGGAGTGGCAGCCGTGGTGTAAAGAGCTTTTACACCGTGCAGGGTCTGCACATGCTCGGATTTCCATTCCTCGGTCTCAGGTACTTCATTCTCCTGACTGATACTGAAGCATCTTTCCAAAATTAAGAAGTGACAGCGACCTTAGTCTTTTCCTTAAAACAGTCCCTGAGCTGGGAGGAACGGTGAGGTTAGCATCTGGAGCTGACGTATTTATTATTGATGATGCCTTTAAATGATTAAACAAATTTTCCTTGCATTATTTAGGGGAATTATGATATTCATCATTAATGGAAAGACGTCTGGGAAAATGTGTGATTCACACTCATAAATACCTTCTGTCCTCCTTTCGTTATTTGCTGCCTGTCTTCTCCCAGCTGTTGCCTGTCCTTTTGGAGTCAGTGTTTGTCCTTCTGTCAGTACCTCCTGCTGCCTTCCCCCTTGGTGTAGGTGACCTGTGGCTGTGTAAGGGTGAGGTGTCTTTTCTTCTAGACAGGTAACTTAACTTGCAGTGTCACCAGCACTTACATAAGGGACATGGTAATCTGGGTAAGGAAGTAAGGTTTAGAAACCCTTAAGTACATTTGAGAGCTGTTTCCAGCAAATGTTTTTCGGATTAATGTTGTTTATTTTACTGTCAAGGCTAACTGGAAGCATAAGCAACCCTGGCGTTAGGTGTGCTTGTCTCCCCACGATATGATGCAATATTGCAGCTGGGTTTTATTGCAAAACAAGGCAATGTTAACTGATAATTTGGTTGTGACAGGGTAGGCTTCCCTCTGCAGAAGATGTGAGACCCTCTGAACCAGTTAGTTTTACTGGATCCTTAAGCCATTAAAGCAGGTTTTTTTTTCCATGCAGCAGAAACACTGTTTCCAGGGTGTGGTTTTAAACATGAACATGTGTCTGTTAGCTTACCTGGTGCCCTGCAGGACATCAACATCCATTGGTGGAGCTTGGGTTGGCCTCCGTACAGTAAATTCAGTCTTGAAGCTGGTTGTCTTAAATCATTAACCTAAAAGCTATTTTTTAAAGAAGAGGGTATTTAGGTGGAATCTTAATTGTTGATATTCATTCTTTTGGCTGAAACTATATATCTGGCTCGTGCAGAGTCTGGTCCTGGGAGGTGAGGAGGGCAGGAGGAGCATGAGGTACCTCCACGCTGGGTAAGGAGATATGAACTTCAGCTTCAGAAGGGTGTGTGGAAAGGATGAAGACTGCACTTTGAGTCAGTGGCTTCCTCTAGAGCACACAGAACAGAAATAGCCTTAAGTAAAAAAATTAATCTAGATAAGAGATTCCCCCCCTTGATTCTTCTTCCTGCCTTTACTGATGTTTGTTTCTGGCTTTCAGGCTCAAAAATCCCACCTGCAGGAGCCTGGAAAAGGGTTAATGCTTTTGTAACTTCTCCCTGTACAGCTCTATAAGGGAAAGCAATTTCTCTGCCACTTCTTCATCCTGTTTTATTGATGCCCTGCTTGTCCAGCCTCTTGTGCTGGAGAAGGTGAAGTGCTTCTCACCTGGCATCTCAAGCTTGCTTGGGTGCCCTTACATGGTCTTTCTGAGAAGAGTGGGGTAGCACAACCAGGGACCTCACAGATGCGTGGCAGCCTGGGAACATAGTGATTTTGGGAGTGGACCCAGAGGAAGGTCTTTCAGATACTTCTGTACTCCATGTTTTGCAGCCCTCATCCTTTGGGCAAGCTGTTGAACCCCAATGCACTTGGTTTTGCAGGGCACCGTGGTGGTACTGGGGGAAAGGAGGCCCCGCTCCCTGGCTTTCCCCGCCAATCGGTTCAAGTACAAGGACATAAGGATTTATTGTTTTTCTTATTCCACCTAATCTCTCTACAGAGGCTCTGTTTAATATCTTCCCCTTGTTTGAAATGTGGAATTTATCTGTTGCTATTATTATCCCAAAGCAAAGGGGCCGGGAGACTTTTTGTTTGGTTCACCCCAGCTCGGATCACTTTGTGCTGGGGGTCCGGGCTGCAGGAAGGCGCTGCCCAGGCCACGTCCTCTGCAAAATAAATGTTTTTCCCCTTATTCTACAGCAGCCTGTCCTGCAGCTACAGCTCCTTTTCCTCTAAAAATTGTGAGTGGGGTGGCAGGCTGCACGGGATGCTTCTGGAGGTCTCATTCCCTGCAGCGAGGCAACCTTCGTTACCAGTGGTGCAGAAGGTGCAGAGGAGGCAGAGGATGGTCTCTCTAGCTAGAAACCCCATGTAGCCCCACCGTCCTGCTTCTGGATTCCTTCCCAGAAAACTCTAACCCATCCCGGGAGCTGAACCGGGTCCTGTCCAGACAGTTGCCGCTGCTCCGTGGGATGCTTCTTGTCATCGGCAAATGACTGCCACCTCTCTGAAGTTGTCCCCCCCCTCCTGGTGTTTTTCTCCACGTCTCCCAGGAAGCACTTTGCAGCCAGCTGTCCCCTGTGCCATGGATAACATCCCATTTATCACCCGTTTTGGACTGTGCCTGCACTCGTGGTCGGTCACGCGGCTCCCACGGGGCTGTGCTGGCTTTGCCGGTGCTGAGCATCCATGCCGGCGTGTGGTCCTGGCGTGCAGCGCTTGCCCCCTCTGGCCCCTGCTTCGGCAGGGGAAAAACCAGACCTGAATTCTTCACCGCTGACTGCAAAGGGCACTTATTTAGTGGGATTTTGGGCAGAGGGATCCCAAAACGGTGAGGCTGCTCTGAATCTGTGCTGTGAGGCTGCACAGGATGAATCACGAGGGGGAGGAAAAAAAAATGTCTCTGAGTCATAATCCCTAATACTACAAAGCGGATTTGCTTTGGGTTTTTTTTTGTGTGTTCCTGCGTGCTGACTAATGCGCAGAGAAGCAGCGAGAGCCCTTTCTCTGCTGTTTCATCCATGAAGAATGCAGCCCTGTCTCCCCCCTCCTCGTCTCCATGGCTCACCCGAGCGTGGCATCCCCCCACCTCCCAGCCAAGTCTGAGCCCTTGCAAAGCCCCCGCCGCCGGCCGGGCACTGCTCCCCCTCCTCAACCCCCCCAAATCCCAGTGGATTCGAGCATCTCAAAATGATTTACGAGGGGGGTTTAATATGCTGACGGCCACCCAGCAGCCACAGCTTGGCAATATAAATACACTGAAGTGAACTAGCTGTTATCTCCCTGGAGATGTTCCTACAGCTAACTGAGCCTAAGACCTCGAGGAACTTGAAATCTATGTATTTTTACAGGGCATCTGATTTTTGGCTTTTTGTTCTGTCAGTCAGCTCTCATTGTGCTTTTAGATTCAGACTGCATGATGATTCCTGCCCTGTTAAATTCCTTTTGATTAGATCTCCCTCCCCAAAAGATATATGTAATATCAACACTCATTTAATAAAGTATACCTGCCCCTAGCTCTTTTCTTGCACAGAAGTAGGGTCAGGGATGGAGTATCAAACCAAGCCCCGGGACCGGTCCTGTTCAGCAGCGTTAAGAGGCAGCAGACGTCCCCACAGATGTGGCTGGGAGCCCGTGGTGGTTGCAGGGTTGTGGGTGACAGAGCTGGTCCCCCCAGAAAGGGCAGCTTCTGCCTTGGGAGCCAAGTTTTGGCTGTCTTGTTATTCTGATTAGATTAATTTCCTGGATGAAGCAACTAAGTGACATTAATTATGTTATATTATCAATATGAGCTACTGTTCTAGGCTCTGTATGTGTTTAAAAATGTTTTTGAGTATTTCCTTTGCTTGAAGAATGCAGAATTGAAAATTTAATGCACGTATGTACAGCTCCACTTGCACACATCCTGAAAAGAGGTGTGGATGATCTAAATTTCAGTGAGCAAAGTGTTTTGTTGGGATATGAGACTGTTCTTTTTGCCTTACAATGTCCTTAATTAATTTTTCATTATTACAGGTATTGGTGATAGGATAAATGTTCCTCCCCAGAGAAAAGCTGGTAGCATCCCAGTCCAGGAGTGGCAGCTCGGAGTTCCTGGTGCTGGATCTGAGTTTCACTGCCCCTTGGGTTTCCTACACCTAAAACGGCTCGGGTGTAGTGGTGATCCACACCATGAAGTTTATAGGTTGGTTTGGGTTTTTTCCCTTTTGTGTAAGGTTATTTTTCAGTTCCCTGATAACATTTGCTTCCTCCCTGTAGGAAAAGAGAATGCAGCATTTTGGGGGGACAACACATGTTTGGGCAATGTAGATGTCACCTACAGCAGGTGACGTTATCCACTCCCCTGCCGCTGCGTACAGCTCTTCTGCTGGGCAGCCGAAACCAGTTCCCAGAAAAAAATAAGCTTTTTCAGCAAAAAAAAAAAAAGGCTTTTTTCTGGTTTTTCTTCCCCACTGCCTCCACAGAGCTATTTCTAAATCGATTGCATTTTGTCGGCACAACTACACTGGTTGGGGCTGTGGGTGTATTCTGAATTTTCTTTTAATTTTCTTTTCATCATTTTACTGGTTCCTGGCACATCTTAAGTACGGATCAAGCCAAGGCAAATGTGAGATGCCTGGGTTTCTTGTCTGCAGAAAGGAGCTAATATGCCTTTGGGTGTGAGGATGGGGAATTTGCAAGTCTCTGGATATGGATTATTTTCTTCCTTTCCCTGTGTGTGAGATTTAAGGGGAAGGGAAGTCTTTGGATACTAAAGTGAAATTTGTATTTTTTAAATACTAAAGCATTTGCCTGTATGCAAAATCTTCACTGATTTGATATTTAATACTTTATTTTTTTTGGCCACATTACCCGTAGCGATGCAGATGTTGGAGTAAGTGCTCTTACTCTGCTTTGCTGACCTGGAATGCAGACAGACCTTTTCCCAATCAAATCCAGCACCTTAACACAGGATCACTCCCCCAACCTGCCTGATTGCTGCCTTCAGTCACTGCCTCGGCCAGCCTGCTTAGGCCAGCCTTGCCTGCTGAAGCGATGTGACCTGTGGTGCTATGATGATAGCAACCCCTGGCATATGAGCAGCCAGGGAGGGTGGTAGTGTTTTAAATAAATATCAGTCCAGCTGAGCCTGGCAAAGGGTCTGAAATGAGAAGTGGATTCCCTTTGCAAACATCCCCTCCCTTTATACTAAATCTAAATAAAATGGAGATACCAATTAAATTCATGCAGTCCTGGCATGCAGAAGAGCCTAAAGACAAGTGCATTAAAGCAGGTGACATGATCCCAGCAGCTTAACCGGGGGGGCAGGGGGGGAACACATTACCGCTGTGAGGCTTTGATAGAATGAGGGCAAACTTGTATAAGACGCTGACGTTTCCTCTTTGCTTTGTATTTGCATAATTCCCCATGCTTTCACAGGGCTCCTCGCTTGCAAATGGTTGTCCAAACGTTAAGTAATCCTCAGCAGCTTGGCGCTGTCGGTGGCTGTAGTTTCTTGTCTTGAAGGGTGGGGAGGCTTCGTGCTAGATGAGTTTTTGCTGAAGGTGGAGCTCCTCCAAGAGACTGACACCTGGCCGCCAGCGCCTGGGACAGCCCGGCCGTGCACAGCAAGACCTGTCTAAACTCAGGCAGGCTTGTTCTATTCCACAGTAAACCTGGATGCTGCCTTGATCTGGATTAAAAGCAAAACTCCTGGTTATTCCTGAGCAGCTGCGGCTGGAGCATTTTAGGGGATGTACCCTGTGGTTTATCGTGCACGGGTGCCTTCAGGTTTCTCCCCAGCTGGTTGCCCCCAAGCTTTATGGAGGCTGGAGAACCTGTGCTCAAGTTGTTCCCTGTGTCCTCAGTGGCAATGAGATGTGTTTCAGCTTAGGTAAAGCCCATGCTGCAGCCGTGCCTGTATACAGCCGGGCTTTCCCATTCGCTTGGCTGAGAGTTTGAAGGGTTTCCCAAGTTCTGTGTGCGCTGTGGAGCCTACGGGACCGCTCAGCAGATGTGCAAGGAGAGACCTCCCAGCCTCGCGGGGAGGTGGGGGTGTCCTGGTTGGTACAAACCCACCGGTCTCATGAAAACTCTCGCAGCTCCCGAGTCAAACCTTACGTTAGAAGGCAGTGGAATACAAGAAATGAATCCATTTGCGTATTCTGGTAGTTGTATCAGAGCCACTGGGGATGTCCAGAAGGAAATGGTGTCACGCGTTGGCAAGGCAGCAGCCGCATTTACTGGCTTAACTGAGATTTGGTCATTGAAAATCTGCCGCTGAAAGGCTAAACTATGAATCTTGGACTTGAAAGTAATTTTTATCTAAACATAAGGATCTGAAAGCTGGAAACCTATCAAAGGTACAGGCAAATATCTGAGTGCCTTTGAAAACAAATGGCTTAGAAGAACACTGAGCAGTAATCTCCAAAGACATCCCAAAAAACGTGATGGAAGTATTTGGGGGAGAAGAAACCAGAGTGTCTGCTGTAGCAGGGGGGCTGCTGGGCGGTGGGATGGAGACACACTGGGAGGCAGCAGGGACAACCCGTCTCTTAAAATGTAGTCAGATAGAGGAGATTATGTGGGATTTATTGTAGCATGTACGTGAAGAGCTTTCAGTGGTGGACAAGGGTGGTGAAGCCTTGCCTGTTCATTTAAGTGCTGGTCAAGGGTAACAAATCAGGCAGAGCAAACTCAGTTGAAAGGTTTGGGAGTTCTTGTCCTTGGAGGAGTGGGGTAATCCCTATGATATATGGCACTCTGTCATGGTGTGGTTCTGTCCTTGCTGGTCGTTTGGGCTTGATGTGTAATTCATGTTGGTGATACATGGCCCAATGCTGAGAGGTGGTTCCCTGTGGTGTGGAAGCAGATTCCTCCTGTCCTCATTGCTGCACCTGTGAAATGGGGTAAATAATACTTCTTTTCTCTGCAGTAGGCTTTTAATTAAACCTCTGGGTTTCCAGAGCATCCTGTTACATGTTCAGAATGAGTTCCCATCAGAGGGGACAGTTGTAAGAGTTGTGGTGTCTAGGTGGTAGAGGATAAGCAGCAACCAATTAAGAAATGCTGCTAATGAGAGGAGGAATACAAGAGTGCGTAATGCTGCTGGGATCACAAAGGTCACTTCCTTACCCTCACGAGCAGCCAAGGGGTATAATCTCATTAATAAATTTATCAAGCTGCATCTTAAGACTGATTGGGCTGCCTGCCCTGTGACTGCTGGAAGGCATCCAGAGCTGGGCATGGCAAGGGACCTTCTTGTTGCAGCCTGAAGTCATTCATAGCCAGCTGATACTCATTTGTTCTTGTGCCAGTGTTGTCCTTTAGCTTATATCACTCTTTCTGTGATGCAGACAGCAGTCTCATACCCTCTGAGCCGTGGGGGTCCAACACAGGCAGCTCTCCCTGTCCTGTCATCTAAGAGGGGCTCATCATTCCCCGCCTGTTCCTGGCAGCTTGATCCTCTATCGAGTTCTGTTCAAATGCATCCTTCTTGAACGTAAGCTCCCAGGTGGGACGTAGCATCCCAGACGCAGGGTATCCTGCTGTTACTGGTGTAGCCTTACATCTTCTTTAGATCTACCAGAAATACTTTGCTCTCCGGCATTCTCCAGAGTCACATTGCCCTTTAAGCCCTGCCGTGCTGATGTCCCCAGCTCACCTGCGCTCACCTGCAGAGAGAGGTGAAATTTCTAGTGGGACCAGCCTGAACTAAAACCGACCTTTGTCCAACTCTGGCACCAAGCCCCAAGCTTGGAGTTGTTGCGGAAAAGTGCAGTACTTAGAAGGAGCAACAACAAAAACTTTATTTTTCACGATTGGGTCTTATTTACCAGGATTGTTTGGCAATATGGGGTATAAAAAGTACATGTAATATGATGGCATATTTAGCTTTGGTTATAATTGTGGCAGTGATGACTAAGAAGATACAGTTGTAATTCTGTGGTGGTTTTGTTCATAATAGACTTTCTGCTGCTAAGATGAAATTTCCAGTTCCAATTTTCTGCAGACTTCTGGTGGTTCATTTCTTTGTTTAAACTATTTGCATCTTTTTAAATGGGGATCACAGGAGCTGAAGTGAAAGACCAGAGCTTTTAGACAGTGCCACGGTTCACCTGGCTTTCAAGAGGTCCTCCTCTGCACTGAGGGTTTATTGCAACTCCAGCTACTCGCACGATGAAGTCAGGACGAGCCCCTGCTGTAGATGGACAAAGATGCTTTTTGCAGCAGTGCAGTTTGAAGTAGGTGTGTACTCTGCTGTAAATAAGGGTTTTATCTCTGGGAGGGGTTTATCTGTCCAGTTGTACTTGTGGTGGTTGTAATTCGAGGTCCATCTCCCTGACTGGCCCTTAGGATTGAACAGTCAGTGCAGAACAGATGCTGACAGGGCCCTTGCTTTCCATGCTTTGTTTCATTTGTTTGGAAGGGAAGGGAAGGGAAGAGAAAAAAAAGAGAAAAGCCAACAAAAACAAAAGCAGAATTTCTGCTGCAGCTGTTTGAAACAATAAATGAACCACAATGTGATGTTGTGGGTGTTTGTTTTATTTTTCCCCTCATTTCCTCATCCAGCTTTTATTACTTCTCAGTCTTGGCAGTAGGAAGGACCATTCTCAAGACCTGGTGCCTTGCCTCGGTGACTCCCTGAAACCCCCATTTACTAGAATGTAGAACCTGCTTGTGCTCGCCGCTTCCCAGCGTGCTGGGTGGCTCAGGGTTATCAGTACAAGATGGTCACGGGAACTCATGGCTGTAGAGCCAGTACCTGAACCACCAAACTGGGGAGCTGAGGTCAGGATGCCACATAACCATGGTGACGTAATACGCAAGGTTTTGACTTGCAGGAGGTTCGGCTGGGGTGGCTGAAGCACTTGCAGGCTCACACACCGCTTCTCCTGGAGTTTGTCTGGGGACACGTGGGAACGGAGACCACCATATGAAGCAGCTCAAGCATTGTCATGCCTTGTAATCTGGCACGGGATTGCCGAAATGGGTTGCTGGTGGTGCTCGGTGCTCTCCTGCAGGAGGAGGAGCGAAGTGGACAGTGGTGGGTGGCAAATGCCTGAGCTGTCCTCACTTCGGTCACCTGGGCGAGGGAGTCAGCACCCTCCCTGACTGCCAGACTTGAAGTTACACCTCGGTGAGATTCAGAATAGGTCTGATGGGGCAAAAACACAGGAAGAAAGATACCTGATATAAAAAACATATACATGAAAGTACATGGTTGTTTAAGCAGTGACCCCTGTGGTTAAATGTACCTCCAGGGGTTGTGGCAGGTGGTCTCCCAGCGATGCAACCACCGTGGTGGATGTTGTCATCTCTGTCAGCTGTCTGCTCTGCTTCCTGGAGGCTGCTACGCTTGCCATGGGTGGCAGAAGGGGAACTGTGTCAGCTTCTCAGCTGCGACTGGTAGCAGCTGAGGAATTAGTTTAAACTGTCGATTTAATTAAGCTGGAGAGTGCAGCAAGTCGTTTGTGCGTGCTGGTGGTGGGTGCTGGCGGGAGCGTCCTCTCACGCCTGCCAGCTGCATGGGTCTGCTCTCCAAGATGTCTGAGGTTGGAGGCCGGATGCTGAGCAAGAGTCGTGGTTGGTTTTGATCCCATCTGGTGATTCCTGTGTCACTATGTTTAAAAGCCATCCCTTTCACTGGAACACTCATCACATGGTTTCTGGAGGGTTCACATTCTTCACAGTTATTCCTGGTCCCTTTAGATATGCAGGGCTGTGATCGTTAGGTATTACAGCCTGATGTGCTTCAGGGCATCCTAATGAATAGGACTTCATTGATGCAACTGAACCACTTAAAATAATACACAATAAACTACTGCAGGCTTCCGGGTTGTGCATGTCCATGGGGATGCTTGAGGGTTCGGATTGAGAAGACAATTTCGCAGAGGTCCCTTTCTGGGGGGGCACACGGAGGAGGAGGGTGGCAGGAAGCGGTGATGGTAGGGCAGTTGAGGATCACAAGGTCTCTCGTCCCCGGGTGTCCCACAAGTGGGGCTATTTACACTGCTCCGTTACACTGCGTTAGGGTCAGAGAATGGACTCCCCACCATCTCTCCCAGTCCCACGTGCAGTCTTCAATGCCTTTATGCTGTTGTGAACTTTCAGGAGAAGACAGGAAGATAGGATGTCCTCATACTGGCTTGGGTGCATTCATGCAGACCTCTGCCAATGTGACTGTTGTGATTCAACAAAAACCAGCAATTTCCCTCATTTTTGCGTCCTGATTAGTGGTGGTGCAGGTACGCAAACTGCATAGGAAACCGTCGGGCAGCCCTGTGTGTTCCCAGACCTGGCTGAGAGTGCTCAGACCTCCTCAAATAAAGTAAAAACGTGCTTAAAGTTGCTGCACATACTTAGTCTTGCTTGCAACAAGCCCTTTGCATCCAACCGTAGCCAGGTGGACCAAGGTTGGCAGCTGTGAGAAAATACTGCCCTAAGAGAGTGAGTTCTTGTACAGATTTGGCTCGTGTTGGTGAGAATAACAGTTGCCAGCTAAACAGGGCTTTGTCAACTCAAGGCCAGAACTTTGGTGTAGCTGTGGAAAGAGCAGGCTGGCTTTGGCATGTCTGGATATCGACATGATGCATTTCCTGGTGGTAGGTGGTGGGAAAGCCCACATCTGCTGTGAAACGAACACCGCTTTCCTTGGAAAAGTACTTACTGAGATAGCGATGATGGACAAGTCTCTCTTGATAAATGTGGCTTCACAGATTGTGTTTTCAGCCTCATGGAAAAAAATGGAAAAGGTGTCTAATGTGTTGAACTATATAAAGGACAGATCTGGAGGTTTGAAAGTAATGCATTCTAAAAAAAAAATATATTAAAAATTATTCTTGAGCTTGGGCCAGGTTATTTCAAGATCAAAATCAAGGCCAAGGCACTCCAGTATAGGTTTCCAGGTCATTTTTATCGGCTTTGATAATCCATGCTGCTTTTGAGGCAGGAAAATATGATAATATCTACCAGGATCTTTCCACACTCTTCCTGAAAGTATGTTCCTAAGGAGTCCTGACTCTTCTGCCAGCCTTCTGTTCGCAGCCCTGTTGCTGTATTGTGTGAGGCTCTTTTCCTTTGATATATCATTTTACCCATCAGGAAGAGACTTGGTTTTGTGCTTTTTGTATAATCAAGACTCTGGTAAATTTTTTTTGGGGGGGAATGGTGATGTGTGTATAGTGACAGCATGTGGATGACTTGCAAGTGGTATAGAAGGACTTTTAAAAGATAGCTACCAAAATAGATGAATAAATAAAAATTTGCCATCTATGTGAACCCAGATAGGTAGATCAAAAACATAGCAACCAGCAGCTAACATAACTTCTTGACTTTTCTGATGTCTCACTGGCTGCCTTCAGCACTTCTGATAGCTCAGAAGTCCATCCTTGTGAGCACATCAGCTTAGCTGGAAAGAGATGAACTTGTCTGCCTAGCTGGAATCACCCTTGTGGTGCCCACGATGCCCAGGATGCTGCACGTGGGATCCGGAGGAGCTGGGCACCAGAGCCAGCTGGGCACTGGGGAGGATGCGGAGGAGACCGAAGCCGAGTTATGACCAGGCATGAACAGCCTGGTCCAGCACAGGAGGCAGTGAGAGTATTTTGATGGAACCAGCGTCAGATGAGGAGCTAAACATCCTCTTGATGGTAGTTTCTGGCACATTTCTGTGGGACTGATGCACTTCTGGTATGTTTTTCCTCTGTGAGTCTCCTGAGTTGGATCTCCCATATCTATTGCTGGCTCTCGGGTCTCGAGTCTATTGTGTTTTGCTGCTGGGCCAGAGAGCCAGGGGGATGGAGCTGGAAAAGCCATCAGGGCTTTTCCATGTGCATCTCCAGTGATGTTCTTGCCGTGCTTTCTCTGGTGGCCATTTTTGGGAAGGGGGCATCAGTCTTCCGCTGGAAGCTGCTGGGGCTTTTGCTTATCCTGCAGCGTGGGGACAGCTGTGCGGAGGGACAGAGTGGGGCCGAGCCCTGGCAGGAGGCACTGGGGATGGGAATGGGCTTGGGAATGGGCTCCCTTTTGCTGTGACAGACTTTTCGGATCCCCCTGTCTTGGGTGACGGCTTTGCGCACGGGGTGCCCTCCTCCCCACCCTTAGCTTGCCGTGTCCTACAAGGACATAACTCTGATCCCGGGACCTGTTGGAACAAGCAGCCGTGACAGAGCTTGTTTTGCCAAGATAATCTTTTATTGGGAAAGCGGCTTGGCAGATGTAGGTGAAAGGTGATGCCAGCACGCTGCCGGCACAGGTCGACTGCCGCTTTCCCGGCTGCGTCCTCAGCTTTTTATAGCCTTGCTGCATCACGCCGCAGCTGCCACCCACCTCCCGTCGGCTCCGGGATCACGGGGCAGCGCCGGGACCGTGTGTGCCGTGTCGGCTGCAGGAGCACGAGGCGGCGGCCGAGGGTGCCGCGGCGTTGGGTTTGCTGGGTTGCATCAGCCACAAACGTGTCTAATCCGGTAGCCCGACTCCCAAATAAGCAGTGTCGGACAGGTCAGAGGAGGCCAGGAGGTGTCGTTTTCTTGAGAAAAAACTGATTAAGTTTAATCTCCTATAATAAATTCTGTTTTTTATATTCTTTTTGCTGTTTATTAGCCCTGAATCATGGAGTCCAGTTGTTAGTATGCCACTTACTATGATATTCTTGATGTGCTTAAGTGTCCCCTCCTTCCCTCTTTTCTTTTTCTTTAACCTTGGGAGCTTCCTTCACCAAACATATCCTGCAGTCTGATTACATACCGTATCAGCTTTGCATTTGCTATCTTAAGTAAATGGTAAAACCGATCTGGAAAGGCCACTGGCTTCTGCTCCAGCATCATCCCCAAGAGAAATGAGTTCAGCCTAGGAAAGAGATTGGCAAAAAGAGTGTCTCGATGAGCTGTCTTCAGAAGGAAGTCACTTTAGATATTTCAGCCAAATAGCCTTGAGGACTTACGGATTGGGGCTAATGTTGCTTCACTTAAGGAAAGATAGTATCAGCTGCAATAATCTCCCTCCATTCTTTGTGATAAAGGGTGGGAATCTACATGAAAACAGATCTTCTGTTCCCCTACCCTGTTCCTGGAGCAGATTACGACCAGGAGAGAGGGATCCTGACTCAATTCAGGGAGAGGCTGAAGTGGGACTGTTTGCTCCTGGCAAAGTCAGATGCTTAAGGAAGGCTTATCTTCTTTAGCAGCTCTTGGGAAGGAGAGCTCGGAGCACAGGCAGCAGCTTTGGGTCAGGCACAACTCAGGTGCTTCAGGCCGGTGGTGACAGATGGATCGGCTTTTGGTGTTAGTATATTTGCGCAGGAGGTGAGAGACATGCCTGGCTTTACCTGTGGGTTTGGTAGACGTGCCGGCGGGCCTTTCTCCTGCCGAGAAGCCCCTGTGGAGGTTTTAGCTGAGCCTGGGGCAGAGGAGCTGTGGAAGTGGCGGACGGTCAGTGCTGTGGGAGCGGTTAGTTGTACAGGCTCCAGGCATTTTCCCTCCCCATCCAGTGAGCTCAGATTGATGTTTAAACAGCTTCCTCTGACCCTACTCTTTTTTTTTTTTTCCTTTTTTTCCTCCTTCTGGAGCAAATGAAAGAGCACTTACGAGCATCGCTGTTTTGGCATGGTGGCAGAGGCAGTGCTTCCAGTAACGGGGCCGCGGCAAAGAGCAAAGTGGGCAGAAACGCCTAACCATGAGATGTGTTGGCAGAGCGAACCCTGCACCTTCCAGGGCAGCACCATCCCTGCAAAAGAAAAGGGACCTTTTGGACTGGAAACGTTCAAGGTCAGGTTGGACAGGGCTCTGAGCAACCTGGTCTAGTCGAAGATGTCCCTGCTCATTGCAGGGGGGTTGGACTAGAAGACCTTTCAAGGTCCCTTCCAGCCCAAACCATTCTGTGATTCTATGACTAAGTTCTTCTGAGACTCCTGGAGCAGTCCTTGTATGTAAATACAGTATTTGACTGCATTGACATACAGCAAGCAGTATGTGGCTAGGAATGCCTTTGATGCCTTTAGATGCTAATGTAGTGATAAAATAATCCTGTTTTTCCTTATTTTTCTTTTCAGAAAACCTGGTCATTAAGCGTTTAAGAGCCTGGACATGCCTAAAATAAAAATATTAGTAGCAATAAATGAGTGGTAAGAGGTGCAGTACACTGTCAGTCTTGGAATAAAAATTAAAAAATCTCCTCTTTGGGTTGCAGGAAGGTTAGTTGGTTTTGTGTGCACATTCAGGCATCAAAATGATGGGGATGCCAACCTGGGGAGGTCATCCATCCACCCAGCTGAGCTGGAGCCTGTTTGTGCATGGTGCAGGGTTGGTGGGAGGGAGCTCCAGGGTGAGGAGCAAACAGCTGGTTCCCTGCAGCTCCTTGCCACTGTTAGGCCCTGTATTTATTTTGCAAACACAGAGAGGATTATACAGCAGCCAGATGTGTTTTCAGGGGTCTTGTTTTTTGTGTTTCTGTTTTTTTCCTCTTGATGTGGCTGCAATAATCTTCACAAAGGGTGGAGGCGACGGAGGCGAAAGCAGAGTGATGGGAATGGACATTTGGTAGGACTGACTTGGTTTTGGTGAGGAGGATTAAAACTCTGGTGAACAGCAGGGAGTGCTCTGCAAGTACAAGACAGCAAAACATCCTTTCACAAATGCATGGGATGGGGTAGGCAGAGATGGAGCCCAGTCCTTGATGGGAATCTTTGCATCAGCAGAAAAGGGATTTGCTCTTGGATATCAGCAGAAAAATGAGTCCTGGGCTGTAATTTCATAATGTAACTGTGTGATGCAATAAAACTTTTCCATGCTGGATTTAGTTAAACCAATGCAACATCTATGTTTGGATGAAGCCTAATCCTACGCTGTTATGAAATCTTTCCTAATAATAATATTTTCTTTCACCTCAAGAAGGTCCTGAGCTCGTGCCCGTTGACTTCACTGAGCTGTACATTAAAGCTGCCTGTAACAGTGGGGCAGGCATTATTTGGGTTTGCCAGCCGAAATGAGTCAAATTATTCCGTGGGCTTTGGTTTAATGGCAAACACTTTCTGTTATTATTTACGGAATATTGAACATGTGCCCTTAATAAGTGGGAGCTTTAAAAAAAGTAACAGGAAGACAGAGCCTAATCTGCCAAAATATCTCTGCGCTGCTGTTCCCAGAGATGTTTTGAAATCTTCACCTCAGTTGCCTTTGCGGAGCCATGTGCCAGCGCCGGAGCACGTGGGGCTTCTCCTGGGCTCCGCGGGGATGCTCGGACCTCAAGCCAAGTGTGACAGTGCACAGGGAAAGTCATTACCACTGGGCTCTCGTCCGGTTCTCGGAGGAGGAGGCAGCCACCGAGAATTCAGCTTTAAAAGGAGCCAAATACTAATCTTGAAACATGTCAGCTGTGCAAAGGGTGATTTACGCTCATTAAAAAAATGACTTTTTCCTTCTTGGCCCTTACCCCCTCGCTGCTTCTCAACTGGCTTTGGGCTGGTTTGCTTTACCCGCAAAAAACACTCCCAGCAAGAGCAGTGTGTTGTTTCCTTTGGGTTGATGAATTGAGCTGGTCCAGGGGAGCACGGAGAGGAGGAACAGGCTCAGGAATGTCCCCTTTTGGCCTCATTGGACCAGCAAATCAATTTGGTGTTTGTGGGGCTGGAGCTGCGTTGGCCCAATGCTGCAGTGATCAAGCTTCACCAGCGCTGAGGTCTTCTGCTGAGTCTTTGTCCCACAGGTGCCTTCAGAGGACCAACCCCACCATCCCAACTCCCGTGGCTGGCACTTCTCTACCTTCTTGGAGTTGAAGCGGTGGCGGTATGGCTGGTTTAACAGGGAGAACTGCAAATCCAGTTTAATAGAGGGATTTCAGGAGGCTGCGGTCGCGGGGGGTTGATGAAAGCAAACGTCAGCTGATAAGTAGATGCCTCAAGTTGCTTGATTTTATCTTTGAAAAGTAAGGGGCTGGTGTCTTCTGTTCTGTTTTTTTTTTTATAGCATCTAATTAGCTCTCTGTTAGCCACTTTTATAATTTTAGTACAGCTCCTTTGCTCCTGGAGTGTAGTCTTGTGAGAATTTCATCATTTGTATGACTATAAAGCCTGTTTTTAGCCTTCATGGTGACAGCCTAGATCCTGAAGGCTTAAAGAATAGGTCTAAGATAAAGAACTGAAAATGTAATGAGCAGGAGGATTATTTTTGTAGCTGGCTTAGTGATTTTTTTTTTCTTTTTGTTGTAAGCTAGTAACTAATGCTGTAGACTAAAAATCATAAATAAAAGGCAGCAAAAAGTGACCGCAAGCTTCAGACTGAGCCCTGCTCTGGGAAGCTGGGATGGTTCACAGTGACCAAGCTGGGTGTGGGAAGCTGCAGTTCATTTTGGCCAAGGCAAGAAGTGAGTTTGCAGCAAAGTTTCCTGGGAATCCCGGAGCGGTGCCCAGTGAGGGAGCCTGGCACTGGGCTGTGTGTCAGGATGCAGCTGAGCAGCTCTGGAGATGGAGCAGCAGCTCCATCTCGTACCTGTGAGAGCTTTTGCAGGTCTTTGGGGCTAGACCTGGGCTGGTGGGAGAGCTAATGGTTTCCTTGCTGCCACGTGCCTGCACATGGGACCCGAGGAAAGAAAGAGGCTCTTGTTTGAGCCTGCCAGCGGCACGGGAGGTGAAATGGTGCCTACTTGGGTGTGAACAGTGGGATGGAAACCTGGGTGAGCGCCAGTTTCCAGCAGATGGGCAAATACTAAATGTCCGTTTTGTAAGGAATTAAGAGAATTAAAGAATTAAAAAAAAAATGTGTACTAATTAGTCTCCCAATCAGGCGTATCTGGAGCTTCTCCTCTCCAGTGGACGGGACCGCAATCACCGCATAGTTCATGTGCCCCTGTTACACGCTTCGCTGGGTATACACGGAACTCCAAAATGGTTGCCTCCCCACCAGGTATAACAAGTGCCTTTTGTTTCTCTTGGAAGAGGAGAAGTCAGCTGGTTGGGAGGGCTGTCCCCTAGCAGTGTTCATGCAAAAATGGCTTTTCTGTGCAGTTGAACAGAATCATCTCTGATCTCCCATTCGGGTCTTTGTCATGGCTAGTGGTTGCCTCCTGCACACTTGTAGCAACTCCAGAGTCACCAAGGGCTTTTCAGAAGTCGTGGAGGACTCTCGTGTGTTCCCAGCCGCCTTTCTTCTGCATTTTTAAGAGGTGATGCGACATTTCAGTCTAGCTATTGAATGTGCAGACCCAGGCAGCCTTGTCCCCTTGTCCTGAGGAGATTGCTGCTGCAGGTGTGGAGATAGATATTTAAATGGTTCAGTAGCTCGAACTATTATAAGTGGACTTTTTTTTTTTTTTTATTAAATTTGATCTCAGAAATGGAAGAAGTACTGGTAACAAACATGAACCCCTCTGATTCCTTTAGATGGGGAGAACCACTGCTGCGTTACTCCTGTATGTTGGCGACCAGGTAACAAAGATCTGTATCTGCTGTGGGCGTCTCCTGGTTCAGTTGTTGAGGGATTACCAAGAAAAACACAAACTTGGTGATTTTACACCCATCATGTAACTCTGTTTTATGTCAGCGTACGTCATGGGAGACTTTACCCCCATAAGACAGAGCTGAAACCCCCCAGCAGCAAGGTTAGCAGCACAGAGCTCATGGCTCCTGGTACCTCCTTCAGCCCGCGGTGTTGCCAGCAGGACTTTGCTGACAGATCTGTACCGGCAAAGGCTTCTGGAGGTTTGTCTTGCAGAGAGGAAAATAGTGCTTTTGCCCAATTATGCTAGAAAAAATGTCCTGAAAGGAAGGGTGGGCCAACAAAAGCCCAAGCATAGTCCCAGGGCTGCTGTCAGGGAAGTGCTTTTGCCGCTGCTTTGTGTTCTGCTCGTTGAACTGGGTGAAGCATCCTCTCTGTGATGAGTCTGTCCATCAGGTCTCTGGTGCTCTTGGTGGGATGAGACACTTCTTCACACTTTTGACTGGTGAAAGGCTGCAAGAGGTCCAGCTGTGTTGGTAACTGGTTGGACCTGGGTCGAGATACAGACCCAGCCCTCAAGCGTGGCTGTCCTAAGACATGGTTTCCCCTGTGTGCATGTAAGACCAAAATGAATTGCAAGAGTAGAACAAAAGGTAGGGGTGAAGCGTGAGGCTGTACATGCTGGAGTCCTGGAGGATAAGGACTAACGTACCACAAAGCATCGCAGTCCTTGTCCCCGCTCTGCCTGTGGTGGGCACTGCTCTCCCTGGTGGGTTTTTAGAGGGGTGTTGCAAAAAGCATGTGCTGACTCTCACTCCTAAAACTAGATGTGATGAGTTGTGTGAGGCACCCTCTCATGGCCTTTTCCACTACCTTTGTTCCACAGCACCGCACAGCCTGCAACGAATTATGTGCCTTCCTGCATCTCTCAAGACCCACGAGAAGCAGAGAAGATTAGACAGATGTAGTTTGGACCGGTGTGGCTCTGCTTCTGGCAGGGTGGTGATCCATCTGTACCTCCTTCCCGGCCCGTGCAGAGGGGCAGGAGGGGCCCCAGTAAGTGTGAAATTTCTCACCTGCTGAAGAGAGAGAACTGAAGGCTCTGCAGTTGCTTTTGCAGCATGGCGGGGTACCATGTTGGGGTGCTGACATTGGTCCTCCCTGGGCTGATTGATGTGCTTCACTTAACAAAACTATCAGGAAGGACCCTTCGTCCCCCCAGGTGTGGGAACCTGCCTTTCATTTTGATGCACAGATCTTGAATTTTCGTTTGGTAGTTGTAGTTGATGAGTAGAGATTATTGATTTAAATGAGAGTCTATTTAAAGAAAGCAAGCCAACAAGCAAAATAAAAATCCATTTCCTCCTGCACTTGAAGGGGCACAGCTTATCTTTGCAAGTTTAGCCTGGGGGCCAGCGTTTCTGTAAAACAGCTTTGAAGCCAGAATCCACAGTCGTGGGAGAGCAGGAGGCATGAAGTACTGTCCCTTGCTTTATATCCCTCTGCATCGGATCTGCAAGTCTGATTTTCCCCTCATGCACATCCCATGACAGCAATGTTTGGGAACTCAGATCAGCAATGGGTACCCCACCCTGCAGTGCCCTGCGCTGCTGCGTGGTGGGAACAGGCAGCTGGAGGGAGAGCACAGGGGTTACAGCTCCTCTGGTCTCACCTGCACCCAGCTAAAGTCGTAATTGCCAGATAGGGGCAGTTTGTGCTGGGGTCTTGCACAGATGTTCTGAAATGAAAGAAGAAAAAAAAAAAAGCTAGGCTTTTTTTAATGAGTCAGCTCATTATTGAGTGACCCACACTCTTGGAACATCACTGAGGGATCAGGTGGATGTTCCTCTTACCCAAGGAACCTGATTGCATCTCAGAGGGAGCGTAGCCATTGTCTGAGTTGGAAGTGGTTCAGGGCTGAAACGGTCATTCTTGATAGACTTGGTTTTTCTGTGACCTTTCAATTTTTCCAGGTGAGGCAACTCAGTATCTCTTGAGAATGACACTCTTTAATTTATTGTAAGGCATCTTTTGCAAAGAGGAGGATGTATGGAATGCTCTTTTCCATATTAGAGGTGATTTTGATAGCATGAAATAAAAGGATTTTTCTTGGTACTACCACATACCACATTGGGGAACATTCCTGTCCTGAATACTATAAAAACGCTAGTTAATATTTACCTTACAGTTTGTTCCTTTGGTCTTCTCTGTGCAACAGTCTTCCATTTATTAGGAGAGTGTCTCCTCCCACTCCCCATTAGGGAGCATTTAAAAGTTTTTTTTTCTCTTAGTATAACTATGTCAGCTGGTGCAGATGGAGCATAAGGTTATTAAATCTTGCTTTGAAAATGGTCCAAGGTGACATTAGGTGCTTAAAGTGTCAGATTGTGGGACATTTGCTTAAAATTTTGCTTTTTGTCTTCAAAACAAAAAGGGTTAGAAGAACAGGTTCATTGTAAGGCATCTCAGCACTGTTTTAAATAATAGCATCCCTGCTTGTGATCCTCATTTGGAATCATTTTGTGAAGACAAAATAGCGTAGTCATGACCTGCATTTTGTGTGAGAACTTGAGCTGTAAAAATACAGCCCCTTGTTCCCTTGGGTGTTGGTTCAGGTTAGTTGGCAGATCCATACCGAGTGTGGGTGAAGAGTCCTGGATGGATGCGAGGGAGAAGAATTTGTGTGATGATACCTTCAATGGAATATCTCGGCTTACATTTTAAAAAGTACACTTTCTTGTGGAACTATTACAAGAGTCAGTAGTTCTTGGAAGCATTTTTATGCGGCAGTACCAAGTGACTCATCTTTGGGCAGAGCATAGGTTGGAGTTCCCAATCTACCGGGCAATCCTTCCGTGCTTGTCCTTCTCCTTCAAACATCTTTTGGTTGGAGTTTGCAGGAAGGAATTGACTTTTAGGATGAAAAATGGTAGGGTGGGACATGATAAATGGCTCTTCCCTCCATCTTGTTTTCCTAAAATACTCTGTAATACAAACAGTGAGTTGTATTACAGAGGGTGTCTCAGACTGCTGCAAGTTTACCAACTCTTGGGGGTTAATGAGCAAAGTGTAGTGGTTTCCTCCTGATTTGCACTGCTAACTGGGTGTGCATGTGGCTTCACCTGGTCACAGGCTGGTGGAGCATCTGTGAAGTGCCCTCCCCTCATTAATCATGTCCCAGCCAGAGCTGCTTTTTCTGATCTAGGAGCAAAAGCCCTAGCTCTAGAGACTGCCTGGGATGTGGCTGTTGGCCAAGCTTGTGAAGCCCTCAAAAGCAATCAGGTTACTCCAAGAACTTGGTGTTTCTGAGCGAGGAGGAAAAGGAGCAGCAGCCTTTACAATTTGGGGGGGTCAGAATTTGTTTTTTGGGTTTTGTTTCTTTCTCTGTTACAAGAATGTAAACACTATAGGCACATGGTAGAAGAGATTGTTACCAGTGTCCTTCCATGACTCCATACAGTAAACAAGCTCATGTTTCTTCACTGATACAGAACACAAGTCCTGTTGACCTGAAATCCCCTGATTTTGCCACTCTCACAGCTATGCCAGGTTCAGTCTATAGCTCTTTTAAAATTACATGCCTGAGAAGAGGGAGGTAACAGCCAAGGAGGGGTTTTGGAGGTGGCTTGAGCTGATTCACCAGCTGGATGTTATTGCAGGGGACAGCCCAGGCTTGATCCTGCCCTCTTCCTTCCACTGGCGCTGGTGCTGAGCCTGCTTTTTGGCTCACTAAACTGGGAGAAAACCATTCCCCTGAGGTAGCTGGGATACCCACTATAGTGAACTGCTGCCTTTCAGCAAATACACCTGCAACTGTTCACTTACAATGAGCTCGAGAATTTACAGAAAAATAGAGAAGTTGGTTTTTTTTTCTTTTTTTTTTACTTCCTCTGCTGGGTAGCATTGACTTTGATAAGCGGTCTCTGCACCTGGAAATGTTCTTCTGCATGGGGATTTAACGAAACCATTTTGGGATGTTCACCTTGTGTTTAGGAGGGGGTTTCGGTGTCAGTGGACTGAGTGCATGCTGCCCGTGGTGCCTGGTGGATGTAGCAGTGGAGGTGAATGCCCCTGGTTGCATTCTTGCCCATAATAAAGTCACCGCTGGAGCTTACTACAGTGGATCATGAGGTTTAACAGGTCCCTTACTGCACTTAACTCACATGGCTGGGTTGTAATGCACATGCTGAAGTGGAAAAACAGCCCTTTCCTTAAAACAAAAAACAGAGGCACAGAAAACACCGTTTGTTTTTTAAAATGAGTCCATTTGCACTTGGGACTCTAATGGTAAAAATCTAACAGGTGGAACTCCTCATTCTTCTTTCTTCCCCCCTGCCCCTCTCTTATTTTGTAACTAATTAGCAATGAGTCTCTCAACTTTTTTCATGTGGTTATTAATCATTCGGGGGCTCTCCGTAGCAGGGCATGCTTTGCTCGCTGCTGGTTTCCTTCAGTTCACATTGACTTGTTCTTGCTGCCCTTGGCGAGGAGCCATAGGCTCAGAGGGCTGCTCTCCGTGTTGAGGCTGATGCCTTGTTTGCTCAGAGCTGGACGCATGCTCAGCGCGTAGTTTTTTCTTCATGTGGGTGATTGAACCCTTGTTGTGTACAAGTAACGGAGTTATTCCTCATTAACGGATGGGGAGGATGAATGTGTTTTTCAAGGGATGGGGAGGATACTTGTGTTTTTCAAGTGCTGGCCCATGACTTGCAAAATCTGGATGTTCTTCAGGGCTTTGTTGCCAACCTACTGCATGACCTTCAGTGAGTTCTTTAGGGCAAAACCTAAACTGTTGGTGTCAGGCAGTACTCATAGGCAGTCTGCAAGGAAGACCCTCTGATTTGAGGGGGAAGCAGAAGGCTGCTGAGAGCCTGGAGTGCAGTGAGCTGGAGCTGGAGGTATGATGTTCACAGCAGGCAGAGTGCTTAGCCTTAATGACCTGGTGCATTTTAAGGGTAGAGCCCAAGGAACTGGAAAGTTGACTTTTCAGGCATCTCTCCTGTGCACAAGAGTTTGAACTTCATCTGCACCCCAAACTGGGAAGCCCTGAAATAGTATCTTCTCCTTACATCCAGAAGTGGAAGGTGCTGAGGATCCTCCATACCATGAAGGAAGATGCTTAAAATGAACATTAATCATCTGTCAGTTGTCATTTAGCAGTAATCATTTATCAGTTGTCCCAGCCCTTATAACCTGACTAGAAAAGCCCATATGTTTATGTAAAAACATAATGTGTGCAAGACAGTGGTTACTGAGCTCTCCCATAGCCCTTGGGCCCTACTGCCATCCTGCTGGGCTTGAAGGCAGATGATGGGAGTGATGGGAGTGGTGTGGTGTGTGTGAGGTGGGGGGAGAAATAAAAGGAAGAAAACAAAATTATGTTTTTGCTCATTGCACAGTGAGGACTGCTGGGCTCGTCTCCCAGGAGAAGTGAGCAAAGTACATGTTGACACATCCGTGGTAGAGCTGGGACAAAAAGCCCTGCTGGTGCTCCAGGCACAGCACGACAAGGGGCTGGGTCTATGGGGCAAGTCTCATTTCTCTGGTGGCAGAGATTTATCTCTGTTTGCATGCTCATATTTCACAGGTAATTGGTTTATAGAGAAAACGGTTAGCTTGAGGATTTTAGGCAGGTGTTCTTGCAGTAGAGAAACAGGTTTTACAGGCGTTTTGAGTGGCTGAGGTTTGCTGTGTAATTTGTGGGATATGAGTTATTTTGGGGGATTCGAGTCCTTTTCCAAAATGTTTTCATCAGCTCGGGGGTTTGGGTCAGACCTTCTCCGGCTTCGGTTCATTTAATGGGGGGGAGGTTAGGGAATATTTCATTTCCTAACTCTCCCCATCACTGGAAAAAAACTAAAAGCAAGGGCAAGGCAATTCAGAGTTCTTTTTCCATAAATTAACAGACTTCAACTGCAACTCCGTTTGCCAGCCTATCTACAGAATTCCAGTTGCCTTGTACTGACTTGCCCTGGGTTTTGTAGTTCACAACCCCAAAACATTGCAAAGACACAGTATTTTCATGGGTTACGGTGTCGTCCATTCCCATTGGTGGCATTGCGATCCAGCTTATATTAGGTTGTAGTAAGGCTGCATCTTTACTGCAGAGAAGGCAATTTTTGTTGTTTTCCCTAGGGAGGAAGAAGTTTTGATTCAAAGCAGGTTTTGTACTCGAGGTGATTTAAACATGATCAAAGTCAGTGGAATTTTATTTAAAATAAACACGTGATTCTCCTAATCAGCCCTTTAAAGAGAGCATCTGGGCAAAAAATGATGGGGTTTTGTACATCTAATTATTCACTTAATTTTTTTTTTAATATCTGATGACGTTTCTGTTGTTTGAGGATAGATAGGACTTTATTGACACAATTAGTGAAACAAATGATTATCACACCTTTTATTTAACCCTGTGCTATTTGATCTATTTGCTTGCACTTTCATTACTCCTTTGCTTGGTTACATTATACAATGATATCACCTTCCTGTGCTGCTGCAGCTAAAACAAAGCGAAAAAAAATCCCCTTTTGGCTCTCAGCTGCTCTCTGCTGTTTTTATTACAGATGAACTAGAAAGCAGTGTTGGGCGAAGAGCTATTTGAGTTTCCTTTCAGTGCTTGCTAGGCATTATTTCCAGGCCTGGCAATTGCCTGTGTTTGTGCAACAGTTTTCATATCTTAAAATAACAAACAAAAATCCCAGCAACTCTATTCCCAGCACAATTAGTAAAATCAGAAAACAAAAAAACCCCAAACAAACAAACCAACCAAACCCCTCCCAGATTATGATGGTTTTATACACATCAAATACTAGAATCTTTATGACTAATTCCCTGAGTATTTTGAGCCACTTTGCTGGGATGTGTTTATTTTCTTTGAATATAGAGGTGGGAAGCATGGCTCTGCCTGATAGGAGGTCAAAGAGGGTTGTTGGACTCAGGAGTTGTATGTTTCTGAGATGTCGGGGGTAGGAACCTGCTGATGGATTGGATTGGGCTAGACCTTGGCATGGACTCCTGATGGTGGATGGACGTTCTCCTCTGAAATCAGGAAGGCAGGTGGTCCTGCTGACCTGCCGCCTTACAACCCTTTCCATCCTTCTCTTCCCTGGTGGAGAAAACACCTCATTAGGTTTAGAATGGGTGAGAAAAAGGGAGAGGGGAGGAAAACTGTCTCCTTTCCTCTGACAAAAAAAAAAAAGAAAGAGGGTTTTGGAAGGATCTGTTGGTTAGATGAGAACTTTATTTCAATCACTGGCTTGTTGTCCTCCTCCTTTCACATCACCTGGCACCTGTGAGGCATCTGAAGGTGGTGGCCCCATGGTGTGCCTATGCTCAGTGTGACATTCATTTAAATAAACCACGCAAATTGAAAAAAAAAAAAAAAAAGAAAAAAGGAAAAAACACCCCTAAAAACTTCATACTGTGCAAAAATAAATCAAAAGACATGAGTTTGCATGGGAATAAGCCTCATCCAACGTAGCAAGAGCTGTAGTGTAATGGCCTGTCCCTTTCTTCTCTCTGAAGGTCCCAGCCCCACGCTTCCTACTGGTCCGGAGTAACGTTTGGAGGAGCCCGGCAGCATGGTCCTTTCAGTAGCTCCCAAGGATTTTTAGGATCATGGGATGTATGGACCCCGAAAACCCTCTGGAGAACGTTGGCTGCGGATAAAAGCATCTGGAAGTTCTTACCATCTTTTACCCTGTTTTTTTCTGAGTCACCTTGTGTCATTTGGGAAGGAAGCCTGTCTGTCCTGAGGATTATAGCAAACTGGTCACTTACTGGAATACCTCCCCTTGCATTTTCTCAAGATGGAGCCGTTGCTTTACACAGCAGAAGGATATTTTTTCTTCTCCCAGAGCTTTTCCAGTGCAGCGGCGCTCATGTCCAGCAGGTATGTAGATGGTTTTCTCATTCACTAGCCAATTTGCTTTCGTGATCTTTAGGAGTTCAACCATTTTTTTTCCTTACTAGCTTCTGCTAGAGGTAAGATCTTCTGAACTCCTTGGTGCCGTGCTCTGAAGGTGGCTTTTCCTCGTTAGGACACAGACCCAATTTGAGATGCTGGTTTGTGTGGAGCGGTGGGCTCAGCTTCTCCTGAAGGTTTTGATTCCCAACCTGAGCCTCGCATCTGAGGAGGGGGATGGAGGTGCTCGTACCTGCTGCTCCTTATTCCTCCTCCTGGACAGCCCCGGACTCTTGGGCAGCTGCCTGCTGTGTTTGTAACCCACAGCTGGCACCAGCTGCCTGTGGATCAGCTTATCGGGCTTCATTGTCTGGTTTCAAAGGACATAACACGAGTGTTTAATCCATTTTTTCTCTTCTTAATTTAACAGTATTTCTGCTGAAGAATGTCATTTTGAGGATGACTTATCCTGTAAAAAAGGAGATGGCTTTACATTTTAAAATTAAAACTGTTCCCATTCAATATAGACACGGATAACTCAATAGCTGTAGTGATAACAACCAAATTTGCATTTTTATAGTCATTTACAATGAATTAGATGTTTTTGTGAAGGTGGCAAGCTTTTTTTCCATTTTCTGTAATACCAGAACCGGATCATTGTGTTAGTCTCTGTGGGTATCAACTTGCTGCGAAAATCATCCTTTTTGGCAGTTGAGCTGGTTTGGGTTGAATCTGCTCATGTGTGCTGGCGAACAGATCGCTCCTTCTACAGGGCAGAGAAAAGTTAGCTCTTTGAATTTAGCTTATTTATTTTTACGATACAAAGAGGAGGTGCTGAAGGGAAAGGGCTGAAAATGCTTTGCTATACATTTATTCTGCATTCCCATCAGCATTTGTGAGGCATTAAAAGTTTCATCTTCTTGCTTTGTAAGCGCGATTTCGCATCAGATTAAAGGAAGGAAATGGGGGGGTAGAGCGTGTGCGGGGGGGAAACAAAATCGGTTGCCTCGCTCTTGAATTTGACTGCGACCTGTAGGCCAAATGGAGATGGTAGACAGAGATTGAGGATAAAAAGGTTCTTTAATTAGCAGGAAAGTCAAGTGCTTGCTGTGCCTGTAAGAGAGGCTAGAATTAACCAAGGGGATTTGGACCCGGTAGGTGAAAAGCAGCAGTGTGCCAGGTTGGTGGGGATGGTCAGTGGTCAACCCCCATGCAACATAGTCATGTGCCAAGAGAGGACCTTCTCCAGGAGGACTGCCTGGAGGCTCAGCCCAGCAGCATCTGCAAGATCCCACCTCTCGGGGAGGATGGAGACCCCCGGCATTGCTTGCGTGGGCTGTGTGCACTGCTGCAGAAGCGTCCCCTGGGACAGGGATGTTCAGCCTTTCACTTCCCGCTGCTGAACTGTGCTCCTGCTTTGCTCACTTGGCATGTTGTATCTGGCTCAAATGACGTAGAAAAGGCACTGAAAAATGATTGTATTTCTTCTGCGTGATGCCTCTTCTGTACATCTGAAGGCCTTCTCTGATAGCCAGGAGGGAGAAGAAGGGCAGTTAGGAAATCAGTATTCTGCAGCTGACTCCTCCAGTGACTCCATCTGTACCTCTGGTGAAGTCAGCAAATAATTTTATTTGTTTGCTTGGGTCCGCATGTGAAAGGTGATAATGTTATGTATAGTGGTATTTAAGTTTTCTCTTCTCCCCGTGCTTTTT
Source organism: Harpia harpyja (assembly GCF_026419915.1). NCBI lineage: Eukaryota > Metazoa > Chordata > Aves > Accipitriformes > Accipitridae > Harpia > Harpia harpyja. Next base: position 68,528,996 of record NC_068944.1, read on the forward strand.
GTCCTTGAGCACACAGAAACAATTTACTAAACCCAAATAAACGTTGCTGAGATTCACCTGGGCTCACCAAGCCAAACTCCACTCTCGTTTGCTGGTTTCCAACTCAGGTTTGGTACGTCGCTGTGTGTTGGGCAGCAGAGCTGGAGTCATCCACTGAGATGCCCCTGGCTGGGCTTTCCTATATAGCTTGGGCATCCCGGGATCTCGCTGTCTTCCCAGCCCTGCTGGGCCTTCTGCTGGTGGAGCCAGAGGGAAGCATGCTGCCAGTCTGTGCAGGATCTGGCCCTGGGTGAGCAGACCGGCGGGTACCACCGTAGAGCACCCCCGGCGAGGGCTTTGCTCAGAGCCTTCTGATCCTGTGCACCAAATTAAGAAACGACTAAAAATCCAGGGTTCGGCTGTGTCTTTGGCTGGGGTCTCAGCCTTTCATTCGGAGATAAGAGTTTTCCTTCCTTAACCTGAATTAACTTTCACAGGTGGGCAAGCCCCACTGTTTGGGTTGATCAGGAAAGTTGTTCAGCCCATTTTTCTCTCTCAGGAATACAGAACACAGCTTTCCCATCACTGAAATTCCTGGTGTTTTATTAACCAGCTCCTAACAACTTCCAAGGCACCTAAGAAAGAAGGATCACTGGCCGCGTGAGCTTTTTGTCTACAATTAAAGCAAACACCATTGATAGCTAAAGTCCTTTTTTTTTTGCAGCCAGCTGTTTGATAAAGTCATTGCAAACCAGATCTCGGTTTGTTCCTGTAAGATGTGAAAATGTCCTTTGTCAGCAGTGCATTGCAGTGGAATGAGCTTTATCTTCTGAATGTAACTAGGAGTTTGGGCTTTCCTCCTTGCAGTCAAAGAAAAACCTAATTAGAACCCTGAACGCCTCTAGAAGACTTGGAGCATAGGTGCAAAATGTGTTTATTGGTCTCCTCCTAGCCCTTGTTGCTCAACCTTTTAGGAAGAGCATCTCTATAATTTGATGCAAGGGTGTTCCCTGGGTTTCCTCTTGTTTAGAGAGCCAGAAGAGGTGTAATCACCGCTTGTACACAGATTTCTTCATGGATCATGAGTATGAGAAGAGGCGTTGGCTACAGTTCTGGAGTACAAGTAGTGCTCAAGGTCACCCCAGAAAATGGAGTGTCATTTGCTCTGCTCCGGTCACGCAGTCGCTTCGGTGCTTCTGGAGATGCCTGTGTGGAGACCGAACAAAACCTGCCCATTACCTGGGTAACCTAGAGCAGCCCCAATGGTGCTTGCTCTCTGTGTTGCATGGGTCTGCGCTGACACCGAGCAAGGAGAAGAGCCATGGTAGGTGTACCCCAAATCTTGCGTTCTGCATTGCCCTTTGCAAAGGGAGTCACATAAAGCCTTGCAGGCACCTGAGAGCCTGCCGGTACCTGGGGGTGGCCCAAGAATTAGAGCTTGGTGAAGAACTATGTTTCGGTTGCAAATTTACAGCTGTCTTTTACAGGGAAGAAAAGTCATCTCGGGTTTTGTTCAGAGCCAGAGTCTCATCCTGCACAGACGCGGGGCAGCTTCAAAGGGAGTGTAATTTAAGGGCTTTCCCCTCGGCCAGCACAAGCATCTGGGCTGGGGGGCTGCCAGGTGCATCCCTGGGTTAAAAGTTAACCCAGTTAAAAGATGAACTCTATCAGCATTTAAAATGTTTGCTGGTAAAACAGCAAAGCCTTTCAGGCTTTTCAGTCAGGGTGCAGAGCGCTGGGTCAAAATGTCCTTTAGGGGGTAGGTCTATGAAGAGATGCATGTTATTAATTAAAAAAACAAAACAAAACAAAAAACCAAAAAGCTTCAGTTTGGCTGCTTGCGAGGGTAATGCATTTGGATGTGTGTTTCAAAAGCACACAACTGGTTATAAAAATCATGGATGGGCTAAGTCAGTATTAACGATGGTTGGATGACAGTGAAAAGCAGCCCTGGCACATTGCAGGGATGTTCTTGTCATGACTAACCCCTCTCACTCTCACCCGGGAGGAATTTTTTAGTGCCCAGCACAGACAAGCACTGAAATTGCAGGTTTGCAGAAGTTTTCAAATCTCTCCCCAGCTGGAAGCAAATAAAGGAATTGCAAGTATTTATTGGTTTAAGGGAAAAAAAAATAACCTCAAAGCTATAAAATAAATTTGACAATGAAGCTTTTTTTAGGGAGTCTTTACTTTCTTTATGGTTTTGTGAGTCGAATGTATTGAAGCCTGGCAAAGGAAGAGGATTTAATCTACAGAGGCTGTCTCTTGCTTGATGGTTTCCTGCTTCTAAAATTACTCCCAATTCTCTGGAATTGGGGCTGAAACTAGTTTCAGCTTTCGGTTTGTGGGCAACCTACCTTACCACTTCAGCAGGCTGGATTTGCAAGGGCTGGGGGCAGCAAATGCAAGTAAGTGCTTTTAAAGATTCGTATCTTGGCTGCCAAAAGTCCATTTGCCACTTTTAAAATATTTACAGCTGAATCTTTGGATTTGCTTCTTCCTCTGCTTGGGGAAAATGCTGAAGCCACTGATGCTGAAATTTTGCTTCGATCTTTCTTTCCCTATCCTGCCTGCGGGGGTTTGGAGGAGCGTGCCCAGGGCGAGGGATGCTGATAGACCTGTGCTCATCCTGCTGCTGTTGACCCAGGACCATGGTTTGGAGGATGCTGGCTTTTGGTCGCCAGGCAGTGGCGAGAGCCAACCCGAGCAAAGCAAATTAATTGTGGATCTCAGTTCTTAGGTTATGCTAAAACCTTCAACCCCTTTTGCAGCATGCATTTTTGCTCCTTAGGGACTGTCCCTCTCTTGGGGCGCTCGCTAACAGCATCTCAGCACGTGCCATTTGTGCCCGAACTTTGTGCCCTCGTTGCAGGGCATCTAACTGGGGATACACAAGACCATATTTCTATATATTTCTATTTCTATAAGTAAATAGATACTTATATATTTTTAAAGGTCTGGAATAATCTTGCTAGTATGTGTTGAATGGTCCTCTATTTATTGCTTCAAGATGTTGCTCAGCACTTACTTTCAGAATAAAGATCTTAAAGTGTGATCTTTGCTGTTTCCATGAGCGCCTGCATCTGGAGGTGCTGACTTACTATGCGCAGTAAATACTTAACTGTCTGCTGACTTACTGTGTTGCTTCAGGTTGCAAAGAAGCAGTGAACTATCACAAGACGTATCATTGCTAAAGCCAGCAAAGCAAGAGTATCTGCTTGGCTCCCGAATCCTTTGCATTGCTTTGAGAGGCTCTGCAGAGCTGAAGGTGTTGACAGGCTGTTTTCTTGGGCTCCCATCTGCTGAGCAGCATTATGTGGATTAATATTGAGGAACTCGTGGTGAATTTTGTCTCATGCCACGAAAATGTAAAGCCTCCAAAGCTGGCTGGCATCCCAAGTCTGCGAGAGGCCCTTGGAGGGGCCGTTGGTGAAGGTGGCAGGATTTGCGCCATCCCAAAGCCGTGAACGGGACATGATCTGAAGAGTTCGTAATTAAGTTTTAATCATCTCCAAGCTGGTCTGGTTGCTGATTTCAGCCAGCAGAAAAACTGCCAGGCAGGAACGGCTGCCACAGGGCCAGCCTGCCACCAAGGGAGGGCATCTGCCCAGTCTTCTGGTCCTGCGGCATAGAGCCCAGTTCAGATATACAAAATACTGTTGTGGGCAGTTTTTTATTCCGAGGGTGTTTCTCGAGCTGGAAGCAAATCTCACACCCATCCTGTTTTTTCCCTGGCAATGTTTTGGGGATCCTGTGGTTTTGCCAGCTCTGCTTTTGCAGGAAACCATCGTTGCGCCGCCTCCTTTTTACCTTTGCAGTGTCAAAGCCAGGAGGTCAAATTAGAAACCTGAGGCTCCAGCAGCAAAAAGGGGACCTGAGCATGTGCTCTGCTGCTGTGCAATAAAAGACGTATATATTTTTATATAGGTTATCGTAGACAAGTTTGGGGAAGAGGCACAGATGCATCCCAGCCCTGGTACTTCTGGAAGGTGGACCTCTGCCCACCGTCCAGCTGGGAGGTCCGGCTCTAGCCCGGGTTCAACACTCCAGTTTGCCTGGCCAAAGGGGAGCGCTGGGGGCATTCACGAGGGTGCTGAGCGATGCTGGGACCCCCATGCTGCCCTGGCTCCCTGCGGGCTACGGGGGCTTTTGTCGCCTTTTGGCTCGGCCACCTCCACAGCGTGGATGTGCCCTCCCGCCAGCTGGCAGCATCCTTGTGGCAAATGGATGCTGAAGTGCCATCACCCTCCCCGCTGGCATCATCGCTTGGTTTTTATTAAGCTTTTTGCAAGAAGCAGCTCTTTCTGCTGGGGTCCCTGTGCAGTTTTATCCAGGGCTGCATTTATATCAGCATCAGGTGGTTTTCATTTGACCTTTGCCCTTCTTAAAAATTAAATACTGAGGTATTAGGAAGAGAAGTAATCTCCAGATAAGCATTTTTTCACTGCTCTTCTGTAATTCACGGAGGAGCTGGCTTGTCCTGCCTGTGGATGACTAAGGAGGAAATTCTTTTTTGGTTAGGATAATGCTGAAAGTTCACTGGAATTTTTTTTATCATGGCTTTATCACTTCCTCCCTTCGAATTCCTAACTCTTACTGTGCAAGGCAGGAAAAAAATAATAGTGACCACAAGTTATGGAATTTGCCTCCTGTGGAAAAGATGCTGAACAGCTAAACAGTGCTCTCGGGTTAGCCATGGTTTGCATGGGGGATTTGCTCCATATAAACAGGCTGGGTAAGAGTCATGAATATTCTAGCAGCTACCGTCTTTCAAATGTGGGGGTTTTTTTGATGTTGGAGTTAATTAATGCTCATATCTCTTGAATATAGGTGAGTGTAAGCCCGCACATTGTACAGATGGGGAGGAAGTTTGGATTTATCGCAGGTCTCTGAGAGATGGCAGGGTCAAAGTCAAGTTTATGTGTAAAAGAGTTTCTGGTTCACCTTGTTAATCTCCATACCTCCCTTTTTTTATAGAGGGGATCTGGATTTGTGTCTCTAGAGAACATAGATGGAGTTTGGCCAGAGAGACCCTGCCTTTTGGTTAAACACGTGTTTATTCTCGCAGTGTTTGCTTCCCGGTGGTGTTACGGTGATTGCACTGTTGATCCTTCTGCAAAGGCTTGACAGTGCTGCTGAAAAGCTTTGACACTGCAAAGCATTGTTTACTTGTGAAAGTATTATTATATTTTCAATATCTATTATTCATCTCTTGTGCTAAAAGTGACATTATATCATAAAATTGCTCTTAGATTTCAGAGCTTTGAGGAAAAGCTGTTTTTTGTCCCTGTGACAGTGCTGGGAAGTGCTTCACCCTTTGTATCACTGTAGTCCCCTTTTATGAATTGTGAGTGACAGCAGGAAAGTATAAAAGAGCGCAGAGGAGCTGGTTTTGATGTTCATAAAAGGCTTTGATAAAAGATGCAGCATGTAGACTTGATATTATTTCCTATTTTTAACTTCTTAAGAGCAGAAAGCGCTCAGATCCAATATTTATGTAAAAGGAGAAAGAGGGGGGGCTGTATTTCTTCTTTTTTTTTTCTTCTTTATTTTTCCTTTGTAGGACCAGGTGAAATAAAATAGAAAAGTGTCTCTCTTCTGTGCCCCAGTAAAATTTTGCTTTCTTCCATGAAGCATCTATGTGTGTCTCCCATGAAGCATCAGTAAAGCCAACCCCATGGCGCTCAACGGTGTGGATGATGCTGGAGGAGACCAGCTGCGGTTTCGAAGGCTCCTTGGTCGTAGGCTTGTGTCTTCAATCTCCCGGTCACGGCTGGCTCCAGTGGACACACAGCTGTGTTGATGTGCGTGACGAGATGCGCGCTTCGAATAACGGGTCCCACCTCCGAGACCTGCAGACATAAAACACGGGAAAGCCAGGGCAGCTCCTCTCCTTTCTCTAAAAGTCAGATCACAGTAAAGGCATCTCTGTAATAAGTAGCTTTACTTGCTCCATAGAGATTAGAGGCTGTGTGCAGGCTGGGTAATTGGGGTTTTACTGATGAAAGTGCTTGTCATTATTTCCAGCTTCCATGTTGCAGTCTCCCCTTCAATCTCATCTGCAAGCATGGCTTGCTTGTGGTGGACCTGTGTACTCATGCATATTCATGTGCATGTACATATGAGCACATCCATAAAACTTCATCAGGTGCTTTCCTGTGTGTGTGCATAGGCATGCCAGGATAGAAAATGTGTGTGAGGAGGCGCGCGGGTAGTGCGTGCACGCATGGCATTGGCACAGCCATTTGCACGGGTGGGTTCTTCATCCATGCAAGGGCCTTCACGCTGGATATTGAGATTCCTGATGACGGCAGCGTGCAAACCTGACCTTGAGATCCTGATGACAAAAGTCATCCTCTTGCTCGACCCCGCATTTTCCATTTTATTGGGGCGAAATGCCTTTGAAACACCCTGTACAGAGGAGAACGGGTCCTGTTATCTGCCGGAGAACCCCAAGACAGAGCAATGCTGCTGCGTCCTACCTTGCTTCAGTGCTGATAAAGAGTTTATCTCGATGGGATGAGCACAGCGATAGCTGTCAGTGAGGGTTTTGAGTTCTTCAGCAACATGCACTCATCCGAGAGGCCGTTCAAATCAGGTGCTGGGTTTGAAGTAGCTGGACTTGGGCAAAGACATCCCAACCTCTCACCTATCTGAGGTGAATAAGCACCTTCTGTTCAGTTCCTCACACTGGAACTTTTGTGTGAAACCATAAAAACAAAGGGAATTACCAGCCTTGGGTGGTGATTGAAAGATACTGAGAAGTGTGTTTGGTTGGATGGTGTTTCCCTGCCTCTGATGTTCCTCTGGCAGCTTGCAAAGCTGGATGCTGAACATCTACAGGGTGAGATGCTCCTTTGGGATGTGTTGGCATAGCACTATGCCTGCTTGATAGCCTTGCCTCTTGTGTGTATCTTCATGGTGGTGAGTCCCCAGTTACACCCCAAATGAAAGACTCCAGGAGTGTTTAACTGGGCCCACATGTGACTTTATGGGATGAATAAATTGGAATCACCATGTCTGAAGCACAGTCTAATTTTTTTCTTGGCCCACCCGTGACACCGTGTAACACCATGTGCAAGAAGGTGCTGTCATCCTCTGCTGCGTGACTTGTTGGACTTGGCTAGCTTATAGCAGAAGCGTGTCGGCACATACAGGTGTCTTTTCAACTTCTGACAGGTTGTCCAGTTAGCCAAAAAGTTTGGGTGTCCTCAGTTGTTCTGTAAGGTATGGGAGGACTTTGTTGTGCCATTGGAGTGGGCACTACGGTAAATTGGAAAAGCTGTTGCTGAATCCAGGAGAGACAGAAGGGACCGGTCAGGGTAGGACTTGTTGAGCCGGAGCAACGCCGTGCTGTGCCCCACCTGCGGCGGGTTGGTTGTACGGACTTGGACACTCGGAGTTGTTTGCACCCTGCCTTGGTACATGCTGTGAAGCAGCTCAAGTGCTTCGGTTGCATTTCCAGAAGCAATCTAGCCGCCTCGCTGCGAGTTGGGGAGGAGTGGGCTTTGGAGCATGCCAGGGGCTCCCCAAAACCTGGGGCTCTGTGGCATTGAGCAGAGCTGTGCCAAAGCATCTGATGAAAGGTGGACCTTGGCTGGCGGGAGCTGGGGTTCCTCTTCTTTTGAAAGGAGCTGGGAAAGGTGCTGCAAAACAACCGCCGGAGAAAGTGTCCAGATGAAAGGTCTGGTAAGCATCAGGGTCCCCTCTGCCGTGTTTTCAGGCTCTTCTGTAATCAGTTGTCATTTCGGGATCTGGGCAAATTGGACCTCAGTGAGTATGGATTGAAACTTAAACAAACAGTGACTCTTCTATAAATATTTAGCTCGCACTGTTTAGGAGCTGCTGGGAGCAGGAGGCAAAATAAATTTAAAGTTCATGACTGTCTAAAAAAGCTATTGGAGGATGGCACTCGGTCACCAGATTGGCTGGCACATAGGTTTTGAATAGCTATTCCTCCTCTTTCTTTTTTCCTGAAGAAAAGGATGTATTTAAGCATCCTTTGCAGAGACATGAGGTTGCGCTCTTCCAGTGTTTACACGGCTGCCTTGAGGATTCAAGTCAATGCAAAGGTCTTCTTCAGTTTGGCTGGTTGAGCTGGCTGCCCAAGAGGAGCCATGGTCTGGAGTAAATGGATGATGTTCCCTGGCCCTATGCATCTTTCTTTGCAAATTTGGACTGGTCATCTGAAGTACGTACATCTGTATGGAAGAGGGGGATGTGTCTCTGAGTGTGTGCTTTTATCTGGCCACCTCGATACCAGGACAGTGGCTTGTGCCTGGGCTGGCTGCTGACGAAGGAGCTGCGGTCCCTGGCGGGGCTTGTGTAGACAGCTCTAAATCTTGGGCTGTCACATTGTTCCCGCTCTTGCAAAAGCCTCGATAGCGAGGAAGACCTATCCCTGTCAGCCTTTTTTGCCTCTTAAATATGAAGATAATATCCTTTTTTTTACTTTGCAGGGCTCTTGCAAGAATGGGAAAGAATGAAACGTGCTGATAAGAAACGGTATCAGTAGCTGAGACGGGCAGAGGCACACGTGCTTTGAATAAACAGGGAACTTCACCGTTCACAAGAGTCTGGGTTTATTGATTAAAAAGAAGAAAAAAGATAAATCATTATTTTCTTTCTCCCTCCCCTTGCTCTTCTAATACAAATTGCTTGCAGTTGGACTAGATCATGGTTGTAGGTCCCTTCCAACTGAACTATTTTCTCCTCTCCTCTCCTCTCCTCTCCTCTAACAATAAACCCAAAATATTTGGCGTGCCCTGTGAGATGCTTTGCAACTGCTCGCACCACCCTTGCCCCTGGTTGCAGCGTCCTGGGGCTTTCTGTACCTGGGTGCTCGGCGTACCCTCTCCCTGTGGTCGACTGCTTTGCCTGGAAGATTAATGGCAGAGGAGCAATTGCGGGGGAAGGATGGGTAAGAAAAAGATAAATTCCTTGTTTGCTAGCTCATTGAAACCACTTTTGGGGTTTGAGAGAAAATGTCAGTGTTTGAGTTGGAGGTGGTGGCGAGCTTGATGGTTTTTCTCTTTCAATAGTTTCTTTTAGTGCCCTTCCTAATTTAAAAGGAGGGGTTTAAATTATTAATGTTTTACCTCTGAAGCAGAGGGATTCCAAAGCCTTTGGCAAGTCCCTGCTAAAGCATCTAACTTAGAAAAGAGCCTCATGCTTTCTCCCAACTCCGTCTTTGACAGAAGCCCCTCCTTGTGTCCACGAGAAGCACTAAATCTGTGGAGGTGGACAAAGAGCTTGATTTATGTAGAAGGTAATTTTCTCCCATGGTGTTTGGCCAGAAAACATAAAGAAGATAATTATTTTTATTTTTTGGCATAGCCTTTGCAGATCTCTGTGTTTTTGCTGGTTGCTGAAGCAACACTCTGCCATGGGTGCGTGCCAGCGCTCGGTCTGGGATGCTTGGGTGCTGCCTGTGAGGGATGGGTGCCCTTACCTGGTCATTTTGGCCCTAATCCCTGCAGTATCCTGGAGGTGAGAGGCAGCTGAGGCTTCAGACGTTGATCCTCACCAAAGCTGTAGTTAGAGCTCAAGCCTCCCGTTAGATTTATGACATGTTTGCCCACTAAACGTCCCCATTCACTTTGGGTATTTGTCCTGATTTTGTACCAAATCTCCTTCTTGCTACTTGAACTGAAGAATAAAGTATTATAACTTTGGCTTGGGGCAACTGTCCAAGGGATATATTGGGATACACTTGGCCTTTGAAAAGAAGGACTTTAGTCTCCAGCCCTGTCAGTCCCTCTGGCTCCTGGAAGTTTTCCTTCCAAATGCTTACTTCAAACCTCAGAGAAGAAGTTTGTGTTTTTTCAGAGCTATGATTAATACCGTTTTTACGCTTCGTTGCAAAATGCCGCACAATGAATGAGACCAGCAGGGTGGTGGTTTATGGGTGAGAGGAAAAAAAAAATCGTCAAACAAGCGCTTTCAGACACTGTTTTGGAAGAGTGATGTGTGTGTGTGTGTGTGTTATATAATCTCCTGCAAACTGTGGGGTTGCGTTCCTGTTAAAAGGAAGGGGGGAAAAAAAAAGGCTTAAACCTCATCTATGGAAAGAATGTCAGAAATAGTTGAGAAGTTGAATAATTACAGTCTCTTTTGCACCAGGTCAGTGAAAGCTAATTTAATGTGCAGGATTGCAATGCAGTATGTCTTTGCAGTTACAGAATCACAGGATGGTTGAAGCTGGAAGGGTCAACCTCTGGAGGTCATCTGGTCCAACCTCCCAGCCCAAGCAGGGCTACCTACAGCCGGTTGCCCAGGAGCACGTCCGGTTGGCTTTGGAATATGTCCATGGATGGGGACTCCACAACCTCCCTGGGCAAGCTGTGCCAGCGCTTGGTCACCCTCACAGTAAAATTAGGCATATTGCATTGTATTTCAGCAAGTTGGTCGGAGGTTCCTGCTCGTTCCTGGTGCAGTTTGGAAAGTTTGGGGGGGGTGGGTGTGTGGTTTTGCGTTGGAGTTGGCTTGAGCATGCGGAGGACGTGGGTCTACAGCTGAACCCTGTGGCTCAGGCTCAGCAATGCTTGGTTGGGGCTTCAGAGCCGGTTGGGCTTGGTGCAAGGTGCCAAAAATGGTCCCCTCGCCGGTGTGCAAGGAGGCTTGCTGCATGATGGTGGGGTCTCTGAGAGATTGTGGTCCCTCTGGTTTGGTTTTGAGGCTCTGCCTGTAGCTGTGCCTCCAGCTAGCTCTGCTGACTTTTGCTTCCCTTCTGTTGACACTGTGTGCTTATTCGCAGTCAGCAAGACACTTTGCCACAGGAATCTGGGACTCATTTATCAGCACAAAATGAGGCTAATTACACCTTTGAAGTGCTCATCATCAGCAGAGCTGCAGCATCAGGTGCTTCTCCAGAAAGCCCCGTCTTGGTGGCAGACCCCAGGGAAAGGAGGCCGAGGGGTTTACTGTGCCCAATGTGTCCCCGTCTTGGGGACACAGAGGATGCTAGTGCACGTGGGAGGTCACTTAAACCCCTATGGGGACATGGGGGTCAGCACAGATTTGCTTCCCGGTGCCTTCACGTGCATCCCTCACACGTGGAAAACAAAAGCAAAGCCTAGGACCACGCTCGGGATCTGGTTCTTCTGCTTGGTCTCTAGTGTTTCCCCCTGTCCTCCCTCTATGGAAAACAGTAGCCCTTGTTTGTTGTCCTGAGTGCATTTTTTTTTTCTCTAACCCACATTCTTTTTGTGCCGTTTCGGTTGCTGATAAGTGATGGGAATGGCAGCAATGAGATGATGGCTCCCAGTGAACGCTCGCGTTGTCCCCAGACGCATCCCATCAGTATGTTCAGCCCTCGTGCCAGTGACAGGGGTGTTTTCTCATTAAAAATAGACCACAGACAATGCCACTTCCTGAGGACTGTGATTTATCATTTAATAACAAGTGGTTACTCATTTCCTTCGGAAAACTTTTCTGGAAGTGTTTTTTTGCTTTCTCCTCTTGCTTCCTTTTTTTTTAATTTCCTTCAAAGCCCTGCATTACCCTTCAGAGCCACTGCGTCTGTTAAATTAAGTGTTCCCTTTTCAGTGGAAATCATATTTATGATTTAAAGATCATGAAAAAACAAGTCTTAACCCTTTGGGTGTGAGCTTTTCTTTGTAAACTCCCGAAGCCCTGAAGTCCAAGCTCAGCCAAGGGAAACAGCAACAGAGAGACAGCTGGGTAGGTGAGACTTGAAGAAAAACGGTGATGCTGATCCTGAATGTGGAATGGATGATCTGCTTGATCTGACTTTAAAGAAAGTTTCAAGCAACTGCAGAACTTGTAACATCTGAGTTGCCAGCTCTTAACTGTGGTACCTCCTGGTGTAGCAAGTTCTCCTGAAGGATGGAGGGTTTGTAGAACTACTAGGCAAACTCATACCAGGTCTGGTATTTTAGTGACTTTACCAAAAAAAGTGCTGAAAGCAGTCGAGTAGTTCTTGAGGAAATCCCGACAGCTCGATAAACAAACTCGGGAAATGTGCTGAAGATGAAATCATCATAAGTGGGTACTTAAGACGCTAAAAGAAATTGTTCACTGTTGGATCAGGAAGGCATTTTGAGGGTCAGTAGCAGATTAGATGGTAGACTGCAGAGGATACAGAAGGTAAAATGCACCCAGAGACGCTGCAGGTACTTTAGGTGATAGCATCTTCTCTTACAGTTGTCTTATTGAGCTGCAGGAGTGGTTTGAAGACAAGAAAAAGAAATTCAATAAAGACAAGTGCAAAACAGTGTCCTTGGAAATTGGATGTACGTACCCAAAATGAGCAGTAACAGGTTCACTGCAGAAAGGGATCCAGGAGCTGCAGTGAATCACAAGCTGGCTGTGAATCCACAGTCAGATGGTGTTATAAGAAAGGCAGATCTTGAATAACCCACAGAAAAATGGCAAAGGTAATAATTCAGTCTCAGTTGTTGTATAAAACCTTGTTTGAAATAACAGCGTCCAGTCTTAGCCCTTCTATTTCTAATATGAAAGCAGGCGGCTTCGGAAGGTGAAGCTTCTGTTTGGGAAACTGTACTTAGGAGGAATAGCTGGAAGATTTGCGTATGTTAAACCTAGGGGAAAAAAACCCAAACAACCCACAGGTGTCAGGCCATGGTTTGATAGGATGCTGCCTTCAGCAGTAATTTTGGAGCCAGGTATCTCTGCTCTCCTGGTGCTGGCTGTACTGCGGCTCATCGTGTGGTCAGTTGTGTAGCCACAACCTCTATGTCCACACCGTAAGCTGGGACAAGGAACTGTTGTTAGTATAGAAAAAGCTGAAAAGTCTCCTCAAAAATTTCAAAGTATGGCTACACAGTTTTGCCTGGACAACAGATGGCATGCAGGAGGAAGGAAGGAGGGCAGGGAGAAGAGAGGTGGTTGAGCACCTGGTAGAGTTGAGACTGGAAGGGAACACAGCAGGTTTGAGACATCCAGGAAGGTGGTGTGAGGAGTGCAGCACCCAACGTCTCTCCAGGTCTGAGGACAGGACCAGAAGAAAATTGCATACAGGGAAGTGCTTCTCTGGACGTTGTCTTCCAGAGCATCATCTCCGTCGTGCCTGGTAGCAGCGGGGTAAGCTGGCATTTCTCAAAGCATAGGTTCCAGCTCCTGGTGGTGGTGGTGAAGGAAAATGAGTGATGCTGGAGCTGGCCCAAGAAGCATTAGAAACCGCTTTGTTAGCAGCACAGCAGCCCTTCCCGGATGGCGGGGTGAACGGTGCTCGTCGCTGGGAACTGCAGTCGAGTCCTGCTTCCTTCTTGGCAGAGCTGCGCCGTTGTTGCCTTGGAGAGCGGCATGGAGACAAACAAGCCAAGAGAGGGTTCAGGGCTGGGTGGCTGTTTGATGTCCCTTCTGGCCCAGCTTTTCTGCGGTCCTTGCATCCAGATTTTGGCATGGGTTCTGCCCGTGTCGGTCCTGCTGAGGCCGAGTGTCCCAACACCTCCTGATGTTCCGAATCCAAATTTCCAACGTTACTGCATTGCACTTGGTTTTTCAGCCCCTGGGAGTAGTTTGGTTGACCACAAATTGGTCACTCTGTGCAGTGATGCAAGCTGATGATTTCCTCCCCTGCAGATGCTAAACCAAATACCCCTGCAACTGCCGTCTGACGGTGATGTTACTCGGCTGGTGTTTGCAGCCAGTGGGAATGTTCTGGAGCCATGCAAGCCTAGATGATTCAAGCCGATACTTACACTTATGATTAAATGCTAAATGCCTGGTCTGTTCTGTCCTACCAGCTGTACCCCCTAGGGAAAAGAGGGGTTTTACTGCAAGAAGAAAGGATATTCTGGTGTTGGTTGGCTGATAATGAGAACGCATAGCATCAAAGCTGAAACAGTGTGTGCTGGGTTTTAAAATCACAGGAGGATATAAAAGTGCCTTGAAGAGGAAGATCATAGATAGGCAGACCTACTGGATACGCCTGGTCTTTTTTTGTAGGCTGCAGAGCTTTCCACAGTGGTTTGCAGGGTTCCCTTGCCTTGCTGCATCCCTGCACAGCGCAGAGCACAGCATCTGTGCCTGCTGTGTTGGAGGATGTAGATGTGAGCCTTGCTAGGAAGATCCAGGCTTCAGTTTTAGCTTAGTTGATGCTAAAATTCCCCTGAAAAAAACCATATAAATGCTTGCTATGCTTGCTTGTGACATGCTGGCACTGAATCTGACTTGTGTTGATCTAGGTTGCTTAAAAAATAAAAGCAGCATGGTAATTTGTCTCAAAAAGGATACAGAGAAAGTGAAGAAGAGAACGAGCAATTTGCTGTTCAGTGCCTTTTCAAGGCTAACAGGCTGGGGCTTACACTGGGAAGTCAAATCCCCAGGCAGTTCCTGCACACCACATAATATCAAAAGGAGTGACCACCAAATGAAGTTTGCTGGATGGTAAGCTTGTGGCAGGGCTAGTGTGGCAGGACTGCTGATAGTGGAGCTTCAGAGCTCTTCAGTATGGTCAGTCAAGTTGTAGGAGCATCTCAGGGACATGTCTTTGGGCACATGGAAAACCCATCTTCTGCAAAGTGCAGTGGGTGGTTTGGGTGATGCTGAAGGTCTTTATTTTCTTGAATGCTCAGAAGGAGCAGGGTGAGCCTCGAGCACTGGGGGTGAGCTTTTTTTTTCCATGGCTCCTTCCAAGTGTGTGCTTCTGGAGCATGCAGAATAATGTCTGTGGGCTTGCTGTGTCTCTTCTCAGTTTGCTTCTTCTTGGTTTGCTTCTTCTCGCTTTCCTTTGGCTGCTCGCTTCCCCAGCGGCGTGATGGATTTTGGACCAGGATTGCCTTCTGCTCCTTTTCCCACCTGTTACCTTCCTCAGCGCTCTGTTACTTCCCCAAAATGAGAGCGAAGGGAGAATAAGCACCCGGCAGGTGCTGAGCCCTGCTCTGAGGTGGTGATGGGGTGCTGGAGGGGAGCGTGCTGGCCTTGAGATGTGGGGCAGGCTCACTGCTTGCAGAGCTGCTGCGGGGAGCCTGGATCCCGCTGGTCACTTTTCTTGCATGGGTGTGCTATTTGCTAGCATCACCCTTGCCCTGCATTTTCCGGGTGTTTCTCTGTGCAATAACATATGTCATATTAAAAATAAAATAAAATAAGATAAAATAAAATAAAAAAAAATAAAATGGCACTAGCAGGAGCTCTGAGGCTTCTGGGTTGGGTTGGGTCACAGGCTATGCCTGGCCAGCATGGGAAGGAGAAACTCCCCCTGTAGAGCTGCAGCGACCGAGACTTGTGGCAAACAGCTCTGCTTGCGTGCGGTCGGCCAGGGCGCCTTGGGGCAGCACCGGCTCCGGGTCTGCGCTGAACCTTGCTCTGCCTAATGCACCGTCACGGCTGTGAGTCCTGCTCCCGGGGCTCACGTGGGAACCTTGCTTGGGAACGTCTCTGGGGGACGGGGTCGTGACGCCCTGGCACACCACCGTGCTTGTATTAATGAGTCCATGGGGGTAGTCCTGGTGGCTGTGTCTACTGAAGTCTCTGGCCGCACGCAGCCCTTTTGCCCGGCTCTTGCAAGTGTTAGGGGTTGTCCTTGGGTCCTCTAACCTGTGCGTTTTGGCTCCTCTCTGGTGCTCCCTGTGTTTTGGCTCCCTCCTTCTGTGGATTTGCACCCCTAAATCATTATTCTCAGCATATTTTAGGAGGGCTCCCGCTGGCATGTGTTCTCTTCTTCTCTGCTTGGGCTTGAAAAGCCACGTGGAAGAGCCTGCTCATCCCTGGTCCAGGGGAGACCCCATGTCTGCATCTGTCCTTCTACCCACCCATGTCTAATGGGCAGAGGGATGTGTCGGAGGAGAGGAGCTGGGTGCAAGCGAGTCCCTGGGTTTCCCTCTCACATCACCCTCCGCCTGCACTGCGGATGAAGAAGAACCATTACGGTTTCGCTGCCGGCCAGCCCCGGGCCGATGGCAGCGGTGGTGGTGGGGCACGTGAGCCTGAGGAAGCGCCCATCCTTGGAGCCACCACGGCTGAGGAGCCCTCAAGCTCTTCAGGGGAAACTGGTGGTTAAAGCAGCATTTTGTGCTTCAATACAGGTGAAAGAGGGGGTCTCGTGTTAACCAATAAAAGGTTCACTTCGGGAGTGTGGAGGTGGAAGAGGCTGACTCTGGTCTAAGCTGCATGTTTCACAGCCCCCATCGTCAGTGGGTACCGGGTAGGTTTCCCCTGATCCAGGCAGGAAAGCTGCTCATCTAGGGGCAGCATCCATCCTGCTTCACTGCCATCCATCTCACCTCTGCCTGCCTGCTCCAGAAATCGTTCCTGGAGGCTGACCTGGAAGCACAGGAATGGCAGGAGGAGTAGGATGCAGGATCCCAGAGTGGGAGTTGTCTGGTACCTGCGGGGAGATGTTTAATGTTGTTCTTCCCTCGATGCATTTGTCCCAGGGCCGTTGGTGCCGCAGGGCGTGCTGAGCAGGTGGATACCAAACACCATTTTTACCCAAGTGGATTATCCATCCTCTGCTCGGTTCTCCCGTGAAACCGTCTGTCAGGGGGGTTCAGCATCTTGCCTGGGCAGTACCTGCGTGGGGCATCCCCGCTGCAGAGAGCTCTGTGTCATCCTCCCAGGATGGATGCTTGTGCACGCAGGTCTGCTGTGGCTTTGCTTTCACCTGCTCATCTCCTGGCATGCTTGCTCGGGGCAAGGCATCGGTGTGCCAAAAGCAGGGGGCCTCTGCTGGCAACCACGGAACGGTGGTGGACCAGGCACTGTTCTCCAGCCCAGCTCTCTCTCACCATTGCCGTCCCCAATTTTCCACTTGCCTCCCTCCAGCTCCGCGGCTGGGGGCTGCCGGTGACTGTCCCCACAGTGAAGCCTTGCCCCGGCACCTTCCTCCACTCTTCCACCCTGCTTTTCACTCCCTCTCTGGCTGCTTGGTTGCTCTAATCAACTTTGGCTTCTCTCCCAGGAACAGCCTCTCAACGCACACAAACCAGGAAGGCTAAAATAACACTTTAAAATTGTTAAATAAATAGTGATTGGGCTCTGCTTAAATGGGAAACACGGCTTAATTTGTTAAAGGTTTTTTTGTCCTCCCTCGGACAGGGGATTCGGTCGGGCGTGTGTGTGTGAAGTGTTTCTTGTAGTTCGTAATCTGTGTGTCGTGGCCCCAAGTGGGCAGAGAAGGGTTATGCGACTCCGAGTTACTAAACACTTACAGTAAAAGTGTAGTCATCCTGAACCTCATCCAAAGAACTTTAGTGGTTTTTTTTTAAACTTTTTTTTTTTTTTTACTTTTTTCCCTCTCTCCTGGCAGGATGCTGCTGCGTCACTTGCATTCTTCACGCCGGCCGCCTTGTTGGGAAGGCAGAAATCCTCCGAGCCCAGCGGTAACTCTCACCAGGCTGCCAGCAGCGGTCCAGGCACTTACATCCTGCCCCATTCCCTTTCCAAGAGCTTTGTGCACAGGGCAAGTGCATCCCCTCTCCCCCAGCAAAGGAGCGGCTGCCCATGCAGGCAGAGGTGCCCATCTTCCTGAAACCTGAAAAACCACTCGTTTCTCTCTTGCACCGTTTCAGATCTCGAGCAAAAATCGAATGGCAGTTATTGTCATGAGAGAGTGAGGATGGGAAGCTCTGGATAAGCGTTTGGAAAATACCCAGGGAAAATGGCTGCTGGCAAAGGCTCTGCTGAGGGGGAGTGGGGATTGACTTGGGTACCAAAATGCATGTGTGAGGGTGAGAAATGCATTTCTCGGGAAGGACACGGGGAACTGGCCGCTTCCCAGCGCACACCTCCCTCCTGGGGCTCATCCTGCGAGAGCCTGGAGCGGTGGCACTGGGGCTGGTTGTCTTCTGTGCCTTAACGCTGAACAGGCTGTCCTTGCCAGTTCCTGCTTTTTATTCTTTCTGTCATCTCTCAGAAGATGCTTCCCTGCCCACCTGCCCATCCAGCCAGGTTCGGTGCATGTCTCCCCGCTGCCCATGTGCAGAATACATTAGTGTGTCTTTCCCAGGCAGCTCCAAAGGTATCCCGAGGCTCCGTCTGTTGGAAAGCAAGATGCTCTCCGAGATTGCGCTGGCAATCACCTCTCTTAAGCACTAAAAGGCACTGTGCTACATTAGTTTAGTGAAGGAGGGATACAGAAATTGCTGTCGCAGCTGGGGCAGCAGTGGCTGCTGCCAGCAGCGGGGCTCTGTGCCGGGGAAGGCTGGGCAGGCATGGGAGCGGAGAAGCACCTGCACCCTGCAGAGTTGTGCACTGAGGATCGGGTTCTGCTGCTCTTTGGAAGTAAAAATAAAAGAGTAACAGCAAGTGGGTTTCTTTATAGGTCGTTAATTGCACAGTCAGCTCTCCCCTGGCTTTCAGAGGGACTGTTCCCGATGAGGAGTAGTTTCTGTGCCGGCTCCATGGAGGTGCCAGGGTTCCATAGCGCAGGAGCGAGCTGTGGTCCTGCCGGGTACCAGGGCATCTGCACCGTCTGTGCAGAGACACAGGGATCCAGCTTTTTGGTTTTTCTGGGTCACACCTTCCCCCCTGCCCTCCCTCACCCATGGTGGGGGTGCATGGACCTCACCTGGGCTCACCTTCCTCCATCGCTCCTTGCTGCAGCACCGCGCGTTTGGGCGAGTGATGCAGGAGATGCACTGCTACACCGGGACCTGCTGCTCTTTCAGGCTCCTCTACATTTTTTTTTTTACACGTGGATTATCCCAATCCACTGTTCTGAATAGTATAATCTTGTGTGTGTTTTGGGAGTCAGTTGTTTCTTATTAGCTAGCTGAATGGGGAAAAAATAACCTTTACTCCCTGTAGCGGGAATTGCAGGTGTCAAAATTTTACATTTCCTTCTTCAGATCCCCAAAGCCATTCATGTAAGGATGAGTTGTGGGTCAGAGAGGGGCTTTGCCCTCCTGCCACGCTAGCTGCGAGGGCTGCAAGGGCTGTCTGTCTGAATGCGTGATGAGAACAGGGTAAAAATGCAGTTGTGGCCTGAGTGGGGATACCCAAAATTAACATCAAAAGGAAAGGAAGGAGTTGTCTGAATACAACCTGCAAGCCTTTAATTCTTTGTGGCAGTGATACCCTGAGCCTGGTTATCTTGAGCATCAGTGTCGCTGCAGTGATGGAAGCATCTGAGTCTGTATGGGAAGAGGAAGGTTTGATAGAAGGTGTAATAATCTCTCTTAGATGTTTTAATTTTCCCCTTTTCATCCCAAACTGTAAGTGCAGTGTTTTCTCCACTTTGAACGGGTCTTTTTATGTTGGCCTGCCTTTCTGATTGGGTAGAATCATGTTTCTTCAATATATAAAATTAGTCTGGCAGTCTGGTTTTGTACTTCAGCTTCCCCAAAAGACAAGCAAGCATAAAGCAAGAAGATTTACTGCATACTAAAATGCTCCACTTATTTAAAAAAAAAAAAAATCCTCTGTGAACATCCTGTTTCAACTCTGCAATAAAACTCACCGGTCAGTAAACGGTGGATCTCCTGTTCCCATGGAGAAAGGCAGTTGCAGACTTAAGAGGTTGCTGTGGGAAAGGGGAAAAAAAAAATAATCAAAAAGATCCACTCTTGGTCTTGCAAACAAAGGTTGCCTTGGATCGTGGTCACGTGTTGCAGTTCAGCTGATCTCACTCATGCCAAAAGGGGAAAGATTTCTAGTACTTGCCTGAAGCCCACTGAACTGGTTTAGGGAATTAATTAGAAGAAAATTATTCACCTTTTTTTTTCCTAGCTGGTTTTCTCTTAGGTCCGATTGCCTTGCATTGACTCACCAGGTCAGGGGAGCCAGGGGGAGCTGGGACGGGACTACCTCCTTGATGATATATAGCCATTGTGTGAATTTAACTGTGATTTAAAATTGCACCATCAACAAATGTCTTCTGGCTTTTCCCTGTTGAGGATGAAAGGAGTCTGTGAGGTACTCAAATCTGGGATGCCGCCGAGCTTTGTAAATCATACCCAGTGGCCTAGCTGCATCAAGAATATCCAGGCAGAAGCACCCGAAAGAAAGAACATTCGGGGGTTAATTGCAACCTGCAGGTACATCAAATGAACTGATAAGCTGGTGTTGGTGGAAACCTCCCTGTGCCTGTGTCTGTACTCAGTAAATACTGTTGGCCAGGTCATGCTCTTTGCCTTGGGTACACCCCTCTGTCCGCGCTGCGGGGAGATGTTCAGGAGACCCTCATATGGCTGGACATCATGTGAAATTACGCAAAATCCACTGCTTTGGCTTCACAGAGTTGATATTTAGGTAGGTATGTACATTACATGCATTATACATGGCTTTTTGGGGCAAAGCCAGCATAACAGGTTTAGCTCTCCTCCTGGGCGGTTTTCTCAGGGTTTAGGGCTTACTTCTGATCTTTATAAAGTGTATCAGGTCCCTGGGTTTCAGAGCGTACTTTCTCTGAGGGGTACAGTCTCAGCAGAGCCAGGCATTGAAACGCTTTCCAGGATTTTGTCGCCTTGCCCGTGTTGTGTGCTGGGGCTGGCTGGGTCCGGAGAGCTGCCGGGCTCGCAGTCCCTGGGAATGCCACCGGTCAGCTCAAGCCGGGCTTTGGCCTCTGCGGTCCCCCGTGTATTTTTAATTATTGGGGGAAAAAGTCTAGTACTTCTAAGACCCCCAGACCTGTTCATTTTGAATGAGCTGGTGGTTATTTTCTTTTTTTTTTTTTTTTTTTTTTTTTTTAAACCCGAAACATTATGGACTAGGGCTGCTGAACTAAAAACAAGAAGTGAAAAATCAATTTTTTTTTTTTTTAATTTTACAGTGAAAAAGCATATCTCTCTTTCTTGGGTGAGGCAGAATGAAATACTTGCCACTCCCCAAGTTTCCTGTGCTCCCTTGTGGCATCGCGTGCTTTGTTCGCAGCACCCTGTGCTGGAGATGAAAAGCTTTGGTGCGTGCTCCCTTCGGGGCAATGTGGATTTCTCCTCAAAACCCTCAGTTCTAGCGACCGGTTTTATAAATGCCTAAAAAATGAGGCTTGTACCTTATCTCTTGGGAGATCGTTGATGGATCCCTTTCTCAGAAAGGTATTTTATTCAGTCCTTTAATGCCATGCCACTCCCTTCATTCAGATGCCTGGAGTCTTTTATCGCGTCTCCTCTTACTCATTGCTTAGCCAAGTTGGGCATATTTAGTTCTTTTAATCTTTCCTTGTAACTCAACTGTCTTTAATCATCCTTCTTGATGTCAGAGCGTTTGATGCCCACTTTTACGGAAAACAAGCCCAGGTTTTTTTTTTTGGCGTGCGTGTGAATTGGTTGGGAAAGGTCCCAGGAGAGCAGCCGTAGCTCCACGGCTGGTTGCCCAGGCTCATGCCTGGATTCCTCAAAAGCTCCCTCGAACATCTCGGTGTGGGCGCTGGGGAAGATAATCCGGCTCACCTTGTACGCCGTCGGACTTGGCACCCTCTGGGATTAATTAATGTGTTTTTTTGTTGGGTGTGGGCAGCAACACCCCCCCAACATGTTTCATGGGTTGGGTTTCCAGGAGCAGATTTCTCTGGGCATCTGCAGGAGGGTGCAGGTGCTGATGGTGTTTATGGAAAACAGGCCCAGAAAGGTTACCATAACCTGTGTTTCCTTCCTGTACCCGCCAGCAACAAGAACGAGAGAGAGGTTTAATTTGCTTCTACGATCTCAAAAGCAAAGCCTGGTGATGAGATGTTTTTAGGTGCCTGTGCTGCAGGTCAGGGCAATGTTCTAGGTGCTGCCAGGGATGGTGACCCTTTCTTACTGCAGGTATTAGTGCTGTCTTTCCTGAGTAGTTCATCTATTTTGCACCCAAAAATAGTCATTCACAGCTTCTTAAATCAGTTTGAATGTAAGGATTGCTTCTAGCTGTTACCCACGCTGAGCACTGCATCCTTTCAGGGGAGGGTCTTCAAACTTGGCTATCTGAAGTTGAGTGCCTCCTTCCCTGCATGGAGATGTCCCCAGTTGCCCCCACATACCTCCTGGAAACCTTTTATTTCAGTGGGAGCTGTTTCAGAAAGCCTGCCTCAATCATTTTCTTAAAATAGCCAAGCTGAGGTGCTGCCTCCGAAGGGGTTAAGGCACTGGATCTCCAGGTTTGCTAGGTCTGGGCCATTCCTGTGCAGCTCGGGGTGGCATCCCTGACACCGACTTTGAATTACAGAGCACTTGGCAGGGAGTTAAAGGAGGCCAAAAGCCTGCCTGTCCCTCCCCCACCTCCCGCTCTGTGGGAATGCTTCTCATACTCTCCCAAATTTAGCAGTGCAAATGTGGCTGGGTTAAGTAGGCTGAGTGATGAGGCTATTCTGATGGTAAGAAAGGTCCCCTTACCTCAAGCTCACGCTGCCACAGTGGCTGTGCGATCTGTGGCTATGTGATGTATGGGCTTCCGTGGCCTGAGAGGAAGGAGAGGATGGGGACCTAGATGGTGTGAGAAAACAGACCACCAGCACCACCACCCAGCACGGCGCTGGGGACCTGACCAACAGCCTGACGGCTGGCTGGCTGTCCTGGGCAACCCTCGGGCTGTAATGTGGGGTGCCAGCAAGGCCTGGAGGTCACCGTGGGGAAAAGCCCACATCCTCTCCGTGATGCTGCCGGGATGCTCTGGGTCATGGAGCAGGGGTCTGCTGCTGCCTCCATACCTTTTCCTCGCAGCTCTTGGCCAGCCCTGGGTGAGCACCGCAAGAAAGGCATTTCTTCATCGTCCCAGGCTCCCTGGCACTCCTGGCTGTGTTTTCTCCCATTACTCTTTAGGAGTGTTTGAAGGATTGCTTTAGAGCTGACAGTGAACGTCTCAAGAGGACCTCATCAGGCTCGCCTTGGTGCCCCATTGCTGGGTCACCGTGGGTGTTCATCACAGGACAGGCTGGAGGGTCCATCCCTGATGCCGGTCCATTTGCTACCGCAGAGGAATGTGCTGCTGCCTTGGCCACTCACGGGGGCCTCCTGTCCCCTCCCCAGTTTATATATATATATATATTTTTTTTTAAATAGATAATAAATATTAAATAAATATAAAAAATATTTAAATAGATATGTAAGCTGCCATTTATATATAATTGCTTTCCAGTGCAGCCTTGTTTTGAAGAACTGAGGAAATGAAGCTTTTCGGCTGGAGGGAGGGGACAAGGTTGGGCTTGCTGACTTTTCTTTTGTTGTAATGTCGTGTAGGTCTCCGTTGACTGTGATAACGAGAGAGGAGGAGTGTGTGGAAGGGAGGTCTGATCCTGCCAGGGTTTCCTGGGAAATGAGGTGAGTGGTGACAGCTTTCAGCACTTGTAAGCCTGGAGATAAAAGCCCTCCCGGGCTTCCCTGCACCCTTTGGGTGAGACCTCTTCTGTTGAACCTCCAGACTTCTTTTTTCTTATGGATTTCCCTGTATTTTGCCTCTTCAGGTCTGATGGGAGGATTTTAGACTGCTGATGTGCTTGGGGGGTCTCAGAAGGGCTGGAGACTATCTTGAATATGTTGAGGTCTGTGTATCACACAGACCTTGTCTCTGGCTGTATTTGGGTTTTACAGCAGGGGACTTTGCTCCTCTAGATTCGGAGACCTCTGCTGCAATTACCTGCTACTGAACCAGTCCCCCGCCCAGCCTCCTTTTACAGTTGCTGGAGGGAAATGGTTATTTTTAGGAAGTGCCTGACCCTGGGACCTGCTGTGGGCATCTGCATGGGATGAGTCGTTCCCTACAATACCTGCTTCTCCGCACTGTCAGCGCAGCCGAGATGGCTTGTTTGGATGTAGGGTCTGCAAGGTGTGTGTAATGTCTGCACCCTGAGCAGGACTGGAGTTCAGAGTGCTTGATTGTGTTTTGGGTTGTCCAGACCCACTGCATGAACACTTGGGCCTCTCCTAGGCTTCCCTTAAATTTTCCTCAAGGTTTGGACACAGCTTAAATCTGTGAGCCACTTGTCTGAGCCTGCTCTCAGCGTTTATACACCCTGACTGGCAGCATAAGGACGTTCCTGAAGGATAACGTATGATCGCTGAGGAGGTTTCAGTCCAACTGGGTCATCTCATGCTGGCTGTTGCAGTCCCAATAGGGACCAGCAAGACGACTCCAGCCCCAGGAGCTGCTGCACTGAGACCTGGTGAGGCTGCTGGGGCTGCCCGTGAGCCTCCTGGGAACCAGCCCCGGAGCTGCTCTGGCCTCTGGCTTTTTGAGTATTGCGGCTTGTGGCTTTTCAGCTGCGGGAAGGTTTGGAGTGATGCTTACTCTGTCCCTGTGGCAGCCTGACACCTATAGTGGGAGCATCCGCATCCCGGTAACTCGGCTACAGTGCACCAGCCTGCAGGTGCGGTAACGTGAAGAGCTGAGACCTGCTTGTCAGGGCTCTGTTCAACAGCGTCTCCCTCGAGAGCTTTTGTGCACTTCACTGCACCTCCTGTGCAGGGGAATTCCTCCTCCACTACACCTCCTTTTTTTTTGAGGGACAGGAATGTTGTTTTCTGTGTATGTTTGCTGAGTGCTCAGCCTGTGCTGGCTAGTCCGTATTGTAGCGTGGATAAATATTGAGTTAAAAAGGTTAAAATTTAGATGTACAAGCTGTTGTACCTAAGCAGATGCAACTCCGGAAGATTTTTGGTATGCTTTTGCTTCTGCTGATGCCCTCAGTATACTCTCAGAGGTACAGCCCATTGAGAAAGAGGGATTCATGTTGATGGTCCATTGTCAAGACTGTCACCTTAAATCAAGGAACTAATATAATTTGCTGTAGTACATCACTCTTGTTTAGTTTTAAGTGGGTGAAGAGAATGTGTGTGTGTGTTTTTCTTATATATGGAGTTTCTTCTGCAATTTACTGTTAGCTTTTCTGTGTTACTAGTCATTGGAGTATTTTCACTGCAGCCCTGGAGAGAGGAAATGCTCCCTTTTATAGCGAGAGAAACACTGTCACGGTGAAGTTATGTGGTCACTGCCCTTTTTCTGAGCCCTGGCCGTGTCCAAGTGGGGGACACGTACATCTTCTGCCTTCCGTCTGCCTTGGAGACCAGAAGATGTTGCAGGGACTTATCGTGCCCTTGGGTTTGATGCTTGCTTCTGCTGCTGGTCTCTTTGGTCTCAGGTCATGCTTGGATTCTCTGTCCAGAGAATAAGGATAAACTGAGTCTTTGGAGTTGTGGTGAGAATAATTCTTTAGGGACGGGCGATGCAACAGGAGATCCTAGTGCTGTGTCTAAGCAGGGGTGATGCTTTCTGCAGTATCAGTGCAGTATCCCAGCAAAGAGCCTCATTTTTACTTGGCTGCTGGCCGTCTGGCTGGCTGTTCCATGATGAAGTTCACTCCAGCTGGCTTCCTTTCTCCATCCCTCCTTTTTTGGAAGCATCTTTGTGCTGAGCTGACACCTTGGACATCAGTGAGAGCGTTCAGGGCTCAGAGATGTGGAGCCGCCAAGCCTGTGACCTGATGTGAGGCTCTCTGCTTTCCTTGGGTTTGGTTTGCTGGGATGCTTTGGGATTCTGGGACACGGTAAGCAGGGGAATGTGCTCATCTCCGTCTTGACCAAGATAAAATGAGCAGCCTGCATGAAGTGAGGAGGGTTTTCCAAGTCTCAGTGACACAGCTAAATATTCAGCTAAATATTTGGAAGGGGTGTGAATTGGGGGTGGGTGGAGAAGGAGATTTGTTATCTGCTTCCCGGCAACTAAAAGCAGGTGTTCAGTCAACTGGGAGTTGCCCTAAAGGCAGAGAATAAGATGCAAATGACCTGTAAAACATAAAAGGAACCATCTGAATGCCCCTTTCTGCCACTAACGAAGTTTACCTCCACCCTGGGTAATTTGCATGATGCAAGTTGATCAGCCCTGAGAAAAGGCAGTTGGGTCCAACATGACAAGATAACTCTGTCAAGCCTAAGGGTCTTGTAAAGAGACAAATGGGGCAAAGCCCAGAGGCCAGGCCAGGAGACACAAAACACGACAGGGTGGGCTGTGGCGATGCTGCCCCTGTGGGGAGCTGCGTCCTGGGGCGAGTGGGGTGCTCAGGTGTGGGCAGCATTTTCATCATCAATTAATTGCTAACAGCGTCTAGTTGGCACTTGTGAGGTCCCTGCAACAGAGCTTCCTCCAGGTCTTGCAGTAGTTCAGCTAAACCAACGCCAATCCCCAGTATAGGAGTGTGCATAGCAGCTTAAAACCTTTGATGAATGCAATCTGAGGAGTGTTGGGTGAGCAGAGCTTGCTGAGCTGCTGCCCGTTGAGACTGTTTCAAGTGCAAAACATTAGATCGGTTAGTTTAAACCCACCTGGAAGGGCTTTTAGGCCGTGTTTTGCCTCACGTTTGATGCAGTAGCAGTACATGAATCCAACCAGTTGCTGCAGCTCAAAAGGTAACTGGTTAAGCGGTGACATCCCTTAGCTCGAAGCCACTGTGGATTTAGGACCCTGCTTGGACAGCGTGGCGATGCGGAGCGCGGCGGGGAGCAGCGCTGAGCTGTCGCTCTTCCTCCCCTGCCCCGATTCTGCTGCTGACGAATTTCACACCCAACCTGGGCTTACGCCTAACCAGGGCTTTAAACGCAGTGAAGTTTTTTGCTGTGATTTGGACCTGCACACATGTCCTGTCAGGCGCCGTCAGCTCAGCCCTGGCCACAGACGGCCGTTCTCCCCCATCTCTTGCTGTGCTCTCCTGCGGCGTGACGTGTCCTGCTTCATTTTATTGATGGTTTCACTAATTTTCCCGATGTTAATGAGCACTTTGTCAGGGCTGCCCCTCCCTGCCAAAGCCAAGACTCTGACTCTTTCACCATGAGGGTTAAATGCTTATTTATTTTGTGGGCTGCCCCTCCCCCTTTCTGATTTCACTTGTTATGTGCAGGATGTGATGATAAAAATCCGTTTGAGCTGTCTCCTATTTCAGGCATTTTTACTTCTTTACAGTAGCTTCGTGGGGTGATGAGTGTGTGGATGCCTGGGTGGGGAGGTGGGGAGGAAGCAGCAGGCTGGGCAGCCCCATGCTCTCTGCAGGCTCCATCCTTGCCCGTGTGGGCACCCAGACTTTTGATCAAAGGTTTAGAAGCATTACATCCTCTCAGAGCCATTGCTATAAATCTGGAAAAAATAAATGGTGACATTGTTCAGTCTGGTCTTCCCTCAGCTTGCATTTTCCTCTTCAGGATTCAGCTGCTCCTCGTTAGCGGCTCCCAGCATCGACT
This sequence comes from Harpia harpyja, assembly GCF_026419915.1. Lineage (NCBI taxonomy): Eukaryota > Metazoa > Chordata > Aves > Accipitriformes > Accipitridae > Harpia > Harpia harpyja. The sequence goes on from NC_068944.1 coordinate 68,556,043, forward strand.
GGGCCAGCCGTCGACTTGCCACATTCGGTGGTTACACGTGTCCGTGCCTAGAGAGAGCATGGCATTGGTACAGATTTGTACAATCTCCTTTACAAATCGCATGGTGTGTATGGCCATGTGGGTCTCGTGCGTTCACGGGGGGGATCCAGTAGCAGACTGCATATATTTAGTTGAAACAGGTGTTTTCTGGTCTTTTTTTTTTTAGGTTTTGCATCAGTGGGTTGTTCAGTTCTGCTGCTTCCTATTAAAGTTAACGGTGTCTATGGATGGTTAAATCACACGCATATAAAAAGCTGCTCTCAGAGGTGGTTTGTATGGTCTGTATGTTTTTCTTGAGTGTCTTCTCAACGTCCCCATGCCTTTGCCTTCCTTACCACGCACAGAGCTGCCCTGACCTTGGTGTCTGCCCAGGTTGTGCACTGTGTTTCCTGGGAGGCTGGAGGACGTAACAAAGGGAGTTCAGGGATATCAACCAGACGTGGTGCACGGTGGGGACCTCGGGGGAGCAAAGAGGGGGGGGAAGGCGGGGAGGTCCCGGGGGAGCAGCCAGGTCATTGGTGTCTCCTACAACACAGTAGGACCCAAGGGAGGGCCCCCAAAATGCTGACCGGGAGGGACCGCGGGAGGTCTCTAGTGCCACCAGCACTGGAGGAGGGCAGCCAGCACCTCCAGGGATGGAAACATCCCCACCTCTCCAGGTGACCCCTTTCCACACCGCATCACTTTGCTCATAGGAAAGCTTTCCATGTGTCCTACGTGGCCACAACTTCTGGGTGTTGCCCTTCGTTATATAGTCTGTCTTGGCTGCAGTGGGGTGGATGTTGAAGGGTTTGGGAGGAAGCAGGGAGAGGTCTTCTCTGGGCCACTTGTGGGCAGCAACTGACGGCACTGGTGGGCAGCAAATGCATCTGCAGCATGTCCTGCAGACGTGTCTCCTTTGGGGAGATGTTGTCCTCGTGCAGATCTTTTTCCTTAATAAATTTGACCCTTTTGAAGAAAACCGTGTTAATTTTCTGAATTATGAAGTTGCATATTGAAAACCAATATGAAGCAGAGGGGGCTGAGGTCAAGAAGGATTAATTATTAAAACTGGGGCGTATTCTGCTAACGTCCAGGTGCTCTGGGGGTAATGTTTCTTAACCATAATCCTGAGTCATAACTACCCACTCTATTGCAACTTGCAACCAGACCAATATCGCTTTGGAGAAGGTGGCACGGTGGAGCCAAGAGGCTTGAGGGGTCCATGCTGATGGGACTGGCAGGTGCATGGTGCCAATGCACCTTTATGGAAGGGGGGATTAAAACTCAGAATGGAAAACACACAAACCAAACTGCCAAACAGCTGCATGTGTTGGGTTTGCATTTTTTTTTTCTTTTGTTCAAGTGTGTTTTCCTGAATTTGTCAACTAGATTCCCAAAACAAGAGGACCTGAGAGGTCTTTAACAGCAATAGATGGAGCTCAGCTCTGGAGGAAGGGGTTGCCCTTGTGAGAGGGGGGGTTTATTGCTCCAAGCAGGCATGCTGGGAGCTGTTGGGAATGAGATGGGTGGTGGTTTTCCATCTTGTTGGTCATGACAGGGAGAGCTGATGTTCCCGCAAACTGGCCATGCGTAATGACATGCCAGGAATACCTCCTTACTGGGTTGCATCTTTCCGTGGGAAGGCATCAGATGTACGTTGTGATGGGGATTAACTCATTAGACCTTACCGTATAGATAATGCTTTACAAATGATCTTTTCCTGGGAAGAGTTCCTATCCGGGCATAGTCCCAAAGAGCATAAAGTTGATGGTTCTGGCTATTTTATGTTACTCTCAAATGCCTTCGTATTTTGGATAAACAGCTGAAGCTGCAACCCTTTCCCCATGCTCTTGCCTGTGATGGTGCCGCTGGTGCAGGCAGGGCTGCCGGACAGTTGAGGAGAACCAGGTGGGAATGGGGCAGAATGGGCATTCCTTGTGTCCGACTGCTGGGAAGTTGCATACCACATAGGGTATCCGGGAAGAGATGTTTTGGCAATGGGGGAAAATGGATTGTCTTGCCAAATTGAATTTTCATATTTCTGTAACAGTTGTGCTAAAAAAAAAAAAATCTTGATGCTTCTTGGGATTCATTTTTGTGTGTTTTCTGAGAGCACAAATGAAGGCTTTTAAAGCAGTTTCATTTTCCAAAAGGGGGAAGAGCTCAAGCTTGGGCATGGAGCACCCCGGTCCTGGTGTTGGCACATACTTCCCATGTGACCTCAGACAGGTCACACAGCTGGACCAAAGGTGTCCAGAAGTGTGACTTGGCAGCCAAAATGCTGGCCCGCTTGGAGATGTACCAGCACAACTGTGCCAGTTGGAGCTAGTATTTAGTGGACTTTGCTGCTCTTGAATGGCTGTGGTTAGGAGTCAGGTGAGGTTGTGTGTGAAATCTAAAAAACCTGTTGGGTTTTTTTGCCCCCAATGTAAGCTCCACTTATATTCAGTGGGAAGAGGGGGAACAAATGATGCTTTGGAGCAGCCTGTTCCTCCATGGACCATGGAAAGTTTCCAGACAGTTGGCTTACATTAAATGCCTAACTTCTAGACAGCTGAGGTTAGGGAGAGAGCAGTCCCACCCTTTAATTTCTTGATGTCTCTGTTGCTTGTATGCAAAATGAGTTTAATATTAAGTCCTTGTTTCCCTGAAACAGAGGATAAATATAAAATTTGGAGCTGCTGCCTGGCTACAGCAGCAGATGGGTGATTGCGTTTGGGATAAGGGGCTGATCTTGGCCATGGGCAGCATCTTTGAAACTGCCAGCATACCAGGAGTTAATGAACACTCTTGGGTTTTTCCAGATGAACTGATGCGTTAAGGCTTTGAAAGCAATTTTACTGCTGCACGCCACCACAAACCTTTTTATTTTAGATGTTCCTTTCATGAAGCTTCAAATAGCACCCACGTCGGACTGAAATCAAAATCTCCAGGAGAGATTAGGACAATTTCACTTGAGGTTTCTGTTGTGGTCGCTTGCAGGAGGAAAAAAAGAGGGTAAGATAACCAAGGTCGGCACCTCACTTCAAGCTGCCAGTGGAGCTTCTCCAGGGGAGAGAGGGATTGAGTTACCCTGTGCCTGTAATTCATCCCTCATGCCCACAACCAAATAATCCAGCAAAACGGTGGTGAAAAGGATGGGAAAGTTAGGAAAACTTTTTGCTGTAAGCTGAGCTGGGCAAATGATGCTTAGAGCCGCGTTGGTGTCTCGGGCAGATTTCTCTTCGGAAAGCGCTGGGGAGGGATTTTACCCAAGGTTTTGCAATAAAAGTCCTGAGGTCCTTAAAGTGTGGAGTGGAGCATGCCTCTTCAGATGCACCATGCTTGCCCCTGCCTTGGTGGTAGGTCTTAATTTCTGGGTGCAGTGATTCTGATTATGTTTTGCACTTATTATTGCTCAATATAAGTGTTGCCTTTATTTGAATTTGATTAATTATTGTTTAATATTATAGTAGGCTTTATTACAGATTTCTACTACCTTGTATTTATTACTCTTACCTTTCTAGAGGAGTTGTTAAATACTTCCTAGCTTTGGGATGCTCGTGTGCCCCCTTTGATGCCCTTGGACACATTATCCAATTGTGATAAAAACTCTCCAGCCCATTTTCATTCATTTTCAGTCTTGTTTAGCACTGTAACTTGATTGTTACGAAGTCACTGAGCTAACACCAGTATTACTCTATTCTAATTTATATGCATTTGACATTATTGACAATTTTGCCTTATTTGGGTTAAATCTCAAGAATGGCATCCTGGTATTCCCTGCCAACATTACTTTCTGTCTAGTTAATGTTGGACTAGCCTTCAAGGAATGGGTTTTGAAAAGTTATTTCTGAGGTTCTGCTGATTTTTGCCATGTCAGGGCTGTGTGATTTTAAGACAGTCGCATTTCAGCAGCAGTCTGGCTTAGAGAGCACACTGGTGCACTCCGTGATGCCAGGGAAATAATTTGCTGCAGTGCCCTAACGCATGAAATCCTTGTTTTTCCTGGGATATCTCCCATGGACCTTCTGGCTGATTTTTCTCTCGTGAGATCCGAGTTGATCATCATCTCTTGTGGTATGTAGGGCTCCAAGCCAAGAGTATCCACTATTTTTGAAATGTGATCATTACTGTTCAAAATAGGCTTTTTTTCCATGATCTTGTAAGATTTTGCCACTTCTCTAATAAGCTAATTTTATCCCTGCTTTGGCATCCGTACCCCTTGGTGTTATTTTGGTGTGTACTTTATATATAGCTTGTATATAGCTCTGTGCGTGTACGCGTTACTGTATGTGATTTATATACAGCCTGTCTTGCCTGCGCTGTCACGGGGAAATCATTCTCACTTTTGTGGTGGGATCTCAGGTTGGATGTGCTGGGTCCAACCAGTCCATTGCCAGAACTCTCTGTGACCTGTCCCTGTTCACTTCCCTTCATCCCCAAATAAGACCATTGCTCCACCCGGGCAAGAGAAGACAGGAACCATCCAGCACCATTTCAGTTGCTTGTATGTGAGGGGTGCGTGGTCTTTGTAGCTGCTAGGTGGAAGCCCCCAAATCTCTGAGTTACAGATGCTTGTTGGCTGCGTGTGTGCAAATAGGCATGTGTCCACAAATGTGGTCAAAGCATATATGGGGAAAATGGCTTTTAAAATGGGGATAAAACTGCCCTGAAAGAGGAGGGGAGACGTGCTGGACTGTGACTAGGGTGTCACTGGCATGGATGAAGACTGGAGGCAGCAGCTGGCGCAGAGGTGGAGTGTGTGATGGTGGGTGGAGGAGATCGGTGGGAAGAACTCTGCACTGGATGGCAAACTTGAAAGGAAAATTCTGATTTGGAAGATCATTAAATGGGGCAAGCTGGTTCACCTGTTGCTTCTTACCTTACTTTGCTACTTTGCTTACTTGCTTTCCTAGTGAGCCTGCTAGGGTCATGTGCATGGACTTAATAACTGGGTAGAAGGACTCTGACAGTGCCAACGTGCTTTCGGGGCAGAAAAGGAGCCAAAGTTAACCATAGGGTTAAGTCACGGAGGAAAAGTAGAGCCTTGTGGTCAACTCCAGCCTGAAGGAACCTGTGGAGCGAAATGCCCACTTAATGCGCCCATCTTTTCATCCCGCTTGGAAGAGGACATTCTCATTGCACGGACATTCATGGCCTTTGTTATGGTGGCATCTCTTTAAGGCTTCCGCATCTACCAAGAAAGCAGTCATGATGTTATCTACCAAAGAGATGGAGACCTGGTCTGTTGTGACTTGGTCAGTTTTACGTATTTGCCTAATATAAATCACAGTCCAGCTGATTTGTGATGGGCTTTGTTGTAGGCTAGTAAAGGTTTCCAAGAAGCTCTAGAGTTTCTAGATTGATGACCTGAAAACAGGCACATAAAATGTGTGAGGTGTAGCATGTGGAGGATGGCTTTTCCCTTTGAGATAGTTAGGTTTTTACTAGGAGGAGCATGCGAGGCTGAAATTATTACAGGTAAATGCTCCATGTACCTTGACTGCCAGTTTTGAGGTCGTCAGCTAAGGCAGACGTTATGCCAGAGCAGGATATTGCCACCTCCAACAAGGGTCTTGGTGGGTCTGGTATGACAAGGTAGACTGTAAACTGGATTTCAGTTCGATTTTACATCAGGTTGCTGGGCTGAAGTAAGAGGCAGCTCTTGGTCTAAGTAGCACTGCAGCTTGCCATCCAAAGGGCTGTGGCTGATCGGCACTGGTGGTCCTCCATCCTCTCTGCTGGGGTTGTTGCTGGTGGTGGGATCAAAAATACCATTTTCCTGCAAAGGAGGAGACCTTACAGTGTGATAAGAGGCCACAAAGGTGTTAAAACGTTGAGCCTGAGTTTTGTCACTAACTGTCACCATCAATCAGCAAGAGCTCTGAAGATAGAAAGGTTTTGGCAGTGTGAAGTTACTGAAGGAGGGAAGACACTCAACACGAATAGCTTATTATTCACTCAAGCCATAGGCAGTTTAGGATGGGTTGGTGAGTGTATGGGCATGAGCAAGCCTCCTGAAATCGGTGGGGGTCGTATCAGCCAAGGGGGGATTTTCCCAGGTTGGTCCTTACATTCTCCAAGCGAGGCAGGTTGAATGTCATTGTAGCTGACTCTGCAGGAAGGCTCTCGCTGACACTGTGGCAACAACACTCAAAATTATCTATTATTCCCTTCACAGACGAAGCTAGAAGAAGAAAAATGTCTGTGTCAACCTGGCCTTTGAAATACAAATGAGTAAGACCAACGTCACTTGTAAATGTCATGGTGTGCTTTGTGCACTCGCTTCGTAATGTGGTTGCTTTTCTTTCCTGGATAATGCATTTCCAGGCTTTTGCTTCAAGTGATGCTTCAACAAAAGGGAAAGGAGAAGAGAAGAGAAGAGAAGAGAAGAGAAGAGGAGAAGAGAAGAGAAGAGAAGAGAAGAGAAGAGAAGAGAAGAGAAGAGAAGAGAAGAGAAGAGAAGAGAAGAGAAGAGAAGAGAAGAGAAGAGAAGAGAAGAGAAGAGAAGAGAAGAGAAGAGAAGAGAAGAGGAGTCACCGTGCCACGTGTGGAGTCCTGCAGGGCTGTTTCCCCACTGGGGAGCTGCGCTGACCGTGGGTCAACTTGGAACCATCAGCATGGGCACTGTGCTCCTGTGAAAGCCCAGCTGATGGTGGAAGTACCTGCAGCCTCATTTTCTTATGTTGTCAGATCTGGGGGAACGGTGCGTGAAGGGGCACTGCGCAACTCTTTGGCTTGACAGCCTTGGCTTTTTCTGTATGCTGTAAGTCCCACTTAGGGTCTTTTTGTGTCCATCTATCAGGTAGTGGGTGCTTACTTACTGAAACCCATTCCTCCTGTCATAAATGTGAGTTATCCTGTACTGGACCACCAGCGAGTGGCTGAGCCTGGCCAGCCAGGCAAGCTTGCTGCAAGCCAAAGCGCTGCGCTTGCCGAGTAGCCTTTGGGGTCAGCTCTTTACCGTCTTTTGCATGATGCAGGTTTGGGTTTTGCACTAACCCATGCAGCTTCTTTGTGGACTTCTTCCCTTCAAAACTGAATCATGAGGCATGTAGAGAGCCAAGACTGGAATAGGATACGTTGCTGCTGCAGAGAAGCCGGTTACGGAAACTAATTGTGTTATTTTGGGCTATACCACGAGGGGCTGGCTGGTTTTGATGATGTTTCTGTTCTGTCTGTGATGAACCTGATGGTGACAGTAAAACAAAAAATAACATTAAAAGTGAATAAAAAACCTCAGAATGATATTTTGGATGCCAGAGGATGCTCATCCTCAAAACGTAATTGTTTTAAACTAATTTGATGATTAGTTCAAGACAGCTTTACAGACTCCTGTCTGAGTAATGGACATTTCTGTGGAGTTAATCAGAAAGAACTGCAGTTTCTTTTACCATGAGCAAAAATAGCTCTCAGACTGAGGACAATGTGTAACAGCAATGACTGGATCTGTTGACTTAGCCAGGAATACGCAGCCAGTTAAAAAAAAAAAAAGAAAAAAAAAAAAGAATAATCATCTGGAAATATCTCAAAGGCCTCTGAATCAGTGCTGAAAATCACTCCGGAACTTTGCTTGCAGTTGGTGAATAAAGTTATTCAGAGGAGTAGCGGGAATCTAGGAGTGCAGGAGATGCTCTCTGTGTTCAGGTGGACCAAAGAAATGCTTGTCCTCCTCATCTCTCCCTCTGCCCATCTGCAAGGGCTGAGCATCCCAGGCTGAACTTAACCCCATGCCTTTTTGCTTCAGTCTGAGAGAGAAGGAAAGAAGCCTGTGGGCAAAAAGTAGAGTCCTAGACCAAATTTTTGGCTGATGGTTTTGCTAGATCAGAGCTGTTTTCTAAGAATGGTAGAGCCTAGGAGGGCTCATCCATCCCAGCTTGCTTGGATGCTGCATGGTTGCTGCCAGTGCTGCACAGCGGGTAAATGAAGCGACCCCGCTGGCACAGAAGTGCTTGGGTGCCCCGGTGAAGGGCTTCCCAGGGTATCCCATCAAACCTGCATTATCCAGCATTTGAGGTCTGGGAGATTGACTGTGCTTTCTCCAAATCCATGCCCATCTGATGGCAGGCCAGGGCTGGGAGCTGGGATGCACTTCCCCTTCTCTGCCCTGCTCAAGGGGAGCACCGTGCCCCCCCCGCATCCCAAACCAGGGCTGTCTCTCCAGAGGGTGCATTGGTAATCCAAACTGTGTGGGTTTGACAGGATATTAGGGTACTATACGGTGTGGAAGGGGCAGCCATCGTATGCATCCTTTCTGGCTGGTTAATACGCTAGCTTGCGGTGAATTTTTCCCCCCTCCCTCTGTTTTCAGCATTTTAGTTAAAAACATAAACAGCCTGGTGTTGTGTAACAGGCTGCCGGGGCTGTTGCTCATCCCCACGATGCTCAGCCACGGAGGACACACGCAGGAGCCGATGCTCCAACCCTGTGCCCGGGTGCCTCCCTGTGCATGACTGTGATTTAAAAAAACGTCATGGGAGCCTTCCCAGACCGAAACGGGCTTCACCTTCCCTGGATGAGCTCAGCTTTTTTTACAACACTCCAAGCTCAGCTTTTTTTACAGCATTCCATTTATACGGGTTGATGTCTTTCCGGGAGCCTGGAGTTGGGATAGAGACCTATGGCTGGAGCATCTGCCAGAGCTCCCTGGATGAAGCACCGAGCCTGCTGCTCCCTGGGCAGGAGCCTGCCAGGCAGTTTGCCCATAAACTGCCGGTATTTAGTATGGTAAAACAAGGGTTTAAAAAAAGGTTTAGCGGTGGCAGGGCCGTGCCAGTTTGCTTGGTCGTGTTCATAAAATAAATAGTGTTGTCGTTTGAAGGAAGGTGCTGAAATATTCCCCGTAGCCCCTTGCAAACAGCTGGTGCGATCGGTGAAGATTTACTGTCCCCTCTCTCCATTTCTCTTTCTGTTTCCTGTCCATCTCCGTTGATAATTTTGAGTCTTTCTGCTTCGTGTTTCTTTAACTTTTTGTTAACTTAAAAACTTCCAAGGTGTGCTGTTAACTTTATTGAGTTTAAATGCATTTGCCTTTGGTGTGTTGAGCGGTGCATGCCGGTTGGATCATTGCTGTTATCTCAGGTTTCCCCGTGTCTTCCCGCAGGCTGCTTTTGATTTCAAAGATGTATTTGTTGAAAAAAGGAAGATTTCCACAAAAACGCCCAAAGCGCCTTTGACGCTTTCAAGCATGACTCCTGTTGAGCATCTATCCTGTTATACGTTAGCAGTTAAAAGCTGATTAAAGGAGCAGGAATCCCAATTTCAGCTATTTTTATTGCACATATGTGACTTTGTACGCACGCTACTTTTGCAGCTGGATGTCCAGCAGACTGGTTGGTGATGGTTGCAGGTACTTTTCACTGCCTGTCGTGAGTGCTGCAGCAGCGAATGTCGAAGTGCTGGCCCCTCGGGGAGATCAGCAGCAGTGGCTGGGGGGTTTGGGGAAGCTCTGCAGGGGAAACATGTGCTTCGTCTGGCTGAGCCCTCTCCTTTGGAAACTGGGAATAGGTCCAAATTTAGCACTCGCTGCACCTTTCTTCCCTGTGTGATCTCTTCTCTCTTCTCCTCTTGGATTGCTTTCCATTTCCCAGCCCTGCAGCTGACCTGGTCTGGGTAGAAGCATCACGGGCTTCTGCGCAACACGTTGGCCTTGTGCTACCATGCTGACTTCCCTCGGTGATACCCCAAGGGATAGCAATAGTGATAGATACCCCCTCTCAGCTAGCAATACCCCCTCTCAGCCCAACCCTTCTTCACTGGGTGTGTTGCCCACCCTGCATGGAGACGTCCAGCAGAGTCCTTCAAAGTCCGAGCATCACCTCATCCAGGTGGAACCTCTTTTGGATGTGAATTTGGACATGAAGGTTGGTTGAGGATAGGTCCAAAGTTTTCCCAAATTGTCGTGTTTGGAAAGCATTCCTGCTTTGTGGAAGCTGCAGGGAGTCACAGCTTGAAGGCTGCTGCTGTGGGCAAGGTCAACAAGTATTGAGCGGGTGGTGTGGTGGGCTGCTAGTGCCGCCGGCGGAGGCTCCCCGACCGAGGTGTCACCCCGATGGTGGCTGGGGCGAGTCACCTCCAGCACCTTCTCCCTTACACGTGGGGTCTTGGTGGCTCTTCGTGTGCTGCCGTGTGAAATGCTCAGGGCCATGCTGGTGAGAGGGTCTCCAGAGATGCCCCACATGCATTGTTGGATTCAGAGAGGAGTGGTGCTTTTTCAGGTGGATGAAGCAGTAAACAGGCCAACTGTGACCTCACTGAAATAATTTCTGAAGAAAATTCTATTAAAAAAAAGAAAAGAAAAAGAAAAATCAAACGTTGAAGTGTTTTTGAGATCTTGCAGCTGCTCCTGCCTGGGGATGAGCCTCCGTCAGTTTGCAGCGCCTGCAGGAAAGGGAGCTGGGAAGAGGAGGAGTTCGGATGGGTTCAAGTCCAGAGAAGGTCACTGGGACAGAAGAGCTATCCTTGGGAAAGGTGGGTGTAAAGCCATTTGGTGAAAGAGCAAGAGGAGGGCGTGGATTAGGTGGGCACGTTGTTTCACAAAATGGTTTGTTTCTTAGATTGCAGATGCTTTGTACTATTAGCATCCAAATGGCTCCAGCTGGTCTTTGGAGTCAGCGTCTGTTGAACAGCAAACAGCAAAGGATGTGTGGGGAATACAGCATTTATTTTATTTTTTGGTTGCTGAATATATTTCTCCTCAAAGTTGAGTTAGGAGCGAGACTGTACATGGCTTATTTTGGGAGCACTGTTTGAAACGTAAAGCATTTATCATTTTTGCTGGCTTTTTTCCTTTTTTCTCTGTTCTTTCTTAATACTCAAACTTGTTTTTTGCAGAAAACAATAAAAAGCAACAAAACTGTAACCTAATTTCTTTTACACCCGCCGTTCCCCAGTGCTCCGGATTGTAAACCAACAGCATCAGCTACCATCTTGTCTCATTCCTCTTCCGTGTGAAACTGCTCTTGGGCAGCAAAACTGGGTGCTGTGCTGTTTTCTGTTCCCCTGCCCTTCTCAGGCGCTGGTTTCACAACGGTTACAACCCGTTGCTGGCACCGCAGGGTGAGCCAGCAGCATGGCTTTGATCCAGATCAGCCCTGGGCATTCAATTGCCTCCGTGAGATCGGGCTGAACTCGCCACGTGAAGGTTATGTTGGCTTGCCGTGTTTGGGCCAGCTTCACGCCAGCCGTGGGAGGACATACAATACCAGATTGTGTGCAAAATCAGTGGGGCACATGGGTGATGCCTGACGTGGCTTTACCTGGCACCATTTTTGAGCAGACCTGGAGGGGCTGAGCATCACCACATCGTGCCACCTCGCAGAGGTCCTGCGGTGGCAGCAGGGGCTGGAGAGCCCATGCCAGCATCCTGCTGAACTGCAGCCTCAGGTCTTGTGTCAGCAACAGATGATGTTATTATACACAAATTACACGGTATTTCTTTTTTTTTTTTAAAGTGACTGAGTGGATTTTACTGTGTCATTTACCGAGGTATTTTCATCCTAGCTCAGATCGTTAATCCAATGAATCTTGGCTGCATGCTGCCTGATTTGCCCTTGTGGTACTCACTTTATCTGCTTTCCCCTGTCTCTGTAACATCCCCATGCTGCAGTGAGGCTCCTTCATACCCTCCCCATACATCCCTGTGTTTTAATTCTTGCTGCTCTTACACCTCTTTATAGGATTCTACCATCCTCGCTCTATTTCCTGATGGTTTGGAAACTTAATTGCTTTTTTTTTAACTGCTTGGTTTTCTGCAAGCTTCTTGTTCTGCAATGTTTCCTTCTGTGTTTGAAGCATCCTCTGCATAATCATAATATTTTGGGAGTGAAGCCAAAATAAAGAGGACCACCAAAACTTGCCTAAAAGAATGAGAGATCTGGTGATCTTCTCCACCAGAAATCTTCCAGAGTCTGCAATGTCTGAATTCACGTGGTCCATGGGACAAAGGTCTTCAGGGAGCAGGAGCTGCACATGGGACACAGCGGGGACATGCTGGACCTTGAGGTCCTGTGTGCTGCAGGTTGGTGTATCCAGGTTTGCTTCCTGCGCTGTGCTGGTGCTCTCCCAGAGTGACTCGTCCTCCCTCCGCCACCCAGGGCCACCGCCGTCCCGTGGGCAGGAGAAGCCGGCACAGCCCCTGCCGCCTCTCCTCCTGTTGGGCACCTGCCAGGCACCTTGCCGTTTGCTTCCAGCCCCTCTGTCCTTCCCCTTAATTTGGGCTCCTTACCTGCACTGCTATGGCACAGAGCTGCGTGCCAGCCCCTGCCCTGACTCAGCCCTGCTGAAACATCCCTGCTCCCTCGCCCGGGGCTGCGAGTTTCTGGGTGCTTGTTCGGGGCCGTTTCCGATGCCCGGTGAAGTCTTTCCACTGAACTCATCACTTCTGACGTGGTACTTGCATCCCCACACCCCACAACCCGACACGGAGCATGGTCTGCCCGCACCATCGCTGGTACTGTCTGTGCCCTACAGCTGCAGCCACTGCATTGTCCCTTTGAGCCTAGCCATGCAAGGGACACATGGTCCAGCTTGACTGGCGGTGGGATGCACGGCACCCTCATGCCAGCTTTACAGGCGACAGCTGGTGTGGAATAAAGCCTGATCATACAGAGTTGTCTTTTTTGTGCAAATGTGTGTTACCGCTGATAGACAAGTTGTGATGAATTTTGTTCAAGTTAAAGTGACCTTAATGAAATTATATACATTTAAAAAAATCAAATAAGATCATCAGTTGGAGAAGATGGCTCATGGAGCTGGGTCGTGGCCATGCTGCTCACGGGCAGGAGCACTGGTGCTGGGAGGCAAAGCATGGCCCAGAGGGCAGCATCCCTAATTTGGATCGACGGAGCGGCGGCAGAGCCACACCTCAAATCTGTCGGAGCCCTTTCTGGCAAACCACTTCAAAAAGGGTGTTTCAGTGTGGTTTAATGAACAGAACAGAAAGCCCAGCGTGGGGCACGCACAGGTTGCAAGGCAGGAGTAACCAGCTGCAGGCATCTGTAGGAGTGTTCAGAGCTCCACGCTCCCATACCCACTACTATGACGTGAAGGGCACCAGGAGTGACAGCAACTTTCCTGTCTGCTCACTTGCTTTTCTTTCCCACTTGAGTGTTTTGTGCAAGTTTCAAAGCATCATGTGCATATTCTGTTTCTCTTCTCTGGACTAAGCAGTTGTCTTCTCCTTTTTCTTAGCTGGTTTCTTCAAGCAGAGGGAGGGAGTGGCGAAGTATTTTTTTAGAGATAAAATAAATGTGTTTGTCTGGTCAGGGAATCTGGGGATGGATGATACCTGAGAATAGTTTTTGCTGTTTGTTTGAAGCAGCTTGGAATTCTTAAGGAAAATCAGAGGTATCTCCCTTAGGATGAGCTACTTGCAAGTGTCCTGCCAACCAGGCTGAGAAACCCCAAGCAAAACCAAAACAGAACCCAGCACTGTTCTCTTCAGCTGCCAAATCTGCGTCTGATTTGGGGTTTTAATTATAGGCAGTTTCCCAAAACCAAAATGAGCCTTTTATATATTATTGCCTTCCCTTCCTCTTCCTTCTTGTCCACCTCTCCCTTTTGCTGCTCGCTGGCTGTGTGATGGGCTGTCACCATTCCTGCCACCGAAGAGGAGGGTACTGCTGGCTTCTCCAGCCCTCCTCAGCCCTTGTGCTGGCTCTGGCACTGATCCATCCACAGCTCGCTGTGCTGTTAGAAAGTGAGCTTGTGTCCATGCTGGTCGGTGAGCTGCATCAGCTTCTGGAGGGGTTTGGTGAGCACCAGGGCCAGCCGTGGCTCTGGGGAAGAGGGGAAAGGGTACCTGGTTTTTGGCAGTGATGAGGTGTTAGACTCTGAACGGTGAGTTTCAGACCAGTCCCCCTCACCCTTTGAAGTTACGTCCACATGATTTGTAAGATGAAAAAGTTTTGTGGTTTTTTTTTTTTCCTCTCTGTAAAGGTCAACTGCTGCAAGAGTCCTGAAAGTACCTAGGTGTAGAAGGTCATTGACTTTTTCCCTCCAAACTATCTTGAAACTAATTGAAGCCCTCCGCAGATAAACACAGCATAGGGTATAATTTTATTTCAACAGAAGGGAAAAGTCTAGTACACCATCGGCTCTTTTTATTTCAGTATATGGTTGTCTTGTCACCCACGTACATCTAGAAATACGCTTTCTTCTCATGTGTTTACTGAGGCATTCAAGCTAAACGTGATTAAGCCTGGTGGCTGCTTGGATGGTTCATTGGGCACTTCCAGGTGCTATCTGTACACAAGGATGTTGGTGATGCAGCATATGGCTCTTTTCCCACCTTTAAGGGACACATGTTATTGCAGGTATCTTTTGATGATCACTCAGGATCTTAAAGCCATTCTTTGTACATTCACATTTATCTTTGTATTGGCTAAATTTCAACTCACTTTCTTCCCTGTGAACAATTTCCTCTTTGTTGAATAAGCTATTCCTCACAAACCATAGCAATGAGGTCACTGCTGTTCTGGGGGGGGTTTAGCAGCTGTTTCCACCCAAGGGTAGATTTCCCTTCGTTATGCACCTTCTAACTGGCTCTCTGAACCTTTCTCACCTTCTGGGTTCCTAAATTTTTTTTTTTTGATGGAGGTATGGGATCCTTTCAAGGAAATTTAAGTCTTCTGACAATAGAGTTGTGTTACTTGTATTATTTTCCACAGACCCATACAATGTGGTACATGGTTTCCCAAGGACCAAATGACTTGAAAGCCACCCTTCGAACAGGACAGAGTACTACACTTAAATCTGTTCTCTCTAATAGTTAATAGTTATGGTTATTAGGGATTTTCTGGCTCGTTCATGATTTATAACCCTTCCATTCTCATGTAACTGTTGTGGAGGACAAAATCAAAGGTCTGGTTGGTGTTTGCCCAGGGCACCCACTTTGGGCATATGAGGTTGGGCAGAGTGCTGTACTAATGTGGCTCCGTGGCTTTTGTCTTAAGCTGGATTGAGTCCCAGTCGGCCTTGGGCACAAGCGGAGCAAGCCCAGGTCTGTCTGCACACGTCTAGGTAGACACATCCCACTTGAATCATGTGAAATCCCTGCTCATCGGAGCCTTAGAGGGACCTTCTCACCTTTGGCTGTACCTGTGAACTGTGTAGCACTGGATGTACAAAATAAACAAAGTGAGCCTGAAAATGCCTGTAATGTGAAATTGTTACGTTAATAAAAACAAAGGGAGTTGTGTTCAACCAAGCAGAATCTTGCTGTTTCGCAGTGAACGGTGTTTTCAGCCTTGCACTCCTTGGAGAAACCCTGATCAAAAGTGGTGGTAGCTGACCTACAGGACAGGTGATTGCAAGGTGATAGGCGCAAGCTCTTGCCCAAGAAACATTTTTGTGTGCATATGTGCAAAATGTCTTGTGTGAGCCATAGGAAATGCTTCCCACCGGGCAAGGCAGAGCGTGCCTCCTGCAGTGCAGATGCCGCAGAGTCCCTCCGCATGGCGCAAATCAATCCTGAATCTGCAGAGATGTGGCTCAGCCCCAGCGAGAAGCACTAAAAGAGACAGGAGAGCTCTCACGTTATGTCTAAGGTCTCTAAGGCCAGTGGTTTATGCCTGGCTTCTCTCATTACAGTGTCAGTTCAGGCCAAGTTCAACTAAAGGATGAGTGAGAAAGGGGGGGAAAAAACCCAACCCTGCTGTGTGTGCATCTCCTTTTTGTGCTGCAATGCACAGGTCTCATGTGGCTATTAGATTTTCATCAGTCAGCGAGCCGGCGGCGCCGTGCTGCACGGGGCTGCTGGCACCGGTGGAGGAGCGGGGCAGGCTCAGCCCTGCCCGCGGCATGGCCAGCCCTGGAGCCTGGTGGAAGAACTTGTCTTGCAAGCCTCTTCTGGACAGCAGAGAGAAAGTCACCTCTGCGTGGAGTTGCTTTTTTTTTTTTTTTCAGTGTCTTTCAATCTGCTAGTAGCATCCACAGAGCCGTGCAAAGCTGTGACTCTGTGCCAGAGCTGCCCGGGGCGTGAGCTGTGATACTCAAAGGTTGTGTTCGTGGCTGGTTGGGTATCTCCTTGATTTAATAGCAGAGATGCCAGTGCACATGTGGGGGCCAGAGCTATGGGCAGAGTTTGGACCAGAGCACTCTGAGGTCTTGCTCGGGGCTGCCCCTGCTCCTGGGGCTGAACAGCAGTAGGGGCTGCTTGGTGGTGGTCACCTTTGGATGACAAAAGTGGAGGGATGGCAAGGATACACAGATGTGGACCAGTTTGGTCCCCAGGAGCACAGTGACACTGATGAGGACAGGCTGAGAGAGTTGGGGATGTTTAGCCTGGAGAAGAAGAGGCTCCAGGGGGAGCTTATTGTGGCCTTTCAGTACTTAAAGGGGGCTTATAAGAAAGATGGGGACAGACTTTTTAGTAGGGCCTGTTGCTATAGGACATGGGGTAATGGTTTTAAACTAAAAGAGGGAAGATTCAGACTAGATATAAGGAAGAAATTTTTTACGAAGATGGTGGTGAAACACTGGAAGAGGTTGCCCAGAGAGGTGGCAGATGCCCCATTCCTGGAACATTCAAGGTCAGGTTGGATGGGGCTCTGAGTAACCTGATCTAGTTGAAGTTGATGTCCCTGCTTATTGCAGGGGGGTTGGACTAGATGACCTTCAAAGGTCCCTTCCAACCCAGCCTATTCTATGATTCTATGATTTCCAGTCTAGTAGAGAGAAGGTCACTGAAGTGCAGTTATGGTCAAGCAGTCATGGTTGAGTAGTCAGCATGGAGCTTGTGCTTGCAAGCAAGGGTAACAATGTGTTTTTTGACACCAGTGGTGTGTCGAGAGATGATAGTAGTAACTAGAGGGAACGCTTTGTGCCGTGATTTGTTTGGGAACAAATAGGATGTTGTCGTAACTAGATGCAACAACGGGGCACCTGGATCTCGGTGCACTGTGAAATGTCCTCGGGTAACTTGTGGCTCCTGGCAACATTATGCGAGTGGACTTACTGGCCATGTTCCCTACTGTAAACCTGGGGATCATACCTAGTGCAAGCAGCCTTGCAAGCAGACTTGATGAGTGTTTAAACGTGTTATTTACACCACTGTGACACTAGGAGCACTAACCGTCCCCCAGAGCCTATCGGTCTTTGTACAAATGTTGAATCAAAGGCTGTCCATCCCCCAAGGAGCTTACAGTCTGGTCAATGACAGAAGGTTGTGGTTGGATACGTGTAGATGAGGGAGTAAAATAAAAATGCCAGGACACTACTAATCATCTTGACAGATGTGTCTCAGAATGCCAGCAGCCTCAGAAGTTACTGAGTTTTGTTGTAAATGTAACAGCAAAGAAGAGTTTTGATGAAGTCGATGAGGTTGTTTGGCAGACATTAGGGAGGAATTCCTACCAGACAAGATAGGGGCAGGAAGGCAGAAAATACCATTCAATATCAAAGATGTTTTCTGCTGACTGGTCCAGGAGACCAGCTTCCCAACTAGAAGTCAACATTGTAAGAGTCAACAGCAGATAGTGGGTACTGTAGGGCATAGGATAAGCCTTGAAAGTTAGAGAGCTCTTGTGTGATGAGATAGGGAAAGGGGGCAGCCTTGGGAAGGTGAAGTGGGATAGAAAACATGACCTATGTGGTGGCATACTCTTTGGTCAGGAGAAGTTAGGTTTCTCAGGGAGGGGTAGTTGTGTTGTCTGTGATGTGGGAAAGTAAGAGTTTTGATGACAACGGCAGATTTGGATGCTGGATGAAAGAGTGTCCAAGAGATGTCCTGAGACTTAATTTGAACATAAAGAGACCAGTCTGGAGTAGCGACCAGAGTCTGTGCAGGGGAGGGCTGGATGTGCGTCTCTGGTTGAGATGAAGGGGAGGTAGAGAAGGATGGGACCGTGGCGGGAGCCACAGGGCCCGTGGGGAGGGAAGCCTGAAGTTGAATTGGAGGAGGATGAAGAGGTAGGAAGGGACAGATGAAAGATGCTACTGTCAGAGGCAGGTTTGAGAAGCCAAGGCCAAGCAGAGGGACATGTGGATTCTGACCTTTGGCTAAGGAGCCACTAAATTTTTCAGTAAAATCATAAATAAATAATATTATTGCTTCCAGACCCAGACAGGATCCTCTGCAGATAAACTGGTGCAGATAGTGGAAAGCTTTGGGTGTAACATCATCCCGGGGTGCATCAAACACTGTATAACCAGCTGGTCAAAAGAGGTGATTATCCCACTGTATTCAGCATTGGTACGGCCTCACCTTTGAATACTGTGCAGTTCTGGGCACCACAATTTAAGAAGGATGTTAAAGTCCTTGAATGAGTCCAGAGGAGGGCAACAAAGCTGGTGGTAGGGCTGGAAGGCATGTCCTGTGAGGAGTGGCTAAGGACCCTGGGTTTGTCTAGTTTGGAGAAAGGAGGCTGAGGGGTGACCTCATTGCTCTCTACAGCTTCCTGAGGAGGGGAAGGGCAGAGGGAGGTGCTGACCTCTTCTCCCTGGCATCCAGTGCTAGGACGCGTGGGAATGGTTCAAAGCTGTGCCAGGGGAGGTTTAGACTGGACATCAGGAAGCATTTCTTTACTGAGGGGGTGGTCAAACACTGGAACAGGCTTCCTAGAGAGGTGGTCGATGCCCCAAGCCTGTCAGTGTTTAAGAGGCATTTGGACAGTGCCCTTAATAACATGCTTTAGCTTTTGGTCAGCCCTGAAGTGGTCAGGCAGTTGGACTAGATGATCTTTGTAGGTCCCTTCCAACTGAAATATTCTATTCTATTCTACTCTATTCTATTCTATTCTATTCTATTCTATTCTATTCTATTCTATCCCTATTCCTATTCCTATTCCTATTCCTATTCCTATTCTATCAGAATTGGCTTTGTGTGTGTGCTTTGGTCAGGGACCCGTGCTGCACCCCTTCCCAGTAAGGTGTCTGCCTGGCTCTGCGTGCTTTCTATCCCATCTCCGCACACTCGTGGTGGCGATGCTATTCCCATAAAACAGGCATGTGCTGACGTCTCCGCCTGGTTACACAAGCTGATTCTGGAAAACCTCAGCTCCTAGATTACAAACATAGCAGGGCTCTGTCTGCAAAGGTGTAAGGTTACAAAACACACACTCGCACGCTCACACGGCTTAACCAAAACCACCTCATTTTTAGCAGTTTGTGAGGGTTTATTCATTACACTGTGGCAGAGGAATGCAGGAATGCGAGCAGCGTTAAACCTATTCATTTGGCGGGGAGGCATCTCCTCTCCCCTGCTCCAGCCTGCTTGGCTTTAATGATAATTGCACCTCTTGAGCTGTTGAGTTGGCTTGCCGCCATGCCGGCCCTCCCCGCGCAGATGTGTGTGGCACAGCGCTGGGAAGGAAGGCCGGAGCCGGGAAAGAGCTTAGGTTGGCGCTTTGGAGCAGGGCTGTCCTTCCCACCCGGCTGCGCCCCACATCCCGCCCCGCATCCCGCCCTACTCGTACCTCTTCCCAGGCTCCTCTGCCGTGGGCAGCTGCCTGCTTCCAAAACGGCTTTTGTGCTCCTCCCGGTACTAGTTCTGTCAGGGAGGGAAAACCTGCTGGCGCCGCCTCCCCGGCAAGCCCTCAGCCCTGCAAATGGCCCCATCTGAGGTCTGAATGGCTCCTACCTCCTTCCCAAAGAGCCTGGCCTGCAAGTCCTGGGCCACCCTGCCTGTATAGCACTGTCCCAGTGCCAGCATGGGCAGCGAGACTCGTGGATGCTCTTTTGCTCTTGAGTCCAGGCAGGGAGGAGGGGGACAGTCACTCCCTAACTCTTGTGTATCCTGCTGGGGAATTTATTTTGTCTTTTTTATTATTATTTCTTTAGTGCCTCTGATTAACCATCCCCAGATGCATCTAACAATACCCTGGCATTTAAAAATTAACTACTGATTTTAAAAGCCTTGTCGCTTTAAAAATGGGAAATAAAAAAAAAAAAGGCAGCAGTAATTTTTGTTGGCTTGTTAAGAATTTGAAAGATGCAATAAAATCGGATTTTAGGTTTATTCGCGCTGCCTGTTCCCAGAGGAGGAATGCAGTGCTCTGCACGACCCGCCTGCTTGCGGCAGCTGCTGCCATCGCCGTTCACTGCTGGAGTTTCATATAAAGGGCCTGGGAAGTTGGGAGGACCGGTAACGCTGAATCCGTAATGCAAAGACTAGTATTTGTTAGCGGGGGATGCACTGGACAAGCGGCTGGAGAGTTTGCTGGCAGAAGTGAGTGGCACGGGTACGATAGCACTGTTGACCTAATAGAAGCTGGTACAGTTGAATTTGAGCCGCAGAGACACACAGAAGGTTTTATTGAAGGTAGCGTTAAAGTCTGTGTTTAAAGGACACTGTTTTGAAGGGTCTATAATGAGAATGGAAGCAGCCTAATTCAGTCAATTAGCTGGGGACCAGCTATTAGCTGGGGACCCCAAGGCTTCTCATGCTACACAGCACTGAAACAGAGTCAGCTTGTGCCTAAAAGACGAGATAAAATTAGTCATGCTTCAACAGCTGGGATGCACTTGGGTAGTCTATCAATTGCACTTGTTTTACTGTGAAATTTTAGTTAAACCCTCTTTCCTGGCAGAACTGCGTGATGGAGAGTTGAGCAGTAAAGACATTTGCGTAGCAGCCCTATGTTTAGGATGCTCAGGTACAGTGCTCCCATACCCAACTTCTGGATTTTAGGCCAAGCCACTAAGCTGCTCTGTGCCCGTGGTCCATAGCTGTACAGCAAGACTAGGGCAGAGGTGGTCTTCCATGCTCTGTATCAGGCTCATTTTTGGTCATGGGTATCACTGGTAGATAGTTCCTGTCCAGTTTCCTCTTGGTCAAGTTGGTGGACTTCTCTGGAGGTGTGACCTTTGGACACATCATCCTCAGTCACTGTGATGATAGTCCTTTAATTGTTCATTTGTATGGTAGTTTAAGAGGTTACGAGAAGGCCAAATGAATTAATATGAGGAAGGTGAGGGGATGGGATGGACAAGATGGGGTCACTAGAGTAAGTGAAGGAATTAAAGAAGAGCAAATAACTCTGTGGCAAGGTGAGAGACTTTTCTGGCTGCTCTCTCCACCTGGCACATTCACTGCCCTGGACTGAGAAGAAGCAGTTGCTTGACAGCACACTGGAGAATACATATGGCAGATAGAAATACTTTGCTTCATCTTATATCTTGGTGCTTCTCCAGTCAGGGTGGACCTGCTGACCATGGGGTGTTCTCCATGGCCACCTGTACCAGTGGCTCAAACAGTCAAGCTCCATCACAGCCGCAGCCCCTGGCTTTGTGTCTGCTGCTTCTGGAAGGATCCAGCTTTGCAACCTTTGGGCAACTCTAAGGTCCTGTTTGCTTTGATAGGGACTCTGTACGGTGAGGTCCACTCCGCACCACTTATCTCTGTTTCTCTGAAATGCCCTCTCCTGGACATAGTTGTTTTACCCGGACCTTGGACACAGAGGGTTTGGGACTAGGCAGTAGTAACAGAACAGAAATCCTCAGTGCTTTTTGGGGTTTTTTGCTTGCAAACACCTGCAGGCATCAATCTTATTTCATGGATGGGGAAACTGAGGAATGCCTGCCACCTCCTCTGACAGCCCTTGCTCTCTTTAGAAATTCAGCATTCCTAAGCTTTAAAAACAGCTCATATTTGTTGCGGGGGGGTGGGGGGGAAGAAGAAAAGAAACAAGTGATGTATTTCACACTATCCTCTTAGCAGGGACAGTGGCCACTGCTTTCCACCCCATGTGACAGTGGGACACGACCCACCCTGGGAAATACGGTGGTGCCGTGTAACCGCCCCAGCTCGCCTGCTGGTAACTCGTGCCCTGCGGCAAGGCAGCGTGGTGGGATGGGTAGACTTGCGCTAAACCAGTCCTGCCTTCTCCTCTCCCAGCAGGTTGTTGGGCAATGTTGGATGGGTTGCACAACCTTTCCGAATTGCAGTTTCTTCATCGGGATGACGATGCTAACAGTGCTTAAGTAGTCTTTTAAGTGCTTTGAGATCTATGGAAGTGAATTAAAAGAGATACGAGAGAGGGGCTGGGGGAAGGGAAGGGATGCAAGTGTCAGGAATTTAATTGGGAAGGATTTTTCATCGTAGCACCTTTGTATTTTTTCTGTTCCCATTGTTACTGTTGGCTTTCTAGAGCTAGGTCAAGACTGTGGTTAATGCAAGGCCCTGAACCTTGCTTTTGCTGCAGGATGATGCTTGACATCATTACTGTGCTAACAGCAGCAGCCAGGCTGATAAAAAATATTCATGTCTCCTGGAATGTAGCCTCTTCGGGATGAGAAGAGGTCCTGGCACTGCACTCTGCCCAGATTTAGCTGCAGATAATGGAGTTTTTCCTACCGACATCTTAGGACGATGCACGGTCGTACGGCACGGTCCTTTCATAGCATCTTTGCCACTCCAGCCCTCTTCCATGGGCTTTCTTGTCCGGCGGTGGGTGTTCGGTTGCCATTTCGGGGCTCGGCGTTGCCCAGTCAGGCAGGCACAGCTGGTGACTCTGCACTTGCTCAGCGGTTGTTGCATCCCTCTCCCGGGATCTCCGGCTGAGCTCAGCCCCACGTGTACGCACATGCAGGGGAGCGGGGCGAGCGCCGGCAATCCTTTGTCCTCCTCCCTGGTGCTGGGGCTGGCTGGCCAGCCAGCATCAAAGGAAAATTTCCAACTCGTGTCTCTTTTCTCGGAGGCTGCCTGGCTCCGGTGTTGGCTCTCGGTGGCGTTGAAGCCTGCCTGGGAATGGGCGCGACTCCCGCATAGCTCCTGGGTCGACTCTCATTAGGAAGGGCGTATGCTTCGGAGAGGGTGAGCTGCGCCTCTCGTTTTGTTTTGCCGCGTAGCAGCCGGGCTGCAAAGCCAGGACGCAGAGCTGGGTTTCTTCCCCAGGGCTTGTTCTCACCGGCGCTCGCCCTGGCTGGCAGCCCTGGGTGGCGCGGAGCAGTGATTAATGCCGGCACGGCAGCAATGCCGTGGATGGCCGAGCCCTTTCCTGCGTGCGCTGGGCTGTTCTGCTGGACCCCTGGGTGGGTGCCCCATTGGAGCCGCTCTGCGGTTTGGGGTGGGGGTCTTACCCCTTGCCCCGAGTTCCCCCATGCACTCTGTGGTGGTGAGAGACAGCTCCAGGGCAGAAGTCACGGCCCCCAGTTCTGGTGCTGCTGTCCTCCAGGGTCCTCCCAGAGCTGGTGGCCCCAGGGTAGCTTGAAAACCCAAACTGGGTACTTTGTAGAAAAAGAGGGGTGGCGATGAGTGCCAGAGCCAAGGATTGAGTTGTTCTGACCTCTCCAAACCACGTGGAGAGAGCCAGGCTTCAGAAGCTCCCTGGGGCTGGTTCCCAGCTTGGCAATGCCCAGTGTTACTGGGGTTACTGGGTGAAATGCCACGGTCCTGTCCCCACATCTTCCCACTGACCTGCGTCATCATCACTCATGCTTCAGGTCCATCAGAGTGCAGCAACCGGTGCAAATGGGGTGCTTTTAGGAGGCAGGGTGTGTGTGTTGCTCACTTGTCTCCTTCGAGGAGGAGGAGGAACAGGTTGCCCAGAGAGGTGGTAGATCCCCCATCCCTGGAACCATTCAAGTTCAGGTTGGACGGGGCTCCGAGCAACCTGATCTAGTCGAAGATGTCCCTGCTCATTGCAGGGGGGTTGAACTAGATGACCTTTAAAGG
Organism: Harpia harpyja; assembly: GCF_026419915.1. Taxonomy (NCBI): domain Eukaryota; kingdom Metazoa; phylum Chordata; class Aves; order Accipitriformes; family Accipitridae; genus Harpia; species Harpia harpyja. The sequence continues at coordinate 68,579,660 of NC_068944.1, forward strand.
TCCCTTCCAGCCCAAACCATTCTGATTCTATGAGGGCAACCCCCAGCCTGGCTAACCCGGAGGAGCAAGTGGGGTGCAGGGCATCCCCCGGCCTCGGCACGGAGCGGCAGGAGCTGCGGGAGTGGAGGACAGAGGCTGACCTAGCACGTGGTGGCATGGGCAGCAAAGGGTTGTGTGCATGGAGGGGAGGTCTGAGCACTCTCCTTGCTCAGTTACAAATTCCTCCCAATATGGATGGCTCAGGGCCTTTTTAAAGGCTAATTACTGCAGACCCTACCTGTGTCTGCTCTTCCATAGCAGGATGCATCAGTCTCAAGGCCGGCTGCAGAGGCAAAGCACGGGGGTTTTTTTTGCATCTTTCCACAGGATGGGCCTTTCTGGGCACGGAAGGACATCTTTGCATTTTTTGCAGTTTCAGCAAATAATAAAATAAATACACGTATCTGTCCCACATGAGTATATACAAGGCTGTGCAAGATAACTGCACTTGAAGGGATCAGCATCTTGTTACTACTGTACTGCTTGTTGGTCGGGGAAACTGGTGAAGCTGTCGTGTCCTTTGATGGTGTTTTAGCTCGTGCCTGCGTTGTCTCTGGTATATACCAAGCTTCAGCCATGGGTTTCACTTTTTAGCACTTAGTCAGAAATAGCTTGCCTTCAGTTTGCAGCCGATATTTCTAGCTGGTTCCTCTGGTGCTGCAGGATCGTACGGTAAGCCAGTCAGCTGAGAAATGGGATCACTTAACCGAATTCAGTCCAGTTTTTGGATAGCGCACATAAATACAGCTAGTCACTAAAAATAAAAGCCCATGGCCACATTCAGTGGCTCATCCCTTTGGCAGCCGAGCAGCGTTACCATAAAATCCAGGCATCATTCTGCACTGCTGCACTCGAAACCATTTCAGGCTGCCGACAGCGAAGGATGTTGCTGAACCCACTCGCAACGGGGAACCCATCCAGCTGATGTGACTCTCTCTTTTTTTGGTCCCCTGGGTTGTTATTCTGCAGATTCGGTTCCCCAATCCAGTTCTTGGTCTTGCACGGCAAACTGGCATGTCCTGTCACAGCTGAGAGGGAGGAACTAATGGAAACAATATCATGGGTTGGTCCCGGTGCCAAAAAGCTTGTAGGGGAGAGTCACAGGCGTAATCACATCGAAACCTTGGGAGTTGCAGCTGAACCGGGAACCTTCTTGGGCTTTCTGCCTTTCCACTCTGTGCCGCTCTCCGGGGTGGTTTGGTTGATGATGATAAATGGGGAAAGTCTCCGCACCCAAGTACCTACATATGCAGTTTGTTCCTTTGCACTCTCGCTTTTAGAGTTAACAGTGCAAAGTGGTGGAGGTTGGGAGAGTTTTCGATACTTCTTTTCACATCCTCATCTTTTTCTGTATTTGCATCCCATCCCGATACTCTGTAAGCATTGGTCCAGAGCAAGACCACCCCTGGTAGGTGTGAGGTTGGGAAGAGCTGCACTGAGTGCCAGGCTCAAGGCTGGATGCCCACACTTGCCTTTTTTGTCCTTCTTGCCCCAGATGAGCCAAGATCCCCCTCCCAGCAGCCGTGTTGCTGTAACGCTTGTGTGGAGCTGGGTTTTGAACCTTTTGCCGGCTGTTTTCTCAGCAGTGGGTTGCTTGCCAGCATCCTCACTGCAGCGCAGAGATGGAGCCACCGATGTCCCTGCTCATTGCAGGGGGGGTTGGACTAGATGACATTTAAAGGTCCCTTCCAAGCCGAACCATTCTATGATTCTATGATTCCCAATACTGTGGTCCAGCAGGTGATTATTTCTAACCAGCTTGAGGGAGCCCCTTTCGGAAAACGGGAGAGGGGGCACATCCTTCCCCTCCGCAGCCTTCTTCCAGCACGTGGCACTTCTGAGATGCACCATTTCCCCGGCACAGTGTGCAGTAACGCCAAACCCTCTCTTTTCTTTGAGTCAGGGCTTTTAACAGAGCAGCGTGATGCTCCTGCACTAGCCAAATGGCTTTGATTCTGCTGTGCAATGTGGTGTGCATGTGTCCAGGTTGACAGGGGCTATAAACACCCATTTCCTAGTAAAGTTTCCCTTGCGGAAGTTGAGAGTAAATGAAACCAAAGCTCACTATTGCAGTTTGTGTTTTTTTTTTTTTTTTAAATTTTTCCTAATGCCCCATGTGTTTTTGGCACTTACTACTGGATGCAAGGGGATGCTGCATCAGAGTGTACCTGCCATGTCCCTTGCTAGCTCATCGCTCTCATCCGAGGTGCAAGAGAGGATGCTGACACCTAGGTCCCAAAAAGGTGTTTTCCTGTAAATCCTGGAGTCAGATCACTCTAATGGGAAGTGACTTGCTGCAAAGTTGTGGCCAGAGGAGAACGGATGGTTTTGAGCAGGGGTGTTGTGACCCGAAACTTAAGCCTGTGGCTGGGTCACTGCCCTTCTTTCAAGTTGTTTTCACTGGGCTGGAAGCTTTCTTGTTATGCATGGAGTTGCATCCAGGGAGGATCTGAAAGGTCGCTTAACCCTTTGCCACAAAGTGAAAGCAGAAAGGAATGATAATACAATAAATCCAGAGCAAGCCAACCATCCCCCCAAAAAAGATCCCGAAAGGCTGAAATAACCCACAAAGGAGGATGCTGGGTTTGTATTGCCTGTTCAGCAAACAGCCTGCATCTGGGTTGGGATTGCACCAAAGGTTTATACAGAAATTCAGTGCCATTTGGGATGTAACGCAGGTAACAGCGCTTTTTTCCTCTCCTCTCTCTTCCCTTCATCTTTGCTCTAATGTGTTTGACCGAATTACAGTGCAAATCCGTGGCTGTATAAATACCAAGCAGGGGAAAAAAAAACCCAGCAGAAACCACAGGCATTGTTTAGGCAGTTCTTTGATGTAGTTCACCCATGAATATAAACTCTGTGAGCCTTGTGGGATGGTTTTGGGCTAAAAGGGGCTTGAGACTGGTTTGTTGGGTGCCTTATAAAAACACTTCACAGACGTTTCCTTTCCCATCCTTTCTCTCTTAATGCATGTGCCTTGCAGAAAAGGCTCTTGTACTCTTGGCTCCCAAGATTAAACCGCTTTTACTGCTTGAATACTGCTTGGGATCCACGGTTTGTACATATATTGAGCACTTCGAAGGAGATAGGTCCAGGTTCAGGTGCTGCCGGACCCATCTTCAACATTAGCATCTTGGCCTTTGCCGGGCTCATCGGGAACAACATGTCACTCAGGGCAGATCCTGCAGCCAGTGTTGGAGTCAGGAGTGGGACCACGCTGGCAGCGCTGGGTCTGCCACGAGGAAGGAAAGGACGGGGGGGATTTGGCAGCTGGACTGTTTGTTTGTTTGGGAGTGCATGGGGAGGACTAGTCCGTGATGCTCAGGAATAAATTTGGCCTGATACTTAAGTACCAGCTCCCAGGAAATTGCCATCAGAGTAATTAGCGTGTGCTGACTTATTTGTACAGCGATAACAGCAGGAAAGTATTGAAGCAGGAAAAACAAACACATTATTCATCTGAACCTTCAATCCACAGCCTTTACCTGACAGTTCACTATTTGCAATACACAGATCTATTTTTAGGCTTCCAAGTCAGGCAGGCTCTTTTTTCTTTGTTTTGCATTTTGGTTTTCATTTTGCTGACATAAATTGGAAATGAATCTGTGCTTTGAGATAAACAAACACATTTTTTAAATAAATCTTTTGAATACCAAAGAGTGTTTTCTGTGGAAGTGCTGAAGCATCAGTACAAGGCTCTCGAAACTTGTGCCCTTGCAAGTGGGATGAAGGTGCTGCAGACAGCAGCCGGGCTTGGCAGGAGATGCTCACTGTGTGGATGTGGCTCTGGATACTGGAATGAGATCCCTGTTTCTATTGGAAGTATTTGGTGTGACCATGAGCATCTCCTTTAGTCCAGGTTTCGCTGCTCAGTGGTGAGCACAGCTTAGCCAGCCAGGTTAGAATTGCCCTTTCAGATGTGAGCACGGAGGAGACAGTTTAGTAACTTGGGTAATATTATTAATGAGAGGCTGTGGGAGAATGGCACGGGGTCACAGGAGTTTGTGGTTGTGAGGCATCTGAGGAGGATGTTTGGGGAAGGGCATCCTTATGTGTGTGAGTATATGGAAGAACTGGTAGAGAGCAAAAGGTGTTTGGAAACCAGGGAAAAAAGTGGGTGTGGAGAAATGCGTGGATTCATCTTGGAATGGAAACAATGGGGATGAAAGTGTTTGCTCTGCCCTTCCTTTCCATTCCTCCCCTCTCCTTTTTATGGTGGTGTCACCCCCAGCCACCCGCAGCAGGGATTCCCTGCCAGGCACTTGTGCTACACCCTTTGAAAGCTCATCCTCTCCTTTGGTGATTAGAAATAAATAAAAAGGGTGAGGGCAGAAGACAGGCTGTCTGCAGGGGAAGAGACCTGAGGGGCCCCAGGGTTTCTCCTGGAGATGGATTTTGTGAATAGCTGAGGAAATCACCAGGCAAAGCACCTCCCACAGCCAGCAGCTATATCACAGGCACCCCTAGCCGCAGATGCAATGCAGATAAATCAGAGTTAATGTGCCTTTTTTAAATACCAAAGGCTTTTAAGTATTTGAGCCAGCCATCAAAAAGGTGAGTTACCATCTCCGTATCTTGAGATCTTTGCATGGAGCCTGCATGCCTCCCTGGAAGGTGGGGCTTAGGCAAACACTAGCAATACAGCTCAAATCAAAGGTAAATGAGTGAAACTTGTGACCTCCCTTACTCAAGATTCAGCCTGGGTGACCCAATGGTCCTTAAAGTCTTAGGAAGTGATTCCCATGCTTTGCAGCCCCAAAAGTTCATCCCCATCCCAAGCTCCTCCCTGCACGTATTTTCCAGCCACCATGTGCAGGTCCGAGGCTGGAGGAGGCTGGATTTTGACTGCAGCCTCCAGGTTTCTTAGGGAGTGATAGCAGCTCCTTGATTTTTGTGCCACAGGTTAATTCATTCTCTTAATCCTATCGCTGTCACAGTGGGGCTGCACATTATAAGCTCTGAAGGAAGAGACAAGGGTGAGGGAAGGTATTGCAAATGCACAACCATGAACCACCACCATGATGATGAAGACTTCATACAAACCAGCCAGGAGCTGGGATTTGCTTTCTGTTCGTGGGAAGGGCTGGACCAGGGCATTTACATCCTTAGGGGTTTTCAGCTCTCTTAAGAGAGGATGCAGTGAGGGACCACGTCCTGGGACATGGTTTTGAGGCTTAGAGGAACCCAGCAGACGTGAAAATCCTGAAGTCGAGAAGCACAAAGGGAACCTGGAAGCCTAAATATGATAAACATCGATGGGCGTTTTGAGGCGTCAGAGTTGGGAGCTTCATTCCTTTAGCTCAAGTGCCTTTAGTCTGTGGGCATGGACCTCCTTATGCTCATTCAGCCTCTGTGAACAGAGAAATTAAGGTGTTAACAATAATAGAAGCAAAATAAAATAATAGCAAGGTATAAAAAGTCAACAGATTTAAAAAGTGTGTGTGTGCATAATATGCATATTCATGTGTACATAAAGCTAGATATTTAAGACTACTTTTACATGTCTGTGACTTAAATATTTTTTCTGAGTTACAAACACTTCCCAATCTATAAAATGTAGGTGGTCTCTCCCCTGTTTGGAAAAAAAGGCAAAATTTTGATGTTTATGTTTTCACATGACTCCAGAAGCTACAGCTTTTGAGAAGTGCGCTAAATCTTGAGAGTCTGGGTGTCTTGAGAGCCATTGTGGGTCTGGATGAAGTTGCATGGTGTTATTTGGTGAGGTTCATGTTGAAAGAAAGAAAGAAAGAAACCCAAGACAACACAGCCCTCTCCACCAGCAGAGCTGGTGAAGCTCTATGTGGTATGCGTCATGCGAACAACGTTTTAAGTAGAGCTGTGTCTTCTCTTCGGAGGAGAGTAGGTTCTTTTCCTCCTCCAAAACAGTTGTGGGGGAATAAGGTCAACACAATCATCTGCATCATTCAGATCCCAAACTGGCCTCCCACCAGCCTTATCATAACGTTGATGGGGGATTGTCATGGTTTGCCTTTTGATGATGATGATGATGATGATGATGATGATGATGATGATGTGTCATTATTGCTGCTGCCAGAGACAGTTTTGGCAGGCCTCCATTCTCGGTATAGGTTAATTAGCCCTTCCACTTCCACCTTCCCCACCCTCTTCCTAAGCCATTAAGACCAAGCATGGTCAGAAGTAAATCTCCTTATTAAAATATTTAGAGCCTTTCTAATGCCAGATGCTGGAGAAACAGTTCTGTAATCCTGTGGGCTTCACAGCATTTGAGCTGAGTGACTTCAAAACACCTGTATTAATGTAATGTAAAACTAGCTTGGAGGAACATGGATCAGCAGAAATTAATGGATTTTCTTTAACAGCTGCTTTTACAAATGTGCCCAGCTCTGATTCATATCTCAGACATCGCTGGCACTGCTCCTCTGACTTGCTCTGCTGACTCCTGATTCGGGGGCACCAGAAATGCTGATTTGGGATCCCCAAACTATCCCCTTGCCATCTCTGAGTTCTAGGGAGCCACAGATTTGCTGAGAAGATGTGGTTCTGCTAACCAGTTTTTGAGCGATGGGCAGTCTGCCGTATTGCCTGTGCTCTTCTTTATGATCCTTCTGAACATCGTCTCTAGCCCGGAGGCATGATTTGATATTTATCCTCGTGGCTTCTGTGTAAGAGAGCAAACCATTAGTAGATGGGGCACCGAGGCACTGGCTAATTGAATTGCTGCTGCCACAAGCCGGATCACAGGGAAGAAGAGAAAAAGGCTCCTGGTCCAGTGTGTCGTACATTAGGTTGCAATGCCAGTCTGCAGGTGTTGCAGCTCTGGGCTAAATCACAACTGTGTCTGGGAAAACACATTAGCTATATCCAAGTGGAGATGCCCAGCAGCCTGCAGGTAACTTGTCCGGAAAAACTACCAATAACCAGTGAAATCTCAAAAGCAGGAATTAAGGAACAGTGTCAAAACACAGCTGGTCTCCACTGGTTTTAACTGCTGTTTTAACAAGCTCAGAAAGTCACCCTGCTCTGATAAATGGCTGTCCTCTTGCCCGCTGCAGTGTGACACCTGCAGAGACGTCCCTGGCTTGTTCCCACTGCCAGGGATGGGAGGACCATGCTCCATGACAGGGATTTCTGGCATAAGCATCTGGGGAAAGTGATTCCTTTCTCAATTTTATTTCCATTTCTGCATCCACTGGTAAATCTGGCTGCCAAATGTCTGCGGCCAAATCTGCCAGAAAGCTAATTGAAGGGACATCCCTCCAAATGATGGCTAGCGCTGGAGAGACACAATTGTCCCATCTCCTCAGCTCCTGGGGAGGGGAAGGGAATACGTGTGCTGAGAAGAAATCTTTCTGACTATGAAAGAGAACTTAAATCCCCTTCTCTCAGAGTTGAAAAAAAACCACACAGGAAAGTTTTGTGTGCCTTTCGTAGAGTCACAGACCAGCCCAGGTTGGGAGGGACCTTGAAAGATCATCTGGTCCAACCTTTCCTGGGAAGGGGAGCCTAGATGAGATTATCTAGCACCTTGTCCAGTTGCATCTTGAAAACCTCCAGTGATAGGGACTCTACCACATCCCTGGGGAGGTTGTTACAGTGAATGATTGTTCTCACTGTAAAAAACTTCTTATATTGTGCTTTGTTTCTTTCCTGTTAGTGTAATTTTTTGACTTGCTTTTGTCTGGTGGTGATTTTTTCCAGTTCCTTGGCTGGAAAAAAAAATTGGTGTGGTTTTCTTGCTTTCGCTGTTCTTCAGCAAAATCCAAGTCTTGGTAGTGATGGGGTGCAGAGGACCTGTGGATGGGGCAGGGATCTGGGACTGGAGGGGCCCAACCACTGATAATTGGGCCTCTTGTTCTTTGTACCTCTTTGATTTCTAGGTTTTAAGGTCATGGTGCTTGTTTAGTCCGAGCTGCTGTATAACAGAGATTCCTTGAATTAGTTTCCACTCTGGGTTCAGCAGTTGTGGATGGACCCAGACGTGCATTTTTGGGGGAGCAAGAGAGGCAACGTGGAATCCCATCTTATTTTAAAATTTGCCAGTGCTGGATCGTTGGCCATGCCAGTTGGAGGACTTCTCCCTCTGTTAATTACCTGCAGTGTTGAAAAACGGTATTGTTGTTCCTGGTTTGTTTTCTGTCGAGCTTCAACTTTCAACCTTTGGTCTTGTTATGCCTTTGTCTGGTAGACTGAAGAGCACTCTTCCTGACAGGTACTTACAGGCTGCGAGGTACCTTTTAACTTTCTCTTTGATTGACTTCCTTGAGCTCCTTGGTACAAGCCTGGTTTTGTTCTTGCGGCTGTCCTCTGAACTCTCTCCAGTTTTTCCAGCATTATTCTTGAAGTGTGGGTACAAGTATTAAACCTCGCACTCCCATCGACTGTGCCAGCCCAAGGCCCAAAGATAACAGGGCCTCTCTGCTGGTACGTGACATCCCTCATTTCTGCATCCAAGCGTTGTGGACCTGCCTTGCGAGCTCATGTCGGGCTAATTATGCTTCTTACCTCAGCCAGTCCTGTAGGTCTCATATGTTTGAAAAGTTTCCATGTTGCCATTTCTTTAATATGCCAAGCGTCTCATTAGTCTTTTTGATGTATTTTTTCTTGGTTTGTATTCTGAAAGGAGTTTTAGTCCAACCTTTCCACTGTACCAGCCACATGTCAAAAACCTTTATATAGCTGAGAGCTGCTAGGAATGTATTTTATAGAGCTGGGGGAAGGAAAGTGGTTCACAAGAGGGAAATAACACTGAGGTGTATCTCCAATGCATGGTGCGGCAGGACAGACTGCATGCCACTGGGCTGCAGAGTCCTGCAATTTTTTTTGACCTCTTCAGCTCTTGATGGATCACTTTCTGCCACGGAGATTAACCGTGGAGATGGTTAACCTGCAAGCCCTGTACCAGCCAAACCTGCTGCTGCTGGCTACACAGGGTAGCACCCACGCTTCATGCTGGGAAGTCATGGGTTGGCTGCCCCCATTGAGGGTTTGGGTCAGCGCTAGCATATTTCTAGACGTTAGACACAGAGGGCTGACTGTATTTCCAAGTGGGGTGCTTTTATTATCAGATTTATGTTGTTTCTTATGTATAATGACTCAGAGGAAACAGAAGTGTTGATCTGATGGAGAACCTAGAAAGCCTTTTGGTAATAACATCCAGATGTTTCCTTAGCACATCTGCTTAAGCCACTGTTGAAGTCGATGCCTTCAGCAGCCCTGCTGGTGCATTTTACTGCCTGCTGCTATGTGTGATGCTAATTTATTAGTAATGCAGGAATGGAGGAGGGGGAAATTTAGACAGCAGCAGAAGCAGGGACAACCAGCTGCCAAGGAAGCGTGGGAGAGGAAGGCAATCCAGACCGTAACCCAAATTATTCTTGCTTTTACCATTTGGGTAGGGTGTTTGGAGGTGGTCTTACATGTAATTGTTGTATGTACTGTGCCCCAGGTTTGCGTGGTTACAGGTCACTGTGTACCTGCGCTGTTGCAGCTCAGCCACGTGGGCAAGACATTTGTCCGTCTGAACGTTGACTTCAGCCGAGAACAGGGCAAGCTCCTCTTGTGCAGTGACCGATGCGTGAAAAGATATTCCTGCCTGTCCCCTTATTCATGGGAAGCTGTTTTGCTCCCCGATTGTATCTGCGTTTAGCACTTCAACACTGCCTTGCTAATCCCTGTGCCAGGATTGTCAGCATGCGGTGTTCCTCCCAGGGAGGGTCAGCTCGGCTGCCTCATGCCAGGGCTTCAGGCGGCTGGGATGCTACTGGAAGCCGTGCTTTTAATGTTACTGTGTCAGCGTCCTGCCCTGCCCAGGGGAATATCGCTGGCAGCCTGAGGATAACACACCGTAATTCCAGATGCCCTGAGCCATGCAGTCTCTTTCTAGGCTGCACATTGCAAACGCTCGATTTATGGTCACGGCCCTTCCGATACGTGCCCTGCCCTAGTGTGTGCTGGAGCGAGCTTCTCACGCTGCGCTGCTCTTTCTGCCTCTTCCTTAACAACTTCTGCTGGTGGCTAATTTTCAACGTCACAGAGAGCGTGTCTTCAGAGAAGACCCGTTTGTGGTGCTCACTGGAAAGTACTGACGTGGACAACTGGTCTTGAAAGGTGCTCAGCAGCCACAAGGTCTTTGAATAAAAAAAGAATCTCGTCACCCAAAATTAGGGCTAGTGTGTCACCTCCTTCCAGGGGTGGTGAGGTGACGTCGGAGGTTGTGCAGGTTAAAATGGGGGAAGAAGGTGGAAGCCTGTGGTTGGGGTGTGGCAAAGCACTTCAGTGGGGAGGAGACATTGATGTGGTAGGTGTGTGTGAGATGGATAGCCCAAAGGCGTAGATCTCATCGTATTTGTGTTTCTTCCTCTCTAATGCATGACACAGCATCATGCATGACCTGGCCAAGGATGGGCCATCAGGGGGGTTTGGTTACATGGCAGGGAGCAGGCCTGGCCTAGTGATTCACAGGATGGAGATGGACGCGATGAATAGCGTTGAACAACCCAAGAGGAGCCTGCAGCGGCTTGGTATGTGTGTGGGGGGGCCTTTGGAGAGCCAGGGCCCCAAAACGGCACAGCAGGTCTTGGAGCAAGGGAGACGCTGCAGCATGTAAATGCTTGACACGTAAATACAGAAGGCAGCAAGAGATGGTCAAGAGAGACCCATCTCTGGAATTGTGGATGGTATTGCCAGCCTCATGTCTTGCGCCCTTTTTCCAATTCCCATCTTCCTAGCTGTCCTTCCCATGCTCCCAGGGAATGCCAGAGCCATTTGGTTCCACCACACTAGTTGTGATCTTGTTTCCTCTGGCAATGAGGTGATCTACCGCTCTCAGCTTCCTTAGCAAAAATATGTTTGAGCTTTGGTGGCTTTGTACCTCCTGTGCCACATTCTGTGCCCAAGGGAGGAGTTTTTTCAGCAGTACAGACCGGCTCTCCTGCTTCTCCTGCCAGCCTGTCACTTCACTGTGGGTCTGTGTAACCAAGGACATTAAATCTGGCTAAGACCAATCATCCATTGATAAAAGAGATCTCTACTTTTATGAGGCTAAATTACAAGTTATTCCCAGCTACCTCCTAAACGTGAACTAGTTTCTGTGTCACCTACCCTGGCAGTCCTCCTTGGTTGCTGGGTTGGAGTTTGTTTGCAGTTTGTTCCTAATGAGATGGGGCTGCTGGTTCCTTTTTCTGCAGCTTTTGCCATCCAAAGAAGCCTTGAGGACATCTCCATTGTGTTGACTCTCCATCTCTTTCAAATGTCCTCTGAAAGGATATGAAGGCTTGTTATTGCTTTTTCAGGACCATTATGTTGGACTGCTTGCATCTGGCCAGTGTCCACAGGAGGAACTCCTGGACATTCCAAAAATCTTTGATTAAGTACCTAGATACTGTGTTTCTTTTTCTCTCTGTACACAAAAACCTGCTATTTTTGACAAAACTTAGAATCTAATCTAGATCTGATTTTTGGAGTTTTTTCTGCCTCCTCAGTGGTCGAGTATTTTATACCCAGTGGAGCAATGTCTGCATTAGTATTAATCAACACACAATGTAGTCATTTTGCTAGTCTATGTGAATCTGTAGTTGAGCACTGAAATTGTTTTAGGATAGAATTTACATGGAAAACTGACTGTATTGCATTGTGTATTAAAATCCATTTAATTTGATTAAAGTAGCTTGGTGTTTCCTTTGTTGGCATTTGAGCTGGCTGGGAATTTTTCACCAATATGCCACTGTCTTGAAGTTGAATGCACCCTCAGGAGAGAGTTGGCTTCAATAAATCCTCCTTTTTGGGAAAAGCATGGTAAAATTTTGGAGAGGGTTGGCTACTGACAGTACATCTAAACTTTCCAACTGTGTTTGTATTTTGGTTTGTATTTGAAATGACTCTGTTTCTGATGCAAGTTACAATGGAAAGTGTAAAAAGTTCATGACACTGAAGGGAAATTTGCCAACTGTTGAAACAAAGTGCTTCAAATCAAAATGAGTTTGAATTTAGCAACCTTCAAAATTTCAAGGTTTTTATCTTTTTTTTTTTTCCCCACTCATTTAGAGCGGGGAAAAAAAAATTCAACATCTTGAAACCCTCTGAGGATGATAGAATTGGTTTTTTTCAGCTTTCTTTGACATCCCTTGTTCATCTCTGCTTGAGTAGTATCTTCTGTTGGCTGAATTTGCAGGCAAGATCAAGGTGTTCTTCCGTCAGTACTGCAAGGTCAAGGTATCCCTTGAAGGGTGAACCAGACATAAAACCTGAAAGTTTGTCAGTCTGTCCTGATCCAGAAATTAAAATTGTGTTTTCTTTATAGGTGCAACCACTGTTTGGATGATGAAGCCTGACAAGCTGCAATTTGGCTTGGATTACAATATTTCAAAAGACTTTCTGAACTCGCCAGGCAACCCTCACCCTAGACTTTGGGGGCAGGGGAGCTTAAGTTTATATCTCCAATGTTACACACAGGAGAAAGAACAGAGTTGACTGCTTTGCACAAGTAACTAAAATCAGTGCTTTGTTGCTGTTCGGAGCTCTTAAAAGGAGAAAAGCCTGGAGTAGAGCTCTCGTTTTAGAGATGGATTTTGCCTGGGAGGAGAGTGCACGAGGGAAGAAGATACAGGAGGCAGGAGGAGAGGTGATGCTACAAGCCGGCTTCTTGCCCTCCAGAGTGGGACTTAAACTTCATAACAAGGTAAAAAAAACCCCAAACCAGCCAAATATTTTCCCTCCTTCCCACCTCACTCAAATATCCATCAGACAAGAAGTGGGTGAGTCCAGGCATTGACTTTTGATTGAGTAGTTTCTCCTACTGCCCCCAACCTCCCTCCTGTTCCCTTGCCCACTTCCAGTGTCCTGTGTCACCTGTTCAGAGCCCATCGCAGAGGCCAGCAGACACTTGAGCAGGCTTCATGTAAAAATGATTAGCAAATTTCTACAGTCTTACTTGTCCACATATCTAAGACTTAATTTTCCAAGCATCTCTGCTCACACACACACACATTAAATATATTGCTTCTGGAGGAAGCTTTGTGCCTTTACTTTATGCCAGAGGAGCTTGCTGCTTTATTTTTGGAAGTGAGGAGGACAAGTCCCTCACACGCATATGCACTGTTTGCAGCTCCAGCTCCAGAGCACAGCAGTGATGTATTTTCCAAACTGATGACATACAAAGAGAGCTGAAATAAATGGGCTTATCGCATTGCCTCGTACAGAGCCTCATGAGGAGAAGGGCAGGAGCTGGAAAAAATAGAGCAAAATTACCTGGTTTCAATTTACCACCTTTGGAGAATTGAAAAATGTTGGTTGCAGAAAAGAAAGTTGAAGCTTGATTTATTTTTTAGCTTCTCTCCTGCTGCAAACGTTTTTCCTCATAAACATGTGTGGCTCCTCGCTTGTTGTGCCCTGGGCTCTGGAGTGCTGGAAGCATTCCTCGGAGGAGAGGTCTGGCCAGGATGGCAGAGGGGTGTCTTGAGCTTGGTCTGTTCTAGTGATACAACTCAACGGGCATGAGGGACACATGGCTTTCGTCTGCTGCACTTTGTGCAGTCCGGCTGGTTTGTGTGAAGGCTGTGTGGTGGTGAGGGTGGAAAGGGTTCATCAGACTCTCCCTCTGAGGTTGCTATGTGTGAGGTTGCCATGAAGGCCATGCCAGAATGTGTGTATAGACCTGTATCATCATGTTAACATTCCCTAATAAATTTGGCAATGATGAAAAATGCTGAACTGAACTCCATTGAGATTAAAATCCCCTCGTTTTTTGCAGATCAGAGGTTTCACTGCTCCCCCTCACCCCCATGTCTCAGCACTGAGCTGGAAGGACCATCTCTTAGTATTAGCAAGAAGTATTTAATCTCTGTGACTCATTCAGTCATTGGTTTAACTGCTGATATTTCCAGTGAGAATGCCAATGACATGGGTAGATCTGGTGATGGGAAGATACCACTGGCCAGGAAGCAACATTGATTTCACATCAGTGAAGGGACTATCTACGGCCAAGTGTGTAGCTACTATGTTTCTACAGCAGGTTTGAATCAGAACGAGGAAGGACATTTTCAAAGTCTGTATCTGGCCGAGTTCCTTGGAAGCACCATGTTGAAATATTTGCAGGTTAAGCATGAGTTTCTGTTTCAGAGTGGACGTTTGGATGTTAATCTTCAGTTTTAGAGTAAAATTCCCCCATTTAAAGGTAATGGTGTGGGAGTGTTGTCGTGGTTTAAGCCCAGCCGGTAACAAAGCACCACGCAGCTGCTTGCTCACTCCCCCGCCCCGGCCACGGTAGGACAAGGATAAAATATAAAGAAAAGCTCGTGGGTCGAGGCAAGGACAGGGAGGTATCACTCACCACTTAGGGTCACGGGCAAGAGACAGGCTCAACTTGGGGAAGAAACAAAATCAATTTAATTTACTACCAATCAAATCAAAACAAGGATAATGAGAAATAAAACCAAACCATAGAACACCTTCCCCCCACCCCTCCCTGCTTCCTGGGCACAGCTTCACTCCTGGATTCTCCACCTCCTCCCCCTCAGCGGCGCAGGGGGACGGGGAATGGGGGTTGGGGTCAGTTCATCACACCTTGTCTCTGCCGCTCCTTCCTCCTCAGGGGGAGGACTCCGCACTCGTCCCCTGCTCCAGCGTGGGGTCCCTCCCACGGGAGACAGTTCTCCATGAACTCCTCCAACGTGAGTCCTTCCCACAGGCTGCAGTTCTTCACGAACTGCTCCAGCGTGGGTCCCTTCCACGGGCTGCAGTCCTTCAGTCACAGCCTGCTCCAGCGTGGGCTTTCCCACGGAGTCCCGGCCATCTCGGTGGGCGTCTGCTCCCCCGCTCCCCTCCATGGGCTGGGGGGGGACAGCCTGCCGCCTCACCACGGGCTGCGGGGGCATCCCCTCCTCCCCCGCTCCTCCTCCTCTCCTTCCTCACTGACCACGGTGTCTGCAGAGGGCTTTCTCTCACATTCCACTCCCCTCTCTGCTGCAGGTTCCCCTTCTTAAATCCGTTCTCCCAGAGGCGCTACCGCCGTCGCTGATGGGCTCGGCCTGGGCCAGCGGTGGGTCCGACTTGGAGCCGGGGAAGCTTCCAGCAGCTTCTCACAGGAGCTGTCCCTGAGGCCCCCTCCCCCGCTACCAAAAAAACCCCACCACACAAACCCATAAAAAGTGTGTAATACATGTTGAACAGCAGCCATGCTGTTGAAGATGAGAGGGAATAGAAGTGGCTGTACACAGTGAGACCATCTAGTTTGATATCTCCCTTGATGATAACCAGGAGAGGAAAGAGTGTAAGAAAGAGCTTGTCTAGGCATGAGCCTTCCCCACCAGATCCTCCCTGCAACCAGTGGTCAGATGTGCTAAGTGCTTCTTGGGAGTGTCCTTGAGTTGTCCCCATGGATCCGATGCTCCTGTCACAGGTTAAGGAGTTCATTACTCTGAGCAACCCAAGCCATGCAATGTCTGGCCCAATATCATGTTTATACGGATTAGCCCAGGTGACCTAAATCAGATGTGCTAAGTTGGACTTGGCAGGGGAACGCTGCAGCACTGGGTGGACTAATGGTCCTGCTCTAGGGCTTATCTCAGGAGACTGGAGTTCAGCCCTCGGTCCTGTGTGATTCTGTCACTTAATCACTTCCTTCCCTGGAAAGCATCTACTGGCACTTCATACAGAGCACCGGTCATATCTGTGGGTGTAAGTTCCTGCGTAATGAGTAGCGTTTAATGAGTGGAACAGACCTTAGAAAATCCCACGCAGCCCCATCTTCCTTAGTTGTGTAGTACTGTTGTCTCCTCGGTGCTTGATGGTCAGAGGAGAGAGATACAACCCCTTGTATCTCACAGGAGCCTCTTCCAGGTCTCCAAAGAAGAATGGAGTGTAATTTGGCACTTACTATTTATTTCATTGCATCAGCTTTTCTGAGTCTGGGAGTGCTCTTAGCACAAGCAAATAAATTACCCGTCTCATTTTGCTGCGTGCTCTGTAGCCAGCCATATGTTTGAGCCTGATAGAGATTCTTATCTCACAGGCTAAAATTACTCAATGGAGGATGACATTTCTTATCAAGGGCTTTGCTGAATCAGAGAGGGCCCTGGCACCCAGCTCTGAGACACCACTCCTCATTGTCCAGCCTCCTGGCCTAGCAATAAATGGATTTGTGTCTGTAGGTCAGAGGCGCTTGCGTCAAGGTTTTGTTGCAGATCCGAGGATTGTCCATATGCCTGGGAGGACGTGGGATTGAGGAGGGGAAGCGAGGCTGTTCATTTAACTATAATGGAGGGGCCTACAGCTGTGCAAACACATCTTTGCTTGGAAGGTCCTTGTATGCATAGCTGATAACTTCAGGCTTCACAGCCAGTAGGAGCCAGGGACCCTCCTCTCCTGCTGCGCACGAAGGCTTTGCTTCAAATTAGGTGGTGTAAATAACCATCCCCTCCTACCAGCAACCATAACTTTTCTCCAGACTTACTCACAGCTTGCATAAAACTTCGTCTGTCCATCCTCCCACCTCTTTAATGGATGGGTTGTTTTCCTTCCTCTCTTTCCCTTTCTCTCTTGTGTGCTTTGGAGTTTATCTGGTAGCTGCCAATGATTCAAGGTGTTCTCTGGGTGTTTAGTAGGTAGGAGAGAGCCAGGGAGAAACAACTGCTCTTCCTTAGAGCTTCTTCCTGCACAGCATCTTCCCTTTGCCTTCTCTTTGCCTCTTTGTGGTGCAGAACTGACAGCCTGGGGCATTCGGCTTCTGCAATGGATCTGGGCAAAGCCCTTGATGGAGAGCAGAGGGACCTGTTGGTGGATTGTCCTTTCCTCTAGCTGGGCTCTGTCCACAAAGGCAGGTTTGTCCCTAGGAGCCCACCTGGGCAGAAAGCAAGGCCAGCCACCCACCCAGCCACCCAGGCGTGGTCAAACTGTCCGTAAGAGGTTCCTGGAAAAGGCAGCTCTGAATTAGCTTCTTTGTTCTCTCCTCGCAGGAGAGTATCTTCGCCATGTCAATACTCTCTTACAGGGTTGTACTAAGGACAGGGCAGGGTCATCTTCTCAGCTCAGAATAAATCTGGTAGAATGCTCTCCTCCATGGGGAGAGACTGCCTGAAAGTGCACCATGGGTTTCTTCTGCTAGATGGTCTCAGGTGAGTTTTTCCGTTTTTCTGTGACAATAGCAAGTTACTTCACTCACCTTTTAATTACAAGTATCTTCAAGCTGTCCTGTGGCAGCCACCTAATGCACAGCAGGAGGTCAAGTCCCAGGTGTGCAGCAAAACACATTCTTTATGTTGGTGTAAGGTTGACAGCCATGCCGGATACGGTGAGGACGTTGTGGCTGAGGGTCCCACCGTGAGCACCCTTGCTGGCTCAGCCCTGGCATGCTCTTGGGAGTGTGGGATGGGTCTCAGAGTGACACTGCCTGGAGAGGACTGCTTCATTTCAGATAGCCAAATGGCCAGCACCGCTTTCTGCAGCATCCCGTGAGATGCCTGGAGAAAATAGCCCTCCGTGGTGTGGCGGTGTGCCAAGACTGTGCCATGAGTGACTCCTCGGGGAGGCTCTTCAGCCATTTGCAGCAGCCATCCTCTTTGTCAGCCTGCAAGAAATGCTGAGACTGGTGGGTGCAGCATCCCCAGGGAGCCCCGTCCCCGGGGCAGGGCGGTGGGGGTCAGAGTGGGACAGTGCCACCCTCCTCATGGGTGGCACCGTCCCTGGGGATGTACAGCCTTCCTCCTTCTCCTGAAACAGCATCCACAGCCTGATTTTGAGTTTTTTCTGTGTCCTGCCTCCTGCTTTCTGTCACGCAGCCCAGCACCCGTCACAGCTCACAGCATGGGGGTCCCAGGCGCCTCCGGGTGCCATCACGTGCGAGCTGGGTCCCCCTTCCTTCGGCCTTTCTCTCTTCACCATATTCCTCTCCGAATCACGCTGAGTTGGCCCGGCCTCACTGCACCGACCTCAGGCCGGCCCGTCAGCCCCTGGCCCTGCACCACCACCGCGGCTGCCCAAACGCCGGTCCCCAGAGGTCACACTGGGTTGGAGGTCTCTGGGGCAGTGGGTGACCAGTTGGCCCTTGGGCTTCGTTCCCTGGCCAGGTCCACATGGCATCGCAACACCACAGCCAGGTTTTTCCCCATTACCTAGCTCCTGCTGAGGTATCTGTTTATCGCCAGTTTACCTTTGGGTGCAGCGCTGTCCCATCCCGTGGAAATGGGTGGTTGCCTCAGGGGGGGATTGCAGGCAGTCGTGGGGAAGCCCTGTGCTCGGGGCTGGTGGCCAGCTGGGGCAACCAGCCGGTGTAGCCAGGTCACTCCCAGCTGAGTCAGCCTGACTTGTCCTGCCTGGCGCCTGCTCTTCATCCTATTGCAGGATCATGTTGGATTTGTTAAAAGAAAGAGGAGAGGAGTTTCCCTCTAACTGCTGACCATGTGTTCTGTCTGTCCGTCATCTCAGGCATTGAGTCTTGCTGTGGCTTCTGAATTGTTGCAGATAACCTTGGCTGAGTTGGTTTCAGGCAGTGTACCCACAGTGTGCACCCCGCATACCCACAGTGTGCACCCCACATACCCGCAGCATGCACCCCCTAAACCCACGGTGTGCATATACTATATGCTAACAGCGTGCACCCTGCATACCCATGGCAAGCATCCTGCATATCCACGGCATGCAACCCACACACCCATGGCATCATGGCATGTACCCCACATACCCACAGCATGCACCCAGTGTACCCATAGCATGTGCATCTCAAGCATGTCAAGATTACGTGCCAGGTAGCGGTGCTTAAGATGATGATGAGAGCTCACATCTTTGCTTTCAGTTCCCAGACTGAGTTGGAAAAAAACCCCCAAACCTGTAATGTTGTTTGTCAGCTGAGGTAATTCTTCTCTAGAAGCCACCAGAGCACAGTCAACCTGGAACCTGCAGCGCTCTTGCTAGAAACCATTTTCTAGGTTAGGCTTGCACGCTTATAGGAGGAAGGTTGAAGTGATTCCAGCACGTGGCCAGGACATTGTCAGTGCCCAGTTCTGATCTTGCTGTGGCACAGCCTTGGGTGATGTTGCAGCAGAGACTTGTGGAGCAACCTGTTGGGTCTGTGGCTGACTGTGGCTGGTAGCCATCCCATGTGTATCTCTGGGAGCGCGGGAATGGGGACTGGAAGGGCTGAACTACCAAATATTCCCAAATACTTGAATCCCCAAATCTGTTCAGCACAGCTGCTGCCAGCCAAGTAGGAGTCCTGAGTCTAGAAGAGCCTCCGAAACATCTGCTCCATGCTCAGGGCTTCTCAGTGCCAGCATAGGTTCATGCATGTGAAGCAGGACAAGCCGGCAGA
This sequence comes from Harpia harpyja, assembly GCF_026419915.1. NCBI lineage: Eukaryota > Metazoa > Chordata > Aves > Accipitriformes > Accipitridae > Harpia > Harpia harpyja. The sequence goes on from NC_068944.1 coordinate 68,598,981, forward strand.
AATGCATTATACCATGGGGAAGAAGCGGACAAGCTCGGTCCCTCTCATTTTTAGCAGGTCAGAAAATGTCTGTTAGAAGTGGAATCTTCAGTAAAAGTTAGGTGGGAACCTCTTCTCTATAGCTTTGGCATCTTGCAAACACAAATCCTGTTTTCAAAGGTGCTCCGTACAAATGCTGTGTCCTGCACCCTGTGCTTGCTTGGCCAAACTCTCAGAGCCAGCTTTTCCCCATCCAATTTCTGTCCTCACATCCAAACTGTGCTTTATCATCTTCCCACCTGATTTGTTACAGGGACGAACAGCTCATTTAGGTAACTGCCATCTAGCTTTAGTTAAGACTCTCGATGTCTTTTTATCCAATGGAAAAAAAAAAAAAGGGTTTAATCTTGATTGCTTCGGAGTATGGGAGCATGCAACCGGGTGCCCTTGACCTCGGCAGTGATTTAAGCGCACGCGGGCGTGCTTTCCTGATCTGAACCAAAGTTACAGTAAATCTTGAGAACTCGCAGCAGGAGTCTCATCTGCACGAAGCTCTGTGTAAGTGAAGGAAACACTGGCAACTCTTGGAGCCAAGAGAAAGAATGTGCAAATCCTGGCAAGGAGGTGAATTACTGTGGAGTTCAAAGTCTGACATGCTCCTTTATGTACTCTATCTCAGTTGTCAGGAGGGAGTTAGCTCTTAAAATGTGATGGTTGGGATGGGGATGGGGTTGTTACGTGCTTTCTGAACTTTGCCAAGTGTTCAGGTGGGTGGGTGCTGCCCCGTCCCACAAACTCCAGCTGGCTGAGCATCACGGGATGCAGGATGAAGCTGCGCTGGAGTCACTCGTTTCCTTTGGTGCTGCAGGAATAACTTTACAAAGCAGGCAGTCCGTAGCTCAGGAAATATTTTTCTGCTGACCGCATCCCTAGCTAGCGATTGCCCTCCCCCTCTGGGAGGTGAAGGCAGGAAGAGCGAAGTTCTAGCTGAAGGTCCTCGGTTTTCAAAATTAGTCTGATTTAAATTTTTTTTTTTAAATACTTTTTCTCCGGATTATTTTTTAAGGTATCTTTTACTGGAGTTTGCAGAATGATTCATTTCTTTTGAAAATTTTAAAGAGGGAAGTGTCCCAGTGATGCTGTGCAAGTCCAGAGGACTGCATGGGATGCAGGCAGGTGGTAATGCCAGGAGGAAGGCATTACAGGTCAAAACAAATACAATTTATGCCAAGATATCATGAAGAAATTCAGCCTGGTGAGGGCATTGAGCAGCAAAACACCTTCCCAAGGAGAGATGGAGCATCACTGCTCTGGTCGTGTGACACAGGGAAGGATCCAGCTCTCTTCCCCAGGGGATGGGCTGGTGCATCTTTTCCATCTCTAATGTCTCCGCTTCCTCATATCTGATATAAATAATTTATAAGGATCGAAACGTGATCATGGGGCCGTCTGTGCAGGAGAAAGGCTAAAGCCTGGGGCTGGGCAGTGTGTAGGGGACCTGGTACCTAATGCAGAGCCTGTTCTTCATGGGCAGTATGCCAGGCGAACAAGTGCTGGATTAGTGCCTGAGCGTTACTAAAGTCACCCCACCCGGTCTTTTTGTCCTTTCCATCCTTTTCCCCCTTATTTTCCTTTTTCTCCTTTTTTTCATCACTTTTTTTTTTCCTTCTGGTTTTCCTTTTCTCCACTGTTTGCCACTAGGTTCTGCATGTGAAAAAATGGCAGCTCTTTTTGCCGGGCAGTAGGAGTTTTCAGCTGTAATTGGGCTGCAGGCATTTTGGCCACATAAGAACTAAACAAAGGGGCTGTCATTTCTGTACAGGTCTGGCTTCAACTTGGGGATCAAAAATCACCTGTCGGTGCAGAAGGGAAGTCTGCGGAAAGCTGCGCTGGCAGCGGGGTGAGGGATGGCTTGAGGTGGCAGTAGGTAGAAGGATTTTTCTCCATCTTTGAATTCAGTGTATATAAGTAGCCAGTGAATGTAAAATCCATGAGGCGTGGTCTAGCATTAATACCTGTGATGCAGCTGCAGCAGAGTTTAACTGCCAGGTCCCAGGACAGTTGCACAGGTGCTTCAAGCTTTCTGGAAAGCAGCACAAAGTAGAGCCAAATCTTGCTAGTTGTGCTGCTCCCTTGCTTGGCAGACTTGCTCCTCACCTGGAGCTCCAGAGATTGGGCAAAGACAATGCAGAGTCCTTTTGCCATTCGAAAGGGTGGGTTAGGAAGCATAGCAACCAGAGGTGTTCATCAGATAGATAATAGAAATAGAGCCCAAACTCCAGGGGTGGGCTCACCTCCAGGAGAGATACCTTTATCTACCCCAGTGTCTTGTTGGAACACCTCTCCTATGAGGAAAGGCTGAGAGAGTTGGGGTTGTTCAGCCTGGAGGAGAGAAGGCTTTGGGGAGACCTTCTTGCAGCCTCTCAATATATAAAGGAAGCTTATAAGAAAGATGGAGAAAGACTTTTTACCAAGGCCTGTAGTGACAGGACAAGGGGCAATGGTTTTAAACTGAAAGGGGGTAGGTTTAGTTTGGCCATGAGGAAGAAACTTTTTGTGATGAGGATGGTGAGACGCTGGAACAGGTTGTCCAGAGGAGTTGTGGGTGCCCCATTGTTGGAAGTGTTCAAGGCCAAGCTGGATGGGGCTTTGAGCAACCTGATCTAGTAGAAGGTGTCCCTGCCCATGGCAGGGGGGTTGGACTAGATGATCTTTAAGGTCCCTTCCAACCCAAACCATTCTGTGACTATGATCCTTCAAATCCTGCAAGTTGTGATCCCCTATTGCAATTGATCCATTTGCATTAACTGAGAGGGAAGAAACATGGCAGTTTGTCTCTTCAGCAGCAGAGACATGCTCATGCCAAGAAACCACTGGCAGCTGCTGTGACTCGGAAGTGGCAGGTTCAGCAGAAAGAAGGAGGAGTGGATGAGCCCAGAACCTGAGCATCCTTTCACCTGCACAGGTGAGCTCGGTCAAAGCACCATAAAAGACCATGGGCAAATGTCTGTGAACCTACAGAAATATTTTTTCGGAATATCGCTCCTCTCTGGGTCTCTGGGGAAACAGGTTGTCCCACCAAATTGGATGGGAGTCGAGCATAATTACATTTACATTTAAAAGTGGCATTTGCTGGCTTCTCTCTCCATGGGCTTTCTCTTGGCATCTCTTGTTCTGGTTGTTGAGAGATCATTTAAATGGGTGATTGCTCGTCCCTGTGCCTGAGTGGCTGGTCTTGTCAGTCTTCCTGGTGTCACTCATGGGAGTAAATTGTAAATACGTATATTTTTAAACTCAGGCTTTCATTACATAAGACGCAGCGGCACGGTCTCCTTTTTGTGCCATCTCAAATTTACCCTTCAAACAACACATGTAATCTTTCAGCACCATTTCAAAATATTGCAATAATATTATTGTAGACTCAAGTATTATAGTTATTTGTAAGAGCAGGATGCTCATGGTTTCCTGGGACTCTACGGTATTTTTGTTTTTTGGCTTCTCTTTGAGACTTGTGTAAACCGCTCTTTATTTTCAGCAAAGCATCTGTTTTAGCTTCACGATTACTTTGTCTTTTAGACTGTAAGGGGCCTCAGAGCGTTTCAACCTCCTGCTTCCCCTGCCTTGTAATCTCCCCAGGGTTTGCCAGGCTCTTTCCCAACATGAATGGGGGGACACAGGGGGAGGAGAGAAAGGGGGGGGATTCACTTCCGATGAAGTCAGCTGAACTCTGTCCTGCAGCGGGCGAGCTGGGAAGGACCGGCCGCATCTGCTGCTCGTGATGCTGCCAGCGCCGGATTAGGCAGCGCAGCCCTGGGCTGGGAAGCCGGTGGTGACTGCACTCCCCCACTGACGACCTTCCCATGGGAAGCTTTTCCCGACAGGAAGATGCATGAAGTTGTTAAATACTTCCCAGTGTTTTGCTAAAGTTTCCCTTTTCTTACTTTAATTTCACTTTGCTTATGAGTTAGGTGATTATTTAAAAAAAGAAAAAAACCCACACTTTTTTTGACAGTTTATGCATTTTTTTCACTTTGAAGCATCTTGTTCTACCTTTAAGTAGATAAAAATCCTTTGGTCCATCACAAGTGCAGTGGGTATCGGCTTTGGAGAGCACCTCCATCTCAACGAATTACTTTATCCCAAAATAAAGAGGTATTTTAGAAAAATTCAGGTCATAGGTTTGAAAATGTTCCATCTGCTTGAAAAAGAAGAAAGAAGCGTGCACCAGGCATGTCCATTCTTTCTTTCCAGGGTCGTAACTTGGTGCTGCTTTCTTTTTGCGTTCTTGTTGGTGGTTTGCAGAGTACCACCCATGAGTCCCCTTCAACAGCAAAGACCTGCTGTGCTGCTCAGTCCCCATGCATTTGCCAAGGTCCTGGGCTGCAGCAGTCGTACAGCTGAACTACTGTGATGAGCAAAGTACAGAAGAGAGGGGTCATCCCCCTTTCCACTGCAGAGTCTTAGGAGACATAAAACATCTCACCCAAACTCAAGGAGCATTACTGCACAGGAAAGCTGGGGCCTGAAGCACTGCCGACCGAGGATGTCCCAGCACCTCAGTCTTGAGCTGGGTCTACTCCTGGGACTACTGCAGCTCAGTGAGGAACTTGGACTGCCTTGGGCCAGCAACTTTGGGTTTCTCTGAGCGCCTGCTCCTGAAGGTGGTAAAGGACTTTATGTCCACTAGAAGACATGGTGGGTGGCAGAAGCCTTAAGTAATTTGGTACCATGAGAGTGGGCAGGGAGGGAAACATGTAGGAGGAAGGAGACTGCTCCTCCTTCCCGTGTCTCCTCCTGTCCCCCTCCATCCCTCCATCCTTCCTCTTCCCGCTCAGCGCTCTGCCTCCAGGACTCAGCCTCCACTTCGGGGGGTCCCACCACTCCTCCTGGTTAGGAAGCCAGTTGTGCAGCCAATGGATGCTGACTTTTTGAAGCCCTGCTAGGTGTTTTGGTTTGCGCATCTTAAAGATTAAGCGTGGGAACAGTTACAGCCTGAGATGACGGTAGCTGACAGTTACATCTGATGTATTTCAATTTTTGTTATGCTACTGCAGCTTTTTTCACAATTCTCATATGAAAGGTCTGCTTATATCACTTCTGCCACGGTAGAAATGGCTAAAGAAAACATCCAGTTTGTTTGTATTGAAACCGGTACAGTTTGTGGCTTTTATGTTTTTTTGCTGTTTGTTTTTTTTATCATCTTGAACTCCTGAGCAGAAGGTAACAAAACACTGAAGGGCAGAGTCTTATCTCTTCTACATCAGTGCAAAGATAGGATGACTACTGTCATTTACCATGGGATTGCGTCACCTCATTTTCAGACTCAGGTTCTCTTTTTTAAATAAATAGATGAAGCCCTCTGCAAAAGCTGGAGCTCATTAATTTTCCACTCCCTTTTCTTACTCATTAAGGTATGTTGCATTATAGTTATTAGGAGGCAGGTCTCCTATAGCACAGAAGTTGCATTGTCATTAAAGACAATTTTTTAAATTCTTCTGTACAATCGGCTGCATCAGAGGGATAGATGTAGAGGGTTTATTCAGCATCCTGGGGCAATGCCAGGATTGCATCCACACAACTGCAGCTTGCACAGGTGGACCAGAGGTTTCACACATCTGGCTACCCTGCACGTAGCCATCAGCGCTGTGAAGTTTCAAAACTCGCCTGGAAGCTGGGGAGGTGGCAGCCTGAGCAGTGCAAGGGTGCCTTAGTACCCCTGCAAGGCTGGTCAGGATTTGGGCACTAGAGCTTCTCTGGGACATCAGGGATTTGGGAAAGGAGCTCACAGCTCCTCATGTCCTTTCCTTCTTCTGGTGGCTGCTGTGGTCTCCTGCTGCCAGGCCAGTGTTCAGGAGATGTCCTCCAGCACAGTGGTGGCATTTGTCCAGCCTGAAAGGGTAGTCAGGGGCTTGTTTGCTTTCGTAATTAGTTTGACTAAGAGGTTGCAGGTTGGGGGAAGGAAGGGCTTGATTTCTCATGTCTGCTTTCAGGTGCTGGGCTTGTCTGGTGGGGAGGCAGAGGGTTGTATAATGTCTTTTTACAAGTCTTTGTGTCTCTGGTCAATAGCTAGATGCAAATCATAAGATTTTGAAATTGGCTAAAGTTTGCGTGGAGTAAATGAGTCAGACGTTTCCCCCTTTGCCATGGTCTTCCTGCCTGCAGATCAGTGCTGGGTGCGAGCTGGTGTGCTCAGGGCTTCGCTTGCTGCTCTGCTCCAGCAGCTCCAGGTCAACTGGAAACCGTTTCCAAAGCCTGCGTTCCTTTGATCACTGATTAGTGAACTCAGCTATTTAAGGTAAATGTTACAGCTTTCTGGGAACCGTCACCTGAGTTGCCGCATAAACAGTGTAAAATTATTGTCAGGGAGCCAGTCCAGCTGACACAGGAATGTTTTCCGCTTGCGTGGAGATACAGAAGAGGACCTCTTGGTGCTCCCGGGCGTTGAGGAATTCAGCCTCACAGCTTTTCTGAGAAGTGATTTTTCTGCCTGCTTTGTAAACCGTGAAAACGAAACACACAGATGAAGAGATTTGCCCAAGATCGTGTAGGATGTTGCGGCGCTCGAGATGAGAATCTTCATCTTCTGTGTCCCAGTTTTGCACTCTATCTATTAATACACAGATGCTATTTTTAGCCCTCTTAAGTAGCCATGTTGTTTGCAATTACCTTTGCTAATAACTGCTCTTCCACACGCTGCGGGTCCCACCAGCGGAGCAGCACACTCTTCCGAGCAAAGCTAAATACAAGGGCGGCTAAAGGTATCCGTATTTCAAGTTGGTTGTTGTTGAGCAGACACGTGTCCTTGCAGCTCTTGTGATCAGGCAGCTGCCTAAATACAGCTCCTGTACCTTGGTTAAGGACGAGGTGTTACTACTCGGGGTTTCCGGGGCGTTACCTTGCTGACCTTTGAAGAAAGTGAAGAAGCACGGTCTCTCCCTCTCCACCGTATGCTGAGTCAAAGCTGCTGCTTTCGAAGAGAGATAGCTCATTACCTAGAGCTGGAAATTTAATTAATGGCTGCAAACATCTTAGATGACGGCTATATTTACACTCCGGTGTACAACGAGAATTAGTAGTTACTGTAGGAATGGGGAGGTGCGCTTGGAGCAGCTGGATGAAAGTGAGTGACCGAACCAAATCCAGAAGTAGATTGTAGAGGAGGTGACGCTGAGCTGCAGTTCTCTTACATGCCACCAGTGGCTGCGACTTTGCTCCATAAAAAACACAACACTTCACCAATTCCAGGGTAAAGGTACCATCTAAGCAAATGGACACATCAGTGGTTAAGAGGAACAGACTATTTTCACACATTTTTCTTAAGAAACCAGTCTCCAAACTTTGAAGCCTAAAATAAGGCACCAAAAAATGTTCTCCAGCTTGTAGAAAACGAGGAGCTGGATGACCGCAGTGCTGTGTCACCTCATTGCGTGCTCGCTGTGTGACTTCTGCACCAATGGTGTGTAGAGCAGAAGTCATAGGGGCAGCCACATGAGCTCAGAAAATGACCACGTCAGAGGAGTTATCAACTCCAGAGCTGTGACTTCTTGTGAGAGCACTGCTCAGCTTCCTCCAGATCTGCAAGATTTGTGCAAACGTCACCACATTTTGCATGAGAGATTTTTTTTCTCTCCTTCTTTGATATAAATATATTGAGATAGTTATCTTTAACTGTGCACACACACATGCAAGCCAAGCTGGTTCACTGAACACGGGTGCAAGCCGTGTATGCTTAAACCAGTGGTCTTTATTCAGGCAAAGCCCCTGTTGATTTTTCCTTGCTTCTGTAAATTCCAGAGCCTCCGTCCAAAGCTGGCGGTGTGCATTTGTTTGCCTTTGTATCGTAATACAGATGGGCAAGTCTTGTAATACGGCTACATTTATTTACTGATAGAAATGTGTAGAGCTGTGATAGGTTGCTACATAGATAATTATTGATTTCTCTTTTTTTTTTTTTTTTTTCCCCTGCAAAACTGGCTAGGCTAAATGCTGTGTTAGACCAACTTTTCAATTCTCTTCTTTTTTTTCACCAAAATTTTTTCACCAAAAATTATTTATAGCTGGCAAAATAGTCTTTTCTTCTGCAGGGATCTCCTAATCTGTGTCTAATTTTGTATCACACGTGCTGCAAAAGCACTGCTAGGGCTAGATTACAGGTATGGCTGGTTCAATTCCTACCCAGTGCTTTATTTGCATCTTGACAGTAACATGTGGCATTTTTTCCCCCTCTTCCCCTGTACACTGATTTCCTATGAAATGTATATTTAGACACTTAAAAGGCATATGCAGTTTTGATTGTACAGGTCAAGAAAAGAAAAAAAAAACCCCCACGCCCATAACCCAGAGTGAAACGCTCTACTAGAAAGGTCTCAGAGCAGCAGATGTGCACCTAGAAAAACAGAGACAAGAACTGGACCCTGTCAACAGCCTGTTTGTTTCAGGAGGGTGACCCCCCCTGGGTCCAGTTCTTGTGTCCTCCAGATAAATTCAGATGGAGGGAGGTGGATGGGAAGGGCTGGGAGGGGAGAGCCTGGAGCAGCACAGCTTGCTCAGCCCAGTCCGGGTGTATCAGGGAGGTGATGATCTGTTGAAGCTGAAGGACACTGTTGATTCAGGAGCAAATGGATCTCACTTGGCATGACTGTGCTTAAGCTGGAAATGAGGAGAAAGTTTCTAATCATATAAGAAGGGAGGTTTTGGAGAAGCTTTTTCATAAGAGTGGTGGGAGTGAGGTGTTTGGTAGGTTTCTGGGCAGGATTATGTGTTTGCCTGAGGTAGATTCAGATGGAGTTCGTGCTCCAGGGAGGCCTTTCTCAATCCTATGTAAAAAAAAAAAAGAGAAGAAAATGTATATAATGAAAATGAGTTTGAGGATTCAGGAGAGAGTAAGTTGGCCTTGTTTTATTTCTAAATGGCTATCCCCATACAAAGCCTGTGCTCAAATGAAGGAATCAGTTTTATTCCGAGGTTGATGGTTAGTGCCGAGAGTGACTGTCCAAGGCTGTGGTTACATGGCCCTTTTCATCCGGCGTGAGTGTGCCGATGCCAAATGGGCTGGTCCTCCTGACTTTCCTCTCTGAAGCTGGTTTTCAGCCCATCCCTGGTGTTGGTGCTAGGGTTCACATGACCCTGCAGCGACCTAGGTCAAAACACTCACTTGAACAAAATTTAACCCAGAAGAAACTGCCCCAAGAGTGGGATCCCCAGTTTATGAAGGACATGGAGTAGCTGGTCCAGAGAAGGGCCATGAAAATGAAGAGAGGGCTGGATCATCTCTCCTATGAGGAAAGGCTGAGAGAGTTGGGTTGCTCAGCCTGGAGAAGAGAAGGCTCCGGGGAGACCTTCTTGCGGCCTTTCAGTATATAAAGGAAGCTTATAAGAAAGATGGAGAGAGACTTTTTACCAAGGCCTGTAGTGACAGGACAAGGGGCAATGGTTTTAAACTGAAAGGGGGTAGGTTTAGTTTGGACATGAGGAAGAAGTTTTTTATGATGAGGGTGGTGAAACATTGGAACAGGTTGTCCAGAGGAGTTGTGGGTGCCCCACCCCTGGAAGTGTTCAAGGCCAGGTTGGATGGGGCTTTGAGCAACCTGGTCTAGTAGAAGGTGTCCCTGCTCATGGCAGTGGGTTTGGGCGAGATGATCTTCAAAAGCCCCTTCCAACCCAAACCATTTTGTGATTCTACAAAATGCTGTCCTAGCCATGACAGAGCTTTTGTTTTCCAGTCCCTCCCAGGTAGGAGAAGATGGAGGTGGCCATGTTGGACTTCACGCTTGGGTGTGGAGGTGTCAGGGCTTGGGGCATCTGGGTTGGTCCCCATGACTGTGCCCTTGCACCTGCTGTTGACTTGCAGGCAAGCCTACAAAAGTGTTGTGCCCACCCTTGAAGCTCCTTGCCCACAAAGCCTTGCAGCCGGACTGCAAGGACAGTGGATGGGCTCCTCTCTCTGGTGGGAGCCTTCGTGGCAGCCTGTGTGAAATGCTTTGGTGACTCTGAGATGTTGGGGCAGGGTGATTCACACCCAGGGTTTTCTCTTCCTTTCTGCCGTGTGAAGTTGGGGAGGTGTTTGGAGTTTTCTCCCCTCTCCGCCCCCACTCCCTAGCTACCCCTCTGAAATCTCTGAGACACCCATGTGATGACTCAGCCCCCTTGGGAGACCCTTGGGGTATTTCCCCTGCCTCCCCAGCAGCGATTTCTCTGGTGAGAAAGTCCTCTAAGGCTTGGCCTCGGCTCTCGTGGCTCACCATAACCCGCCGAGGCGCAGGCAGGCAGCGAACGCAAAGGTCACGTACAGCTGGGTGCGAAAGAGCAAACGTGGTCATTCAGGGTTGCTTTCATCAAACATTTGAAAAAAGCTGGCTTTGTCTTTTTCTTTCGTTAATTGCACCATTAAATTATTTGCAATTTAGTTGCTGAGCTTTAGTAAAAACAGGGTTAGATGAGGAAGCATCGCCCGTGTTCAGGATTGTTTCTCACCTGGTGCGTGGGTGGGTTGGGGCTTCCCTGCTGTTTGGGATTTTATAAACACTGACCCCAAGCAGCTCTTTCCCGGGGGCTGGGTCCTTAGTTTGACCCACACTCACTGCCAAGTACTGCTTGTGGCAAGGAAATGATGAGCACAAACCCCCAAACTGCCATATATTCTGTAAATTTGAGTCCCAATCCCAAAAGCTGTGTCACATACCGCCTCTGCCATAGGTGTTTGCTGCAGCATCTGCCAGCGGGAAGAGTCACGTTATGGTTTGTTTAGTGGTACATCACTCATACTCCCTATGGACCCTTATAGTTGTCTTGCTCCTCCTGGTGTGCGTGTTTCATCCGACGACCCCCAAGCCAACGTTCCCTCTGCCACTTTGGGTGCTGTCTTGCTGCCCAGCTACGGTCCCCTTCCTTTTACTTCTTTGACAACATGTTCTGATAGGTTTTTTTCCCCTCTTGTTTTGTTTACAGATTTATCTGGAAAGTATGACCATCGGGAGCAGCTTACTCACCATTAGATAAGTATTACAGATGACTCATGCTAGCGTATTGATAGCTGTGTGGCTGAGATGAATATGTTGTTTTGTAACAGCTGTAGCATGATGCCAAGAGCCAGCAACCTTAATTCCACCATCCATGCTTTTCCATGAGTGCTTTGGTTCTCTGGCACCTTTTCCCCTTGGTTTGTCCATCTAAAGGGTTAACAGAAGAGGTTTTGCTTCCCTCGATGGGGTACAGGGTATGGGGCAGCTCATGTGATTTGAAGCCACACTGAAGTCAAGGTGTCACCTTGAAATGAAAGCTAGTGTTGAAAGGCTGCAGCTTTGTAGCTATTCTCCAGAGCAACATGCAGTTTTTGTCTTTTTAATAGATGCCATTAGTGGCTTTCCTCGATTCTTTGTGGTTTTTGTTTTTGTTTTTGTTTTCTTTCCAGAGCCATTACCCCCTTCTCCAGCATGACAAACCAGAAGGTGCAGAAACAGGTAAGGCAACTGCTGTTGCGGCATGTTAATTTTGAGTCATTAAGGGCGAAATACTGGCTGCAGTAAAGTAAAAAACACCCTGGTGACTCAACGGCAGTGAGAGTTGTACCCAATGTGCTCGGCTCCATAAAACTGACGGGAATAACTACATTCGGGGATGAATTTGCAGGCTACCCAAAAGCGTGCACACAAACTTCCCTCTGCTTCCAAAACCACTGACATTAAGGTTGTGTGAGCAGTAAGTGATGAGATTTAAGAAGTGATGAGCAAGGGGGAGGAACCTGTCCTTGGGGGAGATGCAGAAGGAGCTGAGCTGTGAAGGTGGGGGATACGTACAGGACGGCAGGAGCTGCTGGGGAGGTGTTAACCCAAGTGAGTTGGCAGCGGGCTGGGGTGGCTTTAGCTGGAGGTGAGTAGATAGCTTGGAGGGGTGCAAAGGGCCATACAGGAATGAGGGAAAATGGAGTCAAAAGGAGACATTTTGAGAGGGAGCACTGCAGTGAGGGATGTGCCAGTGATGGCAGTGTGCGTAGCTCTGCCTGATATTCCTGTATGTGGGGTCACAGGGGACAGCTGATGCCCCACCTGGACCACACACTTGGGCTTCATGCCATGGCATAAACTACTGAAGACGTTTGGTTTCCACTAAGGTGCTGGACCGTGATGCTGAATAGCTGCGGCATGAGCAGCACGTCCCTTTCGCTAGTGCCAGCCTGAGGCAGGAGCTTGCAGCGGGGCAGTGAAGGTATGTTAGGTGCTGCGCTCGATTTCTCAGCAAACATGAACCAGAGCCCCAGTGCATTAATACAGAAGAGAAATCTGGCTTGAGGATCTGTGCTTGTGTCCCAATCGCGTGATTTGGGTCTCTGCGTTTACTATGAGGGTGGTGAGACACGGAACAGGTTGCCCAGAGAAGTTGTGGATGCCCCATCATTGGAAGTGTTCAAGGTGAGGCTGGATGGGAGTTTGAGCAACCTGATCTAGTGAAAGATGTCCCTGTCCATGGCAGGGAGGTTGGACTAGGTGATCTTTGAAGGCCCCTTCCAACCCAAACCATTCTGTGGTTCTATTATTTTGATGCTTTGCTATGCTCATTGGAAGAACTGATGTGGGATCCACTTTGCAAGGTGTTTTGTGCTGAGGTCTATATGGGAGCTTCTGTTCTTCAGGATGTTGTGCCACTCTGGAGTAAAGAGCTGTGTCCTGCTTGTGCTATAAAAATAAATTGCATTGCAGCTGGCTCCAGGAACCATTGTAGCAGAAGCCCCTGCGTGATGGCTTATAATGTAGGCTCAATTAGGTCCCTGCCTAGTAAAGTAGAAAATGCCTTTAAGGCCTTCTCCCTTTAGACTCTGTATCACATATTCGCGTGCCATGAACTGATCTCAGGACTAAATTGTTCTGAGTGATAATCTGGCGTTGCTCTTTGAGGAAGGGATGGGGGTTTGGCTCTTGGGGATCATGTAGCGTCAGCCAGTGAACGCAAGGGTAGGGGCATCAGGAATTTTACTGGCATATTCTTCCACTTTGGGCATGTCCTCCTACAGTGACATGCCTTAAAAACCCCCAAACTCCGATGAATGCTCTTAACCATTGCTTGTTGGAAATACTTTTGGGGTAGAGAAATGAAAACATCAGCCCCTGCCCTGCTCACCTTGCATCTCTGGGGTCAGGATTGCAGCTCAGAGGCAGGATCTGGTGCTTCCCCGTGGGCAGCCTCAGCCATACGTATTCAAATCGAGCACCCAGGCATGTCGCCCTGCTGCGGCATGGGGCTGAGAGATGCATGGGGGCTTTCCAGCCCCACGGGCCATTATTAGTAAGAGGGTTTGCGCATGGTGTGTCTTTTGGTTCAAGCTGTGAACTGCCAGCGGACTCTAAATTAAACTGCTGCTTCTGAGCCTTGTAAATAATACTGCAAAAAGTTTCCGAGAAGCGTAATAACTTCCCTAAATATGTATATTTTACGTCTGAAGATGCTCAGGCATACATTTGTGCTGAAAGTTTGCTGAGCCCAGTAGGGGATGTGTACTCTGGCTCTCATTTGGGAAGCTCGAGCAGGTAGCAGATAAGGATAAGGAGGTGGTTGCTGCAGTTTTGCTTCTCTCTCTCTTTTTGTGAAGGTGGATTTTGGGACATGCTTGTGGGTTTGGCGGGTAGGTAGAACGATTTAGAGCAACGTGAGTGACCTGCATGGTAACTTTGTGCCAGCTGAGCGACTAGATCGGGGATTACAGGTCCCAGGACACCCAAAATCCAAATAGGTTTTTAAATCACACAGGTCATTTTAAAAGAGATAATTAAGTTCCTGATTTACTCAGTAATGCCTACCAACGTTCCTGCAAATGGCTCATGAAGCACTTTCAGTCTCGTAACTTCTGCCAGAGGTAAATGTGTATTAGGAGGATATTAGCTGCCCATGTGGCATTTTCTGTCTTGGAGTCTCAGGGTGTTTTACTGAGTTGTGTTAATACAGCTATGCTGAATGTATCACTCAAATCTGCACGCTCTGATAACCATCCTCAGGTGAAATGAATCCCGATGGAGCCATTTGAGATGTTGCTGCTCCCAATTCCTATCTGCCCTGGTGCCAAAAGCTGCTACCCACAGAGACAGGGCTATGGGTTGGGCTAGGCGTGCATCTGCACCTTATCCATTGTTTCGTATGAGCACAAAACAGCTTCGCTTACTGGGAGAGCTGGAGCACAAGGTGGGGAAGCCAAAATGTGGCATATCTGTTCTGCCTCCCCTTGCTAGAGGAATGGGGCATCAACCAGGGTGGAGGCAGTGACATCTCAGATGCTGAAGTTAGGCTTTGAGAGCAGTTTTGCCCTCTGCTTCTTTCCATTTGACTAGTTGGTGAGATGGGACTCATTGCATGGCACACACCACCACCACCTCCCCCCCGCCCCCGGGTAGGCTGGCAGTGCAGTGTTTGGTTTCTGCTGTAGTTGGTGGAGATCTAGTCAGTGTTGTCCATGGGGTTTAAGGTGCGATGGATCTGACGAGTGAGGTGAATTGCACTTTCATCTTCCCTGTCTGTGTGGCAGACTCTTCACCGACTGCAAAAGCAGCCTATGCTGACTTGTTCAGATGCAGATGCCAATGCCGCAAACACCTTTCTTTGATCAGATATAGCATGCCCCTAGCCATCTCACTTAGACTAGATACATATACTTTAGATGGCTATAGGGTAGGTGAGATGAATCCTACACCTGCTGTAGCAATTCTTGTGCCCCAGGCTATAGTGGGCTGTTCGGGGGTATTTCTAAAGCAAGTTTTGTGAGCCCCTCTTGCAGCAAGACTTAATTTCCATTCATTTCTGATGAAGAAGGTGCTCAGATCAAGGCCAGCTTGGAGAAGAGAAACCTCCTATAGGTCATCGTCAATTTGGCAGTGACTGTGTCACCCGCAGGCTCCACACCCGCTGCAGCTGTGACACATGGAGGTGATGGGGAGGCAAGGGCAGGACTTCAGGGCATGGCACAAGGACCGTTTGGGAACTTTTCAAGAATAATGTTGCTTGAGGCAGTATGGGTAAGGCAGGAGGTAAATACCATCCTCTTTCCCAAAGATTTAATTAGTTTTGTGGCAAAGGTTGCTTTGGGTCTTGGCTCAAGTGTTCCATAGTTTTAAGACTTGCCGTTTTGATGCTGGTACCTAAGTTATGCAGAAGAGATCCCCAGGTGTTTCACCATGTCTGGGCAAATTGTGCTGGGCAAGTGTCATAAGATGCTTTGATGAAACCATAGTGGTCTATCATGAATAGGCTAATTGGTGGCCATCTAAGAAGCAGACATCTGAAGTGTATTTTAAACAGCATCAGCGTTGCGTGATGGCTTTACGGGAGAACGTTGCAACTGATGGGAAGGCAACAGGGGAATATTTGACACTTAAATCAAAGGAAAGTGACAGGCTCAAAGTCTGCCCTGACATCTCACCCCAGCACATGTCATCCTCTAGGTTCTAGGCCAGTCACGAGAACCCTGTTGTCATTTCTGCTCCCTCTCCTTATGGTCTCTCCAGGGTGTTGCTGTGCTGCTAGCAACGTGGCATAGAAATGCTTGTTACCTACCATCAATAACCATGGAAGAGGCCTTGTGAACTTCAGGTCACTCACCGCAATGAAGGAGCACGTTGAGAGGGTGTTGCAAGGTTTCATCTTGGCTGATCGATTCAGTGTATTTTCACCATGGGCAAGGTCACCAGCTCCTCTGCTCACATTTCCCGTTCCCTCCTGGAGGAGCTGGGTTTGACAAACGAGACATCGCAACATCAGGCTCTGCTGGAAACATCCACGTGTGAATGGGAGGGAAACATCAGTCTCTGCAGTGCCTCCATCTTGGTAGTGACAATGAACAAGGAAGAGTTTTGTCGGCTGTTAGGATTGTGGGCACTGTGCTGAAGAGGGACGTTTGGTGGCTTTGTTTGCCTGGAGGTTTGTAAAGGTTTCTGGGTCCTTCTGGGCTGTGATGCTATGAAGAAAGGCTGAGAGAGTTGGGGTTGTTCAGCCTGGAGAAGAGAAGGCTCCAGGGAGACCTTATTGCGGCCTTTCATTATATAAAAGAGGGCTTATAAGAAAGATGGGGACAGACTTTTTACCAGGGCCTCTAGTGACAGGATTAGGGTGCAACAGTTTTAAACTGAAAGAGGAGAGGTTTGGACTGGACATGAGGAGGAAATTTTTTATGATGAGCATGGTGAGACAGTGGAACAGGTTGCCCAGAGAAGTTGTGGATGCCCCATCATTGGAAGTGTTCAAGGTGAGGCTGGACGGGAGTTTGAGCAACCTGATCTAGTGAAGGATGTCCCTGTCCATGGCAGGTAGATTGGACTGGGCAATCTTTGAAGGCCCCTTCCAACCCAAACCATTCTGTGATTGTATGATTTTCATTTTGCCGTGGGGTGGTTTCACGATGGAGGGAGGAGGGAGAGGCCAGGCAGCGGTGCTGGCTGCAGGACTTGCTTTTGTGTTAGCATCCCTGTAAGCCCTGCCACTTCGGTCATCCCTTCCTACGAAGCCAGGACCCTTCAAGTGCTTGGCCAACGCTGTCATTTTATTCTGATGGTAATTCTGTGTATCTAATGGTTGTGGCACGACAAAACTGGGGGGATCCCACAGGATGCCACTTAACACTGCCAGCTTGAAATAAGAGGGAGAGGCCTCCTTTGCTTGGGCTCTGCTCGCCCATATCCAGTTCTTCATACTGCAAGGACTGATGGCATGGGGTAAGGCAGCCACTGGGATTGGTGGGTCAGAAGGGGGGAAAAATAAGCAAATGAAGTCCTCCCGCTGCAGCAAAAGCATTGCCTTAGGGTCACGGTCATGGAAGAAGTGGGGAAGGTTTCATTCTGCACCTCACTCAGCTAGGACCCCTGTCCTGCTGTAAAAGCCACCTCTTTCCTCCCATTTTTGCCGGTGTTATCTCTGTCTCCCATGCACAGTAGCCTGTCACAGCATGTGGCATGGTGTTATTTGGGTGAGGGCGCCTCGGGAGTTGGGCAGGGGCTATTTTTGCCTCTCTGATAATGTGCCATTGAGCCTGCTTCGTGCCAAGAAGACTGATGAGGATGGGCAGCAGGGCCTGCCAGGCTGAACACCGAACTGTGGGCAGTGTTTGGCAGGGGGAGACACAGGAGGGATAAGGCGGGCTGTTGGGCATGTGGGCTACAAGTGCCTCCTCGTCCCCCAGGATACGGCAGGGACCTGTCCTTCTAGCACATGTGTAAGCACCTGTGAAATTGCACAGGTCACTTGTTACCTCCAGGAGTCACCTGCACCAGTCTGGATGCTCGGGACTGGAGAGATTTGGGGTTGCTTTCTCATTATCTCCCGTTTTGCCTAGGTTGAGGAGCTGCAAAAGGAGAAAGCAATTAAAGTTAGGTGCAAAATCCAACCTCTGGTTTTCCTGGGCCAGCTGCTACCTCTAGAGGTCCATGGGCCCTGTGAGCATGGGGAGCATGGGCTGATGGGCACTTGTCAAGCAGTCTTGTGCCGGTGCATGGGGATGGTTGTGCCAGTGAACTCTGGCCACGTCTCTTTCCGGGTCCCAGCACCCTCTCTCCTTTTTAGATGGTCTCTGGTGCAGGTGTACAGGGGCTGGCTCTGCCATCTGCATGGGTTACGGTGGCAGCAGACTTCCCCCCTGCAAGGGGAATTTTCCCTGGCTGCCGCAGAGGCTGAGCAGTTAGCTGATAAAGCCCAGCCCTGGTATTGCAACAGACCTATAGATGTATCATGAACAAGGAGAAGGGGAAGCACCTGGAGACACATCTGCATCGGACCATGTCTCACGACTGTCCCAAGTGGGCAGCAACCCCAGCCAGTAGGTCCACACAGTGCCAGTGTCCTGCCTGTGTGGACTCGCCAGCCTGGCTGCCTGTCCCAGGCAGCGCAGGCAATGTCAGCCTGGGCACGAGGCTGGTGCTTGCTTGGTTGTGTCTTAAAGCCTCGATCGCTGCCTGATTTCTACCCCCCAGCCTCCCCCAGCTTCACGTTTTTCTTCGCATTTGGAGTTGCAGCCTGAAAACACTCGAGCTAAACCCTGTGCCCTAACGGTTGCTCATCTGAAAGTGTGGAGCCAGCTCGCAGCAGCTGCTAAAATAGCAGAACTGAAGTGGGGAATGAAAAGTGAGACAGTGATTAAGACCCGATTTCCTGTCGCGGCCCCGCAGGGCTCCCGCCAGTGATGGAGACGTTGGTGGCGTTGACAGCGGCGGTGTGAAACGTCCCAGCCATTGGCCTCGGGCTGGCTGAATCACTCGCAGGCTGTCCTGTGCCGCTTCGTTATCGGAGTACTTCGTAGATGTTGGTGAGCATGCTAGGCTGGGTCCTGGGAGACGAGGATCCGTTTTAGGAAGGGGGAAGCGTAGGGAGCCCGTGCAGGGTGGTCCTGGCTGAGTTGGCGTTGGAAGCAGACGTGGTGAGACCCAGGCCAGCCCCGGGGCAGGCTGGTGTTTGTTGCTTTGTGGTATCTAGAAGAGCTGAAAGAGTGCACGGGATCTGGGGACACTGGGAACATTGGTCCTCTAGATTTTTTCTCCCATCTCTTCCAATAAATTGCTTTAGACCCACCGTCTAGGACTGGACAAGAGGAAAACGCAAGGGAGAGAAGTTGCTGCTGAAGGGATGGTGAAGCTCCCTAGCTGGTGCTGTTTTGTTCCAAAGGTACACGGGGTTGTTCACCTGTCCTACTGTTTGGCCCCTCGTGTACCTAGATATCATAAAAAAGCAAATACATTAGAATTAGTTTGT
This sequence comes from Harpia harpyja, assembly GCF_026419915.1. NCBI lineage: Eukaryota > Metazoa > Chordata > Aves > Accipitriformes > Accipitridae > Harpia > Harpia harpyja. Next base: position 68,617,674 of record NC_068944.1, read on the forward strand.
CTTTTTTGGCTTGCTTGCACCAGAAGTTTGTGCAAGCAGAAAACAGCTGAATGCAAAGGAGATGTTGAGCTGATGGCTGTTCCTCTGAGGACCCTATTTCACATACACTCACTAACATGCAGTGTGTGTTTGTTAGTGCCAAAGGCAGCTTCTCGTTTCTTTCTCACCCTGGAAGTACAAATCACTGCTCTCCTGTGTGTGCTCCAGCAGCTCCTAGGTCCATGCTGTAGGGGTTTGAACCTGATATGTTTCAGCATCCAGATCACATCATTGTAAACTGTGTCCTTTCTGATATCTAATGGAGCAATGATGTGCAACGTGGAGATGGGACTTTCCTATACCACCTCATCCTTTGGAGAAAGCCAATTGCAAAACCCACTACAAAGAGGCCAGAACTCCATCAGCCGTGACATTTGGTCTGTGCTTAGTGGTTACCCATCTGATGTCTCAGCAAAAGAGCAACTGAAAAAGCCCCTTGCTGCCAGAGGTGGTGGCAAGTAGAGGGAAGGATGAGAACGGAGAGAAGGTTGTTGTCTGGGTTCAGAGCACCTGGAATTGGCTCCTTCTCCATTTTTGCAATAGGAGCTGTAGCTCCTTCCCCTCTCCATGCCTCCCTGTCATGGTTGTAGCCATGTGGCTTGACGGAGGCAGCACTTGACCTGGTGTGCCAGGGGCTCACAGTGAGAAATTGGGGTTTCTGCTGTGGTCCCACCATAGGCACGTGGCCCAGCAAGGAGGACCCTGGGCATGTTCCTCTGCTGGGTCATCTCGCAAGAAGCTGCCGCATACACCACAAGCTGGTTATTGCAGCCCTTTGGCAGGGTGAGGAGAGGCAGGCAAGCCAAAATCTGCAAGCCCACCTCCATAATTGCGGTCTCCCCCCAGATCTGGCCTGCCTGAGGGGGTGCAGGAAAGACATCCATCTCTTGTGACAATGCTTGTGTGAACTTTTGTACCCCTCAACAAACCAGCACCTATTTCTTTCTGAGTTTGAAAGTCACAGCAGGTCCCGTCAACCCTGGTGCTAAACCCACCAGATTCTCTCACTACCCTTTGCTGTGCAAAGGACAGTTGCCGCTTAATTCAGCAGTGTGAGGGACCACTGCTTGAAACTCAGTGCCATGTGGCATTTGATCTTTTTGGCCTCTCTCAGCTTTTGGGGTCACCAGCATCTCCTCCAAGACTGCCTTTTCCTCTGCATTTGTGCAGCACCCAGTGCCACTGGCAAGGCTGGGACAGGCTTCTATAGTATGGAGGGCATGCGAATGCCCTGCTCATATCGGATCGGTATTAAGGAAATGTAAATAAAAATGTAAATGCATTTTTCGCAAATCAGGTCAGCACATGGGAGAGGCTCTGGCAGTGGTGGTGTCAGGGAAGGTGTGCTGATTCACAGCAGCCAAGGTAATAGCCCTGAACTGTATCCTCTACTCCCATTTCTTTCCTGTGATCCAGGAGTATTTCTCTAACAGTGTGCAGCCTGGGGTGTGCATGGCCCACATGTGAAAGGCAAGGAAGGGGGCAGAGGGGACAGTTGGCCCCAAGCCTGGCAGAGCATCACACATCGTCATTACTGTGCGAGGAAGGGGAGCTTGCTTGCAGAGAAATGACTTTCCGTGCTCACGAAGAGACTCATGTGATATCCACTGCCATGGGACAGAGGGATATTTTACACTCCTGACGCCTTTCATCCCAGAGGAGTTCAAAGTGCTTCTTAGACTACTTTCATAGTGCTGCGAAAGGGATGAGCAATAGGTTTTGCGTGAAACGTCCTTCCCTGCCAGGAGAGCAGCACCTACCGCTGCAGCTGTGGCACTGGGAGCTGGAGCTCTTCAAATGCACCCACTTCTGCTGGCGAGCAAAGCAACACCACAGCATGGCATCCTTTTAGGAGTCTGGAGGAAGAGCTGCCCAGGATTGTTTTGAGTATTTTAGGAATTATTTTGAGGGAGGGTGGGTTAAATGAGAGGAAATATCGCAGGTATGGGAAGGTAAACAAGTGGTTTTTGAGCAGGGAGGCCAAGGATGGCTTTGAGGTGATAGCAGGGAACAAACTGCAGATGAATTTGCTGTGCAAAGTGCCATCATCCAGATATAACACTCTTCTCTCTTTGCCAGAGAGATCTTTCATATCACGCTGAGGAAACAACACTTGGTTGGAAGAAACAACATAGCCTTTGTCTGGTGGCACCTGGCATATTCCCTAGTCCTGGTTCCCCAGCCCAGCAAGGCTATGGAAGACCTGAAGGATATGGAAAAGACAACAAATTTGCTCCAAGGATCAGAGGTGTGTTCTTCTGGGATGATCCAAGTGCCTTCAATTAAAGTCCCCCAGCCACGAATGGCAGTTTTGCTGGCATCTGCGAGTCACGGCACAGAAAGGCATCAGGCTGTGCCACGGTCCTGCCTTCCAGGCGGTGGTCTCAGGGAGGGGAGGATGTGGCAGAAGTGGAAGAGCTGGTGGAAGAGGAAGGATCTGCCACAGTGAAGAGACATGAGAGGTTGGACAGGGTGGTCCCAGTGTCCATGTTGGGCTGTGGAAAAGGGCAAGCGTGGGCAGCTCGCCGGTGTGTCCCCATCTCATCGAGGATATCATCTGAATGGCAGCTCTGCATCCTGCGGTGCTTTACAAGAGCTCTGTGGCCATCCGCTAGCACGTCTTGGGTGGCTTCTCATCTTGGATGAGCCCATGTTCACGACCACATCCATCAAGCACCACTGGCATATGGAGGAGCTTGGGAGCTGCATGGGAGAGCAGCCAGAGGAGACCCTGGCTTGGGGTGAGCCATCTCTGGTGGCCTCCCTGCCGCTTTCTGGCTTTGCTCAGTCTGATGATGGAAGATGGTGATCACACCTTGCAGTGTGTCCAGCCCAACCCAGGTGCTGCAGGCCACGCTTTGATGTGCCTTGCCTTTGCCAGCCATGCCAGGTTGGCTTGCTTGCCAAGCTCATGTTCAGTGTGGCGAGTGTCAGCAGCGGAGCCAAAGGATCGCCGGTGTGTGTTGGACTCTGTTTGCAAAGCCTGCGAGAAGACGGAAAAGGTCATTTCGTCTCAGGGGTGGGAGGAGGAAAGGGGCATAAGGAGTGATGCCACGTGGGTTTGTCACGTTCCCTGGAGGAAAACAAAGCATCTCTGCGATGACAGGAGATCAGCAGGGAAATAGCCGAGAGATGAAAACCAGCTCACGCCTTAGCAACCCTCTCTTGCATCTCTCCTCTCGTGTGTCTCTTCACCACCAACAGTAGGGAATAAAAAGGGAAATAAAAAAAAAAAAAGCAGCGAGATGGGTTTTGAACGGATGCCAAGGTTGATTTAATTAGATGTATTGAATTCGTTAACTTCTGAACGACGTGGCTGCTGCACGGCACAAATGACAAGCTGCGAGCGGCGACGGCAGCGCAGCACTGACCTGCCAAAAGGTTCAGCAGAGCAGAAGGATCGACCTACTTCCATCGGCTCTGCAGGGAGCACAGGCAAATGCCCTCCGCTTGCTGTCTCCATGCTCCCTGGAGGGCTGTGTGTCCCTCCGTGCAGGGGAGAGCTCTCCTCCGGGGCTGGGGGGCTGCCAGGGAGTCCTGCATCACCCGTGGACTCCAACACAAGCCCAGGGCTGGGTAAATGGCCATGTGCCCATGGGAGGCAGCTCACTCGGAGCAAGGGCTCTTGCTTTGTGTGCTGACTGCTGGCTTCTGGCTGACACTGATTTTCTGCTTCTCCCACCTATTGCGCCCTTAAAAATACTCCAGTATTCTCTGATAATGGACCTAAATGCTGTTGCAGCTGATAAGGGTGATAAAATCACCCATGCACACTGCCATGGCAACCTACAGCAATTGCTCTTCACTCTTGATGTGTCTCTGCTCTTTGGTGTGAGCGCAGATGTGTGGTTTTGGCTGAGACTTGCCTGGGAGTTACCCAAATCTGGAAGATTTGGCTTTTGTTATGAGCTCTGCCATGGATGTGGAGCCAGCAGCTCCTGGCCTTGCCGGCCACCCCTCGGAGCAGGTCATGCTTCCCCTTGCACCTTGCTGTGAGCCCTGGCAGTACAGATTGCATCTCGAAAGAATTGTCAGCACTGGGGAGGAGGCCTCTGAATAAGAAATTCGTTTCCAAATGAATTTAATAACGGTTATCAAGAGTAACGGCTGGGTGTCTGCTCCCAGCGCCACCATCGTGCACGCGTGCGTAGGTCCTGCCGAGCGCCAAGGTCCTCCCTGCAGACAGTGACCACAGGATCAAGTGTAGAAGTGCTGCATGAAACCATGGTCTAGGTTGTGTTGAAGATCGCCGTGTGACTAAACGAGATGCTGACATGGGAGGGAAGCTTAGACACACCATCAGTCTCCCCTGATTATTATCCCCAGGTTATCCCCAGGTTAACCCCAGGTTGGCAAAACCAAATCTACCACACAGATAGTGGTAGTCACCCAGCGTGGTAGGGAACTTTCTATTTCAGTGGGGAAATGAGGCAAAGCAGCATTGGGGAACTTGTCCGAGGTCACGCAGAGGAAATGACCGGGACATTGTTTCCCACCACCGAAGCTCTGGCTTTTTCCTTTTCCCGCCTTGAGTGTCATTTCTTCTTCTGACCCCACAGCACCCCTCAGCCGGAGCAGAGAAGGGTCACTTGAGTGGGGAGATGAAAGAAGAGATGTTATTTCACTGAGCAACTTCAGGAAATTATATGGGAAGAAGAAACAGAGGACAGATGGAAGGAACCCAGCTGTCTGCTTCTGCAGAGAAGATGTCTCTTTGTAGCATTGAGGCTGCTATCAGGATTCATGATTCAGCTTTCAAGTTGGTTGTTGATAGTTAGGATGTTTTCATTTTGACTTCATCTGTTGACAAGGTGGTAAGAGCCCTGCGAGGACGCGTATCTCTCCATCAGGTATGACTAATTGTATTGGGACAGCCGCATGTGTGATAACACTTCTGTTTTTCTCTAGAACAGCTCCATTACAGACTGCCTGGTAGCCGAGCCCTGGCGAGTGTTTTTGCGGGAGTTTTGCTGATTGTGCAGCCCAGATAACCTGTGAGTGAGCAAACATGGAAAGCGTTGAATATTCAGCTCAAAAACCAGAAGCAGACTTGTTTCGCTGCTTGTCTGAACCAAGCTTTTAACCGTGTGTTGTCAGTGCTTTTCAGGAAACTCATCTTGTCTGAGACACGTCATCTGGCAATGAAGTGCTCCAATTTACAGAGAGCTACCAGGAGCTCTGCGAAGGCCAGGGCTCATGGCTAGGCACTGGTGTCTTTGCAGCTCAGTGCTGTGCTTTGCTTTCCCCATCTTCTCCTTGGCGAGCGAAAGTCGGTCCATTAAAAACAGATGCATTTTTAAACAAGAGCCAACAGTGTGATTTCTCCTAGTCTTTCACTCAAAAACCAATCTGTCCAAAAAAGCCAGCGCGTGGCAGGAGCTGGTAAACATTTTCTCTAGATGTTCACTGCTGTTGATCCTGTTGCTGCAGGAACCCAGGAGTTTTGGTGCAACCTAAGGGCTGAATTTAAACTTCTTGTAGTTAAACTGGTTGACCCCTGCTCCTCAGGGTAACAGTTGTATGTATGCATGAAAGCCACGGTTAGGTCCCTGAAGAAGTGTGTCAGCACAGATGAGCCTCTGACCTCAATATATCAGCTCAGTGGTCAACAGCCTTTGCAGAAAGAGCTTTGGTGTGCAGCTCTTCCACTTGGCAGAGCTTAAATCTTTGTATGGATTACAACAGAAAGCTCCCTACAAGAGGCTACACAGGCTTAAAGCCATGCTTGCCTTTGATGGAAATCATTGCTTGCTCCTCAAGGAGGTTTGTAGTCATGTGAAAGCTGCACTAAAAGCATGCGGGTGGGCAGTCTGTCCAACATACGGAGGTAGCAGAGATCATCTTGACCCTTTCTCTGCCCCTTTTCCCAAGGAGGGAGGCAGGTTTTCCCACCTGCAGCAAGGCACCCCTTCTGGTTTAGGAGTGCAAGACTACCTCCATCATGATGCTGGCATGGGGCCGTAGTTTCTAGTTGGGCGTTAGTCAGTAGTAGTCAGAAGGGTGATGCACCAGGAGATAGTCGGTTAGTGTGGACTTTCTGAGGGCCTTGACTTCTCACAGTAAACTCACTAAAGGACCGTTTCAGTTTTCTTCTCCTCTCCTTGCTATCTTGCCTTTCTTTGTTCTTGGAGGACAAGAGTTACCTAAGGAGCACTGGGCACCTGAACAGAGGGGCAGAGCTCAGGACATGAACTTGGCAGCTGAGGACACCAAGGAGGAGCCTGTGCTCCTGAAAGTGTGAGAAAGCTCTGGACACTGAGAGAGGGTGCATGGCATCATGGCCTTATGACCATGATCTGTCCAGGGTGAACTCGCCACAGGTGAGGCATCCCTTGCAGGGGCTCTTCCATGTGTCTGCAGCTCTTTAAAATAAGGATGTTGTCCCATGGACAGGAGCGACCTGTCGGCGTTGAGGGTGGTTGCCCTCACTCCTGTTGGATGCACCACGGCGGGGAGAGGAGGCATGCTGGCTGCCAGTTCGGCTCTAAAAACGATGTCTGTGCAAAGTCCGTCCTTGTCTGGACTCCAAGGGGCTGCTGCGCACAAGGCCTTCACACAGTTTCCTTAACAGGCTCCTTTTCACTTTTTCCAGGGACTTGCACTGTGCTTCGTTTCAGAGGGATCCAGTGAATTAACATATTGTTGCTGCTGCCTGGGTAATTGCATGCCCAGGGTCTGCTCTGCTCCGACACAGTCTTCCCAGCTTCCCGGACAGAAAGCATCCTTCTCCTCCAGCGAACAAGGCTGCAAAGTATTGCCCTGAGACTTTGCTCAAAGGATGGAGGAATGGGAGGGTAGAAAGAGGAAGGGGAGGCTGTTTCTGAAGGCATATCTGGCTTCCAGACCTCACCTATCAACGAGGAGGAGGGGATGGGTTTTTAATCTTTATTTCTGTACCAAGGTACTAATTTTGACTGAAGCTGTGGTTTCTCTTGCTGATTTGTACAGACCTTGGTAAGGGTGCAGTTACAGAAATTTAGGCCAGCACAAGTCACTATGGGGGCTCAGAAACTGCTTGAAATTAGCCATCCTGGGTCACACAGGAGTTTCAGCAGAAGTTGAAACTGAGTGATCTGATACCCTCTTCTGTACTGAAAATAAAACCCTATGAATAGGTAGATATAAAAATGCTTACTGGTCTCACTTCCAAGTACAAAAAAACCCACATGTGGATAAACCCTTAGAGCCCTCTAAGGCTCTGTGAGAATAGACCACATCTCAAAACATGTTGGTGAGCGTATCTTCAAAGCTGGACAGGTTTCTTAATGGGGATGCAGGTTTGCATTTTTGAAAGATGTTACTTGGTCAGTGCTGACTTCTGGTGGGGAGCTGGCATGCCTTAGGCTTTGATCTCCAAAAAGAAATGTAGTTGTGTGCAGTGTGAGGAGGGCAACTTTACCCCCAGTACGGCTTGGCTGTCAAGCAGTGGCATGAATAGGACAGGGAGCATCAAGACTCGGGGATAGAAGGGAGGAGGTTGGTTTATGGCTCTCCCACTGACCTCCTGGGTGACCTGGGACGAGGAGATGAACCTCTCCCCTTCCACATCCTCCTCTCCTGCCCAACCAGTGCATGTGACAGTTGCTTCATGGTTTGTATGGATTCTTCTGAGAAACCAGAGCTCAGTGGCTCTGTCTGTAAGGTCCCTTTTCATCTTCTTCATGGTTGTGACATTTCCTGTCTTTTTGCCACATAAGTTATTTTGACTGGAAGCAAAACGTTGCTCCAGCACCCTTTATGACACAAGGGATGGAGACAAGGGGGAGGCCGTGCTGGCAGTGTAGCTTGCTTATCCCACACCAGAGCATTGCAGCTTGCGGGACAGAGGGAAGGCTTCTTGAGGCATCTCCATACTGTGGAATAGAGGCTGCAGCCTTGGGCGGTACAGAGAGCCTTTTTATATTCGGCGTTATACACAAGGCTTAGGAAATCCTGCTTGTTCTGTAAATATGGGGTATATACAGGAGGGAGGAGGTGTGACTGCCCTCCAGCACTGCTCTTGTGTGTGCTGCAGATGGGACATGGACAGAGGTTCCTTGGCCCCTGATGCCCAAACTGAGACAGACAGTTGCCTATGGGTCACTGTGGGACTGCATGTAGAAGTGGGGTTTGTCATGTCCTGAGGGGAACATAAGGTACGGTGCCTAGCGGTGCCTTCTGGGCCTTCATGGTCTTGGGATGTGGTTGTTTCTCTCAACTCTTTCGCTTGGGGATATCACAGTACCTGAGCACTGAGTGATTCCCACCCTTTCCTCCAAAGCCTCTGGACTGGTGGCAGTTAGAAGATGGCATGTAGGACTGTAGGATAATTCAGGCTGAAAGGGACCTCAGGTGGGTCCGCTGTGACCAAATTGCTCATGACTTCATTCAGTTAAGTCTTGAAGACTTCTAAGGATGAGAGTGCACAGCCAGCTCCGTGGCTTGACTGTCATCACATGGAAAAAGTTTTTCCTAACACCCAGTCTGAACTAGTCTTGTTTCAAATAATGCGTGTTGTCTCTCATTCTTCTGCCAGACACCACGGTGGAGAACGTGGCTCTGTGTTCTCGGTAACCTCCCCACAGGTGCTGAGGGCTGCTGCTGGATCCCTCAAAACCATTTCTTCCCCTGGCCCAGCTCCCTCAGCCTCTTCTCTCCAGGCGAGTCCACCAGTCCCTGGCCATCCTGGTGCTCCTCCACTGCACTTGCTCTAGTTTGTCAATGTGTTTCTTGTACAGAGAGGCCCCAAACTAGATGCAATATCTAGATGTGGTCTAATGAGGGCTGAGATCTCTTGCCTGTGCTCCTGCTCCTGCAGCCCAGGATGCTGTTGGGCTTTGCTGCAGTTTCTTTCCTAAGGTCCCAGTTGGCCTGCGGTCCTGATGACTGCCAGCCCAGCCCTCGAGCAGTGGCAGAGCTGCTCAGCTGGGATGCTGGGCTGTGCCTCGATGATCTCTTACATAGGACCTGTCAGTGTGCTTGGAAAGCCTTAGTGTTTCTCAGCAGCCAGGAGGGAAGAGGAGCATGGAGGAGCCCTGGGGTGACAAAGACCTCTTCTCACTGCTAATGACATGGGCTCTCACCGGGAGAGGGACCAAGCCCAGGCAGATAACGTGATGAACTGAGTTCTGCAGAAAAACACAAAGAGGTGTAGTGTTATAATTACCACCGTCTCACTTACTCATCTGTAAAGCAAGTTTTTACTTGCTGCTGTGCTTTCCGTGGGGCTGTGACTGTTGATGGCCACGAAGAGCTGCGGTCCTGCAATACCAGTGCAAAGGGTTGTTGAACAAATCTCGCTTGCTGTGCTCGCTGCTGGGACGAAGCACGATTCCTGGTAGCCATGTGTAGAGGAATTGTATGTATATAGGTATGTATACCGTATTGAAACAAAATGCTGTGGTTTCATTCTGTGCTGCCAACAGTTAGTGTGTGGGTTTCAAACCAGCAACCTATATTCTTTAAGATCCACGAGCCTTGGGAAAAGATCCACTTTTTTATCCTGTACTAATTTAAAAAATGCTGGGGTTTTTAGTGCAGCGTGGTAGAAATAAAAGACAAAAAGGAGAAAGAAAAGACAGAAAGACCGGTACAATCATTTTAAAGGTTTTCTGCTTTTCTGTTCATGTTCTTTTCAGGAAATGAGACTGACTATATATGGGATGGGAATAAAACCACATATCACAAGCCACTGTCGAGTTCATAAAGTGACCGCATTGAAAAAGTAGTGAAAAATGTGTTCTTACTAGCGCCTTCCTAGCCCATAGGAATCCTGGCTGTGGCTTGCAATTGTAGTAGGGTGAAGATTTGCATTTTCAAGTTGGCGGTTTTCCTTTTTACTCTTCCACTTCCTACAAGCTAATTTGGTGCTGTGTTAATTGTGAATCTGGAATGCAAATCAACTCACCTGCTTGTTTTTCTTTCATTTTCAGGTTTTCTAACTATGGAAGCTCTCCTGAGGAGCTGCATCACGCACTGCTGCTCCTGGGATGGGATGCAGAGGTGGGAGTGAGGAGGAACTGCAGTGTGCCACTGCAAGTTGCTTTCATGAGGAGAGAGGCTTTCTGGCATGTCATACGGTGCCAAAAGCCATTCTAACCTTGACAGCAAAAATCCTTATCCTTCTTGTGGTTTTTTCCAGGACAGCTGATATTTCCTGTTAGAGATGCTTTGTATGCAAATCAAGGTGGTACAACAAAAAAAAGTCCTGAAAGCAATCACACTGATAAACTCAGACCACCGGGGAATTCCTGCTTATCATTTTTTATCTTTTCTTTTTTTCAGTTCTGTACAAGACACTGCTCTTTCTTACAGTCTTTAATGTTTGTCCTGCCAGACCTCTTGCTTATGAACTACAGTGCTTCTTGCATTTTGCAGGGCTCCATGTCAGTCTGCATGAATAAAAGGCAGTAAGTGCTGGAAATTGGGGCTAACAGTCCAGTCCGTCTGTTTCAGCTTTGCCCTGCATTGCTCTGGTGCTTTCTGATGTTCAAGCTAGCCAGGTAGCCATGAACCTCACACTACAGATTGCCATGTGCCTGTAGTGATGATCTGCCTGGGAAGGCGAGCCCAGAAACCTTCAGGAGGCTCAGGAAAGGAAGGAGGAGAGGTAGAAAACAAAGAGAAGCCAGCAGAAGTTTACTTAGTAACTTAAACAGGAGCAGGATTTGACCCTTCTGAGGCACCTTAAGAGATGTCATGCTCAGCACTGCACTAGTGTAGTGACATGAGTTGGTCACCTCCTTGCTCCAGCAAAGCAAACTCCCATCTGCCCAGCCTGTGCCCTATAGGTATCCCTAGAAGCGCAAAGGGCTGATCAAAGCCTTGCTCACACGAGGCTCCCACCGTGCTGCCAGCAGCAGCATCGCACTGATGCTACAAGTTGTGAGGGTGAAAAGAAGACTCTCAAGAAAACGACATGTCAGAGCAAGAGAGAGCTGCACAACTGCACGGCCTGGAGAATATTCCCGTGTGTGTCCAGAGATACCCACTGCAGCCCGGGTCTTGTTGAATCACACTGTGGTTGTTCTGGCCTTTGTGTGGGTAATGGTGATAATCGTTGTGTGTGGTGTTGGGTTTTGTTATTTGGGTTTTCTTAAATGTAAAATTAACAGTCAAATTGGCGTTGGCAGGGCAGCGAGCCTGGTGCGGCTTTTATCTACCCTGAACCTGGGGACAAAGGAAGAGAGGAAAATGGCTTGACCGGTTTCATGGCTGTGCGCGTAACGGTCCCGGAGTTCAAAGCAAAGGACAGAATAGTGAGATACCCAAGCCCGCCTGGGCTTTGACTGATAAGTCGCATTTCAAAGTGAAAGGCAATCCTGAAGGGGCTCTCTCGAGTGGCTGAAGCCTCCAATGCTGAGTCTTCTTTAAAAGGGGATTTCATAAGGAGTAATATGAACAGAAATGGCTCTTTTGTGGTTTTACACATTCCAGGCATGCCAGGACTGTTCCTGTCAAGGATGGGCAGTCTCTGGGGTTTTGGTTTTTTTTTTTTTTTCTTCAAAATATTTGCCACAAACTAGCAGCTGAAATGGTGAAAAATAAATGAGGGTTGCAAAATCATTACAGTAGCAGTAATGGAAACTGTGAGGCTTATACTTAAACTGGCTGTGGGGTTTCACCACGTTGTCTATGCTGCTGCGCTGTTAGGTTCGCTACTTTTGCTGGCTATGATGCTTCAGGATGGATGATTTGAAAGCAGAACTTTAACTATTGGTTACCCAGAACCTCAAAAAACAGTGCCTTAGGCTTTTTTCAGAAGCAATACCTTTTCAGCTGAACCACTGTTAAGTATGAATCCCTTTAGTGTCAGTGCAGTTATGTGGACATACAGCATCTTCACGTTATGGCAGCAGCATTAATTGCTGCAGATCTATGGGTACAGAAATGGGATACAGCTACTCCTGCTTCAGGTGCTCTTATTTTTATTTCAAGCAGGCTGTGCCAGTTTGGATTGCACCTGTACACTTCAACAGAAACAGGATTTTAATTCATGTAAGAGCTTCCACGCACAAAATGACTGTGCCTTAAACCTTAAAGAAGAGCACCTTAACTGTGCCTTAAAACAGTCTGAAGTTTCACATGCGGTAAAGCACTAGATGGTTTGTGTAGACCTGGCCTGTTAGGTGGGTGTCTAATTCATAAGCCTACATGTCCTGTTCTTCTACGCATTTGTGCTGCTCCTGTTGCTGTAGTCCTCTGTGCCAAGTAGGTAGCAGGAGCTCACAGATGGCTGAGAAAGCCACGGCCAGAGGAGTTACTGCTATCAGCTCGCTAGCTTGGGTGCCACAAAGGGTATGGCTATAACAGCGTGTAATGAAGTGTGGACCTCAACCCCCCCGAGACACCCTACGCAAACACTCAGCACTTTTATCAGCAGCACCACGCTGACCGCTGCCAGCTCAGCACCTTTATGAGCTGGAGTTGGACCTTTACCTGCTCCGCAGATGAGACTAATCCCTCCGTGGGGGGAGCAGAAAACTGAGCCAGGCTCATCCTGGCAGAGGCTGAGCCATGGGGGCATAGATGTCCGCCCGGAGAATTTGTTTTTCAGCCTGGGTTTGGCCATAGCACGAGTGCAGGCAAAGGATGAGATGCAGAGGGTGAGAAAGCATCTCTTTGAAAGCAGCAGAAGAGACACTGTTGGAATGAACCTTCTGGCTTGGTTTTATTAAATGTGAATATGGTTATTTAGTGATGAACAGGAATGGGAGTGGAATTAGGACGTTGTGCCTGAAGCCCCTTTCCACCCTCCAACACGGGCTGATGTTACAGAGTAATCTCCAGGCTGTCGCCTGGGCTGTTGCAGGTCTGTGGGCGAGGAACTTTAATCACCGGGGTTCTCATCAAATGCTGCACTTGCAAGGTACAAGGAAGAAAGAGCTTGTGTTAATTCAGTGCTCAATGTAAATATTTTTCACCTGAGAAGAGTCTGGTCTTGTAGCCTTCTGGGCTGCTTGCCATTTTGGGTTTGTTGCCATTTTGGGTTTGTTTCCTTAAAAAAAAAAAAAGAAAAAGTTTTCTTTACGCCATCAGTGCTTCCAACCACAGAAATTTGGAAACAAAAAGTCAGAAGGTGTAGTCAGCAGCGAGCCATCTTTTTACTGGGCCTATCTCGCAGGGGATGGCTTTGAAGTGGATTTTGCTCTGGCCACTCAGGGTCTCTGCTGTGGAAATACTTATTGCTGTGAAACTGTAGCAAGCTTTACAAGTGGCAGAAAAAACCTACTTTTGTAACCAAATAAATGTGTTTTCCTTACAAGTCACACGCATAGGTGTATGTTTGGAAAATTTTTGTTCTGTACCAAAATAACTCTTCCACTGTGTCATCTAGAGTGGGAAAACGAGTGGACCTTGAGTTGCATTTTAATGCAGATTTCATCCATTTTACCGCAGCAGAAGGTTACGTTGAGATGCTCTGTTATCCTTCTGTCGGTGTGTCCTTGCCTGATGTTCTGTGCTTCAGAATCTCCATTTTCCCTCTTTTTGATTGTTTGAGAGTTTTGATAGAGTGGGCAAAAACACATAAAGATTTTCATGTCCTTGGGAAGGCTATGGCAAGTTATGCAGTGGTGAAGAGATGCTGACAACCTGTAGAAGAGCCAGGTTTTGACAGCATGGGAAGTGGTTAGTGCCTCATTTGACGTCCTCGCATCAAAGCTGGACGGTAGTCTAGTCGAGATGCTCTGTTTGAACCACAAATTACTGGGCTTCAGGCAGAAATCACTGGATGAAATTCTGTGGTCTTTATTAGGCAGGAGGTCAGACAAAATCATTTAGCTAGTTTCTCTTGGCTTTTAAAATTTATGAATCACATAGTCAGGAGGGGTTTTTTTGAGTTTCCATGAAAAGTTTGCCTTGGTAGCATGCAGACAAAACCCATCTGTTCTCTCGTCCTTTCATCATACTGTGTTGCTTTCGAATTGTCCTAGAAGGAGGATGAAATTGAGTGTGTTACTTAAATTTCAGTATAGCTGGCAAAAGCAACTGTACCTTGATTATTATGGGCCTTCCATGACCACAGGAATGGATGATGCCTAATGCCAGCCCTGATTTAACAAACATCTGAGGACCAGCTCATCCCTGCAGCACAGCCAACAACTGTCTCTTCTCTGTTCCCTGTGGGAATTGTGCACCATGGGATCCTGTAAAGAGGTGAAGATGGAAGGAAAGCTTGTAAGGCAGCATATGTGCTCTTGTTAGTGGCCAGATACTCCATCTGCAAGCCACCAAACCTGGGGCTGCAGGAACCAGCAAGAAAGCAAGAGACACCTTAGTTACCTGGCTGTGTAAGAATTTCTGGACTCTGGTCCTACATGGCACCTTGTTACAACAGGGGAATTTGGGAAAGCCCAGAGCGATGCAATAATTGGAGAAAAGAAGAGGAAAGTCTTCTGTGGCAGAAACACAATGAAAATAAAAATGTGAAATAATGTCGCTTTCTTTCCCAGCGTGCAAATGGGATGAAAATGCAGGCGTGAGCAGAGCACTTGCTAACTGCAGCCCTTTCCTCCCTGCCAAATGTGACTTGTAACATGGTGCCACCCAGCACTTGGAGGTTTCAGCAGTTCAGTAGACATCCTGGTTGTATGCCCCAGGCTTGGCCTGTCTTTGCAGCAGCTTGGACCCACTTTCGTTTGTAAGAAAGAGCTCCAACACCCTTCCTGTGCTACAGCAAGACTTCTATCCAAACCTCAACAAGGTCTCAGTAGGGGTTTCAGGCTAATGTCCATTTTTTATTGAGGCCCTGGTATATGTGATGAGATGGTTTGATGCACCCAAGGCTGCTTTCCGTCACTTTGCCAAATGGTGTGGGACAACGTGTATCCATAGGGCATAAAGTCCCCAGCTTTCCATGTCAGGGGACTGCAACCAGCTGCTTATTTGGAATGGTCCATGTTGGCTCCTAGTCACTGTTCAGGAAGGTGCTAATTGTCATGAGCCTAGAGGGTGCAAAGGAGCAGTGTAACAGCAGACATGATTTGACTACCAGTGTCTGGGAATATTCCTTTGCATTGCTTAGTAAGTAGTAAGGATGTAATCAGCCCTTGTAGGCTACTATCTGATTAAATGGCACCAATGCAAAAAACCCCCTCATTTATGGCAGTTGAATGTATTGCGGTGTAGTTGGGAAAAAAGAATTCAGATTCTGTCTAAAGCCTGAGTGAGGCTCTGTGGGGAGCACAGTATCAGGGAGGGATTTTAAGGGGTTGTGTGTAATCATGTGAAAGTGAGCTCTCGATGGAGTAGTGGGACAGAAAGGTTCTCTGTAACTCTGGAGAGCAAGTAGCAGGGAGGTGACTTTGTCCCTTTAAAGGAGGGAACACTGGCTGGTGTCTGCACTTGAAGAAGGGTGGGAAAATGCCACAAAGAATTCAAAGGAGGGTCACAAATGGCTTGGGATTGCCAAACCAGAACTCCAGGCTTAAGGAGCTCGGTTTATTTGGCTAATTGGGATGAAGGCTGGTGAGGGGGTGACTTGATTGCCATGTCTAGTGGAAGAAAGCTTCGATCAGCAGGTTTGGGGTGCAGAAGGAACTCTTGGAAGTTTTATGCCTTTTTTCAGATTTTAGAGGAAATCATGTGTCTCTAGGGTTGCAGCTTTAGTCTGAAATACTGGGCTTACTATGTAGAGGTCTTGGGTGTAAGGAACTGATCTGCAGTGTACTGAAGGCAGGATGGGCCATCTGGGTCTTTCTGCCTTTATGCTCAGAGCTCTGATACTCCCTAACACCTTCCTCTCTCCATCCCTGGGACAGGGCAGTTCTCCTGCAACGCTGGGCATAGTTTAAACTATCAGGTCAAAATGCTTTGGAGCCATCTCAAGGCAGGCATCTAAAATAGGTGGGTTTCCCACTGGTAATGACTGTTGTCCTCCAGCGACCGTGGGGGGAGGCCAGACAGCTGGTTGAGATGTGGACTCCTGCACTTTGGATGTCTGAAGCTGCACAAGATGAACCCCCCCTCACCACCTGCATGAGTGAGAAGGAGCTACTAGAACAAAGCACCTAATGGAGAGCTGTCTGACGCCATCCAAGACGAAAATAATACAGAAACTTTAATCAGCTCTCACAAGCTGAGCAGTCCCTGGAGGTCCCGTACCGAGCCTGACCCACTTGCTGGGCCCCAGTGGTGCGGCACCGGGCGCTCCTCCGTCTGCCTTCGGAGAAATGAAAGGACAGTGATCTAAAAAGAGACAAGGAGGCACAGGGGAAGGCAATGAGTGGTAAGACTTTATTAAGAACGAGTTGGGCTATTTTGATCATTATTCTGTGCAAACCTGCCTTCTGCAGCATTTCTTTTTTTGAGCAGCTCAGGAAGAAGGGAGGTGTTTGGAAAGATTTGTTTTCAACCTGATCAAATGATTTCCCAGTTCCCTCCCTGCACCCATGCCTGCTGCATTCCCATCTCTCCAGCCGTGCCATGTTTGGGAAGCAGCTGTGAGCGTGTGTCCTCGGGGCTGAGCTCCAGCACCGTAACTGGCCTGGTATCAAGGGGCTGCTCCCATCTCAGGCTGTAGCCTGCTTTGCGGTGATGGAGGGAGGGTTCTTGCCACCGGCGAGTAGCAGCATGACTGTTTTGCCAAATGTCCCCGTTTGCTGGCAGGACTGTCTGCAACGGAGGCTCATGATGAACCCAGGCTCCCGTCCCTAAGCTCCTTAAAGGAGATGTGACCACTTTGCTACGGCTTCAGATTGGGGCATCTAAGCGGACAAAGCAACGGTGGGTAAAAATCAAATCCAAAATCTCTTCGAGAAGATGATAGCAGTGGACTATTTGCCGCTGTAATCCGTATTCCCTTCCAGGAGGATGTTGCTCGGAAGGTGATTTCCGCGTGCTCCCCGGAAGGGCTGCTGAACTGCCAAACAAACACCGAGCTTTCACCCTCCTGCGTGTACCCATCCCGCGAGCTGCAGCTGGGATGCCATCAGCCCTCGCTGGACCCCAGGAGGATGCGAGGTGCTGGCACTCGCCGGCATGCCGAGGCCTGCCTGGCTGGACACCCCCGGTGGAGTGATGCTCCAGGGCCTTTGGACAACACTCCAGCAAAGTGAGAGCAAACTACCTCCTCCCTGGGCACAACACACCTTGATTTTCTGATATTTTTTCTTTTTTTTCTTTTGGCTGACTGAGTAACTGAAGTACAATCCTCTTTCACCTATTTGACATTCATTCACTGATGGATGGCCGAAGGTCTTGTTTGGTTTTTAGCTGATAGGGTGACGATGTGATTATAAACCTAACATTCGTGGTGTATTTTTGAGCCATCTGAAAAGTGTGAGTCATTACGGAAAACGTGAGAATTGTGGGGTTTGTGGGATAAATTTTTTTAATCCCTGAATTCCATTCCAAGTTTTGAATGAATCAACTGTATTTCATGGGAGTGAAAAAGCTGGGATCTTTCCCCTTTTCTTGCTGCAGTGTTGGCTTTTTGTTTTATTTTGCTTTTTTTTTATCAAAATGTTTACTCACATATGAAGATTTCCATATGTTAAATGTTTCTGATAAAGAAGTTGATGGCAAAAGGAAAGTGACGGTGAGGAGAAGCCAAGCATTGGGTTTTGGTTTCTCTGATTTTTTCCTTTTTATTTAAATTTCAGCAAAATGGCAAGCATTTCATTTTGACCCACTTTCAAATCACATTAGCGAATAAATACAGAATGGGAGGTGTGATCATGGTGAACTTCAAAAATGCAGCAGGTCAGGACAGGAGAGACTAGCAGCAATCCTGCTCTGATGGTATGCCCAGACTTGGGTGTTTTAGTGTACCTTACCATTTTTTTTGTTACCAGTAGCAAATTTCCAGCGAGTGGAAGGGGATGAGGAAAAAGGAGCCACCAGCGCTCCTCTCACCGTTTTCCTTGGCTCCCTTTCAGATGACAGCAGCGTGCATCTCACAGTCACCACGGCTGCATCAAGCACTTTGTTTTTATGTAGGGCCCATCAGTGCAGATAAGTGCAGACAGAGAGACGGGTGCTTGCTCTGGTCCCTGAGCTCTGGAGCCTGCCACTAGTGCCAAGGCTGAACTCAAAAAGCCTTGCTCGGAGGAAGGGTACATCAACTCCGGTTAGCAGCATGGGAGCACGGTTGCAATGCTCCCAGGGCCGAGTGAGCTCACCAACAGCTTGCTTGGCCTGTGGGAAGATGGACCTTTGGCTGTGATTCATCCAAGATTTTGCTAAGCCGCTCTTCTCCACAGCAGCTCTGCCTTTCTGCTTGCAGGGATGGCATGCCAGCAGCTTCAGCTGGGTTTGGGAAAGTCACAGAATCATAGAATCATAGAATGGTTTGGGTTGGAAGGGACCTTACAGATCATCTCGTTCCAACCCCCCTGCCATGGGCAGGGACACCTTCCGCTAGACCAGGTTGCTCAAAGCCCCATCCAACCTGGCCCACAGTTACTGTCTTCCTGAAGAAGCAGCAGGAGAACCACTTTTTATTTACCTAAGGAAATCAGTGCTTCTCCATTGACCTTGATGTATTTGGGTTGATTTGTGCCAGCCAAGAAGCTGACCCTTCTTTCTGTTGAAGCCTGTTCCCAGCACACACAGGCTGCGTGGTTTGTGTTTGGTTCAGGAGGGCTTAGTGGCCTTTCTTCATCATTATCAAAAGAGTTCACTTTCTGATGACTTTGGCATTCCCAGTTTTGGTCTTACAGCAGAAGCAGCAGCACTTTTTCTTCCATGAGTCCTTGATTTTTTTTTGGCACTTGTCAGGTGCAGGGAAGGGTGATTTTCATGTTGCAGCTCCTGAGACCTTCCTTACAGGCATCCTCGGCCAGTGCCTAGGAACACTGCAACATGGGCTTGTTATCTATGAAAAAGGAGGGATTTTTGAATGGTTGATATGTGGGAATATTCCAGCTTCTGCCTGTCTCTGCTTTTCTCACTGTGAGATTGAGACACTGTCTCTGTCTTCTGTCCTTATTCCCATTTTGGTGGTAGGGAACAGGCCAGCCGAGCAGCTACAGAAAAGGTCTTGGGCAGCAAACCCAAGAGGCATGTAGGATGCTGGTACAGCTCCCCAGTGTCTGGAGTGATGCTGCTGGGAGTGTCCAGCCTGGGGCAAGCATGGCATTGACACTGTCGGACTAGCTCTCTCCTGCCTGCTTGGGACCCTGTAGCCCCAGGGTACTGAGATGCTACCAAAACGTAATGCTGTCTCAGCCAGGTCAGCAAAGAAAACAGCACTATCTGCTCGTAACTGGAGGGAGATACGGCTTTGCTTTGCTTTTTTAGAGCTGCCTAGAGTTTGTGCACAACCCCATATCTAAAGCCTCAGCTTCCTCTTCTAGGTGCCTGACCACCAGGTGACAAGCAGAGGTACAAAATCCCTGTCCCCAGCCATCTGCAGAGAGAGAAGAAGAGATACCCAGGGACCAGCCCTGGCATCGCTCCCTGAAGCTGGTGAAAGTATTACTGCTTCCAGCTGTCCTGCCTGTCCCCTGCCTGTCCAGTCGGGTTTATTAGCCTCTGCGGCAGATTGGGACTGGGAATCAAAGGGATAAAGCGCAGTTTGGGGTCTGTGAATGGTTGCAGAAACCTGGGGCAGGGAGATGGGAGCGAGGAGTGATAATGTGCTAAGCCACTGCAGGTGCTGGATCAGTGGAGGGTGAACCAGCCCCTTGCTGCCCACACCACCAGCAGGCTCCCGTGGAGCCATGCGATTCAAACGGCGGAGACCTGGGGGAGATTTGCTCCTGTCTTTTGGCACCTCCTCTTGCCCTGGTTGGCAGCCGTCGTTGAATGTGTTGCCTCATGCCAAGCCTATTCATAGATGCCTAATCCTCTGCAGCCACCCAGCTCGGTGTCGTAGACTTCCTTCCAGGAGCCAGATATGTCAGTACCATTATACATGTGGCTTTTGAGTGACTTGTGCAAGGCCAGGCAGCAAGCCTGTGGCTGAGCAGGTGTTGAAATCCAGCTCTCCCAAGCTTTGGGTTGGCAGCCTTTCCACCAGGAAATCCTTCATTTAACTTTCTTCCACCGCAGCGGATGGGACTGCATCGGTGTAGGAGGGAAATCTCCGTGTGCTCGTGCATCTCTTCCACCCTTCTTCACCTCCCCGCACCTCTCCCCGAAGGCACCTACTCTCAAGGAAAAGAAATATTACTCGGTGTCCAGGAGAGAGGAGAAAGGGAGCTGGATTGCCTCTGGCACCATGCACCAGAGAAAAGAACAGGACAGTTTTGGGCAAGGTTCAAGGCAGGTCGTGCAAGTTTGCAAATGGCTCCCACAGGGCTTCATTGCTGTCTCTTATACGTGAGAGCCTGTCAGGTGTAGCAGCAGGTTTCTGTGCCACCCCTCACTTCTCTCTCCTTCAAAGCAGGAACAAGCTGCCCTGGAAGAGGCTGACCTTTGGCATAATTCTTTTTTTTTTCCTCCAAGTCAGGGGCGTTTAAGTGAAAACCAAGGAAAGCTAAAGCAACCTTAGCTTTTTGTCAGCTTTCCTTGCAAGAGTGACAGGGCTGTTATTCTGCTCTTGGCATTAAGCGAGAAATCAATGTTACCGTGGGAGCAAACTCCCAAACAGGTGGCCATCACACACATATTAACCTGAACCAGCGCAGGAGGCACCATGTCCCCCTGCGGACCTGCCAAGGGGAGAGGAGATCTCATCACCCTTTGTTTGTGCTCAGAGTGCGGCTGTCCAGAGGATGGTGCCCAAATAGATAAGACTCTGGGCACAGATGTCTGGTTTGATTATTCCTTTCCTTTTGCTACAAACCATATGGCAGTACGGGCAGCACAGATAGCTGGCAATCAAAATTCCTGGGCTCCCTCCCTGACTTCGCCATTCGCTCATTTAATTTTCAAAGCGGTTTTCATGCATCAGCAAAACTTGCTGCCGTGAACCTCCCCACCCCCTTAAAACAAGAGCTTTCCCTCATTACTGGAGGTGCTTTTCACAATAGTAACCGTATCTTGCTTTGCTATTGCAAAATTAGATGCACTTAATGCTTGTAAACTTCTTTTGCATTAACAGATAAAAGGCGCTACAGACAGGTTGCTAATCAGTTTGATTAAGTAAAGCGCCTAAAGTTTGCCACTGCTGCTGGAGCATTGCAGGCTGATCCATCTATAACCGGAGGAGTAAGATGAATTAGGTCCGATAAGGATTGTTTGGTTTCTGGTCTGTCAACCAGTGAATGAAATGACTCGGTGTTTATATGCCGGGTCACAGAGAAAAGTTTCTTGCGATTGGAAATGATTAGGCACACTGATTAATGTTTCCAGTGCTCTTTGATCCAGAGCTGCCAGTTGGAATAAGTCTTGCTGCACAGAGACATCCCGACTGCCTCGTAGTGAAAGTGCAGGGGGTAGAAAATTGACTGAAAAAATGAGGGTGGGGATGGGAAGGCTCTGTCGTAAGATATGCTCTTTTTCTATTGGGAACTCTAGGGTTGCATTCTTTGAACCATCCTCTTATTCCTGGAAGTCAAGGCAGTTTGTAACTCGCATTGCACTTGTCAGGTTTATTAATTTTAAAGAAAACGTTCAGGAAGATTGCCAAGTAACCTAAACTTACAGTACTGATAAGGACCTCAGGGTCTGCTAAGTTAAGAAGAAAGTATCCCAGGTTCAAGAAAAGCTTTAAAATGTGGCACTGAGTAGTCTGCAGCTCTTGTGAAACTGTTGATCTTTCTCTCGGTGTGGAGGTGCCATCTCCTGCATACCCTCCTTGTGATGGGTGTTCCTTCTTTTGGCCAGAGGATTTCCCATTTTTAACCCTCAATTAGGATATCCCCCTTTTATTGTAGGTGAGATACTTGAAATAGTTTCCTAAGACAAGACACAGGAAGATTTGCTTGGATAAAAGGAAAAATCCCCACCACTTCTTATCATTCCCACGTCACCGCGCTGTCTTATTTTGTGTCTCTGTCATACTTTGGGTGTTATAGTTGAACCTTGAACCAGCTGGGAGGCCACAAACATGACTGCGTTGCCCACTACATTTTCTTTATTACCAGGACTGCAACGTTTGTCACCCTCACTGTCACGCCTGTCATCCACACTTGGTCCTTCTGGGGTGATGTCCTCTTTTGTGCAAAGTTGCGTATATCAGGATGGGTTTTGTAATAAAAATCAAAGTGCCCTGGTCCCAGACTAACCAGTTAGCAGGTGGTGAATGGGCACTCAAAAGAGCTCTGGAAAATTTAAGGTGAAGACCCTGAAATACTTGGGTGGACCAAGGAGCTGAATTGCAGATGCCCACACCCAAGGGCATTAAGCCATTCCCAAATCACTGTCTGCTCACTCTTTTAGGAGAGCGCCCAGATCCGTAGCAATTTATCTCAGAATGCTTCTACTGCAAACCCAGGTGGTTCAACAGTTACAGCTGCTTTTGTTTACAGAAGAGAAGAGACAGGAGCTGGGGCTGCCCCCTCCTCAGGCAGCCCAAGGTCTTCCCTGCTGCTCATGGCCACCCCTATGCTTGCAGGGAAAGGAGCAGAGCACTGGGTGAGCACTGGGCATCCTGGCCATCCCACATTTCTCTTTGCTTGTGTTTGTGCTGAAGACTCCTGATGTTATGAAACATAGGAAAACTTTTGAAATACTGGAAGTGTTTAGGAGCTGAGAAACCAGTGGATGAAAAATGGTGCCCAGTGAATCCCACTGGGAGTGTAGGTCAGCGTAAGGAGGAAATTGCAATGCTATTTTTACCAAACTTTGCTGTTTCTTTGGGTGTGCCTGCTTTTCCCATGTTTTACCAAGCACGAGACCTTGCAGAGACCACCACTGAGCAGTTCCTCTTTAACATGGGAGGTCCATATCCCATCTCCCACTTGAGTCTGTCACCTGCCTGGACACCTGCTCACCACCATTTCATATCTCCATACAGGATCTGTGCCTTCCCTGCACTCACAGCCCTGGGACCACAGCTGGTCCCCATCCAAAGTCTCTGCTCTCTGATAGTGCATGAACTCATCCCCAAGCTGGGCTGGCAGCTTTAGGGTTTTTCTCCTCTGCTCAGCTGTTTTCACACAATGGATCGAAATCTCATCATCTTTCAGTTCTCTGACATGTTTGGTTCCTTTCAGCCAATGTATTCAGCAGAGGGAGGATGGACAGACAGTGATCTACCGGACCTTGTTATGTGGGAAACCGGTATAAATATGAGTATACATCAGTTTCCTGCCTTTGTGAAGTTGTGTTTCATGCCTGTTTTCAAGCCTACGTTGTCTTCCTGTGCATGGCCTGAAACAGTTAATATCAATTTAATTGCAGATTGTTTTCACAAAAATAGGTGCCTGTTCTGCCTATTTTCTAATTTCCAAGTGGCTCCACAGTGGCTGGTTGGCTGCTGCCTGCCCTGCTGCGAACACTCCCGCTTTCCTTCCCGGCTTGCGTGGCTGCCCTGGCGTGTTGCTGGGACAGGGAGCAGTGACGTCGGGTCTCCTGGAAGCCTGCCGATGGGGCCAGGAAAAACACAGCTGGGCATCACCCCAAGTACCTCAAGGACTGCTGCACCAAGCGGGTTCCCATTGTCTCAGACATCTCATTGTGCTTAATAGCGACGGAGGTGTCTGTATTGCTCTCACTTACAGCAAGCTAGGAGCTGGGGCCAGGGAAGGGAGGAGTTTGGGATTAGACAGGTCTCCAGCTCCTCGGGGTAGAAATCGCTGCTTATCTGAAGCAATTTTGGAGAAGTATTTCTATCTGAAGCAATTTGGGAGAGGTATTTCAGGTGTGGCTTCTGCGATGGAGACGATTTCACGCTGGTGGAAGCCACCCCAAAGGTGTGCCACGGCGCTTGGTGTCCCCGATGCCTCCCCAGGTGCAGGCTGCCGGTGCTGCTCCAGCTCGCTGCCATCCCGCTTGCTGCCTCCCACCGAAGCCGGCTCTCCTTTCCTCCTGCCCCTGCGTGCAGGACAGGGAAGTGCTGGCGTGAGCGATAAACCCACCGTCCTTATCGTGTCTATCCCAGTGTGGATCCTAGCAGGGAAACGATGGGTGGGATGGCGAGTTTAAAGGTGCCCAGCCAAAAATTGCACAGCTCAATCGTTTGCCTTGTTATTGCTACCACGGTTAACCCTTTGGTTTCTGGCCCTGGAGCTGGTTATCTGTGGGGCTCTGTTCATCTCTTGGACTCATAGCTCAAACCATGACAGGGGCTTCTGGTAGGCTGAGACCTTCGGCTGCAGCCAGTTTTGCCTTTACGGGTAACAGTCGCCTTTTTTTCCTCGCTTTCATGGGAGGTTGCTGCACCCGCCCGGAGGCTAGGCCATGCACGCCAGCTCATGTCCAGGAGGCGGAAGGGCAGGGCTTGTGCTTTGGGCTGGCACATGATGTGGAGCATGAAACAAGTCAGTAGTCAGGGGAAGCATGGCCAGCGAGGAGCAGGAGACTCACTGCCCCTCTGGGCAGGGTTAGACTGGGCAGAAACCTGGCAAGGAGGTTGTCTGCCAGGTGTCCAGGTTAGGGTGCAACGCGGGCCATTAAAAGCCTGCGTATGTGGAAGCTGGAGCTGTTGTCTGAGCTAGCGAGAGTTCTTTAACTCTTTGTATCTTGGACACTCACGGAAAACAAATACTGTTGCATCCTTACTGCCTTCTGCTCCAAACTGAAAAGTTTAGGACAATTTTTCCCCTGGCATAAATACAGAGCAAAGTATATATTAAGAAGAAATGGAAAGGAATCACAGAAACAGAGACAAATCTAAGTTGGAAGAGACCTCCCAAGACCATCTGGTCCAACTGTCTGTTGAAAGCAGGGCCTTAGATTAGGTTATTCAAGGCCCAGTCAAGCCAAGTCTTTAATATTTCTAGTGAGGAAGATTCTACTCTCTTCAGGCAACTGATCCTACTCTTCAGTTGCTCTCACAGCAAAGAATTTTTTTAATATTCAAGTGGAACTTCCCTTGAAGCCACTTGTGCGCATTGCTTCTTCACCTGTAGTAGTGCATCCCTGTGAACAGATGCGTCATCTCCACAACTACCTTTTAGGTATTGGAAGGCAGTGATTTGGTTTCCCCACCCTAAGCCTTCCCTTCTCAAGGCTGAGCAAGCACAATTCATTCAGTTGTGAAGTTCTCCCACCCCCTAATCTTTCTGGTGCCCTCTGGACCATCTCCAGGCTTTCAATGTCTTTCTTGAACTGGGAAGAGAAAAACTGGACAGCGTGTTCCAGGTGTGGCCTAACAGGTGCTGAGCAGAGTAGGAAAATCCCATCTTTTCATCTACCAGCAGTAGTCTTACTAATTCAGCCCGGGATGCTGTTGGCCTTCCTTGCTGCCAGGATACATGGCTGGCTCATGTTCAGTTTGCTGCCTGCCAAGACACCCTGTGCCTTTTCAGCAGAGCAACTGTCCAGCCAGGCTGTGCCCAGCTGGTGCTACTATTTGGGATTATTCCATCCCAGGTTCAGGACTTGATGTTTATCTCTGCTGAGCCTCATGTTAAACCTCATTCTTGTTGGCCAAATCTCAACAGCCTGTTGAGATCTCTCTATATGGTGGCTTTTCCTTCCAGCACGTCTACCTCCTCTCCCAGCTTAGGCTCATCCTCAAATTTGGTGACAGTGCATTCAATCCTACCTTCCAGATCATTTATAAAGCTGAATTACATTGACTCCAGAAGAAATTAATTTGTACCCAGCTGTCAGCATGACTGAGCCTTTAACCACTACCTTCTGAGCTCAACTGTTTAGTCAGTTTCTCAGCCATTTTGTGTTTCATCTGTCCAGTCCATATCTTAAGGGCTTGTCAAAAAGGATTTTGAGGGAGGCTGTGTCAAACACCTTGCTAAAATCAAGGTAGATGATATCCACAACTTTCCCCTCATCCACTGAGCAAGTTGTTTGGTCAAGCATGATTGACCCTTCAGTCTATCCATGTTGGCTTTTCACAGTCAGCTTCTTGTCATTTGTGTGCCTGGAAATAGCTTTTGTAAGGACCTGTTCCATAGTTTTCTCAGGGACTGAAACAAGGCTGACTGGTTTGCAGTTTCCTGGATCTTCCTTTTTTGCCCCTTTTTTGTAGGTGGACCTAGTATTTGTTCCTCACCAGTCTTCAGACTGGAAGACCTCTCTCCACACAAAGGTGTTTACTCTTTGTTTTTCACTTCCCCTGCCTGCATGGGGGAATAATGTGGCTGACACCAGACAAATCGCTTAAAGCGCTATGAATGACAACATGCAAAGAACAGAAGGTCCTTGTGTATATTGATACCAGTCCAAATTAGTTAAACAGGACAAATTCTGGGCTGGAAATGACAATGGTTCATGGTGACATCTAGTCATGACCTAAATTCTAGAGATGCTCTTTTTGATGGTGGAATAATCCTGTCTGCAGATCTAGGTGAAGTAAAGTGCGGTTCTGTGTAGCATGAGCTATCATTAACATTATTCTTGCAAGTTTTATTTAGCAGGGACCAGTCTTTGGTCTAGCATGCATTCAAGTCAGGATTTTGGCCTCTCTGCCAGTACCTGGAAGCCAGATCCCTCAAAAAGGAGAGAGCTTGGTTTCACGGAACTATTGTGATATTGAATGCTGGTGTGTGGTACCATGATGGGGGTCATTAGATGGAGATGGCACCTCCTGAGAGGTAGCTAGAGTGTTTTTAGAGGTCAGTTATTAGCTGAAAGGTCTGTGTAAAGTTTGCACAGAGCAGTGTAGTAAGTAAGTGGCCTAGTTTTGGACTGATATTGATATCAATAATTATATATATATATCAATATGTGTTTAGTCAATGCAGTTAGTCGGCATGATTACACCAACTGTACAGCAACATACACTCTCAGACCTTTATGTTTCTTTCATGTTGCAAAACAAGCTACACACCTTTAGCCCAGGCTTTCCAGCTTTGAAATACCAGGAGTTATCCAATGATACCATAGTAGTTGCAATGGAACCTGCTATTTTTACAGTTTAATAACCACCACATTGACTAAGACTAGGAAATATGTGCTCTCCACTGCCAAAGGATGGGGTTTTCTGTTGCAGCTCAACAAGTGACCATGTCCTTCATATATCAGCTGTTGGTGGCTCACAGTCTGACTTCTGAGAAGAGCAACAGGAGAATAGCAAGGGCTGAACAGGAAATTACAGAAAGACCAGGGAGGTTCACATGAGACCTCTGAATGGTACTACCCTCCTGGGCAGTGATCTGCCAATGTACAGCTGCACATGGGAATCCTTCTTCCACACCTATGGATTCAAATTTTAAGGTGTAATTGTAATGACAATTGTAATTGTAAGGCGATTGACATGACATTGCTTAATGCTGTTATTAATATTCACAGAACAGGTACCTATGTGCTGTGTTAGGCTTCTTATATCTTCACTAATGAAGTATATCCTCAAGCCTTCCCTCTAGGTGGGTAGAAACCTGACATCCACCCAGGCTCTGTTAATACAAACCCCAAGTTATTTCAAGATGGTAAGAAGGAAAGTGTGCTTTTTTTTCTCCCTTTTTCTGGTCTTTTTTTTACTAGAATTACCCATTTCTGGTTGAGCTGGAAAGGGTCAATAGAAAACAAGATACCACTGAAACATGTCGTTGCTGCACCCATGGTCAGTATTACATGTGTGTACTTTAATAGTCAGCTGAGTTTAAATAAATATGCAGAACTCCTGATTTTGGCCGAGCAAAAAGTGACAGCTGTTTGCGCTGGTGTTTCCCCCATGCTGCAGGCTGCCTGCTGGTATTGCAGAGGTGGAACTGTTCGGGGTGTCGTTTGCTTGAGACACTTTATCACAGCTCCTGACGAGCTCTCCCTCCATCTGGCTGCTTACAGGTTTTCAATGAAAGGCCCTGTTCACACAGACGGCAACTCGAATTATCTCTAAATAAACTAGTATATGTGGAGAGTAATTCATGAGCGCTTCCAGCACGATGATAAATGGCAGGCAGGGCCAGCGCATACAAGGTGGCCCCTCAGGGATGTGTCTCCATCAAGTTGTGCAAAGATACTGTAGAAGGGTGTGGAAACATGACCTTAAAATAAGAGCTGTGTCTTTTGGAGCTTTAGCGACCAGGCTGTAAGTGACAGACATGCAGTATTTGATCTGTCATCTCTTGTCAAATATTGTATCTCCAGAACTGACAGATACTTTGGGTTTTACTCCCAATTCCTCCCTGTGTGACTACCAGTCTGCTTCCTGAAAAACAACAGTTGTCTTAGCCCTTAAAAGACACCTTAAACAGTCAGTTCTGATAAATAATAACAATAAACTCTAAGAATTTATGTACTGTCCTGCTATATTCCAGCCCTTGCTGACATGATTCTTGACCTGCAGTTGAGCTTTGGCTTAACAGAGGCCATTCTTCTGCCATGACCAAGAGAGAGGAAAAGCCCGCAAATACAAGAGCCATAGGAGGCTGTGGCCAGGTTTATCCCAACAGGTTAAACAGGGGCAAGGCATAGCCCTGAGCACTGGTGTATACCTGTCCGTACTGTAAGCTGTTAGCACAGCTCCAGCCCACACCGGCTAGTGCTTCTCCAGACAAGGCCTGGGCACCATCTGGGGACTCGCACTGGCCGGGGGCCATCCGTAATAGTAATTTGGCTGCAGCCGCCTTGTTCTGGGGAGGTGAAAGGGCTTAGCTGTCTGGATACGAGCTGCTGGGCAGTTGGCTCCAGTGCCAAGGAACAATCCCTGGCTTGTCTTATTTACATGTATGGACAAGATGAAGGCTTTGGGATACAGGAGCCTCAGTGGTGAGGTACAACATATGTGAATTTTGCAATTCTGGATGCAATTTTGAAATACATATGTCTGTTGAACTTTCAGGTCCTGCTTTCAAATACTGTCTCTCTTGAAAACCCAGCACTTGCTGAATATCTGATATTGCTCCCATATGGCAAGGAAGGGAAGAAACCCTACATCTTCAGAGAGCAGACATAAAATAATGTGAAAGAAATGGGAAATGACTGGGGAGGAGTTTTGTTCTGGTCTACAGAGAAACTATAGGAGATTCATAGATTGCTGCTGATACAATTAAAACGCATGCTGTAGCTCCCTATTTGTGAGAAGAGGGAGAAGAAACAGAAGGACAGACATATCAAATACATGGAAATATCAAACAGAAATGGCAGGCAACCTGATGTACAGGGTCTTACTTGTCACATAGTAATGCCTAGGCTTTGTCTGTACACATCTGTACCAGTGTCTACTTTTTTATTAGGCATAAAGTCATAGTAAAAGGCATCCACTGTAGTCAAACTGGTCATACTTGCAGTTTCTTTTGAAAAAATTACGCTTTTTCTGCCTTTAAAATCCCAGCTGAAATGGATACAAATAAATAAGTAGTCTTGCCTCTAAGGAATGATGTTCCTGGGGAAAAACCTGTACTGTCATCTGAATCATAGAATCATAGAATCATAGAATGGTTTGGGTTGGAAGGGACCTTAAAAATCATCTGGTTCCAGCCCCCCCTGCCATGGGCAGGGACACCTTCCACTAGACCAGGTTGCTCAAAGCCCCATCCAACCTGGCCTTGAACACTTCCAGGGATGAGGCACCCATAACTCCTCTGGGCAACCTGTTCCAGTGCCTCACCACCCTCGTCATAAAAAGTTGCTTCCTTATATCCAGTCTAAATCTACCCTCTTTCAGTTTAAAACTGTTACCCCTCATCCTATCTCTACACTCCCTGTTCAAGAGTCCCTCCCCATC
Organism: Harpia harpyja; assembly: GCF_026419915.1. Classification (NCBI taxonomy): domain Eukaryota; kingdom Metazoa; phylum Chordata; class Aves; order Accipitriformes; family Accipitridae; genus Harpia; species Harpia harpyja. The sequence continues at coordinate 68,647,315 of NC_068944.1, forward strand.
TTTCCTGTAGGCCTCCTTTAAGTATAATCAATGCTGTCAAGTTCATCCTGCATGACTATTAGCCCTGGAATCCAGCACTGCTGAATTATAGATGAAATGTATTTTGGTCCATTACATCCATGCATTGCTTCTACTTGGGAACCCAAGACTGGACACAATGCTCCAGATGCAATCTCACGAGTGTCAGATAAAGGGGAATTATGACTTCTTTCAACTTACACAGTTGTCTCATCATAGAAAGTAGCCTGGTTGGTCAGCCAAGAGATCGACAGAACTCTGTTTGTGTACACTGACCCATGATAGGTTACCTTCAGAGGAGTTAGCATGTCTTTGGCTAAGGCACTAAGGCTAGAAATGTGTCTGACTTGAAAAGTAGAAGGTGGACCTGGGCCCTGTTCGTATACGTTGGTCTATCTGCATGACCTGTTAATATGGAGTCCCATAAGCATAGGGCGCATGGTCAAGACCAAGCATGTGACAAGATCTAAAGGCAGCAGGATTTGTCTGGTATCTCAGGGGGCTTAGGGTGTAGGATGGTCCTTTCTCAGTCCTGAATGTTCTTCGTACATGGTTCTTTATCCATCCAGTCTTTTGTATCTTCTGCTTTTTAACAAAACTAGCCCTGAAGGAAAGGACATGAGACATGACTCAGGCGTCTTGCTATAGCTGAACTGCTCTAGCTAGTGGAGCTGCACAAGGGTTTACAACATGTTTAAGCTGAAGTGAAGAACCATGTGAATAAATTAGTAGCCCTAAAGTGCTGAAAACAAACACTTCAGGATGAATTGAGGAGATGGGGAAAAAATGCACCCTCTCCTTGCCCTGCATCCTCTCACATCCCATCATTTGACTATGCTCACCAAGGCGGGTGAAGGGGGATGGAGGAGGTTATAAAGCTCTTGTCATGTTCCCAAGGTCTGAAATCAGCTGACAAAATGTGCACAGCCACAGAGCAACCTGAGAGCCTCTCTTCTCAGGCTGGGAGGTCTGAGTGCTGCCAAAGGCTTCTGGCCCCCTCTCCCAGCCTGATGCTTTGAAAGAGTATCGTTTGGCTCCATGACACTGCGGGTCTGTTGAGTTGTGCTTGTATGTTTGTGCTTGGGTGTGTGCACAACTCAAAAGCAGGTCTGAGGTTAAGTAAAGCCCCTTGCTTGGTGGGGAACCTTGATCAACGTGTCACAGAATGTGACAACTTCCATAATGGTTTTTAAAAAATGCATATGGGATTAGCTGCCCGCTTCCAGGGGAGGGATATGCGGTAACCAGTTGAAATATCTAACTTCTGGGCTCTGCCCTCATCTCCGTAGCAGTTTTGAACAAATTGTTTGATTTCTGTATGGCAGCCAGTTAATCTTTAATACTGTACTATTTATCTAACACCTTTAAGTGTTGTGTAGCTTATTGAAGGGCTTTTCATGTCGGAGACTTAATGTAGGCTTCAGTGATTTTTTTTTGGTGTTCAAATTGAAACAGAGCATCTTTTTTTTTCTTCTTTCTCTCTTTATGGACAGATGTTCAATACTTCCGAAAATTTACTTCTTTTATCGTGTCTTTATTCAGGCATCGAAAACCATGGGCCATTTTGAATTTAGGCCAAACACCGCTGCCCTGGCATGACACGTTTTTCTCTTGGTTGGGCATACAACCTAACTTGGCACAGATGAGTATGGAGGTGAGAGTGATAAAAAGATGGGATGTTACATATCTTGGCTGCAAGGATATAAGAAAGTTTTGTCCTGTGCACATTAGTTGTAGCACACTCATATGTTCCTCCAAGACAGTGGGTTTTGCTCTTTATGAAAGACCCGTGTAAGCATGAAATACTGGAAATAAAAAGATAGCTGAGGGCAATTCTTCAGTCATTATGGATTTTTATTTCAGGAGTGATGTGTTTGCTGGAGTCAGTAATAATACCCAGAGTGGGCCTGCTTTTCATATATGCTAATAAACAAGTGTTGGGATTGTGAGAGACTGAAAGAGTCAGTGTCTCAAACATTGTGGTGGGGCAAGTTCTGCATAATGACAAACTCTACATAACAACCAACCCTGCATAGCAAGGAACCACAGGTGAAAAGAAGCTGATCAGCACAGGACATCAGCAACAGGATGGGGAGGGCATCCCAGAGGGTGCGCAGCTCCCTGTTCTGATGTGCTGTTCTGATACGCTGAGCAGGGCAGCTCACCACGTGTGGCCAAAGATCAAACAATGGTTGTGTCTGTACGGAAGAAATTACTCCCCAAACGACCCCCAAGCCCACCAACCTATTTCCCCAAAGGTTCTGAAAGCACAAACTGTGCATGACACCTAATTAGCCTAATGAGTTTGAGTGCCCACCCGAAGGAGGGGCAAGGATGATAAAAGGACACAAACTGAAGCCCCATGGGGTGCGTGCCCACTGGAGCTGGACCTTTAGACAGACTGCACCAACGCTGGACCCAGGGCCAGTGAAATCTTTCTCTTTCTTTTCCTTTTTCTCTCTCTGTCTTGCTCCCTCTTTCTCTTTCCTTTTCCATAATCCCTACACTTCATCCCTTTAAGACATAAACTGTTGACCAAGTCTGGGACTAGGAGTGGATCCAGCTGCCCCTAGGATCTTCCCTGAGAAGGAGTCTAGAAAGCAAGGGGGTCCGCTCTGACCCAACGGGAGGGATCTCCTTATTCCCTGAATGGATGTATATGGTTACCACAGGTTACACAGTTTACTGAGGTAGCTCCATGCCAGTTCCTGTTGTGAGAAACCCTGCCACCTAATGTTATGCCTCCCAACTTCAGTTTGCTTCTGCCATAAATAAAATGTTTAACTGATCATTTGGTGTTCTTCACTTTATTTTAACCCGAGGGAATTCCGAATTCAACACGACTCCCTGGTCTGTCCAGCCCGGGTCATGACAGGGGTATTTACATGGAAAGAGGAATACTTAACAATGCACATCAAAAAGTTTTATTAGGTAGGCAGAAACCCAGAATGATGCCATGTCCTGCTTACCACCTTCTAAGGACACCTGCCAACATTTTAGTCATTTGCCAACAATCTCATTTGCTACATCCTTTTCGGTAATACACTTCTGCTACACATTTTGGAATATTTTAGAGTTGAAATAAAACTGGTTCTCCCATCCCCACTGGACTTCAGTGCAGATGAGAATGAGAATCAGGTAAAAGGCTTATGAAAACAACTATTTTTGGCTCAGCCCTGATAGGACAACAGCTCCGTTGTTCCGCTCTGATATTCAGTCAGTGTGACTCATCTGTAGAGGACTTTCTGGCCCATTTTATTTAAAAATGTGCTCTATCCAAAGAACTTACTGGGGCTTTCTAAAACTGGAAACACTGAAAAAGAACAGCTCGCTCGTTTGTTGGGTGTTGGTTGACCTTTTCTACACCACCTCAACTCAAAAGGTGGAACGTGCTGTCTAATGCAGTGAGGCATTTTCAACCAAAAGAGTGTTTTTATGGAATTTTTTCCTTCTGGAGAAATGGAATAATGGAGAGGACAGGTTTCAAGGCTCCCATGGAGAGTGAGGTCAGGTGTCCTCAGAGACCAAGTAGGTGATGGCAGCTTCAGAGTGGGAAGAGTTGTCAAAACTGGAAGAGGCCACTCTGAACCTCACCCTGGCCTCTGGTCATACCTAGCTAACCTCTGGTTTCAGAGGATTTTCCAGGTCTTTGGGAATCCCAAAGTATGAGGACTGCTTCCAGGCTTTGAGGGTGCCATGACTAATACAAATGTCTCAGCAGAGAGCCTGGAGACATTTCCTCCCTGAGTTCCCCTATTATCTAGGATCCAGGAATACCACTTTTCCCCAAACTGGGGAAAAATGAAAAATGTTTTCTCCAGTCACTCAAATACCAGAAAGAAACATACACTTGAGAGCAAGGGTTAGGGAGAACTCAGACTTGTCATCCTCCTGGTGAGGACATGTCCCTTCCTTTTCACTTGTGTATTTTCCCTGAAGATATAATCATAGGCTGCAGTTGGACAAGGTAAGTGCCTACTTAGTGTAAATCTGTGAATAATCTCTCTCTCAAGGGCTTTAAGTACCAGGTTGAATTAGGACTTTAGAAAGGTAGGTGAAAGCTCCCTTTGCCAAGAGGAGCTTCCATGCATGGAATCTGGAAGTGGTCTGATGTGGACATCAGTGACCTGCTTTGTTAGCTGTACATGAAATCTAGCTCTGCTGAAAGCAGCGGCAAAACTGCCATTGATTTTAAGAGATCTGAATTTCATCCCAAGTTTGTTAATTTGCATTACTTTTTCCCTATACTTTTTCCTATTACTTTTGTTATGTAGGCATGGAAGACTTTTGTAAAATATTGATATGATCGAGACACCCTTACCGTTATGGCGAGGGGTGGGCAGATGCCACTGTGGGAAGACACATTTAGAGTTTTGCCTGGCACTTTGAAATGCTTTTCATTATTTCCTACCTACCTTGCTTCAGCTTTCCAGGTTAAACTTGTGCATGAATGACAGATCTTATTATTTTGAGTGTTCTGTGGTTTTTTTCGTTATTTAGATACTGAACTTGTAAAACATTCCTCTTAGCAGGGCAATTTGTTCTCAACTGGATCTTAATGAGACCAGTCCCCTCTTTCCTGGGAAAATATGTGCCTCTGGTGAGAGAAGCCCATCTTTCACAAACCACAGCTAAAACTTGTTTTTTTCAGTGAAACACAAAGCACACAGCTGCTTGCAAATGTCAGTTTTTCTTAGCATGAAGCAAATGTGCATTTTGTAAATGTGGGACACAGGCATATTTTGATGTGGGTCTTGAACAGGACTTCAGTATAGGGATAGCTCATCTTTAATTTATAGTTACATGCAATCGAGCCATTCCAGGAAAAGCCATTTTGTGGTTCTTGGGCCAGGGAAGAAGGATAAAAGTCTTCTACCCTAAACAGAAACAGTTACAACATGCAGCACAGACCTTTGTCCCCTAAATAAAAACTCAGTGTAAAGATCTTGAAATGTTTTTCAGGATTAAGATCACTGAGACATTGATGCTACAACTCTTTCAGGTATCACCTATTCTTTCTCTGGGAAAACCAGAAACACTCCTGTTTGTTTGCTACCTCTGTTGCCACAAGCAAGTTAAGTTAAATCCAGTTGGCAGCCGGTCACAAGTGGTGTTCCCCCGGGCTCAGTGTTGGGGCCAGTTCTGTTTAATATCTTTATCAATGATCTGGACGAGGGGATCGAGTGAGCCTTCAGTCAGTTTGCAGGTGACACCAAGTTGGGAGGGAGGGTTGATCTGCTCGAGGGTAGGAAGGCTCTACAGAGGGATCTGGACAGGCTGTATCGATGGGCCGAGGCCAATTGTATGAGGTTCAACAAGGCCAAGTGCCGGGTCCTGCACTTGGGTCACAACAACCCCAAGCAATGCTACAGACCTGGGGAAGAGTGGCTGGAAAGCTGCCTGGCAGAAGAAGACCTGGGGGTGCTGGTGGACAGCCGGCTGAATATGAGCCAGCAGTGTGCCCAGGTGGCCAAGAAGGCCAATGGCATCCTGGCTTGTATCAGAAATAGCGTGGCCAGCAGGAGCAGGGAGGTGGTTGTTCCCCTGTACTCGGCACTGGTGAGGCCGCACCTCGAGTCCTGTGTTCAGTTTTGGGCCCCTCACTACAGGAAAGACATGGAGGTGCTGGAGCGTGTCCAGAGAAGGGCAACCGAGTTGGTGAGGGGCCTGGAGCACAAGTCTTAGGAGGAGCGGCTGAGGAAGCTGGGGTTGTTCAGTCCGGAGAAAAGGAGGCTGAGGGGAGACCTTATCACTCTCTACAACTACCTGAAAGGAGGCTGTAGCGAGGTGGGTGTCGGTCTCTTCTATCAAGTAACTAGTGATAGGACAAGAGGAAATGGCCTCAAGTTGCGCCAGGGGAGGTTTAGATTGGATATTAGAAAAAATTTCTTTACTGAAAGGGTTGTCAAGCATTGGAACAGGCTGCCCAGGGAAGTGGTTGAGTCACCAATCCTGGAGGTATTTAAAAGACATGTAGATGTGGTGCTTAGATACATGGTTTAGCGGTGGACTTGGCAGTGCTAGGTTAACAGTTGGATTCAATGATCTTAAAGGTCTTTTCCAACCTAAAGGATTCTATGTTTCTATGATTCTAAGCTATAACCACATGTTTTAATCTGATTATACCTGCTGCAGGAAATTCCCTGGCCTCTCTTGTGCCCAGGGTTGACTTAGTTGATCAAAATGGCATTTCTGGCCTGAAAGTTCATCAATCATTGGAGCCCAACGGAAAGCTTATGGTAGTGTGGTATGTTTATAGAGGGACTTGGAGTCTTTTAGGAGTTGAAAGACTGTAAGAAATTACTGTTTTATAAACAGTAATTGATTCATGGTTTCCTTCCACACAAATGCAACCATAACCAAGGACAAGGTCTGTCTTGGTTTTTACATGGGATAGCAATGGGGAAGATGTAGGTAGGCGGCACGTAATTATAAAAAAGTGGAGTTTTATCAGAACTTTGTGTTCACTCTTGTAAAAGAGCTATGGGATTTTTTAAAGGTCTGTTCAGGTTGGGCTGTAGAGCACCGGCAGTAATGTTACCTTTGGATTGTGTTGGGGCTTATTGCTTCTGTACCAACAGTGGCAATATGTTGCTGGATTATCATTACCTTGGCCTGGAGTATCTCAGTGCCTTTGATCAGCATTTGGGTGAGAGAAATTTCATTGTACCTCTTGTTTGGTACTGAAGGTAACAGTGTACTGCAAATACAGCTGCGTGTTTGGCAGCGCGCTGCCTGTGTGCCTACCTCTTGTTCAGACCAGCTGGCTGGTCTCCTTGCTGAAGGCTGTTACCTCAAACAGCAGAGTTGTTCTGCAGTGTAGTATATTCAGCCTTTACTGATGCTCACCACAGGTTCTCCTGGAAGGAAAATGGATACTTGACTAATCTGTCAGAAACTGGCTTGTCCTAAATCACAGGAACAAAGAAAAGCTTGTAAGGAAACTGCTGCCCTATCTTTATCAGCCAGCCTTTCCTTATTTCCATTACATGCAGCCTTGCTTATGTCTCTGACACTTGGGGAATATTCAAATTCTGCTCCTCTTCTTTTTCTTCAGACCAAGTGGCTTTGGGTCTGATCCAAAACCTATTCAGATTGAGGGGAGTCTTTCTAATGCTGTCGGCTGGCTTTGAATCATCTCCCTCGCTTGCACTCCTTTCGGAAATCAGAAGGCACACCTTTAACTTATTCTTAGAAAGCTGATCTCAGGAAGGCAGAAATCAAATAACTTCAGTATAGCACCTGAATGCTCTGCTTGAAACAGGTCTGTCAGAGAGTTGCTCATCCCAAAGAAAAAGATAACAAAAGAAGGATTTCCTCCAGGATACAATATGATTTCTAATAATTTCTATTAAATACAATCCAATAGAAAACCATAGAAGACAAAGCAATCTTTTTTATGCAGCTTGCTTCCTCTGCCCCGTGGACAAATTCCGCTGGACCAACTTCTTACACCTCTACCTTAACCATACTTGCTGTAATAAAAGACGTATGAAACTAGTCAGCTTTCACCATTTAATAGATGTCAACATGGTGAAATGGGCCAAGAGTCTGAATCAGTACTGGCAAATATCTGTGGGAACTAAGGAAAGGGGCTTCAAATCTTACCCCAGAACCAGCAATGAGTGATTTTTTTTTTTTTTTTTTTTTAATTAATACCCTTATCACTGAGGAGGTGTCTTTTATGGAAATAGAAGTTTTCCTTATTTCTGGCCTACTGGCCAGAGGTCTAAATTAAAAGAGCAGCTGATCTTGAGAAGTCCCAAAGGGATGGAAGAGCACAAGGGCAGAGGGTCCTCGATGGCTTCATGGGGGAACAGGGAAGCATAGGGGGAGCCTGGAGGGACTGAGGAGCAAGATCCATGGTCCCTCCTCTGTGTCAGGATTTATGTATGGATTGCATGTGCCATTGTACCCCGACTTTGCAGCAAAGCATCACTGAGGCAACTACCGAAGAAGACAGCTTGTGAGAGCTCCTGGCCAAGGGCAGTTGGCAAAAGTGACAGTTACCACCAGTCACTCCAGGTAGATGTGTTCAGCTGCTGAGGGAGCACCTAAGCTGGATACAGGGATAACTAAAACTTCATCTGTTCTCCATCCGAGCTGTACCTCTTGGTGCCAGATGGGTCATGCACGAAGGGTAGTTCTGATCTGAGGATCAGATGGGGCTTCTCGAGAGCCCTGGGCACTCAGGAGCTGGAAGAGGGAAACCTGGGAAAGCTGCAAACTCATCTTCTGCTTAGGCTGAAAAAATTTCAGTAAGGGCAACTGTATGGTGTGGGTGTGGATGGCAGGTTTGAGAGTTAGCAGGTAGTGCAACAGGGAGTGTGGCTGTGTGTTGTTTCCCTCCTTTCCCTAAAGAAAGAGTTTCATGTCTTTAATTCAGTACTTGCTAGAATGAATATTGTTTGTGCCAGGGAAAATCTCAGCTGTCCTCTTAGCTGTCTGGGCTGGGACTGGTGCTGATTTACTGCTGCTCTTCAGCAGGGGACTTTGGAGACTAAACCTGACCCCTTCAAGGCTTGGCAGAGGGGTTACATGTGAACTGTGTCTAGCTCTCAAAGGCCCTGACTGGAGCCTCCAGATGCTACTGAAATGCTTACATATAAGAAGAACAAGGACTTCTTTCCATCTTCTTGTGCTGAGTGGGATGTTAGTTTTTGGGAATGGCTTCTGTGTCTGCCTGGAGAGCACTGGATGTAACACGGAGTGATGAGGAATCTGTAACAAAGCTGTGGATGCTCCTGTCCTTTTCCATAGAAAACCTGAAGTCTAATAAAAATGTTTATTTATTGTTTTACCTTGGTTCACTCTCTTAGCTCTTATTATATTGCAGCTACAGAGGTATTACTTAAGAATATTGGATGTGGTCAACTTTGAGCATACTAAGTATGTTATAAAAAAACCGGCTACTGTAAAAACCTTTAAATAGTTCTGACAGTCTCCTAAAAAAGAGGAAACTTGCTGTTTTCTAACCAGTATTTTCCTATCATGGAACAGAATTGGGGGATTTTAGAGGATGACAAATTGACTATGAGTCAGTGGGGCAACATGGTGCTAAAGGAATCTGCCCTACTGGGCTGCAGGCAGTGTGGAGTGTATTTCAAAAACCAAATAAAAAGTACCCAGACACTCAATTTTCTGCTTTCCTCAGCAGTGGCTGGACCACAGGGTTCAGTTTGGGGCTTCATGTTATAGAAGAGGACAAGTGGCAGTCTGGAGAGGAGATGACAGCAGCTGTGGAAAATGAGAATCAGTATTTTTGCAGAGGAGGGATGCTGGCCCGATGGGAAGAGAAGTGAGGAAGGACAGCTCATGACAATTACACACAGAAGTATTCAGACTCTGCAGCAAAGCACCTGATCATCAGAGGTGCTCTGTCTCCAGGACCCTGCTCTGTATGGGATTAGAATTGCAAAAATACATTGAATACACAAGACGGTATCAATCATAAAATGGAGACCTGGCTGCTTGTTTCTGTTTGTTATTTTGCTTTTGCGTCTGATCAAAATTGCAAGAGGACTGATATCATTTCCTACATAGCCAAATACAGTCAGAAAAGCATCCTGGGTGGTTTAAGCCCAAACTCCTTGGGGAAGAGTTAATCTGGAGGGTGCATTTTTATTGTCTTGACTGGCAAACAGCTGATCTGACAAGAAGCCTGTGCAAGTGTACAAAAGTATTTCAGAAGCATCTTAATTCATGGCTCATATCTCAGTTAGTGCCTCAACAGAACAGTTGCTCTACAGTAAATCTTTCAGCATTTGAGCCCAGCTGCCTCTGCCCTTTTCTAACAATAAAGATGAGGGTCAATTCTTCTCATTAGTCAATAAGAGCTGAATTTAAAAATAACATGCTGATGTTGCTGCACGGAAGTGTTTAAGTTGGATTAAATATGAGGGAAAAATAAATCAGGGAAGAGCAAGCTACAAAGGGAATTGCAGATTCACTTTCCAGTCTGAAAGATTTTTAGGGCAGGGACTGTCAATTATTTTGTTTGTACAACAATCTCAACTTAAATGGGGCCTCTAGCTGCTTCCACAACATAAATTATTGATGCTGTTAGGATCCACAAAAGACATGTGCCTAGCTTTAAGCACAGGGGTAATAAAACTGAAGTCTAGAGGAATCCTTTAGCTCAAAGTTAAATATGTGCTTATGTTCTTTGGACTTCTTGTGACTGCTTTAGATGCTCATGTACCTGCTGTGATCTTGAAATAATGAAGCTGGCCGTGCTATGATAGAGGATACAGGTCTGAATAGACACACTTGGAGGTTCCAGATAATTCTCATGACCTCTCTGAGAAACTCGGTCCCGTTGACTTCACAGGAAACCACTTGAAATAGATAGTCCTTATCCAAAATGACAGCAGGTACACGATCCTAATAAAAGAAACATGGGCCCGTTGCACATCATCCTGTCATTGCGTTACCTTGCCTGACAAAGGAAGGCAGCACACCGTGATCTGAAGAGATCCGAAGTGACGCAGTGCCTGAGAAGGCGTCCTGGTTGATGGAAAGGGAGTTGGGAGGTGGGGAGCATGGGAAGGGAGCAAGGCTGGAGCCACCCAGAGCTGTGGCTCCATGCTCGCTGGTTGCTTTGTGTTGGGTGGTCTGTGTCTGCACTCTCGGCAGCAGATGGGAGGTCGTGAGGTGCCAAACTGAGCCTCGACTAAGCAGGAATAACAAGAAATAAAAAAAGAAAGAAAAAAAGGTTAATAATCCTCAGGCGCTGGGGCCTTTTTGGCTTGCTATTCTTCATCCCAGCCTTCAAACAACCTGCGCTATGGCAGATTGCAGGCTCTTACAGACTGCCAGCCCTTGCCTTTTGGAAAAAGCCTTGCTTTGTTTTTGGCTCAGTTTACACTCCTTTTCAGCCATCTCTCCCTTGCTTGGAGGTGGGATTTTGCAGTGTATTATGCATGATGTTATTTAAACCTCTGTGTTGATCGTGGTTTCTATGGGGCTTTTTTTTGGTTTTGTTTTATTTAATGTATGACCTGGCTTTGGGAGCAAGACACTGCTGGCTTGGCTGTCCTCACTGCTCAGGCAAAAGGGCAGAGGGAGCTACAGGAGACGAGCCCTAAGCCCTGCAGACATAATGCCACGGTGATCAGCAAAACCTACATGATTATGTCTGGCTGTTTGTCCTGCTTGGGGCCTCTGTTTGTGCTCTCTGGATTCTTCAAGCTCTCTCCTCTGTTCTCCCTTTTGCACACTTGCCCTTTCCTGAGGGATAAGTTGCAGGCAGCCTGTGGGAGGCAGTGCCTGTGCTTCCAGCCAGAGGAACACCTTTTGGGAGGAAGAGCGTGCATCGAAGGCAACTAGCTGCTAGAAAAGAGCTCTGGATTTTCCCTTTCCTTTACTCTTCCTGGGCAAAGGAAGCCGGGGCGTGTAATGTCTCCAGTTCAGCTCTGTATCTGCCCACTTGAAGTACAGAGCTGAGGGGCAAGTTTCCCTTTCTTACAATGGAGTTGTCACCATGTGGCTCTTTCTTTCAGGAACAAGGTGATGCAAAAAGCCTTTGGGGTGATGCACAGCAGGACCCCATGAAAGATCTGCCGCTGATGAGGTTCCTGCACCCAGAGCCCCGGGAGGTGGGCTCTGAACTCCACAAGCAATGCTCTACTCACCCCAGTGCCTCCTGTTCTCCTCAGCAGGAGACGATGCCTCCAAAAAAAGTGAGATTGTACCTCGGTGAGAGGCAGCATCTCCCAGCTTTGCCAAGTGCTCAGGAGGAGGTTTGGCTCTGCAGAAAGATGGGCAGTCTCAGGGCATCCTTTGCAAGGCAGCTCCTGCTCCTCGGGCCTGGAAGGGGATCCTTGGCTGAGGCTGGTGGAGCCCATCTTGAACTCCGCTGGTTCAGGAGACCCTGCTGAGCAAGAAAGGGTCAGAGATCACCCATAGTTCTGAGACTCCCAATTCTTTGAGTGCTGTCACCTGAAGAGAAGAGATTTCCTTTCTTCCAGCTCTGGGCTGCTTCCTCAAAGCCTTTCGCTTCAGGAAGAGTCGTTTTCTGAGGATGGGTGTACATATGTCCTCCATGGAGCCACCATCGGAGTAGTGCTCACAAGGCGCTATGCCATGGGCAGAGCAAAACTGATACTCAAATAGAAACTGAAAGAAGAAAAAAAAGACGAAGGGTGTTACGCAGATCAGGCAGCCTTAGATAATCAAATGACACTGTTGCCCCTCCACTGAATTGTGTGTGGGGGTGTGCAATTTGGTTGTGCTGAATCAACCCCACCTAGGGTAGAGACGCTACCACCCAGGGTAAAGAGATGCTCTTTAAATGAGGAAGACTTGGGACCTGCGCTAGTCTGTGTGTTCCTCAAAAAGCCGGTGGAGACCTCAGGGACATGCTTGCAAAAGGCAGTGCTGCTACATCTTCACGGCTTCTCCATCCCCCAGGTCCATGTGCTGCAGTCGGACTGCCTGGTGGCAGTGGAGATTGTCTCCCAAATACAGAAAACCTCCATGCTCTGGTGTGCTGAGCAGCCATGGCTTCTGCTGTAAGGCCATCACCCACCACTTGTCCAGGTGTTGTGTGAAACTTGCCAGCTTTCAACCCTGGAAATCAGGTTTGCTTCGTCAATCTTTGCAAATCTTTTGGCACATCACTGGTTGAGTAACTTCTTGGCTGCACCAGGCTGACTCCTGAGCTCACACAAGCCAATTAATTTAAGATGGAGAACCAGAGAAATTTGAGGTGCAGACTGCAGGGTTTTTTCCGATCTTGGGGGGCAACCATTTCTTGCTTCCCTAGAACAAATTTGGGGTCCAACCCTCCCTTTATGATGCTGCTGTGGCCCAGGCAAGGGTTAACTTCTCAAAGTCACCCGCCCCACTGCCCACCCTGCAACAGGCTTAGCTTGCCCTTCCATTGTTTGGACTAAACCTTCCCAGATTTACTTACTTCCTTTTGATGTCTGGCAATGTTTGTTTATTAGCGCCAGTGGCCTGTGTTAGCTCTGAGTAAGTCTTTGACTAAATCCCATTCTCTGCCTTTCCTCCTCCCTTCACGGGCTTGTGAGCTGATAAACTTCAGCGCTGGCTTTCAAACCCAGTGAGGTTAAACATGAACTTCTTTTACACCTGCCTGCTTTCCCAGCTAATGGACTCTGGTGGCTGCCGAAAGAGGAGTCCTTTTATGGCAAAGAAAAGGCTGCAAAGCTTGATTTCCTTTCTGGTTCGTATGTTCGAGAAGTGGGGTTTTAACTCTTGGAGAGGGAAGGATTATTTTAGTGAATTCCCTGCTGTCCTGAGGTCATCTGCCTAACCACGGCAGAGAAATAATAACAGGACAGGTATTAGCCGGTAAGTCACATAGTGTTATATATAGTCCACCAAGCACTATTTTATTATTCCCCCTTTTTCACAGTGCTTAAGTACCATTTTGGGAGTCAAGGTTTAGTCAGCTTCAATCTAAAGTATGAATCAAAAGAAGGAAGATGAGAGCTGTTTGGGAAATGATAAGTACTTCCTATGGAAACATTTGCAATAGTTCTGTTTTTCCTTTAATCATGGGAAAATTCCATTAAAAGAACAAAGCCTACCCCCCCAAAAAAAATCCCCATGTTTTTTCACATTTTTAATATTTGAAAATTTTTATTTTTCTGTGGGTCTATCTCAGGGGAGGAGGTATTGAAAAATCCCCTACGGCTATTTGTGCTTTTTCATTTTAAGACACAAAAATTCCTGACTAGCTTTTGCTCGTGTTTTTAATTACAGACATAAGCCCTACTCTCAAATTCTATACAGGTTATGTGCTCTGTGTTAATATGATTATAAAATAAGGCTACATGATAATTATTTTAAAGTAAAGAATCTTTGGCTTTTTATTACTCCATTATTTTGTCTTCTAAAATGCTCTTCATCTGCAATGATTAATTCTAGAAACATTGGTATCTAAGAGTCCTAAAATGTCTTGTGGTTGCTTAAATATTCATTTTACAGGATTTACAAACCCATTGATTTTTAAAACTGTGTTTCAAGGGTATATAGAAATTCCAGCTGGGGCAGTAACTCTGTGGTGGTAATAGCTCTTTTCTATGCAGTAAAAGGGCCTTTGCCAAAAAGAACTCACATTCAAACTAGAGGTGATTGACAGGTGGCAAAGAGGAAGGATTATAGAATATGAATTGCAGAGTGAATCCAGATTGCACTGAAAGATTGTAAAAGCCCAGGGAAAGTTTGCGGTCATCTAGAACTGAATTTACCATGACAGTCAGGTGATGTAATAACAGCCCTCCTTTTTCTCTCCACTCTAGTATTTTTTCTTCATATGTTTTGTCAAACTATAGCATTTGGGGGAAAGGCTTTTAGCTCATTTTGGCAATGATTCTTTGGGCAATGCCCTTTGATCTCTTTTCGTGTGGCAATGAAAAGAAAGACATCCGCTGAAGGTTTCTGGGATGGTTTAAGAAATTGTCACCCAGCCCCAGCAGAGCAGTGCAGGGGAGTAGATGCCTGCCTTTCTGCCCCTCCGTTTCATAGCCCAGATTCCCTTCTCCATCCCAGCCCCACAGCAGCTTCGTCGCCAGTGCCCCATGCCAGCTCAGAGCAGGAGATGCATGGTGTGGTTGTGCCACGAAAGGCCACCAACAGGATCCACAGGGATGCTTATGTGCCTGACTTCCATCTATTGCAGCAAGTATCTGGGACCTGGTCACCAAGCCTGCAAAACAGACTTCTCAGGACATTTTGGCCCTGAGAAGGAGAGCAGACTCCTATTTAACTAAGATGAAAGCCTGACACTGTCCACCTGCAAGCAGATATTTCTGTCTATTTAGAAACCTTTTGGTTTTAAGAGGTTTCTGGTTTAGACAATCATGGCTTTCTCCAGCCCCTCCTGTGGCCAGCCTAATGCCGAGACGTGCACAGAAATATTCTGCAGAAGCCTGGAAACGGCTCACTTCTTACGGCGAGCCTGGGGGCACTATTTTCCAATAGGTCAGTATTTCTTAGAATGTTATGATAACTGGTGACAAAAAACCTGTTTACATGGAAAACAGTATTGACATAGCTAATGTAGTTGCAAATCCCAAGTGCATCTCAGCGCAAATCTGCATATAGACACAGTTCTTTGTAAATGAACACCCTATTTCCATAGCAGGCTTCAGAGTAGGCACAGCTTTGCCTTGTCTTTAACTAGAATTGTGAGTCACAGAAAGGTTTTGGTTTTCATTTTTGCATGGACAAACCCCAGGCTCTTGTATGTTCCAAATATCTTCCTTTAAACATTTATTTGCTTGTTGCGGTGCCGGACTGCTTGTGCCCTTTGCCTGAGCAGTCAACCAGTTCCCTTTGAAGATGTTTACTAATTAAATCAGAACAAAGATGGAATGAATGTTAAGCACCTTCAAACACTTGTTGCATGCTTCAGTCCCATGACTGTAATTCACA
Source organism: Harpia harpyja (assembly GCF_026419915.1). NCBI lineage: Eukaryota > Metazoa > Chordata > Aves > Accipitriformes > Accipitridae > Harpia > Harpia harpyja. The sequence continues at coordinate 68,662,738 of NC_068944.1, forward strand.
AGCTGCCGTAAAATCTATGCATTTCAGAATACACCACATAGTGATTCCTTTAATGGATTCTCTTTTTTAAACCTGTTTTTTAAACAGGTTAAGGAAAAAAAAATTTTGGGGGGGCTCGCTTCGTAGTCTGTTTTTCACATCCGCAACTTTTACAGTAGGAAAGGTGCACAGTTTGTTGGATCTGGCAGAGCACTGAGACCCAGCACAGTCAATCCCAGCTCCAGCTGTGGCTTTAGGAAACTTACTGGCTCTGCTCCTTTTCCTTATCTGCCAAGCGTAAGCTAGTAGCTAGCGACATGAGTGCAAACCAAAACCCCAGCTACAAGCACTGCCAGCTTCAGGGGTATCCAAATTCTGAACAACCCTTATTTTTAGGATCTGGGGTAAAGTTGCTTTCTCACTCGTTTGGGTGTGACGCACTCGTGCTGATCTCAATAGCTGGAGATCTTTTTAATTAAAGAACAATGATAAAAAGCCACATAAAATGGGTTGCATCAAAGCATCATCATACTACAAATGCTAATTATTATAATTATATAAGATTGCTCACGTTTATTTTCTAGGTGGGAAGGCACACCAGCTGACTGGGTTTCAACGTGTGGCTTTTTCAGCAAAATTTTAAGGAGTCAGATGTCTTGCCTAGGAGTTGTTGTCCTTTGCAAGCTGCATAGCTATGGTCAGTCTCTCACCTAATGCACATCTCACTCAATGCATGAAAATTGGCACGAGGCACTTTCTTTGAGCAAGTTCCAGTCTTAGCTAACACCACAGACATTCTTTGGTCTTCCTGTCTCAGGGACACTTGGTCTCTCCCTCTTCCGGACTGACAAATGCTACTTTCTCTGGGGAGGTAATGGAAGTGCTCTTAGCACAGACAATGTCCTAGAGGTCTGCTGGTACTTTTGCAGCATGTTGTGTAATCACCTGTACTTAGCCATACCCCTGGGATTATGTCAGGATTTCAGGGTTTGGTCCCTTCCAGAGGAATAGTATTCCCAGCATGATCTGGTCCTGCCGTTAGCTCCATGCGGGAGCTGGAGTATGATGTGCAATAGCAGCATCTTCCTTTTCCCCACCAAGAGGCTGGTGAGGAGGCTTTCTGGGAGAGCAAATCTGGAGCCATAGCAGGTACTGTTTGGTTGCTCCAAATAAATTACCTAAGGGAGCTTTGTCAGAAAGCTGGGAACACATACAGCCCTAGGAGCATTGCTGTGGTGTAATGGCCAAGGTGGAGAGGACCCATGATGAGCTGGAAATGGTCAGGAGACATAAGAAAGCACAAGCTGCTCAGGGCACAGGAGGAACCACTTCTTGGTTTGACTGCTGTTTCAAAGTCTGCAACCAACATTTGTTTCACACTGACAACATTATGTTAATCTATACTTTTGGTGAGCTAATGAGCAGCCCCAACACACACCTTAAAAAGTCAAGACTGGAGTCCTCATCTCTATATAAACAAACTTTGGGAGAGGGCTGAAAACATCTTGTTAGGTCCAAAAAAATGAAACAAAGCAATTTTGAATCATTCTCAATTAAAAATAATTGAAGGCTGTTAAAAATCCTGTCTAAAGATGATGTGTTTTCTGAATAAAAATCCCTAAATGAAATAGTTCCAGAGTGGGGGGTGTCATTTTTTAAACTAAAGCAATTCAGTGGGTTAGATGGAAACGTGTAAAAAAGGAGTTGTCAACCCCAATTTCTATTTTTTGCTCATTAAAAAAATAACACCCCAAAACCACATTTGGTTGAAATTTTTGTTTATGTTTTCTTCTGAGGCTGGTGAATGCAGGGGAACGGAGATGTGAAAGACAACTAGATTAGCATCAGTTGAGTGTTAAAGCTCTTGAGTAAATATCTGCATGATCATAAGATGAATTACGTTGGAAAGGACCTCAGGAGGTCTCTGGTCTGGACTCTTGCTCAAAGCAGGGGCAGCTCTGAGACTGGGCTGCTCAGGCTTGATCCAGTTAGCCTCCTAGAATGGAGGCTAACTGCACCCTCTTCTTTCTAGATGGATGAGATTTTGGATACTCCACAAGAGCCCATGAGGTGCTGACTGTAATTGTTTTCTCCTGGAAGTGCCAAGAGAGGGCTATGGAGTTGCCCCACTTCTATTCTCTGCCCTCATCGGTCAGAGCCTGATACCCTGCTGTACGTAAAGGTCTATCTAGCTGGGGAAAAGTCAAGTCAGGGGTTTTGCTTAGTGTTTCTGTTCAACAACTGTTTTTCCTCGGGCAAAAGCAGTATCATACAGTTTGTCCAGAGCCAGGTACGGCATCACATTTCAGATCACCCAAAGCTAAGGGCAGTGATTTCAGAGGGGAAACTGAAGGAATGGGACCATCTGATGAGACAGAGAGAGAAAAAACATTCTGGGCATAGACCACTAGCAATGTCTGCTACCTTGCTGCTATGGTGTTTCCTTTCCTGCACTGGAAATGAAGGCACACACCTAATTTTCCATAGGCTTACCTATTGTCTCCAGGACTCAACGCCGTACAGCAAAATTCCTTTCATCTTTTAAGCAGAAGATTTTCACTATGATTAAAGATGCATTTTCTTTTTCTGCCTATTGAAGGGAAAGCTGAACACTTATTTCCATTCCTTATTTTCCACACTACTGCTTTAATACAACTTCCTCTTAATATAAGGCAAACCAAGAGAAAAACCACTACTGAAAACTCAGATAGTTCCATGAGTAGCAAAGCCAAGGAAATTTCATTTCCTATAGATTTGTATCTTGAGGTTGAATTTTTGTGCGGTCTCTCTGGTGTCTAATCATAGCTGAATCATAGGATGATTTAGGTGGGAAGGGTCCCCTTGAGGCGTCTAATCCAGCATCACGGTCAGAGCAGGGCTAACTCTGGAGTTAGATCAGGTTCCTCAATTTCTTGTTCAGCCAGGTTTGGAAATTTCCAAGGTCGGACAGTGCCTGCCCTCTCAGGGGTCTTGTTCCAGCACTGAACTCCTCTGAAGGTGAAACTATTTTCTTTTGTCCAGCTGGAATAGGCCCCATTGCAAGTTGCAATTGTTTCATCTTGTTCTTTCACTGTGCATGTCTCAGAAGGGGCTGGCTCCATTTTCCCTATTTTCCTTCCATTGGGCAGTAGAAAACAGCAATGTGATCTCCCTGCCCTTAGCTTTCTCCTCTCCTGGTTGAAAGAAGCCAGCTGTCCCAGCCTCTCCTTGTACATTATGAGCTTCAGTGCCCTCATCATCTTAGTGCTCTTTGCTTGGACACCTTCCAGTTTATCTACCTCTTCTAGTGGGGTCATGGTCCCAAAACCAGACACAATATAGGTTTTTGTCTTTATGTGATTTTTATTCTTCTTCCTCATCATTCTATTTGCATAACTTTTGTGTCTTTGAGTCTTCCACCTCTCTATCAATGTATTTAATAATTTTTAAACTGATAATGGGTTTTAAAGTTATTGCTGGGAAGGAAAGGCCACCATACAAGTACACCCAATCTTACACAGTGTGATTACATAGGCCTCATATTCTTGGGAAGGAAGGCTGAAAGAAAACACCAGCAACGATAACGTATTGGTCTGACATGGAAGGAGAGGGGAAAACCCGGTGAGGATTGGACAGATATCCTTCCAGATCAGTTGTGTCTGTAGAAGAGGTTACTTTCCTGAGGTATTTGTCATGGTTTCCTGCTGGCATTTAGTGACCTCTCAGACAAAATTATTTCTTCTATAATCAGCTGGGTTAATCTAGACACAGAGTTGAGGCTGTTTCATATAACCTGGTGGATTCTGCTTTAAGCAAATGCAGAAGTAGAATATCAGCAGATGTTTTGGGGGATGCCCTGCTTGGCACTCACCCCTGTTTGAAGGTACTGAGCCTGCAGACCTGCCTGATAGGCTTATCTCTAGCTGACCTGAGAGGGTGGAGGGAGGGAGCTGAAGATACAAGTCATTGCCCTGTGCATGGGTAATCTAAAAGGATGTGCCTTTACAGTATTGTATTATAAGGATCTTTGTGAGCACAAATGACACCTGTACTGGTAAAAAAATGTTTTACACAAGAATAAGGTCAGATCTTTTCAAGGAGCATATTTCTGGCATAGAAAAGGGGGTGCAGGTTATATGAGCAAAACTCCTCTTTTGCCTGTGTAGCTTAGTGGAGTACTCTGTGCATGTTAAATCACAGCCATTCGGGAATCAGTTTAGGCTGGGTATTCTTGCCAGCTCGGTTATGTCTGTCACACATTGCAGCCTAGCACACCCATGACTGATGCTTTCCAAAGTCTGTATTGTAGACATGGCCTAAATAGAACCATTATAAATAATTTTACACTAGCATAGCTGTATTATAAATAATTTTACACTAGCACAGCTGTATTGATTCTTGGAGGGTCAATGATTCTGCTTTGCTTATATGATTACAGCTAAACTGGCAAACCTTCCTGAGAAGTCATCTCTGTTCGATGGCAATTCATTTTCAGTTTCTCGGAGGTTATCGTGTACATGGAAAACATCCGACAAATGGATTGTTCCCACAGAAGCAATGAATGCAGATTGAATCACCCTTGAGTATGGCTAAGTTTTCAGACAGCAACAGAGCACCATGCCTGTGTTATATTAGTTTTGCGTATTTATAAGCTAGTGAGTGTTACACATTTGACATGGCAAGTCGTTGCTCAGCTTCCAAGGGCTCTTTCTAACACAAACAGGCACTTCCAGAAAATCCACAGAATACCCTTTTTAGAGGAAGCTGGAGGCAGAAGCTAGAAACATACATTTTGACTAGCTAAAGCCAGGGTCTTTTCTCTTTTAAATTACTGTGTTTGGTTTTATTTTCTTTAAACCAGCTGGTTTGTTTCTTTCCTATGCCATTTCATGTCTTGTCTACATGCAAACTTTTGTTCTTTCATCCACTGGTCTTCATCCAATAGTTAGCATTTGAAGGAGCACCCTGATATGGCAACAGATAATGAAGTTGGCCCTTCAAAGAGTCTTCAGATAATAAAATGATCTTGCATCAAGCTGTGGGTTTTATTTCCCACAGGCCATGCAGAAATTAACATGAACTCTTCACATTTTCCAATGCTCTGTACATATTTATTTCCATTTTTTCCTTAAAATTTAGGAGATAGAGCCCTCTAAGGAAAACATCCTCTTTTCCTATGTATGGAGTCTGATCCAAATCACAAAGCCTCTCTCTTTACCAAGCAAACTTTTTTCTTTCCTGCCTGGTCTCATAGGCTGTCTTCTGCTAAGCAACTGAGTCATCTGGTTCCTCTCTACCTCCCGAACTTCCTTTGGTGCTGAGTACTCTTCCTTCACAAGTTCAAGTCTGTGTTTTTCTGCTTGGGGACTTTTCCACTTCTCAGCCCTTCCTTCTTTTGGACTGTCTGTATTGGGTGTCTTTTCCTATTCATGGACTTACTTTTCTTGCCTACCCTTTAGGAAGGGCCCTGTCATAAAGAAATGACTCCTCCGTTGTTTTGCGTAACTTATTCTGGACAGGAGACGATGTGTGCTAAAGGCCCTGACAGCCAATGGGTTTACCCTATATTAAGCACTTCAGAAAATTTTAGTGGCATTTAACAAACCACCACAGTCAGATGTCCCAAGCTGTCTTATGAAACCGTTTCATATGCATCTACTTAAACATACACAAAAACTCTGATAGTACAGAGTGCTCAGTGTCAAACTGAGCATCAACAGCCTAAATCCTCATGAAATCTAGAAGATTTCAGTGGTAGCCAAGCAGCTATTAGTTTCTTTCTGGTCATTCCTCCCAGCAAGGAGAAAGTGCTGTTAATGAACTTTTTATTTATTAAGGTTACCTCTCCAAAAGTGTTATACTCCATCTTTATGGGTTTTCACTGTCAGTTGTTAACTAGGGGAAAAACCAGAGCCAGGTTTGAGACAGAGCAATCGCAATGTCTCAGACCAGAACCCGTCTGCCCACCAATGGAGCTGCTGCATCATCTGTGGTTGGATTAGCACTTTAGCATCACCTCATATCACATATAATGCTGTAGATACTGCAGTGCCTGCACTGTACACTCATGTTTTGCCACTTTCACACCCACTTTCTGGAAAAAAAATTAAAAGTCAGAAAAGGAGTTTTTCTGAAGCAGAAATGAAATGTGCAGCAAGAACCCACGAGGCCCTATAGGAAGCAAGGTTCAGGCCAGTCACAGTTTTAGTACAGCTCTGCCATGCAATTGAGAGGACCTATTGTGTTAGCACTGTATTGCCCTGTTGTTAGCTTTCAGAAGATGACTAATGTGCCTTAATTAATCCCTGTGCGAAAAACATACTTTTTAGGCAACACAGACAAGGCCGGAACTGCGAGCAAGTTATTGGGAGCTGCAGCTTCGTGGCTTGCTTTACATCAGGGACATGTTGTCCGCATAAGGGGCCAAAACAAACTGTGCTCTTTGGTCAAAACTGATTTACTGAAAGAGATGATAACCTGCCCTTAGCTCAAGAAAAAGCATCTTCATAAGTAGAAAAGTACCATGGAAAATTAAAATTAACCAGGAATACATGATGGATCACACAGAATGGCAATGAATAGCAGTGATGCCACAGTGTGGCAAAGGTACAGTAAGTTCAGATGTACTATTCTGTATAATCTAGACATGATTACTAGATGTAGTGTAAGTACCGTCATGATTTTTTTTTTCTTTTTTTTTTTCTTTTTTGATCTTGGTAATAAAGTTAAAACCTGACTTAAATCAGAGCATTGGTAGTGACGGCAGATACGCACTGTCACTTTCAGCCAGAAAGATCTCAAATCTCTTTGTAGACAGATATTCAAAGGTCATTTTGTCCACAGCTGAAAACCAGCTCTCTTTGGAATAAAAATGAAGCAGAAAGTAGAAATGTGCAGAAATACCAGGCCAGGAAGTGAAGACTTCCCCTTCCAACCGAAGGGCAGAGGGACGGTTAAGTGATTAAAATATTAGCCAGAAGACTGACATAACAAAAACTGCCTTTTCCAGTGTCTTGTATTACAGATGTGAACACTGTATACAACTAAAAATATCTCATCCAAGTCAGCGATGAGTGAAATCTCTATCTTGGAGTTGGATATTTGGTTGATTTTACTTGGAATGTTTTGGTGCAATGGGATGACAGCGGTATACTGACTTTGAGACCAGCCCATGGTCCGGAGCAACCAAATGGAAAGGCTGAGGGTGAAAATGATCTGTGGGGCCTAAAATGCTACAGGTGTATTGATTATGTGCTTGCATGCAGATCTTTATCCTGAGTGTGCTGGTCACACACCTTGTACCTGTCCCACAGCCACTTAGGGAGGTGGAACACGAAAGGATGGCTGAAATGAAGCCAGGAATATTGAAAGTGCATGATTGTTGGGGAATGGCTTGACCATAGTGATGGTCGTGAAGCTGAAGGAATCATTCCTGGGTCTGATCCTTAGCTAGCTGTGGAAAAGTCACCACACTGAATGAGGCTGCCTTGGGCTTGTTGGAGTTTGGCCCAGCTTTAATGCTTCATTTCAGGCTTGGGTTAATGGGCTATCATGTGTATCAGCCAAAATAAAAACTAAAACTAGGTGTGGGGTGGGGGAATTTCAGTTTGTGCAAAATTATTTATGGATGGAGGTGAAAACAAATGAGAAAAGCAACTGGGATGCCACGACACAGGCAGTGGTTTAAGAGCAGAGATAGTTCTAGGGAGTGAGCTCCGAGGCAGGGAAAAGAAACCCTGAGCGCAGGTAAAACCAACACCTGGATTCCTTTGAAATGCTCAGACCAGATCTGTGCTGGAAGATGTTGCCACGTAGGGTACTTGTCACAGAGCTCTCGTACTGGGAACACAGTTTATCCTGGTGAAACTCTGCTTTGGCTGGTGATTTAGCCCTCTCCTTTCCATCCTCTGATCATTAGCAAATTAAATTCTGCTTAAAAAGAACACTGTTTTAATGGAGCACCTTTCATTCTGCTGGAGTTAGCACAGCTATGTCAGTCCAAATCTGGCAAAGTTGGGCCAGCAAAAATCAGTGGCTTTAGCCTGGCCTCAGATTACACCCCCTCATCCTCTTTACTTTGTAGGATGCTGAAGCCTCCTGGTTGTAAAGTTAGATGTGAGATTTCAAATGAGAACAAGGGCTGGTTCCAGAATTTCTTCTCTGAGGTGCACATGTTTCGCTGCTGCGAGAGGAGGAGGGTTTACTGTGAGCACTGTGAAATGGCTTCTCCCAGCTCTGGAAACAAGGGCAGACCTGAGCGGACTGCAGAAATTCATGGTGTGTGTGTCTTGCACTGATAGGGCCTGGAGACTACACTCTTGGGTTACTTTTTACACTGAATGGTGGGAAACAGTAATGTGAATACTTTCATAGTGTAATCCTTACGCAGCAGGTTTCAACCCTGACTTTTTGTGTGAGAGGGTTTTGTTTTTTTTTTTATACACATTGCTTGACTTCCCCACTAAGATGGGCAACAAGAGATTAGTTAGGAGCTAATGAGAAGTTTAAGCTAGTGGAAATCTTTGTAGAGCCTCCAGTGGGTTCTGCATCAGACTTTAACTGGATTTCTTCCTGGTAATTGGTAGGTAGCTCTGTGGCTGACAGTCTGATATTTTAGGGACAGGACTGATGTGCTCAGGCAGAGCCTAACAGCTGCTCCAAAAGACCAATCTGAGTAATCCCATTTACGTAAACCACCCAGGATCAATTGGGTGGTTGCAGCCACTTGTAACTTTGACCATGTTTTCCCAGTTTTAGTCACCACAGCCTGTTCTAGTTAAGTGCAAAACCTCTGCTCCTCAGAGGAAACCTTTGTTTGTGGATAGACAGGAAGGCTACGTGATATTACTAGTAGAAAAGTAGTGCTTTTACTCAACTGGAGGGACAGGAGACGGATGGGCATTTCAGGAGGAACAGTGGTCCATATCCTCAAAGATTTACATACTTGATTCCTATTGATTTTCTCATGATCCAGGTAGCATGTAAATACCTGGAACAATCTGGCCAGAGATAAGCTGGTTTCTTTATGAAGTTGCACTGAATGTAAAACATAGCAATGACTCACATGCTGAAAGGAAAGCTGGAGAGCAAGAGAGCCGCGTGATTATTTGGGGCCATGAGAAAAGGCCTGAAGGACAGCCAAGCAAGAACTGTTCTGGGAGATTGGAAGGCATTCTGTGCTGGCAGTTCATCGATGAAGGTTGCTCATTATTTGCTTATTTTGAACATGTTGTTCGCTGAAGGCCAAAGCCTGTCAGATCTTAGGAAGGCTCTTTTTCAAGAGCTTTTGTTGCTTCAGCAAACAGGTCATGAGTCCAACCCACCCACTCCACAAACAAACATTTCTCCAAATTATCAGGGGAATGGAGTTCATTTGAGAGAGACGTCAGTTTTGTAGAGACAGATTGCTTAGGGTGTGGGGGTTTTATTGTGTGTGTCCAAGTCTTTGCCCTCCACTCCTCAACTTTCTCCTCATGCATCCTGTGTAATGACTCTGTGTGTATGTTGGTTTCATTCCTTTTGGAGCTTCTTACCTTTCTAATTATACTCGCTAAGTATTCAGTACTTCAGTTGGCTGTGCTCCCAGAACAAAGGCTATAGCTGAATACAAATAACTGAATTGAAACAACGTTGGCTTATAATCAGAGGAAGGCCCTGTGTTGCTTAGGAAGTTTGAGATATCACTAAGCAGAAATGTATTTCTACCTGCTCATATGTAAATTGGATGTCTGTCTGCTTTCCAAACCAGCCTCCATACTTGCATATCTGCAACATTGCTTCTTCTGGTGAGCTTTATAGTGGACTAAAGGGAGACGATGGCAACAATTAAAGTAGTATGTTGGGACAAGGAGGAACTGTAAATGGGTAAGAGTATTTTTCAGAGACAAGAATAACTCACAGAATGCCCAAGCTTGAGTAGAGGCGCTTGAATCATTGACATAAGAGTAGGGTAGAAATTACTTATAGATGGTATCTAAAAGATATTTTAGTGGAAGCCCGCTGCAGAAATACTGTCTTAATCTCACTGTTCAAGAAACCAGTTTGGTTCTGAGGCAGAACTGGGAAGAAGAGTGGGTGAGAGCAGCTTTCAGAGGAAGTCAAATAGATTGCTCTTCCAAGAGAAGGGAACACAGAACTGACATGAGCAAAGAAGAGAGCTCATGTCTTTGCACTGATGATTAATTCAGAAAAAAAGACTGGAAGACATAGCTCATTGTGGTCTTACGTATAAATCCATCCAAATTGTCAGTAGCCATTAATTGGAAACTATTTTTGACAAGATTTTAGCCCCTGAGTTTGTGTTTGTTAGGGTTTGGGGTTTTTGGTTTTTTTTTGGGGGGGGAGGGGGCGCTTTTGGGTTTGTTTTTGTTTTTTTAAATGTGGCTGATGGAATTCAGACCTGAAGTGCAAAAACATCAATATGTTTTTTTCTTATGGGAGCAATTTTGATGAAATTGTCATGGAATGAAGCCATCCTAGAATATTATTATTAAATGAAAGTTTTTATTTCTGATTTTTCGTGCTTTTCTTTTCCTGATGGCTTTCGATTTACAGTCTTTACCTCTGTGTTAATGTTTTCTATTTATTAATTATTTTCCACAGTGCATCAGTTGTCTGCTTGCATGGAGTATTAAAGCCTAGGAGGGCTACCAATATAAGTTGGATTTGAAAGGATCCTTTAATGCATTAAGTGCCCAGCATCTGGGAATTTCTACACCCCGTTGGTACAGATCCCAGTCATGATAAGGAGATGGGGACATTAAGCTAGAAGGAAGGCTTGAACAGTGTTAACCTGCTCCTGCCTGGGATTGTCACATGGACATCATGGGCATACCTGAAAATAGGTGGTTTATGTAGAAGGGATTTGTCAGGGAGAAGAGAAAGGAGGCATCAGGGATGTTTCAGGCCTCTGGGGCACAATTTTGAAGGTGCTGGATTCTTGCTTTGATTTTATAATGAGCAAGTTTTCCCCCAGGGCCAGAAGCAGCAAAGGAGCCACAGCAAATGCTGTGGAAACAGCTCAAAAGAGCTCAAAAGAAATATCTATCAGCCAGTGGTCCCTCAGGCATATTCCCTTCCCTCCATCCTTACTGTCCTCCAGCTCTGGGGCTGCGAGGGTCAGCGGAGCTGCTTGGGTTTCCTCTCTACTTGTGGAAGGCTTTGTACATGCTGGGAAAGCCCTCTGGGGAGATGTGGTCGGCTTCCTTTTCCCTTTGAGCTCCCGGAGCAGATCAGCTGGTGGAGGTAAGGGAAGCCCTTAGGCTGTGAAAGATAATACGCAGTTCCCAGAGTCCTCAGGGCTGGTGCGAAGCGTATCTTCGAAATGCGTGTGCGACCCAGTCTCCTGCTGTTTCTGTAGGGCTGTCATGGCACAGCTCTACCACAGCCTTCAGGACAGCATCAAAGCACCTTTGAGGCATCTGCTATCAGAATTCATCAGAGGTGGTTTAGGTATTCCTGATCCTCCCAGGGACTGAGCTGGATGGTCTGTTGAAATCTTTGCCAAGGCGGTATTTCAGTAGTTATCATTAACAACACGATCCTGCTCTAAGAAATGCTGGTCTGTGTTCCAGCTAGCTGGAATGGGGGAAGAGAAACTGCAAAGCAGACATCAGTTTTTATTAAGCAAACTGCGCAGATGCACCAAGTCTAACCTTGTGTTTTCTGAGCTGCTCATTTTATCCTTCACCAGTGTGAAACATGATGTATCACTTTTCTGGCAGCATATGTTTTTTTTTTTTTTCCCCTCTGGCTTTGGGTTCTGCTTGTGAAACAAAAAAAGAGAAAAAATATTTTTGGAATAAAAATAGTTTTAGCGAAAAAGGAAGGTTACGCATGAATAAAAAAGAAAACTGCACCTTTCCGGATAAGTTATGCATGAATACAACTTTCAGAGTAGCAGTTTTCTTCTTGAACGTGCAGTAGGTCTGCATGATAACAGAATGTCAACTTTTACAGGTAGGTTTCACAATTTCTTCTGTGATCCAGTTGCAATGGGTTTGGCTCATTTAAAGCTCATCTTTGGCCTTTAGGAAGAAACTGTGTTCTGAGGCTGAGGGAAAAATAGCACCTGATGGCTGTTCCCTTTGGCTGCCGTATTTTTGGAGGCAAAGCCTCCACCACACTATGAGCACGACACCTGTTATGCTATCCAAGAGTAAGTCCACCAGGATAAACAAGCAGGGGAAATTCTTTTACTATGTTCTTTGCTCCTTACACATTTCTTCCCCGTGACAGGAACTGCTGCTTTATATATCAATATCCACATTTATCTATTTTTATAATTGCTTTGGAAGTAGAAGAGTTTTGGGGGGGTTGGGGGGGATGGTTTTGTTAATTTTATTTTTTTTTCTTGCGAAAGAGATAAAAAGGTAGAGAAGAGGCAAACCAAACCTCTTTTATAAAGCATTTGATTCACGGATTCTTTTAGATCCTTCTTTCCTGGTTAATGGAACTATTTGGTCTGATCTGGCATCATTATCTAGTCTTCAGTGATAACAGATCTAGCCCATAATGAGCTCTGTTGATCCAGAGAAAAGGAGAGTATAACAGCAGAGTAATTTAATTGTGAACAGCTCTTCAGTTAAGTAGGCAATGACATTACAAAGTCAGTGGTTGGAAGCTGAAGACAGAAATATTATACCTCATTTCTAGTGTGATTTATTTACACACTCAGAATAAATGAGATTAACAATCGTAACAAATTTAAGGGTGCTTTGGAACCTTAGATTCTTGGGCTGCGATTTATCTCACCCAGCTTTGGGTGCCTACAATGCATCTACATCTGCTTCTCAGAACTCTGTGTCTTGTTTCCTTTTGGTGAGGATCTAGACAGCAGAGTTAATGAAGTTTAGCGTGTGATTCACCCAACCAAAGGCAGGCACTTAATTTAGGATGAAGCGAATGAAGATCCAAAGCTCCATTTGCTATATTGACCATATCCCCACCGACTGTAAAAGGACCACCAGGCACGATTACAGATCCTTACACACAGGTGGATTATTTCTGTCTCTGAAGGCTTTGAACTCAGCCTAAATGACATTCTCCAGAGCAGCCAGCAATGAAAAGCCTGATGCAAAGCGAGGCTTTAGTTGCCTGTTTTGCAGGAAGTCAGAGGGGATGATCACCAGCCCCTTCTGACCATAGAATTTGTGAATCACCAGTGAGTAATCTCTCCAGCTACTGTTGAAAACTCTGCTGAACATTTTGGGGCTTTCACTATGATTTCCCCCATCCCCAACCATTCATCTCTACCCTGGCCAGGATATCAAATGAGGGCCCATGGAGAGGTTGCTCTTCTTGTTTTGGATCTTGGCCTGCTGCAGGGAAAATTGAGGTACTGAAGTGTGTAAGCACCTTCCAGCTCATCCTGCTTATTTCAGACTGATGACAGCAGAGATATGGAGCATCACTGAAATCAGTAACATTTTGAGGGAGTTTAGGGGCCTGCCCAGGCAGAGCAGCTCACAACACTAGAGCCTGTTTTTATATGTCACACTCGATAATGATCTTCTTGGTTTCGCTTGCCCCAATTTATCAATTGGTTCTACCAGGCTGTTTATGTCCAATTTCATACAAGAGCTGTTTGCCTGCTGTGTGTGTCTTTGTAAGGGTTTCCTGTGTGCTTTGAAATGGTTCCCCTTGCAAATGCACCCTGCTGTTATGTCCCAGCTGGTTCCCTTGCTGTGGACATATACTGCTCTCCACCTGCTTCGGACAGAAGAGGCTTATCAGCGCGTGCAGAGCCATACTGAGACATTTTGGTTCCCAGGACATTTCTCGCTTATGCATTCTCTCCAAGCTTTCTTTACAGATGCTCTTTTCGGGCCACTGGTATCCCTCCCACCCATCCATGGTTCTCTTGGGCATCCTTCTCCCTGATACCGTGTTTCTTCCTGGCTGTCACCCTGCTGGTTCCCTGCCACCCTTCCAGCTGGTCTACAGTAGAGCCAGTTGGCATCAGGAGTATTTGCCTTCATTCAGCACCCATTTTACAAGGGCCTGTAGCGACAGCACAACGGGTAACAGCTTTAAACTAAAAGAGGGTAGATTTGGATTGGACATAAGAAAGAAATTTTTTACAGTGAGGGTGGTGAGACACTGGAACAGGTTACCCAGATAAGCTGTGGCTGCCCCATCATTGACAGTGTTCAAGGCCAGGTTGGATGGGGCTTTGAGCAGCCTGATCTAGTGAAAGATGTCCCTGCCTGTGGCAGGCGAATTGGACTAGATCATCTTTAAAGGTCCCTTCTAACCCAAACTATTCTGTGATTCTATGATAATATGGCTCTGCTGAAGTTTCCATTAAATTTGAAGAAACTTTCTGGATTTTCTTGACTCTTAATTTTGTTTAATGTTTTCTTTTCTTCCCATATTAAGTATTGGCCTGATGGTACATTATTCTGTGCCAGATTAAAATACCTTGTGCCTTGCGTTTCTTCCCCCCTAACACTGAAGTCAAGGTCATCACTGTGACCTACTTTCATTGCTCTCTCCCAACTCACTGGTTTATTGCCAAATTTTCCTTAGAAGTTTGCCATTCTTCTCAGTGCTGGCAACAATCCCATCACTACAATGAAATCTCTAGCAGTTTCGATTTCTTGTTCATCTGTTCACGTCTCTTTTCTGACCTTTGCACCTCGTGGGAAATGTATGTTTGTTTCCCTGTTGTCCTTCTGTGAATGTTGCAGCAAAATAATCCCCTTTAATTTTAGTTTCATCAGGGACCTTTTAATGTCTTCTCTGTTCTGCCAATAAATTGTGTCACATCCTGGGAGGATTTAAACCTGTCTCCTTTGCTGAATTCTTAGTTTCTCCCAGACTGTTGTCTGCAACTGAATTTTACTGGTCTTTCCATTCAGCATTTTAAGAAGTTTGGTGTCCTCTGAGTCATTTTGCTTCCTTTCCTTCCCCATGACCTACTGTCTTTATTTTTCACATCTCTTGCTTTCTTCACTGTCTTGTTCATTAAGTTGACTTCACTCCCATCAACTTGCTACAGGTATCACGCTGAACTTTGGGACACAGTACACACTTGGGAGTCACTTAATGCTTCCCTCCCCTTTCTCTCTTTTTTCCTTGGGATCATCAAGTTTCCCCCAAACTGCTCCATGTGCTCCCCTTCAGACCCAGACAAGAGCACACTGTACTGCATTTCTTTTTCTCCCAGGGCTGAAGTCACAGTGATTAGTGGTATTCAGTGGTTTTGTTTCAACACAGTTATTCTGGATCTTGGGAACCAAGAGCATGCAAAGATGTAGTGCTCACACCAACACTTTTTGTCCACTTGTGCTCTCGTTGGTCCAGCACTCACTCAGGTGCCTGTGGTTTTGCCTGTATGCCTCTGCCCAGCTACATACTTGATGGTCTCATCGGTCATTCACCGTTTGTCTCAGTGCTGAATTGTGAATTGATGCAAATCTTTCTTCAGGGAGCTCCACTGCTAACAAGGTCTCAGCTGTATGAACCCCAGTTGTCCCATGTGGGGTGGGGACAGGCGTCTCCTGGAAGCTTCCCACATGGAATATCTGTTGCAAGGTGGGGCCTTTGACAAGAAATTCTGCCTTTTAATTGCCCTTTTGTTTGTCCATTGGTAAACAAAGGATGCACTCAACTTCCCTCCACTTGGAAACCTTCCTTTGCCAAAGGATGTTTTACTGCCTCTTCAAATCCACGTAAACCATCAAAGTTGAGCAAAGCAGCAGAGTTAAACCTCCTAGTCCATGTTGTTCTGTAGCCAGCGAGTATTCCTGAGCAGGAACAGCAAAATTTGCTACCACTTGAAATATGGAAAGAGTGCCTGTAATATATTCATGAAAAATAATAAGCTACCTAGAAATGGAGCCACACCTGTTTCCTCCAACCAGAGGAGAAAGTGGATTAAACCCTTGCCTCATTTTTCCACAGCCCTTACAAAACACTGAGCACCATTTACAGTTGGGAGCCTGATTATCGTTATGCTTCCTTAGCTCAGGGAAAAACAGCTTTTCCTGGTGTAGATTATATTTGCATTTATATTTATTCATTTGCATACAGATTTTTATGCCCTACTTTTGAAAGGTAAAGAGATTGCAGCTCTTTTAAAGGCAATAACAGTTCATTTTATGCCCTGTTCTCCATAACAATAATTGCTATAACTCTGAAGCTCCCCTGGCATTTTAAGAGCAATAAAGAAAGGGGTGGAGGGGAAAAGAGGAGAAAATTCTTCTATTAATTGGTGACACTCCAGGGTTTGGTTCTGTGGTGCTTTACTCCTGCGACTAATCTCATTATCCTTGGTAGGACCGATTGTACAGAGGCGGCAGGATCATGCCCCAGAAGTCCAGCCTTTAATCAAATCTACCTGTTTAAAAGGAACACATGGCTGCCTTTCAGTGGGAGCCTTTAGCTCTGAAACGAGGATGTAAATTAGCCAAAATGCCTCAGAGGGAGGAAAACTCCATCTGCCAGGTTTTCCCTCTGCTCTTGCTGAAATTAATCCGTTGGTTATGTGTGTGTAAGGGGGTGATTCTTTGCTATTTTTTCCTTTTGATAGAGGTTCAGATCCCTATTTACAGAAATAAACATAGACTTTCTCCATGTATCTGAGAAAAACACATATAAAGGGCTGTGTTTTATGGATGGGGTAAAAACCCATGTAAATCTTTAGTCAGGAAGGGATGAGAATTTAATAAACGTAAAAGGCATTTGCCAGGGACTCTGTCAAGTATTGCAGAAACAGAACAGCTCCATAGAGGGGAATGGGAAATTCTGAAAGTCAGGCAAGACCTGTAGGAGAGGAGACAGTTGGCAGAGCAGTGTTGCTTGGGTTAAAAAGGAGATGAAGATTAATGGATATAATAAAGGTGTATAAAATATTGGATTGCACAGAGAAAGTAAAAAATGGGCTTCAGTATAACATTTCTCCTGCTAACCAAATAAAAGTCTAAAGAAATGTAAAAGAGCACAGTTAAAGCAGATTACTAGAGTGTTTGTTGATTTTTCTTAACATAATGCATAACTTCATATTACATTGATATTATTAAAGTAAAAAAAAAGTGCATAGAGGGCTTAAAACAAACTAGTTGAATGCTAGTAAATGTACTCAAATCTCCTAAATGTGAGTTAGAAAAGCAAGTCTTTGATATAATGTCTTCCATCCAGGGTGTGGTTTAACCCAAATTCCAGATTTGTGGCATAAGAGGAATAAAAATCATTGTGTTTTGGGTCATCATGTTTTGCATAAATGTGAACAAATGTAACCACATCATCTGTAGCTATGAGATGGGGTAAAAACAGGAAAGAAAGATCAGCTTTCCCATACTAAGAAGTGAAATGCCAGGTGAAGAACAGAAAAGATGAAGAAAAGCCCTGTTTGTGTCAGAAAAAATTAAAATAAGGCCCCAAAGCAGTCTTGGTCTTTTTTTTTTCTGTAAGAACAGTCACAAACTCAAGTGGAAAATGAATGAGTCACATCAGAACAACAGCTTGGCTCTTCTTCCACTGCCTCCTTCCCCTGCCTGTCACCCCACCAGGCATCTGAGGTTCTTTCCAGCTTCTGCCACCTCCCTGGTGGCCTTCAGGAGCAACTTGAGGGAGGGTCATCTCCTCTGATGTAGATGACCTTCCTGCGTTAATTTTCTACTGTGTGGGTAAAGCAACAAACTACACAGAGAAGTATTGACCATCTTTTGGGGCATTCCTCCTATGGCAGAAGTCTTGAGCCTTTTTAAGGCATTTTGCTATTCAGCTGCTAATATACTGCCATTGATAGCTTATTGTTATAGTCAATGTCAGGAATGGAAATGCAGGTGTCCTTGTACAGGACTGCTCCTGCAGTCAGTAGAGGTGAAGAGCCTGGGGAGGTTGTGCTTGGCCTTTTGAACAGCATTAAACAGCCGGGACAGCCATTATAAAGTGACTTTTAGTGCTTGGCTGCTTCTCCTGACCTGCTCTTTGAGATCAGTTTAAGCCATATCCATTTACACCAAATGAGGATCTGACCTCCATGTTTAGGAAGAGCACCAAGCTTGTTTACAAAATAATTGACTTGGCTTCCATCCCAAGCTAAGCATCTTTTTCTTTCGGCTTTGACCAAGCTGGGTTCCCGTTATGGTTAGCCCAGGCTTGTACAATAAACATTTGGCAACTTGCAGCATGGTGTTGCTCAGTGTGAACTTTTTGTGCTGCGGCTGGTTACACAAGACCTAGCGCTGGGTCAGTTGAATAGCTGCTGCTGTGGGACAGTATTGGTGAAAGTGCGGTGAGTCGGAGTAGCCACACCAGCTAGGCTGACTCATGCCACAGAGCCTTGCCTGACTCCATACTGACACTGTCCGGACCCTTTTCAGCTGTGGCATCCTGTGGAAATCTGTCCCACAGTCCCCGCAAGTGGGTAGCAGAGGATTTGGAGAGGCTTAAAAGTGCCAGCGGAACAAAGCAGGTGAGGTGTGAACAGTGCATCTGGTGGAGGCTGGAAGAGAAGCTGCATGGTGCAGAAAGTCATTCCCTCTGCCCAAGGCTGTGGTGTGTAGCTGCTGGCTGTTCTCCAGCACTGAGCAATGCGACACCATCCACTCTGACGTTCAGATTAAATTGGAGAACTTTTAAGCCAATATTTACTTTTTAAAGAAAAAAACAACCTTTTTTTCTTTACAGCACAGAGGCCTTCAGATTGTTCTTTGTATGCTGCATGTGTGTGTGTATTAAATACATGCTGCATGGAACAAATCTGTACGTAACACAACACTGTTTGGTAGGTACAGCTTCATTCCCACCCACAAAGAAATAGGGTCAGCCTCCTGCAGCCCAGTGGGGGACTTTTAGCTCCTCACTCAGCCTGTACAGATGACGACTTTCTGGGCAGAGCTAGATGTAGGTTTTGAACAGATTTATGTATTAAAAATTGATGCAGTCTCACTACAGCAATGACTTCATTTGGATGAAAATAAGTAAGGACACTTATACGGACCAGACAAACATCTGTCAGGAATGAACAAGGTGCAGATAACTTTGTCTTTAGCAGGACAATGAACTAGGAGACCCCCTGACTCCTTCCAACTCTGTTTTCAGTGGTAACTTGATCCTGTAAGTTGATAGTAGTTTCCCTAGGCAGGGCATATGGACACAATCCCTGGGAGCTTGGGGGCAGATTTTTGGTAACAATGAAGGTGATGCTTACTGGGGTGCAGGTCTGATATGCAGATGAACTCAGAAACCTCTGCAAGACCTGATATCTCAATTTTGCCAGGTTAAAATCTGAAAGCTTGTGTGTCATTAGCTGCTACATCACTCCCCTCCCTGATCACCCGTCCTCTCTGACTTTCACTTCCTTGCTCTCATTTGTGGGTTGTGCCCACTATGTTGAAACACTCCTTTCTGTGTATCTTCTGCTGCTACTATTGGTTCCTTATTTGCCTTCTGAAATCTCTTACATTTGTTTACAGATGAAATCCTCTGAACTTCCCCTAAGTAAGTCACCACCTCTGCCTGTTTTCATGTGGAGACCTCTTTCATAATTTTACTTTTTCCATTGATTTTAAAGCTTCGTGTTCTTTTTCTTTTTTGGTTTCTTTTCATGCTAATTCCCTTCACTCTCTGGAGTTTTCCAGTGTATAGCTCATATTATTTTCCTTTCTTTCCATTTCCTGGGGCTGCCTGCTACAGAAGTGGTTGTCTGTCTTTTCTCCCAGTCAATTTGATGCTTTTTTTGTTCACACATAACTGTTTCTTCCCCCTGAAGCTCATGTGGGCTGTACAAATGCAATTTGTTTCACCAATCCATAAAAGAAAGTCTCCCCAGACTAAAATCTCTCCTAGCTGCACTAATTTTCCTACTAGCTCCCTAAGGTTTCAATCTTCTGTGCTTTTCACAGAAAGTCTAGATTTGAGGTCATATTCTTTTAGCTAACTAATCTTGCCCTGCCCAGGACAGCCAACAGATTGGTATTAACGGGACTTGCTAGGCATACGGAAAACCTGAGATCCAGCCCCTGATCGGGATCCACAAGGGAGTTGAATTTTGGTCGTCTTTGTCCAGCATGGAGGCCCTGCCCACCAGCTTATTGACCCTTTTGAGACGGGTGGCTCTCAGAAGTCTGAGAAAATCTTCTAGAGGTCACAGATTTGTCCTGGTGTGAAACGGGAGAAATCTTAAAAGTGGAAGTGGTTTGGGAAAACAGTTTCCCACAGAGCTGCCACGGGGCTCATATCCTCTGCTTTGTACAAGTCATCACAATGTGGGGATTGGGCTGGTTTGCAGCTAATTTCAACCTTCTCCTGGACTCTGGGACCACTTACAAAGTAGTAACCTGAGACTTTTCCCTAATTTGCTCCACTCGGTCCTGAGCATGGACACCAAACATTGCTGAGTGCTTCTCCCCCTTGTTTGTCCTTAGAACAGCATGGGTCTCTTCTGTTCCTGCAAAACTGAACATTAGTCCAAATTACAAGCATAATTTGCCTTGGTATGGAGGTTCACAACTGCCTTTACCCTGTCATTTTAGAAGAATCTATTTCTCCGTGTTGTAAACTCAAGGCAGAATCTCCATCTCTTATTACTATTACTTCTCTAGATGAACGTTCCCTTCCTCTTTGCCAGTTTATGCAATAGGGTAAAATTGCTGTTAGGACTGGCAATGCCTCTTTTGATGGACACATACAGGCAATTGCACTAGTCTATCTGCTAAAAATAAAATAAGTAGAAAAAAAGCGCGCCTGGTTTTTCATCAGTCACCAGAAATGAATCTGTGTTTTTGTTGGAAACAAAAGTTGAAAGTACAAATCTTATTCTTTTCAGTTAAAGCAAATCAGCCTGTTCTTTCTCTTTATTTACAGGTGAAACCATAACTTCCCCCCCCCCCCCCCCCAAATCCGCCAAATACTATTTTGTCTTTAAATAGTTTTTTAGATTTTGTCTTCCCCCCCCCCGCCTTTTTCCCTCCTCTGTATGGCTGTAATGTCCCAGTTTTGCATTTGTGTCGCACAGGAATAAGGAAAGACAACTCTGATTTATGTGTTAATTTTTCAAAGGTGTAAAATGCAGTACAAGATGCAAAGGACAGTAGAACTGGCTTATACATGCAAGACCTGATTGCTCCAGTCATAGGCTACTGTGTTCTGGTCCATATCCTTAAATTTTTGCGTAAGTGCATCCTCTGTTACTGGAACTAGAAGGATGAACAGCCTCTATCTGTATTAAATTAAAAACCTGTTAAATTTCACTAGTGTTATTAAACTGCAATCTAAATTCTCCGTCTGACATAAAGACAAACTAATCTCCACACAAAACCCTGACTTCCTGTAAAAATACACTGATCATTAGCTGATTTTTCATTTTGTTTTGTTTTCTCACTTGTTTTACATTTTTTGGGGGATCAGAAAACTTCAGCCCTTTGCCTGTGGGTAAACAGCTAAGTTGTATAAGATCGAAACAGGCAATATTCATTGCAGTGAAAGTATAAGCAGACCTTCTGCGTCTCATGCGTTCAAAGCGAGATTGCTTCATCCTGCACTTCAGATTCCTCCTTTGCTCTGGCTGTATCACCCACTGGTGAATAAAATTGAATGCGTTTCTCCCAGCAGCGTGCCGCAAGAGACTGATTTAGTCCAGAGTGGAAGGAGGAGGTGTGGAGTACGTGACCATTGGCACCAGGATCGGTGTTGCCCAAGCATCAGGAGGATATTCAAGCCGCCAGTGTCAGGAATCTGGATGCTCTCATTTTTCCTTCTTGTCTGCTAGCTTTGAGGCTCCTGCAGTGTCCTGCAAGTCACTCTTTCTGCTTCATCTTTCTCCTCCGTGACAGGGGATGGGTGTCTTGTTTGCTGCGGGGAGATGTTGCGAGGTTTCAGGAGCTGATGTCTGCGAAGACTTCTTCAGCGGAAGGCTGTTGGCATTTGCAATGCAGCTTCATCACAGAGATGAAGTGAGCAAAAAGGTTTCCAGAGAGGAGGTTCTGTGACATCTGCCGCTTAGACTTTGAGGCATTTGCAGAGGTGAAGTAAGCATAATATTAACTGACTAGAAAGCAAATCCCTTCTCTTTAAAGCTCTTGTTAAATGCAAACTGCAGTGGAAGAGGAATGGAAAGCATCAATCCAGATCATTTACTGTTACCCCCAAGGAGCAGATTCATTGTCTGTTTTCAAAGGATTGCTGTACAGCTATTAAAGAGCATTCTTGGCTTCTTGGGGAGGAAGGGAATGTACCTCTGTTGCCATTAATTATTAATAATTACTGGCATATTTAATGAGTTCGGAAAATGATCAGTTCATTCACAATAATCTCTTCTGCCTGCCCCCTTCAGATCCTCTAGGAAAAAAACCCCAACAGACAACAAAATGGAGCTACTAAATTTCAAGATGACTGACGGGACTTACATAGCATAGAACAGCAGGATGAAGACAGAATTTCTGTAAAGGATGTTGCTGCTTAGATAGCTTTAGAAATGCAGGACAGTTTATTTCATTAACAAAAAAAAAAAAAAGAAGGTAGAGACAGAGACAGCCATAAAATAACCCAGTTACTTTTAACTTAGTTTTGAGCATGCAAATAAAGGAAAAGAATTAGGAATTATGTATTCAGAAAGAGCAGGTTCCTATAAAGGCAAGTTAAAGTCAGCAGCGAGAATTGGGAGGCTGGTCCCAAAGGGGAATCCGTGCTGAGTGAGAAGGGAATTGCCCTGTGAATGTATTTAGTCTGCAGCCATTTGGGGTGCAGCTTTTGTGCTATGTCTTTACAGTGCCTAGTAAAATAAGGCCCTGGCTTGTGACTACGAATCCTAATGCTGATCCCTAACAGCAGCCAGCATTGTTAAAATGTCAGCAAGAATGATAAGAGATATCGGACATTTGGGAGTAGTGGGAAAGGCAACAACTATGTTTATGTTCTGTTATTTGCAAAAATAGGTTCTGGTAGTTACAGATCCGCCAAGGATTGTTTTGCTCCTTAGGAATAGAACAGGAAGGAGAAATAATAGGAAAATATTTTCTGAAGTGTGACAGCAGATGGGCTATTAAATATGACTCACTGTGTGGCATGCTGGCAAACTCTTACTAATGACCTTGTGACTCGGCGGCCACTTCGGCAGAGGTTATAGACTTGACAGGCCATCTCTGCCTGGCAAAGGTGAGCCTGAGCGTAGTGAGCATCATGCTGTTCTGAGACTCGTGATGCCAAAAATGTGTTATCTGAGTCAAGGAAACTGAATTACGTGAATAATTAAAATTCATATCAGAGTTGAGTGTTGTGGACTATCTGGATGCTGAAGTTATTTCTGTCCACAACCACTTCATCAGTCTTTTAAGTTATCAAACAGAGGGGCCCATGCTAAAGGTGGAGGTATTAAATGGGGGTATCTATCTTACCCACATATTAAGTAGGGGTAAGTGAGGGGAGGATTGGACATGGCAGGAAGGTGACAAATGCAGTGAAAATGCCAGAGCCATCTACAAATCGATAGATCCATGTTTTATTTGTCCTTTAAAAATCAGCTGAGAAGACCTCTGTACGATGCACGGTAGGGAGGGCACCTGATGTAGAAAGGGAATGTACAGGCTATTCTAATACTTCTTTTCTATTTTTAATTTCTGTGTCGCAGATGACAATTTAATCATCAAGTCTTCATGAAGCCTGAAGATCACCAGTTTTAGAATGGCTGTAGATTCACACCACGGGCATAGGAGACTGTCAGGGGAAAATGACCTGTAACTCTCGTGTCAAAGTTCTCCTTTGATGCTTATGCTACAGAGTATCTAAATCACGCTTTACAGCCTTTCTGATTGTACTGCCTGCTGAAACAAACAGCCAGAAATGTAGTCCTGTAGCTCCCTGTGATGTTTCCAGTTCCATGCATTTAATTTTGTTTACAGCTGCACTGGACTTGTGTAGGGAAATGCTTACACCTCTTACCAGTGCTTTGGAGGCTACATGATCTTGTGCAATAATGAAATTACTATTCTGATATTACTTCAGATTTTATATAAGAAGATATAGGAAGCATGAAATAGATGGTATCTGACATATATTTGGGGTATTATGGGAATCCAAACCTTTTCCTTCCTGTGGGCTGGGGGAGTTCTGTCCCCTTTGCCTTGGGGGAGCAGTTTCTGCCTAGGCTGTTCCAGAGGCCACCAGAGCAGAGCAGAGAAAGGAGTGAGTCCTCTCCTCTGAACCTCACTAATACATCTCATTGAGTTATTATGGGGATCCTGATCTTTGCTGGAGAAACCCTCTTGGGAGGGTAAGTATGAAGCAGTTGCCAGTGAGGGCAAACCTGAGAGCATATCTCTGCTGAAGGTGCAACACTGAGAAATTTGATGGCAGGGCAGAGAGGTAAGAGAGGTTGGGAGGAAAAGCACCTCTGGTTTCCCAGTTATTTGAAGGAGAGGGGAGCTTTCCTGCCCTGCACGGTCACAGTCTGCAGACCTCCAACAAAAAGGGGAGCAAATCTCAGCATTTTCCTCTTCAAAACTCTCTCCTGCAGTGAGTTCGAAGGGAGTTTGAAGTATTCTTTATAATACTTCTGGGACTTCAGGATTCAGATACCTCACTTTGGCTGATACTTATGAAGACTGAGTAGTTTAGTGAAGCTCACATGCCCGTGTTTTCTGGATCCCTGCACCAGATGGATAATTTGACTCACTGCAACAAATCAGAGCAACCTCAGTTCAGTGACCCTCATGGAGCTGTTGCAGCAGCAGGGTATGGGCTTGTTCAGGGCACATTCCCAGTGCATTCCTGGAGCTAGGGATTATTTGGAATGGTGCAATACTGGATGTCCTCCTGCCACTGGGAAATCTCAACAAAGGTTGCCCCACAGCAGTTGCAAAAGCACAGCTGAGAATTTGGCCTACGATGTTCTTGGGTCTTATCCATGTTCATAGCTATGCAACCCAGAAGAATACAGAGAGGCAGAAGGAAGCAGACGGCTCTCCTCTGACAAGAAGGGACTGTGGGCTCTTATGCAAAACCCCTGTACTACCTATTTTCCAAGAGCTTCATCAGCCGCTCTTGCACAAAGCCAAATTAACGCTATCTTAGGACAAGCGTCAGAGTCCTCATGCAGCCTCCCGAGCTTCCTGAGGCCAGTGCAAGTGCCTGCTTTTCCTGACGCAGGAGGATTGCCTGTGTAAACTTCAGTCTGTGACTTCAGCCATGTAATCTGTATTCAGAAAGAGATGCTGCCTTTAGCCCTCTGGCTGCCTTTGTCTGGCTGTTATCTGTGCAACCGGTGCAGAGCACCGTGGCAAGGGAAGTGCAGCAGACACAGCTGGAGGTGATGTCAAAGGGGGGTGGAAAGACAGCACAAGTGGAAGGCAAGAGTGAAACTCTAATTGAGACTCTGTAAGATACTGTGAAAATACTGTGTCCCCTCAGTGGAGCATGCACAGAAAATGCAAAAAATTCCCTGCCCTACATCTCGTGCTACGGTGCGTCTCTGCAGGTTTCAGTCCATTTCCACATGATGATTCCTTTTATTTTGCCAAGAGGTGAGGATCCCCACGTAGGAAGTTAAATCCTAGAGGAAATGGGCTTGTTTTCCTTCGGTTTCTTCTATCGACTCCATAGAAACCTGTGGTCTCTGTAGGACCCCAACTTTCGCAGGATTAAGACCAACCACCAATGTATGTGATGCAGGAAGGCAGCCTGCTCTGCAAGTTCCTGCTGTCCCACCTCTAAACCAGATTCTGAGCATCACTCACCAGCGAGGCCCAAATGAGGTTCTCTCAGCCCTAATACAAACTCCGCTGCTCAACGAGAGCACTCACGCTCTCCATCCCCCCTACTTGTGGAAAGATACATGTTGCCGGGTGAAAAAAAACTTCCTTCAATTAGGGGTGGACATGTATAAATGGACTTTTTTCCTCTGTGCCAGGAGTGGAGCAGGGCCTGGTGGCAGTGTATCAGTATGGGCAGCTCCTGATCTTTTTACAGCCAAGCCTCTCTTGAGCAAATTGGCCATGTCTTCATCCCTTCCTGTGTCTGCACTTTCTTCCCAGCCTGGTGGTGATGCTGCCACTGAGCTAGCAAGACTACCTGAACCTATCTATCTGTCCTGTAGCACTTTCTCCAAGATTCCCTGTGCGTGAAGACCCTGGAGCTGCCAGAGCTCCAAAAAACCTTGTTCACAGGGGTAATCCATGCCTCCTGCTTGTAAGGTACTTGTATTTCACCAAGCTGTTGGAAACAACAGCTCTGTTATGTCCCATTCCCACTAAAAATGGGGCTTCTGGGGTGGCTACGATTCCCAGGAGCCAATATCGATGCAGGATCAGGTTCTTAAAGAGGAGGTTTTGACCTGTTTGGGTAAGAAGAGCTGAAAGGATAACATGAAATCATAAAGTAGGTCTGCTAAAAGTTCAGAAAGATTTATCTCATGAAAATGAGGTTAGTGCAAGGAGACAGCTTTGTTCAGCATTTACCTTCCTCGAATTTCCACCCCAGTCAGCTGCAATCATGCAAAAGAATGAGTAAGAGGAATGAAGGGCAGCATTTGGCAGTAAATTCCTGGTTATCTGAAAATTTTCTCTGGACTGAAAGAATAGCTACTACCATTCATTTCAAGGGTGTTTAGATGTCATCAGGTAGAAACAAATAATCTTGAACAAATGCAGCAGAAACAGCTTTAAGATGCAATAAGTGTTCTGACTCAAAAAGAATGATTTCACAGGGGAAAAATCCAAAGTAAAACTGCAAGAACAATGCTAATTAGAGATGTGTCAGGTGCTTGGCTCTGGATTACTGCTATACTAGTGCATGCATTTCAAGGACAAATCACAGGCAAGAACCGGGGTAGAAGATGTTGAAATCTCCCTATCATTTTTTTAACTTGAATTGGCTCAGTGAAGTCCTTGGGAGCAGAGGCTGAAGAATGAACCATGCTGAAGGCTCACTAGCCCCAGCTGGTATGCTATCCTCAGCTGGTTTTATTACTGGCTAAATTGTTGGAAATGCAACCCAGAATGAGAGGGAAAACTGAACTCCGTGGTGAAAAACTGAAAGATAATTTTTTAACTCTCACAAACCACTATACTTCCCAGCTTCAGACAAGGCTGAAAGTGGTGATACTGTGAGAAAAGACTGCTTCTGGCTATGCATCCTACCTCACTTCAGACTGACAGAAAATTTAGCAAGAAATGTTGAGCTTCACAACTATACACAGATCTACTCCCCAGGGTCCCCACTGGCTAATTAGTGCTTCCCTGCCAGAATAGTGATCTTTTCAAAGTCCAGATTTCTTTGTCTGTTAAAAACCAAAAAGCTTTTGCAAGCAAGGGCATTAATTGCAGGTGAAAGCTTCTTTTTAATGAAATTGGGACCAAGTTTCTCCCTGAGATTTTGATCAGCCCTTTTGTCTACTTTTTTTTGTTTTTTAATTTCTCACAGATGTTCCTTCTTGTGTCTCATCATACTGATACGACTTCAATGCTTGCTCCCTAGGTTAGCCTGCACATTGTAAGACCCCTGTCTCATCACTTTCAGTTTTTATGAGACAATCCTACAAGTCACCAGTTTTGCTGGTTATATAAGAACATTTGGAAACCTTTTCCTATATACTCTGTCTATGAAAGACAAATCTCAGTTGATGCTGCCTGTCTGTCCTAGAAGAAATTCCTTCTGCTCAGAAGACTAACCTCTTATTGATCATGCTTGGGAAGGACCCCTGAGGTTCACTAGGTACGATTTACACTGTTTTCTCTTGTCTGCTTGCTCAGCATTCAGCCATTTGCTTTCTTACTACTTTAATTTTGTCTGTTGCAGTGGTTTGTGTTTAGTATTTGGCTGTACCTTAATGTTAGGGTAAAAAGCAGTGATGAAATGAGACATTTAAAAATAATGAATTGTGTGCATATGCACATATATCTATGCATCTGAATATCAGTAACCTGATGTATAACAGGATTAATAACTGAAAAAGTGTTTTTTTTCTAGCTGACCTGCTTTTTTCAGACCCTGCAACTGTGATTTACAAGGGTGTTTAATGCACTGATCCTCACAACCCCCTCCCTCTGCTTTCCACCTCTCTGCCCTGCACCCTACACGTGCAAGGAGGACCTTGTCCTCGGCGGGGAGAAGTGGGGAGATACCCAGGCCATGAAAGAGATCTCTGACAGGGCACCCCAAGTCCTGTCCTAGCACCCTGCTTCTGGGCTTTCGTCCCCCTTTTCACCTGACCTGTGCACGTTCATCGTCCATGGCTGTGAGTGAGTGCAAACCTCTCACTGAAACCTCTCTTGCACAGTCAAATTCAAGTCTGCACCAGTGCCCCTGCTGCTTGCTTCTGCTGTCATTTTTGATCTTGCAGGGGATAAGAAAATACTCACATGCAAAGTTGTAAACTGCTTGAAGTTCACCTGCCTATTCTGGTGAATAAACAGAATATTCTGCTTATGGTACATGCTTTCAAGAGGGGAATACTTAGCAGACGAATTAAGGCACTGAAGCGTGAGTACCATTAGCCACACTTGCCAAAAGAAAGAAAGAAGAAAGAAAAGAAAAGAAAAAAAAAAGATACATTAAGGCAAAAATACCCTGGTTTGGAAAATATTTCCTGACCACCTTACCTCAGCCACATACTAGAGAATCTAATCCTGTTAAAATTCCTCCCAACTCCTTCTATCCTCATAAGAGCATTTAACTTTATATACCTCTTATGAATAGTTCTCCAACAAATTATACTACCTGTATAAGCATCAGGTTTGGGTTTTTTACTATGTGACTTCTTTTTTTTTTTTTTTATAGAAGGCTCTTTGTACACTGATGGCATTAAAGAGCTGATGAGTAATTTGATTTACATGAAATAAAATGGGGAAAATTGCATGAGTAAGATGAGCTAATGAAGCATTGAAGAAAGAAAAAGTTACTATGCTGTCAAAAAAAAACTAACAAAAAACCTCTGTAGGCTGACAAGAAACCAGACAAGTAGACTCTCTGAGTAATAAATTTACCAGCAGTGTAAGACATTTTTAGTTTTGATAACATCTTTACTGGGAATGGCTTGAATCAAACTTTTATGTTTGAATATCTTAAGATTGGGGTTGTATGGCTAAATAGGAACTTGCAAGTGTGTCTCTGTTGATTTAATGGATTGACTGAAAATTCTGAGCCAAATAAGTCTTAGCATTTTTCTCCAGCAGTAGTTTTTAATGTTCTTTTTTTTCACTTTTGCTCTCTCTTAGTGGAAGCTTTAGGCTTATAAGGGGCAATTTCACTTATTCAAGTAGTGAGATGTTAACTGCTCAGGCGTATTTGTCTTGTTTGCAAGAAGCAGTGGAGAGTGGGAAATCTATGGCACTTGGATTAATTTCCCTGGAGTTTAAATGATGGTCTTGATTTTTCTTTTTTTTTTTTTGCTTTGCTTCTGCAAAATTCAGCCTGTAGATCATGGTGCCTACAATTTCTTACTTCAGATGTATTGGCACAAAGTCTCTGAAAAGCCTGGTGTGAATCACCCCCCAAAAATCTCATTTTAAATTATTTCTTAAAAAAAGGACCAATGCTGGTGCCAAAAAACAGTCTGTAGATTAAAAAACAACCCCCCTGTGCTTTATGACCTTAGGGGGAAACACTCCAGGGTTGGATCTGCTAGCTTGTACTAATGCCCAAGGGCTATGATCCAAAACTGCAATTTATTCTGCCTGATGGGAGACTGCAGGTGTGGCTTTGTGTCTCTATCCCAGGACCCAGGCTCCTGTACACCTGGCAGAGCTGCATTTCTCCCGGATAGTGCATTTGTCTGAGTGTGTGTCTCGTGTATCCCAAATGAATATGTCGGGTGGTATCAGCAAGCATTTCCAAGATGCCCATCCCTGCAGCATGTGTGTGTCAGGTTTGCAGGATAAGTCAGTCAAGTGGGTGCCCTGGGATTTGCCTGCTTCTCAGCCAGATTTTTGATTTTTGACCCCCAGCGAGACTGCCGGTGGGTACGACAGCTCAGACAGTGGGGATTAGCAGTGGACAACCGGGTGGTGTTTCTGGGATTCAGCCTCTTGGCAGCCCTAGCAATGGCTTTCAGAGCCACCCTCACAGGCAGAAAGTCTGATTCTCATCCTCGCCTGTGGATCATTGTTTTCTCCTTTCTGACTCGCTGTCTTTGCTCTGTTACCTTGCTGGGGCCATCAGGCAGCGTAGGTCAGGGAGGCTCGTCTGTCTTGTGAACAGGTGACTTCTTGTTCCTTCTCCTGTACCCGCCAGCCTGTCCCAGACTGTCTGAAGAGTGGAGGCCACTGGCTGCAGTGTCCCCCAGGTCCCTCCTAAGTGCCCAGCAGCCAGACCCTGTCCTGTGCCTGTTGCCTGCTTTTCACTGAGGCAATCCTGAAAAAGGAAGGAAATATTACACAAAGCGATTAAGGCCAAAAAGTCATCGGCACAAGAGGGATGAGCCCCAGTCCTTGTTTAGTTGTACTGCAATGTCTACACGGTAATGATTTATGCTTTACGTCGCTGAGAGCACTTCTCCATATAAAATTAAGAAAGCGTGTTCAGAAATGTTTGGATACACATAGGGCACCGTTATCCCCAATTCTTTTTCGTGTTGGTGACTTTGCAAGTCAGGTCAGTCCTTAACTGAGGTGCTGGTGCTGAGGCCAACTTATCTGATCAGATCATCTGTTCCTTCGGACTGGTGAGCAAGAAACTTAGCAGGATCCATATTATTGCAGATTTGCATTAATATACTCACACCATTGATCCACATATCCTTTTCTCATTGATTTGTAAGGGAAGTGCCAAACATGTTCTCCCTGTTGAAAATAATTCTCTTTCTCTTACTCTCATCACTGATACTATCTGGTGCTTTCTGTATGATTTCCTCATCCTTCTCTGCGGTGATAATGCTGGATATTTTAAACTCCTCATCAGCAAATTCCATTTACAGCAGGCTGCTTTTTTTTTTTTTTTTGTGGTAAAGCTATTAATGAACTTATTGTCACATCAGTCCTGAGACAGATCCTTGAGGAACTCCAAAAATATTCTCTACAGCCCAACAGTTCCCCTTCGTGCACAGGCCATTGTCATCTCCCTGTTAGTCAGTTCCTTGTCTGCACTTTTGGATAGTACCTCTCATTTTGGGTCTGCGTTGTCACTGGGTCACAGCCATTGGAACATATCACAGCCAAAGTGCGATGAGGGCAGCTGGTTTCTGAGGCACACCCATATGTATTTGGTACTTTTTGGCCAGTCCCTGGTAGCAAGCTCTGCACACATGTTGCAGACCTGGCTACCTAATTGCCTAAATCTCAAGTCTTGCTTTCTATCCCAATGTAAATAGTCTGGAATGTGCCAAAGGTCTTCATCCTGGTCAGAGTTTTAATTGGGTTTATACTGAGTAGCACTACCTCCAATTGGTACATCACTCTAGACACTGGTCGCTATGCGCTGCTCAGTGGTCCCCATTGAAGCAACATCCATTTATCTTTTCAGACTTTCCCACCAGCTGGCTTCCTGCCCACCTCTTTTGGTTTCTGAAGAAAATTTTCCTTTGCTTTCACCCTCCAAGAGTGATCCCTTTACAAAAGATTGCCAATCAAGCTGAGATTAAGATATTCATATGAAGTCAGCAAAGAGCTGGTCTATTTAAAACTCGGGTCTTCCCCAAAGTTGAAAGAGTTGCACTAAATCCATTGGAAACGTCGGTGTGCATTGACTCCATCTGGCATTTACATATAACTTTTTCTATACTGAACCCATTAAGTGGCTGAACATGATGCCAAATCATTGCCTGATTGAAACAATTCTCAATACTAAAATTTATACCAGGAGAGGTTCTGGGAACATAAACTTCTGTGACCTAATTCTTAACCAAAGTGAAATGATATAGCTCTTGATTTCAGTGAAGCTTTGTTAATTCATACCAGCTGAAATTTTAGCTTGTAATTTGATTTTCTTTTCTTTCTCCTCTGCCCCCCCCCCCCCCCCCCTTAAAATTTCTGGTAAGTCCTCTCCCTGAAATGTCACATGGATCTAGTAGGCCACAGGATTTTATAGCGGTTCACTGAGATAAATATGGCTGGGAGAAAGGTTAGTCAAATATTTGGCAGAGGAATGTTGTATCTCCTATGTAGAGTAACTGATTGGCATCAAGAGCCTTATCTCCCCCCATATCACAGGAAGAGTGGCACCATGCTCTAATTGTCAATAAAAGCAGTATGCAAGGAAGATGTAGCCACTTTGACTGCATGGAAGTCTGTTCAGAGATATGAGAATAAGGAAGAGCAGAAAAAGGTCCTGTGGTGGAAATGGAAAGCAAGATATGGTGGTTTGTGGGATAAAAAAATCTACAGATCAGAAGAGTCAATGAATTTAGGATGACTTAAGCACTGATCAGCTTTATCCTAGTGAGCTTCTGATTGGGACACATCTGTTCTCAACATAGGGACGTGAAGCCAAAACATGAAATTTACCCCAGCCAAGATCATGACAAGATACAGATCAAGAAAGCAAAATAAATTGAATTCTATGAGAAAAAAGACAGACACAATTGGGGTGGAGGGACAGAGGAAGAACATGTGGGTGTGTGAATTTCTAAACCTACCATATACTTCCTCCTATGATTATTTTCCCTACCAGTGGCAACTTTTTTGTAAGTTAGAACTTGTAGGGTAGTAAGAATTGTATTAAATACATTCACACCAGCACAAGCCTCAAATCAAAAATATTATGTTTTGATTTCTCCACTTTTACATTTCTATTTCATTTTCATTGTATTTTGAAATTTAGAAGCCCTCTCAGTCTGCCTTCCTCAGGCTTGCTTTCTCTTGTTTCCACTTAAAGCTAATTTGATTTTATTAATGAAAACCAGCCTTTTTTTCCCCACCTGAAACATTGCCTCTGATTTTAACTGTAGGTGTATTTTAAACAAAAACTTTCACCACTCATGGAACATTTTGTTTGTTTTGAGATAGCAAGTGTTATGACTCTGTTTTCTTTAAATTAGTATTGAAAAATGAATCAAATCTTGGGTGTTTTTCAATTGAAAATATTGAGATAATTGATACCTGATGAGAAAATGCAGCCAGATTGAGGAAGTGATCAATGAGTTAATGAAAATGAGCATGGTACGCTGTCTTAGGCTCCATTGTACAAATGAATCATTTAATTATGAGACAGGGACCATGTTTTTCATTTACAACACATTGCATAATGGCATCAGAGCCTCTAGGTGTTACAGAAACATTAGGGACGCTCATGGGAACAGAGGCTTCTGTTTTCCATAACAGTATCTATGACAAAATATTCAGTGGTGGACACATGTTATGTCAAAACTGTACTGGCAAACAGAAAGGATTTCAAGAAAGTGTGAGGCCAAGTTAAGAAAAAACATCCTCAGTGCACAGGACTAGCATGGCTGGTAAATCATATGAGGTTTCTGTAGCTGGAGGCACCTGAGAAACTGCCTTTTACTCCTCCAGCTAATGTTCGTGTGTAGCTTTGTGGATGGGAAGAAGCCTTTGATACTTGTCCAGAACAGAAATCCATGTAGCCATCGTATTCACGTGAGCTTGAATTCACATCTTGAGCTTTGTGTCAAGACTTCTTTGCTTTTGCAGTCTTCTAAGTAGCAAAGGTTTGAAATATTATCTATAACATGATGAAGCGAAGCTTGTGTATAAGTATATGAAAAGCCCAAATTTGAAGGAAAGATTATTGGAATTATCTAAGAGGTGAATGTAGCAACATCATAATACTATGCAAAGAATAACAGGGCAAATACCAAGGAACTTTTCCTGAGAGGAAGATCTATTATTAGACTAATACAAACTCCCAAAAGAGCTGGTATAACCCCCACAGCATGAGACTTTAAAAATGAGATTGGACAAAACACTCAGAAACACACTGTGGAAAGTGTGTCTTCTCTGATGGACTGGATGACCTTGCCATTTCTTTGTTCTGTTTGCCTTAATCTTTGAACAATAGTGCAGTGAACCAGTCACTGCTTTTCAATCACACTTCTGAGGATACAAAAATCCAAGAGTGTCTGCTTGCTTTATGGTTCTTATCCCTAGTCTGTTAAGCAGGGCTTATACTGAACAATAGACATTTCTCAGCCATTGCAGTGCCAGGTATTGATGAACGTCCTGTTGAAATTCAGGACTGGTTCCCCCTCTTGAATGCATTAATGACCCATAATTTTTTTATAGGTGAAGGGAAAAGGCACCCAACCTATGTGTGTTATTCAGAGAAACACGAAGGTAATGCTCTTTATTCCTTTATGATCTGGTGTATTTTAACCTTGGCAGAAAACATTACCTGAAATGGTAGGGGAACCCAAGCAAAATGGCACGCTACACAACTCCTGAGTATTGCAGGTGCTAAATATTTAGAGGAAGTTTTGCCTCTTATAACCTCAAGTACATAAAAGCCAAACATTTAAAGTAAACTGTAATTCGAACTCCCTCTCTAGTCAGCAGAAAGAGCTGTCTTCAGAGGGTCACTGATCCAGCCCATACTGGGTGTTGCCTTCTCTTTCCATTGAGTATGGAGCATAGAAAACTGCCTTAGATTAGATGCTTGCCTCTTAAATGGCATTCAGTTAAAATGAATCCTGCCCATAGTGATTAGTTTCTCTGCTGCGTGAGTGACCTTCTCCACTTGAATTCCACAGATAGCAATGAATAAAATTGTGTCAGGTTGAAAATACTCCACAATTTTTTTTTCTTGTACTTCTTTGAGCTAAAGCTAAAATTAATCATTCTGTGTTTCCTGCCCTACCTTGATCAGACTCATACCTGTGCATGAATGAGGTCCATGGACATTTCACACAGAAATGCCACAGCCTCATTCAAAATTATATATATAAAGGATATGCATGTATATGCAAGTAGCAAGCCTGTTATTCATATGATGGCATGAGGCAGGGTCCAAAGAAGAAAGAAATTGCTGCAGCACATTTCTGTTTAACAGAAAGTATAATGCTGTACCGGGGTTCGAGCAGTCTGACCTCCAGCCACCCTTCAGCAGATAAGAAGAGCCAATTGGCAATGGTTGCACAGGGAGCATCATCTGTTCTTGGTGCAATCCTGCTGTATCAATTCCATGACATTTGCAGACCTCCAAAGGCTTCAGGTCTGACCCCCAGGGCATGCCCAGTCTGTACAGCTTTTATGCCACCTGAGTGAGGCATAGGAAGCTGAGTGCTTTGGAGAATATGCTTTATAATATTCTTGCATAGAAAACTTCAGCAAAACAAGACTATCAGCCTCTGTATCTCACCTATGCCAAATCCCCTGAATCAAGGGGCAATGGTAACCATTCAGCATTGAGTCTATGCTCCACACTTGATTCAGGAGTTGTTACAACTCTTTACACTTGGTACCTCGTGTATCCTGCAGGTATTCACTGTCACCTTGAACAATCCCGAACTATGTTCCTGGGTGAAGATATCCTGTGTTTTGAGAAGGAACTTTGAAATGGTTTTCACAAATTATGTTGCTCAAAGGTCCAGCCTGGAAAAAGGGGAAAGTGTTCTTGTGAACTGTACAATCAAGTTGTCAATGAGGGCATCAAGGTCCTCTTTGTAAAGCTTAGCAAGAGATGACTATGGATGGGTGAATGACAGCTGTTAGCAATTCTTCTACATCAGACAGCAGTGATTTCTGCAGCAGCTGCAATTCTATCTTGCCTCCACACGGAGACTTCAGTTTGTGTATATATGTGTGGCCATTGGTTTGATACAGTGTGTGTGGGAACAGAAGTTATTTAGCAGTACAGTCAATTCACCATTATCCATGGGTGAATTTTGCCCATAAACCATGCAGTAGGTGATGAGAGATCCAGACCTGAACCACCCAAGTCATCATTTATTAGTGCAGGCACAGCGCCAAGTGCATGTCTATGCTGCTCTCAGAGCCAGTGCTGGTCCCAAAATAGTGTAGCTATACTTATGACTTACATGGCACTGAGTACAAGTTGATAAGCCCCATTGCTTTAAATTAACTCTTGAAGTCCCTCTTCAGCACTGGTTCATAAGTGGCAGAGGTATGTGGAAACCATCGTGTGTCAATCAGAGGCATTATGTGCCCCTTGCTGAATGTGGGGGTGATCCTGCAAGGCCATCATGGGTACCTGTCCATCATCCCCAGTACTTGCCTCTAACAGAGCAGCTTGTTTTGGTTCAGTGCTTCACGTTGTACCTCCACTGAAGGTGTTCTTTTGCACCATATTGCATTGGAGACCTCCAAGATGTGCAAGGATTGTGGCACTAAACCAGTCCTGCAAGCAGCATTATCCCGGCTTTTCTTTCACCCAGGGTATCCCTGCCCTATCATTACACTACCAATTTATCATAATCCTCCTAAATGCTACATTACTGAATGTGTTGTAAGACAGGAAGGGATGTACAGCTAAAGCACTTTCATTTAAACTACACCTCCCATACATGGTCAAATCTCTGAAGGGTCCTTACCATCGATTGATCTCTTAGCCTTAAGATATATTCTGCAGTTAAGGAGTGCAGGCCTGAAAGGGGTCTCTTGTGTGCAGGCAATCACATTATATAATCCCCTTTATGAACTGATTAAACTCAATCTTAAGAGTAGTTAATATGTTTTATGCCCAAATGTTCTTACTTGAAGTTTTTTCTGGTAAACCACTGCCCTGATGTTTAGAGATGCTGCAGTCTTTCATCAAGATGAGTTTACACTCATCTGTTCTTGGAAATACAAGCATATTTTGCACCGGACATTGTGCAAGCCAATAAGTCCACAGGGACCTTGCTCGAACAGCCTGTGATGTTGAGGTTGCAGGGATACAACTAATTTTTTCTGTTGAGCAAGCAGAAGGCAGCCTACAGCTGAGCTCAGCTCTTTGAAAAAGAAAAAACAACAGCCCTTTTTAATTTTTTTTTTTTTTTTTTATGAAATGAAGGCACTATGGCTATGACTACTCAAGAAAGTAGATCTGCTGAGTAAGGTTTTGTCATTTTCAGGTAGACAGTTTTCAGAATGGAAATGGCCTTCAAGGGGCTTTCCCAAGATCAGACAGCAGCTTGTGACAAAGTTGGAAATATAACCCAGACTTTCTGAGTGATTTGCTGCAGTGAGAAAGAGTCTCTGTCAGTCATCTGTCTATGTCTCTGGCTTTTTCATTCTTTTTCTGTTTATTTATTCTGATCACTTAAGTACCTGAGCGCCTTGCAAATTATAAAGAAAATGAAGCATGTCCTGTGGGATTTTTTTCTTGGGAATCTTTGCTGAACACTGAGTGA
Source organism: Harpia harpyja (assembly GCF_026419915.1). NCBI lineage: Eukaryota > Metazoa > Chordata > Aves > Accipitriformes > Accipitridae > Harpia > Harpia harpyja. The sequence goes on from NC_068944.1 coordinate 68,699,876, forward strand.
GATCCTGGCTGTTACTCTCAGTAGGGTCCTTCGCTGATGGCAATGGATATTAGGTCAAGGCTTCAGTGATTCAGATTTCAATATCTATGTGCTTCATAAATTTCACTGAAATGGGATCCACCAGCTCACACAGGGAGGGCGCAGGCTCTTCCTGTTTCAAGGTACTAACACAAAGGTGTGGGGGGGATATTGTACCGCAAAACTCTGTTTAGTCATGGGGGAGCCAAGCACGATGCAAAATCTGCAATAAGGGAATAATGATGGTGGCAGCTACTAAATTTCCTCCAGATGAAGTGCACATGATTGGAAGGCCATGGATAAAAACTGGGAGAACACGTAGAGTTCCTTTGTCAATCCTCTCTTGGTCACTGGAATTATGCCAGCCTGATTTGCCCCAGACATTAAATATTTTGACTCTGGTGGGATAGCAAGAGCATCAACATTGTCCACCTGCTGAAGGAGGTGAAGGGATGGGAGATGCTGTAGAGGAAACTGAGGCAATAATGTGACCACAAGAAGAACAACCGTACCTGTCTATTCTACTTCGGAGGTCTGCTTCCATCACAACAGTGACACAACCATGCGATCTGGTTCCCAGAACACAGGGACGAGGATTTGTTCAGTGAAATCATCAGGCTGCTCAGTTCTTTAGATAAACCAATCCACTGATGTTTAGAAGTTTTCATATCACTCACTTAAATATCCAGGTTGGAGAAAATCTAGACATGACCACTAGGAAATAGAGCCAGTTTCAAAACATTGCTTCTGAAATTGCAAAAGGCACCAATAAAATAAGATAGGTAAATGTAGCACATTTGTTAGTGGCTTTAAAACAAGCACAAGCTAGATGCTGCCATTTTAAGGCTAAGAATGAAAATTATTTACAGAAGCAAGGTTTGGCTGTAAGTGACTGAAGAATATATCTCCCATTCCCCTACAGATGGAGGCTGGTTCCTGATCTCTAGTGCCTTTACTTAATTTCACTTCAAATAATCCCAGTATAGATCTTTTTTTCATGGCTTCTTTTTTTTTTTTTCCATTGGCCATATGGTTACCAATCACAGTGACAAATCCTATCTTGCTAATTGATAGGCAATATATTTTTCTCCCTTGGAATTCTCCCTTTTCTCCTTTCCCTACACACTTCTATTTACCAGAATTTCATCCGTTCGTTAATGTATAGACTGGATCCTGAAATATTATAAGCAGGTTTAGCTTCAGTGATTTCAGGGAAGGCACACCCATAGATTCCCCCTCACAAGCTAGCCTTTATATGTGAGAAATAGGCCATTCTTTTACGATAGAAAGGGCCATTGTCCTGTCTTTGAAATATCTCCTGTTTGGTACTCAGTGAAGATAAATTTGAGTCCTTCCTTAAATTACTTTTCACTCTGAACTGATGTGACATTTATCTCTGCTAGAGTGTTGACTATATGAAAAGCTGAAGCTTGTTTAAAGAATGCTGCCAAACAAGAAAGATTGTAATCCATCTAATTACTGAGCTAGGATGTGCCAGTTCTGCAAACTTCAATTACCACCATTAAAGCATCAATTGAAAGCTTCAGCTGATTCCCAGAGAGTCAGGCACTTCCAGACATTTCATGCATTATACAGATGTTTTGCTGCTCCTTCAGTCACTAATGGTTCACTGTTTTGAACATTTGGGACTCCTGTAACATGAGAAGTAAGCTCCAGATGTAGAGGGATTTCAAGTGAATTCTGCCTCTTTAAACTACATCTTGTCAATTGTTCCCTTAGTAGGAACTGATGACCTCATGCTGGATGCCTTTTATTTTTCCCAAGTGTTATAAGATAAATTTGCCCACAGGGTTACTTACAATTCCTGGGAATCCACATTTCCATGGATATCAAAGGTCTAGTACTACAGTGAGGTCCCTGGGACAGAATTCTGTAGGCACAGAGCTCTCTTTGTAGCCTCAGCTGCTAATTCTTTATATGTCAGTATTGCTGTCCACATATTTAAAGAATAGCTCCAAAATAGCAAAAATGACCCCATGTTTTGAGCAAAGCTCTGGAAATTTTGTGGGCAACACCTTCTGTAATAAACTCACCCTTGTTTCACTTTGACACAACTGTTAAGAACTCAGCTTGATTGATTCCCTTCTGGCAATTTGCTCTGAAGTCACAGTTGGGTCAAAATCAAAAGAAAAAATCCTTCTGGAGTCTAACCTTTAAAAAAGTCCAGGACTTTAATAGCTGAGCACTGAAGGAAGTCTCAGAATTAAAAGTCAATTTGAATCAGAGAGTCAAATCATTTTATTTTGGAGACATTGAGACAAAACAGTTTGATTTCCAAAAACGTCTCTTTTCAGATGCAAATCATCTGAGAGAGGTCACGGAAGTCATTGCTTCTGTGTCACTTACGTTGCTTATATTTGCCAAGGGCAAAATTTGCACCTGTGCAGAACAGCCAGCTCCAGAGTTAAATCAGCATTTATGGGCCACTCCCAGTGACTTTGGGCACTGCTGACTTGTACACAGCTCTCCAGACAATATCCCACAGGATGATTACACTGCCTGGAAAAGGGATGTAGCTGCAGGCTGAAGTCCTCAGTCTAAAATGTTGTGTGGATCTTTTGTTGTTAATATTTCCTCCTTTAAGAAAAGATTTACCTTCACTGACAGCCAATTAGCATCTGTGCTCTATATCTGTGCATTTAATCCCCTCTCTTGATCTAATCTTCAACTATATGTGCTTTTACTAGGTAGACCTGTGAATTTGATGCTCACTCTCAAATTATTATTGCTTTTTGAACAAAAGAAAAGCTTAGAAGGAGATTTTTCCAGGAGGGTTTCCTAAATGAATAGCAGTGTTTCTATGGACATACTAAAAGGAATGTGCAACTTTATATTTACCAGGGGCTGGTAGGTGGGAGTTTGTGGAAGCAATTATCACATATTTCTCTGTCATGCATCTTCCCATCTCTCCCAGGTACTGCTGAAACAGATTTGGAAAATAAAGGGAAAAGGCAACCCCCTCCGAGGAGAGATTTCAAGTGTAGAGGCTTCATGTCATGGACAGCTTTTACTCCTTGGGCAATGGCCCAAAGCAACAAGAAATGCTAAAACACACAAGGCTGCCTTGAAGGAATTGCCTGTCGGTCTTTTACACAAAGTGATTTCATGAGGTGTTCACATGAGACCAATTAGGAGAAACTGCAAGAGTGGGTACCCTTGTATTCTTCAAGTAGTGGAAAAAAACATTTTAACAGCAGAAGGACACAGGCAGAGGTATACTGCAGGAATACTTTTCAGAAATCCTTTTTGTAAGGTGTGCTACACCAAAAAGGAAACCCAAACTCTATCCCTTGGAAGTTTGATTAAGCTGATCATTTGAATTTCCCTGAAACTATGTTGTCATGTCAATGGAAGTATGAAACCCAGTGACTTCAGAAATATTGTGTATAATTGGCTATATTCCATAGATATTAGCATGACACACAAGGCATGACCATACATTTTCATTCAAACTTTCAATTTATGTTAGGTGAAAATATGAAAATGAGAAATGGTAGAGGACAAGTGTGCCTAACAGCTCTGTAAAAGAGCTATTAATATCTAAATAAAAATGGCAGCCACTTCTGGCAAAGAGGAGGTTGTTAGCAACTGAGGTTACAGCACATAAGAAAGAAATGGAAACCATTACCTAGTAAATATGTCTTTCCTTGTTTTAAAGACAGGTGCTAGCAGAATTGCCCCACAAAGATATGGGTATTGACAGCAGTTGAGCAAAGGTAATGCCTTTTAAACACAGAAATATAAGAGCAGCTCTAAAGCAGCTATCCCAGGACTTCTGTCTCTGACATTGATTTGCTGTGAATGTTTAAAGATGAGTCAAGCCACCACTTTCACTTCCCCCAGAATCTCCTTCCAGCAACTTCTGGTAAAGGAGGTGTATATTTGTTTTTCATAGTCGCTAATGGATTTTCATTCAATACATTTGTCTAACTGCTTTTTAAATTCATTTAAACTCCCAGCACCTACAACATCCTGTAGCAATGGGTTCCATTTGTTTAGGCATGCATCATGTGAAAAAGTACTTCCTTTTGGTTTAAATCCTCTACCTGATAATTCATTGCTTGCCTCCTAGTTCTGGTTTTAGGGGAAAGCATGAATAATTGTTCCCTAGTCATCTGCTGTTTGCCATTCAAGGTTTCATACACTGGACTTATCATATAGAGAACTAAAAATATTCAGTCAGCCTTGAGACCTATATATGGGAAGAAATTCACTGGTTGTTTTAATTCATCCTTCTGCCAATGGGTGAAAGTAAGAGGTCCCTTATCAGATTTTGAAACAGTAACTACAGGGTTCTGTATGCTCTGCAGCTTGTGGCAATAATGAAGACAGACAGCTTATGAAGTTTTCTGGAAATTCTCCTTACTGTTGAAATCCACACAGAAGCACTGCAACTGCTATAGGGTTCAGAACTTGAAATAATGCTAAACAGCAAGGTAAGGAATTATGGGTCCTTCCAGCAGTCATGGTGGTGAACTCCATGCTTTGTGTGGCCATGTTGCTCTTCCATGTGCTGCAAAGGTCAGGACTAAAAATCTGCTGGGCTTATTGTGTCTGACCCAAGAGCACCCAAAGCCCATGGACCTCTCTAGTAAGACAGAATTTAGTATGTGCGCTTCAGGAAACTCCGTGTCTCTCTGCTCTACTATGTTGGCATCTCTGAGTTAGCTTGAGCAAGACTAGTTCATGCACTTTAAGTGACGTAGGTATTGCAACAAGGATCTTTATGCAGACTAATTGCATGGGTAGTTATTCTGCTCAGGCCAGTCTGAATCCTGAAATTAATTCCATGCTCTGTATCTGTGCGATGAGTAGTGACCGCAGCTGAGACATACCTTGTGAGTAATCCAGGAACCATGTTCTTACTTATGGAAGAGAAAGTGCAAGTGTTGGCAAGAGAAGAAAGGCCTGTGGAGGAAGAAGGCAGTTCTTGTGGGTGTGTCGGACAAATGCTAAATGGTGAAGTCCCTGGATAGGCATCACCTCAAAGGGCTTATGGGTACTGCAGGAAATGATGCAAGTTCTATGCATCTTGCAAATTTTAACCTAAAGGACAGGGTGATGTTCCAAGGTAACGACCTGTGTAAGGACTGGAGGCAAAGCAAATATTGGTCTGATTGAGTTGAAACTAGGGGTGATCCGTGGGACAGAGGAGGATGTAATAACATTGAGAAAAGTGATCTGTTTGCATAATCAAGTGACACCATATCTGTAGTCAGCTGCAGACATGCAGACCCAGTCAAATTGTTGACCAGAAAGAGTCAGTCTCCTCTCCAGAAGTTGTTTCTGTCTTCTATTAACAAAAAGGGGATGTTGAAAATATGAACTGCGAACACTGGAATGAGCAGTCCCTACTATCAGAAAATAGTTTCAGGTGTGAAACGTTTATCTGAGTTCATCTTTTCATTTATAGAAGTTTCATCCTGAGCATCCTTGGACAGGTACAATTCAATAAGCCGATTTCAGAGGCCTGTCTCTACGCCCTGTATTGATGCACCCTATCAGGACCTGGATGGGTGAAACTCCATATCTTCTACAGATTTATTAAAGGAGTCATTGTTTTACCTGTGCTGGAGTATCCTTAGGATCAGAGGATTTTTTTTTCCTCCTATCCCCAGTCTTCAGGACAACATATCCGCTACAAAGAACAATAGGCATTAGGATCCTATTCATAGCTGAGGCCCTGCTTCTGCCTCTGATCTCAAGTTTGTTAGTATCTGACTAAGAAAGGAAAATGAATGTTCATAAATCACTCATAATGGGCAGAATGACTCTTTTCAGTAGCACTGGCTTGTAACACATGGGAAGGACCCCAGTAATTTATTTGTTTCTAAAACCCCTGAATGATTGCCACTACTGCTGTGTACTTCCTAACTTTATCAGAAGATAATTTCCCTTGGCTGTGGAATTAACTTCCTGCACTGAACGATGGGTATGGCTTTCTCAAAGACTCCTAGCTGGTAGGAGCTTTTATGAGTCTGTTGCTTTGTAGAAGGTTCTTCTGTTTAAGTATAATAAAAGGATAATGAGCAATCGTTGTCTCTTAGACAGTGCGGTGGTTTGTGTAAGAGGGTTTACTCATTTTGTTCTGTCAGTTTTAAGACTTCTGTGTCTCTCCTAGGGGCTGTGATCTGTTTGCATGGGGTTCACAGCAGAGCATTCACACTTCTGTAAAACTGTGGGTACTCTGCTTTAAGACTACTTCAGAGTTATTATTAACAATGAAAGTTTAAAAAAAAAAAACAACAAAAAAAACTTACTGCAAGCCATTAAGAAAACCAACTCATTGAGTAAAAAAAAAATAATTATCTTTGGAAAAGGAAACAGCCAATATAACTGCAAACTACCGGTCTGACCACTCATTTTTCATTCTTACAACCACAGAACATACAAGCAAAAAAATCCCCTATCTCAGAGATTAAAGGGAACTCAGACTGGTGGCTTATTTAAATGAAGTCACTCAAGTTGTTTAAGGCTGAAAATCACACCTGTGCCGAGAGCCAGGCACAGAGATGAAGGGCCGGGTCCAATAACAGGCGTAGGGCTCTGCAATTCCCTGGTTTTAGGTTCTGGAATAGAATTTAAAATTCCTCGGCCATTTACCTCTCAAGATGTGTTGGGCACCCTTTGAACATGTCCTGTGGACCACAGCCCCAGTCTGGGGACAGTCCTGACCCTGCAGTGCATGAATCAAGCCTGGGATAGGGCTGGTTATGTGCAGAAAAGCAAACACGTGCGTGCCCGCAGACCTTTCGAAGAAACTTAAAGAAAGGAAGGTGCAGGGCTGCTGCTCTCAGTTTGGGATTTTGGCACCGATGCTCAGCTTCAGTCCCATGTTAGATTCCTAAATCCTGAACTGCTTCTAGGTGGTCAGCGATGATTCAAGGCCGGCGCTGAAACCATTAAGAATTGTACAAGGTCTAAACTTCTGTCCTTGGCTGTCCTTCAGGGGCGTTGCTCATGGCATACTTTGGTGACTAACTTGTATATCAGCCTGGTCCTGGCTCTCCATCCAGAGCTGAGCAACTCCCTGCTTACGGTAATAAACACTGACCACAGAGGACTGAAATCTGCTGGCTTGTACACCCCTACAAGTCAGGAGAAACCTCATTAGCTTCATCTGGGGCTGCTCCTGATTTGCATTGGTTTAACTGAATAACAGACTTTGGCTGGAAATGGACATGAGCAGCAAATCAGCCCCAGCACAACACCGTATGAGATGGAGGAAGGCTTAGGAAGGCCATTTTTCATGCTTAAGCACAATATAAAAGTCCCTCCTGCTGCAGTCCAGGGGTCACAGTGCACCATTGTCTTTCATCTTTCAGTGCTGTTATTGCTGATTTTAACTAGGAAAGAGACTCAGGCCCAGGATGATGTTTCCTGAAGCTCTTCGTCCCAAACCACCCTTTGCTGCATGAGCATACTGGAAGCCGATGCTACCTGGAAGTGCAGCTAGAAGCAAGATGCAGCATGTTCTTCTGCTGGTACCAAATCTTGCTCATTTCAGGCAGTTCATCCATCCTCACCCACCGACTATTGATTTCCAACACTCTCCTTGTGTCAGCTAGCCAGGAAGACTGTGTCCAGAAGATAATGCTCAGCTGTCCCTTATTCCTAGAGGAACATGCCCGAGAAATATTTCTTTTCGGCTCAGCCAGTCTTCAACTGTTGGTGGTAAATTCAGTCCTTTGCCAATACTGTATGAAACTGCATTTCTCACAACCACTGCCATTTACATAATGCAATATCCATATGGTGATTGTTTTATTTATGTTTCCCTTACTTCAAGGCAGAGGAAGCCAGCAGCTGGAGCTGCGAGATAGAGGCACCCACCAGTTACTGGGCTGTGTTGTTCATGGGGGTGATAAGCTTTTATCACCCACTGGGAGTTAGGATCTTGTCTAAGTGATAGCATCCATCCCTTGAAAACAGAACAGAGCTCTCACTGTTTGCCTGTCTGAAAGGAAAGAGTTTATAACCCCAGACTTTACAGTGACTGTGAGCTAAAACATGACATAGCTTGATTGTCTTAATTTCTTGACTCATTCTGTTGCAAGCCACAATATGAGCATTTGCTTCCTTTGCATCAAAAGAGTTTAATTGTGTTTGCATTACCCCCTTGTCTGTATTTGCCACTGGAAGTCTTAAAAAATAAAAATCTCCCCCTCCTATGTGTCTTTGATTCTGCTAATCCCTACCCACCTTTTGAATCAATTAAAGAGCAGTTTATGGTTTGCAGAGAGAAAAAGTGTAAATGACAAACAATTCCTTTGGCCATCGTGTGTGTAACTGGAGGATGTTTCAAACAGAAAACAGGAAAAAGGGTTACTTCAATGGCTTGTTTCTTTTGCTCTTTGGATTTCACACCAAGGCAGACAAAGGGTAACTGTTAACATTTTGTTTTTATAATTAAAATAACATCATAAGATTAGCTACACTGTGGCTGGATATCATCTGTATGGAAAGTTCTACAGTTAAAAAGAAAACAGGAAAGTTTCAGAAGGTTTATTTTTAATTAATCTACAGAATTATCTTCCTGTGTTATTTCTGCATGTGGATTCTCAGGAATTTCAACCTTTTCCACAGAAAGGGAAATTTGGCCCATTTCTTATGTTAGCCAAATAATTTTATAAGAAAGGTAAAGCTACAGGGTCTGGTTTTACCATTCTGTTACTCTGATTTTGCACCTTTGTTAATTATCTATTGAAGAAATTACTTTATAGTGGCTCTGAAGCCGGGGAATCTGTATAAAGCACGATGCTGCAAATTCATAGGGGAGGGAGTTGCCATTTGCTTCAGTGGCTCATGTTGTTTTCTGAGTCTCAACAACCACAGTCTGAAAATGGTGAGGCTCAGGCTGCAAAAGTAAATGTGACCCCAGCTGGAGCAAAAGGGCTCTGCTGTGTGGAAGAGCAATCCTCAGCCAAGCTTCAAGGTTCAGCCACTGTCTTTGCAGGCACAAGCATTGCTTTTTTGGGGGCAGGCTGTCTGCTTTGGTGTAGTTTCTGTTTTATTTTGTGTGGCTTCTCCCCTAGAAGGGTATCTTCTACAGGTATAAGGGCCAGTTGTGCAAGGGCAGTGACATAGTAAGCCCTGGCATGACTTAAATTGTATAGACTTTATAGTCAGACTGTTGCACAAGGATCCTACATTCTTAGGTCCTCATAGTAGTGCTATACTGTGGCTGAATACGACAGTCTAAACTCTCGTGATGTCTTTACATGTTTGTATGTCTCAAACTGATGTCTTCATAACATAAAAGGCTTGACAACAATGAGAAAGAGAAACCTTCACCTCACCCCCAACCTCAGTTCCAACACTTGGTAATTGAATTCCCATGGAATTACTTCTGTTGGGTAACTTCTTAGAAGGATGCATCTTGCTTTTAATATTCTGCATCAGCTTTTAATTATAATATTAATAACATTGCATGTAAAGGATTTCTCTTTCTTTTTTTTTTTTTAAACAAACACTTTTTAAGGGTACTTATTTGAGTTTCTGAATCACTAGTATACTCAGGGAATAGAACCAGATATGATCCAATATTCAGATGGTTCTGTGATCTAGAAATTCAAGTGTGTTTCATGATGTAAATTGCCTTTAGAAGAATATTTATTTCTGTACATTTTTGGTCTGAAGTGAACTATTCCTGGGAATTCCTCACTCCACATAAATTTTTCCAAGGAAATGCCTATGACATATCAAAGGAGACATTTATATTTCCAGAGCACAGCAGGAAGGGAAGCAAAATGCTTTTTCCAACTTGATTCTGAGGGTAGGTTTTTCACGAATGCTTATCACTGGAATAGCTTCACTCCCACTTAATGAATGGGTTACAGGCTTTTCAAGGCTCCAGCGCAAAGTGCCTGTTATGTGCCAGAGTGACTCCTCTAAGTTGGTTACTTTTTACTACTTCTGCTATTGCAATATTTTTTAACAGTTGAGGTGAAAAGGAAGAGTGGGATGGGAAGGAAGTGGTGTGGAGACTTGACTTCTATTTCTGCTCTTCCATGAATTAATTTATAATTTGGCAAACTAGACCGGGGCCGCATTCAGACAGTGTCGATTCGTATGCGTCTTTGGGGTTTCCAGCTTGATAGTGGTACAGAAAAACTCAGTAGGATATAGTAAACCCAACATTTTTAAGGTGTTTGAACTATGACTCTCAGTTTTCATCTGTGAAAAAGGGGGAATAGTCTTTCCTTAATGTTGTGAAGTCTTGTGACGGTAAATCCACAGGTACTGAGATGATGAGGGAGCTCCAGATATTTAACGTGTGAATGGAGAGGGCCATCAGGCTTCATGCCTGTAGCAAGCTCTGGGTAGCTAGCTAGCCCACCAGCGGTGCACCAAAGTGAGCCCTGCTTTGAATTTGGTCTTGAAGGTCCCTTTGACCTCTGATGTTCTCCTCTGGAGGAAGAAAGCAAGGAGCAGAAGCAGCGATGGCAGAGAGGCGGGAGGGAGGGCGGACGGGACTGACAGGCAGCCCTACTCGGCGCAGCGGGGATGCTGAATTCAAGGAGGAAGGTGAGACAATAATGCCCCCTCTCTGCAAAGCGGGGTGACCTCCGAGGAGGAGTCATGCCTCCCGCTGCCTCCCACGGCGTTTTCTGCTTCTGATGTGACCAAATGCTGAAGTGAAAGAAATGTCCTTCCACGGCAATGAAAGGAGAATGAACAATGACAAAAGTTAAAGCGTAACACAGGAACTGTGAGCGAAAAAGCTCCCCCCAAACCACAGCCAAGCCCCAGCAGCAAAGAGGTGGCTATCTGCGCACACCCGTCCATCCAGAAACGGCTGCGAAACCCCAGCGAGGGATGTGGGGATATAGCTGCGGGGGCCAAGTACCAGCCTCAGCTGTGCGCACCTACTTGGAACCACCAGATATTGGCAGGGGGGCTTTCTCTGACATGTCAACCCAGGGAAATTCCTCTGCAAAGGGCTGTGTTTCATAGGATTGAATAACGAGCTGGAGAGCAGGCAGTCCCACAGAGACGGGTACCCTGCACCGCTCAGGCACGCAGCGTGTATGCACGTAAAAGGCACTTTGCCTTAAATACGAGATTGACTTACCCAGGGTCAGGTTCATACCCACATTTGACATTGACCTTTATGAATTTATCTTGAGGTAAAACTGAAATGCTTCGACTGTGCTGTGTTTTTATATCATGATGCCTTGTCTGCGTTTCCCTAAAGAAAAGCACAAATTGTTATTAGCCACAGAGATAAGAAGATAAGCCAAGCATTGTCCTCAACAAAAGAAGAAGCAAAGAAGCGAGGGTGTTGGAGATAAGAGATATGTTTTGTTTACAGCCAGTTTTTAAATTTCTCTCACACTGATCGGAAGAAATGACAAGGCGGGGGGAAAAGCATTATTCTTGATGTGCAAATGTAATTGAAAGATATTTTTGATGGCAGTGCTTGTAAGAAATAAGGGTAAATATGAATGTCTCCCACACAGAAATAGTCATTTTCTGGCTGCCTTTAATTGTGGTATATATTTAGTCAGTTCAGACACACTGGTTATTTCTCAAAGGTCACAAATAGTGTCTTTTTCAGTGGACCATCGTTATACGATCAATTACTAACTAAATTTTTTTATATATTTTAAGCTTACCCAGTAATTCTATGGGATTTGAGATATCTACTTGTACTTCAGAGGTCCATAAAAATGCTGAAAGTCTGCAACCTCTGGATATTTCCCATCTCTCCTCCCACTTGGAGCAGGACAATCACCAACACTAAAAGAGATCAAGGGTATTTGCAAGGTTTTTTTAAGAGTAAATAAATTCTTCCATTTTTTCAGAGTACTGGAAGTAGCTTCTGTCACTGAGATCAAACAATCCCTGAGCTGAGACACATCCGAGATTTTCCCTAGGTCAATGTTGTCACCCATTTACTGAGCAACAGCAAAATCTGGAGCCCTCTGGGGCAATAATTTTTATAGTGCAGATATTGGTCAGAGAAACTACTCTTTCAGTCCAATTGGTGTAATTTGCATAAAGCAATGCTAGTCATCAGTAAACAGGAAGCTAATTTTGGCAGAAAACCTGCCCTGCCCCTGAAGCAGCTGTCCTGCTTCCACCTCTCCTCTGAGTATCACAGTCTTAGTGATAGTCAGCTTTCCCCATCTGCAGCATCTTGTTTGAGCCGCTGGCACTGACTTTCACACATCCTAATCCCCAGTCCCACAGATCTGTGTGGCCTTGTCTGGGCACCACATGTTCATTTCTGCAACTGCTGTGGAGCCTGTAAAGTTTTGCAGTCAGATGAAATAGCTCCCACACCTTAGAGGAGATTGAGCTCGGTCCATGCCTGACAAATGTGAAAGACTTGAGCTCTGTTTAGGTCCTCTACACGTCTACCACAGTTGCCTGATGTTGGACTTCAATCTTTTGTCCCTTTTGGGCTGGCCTGTATGGAATTAATGTTATGTTTATCTTTAGTCCCACCAAGTGAGAAAAATATATACTTGCATGTCCTGATTTTGGCTGGGATAGAGTTAACTTTCTTCCTAGTAGCTGCTATAGTGTTATGTCTTGGATTCAGTATGAGAAAAATGTTGATAACACACTGATGTTTTCAGTTGTTGCTAAGTAATGTTTAGGCTAAGTCAAGGATTTTTCAGCTTGTCGTGCCCAGCCAGCAAGAAGGCTGGAGGGGCACAAGAAGTTGGGAGGGGACACAGCCAGGGCGGCTGACCCAAACTGGCCAAAGGGGTATTCCATACCATGTGACATCACGCCCAGTATATAAACTGGGGGGGGAGTTGGCTTGGGGGGCAGATTGCTGCTCGGGAACTAACTGGGCATCTGTCGGCAAGTGGTGAGCAATTGCATTGTGCCTCACTTGTTTTGTATATTCCAGTCCTTTTATTATTATTGTAATTTTATTATTGTTATTATTATCATTAATAGTTTCTTCCTTTCTGTTCTTTTAAACTGTTCTTATCTCGAACCACAAGTTTTAGGATTTTTTTCTGATTCTCTCCCCCATCCCACTGCATGGGGGGGAGTGAGTGAGCGGCTGCATGGTGCTTAGTTGCTGGCTGGGGTTAAACCACGACACTGCATCAAGAAAATAAGAGGCGATAACTGTGTTTGTTGAAAAAGATGCCCCCTCATCACTAAAATGTGTAGTGATGGGGTAAGGCAAGAAAGTAATCTTTACAGGAAATTGTTTTCCCTGTTAGTTAAACATGAACATTAGATTTTTTTTAAAAGTGATGGGGAAGGAGTGGGCAGTACTGTAACTGCAGGTAGAGAAGGGCCAGATTTGGGCTTATTCCATGAGAGGACTAGGAGAGTAAACTGTGATCATTTTGTTTTGGTAGAATTTATCAGTTAGTCTATGGTTTGCAAATCTCAATTCTAAACTCGGCTTCTCCAAATCAAGAGGATTTCAAGTGTCTGTGTTGGGCCTATCTTTAGAAAAATGAAAAGGATAAATTCCAGAAGCTTCTGTTATTTCCAGTACAAGGCCAAGGTTTTGCATGATATGAAGAGGTATGTTTTGGTTCTGGTTAGCACTGAGAACCCTAACTAAGAAAAACAGAAGAAACTTCTATCTTAGAAAACCATAAAATTATCTGTAAAATTTCAGGTGAACAGACTAAACAATAGAAACACGAGCTCAGGATGAGCAGGGGAATATGTTCCCTTGCTTTCTCATGCTCATCTGAAACACATTTCCAACATTTCTGAGGCTCATCCTTGCTGATGAAAGAAAAATACACATCTATTTAGGCTGCTATTGCTCTGGTGGGGGAAACTGGAGAAGCCGTAGTTGCTATTTTTACAAGTTTGCTTCCTTCAGGGGAGAGATATCTTAGGGTTGAGGGGGAGGTAACGTGATCTCTTTTTCTATTTTTATAAAGGGCCTGGGGATGCACCAGGAAGCTGCAGATCCATGCAGTTGAAAGTCTTCAGCTCCTCTTTTGAGATACTAAGGGAGGAACAGTTAGAAAAGCATGGCCTAATTAAGGATATCTAATATGGTTTCAGGAAGGGAAGGGCATGCCTCATTAACTGGCTGGAATTCTTTGAGGATATTGCTGCTGAGGGAGAGCAAAAAAAAGGCAACTCATTGTGAGCATTGTGTACCTTGATGGGCTGGAGGAGAATAAAACACAGTTAGGAAAGTCTGGGGTTGATAACTACATTATGGAGTGGGTAAAAATATAATACAAAATTAACTGGTATTTAAACCTGCAGGGAGTGGAACTATTTCTTAGTTCTTGAAATCCTGGGTGCATTCTTGCCTTGAATCTTTTCTTTTTAAAAAAAATCAAATTATTATTATTGATATAATTGGCTTTTGTGATTCAGCTGAATCAAAAGCTGCAGTGTTTCCAGGTGATATTGTGCTAAATTTGGAAGGCAATAAGGAAAATTACGATTAGATACAGACAGAGTTAAATGCTTTTTAAAGTTTCTAGCATGGCAGATGACCTATCCAATAAAGGTCAGATAAATGTAGCATCATGATAATAAGCCAAAGACCCTAGAACCAGGAGAGGGAAAAGTTGGGGTGGATGGAGGGTTTCTCTGTATATTGACAGCTTTAATGTGGGAATTGTGGGAGATGCAGTTTCCCCAGATCTTTGCAGAAACAGAGTCTAAAATGCTTCAAATTTTCCTTGGGAGAGAGAAATTACTCAAAAAGGAAAATGATGCACATTTTGACTGGGGGAAAGTAGAGTTTCACATGAACCTGCTCAGTGCAGCAGGAGCGGGGCTTACAGCCAGGGGACAACAAGAGCTCGTGGTGGAGGGAGAGTCCGGTTGGGGTGTGGGACTGAGGCAGGTGGGAATGTAGAGGCAAATTCAAGCTCCTCTCACCCTGGGGATGGCATGGGACCAGTTTGGCCACTTGCCTGGCTGCCTGGTCATCCCAAAGGCTGCAGGACCAGCCGAGTGCAGTGCTGTCCACTTGCAATCCCTTGGAAACCTTTTGCATGCTCATCTGCTGGGAAGAAGAGTGTTGTCCTCACAAGCTCTCCATCACCCAAAGATTTCTTCAGAGCTGAGGAAACTGCATTTTTTTGACCCAGCTGTGCTCTTCAGGGCTTGCAAAAGATCAGTCTCCTACATAACCAGTCCTTCAATGTTGATTTCATGGAAAAGCCAGGTACTTTCTTGTGGTTGCAAGAGACAACTGGACCATTACAGCTCATATGAGGGGGTTGAGACACGGTCCTGTGACTCAGGGGAGGTTTTGTTCCTTGCTGAGCAAAGGAACCTTTATTAGAAGAAGGAAAGCAGGTGTTAGAGGGGAAGGAAATGGGGAAATCCTTGTGTTTCTTTTAATACATATGAAATTTTAAGAGCTTTGAAAGAGTCTTACCCATATATCTCTGTTAACGATGCCTCTTTGCAATTTGGCATGAGACTGGGCGCACATCACTTTCCACTTAGATGAAAGAGGATGGACACTCAGAGGTGGAGGGGCAGGGAAAGGGGAGTGCAGTGAAAACCTGCCTGTGAAGGAATGCCCAGGCAGCAGGCATGAGAAGGAGAATAGTCCTGCTGGAGGGAGGTTGCCCATGGACGAGGGCTGGGTCAAATGCACCTTGACCATTACCCCTTCCCCTCACCCCCTCAGGGTCTGCTCCCAGCCATGGTCCAGGCTGTCCCTGGAGGCTGCCCCTGCCCCTCAAGACCTGGTAAGAGTCTCTCTCTGCTGTGCTACTTCCCAAAACCATCTGCCAGCATGGGTGTAGAAAAGCCACTCTTTTTTTTCCCTTGCCTGAGGGAAAAACAGCACAAGTGTCATTGCTTGAAAAAGGTGCCAGACTGGTGCGCCTGTGTTCAGCTGCAGGCTGGTTGCAGCAAACTCAGTGTAAGGGAGACGCTTCCAAAATATTTCCTGAGTATTTGTCCTTGTTTTCTGATTTGTGCTGCGGGAAGGGCTCTTTCTCAAGGACCAGCCTCTCCCCAGGACTCTAAGGGCTGTACAAGCACTGAAAACAAAAAAAAGCCTCCTCCTACGGAGCTTCTGATGTGGGATGAAGATAGAAGCAAGCAGACAGTGATGTTAGAGATACAGGGGAGGGAGAGGAGTGGGGAATGCCAAGAGACAGCGCTGGTCGCAGTGACAGACCACATTCGGGGATGACTACTCGGCTGTCAACCACATTTTTAAAGTCTTGCTGTGCCAAAGCGTTTACCTCTGGGATAAGATGCATAATTTAGTTTCCAGAGGTTATTCAGTTCTTGATCTCTGGCTTAATACAGCCAGAGAGGATATTACCCACGATGACTGTTTTGTGAGGAACGCATCTGGCTTTAGGGAACTGGAATATTCAATTTGTTTTGCCTAAATCACTGGCTAATCTTCAGCAGGGAGGAATTAAGGAAAACTTTGTGTAAGGTGAGTTTTGAGGTGGAGGAGCTTGAATTTTTGTGTGCACTGACAGATGTGTGTCAATGTCCCCTAAGCAGAGTCCTTCTAGTATCAAATTGCCCGTGGGGAAAATGCTAACTTATAATTGACTGAGGTCAATATGAGCCAGTCAGTAACCAGCAAAAGGCTTCAGAGACTATTATCTGTTCTTAATAGGACTTGGACTAGGACTCCAAGGTGTTATTTGGCTAGGTGCTGTATGAGTACAAGGGAAGAAATAGTATTCTGTAGGCCTATAACCCAGAAAATAAAGACAAACTTTGAAATTCTGCCTCAACTATAGTAAAAAAGAATTTTACTACTGACCTAAAAAGGGTAAGACTTTAATCCAAATATGCAGAAATGATAAAATACATACAATAAGCTATTTAGTTCCTCAGAGGAAGCAAAAGGAGGCATGAAAACAATAGAATTCCTAGACTGATTTCATTGACGATGTTTTCAGACTGTTATACTAAAAAAAGGCATTCAGGAAATACATACATGTACATGCATTTGTGCTGTGAAATACCATACGTCCACAAACAAACAAACAAGGTGTTGCACATCCATTCCCCCACCTGCATGCGGGATGTTTGCTGGCCTCACAGCACAGTGCTCTTTGCACACCAAAATGCCTATGAAATACATGCACGTCAGGGTTAAAATCCCAGAGTCCTCGACGGGGTTCAACAGTCACTAAGGACTTCAGTGCAGAACCTGTGCTGAGGAGGGAGCTTTAGCCCTGGGATCTTTCCATGACATTGGCAGGTCATCTTCCAAGTGTGCAGCCCCCAGCAGCCAGCCACGGCCATGCAGCTCCTCGGCGCCAGGGCAGAACCCTCTGTTTGTACAGCACCTGACACAGTAAGCTGCCAGTCAGATTTGCAGGCTGCTGTGTGATCTTGTGATGTTAATAATATAATGAGCGCATTATAACTGGACCATTCAACTCTGTAGTTTGTTCTTCTATAAATGATTTATAAGTTTTATGCATTTTATATGCCTCTCATTAAAAATGCATTGAAAAATACTATCAAAATACCATTTTGTGAGGCTCAGGCTCTCTTTATTCTTGTTACAGCCATCTGCCATTAAGCTTTAATAACTGACTGATTATAATTTATTAATTTATCACCTGTTCTTTATACAGTTGGATAAAATAATTGTCAACCAATGTGAAATGGCCTCCTATTGTGTTATTAATCCCCAAAGCAATTAGAAAACCCACTGATTGCACAAGCCATTGAAAATGGGCAGTAACTCATGTTAGAAATGATCTGCAGTGCTCACATCAGCACACTTAGTGTGTGGTTGGTAATAAGGTTTCTGTCTCCAGTGTGAATTTGAAAGGGGCAGTTTAACTAGGGAGGATTTTATTTTTATTTATTTATTTTATAATAACCCTGGATTTTTAGGACTGACAATAGATGTGTAGGTTCCAGCTTGTCTTATGGATTCTGTAGGCATAGTCTGAGAAAGGCAACACCAACTTCATGTAGTGTCATACTAATGCTTCTCAAACCTCCTTTGGAGAGATTTCTGCCCCTGCTAACGTCCCCAAGACTGAAAGGGTAATTTAGGGATAGCTATAAATGCCAAATCATTTAAGAGATTGACTTCAGTCAGCTTTGGATGAAGACGTCAGACGTCAGTATCTCTCCTTTGATTTTTATCTGCCAAAGTTTCAATATGGGTTAGTTGTGGGCTTTCTGATATGGATATTTACAGTATGGGAAAAGGGACAGAGCCAACGGTGTGTTGAATCCAACAGCTGTCATTTAGCAAAGCCGTTTGCTTACTTTGCCAGTGTGAAGGAGATATACAGGCCACCCCAGATGTGAAGACGTTCCTTATCTCCTATCCTATTTGCAGTGCAGACTTCCAGCTACTTGTGTTACAATACCTCTGACACTAAAAAGTCACATTCTGGTAATGCTGTTCCTGATGCAGATTTAACTGCTTTTCTGGTGATAAGAAAGAAGAAAAAAAAACCAAACCCAAAACAAAAGATGCCTGTGACATTGGAGAGCAGAGCCACACTAATGAGGAAAGCAGCTGTAAATGTTTCTTTGTCTGAAATGAAGCTGCCTGGCTCCTCTTGTGTGTATGCTCAGTCAGGGACCACGCTGGTGGGTCAGGCACAGTGGAGGTATAGAGCTGCCAATTACAGCGTTACTTTGTTCCAAATTGCTTGAAGTGGTCTGGGAGAACTTTTACTTCAATGAGATGATTGCATAGATCTAAAAACTGTCAACATTTTGCTATTGAACAAGGGTCTGAGCAGGCTTAGGAAAAAATCTTTCATCTCTCCTTCTGTCTCCAGAACTTCATACTGTGCAGTAAATAGGTCTGTGCATTAGTGTGATGTAGTGACTCCACAGTACAAGAAAGTCTCAAGTCTTTCACCAATATCATGCTCCCTCTGCATGATGGTAGGATAGTTGGATTATTCCTCTTCCACCCAACACTTCTGCTGCCTTTGCTGTTTCATTCCAGGGTTTGTAGCTTCTCCACAGTTAAAGTTGGAGAAACTGCTTTGACAAAAATACCCAGAAAAACTGATGTTGAACTGAGTGTATTGGGAGTTTTGTACTTCCTCTTTCTACAGGGAACCCAAAGCAGAAGTAAAGAGGTCATTCTTGATATTCTTATACTATTTTTGGCTTTTCTGGAAGTAAAAATCAGAAGAAATCACATGCAAATGTTTGTCCTTCTGAGACATCCAAGCCCAATGTGCAAAGCTAAGGGTTTTATATAAGGAAGATATAAGTACGGTGAGTTCTTTTTCTCTAATCTTGAGAAACTTTCCCACCTTACCCCTCCAGTGTGTCCACAGGTAAAATCCGGACTGTAGAAAGTCCTCAGAAACGGTGCAGCTACTGTAATTGTCTTGCACTGAAGGTGCACACCTTTTGCCTACATAATTCTCAGCTGGGGTGAGCATGGAGAGGATCTTCCACTCCTTCACACCTCTGTAGACATACACAAGACTACTCTTCACTCTTAAGCTAGCACAGTGACTACAACCTCTTCATCTTAGCTTGTGGCAGAGCATTTGCCCTCTGTCATGACCCACAGCCACCTAATCATATTTTCCCCAGATTTGGATCTCATGGTTCTTCTTGAATCAGGTTCTCAGCACCAGCACCAGCTAGGGAGCTCCTGGGTATGGAAGCCAGTTATGGCATGCTGTCTGACACAGGCTAGCAAGTAGGTAATTTTTCATAGGGTAGATTGACAACTGTTACTGTTTGTGTTTTCACAGCAGGTAGGAGGTTGCCAATTAAGGTTAATCTTGCAATGTTAATTGAGCCACAATGCATATGCTCCTTCTTGAATATAAGAGCATCATGGAAAGAAATCCACATTCAAACAAAGACTAGGGTCAATTATCCATGTAATAGACCTCCCTGGCTTCTGCTGTCTGCAAAGTTGATGGTATATATAATGCACCAGGAAAATGAGGAGGTACGAATGGCCTTTCCCCTCAGCAAAATTGTCATCTACCGAATCTGTCATAGTCTTACTCATGACAAAGTTCCAATCTGGGGGCCACTGAATCCTTTAAAATGACCACTGTTAATCACACAGGAAGATCATAGTTGCAAAAATGTCGTTGAATTCCATATGGGCCTAAACTCAAGTTAGCAAACAGTGGCCATATTCCATACTCATTATTCCCACAATGGGGTTGGCGTGCACCCGTGTGCATCTCTGAACCCATCAAAGTAATATCCCATAATTCTTTTTATTGCATTAAATGGTGTTGCTCTGGCTACCTCTATCCTGATGAATGCATCCACTAATGGTTGCACCACACTAGGCAGGCTGGCCTCCTTAACAGCAGGGTAGCTCTGTCCTTTCCTTACCACACTTGGCCCTATGTCTCCTGCAGGTCCTTCTTCCCCTAAGACATAGCTGTCATTTTGGGTCCATTCTTTTCAGTTCAAAGTGTAAGCTGTGCTCCAGTCCTGGTGCTTGGTGTTTTCATGGAATGAAACTGAGATTCGACATTTTGGTCTTGTATGTATGACATGACAAGACTGGAGTGCTTGAGTTTGCAAAGCCTGCAGAGAAGATGCTGAAGGACTCTGCAGAGCAGAAGAAAACAAGCCTGGTGCATTCTTGTCCATAGTGCCTGCTGGGAGATATTCCCAGAGTAGAATATCTAAGACAAAACACTTACTTTGATTTTTCTTTCAAAGGATCTACCTAATACTTTCCAAAAATAGCATGGGAGTGAATTGACATTTATGCAATACGGAGGATCAGTGAATCAAGACCAGGGGTGAGGTGGGGAATGAGATGACGGTGTAGACATACCCTCCCCATGGGAGTGTATGTAAATTGGAGTGATTTTCTGGGCACAGAGAGGTGTGGGAAAACACTGGGAAACTCAGCGTTCAAATGCTGCAATTGCATCTTCAGCACTGAGGGTGCCAGCCCTTGTGAAAACAGATCCTGAGCTTCAACTGGTAATCCCGTTCTGAATGGAAAACACACCCCCGGATTTGGGTTTTCTCTATGAACCAGAAGGAGGAAGAGACAACAGCTTCACCTGAGTTAATTCTGAAGTGAAGACGTAACCTCTGACACACAGGATCATTTACCCTTTTATGTGGGAAAACCTATTATTAGAGCTTGACTGCAATGTTTAAGAGACTAACAATAATGCCACCTACCTTCAGCTTTCAAATATTGAGTACTGAGTTTGGTGCTGACTTCTCATCCTTGGTTAGACTCTCCTTCTTAGGGAAGGTCTTGTGAAGGTAACCTATTTCTTTAACAAAGCTGCGCTGCAGTGTGGATGATGAGGACAGTGAAGATCCTTGGAAGATCCTCTGCAAAATGCCCTAGAGCCATCTGCATCAATTAGCTCCATCACCATTATGTGGCTGCCTGTAGGCCAGGCTGTTGCCTATTATCTCTTGAAGTGAAGATCACGTTTGATAAGGAAAGTGGGAGGCTTTTGCTTATGAGAATTTCACCCAAGGGTTCTCAAGTTAAGGGATCCTTGGTAGTCTCTTAATCAGATAGGGTAATTTATAAGCAAGTGCTTTTTTTTTTAAAAAAACCCCACATTTTCACTTAGCCTGTTGAATTTTGCTTAATGTGCTGCAGTTCATTGTTAGGACTTCCGAGCTCTGATGAGCATATGTGGTGTCACATTCCCGGGATGTGGTCCAAGGCAGTATCACAGTGGGGTAACTACCGTCAAATGGTGTAAAAGTGGTCCAGTTCTGACTTGAAAAGAGCATCGCTGACACCTCTTACTGCAGTTTTTTGGCTTTCTTCCAAGGTTTCCTCCCCAACAGATGCAGAAATCCCAGCAGAAAGCAGGGACGAATATAACAAAACAAATGCACAGCATAGCTAATTAGCAATTAAAGTCTCTTAAAGCAGGTAGTATCACACAGAATCAAAAAAAGGAGGAAGGTTTATTGGATCTCTAACCTCATAAGATTTTTCTATTGCACCTATCACAGCATTTCATCATGACTAATTTTTAATTAGTGAAAGAGGGGTGGACGTCCTGCTGTTAGTTACCCAAAGTATAAATCCGGAGTAGTTCTGCTGGCTCCAGTAAGACAATCCAGTTTGCTGTGATGGCAGCAAAAGGCAAGTTTGTAGCCAAGCTAATGCTTTCATGCAAGCACCAGCAAGAGAAACAGAAGAAAAAAGAGAGAAACGAGTATCATTAAAGGATTGAAAGACCTTTTTAAAATGTAGCTCCTGGGGGAAGGTCTCATTATGTTTGTACAGCACCTGGCACAATAGAGCCCTTCTGAACACAGTTTCTGGAAGCTGCAGACATATCCAATGAAATGACAGCACCAAATACCAAGGCTTAAAATAAAAATTTGTGACAGATGTATTAGGAACAGGGTTTGGGGAGGAAGAGGATCGAGGTTGATGGACTCTGACAAAACTCCATCACAGTGAGTCACATTTTAATTGAAAAAGAATAAAAGAAAGCAAGGGTGGGGAAAAGACACGAGTGAAAATCAGAGGTCACCTGCCGTTGTGATAACTTAACTGAAGTTTTGGAAATGAATCATCGCAGCAGGCAATGGAAGGTTTCACCTCAGGCAGTGACAGGAAATGCAGGGCTGTAGCTGTGTGCAGAGCATTTCGGGCTCTCGATCAGCTTTTATTGATTGGGAAAGTACAGCGGCGCTCAGAAAGTCTTAGCTTTTCTCTCATTTTCAGTTCGACAGAAAGGAAAATCTTGAGCAGCCATTTTCAGCTTCTCTTTCTCGGAAGCAATGGGGTAAGTGGGAGGGGAGTTCACAGGAGAAAGACACAAAACTCACCATTTTACTCACATGTCTAATGAAATCACATGCTGTCAGTGGCCCAAACAAAAAAAACCCCAACAACCCACACCCTTGCTTGACAGAAGAGATGCGAACAGCTGCCCAAGAGAAGACCCTGTTGAGACATCCTTCAGAAAGGCACTCTCTGTTCGTGAGCATGCAGCTAGAACATCCCTCTCTGGGCATCAAATTTCCTGGGATGGGAAATGATCTTGACCAGAAGATGAGCTTAATGCCAGTATTTGTAAGCCAGAGGTTTCCAAACTTCTGCTGCCAGGTGCTCATGATACTGCCTGTGGCGTCTTGTTCTGGGCCATGCTGCAGTGCATGTCAAAATAGTTCACATCCCACCAGTAGTAAACTGACTTTGGTAAGCCATGGTCATATGCCTCTGGATGTGTTTGCCCTTGGGGTGAGAAAGGAAGGTGTAAAGATCAAGCCAGCATATCTACTTGGTGTGGTACAACTCTATGGTGGCCCCAGCAGTCCAGGAATGGATTAAACATAAATGCCTTAATGCCTCTGGATCTGGTTGCAGATGTCTTCTATATCAAACCTAATATGTCTTGGGAACTGATTTTATCTACAAGTAAGTAAATGCTGCAGTAAACAAACAGTTCAGGTGTCTCTGCACTGTTGTTCTTCTCATACTGTGGATGTGGTGGAGAATGGCAGGCTCTTTTTAAAATCATTCCAACCATTAGATACCAAATGGTGTGAGCCAGGAACTAGCCACGAAGACCCTTGACATCTGTGAGATCTTTTTATGGACCTTCGCTTTGGCCTGACAGTTTTGGTTTTGCTCTTGTACAAGCGTGGCCCATTTGAATATGAAGAAATGATGGGTGACCGAAAGGCAATTATGTGACAGTGCACAGAGAGAGGAAGCATTTCCATTTTGCTGGGAAAGGACCAGATATTACATGGTGATTAAACACATGCTTACATGGATAAATACGGGCCTGTGCATGTGATGCCCTACTGAATTAGTGCATGGCACACATATATATCGTGCGAGATTTTCCCAGTATTTCATATGAGAGCCCCACTGAACCCTTATTATGTGTGTGGTGACTTGTGTGCATGACTTATGGCTATGCTGATCATTTCAAAGAGGAACCAAACTCTGGGAAAATCAAATAAGATTATAGGTTGTGAGATACAAATGGTTTTAAAGCAAGGTAAAACTCTCCATGTATGAGGGATGCCAGGTGAGAGCTGAGGCAACCCACAGGGAGAAACTTACCCACAGAGTTTGTACGGAATAAAGATTTTGAAAAGTGTGAGAATAGGTAAAATTTAGACACTGCACCAGATTTTCTTGTTTCCTTATTTTGTGCTTAAAAATACTTATGAAATTATATGCAAAACAAGAATTAACAAATCCCCACCTCAAAAGAAGAGGCCAAAACAAAATGAGAACCCCCTCACCTCCTGTCACCCTTAAAATCCCCCAGCATTTGCACAGTCTGACGCAAGTGAGATGAAGCATTGAAAAGCTAGGAAACTTCAAAAGTTACGGTATCTCACAAAAATTTTCATGGCTGTAGGACATCTGTGTCATATTTTCCTTGTGAAAGGTAACTCAGAATATCTATTATTATTAATGTACACTATAAAATGTGAAGAATATGAAGTGCAGCAGAGTGATTGCAGAGTGTAAAACGTAGCCTTTCTACTTTGAAAAGTATTTTATACCCACTTTATTCAGCTATCAATGACTTTCCTAGGTCCAAAACCCTGCAAAGCAATGCCCAAATAATTCTAAAAACCCTTGGTAATTTTATTAACTGCACAATTTATCATAATTCTGCGTTTCCTGTGTAAGCAGTGCAGATGTGGGGAAATTTGTACCAAAAGTCTATTCCCAAGAGAGTCTCATGACTCTGAGCATCACAGCAAGCTGCCTGTAGATGTGTAAGTGAGATTGAAAGTTTGTTTTGATCTCTGAAGCTTAGCCTGGCTTGGGCACGACCAAAACAAAGTGCTGCTGGTCCTAGGATGCCTTTGTGCTTCAGGGAAGCGAGTGGTGGTGTGTAAGCTGGAGCTAGCCGTAGGATGGCAGAGAAGGGTTTTCTATGGTATGGAGACACTAGCAGGGAGCCCACAAGTTTAGGAAGAAAAATCTCTGAGCATGTGGTGTGGTTATTCTTTAAATACACCGGGCTTTTGGCATTTCTGGGAAAGAGAAAAAAATATTGCCAGGAGTTGGTAGACTTCTAGTACATAAAGTATGCAAATTACTGCATTTCAAGTGGATTCTCAGATTACTTTGAAGCCACCCATACCTCACAGACGAACACTCTAGTTAGCATTGGGGAAAATATTAAGTGTGTGACTTTTGAATGGGGACTTGTGGTAGTGACAACAGAAAGTACCGAATCACTGGGGGTGCTTGTGTGACCCTCATCACCGGTGTACCTGAGCACCGTGGAGCATCACTTGTTCCTCCTCACATACCCCAGTGGGAAGAGGAACAATAATCTTTCTGGGGTCTTTATAGATACAGAACCTGTGACCCAGGACGGAGTAGAATTGACATCTCCAAAATCCTGTGTTCGTGTCCTGCTGAATAACCTTCCTCCTATTGTCAGTCTTGGTAACAATGGTGCTACCAACTTCTGTAATGCAACAGGAACATCAGACTGGGTCTGCCTTGTCAGAGTTGATCGATAAGATGAGCAATAGTTGAGCTGGATGCGTGTGGCTCTGTGCATGTGTGATGGGGTCTGATACGAAGGAAGACTGCAGAAGTATATGATCTCTACGTTAACATCCGTCAGCTTGTAAGTCGTCAGGCTTATAACTGCTTTGGTTGGAATTCAGAGTTTTTATTGGCTTTTGTAGATATTCTTACATTATAGATTATACAAGAGTTCCAGCTTTACTGGTACGAATATTAAGAAACCACTTTTAAAATTATGGATTTATTATAATTATTTTTTTATTGAGATCTCTCTGAAAGCTGGGGGCTATATTATAAGTAAAATAACAAATAACACCAGTATTGCTCATTTCTGTACAAGACTAAATTTAGGCAGTTCATACATAATAAATAATGTTATGATTTGAAAATTTTTCATTACATTACATTAATATGTCTTTATAGGCATGGATCATGTCACACACAATTGTTAGCTTTATTGTTAATCAGATCTTTCTCATTAACACACTGTAGTTAAAAATGAAGTGCCCTAAAACTGACTATGTAATGTTAAGTGTAATTTGTGAAACTACTGTATTATGCTGTCCTAAGTACCTTGGAATTGCTTATTTAATGGAATAGTCAGCCCCTAAAATAAATCCTTTATTTTCTACCTTTAATTCCACAAAATGTTTTAAGGACAGGCACAGGCACACTGTCCTTTCAGGAGAAGGTTGAAGTTATTAGACATTTGAGAGATCCTGATCAGCGAATGCCAAATCTAAACTTGTCACAACTGTACTTATAATAGCTGAACTTTCCACCTCCCTGTGAGTGGCCTGTCTTGTTACACTTATTCTACCTGACCTACTTTCCAGCTCCACATCTAAAGATGTTAAAAAAATTTCTGCATCTCCTGAATGAGGACAGAAATAGTTTTCGTAGTGCTGAATCAACACAAAACCAGTTCATGGCTGGGGACCTCTGCCTCCTGCTTCCCACAGAAGGGATTTTTCTTTTGGAGCCCCAGACTGTTTCCACCTGCATCATTCACAAGCTGAGGAGTTTCGTGATGAGGTGGAGATGCAAGGACCTCACGGCACATCACTGAACTGATGCCATGGCCTGAGCGTAAAGAAAATAGGGAAGAAAGTATACTATTGTATTGGGTTTGTGTGGCAAGGTTTCGGTAGCGGGTGGGCTACAGGGGTGGCTTCCGTGAGAAGCTGCTACAAGCTTACCTATGTCCAACAGAGCCAATGCCAGCCAGCTCCAAGATGGACCTGCTGCTGGCCAAGGCTGAGCCCATCAGCGACGGTGGTAGCACCTTTGGGATAATGTATTTAAGAAAGGGAAAAAAAAAGTTGCTGTGGCACAGAAATGGCAGCCAGAGACCGGAGTGAGAACATGTAAGAGAAACAACCCTGCAGACCCCCAGGTCAGTGAAGAAGGAGGGGGAGGAGATGCTCCAGGCACCGGAGCAGAGATTCCCCTGCAGCCTGAGGGGAAGACCATGGTGAGGCAGGCTGTTCCCCTGCAGCACATGGAGGTCCACGGTGGAGCACATATCCACCTGCAGCCCATGGAGGACCCCACGCCGGAGCAGGTGGGTGCCCGAAGGAGGCTGTGACCCCGTGGTAAGCCCGTGCTGGAGCAGGGTCCTGGCAGGACCTGTGGCCCTGTGGAGAGAGGAGCCCACGCTGGAGCAGGTTTTCTGGCAGCACTTGTGACCCCGCGGGGGACCCACGCTGGAGCAGGCAGTGCCTGAAGGACTGCAGCCTGTGGAAGGGACCCATGCTGGAGCAGTTTGTGAAGAACTGCAGCCCGTGGGAAGGACTCTCGTTGGAGAAGTTCATGGAGAACTGTCTCCCGTGGGAGGGACCCCACACTGGAGCAGGGGAAGAGTGAGGAGTCCTGCCCCTGAGGAGGAAGGAGCGGCAGAGACAACGTGTGAAGAACTGACCCCAACCCCCATTCCCTGTCCCCTAGCACTGCTAGTGGGGGGTAGGTAGAGAATTTGGGAGTGAAGCTGTGCCTGGGAAGAAGGGAGGGGTGGGGGGAAGGTGTTTTAAGGTTTGGTTTTATTTCTCATTACCCTACTCTGGTCTGATTGGCAATAAATTAAGTTAATTTTCCCCAAGTTGAGTCTGTTTTGCCCGTGATGGTAATTGGTTGAGTGATCTCTCCCTGTCCTTATCTCGACCCACAAGCCCTTTGTTATATTTTCTCTCTCCTCCTCTAGCTAAGGCGGGGGAGAGGTAGAGCAGCTGCGTGGTTCTTAGTTGCTGGCTGGGGTTAAACCACGACAGCTATGCTACAGGTATTCAGTACAAGTGTTTATCCTGCTGTACTGTCTATATCTGCAGCAGGCTCCAGAGTACAGAGCTACATATAAGCTGCCAACATGAAGGGTCAGGGCATGGGGTAAAGCTCAGTCACACCATTGTCCATGGATAGCTCTCCTGGACAGTTTTCTGGCATGGTTTGGGGACAGCCTGGGCTGATGGCTCAGCAGCTGGCAGCCTGACCAAGGAGTGAAGGGACAGTCTAGCTGTCTGGGCATCAGCCATCCCATCCAGGGACAGGCTCTGGCTTTTTTTACTTAGTACAGACATAGTCATAGGGACTTGGCATCGGGATACTTAATGATAGCAACATCCTGTGCATTTATTTATGTGTCTGACTATGACAATGATAAATAAGGTTTTAAAACACTAACAAATTGCCTTGTTCTTCCCTCATGCATGGCTTGAATATATGTCCACGCAAGTAATTGTACCCAGGGGCATTCTCTGACACTGGGCCCAAGTGCCCATCTCCTACAACTAATCTGTTTTATCATACTAGATGGATTGTCTGCATCCAAACTGCATGTTGGGAATGTTCTTTGGTCCACACAAGCTTCTAAATTGTGCCTGGGGATTTTTTTCAGAGAATGCTACCTGGCACAGACCCAAACTGTGCTGGGGACCATCAACAGTGGTGATGATCAAGCTCCCTTGCCTGGCATTATTTAATTTATTGGAATAGATGTTGCCTGAAAATTTCCCAGTGAGTTCTTGGTGCTACATAATTAATAATATCACACTAAGGAACAACTCGTAGTGCTCAAGTGAGGAAGGAACAGATTATAATTTCTGCTTTACATGTCGATAAGCTAAATCCCATAGGCCCAAATCCTCAGAACTTGGTGGGAGTTATGCCTATAAGCAGTCAAGATTGTAAATACTTCCTGAGATTCACACCAAAAAATCCCTATAATGTAGACAGGATTTTTGGACTGGATACAGTCGTACCTCCTCCCACTGGAGGGGCAGTTGGCAGGTTTCAAAGTGTGCTTTTGTTTGCCCCAGTGAAAGAAACTTTGTCAAAAGGGAAGGTTGGGGCAGGAGAAGGGTGTTCATGTTGTTGTAGAACACGGAGCTGGTAAAAAGAATTGTGCTGCTAGTTAGCACAGAGCAGCGCAGGTCTCTTGTGTAAACTTCACCGACATGTCAGAACTGCTGCCAAATTCTCATTTCCCCCAGCCAAATCTGTTCATCTCTCCATTCCTTCGGTACACTTATTGAATAAAGGTTATAATGCTCTTAAGGTCTGCAGATGCAACTGTGACATGAAGGGTAGCCATAGACCTCATCCTTGTTCTAAACACAACAGACTTTTTTTCCCAGCAAATACAGGGCTTATAGACAGCTTTTCATCCTCACTGGAATTGCTTAACTTTTAGAAGCTTTGATAAATGTTTTGTCTTTTTCACATGTGTAATTCTGCTAAATGAAACAACTACTCTATGTAGGAACTGGTTTCTAATGTCAAACTTTTACTAGAAAACCAGGAGGGAGTACTGTGTAGAAGTAGTCAGGTCCTCTGTTTCTTCTCCTGGTCTGCTGAATCAGCACTTTGTAAGGAGTCTATTGCCAAAGGACAAATGCTTCTTTTTTTTTCATACCATGGCAATTCTGTGTTTTTCAGAGCAAGAGCCACAAAGGTGAGAATTAGTGGGGAGGGAATGTGGTCCTCCAGCAACAGGATTCCAGTACCATCTGCTGGTAGGAGAAACATGAGTTTAGCCTGGACCTCCCCCCTCAAATCTGTATTCTGTCTGTGTGAGGCAGTTCAGTGTATTTTTAATTAATTACTCATGTCAGTCAGAGACACTCTGCTAACACCAGTCATATCTTAACAAATGAGCTCCTCGCACCTTTCATAAATATTTTATCTATCAGATTCAGCAAGAGTGTCCCAGTTTTCAATAAGGGAACACTTGGTTCAGACATCAAGGTCCCATCTGACTAATGGCATAAGCATGGTAAGCTTATGTCTCACATCAGCATGAGTGTCTGGGAAAGGGCAAGTAGTTTTGCAACATGAACATTTGGGGCAATATGATTCCCTTCTAGGAGACACAAAACTCAAAAAATTTATTACATGACTGGAATGTTCTTTGGCCATGGAGCTGCGAATGCAGGCATATCCTCAAGGGGTCAGTTCCCAAAATATTGATGGACTTCTGGTTGTCTGCAGAGCATTTGATAGTGCTAGTTCATCTTACGGGCTGTGATTCTGAGAAGAACATCTTTTATGTTACAGTTTTGCTCCCACGCCATTGAATTCAAAGTTTGCAGAGTTTACTCTTGAGCTGAAGTCATGTTTCTGGATCTCTTCCTGACCTTAGCTGCAAAACTCATTCTGGCTTAGTCTAGAGTGCAGCTGTGGGTATCTGCAGAGACACTCAAGCTGTCTTTAATAGGGCTAGCACAGGCACAGGCAGGAATTTGATGTTTCAGCATAAGCTTCAACATCAATACCTGAACTAATTGCTAAAATTAGTTCAAACTCTCTGTGTGTGCTACAACCATGTTTCTGACAGATCTAGCTGATAAAGCACATTATCCTCTTAGCTATTTTCTGAACTGACATTTATCAAAATCCTTTTTGAAAATGCATATGATGACTGGTCCTTATATTCCAGCAAAGTTATCAGTAATGCTGTATAAATTACTAAAATACTTACCAAGTTCTACTTTATATTGCATATTGTTAATAAAGATGGAGACAAATCTAGGCCATTTAAATGCATGTTCTTTAGTAAGGTTCAGCTTTCTGCAATTGTATGAAAAGTCTTCAGATGATTATAGAGGTGGTGTTTGCTTATTTAGCACAAAAGACAAGTGACAAACACCCTTCATTACTCTTCATTGCAACCTTCAAACATGGAGATTTTTACAGTTTGTTATCATACAATGAAAAGCGAGATCTCTAATAACAGTTTTTAGAGATTTTTTTTTAACCTTTTCCTCTAACAGAAACACAAATACTAATTTTCTTTAAAATCCCTAAATCATCCAAATTATATGTGCTGTATGAACTACACCTCTAGGCTAGGTACCCTATGTAACTTTTGGCACATTTCATGTAGCTGGTAAAAATAGTACTTACTTTATTGCAGTATCATTGAGTTGTCAAACATTAACTTTACAAGTTTAATGAAAAAATATCCTAATGATAAGGATAACTTACAAGGACTATTGATGATAAAACATCCTTACTCTCCCTTTTAACACCATTTCAGTCTTTAAATATTAATACGCTGCAAGTTGATTACTATTATTCTTGGAATTAAATTAACTTTGTTATATTAAAATAAACCATTAAAAAATAATTTCACTCTTGTGCTTACAGCCTTAATTCTCTGATGTCCAATATGGAATCTGAAACTTTCAGATAAACTCTATATGGTGAAAAGCCTTCATGGATTCTCATGTAATTCAACATCCCATTCAGACTTCTCATGACTGCATTGGTAGATTTAGATGTGCCACTGGGGATTTGGGGTGTAGTTTTATGTTCAATTTAATCTGATGTAACCTACTTTCCCCTCTCTGCCCCCACTTACATATTCCTGCCCCTCCCTCACATAGCGTCTGCAGATCATGCGAATGTGTGGTGAGTTGACATGGAAACTAACCACACACAAGAAAAAAAAGATTTGTTTTCTGCTGGTTTAGCAAACAGACCTGTTTCTTCAAGGTGATTGTTACATCTGATGCGAGGGGTGGCTGGGCGTGGGAACGGGCTAGACCCAGGCATCTTCTTTTGGTGGCTGCCTGCTGTGACATTGGGATAAGTGTAATGTGATGTTACATCTCTGTGTATTTAACTTTGTTATCATCCCTATCTCCCAGATTTGCTGCTTGATTGTACCTGCCACAGGATACAAGACACAAAGGATGCCAAAAAGGACCAAAACCCTAGAAATGATGCTGAAATACTGAATTAAGGGAATGAAACATGCTCTGTTTCTCATACACATCCGAGGTAGAAGCTGCAAGACAGCCTGCCCCCTTTGCAACTGCGGTGTTAAGGAGGGTATGCTAGAAGAAGAAATGAGATCTAAAATCTTGAAACCTACACACAAATTACTCCTACCACTGACTGGACTCCAAGGTTGTTGCTCACAAAGAGGAAGGCCCGATATGGGGCCATGGCCAGCCTTTCCACTACCTTTAGTCAATGTTAGTGTAGTAAATGCTTGACACATACAGCTCTGATGCATACGAATATATAGATATTAGGTGGCCTTTAACCAAGATGAGGATTGGTGAGAAAAAAGTGTCCTAGGGCTGCTAAGGATTTTAAACATAGAAGGTTTAAAAAGACTTATTTCTTACTTTCTTTATTCATTTTGAAAGCAAGTGAAATACATGCTCAGACTGCATAAGAACTTTATAGAAAAAAATGCAATTCATAGCTGTTAAAGCCATCATCTGGAAAATAAATCATTAACTCAAGAGGCTGAAAAGATAACAAATAACTGCTGAGATTCATTAACTAGGAATTTTTATTCACTGCTGCACAGCTTGGATTGTTTTTTAAAAGGTCTTGGTATTGAAGAGGACATCCATCTACTCCCAGATACCTGTTCCAGTGGCTGGAGTGTCATGCTGTATTCAGAGCCCCCTGGCTGTACTTCCAGAAGCTTTTTCTGTGGGAAGCAGGTCTAAGTTTTGTCCCAGAAAGTATTGGGACACTGAGACCTGGAGCAAATAGTACTTAGGTCCTCAAAATTATTTACGTAACTAATTCTCATGGGCTTTAATTTACCTTTTGCTCTCCTGCATGTCTACCTTTGAAAGTGGCTCATCTTCCAGAAGTCCTTTACAATTTACTGCTTTCTGGAAGTGAAGGCCTTTTCAGGCATCTCCTCTTAATGAACTGAAATTAGTAGGTACTTATAAACCTTTAGGCCCATACTAGTGACTCTGCTTCTTAATCCTTCCTGCAGACCTGCTCCAGTTGCAATACATTTTTGTGAACTGCTTGCTTTATTTAATTTGCCCTTCAATCCCATTTGTTGAGTTATTTCATCAAATATGTGCTGCTGAAAAGCACAATAAATGTGAGAGGCTTTGATAAAAATCAAAGTTCATGTTTCTTTTGTGTGCCTGGGGTGTGTGTTTTCGGGTGTTGTTGGTTTTTTTTCTTTCTTGTCCCCTCACCATATTTGGTTTCCCATTCACAGAAAGCCCAAAGAACATTTGCACATAAATTAAACCCTCACCAGAGAACAAAAGGTATTTTCCTCCCACTTTCTCAATAGAAAACCAGGAGAAATGCCCACTCTAGTGTATGCAATTTCATACACTGTGTCAATGGGCAGTTGTAAAGATTTCTTTTGAGATTTGTAGGACACATACAACCTACTCTTACTTTCTGCCCAACACATGAAATCAAACCTGAGAATTTTGAGCTACACACAGCCACCAAAAAAAATATTTCTGTGGGAAAATATACACATGAAACCCATTTAAAAAATAAAGTTGGCAGCAATCAATTACCTACAAGCCCAGCTCTGCAAAGCTTAACTTATGGGAGTAACTCTTTACATGGTACTTTATATCACCCAAATTCTTTAAAAATGGTAACTCAGACATCCTCATGTTTTGCAGAGACTTAGGCAAGGCAGTGGTATTATCTGCCCAAGGTCACAGAGAAAGTCAATGGTGGAGGCAGAGTTTGACCTTGGTATTCCCAGCACTTGAGTCTGGGTTTTCCTTTGGACTCATCAAGTCAAAGTGCATAGAAGCTTATAATGTGGGGCTCCTTACTTCCTCCAGGTCTTCACAAGCTCCTCAGGAAGAAACACAGGAAAAATGGTCAGCTGCAGTTAGATATTCACTTCACAGGCTTTGACCAAAGAGACTTCTGTCAAAACCTGTGTAGTCTCTTCTCTGCTTGCTGAATGATAGCGGGGAGACCAGGCTTCTAGAAAATACAGTCCTAGACACATACCTCATGCAGAAAGTCCAAAGGGCTGTGGTTTCTAGAGCTTATATAGTCTTTGACACTATGCCACTACAGATGTAGTGAAATGGAGCTGGTGTGCCACCAGGTCGTGGAGCTACTGCTCGTACCACCACTATGCTCTTGAGAGTTTGGAAAATCTGACCCTCTCAGATTATGCTGGGGCACTGACACTTCCAGGCTTCCCTTCCAGGCTCTCAGAAGTCAACAGCTGCTGTTCTCCCTGTTCTCCAACTCTGAAAGTCTGGATTTGGTCAGACCTTCAAAGATCATAGAATTTCCATATGAAGAAGCACTAGAAGCCACTATAGATAGTGGGGAATATTCAAACATTTGCTTATTTCAGTGTTTCCTCTTTTTTTCCCCATTTCTGTGGCCCAAGGAAATTTTTTAGGTTTCTACTTCTCTTCTGAAATGGCACATTGCAATTCTTTCCCCTAGATTTTGAGATTTCCCCAGATTTTGATTAGGTCTTAGCCCATTGTAACTGTACCGCTGGAATCTTGAGTAGGTAAGCTACTAACATTTCTGCTCTTACTGCTATTTTACTCATACCCATTTGGAAACATCCCAGTGGACAGTCCAGGGGGTGGACCTCTGATGCTGATCACTGAAGTGAAGAGCAGGGCAAGCTACTGCTTTAACGAGTTTCCACAGAATTTCTATGTTGTTGCTAAGCACAGAGGTGAGCTGCCAGCATCCTTCCAGCTACAGCAGTTGCTGGCTGCAAATATCTGGTTTAACTCATGAATGCCCTCTGCCTGTTTGTCATTAACCCTCTGCCAAAGACAGCCTTCAACAAGGACTGCTGGTGGAGGGGTCTATAGGAAAGATGCTGTCTAGTTTGTACCAGGTTGCTCAAAACAGTCCAAGTACTTGGTTTGAAACAGACCTGCAGATGGTCCTGAATTGGAGGAGGGAGAGTCAACATGTTCTGCTGCAGCAGTGGAGCTGAGGGTTGGCCACCTGCAGCTCTTGAGCAAGGGCGATCAGCAGAATCAGATCCAGATGAAGAAGGACTATCTGCAGGCAGTCCACATCATGCTGCACACAGCATGTGTGGATAGGGCAGGGAGGTCACTTGCCATCTTGGCTACCTTGGATTTCTTGCCACTGCACAGGACAGTGGAGTTAAGCCACAAGAAATCTGTTGAGAGGGGGCAACAGTGTGGACACAAACCTCACACTTCACTGCCTGTACAGTGAAATTTAGATTAAAAATTATGCCTGTGTATTTACATCCATAGAATTCCCCATATGAATGCAGAATGAGGCCACAAACACACTCCAGACCTTTGTCATGGTGGCTGGGAATATGCTGAGAAATATGATGAAAAACTCAGGTGATGCCTGCCCAATTTTGCTTGGCTGGTGAGAAAGGCTAGACAGCAAAAGTGAAGTTTTCCTGGTCCAAGCTATGTTCTCAAAGAAGTTGCAAATAATTGCCTTCTTCCAGATGCAGCTGAGTGGGCTGAAGAGGTTGCCTTGCCCATCAGGAGGTTACTGATCCTGCAGCAGAGCATCCCATATCCAATTTCCCCTGCTCCACACTCCAACCCACTACAGGAGTGACTGTGGGTGATTTTTCCTGAAGGGAATTAGGCTGTGTATGTGAGCACACAAAGCACTCTGCCAGCAGAGCTGCTGGCCAGGAACATTTTGTGTAGAGGCGATGACATTTCAACTGTATCTTACAGTGTTGCAGCTGTTTAGTGAGCCAAGGATCCCACCTCAGCCGAAAATGTTTTGTAATACCAGTTATATCACCAGTATCAGCCACTCTCCTTCACTGTGAAACCACCAGCAGCAGAATCACACCAGCATCCCTTCTGCTAGCTGATGAGTGGGTTTTGTCAGCATAATTCACACCAGTGCAGGTTAGTTTTAACAGCACAATTTTGTTCAGGAACATGATGTTTTCACACATCTAATCAAATAGCTGTACTTGATCTTTGTAGCCCAGGTTGGGCCCAAAGTGTATGATAATTTGCCCTAGGAAATAAAAATGTGGTTTAAAATGCCTTTTCAAAAGCAGTACTATTTTCATCAAAAATCCTACCATCCCCCAAACCTTCCCCATCACAGTAATGTGAGTAAAAGTCATGTGTAGTCCGATTTCTTAGGCTTGTGCATACTGAGAGTAGCACTTCGGGGCTATTGACAAGCATAAGGGGGCTTTTCTTTGTAAAGTGGTTATTTTTGCAGTACAGACCAAAACATTTCCCGTATTGCCCTTATTGAAAAAAACGCTCTCGACTTTGAGGGTAACACTTGCCTGTGACAGGGTGGGGGCTGCAAGGGGGGGAGGCAGGGCAGCGGTGGAGCTTGCTGCTCCCTGAGGCTAGCAAGGTGACAGGGGACGGGATGCCATCACACCTTTTTGCTGCAGCAGCTGCCTACACACGGACGCTTTCCCCCAAGAGTGGATCCAGGACCTGGCAAAGCCGTGGTGCTTGTGCAGCACGACGAGCAGCCAGAATACTTCAGGGTTTGGAGATGTGGGCAGGGACTCCTCGGGGTGAAAAGAAGTGTATTACACTTCAAGCTTTTATATTTGAAGCTTTGTAGAGTACTCGATGCTTATCAGGTTTTCACTGCAGTGTGTGGTGTCAGCCACTTCTGGAGACACTTTAAAGTAGTATCACCAGTATCTGATCTTCTCACTCTCTCAAGATCTGGCCAAGATCGCTTTTGCTTTCACTGAAGAAGTGAAAGAACTAGAGAGTGTCAAGGGTCTTTTCTCCACCTTGTCAATCCCTCCCGCTCCCTTTTAAAATGTGTTTGCAAACTTTTCTTATGAGCAGCCAGTTGAGGTGGGGAAATCCCAGTGCAGGGACTTCTTCACTCTCTACCCATCCAGTTGAGACAGATGTTTAAACCTCTCATTTGCCCTAATTCTCTGCCACTGGCACTCGCTGAGCATAGGACTCACTAGGTTTGATTTGTGCTCTTACACAGTGCTCATCCCCGTGGTATCTCAGCTTCCTCTCACTTCCTTCTCCTCTAAGATTCCCACTGGGTTAGTGTTGAGGCAACTGTGACTCGTATTCCTAATCAGACATAAAATGGGAGAAAAGCTATTTCTAAAACATCATTTCTATGTGTCTTGTGGATAATTCTGTGTTGCAAATCTCCAAATTATTGTGTGGTGGTTGATTATCAATTCCGCTGTTTGAAATTCAAACCTCTGCTCTTCTCAGAAGGTCTGACAGAATTTGGCACAAAATGATTACTTAGCTACGGATTTTTTTTTTTTTTGTAACAACTAACACACAGAATTTAATAAAACATTGAAAAGTGATTTCACAAGAGGTTCCAGAACCTGTAAATGGGAGGACAAATCTTCCTTTCGTAGCTTGTATAGGATTTAGATAATTTCTGGATTAGCCTGTTAAATTTGATTTAGGTCCTGATTCTTTGATTCTATGATTCAGCACAGCATTTTAGTAATGCTTACTTTGCTGAAATGAACAGGGATGGATCTGAACACAGACTCAGAGATCATTACATGATGGTGGATGAGATTTTTAAAGGTATTTAAATGTTTAACTCACTAAGTACCTTTAAAAATCTGTCTTTAAATACCTTGCTGAATTAGGGCCTTAATTCCCATTAAGTTCTCTGTGGGCTGGATTCTCCAGTTTGCCAAGTTCATTTGTTCCCTTTAGACTTCCTCCTGAGGTTTCCCTTGATCAGCTAATGTGTGTCGAAATACACCTTGTTCTGTCTGCAGTTGGCATTTAAAATACATTCATTAAACATGTTGGCTAATGCTTTATTAAAGAAACACCTTTTATCCTTCTCTAATCATATTCTTGGTACATCTCTCATGATGCAATAGGTGCTGGGTACATTTCAAAGGTGTGTAATGGTGTCTCACAGCATCATGATGTAACAGGCTTCTCAAGTATCATCCTTCCATGCATGAGACAGGGCTGGGTCGGTTTATGGGATGAGAGCATGTTTGATATGTTGGCACTGGGTGGAGGAAGAGGTTGGTGGTAACATTCCTGGCAGGTCATGCTTAGTTAAGTTCCAGTGCTCTTTCCAGAGCAGCTGCCCCACTGCTGGGGACATCGTGTAGTAGCTTGGCTGGGTACTTGTGTCCCATGGGCTTACACGGCTGTAAAAGCCTGAGACACAGACCTAATGGGTGAAGGGAGCACGGGGAGAGCAGTGGTGTCTGCACAGAGCCTGAAACAGCAGCTCCACACTGGACGGTATACACCACCAGAAGGTCTGGTGACCCTGCTCCAAAACAGGGGAAGGTGTCCTGTCAGGACTGGGTGACACAAGAAAGCACACCCATCACCCCGCAGTGCCAGCGGGGTGTCACAGCCTGTGTATCCCCCCTGGGAAATCTCTGCCTGACAATCTCACCCCTCGGTTCCTATGCCTTATTGCTGAGCTTCGGGAGGAATGTAAGTGCTTCGTTGACCACAGGGTTGAATTTCACCCGGATTAAATCCCTTTGAAAACCTAAACTGGCTAGTTGATGAGCTACACAGAAATGCTTCCTGTCTACTGCATTACCATATCTAGGTTTCACCCTTTCTGAAACACAAAGCAGTCATGGAGGGATTTCAGACCTTGTGGTAGATGGCAGTGAGAGAAACATTATCCTCCTATAACACAGGAACAGCTCCATTGATTTAAGCCAGGTTTGGCTGAAGGAATCTCCATCAGCTTTAGCCTTTCATGCTAAAACCTAGCATAAACTTGACTGAACATTTTTGAAACTAGAGAAAAACAGATCCGTGAGAGAAATCTTCATTAGAGCTGCAACTGCTCAGAATCTACCACCTCTCCACATTTGTGTCATTTATCAGTATTTAATAAAAATATATACATTGGAGCAAAAGGGAAGAAGAGAACCCCACAGGACATGACTTCCAATTAGCAGGGGGTCACTTCCCCTGCTGTGATTTACTATTGGAAAAACATGCAAAAGATGATTGAACATTACACTCTCATCTCCCCCTGCTGCTGGCAGCATTACGAGGAGGGCTGCTCTGGACCCCTTGGGGAGATGGGGAGAAGGGATCAGGCAATTACATGCAGCGCCACATAATAACAGTGATTCATAACCTCATGGCACTAAACTCACTGGGCCAGATCGTTAGCTAGTGCCCGCTGGTGTAGCTTCATCGACTTCAGGAGGGAGATGCTGATTTACGTCAGCTGCAGATCTGGCCCATTTACTTTTTCTCTTTAAGAAAGCAATAAACCATACAGAGGGAGAGCAGGATGTGCAGCACTCCACGCAGCAGCCTGATGGGTGTCTGCAGAGGAATGCTAAATATCTGAGAGATACTGACTGCTTCTGCTAAGTAAGGTCAGGTCATATTGCCCTTTGTGCCTCCACAAGGTGGCTTAAACTGTGAAATTTGTTATTTTGGACCTGGGATACCGAAAGAAGCTGGAGTGATCTCAGTTATAGTTAAGCTCCACAGAGCAGTCAAGGACAAATCACTTTCTGTACGGCTTTAGGAACAGGTTCTTGCTACCAGCATCATCATCTGGAGGTGCTGGCATCCCTAATATTAGAGAAAGTTTCCTTAGTCTGATAAATTTCTTATGCTGATTTGCCTTGGTCTGAGTTGGTCTAAGGGAAGAGAGCATAGTACAGCCTAGGGACCGGAGGTCCTCGTGTCTCAGTTCAGCTCCCGCAGTGACTTGCAGTGTGACCTTGAGCAAGTCCCTTCATGGTCCTGTATGTCTGACTCTCTTCCTTGGCTCTCGAGAAGATTTTATTTCCTTTGTGTGATTGCCTGGGAATTTTCCAGCTTCCTAGGAAGAACAGGCAGCCCCTCTCTGATGAGACCCAGGCCAGAGACAGCTGTCCCTCCTTTCAGGCTGAGACCACACACAATTCACCCCAGCCTTGGGGTAGGAGAGTTAGTAGGAGGGTCTTGGCACTTCTGGGGTACAGGGATCTGGGATGGGCTGGGGTCTGTGCAGCTGTGCCAGGAATACGGCTGCTGTAGGAAGAAGGCAGCTTGTGATGGGAGCACCAGGGCCCTGGGACCCGCAGACTTTACTCCGTTTGGCACAGGCTGGAGCAAAGAATTTTTAATGACAGGGTTTGAAAATGTTAGCAGATTGTACATAGCTCGTGCCTGCTTTCGCTAGCTGAACCAGCCAGTAATTTAATTACATGTGTGGTTTACAGCTAATTTATGCATGCCTATCTGTTGCATACCATGCAGCTCGGTGCAAGAGGGTGGGCTGGCCCTGGGAAAGGGCACTGGGAAGCCATGCCCATCTGTGCCGACCCACGCGTGACTGCCAGGACCTGGACTCATGAGTGGGGATTGCATTCAAGGACACAATAGTTTCCTCCCTTTGACCAGGCTTGATGTGGTTGCA
Source organism: Harpia harpyja (assembly GCF_026419915.1). NCBI lineage: Eukaryota > Metazoa > Chordata > Aves > Accipitriformes > Accipitridae > Harpia > Harpia harpyja. Next base: position 68,739,936 of record NC_068944.1, read on the forward strand.
GGAATACGTAACCAACATGTCTGCTTAATTCTTTTTCTTTTTATGTGGCTTCCTGTTCTAGTCCCTCTGTCTATACTGCAATGTTGTAACCTCCTCGAGGCAGGGACCATGGCTTTATATACCTTTGCTAAATGCTAATGCACTTGTCACATTGCTGCCTAGCAAGCAAGATTGCCGTAGTGTGAGCTGGCTTCAAAACTCAGCTCTGAGTTCTGTCTTACTTTCTCAAAGACTCAGGTGGTGCTGGGGTTGTAATTTAGGTGCCTGTACTGGTGAATTGGAGCGAATTGTGCTGATCTGATCTGTACTGCAATAGCACCTGAAGGGGAAAAACCAGGAAGAACAAAACTCAGCATTGTCAGATCTGCACTTACAAATCATTTTTTTAATCCTTAATAAAACCTCTATCAGCTTAGAAATCTTGATACTTTAAAACAACTAATGTCGGGCTGTTTCAGTTGCTCCACTTTTGCATTCATGCTTTTAGACATTCATTTCTTTCCTTTGCCATCCCCTACGCTGCAATCTTTTGACTATGAAACTTTAGGCTTTATTGTAATGAAGAGCGAGATTATCCAGAATGACATGACTCCAGGAGCTGAGTGATTAAGGAAAAAGCATACACAACACTACAAAAAAAGCCCCATGCTTGTCACAGTAGCACTTGCTGCTTGCTGCTAGAGAAGTCTGAGGGAATAACTAGACCCAAGCTAGAAATGGAGCCTGGGAAATGCTGGTTCCAAGATTTTTATTAGCATCATATACCAGGTGCCTCAAAATTAACCTTCTTAATGCCATTTTGCAGCATGGAAGTGCTATTATTTCCATTTCACAGCTGGGGAACTGGGACACAGACACAATTAACAAGTTGCCCAAAGTCACTCAGGCAGTCCGCAAAAGAGAGAGAACCCCCCCCCCATGTCTGAATCCTAGGTCAGAGTCCTCATCGGTGGGCTATTCCTTCTCACTGGTGAAATGAGCTGGAGAAGGTTAGTAACACTGGGTTAGCCTCTGCAGGCTGAATTAGGGTTCAGTGTAAGGAAGCAGTCAAATGTGTGCCTGTCTATCTGGAGGGTATTTGCACTAATAAAACTGCTGAGTCTGGAAAGTTGAGCATTTTCCCGTGTGATTGCTGCTGTTTCATTTTCTGGTCATGGTGGGAACAGCCTTTCTGGTTCTTAATGGAATTAGTAAAACATCCAAACATTTCATAACTTTAATGGCTGTAGAAGTGGGAGAAACTCCAGCTGGTAGGAGTAGAGATGGCTCCTGGTTTTCCAAGTCAGTTTGCCCTTTCCTTAGTGAGTTGTTTTATTTTATTTTAGTAACCTGCTTTCTTCTCTCTGTTTAAGTCTGGGCAGAAGAAAAGGAGAGAGCAGATAAGTAGAGGTGCAAAGTCATCATCTTAAGAAGCAACCAAGAAATCAGTAGAGATAAGGCAAATGGCAACTTCTCAGTCTTCCAGGACAGGGCTCTGCTCAGTGTTGACCTGTGCTTAATCTTCTCTTTGTGCTTTTCTGCAGCCAGTAAAGACACTGAGTGCCTCAGCCGAACTGAGGCTTGTTCCTGCCTCCTTGTCTCCATCTGTTGCCTCTTCCCTTGTTCTTGCTTGGCCACTTGCTCACAGACCTCCACCCTGCATAAAGGACAGCCACCCCCCGAGTTGTTTACGGAGGCAAATATCCCCTTCTATACACACTTCCCTTTGAAGAAAACACTCAATTTTAGAATTACCTGGCAGATGCACACAACAAGCCTCCTTTCCTACAGAATGAGCGCCCAGATCAACATGTGTCTGATTTTTTCTCCCATCTTTGCACATACGTTAAATACACCTATAAAAAACATGTATCCACTGCATCTGTGTCTGTGCCCATAGATTGGATGAGTATCCTTCTATTTGTTTGGATTGTGGGAAATTCAAATTTTATTTTTTTGTAAAAATACATTTCATATGTACTTTTTTGCAGCCAATCCATGGGCTAGTGAAAGATGGGAAGTTGTAGTGACTAGACATTGAGCAGGAATTTAGGAACACTGTGCTCTGTGTTAGCTCCGACACTGAGTCATCTTCATCCTCTTTGGTAAATCACACAGAGGACTGAAAGAAGATGCTCCGAATCACCTGTAAATGCAGTATGCTCCCCAATGCATCCACCTCCCATCCGCATGGCTCCTTCACACTCTGTCTGCAAGCAGCCTGTATGACAAAGCCTATGTTTTGGGCTCACAAAATCCTGCGTGGAGATACATTTATCCTGCCTGAGGCAATGCTTGCAGGCACCCAGTGTGGGAGACAGGCAAGTCTGGTCTCAGTGGCAGCTTTCAGCCACCCTTAGCAGACCAGTGCAAACATAGCCATTAAGTTTTTCCATGTGTAAAACAGGAATAACATTTATCTCTCAAAAGCATCATGACACCATTTTGGTAAGTGTTTACTTGTCTGTGGTGTATCTTGCTCTGCGAATGGGTCCATGGAATGTTTTTGGAAGGGGAGAGGATTGCTGTGCAGTATAAGAGTGTGACAATGGGTAGCAGAAATGGACTCTGAGTATTTGTGAAGTGCCTTGGGAGCCTGTGATGAAAGGCGAGATGCAAGTGCAAAGTATTATTATTCTAATGATGCCCGACTCTCGCTGAGCTGTGCCTTGTGGAAGTGTGTGAACTTTGGAGCATGCCCTGATGAATGTGAACCATGACAGCTCTCAGGAGATGCAGGAGACGCTGGCAACAACTTAATCAATTATGACAGCAATGGTAAGATCTGTCCGGATTAGAGCACTTCAAAAACTACAAAGCCTCAGGCTTCTCTGTCTAGGTTTTTGCAAGAGTGGGACAATGAAGGAAATGGATTGATTGGGGTCCTTTGAAATATAGTAATACTAACATCTGCTGGCTTAAATACAAGACCAGCCAGATAGTGTTTTATCATCTAAAGATGCAGGATGGTACAGGAGGCAGTGCTGTGAGTTTTACAGTTATGCCTGGCTGTGAATGAGCTAGAGATGATGTTTCCCTGAGAGAAGAGTGAGTTATCTCAAATGTGTTATTGTAAAATAACACAGGAATGAAGGAAAACAAAAGGAAAACATCACACAGAAAAGATCTATTGGGGAATGGGTAACTCTGCAGAAACATTGGATCAAAGAAGGACATTTTCTGTTAAGAATCAAATTATCCTCTTCCTTTCCAAGTCAAATGGACCCATCTGAGGAACAGATAGGCAAGATAAAGCCTCTCAGCCGGAGTGATTTTCTGTCTCTCTCAAGTGTGTGTACTTGTGTGAATCTCAAATAAACACAGCAGCAGAACAGAGAGTTATGTGACCACAATGAATTAAGTGAGCGTGCATGTGTTTTTGCAAGAGAAATGAGCAAACTAAAACAGGTGAGGCTCAAAATTGCCAAATCAGCAAATGGGAATAAATACATTACTATTGCAACAGTGTTTCCTAAATATTGTCCTCAGAAGCAAGTCACAGACTAGCTGCTCAGCTGAATGGAATATGTGAATATTTCAGGGTGTATTAAGCTGATCAGCTCACTTGGAAGGCACTGGTCCTTTTAAAGGGCTTCACAGGTAGTTGCTCAAAGAGTTGCCCAGACATTGTATGGAGCTTCTCATTTCACACTGGCAGGAGTGGCTGTGTGTAGGGACGTGCCCTATGCAGTGGCTCTGCTGCACAAGGATGAGCCAAACCACCAGGACCCCCTTGCCCCCAGCGACCAACCCTGTTTTCTGTAACTGCTCCTGATAGACTCTGTCTACCCCTGCTGCCAGTGCATGGCCTGTTCTGCTGCTTAGCAATAGGAAATGCGAATGAAGCATGCAGGAATGATCCTGAGCCACACAGTATGTTGCCACTATTAGCCCAGTGGCTTGGCTGTGCCACTTACGTCTTCAGTGATGCATGGCAGCTTTTTTGCACCGCAATGATTCACTCTCTGTTGGTGTCACCTGCAGCATCACTCCGTCACTGCCTGACGTACCAGAGACAGAGACAGGAGTCAAGCATGCAGGTGTCATGCCTGGCATGTGAAACCTGGCAGGTCTTACGCAGCCCGGTGACAAGAACGAGACCTGGAAATGAACCTGTAGCTGTACAATTAAGTGAGCAAACAGGGTTGGGCTTGTTCAGGAAGCAATGCACTCCGAATCTTGAGGGAAGAGCAGCTTTGCCAAAACATCTCCACCTGCTCCCTCCATTCCAGGGTTAATGCCTCCTCTGAACTGAGAGGATCACAGCAGACCTGTGGTTTTGACAGCCCTGCATACATTACAGGAGAGTTCATGCAACAAAGACATCCTAATTGCCTGCTACTGTACTGCTGGGGTGGATTAAGCATGGTATTAACAGTGTAGTCCTGGCTTCAAATGCTGCTTTGGACGTTGGTAGCAGGCCAGTTTACAGCTCTTCCTCCCCACATTAAGTGGGACTCTGGGGAGAAACCGTTTGGGTTTGACTCTCATTGTGCAACCTTGGTGAGGTTACGATGTTTCCTCGTGGAAAATGGTGTTCAATAACATTCACTCACTTCAGCAAAGCACCTTGATGTCAGCCCATGAGAGATGCTGGGGGAGTGGGGAGTGTCATGCACTGTTGTGGGCTTGCAGCCCACTGCCCACTCCATGAAACCTAAGCCACAGCAGGTGAACACAGCATCAAATGTGGTTTCTTTGCCACTCTTCTCAAAAGCATTGCCAGCCCCCTTTTATATATTGTTTGCAGTGACCTTCTGTGCTTTGTTCATGTCCCAGCTTAGAGAGGGCTGGTTTTATTACTGAGCAGGGCCCCTGGTACAAACACAAGCACCCAGAACGGTGCTGATGTTTGGTAGGAGCATGCACCATCGTAGACCCTCACCCATGTACAATAAAGGGACATAAGTCAAAGTGTTAAGCAGATGGCTGACTGTGAGTGCCTGACTTTGATGTTGCAACTCCTTCTCCCTCTTTATTGCATAGAGAGGCACAGTCTGGCAGCCCTAAATACTAGGCAATGAATCACCTACTTAATGACTGTAATAGGCAGCCAGAATACAGTCCACAGCCTTTTGGGGTCTGTCCAGCATCTACTTGCCTGTCTGTAAGCACACATTTAGAAATAATAATTGACCCCTGATTCATAGGGTCAGTACTTTTACGTACCTGCATTTTTATGATGAAAAGGGAAAAGTGTTTTCTTCATGGGGTTTAATTTGCAAAGAGGAGAGTTGGACAATTGTTGGACTGGCATTATGGGAATAAGAAGGGTGTAATTTAAAAAAGTGAATAATCCTGAAAGGGTTTTTTCCTTTTCTTTTTCTTTGTCCTTTTTTTTTTTCCCCAACCTTGCTGTTTTACAGCTGGGTAGTCACTTTAAGAAAGTGAATTTGTCGCCACTGTGAGAGAGGTTCTCATTGTTTACCCAAAGGCCAGCTGCCACCCAGCTGATTAGTGTAAAAGAGCAACTAGTTTTTCATTTCCACCATGAGTAGAGAGACCTGTCCTGAGGATCCAAGTGAGGCATCTTTTGCAAACTCTGCTCAGTCATTAATGAAGTGCAGAAACCACTACTGTATGTGGTTTATCACCATTCAGGATGGCTGGAGGTTATCTCCACAGACATGTCTCCACAGAAAAGCCCAGAGTCTCTTTCCTTACCATCTATTAAATCATGGCATCTTCTCTTTGCCCTAACATACCTGTTTACTTCCTAATTTGGGATCTGGCATTGTGACTTCCTAAAGGTTTCTTAAAGTAGCTTCTACCATCATTACCTGAGCTGCGCTCTACCTTCTTTGCCTCCAACATGAAGAAATTAGTAATCACCAAGTCCTGCTCCTTTCTGCCACTTTCCACAGCCGTCAGAGAGGATTACACAGACTGACGGCAGTTCTTCCTCTGCAATCATGCTCTCCTGGGCAGGGCTAAAAATGCAGTTAGAAGAAGCTGTTTGCAACTCCCTTCCGGCCCTTGCGCCCAATTTTCCTTCCCATTAATACCATGGAGTGGGGAATGAGGAAGGGAGCTGCGCTACTTGGTTTGCCATCTTGGGTCTTGCCCATTGATGGCCACGCTCACTGCCTGAATGCTGAGCTGAGAGGGTGTTACTGCGTCCTTTCCCCTTTTTGACTCATTTCTATCATTCATTATGTGGTCTGTCTCTCACAGCCATAATTACAGGCCTGACTTTGTACATGGCTCTGGAAGATAGATGGCTTTGGGAAGATCACTGGGTTTGGGTTCTCTGGAGAGGTATGATGTTGTGGACATAGATTTATTAACTGTCATTGCAAAAATGACTGAGCCAAACCATCCTCTCGGTGTTCACTAATCTGGTTGTAAAGGTGTTGTAGGGTCCAGAAGTGTGGACAGCCCATTCTTGCCCAGCAGTATTGCAGCATGCTTTCTACCTTTTTTTGCCCCCAGATTTCCACCACTTCCACAAAAAGAAGTAGTTCCACAAAGAACAAGAGGACTGCAGGAGGGTCAGCAAGCTCTGATAGGCATTTTGAAGCCCATCTTGCCTGTATCAGCATAAAACATGTATCTGTATCAGCATAAAAAATGTATCTATATCAGCTCAAAAGGATTTGAAACACCAGGTCTGACCTCCCAGAACTGCAGTTGCAATGGAAATGGTGAGCTAAGGAAGAAATTCAGACTGGTTCAGGCGGGTCTGTGAGGTGAAAGGTGGCCTTTGTTTGAGAGAACTAAGTTCCTCCACAGACACAAACTGTTGAATTTATTTATTTATTTTTTCCTGGTGAGAGCTTTGGAAGGTACTTTTTTCATTAAAATGATTCCTAGCCTTTTAGATACAGAGCTTTCATGAACAAAAAAGTTTGGTTTGTTCTTTTTTTCCCAACCAATGGTATGCTAAGTTTTTCCACAAGAAAGAAGTGACAAAGAGGGATGATAAACCCCAGAAATTTTTGAGGGGAAATTTTACTTTGTAAAAAAAAAAAAAAATCTCTCTTTCTTTGCTGAAGACAAGACCCGAAAAAAAAAAAGAGAACAGCTCAACTGCAGGTTCCTAGGAAACAAAAAATACCTTTATCTTGCCAATGTCTACTGGGGAATCCGGCATCTTTCACCAGGCTGAGATTTATGAAGGGCATCAGAGTTAGTAGCCCACAAAGAGCACACAGAGGGACTAGCTTTAATGTACCTGCAGAGGCAAGGATTGAACTTTGCTTTTATGATTAATCTAAAAGACAGCACTTCTGGTGGCTCTGTACCCTTCTGACACAATCTAGCCACATTTGTTTAGATCTGACTCAGATGTGTGACTATCTGCCACGAAATCATTGGCACCAGTTTTGCAGCACAAACCATGACCTACAGCTTCTAATTTTTTTCTGGGCAAGATCCAGATCCAGAGCAGTTTAGCTTCCTGAAAACTGACAAGGTTGGAGCTTAAAACAATCTATCCACTGGCTTGAGGGAATAAAACCTGAGCAGCTCTTCACAAAGTCCATCCTTTGAGAGAAAGGGTCAGGAGTACACACTAGATTTACAGTCCTGCCTCTCTGTGAAAAGTAATAAGCAAGCAAGCTTAGGATGAGCATAGGTTCAAGAAAAGGATTGTGTTCACTGGTATAGAAATAATTCCATATATAGACAAGCACTAAGTAAGCTGTTTCTCTTTCCTCAACAAGACTGTTAATTACTGGTATTTGTTTGAGTCTGAGGTATGTTAACAGCATGAAGGGGAAATCCCTAATATGTGACAGATTGATGCTGTGATGTTCCAGAGGGCAAGTAAAGTTTTACTGTTTGAGAGTGGGATGTTCACTCATGGAGATCCCAGCAGAGCTGGTTAATTTTTTTTCACCCACTGAAGTCACCACCGCAAAGGTTTTGCAGTGACAGGAGGAGGTCACTTGCTCTTTTCTCATGTTAATATTTGACTACATCACAGTCTATGAGTGACCTATTAATTGATTAGTTGCAAAGTGCTGAAATGCCAGGTTTTTATATGTGAGTGTAGAGAAAACAGGAACCATATTCAGGTCAGGTCTTAAGGCTGTGCAGAAATCTACAGTGGTAGATTATCTGCAGACAGTGTTTAGGGCAATTCTGCATGTATGTTGTGCATTGTGATAATTACCAGTCTTAGAAAAATGCTAGTTAACATCTGAAATTCCTGGATTCATGTTGCTTTTTACTGCAATGCATAAAATGTTGTGTTCTATTGCAGCTGTGCAATTTGGTTTTGGTAAAGATGAATATGGATTTCTGGTGACCCTTATCTACCTTGTCAATTTTTAGCTCATTAGAAGATGAATCTGAATTGTGAGGGAGACAAACCTCGTGGTAAGTTTAACTGTGCTGATGCCATAGGATGAAACTTAATAGTGTGTAGCATCTTGCATACAAGCAATAGCTAAAATTTCTCCAAACAAATAATACAACAGATTGATTTACCTATGGAATAAATCAGACTAACTGATTATTCAAGCTAAATTGGTTGAAGTCTAACAGCCAAGTGAAAGAGATGGAAATAAAAACTAGAAATATTCAAAGATGTGAAAATATTGGAAGAAACTATGAAATAATTCACTTACACATGAATGTAAAGGAGAGATTTTTAACAGCGTTGGTGGGACCTGGCAGGAGCCAGATGCCAGATGAGAGGAGAAGGTGAGGCAGTGAGGGTCTGCCACCCTCAGGGTGTCAGATGATGGGGTAAATCTGGGGAGAATTTTTTACCTAAGGATAATAATTTGGAGTTCAGTAGAGAAAAAGTAACCATGTTTGGATGTGCATTTGAACTTGTGCCCTTTCTGTATTTTTAGCCAGGTACAGAACAGCAATTTTAATGTACTGAGACTTGAGCGAGTGATTTGCAGCTCAGCTTTTCTAAAAGCAACTCCACCTCTGTGATGGATAAGTGACATTTCACTGTCAAGGTTGTTTTTTGGGAGGTCTCTGCAAGGCTGGTGAGCAGGAAAGATTTTCCATATGTAGATCATCGAAGAAAGCCTAGGGAGCACTTCCGATAGGTTGGTAGAAGATAGCTAAGAAAAGTGAGCGTACTCTTTAGACTCACATTTGCTATACAGGGATTTGCTTTTTGATCAAACAGGGTTCTTCTAAGTCAGCATATCAAAAAAGGTCAAACACACAGGTGGAGAGAGACAAGAACTTGACTGAAGCATGCAAGGTTTCAAAGGGTAGGGAAGGTCTGTGCCATGACGAGGTTGTCCTTTCTCTTCTTCACAGGGACCTATTGATACACACTCTTCTCAATTATTGTAAGCAGTTGTTGTTCCAGCAGCTAGAATAAAAGATCCCTTCCATGCAAGGTGTTTGCACTGCTGTACAAACAAAGCCAAATAAAAAAAACCTTTATTTAAGAAAGGTGTGTGTGGGAATATCCTCTCTTGTTGAGAATGACTGGATAAGACAACCTGTGTATGGATAGAAAATATTTACCCAGGCCTAGTACTGGTGTCACTGAGGTTGGTGGGAGTTTTGTTAACTTGGGAGGACAGAATCAGGTTTTGTGATGGCTCTCTGGGGGTGGGATAGGCAGAGCACAGTGGGACTGAGGTATTCCGGTAATGTGGCACGTTGTTTTAATCAAGGGACTTGCATCATTCTAGGAATGGAGATGTTTAGTGAAGGGTGGAGTGCCTCAGATAAATAAGCAACTGAAACTTGGGATGTTCATCCACCCCTTATCTGAACTTGCCAGATCTCTTTGTTGTGCAAAATGGGGCTGGAAAGCTTGCGAGGATAAACTTCCTTCTGACATTTGATATTCTCTGCTTCTGCTTCAGCTGCAGGCACGAAATCAGCTTCACACCAGTGTCCACTTTTCTGCTCTTTGGTTAGGCCCTTTTCTTCACCTCCTTTTTCCCCATGTGCCAGCTGCTATAGGACACAGGCAGTGGCTGCAGCTGCTGGTGGAACCAAATCCCTTCGCATCCCTAGCACCTTCCCTTATACCTCTGAGTGGGGTGACCAGCTTCTAAGTCAATTACAGCAACTTTAAGCAAGATTGCCTTTGTGGAAACAAGGACTCTCATCTACACGCTGAGTCTTTATTCGTAAGGTGCTGATGGAAGTGAAGCAGGAGGAGTTAAATTCTGTCCAGGAGCTGCTGCATGATTGTGAGACACCATTTTTCTGTACTTCAGATTTCTATAAACATTTTCTTTCCACTAAACTTAGATGTGGCATCACTAGTAAGCAAGATATACAGTTCTGCATAAGCTAATACAATTTTTTTAGGCTAATCTCTGTTTCTCTCTGTAGGTATCAGTTGTAAAACTGCTGTTCTGAGACAGGTTTTCTATTTGTTTGTGTTTCCCAGCTATTTAAGAGACAGGTCTGGATATGCAACCCTATTCTGAAGTGTAAAATTTAGGGGTTTTACATATGTAAATAGTTGATTTATGGGATCAATCAGTTCTCAGAGGATCAAGTGACCTAAGCTAAAGCAAGAAACAGAAGTCCAGTTAAGACAGACTTAAAAATATGGCCCTGGCAAATGTCTGGATGAAATTTATTTGCAAAATAAATTTCCACCATTTGCAGAAGGGTCACTAGTGTCACTTTTTCACTGAAAAGTCAACTGCCCTTACAAATGTTTGCATCTTCAATGGCTGAAAACTGAACTTTTTAAGCAAGCGTACTGTTGACAAAAATCCTATGTTAGGATGAAAACTTTTTGTCTGTTAGGTTTTGCACTTTCTTATGAAGACTCATGTTCTTTCGCAGAAGGCTGACTCCTTTTATAGAAAATAGGTTGTTTATCTGAAAACACATTTTTGTTTTAAAAAGGTTTGATGCACCCAAGGTCAAGATCTGCTGTGAGATCTAATCCTTCCTGTGTCCATGCTCAACTGTTTGCAGCAACATGCTTCTGAGTTTCCAAAAGTAGCAAAAACTGCAGGGCTACTTTTTATGGCTGTTTGGAGAGGGGTTTACTTAGCTCTACACTATCAAATGACTCAAAAAATCACCATATGTCAGATTAGATCAGCTCAAAAACTACAGTCAGGAAACCACTGATAGCTTTTCTGGAGTTGGATGAAAGTTTACATAATTGTCATTGCATGTCATTGGGTTTAGCAGCTGCAAGAAGATCCTGGTCTCCAATAGACAGAGATAATTGATTAATAAACTGTATCTGTGGCCACCGCAGTTTATTCTATGCACTGAGATCTGCCCACCCAGGTCTGGAGTCCTGCTGCTGAAGATACAATTTATGCATTCATTTAGTTTAAAGTCCGTATCTGGTCTGAAAAATTGTGGTGAATCATTTGAAGACCCAAAATTGATTAGGCCACATACACATGCTGATAGGATTAACATTCAGAGTGAGCCCAATTAGATCTGTGGCAAAATTCCCTTTGGCTTTTATATGACACAGGCGTGAAAGGGGTGAGAAGGTTTGCTGAGTCCAGTCCCTCTGCTCAAGAACTATCATGAATTTCCATGACTTACTTGGCTGGATCTCATGATAAAATCTCACAGCTTTTCTTATGTTTTCAAAAACTTCTTCCTCTGATGGTTAGAAAATCCCTATTCTCCATTAAGTGTCTTCACAGGCAGCTTGCTCCTATTGTGCCAACAATCATCCTGTAGCTTAAATAGTTCTTCCATGGCATTTATCAGTATAGGATATTTAGATACAGCAACCATGTTCTGTGTCAGCCTTTGTCCTGTGAAGCTAAACAAAACTGGTACACCTCATCTCCTCTTGTCAAAACAGGCTTTCCATGTCCCTGGTCAGTTCAGTAGCCTTCCTCTCCACCTATTTCCCTGTGAATTCAGCTTTCTTGAAAAGGGATGACCAGAATTATGAGTTGTCACAAGGCTGCGTACAATATGTTACCATTGCCCTCATCTGACAAGCTCCTTTAAACACAGATCGTTAGGATGCCCGTGTCGTTTCCAAGAGCTAATTTCAGGGGTGCCTGCATCCCAGAGGCAGGCAGCCCCACCAAGAGGGCTCTGCCTCTTCCTCCCCAGGCAGGGTCTGGAATTACTTCAGTTGAATGTCTTCATTTTATGACTTTTTAGAAGCGATGTGCAGGATCTTGAAGGCCATGACCCTGGGGGGAAGGAGTGCCCTATCTCCTGCCTGTGACCGGCCCAGGGTGGTGGTGGTTGCAAAACCCAGGTTTTATGGGGCTTTTGAGACATGTTGGAGGGCAGGCAGGATGGAGGGTGCATATATCACGCCGTGTTCTTGTGGTCGCTGTACACCCAGTGAAGAGCGGGACCCTGAAATAAATCACCTGGGCTCCAGCAAAGACGATATAGCAATTTATACCAGCTAATGATCTGGCCCCTGGGCTTGAGGTTACCCTGGAGAAATAACATGTTTTTCTGGTGTCCTAGGGAGTCTGTCCTTCTTGCGCTGCTGTTGACACAGGGGGAGATGGCTGGGGAGGGAGTGGGGCTGTCAGCAGAGCTGCTATGGTTTTGGGGCAGTCTTTTTCCTGGAATTTTCATGGATTTTATGCATAAAGAAGAACCCATAGTGTAAATTTAGAAATAAAATTTTTTAACATTTTTATTGCTTTTCTCCTTTTTTTTTTCCCTTTTCTCCTTGCAGCAGCTATCTGTATTTGACAGTCATTGAGCTGTTTGGCTTGCTATCTTGGTTTGCTGTGTCCAGGCTAGCTCAGGACACCCATGATCAGGCTAGTGGTTGCACACCTGTTACAACCCACCAGTCCCTAATCGCCTTGCTGAACCTGTATGTCCTTTAGAGTCCTCTGCTCCCAGGTCTGGCTGATGATGTTTGAAGGATAGGAAAATATGCTCTCAATTCAGCTAAGCAGTACAACATGTTGCAACCTTTTGAAGAAAGCCTTTTATGTAGCACCCCAAAAAAGCTATGCAGTTATAATGAAATTCTCTGATGTACTCTTCGTATCTCAACATTTTCTGAATTTTCCAAGGATATCAATAATAAAAAAAAATAATCTTCAAAGCTATCTCCTTACAGCAATTTCAGTACATTTAAGACATGCAGTAAAACCTTCACTATGACCCACAAAGTGCATGGTTTAGAGATATATATGTGCCGGTGGGAGTACATATTTCATTGGTAATTGAAATACACATTTCTTTCATATAAATATTAAAGGAAATAAAGCAATTATTCAAAAGCTCATTTAAAAATGCACCTGTAAGTGTATAAGTATATATAATTAAAATGTATTTTTATATATATATTCTTCACTGGAAGGATTCTGCACAGGCAGTGAAGGTAGTTGGTGTAAACCGGTGCTCAGAAATCCCTTTTAATAACATCCTGAATCACTGCAGAGTTAGACAAGACATGCTATTTAGTGTGCTGTGTTTGGGCCCATTCTTTTACTCCTTTATTGTACCAGGTTTTCCAGTTATAAGAGATGGCCATTTGGTAAATAACAAAACTGAGCAATGAACAATTTTTTTTTTTGAAAACAGAAGATCTGCTAAAAAAATTGGTCAGAATAGAACTCTAACAACTTGAGTGAAATTTATGGAATAATTGAATTGAGAAAAAGCAACAAAGATTTCCTTTAAATGTTGCAACATTTCTTTTTAGTAGTTATCTATTACAAACATTTTGACTTTTCAGTTGAATGTGTCCTTTCAGTTTAGAAATTAACCCTGAAAAGAATTCTGAAAGGGAGAAGATAATGCCAAAAAAATATTTCAGCTTAAATAAAGTTTTTCTGATTTATGCAAAGTCATTATTTTCAGAGGAAATTTTTTTTTTTTTCTCCTTTTGGATTGGTTGCAATGGGAATTAATTTAGTCACTGATCTGGAAAAGGAAAAAAAATGCCCAGGTTTAATGACTAATACTTCCTTGAGTAAAAATCTGGAAGATGAAGCTTCGAAGTTTTCCTTACATTATTAAACATAACGTAGTCTCATGTTACTCCCAAAGCAGTTTAGCAGATGTACAAAAATATTTAAGCAGTTCTTGTGAAAAATTCGAATTATGAGTCCAATAAGACATAGATTTATTGTGTTTTATATGTACATTATTCTGTACCTTCACGGTACCCCTAGATAAGTGTGAGATGGCGCTGAATCGGTGGATGTATTTTATTCTATTTTTGCATGGAGGAAATTTATGCCTTAAAGCCTTAGTTTGGATGTAATTTTTCCAAACATTTACAGATGGAAGGATTGTTTATTTTATTCGGTTGTTTCACAATAATTTCTGATGTCTTCTGCACACTCCCAGAGTGGTAGCCCTCCTTATTCCATAAGGCTCCTTGTGATGGGGTCCTATTCATCTGAAATCGAGGCGGTTTCATCTTCCCGCATTGTTTCTGCTGTCTGATGGCTTGATGGAATATGTGTAGAAAGCAAACCATTGCCCCAATGTTTCCAAGAGCCTGTGTTCAGGCTCAGTGATAAGACTCCTCTCCCTGAGAACATACTGTTAGTGTGCACCACATCCCAAACCCCAACTGTTCACACTTCGTGGAGGGGGTAACATAGAAAGAGACGAGCCATAAAATAGCATCCACTCCCCTGGGGAGGAGCTGGAAGTTGGTTGGCATTGATGATGGGGGTCCAGGTACCATCACACTGACTGCTTTTCCAGCGGGATGTGCCTGCACCGAGATGTTGCTAACAGAGTCTGGTGTGTGTGTGAATGCACACGGAACATAGGACTCAAAGGTCATTTATTTGTCCATTGCAAGGCCTTGCTGTTCTCTCCTTGTCCTGATGTGAACTTCTGATTATCATGTCGCATGCTTTGAAGCTTATTAACTTCTTCGGTCACCCTGTGACCATGTGCATGCAAGTATGTGTGCATGAGCACTGCTCCTGCAGCCAGGCTGGCTCAGACAGTAAAGCAGTAGCAGCATGAGAGAGACGTGGAGGTAGAGACCATGTGTTTGAGAACGTGTAGGTTTGTGTAACAGCATCTCACAGACTGGGCTGAGGAGGATATTTAAAGAGCTGCTGTAACACAACAGCTTAGTTGAGGCAGGGTAAGGAAAGGCCTTCTTATTCATACCCGAATATTTTTACTTTGGGAGCTCTCTCACCTCCCAATCCTGCAGTGATGGGAGGGGGAGGCAGCTTCTCCACTCAGCGCAAAAGCTGAGGTTTTCTTGCCACCCCCTCCATCCCCAGCCCCAGCTGGAGGTACACAGCGTGGGGACAGGCACGTCTCATCCACAGCCCCTTCCCCTGCCACCAGTTGCTGCATCCCATCAGGGCTGCCCCAGCCTCTCTTGGGGATGCAAGAAGATGTGAGATGGCTTTAGCTTACAGCTCTGTGCGAAGATTGTTTCACTGTGCAATCTCCAAAGCAAGACAAGGGCAGACTGTGTCTCTGAGGAAAGCCTTGCTCCCTGCCATCCTCTTGCTCTGCCTACGTGGGAGAGCTTTAGCGTAATGTCAGCTAATGCTGCCCGCAAACTGCACTGGCTGAGCTGTACCAGCTGGTACCCCGAAGGAGCAGCACAAACCTTCATTCCTCTTTCCACTCACCTTTCCTGTAAAGCTTTTGCTTGTGAGATCAGAAACTCAGTGACCTTGGCAGGGAGGTAACTGGAAAATGGGTTTAGTTGGAAGGTATGACTCAAAAGCGCTGTTCAGAGCTCAGATGTCTTCTCCTGGGGATTACAGAGTGAGCAATACTAAAATCAGTGTGTCAAGATGTCACCAAGCACACACTGGAAGAAACTTTACACGGCGCGGTGAGAGTGCTGTAGTTGGGGCTCTGAGTTTAAAGAAATGTTCTGATTCAATCAATGTCCCTTCGTTTATCCTAGTGCCTGCTCCTCTGTTCAGCAGGAAGCCTATTTCACTCCTTTTACTGCTGCCGTGATCTTTACTGCTTCCTTCTCCATGAGCATCTATCACGGAGCCGTTCTTGTCCTCTGCCTCCGATAGCTAACGGGCACGTGTCACCAGACTGGTCTTTGATGACGCTCCATTGATCACCCAGAAGGAAATGGTTATTGAGTGGGTGGCAATCAACTTTTTACCTCTCCCTGGAGCCGGAGTGCATCAGTGCTTTCCAGCATTAAGCAGAAGCCTCCTGGAAGGTATTTTTTGTGCTACATTTCCTCACGTGGAAGGCTGGCGTGCTGGTGCCGACTCATAGGGCTCGAGGGACATAGCTGCAATTTCTTGCTAAGTTTTGCTTTGAACTTTGTGCCAGAGGAAGGTAGAAAAGAGAGCTGGTGCCAGGGCCCAACGTCTTCTGGCTGACAGGTCCTGCTTTCCAAGTCAGAGCTGCTATTGAGATCAGGGGAGAAATGTCCTGCTGATGCCAAAGGTTTCTACCACCCCTCCCCACCTTTGCAAACACAAACCTAAACTGAGACAGACTGTGGAAACACATTAGCCAGCATGACTGGAGGAAGGAAGCCCAAATGCAGATGTTCAGTGGGAAAGAAATAATTAGGATTAAATGTGAGTTGGTAATACATACTGGTATAACCCCTGCCCCAGCATTTGCTGGAAAAATCTGAATTTTCAGTCTGAAAGAAGAGAAAGACAGAGCATTAAGAAGAGACAAATCCTCTGTGTTTCCTTACAGGAGTAGATAGCAGACTGCAACCTGTGTGTCCTGATCCTTAGTGGCATTTATGTAGCTATCCTCCTTTAATTCCCATTAGCATTATCAGATAATAGCACTTGAAGAGGTAAACTTTAACCAGCAGGACTCAGAAGGACTTAAGAGGCTACAGGACTGGTAGGCACAAGACACCCTCAACAAATATGTTTGAAGATAGACCCTGAGTTGTTCTATCTGCACACATCCTTCATGCATTTGGACGGCTGGGGCTCAGCAGGGATAGTTTGGTGGACTGGGGTGACTGCTGAGCACCTCTACCCAGAGACCTCCAAACAGACTCCATGAGGATCCAGTCTAGAAGAAGTAGAGTACATATGTATATGAGCAGTAGCAAGACTGGGTTTATATATATATATAGGAATATCTAACATAATTTCAGAGCAGTGAGGTGGTAGTCCCTGTGCGTTCATAATCATCTGGACTGGCTTTTTTTTCCTGTTCTATTATTTTAAAATATTTATAGCAACACTTCTAACTCCCATCCTTAACCACTGGATACAAGCATATGCAATATTTCAGGCTTTAAAATATCCTATGCACTAGCATAGCGGCTTGCTGGTACTTACAGAATGGATTTGTCCCTCTTTTCAAAGGGACCCTGGACTGTGCTTCAGAAGGGAGGAAAAGCAAAGGTAGGGATAGGTATGAGCTAATCCTAGTGAGATCCTTAAATGTAGGACTGTTTGTGGTGACAACAGCAAAGTTTGTGTGATTCTGGGCTGCAGACACACAACACATCATATCTGCTCATGCATTCACGTTTGAAGTGCTTTGCAGACATATTTTAATGACCTTGTGAGTTTTCTAACTAAAACTGATGTGTAATCAAACTCTGCCTTCAGTTGGTACTGTGTGGTATATGGGATGATGCACACCTCACTCTTTAAGGTGTTAGACCCAGTTCCACTGATGTTTTTCTGCATCAGAGCGCTGTGGTTCGTGAACAGTCCTGGAAAACCAGAATGACTGGTGAGGCCACAGCTCTCAGCAGCACCATGTCCCTCTGACTGACCTGCTGCAGCTCACAGTGAGGGTCTTGAGGCAAACTGTGACAGCTCACTTCAAAATGCCACATTAGAAACCATGGCGGTTCAGACACTGATTGATGAGCAGCTGCAATGTCCCAGCTGTCTGGACAGTGAGGACAGTTGGCTGTGTCGCCTTGGCAGCCGGACAGCGTGAAGCTGTTCCCACTCGTCAGTTGGAGCTTGAGGTCCTGCAGGACAGCAGGTTCTCCGTGGGCTTAACAGCCAACCTTGTCCTATGGCCTAACTCTACAGAAAACCTCAGCTTCTGTGTCCATCACCTCTGTCTGCAAGTGACAGTTTATTTTCTTCCAGTTGTGTTTGCACTTTTCATGCTGGCTTCGATTCGTGCTATCTATTCATGCCAACTGGCTAAGTGTACTGGGATGTGTGTGGGTGTTGCTTTTGAATTTAGTACTGCTTCTAGTGAGAACATGGCAAATAACTCAAAATGAGTGATTTGTTTGATGAAGCTCATCATTTTCTGTTCACAAATGGTCCATGAATAGAGTGCAAAATTCTCTGATGTGGCCATCAGAAAAAGTGATTTGCAAATTTATTTTGGAAAGTGACTCTTGATCTGCAGGGGATCATTCAAATTTTGTTTGCATTAGTATTGCAGATATGATTTGTGCAGTAATGTGTAACTTTTACCAACATACGTAACTAACAACTTAACTAATCAAAGCATTTGAATTCCAAGTACTATAGCTGATTTCAGCCTAAGCAACTGGTGCAGTGTTGGTCATCTGGATGGCTGCTTGATCTGAAGAAAGAAACTGTAGTAGAGAAATGAATCCTTAGGTAATCGGCACTTGGTGTCTTCTCCATCCCCGAGCAAGGACTGGCACCCTTGGCTTGGTCCCCCTGCAAAGCGGGGGGGTGGGTTATGTAGTGTTAGCAGCAGCAAGCAGCAGCAATCTTTGATTTTGTATCACGCACATGAATGGAGATCAGCAGCAGAGTGGAAGAAATAAGGGGCTGATTAGTTGCCTCTGGTTCCTGTTGGAAGAGGAAAGCATGTCCTTCTCCATGCTTCTTCTGGAGAAAGGCTCTAGTAAGCTACCCCAAACACAACACAGATTCGAAATCCTTAATCTTTTCTTCCAGGGATCAGGTGAGCAAAAGAATTGTAGTCCCCCAGGAAGGGGAGGTGAGTGTCTGTACCAGCCAAGCTTGTGTTTGTGGCCAGGGACCATGACAGTTTACCTGACTTATCAGACTAAAGTTCACATCATTTCTTCTGAAAATTTTCTCCTCTTTCCCTGAGTTCCTGTGGGAACATTGCTGGAATTTACTGAGTTTTGCGCATCCACCCACGGCTATAGATAAGCACACTTCAAAATACTGTGAAATAGTCAAGTTGCAAGTGTTGGTAAAATGTCAGGATTCCCAATTTCCTCTTCCTCGATTTGCAAATGCTGGCAATTTTTTTTTTCCCTTTAACGAGGAATAAGTAGCATCACAAAAGCATTCTGTATCAAAAGGCCTTTCACTCTGGCTTGGCTTTTAGACGGCTTCCGATCCAGATCTACTATAGATATCTCCTTTTGGCTACTATTGGAAGCTCCCTGCAGCGTGCAATAAACATTCACTTCATATCACACATCTCACCCTGACAAGCAAATCCCTTGCATATCAATGTGGCCCTGTGAAGAGATTTTGCTTTTTTACATTCCTTCCACTCCCAGCTGTTAATTTGCACTGACTAGATAGCAGGGGGTCCCACTCTGCCCCAGAGACATGCTTGTGACTTCCACCGACTTTAATAGGATTTGCATGAACATATACAGAGTCAGTCCCTCAGCAGAATTCAGACGAGCTGGCTGGAAATTTCAGAGTCATCAAGGAGTTTTAAACACCCAGCTTCTCTTGCCTTTAATGGGAATGATGTGTTCAAATCTCAGGCAATCCTTAAAAACCACAGAATTCATAATAACTAACTAGGTCTGGTTTTATTGTCTCTTACATAAAGCAAACCTACTGCCTGTAATCACCCTGCACAAGAAAAAAAATGAGGGCAGGAGTTACCCTTTCACTTACAGAGATTTTATTTGAAGTGAATTGCAAAACTTTCATAGGTTCAGTTATTGCAAGTGTGAATTACTTCTACAAACATTTTGACAGACCTGCAGAGGACTGAAAACACCTTTCCCTGCCACAACTGTTTGTAGAAAATGATTTATGGGTGCTACTGATAACTACTGCTCCAGTTTAAAACTGAACTACTTTAGATTAAAAGTATAGAAGAGTACTAAACTGTTTGGGAAACCTGTAAACGGAAATACTAGATATAAGTATGGCATTCTGTGTCTGATATTCTTTACCCACTTGAGGTATAATCAGCAGTTATTAAATCAGGAGAGCTTTACCAAGTTATTTAAATACATAGCGGAACTGTCAAAGACATATGAACAGTTAGATGTTCAATTCCCACAATTTTCAGAGAATATATGTGCCAAAAATATGTGCAAGGAATGGGTTGGAATTTGAGAGTATTTTAGACCCTAATTTATTTCAGAAAGATGAAAGCACTTACATGTTCTTTAAAAATCCATTTTTCAAAGATACTGTCTGGTATCTTTGGTGCCTCAATTCTAGTTTGGCTGTCCCTTTAGAACAGCATGCTTCTTCAGATGGAGCTAATACACACAGGCAGTGCAAAAGAACATGATTAACTGTTTGTTTTTTAAATATTAACCAAGTCTTCACTTTTCCAATTAAAATCTTCCAAATTAAGCAAATTGCATGGGGGATTGGAAAGAAAAAAAATCCTTCACTTAATTATTTAGCCAATATTTACTGGGTAGGAGTGTATTATTAACACAGCAAAGGAGGCTATTAATTACTATCCACAGCATTTCTAATAAAAAAAATGGCATCTGCTATTTCTATAAAAGAAATACTGTCACTAATAACCCATCCTAAATTGTAAATGTGACATAATAAACTGGATGTGTCATTTCTCTGTTCTGTACTGACACATGCTACATGAAGGAGCTGAGCTTTTTTCAGGGCTGTGTCAAAAGGCTTTTTGTTGGTGACCTTTAATCAACTAGTATCCAATCATGCAGAAGCCTAATGGTTTATTTGTATATTTGTAATGTATTTTCCACCAGAAAACTCTGCTTTGGCATCACCTCCTTTTCACTTGTATTGTGATAACAGACACAGCAAAAATAGAAATGAAAAAAAATCAACCTGAATGTTATTTCCTTTATTACATGGAAAAGTTTTAATGCATCATTTGTTGCATACTCTACATGTGTAATCTATTTATTGAGAGAAAGGGGGTGAGAGGAAAGATATTCTGAGGTAAAGACACTTGAACTGGTGTTCCTAAGGTCAGGCTTCAATTTTCTGCTTGATTTTAGAAGCCCTTTGTGAACTTTGGTTAATCATCCATGACCTGTGTCCCTGAAATCCACAGTGTGTCATGGAAGGAAAAGGTGGATAAAAGGAATATTTTGAAATCTTTTAGGCTATCCATCTATTCAGTGGTAGGATCACCTCTACCTAAACTACTTCTGACAGATGTCTGTCAAATTAATTTTTTAATGTTGGATTTCTTGCTACAATTAAAATCCATATATTTTATCCATGCCTCAGCGTATAAGAAGAACTTATTCCTTTTGTCTCTCAAGTACTTCAGAACTGTTTTCATGTCTCCTTTCAGACTTCCCCTTGTCCAAGACAATCCCAGTTCTTTCCTCCTGGGTCACATTTTTCTCTGCATTGCATTCTTGCTGCACAGTCAGTTTTTCCTGAAGCTGGATGCAGTATAGCAGGGCTGAGCAGAGCAGGAGGGATGTTTCACATGTCTTACAGGTGACACTTTTGTTTGTATGCACCAGTGTCATATTTGTCTTTTTAACAGCAGCGTAACATTATTAATTCATGTTCAGTTTGTGGTTCACCATAATTCTCAAATCACTTTATTTGTGTCTCCAGCAGTTCTTTGTCCTGTATTTGAACAAATTGTTATTCTCACCTACGTGAATATATTCCACTTGTTCTTGTCAAATCAGGCCTCATTTTTCCAGGTCACCTCTCTAATTTGTCACAATTTTTCTGATTCCTGTTCCATCCTCCAGTGTGTTTACAGACTGCCTGCCTGAGTTTGATTTTATCTGTAAGTGCAACAAACACACTTTTATCCCTTCTTCCTCATCATTCATGAAAATATTGAACTTTAACAGACCTAGGACAGACCTCTGATTCCCACCTGATATGATCCTACCATTTTTACACCAAATCAATGATAAACTACTCTTAAAATGCAGTTTTCCAGCCAGCTTTGCATGCCTTTTCTCTGTAGTTTAATCTTGACCATGTTCTCTTAGCTTACTTATGAGAATATTATGTGAGACAGTGTCAAAAGCCTCACTAAAGTCAAGATGTATGACATTTTCTTTTCCTCCTCTACCCACAAGGCTTGTGAACCTGTTGTAGAGTGGAATTAGATTCATTTGACATGATTTGTTCTTGACAAATCCACGCTGGCTGCTACTCCTCTCCTTGTTACCACCTAGGTCCTTACAAGTAGTTAGATTATTTGTTCCAGTATTTTTCCAGGAAACAAGTTAGACTATCAGACTGATAATTCCCTGGCTCTTCCTTTATCCCTTCATAGAAGTAGGTGGCCGGCTGTCTCTTCTTCAGTTTTCTGACCCTACTCATCTTGCATGAATTCTCTAAGAGATTTACTGATGCCTGTGGGATTTTTTCTGCCTGTTCTTTAAGTATCTTGGGATAAATGTCCTAATGCCCCACTGAACTAGAAACATCTACCTTATCTAAGTATTCTCTGATCTGATCTTCCCCTGTTGTAACCTGAGTTATTGCCCCTTGGTTTTATCAGCTGTCTAGTCATAGTTGACCTTTCCAGTGAAAGCTGAAATAGAAAACGACTAAACATTTCACTTTTCTGGGACTCATCTGGCAGGAACTTGTTCTCTCCATTTAGCAGTGAACCACTGTTTTTCCTTGGAGTTCTTTTTACTGCAAATGTGCTTACAGAAAGCTTTTTGCTTCCTTTGCTAATTTCCTCTCTTTTTGTACCTTCGCCTTTCTGAATTTTTCCCCACATATTTATGCTATTCATTCGTACTTGTCTTTAGTATTTCAATGTAGTTTTCACTTCCTGTACATTTTATTTAGCTCCAGGTCATTGAAGAGCTCATGTTTTAGCCAAATTGTTTTCTGATTACACTTCCTATCCTTCCTTCATGTTGGCATGGCTTCTGATTGTACCCTCACTGTCATTTCTTTAAAGAATTGCCAACTCTTCTGGACTCTTTTGTCACTTCAACTTGTTTCCGAGGAGATCTCACCCACCAATTTACAGTGTTTATTGAAGTCTGCCCTCTTGAAAAACATTGCTTTTAGTTTTCTGTTTTCCCTCCTTCCTTTGCTAAAGATAGTGAATTAAGTCATTTCATGGTAACTATAACTCAAGTTTCCCTATCCGTAAACTGGGATAACACCTGTTTGTCTCTGTAGATTATAAACCCTTCTGGGGAAGCAAAACTTTCATTTTCTTTTCTTTTCTTTTTTTTTTTTTTTTTTTTTTTTTACAAAATGCAACAGAATGCAAGAGTATTCCAGTATAACTGATTCCTCTACAGATGCCTTTGCTCCTCTGCCCTGTAGTCCAGGCTTCCCTAGAGGCCTGGAGTATCTTTCCCTTCCTACAGTATCATGTCTCTATCTCCGACAGATAGCATCGATAGTTCTCTGCTCTGCCATTCTGCTGTAATATATCTCAGCATCTCCTTTCTTGTCAGCTTCCTAATTGTCTGCTGTTAAACAGGTTGAAGAGCACAGGCAGTTGTACTGGCAAATGCATCCAAATAGCAATATAAGTACTGGCAGTGACAGGAGAAATAGTCATAGTTTAAAATTTTATATATATTGTGGGGCTTGATGCCAAATTAGAACAAGATCCAAGTGCACAGCAATCTATGTTGGGTTTCCCCTGAATTTGTGCTCTAGATACAATGTGAAGGAATGTGGATTTGCAGGTCAGAAAGCAGCTGTCATACAGTCCAGCCAGCACCTCAGTGTGGATATTCAGGGGACCATGTGGAGCCTACACATACTCCAGAGACCAGACACAGCATCATATTGTCTCTGCTGTTCAGGGAGGGGCTAATGCTGCCACACTGTCTACAGGAATGTAAAGAATTTCCAGATACAGATATCTGATTGCAACCCTTCAATTAACTCCGACTGGAAAGAGCAATAAATGTAGGTCACTTGGTCATCCACTCTGCATTCATCTAAGCATTGCCTGGGAGTGGAGAAGAGTTAGGAATTATCTACAATGTCGTTCTTCAGAGTCTTCCTGTGCGAGGCTCTTTCCTTGCACTAAAATATACACAATTGCACATGGACAATAAAAAGTAGCAGGAGGGGTTAGTAGTTAACTCTGGCCACGTGTATCATGTCTGAGTACCGGTGCAGTGAGAAAGTGGGCTTATGATGTTGGCCAGAGAAAATGGTCAGAGTTAGACCTGCAATCCTGTCCTCATTTGCTTGTTTGAGTGAGTACTGTTGGCACTGTGTCATGAATGGCAGCTGCTGAATCCAGCTAGATGTGACACATTTGCAGCTAACTAGAGTTTGCTAGAAATTATATGACAAATTAGGTTTCCACTGGGAAATGTCAAGTTCTTAATATCCATTTATTAGGGTAAACACTTAAAAAAAAAAAAAAGTTTATCAGAGAAAGTGTATCAGGTTCAGGATAATATTTCAGGAGCTAAGAAAGGCAAGTGAGAGATATAGGCTGAAGGGTGATCTTCCCCAGAAAAATCATTAGCTCAGTAGATATTCTTCAGGGGTGTATGTGACTGGGACTGAGATTTCAAATCCTGACTACTTTGAATTGGGACTCTCTGCCTTGCCACTTACAATTGTTTCCCTTTGTGTAAAGAAACAATATATTAGATCAAGGATTTGAACCTGGGTTCTCCTTATTCATGGTTGTACTAGAGCCCCTGGATTATAGAGGCAATTCACTACTGAAATGTGTTATTTCCTTTTCTCCTCTGTGCCAACCGTTTGTTATTATCCCTGTGCTGGAGGATCCTGCCTCCGCTGATCCATGAGAGGAAGGGAATGAGTTAATGCAGTCAGAAAACTGGCTTAATTATCACAATTGTGTTATTACAATTATTAATTGAATGAACTCTTACACCTTCAACAGAGAAGATGATTGAACAAAATTCATCCAGAAGTGTTTCATAATGAGTAAAAATGGTGTTAAAATTCTTGTTTCTGCTCATAGTATTGTCTGAGGATGGTTTCTCTGGATTTTTGTATAGTACTCTTCAAGGGTCTTCAGTTCATCTGAAGTAAAAGTATGGAGAGAGACAAAGAGAAGGAACTGAAATCACTAGCATTTCTGCAGGAGAGGAAAACTAATTTCCGCCATGCTCTACAAACAACCTCTTGAGAGGTGCACAAAGGAATTGACACTTGTAAACAGAGAAAAATGAAAACAAACCCAGGCTTTTATCATCTGAATGCAGTACTGTCTCGGATGCCAGGATTAGGAGATTTCTATTTCAGAAACTGCAGGAACATTAGTCTGTGGATTAGAGCTAAAATACTTTGAGGAATAGCGAGCCAGATGCAATGTGTATGAGTAGCTTTTCACTGTCTTGCTCCAAAGACGTCTTGAGTATTACACAAAACACAATGTGACTCCAATACAAATGTTTTCTATTTAGCAACTGCTACTGAGGGATCATAGAAAAAACTGCTGCGCTCCTGGCGGTGTCTGATTCAAGTTTATGATGTCATTCATTCATTAAATACAATCTAAGGTATTTTGTGCAGCCATTGTGTGTCAGGAAATGAAATGATCACTTCTGTTGACAGCATGCACTATCAAGAATGCATTTTTTTCCTCATAATTTCTACTAGCAATGGAGCAGCAACGTAAAGAGTGTGATTTGGCAATGATGATTCTCAGAATAAATCTTAAACATGTAAATTTTACTCTTGTCATGTACCTATTCTTATTCTATCATCGGGATCGACTAAACCATGTACATTCTGAAACCATCCAGTGCTGAAGCTTCCTTTATTGTACGGATGTGTCAGTGATGACTCTGATGATTTTCATGTTGTAGATGATTTTGAAAGTTTAACACTGGCAAGGTAGTGGCAGTTGTCTTGCACAACTCTTAAGATGAAAGTGTATGCTGTTACATGCTGCAAAGTGGAACAGATTCTGATATTCTAGTGTTGGGAATTGAGATGAGAAAACAGCAGAGATACCTCTGAGATGATTTCCAGGTTATGAGCTCTGGTTACCCTCTGATTTGGAGAACAAAATAAAATCAACATTGTCTGCATAGGTAACTCCTAAAAAAATTCCAAAAGGATTGAAATGGATTGAAAAAAACGAAACGGATTTCTTCAGGTTTTGGCTTATTAAAAATGTTTATTATCAATTATGACTTTAAAAACTTAGAAACAAATGTTGTTTTCAACTACCATGAAGCTTATTTATATTAAAACCTTTTTCCTCTTCCGAGAACTAAATGTCAAAATTTGATGTGATTTCCTGCAGTATTCCAGTTGTCCTGGAACTAAATTTTTTTGGCAAAGGTGAAGCTTGAAATTGAAGTAATGCCACAGGTATACGTTCCTCATTATTTATGTACAACCTGATCCTTGAAGTTGCTGCCTGAATTTTTTTTTTGTATGTTTTAAAATATTCTTAGAACATGTACATTCTAAGAATAAGTCTAATATTTTGCAATTGAAATAAGCAACTTTAAGTACATCAGTAAAAGGACAGACTCATCTAAGCTACATGATTTTACCTTGGCCACTATATTCTTTTCTTATGCAACCCTCTTCAGTAGCTTGCTAGTTTATGTTGCTAGAGAGCATGTAGATCACAACAAGCAGATATGTAGTAAATTGTTTTTGTGAGGATGGTTTAAAACATTTCTGAAATGTGCTCTGTTGCTGCTCCAGCTCATTTTCTACCCTTGCAATGAAAAAAATGCTAAGGGGACTTCCAAGCTTCCTATGAATCCTTTCACAACTTCAAGTTTTTTGACCGAGTCCCTCTACTGACTTGGCATTCTTAGTATTGTACAGCTGGCTATTTTTTTTGGTCTTAGCAGATGTTGTAAGACACGTTTTTTCTCTCTGTTTCTAATGTGTAATCATCTTCTAAGCTGAATCTGAAATGAAATACCACACCCAATCCTCTTATTCTAAATGATGACTAATTTGAGATTGAGGATTGAATTTGAATAGAGACTTGCAATGTAGAGTCACATCTCAGTTGTGGACTGGAATTGTAGTCAAGTGTCACAGCAACAGTTTTCTACATCAGGGTAAAGTTAAAAGAAAGGATATTTCCTAAAAAGCAGAGTTAATGAATTCTCCATGAACAAAAGAGCTTCAAATGTCCTATGACTTGTTAAGATAATCTCTGGAAACCTTGTGAGTGTCTTACTGCTTTTTTACTCTACCATTTTTAACATGTTTTCACCACTGACAACTCCAAATGCTCCACAGATGTCACAGGTTCTAGTGGTAGCCACACATACATAATATTCCCTCTTTTCCCTCTTTTCCCTCTTGCGAAGCTGACATCACCTTAACCACTCTGAGGAGCTGAGGAAAATCTCTGCTTCACTTGACTACAGCCATCACAACACTGCAGGTATATTATATCATTTTATTATTAGCTTCACACGAACCACTGAGAGGACATAAATCTGCTACATGAATATCAAATGGGCTTCAGCTGAAGCGTATGTTTATGCAGTGTAAATGACTTGTATTTACAGATATGTCTCATGGAATTATGTGTGTCAGGCTGGTGAAATGTGTCTGACATTGGAAGTCTTGATGACGTAACCAAGATGAGGTCAGTAAAAATGCATGCAGTTTTATGCCACTGGAGGCCTCCTACACGAGTGCAAACAGGTGGGAGTTATTTTTATTACAGTTTTGATCAGCTTTGGATGGAGTAAACATGCTGGATTTTAAATAACTTGGTGATCTATGTGCTGTGAGCTTGACTGTGATTATTGCTAGTCATTTCAGTGGAACAGCTAAGTAAATTAATGGATACTCTGGGGTGGGATTAATCTAAGTGAACATGTGTTTTGAGAATATCGGCATCTACAGTTAAGCAGCTCACCTCAGTCTCCCTTTGTAGCCAGAGGAGAGTCAAGAGTCAGGCAGTGTGGTACTGCATTCATTTTAGCCAAAAGTGGACGTTTCCGTTCAGTATGAAGTATTTCTCCCAAACACCAATTGGCTCTATTGGTTATGTCTTCATTGGCTACAACAGGCACCTAGAGAGCTGTCTCAGATACAGATGTTTACATCATAGGGTCCTTGAGAGAGATATCCCATGCCTTGGGTGAGCATGGCTGAATCTAGATTAAGATTAATTTTGTTTGTTGGATAGGACTTAACCCAGCCCACTGTGAATTTTAAGTAGTTATGGGTGGATTTGGCCACTCACTTTGACCTCACTAAGAGACTTAGGTTTTGAAAAGAAAAGTGCTTCAGGAGGGCAGAGGAAACCAGGGGTAAGAGAATGCATTGTATTCAGATGAAGAGTGGTCATGGGGTCCATTTCATGGACACGGGCAGGGACAATGTCTGGTTTTGGTGCTGTTAGTTAGCTGGCCTTTCATCTGAATGTGTGTGTATGGATTGCTGACCCTCATTTTGCCCTTTTGAAGGAAGCGACCTTCCCTTTGATAGCTAGAGCAAAACAGGAATGACCAGTGATACTACCTGACCTTTTGCTGCAGGCTACTACAAGAGCTACTGATGGCAGTGGTCTATTAATTAGAGCTGTCCCCAAGGGTTTTGTTGTCAAAAATGGCAATGGAAACTACTTTTGTGGGTTTGGTTTCCGGGATGCTGAATTTTTTCAGTAAGCTACTCAACTGGCTGTTGTCGTGCTCAGTTGATACCACGGCAGAGGGAGAGAATCCCATTCAAGGAGCAGAGCCAGCTCCAGATTCCCTTCTTTTTATTGACAAATCAGTGCCAAACCACAGAGCACTGCATGAGATTGAGACCGTTCTTTGCCTAACTCACTGCCTAACTGTGGGTGCAGGGAAAAAGCTGAATATAGCCTTGGTGAGAAAGCAGTAGAGAATTTCGGTGGTTTTCCTATGGATCTGTAACACAGGTGTGTTGTCATGGTATATATTATTGGGTTAAGCAACTCTTGTGAGAGGCCTGGGCTAAACAAGGAGCAAGGAACCTACTTATTAACCGGGGGTCACAGTGACACAAATGGGGGAGAGGAAAGGCAAAGTATGCATAAATAAATGTCATTTCAGCACTGGGTTCAGAGTGCTAAGCATCTGGGTTATGCAGGCAGATTCATATGATTGCACAGGGAAGATGCACTTGAATGTGATAGAAACAAGGCCTGACTGTTTGTCTTGGAGGCTGGTGAGATGCAAGGGTTGATGCCTATTTTTTCTTACAAACTGTCAACTTTTACTGGTGTAGCACAAGTCAGCTATACCAAACTTTAGTTCAGCACTGAGTTGCACTTTCTTTCAGAGCACAGGTGTGTGTTTTCATCTGGCTTCACAGAGCTGCTTCTCTCTTTACTGAAATGCATGGAAAAGTCTAGACAGGACACATGAGCCTGGTTCTGCCACCTCTGCCTGCCCTGCAAGGTGGTTGGGTCAGCATGCCTGAGAGTTATATTACACCAGGCTTATCACATCACAGACTGGCAGAGGGATTGCTAAGGGTTACATCTCTTCTCTCTGATCTGCTCCAGAGTAGATCTTATTGCCATATTATGGACTAACCCAAGATGAACCATCAGTGCTGCAGCGTTTATTACCATAAGGTGGATATTACCTCCGTGCAGGGAAACATCTGTGCACCACTTTGACTGTCAGACTAAGATGACATCAGTGCAATTACCTGGTCTGAGCTCCTTTCACTGGAAGAGATTTTCCCTAAGCACAGATAAGGCTGTAATTGAGTCCTCATGCCCCTGTCTACAGAAGCTGCCCTAGTTTTGGATATTAGCCTCAGGCTGTCTCAAACCTCTACCGAGACTACTTAACCCAGAGCCCAAACAGGAGCCATCAGATGGGAATTGTATTCAGTAACCTGGCTTGTATTTGAACCTGAAATCTAGGAGTGAAAAGCTTCATCGCAGCAACATCCAGTCCTTCCCTGTTGTTCACACTCACTTACACCAAGGAGGAGATGGATAGTTATCCGTTGGAGAAACAATCCCTGTGCTTCTCTTCACTCTTCTGGATTTTTTCCACTGTTTGCATAGCTTCCTTGCTTAAAATAATGAACGTGTCTGAAACAGGTTTCTCAGTGTATGGTTTATTTGGTTATTAATGATGTGGAGCACTTCAGGACCCTTAGGACCTCTGCATTGTTGCTTTAATAAATGTCTTTCAAAATGATGAGGCCATTGGTACCCTTTCTGTGCTTTTATGGTACAATGATCTTAAAGTAGCATGGTGCATTTTATTTATTAGCTAGCCTATTAATCACACAGGTATCAGTTGGCTTGAGGGAAACTTTTAATTAGAGATATGTAAGGTTGAGAGAAAGTGCTTCTGTGACAGACAATGAGAGCAAGCAGAAGCAGGAGGCAGGCTATCCTTGTGACTCTGTGATTAATACAGGATTTAAATAAAATATTCATGAAAGGAAATTGAAGTTATAGCCAAATCCAAACGTTAAACCTCCTTTAAAACTCAAATCTAAATCCTTTGTAGATCCATTCTTCTCTGTATTCATTAGTGGGGAATGAATCTGATGAACACGAGAGAAAAGGGAATTTGTTCCCTAATGTAATAATTTCACAACATATTTAAATGCTTCTACTAAATCTTCTTGAACCACAATTTAATGGCATTGATAAAATCCATATCCTTATTTGAAATGGCTCACAGTCACTGGGACAGGTACAAAGGAAAGATTAGGGGCGGAACTTGGGACATCCCTGACAGCACACTGATGTGTGTGTGAGACAGGAAGAAAAGATCGTGTGGAGGGCAACTGCACCCTTCTGGCAGTGTCGGATTGGTGGTTACTAATACTTAAAGCCTGCACTGTCACATGAAAAATGAATGGTACTGCCTGTGCAAACACCTCCCTTGTTAGATAATTAATCAGGTGTTATTTTGTTTTTGATATAACACCTCTCTGGTATGCTCATGGGCATTTCCTGAAATAGCCCTGTAAAATGGATTGTCAAAAAAGGAAAAAAAAAAAGCCAAACAAACCCTTTAGCAAATATTGTGTGTGACTCGGTCTGTCTGCACAAATGGCAAAATGGAACATTACATTCTCCTACTTGCACATAGCAAAATTTTCAGTCTTGGCTGACCACATTTAACAATTTAAATGTGTAGGAAAATTAATTTTTCCAAGTTGTTGAGCTCCTTCAGCTCCATTTCTCTATTCCCCTTACCTTCTTGTATGCCACAGCTGTTCTCCCTAAACACAGAGCATCCAAATTCCTTTGGCCTTTTGGTGCTACAAACTTCAGAGGTCTCACTGGAGCAGCTCTGCATCCCTAGTGTGGAAAGGAAAGCTGCAAATTGGTCTCTTCTTACAGCGTAGTGACCTGAGCTTCTTGACAAGGACGGAACATGGGTGACGCTGTCTCTAACATGAGTCAAGCTACTCCTGACTAGAGACAGAAAAAGATCAGGAGTCTCCAAAGCTGTCATGAGCAGGTATGTGACAAGCTGAAGCAGCAGCCAAGAAAGCACCAGCACGGTTCTGCCTACAATGGCACTGGGACCAAGAAAACGAGTGGGCTCATATCCCTTTCCTGCTGGCTTGTAGAGGAACAGGGAAAGCTACTACTGTCTGTCCTCACTAGTTGTGTTACACACAAGGTGGTCTTGTTGGGAAACTGGGGTCCATGCACTCGCCGACTTTCTAAGCCTTGAGAGAATCTGTATGAGATTTCTGAATGAGAAAAAAATCTGGGATTTTTCTGTGTTCTCATCAGAAGGAGACATCTAGGCACATGGAGGGAGCTCACAGAGGCTTACAAATCACTTAAATCCCTTCAGGTATAGGCAAAATAGTTTGCATGCACAGAACCACATAAAGGCAACTCAGGGCTCTGGGCAAGTCCACAGCTGGTTCCTTCTTGTTCAAGCCCAAGTATTTCTTGTGCATTCTACCTTGTGTTGTGTGTAAGTGGGACTAGTCTTCTTCCTTTAACCGCTGAGACTTTTTTCCCATTTTACTTTGTCTGCAGACAAGGGCCTTCTTTAGTGATAAGAGATTTCAGCCTTTACCTTCTACATGCACACATATAGAAACACAAAGTGCTTTGATATTATTGTTGCTCACAAGATCAACAGGTTGCAGAATTAAAAACAGATGTTCACACCTCCCAGGAGTATAATTTTAGATGCCTCCTGATTTTGGCAGGCATCATTTTTTCAATTACAGCTTCATTAATTTTCTTTGTGAGTGTAATGGCTACAAATAAAATGATTGAGAGGTTTTCTTTAGAAAAAAAAAGGCTGGGATTCTGAATCCATTGCTTGACACCAGGAATGAGGTTTGATGTGCTGTGGCTTTAGTCCAATTGCCTTTGAATGGGGTGAACATGGAATGTACTGTCGTCCAAGAGCATAGACTAAGAGTCCTTCTATATGACCAAGAAAATACTGGTAATACTGCATTTTCCCAAAGCTTTGTAGACTATTCCTGATTATCTTATTTCTCTTGGAGAAGCAAGACTAGCATGTGGATTTGCTATTTAAAATCTCCACTAATGCCATTTTTCACAGAATAAACTGTTAAATTTGGTAACAAGCCCATCTGAAATGTCAAGTCTATCACTGTAGAGCTCTAATTAACACTAAGGCTTATTAGCCTAAGTTGCCTTAGAATTTGAATAAGGGCAAAGCTATTCATAGGACTATATGCGAACTATGCCTCTAGTAGCTTTAAAAATGATTTTTCCAGCCTAACCAGAAGAAAAATCCATCACTCCTCCATGTGCAACTTAAGCTTCACCCGTTCTTGTTATTAAATTCTTGTTACCAAAGATTTTAATTTAGGGATTTTTCATCATTCACAGGCAAACTATGGAGTTGAGAAGAAGATACCACTGGAAGAGAATAGAAGTAAGACCCAAGCCAGTATCACGTGGACAAATGAGAGTGTTATTAAATTGCTGATAGCTCATTTTTCCCCTAAAGCACAATCTCCCTCCCCTACCCCCTGCAATAGGTGAAATTCAGAAATCACTTTCTCCTCTATTGGAATGAATGTGTCACATAGAAACTTATATCCCCCTGCCCTCATTTCTCACAGGCCATTTGGCAATCCATTTTTTCAGGCCATGTTGTGCAGGTGTATGGCTGTATTTGAAATTCCTGCACCCATTAATCACTGCTCTGTTACCTGCTTTACTCCATACTTACTAAGCTCCTTTTCTTCAGTTCTGGACTGCCAGTGCTGTGTAAACTGTTTACTTTTCTGGTGCAGCATTTGCTCAGCATTTTGGCAAGCTCCAACAAAATGTTCCCAATTGACTTTTGGCCAACAAACGCAATGGACTTTTCTTACAAGGAATTTGATGCCTACATATGTTTTTCCTTGTTCGCTGTTTCAGGCAGCTCTTTTAACTGTTATCACCTGGTCTCACCTTGCCTCTGTTGTGACTGTAGAATGGAAACAATTGTCACACAAGCCTGAACACTGTTTCCAGCTCCTGCAATTTTTCTGCTTTCCACCATATATCTTTTTGTTCTCAGGAGGCTCGTTTAACTCTTGTATTGCTTGCAGTCAGACAGAAGATGTTGCTTTCATGGAAGAATGAAAAAAAAAGTGCAGACCAGAGACGTGAAAAACAGCAAAGGAATTAGAATTTCCACTACATTTTGTTGAAACAGTAAAATAGAACTGATGCTTTAAATATTTGCATTCCAATAGGCACCCAGCCTCGTGTGAGGTTATGCTGGAAATACATTGAGCGGGAATATCTTTGGCATAAACGCTTACTGTCTGTAGGCAGAAGAAAGATGGAAAGAATGGGAAAAGGACAGAAAATGAGATTTCTGTCACTTAACTTAAGCTGTTTAGGAACTATAATCACTGATTATAATCACTGAATGATAGGACAGCAGCCAGTGGACCCCATCTATCTTACACACCTATCCTGTGTAAGGAAGACCAGAGGGTGTTTAACACTCTCAACCGATTACAAATGAAGTCTCTATACTTAACTTTGACTAGATAATGAGCTTTTAAATGGCTCCAAAAAGACAATGACTTTTTTAAATGGCTGCAGTGAAGTGGGAAAGCTCCTGCCTGAAAGTGTCCAGTTCAAAGTCACATGGCAAGTCCATGTCCCAGCTAAGGGCGAAGTCCATCTTTCCTAAGTTGTAGTACAATGCACGTTCGATTCTGCCCCTGTTGACCTGAACTGTTTGAGTCTGCCCAGCTGGGATGGAGCTAGCCAAAGCCCGCTGTCACAAAAACCTGCTGGCATTTCCATTTCCCACCATTGCCAGAAATGCCTAAAGAACAGCCCATCTCCCTATTTCATGTTCTGATCTATGTTTAGCCCACTGCTACCCCTTTGTATTTGTGTGTTGTATAGGTTTTGGCTCTTCTGCTTTGCATCTTAGCCAGAATAAGCCTAAAAAAACCTCAAAACCCTTGAAACACAAAACCCATTGTGCAAATATTTTAGAATGTTAAACAAGGCTTAATCCTGTTCAGGAGAAAAGGACTTCAAGGGTCTTATTATGGGTAGTGTCTTTATTATTGTTATTCTCTGCTGGTTGCTCGTCTATCCTGCTGGAGCATAAACCACATTTTGCACTCTGTGCGCTGGTAGATATCTCAATGCTTCATCTTCACGCAGCAGAATATAACTGGGTCACTTGAGGACAGAGTGTGGGTGGTGCTTGACAGTTTTTATAAACAAATCAAAATACCTCTGCTATCCCCAGTGCCTAGTTAGCTGTATGCTTTCCAAGTTCTCGGTGCTGAAAGCATGGAAAATTAGATCTTCTCTTAGTGAAGACACAGAGGTATGTGTATGTTTGATGTATTTCATGGTCTAACTCTTAAAACTTCCTCACTCCTACTCTATCACTGCGCAAGGAAGTGCAAAATAAATATAACTTCTATCTTGAGAAGACAGCAGATAATCTACGAGACCACAGATGACAGAGATGTTTCCAGCCTGCTTCTGCCTACACCCCTTTTTGAAGCCTTGATATTTAAATTGTATCCATTTAGACTCCCTTGTGCATTGATGGAGTAGGTGTTAGCAGGCCTAAGGGAGATTAACTGGTGATACAAAGGTTTAGGTGAGAAGAAGGGAAGGTAATTTTCTCCACTTCTGCACCAGTTCTGAATTTTACACCTGGTAATTTTGTCAGTCGCTGTTGCTAGCTTATCCTATTGAAAACCACACAAGACATCAGTCTTTAAGAGAAGAATTTTTGTCCAGCTGTGTCTTAGTAGGAGTATTGATGTCAATCACAATATCTTGTACACTTTCCATATCTCATAGACCTACCTGAATAGCACATGCTAGTATAACGTGTATTTACTTCTCTACTTCTTAACTTTCTACTGTTATGCAGGCTTCTTTATATGGTCTAAAGATAGGCATGTTTCACTGCTGTGATTTTTTTCAGTGGTTGGAGCTTCTTAACTCACTTCAGCAGTAGTCTTGTAGGATGTGTTCATTGCACGTTCATCAAAGCACATACCAGCAACTGCAGATATACAATGAACTGATATAATTGCTCTCAGTGCTACTAATGAAGAACTTGACTTATTTGATTGCCTAAGTATTTAATTGAATAACATCTTCTTGCCTATAAAATTGGATTTAGTGATAGAAAACCAAGGCCAGAAGAGGCATTTTGGGAAAATTTTTTGTGATTATTTTTTTTTTGTGATTTGTAAAGGATGTTTTTAAAGGACATGAAGACAATAAGAGTAACACTTGAATCCATTTTCTGTATGAAAGGGTCATCACCATTCCGAAAACTTGTTAGATGTGGCCTCAGGAGTAGTAACAGGAGTTCCTGTGATAATTCTTTTCCCAGAGGCATCATGAGCTTTAGAGCCCTATTTATTCACTGATGTAAGAAATGACCCATGCTCATGAGTTAGTCAAGTGAGAGAGCTATTAAAGTGCCACTAGCATTTCCTCCACTTCAGAAACAGCACAACTGCTCTCAAGCCTCCATTTTCCCCCCACAAAAGTCCTACTTTTTAAGTCAGACAGGAATTTCTTCATAGTATCAGACATCTTATTTGTTTTTTCCCTACCAGCCCCCACCCCAGTTCTGAAACCATTTGTCCCACCAGTACAACCTACTTCACCTTAGCAGATTCACTAGCTATCTGTGGGCTCCTGCAGCATCAACTCTTAATGAATGGGTCTGTAGCAACTAAACCAGATGGTTTTTAATAACTCTGAAGACAAGGAGGGAAATTTTCATTTCTATTCACTGCAGCAATAGTAAGTAGTAGCACAGAAAAGAAGAAAATGTCTGATTTTCTACCTCCCTATGATGCTTCTTATTGGGACTATATAGTTGGAGTAACATAGAACAACTCCTCTAAGCTCTCATTCATATCAGAGAGAAGCCCTATGATTTTCTGGTGTCTATCCAGTTCTCCTGCCTTGAGTAGTTCCTAAGAAAATTTACCTTTCTTGTCCTTCAGAGCTTTTCCCAGTCAGGAAGCTGACTGTGTGTACAGCTGAAAAGGAGAGTAATACTATAAAAAGCTTTAAAAGCAGGGAAGGAAAAATGTCATTGAGCCAAGTGTTATTTGGAGCCAGTGGAGTAGGTTCAGTTTCTTTATGTGTGTACACAGAGGTCGGAGGCACAGAAAACCACCCCCCCGGCATCTTTTCATGCTGGCTTCAGTGGCAATTTTTTTGTTCAAAGCCTTCAGGGTTTGAACCCTGTTTAACACCTCTCTGTTGAGCAATTCTGCTGCTGAACAGTCGATGCCTCGTCAACAAATTGTGCCTGTGATTTTGCAGTAGGATAACATTGTAGATAAGACACACCTACTGGGCACTTTCAAGTTATAATATTGTGTTAGTCATTGCTTTTATGTATGTTTATACACAATATCTGCCTGAAGGTATACATTGATTTCCAGCCATCAAGAACACATTTAAAATTGGCTGAGTGCTTAACCTTTGTTCACAGAAAGTATATTTTAACTTTTTTTTTCCATTAAGAATTATTAGCTCAGAAGAGTTTGATATGGCTATAATCATCATCACGATTATTGACTTAAACTAAAATTCTTCTAGTGATTTTATTCCTTTTATAAAGTTGAGTTATACTTGTAATTTACCTTTTGTCTTTTAATAGGTGTATTCCCTTAACAAGTATTGATTTAAGTGCATTCAACTGTATTTCAGGTAAAGATTTTCTGACAACTAAAAATAAAAATCTAATGTAGTGTTACTTTACTTGTATATAGTAATTTTGTGAGTTTCTATAGTTAAAATAGAAAAAAAAAAAAGAGGATACAGACTGAGATCCGCATTGCAGGATTAAATGTTTAAATCCAGGAGAAAAATTCTGACAGCCTCCTCTCCAGTATGAGCTAACCTCTGAAGCACCTACAATCAATCAGCACTTCCATGTTTTTCTCTTAGCTCCCCAGCTGCCAAAACCTAAGTCCACTCGCAGCATCATGGGCTGAACAGCTAAGTGCCTGGTTTCTTCCTGCACTCAGCTGCCAATTCAGAGAAGTGCAGAGTGAAACTCAGACTCCCTCCCAATCCCTGGCGACGAGGAATGCATCAGGGGGCTCCAACAACAGCCATCACCCGCCTGCAGCTGCTGCATGAAGCCTGGCAGCTGTGTGCCCCTTTGCTGAGTAACACACTAGGATAGAGGGGAAGGGATGCTGTTGTCTTCTGTCCTTTGCACATTTTCCTCATGCGAAATCCATCCTGGTTGTGGCAGATGGTGTGAGTGTGATCACCTTGCCAGGGTTCAAATTGGTTGTATCGACCTGCCAGGGGACTACAGGAATAGGGCCATTTTGTATCCCTCCTGTTAGAGCTCTGCAAAAAAGGAGGAGGCTACAGAAGGGGAAGCTGTGGGTGAAAGAGCTCTGAGTCCTGATTCCTGATTTTCCCTGCATTTATCCCAAGCTCATTAATTTGCTAAGTGGAGTTAGAATTGTGGCCTATGTCATATTCCAGTACCCAGTTGTAGGGCTGCCTGTCTGAGATGCAGGCTCAGTTTTAAATCCCTTCTCTGCTTCATTCAACTAATCTGAAGTTTCCTGTCCCTGTCCTAATCACCAGGATAAATGGACATTTCTCGTTCAGTTTTGGAAGAGAAACACACATGTATTTTACATAAAGCTGAGCAGATTCAACTGCTAAGATAGTGAGAAAGTAAGCTCAGCAAATGTGTAAACATGGGAGGCATCTTCAAATCTCTATCATTCGACCCAAAAGGACTGATGCCTAGGAATGGTGAAAACCGTACCTCCTTTACATTATCATAGAATCATAGAAACATGGAGTGGTTTGAGTTGGGAGAGACCTTAAAAATCATCTAGTTCCAACTCCCCTGCCATGGGCAGGGACACCTTCCACTAGACCAGGTTGCTCAAAGCCCCGTCCAACCTGGCCTTGAACGCTTCCAGGGGTGGGACATCCACTGCTTCCCTGGGCAACCTGTTATGGGACAGTCCTGGCTACTGGGGGTGATACCTTAGCCTTTGGCAGGGTGTGAGTCCACTTTTCCTGTTGCTTATTCATTCAAAAATTACCTATGAGTTTGTCTATCTTTTATTTACCACTGCACATCTGGGAAGATTTTATAGACTCCAGAGGGTATCCCACTTGGAACAATCCCGTGGCATTTAATTGGTTTAAAGCAAAGAATTTTACTGCTGTGGAAGAACATTTTTGTGCAGATTACTCTTGAGACCTATTTAGTAGACAAAAAGACCTTCCCATAGATTTTCAGACTACCAGCTGTGTTCAGTGGTGCTGGGATCAGAGTCTTCAACTGAAAATCTCTGATATACAGGTGAAGCAGACAGCTTCAGTTCCCGTTTTACCAGACCAAGCTTTCTCTGCAGTCAGACATGAAGTCACTGGTAGAGTTAGGAGAAGATCATGTTTTTCCTGATTCCTTGTCCTGAGCTTTGGTTTTCCTTTTCCTGTTCATGTTCATATTCACTAGGCCTTTATAACTCTCAAATGCAGATTGTATCAATTTTATTGTGCCATGAGGTGAAAGAAAGCTAGAGTGTAAAAAAATTTACAAGTTGTTTTACACCCGTGATAGAACAAGGCAATCAATTATTTCCTTCTTCAAAACAACTCTGCCCATGTTCAGACATGGATTGTTGATGTATTTCAGAAGCTGTGTGGCAGCATGAAGGAATGCTGTGATTCATGCCCCACGCCTGCACCTCAGGATTGATTCAAATGGCTATTATCATGTTTCAGAATGTGGTAGAATTAAACACAAGGAAGATGTGCTATGTCTAAGAGACTCCCATGTCAAAATACACATCAGCTTTGATTGATATGTACTGACTCATGGCCATATAGGAGAGATGTGAGATTTGTCAACTAGGATTACAGCGGTGTAATTATTTACACTCCCAAAATGTTCAGAATGATAGAGTGTTTATGTGAAGTATCATGTTAATGGAACTACTAGAAAATCAATACCAGGATTGGGACTGGATGCCATTTAATCTATTTTTTCTAGTCATACATCATAGTAGAGTTTTCTTTATCATGCATACTCACACAACCCTATTTTGTGTCAAGTTTGTTGCAATAATTGCAATGACACTGGTAATTACAGACAGCACCATCCATTCGCTTCTGTTCTTCATAGGCACCCATCCTTACCTCTGAAAATTCTGTCCATTTGTTGATTTGCCATCATTCTGTCTTCAGCACAGTTTAATGTACTGGGCCAAACCCTGCTAATCTCCTTTTTACAGAAATCAGAATTTTACCTGATTGAGAAGTAGTTAGGGTAATGACTGAAGTGGGCTGAATTACTAGTACTACCTCAGAAACACTGTCTGAACCTGAGTTGTTCCCCATCTGCTAAGAGGGATAAATAATGCTGCACTCTTATACTGTTTGTCTCTTGGAGCCCAAATCTCTGTGTGGGGCTGGCATTGTTAAGATCATTATAAATAATAAACAGACACTGTAGGATCTGGCCCGTGGTTAAAATACCATATCAACCAC
Source organism: Harpia harpyja (assembly GCF_026419915.1). Classification (NCBI taxonomy): domain Eukaryota; kingdom Metazoa; phylum Chordata; class Aves; order Accipitriformes; family Accipitridae; genus Harpia; species Harpia harpyja. The sequence continues at coordinate 68,779,782 of NC_068944.1, forward strand.
CTCTGCAAATACATCCTTGTACCATATCTTTTCATGTCCATGGTAGGAGAATTTGTCCACTAACCTCTAAACTCATCAAGGCTGGAGTCCTCTTATTTGTCTGGCACACCTGACTGATTATTGAGATCCTACACAAAAGCAGTAGCCCTCTATAAATCAGCCTGAATAATAATAACAATTATAGCAATGATTGATACCTGAGCATTTATTTGGGTTCCTCTCAGTCACACTAATAGGATTTTGATGCATAAATCTCTTCCCATTGTAACAAGATCACATAGTTCGGAATGCAAAAATGCTGTTTCATTTAATCTAAAGAAGAAAAAGTCTTCCTTAGGTAGAACTATGCAATGATATAGATAATTTTATACTAGAGATCTTATGGAAATGCTCAGCATTGATCTGATAAAAATTGCTATGGGGATTATAGATAAATATTATTATGTATACAAACATTCCCTTGGGAACTGCTGTGATACTGCCTACAAAAGCCAAGATTGTGTTCATGAAGAAGCTGCATAAGGTAAATAGTGTGGGTTTCTATTCCTCACACAGAACAAAACATAGATAGCATATAACCAGGGAGAAAAGTCAGGAAAATTTTGCATGCTAATTTAAATGGCAGAAACTGACAAATCAGGAATTTAAGAATAGACTGTAATGTCTTTGGGACAAAGGACATATTTTTGTTTTGTATTTGTAGGGCACTATGGCACCTCAGATGGTTGGTGTCTGTGTTTCCACAGTGTTAGTGAAACATGAGTAAGATGTAAACCATAGTAGTGAAGGTGCTGATCCAGCAAACAGTTAATTCCCATGGCCATCTATTGAATTCAAAGATAGTAATCATGTAAGTATGCATGCAAGGATGTTTGTGTTGGTAAGTTCTAGGCTCAAGTGGCTCCTGCTTAAGTTTTCACAGGGAGCCAGGAAAAACAAACACAGATTGCCTGGTATTTAGTCCAGTGCTTTAAAGGGAAGTGACCTCTCTCATCCCAGGTTGGACTAGTCTATCATTTTATATCTAGGTCATTCATACCAGAGCCTTTTTTCCACATCTCCAGTTTCTAACAGTTCTATATTTTGATGCTGTTTTCAAGCAGCCAAAAAATAAACAGAAGCATCAAATTTGAATGAAAGCTGTGTTTGTACTGGAGCACTTTTAAAATTCTGTAATATAGACTTTTACTATGAAATTATCATAAAACTCTTAAGAAAGGATTACTGTTGGGAAATTGGACAGAGCAGATGAGCTTTGAAGTCTACATGGATTTCAAGCTGCAACAAGTTCAGATTTGACCACAGATGCATACAAACCCTTTCAGAATGATGCACATTGCTTTTGGAAGGAATATATGATGCTGCAATAGACTGCTAACATTCTATTCCCCTCTTTACCCTTTGGGATACTTAGGGCACAGTTTCTACTTGCCAAATTAATTCCCAGTGTATCTGTATTCTACATCCTGCTAAACAAACAGTTACTCAGAAAGGTGCTCACACATGCACACACTCATATGAAAAGTCAAACCATTCTGTGAGGGCAGTCTTCAAAGCAACTGCTCTTGAAATCCTGACTGTTCCCAAAACTATGTTAAAGACATTAGAAATTTCATCACCTTTTTTTAATTTCTATTTTCAATTAGTGACATGCTTTATGGTGTAAGGAACAGCACAGGAAAAAAAAAAAGGAGCTTTTTCCTCCTACTTTTTTCCTGAGGGATGTGTCATTACTAGAAGAAATCGCATGTAGACTATTAAACAGTCTCTTGCTTATCCCTCATAATGAAGAATGTCCCTTACCATGGTCCCAGCACTTGCTATACCAACACATGGCACTGTTGTGGGCAGGCATACAAGGTAGGTTGTGGGCAAAGGCAGACTTGTTTTGCCTGTGCTCTGAGTAGAGCAACCAGAAGCTGGATGCACACAATTATCTCAGTGCTGAACCTGAGCTAGTTTGCTGTCCTGAAAGGTGGAGTGCATTAAGTAGGGCCCAATGCTGCGATAACCAGGTTTAGAAGGCTTCTGGTTGGCTCAGAGTGTGGGCATACCTTTTGTGTGCCTCTTGGTTAATACACTATGCAGACACTTCCACAGATTACATGTTGCATCATTTTCTATCATTAAATTAAGTACCATGAATCTGTAACTATAAAGTTATTTGTAGTAAGGAAATGAAAATCAAGTATTTCCTTTCAGACAATGTTTTCATGCTCCCTTTCACTGTGACCTGGTTGCACAGCATGTTCCACACTAGTGGCTCAGCAGGTTGAGAGGAGAGGAAAACAGACAATAGAAACTGCTTAGAAAAAGCTCCCTGCTTTTGAGTTTCCATTCTGAGACGAGGCTGAACTATCACCTTTGCCTCACTGGAGAAAAGCATTGCATGAAATGGCATTACTCATCTTCTGTGCCTAACTGTATACAACAGTGTGTACAATGACATATATGCACCCTTAGTGAACTGCCCCTAATCACAGAGGAGTGTGAGTGCAAACCTGGATGGTCTGAGCACCTCTGCAGTCTCTTGCTCACAAGACAGTCCTTTGTGTCTTCCCAGCCTACCCATTGCAGGGGGTACAAGAGAAGAATCCTGTCTGCACAGGATTTATGGCTAGGAGAAAATGCACTCTGTCTCTTCCTGTCCACCCAAATCCTTTCGGGAAGCACCCACGTAGCATAAGTGGAGCTCTCTTCCAGTCATCTATTTATATTGGAAAGCCTCTTGGTTTTCTTGGAATGCGATCACTTATGAAGTCTCCCTGCAGAACACTGTTGAGAACTGTGCCATGGAAATTATTGATATAATCACGTTCAACCAATTTGTAAATCCCTAACAGGGGAGGGCGTATGGAGCCCCCAGTCTGACATTCAGAATTAATGCCAGGAAAGGAAAGTTTCTCCTCCAGAGAAATGTTGAGAAGACCATGTTACACACTTGCATCCATAGTAAATGTGCAGGACCTGCTTTTGGGTTTGTGTGGTGGGGTTTTTGGTAGCAGGAGAGGGGCTGCAGGGATGGCTCCTGTGAGAAGCTGCTGGAAGCTTCCCCGGCTCCAAGTCGGACCCGACTCTGGCCAAGGCCAAGCCCGTCAGTGATGGTGATAGCGCCTCTGGGATAATGTATTTAAAAAGGTGAACCTGCTGTGGTGGGGGGAGATTGAAATGTGAGAGAAACCCCTCTGCAGATACCGAGGTCAGTGAAGAAGGCGGGGGAGGAGGAGCAGGGGAGGAGGGGATGCCCCTGCAGCCCACGGTGAGACAGCAGGCTGTCCCCCCCAGCCCATGGAGGGGAGCGGGGGAGCAGATGCCCACCTGCAGCCCGGGGAGAGAGGAGCCCATGCCGGAGCAGGGGGATGGATGCCCCCCAAGATGGCTGCAACTCCATGGGAAAGCCCGCACTGGAGCAGTCTGTGCCTGAAGATCGGCCGGTGGAAAGGACTCACGCCAGAAAAGTTCGGGAAGAACTGCAGCCTGCAGAAAGGACTTATGTTGGAGAAGTTCATGAAGGACTGTCTCCCATGGAAGGGACCCCACGGTGGAGCAGGGGAAGAGTGCGGAGTCCTCCCCCTGAGGAGGAAGGAGCGGCAGAGACAAGGTGTGATGAACTGACCCCAACCCCCATTCCCCATCCCCTTGCACCACTGTGGGGGAGGAGGTAGAGAATTCGGGAGTGGAGTTGAGCCGGGAAGGAGCAAGAGGTGGGGGGAAGGTGTTTTAAGGTTTGGTTTTACTTCTCATTATCCTTGCTTTGATTTGATTAGTAGTAAATTAAAATGATTTTGTTTTTCCCCCAAGCTGAATCTGTCTTTTGCCCGTGACCATAAGTGGTGAATGATCCCTCCCAGTCCTTGTCTCGACCCACGAGCTTTTCTTTATATTTTTCTCCTCCTCATCCCATCAGGACTGGGGGGGAGGAGTGAGCAAGTGGCTTTGTGGTGTTTTGTTACTGGCTGGGCTCAAACCGCCACAGTCCTTGAATAGCTAAAAGAATAGTCTAATCAAAAGCTCATTGACTGCAGTGGGAAACTTCCCGCTAGCTTCAGAGTTGAAGTATTGAACATATTTCTGGTCTGAAACAATGGAAGGAATTAATGATTAGAGAAGGGTTTGCAGCCTCTGCACAGAAATGTAACGGAGGCTGCCTCCCCTTGTCTTTTGATACACAATTTATCCATTTTTATTTGGGAGGTCAATCACCAGAGTGCCTATGCAACTTTCTTCTTGAAGGGAGTTTAAAAAAACATCTGTTAATAAATCTGGCTCCATACGTCATTGGCCTACTGATCAGCAATTTCCATCCCAACCTGATTTCCCTTTCCTGTTCATTATTTAATACACACTGATAAACCCAAGAAGGGCCAGAGAACTCCTGAAGCTCAGCATAGTTTGGCTTCTGCCCATCTGCTTTACGTGGTGCATCCTGTGGTGATTAGTAGCAGAACAAGTGCCACAGGCTACTGTTAAATAAAGCACGTCAAGACATGTTCTCTGGCCCTAAGGGCAAGTGGCAGAGCCTCCACATGACTAAACTCCTCTTCCCACCACCCCAGATAATGTAATAACTATTAATCCATATAGTCCACACTGTGTAGTATTTAAGTCCACGGTATGGGTGTGTTTGGGTTACTGTATAGCAAGAGTTGCAGTTGAGTGGAGGAACACCAGGACTGCCATTTCCACTGGAAGTGGATTTGCACTGTGGTCTTAACACATGTCCATGAATATGCCCACCACAGAGAACTGACAGTGCCGTGACAGCATGTTTGTTTAGAATTATCTTAATTGATGCTGAAGCTATCCATTGCTTCCTGTTTATACAACCTTCAATAATGTCAAAAGATCAAACACAAAAACCTAGCCTGGCAATTTTCAAAAGCTGTCAGAGAATATAACAGAAATGACTTAGATGAATGTGCTTTCAACTCCCATGAAATGTAAATGTATGTGTTACACATCAGTCTGCCAGCCTCTATGGAAAGCTGTCCATGGATGCTTTTTGTTCTATGAAAACATGAATTTCTTTTGCAATGTCATGAAGCTTGGTACTCTCAAACAATAATAAAAATATAAATCAAAATGTCTGAGGTTCTTTCTTTCCTGGACCTTCCGTTTGGACTTTGAGCTTGGGATCTCTTTCCTTAATGTCTGTGGTGGAGGTTTGAAAAGCTCATTGACTCATTTCAGCGTAATGAAGGATGGTTAAGACATATATGTCCCATAAAGCCTAATCCATTTAATTAATAGTGAATTTAATAGGATAAATAGAAATTACTAGGAGTTTTCTCTAGGATTATATCATGATTATTATGCATTGATTTGTGTTTTGGTAGTGCTTAGAGGGTTAGCGCCTAGGTACTGGCTCATGTGCATTGTGTGGTTTCTTATCTTGAGAAATGGCCCTGTTTTTCCATAGGGGCAGAGTTCAGCCCATGAACTCAACAGAAAACTCAGTTAGATACCTTTAGATGTAGACATGAGGTATGTTAAAGCGTGTTGGGTGTTTGAAAGGGCAAGAAACTGCCTATGGGTATGTAACTGTTGTCTCTACATCACCTCTATAAACCTTTAAGAGCAGAAAAATTGATGCTATTGTTTCAATAAACAAAATTAATGCATCTTTCAACTCCAGCTGAATATTTTAACAATCTTCCTTGGGAGAAAAAAGGAGGGTTTGGCCTTTCAGTCAGGCATCTACGTGCCACCTGCTCAGTAAGGGTGAGGTGAGGGTTCCAATCTGCCAGTCCTTTTTCCCCATCTTCATTGCAAAGCCATGAAGCTTCTCTAGCCCCCACACAATAGTTTTGTTTCTCAACTGTGACACTTTCCAGCAAAGCATATAATTCTCAGGTCTGGTGTTGGAATATGAGGAATTATAATCAGCATACTGTAACATGTTGCCTGGCTGTAACCTGTTTTCACAAAGTTAAATATTCCTCTACTGACACTGAACTGAGATTCAAAGACCTCTTTTTCAGTGGTTCCTTCTTCTCCTCATAACTTTACATTTGCCATTTCATAGCCCTATGCTTTGTGTTCTCTTCCTGGAAAATGGCAACAACAAGGCTTATTCTCTTCATAATGTACTCTGAGATTTAGATATGAAAAGAAGGTGGCAGTGGACAGTTTAGCAGTGACTTCTGCTGAAGAATTTGGATCTACTACAAGTGATGGGTAGCTTTCCTACAGGCAAGCTAAATGTTAAATTAGGTAGCATTTACTGGGATTACTTACCTCCTCACATTACGATTCATCATTTTGTCTTCTATTTAGATTCACTCTAAATGGTCATGGTGCAGGATAAAGAGGAAATCATTCATACCATCTGTGAGTGTGATAAAAATTATTCTAAGAAAAAGTTCAAGTACAAGTACATGAAAGAGAAAAACATTTTGGTCTCCAGACTCAAATATCTTTTGAATTTCAGAGGCTCTTGCCTAAATCCAGTGAATGCATGAGAGGCTGTGATCCTCATAGCCAGACCAGTGTTCTGCAAAAATGAGAGTCAGTGTGGCATTGATCTTATCATAGGTGACACTCCACAACTTTCTGATTTTATATTGTACATCTCTGACTTTTAGAAGAGATCATTATATTTAGATAATCGTATGGATCCTCAAATCAAACATTGTATAGTCTTCTGGGAGAGGTTAAAATCTTTCAAGTGTTTTTGTGTTCAGACACTGTAAAATAGATTTGTGTGTATATACACATAAAAGTATGTGTGTGTGTATGTGATGATGTACATTATTTTAAGCTGCCTAAGATATCCACAGCCTTGTTTCTTGGGAGGGACTGAAATTTTAGTCTGACGTGAGTGTCCCCAGTTGACTGCGAACTGTAACGCTGCTATGTATGTCTCAGATCTACCACTGCCAGGCACTTTCATGTGTGTTGATGACTTCAGCTTAGAAAAAGCAAACAGGGAGCACCTTCAAGATTTGAAGGAATCAGAGCTTCATTCCTGAGGGGAGGAGACCTGAAATATTTATAGCATTCATACTGCAGCTAGCTAACAAGGATGGGGGAAGGTATGCTTGATATCATCTCTCTCATCATCTGAGGCTGAGTTATAGTAATATACCTTTCCCTCTCAGCCTACCTTAAAAAAAACACCAAAAACCCAGGAAAACAAAAAACACAAAGGAAACGCTTTTCATGTCAACTGTATGAGGTAATGTACACTGTCTCTTCTTAAAAGCCAGGGAAGAACAGTAGACATTATCCATTGTCATCCCTTCACACTGCAGTACTGGATAATAAAACACCTTTGCATAATTACCATTTTGAAAAGCAAATTGAAACTAACAAATTGCAAATATTCCCCTCCTTTCTCCATTCCTCCTCCATCCAGTGCAGCTGCTTTTAAGGATGCTGAAATTTCTAATTCTGTCCCTCCATTTCTTCCCCTTTCAGGATTTCCTCTATGTTTCTCTTCCTCTTGGCTTGACTCCAACCACTGCCATGCTCCCCCTTTACTTACTGCCCCTGATCTTTTTTCCTAATGCTTCCCATTGAGTCTACTTCTCATTTGCCTCCTTTCTGGGTTGGCCAAGCACTTTAAAAAGTCAGCCTGTTTTTCCACATCCCAAAGCCTGAGCATGGGAGATGGATTTCAGCCAGCCTGACCAAAAACCTCACTGAGCTCTAGATGCACACAGTTGCAACCCCTTTCAAAATTAGCCACAGATTTTGAGTTGATGAAAGCCAGTGGTGCTCCATTGTCTTGAGGAGACTGACACAAGTTTACACCGACTGAAGATCTGTTGTTATATCCTACATTATTCAAACAAATCACAGAAAAAACATTTGAACGACCTATAAGGCAGACTGACTCACTGATGTCTCACCTTTGGATATATATGTGTTTTACTGCTGTCTTCTTCTACCCTCTCTGTGTGCCCTTCTCTTGTAACCTAAACCTTATGTTATTTGAACATGAGGGCGATGGTCCAAATTTATTTAATTTCATCTAAGTTCTTCTTACCTTTGCTGTTGGTTGACTTTAGACCATTTTTAGTAGTGACACTGAAGAGAAAGGGCCTTGAATACAACTTTTAGGCACCTCTGCAGTACCATGACTTACTAACAAACATGTCTAGAAACATATACATTCAATAAGAAGGAGTAGGAGGAACAAAGGTTCGGAGAATGAGGAGACATCTCCAATTTAAATGAGAAAGCAAGAGGGAGAAAGTCTGCACATCCCCACATCTTGTGGGATGCTGATGCTACCCAGGAGGTAGGAGGGTGGTAGAGAGGGTGGAAAGGGCCAACACCATCTTTCCTTCCTCTTCTGAGCTATGTGTGTGAATCAAACAATTACCTGGGATGGTGAAGCAGGTGTATGGTTGACCCAAAGTGTGAAACTAGGTTCCCTGATTCCTGTCCCCATGTCGTATCCACCAACAACACTGCCTCACTTAATAAGGTAAAAATTGGCATTACGTTAGGGTGGAACATTCTGTGCCTCCACTGCATTGACTGCTCCCTCACTGAAGACAGTCCTGTCTGTTTACAAACTCCACCACTGTACCTCCTAGTGTTAAGTTCCTCTTGGGTTAGGGATGAGTTCAGGATGGCTGAATTTCAGCAGTTTGCTCTGGCTAATGTTTTGAGCCTTCCTGGACAAACACAGCATGTTGTTCCCAACGAGACTAATTCCAAATAAGCCAATAAGTGCTTTCATACAAAACAAATGCTATCAGCTCCCTATCTGTATAGCAAATTAGCCTTCACTTTTAAATTTTAAATTGTCCGTTGTGATGTTACCCTGTGTTTAGACCAACTGTATCCCTTCACAATAATAAAAATGTTTCAATGGTTTGAAAATTCACAGGGTGGAAAACTATAAAATACCAGATGAAGTTGTCGTCTTCTCTGTGAATATTAGCTCCACAAGTAGGGCTTTCCCCAACTCCTAGAAGTCATTCAGGCCCCTGAGGGACTGTTGTGGGCTCAGTGTAGCTCTGCTTTCCTGTCCAGAAAAGACATTGTAGAGATACAACTCCGCAAGCATCTGGGCACAGGCATCTCTGAGCAGTAGCCTTGTTACTTTTAGGGAGAAGATCCATCCATTAGTCGAGGTTTGAAAGGAAGAGTTTTAAAAATTAAAAAAAAAAACCCCAAATTTTGTTTCATAGATAAATAAGAATTTCTTTAGTAAGAAATGTCTCTTTGAAATAAAAAATTAAAACATTTCATTCCAAAAATTTGACAGAAGCTTTTGACTATTTTCAGTGTTTTTCCATTTTCTTTTGTGGCTGAAAACAATTCAACCTAAATTTGTAAGTTTTGCATCAGCTGCATCTCCATTTTTTGGATGGAAAAGAGACTCATAACAATGGGATATTAAACTGTGGCTTCTGGAAGGAACAGAACCGTTGTGAGCATGTTTGTATTTACCATGCAATGAAGACTTGTGCTCCAGAGGAAGGAAGCTGTCAAGGTGCATTAAGGGCTGGGGGCCTCCTTGGTGGCCATCGGGTCTCCTGCTGGGGACTGGTAGCACAGGGGCCTCACAGCCAGGGCCCACCCCACTGCCCCTAGCCAGGGAGCAGGGAAGGCAAGGAGGCAGCCAGAGACAGCCCCAGGCATCGGGCATCTCCGTGAGAGTGGAGATAGTCTGAGGTCACACCAGAGCACCAGCCTGCAGGTGGGGATCAGGATTGGGTCCATTGAGGGGAACGAGGGTCAGACACATCCTGGGTTGGCTGGGCAGGTCCATGGGGACAAGGCAGTGAATGAACAGAAGATGGAAGACCAGTGTTTCTACTATGAAAAAAGGTCACTAACATTCCCTTTTAGGGAACAGGAACATTGTTCCAGTCCTGGTCTAATGAATCAATGACATATTTAAATGTTCTTAGAAGTCTCCTATCCAGTTGTCAACCTAGATAGGATTATAGCACCAAGCAGCGAGCTCTACTTTCAGTGCTGCCTAAAGGCAGGAGAGACTCCAGGAGATTGAAACAAGGGCTGACCACAATTATAGGTGGAGTACAGTGGAAAAAAGTACAGGCACAACTGTGATTCAGGGTTAAAACTCAGGCAGATAAAGTATTGCATTCCTCTCCTTCCAATTAGTACAAGAAAGATGTGTTCTCTGTGATTTCTCCTTTATGCTCATTTGAAAAAGAAGAGTTAATTTAACTACAGTTAATTTCATGCCCTCTATAATGTACCCAATTATATCATCCTAATTATTTCAAGCCCTCATGTGCCTTGGTTGAGTGCCTTTTTTGGAAGAGGATATTAAATAACGATTATCCTCCTCATTAATACAATGCATGATAAAGAGAAAACAAACAAGACATGGCTGAAAGGCATAAATATCATTTATATTTTTTACTCACTTTCCCCCTGATCTTTCCATGACAGCGGTAACATTAGTCACGGAGACATGAGGAGGCTGGGAAATTTTTTGTCTTGACTTGTCATTCCGGTTTTGTCTGGTTAATGCGTAAGAGTGTGGGCATCCTAGAAGTTGGGCTTTTCTGAGAGATCAGCTATTACTAACCTATAGCAGCACTAGGTTACAGCTGCAGAAGTTGAGACTTGAATTAGTTCTAATTCATCATTGTTTTACTAATTTGGACAATGAAGCATAAAGGAGCGAGTCATAGTAAAGAATAAAGTAGGAGGGTCACATTCATCTCTTATGCGTAAAGACTAAGATGTGCCAGAATTAGTGCTCTCTGATCCATACAAAGGTGGACAGGATTTGGAGACAGTGTATGAGGCAGATGTGTCTTTCCATACTTCTCTCCATAACAGGGTAGTGTTTGATTCATCAGTTTTCAGGTCCATTGGCCAGTTCTGTTCATGATACTATACATCAAGAGCTCAAAAAAATTGACCTCTGCCTCCTACTCTCTCGCACGTGCATCCAGATCTCAGACAGATATTTAAGTCTGTGTCCTACTCTGTGTGCCAGATTGCTGAGACCCAACACTCATGTGGTAGGTGGGCTCATTATGAAGGACAAGCAGCAGTGTTGGGATACAGAGAGCAGCACACCCAATTAAGATGGCAACCTTCAACTGTCATGTGATTAAGCAACATGCCATGGCCTTCCCCATTCTGTGAGATGTCCCTCTACAAAATTGGAAAAGGAAATACCCAAGAGCTGGGAAAGAGGGTAACAAGCACTATGATCAGAATAGATGCTTTAGTCTGGAGACTGCTGCACCAATGATGATAGAACAGTCCCCAGTGAGCTCAGATAAAAGATTAATATAAAGGATAACATAATCATAAAATCATTAAATCATAGAATGGTTTGTGTTGGAAGGGATCTTTAAAGGTCATCTAGTCTGATTCCCTTGCCATGGGAACAGACATCTTTCACTAGATGGGGTTGCTCTAAGCCCCATTCAGCCTGACCTTCAACACTTCCAGGGATGGGGCATCCACAACTTCTCTGGGCAACCTGTTCTAGGGTCTCACCACCCTCATCATAAAAAATTTCTTCCTTATATACAATCTAAATCTACCCTCTCAGTTTAAAACCATTGCACCTTGTCCTGTCATTACAGGCCTTGGTATAAAGTCTCTCTCCATCTTTCTTATAAGCCCCCTTTAAATATTGAAAGGCCCAATAAGGTGTCCCCAGAGCCTTCTCTTCTCCAGACTGAATAACCCCAACTCTCTCAGCCTGTCTTCATAGGAGAGGTATTCCAGCCCTCTGATCATTTTCGTGGCCCTCCTCTGGACCCCCTCTAACAGCTCCATGCGTGTCTCGTACTGGGGACCTCAGAGCTGGATACAGTACTCCTGGTGGGGTCTCATGAGAGCAGAGTAGAGAGAAAGAATCACCTCCCTCGACCTGCTGACCATACTGCTTTTTATGAAGCCCAGGATATGGTTGGTTTTCTGGGCTGTAAGTGCACATTGCTGGCTCATGTCCAATTTTTTATCCACCAATATCCCCAAGTTCTTCTCTTCAGGGATGAATATATATAATATAAGGGTCTAGATAGGATAAAGGACATTGTCAGCTCATAACATTTTCATTCATGCAAACTTTGTGAAGTGCATAAGTGTATATGATGTATATGGAGAAATCCTGGAGATGTTTTCTTCATTTTGTTGTATCAAGATCAGCAGAAATGTAAAAGAAATTAACCGCTGCCTGCATTGTCTGTAAATCTCAAGCAACTGGATAACAATGTGCTTTTTGGATTTGGAAAGCGTAGCTGGCCTTTGGTAGCCTGCTTCTTCCTACCTGTTCTGGATATTGCTTAACTGGGAAGATGAATAATGAATCAGCCGTTTCAGGCTCTTTCAGATTCTACCTCATCTGGAAGAGAAACTGCAAGACTCATCAAGCGTAGAGTAATAAAAACATGTGCAGACAGAAATACCCTGAGTGTACATAAGCTGATGTTGCTTTTGCCATTTGGCTTATGTAAAGATTCTTTAAATCCTCTTACAGTAAAAGGCTGTAGGGGAGTATGTCATTGGACTGATAAAAGCATGCTGTCTCTTTTGTAACAAGCAGCAAAGAAGCGTTGCTGAATCACCTTTGGTGTGAGCTCATTCTTCTTTTTCATTACTGAGCAGCAAGTGTCATGAGCCTTTTCTGATGCAACTGTCAGTAAGTGTTCTGCCGTCACCCACCATGTCACTTGGCATCATGGACAAAGCCAGCTGATGTTATGAAAGAGAGAGGGTCAGCATCTGATACCAAAGGACGAACAAATTCAGAGAAACATTAACTCATTGAGGAGAAAGACTGGGGATGAGCACAGCCCGAATAAAAAGAGGAGGGGCTACAGAAAACAAAAGGGAGAAAGGGAGAAGTCTGCTGCAGGAACATTACTTTCTTTACCCTGGGCAGAGGTTTCAGCAGGTTTTGCATCAGCCAAGCACATTCTGTACAGCTAAGTAAAGGCAGAGACAAAAATAGACTACCCTACCAGGTGAATATTTGTACAAGCTCTTCTTGGATGAAATAAACTTGGAAGCAACCTGGAGCTGGGCTCCAACCCAAATTAGACTACGATTCCATGTGCAGATATTCAGCATGATACAGTGGCTCCAGCCACTCTTCAGCAGATCAGTGCATTTCTCCTCTGCTGGCTCAAAATGCTGGCAATCAATACAGTCTGGGTAAGCCTGGTGGATCAGTATGCACGTAAGTGCATCTATCCCAGCCTTTTCAGGGGTATGTTCATTCCAAGCATTCGAAAAAAGTGTAGTTTTCCCCTCTTTTATTTTGGCTGTCCTTGGCTAAATATAGTCTAGATGCTCAGGGAGACCATGTTCTTTTCTAGTTCACTGGCTTCAGTGAGAGAATTGCCTTGGTAACGAATAGTAAATGACTGATAAAGCACCAAAAAATTTGGCCCAAAGTGAACACTATGTGATTTTATGAAAGTTTTCTCCTTCTGCAAAGTTATTCAGTCAGGGACCACGTCTTTTGTTAGGGCAGCATTTGGGGGGAATGCACCCTCATACCTAACAGCATTTGTTACAGAAAAGTTAAACCAGAAAGATTATAAATAGGAGAGAAAGTAACCTGCGAGCCTTCGCTCCTGAAATGGAAATACTGATTTTCTAACTTCTTTTTGTCTGATATAAAAATATGCATGCATATGCACATATAGTCCAGTGGTTCATGTTCTTGATCTGTGTAGGACATAGCTCAATTTGCTTTTTCATCAGAGACTACTTTTAGTAGCCTGGTAAGGACTAGGTCCAGTAACCATCTTGTCTGCCTAGTGTAGTACCATTAAGCAAATACTGCGGCTCGCTACAGAGCTTACAGGAAGAGTATGTGCTTAGAGTGGGATTCAAAGCAGGTTGTATGCTAAGCAGGGAGCTGCAGTACGTAGCTGAGAGATAACCAGGAGAGAAATGCAGGGCCTGGGTGGGCAGGGACAAGATGCATGTCTCCAGAGTCCTCACTCTAGATCCAGAGCCTGGACACTACCCCAAAGGTACACAGTTACAATCATTTTTTCTGAGAACCAAACAAGTCTCAAACTTGTTTCCTCTGAAATGGTGACCGAGTTCTTATCGGCACTTCACAACCTTCTTTCCCCACCGCACTTCGTACAGTAGTCAGTGGCTGAAGAACTCATCCGGGATGCAAGTGGTCCAGGTTCAATTCCCTCCTCTGACTGGGGAAATGCTGTTAATTATCACCAATTACCAAGCTGGATTTGGGTTATTCTCCACAGCTCTTGCTGAAGCTGTGGAGCTGTAGCAGAGGACTCAAGAATTCCTGGCACAAAAGCACTCACAAGCAAGGCTGACTACAGTCTCCTTGGAAGGGGGAGACTTGGGTATTTGTCACTGTCAGTTTAATAGATTTTCCTTGACACAATCACTGGGTATAGCACACATACTCTGCTGATGGGGCCAGATAGTAGCTTAGGTAGAGTCTGGCTTCTTTTGGCTGTCCTTGGAGAGAAAAAAAACCCAGAGGATGAACACTTGCTAGACTACAGACTCTTATTCATGTCATTATTGGCATTACTTTTCAACCTTAATTTTCTGTTCTGGAAATTAGCTTGCTAAGTCTGAAGAAGAGAGAAACTCTTCAAGCTCTTTCACAAGCTCTCTCAAGCTGACAGTTCTTCACAGAGATTTTGTTAGACATGTCTAATTTTCAGAGTACTCCATAAAACTTTTTTCTTAGTTAAGAGATTTTGGGGACCAAAAAGGGTCATGGACATTTGGCAAAGAGACCTGCCCATGGCACTCTGAAAGTCTGCTGTCCTGGGCAGATTGCTGGCATGGAGCACAAGTGAAGATCATGAGGCCTTGTGTCTGTTGTTGACTTGCTTGCTCTACCTATTTCTTTTCTGCTGTAGTTCACCTCTTTGAAGCAGGAGGAGATGCTGATCAGTGGAAGGGAAGTATTTCACTAAAGTATTCCCTTATCACCTTTAACAATTCCAGTTGACTTTGACAGAAAAAATGTTGCAACCAGCTGTTTGCCTTGAGGCCAGCACATCAAGCCAGGCCAAAATCCGTTCAGTGGTAAAACAGTGGAGACTGCCATGTTAACTGCTGTCTACCTTTCATCCAGCTCAAGGGGTGTTTATTTCCTGATAAGCCTGTGTTCATCTTTGCAGGGGTACCAACTCCATCAAACTGCTTCTGAAAGACAGTTTAAAATGCCAGCAGTTCTAGTAAAAAGTGGGGCTAATATAAATGCTTGTGAATATACAGTTGGTTTACTGTTGCCCAGAGAGATTTCCTGCCTGTATTACTGTATTTTGAATCATTTTGAATATCACTGCAAAACTTCTCTTAAGCAGCACTCCTTTCCTGTTTTTCTTGCTTACATCTGTTCACTGTAGTAATGGATATTTTTTGGCCGTGAGCAGTTATGCAGCATGACACTTGGTGAATAGATGTCTGTGTGTGCAATAGCTACTGTTTTTTGAAGACTCATTTGGCCCTTGTCCCCTCTGGCTGAGACAAAAATATAAATATATCGCTATAAACTGCTCGCCAGGCTTTCATTGCTAATGTTACCTTTTTGACTGGTGTTGCTTATGCTTGAGCTCTGCTCTGAACGGAACTCTTTTGGGAAAATTTAAAGGATTTGATTTTAAGCTTCAAATTTATTGTGTATATGTTTGCTGAATGACAAGTTGTGCTTCTGCTATCTAGTCAACAGCATATCTGTCCTTTGTAAGTAGCATGCTGTTTATATGTGATACAATTATTTCCACTAACCACTCAGAATCCAACTGATCACTCTCACAGCCATAAATGAATCTGTTTGACAACCTGTTCTCTGCACAGTAGGTAGTCTTCCACCCGCCAGCTAATTTATCATTGCATCTGCCTTGCTCTGCCAAGGGATATGTTCTAGTGCATTTATTCTGTTTCTAAAAGCTTGTGACTGGCCATTATCTTGGGAGGAGAGACATGTAGAGAACAAAAATTTTATGATGAAGTATCTTTCTCTCTTTGTGAAACTCTTGCTTGCACCTTCTCAAAGAGATCTCCTCCATTAGTTATTTTAATTCTCTTTTATGGGCTATACTTCCCAGTAATCTCAGAGACCCCCAGCAGCCCAGCTGGTTGGCCTGGGCTAGACGAGAATGTTTCTCAGTGTTGGTGAGAAGTGCTTAATTGATATTAACATGGATGGAAATGGTCTGTTCAGCCATAGGACAGACGTCATTTGGTACACTTTCCTTCCCTCTAATGGTATAGTGCTGATGCAGCCTGAAAGGACCATCTGCAGATCTTTGAGATTAGTGCAGGCCTGTTTATTGTTTAGCTTTTCTGTTGGTTTCCTATCTGTCTGGATCTGCTGTGCTAATCGCCTTGATATATGAATGTCAAGGTTGCCTAGATATCCCAGCAAGCAGCAGATTTTTTAGCATGCATTTATTCCTAATTCAAAATAAGTTTAAGAACTTGCTGAACTGAGCAGCCACCACAAGGGGAAAACCATCATCCAGACTGCCTGAGACAAGCTCTTCTGCTGTGCTGCTAAGCATTGCTTTTGTGGTCTGAACTCTTCAACACAGTTTGTTGTTTTTTTTTCCCCTAGGACTCAGGGTTCAGGTTCAGGACCTTTCCTGACACATCTCCCTCTCCTGGTTCAAGTCAAAGCTATGTGTTCTAATCACAGGAAGACAGCGAAGTTCATAGATGATGTAAAAGGGTCAAAATAGTAGGTATCACCTGCAAGCTGAGGCTATCTTTCTGATCCCTTCTAAAATCTGGGTCTTTACTCTTCAGTAATAGGATCTCCTGTGTTTTAGCCTTGTCTTGTCACGTTCAAGAGAATTAACACTGCCAGAAGGGAAATTGAAGATGCCACTCAGAAGAATGGACAGGGCAGTAACTTATCAATAACAGTATCATCCTTTCACCTAACAGACTCTAACACAGAGACATGTCTTGTTTTTATTAATATTTCATAGAACCAGCTGGTACTACTAGATCCAGCCAGTCCCAATGAACTTCATTGTAGCCTTTTTATTAGCTTATAAATGTGATAGGGTTGATGGATACCATTTAATGGAACGTTTTCCACCCTGCTCCCCCCTCCCTTCCCACCCTGAAAAGTCTGACATTCATAAATTGAGGAGGTCAGTAATTTGCATCCAGCTGAGTGGCTGTCTGGCTTTAATGAGATGATTTGTAATCATAAGCACTGCACTGCAGTGGTGTCTGGTACAGGAGGAAGAGGAGCACGTATGTATACTCCAGCTGAGATGAGGGAGAGGTGATGGCAGAGAGGGAAAGCACATGGATCAGAAAAAGGAAGCAAGGCTGGAATGACATAAGGGGCTCCATTAAATGTAATACAATAACACTGGCCTAGTTAGCATAAGAAGAGCCAGTGACTGGCTGATGCAAACCAGTGAAACTCCTGTTACATAGGTCAGGCAGGCAGCTTGCAGGATTGCTCTTATCCAGAGCTCTTTAAAGTAGCTGAAAATAACAGGTTCATTTTTGCCAGCTTTAAGCCCTCAGTGCCCTTATTGCACAGCTCTGTCATTCCTCTCCCACTCCTTATGTAACAAAAAAACCTTCCAGACCAGGAAGACGCTTCAGGGGCTGAAGACGTTATATGTTGCATGGTTGGCATGTTCCCCACCAGCTATATTTTCAGCCCGTTTTCCTAAAAAAGTGGATCGCTGTCTATCTGTGTGTGTGTTCTTCCTCCATCTGATGCATTTTTAGCCCACTGGCTCTTTTCATTTCAGTCACACAAAGCAGTAGCAAATTCCTGCAAGTCTCAGGCAGGCAGGTAGAAGACAGACAGAGGCTATTAATCCTTTCACTGGGGTAAAGACTCAGAAGAGAATCTTTCTGGGAGAGAGAGATTTTTAATTCCCTGGCTTTGATAAAAGCTTTGCTTGGCATCTGTTTCAGATCAGACAACCACGAATCTCACCACAGGCACAAATCCATAGGAAGCCAGGCTGTGCTAGCTCTCCTGCACACAAAACTACTTTCTCTGGCTAACTGTGAGAATTTTGCACCTCCCAAAGACTATCTTTCCCTTGTCTCCTGGGTTTCTCTCCTCTGTAGTAGCAATTCTCTCAGATCGTCATGCGATATTTTTTCATTAAGAGTCCCAGCTGTGGAGGACTATGCTTCTTTAACCATGTCTCCAGCTGTCTTGAGTTATTCTGCAGCAGCCCAGCTGGACCAGTGTAGTTTTCCTTACAGCTGCAATGGAGTAGCTTGCATCAGCTTTAAGGTTGCTATTTTTTAATTCATTAACTATTTTATGTCACAAAAAATAAAAAGGTAAGAGTGCAAACTGATCTGTTCTGCTACAAGCCCCTTCCAAGGAGAAGACACTGAAGTAAGGCAGGGGGGCTGCTGGTTTGTCCTAACTCGCGGTGTCTCCCTGTGCAGTTTTTGCTGCACAATAGTGTTGTTCAGCCCAAAGCCCATTTACGAGGGGTGGTATCTCCAGGACAGCCTACAGCCACGTCACTTTGTAAGGAAACAGCCATACCATCACAGGGTCCCCTCCCTTCCTTTGCCAGTTCATATCAGGTGATGTTCAGCCTTAGTTCACCTCACCTTTCTCAGTCATGACCTCACATCCCCTTCCTCATCTGCTCCTGGACCATGAACATAGTTCCTTCCAGGCAACAATGAGCTTTTCTCTCCCGTTCTCCTGAGCTCCTTCTGTAAAACATACATGCTTCGTGTGCTTCCTTCCCTGCAGATGTTTGTAACTCTGCAACATAATCCCCTCCTCCTATTCCCTGGGGACACGTTACCTCTATGCTAAGTAACAGAGATTTAAGTTACAGGGATGTGTGGGTGGCCTCCAGAAATCATGCCAGTAAGATGTTTCTCAACCAGATTTTTAGTTCCAACAGAAAAAGAAGAAACAACGCAACTCTATCCAGCAAGCAACAACAATAGTCTACCTTCCTTTGGGACAGAGGCTATCTTCAGTCACCCTAGGGAAAACCTTCCTCTGGGTAAGACGAATGTCCCTGTAGATGGTTCTTTTTGAGAAGAGACTATCCAGGAAGCAGGTCCCCCAACTTCTCTACCTTTTTCAGGCTATAATCCTATCTAACTCCATCAGCAGGTCTGTGAGCTGACAGTATCTTGCATAGCTTTTACACAGAGGGACCAACTGCTTTGCCAGGTTCTTAAAAAGTGCCCATCTACCGTGTTATTTAAGCAATGTATCGTCTGTCAGAAAGGAATTAGTTGGGTATAGTCTTAATGTTAAGAAGAGCATAAATAAACTGTAGATTGAACAGAGGGTCGTGAGGAGGGAAATTAATTTTTACTGTTCCTCTAATGTACACTGTTTCCTCTTTGTCTAGGGAGTATCCCACAGATGGTCACCTCTTGGCCAGCAGTATACTTTAGTGTAGCCATTCAAGCTAAGAAAAACCTTGAAACATTCATTGGTGCTCTTTTATTATTTTCCCAATCATGTTTCCTTGACTTGACTTGTCCTGTCCCTTTGATCAATAGCAGACGTCACCCAGCATGAGACATGTTTTGGATTGATTTAGAGTGCTTGTTAGTACCAACTTCTAAATCACTTTGCTGAGCTTGCTCTCTTTGATGTTGTTGGCACTGCATAAGGTCTTAGGCTGGGATTTTCAAAAGAACACAACAACTGAAGACTCCAGAACACTTAGAGCTCTCCAGCCCCTGTTGAAAATCTCAGGCAAGAATGTAAGAAATATACTTACTTTAAATTATAAGATTTTTCAAGCACTTTAAGGTGCACATAGCTGCCTTATGGGGTTTTCAGAGGTGCCTTTCAGAGTTTAGGCATATTTGGAAATTCTATTAGAAGCCATTCAGCATCTTTGTGTGCCTAAATTCCTTTAAAGCCTGACTCAGCATACTGTGATACTTTTCTGTATGTGTGAGAGCAATGGCATAAAGAGTGGGCTCTCGGTGAATGACTGATGCTGTATGAATGTGTGGAATACAAGCCAAATCCCAAAGGCAAAGGCTCATATGTTACAGTCATATAACCCAGCCACTTGTTTCTTCAGCAGTTGTCACAGCAAAGCTGTCATTTCCTAGTTCAAGAGTGTTTATCACATTCTTATCCTTGATACGTACTCCGAGAGGAGGAAGGATTCACGAGGCAAATGGAAGTGTGATTCAGAGACTATATCAAGTAGACGAATGAAAATGCTACCAGCAGTGGCCTCTCTCTATTTGGGTATGTGGAATGGATAGCTGGAGTTCCTCACATAATTTAGGTTACGTTACCATTTTCCAAGAAAAATCCACAGTCTGGATTCAGTTTTCATAAATAGGAGCTTCAAACCCAAAGTCTAAAACATCTCATTCCATTCTTGCCAACTTCCAGTTGAAGGACATTTCTGATCACGAATTGTAATGGTGGAAAATATTGACTGATTCAGTCGGAGCAAGAGTGAAAGACAGACAGACACATAGACCATTTCCGAGGAGATATATCCTGTTTCCTATGACAGGCAGCTTTCTTATTAAAATTGTCCCAGTATATACATTCTCTATTTAAGCATGAAGTGCTCATTACAAGTCTCTACATAAATAATGTACACTTAAAATGGTTCCCTGTGCCATAAATATTGACCTCGGTTAATAATTGACTATGGGATTATATGTCTGCTCCCCTCAAACACTACTGACTGAGGGTCTTGCCTCTTTCCATCAGGTTTCTTTCCTTTCACCCTTACAATTTTTAGAGAAGATATTATACTGATACCATCAGTGTAATGATGACACAAGTTTGGACTGAAGTATATAATAACCCCTCTCCCCCTCCCAGTTCTTGCTTAGTGTCCCCAGTCATTTTATTGGAAAGTGTGAAAAAAATTATCTTTTGAATTCACTTTATAATTTAATCTGTGATTTCTTTGCAGGTGCTTGCTGTAGTCCTTGTCCATTTTTGCTTTAATCTTTAGATAACATTATTGCAGTAAGACATATCTATCAGTCACTTTGTGAGGCTGGTTCATGAAAAGTGTTTCAAAGAGCAGAATATAGACCAAATTTGCTGCTTGAAATGTAGTAGAGCCACGGCATTCCTGGTGTATGAAGCTTCCCAGCTTCACACTTGATAAATCTGTACTGCCTGTACTGAGCATCTACAATATTCTACAGATTCATGGAGAAAGAAAAACTGAATGATAGGAAAATGGTGCCTGGCAGAGTTAAGGTTTATAACGTCAACTGCAGCCATGACTCCTGAATATCTTGTGCCTCTGCAGACCCTTACTCTGCAGCCCTTAGGCTGGGCATGCAGGAAAAATGACTTATACCTCATACACCAGCATACCTTATATATCTAGAATGAGTTTCCCATAGAGATTTGCCTGGGCCTTGTACATTGGATGAAAACTGCATGCTAACATAAAGTGTGCTGAATAGCATATCTGTGGTATTCAGGTACCAGAGAGCAGTGAGAAATGGCTTTGTAACAGCATGAAAAGATTTCATCAGGATATTTTGTCCTCTAAATTCTGATAGGACTTTCCTGTTTTGGACATTCTGAAAATATGTGTATGTCACTAAAAATGCTGTGGTTGTTCCTGTAGTTCCCAACTTTTCCTTTTCCTCTGGTGACACAGGTATAGCCACTCCATGTGGGAGCTGAGAAAACTGTGTCTCTTCTTTTACTCTCAGCCTTTGCAATTCCTAGCCCAATGACTCCTTGCTTTGAAAGAGAGATATGGAGGATGCTGCTCAAAAAGCAACATCTATTTACGGAGTCAGTGAATACATGATGAGTTAGGAGATGGTGACCAAAATGTGTAACATTGTTTGTGAGTCCTTGAGGACGAATAAAAATAATAGAACTGCAACAGTAAATAGCTTATTACAAACATCCAATTTCTATGCTTGGAATTCAGGACTCTGTCCAGACCATAAAATTAATCCTCATTGCCTGCTGGACCTTGGAAGCAGGGTTCCTCTGCCAAAGGTCACTCAGTTCTCAGTGGTGGCATCAGTGCTGATTTGTTTCAGCTCTGTGCATAAACATTTGCTGTGCTTGGTTACCAGTTGGGATGGCATGAAGGACATTGGAAAGAAGGGGTGAAGTGCCACAGCCCCTTCATAGCTAAGAATTTCACCTCAAGGAAAGGCACATAAAAAGACCTAGGTACTAAACCTCACATATCCTGGGATGGTTAATAGAAGGAGAATGCCTAAAAGGTTTTGCCTCGGGCTAATATTTGAAATTATTGGTGAAGGAATGATGAGAATTTGTAGTCACAGCTAAGGTTAGATGTGGTAAAATATGCTTTATGTTAAATAACTACTGGTTTTAATTTTTACTATGCCAAGAATGTTAATGTCTGTAATACTTTTTCAAGGATTTTGGATTTTTAATTATTATATATTAATCAAGAATATTTAGAAATGCCTAAAGGGGCCAAGCTGAGCTTTATTTACTTTTCCCCCACAGATTTCCACTGATGTAACATACACAGATAAAAAACTGCTGTAACTCAGTTTGCATCATTATTTTGATTTTCTTTTCATGTTCCTTCCTTTGGAGCACGAATCTCACAACCTATAAACTGCTTTACGATCTCTGGTGGTGGTGTTCTGACCCGTAAGAGAAATGAACCAATATCCCCCTCTTACCTCTCTCTTATAGATCATCATGTAACTGCATACACAAACTTTTAATTTGAAATTGTACTGGAAACAATGTTTAACATGGTTCTATGGACCATTTCTGGGTCTTTCACATTAGCAAGCATATAACATGGTCCCTAAGGGAATAAAAGGGTTGTAGATATATCCTCCTGAATTAAACTCCTGTGTCACTACCACCACAATCTATTGATAACACATTTTGCTCCCCAATGTTGTCTGTCACAGTTTGCCTTAAGTAACAAAAAAAAAAAAACCAACCAAACAAACAAAACCCAAAACCCAACCCAAACCAACCAAACAAAAAGATATGCAGAAACTCAGAGCTGGGTTACTGGAACAGATTAAATAAAAGTATAAATTTGACAATGCCTAACTGCACAGCTATTATGCTCTGCTTTTACAGCAAAGACAAGATGTCTTGTCTCATACCTCCATCCCCTAAGAGCACAAAACCAGCCAAAGACTCTAGAGATTCAGTGGAAAGGAGCATTTCAAAGGTGGCCGCGTGGCCTTCAGAGATGAGACTGAAGGTACAAACATGCCTGATGTACCCTGGCCAGCAAGTGGGCTGCTCTAACACAAGCCCACTCGCCAAAGGGCACTTCATCGCCAGGCTGCTGGGAACCTATGCCTCGGGCTGTGCCAAAATGGGCTGGTATTAATACAATTGCCACTTCTCAATAGATAACAAAAAAAGGCAGACATCTACACAGATCTGTTGTGAAGCCCAAGTGTTAGCAGCCTGCCTCAGGGTTGGTGATGCCAGTAAGAGTTGGGAGAAGCACAGAAGGTACAGGGATGTTTTCACATTCAGCTTAACCCACGTTGTCAACATAACACCAAATGGGAATTGGCTGAAAAACTCAAGGATGCTGTCATTAGTTAATTATTTGAACTGCAATTTTTACACCAGCAGTCAGTGTCTCCTGTTTCTTGACAGACACTTAGTAGACAATTTCCAATTGTTCCTGTACCAGGTACCAGGTGCAGCCTCATATTGGTTGGTACAATGCAAAACCACACACCAAGTGCGCGTATCCACTCATGTGAGTGAGCAGACTTCTTCTGACACCCCTAGGCTCCAAGTCAGAAAAGAGGACTGCCCACAAAGGCCTCATGTTATAGCAGGAACCTAAAAAATCCGTCTGAGCTGCAGCTGGTGCTCACAGGTTATACTGCCCACTCTGCAGGGCTGTGAGTGAGAAGGCAGAGTTGGGCTTTGCTCCTGCAGCTATCACCAAAGTGGGCAACGGAGAGAAGTCCCTTTTCCTCATCCTCACTCTTCTCCCTCCCTCTCCCCTGGTCTGTGGGCTGAGAAAGGCCTGTCTCATCCTGCTTGTATGTGCAGTGCCCTGCAAAATATGGTCCTGATCTCATCTGTGGTTTCTAGGCTTTATTATAGGACATAGAAACAATGGGCATTTTATTACCCTGAGTGTATCATTTCTGTTTGAATGCTCCCTCAGCATGGTGTTCTGACTCCAGGCTTGCCGAAAGAGGCTTGTGCAGTAATTAAAAGATTGTTAATATTGCTAATGCTGTTCAGAGCATAATTCCACATCAAAACACTGCTGGGCTTTTGGGGCCATTTAAACATCCAAGTTTTATCCCACTTCAAATTCAGCTTCTGAGCCTCCCCTCCACAGTGGATCAAACCAAGGGCTTGAATCCAACCATACTCTGAATGAAGCTCCAGATTGTATAGCTTCAAGTCATCTTCCTATGTACAAAACTGCATGCTGTACTGCTTTGTGTAACAGAAGTCCTTGGTCAAGTGCTTTTGTGCTATATCATGCAGAAATGCAATAAAATGAACTTTCCCAGTTTGTTTATAATCTACGTTTATTACAGCCCCAACAATTTATACCCTGGAGATAAAACTGGTAAGCCCCACTTCCCAATAGAAGTTTATCCCAAGTAGAGCTGAGAAAGACATTCACACCATGACCCAAAATATGGTTCTCACCAGAGACCTCCATCACATTTCTACAAACTAGGGTACCACTTTGTCTGCTTTTTTCCCCTCTTTCAGAGTCAGGAAATGCAACCCATGGCTCTCAAAGTCAAGTTAAAATTGTTCTGCCCACCTGGGGCAGATTTAAAAAAAAAAATGCTAATCACCACAGTGAGAATCTGATTTTCATAACAGCTCAATACCTATTTTGGCACAGAGCTAGTTGGCTAGAAGTCATAAGAACTGTACACACTGAGTATTGGTCTCTTTCAAAATCTGTCACATTGGGAGCTGCTAGATGGTGAACACTTGTGAAATCTGCCCCCACATCAGCAATATTAGCAAAAAGTTTTGCACCTGGTGCTTAGCTCTGGTGAGGGTCTGAATATTGCCATTCATTGTCAAAATCAGAGGTTTTCTCAGTGGAAAACTGATATTGGAGTCTATGGTTTGAATCAGGTGTAGCAAAGTCTTTAGACGTTTTTCAGATGGCAGCTCTAACAGGTGGGATACTGGCTGTTTCTCTCTTCATCATTCTCTCAACCCACTTTCTTTTTAACACAGGAAAACATTTCTTGGCACTCCATTTAGCCTTGATAAGCCTGGAAGAGTTGACTGTGCTGCACTTTCACTGCATTAATTCTGTCAAGCTAATATGAGAATGAACTCAAATTTGCTGGTAAACATGTACCTAGGGCACACAGAAAGCAGCTCTACCAAGCTACAAGCATGTCATTTGTAATGAGTCTCCTGGCTAGGCATACTCTGCATGTCCTCTCCACCTCATAAACAAAGAGTAAGGGCTGTCTTTTCCGTGTGGAAACTGGCATAGCATTTGCGGCAGCAAAAGATTGTTCCCAAAGACTGATATGAAAAGCAGTTTATCTGCGCTGTGGTCAATGTATCATCCTTCTCACCCTTTTTGAGCCATTTTTTGAGATTGATGAATTGTAGTCATCACTGCATTCAATTAATTTTACTCAGCTGGTTCTTATAGTGCGTTTGTACCAAATGTCCTCTAACAGCTGATAAATCATCCCCGAGTGGCTGCAGAGGCAGCGGCAGTGACATACACTGGACTGACAACAGGAATGTGTCACGCCATGTCTATTGCCCCCTCTTTCCAGAAAGATTTTTGTGACCTTTGGTGGCATTTACAAGAAGCCATTTTATCCTGATATTCCACGGCTCTATTGATCTCTGTGCAGGATTAATCTTAGACAAACAGGCCATATAATTTATGTAAACTCTGCAGGTAATTAAATTCTTTCCAGCAAAGGTCAGGGCAGAATATTTAAGATTTCATTTGAATAGAAATTACAGTTAGAAATGAAGGAAAAAAAGAGGGAAAGAAAGAAATTTGGACCTTGTCATATCAATTATTATGGTGTAACTAAGAGGACTCAAGTTGTTTCTCAAGGGCTAAGATCCAGTCTTCATCATCTGCACACACAGTTTGTCTATAATGACTTACAAATAACTTAAAGAAATGTTCAGATAGTTCTAATGGATAGTGAATGAAAATGTCATCTTTTTTCAAAGAGACCTGAGACTCTCTTTCCTAAATGAGCAAGCCCTAAATGTGCAAGCATGTCTTTGTAACTGGCCATGATTATAGTATTCACTCTTCCTTCACCAAGATCTCAGGGCTCATGGAGAGCATTATTTTTCTGTTTACCTTCCAGTTTCTCAAATCTTTGGATTTCAGTGTTCAAGCTTGTCTTCTACACAAAAATTCCATTTGGGGGGCAAGCCCAGATGCTCATATGAATGCATGGCTTCCGAGCAACAATGTTGAACAACACAAACTACCTTATGATAAAATTTTATGCTTTGAATACTGTCTTTTTTTGCTTGATATGTCCCAAACTATCAGAACGTGGTGCTGTGTTTGGCAACGGCTTGCATAATTTCTGCTACTTGTCTGATGAAATGATCTCTGTCTGGACACAACAGAGGACTGTCACAAGGCTGAGTGAGGACCCAGGCTGGGGACAGAGATGTTCAGTGGGTGAAGTCCTTGGAGCAATCCAATATATGGAGATGGTTTGAGCGAGTGTTACAGTCACCTTCCCCTTCAGCTGAGAGGAGTATACATTCACAGAGGTGGCTGGGGTATAAAGTAGCTCTCAGTTACAGAACAGTGTCAGTGGTGGAGGTAGGATTTTTCATAGAACTCTTTTATTGTACATCCCTTCCTGAGGGACCTCACTGAGCTCTGGTTTGCCTTCACCATCTCCAGGAGCTCTTTGTCCCTCGCACCTCACTTTCCAGTGCTCTCATCACCTCTTTGTATGGTATTTCTCTCACCCCAAAACCTTTGTCGTCCAACATCCCCCACCATACTGACTGTGAACTCTCCACCCAGTACAGTTGCTCCTTAAATCTGCAAACTTAATTGACTGCCTTGAAACCACACCTCATCTCCAAACTTTGTTTGCAGTAAGAAGGGCAAAACATATCTGGGATTTAAAATCACAGAAGGAAAGAAAAATTCAGGTTGTAAAGGACCTCAGGAAGTCTCTAATCCTACCTCCTGCTTTGAGCAGGAACAGCTATGATAGCAGACCAGAGTGCTCAGGGCTTTATTCAGTTGGATCTTGAAAACCTTGATGCACAGAGACCACACAACCTGTCTCGGCAACCTGTTCCACTGCTTTAGTGTCATCAGAGCAAAGAAGGTTTTCCTTACAACCAGTGTGAACCTCTGTTGTTTTGGTTTGGGCCCATTGTCTCTCATTCCCCCCACCAGGCACCACTGTGAAGACCCTGTCTCTGTCTTGTGGATAACCTCCTTGCAGGTACTGGCAGACTGCTATACCAGGTCCTCTCCTCCAGGCAGAACCCACCCTGGTCTCTCAGCCTCACCTCACAGGGCAAGCGCTCTGGCCTTTTTTTGAAAATGGATGCAATATTTATCTCTCAACCCCATCGCCCCTGACCTCCATGGCTTTTCAAATAAGATAGAAGGAGGAGGCCTTGCAAGGAAATCAGCCAGTTTTCTTACTACTTTGGATGTGGCCCATCTGATCCCATAGGCCAAGTATGGGTCAAGTTCTCAGGAGTAATCCTTGACTTGATCCTCATCCTCTGCAGGTAGCTCTTCTCCTTGAAGCCCCTCACTAAGCAGAGAGGCCAGTGAAGGCTGATGCAAAGGCGGCCTTGAGTGCCTCAGTCCTATTGGCGTTTGCTGTTATAAAGTTACCTGCCCCATTTGAATGGGAGTTTGCCTCCCAGGTACTATAACCCTGTGAGCACCAGCAGTGAAAACTGTGACCACAACAATACCATCACTCTGGGGCATTCAGTCACTGTTTGCGGCAATCCATATAACTCTGCAACCACACAGTCCTTGCAAACAACAAAATTGCCAATAGAGGACATAAGCTGTGATAGGAAGTGTTTCAACTGAGTAGCATAAACTGGCATTAATATTGATGTGACTCAGAGCTGACCTAGGCCCTTTACAAGGATATGCTGATGTCAGACAGGCTTTCCTTCCAAAATCTTGTTGTATAAAGGAGTTCCAGAAAAGAGGCCTCTATTGATCTCTCTTGATAAGTGAACAGAGAACTATGGGCTTGCCCAGGTGATGGCTGGGTGAATTGCAGTAGCTGGCATGTCAGGAGCCAGAACAGCCAGCCATGGAGGTGACCTCTGGCCTGAAAACCTTAGAGTCAAATGGTTTAGTGAACAAATGAGATATTATTTTGCAATACATGTTTTGAGGAGATTATTGTGTAATGGTAAAAACACTTGCCCCATTCAGCAAGTGGTGATAGCTAGGAATTCAAAAGCAAAGAGCACCTACAGCTGCATCTTAAGTGCCAGCCACCCAACAGCGGAGTGCATGCCCGGTTGCTCTGAGATAGCTACAGCATCTGCTGCTGCTACTGCAGGTCCTGCTGCAGATCTGCTCCAGTTACAGTGGCATCTGCCTCGCCAGCTTTGTAGCAACATCTTCCATCTTGCAGCTAGCTGCCTTTGCTTCAATTAGAGCCTCATCTGCCTCTGCACTGGCTGTCTCTGTTTCTGATATGATTACAATCACATCTGCTCTGCCATTGACTGCTGCCTTCATTATGGTTATAATGTCATATACCCTTGTGCTTTCTGCTGCTGTTACTACTATAATGACACTAGCATCTGACTTGGCTTTTGACACAGTTGTTTAAAACATCTGTCCCTGTGCTTGCTTGAGGACACAGGTGTAGCTGGGCTGATGTGAACTTAAGGTTCATCTAAACCCTTGTTTTCTCCACCACTGGCCGTCTCCACACACTTATGGGGAAGATGTGGGCACTCTACAATGAGCAGATGTGGGAAGATCTGTTGCTGATCTTTGCCTGCTCCTGCAGTTGGTGCAGCAGCTATAGTGTTAGCCTGGGATTTGGGAGAACTAGGTTCAGACTTCTGCTTTGCAACCAATTTACCAACCAAGTCCAAAAAGCTTGCTTAGGCACAGATCTGTTGTGGAGTTTTACACTCAATGTCACAGTTGCTGGTTTTCTGGTGGTCGGTTTTCACTATGAAAAACACCTAAGTGTCCTTGACTCAAAGTTCCCCATGCAAGGGATGAGGAAAGTTAGAAGAACCTCAGGAATTTTCTCAAAAATTGCTGCACTGAGAAAGGACCTTGCCATAGGAAATTGTAATGACATGGGCACCTCCTTTCCTGTAGGATTCATAGCCTGAAACCATCCCCTGGAGGAATGTTCCTGTTTCTTTTCAAAATGAAAGTGGACTTGGTCCTTCTTTCCCCAAACCACAGCTGACATGCAATAGCAAGTGCCCACATTTCCCTCTGCAATGGCAGCACTGAAAATGAGTCACAGAGAGATGAGGATTCAGTGGGTTTTGGCTGTGGTTTTGAAATTACCCCTCCTATAGAAGATTACCTCAAAATCAGTAAAGAGGTAGCTGTATGTGGGAAACTTTCGCTTCTACAAGCACTGCATACAGTGCTTAAAAATTCAGCAGGTGAGAGGAGAAAGGGATGGACCATGCATAAGCAGTGAAGAAGAAATATGAGCTGGCATGTTTGCCATCGTCAGCTATGGCTCCCACAAGTAGTACTGGAGATATTTAAGTAGAACAATAACTTCAAGTTTAAAAAAAAAAAGGAAAAAGAAACAGCACTGTAACTCTGTTCTGAAGAAGGACTATTGTTGCAGGACATGGAAGAGCATTAGCTGGTGAAATCCTGTTGTTGCTTATTTGATATGCTCACTCACAGGTTTTTCCAGTAAATCTCTGCCATGTAGTAAAACTCCCCTACTTACCCACCGAAGTACAGAAATAAATTGAACTTTCCTATTTTCTTGTAAGTAATCATACTTCCAGGCCAAAACCTTAGCCCCTCACACATGTGCCCCTCAGGCCTGTCTTCACTGACATATGCTGGCACACCCAGTGTTCTTTATTACAAGCTTCAACCCAAAAGCCATATAGCCATGTTGGCATGCTCTGCTCAAGCAGTAAGTCACTCTGGTTGAGCCAATAAACCCTGTTAAGAGACCGGGCTCCTCAGCTCAAGCACAACACTTGCAAATATATTGATTTGGTTTCAGGCTCATGGGTTTATGCCTCCTAATGTGTCATTTAGTTTATACAACTCTCTACAGGTCTGTCCTGGCATATTTGTATGACTCATCTGTATCCTCATAATACCCCAGCATATCATAATCTCCTCTCCTCTCCTCTCCTCTCCTCTTTCATTTTTACAGTTATATTCCCAACTCCCTGTAGATGTTTTATTACAGTGCACTACTTTCTTACATTCACTGCAGCATTCAGTGATGGGGAAAGTTTGGGATGTTACAGTCTAACACTGATGGGTCAGGCAGCCCCACACTTGCTGAGCTGAATGCACTTCAGTAGTCTCCTCAAACACAGCAGGCTCCGTCTGGATGCTTACATTTCAATAAGTGTGTAACATTTGCAGAATCAGGAGTCCAAATCTGCCATCGAAATGATCTGCAAAAGCAGCTGGTCTTATGCCTGTCTAGTCAAACTAGACCAAACCTCTGAACCTTTTGAGGTTTGCCCATCACTAATAATTAATGTCTGACTTTGATAAAGCTGACATGTGGTTTATAATGGCAGACTAATAAGCTCCAAGAAGGCTTAGAAATCCTATCGAGTAATGTATTGCATTACAAATATTAAAAATTACTGTCAAAATTAACATAATCTACTGCTGGGCACGTTAGTATATTAATCTGATTGGAGGCGTGACCTCTTTTTGCTAACTTTCCAAGTGACTCTGGTAAAACTGTGACATTTTTAGATATGTTACAGATAACTGTTTTTTACAGATCTGTAAAACTATAAGATACAGAGAATGTAGATATCAAAAATACTGTATTTTAATGGCTTTTAAAATTTCTGTTACAGGCTTTTCTGTTACATGAATGTCCTTTATATTTAATGAGTAGCCCAATGTTTTATGTGCTTTAGGCAACTGGGTTTGTCTGTTTTTTTTCCTCTGGCTTTCCATTTTTGGGGCAGATGTTATCTTTATGGTTAAAGAGGTTTGGGCCTCCCTCTGTGATATTTAAAGGGACCCAAAGCCTACTAATTTTAATTTCAGTGGCTGCAGCTAGCAAATAGTGGGAGTTACTGACCTTGAGATGACATGCATGAAAGGACAAAGTATGATGGGGACTTTGCCCATCTCTCTTGTGTCTTTGTTGGACAGTGGCTGTAACGCGCATCTGAATCTTTTAGATGTTTCCTCTCCCTCCCCTGCTTTATGGATGGACATCATCTGGAGGACACTGATGCAGTAGAGTATAACATACCAGTCACTTACACAAGAAGAAAAGAGGAAGAGGAAGGAAATAAGATTAAATGTTGGAAGCAATGTGCTTTCTGATATCTTCGTGTTCTCCTGACTCAGGGTAAAAGGTTTGCTTGCAATTCTCAGTCTACTTGGGAACACAGCATTAAAGCTAGATATAATATTAATGGTAAACTTGAGCCCTCACCACTGGTTAAAGCATTTTTCAACTTTCGATGTTCCCCTTTGATGCAGAGTTGTTTCTTCCTGCCCCTTTTCTACCCCTTGCCTTCTGCGAGCATGGGAGCCCATCTTTCTTTGAATTAGAGGTCTTCAGCAGGCCTGTGGTGATCATTACCCTCTTCACCAAATATCCTGGGTGTCTCACTGTGCCTTAAAGGGATCAAAGCCCAATTTCCCTCTTCTCCATCTTCTGAAATGGCTGTTGAGGGGTGTAGGAGTGGTATGTTCCAGCGCTTCTTGATCAGGCAGCAATGAACATGCCAAGAACCATGGCACAGAGAATAATGGAGTTCTTAAGCTTCTTGTGAATATACATTAATTTCACCAAATGATATGGGGTCAAAAAAATTTGGGGAGAATTTTTAAATGTAAAAATATTTTGCTTTGACAGTCTTAACACACACACACACACACACACACACATTTTGGCAGAAAAAAAGTCTATTCAGCCTGAATTGCATTTTTCTTGATGGTTTTTTTTCCCCAGATGAGCTACTGTAGAGGAAAAAAAAAAAAAATTTTCTTCCTGCAGGTCTAGGATACTCAGAGCTGCGGGGAGTTGAAGGTGTGCATCTCCTTTTTGATGTCCTGCATATTGGCAGAACTGAATTCCCCAAACGTGCTGCGCTGACTTAGTGGCCATCTGTCTGAATCGACTGTGTTGTCCCTGGCTCAAATGACCACCCAGCCTGAACTCTGCAAGGGGGGGCTGCCAAGCTGCGGTTAGTTTCTTCCCCAAATAGCTCTAAAGTGTGGCTTGGTATGTGCTTTAAGTAAAATTATGCTACTGTTCAGTTCTGCACTTGATTAAAACGTATCTTTCGGCATTTAAGGGTGGGCAGTGACTTCCTGGGATTAGAAAGGGAAGTGAACTGGCTGGAAAGCAGCAAGGAAGGATGTTGTTTACGAGTAGTGGGAGGGTAAAGTAGCATGTGTTGCTGAAGTTTGGGGCTTGGCCACATTACTCAACTCCAGTTAAAGATCTGCTAAATTCAATCCAAGTCCCATTTTCTTTCTTAATAGTACACACAGGGATGCTTTTACCAGAAGAGTGATTCATCCGCCGTGGTATTCTAGATAAACTTTGGGAGAGCCAGGCTCCCTTGGGCTGACAGTGTGACCGTTTGCCCCAGGACAAATGCCCTCACAGCCTGTTGAGTTGGCTGAACACAGACTTCTTAAGATTTGGACTTTTTCAAGACATAAGATTTCACTTGGCATGACAATTTTCTTCCCATAATAAATGTTTTAAACAGCTTTGGAAGTCCTTGCTTTCTCATGATTTTGGCAGGGTGCTGCACTCCCTGGGCTCCAGCTGCTGCCAGAGAAGCTCTGTGCAGGAGTGCTTGTCAAGGAGAGACTTCACCACCCACAGGAAGTACAGGTATTACAAACTCATCAGTACAGTCGCTACTTAACAGGTCTGTGTGAAAAATGAGTGAGCATGCTCGGACGCCACTTCACTAATTTGCAGAAATGGAAAACTTGGCTGTTTTGAAGACACAGGAGTTGCAGTGGCTGTCAACTTAATGAATAGAGATGTTCTCTTTGTTTCTGTTTCAAAAAGAAAGAAGTTGATGAAACAAACCTATTTTAAGCCTTTTAATGAACAATTGTTTACAGCAGTCAAAACATCCTGAAGAAGCCAATAACTGATTTAACATGTTTTTTATAGATATGTGTGTGTATGGCTTAGAGTATGAAAAGAAACTCTTTATAACCTCCAGAGTCATTGGAGTGGAGTGTAACATCCCTCACAAGTAGAGGTCAAGATTTCTGGGTTTTGGCCCAGGCTTTGATACAGACTTGTTTTCTGACAGTAGCAAGTGAT
The DNA here is from genome assembly GCF_026419915.1 of Harpia harpyja. NCBI lineage: Eukaryota > Metazoa > Chordata > Aves > Accipitriformes > Accipitridae > Harpia > Harpia harpyja. The sequence goes on from NC_068944.1 coordinate 68,813,178, forward strand.
ATCATTCTTTTTCTCTGTTTGTCAGATGAGTAGGATAACACTCTCAGATGCATTGGGATCTAACAAATTTTTCTAAAGCATCTAAAGCTATATCTATATAGTATGTATATATATATATAAAAGTATCTATATATACTGAGTCTATAATTTCCAAATTGTTGCGTCTGTATGCTTTTGTGGCTCAGCGTATTTGCATCTTAACAAATAAAATCAAGAACACCCCAGCTGAAAAAAAAAAAAATTAAAATCTGCGTTTGAGGTTGAACTAGTTTTCCTCTTGTCCTTTTTTTGATCCTCACTAGTTCTGTGCCATACCCACTGGCTTTTTTCTGAATGTTGAGAAATTCCCCGGCTGATATTAATGGTCATAGAAGGAGAAACTGAAGTATGATTTTTTTTTAGTGTAAATTAGTTATTTTCTTATGCTGAAGAAACAGCTTATTTTGATGGCAGTGGTTTCTGTTGTATTTATGTTCCTCCACTGATCTCATCAGGGTGCCAGATGAACCATCCACACAGGGCCTGAACCAGCTGGGTCCAATATTAATGAGGAAAGGGACGTGCTAATTGTAGCAAGTGTTTCAGAGACCAGTGCTTCAAAGCCAATTCAGCCGGACCAGACTGAGCCTCCCTGTGCACAGTTTTTCACATGATCTTTCATCATCTTTTAAACAGAAAGTCTACATGGAGACACAGAAATTTCACTGAAGAAGTTATTTTTGCCTTTAGCCAGGGGCACTGCGACCTGCCATCTTCCTCTTATGGGTGGCAGACTGAATGATTAATCAGGACTATCTTACCAACTGCTGGTTTGAGTTTATTTTATTTTGCAGCGATAAGGTGAATTTGCTCTAGACTGGAGCACGGGGGATTTTCAATTATTTGCTGCAAGCCACTCTCCTTCAGCTCAGACTTGGTTTTTTTAGCTATCTAAGGGAAATATCTCCCTGATAAAAGTCTGTTTTGCTGGAAGATGTAGGGGTTACACTGACATTCTGGTGGTTATTGCAGTGAATTTCTTGGTCTCTTAGGTTTTCTATTCAATACTGCTCATTTTGCTTTTTTTAATCTGAGAAGTGTGGTGATGCACATATGAACTTTTAAACTTTGATTCAGGCACAGGATGGATGGTGATGGTTCTCAGACATGCAAGCCATTTCTCCTAACAGGCTCTGGTAGAGCATTTACTAACTGCTGGCTTTGGGGGAAAAATCTTTGGCACCAGTATGGTCCTAGGAAGGACTATGGCACCAAGTCTTTTTGTTGTAAGCTAGAAAGTCACCCAAACATTAGAGGTCTCTGTCAGCAAACCTTGCTGTAGCCCACCAAAGTGAGGTTTCTGTAAAGAAAGTCTCTTCCATCCTGGGACTCTCCTTTAGCAGTTCCAGCGATGAAGACAACAGGGCAATCATTGCTGACAGACACTGCGGGGATCTGAAAAGGGGAATAACTTCTGAGCAGTTTCCAGTCTTTGTTCAAGAGTTAACCAAGGGTTTTCTTCACAGATGTTTCTTTACAGGGAAGGAAGTAATAGACCAAATATTTCTAAGACTAGGATGCAAGTGCACTTAAAATCTCTTTGGAGCTCTTTCAAATGCATCAATAATTTTGTTAACTCTCTGGGATTTACCAGAAACAAGAAATGAAAAGAAAACAATTTCAAAGGGTGCTTATTTTATATGTGGTGGTTTTATTTCAGCAGGTATGTGAATTTTGGTCATCCTTTTCACAAAAGAAAACACTATGTGAAGGATGTTGTGATCTCAGGCAAGTTTCTAAGATAGCATCACAAGTTATTCGGACAGTTATGTTTTCTGAGGTTTCTTAAAAGCCACAGCTATGATTATCCTCAGTAAGAGTCTTTTCCTTTTCATTTATAGTAGTGCTTACCATATTCTTTTTACAGCTCAGGTTTACTGACTGTGTCAATTCACTGGATGTGTCAGTTTGCTCTGAGTTGCCTGTGTAATGCACACTCTAAATATTAGTTAAGAATAAAATACTTGTTAACTGATTTTACATTTTTTGTTAGGAACTTATGGTTGTGAGCTAATAGTATCCTAGTTCACAACTGCCATCTCTATCTCTGTCAACACTTGCCCTCTGGAATTTAAATTTGTGTTTTATAACCTCTATGTTCAAGATCTTTATTTTTATATATAGCCTTTTACCCATCCTAGCCAGCATTATTTTTATACAAATAGAGATCGGTTCACAATACATACCCTCTTCCACTCATCTCTGGACTGGGACACTTAGAACATTATCAATATTACATTTCATGTCTAATCATCAGCTAGTTGAAACTGGGAGAAGAAAATGTTTGTTTCCATTATGTCATCCCATTCTTACTTCACTGGTCAACATCTCAGTTATAGTTGTGATAAAATTAGTTCAAAGCATGAAGAACTTCAACAACCTATGTTCAGTAGTTATCAAGTATTGATAAAGGAATCAAAACTGACGAGGGCTTCAGCTGAAAATCTGGCACGTGGTGGGAACTCATATTGGCCTCCTGGGGTTTTCAACTTTGAGATTCTTGTTGTAGGCAGAAGCTGAGATTTATCAAAGAATTTGGGAATGAAGAAACTATACCTAAGATTCTGCAATCTCTGCAGCAGGTCAGCATTCTTTTTCTTTCATTCACATCTGTGACAAAATTTCCATGAAAGACATTGTAATTAATGATTGTAAATCCAGAAGAGATCCTGATCATTACTCCAAAGTTCAGTGTAACTCAGATTCATGGTCAAGGTTGACTGGGAAAAGGTGATGTGAGAAAGAGGTAATTAAAATAAACAGAATCTTTCCTGCGTGAGGGCTTTCCAGCTCTTCCACAGCTTTCAGGATCAACCACATTATGCCTCACACAGCAGATTAGCATCTGCAAAAGGTCATTTTCTGTCAAGTAACTGTGCTCATATACAAAGAGGCCATTTCAACCTTGTTCCTTCAGTTTGTCTGTTCTGTGATCAATATCACAGTCTAGACCTGGATGACTGCAGAATCTGATTGCAGCTTAATTTCCCATAAGAGTAGCTAGACCTGCTGAAACAGCTTGAATATGCAGCACTGAATAAGCAGGCTGAGTGACAAACGTCTTCATGCCATATTGGGAAGCCCAATTAGCACAGCAGAGTGCATCTTGCTGTGTTATTTTTCTCCCCATTACATTTTGAAAGGATTAAGCTCTGGGACAGTCATTGCCAAGTAAAGGAAAATAACTTTGGTGTCCATCACTAAATAATTAATTCTAAGGAAGCTATAGAGATGCATGTGTGTTTTTAACTTTTCAGTTTATATAAGGTTTGCCTTACATACTTGAGGATGAACTGGCAGTATGTTAAACACTTAGTGACCACTAAGGACTTTAACCCAATTCTTCGTTAGATTTAACTGGGGCAGTGGAAAGAATTACCTTCCCTACCAATCTTGTCACACCCGCTGTCAGATGACACTGTCCCCACAGTGTGGTTGGAAGTGCATCTGATCTACAAAGTTTACAGCCTGCAGGCAAAGAGCACTGATGAGAACAGCAAGCTCATTATTAGTTTTAACTGCATGCACTGACTAATGAGGATGGGTGGTTTCATTTCGGGTGGCATCTGCTTTCCCTAATGCTAGCAGTGTCCCTGTCTGAGTTGCTCGTGAACTGTGTCCTGAAAGGCTTCACTTTAAGGCTCGGCTTAGGACAGGCCTGAATCAACACCAGCTGACTTTAAAATGCTGGGCTGTAATTTGTGGTGGTTTAAAAATCCTTCATAGTTAGGTCTGTTCCTGTTGCACAAGTGCCAATTCTGGTAGAGAATCAGAAGGGAAAATCTGGGAACAGTAATTGCATCCACTGTCAAAGTTTAAGCCGCTGGTACACATGAGTTAATATCTTTAGGTTCCCAGAGACAGCTCTTGGTCTGGTTTGCCAGATGAAGTGACCTTGTCTCTGCAGAGCTGCTGCTCTGAGGTTTTGTTGGATGAAGGGAAGGTGTCAGAAGGCTCTTCTCCTTAGACAAGCAGACAGGAAGGGAAGATGAGGGGAGAAGAGTGCCAGGGGATGTGCTCAGATTACTCACCTTGGTTAGGTAATCCCTAAACTCCCACCAGCAGCAAATACAAGCCAAAGTAGCGTCAGGACACATTTACCCAGCAGATTGGGCTGCACAGCTTATTCCACTATGACCATGGAGACTCTTGGCTGAACTTATTTCTAGGCCTCTGTTTTCTCTTCTTGTGCCAGCTACCTCCATTGAAGGTAACAAGGAGGAACCTGCTTATTACTTTAATGTTTACGCTGAGATTTAAATAATTCAGCTATGGAGGTGTCAGTGGAATCAAGAACAAATGAAGAGAATGGATGTGGGGAAGGAAGGGAAGTATTGAGGACAGAAGGTTAAGGTACCTCCCAATCAGGGATCACTCATACAATGGACCATTAAAATTTAGCTGAGTCGAGTGTATTGTTTTTAATTTGTATTCCCATAACATACTCTGTTAAGGAGGGTGTATGCAGCAAATGCATATTAATGATGTTACACATTTGCATATTATAGATCCATAATACCAAGGGTGTAGTAAAAATCTTTATGAAAAGTGGTGACTATGCAGCAGTCAATTTTCTCTATATATCTCGACCATTTTAATGCTTTTTTTTTTTTTACACACACAGATGCACACACACACACAAAAAAAATCCCTACAACCGATAGCTATACTACATTAAGGGACTAATGACCTGCAAAATTCTACTTATAAAAGATGAAGAAATGTTAGATTTATATAGACGATCATCAAATTATCTCTTCGTCTGGAAGACTTCCAGTTCTTTGTTCCTTTGTTCTAAAATTGTTTAAACCAACTACCTGCCAAATGTTTTGTTTTTTAAAATATATATTTAATCCACCTCAGATTTTGTGTCAGGAGAAGATTATCCTGAATTTCATTTTCAGAATAGTTTGTATGGCTGAGATACCAGTTCCTGTAACTCAACTGTTTACAGTGAAAACTAGCCCTATCTGTGCTAGCTATGAGTTGTTAGTGGTCCTCAACTGAGTAAGAAAAGTTTTAGTGGTTATCTCAACATATCTGAACAGGTATGGATCCTCATGTCAGAATGAGACCAGCAACAAGGTCTGCAAATAGGTCTCTGTTGGTCTAAATGCATAGTTAATACCTCCTTTACTGTGGATAACACTCTGGACAAAATGTGCCAAATTTGCCTCCCATCAGTGCAACCTACTGTTCACAAATGTTGTTACTGGTTCAAGTGGACTTAGAAATGTAGTAAAGCATGAGGAATAACATGGCCAGTTATACCAGGATATGAGCAAAAGTCTTGGGTGCCACATGTCAGTCTTGGTGAGGGAAGGTTTCCTGATATAAGATTGTGGCCCAGATTCCTCCCTGGCTTTGTTTCTGCCTTCAGGGAAATGCCTTTGTATGCCACTGAAAACCTTAAACTTCTGTGTAAAGGCTAAAGGCTAGGGACAGGCAAAAATTTCCACTCCCATTTGGATGAGATTTTATGTTCTGAGAAGCAGAAGAATCACATGTAGCTGCTTCTCGCTAGAGGAGAATCATGGCGAAAATGGGGAAAGGTGGACTCCAAGCTCATGGCGCAAGAGGTTGATTTTTGGGAGGTCTGCTGATCGCAAGAAGCTTCTGGCTCAGAGGGCCCCACACAGTTTGTCATCAGCCAGTTCTTTATATGAACATTCATGGAATGAGAATTAATTGTTGTCTGGGTCAATATGTGGCCCGGACATGAAACGTTTGTTAACTCACTTCATCCCATCATGTCTTTCCTAAAGAAAGTGCCACCACTGATAGACCAGAATGAAGTGAAAGAGCAGGAGATGTCTGGTCCCGTGATGCCAGCTGAGCTTCCTGAGTGACTCCTGCCCTCGCTTCTTCCAGGGTACAGTAGGTACATCACAGGTACACTGCCTGCCACCATGTACTTTGCTGCATACAGAGTAAAAGTCCAATCAGTCTTCCACTGATGTTCACAGGTCTTGCCATTGACTACAGTGGGAGCTGGAGCATATCCTAATCTACAGAAACCAAATGATCTTTACAAACCCAAAATGGCTAAAGTAATGTAAAATCGTTTTTGGACCTGCTTAATATTTTTATATTCTCAGTGACACTTTCTTTAATGACTGCAAATCAGAGGTTTGGGAAAGGAACTTTTCATTCTGCGGTCACTGTCTGACTTTAGGAGTAAGATTTATATTTTCAGTTTATGCACAAGTCTTCATCCCTTGTTTATTAAGGGATAACAAAAGTGGAACACTAAGGGTGAAGGCAGGTGAGGGTCTAAATTTTAGGTATATATGTCTCCCCTACTCTGTGTTTATGTGCTTAATATCTACAGAAGTATTGTTTCCTTTCAGATTTATTTTTAACCTGAAAAACTAAGAAAACCCCAAAATATATTGCCCTTGGATCTTCAATGCTGAAAGACAAGGAATGGTGAAGTACCTGTTCGGTGTCCTTCTGTCTCTTCTACTTAGCTGCAGGGTGAGAAGGAGATCAAAACACAAAATAACTTGTATTTGGCTGGGGTGAGGAGGGACATATCCCCTATCTCCTGTGTGCCTGCAAGCAGTTGTCCATGGCTGTCCATTCCTTGGGGTACCTGCAGGTATATTCGACGTGCTATAGAGATGCCAGGGCCTAGCCACTGGGTCAGTGAATTATGTACATCCATCTGCCTTAACTCTTGTGTAAGGTTTGTGTGAGGGGTAATGTTTAAAGGTTAGGACAGTGACCATAAAAGCATCCCAAAATATATGGCCTTACACTTGGGTGATGAGAGGACTGCAATAGCAAAATTCCCATAGGTTTAAATTTTATCCTGGCTTGATTATTGTTTTCACCCAAACCAAATTTCTTCATTGCTGTAATCCAGCTGGTTTTGTAAGTGAACTAATTGGGACAGAATAGACTTAAATATTACAAATGGCTAAAAAAGAAATGGGGGAAATGGGTATAGTTTTTCAGGGAAATTAAGTGGATGCAACATGTATTAGCCTTCCTAACAGGCCAGTTAAGGCACATGCTTACATTCTGACTCAGTTTTACTCAGTCCCAAAGGGAATCCTCATGAGCAAGAAGTGGAAGCAAAAAGAGAAGAGTCAAGACCTTGCTATTTTTTCCTTAGTCAGTTGAAGGACCAGTTGCCCCATCCTAGTCCCTTTAGACCAAAAGGGAGTTTTACTGTTGACGTTAATGGGAACAAGATCTGGCCCAGTAACCGGCTATTTTGGAGCTGCTTCTGTCCCCCTCACTGCATTGTTGCTGAGAGTACAGAACATCCTTGCCTTCTGTTTTTCACTCCTTAATGTTTCCTTAGAATACTTAGGCGGAGAGTGACTGTAACTGCTTAACCTTTGTCAATGGCAGACGTTCAACAGAGTTTGGCTGCCTCCTATTTCCTTGTGGACACTGATCTAAAAGTCCATCCAAAACATTTGTTCAGAAGGATATGACTAACATGAGAATCTGTCACTGTATAAACATAGTGACCAAAAACTATTTGGCAGCGGTTTGGATCTGCTGGCTAATAATTAGGTATTTACATTTGCTTTAACAGCACCAGTTGTGATGATCTAATGTCGTTCAGTATTTATATGGATAGCTCATCAGATTTTTTTCATTTTACAGTGATTCAGCATAATCACATGAGAGATAAAGAACATTTAAAGAAAAATACTTATTTCAATAACTAATGTAAAATTTCAGTCAGGACCACATTAGGAATGATGTGCTGAGCTCATACTAGAAGAACAACGCCTGCATTTACTGGAAACATTGCAGTAAGGGTGAGTGAAGTAATTGAAAACAAATTGCTGTTCCCTTCCTAAATAGGCTTGGGCTGCAATAGGGTCCTCTGGGTTGTGACCAGATTTAGCCTTCACAGCCAGTTTGTTCCACAGAAACTGAGTAAATTCTCTTGGGAAACAAATCTACAAAAATGTGCATAAGAATTTTTGGGGAGGGGAGTGATCTAACACAGTGAAAAATATATTAAAAGCCATAAAAAAATTGCTGTTGTATGGGCAGTTTCAGAAGAGCACATTCATTTATTGACACTTTTATCGCTGCAGCAAGTATAATATTATACTGATCCAACTGTGTCAAAAGTTATGTGAACAACACGTATATCAGTCCCTAATTCAAATACACGTTATTCACTATCATGGAAACTACAAAGAATGTGAAGCTTTAATGATACAGATCCAAGTACACATTGATAAGCTTGAAGGGCATATGATTTGTATTAACTTGTGTACCTTCTACTGACATTGTTTTCAGAGCATCATAAAGGAGTAAGAAAATATTGTGCAATAGCCAGTATGAACAAATTTGCATTTGATTCTCTTACTACTAAAGAGCTTGTGAAAATGTCTGAGGACAAGACCTTTTCCTGCCCACTCGAGGAAGCAAGAACAGCATTACACTGTTTGCAAGAAGCAGAAAAATTCATGTTTCCTCACACACACGCCTCAGATCATCCCAACAGATCCTAGGAGATAAGGAAAGTGAAATAATGTGCTCTGAGAACCACAGGAGACTTCTCCATGAGCTTTCCAAATCTAACAATGGCAAAGGTAATTCTGGGCACAGAACCATCACCACAGATAGTACTACTGCTGCTTGGTACCTTCAGTCCTTCACATGCTTTATCCTTTATTTGGTACTTTGATAAGCTGAGGAATACATTTCTGTGCAATATACTTTCAGCTTAGCCAGGTTAGATCTCACCCTGGTACTTCCACTTCCTGTGTGGTACATTTCTTGTAAATTTCACACCAATAAGCACTTTAGCGAGAAAGTTGCAAGATACTGTGATAGAATCATAGAAATTAGGAGTCATCAAATCCATCCCTCTGCTTTAGGGGAAGAGAAAGCAAAGAGATGACAGGGGACAAGGTGAGAAGATAGCAATCTATGCTATACACATGTCTATCTGTACCAGCCAAGTAACTGCAGCTGGGAGCAGTGTATTTTTTTGACAATTCACTCTGCAAAATTGAAATCTGTTATAGGATTTTCTTTTCTATGATTTTTTTTCTCTACTCTGTGATCCCTGACTCTTTCATGGATCACCAAGGACATAACTATGGCTTCTGGGCTCTGTTGCCACTTAAAATACATGGACACCTCCACATTTGAGAAATAATGACAAGTCTCTGTGGGGGAAGCTTTTCAATATTTCTAAAATTAACAGGGGTAGAATTTTATTTCTGTGGGGAAATTTGGTAGGGGCAAAGTGAGGCGAGGAAGAGAGGAGACTCGCATCCTAACATGATATTTTTTTTTCCTTGAAATTTCTCTCTCTCTCTCGTCTTGGTGGAGCTGGTCAATTCATCTAGTAAGAATGAGTATTCTTTGCTAATGTCACCTTTTCATTATTTCTCTACTCACAGTGCTGGCAATAAAAAGACTGCTTCAAAAAGGAAAATATTCTCAAGATCTTGTCCTGCAGTGCTCTGGAGATGTGATTAACTTGCCAGAGGTATAGACAACTCCAAACTCATTCAAAGCAAGAGCCTTGGGACTAGCTGGTAGATATTGGATCTTTTCTAAGACAGGAATGAAACAGAAGCATCTCGTTATTCTGCATTCACACCGCAGTGGTAATAGGCTGTCATTCCTGAAGGCTGGACATGCCTTTCATCCTGACTCCAGATGTGCTTCACAAAGAGGTCACTTTATCTGTTCCTCTTCATTCGCTCTTCCCATCCCGAGCCGTGAGTGTTCTTACCCTCCCTGGTGATGTAGGCAAACAGGCCCAGCACTTGCACCAGGTTAGTTAACCTGGTGAGAGCAAGCTGGGGACTGCTTATGTGAGCATCTCCACCAATAGATCAGATGGGTTAGTTATTTCCAGTTTGGATGCAGTGATGAACAGCTGTGGGGAGTAAACTTCTCAGCTGGAACAGCTGGAGCTGAAAGAGGATGCGTGACTACATCCTGAGACAGCCAGGCTAAGTAACAGAAGCAACTGATCTGTGTTTATACAATTTCCAGGCACTTAAATGAAAAGATTACCCTAAAACCCGCCTCAGTCACCACTAAAATACTAGGGCATCCTGCCGTCTGTTCCCCAATTAGAAAACTAACATGTCTAATTAACATCTCTTTCTTTTCTGGTCTCAGATACTCACAAAAAGAGGGAAAGAAGTCTGAGAAGCTGATTGCAGAGAGGAGCTCTAAATACACTGATACAAATACAAAATTACTACCCATTAAAAAAAAAATCTTAAAATTTCACAACAACTAACTACAATGCCAAGAAGAAAAGCTCTAATAAACCCTAACTGGCAAAAATACAAAAATAAATCCAGATGAATCATCCTTAAAAAAAAAACAAGAAACAAAAAAATCCTAAGAAACCAATGAATTGAAAAACTACATCCATAAAGGGTGAAGATTCTTATGATATTCTGTTCTGAATTTATCTCAAGCTTCTGATGAAAATATCTTGGACAAAAATAACATTTTATAAACCATTACCTCACTTAAATTCTTAATGTTTGTGGGTTTTATTCATATTTCAGACAATGTGTGTGATTTTCAGAGAAGGCAATAGGTTACTATGTGTCTGGTTCTCTACTGAAGACTTAACTCCCAAACATTTCTTTAACTCCCTCAACCACTGTATGCAGAGTACATTGTTATAAGCCAGCTGGTAATATCAGCTTGATGCACCCCATTAGAGAGGCTTGCTTTTCAGCTGCCAACAATTTTTCTAATCTTTAATGATTTGGTTTTTAATAGTCCCTGTTATGTGCCTGCTTCAAATGTATTTTTTCCCTAAGCAGACTGGATCAGCTAGTTTCATGAATGAAGTTAGGAAAAAAAAACCAAACAAGACAGAGGTAGTTTGGTTTGGTTTGGTTTTGTTGAAGTTAAAAACAAAACAAAACAAAACACAAAAAAAAAAAAGAAAAAAGGTCAAGAAGCTGTTTCTCGAAACTTCTAATGCTTCATAGTTTGGAGTAGGGTTTTGAATTTTGGAAGCACTTAGGACTTGCTTCATGGACAGTCTTTCACTGTGCCCACAAAAGCAGCCTACATTTGTCCTTCAGTGAATTTGTTTATGTGTCTCTGGTAGGTGCATCTTAGATTTTTTTCCTTGTAAATCCTCTGAGAATTTTGTTATTACTGACGATACTGTCCCCCAGCCTGACTTGACAAGATGCTGCTGGTGAAAATTTTGGGACTTTGATCCTTTACTGAGGAGAGGTGAGTGGGTCTGACAGGGTGAGGAACTGAGACTAAACAGTATGAGAAAAGGCCTGAGAGAAAAATACAGAAAGGTTTCCCCTTCAGAAAAGTGCACTTGCTGGATTAGGTTCCCTGCCAGATCCCAAAGCGGAACCCAGATTTCCTGAGTCTGCTGTCAGCAAATCTCTGCAAACGCCTCTGAAAAAATGTCTGGTTCTCCTTCAGAGCTGTTCACAGAGAGGATGACAACCTGCTACTACTATCAGTTTCTCCTTTAAGCCTAGTGGCAGAGGTAAATCTCAAGTTTCCAACCCCACAATGATTTGTGTGGGTGTCAGCATTGCTCTATGCAACAGAAAGTCTATCCTTTTTCCCCATTTGATGATTTAAAAAGTTGGAAAATTACATTCTTATGAAATATGTGGAAAAAATATAGATGTAATTTCAAGGCAAGTATTAAAACCTCAGATTTAAGGTTGTTTTGGTGATCTTAATTCAACCCTATTATGCATATTGGCATAACATTATTCATTATGTGAAATGTGTGTGCTCAGGACTATGTAACCAAAGAAGGATCCCTACAAGAAATACAGATGAAAGGAATGGGGTAAGGAATAAAGAGGATACATACAAAATATTAGCAACCTGCTATGTGAAGATGTTTCAAGAAACAGAAAGATATGAATATAGAAGGAAAATACACTTTCTGTGCTAAAGACACATACCACTGTGCACAGACATACACATACCTATTTCCTCCCCTTCTTGATTCTCTTTACATGGCTGGTGATTATACAGCAGAAATAATTGCTATTTCCAGGTGACTCAGGCATTAGCTCTCCTGCACCATGTTTGCAGACACAACCCTTTCAATTGTGCATTTGATTTCTGTTTCAGAAGGCTCTTCAAATGAAGATTTACACTCAGAAGCATAATGAAACAAATAGGGACAGTTTTCTTTAGCGTTATTTGTGTAAAATATTGCCATAGGGACAGAAAAATTACCTTGATCATGAAATAATGTCTGAGATGGATTATATCACAGACATAGTTCTCTCCCTTTGGCAATGTTTTACTGATGCTCCCTTGAAAACCAGTCAGAATTTACACCCTCTATCTGCATGCATATACACACAGTATATTCAATTTTTCAGACTGGCTTTAACCCAAAATCGAATTTTTAAACATGTGAAATTCTGGATACAATTTTGCACCTGCACTTTGTTGGTGTAATATAGGTCCCTGGAACAGGTAGCAAGACTGCACCCTGAATTACTGAGCTGTAAGGTATATTAGGTGAAATAATATCTCATTGATGTCACAGAAAGTATCCCATATATTTTAGAAAGCATGACTTCCTCCCCTGTATTTTGGTACCAAGGAGAAAGGCAAATCTGATGCTTGGTAATAAAACCTCAACCATGCTACAGTCTCTTTGTCCCAGTCCTACAATGCCATGAAACTGGTACCTCTTGCCTCTTAAGATTCCCAGTATAAATTAAATCTCTTCATGGCATAAAGCAGAGACTTTTCAAGAACCACATTGTGCTTTGTATTCTCCTAATGGAAAGGAAATATCAGGGGCAAAAGAAACATAATTGGAGCATTTTGCTGTCTTGGTTGTTCTTGGGCACTAGAGTAGCCCTTTGTGCGTGTGGATAACCAGGCAGAGCATTCCTGAGGCTGCTCTAATTTATGCAAGGTACTGGACTGACATCTGGCTGCCTCCAGACTCCAGGGGAACATATAAGTGGCTTAAAGCCAGTTTTGCCTATTCTAGTGATGAGAGCAGCTAAGCCAAATCAGAAAATCTGGCACTTAAATATACAAATCATAATAATAATATTTTGTGGCTGAGGAATAAATAGATGCCAGCCTTGGCAAATGTGGCCCAATGGTGATGCACAAATAAAACACCATCTGCTGGAGACTTTGCAAACCTTTAAGACTTGCACTTTTGAGTTTGCAGATTTTTATTAAAATAGATAGATCATCAGGGCAAGATTTAGGGACAGATAACTCAACCATGACTTCTGTTTTGATTTCTTTCCAAAGCATGGCACTTCCTAATACTAACGTAAGGTTACTGTTTCGCTTCACAAATCTGCTTTACTTTACTGTTTGTATTATAAAACAGGGATGAACAGAGACTGGTTCGATACTCCTGTACTCCTTCCTCCATCTTTCTGTGTGCTGACATTTCAGGTTATACTGTCTTTCCAGAAAAACTGCAACAAGAAATGTTACAGTTAGAATCTGCTGATTTTTTGATGTTCACTAAATGCACAGAAGGTACGTTGTATGGTATTCCTTCCATCTCAAAACATCTCTTTTTTGGCCATTGACACATGCCACTAACATAACTTACACATATTTTGTGGTTTTGCTCTATGAAAAGGAAGTATTAAGCTCTGAGACACTGTAATAAATTTGTTTGGTTTTGATAGAGATTGACTGCCTGAATACTACCATTTTTATCAGCAATAAATTGCTCTACAAGCTGTGGGACGAAGGACCTTTCATACTCTATTTTGACTTAAACTGGATAAATCATTTTCAATGATTCCTTCAGGAGATGTCAGTTCTTTCTGTTGTGTAAATTTGTCTGCAAATGCATATTCTAATGAATCCCGTCATTCTCAATCTGCAGATTGCTCAGAATTAATGCACTGCAAATGTTTGAAATTTTAGGTGGGCTGGTTACCAACCTACATGTGTGGTGGTTTTTCTGATCCCTGTAGGATGGCCAGATGCAGTTATCAAAAGCAAATATATATCTCAAATGCAATATGATTGTTACTGTCAGAGTTTCTTGAAGTAACATCTAGAGACCAGCACTAAGATCCTGATAATCCTGTGCTAAAAAACCACTCATACGAGTAGAGGCAACATGATGACAACAGTTCGTGATTTCAGCTCTGGGCTCATCTACGCTCTCTGGGGAGAGAGGGGACCACATTGGGCTTCTGCCTTGTTGGAAACTAAACAATCAATGAGAAAGCAATGCGAGCCCTATTTTTTTTAATGAAGACCTGAACTGCACAATGATTGAGTGGTCAAGACAGCAACAAGGTCATGATAAGGTCTTAATCCCAAATACTAATCTGATGTTGGAAAATTATTTTTGCTCTCACTTAACTAAAAGAAAGGTGATGGAAAATATCCTTTCAACTAATACTGGTGAAACTGAGCTAGCTTTTGCTGCTATTCAGTTTTATGTTTCCTAAACTTTCTATTTTCTCCTTTCTGTAGTGCCTGTCATAGCCTTTTCCTATACTGGGGTGAAAAAAATAGAGGAGTTAGCAAAAGTATCAATATCAGAGTTAACCTGTTTTCTATGTTAACCCAGCATTGTGTTAACCTCTCTAAAAGAGGGTGACCTCCCCCCGAGTGTCTGGGGCTGGCATTTAGTTAGATATTTTCTCAGTGACCCTCTGAGGACCTTCCAAGCTTATTGGGCGTATCACTTAGAGGTGAACTAGAGCAAGGTTTTCAGATAGAAGCAAAGAGGAAAGTTCTGTTATTTCATTTTCTTAATTCTTTCTGAAACTGAATGGAAAACAAAGATATTCCCTGAAATTAAATTCTGAAAAAAATCCTTGTTCTAACCCATGCACTGCTAGTTACCAGGTACCAACCCGAAAAATACCATCAGTGAGCAGTAGTCTGTCCTACTGACAGCTAACCCCAGATGAGCAGGTTTCCTCACTGTGGAAGATGCACAGTTAAGTCTCTTAAAGTAGATGAAGTATTTGAATCTATCTTTCCCCTCTCTGTTGTGTTACGAGTAGGTTTAATCTCAGCCTCCTGACTCCTGGCTCAGTATGGTTCACTTTTCTCTCTCTGGTGCAAGACTCTCCTAAATAGGCTTGTCCTGAGAGTGTACTGTCTTGTCCATTTGTGGAAATGATAAAGCCTGATTTTGACAATTCTGGTCTGCTCTTCTACACCTCTGAGTGGCACTGATAGTTACTGATCTTGGCCTGCTTCTATGAAACCTACACTGTCAGCTCTGGGATTGGGCTTTCTGTATGATAGTAGAAAAGGAGCCCCTCCCATCTGCTCTGCTGAGAGGTGTAAACACATAGTCATTTTTAGAACAAATACTTTTTTTTTCTGAGCCTGCTTGGATAGTCTTGTACTGAGTAGTTTACTACAGTTTTTCATGTGGGTGTCACTCTCACAAATACAAGGGAGGAATAGAAAAGTGACTGTTTACCCACCTATTTGCATCAATCTCTCCCCATGAGAAGATGGGACTTTTTCTACCTAGTATCATGGTCAGTGATTAGGAAGATGACTGGCAATATGCCTGCCATAGTCAAAGGGTTAACCTCACCATGAGATTCATCCTTCATATCACACAGAACTGCTAAATATATCTGTTATTAGAGCTCATTAAATTTGCCAAATGTCTACATGTTTCCCTGGCTCCGAGCTCTCAACATGCCTTTGTCCAGCTGACTCATAGATTCATGACGTCTTTTCGGCTGCATCACTGGTAGCATTGATGTTTTTCATTATTTACCAACCATCAGGCTTTTCTCTTTCTTAAATTTTGCTCCCTTTCTCCCTCTGCAGCATTGTCCAAGAGAAAAATTCCAGTTTTACCAAAACCAAAATTACAAAGAGCCAAATAAAATAACCCAACAGCTGCTGGCTGCGCAAACTTTGAGAAGCAGGGTGTTTTACAGACCCACACAATGGCAGTGTCGTAAAGAAAAGCTAAGTGGGTTCCTTTGTGAGCTGGTGGGGTGGCTTTACTTCAGAATAAGAAAAACAGCTGTGAGGCTTTCCAAAGTCACTGCCAGAGCTCATGTTTTCACTGAGAAGAAAGAGAGAGAAAAAGAGACTAACAGAGAAAACATGCAAAGAAACTGCTTGAAGAACAGGTGTTTCATGACAGAGCACAGTAACCCAGCTGAAAAAGAGTTGTGACAAGGCATAACATGAGCATGGAAAGCGTTCAGTATTTTCCCAATCACAGCTATTGTTCTGCTTAACTGATGCTGGCAAACAACCCTGCTGCAACCTTTTAGGTACAGAGGATCAATGAGCTATTAATGGTGCCACAGGATACACTGTGATACACAAAATAATTTTTATTGTATATCAGCAGGATGACTGTAACTCCTGCTTCCCTTAGTGCTGGAATCAGGAGTTCTTCATTCTGCTCATCTCTGTAAAGTAGAATAAAAACTTGGATCAAATCTGGATGTTAGCATTTTAGGTCATTGTGAACTGAAAGAACCAAGGGCACACCCAGTGTTAAAAGAAACATATTGATTGCGTCTCTTTGAATATTTTTTGTCCAGCATGATGAACATGCTAAGCAAATCAGGAATGACTAATGGGGTTAAATGTGATCATTACCACTATCAAATATCGGCTCAGAGTTGCCCTTTCTGCACTAATCAGATTTCACAGTATTAGGACTAGAATTTGTTTTAATTTTGTCTTTATCCCTTGCAGTGCATATTTGTGTTAGACATGTCAGTTGGAGCCATGAGGTTGAATCCTGTGTCCTACAGTCAGAATTTGGTGGTTTAGTCACAGTCTAAGACTAATGCAAGGTAGCTGTAAGTACCTGAAACCATTCACTTAATGTCTATGATTCACTTTACACATGCAGAGAAATGAGAGGGTAAATACTTGCTAACCTCTTGTTGACAAGATTGATCAGTTAGGAGGTAACTACATGCACCAAGCAACATATAACCAAGGGAGGAAGGGACCTGACCTATAAACCACTTTGTAACTCTCTGGATTTTGGGCCGATCTAGGAATACAGCAAAAATTAAAGCCATCAGGCATGCCATAATAATTACCATCTCCTAGGTATGAGCTATTAACAGCTTACAGTCAGCAACAGCCTGGTGTCTTCCTGTTGGTCTGTACTTCAGGGAGGTTTTCCCCATCGCCATCCCAGCCAGCACATATGAGAAGGAGAGGATCAGAAAATAGGGCTTGGTTTAGGTGGCAAGAGTCTGTGCGAGTCTATGCCAGCTCTCTAAAGATGCAGGCCATTGATGTATACTAGGTGCACATTTTCATCTCTGCCTCCTACTGATCCCAGCTGCTGATGCAGGTGTTCCTTAATGCTGAAAATTAGAGCTGTAGGATGCAAAAGGACGGAGCTGAAATTCACTGCTGGCTTGACCATGCAGTTTTGACTGCTCCTTGGCCCTGACAACAGTCCTCTCTCTGCCAAAGAGAGGAGGATACTGTGCTGCTGGAAACTGGGGTGAGCAATAGTTAATCCTATGGTCACAATTTCTCTAAAATCAGATGACTTCTGCTATATCTGAAATGCTATTTTAGTGCTTTAAACTTCAGGTGAACTTCCAGCACAGACACTCCTATATCCCAGAAGGCTGATTTAAGTGCATATATGTTTAAAGCCTGGAGAAATGGCATGTAGTTCAGAGTGTCCTCTATCTATTGCATAAAGGATTAGGAATTTTATCCTCACAACTGCTGCTGCTCTTCAGCCATAAGCAAACTTTTCTGAGGTTGGTGAGTGTATCTTGGTCTAACAAATTTAATCTTTTTTAGAGAAAAAGACCCAACCATACAACACGTAGCATAGACCATAGATATATGGGCTATGTCCTCTTCAATCCTACCTCAGCCTATTCTCAGGACCTCATTCAATTAAAAAATTAGGAGAGCATCTTCAAAAGTGCTTAAGTGACCCTGAAACCTAAATCAAATGATTTCCCAATGGTCATCTAGGCTCATGGCTGTCTGAGACTACCACAGACACATAAATTCCTAAATGCTTTTGTTATGACTGAGAAGCAGGGTCCTAAGTCACTTAGTTGCTTCTGAAAATTTCATCTAAGAACTCAACAATGACATCACAGTTTAACCTAAATTGTCAGGCTGCATCTGCAGCTGGATGTAGGCAGAGTTTCAGATTTTTCCATAAAAAATCAAAGGGCTAATACAGAATGATTCAACAAGGGAAAAAAAAGCTGAATCTCCTATGGGTGGTAAATAACGAAACCTTCACCAAAAAAAAAGATCCCCAAATCTGCTAGCATGAGTTACACAGCAGTTGCACACAGTGAGGGATTGGGGAACCCAGGAACTGCTTTAGCTAGTACTGACTATGAAGAAACAGAAGGAGGAAGTAGCTGTTGTCACAGTCTCTGGGATCCAGCTGCCTCCTGGTAAAACTGGTTAAAAAATGTCATTGGAAAATTTGTCTCTGTAGTCAATATCTCTCTGCTGCACAATTGCCCTTAGTGAAAGCATGTTGGCTGTCACCAAGCAACTCCTTATTTTCCATGGCCCTTAGCATAGTTTCCAGGCGGATCTGCTCCATGATCTTGCTGGGCACAGAGGTGAGACTAACTGGCCTGTAGTTCCCCAGATCTTCCTTTTTTCCCTTGTTAAAAATGGGAGTTATGTTTCCCCTTTTCCAGTCAGTGGGAACTTCCCTGGACTGCCACAACTTCTCAAGCATGACGGATAGTGGCTTAGTCACTTCATCTGCCAGTTCCCTCAGGACCCACAGATGCATCTCATCAGGTCCCATGGACTTGTGCACCTCCAGGTTTCTTAGATGGTCTCAGACCTGATCTTCTCCTACAGTGGGTGGTTCTTCATTGTCCCAGTCCCTGCCTTTGCCTTTGGCGACTTGGGCGGTGTGGCTGGGGCACTTGCAGGTGAAGACTGAGGCAGAAAAGGTCGTTGAGTACCTCAGCCTTCTCCATGTCCCGGGTAACCAGGTCTCCCGTTTCCTTCTGGAGAGGGCCCACGTTTTCCCTAGTCTTCCTTTTATCACCAACATACCTATGGAATTTTTTCTTGTTGCCCTTGACGTCCCTGGCCAGATTTAATTCTATCAGGGCATTGGCTTTCCTAACCTGCTCCATGGCTGCTCAGACAATTTCTCTGCAGAGGTGATCCTTGAATATTAACCAGCTTTCTTGGGCCCCTCCTCCCTCCAGGGCTTTATCCCTTGGTACTCTACCAAGCAGGTCTCCGAGGAGGCCAAAGTCCGCTCTCCTGAAGTCCAGGGTAGTGAGTTTACTGTGCACCCTCCTCACTACCCTAAGAGTCTTGAACTCCACCATTTCATGGTCACTGTGGCCAAGGCTGCCCCTGAGCTTCACATTCCCCACCAGTCCCTCCTTGGTGGTGAGAACAAGGTCCAGCTGAGCACCTCTCCTCCTTGGCTCCTCCATCACTTGGAGAAGGAAGTTGTCATCGACGCGTTCCAGGAACCTCCTGGATTGCTTATGCCCTGCTGTGTTGGCCCTCCAACAGATATCAGGGTGGTTGAAGTCCCCCATGAGGACCAGGGCTTGTGAACGTGAGGCTGCTCCTATCTGTCTAGAGAGGGCCTCATCCACTCGGTCTTCCTGCTCCGGTGGCCTGTAGCAGACCCCCACCATAACGTCACCTGTCCCTGCCCTCCCTTTAATCCTGACCCATAAGCTCCCGGACAGCTCCTCATCCATCCCCAGGCAGAGCTCCATGCACTCCAGCTGGTCATTGACATAGAGGCTGACACCCCCTCCTCGTCTCCCCTGCCTCTCCTTCCTAAAGAGCCTGTATCCTTCCATTCCAACAGTCCAGCCATAGAAGCCAACCCACCATGTCTCCGTGATGCCAATAAGACCATAGCCCTGCAGGCGTGCGCATGTCTCCAACTCCTCTTCTTTGTTCCCCATCCTATGTGCGTTTGCATAGAGGCATTTAAGTTGGACCCCCAATGAATCTGACTTAGGCACTGGAATTCTGTTGTCCTGCTCTCTAGGTGCTCCCCTGCTGACCTGTGATCCCTCTCCAGGCTCTGGGCATCTATTGCTGGCACTGGCATCAAACTGGTAGGAGTGGGATGGGTTGAGGTTCCCCTCCCCTGGCAACTTTACTTTAAAGCCCTCGTCACCAGCTTGGCAAGCCTATCACCGAAGACGCTCTTCCTCTTCTCTGGCAGATGGACCCCGTCAGCCCCCAGTAGACCAGGTTTCTCAAAGCGAGT
This sequence comes from Harpia harpyja, assembly GCF_026419915.1. NCBI lineage: Eukaryota > Metazoa > Chordata > Aves > Accipitriformes > Accipitridae > Harpia > Harpia harpyja. Next base: position 68,833,405 of record NC_068944.1, read on the forward strand.
CCCATGGTCTAAGTAGCCGAACCCTCGGCTGTGGCACCAGTCCCGTAACCATTTGTTGATTCACCAGATTCGACTGGTCTGTTCAGACCCCTTCCCTTTCACTGGGAGTATTGATAAGAAAACGACCTGTGCTAACCCACCAATCTCATCCCCAGCTCCCTAAATAGAAGTGTAAGATAAAATGTCATTTAACTCAGGAGAGCTTTTTTTCTTTGAGAAAAAAAATGGGAAACAGGCAGAAAGCCCAAGTGAGAACCCCTATTAATTCTACAATTAAAGTAAAACCACAGATGAGGTATCATACATACACAGAAACCACAATGCAATGTGTGTATGTACCACTGCATCCATAGACACAAAGTGCCAGAGTGTTCAAAAGTTGTGTATTTTTCCCATACAAATTCTCAATTATAAGCAGTTTCTATCATGCAGTTGATCCCACTGCTAGAGGCTCTGAGCCTGTGCAGGTCAGAAATGCCAGGTGCGCTCTATCCAGAAAAGCTAGAAGGGCAAATGAATCTGCAGCCCAGTTCGGGGGGTGGGTGGGGTGTGTGTGCATGCTTCTTGGGGGGCTATGTGGTGTTCATAGCTGAGATAATGGTCCATTAAGTAGTATGGATGTTTGTTTTCCTTGTGAAAGAACATAGTAGAAATTAACTTAATGACCTGAAAGAATCCAATTTAATTTGTTTTCTAAATATTTTAGTGCCAATTTCTGTTGATCTTTTAATTTGAGTTAAGTTCATTCAGGGGCCAAAGACTCAGAACCTCAAAATTTTTCCTTGCATCTCCATCATTTGTGAGCACCATATCATGACAAGTATTGTTCCTTATTCATAAACAACCTGTGAATATTGACTAACATGCCTTATAATTTTTAAGGCTTCCAGAACTTAATTCAGTCCTTTTTACAACTTCCCAAATGCTTAAGAGAAATCACATGTTTTATGATCACTAAAAGTGTCATTACCCTTTGAGGTCTACAGCTGAGAAAGCAAGTTTCTGATTTTTTTTTTTTTTTTTAACAGGCTTAGGCTTTTCAGTGATACCTGTCCCTAGTTTAGTTTTCCTATTTTTCTGCCTCCTGTATTCAGTAGCTGCAGAGGCAGGGAAAGGCATCCACAAAGCCAAAGAGAACACCGAAGGTCACACAGGATTAGCACAGATCATTTTTGAGTCTGTAGGCTAGACTCTGGACTAGTGCAAATCAGCAAAGCTTGACTAGCCAAGGATGTGCAGTTGGAGTTTGCAAGGCAGCAAAAGTCTCCAAACAGTGTACAAAAATACACCTGGCACCTACATGAAGGTATTCTTCAAAGAAATAAATCTTGCCTGTCTGGGGCTGGAATTTCTGAAGAGGGAGGGAAATGCTTGCAGGAGTGAGGATGTGTTGCACTGGGAGGTTCAGTCACTCACGGGAGATAAAGAAATATGGAATAGCACACAGCAGGGTTGAGCTTTCCAATTTTTCGCCCAAAGGAGGGATTACAAGTCTGTACCTTTCTCTTCCCTCCCTCTTTTCACCATACCATTGGCTGGCTCTTTCCATTCCCAAGCTTTAAAGTCAGTCATCACTTTTCCCCTACCTAGGTTGCAGTGAGACAGGGCTGTACTTCTTCCCCACCACTAAACTGTCTCTCTTATGGTCCCCATCAGATGTTCCTTGATTTCACTGGAGCATATGAAAACACTAGAAGGAGAGGACAGCTTCTCTCATTTTCCTTTCTATAACAATTTGGAGAGTGCTGATTTCTAACACTGGGATTGCAACTAGCTGTTATCTGCACTCTGGTTGTGCCTCCATGGTGCGAAATCAGTCTCCTGGTGACTGTAGGAAAGGTCAAGGACGGAGCTTGACCTTGTGGTGGAGGTGGAGGTCGCTGGAGCCTGAGGGGGCCTGAGAAGGGTTTGTAGATTAAAACACTAGTCAGATGTGGTGACTGAGGGGAAGAAGGAAGGAGCAACACTCTAAGCCAGGCCATCACACACAAGTGACAACAAAAAATAAGTCTAGATTTCTCTATGGCTTTTACTAACCTTAGTCCATATTGTCCTCCAAAACCTCTGGGTGTTTCCAATAAGTAATAGAAGGATCACTCGAAGATACGTCCATTGCAGGTAATTCTCTGTGCTATTGTTTTCTGTAGAAAAGGTTGTCTCGTATTTGAGCTATTTTTTGGAATGTGAAGCTGAGGGACTGTCTCATTTTGAAGCTTCACTGGAAGAACTTTTAGGACAAGTGAATAAAATAGAAGGAATCAGACTCTGAGTCTGGACAGCATTCATTCATTCAGGAGGTCTCAGCAATTCAGATGTGAAATTGCTGAACTGCTAGCTGTAGTGTGTTTCCTTTTGCATAAATAAGCTTTGGTGTCAAAGTTATGAAAGATGGGAAATGTGGCAGTCACCTTTAAAAAGGGTTCAGGGATAAAGTTGTCACGATTCACAGGCAAATCAGTAGAAACTATGAGAGGAGCTGAACTCGTAGGTGTGGGTAGGACAGAGCCATCAAGCATAGGGAAAAGGACGCTCCAGTTAAAATAATGAAGTTTGAATTTAGAAAAGCTTTTCATGAGGCCTTTCTTTACAGTCTTAAAAAAAGTAAATTGTCACAGGACAAAGGAACAAATCATCCTTACAATCTGATTCAACTTAAAAGATGGAAAGGAAAAGTTATCAATAAATGTTAAATTTTTACAACTGAAGGAAGTTCACAGTGGAAATCCATAGAGATCTATGCTCTTAAAACATATGAAAGGCAGTTGAAAAAGAGGGTGAAGAGCTATGTGGCAAAGCCTGCAAATGATACAAACTTATCCAGCGTAATGAAATCCACAAGTAACTGGGAAGTTATAAGAAGATCTCTTAAGACTGAATGACTGGGGAAAAAAATGGCAGTTCCAATACACATGCCAAACAGTATAGATAGAAATTATATCTGCATGGTGATGGATTCTACCTGAGCTTTACTCACTCATGGTAAAGATCTGGGAACTGCTGAGTATAATTCCCAGTAAAGCATCCTTCCAGTGCTCAAGGGCAGTCAAAATTCAAGCAGAGAGCTACCAAAGGGATAAAGGCAAACATAAAACATCTATATGCTCTATATAAATTCACAAGATATAAATTGATGAAAAGCCTTTGAACCTAGTGTCTAGTTCTGATGACCCCATTCTTTTCTTATTTACAGTCATTGTGAACAATGGGTTATTAAGGTAAATGGACTTTTGTTTTGACCCTGAGGGGTGGCTCTTGTGTTAAGCAACATGACTAACAGCTGTTACATGTTTGTTCGAAGCCCATATCCGAAGAAAAAATTACAGTTAAGAATAAAACAACAATTGGATATTGACAGGGAGGCAGGATGACATAAGTTTTGTAGAATGAGTGATTTTTGAGTATCACTAGTAACCTGGTGTTCAAAGGGTAGATTTTTCACTGGTATTGTAAATTAGACCGCCTATCAGGTCCCTCAGGCTGGACAAGCACAGACACTGATTATTTCTGAGCATTTCAGTCACTAGATACACTATTACAGACAAAACAATCTTTTAAATTGTTTTCCAGACCCCTTAATTTTAGGATATTCTGTTTTCTTCCCTATTGCTAAAAGACATTTCTAATCAATATCCAGGTTTGTTGAATTCTTTTTATCCCCTCCCATGCTGATTTACTGGCAGCATTTAGAAAATGCAGCTCTGCTCCTCCAATGATTTACAAGTGTATTGGCCATCATTACCCCAACCATTTCAAAAGCAGCTCACTAGCATGCCTAAGAATGTAAGTAATTTAGTTTCCATTTTATAATAAAGCAAGGATGGCCCCAGGCTCAGAGTGAACATGTTCTTGAAGGGATGCTGGATCCCAAGCCTGCCTGGGCATATGGGCAGAAGCAATGCACTGCTGGACCACAGGCTGCCTGGGTGGGAAAATCGGGAGTGATGAGGAGCAGGGCATGATTATGTGGACTCTAGATGCCTCTTCTCTTCACTGTGGGGTGGACACAGAAGCCCATACAGACCGAGCTCTGCCTATTCTTAGACCTCTTCCCCCTCTCTGGCACAAAGGCATCTAGCTATAGTGGAATAATTAGAGTCATGGCCGAGGGCTGTGAGAGGTGTGATGAAGCCACGCACAACACAGAGTGGAGCCCACATCTCCAGGGTTTAGGTTATACAAAGGACAACTGACAGCAAAGGCAGTGCACACACAGGGCAACAGACTCACATCAGAGGCAGGTGATGCTCAGAGGCACAGACCTGCTCACATTATCGTGGCTGCTGAATTGTCAGGGCTGCTCTGCTCTCCTTTGGCCAGCACTGGTGTAGACCCCTCAGAGGAGTCTGCAGGTTGCTTCCATCAGGTCAGCACATCTTCGTGTGGGTGGACGCTGCGCTGAGCCTCTGGGAATCTCCCTTCCTGTTTGTCTCCAAGGGAAGCACGGCCATTGAATGCCTGTTTTGTGGGAGGCAGATTAAACTTTTAAAGATCTGCCCTCACTTTTTTAAGAAAAAAATACCGCCGCTGTTACGGTGAGAAGAGCAGAGCCAGCTTGGCTTCTGTTTTTACACAGGCTGCAAACAGCAATTCTGCTGTGCAGAGCACTCAGCTCGTCGCATCTTCCACCAAACACCTTTCCCCTGGGGCTCATCAGCACGGCGTCAGCTCCATGCCTCCCTGACTGATGCTTAAGACTCCCTGGCACTGTCTGGTGTGCTCTAGCTGAAAGGGCAGTTCCTCTCGGCTAGGGCGATCATGTCAGCCCCAGCCCCCTCACCTCTGGAGCTGAAATTATCTTGTAAAAACGCCACTGCAGCAGCTATGGGCAGACAGCTCTGCCCCTCCCTTGTCAGTCATATCTATCTGCAGGCTGCCTCTGCATTTTTCATCTCCCTTGCAAGTTGGGGGAAAAGAAATAATACATAGCTCAGCTGTTTCTGTCTGTAGGCATTTAAGCTGGTAAGGCTGAGCTGTATAAATCTTCCCAGCTGTGAGAACCTTAGTGCTTTTATTCCCATGATAAAGCCTTTGGCTCTAAATGTGTTTCAGGGATATTCAAAGTGGAAATCTTTCTCTCCATCTGGGGAATTGCTTGGTGTTGACTGACAAGGAAATGGGAGGTCAGTAGCATTATAAAGAAAAAAAAAGACAAAAAAAAAAAAAAAAAGAACCCTGGGTTATAGAATTAACTTTATACTAAACCTCAGTGTGTGTTTTAGGATGAGAGGAGTGATGGGGAGGCATGGGGGATGGGAGGCTTGACTTGCGCAGAGCCTTTCATTGGAAAACTAATGCAGCCATCCCCAAGGCGCTGTGCTGCTAAGATCTGGCATTTTCCTGCTCCAATGGAAAAGGAAGACGAATACTTTCCCTTGTAGTAACCTTTGCTGATTAATCAGTGTAGTGACATTGAAGTCAGTTCCAGTGGGAAATAATTGCTGTCGCCTTCAGATACAATATGGAAATAAGATGCCATGGTGACAGCAACTGTTTTGAAAGGCTGGCAAGGAAATCCAGATCAAAGATCAATGTCTGGCAGGCAAAGTGTTCACTTAAAGTCAAGGAGAGAAGAGTTTAGGCATAGAGGTTTCTCCTAAAACTGACAGGATTTGGACAACAGATGGACAAATTTTAATAAAAATCTGGATACAAGGAAATTTTCATGCTGCAGGTTAGCTTGAAAGCCAGGGCTCAGACTTGCAGCTGAATATGAGCATCTCCAAATCTGAAGGGTATTTCAAAGGTCAGCTGCTTAGACAGCATCCTTGTTATGGTGCTAGGATTTGGCTTCCATTCCGGGTTCTGCCAAGGATTTCCTGTTGATGGCCATGAACATGATCCCAGTTGCTTTTTCTGCCTCTCACTTGTAAAAAGAGCAATGAACTTTTTCCTACCTCCAAGGGTGTTATAATGATATCAAAATGCCTGGTGCTCGGACACTAAGGTAATGAGCTGAGATGGGCTTGAGATGTTTTTGTTGTTCAGACTCAGTTCATTAAAGAAAGGTGTCCCATTGGTATATAACTCTCAATCTTTTTAATGAGTCCCAAATGAATTCCATTTGTGGAGCCTATATATACCAGTTTATACCTGAAAGCAATTCTGGTGCATCCAGTAAAGTTTTATTCTTGCGTCCCTGGAAACAGAGTCAGATTTTCTACTTCTTCACCACTCCAGTAAGATCACTGATTTAACAGATTGAATATCCTGGTGCAATCCATGTCCTCAGAAGACAGGGCTTAAACTATATGTGAAAGCTAAAGGGAGTCCCTGTTTCAGAGACAAAAAGTGCACAACAATAATAGCCTACTGACAAATTTGATGTTAAACATGTAACTGAGAGTTTCCCAAGCTTATAATATTCCAAAGGGCTGGCTTTTTAAATAATAATAATAATAATAATAATAATACTACAAAAAAATCACCTTGCTCTAAAGAGTGATGTATTGTCAACATTAACAATACCTTAACAATATTTCTCATGTGGGAATAAATACATGGATTTGAATAATACACAGAGCTATCAACAAAGCAGAGGCAAATACAGTACCTACCTTTTCCCCTGACTCCCATATTTCTAGGAAGTAAATGAAAGCAAACCAAAGCAAATCACTGTGATCATGAAAACATATGGCACCAAAAGCAAGGAGCTGCACCACATGGTTTACATGGGAAACAGAATCTGATTTCCATTAGCATAATGAGAATTTGTTCCCATGCTGTTCTGATAATGCAGGCCTCAGCCAGAAAGATAAATAAGCTGGTGTCTGGAGGTAAATTCAATTATTTTACATTTCCACTGAACTTATACAACCAAGAAATGCAACTTCTTGCCTGCCCATTAGCAGGACTTGGATGGCCCATTGACACCTGCAGTAAATGACTCTACATAAGTAAGATCTCTCAGGAATCAGCTGAAAGAAAGCAAAACAAGGGCAACCTCTTAGAACCAACATACCATGTAGTCAGACGGCGTGTAGACAATAACAACCTGCATTGGGACCCCTGGTACTGACAAGTTGTCAGCTGCACAGGTACAAGGAAGGACAAACTGGGAAGAGGGATGAATTTGTCTGGGTAGGAAATGGTAATTGATACCTTGAGTCAGAGTCTATGCTTCACCACTGATGTCTCATTTCTAAGACACTTAGAAAGAAAGATACAAGTCGCATGAACTGATGGGATGTAATCTTACAATGTTGCTTTCATGTCACACGTAGTGAGTGGACCATAAGTCTTGGTGCAAAGTCCAGTGAGGAAGATCAGCTTGGAACCCTGAAGAGGGAATTTTACTCACCACAGGGAAGACCTGAGAGTCCAGTATAGGGAAGACTATTTCCCTCTCTCCAAAGGAAAAATCAAAAAAAATTATATAATTCTGTAATAGGACTTGAAAAGCTGTTGGCTCTAGTCCATGAGTTACCTCTGTGAGGGACAAATCAGTCCACTTCTCAGTGCTACCTATGCAGCCCTTTGCCTGCCTTGCTCTTTAAGACTTGATGGCTCAAATCCTTGAAGTTATTAGTACACATCACACCTACTGATGTGATTTGTGGAAATTGATTTTAGTAGAAAATGGTACTTAAATTCTTCTGGTGGTGGAAGCCAAGCCCTTTGAGACAAGATATGGTGGTATAAAGAGTATCTACCACAATGAGGCTTTGCTGAGGGTTAATGTAGTACTGAAGGATAATCTTTTCACTATATTTGTAACTGATAGTGTCTTTCACTCAGCAATTCCAGTAGCACTTCCTATGTCCACCTCCTCTTCTTCTCACCTGTTATGTCAGGTGGATGATGACCATCAATCACTATGAATCATGTGCCAGTGCATATTTTTGCCAGCTCTGAGAACGCTGTGCCTTAAAACTGGCAGAAAGTAAATTAATGACCTACCAGGCACAAATCACAACTGCAGCATTTCAGAAATTGTACAGAAAAAACCTAATTAAACTGACTACCACACAACCAGGACAAGAAACTGGGAAATGTGCCAAAACAGTTCCCAAAATAGCTCCTTTTGAAAATGCAAACTTTTTTTTTTTCTTCCCTTACTTCCCTCCCCTTTGTAGCCACTCTGACACTCATTCCTGCATAGAGCATCCAGGCAGTACCTTTCCTCCAACTATTATGGCAAATCCTCCAATTTAGAGTAACTGTCCTGTGCACAGAACCATTATTCCCCACTGAAATCCATCACATCTCACACAAGAGCAGAGTACATCTGATCCTTTTAAAGAGCCACCCCTCTACAAGCACTCTGGCTGGCTGGACCTCAACTTTATCACAGTATGGCCATCCTTATGCTGCTGTTAGAGAAATAGGCAGCAAGATGAGTGTTGTCAGAAACAGATGAAGAAAAAGAAGGTGAAAGAGTAAAAATAAGTCCAGTGAAAACTGGCTGGAGAGAGCCATACAAAAGAGATTTCCAAGAAGAAGCTCAGGTGCCAGTGTTAGACAGAAGACCTGTGTGCAGCGCCTGCCTATGTCCCAGATTGCCTGTATGTGACACTTGAAGACTCGCGCTTTCTCTATGTCAAGTCACCATTTAGAATATTGTGTTTTCCTTTTCAATTAGGCCTACAGCTCCTCAGGACAAGAACTTTCTCTTGTCCATCCATATGTCCAATACCAATCTGTATAGATTCTTTACAAATATAAATTGTACAATGTCCCTTTGTGGCTATGCTATTTCTTCATTTGCAGTCTAGAACTCAAGTACCGTGGAAAGAAACATCTTTGGTGTACACCAGACAAACAGATGCATAAACCCCTGTAAATACGCCATAAGTGCTTTTGGTTAATTACAATCCAGAGCTAGGATGTAGTTATGCAGTGAATGGGAAATTCAGGAGTTATTCCTATATCCCAGCTGTCACTGTACCTCATTTCCAAACTCATGAAGTTAGGAATTCCTTCTCTAAAAACACTGTAGCCCTCAAATGCATTTATTTGCTATTCTCTGAGATTAATATGAGCTAGTAAGAAGCTGCATCCCTTTATCTTCGCAACCTTATGCTGATTTATGCAAAAGAAACCCCACAGAGAGGCAGAGATATAAAATGGGTGTTACATTAAACAAGATTCCTATTTGCAGAAGACAAATCTTGAGGAACAGAGTTGTCTAAACAATCTGGGAGCTGGATGCATCATTTTGGCTTGACTTTGGGAAGACCTAGACTTTTCTCCTGGGGCAGGGACAGGCAGCAGACCTGCCTGCAGAAGGTGTGCTCAGGTGGAGGACTTGTGCAGCAGGTGGCTGAGCTGCAGGAGGTGGTGAGAAAGCTGTGTAACATCAGGGAGGCTGAGGAGTTACATAGCTGGTTCCAACTGTGGTCTGCAGTGGACCTACAGCCTGCAGCCAAACAGTCAAAAACTCCCCCACCGGCACACACAGAAGGGTTGGGGGGGGGGCAGTAATGCCTAAGAATGTAGGCTTGCAATGACAAGATCCAGCAAGAGGAAGACACTTCCCCTGAAGCCTGAGGTGCCCTTGCAGAACCACTTCACTGCTCTGCGGACTAAAGAGGAAAGACCCATCACATCAGGAGAGATGCTGGAGCTGAGTAAGGCAACCCAGTCTGTTCCCCGTATAACAACCAGAGCAACTAAAGAAAGGGCGACAGGTGATAGTAGTAGGCAACTCTCTTCTGAGAGGCACTGAGGCACCCATCTGCCAACCTGACACACTCTATAGAACAGTGTGTGGCTTACCAGGGGGTCATATCAGGGATGTCACTGAGAGACTACCAAGCCTTGTACAGTCCACTGACTATTATCTGTTGCTGTTATTTCACATGGGCATCCAGGAGCTGTTGGAGGAGTATCAGGAAGGATTACAGAGCCCTGGGAGCAGTGGTAAGGGAATCTGGACCACAGGTCGTTTTCTTATCAATACTCCCAGTGAAAGGGAAGGGGTCTGAACAGACCAGTCGAATCTGGTGAATCAACAAATGGTTACGGGACTGGTGCCACAGCCGAGGGTTCGGCTACTTAGACCATGGGACTCGCTTTGAGAAACCTGGTCTACTGGGGGCTGACGGGGTCCATCTGCCAGAGAAGAGGAAGAGCGTCTTCGGTGATAGGCTTGCCAAGCTGGTGACGAGGGCTTTAAAGTAAAGTTGCCAGGGGAGGGGAACCTCAACCCATCCCACTCCTACCAGTTTGATGCCAGTGCCAGCAATAGATGCCCAGAGCCTGGAGAGGGATCACAGGTCAGCAGGGGAGCACCTAGAGAGCAGGACAACAGAATTCCAGTGCCTAAGTCAGATTCATTGGGGGTCCAACTTAAATGCCTCTATGCAAACGCACATAGGATGGGGAACAAAGAAGAGGAGTTGGAGACATGCGCACGCCTGCAGGGCTATGGTCTTATTGGCATCACGGAGACATGGTGGGTTGGCTTCTATGGCTGGACTGTTGGAATGGAAGGATACAGGCTCTTTAGGAAGGAGAGGCAGGGGAGACGAGGAGGGGGTGTCAGCCTCTATGTCAATGACCAGCTGGAGTGCATGGAGCTCTGCCTGGGGATGGATGAGGAGCTGTCCGGGAGCTTATGGGTCAGGATTAAAGGGAGGGCAGGGACAGGTGACGTTATGGTGGGGGTCTGCTACAGGCCACCGGAGCAGGAAGACCGAGTGGATGAGGCCCTCTCTAGACAGATAGGAGCAGCCTCACGTTCACAAGCCCTGGTCCTCATGGGGGACTTCAACCACCCTGATATCTGTTGGAGGGCCAACACAGCAGGGCATAAGCAATCCAGGAGGTTCCTGGAACGCGTCGATGACAACTTCCTTCTCCAAGTGATGGAGGAGCCAAGGAGGAGAGGTGCTCAGCTGGACCTTGTTCTCACCACCAAGGAGGGACTGGTGGGGAATGTGAAGCTCAGGGGCAGCCTTGGCCACAGTGACCATGAAATGGTGGAGTTCAAGACTCTTAGGGTAGTGAGGAGGGTGCACAGTAAACTCACTACCCTGGACTTCAGGAGAGCGGACTTTGGCCTCCTCGGAGACCTGCTTGGTAGAGTACCAAGGGATAAAGCCCTGGAGGGAGGAGGGGCCCAAGAAAGCTGGTTAATATTCAAGGATCACCTCTGCAGAGAAATTGTCTGAGCAGCCATGGAGCAGGTTAGGAAAGCCAATGCCCTGATAGAATTAAATCTGGCCAGGGACGTCAAGGGCAACAAGAAAAAATTCCATAGGTATGTTGGTGATAAAAGGAAGACTAGGGAAAACGTGGGCCCTCTCCAGAAGGAAACGGGAGACCTGGTTACCCGGGACATGGAGAAGGCTGAGGTACTCAACGACCTTTTCTGCCTCAGTCTTCACCTGCAAGTGCCCCAGCCACACCGCCCAAGTCGCCAAAGGCAAAGGCAGGGACTGGGACAATGAAGAACCACCCACTGTAGGAGAAGATCAGGTCTGAGACCATCTAAGAAACCTGGAGGTGCACAAGTCCATGGGACCTGATGAGATGCATCTGTGGGTCCTGAGGGAACTGGCAGATGAAGTGACTAAGCCACTATCCGTCATGCTTGAGAAGTTGTGGCAGTCCAGGGAAGTTCCCACTGACTGGAAAAGGGGAAACATAACTCCCATTTTTAACAAGGGAAAAAAGGAAGATCTGGGGAACTACAGGCCAGTTAGTCTCACCTCTGTGCCCAGCAAGATCATGGAGCAGATCCGCCTGGAAACTATGCTAAGGGCCATGGAAAATAAGGAGTTGCTTGGTGACAGCCAACATGCTTTCACTAGGGCAAATTAAGCTTGTTAAATTTGGTGGCCTTCTACAACGGGGTTACAGCATTGGTGGATAAGGGAAGAGCAACGAATGGTGCCTACTTGGACTTGTGCAAAACGTTTGTCACTGTGCCACACGACATCCTTGTCTCTAAGTTGGAGAGACATGGATTTGATGGATGGACCACTTGGTGTGGTCCAGAAAACAAATTGGCTGGATGGTGACACTCAAATAGTTGCAGTCAATGGCTCGATATCCAAGTGGAAACCAGTGACGAGTGGTGTTCCTCAGGGGTCAGTATAGTAGTAAGTATGAGGGTAGAATAATCGGAAGTTCTTATGGTCTTCCAGTACCTTCCCAAACCTTCTGCAGGTTAGAAGACTGTCGTGGTTTAACCCCAACCAGCAACTAAACACTACGCAACCGCTCTCTCACCCCCCCACCCAGTGGGATGGGGGAGAAAATTGGGAAAGGAAGCAAAATCCGTGGGTTGAGATAAGAACGGTTTAATAGAACAGAAAAGAAGAAACTAATAACGATAATGATAACACTAAGAAAATGACAACAGTAATAATGAAAGGTTTGGAATGTACAAATGATGCGCAGTGCAATTGCTCACCACCCGCCGACCGACACCCAGCTAGTCCCCGAGCGGCAATTCCCCGCCCCCACTCCCCAGTTCCTATACTAGATGGGACGTCCCATGGTATGGAATACCCCGTTGGCCAGTTTGGGTCAGCTGCCCTGGCTGTGTCCTGTGCCAACTTCTTGTGCCCCTCCAGCTTTCTCGCTGGCTGGGCATGAGAAGCTGAAAAATCCTTGACTTTAGTCTAAACACTACTGAGCAACAACTGAAAACATCAGTGTTATCAACATTCTTCGCATACTGAGCTCAAAACATAGCACTGTACCAGCTACTAGGAAGACAGTTAACTCTATCCCAGCTGAAACCAGGACAAAGACAAACTTTTTCTTCACTAAGAAAGAGCCCACTGCAGTACAAAGGACCAGCAGGATGAGAATGAAGGTCAGCAGTAATGACTGCCTTGTAGTTTGGGAGGGCACTGCAGTGTGACCGCTAAGCTCCAAAGCTGGTTGCACTGGCTTTGCTATAAGGGTATATTCTGTAAGGACTATGGACAGGCCTCTGAGTCATCCAGAGAACAGCTGAGATTTATCAGATGGGTATTGCTTGTGCTGGTGTCATTAGTGTGAGAACCTCAAACATCAGTCCTTGGCATTAAGGATCTAAGGAGGATCACTCTGTTGTAGTCCGGAGCTAAACATTTCAGCAACAGTAGGATTAGAGATAGGACAGGGAGTGGGAAAACATGCAGGAATCTTTTCTCAGTCTGAGAATATAGGAAATATGTGCCTGTGAATTTCTTTTATATTGCTTTGTTGGCAGAGGCACATTTTGATTTTACTTAGTGCTGCAAAGGGATTCCCTCTGTATCCCTTATTGGTCTGAAGCTTAATGTTAAAGTATCTTGACTCCAGGACATAAGACAAAGAATGTCATTGTTTATTCTTTGATGTTCTAAAGCATCTTATTCTTCAGGGATCTCAACGTGCTGTACACACATTAATTAAAGTCCATAGTACTCCTAAATCAGATGCTATTATTCCCAGTTGATTGATGGAGAAGCTGAGATGAAGTGAGATTATACGGTACATTTTCTAATGTGGGAGTATGTGAAATTAGACCCACAAAATTCATGGTTCAGCAATTAAATGGAAGCAATATGATATTTTTCACATATACTGAAAAACCTCTATGTTCCACTGAAAGAACATAAAAAATTGTTCTTTGAGACCTTGGTGTCACAATACTCACAAAACTGCAAGGATTTTGTCGATGAAGGAAAGCTAGTCTGCATGCCCATCTTCAACAGATGCCTCTGTGGCATCAAGTTCAGATCTAAATCCAAATATCCAAATCCAAATATCCCCATGATTTATGGCTATTTGGATTTATTGTTTCAGTTGAAGCTACTAAAAAGAAAGGCAGCACCCAAAGCAATGCAGGCAAAGCTGAACCTGTGAAGCCAGCAGATAGTATCAGGCATAGCGTAAACCCAAACCAGCTACTGCAAGAAGAATCAAAAATTCCACTGGTAAGCACAGTAAAGTGAGTCACATATCTTCATATGTTATAACAGAAGAAATTAACTGGATAGATCCTGGTCTCACTCCATCTGTAATACCTAAGAAATATTTTTAAAAGCTTCAGTGAAGATTTCTGACCAGTTTTTATCTATTTACTTTTTCAGATACTGAATTTTTTTTGAAAGAGTAAGACACAACTTTCTTAAAGGCCAATTTAATCCTGCTCCTTGAAGAAACAGTCTTTAGGATCTCCATCTTCCTCTTCATCCGAAGTATCCTCAGATGCAGCTTCCTCCTCTTTCTCTGGTTCCCTGCTCAAGTGAAAGAGATACCTGGCTGATGGATCACAGTATTATTCAGACCATCTGAAAACAAGAGATTTGAGATAAACTATATTTGAGCTAATTGCTGTTTTGTCTTTTGCTTTCTCATCAGGCTGCAGCGTCACTGCCTTGGGGCAGGTGGGCTTGCAGCATCCCGGACTAAGGCCCTTCAGAGTGCTCCTGGAGCCCTGACTCATGCCGGGGCTTTCCGAGGGAGTTGGATCAACACCGACTGGAGCAGCTCCAGCTCCCAGCCCAAACTCTCATAAGTTTTGCCCACTTGGTTTGGGAAGATGCGATGGCCCTGTCTCCCACAGCAACCTGTACAGTGCATGCACTGAAGCCAGTGGATTTGTACATGCAACTAGGGGATTTTCGCTGGCTCAGAGGCAGCAGAACAGGACCTCTTGCCGGCTGCTTTCTGATTGGAAAAGCGTTGCTCCCACTGGATAACTTAGAATAAGCTGGGACAGAGAAATATTTAGGATCTGAAGAGAAATCTGAGTCATATTTACAACTGCTATTGCAGTCAGCTGAACAAATAAAAAAAATAATCTGTTTAAGCTTAATAAACAGGATGTAACTTGTTAAACCTTAAAAAAATCCCTAAGCAAGCCATCCTCTTGCTGTTATTGCATTGAATTCTATTTCTGGCTTAGCTACTGTCTTGCTCTGTGACCTTGGCATGCAATTCCCCTCCCTTGTCTCTCTGTTCTGCCTCCCACTACTTTTCTGTCTTGCCTAGTTACATTTTCTTTCTCTCTCAGTATTCAAGTTTATTTGTTCTGTCAATTGAATCCATTCTGTTATTCAGGGAAGACTGTTCTCTAAAGCATTTTATCATCCAAAATATTCCCAAGAATATCAAAATTGAAAGTAATGGAAAGTAAATAAACATTCACAAAACATTACTTCCACATGGAGCTAGAACCTTATTATACCTGGCTGTGTGACAAGTCTGTCAGTCAGTAACACTTACTTCTCCTTGCAGTTGGCTGTGCCACAATGCTCCTCTGAGTCCGTTTTTCTGAATCCTAAACTGATGTATACCCTCTGCAGTGCCTGGTACTGACCCTTAAGGTTTCACATTTAAAATGACCAGGAGGTCCTCAGATGGTACCAGTCTGCATCCTGCATACAGCAGTTTGAGGGATCTGTGTTTGTGAAGGCAGAAATCACAGCACAGGGCAGAGGAGCACCTAAATGAGCTCTTTCTATAGGACACACATGAGACAGAAGATTGAAATATTACCTCTGCAGCTCAGGCTTTCCACCTCCAATATTTTGTGATTCACAGTCCAAAGCTGTTTCCTAAACATGTACTCCAAAGTTATCAGGCTGAGTACCAAGGAAATGATTCACTTTCCCCTTTTAAAAAGCAGCTGCTATGTGTTGGGGGTGGGGGGGGGAATGGCTGCATTTTACGTTGTTCCGTGCTCAGACACACAGAGATCTGGATTCAGCTCTCTTCAGCCTGGCATTTTGGGGGTCAGGTCCTAAGCACCAGGATGTTCTTACTCACCATCCTTGCAGCAGTACCAGCGTGCAGGAAAAAAAGGCAAGATTCAAAGGGCCAGAGGAAGATGGGAATGAAAGAGGCTGTCCCTGTAACCAAGACATGAGTGCATTTCTTGTTAGGCAAAAATGGTGGATTCTGGTCTGTGTTGCCAATACAACTCAAATGCTCTGTATGAAAAGACATTGGACACATTTCATAAACAGGGTTGAATTCTCTCCCTTTCCTTAGAGGGCTTTTAACTGCTAAAGCACAAAAGATGCTTTCTACTATTATTTCTGTTTTTTTGTTTTTAAACAGGTGGCTCTAAAATCAAAGTGCATGTTTTGGGCTAAACACCAGGTTCTCAATATGTCTGAGCAGTCCTGCCTCATCAGTGGCCCCATTAACAGTCAGTTCCTGAATCCAGGCAAAACTTAGACTTGCAATAGAGCACCCAGCCAGAGCAAGATGGTAGCATCTGTGGGTATCTTAAGCGTTATACTGACAAAAGCATATGTTTCCATGATGCCTCAGGCAAGGAAGTGATCAGGCAGGGTTTTATGATGTCAGCACCATAATTCTATCTACAATTTACTTTAGATTCCCTATTCTTATTTCAGTGTCTGATAATCTGGTACATTCAGACATTGCTTCTGCAAGTGGCCATCACAGATCAGGGTAGTGAGTTCTGTCAAGACACAGTACTGAGTCAAGAGGCACACAAGGTGAAAGGCTGTAGGAAAACTGGCCCAGTAATTCTCATTCCCACGTGAGATCTTTAGGATTTCAGGATTTTAGATGGCTGATTGGGTATGGTCAGTATGAGAGGACCCGGCTCAACTTTCCTATGCATTGGTATCAGACCTGGCTTGTTTAAAGCTAATCTAGATGCAGAACACACGAGGTTGTAATTCTGTTTAGAATGAGGCAAATAGATAAGCTATAGCTCATATCTGATTTAAGGCTGGTTCTTTTTTTAAAAAAAAAGTGTAAAATGTTGAGGATTTCACTGTTGAAAGTTTGTGATATTGGGATAGGCAGGGGTGGCCACTGGTGGATGCAAAGTACTCATCAGCTTGGGAAGGATACTGGGAAAAATATACTCAGAGTAAGGGCTTCTTGTGCAGTGCTCCTGTGGTCATGTTGCCCAGTGCTCTCTCTGCTCTTGTGAAATCTTCTGACTCCTTTCCATTGACCTGAGTTGGGTTTCTGTCAGGCCCACAGAGCAAAAATGTAAGGACTTTTATCTCAGGGAAGTTTCCTTGCAACTGCTATTTCAGAGGTTTTCAAGTTGTTGTGCATTGGACCTCTAGGATATGAGAAATATCTCTAAGCATCTAATAATGAAAAGAGCATCCACCAATAACTAATTAATTATTAAAATCCACCATGGGGTTGTCCACACCTCCATTGGAAGATCTGCAAATTGAGCACTCTTTCCCTGTCTGTTACCATAGCAGGACAGCAGAAATCTGTTCATCTAGTGTAAGCTACTATTCTGTTATATTAGCTTGTCTTATTAAATATTTTCACATGCAAAGGGCTGAAGTCTGTAATATTTTATACAACAGAGCGGTTCTTTACAGGAATGATTTAGAGTTCTAAAGATAGGACACCTCTAGCTCTCAACTCAGTGACATGATCTGCATTAATCCAGCATGACACAGAAGTACATCTTCACAGTTACAATGCTAAAACTGAGGACCAAATCCTCTGAAGTAAAACTGGAGAAAAAAGGAGAATCGATACCAAGAGCTGAGTCTGCTTAATTGAACCTCCTGAAAAGGAGGCTGAGGGGAGACCTTATCGCTCTCTACAACTACCTGAAAGGAGGTTGTAGCGAGGTGGGTGTCAGTCTCTTCTCGCAAGTTACAAGCGATAGGATAAGAGGACATGGCCTCAAATTGTGCCAGGGGAGGTTTAGATTGGATATCAGGAAAAAATTGTTCACCGGAAGGGTTATCAAGCACTGGAACAGGCTGCCCAGGGAAGTGGTTGAGTCACCATTCCTGGAGGTATTTAAAAGACGTGTAGATGTGGCATTTAGGGACATGGTTTAGTGGTGGACTTGGCAATGCTAGGTTAATGGTTGGACTCGATGATCTTGAAGGTCTTTTCCAACCTAAATGATTCTAAGATTCTGTGATTCTATGATTCTAACCATGCCAAATTACATCAGATGTGGATGCATCTCCGTATTGCTTTCCTGTACCTTGTAACCTGCATTCCTGAAAATCCTTGCTAATGCACTGGTTAGGTTGGTGAGATGGATGTGCTTGATAGCTGTTAGTTCCTGCCATATGTATCAGAATTGGAGGTTCTACAACTTGCTAATGACCTGTCTTAGCAACAGTCTGCTTGAAAAGATGAAGAAACAGAATCTCCCCGTATTTGCTGCGCTAAGCTTTGTGTTGGCAAACACTTGCTAACATATGTCACCAGCTTTGAAAAGACATGGTTTATTTATATGTTAATTACTGAAACACTTTGGGGAAAATATTTGTTGATACAAGACCTGTGTAAATAGTCAAGTGTTGAGTGCTGCTGCTGTTTAAAAATAAATGAGCACTAGCCAATAAGAATTAAGAAAAGTCTACAATACGAAGGGCGTCTCCTTGCTTATGGCTCAGTCCACTCCCACTGAGATCTCCATTGACT
Source organism: Harpia harpyja (assembly GCF_026419915.1). Lineage (NCBI taxonomy): Eukaryota > Metazoa > Chordata > Aves > Accipitriformes > Accipitridae > Harpia > Harpia harpyja. The sequence continues at coordinate 68,851,732 of NC_068944.1, forward strand.
TCTGTGAGTTGTGAGTCAGTCTTTAATTGTTCCTCATGCAAACATTAAGAAAACTTCATACACTCCCTTCCCTGAATTGATGCACTTCTTCAAGACACTGCACTACATTTGAACTCAGAAGATGGAGTTCACTTCTGGGTGACACCAGGGAGTGGAGGGTGTGTAAGTGTCGCTGGAAGCAATGTCAGTGATAAAATATATTTCATCCTTCCTCAGTCCCAGGGCTTCATCTGGACATGGGGGGGGCTGTTCTGAAGGTGTCATGCTTTCTGTGAAACAAAAGCCCAAGGCCTTCACAGCTATGATCATTAAAAGTACCTCAAAACCATTTGCAAGAAAATTCTGGCATTTCTGCTGTCTGGGAAAGTTGCTGGGCAACGTGTGGAATTTGCTGCTCTGAAGACTCCTTATTAGTCACTGATAGAAACCTTTCCCTTCAGACTGGCCACGTCCCACACTCCTGGCAGAAACCTGGGTAATGACATATCAGACTCTCCACAGCCAAATTTCTAGGTCGTAAAGTACTTCACAGTGAAAATTGTTCTGTCAATGTATTGAATTTTCACAGCATTGCTATTAGCAATACTGTTTACCTTGAGGGCAAACAACAAAAGAAACAATTCCCTTGGATCTACTTGGTGGTTACAAACACCACGTTGTTTACCAAGTAGTTTACAAACTCCTGGTTTTGTGCATGAGTAGTATTACAGGGCTGTGATGATCAAAACTGAGGAGACATGCATTTTTTCTGCATAGATAGCTGAGAAGCAGCTGAGTGTCACACCCTTTCCACGCGTAGGCAGAAAGATGCTGATCTTGCAACCCACATTGTTATCCAGTTCTTCAAAACTACAAAACTATTGAGACCCAAGAACTCCAGAGATTCCCAGCTACCAAAAATACATATTTTCCTAGGTGGTGTATTCACACTAGGGATTAGAGTAAAATGTGGGAAAGACAAGAAATAGCAATACAATCTTTAGTAGCTATCACTTTAAAGTCTGGCATTGCAATGCGAGTATTTTCTATGAGTTTAAATGGCAGTGGTGAAACTCACTCCACAGGCAGCCTGTAGCACAGGCGTAGCACAAAATATCTGTGCATATGATGAAATGGAGATGTCTAGCCACCATGAATGTGAAGAAGATCACACTATACAGTCTGATAAATGTTTGAGGTATCAGTTATGTTCATTATATCTTCTAGAGAAAATATAAAAGCAGCGGGGGGATGAAGGGATGAAGGATGAACTTTCACAGCCCTGGTACCCACTTGTCTATCCATTCTCAGTAAAAGCAATACAAAGGTTGCTGTTATTACTAAGTATTTCTTTCAGGTCAGAGACATGATGGTTCAGATGCTCTAGAAGGGACTTGTTGCTCCACTCAGCTAGATTTAAGGGCAGAAAAGTAAGCACTTCATTCCCTGCTGTAGAACATCAAAATTTCAATGGCTTGCATTTTTATGGCAGTGATTGCTGCACAACAGTTAAACAATTTTAAACTAAATACACTAGTAAAACAAAGTAATAAACTTTGTCATTCAGAGGCTGCTCCTTCCTGGTAACAGTGAATGATCCTGTGACTGTAAAGGTTGTAATGGATTTTCTTCTAAATTGCTACTGCAATATTGTTAGAGATCTTGCAGTGTCTGAGTTGGGGGGGTGGGATTTATGTTTGATCCCCAATTCAAAGTGAAAAAATGGGAAACTAACATTATGAAACTCTAACTGAGAGAGAAAAGGTGAATGGATTTGGAAATATATCCAACCAGCAGATCAGCACCACTGTCAAGAAAAATAAGATACTGAGTTGTGGAAGTGGCAATCAGAGAAGGACTCTGCCTTGGTGTGTTTTAGCCCCTGATAGTTATCTGTGCAGTTTAAACAGGGGACAATCCCATGTTCATCAACAAAACTATCCTATGACCTGCACATGGTTCTGAGAAGTTGCAGAAAAGCAGTCTTCAGGAAACCACACAGGTTAAATAGACAAGTCACTAAAGAGTTTATATTCTTGGTGCCACCCAAAGAAAGAGCCATTTCTGATGATATTCACAGCTTACCCCACATCCTGTTTTAAGACAGAGCACCTGCGCAAATTACGTGGTTTTATTTTTAACCAGCTAGCTCCGATTAACCTATTACTGCCATCATTTCTTCCACCCCAATGAAACTTGCAGTATCTCAGGGGTTGCCTAAAAAAGCATCCAGCAGTGAGCAAAGCCCCAGGTGACCATTTATGTGTCAGGTGCTTCAAATCTGTAGGGTTTCTGGGTTTGGTACTGCCATTGGTGTTGCACATACAGCTGTTGCATGATGTGTTCCTGTTTTCAGGATTAGCACTTTCCACATCCACTGTTCAGCAATGGATGGTACAAGATATCATATCTCAGTACAGTGACTTATTTTTTCACTCTGGGAAAGCAGAGGGAAATAAAGGCTTTGTAGCCCTATGCACAACTTCATAATGTGCCACCTTACTTCCAGCAGCTGTCAATACTGGAAAGCTGAGGATACACTGTAGAAGATGAAAACAACAACTGCTGGATGCAGTTTCTATACACATGCCGTTGTCCCAAAGAAAATAACGGTATTTTTTGACTGGTCACAAAAGTTTCCAGGGTCCCACATGCAAATTTTCCCCAGAATTCTCCCTTGGACAGTTTAATTTAATTTGAACTTCTGGCAGATTGAAGGGCCAGGTTCTACAGGATCCCACATGCCAAAATCATTTGCCAAGGGTAGGCTCTATCAATTCCACGTGTGTAATTTCTCACAATTTCTTTACATTAGCAAGCGACACCTTCTTCCTCCAGTTTGTCCCCCCTGTTCTCAAGCTCAGATTGATGGAGCAAAGCTTCACACCAGCATTACATGATGACATTTCCTCTCTTTTTTAACCTGCTGGTGCTCACTTTCCAAAAATCCTTGGGAACAAATAACTGGGTAAAAGACATCATACTTCTGCCTTCCTTTCATTCCAGACAGTCTCTGATGAATCATCACCATCATGGGCTCCATCAAGACTTGTGTATCTTGACCTGAACTTCTCCTGTGGCAGATTCAAGGCAAAACGGTGGTTGTTTGAGGTGAGAGGTATTTGAAGAAACGTCAGCAGAGCAGCTGTGGGACTGCTGTTCCTCCCTGTGCAGTGGTGCTTGGGCTGGATAAAAAAGCTCTGGGAATGAAGACAGAGGACTCTGTGGCCGTTTATTTGCTTATCCTCTGTAATAATACACCTTCCTGGCTTGTTTTACAAGGCTCTTTTGTCCGTCCAAATTCCCAGAGAGAGCTTCTGCTTCATGTTTGTCCACATTCGGTGTTTGAGGACTAATGAGAAGAGAACACGTGCAGGCACATATGCAGAAACAGCTTTTTTTACAGCAGTTGTTTCACAAGGAAGGTGGCCTTGATCATCAAATTAACCAGTCTGACCAGCACTGAAGTGAGACTGCTGGTCAATGATGAAAATGTAACAGGGTGTAAGGGAGGAGCAAAGGGATGTGAAAAACTGAACTTCAATTACGGTAAAGCTGAGGTTTTTCAGCTGATTGGGATGTTAAACTAAGTTACTTCCTCACTCAAAACGAGGACACACCCAATGGTAAGAACAAAACAAACTTGTTTTGATTATTGCTTTCTTCCTTTCACTTTTCAGACTCTCCAACCTGCCTTCATTGTCCCAGTTAGGGTTGTTGTGTCCTTGCCTAGGAGAGACAGGACTTATTTTTGGCAGTTGTTTCTACTAACTGGCTGGCTTCATAAGGAGCAAAGATGCTATCACCAAACTGCAATAAGATCTCTGCATTAGTTCCCTCACATTATAAGGTGGCAGTGAACAGGGCTCTTCTTAGTTTTCTTTCTTTAATTGGCTGAGTTATTACTTATATGAAACCAACCTTATTTTAAGCTTGCTCAGTGAAAGGCACAGGAACAAACACTAGTCGATGCCCTACGATGACCTTTGTAGTTGCTATTGTATAACTATGTCCTGAAAACATTTCTCTGGCAAATGTCCTTTTCTCTCCTCATATCAGAACTGCTTTCCTTAGATAATTTAGAAGTGGATTGTGCCCAGCCTTACACAAGGTTGGAGAAGATATTTTTAAGGGAGCCTTTCCTCCTTTGTGCCCTTGGGCATAGGCTGGAATAATCCCACACCTCTAGGCAGACAGTCAAAATTTACCTAGAGGATCTGGATTCTCAACTCCAGCTCATGCCTTTCTTACATACCTTTGAAAATGTCACTTGACTTTGCACTGCTTGAGCCATGGTGCATATGTAGTGCCCTGCAGCCATTGCATTGCACACCTAGGAGAAACAGCCTCATTACACCCTCTGAAATCATTGGACCATTTTAAAGTCCAACGAGACCATAAAGCAAGGATGCACAAGCGAAGGTCTCCCACTGTGTCTGAGCCTTACAAATATTTCTGTGGACTATTTCTGAAGATTTTGGAATATTTGGGAGACTGATTGCATCTGTATTGTCTGTATGTTAACAAGGAATAACATTTTAAAATGTCCAACTCTTACTTCCAGGACTGACTTAATTGATCAGCATTCTGTATGTGGACACTGTGGATAGATGCTACCCGCTCTGACTTTTAGAAGTTGGCAGAGCTTAGCAAGACATCTAGTATCATCTTCTAGGACATGGAAGAGTGGTTCTTTGCTTTACATTTAGTTGGTGTTTTGGCATTGAAGAAAAACGAAGAGGCAAGTTGGTTTATTTAAACAAAGTATAACAGGTATGCTGTAGACCTAATTGGGTTTTTTCCTGACTTGAATTATTCTTCACACTGTGTGGAATGGGAGCATAAGATTTAGGCAAGGCCTGTGATTTGTGTATACATTCTTTTTCCCTTGAGTTTTCTGTCACTCCTTCCCCTTACTCTCTTAACACAATGATTTTTAGAGAGTTTTCATTGTAGGAGCAGAATTAAAGCCAGTACAGAAGGATGAACTAAACCATTCACAGTTCTTTGTGGCACATTGCAGAACCATTCCCTAATGGAAAACAGATGGTTTTTTTTTTTCCCTAACAGTACAAAATTCCCGCTTTTCTCCCTGTGGGACACAAGCTACTGGCTTTTAATATCATTACTCATCCATCTAACGTAACTGGTTTAAGAACAAGATGCCTGTAGGATTGCTTTCCTAATTAAATTCTTACAGCTCTCTCAAATTGCCTTTTCTCTTGTGAACCTTGCATGTATGCAAGACATGAGGGTCTGCATTGGTGTGGGTTTGCTTGACACTTGTGTGGTTTTTACCGGCACTTACAAATGGCAAAGTCCTGAGGGAGCTCTCATGCCTTGTTCTTGGATTCAACACTTGCGAATCCTGAGCTTAACCCAAATTGAAAATCGTATAGGCTGGATTCCCAGCTGTTGAATATTGATATCTCTTTATTGACTCCTGCAGAGAAGTGCTGATTTCCATCAGTTAAGGATATGTGCACGGCTGTGTAGATTTGAGGGTGCCCATCTGTTTAGCAGCCAGCACGGGCTGTTCTCATCAGTGATCCCAGCCTACAACATTTGAATTCTGACCCATCCATCAGTGTCCCCAGGACAGATTCAGTGGCTGGAGACTGTTTGTTTTAATATAGTTTTGTTTTCTTTGCTTGGCTCTTATTGAGACAATTAGAGTTTAAATTACCTCTCATCTTCCAGGTCAGCCATGAGCGATAAAAGGGTTCCAGTAAAGCGAAGGGGAGAAGATTACATGCTGGCTTCCTTCTCTAGGCTTGCATGGGGAAGAAATTTAAGGTTTTAATTTCCAGACCTGCTTACAGGATGCTCATAATTTTTACCAACCACAAGTTTTGACTATCCTCCTAGTTTCCTCTTCGAACCAGGAAAAAGATGAACATTAAAGCAAAGCTGAGGAATGTAATCAAAATGGGATTTATGTCTTGAGATGTCTTTAAACGTCCTTGTAATATTTAAATAAAGTTCAAATTATCTTTGTTATTTGTGCCAAGCTGTATCATTTCTTTGGCATATCCTGTCCTATGAAATGGGAAGTGGTTTTGTAGACTTCCTTATATAGGGCCTCTGTTTAAAATAGTTTGGGGTATTTTTTTTCTTCTTTAACTGTGATAAGAGAATCTACACTCTGTTTACATTCTTCTACTCTCTGCCTTTTTATCTTCAAGTGAAACTCTGTTTTTCTTTGAAAGGTAAAAATGTCATCCTTAGATGAGAATAGCATTGTGCTAAGACATCTGATCAGACAGTATTTTACTGCCAGTAAATCAAGGGAAAGTATGAACTCTGCACTTGGCAAAAAAGGATTCATAGCTCACAAGCTGCAGCTGAAGAAAAACTTACCACAGCAAAGTAGGATAAACTAAAACAGAAACAAGGATTTTGGCAGAAAATCAGGATGCTGCACAGTAAGCAGTGGGTTCCTATCTCTCAGGACTAGTGCAAAGAAAAGAAGGGGAGAGCAGGAGAAGCATGAGGAAGTGGGGGAAATACCTTCAGGGAAGGAGATCTGGGACATGGTATTTCCTCATGTACAGCATAAAGCATTTTTATTAGCCTAGCCTAATTATTTCAGATTTCAGAAAATGAACAAGGGCAGAGTAATTATAAAAGGAGATTCTCACCTGGAGATGCTCCTTTGGTAAGCAAAGCCGTCAGCTGACTGCAAGACCCACGTGGAGAATCTCCTCACTGGAGGAGGGCTCTGAAATGATATAAAGCTAGCAGAGCTTGCTCTGATGCCAACAGCAAGTTCGCTGCCTACCTAACCTGCTTCCAGTCCCCAGCAGGAATAACTTCCTCACGGAAAGTAGGTTATAGCAGCTGCCAAAGGCACATCTGGACCCTTAGATTCTATAAGCAAAGCCCCAGTTGACTCTTCCCAGCTCTCTTGCATCAAGTGCATCCCAGGGACGAGCTTGGTCTGAAGACCTCATGAGGCAGAGTGCACAGTGACTCATCCTGCTATGAGAATAAGAGTTGTTCAGGCAGGGACAACTTCTACTTATATTACTGAGAAATACGTAGGGTGAAATGACAGCACCTAATTTCTACCACCCAGTTACTTCCAGAAAATCTCCTCTGAGATGAGGAGAAAGAAATAGAATGGTAACTAGGGAGGAAAACCCGCAGGGACAGAGATTAATGGAAATAATTCAGAGGATGGACTGTGGAGAAGTATGAAGAGGTATCTTGGCCATGGATCAGAGACAGCACTGTGAGTATGTATGTATGCATATGTGGTAATTAATTTGAAAGGAGAGTATCAACCTTCTGCACAAGGACCCCTGCAGAAAGAATTGGCATGTAAAAAATATAAAGGAAATAAGAATGGCAGATTATTCAGGGGATGGAAGCTGAAAGACCTAAGCCCACTCAGCAATGGATATAGAAAATGTAGGAAAAATGGAAGAAGTGGCTCAAAAAAATGAGAAATGTTAAATAAGGAAGACTGAGGTGTATGAGCAACAGATTGTGGTTCCATTCATGCACATTGTTTCTAGACACATTCTTCCTTGCTGACAGCTGTCCAGTATCACAGAGGATTTCAGACCAGTGGGATGGGGGAAACATATAGGAGGTGATGACACAAAGGTAGTGCAGATGAAACTTGAGTCAACTTGCCTGAATCACTCTTACCACTTCACAAAAGCACAAACTAAACATGTAGGGCAGATAATCAAGTCAGTGACACAACTATTTGTCAAATCAACATGGCTTCACAATTTTCAAGCTTGTATGTCACAGACTCACGATAATTCAGGTACTAGGATGGATCAGGAGTCCCCAGGCAGTGAACAGTAGAATGAAAAAGTGTGTAGGAGAGAGTGGAAGATATGTTACATTACTTTCAGGATTAATATTTCCACGTTCTTTGGGCATGAGGGAGAAAGGAAACTGCAGTAGGTTCACACTGAGGGAAAAGGAAGGTTTTACTATCTTTCTCTCTATTCTTTCAGAAGAATAATGGCTGTTAGGAAAGCCAAAGATGAGCTGCTCCCCTGAAGAACAAGAAGGAAGATAAAGGCAATTTCTGTAGCCTCTCCTCTTTGTCATCCTTTTCCCCATTCCTTTTAGACACAGATGAAGGGGTTTCATATTTGGAAGCATGAAGGACAGCCGTGAAGTCTCTGGTGCTGAGACACACTTTGCCTTCTACGAAGCACTTTTGCTGCACAGCAGCAGCATTTTCGTCTGAGTTCAAGACTGAGGTATCAAGCAACAGTTTTATCAGCCATGCACACTTGACCTGGGGTCAAGGAGCAGGGGAAAAACACAGGTACTATGGTATAACTTGGACCCTGTGCAGCTTGAACTAAAAGCTCCAATTTGCATCCTCTGTGACTCTCTTAGCTCCATTAAAGGGATGAAAAATACCAAAAATTTCCTCCCTATTTAGCAGCAAAGATAAGGTTTCAATTATTTATTTGCACCTCTCTGCTGCAGTGGGTTTTTGAGAGAGGGTACCAACTTGCTTAATTGCCTTCCCAGTTCAATCCTGAAACAGCACATTGTGAGCTTTGTGGTGCAGTAGGCCCAGGGAAGATTACAAGTACATAAAAAGCAAGATATTTGTTAGCTTCTGACTCATAAAAAAACATGTTTTTTTTCTGAAACTGTAAAAGTGTAAACATGGAAGTGGCAATGGATTATCTTTTTTTAAACAGATGAATAAGAAAAAAGAGGCAGTTTTTTCCACTTAGAGAGTACCTGGACAAAACTCCAGGTTGCGACTCTTTGTAGGAGTTGGTGACTTGAGATGGATCCCGTGGGATCTTCAGCCATGAAGTAACATGGATTGGTCCCCTGCTGCAGGCAGTTTCACTGTGGAGTTGAAATCCAACCTTCACCTGGTTTTGAGGCAGTAAAATGCAAGGGTGAAGCTCTTTTATCATTCCCATGTAGCCTAGGAGATAGGTCTGCTGAAATGCTAACAAGAAACCGCAGGTTCCAGCCCCGGGTATTTCACTGGTTTTATGACATTTATTGAAATAAGGTTTTGTTTTCCTCCTTGCTAGAATCAAGTTCAATCACAGATAATCTAAACTGGGAGTTGAATAATTTCATTTCATTGGCCCCAGGTCTCTGGCAAAAACATCTCTCATCTACTTTACTGCCAGGCATATATTGAATGCCAACTTGAGTGGGTTTGTGTCCTGTATTAATGTGTGGTTCTATGTTATATCCAGGCTTCAGTAAGCAAAATACAAAACTCCCAGCAGAAATGAAAACAGAAAATATTTCCCTTGGGATGCGGTAGGGACTGATGCACTCTTGTCAAAGTTTGAGATTTGACAATAGTAAGTTGTTTTCTCAGGAACTCCAGCAGAAGTGTAGATTGTCTCAGATCGTATGAGAAAATAGCCTTAGCACTGTGGACAATGCATCGATTTTCAATAGCAGCGCAGCAATACTAGTGCCACGATGAGGTTTGCCCTGACCTCAGAAGGAGTTTGCAACCTAGAGAAAATCAGGGATCAGACTACTCCATTAGGGACTATACTCATTCCAGATTTAATCCGGACTCTTATACTTGATGTTTCATCCCTTCCTCTCCCCCATCCCCCAAAATCACCTCAGCCATGCATAGCAAGACGTGCAACTCAGAGGCTGGATTTAGCTCTCACTCAGTCTGGCAACCTGTTTTCTTTGCTGTGAGGACACCAGCTACATCAGTTAAGCTCTGAGCATCCCCCAGAACCATCCAATGTCTCCTGGTGTTTCCAGGAGGATAGACAGATTTATTTCACAGTTTGAGAAGCAACACTTGCATCACAAGAAATCCTAATGGTCCACATGGGACCACTGTGCTGGCAAGCACAGTGCTGTCATTCCTGGCATGGCTATCCAGATCTGAGGGGGGGTAGGATAACTGCTGCATGTCGGGAGTGCAAATACCCCCAGGGGCAGTGGCCATATTTTAAGATGAGGCAAGAAGCTAGGCAAGTTTTTGTTTTCCAGCTACAGCTCTGTCTCCCAATACAAATAATATCATAGTCCTGTGGTTCAGAGACAGTGTTGACCAGAACAACCTCCTTCACCACTGTCGATCAGACAAGTTCATCAAAGCACTGGCTTTTAAAATATGTATTTGAGGAGACAAATACCAGCCTGCTTCCTATGTAACTCTGCCCATTTCGCCTCCCTCAGTTCTTTGCTTCTTATGTTTTACTCTGTTCTCTTTCCCCTTTTCCCATGTGTTTTCCCTTTGCTTCTCTGCAGTAAGGAGGAACTCTTACCCTGAGAAGCTGCAACTAAGACTATCCTATAGATAAGCTGTGATGTTAACAGCTATGGTGAGCTGACACGCTTAACCATGTGGACAAAAATAGTGGCTGAGGACCAGAGAAATGGATGTCTCTTGTGCCTGCACCAGTGCAGGAGCAGAGGAAGAGGCAGGGCCCGAACTAAGACATGGTATTTCAAAGTTGTTTTCCTGAACTACAAGATGAGGAGCAGCAGACGAGGTAACAGCACAACTGCTGAAGCACACCAGACAGACTTCACTTAGCCCAGTCCCATGACTCTCATGTCAGCCGCTGGAAGACATTATTGGAAAGGATGTAAGGAATATGATTTCTATGCAAGGTGACCCTTCCCTGGCATCCCTGCTTCCAGCAGTCAGCAGCTCTGGAGGTTTCTCCCAATAATCATGCTTAATGACCCACAGTGGACCTCTCCTTCACCCATCTGCCAACCCCCTTTTTCAACCCATTCAGTGCATTGCGCTCCACATCCACAACTGTGTTATGTGCTGTGCAAAAAAAAAAAAATTACTTTGGCTAGTTAAATTTGCTGCCTGATCATTTTATGAGGTGCCTTCTAGAATATGAAACGTATTCTTCCTATTAGAAAAAGCACAATAACAATGCTGTATTTCAGCTAGATAAGCAGCCACAGTGCAGGCTGGCACGGTTTCAGAGGTGTGTATTACTTGGTAATTCACTGATGTGAATGCCAAAAGCCTAGCTTCACTTTGAAATTTTAGCCTTTTACTTCTTATACTCTCTTACCTTTCTGAGACAGATTGGTTGTTTCCTTGCAACACTTGTAATCTCTGAAAGTAGCTGCCAGACCACTGACACTGAAAAATACAAAAGCTTTTGAGTTGTATGTGATGATCTTTTTCTCTCACTCTGTTCTTTCCCCTACAGTTAAAACATAGTAACTTTATGTGTTTTCCTTCTAGGCATATTTATTTCATCTGTAACAGGAGGTTAAGCAAAACTTGGTTTGTCTAGACTGCTACTGCTTCAAAGACTCAATGGCAACAGAACAGAAATCCTTATCTTATTTGCCTTTGCTAGTAAAGGGTTTGTGTAGTCATGTTAGCTAGTGCTTTTATGCAAGTCTTGGGACCATTTACACAGCAATCAGAAAATGTGTCTCTTTCCAAACAGTTTCTCAATGTGATTACGTATCCTAGCCATTATCTGTGTTTCTTTTCAGATTCTTTTAGGTTGGACCAGATGCCACATTTGGGTGGATTTCACCGGGGCTAGATGACTCCTGAGACTTCAGGAATCTTTTGGTAGTAAGTCTACAACTAGTGTATCCCACCTTCACTGGACTCCACAGGGGCAGGGTGACAGCATTCATGTTGACCAGTCTACAAAAAATGGAAGAGCAAATCCCCACTGAAAAACATGAAGGATCTTCAGTGAGGACTGTAGCATTTATTAATTTCCTTTGGAAATCAGGCTTACAGTAAAATCCACAAAATTCAGAGATGCCTAAAATGACATAGAATTAGTTTTGTCATCTCTTCCTTGTAGCATCCATCCTCTCCCTCTGTTTACTGGAATTTACTATGACTCTCTCTTGCTTTAATTAATCTAGTGCTTATAATCAGAGCAATAGTCCATTCACCTCTCCTAGCTTGTATCTTGTTTGTCTTCCTGCTTCCCTTCCTGTGAAGTCATCTTCAGGTATACTCGAGCCTCATTGTACTTGCAATACCACTGTCATGCTTAATACATCCTGGAGCCTGACCTTACCTTTGCATAAATAGATACTTCTTACCATCTGCTCATCAAATGACCATCACCAGAAGGTGGAGTTTCAGAACCCAAACCAGAATGCACATGTGCTATTCAGTGCATTAGAGCTGATTGCTAAAATATGACAACTTATTTGAAAGTAGGCAAAATAACTTATTGCCCTTTGTAACTATACAGTAGCCTCATGTAAACAATTGCTTTCATCTGTAAAGAAAAACTGGACCTAAGTGTTTTTAAGTCTGTGAGTCAGTGAAAACAATCTCGTCTATATTAGCAGGCTATAGATTTGGAGAGGAATTTAGAGAATACAGAGAGGGAATTGCTATCTGAGCAGTTTCTATTCCTACAAGCACTAAACATAAAAATCACGTTAGCCATGAAATAAAACAAACCCCACTATTAACCTGGCTGTGAGATGATCTGATAGTCTGTGTTTTTCAAAGTGTGAAAGCAAAAAGCTTTCTTTGAACTAGAAATCGATGGAGATAACATTTCCGTTTTCCCCTGCTACAGCCTGGACCTCTGACCCCAGAGCTGGAGCCTGGGTCCTGGTAGTGGAAAGTCCTTGACTGGTGGCAGCGAAGAGAAAATCATCACCTGCTCAGCCACAAACAACACATAGGCCTACAGTAGTGTTTGTTAAATAAGATCAGCTAATAGTTGCACAGCGGACCTTCAAAGCTTCACAGCACAGTTAATGAAGGCTTTGTAGATGCCGTGTCCCCACTGAAGCCTTGGACTTTGGGTTTGATATTTAATACAAGAAATCTAACGCTATTCGGACTTACCTAGTTTTCAGAATAAAAAGGAATAGAAATGCTAGGAAATGAGCATAAATTTTGACCTCTAGACCTCATCCCAACTTTGTTTACACCATTTAAAATGTCTTCACTAAATCAGTAGAGCAGACATCCGTGTTTGCAGGTACAAGAGCAAACCTTGGATTGGAGTTTCAGTCCTGACTAAGTTTGACTTTTAGATGAATTAGGCCTCTGTGTGGTGGAATTATATTGGTGAATCAGTCCTAATTGTGCTGTTGCCTCCAGAACCCCAAGTTGATACCTAACCTGTTCACATGATAGGCTGTATCGAAGGGAAGGTTTGTTTTAAAAAAGGTATCTGACAACTCTTCTTCTCAGAGGATGCAGCACAGTAAGTTTTTAAATAAGCAGTTGTTTGCAGTAGCAATGCAAACTTTTTAGCCCACAAGTTGAAATATGTAAGATTAAGGGGGAAATTTTGTGTATTTTAACAGAGGGGTTCTAGCTCAGAAGCTATTTTCCAGAAGAAAAAAGACCACTTTAAAGCTCAGTTCACATTGTATAACCTTCTCCTTTGCTAGCATTTTCTTACCATAGACTATATACAACCTTAATTTCTCAACATAGACATATGTATATTTATGTATGTGTGACTTTATATATGAGCATCCAAAGCTTTTAATTTCCTTGTATTTCTATCTTTCATTTTTGTAAGGGTGAGCTGAAGCATCTTTCCATAATTCCAATATAGTCAGATGGTACTGACATTGTCAGACATAACGTTGACTTATGAATGCCCCCTCTCAACGATCTTCATTTGGTCACTGTCTTCTTTTTGCCTAGCATAGAGACACACTGCCAGCAACGTGGTATACTGGGTACCCATAAAGGGTACATCCATGACACACCAGTGCAATGGAGATGATACCCACATTGCCTCTGGATGGGATACCAGAAGGCAGCTGCAATAAGAAGGCAAGTGAGGATATGAGCACTAGTGAATCTTCCTTTGAGAATTTACCACTCCCCGGCTCTGTGACAAAGTGGGTTTGTGCTGAGCTACCAGGCTCTGAATGACAGCAGCTGAGCTGTAGGCACCATGTTCCCTTCCAGGTCTGCACAGGCTCCCCACCTTTCAGCAGAGGGGTGACAATGAGCAGCTAAGCAGGGAGTAACAAACACTTTGAGATGCTGCAGCCATTTGTTCTCTTGCAAGACTCAGGGATACCCAAGCTCTCCTGCCTTTTCAGAGCCAGCTTGAACCCTGACCAGCACTGCGTCATGTCTCTCACAAGAAAACTGATGGCATTTAGCAGAGAATGCTGTTCACATGTGTTTTGATCAAGTCCACACTAATTTAAGCCTGTGTCCTTTTACCCTTGCTAAAACCCAGAACCATCGCTTCTCTTCAAGGTACTGGAATTTCTTGTAGCAGAAGGGTATCTGATGGTGTCCTTCAGAAAGGCCCTTCAAATTGCTTCCTTTATCCTGAGCCCTCCTGCAGTGCCAGAATTTTTTCAGCATAGTAAAAATATTTCATTCATTATCAGGAGCTTAGTCATCTGATTCTTGGTGCTGATGCTGCCTTTCCGAACAATGGCTGGCTGCCACTCTGTCTGCTTCTGTGGGAGAGCAGCGCTCTGTAATCTTTGTGTGTTTCTTTCTCTCTCTCTCTTTTTAATATCCTTAGCTTTATCATGGGAATTGATTTTTCTAAATGTCCACCTGGTATGTTTTCTCTTCATTAGAAACAGAGACCAGGTGTTAATTTGTACCAATGTCACTGACTTCAGATGATAATGAGTTCAGAAAGGATGGAAAATCAAAGCATATTCCACTGTGCCTAGAGGAGCAAAACTGTGTGGGGAAAATCGTCTATGGCTGGGCAAAGTAGCTGGAGGGCACACTACCCCTCCCTTACTGTGCCTTTATGTAGCTGTCTTTATCCTCTCTTTAAATGATTGGCATGACCAAAGGACCCCAAGGGAAAAGATGGAGAGAACAAGAAGAGCTCCACAAAGCTGCATCATGCATTAGCCGTGAATAAAACAAAGCCAGGGCAGCACAGTTCTGATCAGCTTTACTCCATCCTCTCCGTCCCTTTGGGGAAACCACAGGTCACGCGTGTCAGCTACCAGGAGCATAGCGAGAGGTAAGAGGAGCTGCCTTTGCATGTGGAGAGCAATGTGGACAAAGATGCAGAGTACTCTGATCAAAGTCTTTCATGAAGGACATATGAGGTGTGGAGGATCCCTGGGTCTAAATGCATTTTTCTTGGCCCAGCTTCCAGCCCAAATGATACCATACTCGTTCCACTCTCAAGTGCATAGGAAAAATTAGCCTGAGGAGTTTTTGCATTACTTCATTTTGCCCCGGATTCCCTTATACTTGGAAGGGAAAACAGAAGTATTAGCATTATGAGCATAGTAGAAATGTTGGATAGGAAAGGACTTCATGAAGGCCTCTTGCTCAGGATATTAACAGCAGCACTGTTGCTACATCATGTTATTCTGTTCTCTCTAGTACAAAGGACTTGTCCAGAGACTCCTTGTGTCTCCTTGTCCACGGCAGGGATGTAGGCCTGTAGGTATTTCTTGGGACTAGAACATCACAGATCACATTTATTGTGCTGAGCCTCTCACAGAGAATTTATAGTTTCTTTTTTTTTCCTCTTTGAAGGTGAGCCTGAGAAATACTTGTGCACCTTGTGTACAGGACAGCATGGCACACAGATAACGTGGCAAGCTTTCAGCAAGTGATCATCAAAGCTATTAAATGCCAATCAGCTAAGCTGAAATTATACTAGGTCAGCTTAGTGGTCTGTTGACAATGTCTCTCATTACTTAACTGAGATGGCTACAGATAGTTCTTGGGCAAAATGCACTGTTATTGTTTTTTCCTGATTTTTTTTTTCCCTGATAAAATTAATGAAGGTCAGAACGTTAAGAATTGGAACCCAAACTTGGGCTGTTCTGTCAGTAGTTCAGTTCCCCAAACTGGCCTGATTTTCAAAGATGTTGAAAGGGCAACAAATCCCACTGAATTTGATTAGTATTTTGGCATAGATTTTCAGGGTTAAATGATTAACAGAGATGTGCAAATCACTGATGATCCAAGATAACTGCTTTATTTCTGCTTACACTTTTGATAAGAGATGTCACCGTGGAAAGGAAATGAGTCACATGCTTCTAAAAGGCCAGGAGAGACCAATTTCTGAACTGTATGAGTACATTCCCAGCAAGACCATGACAGGAAAATTAAACAGAGTAACACATCAAACATGCAGGCAGATGAACTGCAGTAGCAAAACCTATCACACAAAGATGGGTTTTCCCTCTGATGTGACGAGCTGTGTGGTTCTTGCAAAAACCTTTACAGTAGAGTGGGTGGCTTCCTGAGGCTCACTCACAGCAAAGCAACGGGAATAATACTGTGGATTTCCTTGGGTTTTGGTGTACATATTCACCCACTTTTAATACAGAAACTGATTTGTGACCTTTTCTCTGTGTGACGGAAAAAGAGTACCTGAAAGTGGTAAAACTAACTGCTACTTCTCTGAACTCCAGCAAGTTATTATTTGCTTATGCAACCTTAAAGATTAAAAACCTTTAGATGTTGTCATTACCATGTTGGAGGACATAATGAAAAATTAAGTTCTGGATAATCAGTGATCACCAAGGATGGAACAGAAGACTTGCTTGTCCTGAATTCTGTGGGAAATGTGGTGCTGAATTTAAAGACACTATTACTTCTACATTACTTTTCTCTTCAGATATGCTGTCTGCAGGTTCTCTTGCCTAACACTCCTTTCTGTGTTTTTTTTCCATGCAGGGGCCATGACTGAGCAAGGTACTTGCTTATGTACTTGCTTAGATGTCAACTGTATTAAACACTCTCCTTTTAGTTTTGTCCTGAGAATATTATATTTTTCAATCTTCTATATTTTACTCAAAATTGTTCTTTATATTGACTTCTGATTTAATACCTTCAGCAGTCCACACGTTAGAAGGGAGCAAATGTCACTGGTATGAAGAAAAGATTTACCAAGAAAGGACATTTATCTGAAGCAATACCAACAACCTGATCTAATTTCTCTGGCTAGGATGGTTTTCAAGTGGTGATATGACTACGGGTCAAATTTGAATTCAGTGATCCTAGTGCAAATCTGAAAAGAATGAGGAATGCCTGGTTTATGCTTTGACTTACAGATACAAGTCCCCTGAATTCAATGGAGTTGAAGGAACAGAACTGAATTTCCCCATCTGAGTTTAGTGATACTGCCTTGGATTTATGTCAGTAAAGCCGAAAGCAGACAGTCATTTAGCTGAATATTGCCAAGAGGAAAGATCATGGTGAGCTGCTAATATTTGTTGCTGGAAAAAATCCAGGAATGATACAGAAGCCAGATTTTTACAAAGATCTGAAACCATCCTGTAGGCATACTATGTGGGTCAAGGTACTAGGCAATAATGGAAGTTGAATGGGTCCTAGGCCTTTTTAATCCTGTCTGATCCAACGACTTCCTCTAATTTCAGTCATTTCACTTGAGCTTCTTGAATCTTTTTCAGGCCAGCAATGAAAGCAGGTATAAGAATGACTTAAGATCCAGCTAGGCTCTAGATGCCAGCTTAAATAAACAATATATAAATATATTCACTTTTTCTGCTAGTTGCAAATGATTGGTAGATTCCCACATAGAAATTAAACTGTTAACCACCCAGTCTGGGAAGGTGCTGAATGACTCCTACAAGATGGCAAGAGCCATCAGCTGCCAATGTACAGCATTGTGATGGCTCCAACTGTAAAGTTATCCCACGGTCTGTTCTGATAGACGTTTGCAGCAGAGTTCTGTGATATACTGTTTTTGCTAAGGAAACTGCTTGTGGGCTGAGAAAGCAGCACAGAAAGGAAGTCAGGTTTCTTGCTCTCGGAACACATATGGGCTTATGCAATTTTATAACCAACGAATTTTTTAGCAGCATGGAATTTAAGACTAATCCATGCCCAAAACTGTTTCCTGGTTTCCTCTTATTCTCAGGGATGGATCTTCGCTTTAGTGCAGACAATCAGAAAATATTGTGACCCTTTGAAGGAACTTGGAAATCCCTAACTATGCTTTTATAGTATGGCTCAGGTGCTCACTCTCAGTCTAAACAAAATATTTTCTGGGGAAAAAAAGAAAGTACGTAAGAGTGAGTGTATATATGTACGTATGCATGTGAATTTTCTTTATGCTTCTCCCTCGATAGTGGAACAGATAACTCATTTTTTTGCCATATTAGATCTGGTAAACTATGAGTAAATTCTGCTACTGTTTGGTTAAAGAAATGTAACAAGGTTCAGGGTAATTATCCAACCTATTTCAGGTACATGATGGATATATGTTTTGAATTCCATGACTGTTTATTTATCTTTTTTTCAAGTAAGAGTGGGTGAATATTATTTTAGACTGACTGTGTGAGTGGTTCAAGAAATCCATACAGCTGGTTGTTTAACAGTCACAAAACCATGGTTCATATTCCAAGGAAAGCAGTTCAGTAACTTTGTGCCTTCTGCATGCTCACCTCTTTCAGAAGCCAGGGAAATTTAGTTGTCTGATCTGAAAAACAAAGCCAAAGTAAAGCCCTTAAATTCCTACCCTAGAAGCAAGTTGAAGTTAATTACTAACAAATATTCCCCTTGAAGTCTGTGGATATGAATTTGTCAGCAGATGATGCCTCAGACATTGACCCCTTTGTCAAGGTGAACTTAATCAACCCAGATAATTTGTTGTTTATCTGATGGAATGCTGGAATGGAGCTCTAATGACAATCTTCTCTAATTCCAACTGCCATGTAAATATCATAAAAACATACAGTAAAAATGTGGCCTGGTTCCAAGCATGAAAATATTGTCCTTCGTGATTAATCAAATGAAGAGAAGGGAATGACTGTAGTGTCAATGCTGAAAAAAAATATTTAGCAACAGGAGGTTATACTAGTGTTCATTTTCAGTACTGCCCATACTCTTTTAGATGGGTTAACATGCTCTGGAAGCCTTTAGGGTTTTGCAGACTGGTCTCTGCCTCTGACTTTGATCACCGTGCTTTTCATCCTGTATCTTAGAAATGTTCCCCTGACATCGGATTTACCTCTTAGAATAGAGTCCTTAGCCATAGAGTCCTGTCAAAGAAGGGCTGATAAAATAGAAGACAATCCAAATAAAATAATATATTCAACAGCAGATAACAATTAAGATATCTGCTTCTTATCTCAATATTTCTTTTGCTTTGACTCATTCCTTCATCTTTTTGGCCATATTTTTCCCAAACAAAACTTCTGGCAGTGCACACTGTAGATGACATAAAATCCCCTGGTGGAAATAACCTTATCTAGGTTTTGATATCCACACTATAAGTTTGTATCTGAGCTAGTTATCCTATTATAGTCAACTCCAATACAGTCAGTAGAATTTAGAGTGTGATTGATCTGACCAAGACTACTGTCTGCTTTAGGATGAGAGGAATTACACATTACAGTCTTTTGAGTTTATTGACCTTCCCTGTATTGACTATGACAAGAGCTCATGGCCAGAAGTTTAGATACAGAAGTCCACACTGTAGTAAGATGTATCCCCTCCCTCTTGACTTTAATGGGATGTTGATCAATCCCTTAATATACACATGTACTGGGGCTCTGGATCTTCTATTTCTTTTTTTAAGACAATGAACAAGCAATTAGAACCCTATGAGTAATATAATAGTTGTTCTGTGTCCACAGATGTACCATAGTGAGTCACTAATCTTGCAGCTCCTTTCATCATTGCTCAGACAACAAACAACATCAGACATGACTTAAAATTCTCTGGTATATCTGTTGTCAGCATGAAAAAACCCCCTCATATGAGTTTTCTGAGTGGAAGATGGAGGACAGCTTCAGTTCATGTTTAACAGGTACGTTCATGATACAGATATCTCTCCTGGAAAAGCAATAATCTTATGTTCACTTGTCTTCTCTTGATAGTGTCTGCAGGTAACTTAAAGTTTTCCCTCGTTCCTTTTGATGTTTGTTTGATTATTTTTGTTACCATTTCATGTTCTTGCTGGACAGCTCCTTTTTCAAAGTGCAGCAGTAGCAGAGGCAGTAGGAAGCGAAAGAACATCCTGCTCAGTCTGACGAGCCTTTTGTTAAAAGGATAGCTAGGTTTTTAATGTAGTTTACCATGGTTTGAAGAGAACCAGAGGAATATACTATGTCAACCGTCTGCTGGTTAGCGTCATATACTACTCTACCTTCTCTCTCCACTTTCTGTATTCTTTTGCCTTCATGAGTTTTACCTAGTTACTTTGGGGGATTATCAGCACTTTATCCAGACTCAGATACCTGTTTCTTGAAACTGACTTCAGATTTTAGTTACATAAAGTCCTACTCATTTGTGAATGCCTAGGAGATAACTTTAACCTCAGCACTGATGTTTGTCTTAATGTAAATAAGTAACAATACTTTACTAGCTGGAACAGGAAGAGCTGTGTAGATAAAATACTGCCTCTGTTATAGTGGAAAGGTTGGCAGATTAGCTGTGAGTTTATATTTGAACTTTGAGGAATGGGACATAATGTAGACAGGAGATGAAGTATTCTTAGCCATGGGATAGTTGTGTCATATGTTTTCAATCTGAAATATGGCCACACAGGATGTAAATGCAAACCAGGCTGGTGGAAGTCAAAATCCCCTTCTTTCAAGAACCACAAAATGACATTTTTGGAAGAGATGGTTCTGTTTCACTGTGAAGTGGGTGGTGGACATACAATATGACAATGTCAGAAAAATTTCCAAAATGAATGTGTTATATACTTTGTACTGCAAATGCTCTTAACTGCATTAATTACATATATATTTAATAGTACATAAAGCAGGGACAAAATTATGCCTCTGACTTGAGTACATCATCCACACCAGGCCAGATCTGGAGGAACTATCTTGAGGCCAAATGAGAACATGCCTATAGTTGTTATTATTAAGCACCCACTGTGGGACTGTTCTTGCTATATACTTTCCCAGTTCATACACTCCTCCCCAGCCCTCTTCTCTGTCAGAATCACAACATCTGGATGGACTGATGGGCTGTGCCAGTACAGCCGCTCTTACAGCAGGCCTTATGTGAACACTCAAAAAGGCTCTGAGAAATCATAATGATAAAATACAAGAACTGCATTCAAGAACAGCTGCATGTCTATATCTGTGGGAAGAAATGAATATATTTAAAGGTGTGAGATTAAAAAAGACTACTCAGGTAGATCTGCTGATGCAAGTGTAGTGTGACTGAAGAGGAATACCTTCTGTGTCTCTAGGAAGGCCCTATCAGTGCGATACAAGAGCCATATGTGACTAATAAATTATGATCTTGGTTAATGGTTAATTGAAATAGTTAATCTTCCCCTTTATCTACAACATTTTTCCAAAGTGATTTGATAATATCCTTTTTGCCTAATTAGAGAAGCCTTCTATAAATCATTCCTGGAGGAAGATGATAGACTGCTGGTAAGAATGCTGGACAAATTAATTTTAAAAATTAGTGAATATTTTAGGCCTTCTGTGAGAAGCTGTTAAATGTATATGCATTTTAGTTTGTGTTACTGTGGTTACTTAAAACATCACCTGGAAAATTAAAAAAAAAGAAAAAGAGCTAATGACCAGCTGATCATTACTATTTGATTTCCTATTTTTAGCAATGTTTCAGTTAAATGTGCCTGTTCTTCCAACTAGTCACTAAGAGAGTTTCACTGTGATAACAAAACCATTTTTTTAATCTTTGGTAGAACTATGTTTTAGAGTGAAATAGTAGAAAGATGGAAAAATAATGTAAAATCTAATTATGAACTGAAACCACAAAAACTTTAAAAACTCAGCACTCCTGATGCTTTTTAGCTGTGAAATAGCTAGCAACCTTATTATTACTTACTGCTCAGGTGACTGAAGTAGTAAAAAGTTAATCAGATTTATGTGTTGTTTCTGTCTGCACTATTGTGTTTTTGGAAGGCAAAGAGACGCCTATCACTAAGTCATGGCAGCTCTAAGAATCTAAATCTGCCCTCCTTTCCCACGTTTTTCTTTATGGCAACATTTTAGCACTTAGTGCTGACTGATGATGGATACATTTCATCCAGAAAATTCAATTGCTTACTCCTGCTGCTGCTGCTATGGTTACAAATAATGACATAACTTCTTGTTCTGGTGGTGATGATGATAAGGGTTGTTATGATGGGTCAAGACGAGAAGTTATGAAGTCAGAAAGACTCCTCTGAAGGCCAACCTCTATTGTGGTTGAGTAGCACTTGAAGCAAAAGTCCTGGATCTTCTCTCTAAGAGCTGAAGAAAGAGTAAGGTTTTCTTTTTTCCTTTTTTTGATAGTCTTAAAAATGCAAACATGTATCACTTATGTATTTTACTACTTTTTAAAACATAGTATGTGTATATGTATTTTGCTATTTATTACTCCAGATTAAAGAACAAAGCAGTGTTAGGAAGAAGTGGTGAAATCAGATTTAGAGGGTGATTAGATCCAATCCCACCCAAAGGCTTCCAGCAGACTGAAAGCCAAAGCTTCCTTTTTCTCTCAAAGCCATGTCGACTTTTTTTTTTTTAATCTACCTCCTCTACTTATGCCCATCACAGCTCATTGTGCTCCCTGGGTATGCCTCTGTCACCCTGGAAGAGTCTATGCTTTCAATGAGGTCTCAATCCCTAAGGTCAGATAATTTTACCTATATGCAACGTTGGCATGTTCCTGTCACTTATATATTAGTAGTTTACTTGGGTTTTCCAGGAAGCTGTCTTGAAAATCTCTGCCACAGTAGCTTTTCTCTCTAATCCTTTCTCTTGGTAGGTGATGCAGGAGAAAAGTACAGGGAAAAAATAGGTGTTTTCTTGAGCTCTACTGCTTTTATAATTTCTCCTGTAAATCTCAGAGTTTTTCTTTCCCTTGCAGCACCTGACAAAGGGAAGGATACAAAATGGGTAGTGCTCCTCAGGCCTCCATTTCCAGCAGCTCTCTAGTAATTTTGCCAAGCCACAGGGAGCAAAAAGCCCTGTGCCAGAATCTTCTCTCATTTACACTGGCATACATTTGAAGACAAAGCCAGCAAAGTCAACATAGTTTCATGACAGTGAAAGTAATGTGAGATCAGAGTTTGATAAGCTGCTTTTGGTTGTCTTGCAAGGAATTAAGAGGTATTCAAATACATTTCAGCCTAGGCACTTGCTTAGTATTTCTGCATATTCATGCTAGCCATACAGATTTACTCATCATGTTCTCTGACTCTGACCACCCCTGCTCAGGTGCCATGCTTCATCAGATTGCATTAGTGCCAAAACATGAGCTTTTCATGAGATAATGGAAAGCTGTAGAATTTGTAGTTAAATGCAACACTAAGGGCATCTGATCCACCACTGAGTCCCTATCAGCAGGATAAGTGTTATAGAGAGGTTGCGTTGGCAACTGAAATAACAAATGGATGGAGCAGCTTCCTTATGAAGTGAGACTGGAAGGCTGGGGTGCTTCAGTTTGAATGGAAAAGGCTGTGGAGAGGGGTATGATGGAGATTTATAGAATCATGAAGGGGTGGATAAGGTAAATGTAGAATCTTTTTTCACCACCCTCCACAATACTCTGAGTCATTCATTAAAATAAGTACATGGTTGATTTAAAACAGATAAAAGAAAGTAGTTTTTTTACATAGAGTGTGGTGACCTTCTGGACAGAGAGTCATGGAGAGAGACAGCACTGGCAACTTTAGAAAGAGGTTAGGCAAATTCATAGACAGCAGGTCAATTAACAGACACAAACCAGCAAGAATGTACCCTCTAATATCCCTAATTGGGTCGCTGCAGAAGCTGAGGAAGCATGAGGTGAATGGGCCACAGGGTCCAGGTATGCTCCTTGTATAGCATCTCCTCGTGCCTCTGCAAGAGACAAAATGCTGAACTAGGTGATTATGGCCAGTAGGGCTTTTCTTTTGCTGTTATATTCTCACTTACTATCTTTTGTGACGTTTTTCCATTCAAATTGTGAGGAACATTTTAACTGCCTTCTGGAGTCCACTAGAGTGCTGTTTTTATAGCATGTTACTGAGGGGATGCATTGTATGCCCTTGGGTGCTACATAAGAGCAGGAATGAACATGCAAAGCTTTCTGGGACTATCTGGAGCACAGAAATGGGAAAGAAGGAGCCAAATTTGTTCAGTGCCATCTAGGCACAGTCCCTCCTGTGAACTGTAGAGACCCACAGGCACACCCAGGCTTTGTTCTGGAGGAACTTGTTGCTTCACTGCAAAAGAAATTCCAAGAATGAGTAACAGTTATGACATTTATGAAACAGGCAGTGCTAGTCAGAGGACCAGGACACAGAACTGGGACCCAAGTTATTTGAGACCGTGAACATAATTGGAGTAGGTTTCACCTATACTATTAGCTGGTCTGCTGTACTGAAAAAGGATCCAGACAACTTACTTACAAAGGGTTAGAACCAACGATAGGACCCTGCATGGGGTCACACAGCTGACTTCCCTTCCCATTTCGTTACATGGGCTGGCACTTAGTTAATACTGAGGCCTCTTTCTTCCATTGTCCTGCATGGCGCTGGCAATGAATAGGCTCCTGGGGTTGTGGCTTAAGGGGATTATTAGGAAAAAAACATGCCTCATACGAAAATCCAGCACTAAAAACTGTGGCAGTTTAAAAGACTGATGAAGAGAAGGTGTTGAGCTTTAATTATGGGCTTTCTCTATGTACGAGGCGGAAGAATTCGGGTGAAAGCTTCAGCTGCCTCAACACAAACATAGCAGGGTCAGAATGAAACTGTTTCTAATTGCCTAAGCCAACAGGAGAAGAAGACAGCAGGGAAGGGCCCCTATACGGGAGTACATGGTGTCCTGCTCCTGGTTTTTCTCAAATCCACATGTTCCTGTGGCTATCGTAAAAATGGTGTTTGACTGGCTTGTATGATTTAATTGCACACACATCGTTACCAACATTACCAACACGCTCATTTTTACATAGACTCTTTTTGCCCTTCATAGGGACAATTTTTTGCATGATCTTGTGGCATCAGAAACAGAAGGATATAGGTTTTCATGACATTATTCGCCTCTCTGCGGGAGCATATGATTGTATGGTCTGCAAATAAGCTTGCCTGGGGACAAAGATTTTTCTATTAAGATTTTCTATGAGGCCCCACAACCCTCAGAATTACTATGAGACTTGTGTTGTCAGTTGACTCATACAGAAAAGTCAGGATGAGATTATTTGCTTCCTCATGTCTGATTTGTTGCTCTATTTTTCAGACTGCTGCTCTCCTAGGTCATGGATGACAATATGTGTTCCAACATCTTTTGGGGGGAAGCAGGGGAACAGCTCTGAATGTAGCTTGCTGCATACACATTCCTAAATATGCAGCTCATGATCCTGTCCAAGTAAAAATTGCAATGTAAGGAAGCCCTGATAGATCATTCTTTATTTCTCCCTCTCTTTTCAGTAAAAAACATTCTGTCTACGATGTTGATTGAATCTCTAAAATTGTCTGCTTCTTTCCTGCCTTTATAAATAGTTTCCTATTTGATGTGTATTTACTTTCATTTTTCTTTTTAGGTTTGAACGCACTTGTCATTGTAACAGTGATAATAATTTGCAACAGATGTTAGGACCCTATTAGTACTTTGCTTGCGCAACAGAGAATTGAGACACTTATGTATAGTTCCTGGAAATATTTATTCAGTTTTCCATACTTTTTTGAGTGCAGTTGGTCATTTCATAACAGTAGCCTGAAGAGACACCACAGATGAACTGTCAGTTTTGACTGAGTTTCAATTGGAAAGTTCTGTTAAATCAAAGCTCTTCAAGTGGAACTCAGGGAGTGTGAACTGCTGCACCTTCAAATCAAGAAAATGTTCATATGAATTTCTTGGAAACTAAACCATTTGATATTGTGTTGTGTATTATAGTCTAGCCTCTATGTTGGAGAACAAGATTTCACCCTGTCTGTATTTGCGTGTTTATTGCAGGGTATTCACTAAATTATTTATTTCTAACTCAGAATCATTAATATCTTTACTCTTCCACAATTTTTGATATATTGCTCCTGGTCTAGCACAGGAGATTTGTCAAGGAACTGTATGAATTTCTTAATATGATGAAAACTTTCCTATGCAACCATTCAGGCAACTGATGGGGAACAGGTATCTTGTACCTTAACAGTAGATTTTATGCATCTATGGGGCAAAGATATTCAAAGCAGTTTTTTAAAATTCATTTCTGCATGCCAAATGTGTGCTTATGAGTGCTCCAAAGTAATTACACAGGAACTGTGATTTGTTTTGTGTTCAATGTGACCAATTTTGTGCCAACAAGCGATTGCACTTGTAACTGCCCATTTGACGTGTGCCATAATGTTTTTGCACTTCTGCATGCATATTTTGAAGAATACAAACCAGGACCTCACAGTTTGCAATGGAACAAATGAAGCATGGTAGCGAGTCATTAAGAAGGCTGGCTTTGCATGCAAATTCCTTGAATCAGTAGAAGCGTTGATTTCTAGGACAAAAGCAGCTTGCTTCACTGATTCTTTATAAATTATTTTAAAACTTGCCTATTAATTGTAATTTATCTCTTTTAAGCTTGGTGAACAGGTGTTTTTAGCCCTTAAGACCTGCTGAGGAGCAAGTTCCCTTTTTATTTACATTTTTAATTGCTCAGTTGTCATAACCAGCCACGACGCAGAAGTGATTCCACTGAATAATTTCACTTGGCATTTTGATGTCTGTTTTTTTCAGAGCTCTGCGTTATTTGGCTGATCTTGACCCGTGCCACGTCATTCAGTGACACACACCTCCATTTTTAACTACTTTCATACTGCTCTACTAAGGAATTGTATTCAACCTGAATATCTAGTTTCTTACATGTATCCACCCATAGTTCTGGCTTTTTCTTTACATCTACAAGGTCAAACCCATTCCTCTTCTAATCATACACGGTACCTACTCAAATCTTTTCTGCTCGAGCATGTCAGCAGTTGAAGTAATTACATTAGTGTGAATGTCAAAAAAACAATGAGAAGGGAGTACAAAGAATGTAAAGCTTTAAGAGGAAAAGAAAATTATTGTTACTGTCACTGAAGGTACTAAGTCCACTCAGACAATATTGTTTCAGGTGTTAAACAGTCTGGAGACCTGGCTTGAATTTAGGTAAAAAATGCCAGTGTTTTTCACATTTCATTCTTTGTTATTAATGTTCAGATGAAAGTCATAAGGTTTTCATCAAATTAGTTACCTTCAGGGAGGTATCTCTGTGTCTGAAGGAGAAAAAATCTTCACTCTTGCCCACTGAAGTTATTGTCTTACCTTAAATAAGATTGCTTAGGACCTCCCAGAAAGGAAACAGTGTACTAGCTTGTATGAAATGAACAGTTGCCAGGGCACTGCTGACGAAAACGTAGTGTTTTTCATTTAATTTTCCATTTGCATTGTATTTCTTCCTTCAGGGCAAATATATTGAGAAATTTATGAATAATCACAGTTGCCTTTTCTATTTAAAAACTCTACATGCTCTTTGCTTTTTGAGTAAAGACCCTATGTCCTATACTTTATGCTACAGGTCTTTACTGCTAGAAATCTTCTCATTTAGCAGTGGACAAAGCTTAGACATACTGATTCCTTTATATGTACCTAGCCTAGTATCCTTTTCTTCTGGTGTGAGTAGTTCAATGCTTTTCCTTAGAAGGGCACAAGGAAGGGAGACCTGTGCACAAGAGGTAGTGTTTTATTTTAGTAAGATTTTGACTGACATCTTTTCACATGTCTTCTGATTTGGGTTTACTTTGGGTAGAGACAGTCAACATAGTACTTGGTACTTAGAAGATGACACAATTAATCTTGCGACAATAGGTATCAAAGCAGGTCCGGAAAGAGCCCAAAATCAGCTTTCCCACTGATAATCGCTTTCTACTGGTATGTACCCTGGTTGTTCATACTTACAGTCCATACTACTCTATTCTATACAGTGAGAGGTGGAGGCAGACTGAGCTTTCTCAGCTGATTCTGACCACCTCAGGAGTAAAGGAAAAGACCCATATTTTTCTGGTCAATTTTGCCCTAAGCCAAGTTAAGTGTGCAGTGTGTATTTAAACAATTTTGGCAGTGGATTATTCTGCAGTTGTTGTTATACACGGTGGCCACAGTAAGAGAGCACTGCTGTTAAACATCATGGTTTAGTGCTTAGATTTTTGCAGTCAGTTACACTTCACAGAAATCAAGTAACAGTGGAACTATCATCTTTGCTATAGGTCAACAAAACACAAAATCTGTGCTTTGACACTGCTGATGAGAAGCTCCTCTCTCCAGTCAAAATAGAATGGACCGGGTGACTGGATTTTAGTTATTCTGTAACATTACATCTGACTCCCTTCTGCATCGTGAACTGAAGGTGAGATATATGATTATAGCAATAATTGCATAGCACTTTTTAAGTTTGCTTTTGAAGCTGGTTAATTTACTCCTGTTCGTGTTTCAAAGTCATTCATATACCAGAGTGCAGTTTTTCCGACATTTATTTATTCACAGAGGAATACCGATCAGCTACAAAATTCACAAATTGTTTCTGAATTCGTCACTTTCAGCTGAAAAAAATTAATAAATAAATCAAAAGGTTTCTCACTTTTAAGATAAAACTTATTTTTATTTTGAAACATTTCATTACAAAATTGACCTAATTTTACTAATAAAACCCTCATGGGCTATATATTTCAGGTTGAAAAATATGTTTCTGTTTTAACCTAAAATTATTTGGGGATGGAGATGTTTTGTTTGGACAAAAATTTTAAAATTTTCAATCTTGTATTAGCCAAAACTTTTTTTTTTTTTAAAGTTTCTCCAGCTTCCTATGAAAAACTGAATTGTCTTTGCAGGTTCAGCCTTCTGTCCCACATTGCCTTTTGCATGAACTTGGGTTTCATTTTTAGATTAATCGGTCTGATTGGAGGATTGCATTAAATTCTGTGAATTTTTCCCTTGTATTATGAAACCAGATGAAACAAAGTGATGCAGCCCAAGTTTTTGTTCACACTCAAACTAGAATGAGAAGGGAAAAAACAGATTAGAACTGAACTGGCAGAAAAGACACAGTGGACATATTTGTAAAATTTGCATTGAATTCAAAGAAACCGGGACCTGAAGGAAGCTTTAAGCTAAATCTTGTCAAATCAGTCTGATCTTTATAATAAACATACTCGGTCTTGTGATCTAATTATGGTCTCATCCATTCATGTTTCGGGAAGAAGGGACTGATATTTTGCAACAGGTTAAAATGTCATGCTTGGGCAATTTTTGATTTGTTGGTGATTTGGAGGACTGTGAACTAGGTAGGGCTGGTGAGCCTAGCATAAGTAACACCAGAGCTATCAAATATGGAAATTTGCTATCAATAGAAACCATCCAAAGTTCAAGAACATTATTATTACATTCGAATTGGGTCAGTTTGTCATGAGAGAGCTTCGAGAGACATTATATCATTTCCTGACATACAGAGAAACATTTGAGTTCTTTGATGATAGCAGAGTTGATCAGTTTCAGAGCATTTCAGCATTATGGCATGCCCATAACATAAGGATATGTCATTAATATTGTAATAAAAGAATCAGGCGTGATGAAATTCTAACCTTCTAGAAACTCTGATTGAAAAGCAAAGCATTCACTTCTTAATACTTGCCTTTTTATCTAGCAAAGTGTTTTAGGGGCTAGATTAGTTGTTAGTACCAGGAAAAGAATCCTCCTTTTTCACTTTAAAAAATCAGTTTTTTGTAAGTGAAGGCTTTACTTTTGTATTTTAAAGTAGTGAGTGGAGAGAACATATATTGTAGTTCCTCAAATCCAAAGAAATTCCAAATGCAGAATTATAGACATAAGATTTGAAACCAGTCCATAACATCTGAACACTGAATCTTTCTGATTTGTATTGGACATCTGCAATTTTTCTTTTATTGTTACTTATTTCTAAATTGGTGTCTTTGGACATGACCTTGAATTTTGGTAGCTTTTAATTTTCATGTGTTTAGCTAGGAGTTGTTTCTCCTCTTATATCAAAGCTTAATATGAAGAAAGCTAGGACTCACTACTTTCTTCTATGGGATGAGTTAGCCAGGATTACGCAATGATGCCTGTTTTCCATAAAACAGACTGCTCATAGTTTTAATGGGAGCTAGATAAAATACAGCAATTGACTTTTTAGGGCATTTAGGTACAAGTCTTTTAATACTCAAAATAATTCAAAATAAAATAATAGTTACTACAAAATAGATTGGAATACAGCAATTTTTATCTGCAATTTTACGAGAAGGTAGGTGGGTGCATGATCTACAGCCTGCCATTAGTCATCAATGGTTCTATGAATCTGAAGTATTCTAATTCTCAAAGAAGTTGTTAATTTCATAGTAATTCACAATGTGATATCAAATCAATTAGGAAACAGTCTAAATGAAGCCAATCACATAAATGAAAAGATATGTCTATCCTTTTGCTTATATTTTGTTTATACAACGTGTCTCAATCAAAACTCTTCACAGCTGCAGACGTTTTGTTCTAAAATTCCATATTCTAAGACATTTGTTTCTATTATTGCCTATTCGAAATAATACGTACCCTTTCTGATACTAATGATCTGGTCTATAATTGTACCATAAATTTTTAATCTCTGGGGTTTTTTTCCAAACAATTGATCTCAATGGGTTAACCATTCTGACAGTGTCTCTAATCTCAACTCAAGAGAGAAAAAAATTAACCTTCATTTCTTCCTTATGCCTGACATATTTCACCATATAATCAGACTGTTTTTCTTTCAATTAATGTTGGCTCCATGCTGTTTTTCTCTATTTGCAGGTATTAATGAATAAATTTAACCTCTGAATCACAGGTTTTTAAATTGGCTGAAGGAATAAATGTATAGCTACATTTATAAATATATATCAAAGCAGTCAAAGGCTTGGCTGTATATTCTACATTGATGTGCATGCAAAATTTCCATTACTGTTAATGGGAGATAATGTGGGTGTTTTGAGGGCAGAATATATTCCAGGCAGTATCCTGTAACATGTTTTTTTTCCTACTAGTCCCATTTTTCCTTCTTTGTATGCTGTTTGCTACTGTTACATAGCATTTGAATTTGAATTTTAGGAACTTTACTGAAAGCAATAACAGAATTTATAGTTTTATCACAACAGAAAGATTTTGCAAGATTCACGAGGGACACACCTTTACTAGGAAACCAAGGGTACAGACCAAAGCATGTTTGGCCAGATGTAGATATGTAAATTGTAGACACCCATGTTTAAGCAGATGAAGCCCTCCTGAATTTCTGCTCTGTGGTTAGGACCACATACAATGATAGCAAAAAAAAAAGCCATGATTACTATTAATGGTGGTGGTGGTAGCAAAGGGACATTGGCACCATGATGGTGGTGCAGGAAGATGTCCATGCGGCAGAAAAAATATTACTTATCCCTGTACAGAGACTGCAGACCAGACAATTAAAGACAAAAAATAGATCATGTTGGAAATGTTTTCTCAGGATGTTTAGTGCCAAAGCTTATTATGAAAGGATAAATAAAAGTTCCTGTATGTCAGTGAGCTGTTCACAATTTTTATTACCACTCATTTCATAAAAGCCTTTAAAAATCCCTAGTTTTTCTGTGCACAACCCAAATGACATGTCTCTCTGGGCTTTCACTACAACTAGTGTCAGTAAGTCATTGAAGAGTTTGCAGGTTCAGAACCTTTATCTGTATAAAAACCAGAGTCAAGGCAATTCCTTTATTTTGTAAGTATCTAATGCTTTTCTTGCTTTTATTGTCATTTGGTTGTGCCTTCAGCTCTCTTGATTGAAAAAGAGTGAGAATGAGAGAATTGGGTGAGACAGAGAAAGATGTTCCCCTCACAGTGAAAAAGTTGGTGCAGAACATCCTACAGCCCAATTTCAAGAAGTCAGTTGTGTTCCCACTTCTGCTGGGATGTGTGTATAGCATGGTGACAAGTGAAGTGCTAAGCAGCTATGCTTAGCCAATGAAAATGGCATTATTCTTTTTTTTTTTGCCCCTGTGAAATGGGTTAGAGGAAATTATTTAGAAGAAACACCCAATTACAAAAAAAAAAAAAAAAAAGTAACCCAGTAAGAACTTTAAAAATAGGTGAGTGTGTCACTGGTGGGTACACTCACAGTTCCCTTATTGTGTGTTCCAGTCATTAAATAGTCATCAGTAAGGGGCAAGAGGATATACACTTGAAGAGTATATACAGGTGGCCGCCATCTGCAGGCTAGTTGCAACTGTAAAGTTTTGGGTAACCTAAATACATAGTTTGATCCTTAACTTCTAATCATCTTTAGATGACAAATGGGTCTATTTCATTATTTTTCAAGATGACCAGTTTTCCTGTCAATTGATGATTAATCATCTCAGGATCAACTGGCAACAGAAAAAAATGCAAATGAGATGAAACACAGTTAGCATCCTTTAAGACCAGAAAGGATATCTGCTATTGAAATGTTGAGGCACTCACTCTGCATATAGCACAAAGCAAAATGCTAACACATGAACTGAAGTCATTTTAGTTCTAATAAAGCTTCAGGCTGTGGTTAAAATCATGCTGTTGTGAGGTAGTACTGGATTGTTTTATTTGTTAAAAGCACATTATAGGTATTTCTGACCCTATCTAGGATTGATCTCTACATCTCTATTGGATGTAATAAAGAATTAAAAGTGAGGAGAAAAAGATAGAGATGATGATAGAAATACTGCAGTGTTGTTACAAAAGCTTTAACAAACAGCAGTGTGTACAGGCATCAGTGGAAGAGGTGCTGGTACAATGACAGAACAATATAATTTATTTGGAAGAGCTGCCAAGGGAAGGTGGTATTGTGATAGAAAACTGCTAGATTTGGAGGAGCCCATTAGAGTTTTAAACCAGAAGAAAAATGCCCATATAACTCCTTGTTTGTTTTGGAACTGTGCCTTGCTTTGGTCATTTTGTTGTGCTCCTTGGGAATTAAGTATGTTTTTGTTTATAAGAGATAGACCTCATGTTTCCTCATGAAAGCCTGAGCTACTAACTGTGGCATCACTCTCCAGAGGAACATATGCAAACAAGTTACAGTAATCCCTTGCCTATAGTACTGTCATATTTAATTTAGAAAATTATATGAGGAGATTTCATACAGAAGAAACAGTCCTTCTATTCCCTTATTTGTGAATTGCATGCCAGAGTGATCCCATTAGACAACAAATGAAAAACATGTCCAAGAGCTAACATGCATATTTATACTCAATATCTCAACATTGTTCAGCTTGAAGTATCCCAAAGTCTTAGTGTGTTCTTTTTGATGGAAACAGATGTTATGGGCAGTTCTTTGTGTAGACTTGGACCATATCACTTGGATCTGGCAGGAATCAACATGTTGAAAGGATTATGCTGGGTTTTTATCTAAGTAAATAACACAATTTTGCATTGCTGTGTGTCCTCTCCAAATGCTAAGGAAATAAATAACTTAGGTAGAGGATGTGATGCCTTTTATTGGACTGTAGTGTATAATGAGCTGGGCCCAAATATTGTTTTCATGAAAAAAAAATATTTCTACGTCTTCAAGTCTGCACCGACCAACCCTGATTCCATTTAAACAACATTTTCTTCCTCTTCTTTAGAAAAGCTGCCTCTTGCATGGGCCCCTCTCCTGCCCTGGGACAATTTTCTCAACACAGAGCTAACTCACAAGGATACACTTGCAAGGCAGGAGATGATCCAAACCCCACACCTACTTCTTTGAACTGTTTCATCTCAATGGTTTGTGTCCTAGTCTAAATGGCATTTATTTGTCAGAATCACAGCCTTTGATGATCCATTCCAAGGCTTTGAAGAAGGGAAATTGCTCTATCCTTGTTGCTGAAGCACTGTTTTATGCCTTCAGCAGAGGCTCCAGTAGACCATGATACAATAGCTAGAGGAAACTTCATTAAGACCATGATAATGACTAAAATACATTCCACATTAACTGGTGTGGAACTTCTTGGCTGAGTTATGGGGTAAAGGACCATCAAGATAGATAAAGATCAGCAGTGTTAATGCTAGAGGAAATGAGCACCATACAGCAATAAAAACTCTCCCCTGCCATGCACTATGTGACATTGTGTTGGATTCTTCTAGCCAAACAATGGCAAAATATGCTTATTCTCCATTATAAATCTGTCCACAATTTGGATTCACTTTGCAAGAAGGTAGGATTTTCACTGTAAGCATGTCTACAAGAAAAATCATGGTTTGAAGAAAAACATTTTGCCAAAATTTTGTGTTAAGCAGGACATGGAGAAAGAAGAGAAGAGACTGAAACCATTCAAAATAAACTTAAGAGAGACTTACTTAAGAGTCTAACCTTGTCCATTGCATATGTGCACATGACTTGCATCTTGAGGGGTTACATGTTTATTTAGAAGCAAGGTAGTTAAAAGTGGACATTAAAAGCTTTGTTTTATGATATGCACTTGACTGCATTGCATTTCTCACTTGGTGTTTTCTAAGTTTTGAGTGCTTGTCTTTGCAATGTCAGGGTTCTTTCAAAAGGGTGTCTGTGCATGAAGGAGAAAGAGAGTAATTTCCTAGGTTTTTAATAAAGAAAAAAGGAGAAAAAAACCCCAAACACACAAACACAAATTCCATCAGATAGCAACTGAGTGACATGCACGTGCACCCTTACAGGCATGGCAGCCTTTAGATCCACTGCACAGACCTCTTGCCTCTTGAGATAATTTTGTAACTGCTTGATGAGGTTCTTATCCTTTCTGCTGAGCAGCACTAACAGACACTGAAATGCACATTTTCCCAGTGGGGGTGTACAAAATGCTTGCTGGTAAATGTGAGGTTTAAGAGTTATGGAGCTTCAGATACATCTGTCCCATTTTCTCTAAGTGGTACCGGTCCTGGTGTACGATGCTACATCTAACTTCTAAACTTTTGCCAAGCTGAATTTTGTCCAGTTCAGATTGGACTGTATCCTCCTTCACAGAGTCTGGGCTTAGCAATCAGCAGAGAAAACACTGAGTTCACACAAAATAAGAGAGAGAGAAAGAGAGACTTCCTGGCCTCAAGAGCTGGCAGCAGGCAGGAAAACACAACCAGTGTGGAAGGAATTTTTAAGCACGCAGCTGCCAACAGCCTCAGCTCTTGTCTGAGCATGGACAAACTCAGGGGCTTTTTGAAAGGCTACAACTAAGAGACAGAGATGGCACATGACACATCCTTAGTCCAGATTTCACTTTCTACCTGTTAAATTTTGAGTCTCTACCACAAAATCTAATATACTGAGTGTTATTCCAACAAACTGTTGTAAGGTTTTATTGTTATTTTTCTGAGATGGGCAATCAGTGAGTTTTATCTGAATGTCTTTCTGAGAAATGGATGAGGTGTTTTGAATGATAGTATTTTTAAAAATTCAGCCTAAGGCTGATACCAAATCTGGAAAGTTTTAGCCTGAGTGGTTAAAGTTTGACAGAATTTTAAGCCACTGAAAATCAAAATTTATTAGGAGTGTTGGGAAACTTCAAATGTAGGTGGTGTTACCACCTCCATTAACAATACACGTGAAAATTCAACATCTAGCTACAGAAAACGAGACTCATGTATTAGAGTGTTGGTATATTAATATGCATATGGAGAGAGAGAGAAAATAAAATGCTTCTTTCCATATTTTTTTAATGAGACAGAATCATATGTTAGCAAGAAAAACAGGCATACTTAAGAAATTAAATTGAACAGAAATAGGAACAACTCTGGCTTTATACATTCCCTTGACAAATCTCTCGAGTTTTTATGACTGTATAATCCAGCTCCTGTCACAGTTTTCTGCCATGGCATCTTTCAGACGATTGGTTTTGTGCATAATTATTAGTCTGATGCTGCTAATCTCTCATTTCTGCAGGAATAAACTCAACTGCTTCTATCTGAGTGCTTATAGTTTCTTTTAAAAGGATGTCTTTCAGGTTGCCTAAGGGGAAAGTGGGAGATCCAAATTTAGAGATTATGTTTGATCTTTTGTACATGCCAGGTGGTCTAGAAACTGGGCAGTATATGGGCAGCATTTTCCAGCTTTATCGGGAAGACGATGACTAATAACATTCAAGTGTGGTACCTCCTGTTAATTAAGAAACACAATTGGTGGGATTTCTTTCACCTGCATAAGTTGGGTTAAGAGTAATGCATGTAGGTCAACCCAGTTCCCCATCTGTGGAGGGTGACCTGTTCCCACAGAGGACAGGTTTGTATCGCAGAACGCTTAACCTCCCTGTGGAGCTGCCTATTTTTCCCTGTTAATTAGAGAGGAGGGTCTAGATGATTTATGTACACCAGGTACCCAAGTTTCTGATGGCTACACCTAATGGAGATGAGACTCACTCTGTGGCTGTAATAATTTTCCTTCTTCCTGCAGGGATGAAGCTTACATAGACACGAAAATTTTTTTGTCTTCTCAGTGCTCCTACCAACTCTTGGCAGCTCAGATATATTTCAACCTGATTTAAGATCAAATACGTAGCAGATGCAACAACAGTAAACGTGGTCTCTGGCTGTGCAGGATCCTAGGTGAACACTCATTCTCTGAGTCGTCTCTTCAGCATTCTGTGCTTTTTATCACAAGATGTTCCTGACTCACCTACTAAAAGTAGCATAGCTCTACAAAATTGTCTAAACTTGCTTGTAGACTTTGTCTGAGGCCTCAGCCAGAAAAAAGTGATGTGAAGAAGACATGCCTTTGTGAGTAAAACCTCTGCCTTTGCGAGTAAAAAGCTTTTTTGGAGGGTGGACAGGTCTTATAAGAATGAGTTTGTTCTTTTGTTGACTTAACATTCATGTGGACCAACCAAAAAATAGTAAATAAATCAGTATTCATACTCATTCTAGCCTATGATATTTCTTTTTTCTTGTTTCCAGACTCTGGAAACTAATTCTTCACAACAATTTCTGTCAAGAGTAAAGAATCATAAGCATTTTTTTCTTTCACTAAACAAGAAATGCTACTGCTTGTCTTCATTTCAAGCTCCCTTTGTAGCTTATTCTTGTTTTGGATACCATATATCAAAAGACTCTGCTCCCTTGCAAATATCTGCTCCTTTGTCGATACCAGCCTTGATACGTCAGGAGTCACACTATTTTTCCGTCATCACTTTCAGATTTTCTCCCACTGTTAAATAGTAGGGGAGCTTCTACCGCAAGAGAGGCATGATCCCTAGCTGGGACCTCCAAGGTGAGTCATGGTTTGAAGGATTATGGCCCCCTTAAACAGAAAGCAGAGTGTGGCACTACCTTTTGAGACATTCTTGGTGATTCAACCCTTGAGTTTCCTGTAGTCAATGTCCCATCTTTCTTTCTCCAGAGCACATGAGATCTCTGACTGCTTTCCTCAAATCTCAATTAAGCAAGCTCCAAGTCCATAGACTGGCAAACAGCCATTGTCTTACCTCCCCTCCCACCATGTGGCCTTTGAAACACACCCTAAGAAATGTCTCTCTTCCTCAGTAGAAAAGCATTCTCCCTGCTTATCCTGGTTTTTTTTTTTCAAAATATGCCAGCAAAGAGGGAAGGATTCCTCACTTTCTTCTGAAGAGTTATGCAAAGACCAGAAACACGTATGGGCATAATTTTCTTAAGATACTTCCCATCTCACTTTCCCCCAGGAAGCTCTTTGTCCACTACTTGTCATACATAAAATGAGAAAGAAGGGTTGTCTGTGCCTGATTCATTCTTTGAAGTGTCTGCCACAGCAGTGTAATAAATAACCATAAACTTTGTATCCTTGAGATGAGAAATCAATCCACAGAGGCAACTTTTAGAT
This sequence comes from Harpia harpyja, assembly GCF_026419915.1. Lineage (NCBI taxonomy): Eukaryota > Metazoa > Chordata > Aves > Accipitriformes > Accipitridae > Harpia > Harpia harpyja. The sequence continues at coordinate 68,889,377 of NC_068944.1, forward strand.
ATTTCATCTGGAATAAGAATCCAAGGAGGAGGAAGATTAAGTGAAATGGATAAGTGAGGAACTTGCCTGTCACCTTGCCTCATGTTTGTTAATTGGATAAAACTGTAGGAAGAGGCAGCATTCAGCTTCAGGGTTCTTTCTGTGTGAAAAGCAAAGGTGAATTCCCTGATTCACTACAAAAAGCTCTCTCCCCCCCCCTTTTTTTTTTTGTTTGGATTATTGATTTCTCTAACATATTTTAAGCATCTTTCTAGCTGCTGCTTTTTTCCCATCCCAGACTCTGCCTGCCCTCCTCTGGTCTTTCCACACCTTCACAGGCAAAGAACTGAAATGCTGAAATATCTGAAAACCAGAAAATGTTGTAAGAAAGAAAGAAGGTATTAATAAAAAGGAAACTAGTTAAGGTAATAATGCTGAATGTAATGCCTGTCTTTATCTTAGGATAAGTAACATGAGAAGCATCTACCAAATTTAGGATCACTGGCCTATGGGCTAGGCAGACCTTTAGTCTCCTACTTTGTTCAGGCACCTCAAAAGTCTCATGGTGAATGACTTTGACTGTGTGGGCAAGATGTTTACTTCAGGAAAGAATAGTGAATTCACACTTCTTGAGTCATGGTAAAATATCTGTACATACCTTCCTGTCTTTTTAGATTATCTTTCTCAATTTTAAGATGCTTGTGAAAACAAAACATCAAAGAACAGTGTTTGCATGAAGTAATGGGAGAGACTTGTTCTTTAGGTGTGATGTTTTCTCCTTCTCCCCCAAGTTACAGATGATTTCAAAAATTCTACTGGCAATGCATAGGGAAAATTTCCTCTCAAATTTGTCAATACATTTCTTAATTTTTTGTTCCTGTTCCTCCTGACCATGTAATGTAGCTGGGCAGGGAAAAGGCAAGAGAGAAAAAATGAAGATGTCCACAACAATGGAGTACTGCTAGAAACCTGCCATCTGCCTAGTGACGGCAAATGATGTTTCAAAGTAATCAGTGCCTGGAATGGACTGATACATACAAGAAAAAGAGAACATATCCTAGAACCTAGAGATTCCTGTTGGTCTTTAAATTTTAAAAGCATTTGCTTAACTTATTCTTTGCATGTTATTCTAAAATATTCACAAGTATCAGTGAAGTTCAGAGAGTTCGTACTGAAGAGTTGGAAGCTCTTTCATGTCTGATCTGATCTGGCTCACCATGTCCTCCTCATAAGTGCAATCTTTGCCATTGCCCAGAGACACCCCCTTTCACAGGGAAAAGTGTAAAAGCAGCGCTTTGGAAACATCGTGTAGGAAGACTTCACAATACAGTTAAGTACAGTGCAATGTGGCTGAAAATACAGACTCAACTGATGCCAATATTCATAGAATCATATCATAGAATCATAGAATGGTTGGGGTTGGAAGGGACCTTAAAGATCATCTCATTCCAACCCCCCTGCCATGGGCAGGGACACCTTCCACTAGACCAGGTTGCTCAAAGCCCCATCCAACCTGGCCTTGAACACTTCCAGGGAGGGGGCATCCACAACTTCTCTGGGCAACCTGTTCCAGTGTGTCACCACCCTCACAGTAAAAATTTCTTCCTAATACCTAATATAAATCTACCTTCTTTCAGTTTAAAACCATTACCCCTCATCCTATCTCTACACTCCCTGATAAAGAGTCCCTCCCCAGCTTTCCTGTAGGCCCCCTTTAAGTACTGGAAGGCTGCTAGAAGGCATCCCCAGAGCCTTCTCTTCTCCAGGCTGAACATCCCCAACTCTCTCAGCCTTTCCTCGTAGGAGAGGTGCTCCAGCCCTCTGATCATCTTTGTGGCCCTCCTCTGGACCCACTCGAGCAGATCCATGTCTTTCCTGACATGACGCAGGACACTGAGCTCTTCTGAAGTGGTAACTGGAGGTCAGACTTGATACTTTACGGTCTAGAATTATACTAGGAAACTATATGAAGTAATTGAATTGAATCCTAAATCTCCAGTAGCTGTAATACATTTGATACCTAGCTGGCATGCAGATACCTCAATACTAGGTATTTTCATCTCCAACTGAGTCCTTCTCTGAAGGGCAAGTTTAATAAAACTTTAAGTTTATGTAATATTGCAGCAAAAGTTACCAGCTTTTCCAGCGTCAAGGGTTGATAATTTCTTAAATTGTCCTTTAGAAATTTCCCAGGCTAAAAAAAATCTGTCTTAAACCCTTCAACATATTTCTCAAGCAGTTTCTCTCATTTAAATGACTGTGAACTTCCTAACGAACGCAATTTCTTTGTGTTTCACTTTCACATTTATAACTGTACAGTGATGTGGTCATAAATTAAACATCTACAAGTGTTTTAAATCTATTCTGATTAAACTTTGATATTTTTAGCTGCATATAAAGGGTTGCAACCAGTTTCAGCCCTCTTCTAGATGCTGTACAAACTATAAAGAATGCCAATCTCTAACTAGATATAGTTTATAATTTGAGGCATATTCTGGTGGTTAGGAGCATAAGTAAATTTCCCATTAGTTTGTATGAATCACTAGTTTATACTGTAACATCTTAATTTCACATCAATTAATCATGTGATTATTGGTTTAAGGTATTCACAGTGGAAAAAGCTTTTGAGAAAGATGAGTAATCAAACTGTTTTGAAAAGCAGCTGTTCATGCACAGTTGACAGAAACTTGTACTGTTACTGTGTGTATGAGAGGGATTACAAAAATTCCTGCATTTGTAAAGGGAGAAAAAAAAAAATCGGTATTTTCAAACTCATCTCATGTCCATTGAACTGAGTGCTATATTGGTGGAGCTTCTGCAGTCTGTCTTCTCAGTTCATTCATTAAAAATAAAAAAAAAATTGAAAAAGACATGGGGGGGAGGGGAGGAACACAGTGCAGGAAATTAGAAATAGTTGTGGGTTTTCCTGTGGCAGGTTTCTTCAGTTAGTTATCAAAGGCCTCCATTACGCTGAAGTAAAAGGCTACTTTGCAATTGTATCTCCTCTCTGTCAGCAAGCAAGCAAGAAGGAAGTACAGTGCACTGCTGAAAAAACAGGGAAAGATTGTATAGGTGAAAACATAGCTAAGAACTCATCAGAAAGATAACTGAGACTTATTCTCTGTGTGCTCATGCCTGGTACTGAAGCCACTGGGAGTTACTGTTGTATTAGACCTGCAGAATTAGGCTATTAGCAAATGTTTCTTACTGGCATGGACGTGGACATTAGGAATAAAGTTCATGTACTAGATTAACTGTTACTTTCTGCAATTTTTTGCCTGTTTCATTACAGAGAGAAAAATTTTCAAGCCTGCCCCAAGGAACTCATTTAGTTTGAAATATGTACTATTCAGTTCACATTAGTTTAGAAGGAGTTTTCGAGGTACTCTCATTAGCTCAGGTTTAACAGTTATTCTTTACTTACCTTTCTACTCTAAGCATTCCCCTCTATGGGATTGGCAACTGCTCTAAGAATAAAACTGGCCCCTTTCTGGTGTCTGACATGCCCAGTAGAGCAGACAGGGAACATCTGGATCATCTGCTTTACTAGCTGCGTATACTCCACTTTCACCCTATTTTCCATCTACCTAAAATTCACCCTGTGTTTTCAATTGATCTTCCTACTTATTTCCTCCCCAAAGGCTCAAATCTGCATCCAGTGAAGTCAGTATGAATGTTATATGAGAAAGTTCAAGCCTTTAGACTGTGATTTAACAAGGTACTTAAGCACATGCCTGGCTTAGTGCACAAGAACCTTCTCATTGAAAGCAGCAGAAAGATTGCTATTGGCCTAATTGGGAACAAGAGCGAGCTATGAACCATTAAGCAGCTGCTGAATTCCACTGCAGCAGTGACTGTATTTCAGTGATGGGCTGGGTGTGAGCCCTGTGAACAGTTTATGATGTGCTTGGGAACCTTAAGAATGAAAGCAGCTCTATACCAACTGCACCCAACCATGGAATTTACCAGTCTAGACAATATATCTGCTGGTCCACAGCCACCAAGAAGCTTGTAAAAAGGAAAATGGTATTTTCCAGAACAAATTGAGAATTATTTCTCCCCAAACTGGAGGCTAATCAGTGAAGAGTATTTGTCAAGACTCTCACGAAGTGGAAATTTTTAATGTGTCTCTCTGTCATTTGCCAGAATAGGATTTTTAAGCACTTAATTGTACATACATATACATGCATGCATGCACGTTTACATATGGGATAGTACACATACATCTCCTTAACCTAGCAGGGCAAGGCTAGGAATACTGTTTCTGAGTTTGCTCTGATCTGTGTCTTCTAATGTTCCAGAATGGAAGCAATCACCAGCATTTACAAATAAATATTTGAAAAAAACCCCAAGTGATTTGTTTTATAAAAGCCAGAAAATTAGCAAAGACTGATGACTTCATCCACAGGTACTGTCTTCTCTTATTTCCCCAATGTAAAATTTGGTACTCCTGTAGGAGGTGTTTGATGTGTAGGTGAGTGTAATATAGTCATAGATAAGCTGTGCAGCCTGTATGCAGATGGCTACAACTTATGTGAGAGGCAAAACAGTGGAAGATTCATTGTGTGATGATAGATAGGAAAAGACTATGTTTATTTTTGTAGGTTGGTTGATCCTCCCACTGCCCTTTATACTTAGGTCAATTTATGGCATATTTAAGGCTGTGGGATCCACACCCCTCAATTTTCTTTATCTCTTGCCCACAATAAAGCATCATAATCCATCACATGCCAGGGAAAACACCTAGTGCCTTAGGTCATGGTTCAGTGAAGGAGTGACATTGCTTAGTTGCGATTGCACTGCCTCCTACCTACAGGCAAACGTGAAGCTATGACAGCATCAATGCAGCACCCTGGTTCTCCTCTAGCCCAGGAATTCCCAAGAGACAGGCTGTGACTCCATGCTGCAAACGCATGACGTATAGCCCAGGCCCAGGTGATGTGAGGCTTACACCAGCTGCAGTCCTGTGCTCAGCATATGCAATAGAATGGCTCTCTGGATCCATTTAAGACAGCTTTAGTGTAAATGTGGTAAGGACTACAGGCCATCTAACTCCCACTCTGTGCCTCCACCTCTGCTAGGCTTTGGGTTAGGCAATATCATTTGGAAATACTGTTGTACTGTTATTGCTGCTGCTTACCCCTAAAAAGTTGTAGTCTCAGCCAGTCATTCACTAGTCTCTGTCTTAGTCATTAAGGACTGTTTGTGCAATGTCCACAAAAATGGTGTTACAGCACTGAGAGAGGCTGCTACGCTTTCAGGGGTTCACACAAGAAATTGTATCCATAAATAGGCTGTTTTTCTTAGAAATTTACCACTCTTTGTGGTCATTTATCTAAGATCTGTGCACTGTGTCTGGAAAGCAAACCTCCTTTATCTGAAGTTATAGTTGAGATCTGTGTGTCATTTATTTCAAATAAACATAGGAAAACAGCTGAAAAGAATTTCTAATTTAGGCTTTTCATTCTAAACTTACACATGAAGACTTTCAGCCCCACCTGGCTACATAATTTGGCATTGTGATTGACAGCACCTGTGCATACCTCTGGCCACAATAAGGTATCTCTATGAGATACCTCCCTGTTTGTGCCTATGGTTACAATAATGCTATGGCAACTGTGCGAGTAGCCTGAAAAGTCACTTCGCTTGAAGAGTTTCATATTAGACGAAACTTGCAACAACCCTAAAAAGCATGCAGAAGAAGCAATTTCAGAATCATTACAGTACTGCTTAGGCAGGCTTATTAAAAAGAAGAGGTATGTGTTATCTTGAAGTGAAATGAAACCCTTTTTTAAAGGGTTACACTTCAACACCAATAGACGCAAATTGCTCATTGGTCCAAGAACTTGCATGAGGACATTACTAAAGTGCTGCTCCTGGGTTGAAAGTTGAGAGCTGGAGAACAGAAAGATCAATGGCCTCAAAAGAGTATATCACTTCTGCAGAATGTTCAGACCAAAGAAAGCCATCTGCAAACACTCTGAGTGTTTCGTTATTGGGAACAGCAGCAGTCATCAGCTGGGGGAGGCTGTGGCCTGGGTTTTAAAACAGAGCATTGTCTGATTTGGTCTTTTGCTTAAAGCTGTGCATAAAATGTCAAGTGCTTTAGAGCTTAGGAAGTGTTCAGGGATGTCTGTCAAAAATTTGGACAGAAAGACATCATTTTTCTGCTTGCTTGACTTTAAAGGGCACACCTCATGTTTGCTTACTGGGCGAAGAGAAGGCTAATATTAAAAGGTTAATGGACTTTACTTTGAGCCTTTATAATTCAGAAGGGATATCTGGTGTTATAGAAATTATATTTCCATGTGGGGATGGGAAGACAAGGGGCTGTAAACTCAGAACAACTCCAAGCGTCTGGGCAAAGCACAAGCAAAGTCATAGAGTGATGCAAACTCATCACAACTGATGAAAGGAACTGAGCAGCTGAGCTCCTTTGCTGCCTCAGGAGCACCAGGAGAAATGATGGAGCATCCCCCTGCATCCTCCCTGTCACTCAAACTGCTTTGAGAAATGCATTTGCTCATTTCCTTACTTTTTCCAATATACCACCTAGTTAATCCTCCCCATGGCTCTTCAGCCAGCCCTGTGTATTTCAAAAGGACCATAGTAGAGAGCAGTTGGGTATGTTTCACTGTGAGTGCTGGAAAACTGTTGTTTTTCTGGCTTACCCTCAAATTCTCAGGCTGCCTCTGATCACTATTGTTCAAGTTTTGAGGCAGAATATTTTACTTCTGCAGCATGTCATGTGCTCTTATTTTTAGCTTATTTGGCAATTCCTGAAGTGTTTGTTTCTAGTTCTACTAATTTCTTTATAACTGCATCTGTTGGTTTGGGGCTCAGTTTGGGAGAAACAATGACTGTGATTTTATTGTTTATGAATGCTCTAAGTGCATGGCTCTGCACAGATAACTAGACGGATAGTCACAATTTCAAAACGCTATTGCTAGATGACTTAGGCTCTTTTCCAAAAATAATTAGGCACTTACAAAGCTGATTTTCTATGAAAATCAAAAGTATGCATGAGCCCTTTGACTTGAGATTTCAGGCTTGGAAACTGAACATATGAGTATTTGGAATTTTACTCCTGGCTGTGATCCAGTAAATGCCATCTTGTAACCTACTCATTGCAAGTAGTCCCATTAAACTGTGTTTACCTCACCATGAGTGAGCTGGGTTATGACCTCAGTAGGGACACAAGTAGTAATAGAAACAGATGGAAGGGATGTTAAAAGAGGGAACATTATGATTGTATGTGACTGCTATGTCAGGGTCCATTTTTTTCCCTGTATCATCAGCCGGGTAAATATTATTACTATTTCAAGTAACTAATAGAAGCTAAGATGGCTTGATGTGCTTATATAGCCCCCTTTTCACTTGCTTATCACTTTGCTAAAGTGTAGTTACTTGGACTGAAATTGTTTAATCTGTTCCAGTTTCTTTATGGGGTTTTCTTTGTTTGTTTGTTTGTTTAGTTTCTTTCCTTTTGGATTCTTTGAAACTGTGACATGGAGAAGCTTTGTGGGGTATAAGGATGGGGGTAATACTTTTTTCTTCCCCCTAGAAGTGTTTTGCTAGGAAGCCATTCTGATGGGAGGCTTTGGCCCTTACAGGCTTTGAAGCAAGGAATTGAAGTTTGGCAAAGGATGGGCTTGGTATGTACAGTCTTTTGCTGTCTTTGTAAAAATGTGGCCAAATCATGTGTGTCTGAAAAGAATTGCTTTCCACAAGCTGAGACTTTGTTAAAGATCAGGGGGATCAGTTCCCCGTCTTGACAGAACATGCCCCATCCCAACAGTGAATGAGCTCATTACCAGAGTTGCAAGCTGGAGCAAGACTTCTTTAGAATTGGTCTTCCTTGTGTCTTGCTCCCTGGGACTGTGGTGGCAGTAGTCACGGAAAATTAGAAGAGATTGTCTCTTCTGTCAATGTTCCCTCTGCTGATGCCATTGCTGGGAATCGGTCCAGCTGAATCAAGGGTATGAGTGGAGAGGAGAACAAAGTGTCCGGTACCTCTGTCAGAAGGAATAGATGAATCTCACTAAGAAGTCTTAAATGTAAGAACATTGAAACTACATTGGTGATTCATCCCGAAATCAATTCAGTTGCCAAAATCAGCACCCAAAAACCTAAATGAATTTTTGCCATCATATTTATTTTTCCATCCTAGTGCGTGCCATAGTGCTTTACAAACTACACAGAGGGAGGTGTGGGTGCATTTGTCACCACCTTCCAGGTGAAAAGTGACTCCTTTTTACAACACACTTCGTTGTTACTCCATTGAGAGTGAAAGAAGAAAAGGGACACGCACCTTTCAGAACTTCAGGGAGAACCTGGTCTGCAGCATTTGCTTCTCTTAGCTGGAGTTTTGCCAGCTCATCAAAGCTAATATCCTTTCTTCTGCAAATAAATGCCAAGGGATCTTTAATTAGCTAAAATGATCAGCAGTCAGGACCTTGATTTTTCACTTAATCTGAAAATAGCACAGTGCCCCTTAGCACATTGCTGGAACATTGGCACTGTACCAATGGAGAGAAAACAGTGCCAATTACTTAATCGTACACTTCCTGCAGCTTCTTCTACATTTCAAGTTGAGTTCATCTCAACAGCTGGAGAAGGGCATTGTTGTTTCTACAGTTTGTGGTAAGGGAATTCATGCTTTCTTTGGAAAGTGTTTTGTAGGACTGGTTCAGAGCTTTTGGATTTGTTCACTCGAATGTTAATACAGCAAACTCTAGTGGTCAGTATGGTGCAGTGGAAAGGAGTGAAAAAGGCAGTCCTAAGCTATGCTATGATTTATTACCATCCACAGGTGAAACTAGGGCTCCACCCTTTGCGCTGTTCATGTATACCACAGACTTCTGTTCTTAGCATAACTCTTTAAACTAATACCTGCATCGACTCCTGGTGTCCAGCAATAGTGCGGCTAGTAAAGGCTGAGCAAGATGTTTGCAGAAGTCTCAGTGAGGTGTTCCAAAATCTCTGCAAGTAGCCTTAGGACCGCTGTACCAGCAACCTGTGTGAGCATGCCTGCAGCAATGCTCCATTCCCACGGCTCCCAACAATAGGTCGGAAAGCAAGCTGCTTCCCAGCTCCAGCCTTGCAGATCAGTTCATCCTTATTTTAGGTGCTAAGCCAAAATTAACAAAATTTAACAACTTCGGAGTATGCTTTGACATATCTCTTATCTTCAAATACTCATCAGTGTGTCTCAGTAACAGTAAATAGTGGGATGAGGACTCCTTAAAACAGCTAATTGCTGTGTCCTGCAGGAAAGATGTCCCGGTGTCAGTGAAGGGTGTAGACTGGGTGCAGCAAGGAGCAGAATGCTGTGGTGGAATTGGACACAATGGGAACATACTGCCAAGGGCCAAATTCATGGCTCTGCACAAAGACTTGTGACCCATTTTAGCAGAATTTTGTTTGGTGTTGATTTTTACTGGCAGTACTAAAGTGAAAAAATAAAAGGAGGCTATAATGAGAGCCAAATATTCTGGTATAAATAAGTATAGTTCTGTCCAAGTCAACAGAGTGAGATTGGCTTAATTCAGAGCTAAACTTCTATATAGATGTAAGGTAGCTCTCTCCACACCTATAACATATCTCTCGGAAGAAACAGCAATAGGATGTCATGTCACTGCTAACTAGGGTTTGAGTGTGATGACACCACCACTGTCTTTTAGTGCCTCATGTTCCCAGGCTGAACAGTGCAAGACCAGTTCATTCAGGAGGGGAGAGGGTGTTGCAGTTTCTACCTATTTTGCTCTTACTGTTTAGCAGCTTGTCCTTGTTCTCACCAGCACTGAAGTCCAGGACCTGTTTTCCATGGTTCCTGGCTTCCATCACACATGTGACCAACCACACATTTAATTTTCTTAATGCTTCTGCTCCACCCTTGAACAATTTCTTTCCATGGAATCCCGCTAGTACCAGTAAAGTTCTTCTAAGGATATCCTGAAGCCTCCAAGCACCACTGTGAGTAGAAAAGGAAAATATTTTTATCCCCAGTTTACAGACATGGAAATAGCTGTTCTTAAATGACTTCATCAGCATCACTGTACAACTAGTCTTACATTAGGAGTTAGAATGAGAGCACAAATATTTTGTCTTCCAGCCCTGTATTTATTTCCATGCTTCTCTTTCTTTCAAGAGACCTGACATTATAATTAAGTTGACAACAAATATGACTAAAGTAAGCAGTTCAGTTAAGGTTTTCTGGAACACTATATGTAGAGAGTGCTTTCAACTAAGAGTCAACTTTTTCTTTCTTTTTTCTCTCTCTTTTTTTTTTTCTGCAGTAAGCCTCCATTTCCTGCTTTCTTTGAAAAATTGTACTACGAATTATCAACAAGAGGTCACATATTCTAGCATTCAGCAGGCGCTGCCAAACCTGTATGTGCTGCTCTTTAAAGTAACATCTTGCGTGTTCTGTTTCACACATGGCCTTTGGAGCTTGTAGGTCATGCATAAATACAATGGTGGTCTTTCATGACCACAAGAGTTTCTAAATCACTGTGTTTTGCATTCTCTCCATCTGTGTGACTTATTCTGGTCACACACCTTTGCAAAGAATGACCCTGGCATACTCAAAATCTTGCAACTCACACTGGTCTCCCCTCAAATGTGAAATTATTTGGTTCACAGCTCTTTGCAGGATTGCATGTAGTTCAGCTCTTGGGTTCACTAAGAAATAGAAAGATGTCTTCTCTACGTCATATCAAGTGTCCCTCTAGCCCAGTGGCTTCCTGATAGCAGTGTCCATGCAAGGATAACTATTGAAGAAAGTGAGTATAGGGCAAGTATACTTCATCTCTGCAGCCTTCCAGCTTCTGGGTCAAGTGAGTAATTATGCAATTTTCTGATGTGAGCTGCACAGCACCCAGAAACATAGCTACGGTAAAGGAACATTATAAAGAAAGGATTGGGGGTAATTTTGAGCAATATAAACAATGTATTTCAGTTCCTACCATGTCAAAGCTGGACACAGAAATGATTGATTGGATTAGAGGAAAGAATGGAATTCACAGGGGTTCAGGGACCCTCCTTCGCAGGATGTTTGGTGACTACAAGGGGATTAGTAATTGGAAGATTAGAATTGCAAGACTGAGAACATCTGTGCAGATTAATAGCAACTACAGATTTTTTACCCAGTATTGATATATGCTTAAATCTTAATGTATCTTCTCTCCCAGAAAGAGTAAATGAATACTTGTCATTTTTTTTAAAATTCAAGTTATTTTTCAACAATGCAATTAAATAATAATTGGGTCACTTCAAACTCCTGTTGGTTCAAGGATTTCTAGCCCTCCTTGTTCTGAGCATTTATATGTATAAGCATTGGCTATCTACATGCTACCTCAGCACTGAAGGATCCCACACAGGTCAGTGGTGTCTTGTAGCAGTCTGCAGGACTTTTAGAGACATTTGCAAATGAAAAGCACATGGACCCCAGCAGATTAGTACACTGGTTTCTTGCTTTGAGGTTTGGTGTCAAAAGAACTGGAAAACTTTTTAAAAATGCAAGTGAAACCAAGACTTACTTGGTACCTCAAAGCACCAAGATTTGATCCATTCTTATGCTTTTTTTCTGTGGTATTTAGTGCTACTTACACAGGGAAAGTTTGCATGGTGCTACTGCAAATTCAAACCCAGTTATCAGAGCAAACTGTACATCTACTATAATGATAAGCCCATGAAAATCCCATTTAGTATTTTTCAAGCTGTATGTATGTTGTTGGCTTCCCACACAGTACACTAGATCCTCAGTGGGGCTCTCATGCATTCACTCTGGCAAAGAAATTGTCCACAGCACAAGATTCCTACAAGGCCTCAAGTGAGATCAAAGAGCATTCTGTATTTGGGGAGAAGGCTTATAAAAGGTGTGTATCAAAGAGCTTCACGCCTGGAGAAACTCTTTTTGTCTGTTCTTTGTGTTGAATATTTAACTGATATCTAGTTTTAGACCCAATAACACAAACAGGGTAAAATCTTTCCCCACATAACGTTACTGAGTATCTGGCCACTGATTTCTTATGAGTCTGTCAGGAGATGGGACTATTGATCTAGTAATCTGATTTCCTTGTAGTATTTAATTTCCTTTACATCTTTCTTGATAAAAGCAAGTCTTTCAGAAAGGAAGCCCATTTTTATTTGAAAACTTTGAGTTGCAAAGAAATCATTGCTTCCTTGTTAAGGTACTCCATTAGTTCAGCACCTGTACTATTCAAAAGTGTCCACTATTTCTCTTCTGAATTTGTTCAGTATCAATTTCTCTTACAGTGACTCTACAAAGGCTTCTTTGGACCCAAGATTTCTCTGTATAGGAAATTCCTGGTTGGAATTGCATTCTTTGTCTAAATAGTTTCTCTATGTTGTTTCTAAAACTAGTGTCTGCCATGACTCTCTTTCATCGCAACACAAATTGCTTCTGTAGCATCATATCTGCATCTGTTCTTTCTGTTGGACGACCAGAGGTAATGACAAAGGCCTATTAATGTCCCTTAAAAATGAGAGGCATTGTCCTTATTTCTTCCATGACTTAATAACACAATTGATCTGAGTTGCTAAAGCTCCATCTGATTGCTAAGTAGGCTACATTTGAAATAACCCATAATTGAAAAATTGTACTTTGTGGCTTCAGTGTTCAGGTCCAATCTTCCATCCACAAGAAGATTGGATTAGATGGTATGGACTGCAGTTTTCTCCCCTTTGTTTTGGAGGGAACAGTGCTCACTTTTCAATCTTCAGTTGTTTACTCTTATTCAAAAGGGATGTGCAGCAGCCCTTGGATACAGATTACCAGCATATACAGGTCCTTAGAGTCATCACGATGGTCAACATATAGCCTAAGAAGTACTAATGGTTTAATTCCAACTACATGAGAAAAAGAGAATTTTGGAAGTTTAAACCAGAGGTCAAAACTATAATTTGTTTAATTTATAACTCAGCTCTGAATCAGTGGGATAATAGTCTCTTTGAAAGCCAAAATTATAGAAAATTTTTAATTTTTTTATTTATTTTGGATGGTGGTTTCTTAGATAGATCAGAAGTTTAATTCCTTTTTGAATGTTCCTCCTTTTCCTCTCATGTATTGGCCAAACAAAAATTCTGAGTTCACAAATTCATCAAAGTTGATTGATTTTTTAAAAAACAGTTTGTAAGATGCCAAACTGGCTATAATTTCAGTGTAGCTTGTATAGTTATGCTTGTTTAGAGAATAGAAGTTGAGTTTTGTGTTTGACCTTCAATGAACTCCAGGTAAATATTTTACAGTTTTGACAAACATTGAACATTTTTGGTAGCAGTAGTGCCTGAAAAATAATGATGTATAACTGTATACCATACCGGCTCTTCACAATATATCAGCTTTACGAACGCCGGAATAGACTCAGTGTGATCTTTAACATCTCTGATATATAATGTGGAATAATGACATGATGCTGAGTAATAACATAAATGGCAATCTGAGACAGCCAATCAAGTACATATATCCATCTGTATTTTTCTCTTTAACATTGTCTTCCCTTCATTCTGTCTCAATTCGTAGTGAGGGAGTACTGCATTACAGCTTAAATAAAGCTTGGTTAAAATAAAGTGGGTAAAATTTTGTCATTAAAAATGGAGGACTGGATTGTTGAAACACTGGAGAAATGTGCATAGCTTTTAGTGAACTACTGTGGCTCAAAACTCCAAAATAAAACCTGTGAATTGAAAATAAACCATTTGGTTTTCAGAATTAGTGCTTTGCTTACTTGATTTAAACCAAAGTTTGATAATAATAAATTTAGTAATAGCAAGCAGTTTCAAACTGAGGTGAAACAAAGTGTTCAGAATTGAATTAATTTAGCCTGAACTGAAAGAATTTGCTTTACAAAGTTATTGATTATGAAATTTTTTTTTTCATGGTGATTCAAAATAAAATTGTCAGAAATTTTCAAAGCAAAAATGAAACAAACCCCCAAATATTCATGCAGTTGTAACACTGAGAAAATTTATCATGAACCAAATGATACAGAGGTTTATGTTGGGTTACTGGAAGAGAAATATATTTCATGCACAATGCATATTACTGTGTGAGTATTTGAGCAAGGGAACGATTAACTCACCAAGTGCAATAACTGTTTAATGAGTTTTTTAAAAAAGCACATTGTCGTAACATTTATCATACAAAATAGTTTTGTTTATAGATTATTTAATAATATTTTTAAGTATGTTAAAAGTTATTCATTGGCGTATTTTTAGTTTTGAAGAATAATTGGGTTCCTTGTACTACAGATTCCAAGAGAAAGGGATTAGATCTATGATCTAGACTAGCATGGGGTGTTTAATAGTGAATATAGGCCTTCACTTTTATTGCACATGCCCTCTGTATACAGGATTTTTTTCCTGTTATCAGTATTATTGCCTCTGTTTTTTTCCTTTGTTCTTCTTTTAGTCCAGTTTATATATGAAACACATTGGAGATATTTTTCATATAATCATCCTTTTCCTTTCCTGTCAGAATACAGGCAAGTATAAAAAACACTTAACTAAACTCCTATATAAATATCTAACTAAAAGAGGAATTTTGCATTTAATTCTGATCCTGACCATATGAAGTTCCACTGACTGTTATTCCACGTTAGACAGTAGAGCTGTGCAGAAAGTTGTATATTGCACCCCTGTATTGTATGAAGCACACTGCACTGAAACACTTTTTAAAAGGACTTAGAACAACACCTCTACTTCTCGTTTTGAAGTCAGAACCACAGCACCTAAAACATAGATGGCTAATCCCAGCACGATCATCCAGAGCACCTCAACCAGATGTTTATGTTCTTTACACAGTCAATGGAGAGAGACGATTCCCTCTGGAAGACTTGGCTGAACACCTGGAAGTGTCGATGGGGAGCTGCTCAGAGTTACCAACAGCAAATTGCAGGAGCATGTCCCCACTGCTGTCCTTTTCAGGAGTGCAGGGGCGTGACTCAGGACTTGCTACTCAGTACCTGCAGTCACCTGAGATGCAGCCACTGCAGCTCTCTTCTGAGGTTAAGTACCCTTCATGGTAATGTCCCCACTATGTAAAAGGGGATGACACCAGTGTCCACTTCTTTCATGGTAGCTTAACAACTGCTGGCATTGCTGCTAGAAATAGGAGACCTTAGCTCTAGGTCCTCTTTTGTGTGCAGGTATTTGGATGTATAAATTCAGCATCCTGGGCTGGCCCTCACCACCAGGCTGTTATATATTTGGGAGAATCAGAGGAAACAGAACTACCTTCCACATCTCTCATTGAGATTGATTACTCAGAAATGCAAGGACAAGAATGGAAGCAAATGAGAATTTGGCAGGGGTGGTAGGGGGAATAGTGGTTAGGTTCAGCTGAGAAGAGGCAAGCAGGGCATTCTGGTACCTCAAAATTTATTCATCCAACACTCATTTGATAAAAGACAGAAACTGTGGGACAGAGAGGATATACTTGTATCCCAAACTGTTGACTAAAAATCCTGGTCCTATAGAGCAAGGATTAACTCCTTGCAATGGCAAAAGAGAATTACAGGATGGAAGAATTCAAAAGCAAAATTAAGCTGAAGAATGGAAATGAGAGAATAGAATACAATAGCACAGAATAATTTCAGTTGGAAGGGACCTACAAAGATCATCTAGTCCAACTGCCTGACCAATTCAGGGCTGACCAAAAGCTAAAGCATGTTATTAAGGGCACTGTCCAAATGCCTCTTAAACACTGACAGGCTCAGGGCATCAACCACCTTTCTAGGAAGCCTGTTCCAGTGTTTGACCACCCTCTCAGTAAAGAAATGCTTCCTAATGTCCAGTCTAAACCTCCCCTGATACAGCTTTGAACCATTCCCATGCATCCTACCACTGGATACCAGGGAGAAGAGATCAGCACCGCCCGCTCCACGTCCCCTCCTCAGGAAGCTGTAGAGAGCAATGAGGTCACCCCTCAGCCTCCTTTCTCCACACTTGACAAACCCAGAGTCCTTAGCCGCTCCTCACAGGACATGCCTTCCAGCTCTTTCACCAGCTTTGTTGCCCTCCTCTGGACACATTCAAGGACCTTCACATCCTTCTTAAATTGTGGGGTCCAGAACTGCACACACTACTCCAGGTGAGGCCGTACCAATGGTGAATACGCTGGGATAATCGCCTCCTTTGACCGGCTGGTTACGCTGTGTTTGATGCACCCCAGGATGGGGTTTGCCCTCTCGGCTGCCAGGACACACCGCTGACTCATAGTGAACCTGCTGTCAACCAGCACCCCCAGATCTCTTTCTGCAGGGCTGCTCTCCCAGTTTATACTTCAAGTGTGCCTGGCATTATGCCATCCCAGGTACAGAATCCAGTATTTGATCTTGTTAAATTTCATCCCATTAATCATTGCCCAATGCTCCAATCTGTCTAGATCCCTCTGCAAGGGGGGATACCTCCCTGTTTAGTATCGTCAGCAAACTTGCTAATGGTGCATTCAACTCCTGCATCCAGACTGCTGATAAAAATATTGAACAGAACTGGCCCTAGAATTGCAACACTGAGGAACACCGCTGGTGACTGGTCACCAGCCAGATGTAGCCCCACTCACTACAACGCTTTGAGCCCTGCCATTAAGCCAGTTCTTCACCCAGCGCACTGTGAACCTACTCACCTCACAGTTGAACAACTTGTCCACAAGGATGTTGTGTGGGACAGTATCAAAAACCTTACTAAAATCCAGAAAAACTACATCCACCACCTTCCCTTCATCCACTAGGTGGGTGACCTTATTGCAGAAGGATATTAAATTAGTTAAACAGGACTTTCCCTTTGTGAACCCATGTTGACCGTGCCTGATGATTACATTGCTCTTTAAATGTCTTTCAGTAGTACCCAGTATAATCTTCTCCATAATTTTTCCAGGTACTGAGGTTAGACTAACAGGTCTGTAGTTTCCTGGGTCTTCTCTCATGCCCTTCTTGTAAATTGGAATAACATTGGCTAGCATCCAGTCAGTGGGGACCTCCCTGGACTCCCAAAACCCTTGGTAGATGATCGAGAGGGGTCCTGCCATAACATCTGCTAGCTCCTGCAGTACTCGGGGATGAATCCCATCAGGCCCATGGACTTAGGAACATTCAGCTGATACAACTGATCCCTTACAATTTCAGTGTCCACAAATGGAAAGTTACTGTTCTTGCACTCGTGGTCCTCCAACTCAGAGAACCAGGTAGCCCAAGGTCTATCTGTATTATTAATGACTGAGGGAAAAAAAAACATCGAATGCCTCTGCTTTTCCTTCATCCCTGTTTTCCAGGTGACTATCTTCAACAAATATTGGTCCAATGTTTTCTTTGGACCTTGTCTTGCTATTAATGTACTTTAAAAAGCCTTTAAAAAGGAAAATGGATAAAAAGGCACTCACTGGCATGCTTTATTAGAGTGTGAAAGTTTTCTAAGGGAATCAGTAGAAAATCCCTTCACTTTAGTAATTAAAACAATTGAAATGTCTCTGTGACTATAATTTCAAGGACAATCTTCATTGAATGATGACAGAGACTGTTTTGTTCTCTTTCCACAACATACAGTACAGTAAGATCTTGGTTGACAGCTTGTGTCCCTAAGTGCCGTGGCAATAAAAATGTAACAATAATACCAATTTTTTTAGCTGTATGAAGAACCCAAATAATTAAGTAGCATGTACCTTCTTTGCTCTTTACAGAAACGCAGACATTGTCAGATAAGTCTGTGACTCACTCTTAGTCAGAAATGGCTCAGACTTGAAACATAACATCTTCATCCCTTGTAACCAGGATTACTTTGTCACTGTCACTCAGAGTGCCCTTGTCTACAAGAAGGAGCTAAACATGCAATTAAATAAGATCTGTTGTTTTGTTTTATTTGATTTTGTAAGAGCAGTAGCATCTCCATGTGGTCTGTGGGTTCAGAGTCTTCATTTCCCCTTCTATGCCAGAACCCATAATTTCCCCATAGTTTTTCAAATAAGGTGGAAGGAGTGTCCTTTAAAAAGTTTACTAGGATGAACCATCCCGTAGAATCACCTTTACCTGACCAGAACTTACATCTTGTTTAACAAACTGAAATTTCCCCAATCTAGCCCTTCTTCATAGCTAAGCTAAAATACGGGGTGCAAGAACAAAGGCTGAATCGACTTTCCTTGAAAAAGAAGCAGACTTTGTTGCCAGCTTCTCTGAAGCAGAGGCAAGCAAAGGCATTTGTTGGTCCAGCTATCTGCAATGCCTGGACATACTTTCAATGCACATTCACTGTCAGGCCAGAAGCTTTCTCCCTAGGGGACTTTTGGTCTAGATTCCATTAATCCCCTTGGGTTTTCTACTCCCTCTTCTTGCACTGGGGAATTTATCCCTTTATTTTGCCTTAGCCTGTTGTGGTCAGCGGAGGAGATGAATTATTAAAATTAACCATGTAATGGTTCGTGTAATATCTGGGACATTTTACAAATCATTTACTAAATGAATGTAGAGTACAGCTAGCTTGATCTGGAACATATCTGAATATTGCCTTTTCAGGTAAATAAGTTTGGGGATCTAGTTTGCTGGAGTTGCGACATCTTGGAGAAACACCAGTGTCTTGCTTTTTAGCTTAGCAATGCCTTCTCTTTGGAAGAATCCTGAAGTTCCTTTACCCTGCATACAAATGACTTCACTTTCTTCTTCCTAAGCATTTGGTGGGGATTTAAGACAGGAATTTTCTCCCATCCATTACAGATTTTCCATGGCTACTTTGCATATAACAGTGTTTTGATCTGAGAAAACAAAGATTTAACAAGACACATGAGAAGAACATGACAGTGTGATTATTAATTTCTCTTGTGCTAGGAAATGGTTCCTTGTTTTCAAGATCTTCAAAACAAACAGAGAGCCAAACCATTTCCTAAATGAGAAAGAAGACATAATAAAATCCAGATCTCCCCCGTGCTTTTCTCAATATAAATGATACTATTTCCTACAGGAGAATAACAACCCTGATCTTAATATGGGAAAAAAGACTCCCACCGCAGGAAATGCATGTTTTTCTTGCTCAGTTCAGACTGTTTAACAGACAAAGATGCTCAAAGTCTGAACTGATGAGTTTCTTTGGCAGTGATTATCCCACAACAGCATTTCATTAAGTGGCGTGGGGGATTTCCTCGTTACTTCTGCTCCAGGCTTACTCCCAGATCCCACAGATGCAGATCTCTCAAACGACAGCCTTTTTTTTCCCTCCCAAATCTCCAAGAATTTAAAGATTCCTTTTAGAAAAATAAATTTCCTTTTTATTGTGACTCAGACTTATCCAGTCCAATCCAGCCTATGCAAACACACATGCAGCTTTAAATTAGCATTTGTGAACAGGCTGGGTTTCTTTGGCTGTTTGCTGAGACTTGGTAGTTCAGTTCCTTGAGAAAAAAAGAAAGAGAGATTCACATCTATTTATGGCTTGATTTTCAGACATGCTGAGTACCTCCCGTGGACTTTGAGAGCTGTTCCTCTGAAAATCAGGTCACCGATGTGATGCTGGAAGGAGAGAGCACAAGGAAAAAGAAGGGCTCTGATTTTCAAACACAAGTGTTTATATGATTTGGGGAAGAAAACAAAATGAATAAAGAAACCAGTTTTTAAAGGTATTGTTTGGAGCTAGGACTGAACTCCATATTTCAGACTGAATTCATAACTGAGTAATGCCTGTGTGCAGAGAAGCACTGACAGTTACCTATGTTCTAGTATAAGCAGAATACATCTTGCTTCTCTCCCTGGCTAACTTGCTAGTAAATTACTAAGAGCTTTACCTGTTAGTGAATGTCCAGCACTGGCTGGACAGGCTGCTCTCCTCTTATCTGTCTCAACTGCTTGTCACTGTCTCCAGCCAGAGGTTCCTGTCCTCTCTGTATGTTCCTGAGCAGCTGTTCAATGGGAGCAATTACTAAGTTATTCAATTGAAGTAGACCAGCTAATACATTTTAAAAAGTAGGTCTTTGACTAAAATGCAGTAGGCAGTACACATGTGACCTGTTCAACTGTGGGATCTGAGCAGGGTGGTGTTCTTTACCACAGGTAATATCTTGCCTTACTTGGTTTTGAAAGCCTATTTTTGACCCAGAATTTCTGTCTCTGTGGCACCCAACATTAAAACACAGTGACACAGAGAGTAGTTGTTACAAATCCAAACTGCTAGGGACTTTAAAAAAAAAAAAAAATCTTTTTTTCCAAAACTTATAGTCAGTTCTTAAAGCAAACCTAAAATTAGGTCCCATCTATACTAAATATAATCACATTACAACAATGCACTAGTCCATTTCTTATTATGCATTAGAAAAAAATTGCATATACATAGTAGACTTTTATCCCCACACCATCTTCTAAGGCAGGGTTAAAGGTGAGATTTCCAAAGGCTTACAAAGTGAGAATTTCTTGACTTACAAGGACATTGTAGTTTTAGTTAAGTTGTTCTGTATAACAGATTTCCATTGAAAGAAAAAGAAAACCAAAACCAAAACCATTTGTGTTTTGGGACTATATAGCTTTTCTAGGTTTTTGTCAACTGGAAGATACTAATAAAAACGTTACGTTTTTCTAAATTTCCAATGCAATTTAATATAGACATATTCCTGTTAAAAAAGCTCAGGGATTTCTGTTCTTTACTAACTCCAAGATGGTCTTCAGTGTCAATGGGAATCAAGTATTTAGACCCCTTTAGTAACTCTAAATTCCACAGTAAATATTTAAATTCTGAGACTAGTTTTGTAGGTCAAATTCTCTTAAATGGAACTGGAGCAATTGCTATCAAGGACAAAAGTTAAAAAAAAAAAAAAAAAAAAGGAAGAGTGCAGTAAATTTGATTGTCTGGGTCTCCCTGCAGGACAGAATGAGGCTAGTTATTTCATTGCAAATAGAATAAAATACCTTGTGAACTGTTATTTATTGATCAAAAAAGAAAAGCCTTTTTACCAGTTTCCTGCAAATATGCAAGCTTTTGGATTTGGCATAAAAGGCCAAGTAGATAAAACTGTTTCTGAGTCTCTGACCTGCATCCTAGTCCTGCCAAGTGGGTTTGAAACGCAAATTCCATGAAATAAGGGATGAGTGGAACAGTAACCCTTACATTTGTATCACCTACCATATAACATCTTCCATAGCCTTTTTAATCTAGGATATTAAAAAACAGTACAGACATGTCTTGTAGAAGTTGCTTGCAAAGCTGTTTAAACAACATTATAAAACTAGAAAACCTGCTCATAACACAACAGGAGTGAGACAACTTAAGACAATCACTGTCACACTGAAAGGCAATTTATATTGGAAGATGAAATAATCCACCTGAACTGTTCAAAAGCATCAAATTTTAAAGCAGAAATTCCAGTAACTGCAATCTGAGCTGGGTATACAGTCTCTCTAGACAGCTTTAAAAATACAGCCTCTATGGATGCAGGAAACTCTTTAAAGATTATTGTTCAGGTCTGCTCTATTTATTTCTTGCAAGAGCATCCACAGTATGTCAGACTGGTCCCTGCCCAAAGAACTGTCTTGCAGCACACAGACAGCTGTACAGAGATCAGAGAAGGGCAATAGCGAAAGGGATTTACTATGCATCATACTTTACAGATGTAGCAGTCTAAATAAGAAGCCAAATAAAAGTAATTGGGGAAAAATCATAGAATCATAGAATGGTTGGGGTTGGAAGGGACCTTAAAGATCATCTAGTTCCAACCCCCCTGCCATGGGCAGGGACACCTTCTACTAGACCAGGTTGCTCAAAGCCCCATCCAACCTGGCCTTGAACACTTCCAGGGAGGGGGCATCCACAACTTCTCTGGGCAACCTGTTCCAGTGCCTCACCACCCTCATGGTGAAGGACTTCTTCCTTACATCTAATCTAAATCTACCCTCTTTCAGTTTAAAGCCATTACCCCTTGTCCTATCTCTATATGCCCTTGTAAAAAGTCCCTCTCCAGCTTTCTTGTAGGCCCCCTTTAGGTGCTGGGAGGCTGCTATAAGGTCTCTCCAGAGCCTTCTCTTCTCCAGGCTGAACAACCCCAACTCTCTCAGCCTGTCTTCATAGGAGAGGTGCTCCAGCCCTCTGATCACCTTTGTGGTCCTTGTCTGGACTCTCCAACAGGTCCTGTCCTTCTTATGTTGAGGGCCCCAGAACTGAATGCTCTACTCCAGCTGGGGTCTCACGAGAGCAGAGTGGAGGGGACAATCAACTCCCTCGACCTGCTGGCCACCCTTCTTTTGATGCAGCCCAGGATACAGTTGGCTTTCCGGGCTGCAAGTGCACATTGTCAGGTCATGTTGAGCTTCTTGTCAGCCAAAACCCCAAGTCTTTCTACTCAGGGCTGCTCTCAGTCCACTCATTGCCCAGCCTGTATTTGTGCTTGGGATGGCCCTGACCCATGTGCAGGACCTTGCACTTGGCCTTGTTGAACTTAATGAGTTTCGCATGGGCCTATTGACTATTGTTTATGCTTAGAAAGACAGCAATATCTTGATCTTTAAGCAATAAAACAGATCTTTAGCTACTGATACATTTTAAACCAAAAGTTACTTATATCTGTTTATTGACTGAAATGGTTTTGAGCCAAACTCTGCATTTCTTCTGTCTTCATTCACCATTTTTTTCCAGGAAGACTTTTGGCTGACTGACTGATCGGTAAGAATGAATGCAAAATGCTTGTAATGACAGGCAAATTTCAGTAAGGCCAATATACTTAGGAGAGCTGGGATCTCTTCCTGGTTTTACTCTGAGAGGCTATGTGATATTCGACAACTCAGTGCAGCTTCCAGTGCTTTGTTTCCCTTGAAGATGAAATTCCAGACATTTTTCTTGAAATATTTCCAGACATACACCAGCTGGCAATACTGGACTTCCAAGCAGAATCAACTTTGTTATTCAGTTTTAGGCAAAACTCCAGACTAAGCCAAAATCAGCTCTCAGCCCAGTCCATACCCTAAAACTAGAAAACACTTTGATTTCACTTTATTTCTTAATATTAAGTAAATAATCATTCTTAGAAATGTTGCCCTCAATTGCATTTAGAAATATGGCCAAATAAAGAACCTAATTCAGACATGAAGACTGAAAGATGATCTGAGAATATTTAAATACAACATCACATTTCAATGTTTAAAAGTTTCTGTCCAGGCCTAAAAAATGGTTGCTAAAATTATTCTGTTTTTCCAAAAGTCCTAACACTTTGTCACACTTCATGGAATCTTTTCTGCTCTTGAAATCATTTATTGTTGATGATTTTTTTATTATTTAATGTTGAAAGGCCTCAAGAAAGGCCTCATGTCAGCTGCAGGAGACTGGATGTAAACATACAGAAGGGAGGATTTTCCTTTTTATGGTATATATTTTTAATATCTTCCTACGTCTCAGGTCCTGTTTATGGCCTACTTGAATCTTTTCTCTTCTTCCTTCAGCGGAGATGGTGTCCTACATCTTACTACCCTACTCATCCTTGTCATACAATCACCTGTGTAGTCAGAGACGGTCTGCTCTGCTCGTAACACTCAAACATCAGACCTTCATACATCTGCTTTTGAAAACTCAGATCTACCAAATTGGATGCAAGAAATCAATCAATCCAAACATGGCGTTATGCTTGTTTTCTTCAGCTGGGTTCAAATTGTATGCTGTTTCTTATTCTTGTCCCTGCTCTTTGCAGGGGGGTTGGACTAGCTAACCTTTAAAGATCTCTTCCAACCCAAATTATTCTGTCATTCTATGATTCTATAACTCGCAGAGAGTTAAAACTGATATGGTATTTTTCCAGGCATAATACCTGTGGTTTGTAGGCAAACCGCCAGTAAACCAGCCTGACTCACCCTGAGCAAGTGAAACAAGGTGTCATACACCACAGTTGAGGCAGATGCTCAATGTATGATGAAATAGTTCCTTCTGGATCCTTCCAGGGTGGTCCTCCTGTGTCAGCTCAGGAAAGCCCCGTTGTTTCACTGAATGGCCTCAGATGCCCAATTAGGCTTGCTTCCTCCTCAGTAGAGCACAGTCACCAGTCCCAGCACATAGTGTTAAGCATTGTTTGTACTTTTTCTTTACACCTTACCCTGGTCATAAGTGAAATAGTTAACCATGTTGTTACTTGCACTGAGATCACCAGACTTCACTGTTAATGTTCACTGAAAAACAGGGAGATGGTTCCTGTTTATATCATTCTCTGAATACTCAGGCAGACATTCATGTGCCAATTTTAATCTCTTCAGATACAGATTTACTCTCAAAGACTCTGTGAGAGCACAGTACTGCTGTACTAGCAAACCTAAATAATTACAGCAAGTCTAGTCATAGGCAAGAAAGTTGTGATTATTTTTTTTTTAAACCAAACCTTCTAAATGCACCAAGATATTAAAATAAGAGTGAGGGGAAAAAAGGAAATCTAGGAATCCTAAAATGAGAGCAGGAAGTTCTGAGGTTGTTTTTGCTCTTTTTTCTAATTATAGATCCAAAATACATGGTTTGAGTTACTTTTCCGCTAGAAGGTAACAAACAGACCCACTTACACACTCACTTTGCTTGTTTTCTTCTTGTTTCTTATTTTTTTCAGTGCAAACCCTTCCCCTGAATGGCTCCCACAGTTTGAACTACTTATCTACAGGTGTTAAAATATTTGGTGCTTTAAGATAGAGTGATATTGCCCACTCTCTCCACCCACATGCCTACGAGTTCTGAAAAACAGTCGGTCAACAAGACAGGTTTGTTTGTATGTATGTCTTCAATCTCCTCACCCCCACAGCTGTCTACAAAAAAAAGATGAACTGTCCTTCTTTAAGTGAGCAGTGATGTAATGGTGCTTGTTAATAAAGTCTCAGTGGTATTGTGATTGCAGGACTTTCCATTAAAGTGCCTTTGCTGGGTCTTCTCCAAGACACAAATTCAAATATAATCACCTCATGTGTTGCAATGGAAAGAGCCCCAGAGTACCACTCCGGTGTTCCAAATCAGGCAAGCCTAGAAAATGAGGAAAATTATTCTGTGTGTTTTAATAGTGATTTTCTGCAGTCCTTTTCTACATCTTTCACTGTCTTGCAAGAGTTCCTCATGTTTTTGAGAAAGTACTGAGTAGTTGGAGAGGACAAGGAAAAAATGTACATAAAATTTTGCAAAACAAAAGGAGAAAAAAGCTAGAAATAACAGACTTTTTGAGGTTCTAAAACACTGTTTCAGTCTCCTGTTACTGCAGGCAATAAGAACCCATATAAGGCCCTTCATAAATTGAACAAAATCCATCCTCAATCTGCTTCGATTACTTCGCACTTATTTTGGAAAACTGTTCAAGAACCTCACTGCTGTGAATAGTCGAAACCTTATTGTTACTAACCTGCAACTGTTCAAGGCCAGATTAGGTTTTGCCTCTGTCACTTCCAACTGATTTTCCATGTTGTACTAACACAGTCCATTGTGTTTCTTATAGTCTCCCTGTTTTTTTTTTCTTTGACCCCTGAAATGTTCCCATTCTCCTCTGTGTTAATGAAGTTTCCTGACTTCGTGTCATCAGCAAATTTTATTAGTCTCTTATTATTATATTTTTGCCATAGTTTCTAATAAAAAATATTAAGTAAGATGCATTTTAAAACTATTTCTAGAGGAACTCCCTTCCTGTTTAGCACAATCCATGGGTTTATCTTCTTTAACTAGCTCCTTACTGGATTTATGATTCATTTATTAATTTACATCTTTTCCAGTTTAATCTACAGATTTCCATGTGACAACATATAATGTTGAAAGCCAAAGAGATTTAATCTACCAAAGTTTCTTCATCCAAAATTCATTTATCACTAAAACATATGGAGCTATTCTGGCTCAATCTGTTTTTGGTAAGTTCATGTGACATCTCTTGCGTGGCTTTAAATATTTATTCTACAGCACTGCACATAGTTAAGATCAGACTAACTTTAAAATTATCCTCTTACACATTTGATATTTTCTCACAAAATTGCTCTCAGGAGGAGAGCTTTTAAGGAGAAAAGTGGTGTTTGTTAGTGATGTCTACAGCTGGTAATAGAAAGGATAAAGGGCCTCATGCACAGTATGTATAAGTCAGCTGGAATCCTTCCACTGACTTAGAGATCTGTAGATCAGTCTAACAGTAGTCTAGAAAATCAATGCTTCTTTTTAAATTTTATTATCAGCAAAAACTTTTGTAGCCCAGCTACTGAGACAGACAAGGAATACATATGGCATTATAAGACAGAACAGATTTTATTTCACTGGCTATTTAGTAACTAATTTGCCCATCATTAGTTCTAGCTAAAATTTTCAATATTAATAATGAATACATTACAGTTGTATGTTGATGAACTATCTAGTCTGAAAAACTCTCCATCTCTAACTTTTAGAGAGTGTAAGATCAGAAAATATTGCTTCTGGATCTCATGTATAAATCAAGAACAAAACAGGTACTATGGAATTATGATCAAGTCATTATGGAGCAATCCTAGCAATATCAACACTTGTTAACCGAAGATAGTTATATCTTATTATAGAAACATTCAGGAGCTAATGCAATTATTCTTGGCTCAGAAATTAAGTGCGTTATGGTTTTGATTCATAAAAATGCTGTCATGTGCTCATATTTAGGGTGTTTAAGTGTGTGCATAAGTAGTGTTTAGAACAGGCATGTTTCCTTCAAAGTTGAAGTTAGGAATTTTGTACTGCTCTGTTAAGTACTTAACCCATGGTATTAAAATAGTACATAGTCAGGAGTGCCTTGAATCCTCAGCACTAGTGAATGAGTGTACGTCTGAAATCATATCAAGTTCACCACATCAGTCTAGTTATAGAATGAAAGTCTAATATAAATCTTAGTCTTCCAGGCTGAGAGGAGGTGAATGGGAATCTGGCGCCAGTTCTTCAGAGAAATCACAAGCTCCTACTTCATGGTGTGTTCATTACCTCTGTGTTAATTTCATTAGGGATAAATCTTTTGTTATTCCAAATCCTCGGATTCTTAAAACAGCAATCCAGGGCCTCTTTCCCAGCTCCCAGAAAGCTTGCATGCTTGGAGAGGTACCCTGACATTTGCAAAATAGGTGAGACACATCTGAGCTTTGACAGCAACAAAAACCAGCAGGGCAGTGCAATCCCTCTGTATTATAAATTGGCAAGTGGGGGTGCCACTTGTTTTAACCCTTGTGTCTCTTTTTTTTTAATACCTTGGCATGATTTCCAGCAGGCTTGCTGCTGGTCCATCTGCTAAATCCCACAGTTCAAGAGGGGGAGGTGTTTAGGTGCTCCTCTTCCACAGCCTGCCAAGACCTCAGTTTGTAAGTTTACTTGGGATAAACTTTACCTTCAGGCTATACACATTCTATTTCTTTTTAGAGGTTTAAATATTTCAGTGACCACTTCTAAGGAGTGCTGAAGAGAGCAAGGAGGATTTTTGTGGAATGAAGTGGCAAATGAAATGCAGATAATAGTCCTGGAGTCCTAGACATTTTCACCTGTTCTCAGATCTGGCTATGAAGGAACAGGTGAAGAGCTAGCTTGTTACTTTTCATGACACTGATCCCATTTTCTCCTTTTAGCATGTGGGCAAAGGGTCAAAAAAAGCATTAAAGAGCAGAGTCCTCCATCAGAGGATGATATAATCATGGGTTGTAATGTTATTGATGGGAATTTCAGTAATTGTTTATCAACGGGGATTTGCACTCTGTATGTTGTAAAACTAGGGACAGAGGTAAATCCAAAGTAACAGGAGACGGTGTTGTCATGATTAAGCTAGGGGAAATATTCTGGTTTGGACTGAACATTCAATAGAAAAATACATTTTTCTGTTGGATTGTCAACACCCTCTAAAATCCATTTTCTGTGTAACTGCATGTTCCCATACCAATGTATACATGGCTAGGTCATTTTTTCTAAAAAATGGGAAAAAATCCTCCAGAAAAAATCAGCAGAAGAGTGATGGAGGAAAGTTTTTGCCTTTGTACTTTGAGACAAAGTATTTCTAGACTGCACAGCCCCTGAGCTTGTTTACAGAAATACAGCTCTCAGTGAAATAAAAAAAAAATACTGTGTATAGGAAAAAGTTTAGGAAAAGTTTAATGAATAGATCACATGTCTGAAATGACATTTTACATTTCTTTACAGCAGGCAAAATATCATGAATGTTTGGGTTTTTCTGTTTGATCTGTGTTAGCTCTGCCTTCATTTTTTTTTTGCTAAAATGATATATCCACCAGACTGCTAGATAAAAAGGTGGAAATCATAAACCCCTGGTTTTTAATTTCTTTGCCTGTAAGGCTGCTTAAAAAGTATTAAAAAAAAAAAGATAAAAGAAAGTGAACTGGTATCGTGCTTTCTGATTCTTAATGCAAATCAGTCAAACCTCTACAGACTGACCACTTGAGCTCAGCTTTAAGAAACTCAGCCTGTTGCTGATTGGAGTTGACATATCTCTTCGACTGATTGACTTCACAAGCTTGAAAAGCTGTATTGAAGTGATGCTGTGGTTCTGAGTAAAAGAAGAAAAGAATTCCACTGTGGAAGTGGCTGAAACCCTTGAAGCTGTGTCTAAACTGATGCGTGTGATACTACTTCTTCATGGTCTGGATGTAAGCCCTGCCGCACCCAAATCCCTGCTTACCTTTCAGTCTATGTGACTTCAGGATCTTGATTGTATTGATCTGGCTGTCACAGACATCCTTTGGCATGCAGTCTTGCTCCCAAATAGGTCGAGTGCCACTGTGATAACAATAAGGTTTTTTTTTCAGTCCTACTATTCCCATTGTTCCAGGAAATTCCCTCCTCTGGCAATTAGAAACTTGCAACCAGTTTCGAAGCTTGAGTCATGCATGGTCAGTTTTCACTCTTTCAGTCTTGTGCTGACATGTTTCTATAGCTTTAATAATCGATTCTCTCCATGAAATGCACCCTGATGCATTAAAAGGCATCAATGACATCCCTTCTCAGCATTAATTTTGACATACTAAGCAAGCCAACACTTCCAGGCTCCTCTTACAAGTGAAACTCTCTCTTCCCCTCATTATTGGTTTCCATGAACATGTCCTATATTTCTGTAAAAAATCTGTGGATTTATACAAGTATTCAGGATTTCTGTCTCACTTAAGCTTATTGTGTATTAACTCTAATCAGGCTGGGTCCAAAAATCTTAAGTCTTTCTGCAGGACATGCAGAGCTCAACAGCAAATCTGTTTGGTCCAGCACTTCCCAAAAGTGTTACCTCTGGACATTTTATCCCTGGAGGTGACAGACTTACTGCTCAGGTATTAAACATATGCTGTGCATATGTGCAGCAAGTCTGAAGAGCTGCAAAATGTTAAAATCAGTGCATACATATCTTCTCACTGCATGTTGGTCTGTCTGGGAAATTTGGGGAGGAATAGGGCAGTTCTCCCTGTCTCAGTAGCATCCTTTACCTGTTTCCAACTTGAATGAGCAGATGTGATGGTGACTGAACACATTAACTATATGCACTATACTTGCAGCATCTCACTTAATACAGTTTTGGTTTACCTTTTACTTGCCCAAATCCCAGTGTTGTCTGAAAGTCCTCTGAAACCAATTGATGCACTCAGATCTCTCTTTCTGAATCATATTCAGCTGAAGGGCACACAGTTCATAGCAAAAATTACTGTTATTAATATCTGGTGTCCAAATGAACTTCTGATATTCTTATCTTTCACTACATGGTTGATGCAATTCCAGATTTGTGCCACTAGAAAATTTCATTAATAGAGTCCAAATTTTTGCAACAAGGTCACTAACTGAGTGTATTAAATAAACTACTAGTTACTTTCTTCTTAGCTAGTCCCTTATAGTTTTGTATTAGCTCTCCAATCTAACTGAGGACTCCAGTCACATGCATCTAATTCATTGCAAAACAATTTCTAAATAAAACCCTAGTTTGATCCTTCTGAGTGTCTGGTATCATTTGGTCTTGTCAATAGAGATAAATATGCTACCTGAACTACTTTTGAGTTTATTTTTTAAATTGCCACTTTGTTCCAATGGGACAAAATTCTCAGAAGATGAAAAATCAAGCTAATGTCACGGTACATTAATAAAGAATATGGCCTGTATTTTTCATGGTATGGATGAAAATGAAGTAAGTCACAATAGTTTTTAAAAAATCTTGTTCATAACATCCCTGTATTTGTTGGCTGAATGTTTTTATGGAAGTAAACTGTTCCAGATCAAATAGAAGGAAATTTTTTTTTCCTTCCAGACACAGTGACTGCTTTGACTTTTAAAAGCACTCTGCATTGATCAATTCATCTTCCTCTGGAAATATTGCAAACAAATTGAAGTGAGAAAAAAACACTTTTGAAGTGTTGAATTTGAGACTTGGTACATGAGAAAACAGGGTAGAGAGGTGCGTCACAGGGGGCAAGACTCACACCCAGAAGCTGTTGTTCGAATGTGCATACCTTCTGGTGAGTGAATTACAAAAGTTTTGGTTTTAAAGGTTAGTGCTACTATGATTTGGTGCAAAAGAACATAATTAGTAGTAGGCAGAGAGCACTAATTTAGTAGTGGAGTAGCACTCCATCCAGCTAAACTGTGTGTAAATCACTGTAGCCTTAAGCACTCTTGAACCAGTTCAGTAAACATGGTTTTAATATAAGCAAGGATTGGACGACAGCAAATCAGTGCCAGAGCTTGGAAAATGACCCAGGACTACTGGCCCCCAAGTCTATGAGCTAATTAATGCAAACATTTCCTCTCTCATCTAGCAAGTTAGGACTGCAACAGATACAAAATGAAAGCGGAGGGTTTGTGTGTGCTGTTTTACTAACCTGCACCTTGTAAACATTAGTTACAATTGGACTTCTAGTATAAATTCCAGATTGCAGAGATCACTGTTCTCAGTCGGATACTTTTCTGATTCATTGATGTGTTTTGTTTTTCCTGGCTTTGTATTAAGAGAATTATGCCTCACTGAGTTGTGTAACAAGGATTGGGAGCTGCTCCTTGGCTCAAGCAATGCTCACGCAAAGAAAGGTGCTCAGCCCTGCTTTAAGTCTGCCAACTAACCAACAGCACTTTTCTTCTGCCTTTTTTTTTTTTTTTTTTTCCATTGGCTGTGAATGGTCATTTATTGGCTCCAGTTCAGTCCTCCTGACAGGAAGGGTTTTCTTGAGGATAATAGAACATAGCCGGGGTGTCTGAGCCTCTGTTGGGCTTTTTCATAACCGTCTAAATCAGTGCTTTTCAAGCTGTTTTCATTTTGTAACTCCCTGAATATCTTCAAGGAGACATGCAAACCTCTGTGTAATAAATGTAAGCCTCCCGAGAAGATGTCTACCACAGTCTAGTTGACAAACTCTTCAGGCAACCTCTGGGGTTGCAGGCTGAGAATGGCTGGCCAGACCCAAACAAAGTCTTATGTGTGAACTGACATCAGTCTGAAGCATTTTCAATCCAAAGTTTGAGATGAGAGAAATATTTCCAGCAATAACTTTGCATTTTTGTTTAAAAGCCTGTCCTCAATTAATGGTATTTCCGCTACATTAAATCTTTTGCTTTGTCAACTTATTTACTACCACATTGGTGAGTTCAGAAATTTCCAGTGATATCAAGCCTTTCATTTCTAAATACACTCATCACCTTCTGAGCTTTTGAATTTGTGGGAAGAAGAGTGGAAAGAATGAGGTACAATCCAAATTATGGTGGAGGTGGAAGAGCCTTTCCTTTGTTAGATGATGCACCTGCAAAATAAAAATTAAGGGAATTTTCCTGTTTTCTGGGTATGATCAGCTGTCACACAAACAAGGCAGCCTACAGCATCAGTTACTCACCACAAACAAATCTTTTGTTTCCGCACTCAGGTAGGAGTGTGCAATGGTATTTCACCATACACATACACACAGAACTCTGCTTTTTGTGGGTGAGTCAAAAGCCCTGTGTGTTTTTCTAACCTTTTCTCCCACTAAAAGAGCAAATGAGTAACGTCCCTTCTCTGTTATGGGGAAATGGTGTGGTGAGGACAACTCTGTCTCAGACAAGTCACAGGCTGGGAAAGGAGAGGACTTTGTAGCCAGGGGTTAGGAGGAAAGGGTTTTTTCCTTTGCAGGCTGAAGATTTTCTGGTACCTCAATCACATGTTCTAAGGTGATAAGATAATTCAGAAAAGTTTCAGATATTCCTGAAAACTAGAGAAAAGTCCTACAAAACAGGACTCTAAAGGTGGATAGTTGTACAGACTGAGTTATTTTCAAAAGATCACCAATTATTTCCATTCTTATGTGTACAGATCTAGAAACCTGATTTAAGTCACTGGTTTTTGAATATGGTAACCTGGAAGATTAATAATTGTCCTTTTGAAAATTAGCTGTCAGTTCAGTGCCAGGTAAGAATACTGGTACAAGATTCATTATGTTTTCAGGAGTTGAGAAAGTAAAATTTGTCTCAGTTGATACTGTTTTTCCTTTCTTTTCTCATGAAGTCAGAGGTTTGGTTTCCTTTCTGTAGAAAGTGACCTGAAAAGAAGTGGAAACTTGTTTTCTGCTTTAGACATGTGACTTCACAAACAAAGGAATCCATCTACACTGCATCAAATTTATACATTATAGACCGAGCTTATGCAGAGATGTCAGGGATGTATTGCTCTGAAATCACTTATTAACTAATTAGAAATATCAAAATGTTAATATTTCCAACAAAAGACATACACCAAAACTCTCATGTAGTCGCCAAAAGCCTGTCAAGGACATTGTTTAAGTTTTTCTAACTCAACAAGGTTTGCAGTCTAATGAGATTCTGAGATGTCTGGCTATTAAATGAGTGGTGAAAGTTCCTGAACATGTCCGGGTGAGATTTATGTGGTTCTGGACCTGCTAGAGCAAGAATCTGCTTTGTCTCTGATACACACACAATCCTCTACTGGCTTCTAGTCAGCTTTCATCCACATGGTCATCCAAATCTCGTAAGATATATATTGATTTTAGGGAGATTGAAATAATTTTTGTTTCTCACCCTGCCTCCCTTGTTCATTGCACACAACTTGCCCACACCAGGATCAGCTTACACAGTTCCTACAATGCCACATTTGCAATGCAAATCTCCACAGTGCACCCTTACAGACCCTAACATACTCAGCCACGAACTCTGGAAGATCCCTTAAGAACAATGAGGGTAAAAATGCCCAAGGATCCACCTCTGTAGGGAAATCCTAAAGAAAACAGGTATTTCTTGAAAAAAGAAACATCCTACATGACCTCTTATGATGATTTTGAGGATGCTTACCAGCATAGTGGGTGTGATACAAAATCCCGAGTAAGAAAGATCTGCACAGGGGTAGGCTGTAGATGCACCAAGTGGAGACATCCTCCTTCTAGTTCTATGCACATTTATGCTTTTGCACATTTTCAGTGCCATTCACCTAATCAATTTGACTGACCAAGGAGTGAAATGATTGCCATGTACAGTGCTGACATGATCCTCAGTTCTGCATGTGTAACATAGCAAAAAGTCCAAGGAATTTTACAGTGTGAAAACAAAGTTGTAGGAATCAACCAAATCTTGCTTAATTGCTGGCAGCTGAGGGCAGAATTAGATTATATCAGGAAGCCTTTATGCTGTACACCCATATTTTTCTATTTGAATACTGCCTACACAGCAATCAGAACCTTCTGGAATTGCTCCCAAAGTGATAAGGAATGATGAACAGAAAACCTATTTAGTGATAGGTCCTCCTTGTGTGGAAGGAGGCATAAAAGGACTGGGGAATACTGTGATGGTCGGCAGAGAAAGTGAAGTACAGGGTACACTGTACCTTCTCTGAGGGTAATTATAAGTCTTATGACTGGGATAGGAGTGCAGGGAATGAAGAGAGAATGAAGAGGTAATGAACGAGATCATGTACAAAATGACCATCCTCTCTGAAACCAAGTCTGAAAAGCCTGATAACCAAAGAGTAGAAACTCCTTTTTTTTCTCTGCTCTGTGAGAAACCTATGAGGCAGGGATTTTTGTTAATTATTTTTGAGGGAGGGAGCAGAAAGGAAATTGAGAGGGATTTATGTTTAGTCCTTTGTTGCTTTCAGAAGCAGCATGATGTTTTGTTCATCTAAGTGCTGATGGTTGGAGAGAGAAACTGAAGCCCTAATCTCAGGGGAAGATAAACCATTACCTATTTCAATGCCACTGCTTTTTTAAAATTTTCCTTGATTACAGCTATTTTTTGTTTTCATGGAGAGGGATTACTGACTAACCCAGTCTCACAGAAAGTTGATTTTTCATCTCCCAGAGTTAAAATAAGCAAAGATCACACCCTGGTAGAATGGCAGGTCTGTGCTAAGGCTGCTTGTCCCCAGAAGACCATCTTGCTTTAAGCAATGGGTATGTTCTTTGCTATTGACTGGAGAGTGAAAGTGAAATATAAGTACTATAAATGACCTGAGCTGATGAAGTATTAGAATTACTCACTCAGCCAACCAAACCTGTGCTTCTCCTCCACCCTAAAGTCCAAATAAGGACTCCATTGTAAAAACATTCTAAAGTCTTTTTATCAATAATGCCTCACAAAAATAGACTCATATATGGTCATTGCTGGGTGCTCTTAGTCCCCCAACAGATGGATGTCAGTGGCTGTGGTAAAAAGTGCTCTTCCAGACCATGTTGATTGTTATTGTAAATAAAACCAGATTTTTGTAAGCTCTTCTCAGCCTGGACTTATTTATAACCTCACAAAAACAGCTTATCCTCACAACATGCCATGTAGTAGTATATTTGGTTAAGCTTTGGTCAATTACGTACTGAAGTAGAACAGTATTATGCCATCTGATGATGGTAAAATTTCATGTGTGTTTTCCTGTTGAAGACTTACAGGAAATTACCAGAAACTTTGGAACATCTATTTCCCTCCTCCTGCCCTTTTTCAAATGTTATATTTTTCCTCAAAAGATACTTTTTTCCACAGTGAGTCCTAGAAGCTTCTCCTTTCATCATCCAAAAAACTGTTTCTCACACAAGCCATTTTCTTCATTCTAAAATTAAAGAGGCTTGTGAGGGGCAGGAAGGGAATTTTTATTTGTAAGAAATAATTTTTTGGAGTTTTCTTCTGTGGGTGACAGTGAAGTGTTGACATTTGTGATGGGAATTAAGGAGACATTTCTTCCCATCACCAGTTCCATTGTCAGCATCACCCAGCACTGAAGCTGATCGTAGAAGGGGATGGAATTTATGACACGTTTTCAGCTTACTCCATAAACAAAATTTCAGCCAATTCTTCCCCCTAACTTTCCAGCCACCTATAACAGCCTCTAGCAGGGGTATTTTGTTTTGATTTTTCACTGATCTATGTCACAGAGTCTAAATATGTAGATGAATTAGATAATCCTGAGCATGTATTCTGGTCTATTGAGTTACTCTTTACACTGTACTATGAGATTATTTTTTTTCTCATTCCCTGTATTGCAGCTAGCAAAAAATGTTAAGCATTGATAAATGTTAAATGGCTTTTTATGTTAATCACTCAGCTTTTTTTCAGCCCTGCAATTTCTGTAAATTTGTGTTTTAACCATACTGAGTGGAGGAAACAGATAACCCCTGAGTGTGTTAGGTTTTCCTGTTCTAAGCAGGTTTAAACCGATTGGTTTGTAAAGCAATGAAACCACAATAGTAAAAGCAAAAAACATGTTCAATTGGAGAACAAGCACTACTTATTACGGATCAGTTCCAAGAATGTTCTTACTTTGTGTTACCTGACTGTTGTACAACATCAGGTGGGTTATACTTAGGTTTCCAGAGAATAACAGCTTTCTGCTTTCATCTATAGCCAATATTAAATTTCAAAATAAAGAAAAAAAGAGATAGTAGCTAAAAAATTAAACACAAGATGTCAAATAGTATCTAAGTATTTGTTGATTAAATGTAGTGCCTATCAGAACCCTTTTTTTGTTCAATGTTATCTATTCTACTTATTTTGCTTGATTAAAATTGTGTTTACAAAAATATCTACTTTAAAGGAACTTCTATAAATGGTCCCTTTCTGTAATAATGAGTTTTAACACAACTCTGAAGCCCAGACTCATGCACAATGTTGATACTGGAGGTCAAAAACAAGAAATGCTCCTCTGATTTCTGTATTATGACAAACATATCTGATTCAGAGCAAAATTGATTAATGATTTGTCATCACAACAACTTTCAGTGGAATCTCCTGTGTTCAATTACATGTCAAAGGGATCATGTTCAGATCTGAAGTCCAAGAAAATGTTATTACAGACAGCTGCTCTTTAGAACATTCCTCTGTCATTAACTTCTGATTCTTATTTTTCATCAGCAACAGTTTTTTACCCACTCCAGTTCTGCTGATATGCAATGAGAGCCAAATACAGAATGGAGCTATTGAGATACTGAGCAATCTCATCAGTGATATCCACCACTGAAAGTAAAAGGGTTTTAAGAAAAAAAAAAGGACTTTTTATCTTCTTTGATTTCTTAAAATTAATTTCCAGGAAAATGAAGAAATGTTACAGTATTATGTCTATGACAAGATTTTTGCATTTCTGGTAATGATGTGGTTTATCTGCTTTTAGTTTTGCACATACACAAAGTGTTATATGGACCAGAGATAGCAGACTCACTTAACAAGACCTTGTTTTGCATGAATAAAATATATGCTGTGATTCAGGCTTGGAGGGATAAGAGGTTTGAAAGCTTTCAGTAAAAGACTGAAAGGAAAAGTGAAGACACTGTGATAAGATCTATATACATGAAGCCATTGCTGCTAACAGATTAACACTTCCCTTCCTGCAGATATCACACTCACACTCACACAGAGAGGGAAGTGCTAATGTCTCTAAATACATGATTTTAATTAACTGCTCACAAACACTGCACAGGCCTCTGACAGGCTTCTCCTATCTGCAGCGCATGCATGACCTTCTTAGCAACAGTGAGTGCATCTGGGGGCCAAATTCTGGTAGGCATAGGTTATGTGTGCTTTATAACCCTTGCAAGCACAGGATGCTTTCCACATGCAAATATGCTGGTGGGAAAGGGAGCCCTTGTGAGATGCTACAAGCAGGAACGTGCAAGACATGCGTGAAGCCTTTAATTTGGTTTCTAATCATTATATGACCAGGAGCACTGATCCAAGAACTGAGCAACTGCAGAGCTATTATTCTATTTTAGGGCATGCATACAACAGACAGAGGTAGTGAGAGTCCTCATCTACTTCTTGATTTTTGGTGCTCGCAAGCCCATAGCGAGTCGATGCCCTTAAGTGCCATATCTAGTGTATGAATTGTTCCTTTGCTATCACAGTTCCAAAGGAGCTGGAAATGACTTAATCATTCCTTTATCACCCATGTGAGCAATGACAACACAGACCATGAGTTACCTTAACATGACACCACACATTGACTTCTGTGTATCCTGTAGCACTCTGGTAAATTAAACTTTTTTTCTAGCACAAGAACCCTGGCTCTTACATTTACTCGTGATATAAGGTAACTGCACTTGATAGGACAGCACCATCTACCCTGTGGTTTGTAGTCAAAATACGTCATGATTGTTCCCCATGTTGTGGTTTTTCATGTGTGCTTTGTATTCTCTCAAGTACTCATGAGGTTTGGGGGACTGTGTTTTTTTTCACTTTTTGCTTCCAGTGATTGATCCCAAGGTAGCCAGAAGGTTTAAGGACCTCAACCTATTTTAGCAAAGAGAAGAAATGGGGAATGGGGACTTAATCAGTGCACTAGGGGAAGGTGGTTATTCTAACATCACAATGCTAATGGAAACTCTTTGAGATCTCATATTTTTATTGCTATGGCATAAAACTGGAAAAAAAGTTTTGCTCACACACAAAGCTGGTAAAAAATGTGTATTTCTGAGTCTTATAACATGTCAAAAACTTAAATAGGCACAATAAACTTTAGTACTTTCTTTGCAGGTAGTTATTGTCAATGGGCTCTCGGCATCACTCAAAACCAGTAAGTACAGGTACGGAATGTGTGTGGGAAAAACACACACCAAGGCATGTGTTTGGCATGTTTCGGGTCAGCTGGAGGAGATGCCATACACAAGGCTCCACCACTGACTAGGAGGCTTTTGAAAATGGGGTACCATAATACGACATACTTCCCAACCTCAGTTCAGTCCTTGACCTATTTCTTTTCCCATTATACCTCCAACTGTCTAACCAGCTAACAAGCACAAGGGAGGCTGTGGTACTGCAGTGCAAATGCATGAATTACAGGCTTACTTCTGGTGGGAACAGGAGGTTGGAGTCATCTCAGTCCCTGCCTGTGAGACTTGACAACTGTTGCAGGCAGCCTGAGGTATTAAAGGACAGAGGCAGTTACTTGGCAGGAGAAATGAACTGATCAAAAGAAGCACTGATTTTCCTCTGCTGCTTGTACAGTTAATGTTTCAGGCTTTGTACAAAGGCTCCCACAGCAGCCAGAGCATCTCTCTCTCTTTCTCTCTATGTACAAATATATATATATCTGTAAGTATGTGTGTGTGGGTGTGTGTATAGGAAACAGTCTGCCTAAGACACCCTTTCTGTCTAGGAAAGGAAGTGTTTGAATTAGAAGGAGATTCTTCCAAGGATAAAGCATCAGGGACAAATTTATACATAGCAGCAGAAACAGCTCTCTGAACTTCATATAAGAAGGAGTCTGAGATGCGGATTTTATAAACAGACCCATTTGGATCTCTGAAGAGAGGATTTGAAAAGTCAAACACATCCAGGCCATGCCTATAAAAGTAAAAATTACACTGCCCAGAGCCTTTTAAGCAACAGGTTTATTTCAAACAACAGAATACTATGGCTGTTACTCTTTTTCTTTCTCTCTCTCTCCACCTAGACACACGCTGGCAAAACTAACCCCTGACTAAAGATGTTGTAGTTTAGAGATTTTATCCACTACAGCTGTAAGACCCATGGCTGAAACCTTCAATGAGAGAGTAACTTGTTGATAGTTGTTGCTGGGCAGTAAGGCAGGCAAGTCAGATGTCCGGAGACAAAGACCCCTTCCCTTTGATTAGCAAAAGGAATGAACTGGATGGGCCAGGCACCATTTGCCTGTCACTTAAGGAAGAGTTAGGATGATTTTTCTTCCATTAGTGGAATAAATTAAATTAATTCACCTGAAAATGAATAGTGAAAAGAATTATATTCAAGATGCTGGAAATGGACAGTTATTGCAACCTGCATTGGATAAAGACTACAGACAGCAAAAGGCAAAGGATGTTGGAAGTATCTGGCCAAGAGGAGGGCCCTTCTGTGAGGAGGGTGTAGGATCTTGTGTGCCACTAACTGTTTGTAAAAGGACTGGAATGTTGCAGGACCTGTTGGGATGAGTGATGGCAAGATGAAACATGGTGGCAAGCAACAGTAGTGATGTCTGGCAATAGCCAGTGAAATGACAACATAGCAACCATAAACAGCAGGTTCTGGGAGAGATGTCACAGAAACTGGTTTTATGGTCAGCATCATAACAAGGAGTTTCACCTGCAATACATAGAGTTTGATGCAACCCTTTTGAGCTTAGTTTGCAAATGTTCATGTATGAGTGCCCTGAGAGTGCTCATGAGTCTCTGGGTTTGTAGCTGGGCTCCCAAGCAGCTGTGTTTTAAGTGTCCTAAGAAATAGACAGTGACTACATGAATATTTTTGTGCTTTGCCTCCAGGTCACTTAAAACCAGGTAAATAACTCATTGTGTAAGTGTGCAATTCAGAGTTTAAAAGAAAAGATGATACTTACACAGGAAGAACTCTTGGTAGGACTGACAAGGAGTCAAGGAGTGTAAGAACAGTTCCTGGGAGCTAAAAAAAATTGAGTCATGTTTCTTTGCTGCCATTGTCATACATTTGGCATTAATATCTCTACTCCTGGCCATGGCAGAACTAGTGAGGGCATTGCTGCAGTATTGACTTGTCTCTGATGCTGCCAATGACTCTGTAGACTGTGGAGCAGAATGAGGTAATCTGTGGAGGGGAAAAGCTGCTGCAAAGTCCCTTTTGCCTGCTCACTTGCTCTTTTGTTTCCAGGTGATTGGGTTGGGCACCATAAGTGGGATATGTAAATTCAAAACTGGTTGAGAAGAATACAGCTGAAGTCTGTGGGGTCCCTGAGTTTTATTGATCATCTCTACGCTATATGTCTTTGATAATCTAAAGTCCTGGCCATGTGTCATAGTTTAACCCCAGCCAGCAACTAAGCACCACGCAGCCGCTCACTCACTGCCCCCACCCAGTGGGATGGGGGAAAGAATTGGAAAGAAAAAGGTAAAACTCGTGGGTTGAGATAGGAACAGTTCAATAGAACAGAAAGGAAGAAACTAATAATGATAATAATAACAATAATAAAATTACAATAATAATAAAAGGATTGGAATATACAAAATAAGTGATGCTCACCAGTCGCATACAGCTGCCCAGTTAGTTCCCAAGCAGTGATCCCTCCAGGCCAACTGCCCCCAGATTATTTACTGGGTATGACGTCACATGGTATGGAATACCCCTTTGGCCAGTTTGGGTCAGCTGTCCTGGCTGTGTCCTCTCCCAACTTCT
The DNA here is from genome assembly GCF_026419915.1 of Harpia harpyja. Lineage (NCBI taxonomy): Eukaryota > Metazoa > Chordata > Aves > Accipitriformes > Accipitridae > Harpia > Harpia harpyja. The sequence goes on from NC_068944.1 coordinate 68,929,862, forward strand.
TGTGCCCCTCCAGCCTTCTTGCTGGCTGGGCATGAGAAGCTGAAAAATCCTTGACTTAGTATAAACACTACTTAGCAACAACTGAAAACATCAGAGTGTTATCAACATTCTTCTCATACTGAATCCAAGACATAAAACTATAGCAGCTACTAGGAAGAAAATTAACTCTATCCCAGCCAAAACCAGGACACCATGCCATGGAGCAGGACACGAAGACATGAAATGGAACCTCTGATGAAACCCCAGGACCTATGAGTTATTCCCAATCACTTTCAGAAAGGCTTCTTTTCACAGTCCCTCCAACCCAAACTGCTCTGCTTTTCCTAGCACAGTGGGAGCTAGAGATGTCTAAAGGTAAACACACCCAGAGTTGGAGATGTTTCTCCCCCAACTCCCAAATCAGATCTCTTTAACATATCACTAGTCAGTCTTGAAACTTCTAGTGCACATCACCCTTTTATTCTGCAAGGCACCTGGAGAGTATATACATGACTTGATTGCTGCTGTGTCCTGACAGCTTCAGCAGTTCACAGGAGGAGTCATTAGCCAACCAAGCAAAAAGTTCACAGTTCTCCAGGGGAGCATAAGCACTATCCTCCACTTTTTTTTTTTTTTCACTAGAGGTATTTCAAAGAAAAGAATATTTTACAGTGTTCCAACGGCTTCAGTAACTGCTCCCTCTCCTCCAAAAGACAGCAAGGGTTAAGGATGCATGGCCCTGGCCACTTGTCAGATTTGGCATGCTACAGCCAACAGCTGGTGGAGGCAGTTAATTAGTCCTGCACCCTGCTCAAAGTTCAGTCTTTATTGGCAGGGAAAAGCAGGCTGCACCAGCCCGCTTCCCTCTTTCAATTAACAAAGGCCTGTGCCATCAGATTACCTTGGCAACATGCCATGGCATCCGTGTCATTTGCCTGCCTGAGCTTTGCCATGGCAACAGGAAAGCTAACCTTGCCAAAGCAGCATCTGGTCTATGGGTGGCAGATTACCTGCCAAACAGATTTACTAGCTGCAAAGTGCTGCCGACTGCCCTGAGAAAAGAGAGGAAGGGGGAAAATCTTGTGACAAAAAGATGGCTATCCATTTTAATTTTTCTTTCTAAGCAAAGGTTTCCAGAGGTCCAGCTGCTGATGTGTGGATAGAGCATGCTTTTATTCTTTCTGGGCATGAAAGCCATTAAACAAATTAGGCTTTATCTTAGCCACAAGGTCCTCTGGGTATTACAGAAGCAAAAGTCTTTGTCGAGGACTAATTTCTATTATGCAGTAACCAGGCTGGTCTTGACAGAGCACTGCTGGTTTTTCATTTCATTTTATCACATCCATTTTGTTGTGTTGACACTAGAGATATGTGTGATCCAAAAACCATGGATCCAACTGCTCATAAACTGCAGGGAAAATCAGATCTGAATGTCAGCATCACATCTACTTCCAATGGCCTATAAAACTCAAGGAGAGGCAGTAGCAGGTTCGTAAGCAGTGTGAGACTTTTCCAGTGCACTCTCTGTTCTCAGTAGAGACTGAAGCTTCTCGATTTATAGAGGGCAGAGAAATAGGCTGTAGGCAATGGAGGACTGGCTCCATCTCTACCAAATGACCCTCGAAAGCAAGACGTTTTGCAGAGGAAGGCCATAAAAACAGTGGCCAACACCCAGTGGTTCCTCTGTTTTGGGGAGACAAGTCCTTTCTGACTCTAACCCAGTCAGTCCTCTAACACTGAGCTACTGTGACAAAGACATACTAATCAGACTGTCAAGAGGTATTTGAATGCAAATGCAATATGATTACCACTATGCAGCAAGGAGTGAAAGAACAGAGTTCCTTTCCAGTCTCTCCTGGGTGGTTAGTACACCTCTGAAACATGACATTTCTCTGAAGCAACAAATGCGATCAAGGAAAATAATGATTCTTTCATTTCAGCTCTTCTTACAAACCTAAGCATCTTCTCATAAACTTTAATTTCTCACTCCAGGATGTCCCTATCCCAGTTTCTGGCTCTGTGGCCTTTACACACTGAAGGAGGTAGTGCGATTAGTAGTGGTAGCTACCGATGGAGCAAGCAGAGAGTTAAGCTGCTACAGCAGTGGGAATGTTTGCTTCAGGCTGGAAAGCGAGGTTGGTCACCAATGCTTTACATACTCAGCAAAATGTGCCATAAAATTCTTTAGGTAGTCAATGGTCTAGATGCTTCTCTTCCCTTAGGTTTAGGTTTCTAAGGGATAAGGGGTACATTTAGAAGAGTGTGCACGCATGTGTCTCTCAGTGTCATGCAGAACTATGCTGTGCTGAGAGCGCAAAATCAATAGCTAACTCTGGACAAAATAAATTGGATAGCACACACTTGAAAGACTTGGCAAAAGGATAGACTCACAGATCACAATATAAATAACTTGAGACTTCGCCTCTTGCATCTACATCAACAGTGATTGTAACAAAAAAACAGAATAAAGCAAACAAACAAACAAAAATCTTTGATCCTTAGGCCTTTTAAAACTCAGTATGTTGAAGAACGGTGCACAAGAGACCTACGTCGCTTCACCACATCACTTCGTTACCCAAATATTCATGCCCGTACACTGGCCTACAGGTCAGTGTTGTAGTTTGGTACGCTGCATCCATCTCCAGCACTCACACAATCATTACTATCACCTCACAACATTCAGTGTCTTTGCCTGAAGCTAATGGGCAACACCACCGTGAAAGGGGGTCATCCTTGTTCATAGGGTAGATGAAGGCACAGAGAACCAAGTGACCTCCCCATATTCACAGAAGTTTTGCCAGAGTGAGTACTGGGCCATGTCCTCTTTCAGCTCTGCATCCTATTAAACTGTACCCTCCTTCATCCTTTATGGTTCTTCTGCTCGTAATGCACACACACTATTGCAGTAGAGATTAGAGACCTGAAGCCAAATCCTGCAGCCCCTCTGTAGCTGACACAGGGAGAGACTCCATATTGACTTGCTGCTACACTGGCTGAGATAAACACTGAGGTGGGTGTGAGAGACCGGGACGAGGTCAGGGAGGAACAGCAAAGAGAAGAGGGTCTTGAATGTTCCTGTGAGGGATAGCTACCCCAGGCCCCAAGGGATCAGCTGTGCCCAGCGGGGATAAGGAAATATAGCTGCCCCTGAGGAGAGCTTGGCCTGGCAGCCTGGAAGCTTCCAGAAGAATCAGCCTAGTGCCTGGAAGCTTCCAGAAGGAACCAGCCTGGTGGCCCAGACACTGTGAAGTGGTGGAGGTCTGGGGCTGCCGTGGGGTCTGTCTCACTGCCCACCCTGAGGAGCTGCTGTGGGACATGGCCTCCTTGAGGACCTTGACTCCCCAAGGAGCCTCTGGCATGGATAGTTGAGCTCCTGGCACAGTGAGTGTGTCTCTGAGTGAGTGTTTTCCCCCCAGTCCTGCACATTTTTCCCCTTTAATTTGATCAGCTACTCCCAATGAGAAGTAAATTGACTGTGGCTTTTATATGACTAGCTGCTCCATGAAGTGACGAGCTTGACAAAGGTTTCTCCTTACATCTGCTGTGGCACTCACCACACAGACGTATCCCTCGACCAGACGTCTTGAGATTTCCTTGCCCCGCCAGGATGAGGAAAGAACAGAGTTCTTCCAAAGAAAGACTCCTGTCATTTTATATCATTTGTGGTCAAAAGTCAGGGATCAGCCACACAGATGAAAAACCTTCTGACTCCAGCCTCTGGTATGTTCATGACTCCTTTCCAGATCCCAGACTTTTACAACGTCAGGATTTCCATATGTAAAAGGCATCTGAGGCTGGCTGAGCATATCTAGGTTTTTTCCCTGTATTCAGTAATGGTCAAAAAAAAAAAATATTCAGTAAAGTAAAAAAAATTGTAATAGTTTCCCCCCTTTCTTTTAGCTAGTGAGTGTTACATTACAAACCAGTGGTTGGAAAGTTACCAAAACACCTTGAGGGTACTAGAGCAGTCCCACTGAGTTCTCCAACCTTTGCTCAAAGAGAAATTGATCCCAGGAGCTGTGGGTGTCCCATGCAAGGTGATGCAAGGTGTGATGCCTGGGAAGCAAGGTGGGAAGTGCCAACACACAAATACAACACACTGGTCCTTATTTTGGAAAGAAGATGTTAATGTTAGTGCCTAAAGTAGAACTGGGTTCTTTCTGGATCACTCAGCTTCAGTGTCTAGGCCAAAACCTGTTGTGCTCAACAAGAAGAGAATCCTATTGATTTCTGTAGCCCATGGCTTGTGCCCTGGTAGTCAAGCTCCATCTCTTACACATGAATTCTGTAAAATGCTAATCAGTAGGTTATAATCTGAACTCTTATTTCAATGTCAGGGTGTAAAAAATAGCAGATAACTTTGTGTCTTCCAGATAAGTGTGTTGTTTTCCTTCATGATGGAGAGCTGCTCAATTTAGTCCTAAAGTGAGAGATCTACCACGATGGAGTAAAAGAAATAGCAACTAGAATCTGCATCGCTATATTTTGTTTGCCTCTTTCTGTGACCTACCTGTACCCATAGCAATTTTGTGACAAAATGAGACAAGAAAGCACACAGACTTCTGGTTTAGTCACGTCTCTGTCATCAGAAGTATGTGCTTTGCATATGTGCTTCAGAGGAGTGGAATTGATCTGAAACTCTGTCACCTCAAATATACTGCTGGGCCATCCTAGAAAATCTTAATAAATCCTTGTGGATTAATTGCTAAGCTCTCCAGGGCACGGAGACATGGGCAAAAGCAGCATGCTAAATGGCTTTCAGGATGTCAGGAAGTCTAAGAAGCTGAAACCAAGTATTCGTTATCGCTGAAGCATTTTTGTTAGAGGCTTGCCTGTGTTATACTTTATAAGAAAGGCTTTATTGGGATGCAGAAATTGTTTCATTATTTACAGTGTTCAAGAGTCACCACACTGGAGTCCGTAGGAAGTCACAAGGGAAATTATCCCCTAGTATAGAGAGTGTTTTCATATGGAGGATTGAATCTTTCGCACAGTCTGAGAACACTATATTACTTCAAATGATAATACCGTTTCTTATGTGGTACTGAGTTTGAAGCAATTTTGATGATCCTGTCATTTCCAAATGCTGAGAACTGACTCTTCAACCCAATAAGCTGTCTCATGTTAGGATCTCAGATTAGTAGTCCTCCTCTATAACGCAGGTTATTGTTTGCTGACAAGAGCATATCCTGGACACCATCCCCACTGCTGTCAAAGTTTTCATCCAGAAGTAGGTCAAATCCTGATGGTGCGTCAGTAAATGTTAATGTGTTTTAAATATCAGGCTATTTTTAGAAGGTTCAGAGTGTTATAGTGCCAGGAAGTGAAGTGGAGCAGAAAGTAAAATCCGAGTGAGATGCTTCACTCTTCTTGGGATAGGGAGATGGGTTATGCATCATCAACACTATTAATGAAAAACAAATCATATCAGTTCTATGTTTAAAAGCTGAGTATCAACACAGAGATTCTAACTCAGAAACCAGCACTTCTTCTTTACTTATGTCGTGTTTCCCGAATCCCAAGATCATTGTCAAGTAAGAGAAGTTTCCAGTCAGTCCTTTAGTTCTATTAGTTCTACGTCCTCCTTCCTCTCATTAGCAGGACAATGAAAATACTGACTTTTTTGACCTTCAGGAAGTTCTCAGGAATGTTTTATTTGCGACTAAGCTTGTGTGACTAGAACAACTTGAATTTTCCGGGACAATTACTCATTCCTGGTAGTACGTAAAGTGATGTAAATGAGCATCAGCTCCCTCAACCTCTACCTCAGACTTTTCTTGTGTATTAGAAGGTGTAAACGGGATCATCTGGAGGCTGAGATTAGGCAGCAGTTGCTTCTGTGGTTGATGCCGAGATATTTAATAGAACAACATGTAGATGTTCAGACCTACAGGTCTGAAGCTATAGACCTAGATTTACTGGTTATAAGCTGCAACTACTAATCATGGTTCATTTCTATCATCTAATGTATGCGGGTCCGGTTCGAGGCTCTGCTACATAATTCTTGTGTGTGATCTTGAGCAAATCATCTGCATTCTCTATCCACCATGTGTAGCATAAGAAAAGCAATACCTTATACCTCTCTTTTAATGTTCTTATGTGCATTGTCTTTCTATAGAATTTTATTCCTGTTTGACACTCCACAGTGCAATTATAAAAACATAAAGATACTTCTTTTCTGAAAAGGAAAAAAAAATAGGATTCCTTGCTGCTTTTCTCAGCATGCTACCTGTGAATCTAAGCAAGGCACAGTCATTGCTGATTTTTTTCCATGCCAATGGCAATCTCCATTCAGATGAACTCTTTATGCAGTTATCAAGTAAAAAGTGCAATGGGTGCCAACAAAAACCAAATACAATGCAAAGAGGACAACAGACTGCAATGAATAATCCAGCCATCCCAGGTTTCCTGCCCTCTGCCTCCATCCAGTCCCTGGGATAATTGCAGAGTTTTGCTTAGGCTGGAAAAACGCTTGTCTTGCAGTTGCACGCATATCGTGTTGGATTTCAGTTTTATTTTTAGTCAAGTGGATTTGCTGTCTCTTGTCAGCTTATTGTGTTGTGTTAGCAGGGACATTTGAACAGAACAGAGTTTTGTTGGGGCTCCAGTGGGCTCTTGCATATAAAATCAAAGTTCTCTTGCTTACTTCATGTTCTCATTCATTCATTCAGTGTCTCAGAGCCTGCCAACTCTGTGGGCATGCAGCCAGTTTTGCTTTTACTACTGGGTTTTGTGCTGGCTGCCAGTCACAAAGGATGGTGATTAATGGATTCAGCAGCACCTATTAGGATTAACTGAAGGCTTAAATTCATTTTGAACCCTCTTACTGCCAAAATTAATTATACTAAAATTAATTATGCTATGTTATCCACTGAAGAACAGGCCAAGGTGAGTAAAATACCCACCTTAATGTTTACTGCAGCTTGGAGCTGAAATAACCAGTGGAATCTATAGAACACAGAACCCATCATGCTTACTAGACTTATAAGCATAAATGCAAACTCTTTGCACTGCCTGCTTTCAGCTGTCTTTAGGTTTTGGTCTCAGAGACATTGTCCTACCTGCTGGCTTCAGTGATTCAGGTCAATCAGAACAGCACCTGTATGGTGATCTGCAGCACAGCTTGCAGAGTAGGAAAATCCTCATATTTTAGCAAAAATATCATCTCAGTTGGAATCCCACTTATTATATTTCATGGTATGGCATTTGGAAGAAATATGTTAATAGAAAATTCAGTGACTTGATTGCTTTGCAAACCAAAGAGGTCCTGTTCAGCTGACCTATTGATTGCAATAATTCAGTTTAGCCTTGTGTTGAAGAACAGCTGCTGAAAACCAGTGTAATAGCATATGGAAACCCTGAAACTCTTTACTATCAGAGTAGCAGATTGTCAGACAGCTGATACAGAACCCATCATGGTAGCACGGAGACGATGAATAACCTAAATTCTTCTAGGTACATACAGTGTTATACCTTGCACTTAAGAACCACCCTATTGTATTAGAGCTCCCTTTTGAAATTAGGCATCGATGTGAGTAACACTGGGAGAATTTGGTCTAGGCTAGACAACAGGATGCAGGTTGAACACTGATGAAATTACAACAAAGCCGTGAGAGTCACTATGTCCCAGTAAATGACCTGACTCTTCCTTTTATGCCCTCTTCAGTATTCTGATAGGGTGTGAGGCCCATCGACAACATATAAGCAATCAAATTTCCTTGATCAGAAAGCTTACAACTGAAGGGAAGAGCATCATTTAAAAGATGGAGGAAAGAGAGGAATAGAAGTAGAACAAAAACAGGTTTTCAGAAACATTACTTAATAACAAATGGAATATCACTCTTCTCTGCTGCTCTTCAACCTAATCCAGGCAAGGAAATCATGGAAATCATGACTACTTCAGGGAAGGGCCTGATTAATTTATCCTTTCCAAAGGCTCATCTATAGTGCATACTTTAATAAAAAATTAGCTCCTAATACTCCACTGTAAAACTCAGTAGTTTGCATTTCTAGGCTATCTTACTTCATTCATTTCAAACAAAAGTCTGCTCTCTTCATTCTCGTTCAAGTTACAAAAAATTCTGTGTTTTCTTGCAGATGTCTGCTTGCCCTTGGCTTGCAGTGAAAAATCTTGCTTGCCTCTCCTGCAGAAAAACATGGTGATTGGTAGACAATTAGACTTATAATTAAATTATACTGCTTTGCCTACTAGTTGTGCATTGCTCAGAAGTTTGCTACAGAGCATGCCTTGGTTGAAGAATTAAATAATTGCTAATTTTTTTGTTATAAAGGCAGTTTTAGAATTACCCATAAATAGAAGCTAGGTTGAATTGGGATTTTTTTTTTTTTTTTCTTTCCAGTAATTGTGTGTTTTACTAACAGACAAAACATTCCAGTTGAGCAGAAGTCTGAGAAACCGGAGTCAGGCCAGCTACTTGAAACATGTACCAGAAACACTAAAGTCAGAAGCGTATTAACCATGGGTTCCTGCTGTATTCAACAAGGAGTCATACATACCTTCAGAGTAATTCAGTCCAATTATGATTTGCATCTATATAGGGAGTGCAGGATGGACTAAGTTCTCAGCTTATGGTACCCGCATTAGGGTGCAAAAGTTCAACAAGACAAATCAAGCCAGGAAGTGGAGACAGAATGGTGCCTGTCATCCAGTGCATGACCTTATATCCAAATAGCCCATCTAACTCCTGTCTTAGATTGACTGCTGCATGATATGTCTCTACCATGTTCTTATTTTCCCACCTTAGCTTAAGACATCCAAGTTTGACATTTTGCCTTCCTTTAGTTTATCCTTTGCTGCTATACTGGACATCATCTGGTAGCTGCATGACAATGCAGTTTATTGATTTGTCTTTGCATTTAGCCCTATTGGTATTATACCTGGTTTGCAACACCTTTCTCCTTCTTTTGGAACCTGATGGTAAAACATTGGTTTATTTTCTTGCATGCACGTTTTTAATCCTATTCTTTTTCCTCTCCCTCTTCCCCCGCTGCCGCCCGCCCCCCTGAAAACCAACATATTTAAGAGACTCTGTTGGCAATGTATTGCAAAACACAGATCTCGGATTTGGAGCAACCACCTGCTAAAGAAGAGCTGTATTTTAGGATGAGATTCAACTGTAGACCATCACCCCTCTTGTCCCTTCCCTCCGCATTCTAACTGTGATGCAAAGGAAATGTGGGGAGGTGGAGCACAAGGAAACTGCAACACTCTCCATGACTTGCTCTTGTCTGGACTGTTAGATATTGTCTCCTTCTAGATCTTCATCAGAATGGCTGTAAATTAGTTCAGGAAAAGGAATCCCTTTTGAAAAATAAAGGGAATTGGGATCTTCTCATTCATACCAGACTTAGATCTAGGCAAGATTCTTCTGCATGGCATCCATAGTCTCCTACCACAGGAACTCCTGCACACACGACACTCCTGACATCTTCCTAAAACACTGAAGTGTTCTGTATCTTCTACAACATAAATAAAACTGATATTTTCAGCCTCTCCTATAACATGACCATAGTTCAAAGGATTTCCCCCAGTGTTCCCTATTATTAGTTGGCCATTTCTTTCAGTTATCATACATGAATACCATGTAGCACACTGGAATTTCATTCTTGGAATCCCATAGTCTTGAATAAAGCTACAAGGTCATCAGAAGGGGCTGGTGTGTCTGCTTTTGAGTCAAGTCTGTCTGAAAGTAGTGACAAAGAGAGACTAAAAATGCTGGTACTACTCAGTTTGGAGAGAGGAAGCCTGATGGGGGTTTTAATAGAAGTTTATGAAATCCTGAAGGTGATGAATAAGACAAATAAGAGCTGTTGTTCACTGAATCCTAAAGTATTAAAACTTGAGGGTATTCACTGATACTAGTTGTAGATTGCTTAAAAATTAACTATATAGACTAGACTAAAATATTTCATTTGGGAGGGATGTACAATGATCATCTAGCCCAACTGCCTGATCAATTCAGGGCTGGCTAAAGTTAAAGCATGTTGTTAAGGGTATTGTCCAAGCACCTCAAACACTGATAGACTTGAAGCATTGACCACCTCTTTAGGAAGCCTCTTCCAGTGTTTGACCACCCTCTCAGTAAAGAAATGCTTCCTAAAATATATGTCGTGGTTTAACCCCAGCCAGCAACTAAACACCACGCAGCCGCTCACTCACTCCCCCCACCCAGTGGGATGGGGGAGAAAATCAGGAAAAGAAGCAAAACCCGTGGGTTGAGATAAGAACGGTTTAATAGAACAGAAAAGAAGAAACTAATAATGATAATGATAACACTAATAAAATGACAACAGTAATAATGAAAGGATTGGAATGTACAAATGATGTGCAGTGCAATTGCTCACCACCCGCCGACTGACACCCAGCCAGTCCCCCGAGCGGCGATTCCCCGCCCCCACTTCCCAGTTCCTATACTAGATGGGACGTCCCATGGTATGGAATACCCCGTTGGCCAGTTTGGGTCAGGTGCCCTGGCTCTGTCCCCTCCCAACATCTTCTGCCCCTCCAGCTTTCTCGCTGGCTGGGTATGAGAAGCTGAAAAATCCTTGACTTTAGTCTAAACACTACTGAGCAACAACTGAAAACATCAGTGTTATCAACATTCTTCACATACTGAACTCAAAACATAGCACTGTACTAGCTACTAGGAAGACAGTTAACTCTATCCCAGCTGAAACCAGGACAATATATTTAAAGGGCGGGCAGTGAATATCTGGAATTAGTTACTGTGAGGTTTTGGATGCAGCACGTTCTAAAAAAGAGTTAAAAAAATTTATGAACAACATCCAAAACAAGTGCTAAAAGCAATCAACAGGGACGTACCCTCTAATCCTTAATTCATTGACTGTCGATTCTGGGGTTGAGGTAGCAGGTAGTGGCTGGGCCCATGTACTCACTCTAAATAACCTTTTCACTGCCACTGTTAATTTCTCACATACATTTTTATAGGAAGTTTCACTTAGAGCTGATGTATTGAGTAACTTTGTGCCCTCATGTGTTTTGCTAGTTGTCCAGATGACAGCAGGTAGACAATGGTCTGGTTAGCCTGGGAGATGATATTCAAGCATTCGTTGTTTTGTGCCAAGTGCAGCACCTCATTACCAAGATCCTCCAGAGTCACTCATGAATCACTTCATAGTGCTCAGCGCCTTGGAAGAAATTCTTATGCTCAGGTGGACCTACATAAACCATGTAGACGTGAATAGCATAAGACTCCTTCCTATTCTCCTTTGGCTGCTTCTTACCTTTTTTCATGACACCAGTAACCAGCTTTTTCATGCCCTTCTTGCAAGCGTGCACAGCCATCTCCATTTGCACAGAACTTGGAAGCAGAATACTGGTCTGGATGGACCATTGGTCTGACTCCTTAGCACATGGTCTGACCCATGAGCAGATTTTTAAGTTCTTGTGACATTCAGCTTCTTTCATCCACCTGCAAATTGTCTGAAGTTCATTTACAGATTTCAGTTAGAGAGTGAATATGTCTTGACAAGATGGTTTGGACATGAAATTGTACAGTACTTGGATAGCTTAATTCCAGATCAGAAGGTCAAGATGGCAGCTTCTGAAAAAGAAATAGGGAATTAGTCACTTGCTACCTCCAAAAAATCCTGGGAAGATGATCACCCAACACTGCCAGGCACAAGGTATAAGATTGGACTATATGGCCCACAAAGAAGACATTAAAGATCAACAGGACAGAGAACCCTGGGGACTATTTTTGGTCGCAAGGGGTGCAATTCTTGGAGGTCTCATTTCTGCAAAACCCCATATTTTAAGCAAGGCAGCAGGGATCAACTCATAAATCCCCTGCAAGCTGACATGGTTCACAACAAAGAAACACTATAATACTCAGCAGGGTATAATGGAACCTTTTCGCTGAAAGCAAAGAGATTAACAATGTAACAAGCAATTATGCCTGGTGTTCAGTTACCAGCAAAGTAAACATGATAAAATACAACCACAATATTTTGAGTCAAAACTTCATAGAGAGTTACTGTTTGCTCTTACATCTTCCTCTATGCAGATAGTGCATCATCAGCAAAGTATTATCCACGTGTTTTCCACCACCGTTTAATTGCATGGGAGGCAGTTAAGCAGATCAAAGAGCTCTATTAACAACAGATAACCACAGAGCAAATATGATTAAAAGTAATTACAGAAGGAAGTAATCTGCTAATTCTTAATGGTTCTGAGGACTCAGAGAGGAGTCCTCAAAGTGATTCTCATCATTGGAAATCAGGGTGTTACTGTAATGAGCTGATATGGTATTTTGGGTTTTAAAGTGTGAGCTAGTTTTCTGTCTGTGTTTTCTCTTATGCTTTCTCCCAGACTTCATACTCATTTGTGACATGGTTCAGAAGTGGGAAAATTCCATTTTGCAAAATTTCCCAGACCTTTTTTGTTTCTAACCAGGACATTCCTCCACCTTCCAGACAGCCTCTGGAAACAAACTTCTGCCATTTTCCTCACCCTTCATTTCCCCACACATCCTTTCTGTCTTATCAACTAGACCTAGAGATGGTCTTTCACTTTTTCTACTCTTCCCCTTCTCAGTCCACCCTAAAACCTCCTCCCTTTCTTACCACACCCTTTCACTTCAGACATCCTACCAACACTGCCCCTAACAAGCCTTCCCTTTCTGACCTTCTTCAGTAGACAACTGAGAAGATAATTTAGAATTAAAAGGATATGGATATATGTTTATCTATAATGTGAGGGGGTTTGGAAATCTTCCTGAGAATGGAGCCTTCTAAATGTACATCTTCTGTGTCTCTCCTCTTTTCTCCCTTCCCCAGACTTTGCTCCTCTTTTGCTGTTCCCTGTCTTCACCGGCACTAAAATGTGCATGGCCCCAGTGTCTTCAAGCACTTAAAACCAAGCAGTTTTACAAATCATGGTTTGACATTGCATGGCTTCTAATAGTGGCTGAAGCTTCACTGTATCACATTGCTGCTGACACTAAGGATCACAACTGGAACCAACGGAAAAGCTCACTGAACCTCCCATGGTCTGAAACCAACACATTTTGCCCAGCTATAACTGGCATATTTATTCAAAACTCCTATCTTACCTTCCAAGATGCACTGTACGCATCTTTTCTCTAAATTTATCTAATCCTTGCCATCTAACCTCTTTTGCTCTTTCTTCTCTATACTTCAGATGCTTCTCAAAAATTTCATTTCCAGCTATTCTTGAATCACCAAAGTATTTCTGCTGCAGGCCTGAGATCTTGTCTCTGCTAAAACCAACAGACCGGTGCTATCCTAGAGCTAGCACTGCCTTTATCAAGCCTAACATCAGAAGGCTAAAAATAACAGAGACCAGATTCCTAAATTTGTATTAGCACTCAGTAAATTATCTATTTTTTTCAAAATTGTTTACACACCCAACAAGTCCAGCTCCACATATATAACTGATGGCTCTGAAGAAAACATGGTTAATTATGATGCCCACCCAGAAACCAATGGTTAGGAATATGCTTTGTTAAAAAGACAGTATCAAATCAGAACAATCCATGACATGCTTAAGTATGTCCGTCTAAGTAGGAGCATAAGTTACTAAGGAAGGAGTAACTGGTTCAGCATGAATTACCATGCTCTCATGACATATTGTTGAATGCTCTGCAGCTAGTACTGGTGTCCAGGTTAATAAAGAAACCCTAGACCTTTGCTCTTCCTTCTTAAGGAAAATTTAAAATGTCACTTTTTGCTTCGAATTCTGTTAGATTTTTCTCTAACTTCAATTGACTCTCCAAATTTCTTGTAAGATTCCCCTTGGAGGTAATTCACTGGCTTTGGAAAATCAAATATTTGAATTTGCCAGAGATCACAGTGTTCTGTCTCTGCTCTTAATTTCTGAAGTGTCCATCTTTCTTACCTTATCTGATCTTTGCAGTCAGAGCTTTCTCCCATTAACGTTTAGATGGCATTGTCTTCTCCACTTCAAAAGCAGACAATAAGGTAAAATATATATACTTTTCATAGTCACAAACAAACAAAACATATTCCTTGGACAACACTGTCTCCTGATGCTCATCCCAGACTACTGGTAACTAGACAATCCTTGCTGCCTTTTAGTTGTGCTATTACTATCACAGCACCTGCTTAAAGACCCAAGACTGCAGGACTGAATTTCTAAAGAGATGTGAGGGGTAATAGTTTCCAGGTCAGGACAATTACCAGGATCCTCACTAATTAATTAGCTGATCTGTAATTTTGTCATATTCACTCTGTGCCTTCAGAGCTCTTGATCTGCAGGGTGCTCTGTGAGAAAATTTCTCTCATTAAGGAGTCACCAGTTTTGCTTTAGATAGGCTGGGCTATGCAAGAAGAGGAGCTTTACAGTGGTAGGTGAGGGTCTTTATTAGGAGCTAATGAACTTGTACAAACAAAATTGCCTGTGCAGCTGGGTGAGGAAAGGCTGCCCACTGCTCATTTGGGGCATATTTACCAGGCTATTTCAGGCTCTGAATCAGGCCATTAACTTGATTGTGTCTTAGTGTACCTAAAGTCAAATGCCTTTGTCCTCATATAACCAAATGGAAGGAAGGATATGCTTCTAGAGGGCAATTCTAAGCACTTGCTTTGGTTGCCTATAGCTAAGCAGAGTGAACCTTTCTCCCCCAGCCATACAGATTTTACAAAGTTTTGTGAAAATCTCTGTAGATCCTGCCAAAGTCGAACAGGAAGAAGCTCAGCCATCTGACATGGGGTAAGACCATACTTGCTTGACCAAACTTCTTACAGAGGATTGTCCTGCTCCATGTGGTATGCATGGTACACGAGTGGTCCCCATTACCAGAGGGCATGAGGATTACTGTAATTGCAGAATCGTAGAGTTGCTGAGGTGGGAAGGGATCTCTTGAGATCATCTACTACAAATCCTCTCCTCAAGCAGCGTCAGTTCAGATTACTTCCATTTTCTGTTTGATAACCAACTCAGTACTAGTGTCCTTTGACTAAATTCAGTAGCACTAAACATACAATCATACATTTGCAAGATCACATTCTTAAAAACTGTGTGCTGTGTCCCAGGCATTTTGTGGTAATTTTTAGGAAAGGGGATGAAATGGGAGGAGGAAGATGAGAGGAGGAAAAATGAGAAGTCTGATGACATATTTCACTCCTGTTTTCTAATAAAATGAACAAACAGGTAAGCTTTTGGACTAAAAACACTACAGATACTCCCTTACTGCTTAATTCCCTCACTGCTTAACTCCCTACTTCAGCCTTCCACTGAAAGGCTGAAGTTTCTTTCCAGGATGCTTTTAAGGTAGCTGCTCTTTTACGTTTAGGAAAGACAGATTGCTACAGCTGTGCTGGTTAGTCTGTGGCTTGCTTTCTTACTTTTTCTCCACAAAGGTCAATATTGTTGGCTTTGCTTTTATTTTTTTCAGAATACAACATGGTCTCACATTCACCATGCCATGCATCTTGAGTAAGGAAAATGGAGCACTCCATTTCCATTCCTTCATGTGGTGTGCTTAGCCTGTATTTGTGTGAAAATCTGTGAAATGTGGGTGGTGAGAGACAGGAGACTTTTTAACTGCGATTTTTTTTTTTTTTTAATAAAAGCTTTTATTCTTGCTTAATTTTAATTCAGTGGAAGCAAATAGATCAACCAAGACTAAAGGATTCTATTGTTAAATAAAATATACAAAGCTTGAAGTTGGTAACTATTTTTATAGCTCATGTTACTACTGAAAGAAATAATGGATCCTTTCAGCTAATTGTCTGATCTTTATTTCAGGCACATGAATAAGATTCTTGATTTTAAAATAATGTTTAGCCTCCAACAAATTTACTTCATGCTGTTGGGAGCTGATAGGTGCTTAGCATGTAGAATGAACAGGTGATTTATTCAGGTGCCTGAAACCATAATCCTGCCAAAGATTTATGGTTTTAAAATCAGGTTTAAGAGTTTGTTGTGTATTCCAGAGCCCAGTTTTTAAGTTCTTGTTTTAGGCATGTTGGTATTTTCATTAACCAATTGGTTTAACTTTCCTTTATTACAAGTGTGCAGCATTTAATGCATATAAGATAGTCCATGATAAATAACTGCAATTTTGTTAGTTGAATAGTTGGAAGGACATGACTGATAAGTAAGATGTCACCTAAATCAGTGGCAAAAATTACTGACTTTGAAGGCCAAACACAGCAAAGCCTTAAATCTCTCCATCTTCTATAGATTTATTTATAAATCAATGCACAAATCAGAGCTGGGAAGTTAGATTCAAGAGTAATTAACTTTAGATCAAACTGTCTTGATACACTGTAAAATAGCCAGAACTTTGTGAATGTAATTAATTGTATATTGTTTTGTATTCTACCACATTGTGGACTAGTTTGAAAACAGGTCTGTTCACGTAAAAAGCAGACATCTTGCTGTCATTTATATCAGAGTAGTGAAGTAACTCAGCAGTCCAGCATAACTGCATAATGAACATAGAAATGTCAATGTACTTCTAAAACTTTAAAGGGTAATATTATCTGTTGTTCTACTGGAAATCTTTCCCTCACTTCCATATGTGTGTTTTTCTGATGTTACTAACAAAGCAGAAATTTTTGGTACAGAGGTGATCTTTTCTGAGGCTGTTCTCTTGCCTGTTGTTGATCTCTTTCCTTCACAACTACCACTTAAAAAAAATCAATGTCTAGCTGAATGACTAAACTATGCATTTGAAAGTTACTTTCCATCCTCTGCAAAGAAGGGATTTATTTATTATTTTTCTTTTTTAAGTGGGATGTAAAGGGGGAAATGGAAGCTTGTTACGTTAGCTTCTTGCTCCCTTGGTGGCAAAGTAAGATGGGTTAAATCAAATCGCACCAAGTCTGATTAATATCCTTAAAAGGTAGGAAAGTATTGCTCTCAGCCAGTGGAAAAATACTGAGCTAAAGCACGCACAAAGCTAACTTTCCACGTATTGTGAGTACCCAGAATTTCAAAAGAAGTAAAAGTGTTGATGAGTATCTCTGAAAGTCAGCCCATTTGTGCCTTTCCTAACATGATGCACAAAAGCTTGGGCAAAAACAAATCTCCTGAATGTTATGCCTACATTTTATCTTCTGGAATTAGCTTTTTATGCAGTTGTTAAGCCACGTTACCAGGGTGTATTGGCTTTGTATGGCAAGGTTTTGGTAGTGGGGGGAGTTACAGGGGTAGCTTCTGTGAGAAGCTGCTGGAAGCTTCCCCTGTGTCCGACAGAACCAATACCAGCCGGCTCTAAGACGGCCCCGCCGCTGGCCAAGGCCAAGCCAATCAGCGATAGTGGTAGCACCTCTGTGATAACATATTTAAGAAGGAAAAAAGTTGCTGGGACACAGAAACGGCAGCCGGAGAGAGGAGTGAGAACATGTAAGAGAAACAACCCTGCAGACACCAAGGTCAGTGAAGAAGGAGGGGGAGGAGGTGCTCCAGGCACCAGAGCAGAGATTCCCCTGCAGCCTGTGGGGAAGACCATGATGAGGCAGGCTGTCCCCCTGCAGCCCAGGGAGGTCCATGGTGGAGCAGATATCCACCCGCAGCCCGTGGAGGATCCCACGCCGGAGCAGGTGGGTTCCTGAAGGAGGCTGTGACCCCATGGGAAGCCTGCACTGGAGCAGGCTCCTGGCAGGACCTGTGGCCCCGTGGAGAGAGGAGCCCACTCTGGAGCAGGTTTTCTGGCAGGACTTGTGACCCCGCGGGGGACCCACGCTGGAGCAGTGTGCTCCTGAAGGACTGCAGCCCATGGAAGGGACTCACGCTGGAGCAGTTTGTGAAGAACCACAGCCTGTGGGAAGGACCCACGTTGGAGAAGTTTGTGGAGGACTGTCTCCCGTGGGAGGGACCCCACGCTGGAGCAGGGGAAGAGTGTGATGAGTCCTGCCCCTGAGGAGGATGAAGCGGCAGAAATAACGTGTGATGAACTGACCATAAACCCCATTACCCGTCCCCCTGCGCCGCTGGCGGGGGTAGGTAGAGAATCCGGGAGTGAAGCTGTGCCTGGGAAGAAGGGAGGGGTGGAGGGAAGGTGTTCTGAGATTTGGTTTTATTTCTCATTCCCCTAATCTGGTTGATTGGTAATAAATTGAGTTAATTTTCCCCAAGCTGAGTCTGTTTTGCCCGTGATGGTAACTGGTGAGTGATCTCTCCTGTCCTTATCTCAACCCACAAGCCCTTTGTTATATTTTCTCTCCCCTGTTCAGCTGAGGAGGGGGGAGTGATCAAACGGCTTTGGTGGGCACCTGGCGTCCAGCCAGGGTCAACCCGCCACACAAGGTTGCAGATGAAAAGTCTTAATTTCACTTTCTGCTGGTTGTACTTCAAAATTAATTTTAAGGTTTTTGTGCTCAGCAGCTCTTGCTGACAAATAAAATGCTTCCTCCTAGTTGTTTAACGCTGTTTGCTTAAAAAACAACGAAAAAAACCCCAAACCCCAACAGAACCCAGCTCCAAGATTTTAAATGGTAGGATGTTTCTTAGCATAAAGGTCTTAACGTGCATAGGAAGGAAATGCACAAAGAGCAGTTGCATGCTTGCAGTACTCATAGGAACAAGTCAAACTACTGTGAGTATCCCTCAGCCCTTTCTTATGTAAATGGAATACACAGAAAATATACTAAATTTATATTCTCTGCAATTTGTTATTACGATTTCCTTTGTACAGTTCATGAAGTGTTCTGATACATGAAAAGGCACTGCACTGCCATGGAGAATACATCCCAACATAACAGAATATTGATAAGTGAGTGAATCCATGTAGGAGAACATAATTTTGTCTTTCTTCTCTCCCTGCTGTTGCCTCCTGCTAAGGCCTAAGAGGTGTCTGATACCTTTTATGTCAATTCTAGAGTTAAAAGGGACAAGCAGTCTAGGGTCTGCATAAGTTGCAAATGTAGCTCACTCAACTGGTGTATAGATACTCCAAGATAGAGGCCATCAAATGCATCAGGCAGAGAAATATGGTACCTTGGACTGGTATTTCTGCCAAGTTCCAGGGAGGTAACCCAATGATTCAAATTGGAACTCGAGGCAGAAAACATGCTTTTCCACTAATTATACAGTTTCCTTTCTAAGGATCAGAGGTTTTGTTCTGAGACACATTTAATGAAACTTAAAAATTCAGGGTATCATCTCTCAAAAGCTGAACATTTGTTCACAAACTAGGACTTGAAAGAATATTGTTGCTTAGTGAAGCCTGCCATAATGCACATATGGATCTGGGACAGGCATCCTGGATGGCAAATTTGTAATTCAGTTTATCATTAACAAATTTCTATTCTTTAAGTGAAAGATAAAAACTAGGTGGAAAGGCTGCTTAACAGCCATCTTATGGCATCTATATTTGCTGTGCGTCCTCACTTGTGCTTTCTGAGATATTTACCACATTAACAGTTAACAGGCACTCTGAATACATTCCAATGAACAGTGGGAATTTCTGGGAGGACTGAAAAATTTCAGAGAGCATGACCCTTGAGGTCATGTGATGAGGAATGCTGGGAGTTTTAAGTTTAAATAGTCATGGTTATTCTTCAGTAGTGTTTAATTTTCCAGAGAAACAAATTCCTTTAAAAAGATTAAGAAACTTCTGTGACTCGAACTTTTTCCCCGCTGCATCACCTTGGTACTTGGATATAAGCACTTACATCCTCAGGGAGGCAATAAGTACATTTTCTACTTTGGGAAAAATAGCCTTGAATGTTCTAAATCAAAGCTGGAGAACTGCTTCCCCTCTGCTGAAGACAAGGGAGCAAGACTGTAGTAGTTCCCAATGTTAAAATTAATTGCAGCGGAGGAAATGTCTCTGGGTCAATAAGGTGGTAGGATAAAATACAGGATAGAAATGGATTGATGGCATTACAAAATAGATGGCAGAGAAAAATTAAGAAATGTTTTAGTATTCAGCACAGAAACCACAGTCAGAGCACGCCTTCCCCATGAGTTAACCCAACTTCTGAATAAAGTGGCCTGTTGCATCAGAACGTCCTGAAGATTGTCTGCTGAAACATGCTAGTGATCGTGTGGATGGAATTGGGCTCATGGGACTGAGTTCACATCCTGATAGCATAGGGCTGACATCACTGGAGTGAAAGATAAATATATTAACCACATATTTTTCCATGACTGAGAATATAACATAGTTTTGTGACAACTATTATCCAGGCTTTACCTACAGCATTGCAAATGGTGATCTACATGAAACCTAGTGAGTTTTAGCCTCTTGGAACACTGTTCAATAATTGTTTTGTTGAGTTCATTGGTGTTACAGAGTAGTAAATTAAATCTTCTAGCTTTGTATGATAAATCTTAGCCCACTGTAGAAGCCTCAAACATCTACTGAAGGCCACATTTTCAAAAGCTTCAAACAGTATTGGGTATCTTTATTTCTAAGGGAAAACAAATATTAAGGTGGAGCATTGAGAAACAAAAGCACTCCAGTCCAATGAATGCTTTTTTAAAGACACTCCTGAAGGGTGAATGGACTGTGTTTTTGTCGACAGTGGGAAGTGACAGATTATTATACCTATTCTATTTCTTATATTGCTACAGTACCTGGTATCAATTTTTGCCAGAAATGAAACAACAATTTTAGCAGGTTATCGCTCAATTCAAATTGCTGACATAGTCTTCTCCTGGTTACAGTATCTGCCCCTAACAATTAAATGGAGAATACTAGAAGTCCTCATCTTTGCACCATCTGAAGCAGGAAAAAAGAAAGGATCTGTAAGTAGGCAGTAATCTCATTCTAACGGTTACTGTTGCAGAGCTCTTGTCATTAGATTTCCTCAGATGGAGATGAATTATTTTACCCTTCAAGCCTCAAGATTGTTATAGTTGAACAATGGATAATAATGTTGCATGCAATTTTTGTTTAAACAGTCTTTAGGAACACTGAGAAACACAAATATCTGTTTAAAAAATGGAATGATACTTAAAAAAATGTAGACTGTTGAAAAAAATGCTGGCTGTCCCGGGAAATCTAAGTGGTGGTTTGGCGCTCTTCATATTCCACATGAATCATATACATCTGAGAAATTTCAGTCTCTACCACAAGACATATACACCACCGCTTGGTTTGTCTTCACTTGTGCATTATTTAGAGATAATATCTTACTGAAATTATCAATGCATTTCTTTTTTTTTGTTTATATGCTGATATATATACAGATGAGCTGTGTGAATAATAGATTCTTCAATTCTTCAGCTGCACTAACAATTACTTTAGATCCTGGCGAACATTTTTCTCTGTAAAAGATAAAAACATTAATTTCTCAAAACTTTATGCATTTGTTTTGACACCAAATTTTGGTCATTTGGGGTGAAAATATTAATTGCAAAATATTTATTTCAATGTTCAAATAATATTTTGATACTTTCAATATTTTGGTCTAAATTATTGAGTCTAATTAACTCTTCATTTTCTTTGCAGAGCAGCAGGTCAGCTCCAAAACCTGTTTAGAAATGGAAGCCTATAAATCACATCCTTAGCCTGTATGCTGCTTATTTCTTTACCCAGACTATACAAGTTACCCACAAAAAGATCATGTCACGTCACCCAAAATTAAACACCAAATTTGAGCTGAATTTGCAACTAGTTTTGGTTGCTTTCAAACTCTGTTTTTCAGCAACTAGATTAATCATTGAAAAAAATGCACTGTGTAGTCTGTTACTCTAATGTAATAGGATGTGAAATTCAGCCTGGATGAAACAATGCATTTCCTTTTTCCTTGTCTTCTTTCCGCTGGTAAGTCTTGCTCTGGGGTATCCCGGGAATGCTGCTGCGGGATATCTTTAGCCTTTTGCCAGCTGAATGATAATTGTTTCCTATCTCTCTGAGCCTTGAGTTCCATGCATCCCTCCTCCTCCCCCATGCCCTGGACTGAAGCTCTGAGCTTCCTGTGAGGTCTCTGCAACAACCCCAAGGGCCTCTTCTGCCACCATATGTATGTAATCACAAACTGAAAACTTTTCTGCTTCTTAAAACATAGGGCTGCCATGTGAGATGAGATAACTATCTACAGATATCAGCCTCGCACTGAAAAGTGTTCAGAGGCATCCCTCTGCTCATTTTTTAAAGTGTTCTTTTATGGGGTTTTGGTTTTTTTTTTGGTTACACACATTGGTATTGTAATGAAGGATTAACATTAAGTATGTCAGGCAACGGTTCCACCTCAGGAACTTAACAGCATGCCAGACCTTCTCCATATTAAGAAACATGCCTCAGTGCGTAACCAAAATCAGTTTAACTGCCCAGCTGGAAACCAGGGGAAGTTACCTAAACTAAACTGGTATTCAGAATGTAAATTATTTTAAGTCTATATCTTATTTACACTCACCTAAAATTGTATGAATGTATTTGCAGTGCAAGGAGCTAAGAGCTCTGAATCGTAAGCAGCACTGTCTTACTTGGACCAACTCAAGGACCCGTGGTTATCTTCAAGGCCCTTCTGGAGCCTTGCATCCTATTGCAAGGATGTTTTTGTTGCTCATGAAGCAGTTGCAGATCCACTGTGGTTAACAGTCTGATGTTGGGAAGTGGCCAGAAAAAATAAAATTAAAGTGGTAATAATTTAAGCTACAAAAACCCCAGCTGAAATAAAAACTGTGATGGTTCATTCACTTCAAGGAAAGCTTAAACATGCTGCAATGGGGGTGGAGCCCCATAGGAGTGTCTCCCCTACCTGCGGTGTGACCCCCATTGTATTTCTGTGTGTGAGCCATGCCAAAAAAACCACTGTTTTTATAGGAAACAGAAGAAATTTTGTTTTCATACAGTAGTTAAAATCATCTATCCCAAATGAACTGAGAGGATGAAACTAATTTAGTCTGCCAAACAAATGCACATTTTTAACTTAGAAAAGGACCTGAGTTCTATTTTACCATTTCTTTTCTCGGTTAAGTGATATCTCAAGATATTATTATTAATAGTAAGAGTAATAATAATCATATTCATAATCTTTACCACCATTTTTGCCACTGAATGAAGTAACAATAGTATGCTTCCAATTTTTAATGTGATTCAGTGTAATGCAGCCAATCTAGGTTAAGTTATGACCTGTTCATTCCAGTAAACCCAGAATAAATTACTTAAAAGAAAAAGTCTAATCTACAGAATATGAACTCCTAATTTAAACCAATGCTAAGAATATTACATTAACTATGCCCCAAATCTAGGAACATTTTAGGATTTCATCTTGGAAAAAAAAGGTAGTTGTGAGGACAACATTGTCCCCAGTTAATGGAGATTACAGAGTTAAACTCAGATCCAGCACAGACTGCCCTTGTGAGAGACCTCTGACAAGTTAGACTGAGCCAGACTTCAAATTACCTCAGCTTCCATTCCTTCTTTATTCAAATCCTTGTAACCTGGAGTAAGAGGGTGGTGGGGTTTTTTTGTTTGGTTTTGT
The DNA here is from genome assembly GCF_026419915.1 of Harpia harpyja. Classification (NCBI taxonomy): domain Eukaryota; kingdom Metazoa; phylum Chordata; class Aves; order Accipitriformes; family Accipitridae; genus Harpia; species Harpia harpyja. Next base: position 68,953,250 of record NC_068944.1, read on the forward strand.
CTGTTTGTTTGTTTCCCCTACAAAATGTGTGCCTTTCAATTAAGATCTTGTATAAAGCTCACATTTTAAACATGTTCAAGACTCCCACTGTGACTCTTACTAAGAGAAAATTTCACTCAAAGTGGGCAAAATAATAACTTCCCCATCAACTGCAGTGCAATTTGTGTTGCAAATGTAACCTTAAGTATATTTACACTTTCACCCTTTTCACAACAAGATTTCATTAAGCATTTGGGTGCTTCTTTTTATCGTTTAAAGTGCTAGACATGGATTTTTTGTGGTTTAACCCCCTCCCTCCTTCTCCCCAACCCAAGGGAAAAGCAACTTTTCATATGTTTTTCCTCTTCTTTATTTTTATGTCAACATTCTCCTTTAACAACTTTGAAAACATATGCTCTTTTTGGAGTTATTTCCATCAGTATAGACAGGTGATGAAATGATTCATGAGCGCTGATAACCGACAAGATTCATGTGTATAAATATTGTTTCCCATTGATAACAGTCATTTAGTGATGGAATTATGCAGCAAAGGCAAATTAGATCCAAGGGCAAATTTCGATTTTGAATAAGTTGACTTATTTATAAACCAGATGACAATTTTTTACTTTAACTGGTTATTTCTTTGGTGTGCAAATAGAATTGGCTTTTTTTCTTTTCTTCAGGAAGAGTTGTTTGATCAGTGGATGTTGCTTCCAGCCATGTGACAGGAACTTTGACTTTTCATAAGTTTAGTTTTCCCTGTAAATTGGAAACTGAGGGAAAATACCAAATCTTTGCCAAGACACACAGAGCATTCAGTGTCCTCTATGATATACCAAGTGTAGGGATTTCATTATTCTGCTGTGAGTTTGCGTTATTAACATAAAATTATTAATAGTGCTTGTAATAGTACTGCTAATTCAGAATATTGTGAGCAACAGGTATCTCTTGTTAAAAAGATGTTCCCAGTTGAAGAGGACATTAATGAACTGGCAGTATTTGAAACGGGAATTTTTTTTTTAATACATAATTTGATTCAGTCTTCTGAAGGAGAAGTCACTGAAGGAGCACATTCCTACTTGAGGAGCATTAACTCCAAGTTTGTTGTCACTAAACTAATCTTTCCTTATCTTCTATTTAGCAGAAGGAATTCCTCTCCCAGTTGGAACTGCCAGGTTTTTCTTAGAAATCCTCCTTGCAGAGGAGATTCTGAAAGCCTAAATTCCACAGAGTGTTTTGTCTTGCTAATTACTTCAGAGCACAATTGGATGCCCAACTGTGCATCTTTGTACTTCGGCTGGTTTGGGACTGATTTGTCCACAGGGGGAAAGTAGACAGCTACAATTATGTCTGAGGGAATCCTCCCTCAGAGCATGTGGGAGACGTGAGCACTGCTGCTCTAGCAGACCGTGTTCTCTCTGCAAAAGGCAATAGCTAAAGAAGAGGGTTAACAATGGGATGAAAGGTTTTCTCTGAAGTCATTAAACTGTGAGGAAATGGTGAGGGTCATGAATTGTTACATAAAAGGAATTAATGAGCATGAGGTGGGAGGTAAAAGTATTAATGGGTTGCTGACACCTAAGCTATAAAGCAGTAAAGCTCACGGACTGGCAAAGAGTGCCTGCATTTTCATAGGAGATTTATATTTTGATCATCAGGTAGTTGCATTTCAGTGTTTTCAAGTATTTCATGTTAGCTTTAACCAACCATACAGTGGTAATTGCTCATATCTGTCAAGCCTGTGAAAAACGTAAACCAACTTAATCACACTATGCAGTGTTCATATATTTGTCTGTAAATGTCTGTCCCTATTGATTTCTTCAGGAAAAGAAAGGTCATAGGAGCACCCTGAACCAGAAAGGCCCTTGTGTTGGGATTAGGGGTACAAAGCAGAAACTTCAGTGAGTCCGGTGAGACAGCTAGTGAGGGAAGAGAGGGAGCACAAGTGAATAGGGGTGATACTATGGACTTAAAATGCAAAACTGGAGAATAATGTGTATCGATAGCACCCAGAACACCCTAGGTCATCCAAGAAACTCATAGTTCATCTTCATGGGGACATGAAGATACAGGGAACAAGCAGGCTCCAAAGATGCTGAGAACCCCTGTGCTGCTACAACTCCTTGTCCTGATGATAAAGCTCAAAAATGGCAGAAAGCTCCTGAAACGTGTTACTTTGAATAGCAAGTACTGGTCAGTGTAGGAGACAGGACCCTGCTGTGGATGGATTATTTGGGGGCAGCAGCAGGAGGGAAGTCTGAACTAGTAGGGCTGTTCTGTTCTCCTCACTTCCAGGGAAAGTGCTGGAGCAGCGCCCCTCAGGTACTGAGCATGTACTAGCAGAACTCAGTATCTCCTTCCTTTTTCCTGTCCACCATTTTTATCTGATCTCCAAACTCATGGCCTGCTTACAATAATTTTTAAAAACTCCCTTGATACCTTGATAACCAGCAGCAAAATACCCAGGATGTATACAATCTCCCACTAAGCAGATGCAGAAATGCCTACATTTTGATAGTACCAGTTGGGATGCATCACGGGCATTGGTGATTTAACTAGTACTTGCTAATTTGTTACTGTCAAGTATCAGTGCTGGACTACGTTCATTTTCACAGAAGACTCCACTTAGCTGCAGGCTAACAAAGCTGTTGAATACAGAGCATATTTATTATTGTGACTTGAAATAAGATTAGTGAGGCAGGACATTTATTTTAATTTCTTCCAGGTGGCATAAAGCCTTGTTTTTTGTTTTGGTTTGGTTTGGTTTTTTTTCCCCTCTCTAATTTAAGAAGAGTTTGTAATTTAGGAATTAAAGACCTAATTAAGCTGCATGTCAAAAACAACAAAATACCAACACAAGTGATTCCTTCTGACAAAACAGCCTTTCAGATCAGGCTTCAGCCTCATCTAAGCATCAAATGGCAGGTCTTCTGAGGAGCAGCTTGTCTTGAAAACACTCCAGCACTGACAACTCTAGCCCTTCAACATAACACCAATCTGCTTCTACACACACTATTAATACTAGCATGTATAGCTAATAAAAATCATGGCGAGAAACTTGCAACCATTTCCACTGGTGGATATGCTGTAACACATTGTGTACAAGAGATGCAACCAGTCAGGGTTTTTAAAAATACAGTGTGCAATGTCTGAATAATAGCTGTGGCAATTGCTTGCATAGAAGAGGATGATTAAGAAGTTCTGTGCAGTATTTTTAACTGTCTTAAGAAACTTGTGAGTTGGAAATGGGGAGGAAAACATGTTTTTCTAACTTAGGTCTCCGGAGGACTTTTCATGTTGGTCATCTTCCTAAATGCCTTCAGTGAATACCTGGTAAACCATGTGGTAGACAGTCAGAACAGCCGTGTGTTAAGTGATAGAGACAGGTATGATTAATCAGAATGCTTACGACGAAGCACTGAAAATGTAATATTGTCCCAGAATACTACAAAATGTCTTACAAAACAAGGACTATATTGGAAGCACACCAAAAGGATTTGTATATAAGTGGAACTGGAAACAGTAAAAAATGAATTAATAATATATGATTTGGCCTGGGAATGTGTTCTGTCAAACTTGTGTGTGACAGCATAGTGAACAAGGGCATGAAGGAGGTGTGGTCCAGAGCACTTTCTCCAGGGACATGTGGCTGGAGTTATGGGACAGCTGTATAGATATGTTGTAGAGAACACTGGGTGTGAGATCTCATTCCACCACTTCACACAAGTCAAGTGGAGGATCATAGGGCTATGGCAGGCAAGTGGTGCAATAAATTCTTAGCCTCAAGCTTTCGCACTATAATAATTCATTTCCTTATTTTGAACTGGGCTTTAGACACTGCTCTTCAGAACATACAAAATATTTCTTTCTCAGTGTGTGGAATAAGTAAAGTTTTTAATTGATGATTGTCTTGCACACTTGACTCTTAAAGGGCTGCAGAGTTATTACTATCTAAAAACCGTATGATGGATTTCATAGGTTTTGAAAATTTTTGTTGCTATTTTCTATAAATTAATGTAACAGATGACCTGAAGAACATTTTCAGTTTCTAGTTAAATGAATCCTTGAAGTTTTATCATGTCCTAAAGAAGCCTACCAACTCATTTAAGCAAAGCATTCTAGTGTCTGCTTAAAAATAGATAATTCATAGAATTTGCTGTTTCTTTACTATATATGTATCTAGATATCTCTAGTCATTATTTGAATCTTTTTACTTAATTTTTTCTAGGGTACTGGTGTATATAGCAAAAGTCTTTTTGTCTCTTTCTTAATGACAGATGTCAAGAGCTGGATTGCTCAATTTCTTCAGACCAATTAGCATTCGTTATTTACCTTCTTAAAGGAGAACTATGATCTCAAAATAAAGATGTTATATTTCATTTACCAAAGCACTGGACCAAATCTTATATTTTTTTGCTTAGAAACTTCTAGTTTACTTGCTGTGAGGAATGGTAGGGTGCAAAGAAAGTAAAAGATGGAGGAAGATGATAAATTGGAGCAAATATCCTAAAGTGCAGGAAAATGTTGGACAAAAGCATTAAATAAGACATTTTTAACATCAAAGACTATTACTCTGAGTAAAATACTAGAAGTTAACTCTGATGGAAAACAGATTTTTGCTCTATAAGACTATATACAAAAGTGAAAAGTTTATTTAAGAATGTCCATTCAGCTAGGATTTGCATGACAGACATATTGACTGACAATGAGTGGTGCTGAAATATGGTTGAATGACAGCTCTTGTACTGGGTATGCAATATGTAGGAAGAGTGAATTGGGACTCAGGATTACAAAAAGTGCTAGAATGCATTTCCTTACAGAAAGAAGGACCATAGAATGGAATAAATCTGGATAGGAAACCCAAATCATAGTGAAACAGTAAATAGTTTGTGTCCTGGTTTCATCTGGGCTAGAGTTAATTGTCTTCCTAGTAGCTGGTACAGTGCTCAAAACTCAATGTTTTGAGTTCAGTTTGAGAAGAATGTTGATAACACTGATGTTTTCAGTTGTTGCTAAGCAATGTTCAGTCTAAAGTCAAGGATTTTTCAGCTTCTCTCCCAGCAGTGAGAAAGCTGGAGGGACACAAGAAGTTGGGAGGGGACAGAGCCAGGGCAGCTGACCCAAACTGGCCAAAGGGATATTCCATACCATGTGACGTCCCATCTAGTATAGAAACTGGGGAGTGGGGGGGCAGGGATTCGCCGCTCGGGGACTGGCGGGGTGTTGGTCGGTGGGTGGTGAGCAATTGCACTGTGCATCATTTGCACATTCCAATCCTTTTATTATTACTGTTGTCAGTTTTATTAGTATTATCATTACCATTATTAGTTTCTTCTTTTCTGTTCTATTAAACCGTTCTTATCTCAACACATGAGTTTTGCTTCTTTTCCCGATTTTCTCCCCCATCCCACTGGGTGGGGGAGAAGTGAGTGAGCGGCTGCGTGGTGTTTAGTTGCTGGCTGGGGTTAAACCACGACAGTTTGCTATCAAGTTCGAGAGCTGCAAAGTTATTAGGCGCCTGAGATTGAAGGACATCACAGCAATCATTATATCTAATTATATAGCCTTCATGGTGACTTGTGCAGTAGATTATTAAAATATTCTATCAAAATAAGGCTCATCATAGAAACATTTCCTCAACATCTCAAGCTATTGCTAATTCCAGAAGATAAAATGTGGTGGTTTTGATCTGGCCCTTAGTAATATATAAAAGTTGGTTCAAATGTAAATTAACTTACTACACATTTGGAAAACAGAATATAAGTTAATTCAAGATCTTTTAAAGAATGGTGATACTAAAATTAGGCAGAGGGTATTAATCTGCCTTATTACATCTATATTAGGGTCAGCTGCATAATCTGAAATATAGAACAGTGTAAGAATCCACCTTCATTTCAGTCCCTAAATGCAACAAAAAGGTCTTCCTATGCAGTAAGATAGCCAGCATTCAGCCTTGCAACACACTGAGTTTTCTTAACAGGGCTTCTTAAGTAGGATTTGTGCTCTCCTTACATTCCTGAAATGCTAAGTGGGTGCAGGGACAGCTGTGGCTATGTTTACATTGAATTTTACTCATAGAAGAATTAATTTATGTCAGTATTGGATTTTTGTTCCTTTTTTACATTTCATTCTGTCGTGGTTTAACCCCAGACAGCAACTAAACACCACGCAGCCGCTCACTCACTCCCCCCCCCAGTGGGATGGGGGAGAAAATCAGGAAAAAGAAGCAAAACCCATGGGTTGAGATAAGAACGGTTTAATAGAACAGAAAAGAAGAAACTAATAATGATAATGATAACACTAATAAAATGACAACAGTAATAATGAAAGGATTGGAATGTGCAAATGATGTGCAGTGCAATTGCTCACCACCCGCCGACCGACACCCAGCCAATGCCCCAGCGGCGATTCCCCGCCCCCCACTTCCCAGTTCCTATACTAGATGGGACGTCCCATGGTATGGAATACCCTGTTGGCCAGTTTGGGTCAGGTGCCCTGGCTGTGTCCTGTGCCAACTTCTTGTGCCCCTCCAGCTTTCTCGCTGGCTGGGCATGAGAAGCTGAAAAATCCTTGACTTTAGTCTAAACCCTACTGAGCAACAACTGAAAACATCAGTGTTATCAGCATTCTTCACATACTGAGCTCAAAACATAGCACTGTACCAGCTACTAGGAAGACAGTTGACTCTATCCCAGCTGAAACCAGGACACATTCCAATGATTCTCCTCACATGTTAAGGTATCGCTGTATTTTTCTCTTGCTGCCTTTTTTTTTTTTAAATCCCTTGAGTATTTCCCTTCTTATTCATCAAGAAGTGATGACTGTTTAAAAACAATTATATTTTATGATTTGGTATCAGTTTCATGCTCTTCAACACTGACCTCCTCTGAGGCTTTTTTTTTGTCTGTCAGTAGGAGAAAATTTGAAAGGCCTAGTTTCCAAGGAAAAAAAATAAAACCATCTGTGGTTGAACACTTACTCTTTCCTTCAGAAATATCCCTCCATATTTTTGATTACAGGATGTTCAGAACTGGTACATAACACAGTCAAATCAAGGTCAGATTTTGTAACAAACTAATTTGTTCAGTGCTAGTTTTTAAATCATGCTTCAGTTTTATTCTACTCTGTCTCCCTTACCTCTTAGCTTAATTTATATTACCTTTTTTTTTTTTTCCCTTTCTTCACCAAGAAACTGTTAATTTGGTTTCAGTAGCACTCCTTGATGTCTTCATTGTAGAGGTGAATTTCAAGAAGCCACTTCTTCTATCTTGTCGTTGCCCTCCCCCCCCTTTTTTTTTAAAGCTTCTTCAGTTTCCCTTACTCCCAAGGACCAAGGACTGGGAAATGCTGGATGGAGTACTGACCTGAGGATACACCTCTATGCATGCATTTCTTGTTATAACATTAGTTCCATGATCAAGAAATGCTTTGGCTGCCATAATTAATTTCTTAGATAAAATGAAACAAGAGTTCTCTACTCTCTTGTGATATCAGCAAATTAATTTTTTAAGAAATGCAATTATCTTAAAAGAAACACTCTAGGGGTCCTTTTCTTTGCTGGAAACTCTTGATTTGGTGCCAGCATTGCTGTCTTCTGACATCACTTCCGTTACACCAATGGCTTCTTGCAGATCTTCAGCTGACGTCTTAGAAACTCAGGGACTCTTTTGCATAGTTCTGAAGAATAATGCTTACATGTGAGCAATGTAATTTAAAATGTGCTTATTTCATTGCTTTGGCCATTGGTCAAGCATTCCTGTTCGTGTACACTAGAAGTACTTTATCAAATTTTCTTCTATTTGAAGCCTAATAGAACTTAGGCAGATATTTATGTATTTATGTATGTATGTGTAAATATTTGTGGAACTACTATATGTATATATATAGTCTACATAGAGTTTATATTTAGGTAAACAGAATTTGCTAATTTCTAGATGAGTGGCTAACTTTTGATTGGGGACAAACCGTTAGAGGTTCAGACCCATGAATTAGGACCTTATACTATTGGATTCTGTTTTAAATTATGCTGAAGAATCATTTTTGTGATCTTGGACAAGACCACGATAGGTGTTTACGGCCATAGGTGATTGCATAAAACAGTATAAACTCTGTATTATATGACTATGGGCACTAATCATAGATCCTAACTAGGCTTTTAGAAATAAGTAGGAAAAATGAGTTTGCAACACATTAATAGATGAACAGGAATCTTCTAAAACAATGGTTGCTACTACCAAGAGGACTTCATTACAAAGAGTCCCGAAGTTTATGTGGAGGTGTCAGTCTGTGTAACAAGCATCTGATGAGGTGAATGCAAGCTTTTCCCAGCTTTAACAGACTTCTGCTGGATCTCAGCTCCAGCCAATTTGGCAATTATCTCTAGGTGTACATAGATGTCTTTATATTAGATACCTTGCATTTAAAAATTTGGGTACTGATTGCAGCACCACAGTGGTTTGCACAAGAATGAAAGGAATGACTCAAATATCAAAGGGATGATAGCTGAAAATGTGATAAGTCCACATTTATAACAAAATCTGTGTCACCTCCCTCAGATCTTGTGCAAAAGTACTCCTGTAAGACTATTAATTCTTTAGTGCTTGCCACCATGATACAAAGTTAAGTCAATACTGTGCACATGAAGTCCAAAACTTCGAACAAGAATAGTTAAAATGAGATAAAATCAGAATATAATTTCATTGGATTTGGCCGTTTTGTCTTTCTTGTGGAAATTGTGCACTCCTGGATGCTAGCCAAAAAATAGGGAAGGGAGAAAACACCCATCTGTGGCATTATCCCTTCTCCTTCTCCGAGAGCCCTGGGGATGAGAAAGGCCTGAAAGGATGGTTTTTTTCTGCTGCCTCATCTTTTGGAAATCAGTATGAAAGTCATGCTGTTTCCTCTGCAAAGTGATCCAATTCAAGGCAGTGTGGAAAGAAAGTAGCAGGCAGGGAAGCCTGGGGCAGAAATTTCTGTAGTCAAGCTATTACGGAGCTCTAAAGAGACAGTGGAAGGACAGTGGAGGGATGACAGAGGGATGAAATATCAGAAGTGCTGTCTCTGCCTGAGCCCGGTAGTTATATAGGTGTAGTTTGGTTTTCTCTCATGTTTTGACAGTGTTTGTGTAAAAAATACATCATGAAACAAGCACTGGCTAGTGTTTATTTACTGACCTATGGCACCTTGTTTCATGAAACAGCTTTTTGTACAATCCATTTTATATCAGAAATGTTTTGGGTTTGGTTTGTTTTGTTTTGTTTTTAAATATGCCTCTGTCCTTATCTTGAAATTAAAGATCTGTCATTAGAACTTCGTACAGAAAAAACAGCCATCTTTACCTCTCCCCGCAGTAACTTATGCAATCAGAGCTTTAGCAATTTAGTATAACTACCTCTAAGGAATTTAAAGTCATAGGACAAGCCCCCAGAGCCCTAAATGTACTCTGTCTTGTGAGACCTTTAGCAACTGGAATTTTCTTTTATTTACTCTCTGGCTTTTGAACCTTTTGCATTCATTTTCTCAAGCCTTTCCCTATTCAAGCCTGTTCTTCCAGGAGAAATGATCATTTGTCCACTCCCTTTCTCCTTTCCCTCTTTTTACATCTTGCTTTCCATCATTAGTTGTTTTGGGGTGGAAGAAAAAGCACTGTTGCTTGTGTATTGGAGAAGCCCCAGGCACAGTCAGACTCCACATAAACAAGGGACAAGGCTGCAATATGGGATATTCATTTTAGTGCTGCATAGAATCATAGAATGAGAATCATTCAGGTTGGAAAGGACCTTTAAGATCATTGAGTCCCACCATAAACCTAATACTGACAAGTCCACCACTAACCATGTGCCTAAGAAGTGCCACATCTATATGTCTTTTAAATACCTCCAGGGATGGTGACTCCACCACTTCCCTGGGCAGCCTGTTCCAATGCTTGACAACCCTTTTGGTGAAGAAGTTTTTCCTAATATCCAATCTAAACCTCCCCTGGTGCAACTTAAGGCCTTTTCCTCTTGTCCTATCGCTTGTTACTTGGGAGAAGAGACCAACACCAACCTCGCTGCAACCCCCTTTCAGGCAGTTGTAGCGAGCGATAAGGTCTCCCCTCAGCCTCCTTTTCTCCAGGCTAAAAAACCCCAGTTCCCTCAGCTGCTCCTTGTGAGACTTGTGCACATATCTGTGTACAAATCTACATGGACACCTGGAATTTCCCAGAGGCAGGAGGGCAGAATCAAATTTTCTTCACAAACTCAGTGTGAGGAGTGAAAAGCCACTTGTGAAACAAGGTGTGTCTTAAAAAAGTATATTCTGGGGTGGTTTTTTGGTAAAAAAAAGCAATAAGGTAGACTCCAGCAGAATTGTATTGAGTCTTCTGTCTTTTTTTGTTTTTAAGCTGAGATGAGTTAAATGTATTTTGGTTAAGATAACAGAAACGACTACTGTTATTGTACATATATTGTTACCTTATCTGACAGGAAAATAAATACTAAAATCCCATCCCTTACATGGGATATGTCAACCTATTGCAGGTAATTGTTACTAGATTGATAAGCTATATAATATCATCAATTATTATAGAATAAACATGCTATAAATAATTCTCCCAATGGAGTGTTACAGTGGGGCAGATGCTGCTTGTGTTTAGTCACACTGGTTGCAGTGGAGCTCTTGAATGTGTCCCCTTCTCTGAAAGCTTGTTTCATGTCCTTGCATCAAAAAACCCCTGGGCTAACTTCACAGAAGTCGGCCTTAAGGTTACTGGTCTCCATTCACAGCGCAGAAAGTCACCCCTGGGAACAGGTAGAAATTTCAAATAGCAACACAGCTCACATATTCTCAAACACTAAAAGTGGGACTTTGATGTTCAGCTTTTTAAAAGCTCTCAGAAGTATTTTTTCCTCATTATCACCTCAGTTGAGTGAACTTTATACTTGCCTTTCAGAAAAATGTTCAAGCACACGAAGACTCTAGCTTTCCTATTGCTGTTATTTAAAACATAACAGATTATTTTCTGTAACTATTTTTATTTACAATACTTCATTGGGTAGGTATTTCTGGCAAATAAGATTCAAGAGTGAGTGAACCAAATTTCAAGCTAATTTCTGCCATTTTACATTCTTGCCCTTGCTGGATATATGCACATCTATGTTCCAGCACAGTGGCAGGAAATAGTGTTTTTCATGCAAGTGCCTGGTGTTATTCATTTTGATTCGCCTCACAGTGCAGGAAGTCTCCTCTGGGAAGAGGTAGAAATTTCAAACAACGATGAGGGCCCATATATTCTCAGCCACAATCTGATCAGCTGGAGGTGAGAACAGCCAGTTTCTCACTGAGAAAGAAAATCTTTCAGATTATCTCATACATGATTTCATTCGGGGAAATGAAGGGAGAGGGGAGAGTTGAGATGATACAAGAGTGTCTTTGTTTTACAACTTTTGTGAAACTTTATCTCAAATGCCCTGCCATCAGTCTTAGACCAGAAACAATTTCTAAAGAAGCAGTAATCCTGGAGGAAGTTGCAAACTGATCTTCTCTTTAGGCTATACTAGAACTACATGTCTCAAACAGCAATGAGTTTTTCAAGAGTGAAGAAAACAGGGAACAGTGCATTATGGGAGACATGATAGTTTAAGGGATTAAACTGTTCACAGGCTAAAAGTGTTGAGAACTAAATGAAAGAAGAAATTCTACTTTTTCTTCGCTGTCTTCAGTTTCTCTCTCTAGACTCCACAGACTCATCCACCTATTCACTCACCATTTTCCTGTTTGTCCTTCGTGGACCAAGTTTATTAACATGTTGCATATGCAAGGAAGTGCGGTTTATCATACCTGGCCATAAAAAGGACTGCCACAATGGAGGGCTCCAGCTGTGTGTAGGGAAGGGTCTAATGGGATCATCAACTCATGACAGCTAACCAAGTAGGGGAAAAGACTGGCTTTTAATATTCAGGAATACTTTCTTGTACAAAACCTCCTCATATACTTCAGTCCTTCATGAATAAGTAGTCAAGACCTTCATCCAAAACCAGCACTACATATTGACTCAGGAACAGTTTACAAAAAGGAAATGGTAGCTTATTGAATGGAGTGCAGGCCTACTGTTTAGGGGAACAGGGCTTGCCACTGGTGAAATACCTACTAATTTCTGTGCTCAGCATGGGGTGTCGTGCCTAAGGAAGTCAGGATAACTGAGGAATATCAGCCTGTCCCTAAGAGCGAGCAGTACTGTAGATACACTGTAATGTTCGCAAGCTACTCTACCTTCCTGTGCCTCACCTACAGACCAAGATAAAGACATTTTACTTCTTTCTCAAACATTAAGAGATCTAATGAGTTACACACACACAAAAAAAGAATTGTAAAGGATCAGTAGAGCTACTAATATTTTTTCATGTTTACTCGTTTACTTCTGAGACATTTCAGTGAGGACAGTGGTAGGAGAAAGATTGTAGAAAGCTCTGTAAGCTTGTCATCTTGTAAGTATGTCACCTCGTTAAAGGACATAATCCTGAAGGCTTTCACATCCCTGTAGAGAGTACAGTTCTTTGGCAGTGTGAAGTTTTGGAAAGATAGTCAGGTGATCTCCAGCTTTTACCTGTTCATCTAGCCAAATTTCTGCTAGATCTCGAGTTTAAAGCCCTCCTCTCACTTCCTTTCTTCTCCTCAGAGGAGTTCTGTTGCTCTCCCAAGGATGCAGCTTGATGGCATTTTCATCCACTCCAAAAGCGCTGAAGAAGAAAGCATTTTTTTGCCTTAGGAATTCCCTCTCTTGCTTCAGTACTGGGGTCAGAATATTTGTGCGGCATTCAAAACATCTATCTCTCATTATACCAGATATAAGTCCCCAATAAGAAGAGAGAGCTTCTTCGTGTTGGGCAGTGTGGGATGCCTATTGTTGCGATCTGCACCAGGAAAATAGGAGAACATATGGTACTTCCACTAAGATGCGCTAAGATCTTTACTAAGGTCAGATGCTGTTTTCTTCACAGTTCACAAATGGCCTTTTCTGGTAATATCAAAGCAAAGTTTTCTGTGAGTTCACCCAGATGATGAAGAATCTGGCCCTAGTTCATTTGAAAATCCTCTTCCCAGATGACAGAGCACTGTTCTGTAATTTTGACTTTCACACTTCTTGGTGTGCTTCGAATCGCAGCATCTGTGATCCCAAAGGATCTCAAAGTGCTCTTCAGTCATGGACAGAGAAGTCTATTTGCTTTTGAAGAACTGCACTGATGCAGTCTGCAGACTAAAGGCCTATTCTTCTTTGATCCTCCAGCTGCTAGGAAACTTTGCTTACTTTGATAAGTGATCATGGATTTGTCTGATGGGCTTCATGGAGTTATAGTTTAAAATGACAACAAAGTGCATTGGCAATTAAAGTACATTGATCTCTTTTGGACTCAGATGCTATGTCCTTAATTGAATACTTTTGCTTCATTTTTAATGGACACATCTGGTATATTTAAAATTATAAAGTCCCAAGTCTATCCTAACATTCAAGTGCCCCTTCAAGCCAAAATGGCAATAAAAATAGCAGAGATGTTTACATGGAAAATTTGTATTTGTGGTTGGGTTTTTTTGCAGGCAGTTTGGAAACAAAATTACAATTTTTCATGTGAATCAAGACTTTTATTTCTCCTTTACAATTTCAGTTTTCTTTGTTAAATGCTTTACTATTGCCCTTTCACTTTTCTTTTTTGCTTTTGTAATGGCTCAAATAAGGAAGAAACTTTGAAAAGTAGAGAAAAATACTTGGGTGATATGAAAGCAAAGAAACAGTAAAAAGAGAAACAAACATTTCCCACCCCCTAGTTGTGATGCTATTTAAAATTAACATGTTGTTTGGCAGAGTTGTTTGGCTACTGCCATACAATGACCAGCATTTTGAATTTGCTTTCCTTCTTTGAAATTTTTGATTTTTTTTTTTTATTGTGAGGGAGCCAACATACATATCTCACAGAATCATAGAATCATAGAATGGTTTGGGTCAGAAGGGACCTTTAAAGATCATCTAGTCCAACCCCCCTGCCATAGGTAGGGATATCTTTCACTAGATAAAGTTTCTCAAAGCCCTGTCCAACCTGACCTTGACCGCTGCCAATGATGGGGCATCCACAACTTCACTGGGCAACCTGGTGCAGTGTCTTACCACCCTAATCATAAAAAATTTCTTCCTTACATTCAATCTAAATCTACCATCTCAGTTTAAAACCATTGCCCCTTGTCCTATCACTACAGGCCCTGGTAAAAAGGCTCTCCACCTCTCTTATAAGACCCCCTTAAGTACTGAAAGGTTGCGATAAGCTCTCCCTGGAGCCTTCTGTTCTCCAGGCTGAACAACCCCAACTCTCTCAGCCTTTCCTCATAGAAGAGGAGTTCCAGCCATTGGACCGTTTTCATGGTCCTCTTCTGGACCCGTTCTAACAGGTCCGTGTCTTTCTTGTACTGGGGACCTCCCTTGACCACTTGGCAATGCTTCTTTTCATGCAGCCCAGGATTCAATTGGCTTTCTGGGTTGCAAGTGCACATTGCTGGCTCATATCCAATTTTTCATCCACCAGTATCCCAAAGTCCTTCTCTGTAGCACTGCCCTCAATCAATTCATCCCCCAGTCTGTACTGATATCGGGGATTGCCCTGGCACAGGTGCAGGACCCTGTGCTTGACCTTGTTGAACTTCATGAGGTTCACATGGTCCCACTCCTCAAGCCCATCAAGGTGCCCCTGGAAGGCATTCCTTCCCTCAAGAGAATCAACTGCACCACTCAGCTTGATGTCATCGGGAAGCTTGCTGAGGGTGTACTTGATCACACTATCTGTGTAATTAATGAAGATATTAAATAGTATTTGTCCGAGTACAGGCCCTTGATGGACACCGCTCATTACTGGTTTCAACTTGGACATTGAGCTGTTGACTATAATGCTTTGGATGCAGCCATCCATCCAATTCCTTATCCTTCTAACAGTCCACCCATCAAATCCTTCTCTCTCCAATTTAGAGGCAAGAATGTCATGCAGGACTGTATCAAAGGCCTTACAGAAATCCAGGTAGATTACACCAGTAGTTCTTCCCTTGTCCACTGATGCAGTCACTCCATTGTAGAAGGCCTGTGTCTTATTGTTCCAATACAACTTACATTTTTACAGTGGTGTTCATGATCAATGCCTTTTGTAAGCAGCATCTAGTGAGTCATTAAAACAAGCCTATTTTATAGAATGTATTATTTTACGTGTTTCATAGAAAGAAAACAGGCCAAAAGACACAAACAAGACCTTGTTATTGGCAGAATTTTGTCATCTGTAGAATGAATCATTTCCTTCTCAGTATTTCTTATTCATCTCCCATTCTGACAGCCTGAGACCCTTGTACCTCGTCTGCAATACAAACCTGTGCCTTATTCATTCATTCCAAAATTGATCTTTCACAATCATCATCAACAGGCAAATGCTGGAGTCAGGCCTCTTTCATATGTGTTCACATTCCCCTATTCATTTCACACATCCTCTGAGCCACAGGTTCAGTTTATCAGGTTTAATGCCTTTGCCCTTGCTTTCACAATCTTGAAAGCTGAAGGTCTCACCCACTCTCATGTCCAGTCTCCTTTTGCTTTCTTCATTATACACTCGTACAACTTGCCACTGACTCTTCTGGACAGTGGCTGGATAAAGTGCTAAGACTACAGTGTAGAGAAGTGCAGCAGATTGTACTGATCTGATATTTGGTAATGAGCTGCATCGTCATTTTGCAGTAGTTCAGAATGATGTAAATACTTCTAGAAGGAACCATAACTTATATGGTAAGAGAATTATGGGAGATAGCCGTATTTGGGCTTAGTGCCCAGCACTGTTGTTCTCAGAGTAAACATTTTACTTTTCTCTGTTTCCAGTCCACAACCAAAATAGGACAGCCTTGTCTAAAATTACCTAAAGAGGCTCTTTCATCTTAAGAACATTTAGATTCGGTATTTCAAGTAAGTGCTTTAAAAAGAGTAATTTTGTTTTACAGCAGCAGTCTCTTGGAATGTCTGGGCTGGATGCCCTTGGCCAGATCCACATGAGGTCTTCATAAGTGGGAAATGATCTTTATCTCCATTTAACCTCCTTTTTTTCCCCTCTAATTTTAAAATACATTGGCTGGAGAACTGCATTTCAATTTCAAACTATGTGACATGTCTTCTTGAGGGTTTTTGTGTCTATTAATAGGTAGGACTTGAACATGTGCTCCCACATCACGCCTTCTTGCGGGGACAGAATTGGATAGATATAAAGTAGAAAAACGAAAATTTCAGCATCAGTTCATTTCAGGTTCTAATGTGTACTTTTCAAAACCTCTTTCCAAATGACAACAACTTCTGTTTCCTTAGAAAACCACAGAGTTTCTTGCCATAAGGACTTCAGAAAGACAGTCTCTGTAAACTCAACTGTACTTGCTTTTCAAAATTCATTTCCTTGAGAAAGGAAAAACTGCAATGCTTGTTTAAAATACTTGATGGCCTGACTCTTGTACCAGTGAAGGCAATAGTAAACACTGTCTTGATTCGTATGGAAGAAGGATCAGGTTCCTAGATAGCTACACAAATATTTACCAGGCTGGGCGGAGCCTGGTAACACCCTCCAAAATAAAGTTTGCAATATAGCCTTCATTTATAACTTCCTGTTCTCACATGTTAATAACTTCCTCATGCATTAGTCTTTCTGGCAATTCTCCATGTTTGGTTTCTGCCTGGAGGTGATGTGTGTATTTGGAACAAGCTTATACCACACTTTTGACTAGGCAAGCAGCCAAAATGGCTGAGATTTGTTGCTTGGTCTAGAAGTAACTGTCCTTGAGGACTAGCACCTTCTCCTGAATGGGGAAAAATTAGAATTGCCAAAGCTATTAAGTGATTCCAAGATCACTTCTGAGCCAGTGTTGGACTTTTTGGAAGTGATTTAATGATGTCACATCACATTATTGTTGCTGTTTCATGTCTGAAGAAAGCAGTCCATTTAGAGTCTCAGTTAAGTCTTCTTAGGGGTCAAGAAGTGAATGGGTAATTCATTGTTAGTTTCCTCATTCTTTCATGTGGGTGGAGGAAGAAGAGTGGAAGAAAGTACAGATGGCTTCTAGAATACCTTCTCTCCTTTATTTACATAAAATAACGTACATTTCCTTTTGCATTTGGGGGAGTTAGCCAAATTCTTCTTCCTTCAAGTATTGAACAGTGTGTTTAAAACAACACAGATCAACCAACTAAAATCTTTTGAGTACCTTGAATAGCTAGGAGGTTTTCTGTCCAATCTTGAAAGGTTCTGATTTTCTTCAGCAGAAATAAATGAAGTCAAAGGTACTTGTCTCTCCTTTGTTTGTTACAGACACTAATCTGAAAGCAGTGAGTACACAGCTTTAAAGGTATAGGTAGAATATGTTAATTCCCCTTTCCCTATTTCTTTTTTCCCACAATAGGAATCTTGTCTTCAAAAAATGCCTGCCCCGTGGGGGTTTTTTTTGACATTTCAGAACACGATCACATCTCTGTATACGATAACAATTCTGAACTGGAATGCATGGTATTTCCTTGCTCCCGTAGAGGAACTGAGACAGGATATTGAATCAGACATTCTGAATCTGCAAAGGTCTCTCTTTTCTCTTATCCATATGGTCTGGTGTCTCCTATATGTGCAGTGTCCTGAATACTGCTTGATATGGAGACTGTGGTAAGAGAGTATGAAAAGACTGGAGTTTTTTTGCTGGTTGTTTCTTTCCAATTTCTTTCTAATTTCTAATTTAATCAAGTAAATAAGACTGAAAAATGGCACAAATAGAACAAACTTATTCAGGAAAAATCATGTTTGCAGTTTGTAGCTATGGTAGATAACTCTGGGTGACAGGAGAGCCTTGTGCTTAGTGGGGGGTGGACAGGTGCATCTGCACAGGTATGAGCTCTTTCCAAAATGGCATGATATCAGTCAGCCCTAATCCAAAAGCTGTGTGATCCTGCTACCTGAATGCTATGCTGGAGCAAACATAGCCTGCCGTTCGGCATGGCTTATTAGCTTGGAATCATTACTGTGCCAACACAGGTATGCAATCTCTGGTTGCTTCAGAGAGTAAGCAGACATCAGCCCGTAACATATCCCATGGACATATTCTGAATGTGCCCAGTGAGGCAATCACTGAATTTATTTTCTCAGTTCGGCACCAGACAGGATTTCAACCTGTAACTGAAAGCCTCCACTATGAGGCTTTGTGTAGCAAATTATTCTAGTGTACTCCTGATGGGATGAGGTGAGAGAGGGTCTGATATGTTGTTAACCCAGCCTCTCTTCCAGGAGAGCTAAGTGCTGGGTGGGCAACATAAAGAATTTGACTTGAGAAAACCACCCAACTAATGTATTTGAATTTCTCTGGACTTTGCCTGACCAGATGGAATGAGGAGTGCAATGAAGAGTAAATATCATTTGAATATCTCCGCTGATGGCTGCCTAAGAAGGAAATTATGGGTACCGCTGTCTTGGAAAGATCTTTTTCAGCACCGGTGGCTTTAAGAGCTGAATGATCCAATTTTATGGATTGAGCATTTCTGACCTGTGCTGCTTCCCTGAGGTGTTTCCTGGATGACAAACAGTGCTAGAGTAAGTGATGAACAGGGAAGTTACTGTGCTAGACTCCATACAAGCCAGTCTGACTTTCAGCCCTAGTTTTTGTATTGCATTGCAGGATGCTATTCTACCAAGGCAGAATTTGCTAAAAATACAGTTTCTACTTCACAGAATTTAAGTGCAATGTATGAAGAACAAATGCAGAGAGTTGGGAGAGTACAAGAAAACAAAATGAAGCAATATTAGTCACTGTGATAGGCAATGTCTGATTGAATATACAAGAATAAGACTGAACAATGAAAATATGGACCCTTTGCTGAATGGGATAGGTGATTTAGGAGATGGATGCATGACACAGGTGAGGCTCAGGTATTTGGTGCCTTATTTGTCTCAGTCTTCACAAACAAGATTTCCCAGGCCTTTTCTTAGTGAGAAAGTTCACAGAGAAAAAGATCTACCAGCAGCAGAAGAGGGTCAAATCACAGATTACTTCTGAGAAATTGACCCATCCCAGTCCTTAGGATTGGATGGGCAGCATCCATAGTGCTGACATAAGCGGCTGTTGTCTTTGCACAACCATTATCTACTGTCTTTGAAAGGTCATGGAACTTGGGGAAAACCCTGATAAATGGAGAAAGGCAAATGCTACATCCATTTCAAAATGAGGCCAAAAGGTCAACCTGGGGAACAACAGGCCAGTCAGCCTCACTTTTGTCCCTGGAAAAACAGTGGAACAAGTCGTCTGGAAACGTATTTTTGGCCACATAGAGGAGAAGGTAATTGGGAACAGTCAGGATAGATTTTCCAAGAATAAATCATGGTTGACCAAGACGATTGCCTTCTATGAAAACAAGACTTGATTTGCAGATAAAGGAAGCCCAGCGAATGTCTTTTACCTCCTAGCAAGGGTTTAGATGTTGTCTCCCACAATATTTTTCTATCCAAGCTAGGATGTTACAATCTGGATGGGTAGACAATCAGAAGTAGTTGCATGATCAGGCTCAAAGAGTAGCGTCTGATAGGTCCTGCCCTACCTGGAGGTCAGTAACAAGTGGACTGCCACAAGACCTGTCCTATTTAATATCTTTATCAATGACCTGGAGGAGGTGAAAAGTGCATACCTGACAAGTTTACAGATGACACTAAACTGAAGGAAACAGTAGATGCACTCAAGGGCTTGGCTGCCATCTGCAAGGACCTTGGCAGGGTGGAGGAATAACCTAACAGGAACTTTATGAAATTCAACAAGGACAAATGCAAAAATCCAGCCTCTTGGAAGGAAGCGTTCCTTGTAACAACACAGGCTGGAACCAACTGACTGGGGAGCAGCTCTGCAGAAAAGGCAGATGGTAAGCTGGACATGAGCTCACAGTGTGTCCTGGCAGCAAAGGCGGCCAACAGCATTCTAGGCTGTAGGAACAGGAGCACAGCTAGTAGGTCAAGGGAAGTTATTACCTCCTTCTACTCAGCATTCATTAAACCACATTTAGATGCTGTGTCTTCTTTTGGGCCCCACACAATAAGAAAGACATTGTCAAGTTGGAGCAATTTCAGCAGAGATCACCAACACTGAAGACCACCAACTTGCCTGGTAAGAAGAGGCTGATGGACCTGGGCTTGTTCAGCCTAGGGAGGAGGCAGCTTTAGGAGGATCTGATAGTAGCCCGCCAGTACATGCAAGGAGGATGTCAAGAAGATGGAGCCAGGCTCTTCCTATCTCTGCAAAATGGGAAGATGAAAGACAACAGGCACAAGTTGAAACAACAGAGATCCAAGCTGGAAATAAGGAGAGACATATTGCAACAGTCAAGTCACAGAACAGGTTGCCCAGGGAGGTTGTATGCTCTACAACCTCAAAGATTTTCCAGAACAGACTGAATAAAGCTCTGAGTACTCTGAGCAACCTGGTCTGATGTCTTAGCTAACGCTGTCATGTGCAGGATGTTGGGCTAGAGAACTCATGAGTTCCCTCTCAGTATCACACTGCTGAACATGAGAAGGAGTGTGGGGTGAGATTGGCCACCATGGAAAAAATTAAGAACTGCTATCTCTAACTTCTCCCTGCACTTTAGCTTTCCCTAAAGAATTGTGGAGTATGTCTGCAGGGTTTCAGTATTCTGGCCTATAAAAGATGAAGAAAACCTTACGATACGCTAGTTGATTGAATCATCTCTCTAATACACACTACAAGCTCCCCTGAACTAATGCTTCTCCGGGTTAAAGCATCTGTCTCTGTAACTCTACATGTGAGTCTCAAACGCTTCTTCCTGTACTTAAGCCCACTAAACTTGCCTTCACCCCATGTGGCTTATTGCTAAGGACACCCATCCAAGCACTTGGAAATTAGCTTGAACAGAAGGTGAATGACACACTTAAAAATGACCACTTCTCTCTTCTGACCGTATAGGAAACAAAAAAATGAGATCAGATTAGATGTCTCCAATGTAAATACCTGTATTTGGTAAAATTAATATCTTTAGTCAAATTAGGGCACTTTGGGGGGAGAGGAGAAACAGATAGGCCATATCAACACAGGCAGTGTAGTATCTTATGGAGAAAAAAAAGTCTAACCTTGTTTTACAATTTACCTGTTCAGGAAACTGTTTACAATACTTAATATTTTTAGAATTTTTTTTTTCTTTTTGGCCTTGCTTTCAACCATCAGATCTTATTAAATCTTTTTGTACTGGACAAAAGAGGCAATTATTGAAGTTTCATTCCCCAAGTAGGTACTAACAGGCTGTAATCAAGTCATCCCTCAAGGTTTTCTTTGATTAAACTAAACAAATTGAGTTCCTGAGTCTTTCTGTAAAGTATGTTTTTAATCCTTTAATCACTTTGGTGGCTCTTCTCTGAACCATCTCCAATTTAGCAACCTGGAGCCAGAACATTGTGTATGATTGTATGATCTTTTTTTTTCTAATCTCTTTTTTTCTTTTTCATCACAAAACCCACTGACATCCAGCTCTTGGATCTGTTCCCACCAAATGCTGATATCAATCTGTGTGTTTGTAGTGTGCTCTTCTTACGTCTGGGTGGAAGAGTGTTAACATGAGCTCAGTGTTTGGCTGCCTGCCTGGGCTGACATGAACTTTCCCCTGCAATCACCACATCAGGACTTCTACTTGCAGTGTCAGGGTTGAAGGCAGCAACAATCTGAATGGAAGGAAGATGAAGAAAAGGCAACTGCAGCCATGCGTCTGTCACACCAGCTAGGGATAAGGGAGTGTGTCTGTCACACCAGTAAAATGGAGAGGAAGGGTGATGAGGGAGCTGTCTGCAGTCCTCTTCCTGTACAGAGAAACCTGAACTACATAGTGCTGCATTAGTACTGTAAAAGATTCTTAATTTATGTAATTTAAAGTTGTAAAAGATTGTTGGATCACGCAGGCTGCCCTCCCTTCTGCTATAGGATGTTATTTTTCATCCATTTATTCTTGTAATTATCCCAGCAATTCATAAATGGCAAAATTCACCAAGAAAAGCAGTCAAGCCCAGTTCTAACTGGTGTCTAAGTTGTGAGTTTCCTTCACAGTCAATGGAAAAGACTGAACTTCATCCAAAAGGTGATCCTCCAAAGGGAAAAACTGAATTGCTCTCAGGAGAGACCTAGCATGTCAGGCTCCAAATTTGGCCATCTCAGATAAATCACTACAGAAAGGCAAAGTCAGTTTGGAACTTTGTCTTGATTTGGAGACATGAGCATTTTTTCCCTTGGGATTCTTACCCAATGGCTATTCATACTATTATTTTGTTTCCTTTCTCAATTATCCTGTCTTTGATTTTCAGCCATGAACTCCCATTACATCTTTCCCTGGTAAATCAGAGAATCCTTTATAACCAGCAGTTTATTCCTGTGAAAGGAGCAGATTTACCACATACTGGAGAGGAGCAGCTTGAAGGAGAATGCAGCCTTCTCTTACTAAGTGATAATCTGCCAAGTACAGTTTCATATAGGTGATGGGGAACTCTGCAGCCACTGCCACTTACTATCTTGAAATCATCAGGTACTATAACAGTGTACCACCACCATCCACTACAATACTTCTCAGCATTACCCAGGGAACTAAAGAGAGCCTGGCCTGTGACCAGAAACTGGTGAAAATAAGAGTACCTTGTCAAGACTGCTTGTTCTACTCTTTCTGCAGCTGTGAAGATTTTGCTTTCATGATACATGCATAAGTGCTCAAAACTAACATATGGGTCTTGGCCTCCCTTTTCAGTCCCTCACTTCTTATCACATTGCCCCTAGATGAAGATAATCATGGGGAAGGTCTGATGGATTCCTAAAATTTTTATTCCTGTTAATAAATAAGACCACCAGCATCAAGGTAACTTGCAGTTCACAGCAGTCATTTGCAGAGGCAGGCAGAGCCAAGCTGAGTAAGGATGTCTCTTGAGATCTGCCCTGACCATCAGCTTAAATCAATGTTGTGAGATTTGCTCAGGGTCTTACAGAAAATACGGTGCAACAAAGAATCAGATTGCTGCTTCCTAAATTCCACAGTAATTCTTAAGCTTTTGGTCCATCCTGTCTCAATGTGCCATTAACCTGTCTCTGGAGTTACAGCTATCACTAGCCTGACTTTGCTTGATTCTCGAGTGCCATCCTATGATGCTTGAAATGCCTGATGCTCTATTTGTGAGTCCCCACAACCAGTGGAAATTAAGAGCAGTGTCTCACAAGCTCTGGTCTCCAGCAGCTCAGGGAACTGTGCAGTAAAGAAGTCTGAGCAGTCATTTCGTCCATTTCCTAACGAGCTGCTGTCTGAGTGCACAGTCATTAAAATCACTCTGGCACTCACCAGCTGCTACTTTGAACAGCCCCTGAATGAAAGGGTCAGCTGCACATGATCGAGTCAGCTGAGTCAGTGATCCTTAATCTACCCTGCCATTGAAATGTAAGGCTGATGCACATCCTCTGACTGAGCGGAGAGCCCACCCTGAACAGGTGCTGGGTGGCTCAGCCAGATAAACTCCTCTTGGAATGAACACAGAGATGTGCCTGTGAATCCAGATACTTGGAACATGTCAGAATAAATAGAAGTTTTCACAGGACTGGGGGTGTGCATGTGTATGCAACATATGTCAGTCCTCTATAGACTAGAAACAGTTCAAAGCAATTAGAAAGGAATATGGAAAAGTAACTTTTCAAAATACGTCCTGGGTGGCTGAGTTCTGGTCCATCCTACAATAGCCAGTCTTGGCATTTCATCATTTCCAGTGCAACAAGAACTAAAAGCTGAAGATTGCGATGGAGGAACAGAGTGTGCGAACAATGCTCTCACCCATAGGCAGTCTTTTACTCCAATATCTACTTTATACTCTCAAGAGTCTGTGTAATGTGCATCTCTGAAAGTGAGCTGGGCCCACCTCTTGGGTCAAGAGATACAGTATGTATTACAAGATACACATAGCTATCTATGCCTATTACATGAAAGCATAATAAAATGCACAATTCATACCACTGCTAGCAGGATACTTCCTTCCCACAAAGGAAATAGGCTGGACCTGTTAATAGGGAATATTCATACAGGCCAAGCTTTTGATCTGTCTGCCACTTTCTGTTCCTTTACAAACAGCTGTTGTCTTAACTGAACACAACCTTCAAAAACTGAGTGGAGGTAGACATTTAAAGGTATGTTTTTAAACTGCAAATCCAAAATGGTAGCACCCATCATTGTGCCTCAGAGGTGTTTCTGGGAAGCATCCATGTAGTTGTGAATGACCTAGTTGGAAAGGGATGATGGTTGGAGGAATCTGTGGATGCATGGAGAACCTATGGATGATTTATGTTGTGGCTACCAAGGGAGTGATAAATTCAGAAGAAAAGCAATTTTTATTCAGGCTGGCTAACTTTGAAATTACTCTAGTGTCTGTTCAACTGCTAGCACCTACTACATGTTTAGAAAAACAAGACTCTCAAAAATTCAGTATTCTTGTTCTTTACAGCCAGAAAAATCCCAATCCGTATGTCTGACTACTTTCTATCAACTAAGACCTCCAATAAATCCAAAGGATGGGTTTTACCATTCTTTAAGCTCCTTAAAAAAAACAAACCATGAAGAGATATTTTTATTTTTAAAATTTTTTTTTCAGACATTCTCCCATAGAGATGCACAAAATGGGTTTTATCCAACAAGACAAAAGGACTATTTAAACATCAAGTGTATGAATTCTGTGACAGTCCTGTGACAGAAAGGCTTAGACTAGGGATGCAAAGCCTAGTCCGTGGATGGCTTGTGCTCTCCTATATACACACAGAGCTGTTATCTCCTCACATCTTCTACTGTAATATCATCATCAAATTCTATGATTCTATGATTCTATGAATAGCATCATTTTCCCACCCAAGTTTTCACCTTCCACTGTTTTCCATTTACTTCTTTTGATGACTGGAAGTCATGCATGTGTGGTTTAAGCTAACCTGTTTTACCTTGTGTTTAAATGGAGGTGGAATGAGCACATCACTGTTTGTCTGTTTCCACAGATGTGAGACATTTCAGTGTGTTTTTTCTGAACCCATCAGGAAGACAGGGAGATGCCATCGTGGCTTTAAGCCATTGTTGTGCTCCTTCTTCCTGGGACCTCCTGGGGGCAGTTACAAATTAGCTGGCCTTTCTAAGAACAGTCCAGCCAAGCATCATTGCAGTATACTACCAAACTGGGCCCATCACTCCTCAATCCTTCCCCTTACTGAGATTTTTGAAGATGTCCTAATGAAGGCAGTCTCATATTTATTTTCTGTAGTATATACACTAAGAGAATCTTCCCTCTAGTAGATAGAGATATTGGGAAATGCCTTATACCACTTTCAGATAACATAAATAAGATGGAACAGGGTGGACCAAGAAGCAAGAGGCTTCATTCTTTGCCTTTTGCCCTTCGCTAGTTTAGACCAGACTTTCTGATCTATCTCTGTAATATAGCTCACCAGAAATATGCATCCAGGCTGAGTGCCAGGTGAAAGAATAGTTTAAAATGCAGTGGGTACAAAATTTAGCCTGATATATGATCTACAGATGAGTCAGTCTTATGCATGGTAATCTGGGAAGTAAGTAGGAACACAGGTTTCTCGGAAGATAGAAGGGGATCAAGAGGGAAGCAAGATAAAATTTTGAAAATGAGGGAGAAAGCTGAAAAAGAAAGGCCCAGAAAAAGTATTGTGAGAAGAAAGTGGTATGGAGTTGAAAAGGACCAAAGGAAGGGTCAGGTCGGAGTGGGGGGAGAAGTGGAAGATTAAGGATAAGTGAAGCACACTGACTCTGGCCCAATTTCTTTGGCCTTTTCTTTGGCCTCTGGGAAGGCACAACGAGGGCACTAGGACCTAATGAATTTGCCTTCCTTTCTTCCCCTGTATGGTCCCTAAAATCTATTGATGTGTGCAATTTGCAACTATGATGTGATGTAAAAACAATGTGTATGGTAGGAAGTGTTTGCAAGATTAGGCCTCTATAATAGCAAGGTCTTCAGAGCATGGACTAGATTCTCAGCTGGTATAAACTGAGAGCGCTTCATTGAATCCCCATACTCTTTAGTCTTGAATTAAGTACCAAGCATGTCAGTGACAGGAGAATCTCCTTTTTAACTCCTAGAGGCCCTACCTGGGTCCTTGAGCTCAAATTTTTTGTCTCTTTAGAAATTTAAACCATGTTTGTTCCATTCTTACATCCACTGGAATTTGCAACATATCTGCTTTGTACTCTGGACAAAGCTTGAAGATTTCCCCAAACACAGTGTGAATCAAACCACACAGGAATGTTTGTAAAGAACATCTTGGACCCTTTGAAAACATATTCGGTTCTCAGAAGCGCTAATGCATTCCACATTTGGTCATTAAACACTAATTGGTAACATGCTGTGGATGGGTTCACTCCCTGACCAGTCAGTATTTCCTAGGTCACAGCATTGCAAGACCTCAGTGCCCTCACACGACCTGCCCTTTTGAACTTTTAATCCTTCAACTCCTCAGAGAGCATTAGTAGCTCAGGCCACTTTGGAAACCACAGGCATATTTTTCCCTGGCTGTTTCAAAGTTTCCTTGGTTTCCCGTCCATCTCCTACTCCCGCCCCCTCTTCGCTGATGATGCAGGATGTCTTTTGGGGGCCTAACTGAAGGCTTCAAAGTGCCCGATAGTTTATTATGAAACTATTGTCCTTGGTAAATGTCACGGGACTCATGTTTTATTATATTTATAACCTTTTTTCCATTAGTCTGCCATTTCCCTGAGAAATTATGACCTTGGCTCTATCAGTTTAACCAAGCTGGTTTTATATATAGCAAATGTGTGCGTGTGCAAAAAAGGACAGAAGAAGGGAAGCCACCAAATAGCTTTCTATTAAAACAGTGCTTGTACCAGTGCCTCCGAGAATCTGGTAAGCAATTTAATGGCTGCGATAAGGGAAGAAATCAGGAAACGAATTATGCCAAACATTAAAGTCTCAGGTGGTGTCTTTGACTCCGGTGGACATAGGGCAATAGATCATGGTTGCTGTCAGGTCTATCATTTAAAATAAATTTCACCTGACATTTCTTAGCAGAAACACGTTTAGGATTTTCCCCTCTCCCTGCTTGTTCCCTCACCCTCACTTACTTTGAGTTTCCTCACCCTCTATTTTGGACAAATTTAAACTGTTTTGCTTAGATATATAAATCTCCCATCGTCTAAGTCTCAGGATAGACTACATATAAACTGTATCTCACCCTTCACAGCAGCTCAGAGGATGACATCAACTGGATCTCTGCAGGAATTTGGGAGAGAAATAATCTGGGCACACTGAGTGCAGGTCTCCAGGCTGGGGTGGGTCACAGGGTGCTTTTCAAACAGCAGCCCCTGGATCATTTCTAAGGGATTGCCCAGACATAACTAAAAACCATCAAGCCTGTTATCTGCAGTTGTATATCTGAAATACTGAGCTCTGCACCTCACCTGGAGAGTGTGGGAGGCTGTGGGCTGGGCAGTGGCTAGTGCTTTTATTCAAGGAGGGACCCAGAGCCTTTCTAAACGAACCAGTAAATGAACCAGTGCCAGGAAATGTTCCCAGACACAGGAACGTGACTGTTTATACTCTTAATATTGTTAGACCAGTACTGGGCACATTAATTTACTAGTATAGACCTAAGCCAGAGTAGCTGAGTTCTGTACATATGATCTTAAGGAGCAGGTTGATCTCTCATTTAAGAAAAGAACATACTTAACTGACATTGGTCTTGCTTGCTTCCCACTGGGAGTGGGTGAGGTCAAATTCATTAAAAAGTCTATCTTTGAAAAGGGAAGTGCTATAAAAAACAATTTTTTTTTTTAAGGAGCATTTTTAAAAAAAGAAGTTTAGAGTTGTTTCCATGCTGCAGGATTTGAAATGGTTCCATTTTTCATTCCCTAGCCAACCTCTTAAACAAACAAAGCGGTTCTTACTGTGGTTATTGAGAGAGTTCTCCAACTGCCTGCCTTCCTGGCCCAGGCATGTGGGGGCAGAAGGACAACAAAAAAATGCAGGATAGAGAACTTTTTCAGAAGACTATGTGTTTATAAAAAATTTCACTTTTGAAAGCAAAAAAAAAAAAAGACATTTTTGAAAGAAAACACTTGCTTTTTAATTACAACCTGACCAGCAGCAATTATTAATTGAAATCACTTAAAGTGATCTTTTGCTTTTTACTACCTCTCCTGCAAAGCACCCCTGTATATTGTATATATGTATTATCTTTTCCTCTAGATTAGCAAGGGCAGGATCTATCCTGTCCTTCAAGGATTCTGTCCTCTTGCCTTCACCCCTCCCACATGTCACTGACAGTATGTTAAGCCATTAGAGTCATGTTCTTGGCAACATCCCCACTTTTCAATGCTTCATTCCCAATTCCCACGTAAGGGCTGGCAGACTTTGGTGACCTTTTGCATCAACACTTGTTTACTAAAATTAGATTTTTTTTCTTCCTGGCATATAACCAGACAGATTGTACTCCTCAACCTGTCATCTGTGTAGGGCAGGCAGCCCCAGAAATTGATGATACAGAGGAAGAAACTTCTCCATGAAGAGTAAAAGGAGCTGTAGGGGAAAAAAAGCAAAAGCACATGATGTTCTAGCAGTTTGTATACATCTATCTATAGGGTGTGTACACATGCACGTATGATATTAAGTGATGGTGTCAGCCACAAAAGGTTGGGAGGTTAGATACAGGTCAGATAAGCATCTAGCTATTTAGATGTGTCTTGAAAGTTCATTTGAATTTAAAATTCATGGAAGCCATTGGTAAAAGTCCAATAGAATTGAACATTGCAAGGCTACTGCACATCTTTAGCTGGCTGGAGACAATACTTGGAGTATTTGAATTTCCTCATGATATTTCCATGACTTCTTGTAGACCGAAAGTGAAAATTAAAAGGAGAACTAGAAAAGGAAAGGAAAACCTTCAGTGTGATATTCTGAGGAATAAGTCTGCTCTGAAGGGAAAAACTGCTTAATATTTGACCATTATTAAGTCCAGAAAATAAGCTGCAAAGAGCACATTCATCCTAACCTGAGAATTATATTACACCTAGACTTATCTTATGTTAAGAATTATGGTCCCATGATGCTTACTGGTGTATTAGCACATACAAAGCAATCACTCTTCTACAAACTTCATAGTCTGGCTCATTCTGAGATCTAAGAAGGAGATAAGTAACAGGCAGAAGACAGTGAGAAGATTAACAGGAAGTTTTGGTAATTTGGGATTAACTATACACAGAGACTTTGGGGTTTTTTCATGACCAATGAAACATTTAATTAAAGGTACCAAGGCTACTAATCTTTTTTGAATCAAGAAGTCATTCAGCTTCCATTGGAGCTCATAGTCTGTAATGAACTGCTGGGTCTCTTTTCTCAGTGCACGTGTCTGACATGAAACTTGATGCTGTATATTGCTGTGCTTAATGAGTGACTGGTGTGTCAGTGGTTCAGCATCTGCACTGCTCCGAACTCTGGAAGAGCCATTCCCAATAGTAGCCGTTCCACATCACTCTTCCTTTAGGTCACCAGTTCTGAGAGCTAATTGAAAGTGTGTGTTAACTATATGCTGAACTATACAAAGCCTTTGAATGCTAACATAAAATGCTTTTTAAGGCCACCTTGCATATCTTAAAGGAAACAACCAGACTGTATTTGCGCTGGCTATTGACCAGTAGAGATGATGGGTTACTAACACCAGCACTCCTACTTTGAGAGTCTAGGTCATGTGTGCACCCGAGAGACAGTGTCTGAAGATGTGTGCAGAGGGAAAGCGGGGACCGTGCAGTTCTTCCAGCAGGCCCGTGGGTCTGATTCTGCCATGACGTACAAGCAGCACAATACCACTATCCTCTCCAGCAGGCGATACTTCAGGGCAGAACGTTGCTTGTGTGACTGCTTCTCTCGGCCGAACGGCCCACATACTTTCCTATGTGATGCTGGGGAAAGCGGAGTGTAGACCATGAAAGCCTGAAGTTTTCATTCTCTTCATGTGGTTACATTCGCAGTTGTGACACTGCAAGTGACGTAAAGGGAGAGGAAAAGGCTGCTTTTTCAGCAAGATACAAACACAGAGATATTATCCGTCCACTGATTTTAATCTCTCTTCACAAATACTCATGTATAACTAGATCCAAGCCACTGATGTTGTCCCTCCTTCTCTACCCTTGCTATCACGTTTCTTAGCCCTTCTCAGCAATGGAGTGGGTATATCACTGCCTTGTATTCAACTGGGACAAGGAACATTTCATGTTCCTTAAGCTCACTTGCTGCAGCATGTTTATACCTGGAGACACAATTACAGAGCCTCAAAATCCAGCTGGCAGCTTACACCACCTTCAAATGCAGAGGTAAAAACTGGAACCCCTAACTGAGAAGGGAGGGTTCTGATCTTATCCTGCCAAATGAAAAGTATATCAGCAGTAGGCTAGCCTGACATTCTCACAGTAGAAAAAATGCTGAAGTGGTTTTCAAATACAGAAATTTCTTTTTTGGCAAAAAATATTTTTTCCTCTTACAGTGCATTTTTGTTGGAAATGCTGGACTTCCTTAATTATAAAAACAATCAGACCACTGATACCAAAATATTTCAGTCAGATAAAAGACTGGAACTATTTTTTGGGGTTAGCTGGCTGATGTTCTTCACATTTCTCCACCTCCTTGTTCTTTCGTACATAGAGAAAAATGTTTTCAGGCAAACAACAGTGTTTTGGGTATAAAAATTATGTTAAATTATTTACTTGAGCTGGGTGGTTCTTTTTCTGCTATTGCCATCAATATTATTCATAAAATGCAATCTCAAAGGTCTCGTGTACACATGCAGGTAAGCTTATCGGCAGCCTGAGCTCTGGTATATCCAGGTACCCAACTTTGACATTTCAATGACCTGTGTAGTAGTCAGTACAGAGGAAGACATGATCACCTTCACAAAAAGCTGGTGGTCTTAAAATGCATAGCAAAACAGAATTGGAGATGTGTAAAAAGGATCACAAATCAAGAATAAAGTGAAGTCTGCATGGAGAACCTCTCCCAGGTATTATATGAGAACAAGTGAGCTTTGTTCAGGCTAAAAGAAGCTGTATTGCCTTAGAACAAGTAAACGGGGTTACAGTAGCAGATCTGAGGCTGGACGTTTATGTAATAATGAAAAAGCACATAACTTCCCATACTTCTGTTTCGCCCGCTGCAGGTGGGAAATGATGCATTATCTTTCCCTTGATGAAGCATTTTGAGATGGATGTAAAGTAGGCCCTAAGAGCCTCTTATGGTCAGGAAAAAGAGATGAGGAGGCCTGCCAGAGCTCCCATCTGTGGTCATCAGTGGACAAAGGTGTCCTCCTAGGCAAATGATGTGGCTGAGAAACATTCATCCTCTCATTTTTTTCTGTGTGCAGTAGAATTTGAGCTAAACAGGAGGAGCTATAGTGATTACAAAACACTTTCCTTGAAAATGTCTTTTGATCTCTGGCCTCCAAATTGCATAAACCTTCTTCCCTTCCGAGAATTAAGTTTCTCAATTCTTAGAAACAGCCAGCTCTTGGTGGGGCTGCTTATGAACTTGTGCTCTAATGAAGGCATAAGCAGGAGGAACTAGAAATGCTCTAGTTAAAGGTCAGAAGTTTTCTGGGTTTTTGTTTTACATGTGGGAGATCTGTATTGGTGATTTTTATTTCCTTCACTCTGCCCCTTTTTGTCTAGTCAGCTTGAGGAACAGATGTGGGCTTTCTTCCAACAGTGTGTAACACAATAAATATCCATTCTGTGTTTTAATGCCTGGCGTGGTGTCCTCTGGAAATAGACTTGAACAACGACAAATATACTTGGTATTTGGAGGAATCAGCTGGGCTATCTAGGGATCGTGAGGTCTGAACAGGAGAGCTGCAAGCCCAAGAAAGGTTTTTTCCAGCAGAGCTGACTTGTTCCAGCCTTACTTTTGCTGACATATCGAAATCCTTTGTCAGGAATCCCTCTGTCTGCTCCTCACAGTTATTAGACAAAACCAGGGAATGCTGTGGAGGGAGACCTCGCAGATTAAGCATTCTTATCCAGTTTTCTTGGAAGAAGGATATTTCTCGGTGCCAAATGCAAATTTATACTTTGGAATCTTGCAGAACAATAGAAAAAGAGAAGTTTTCTTTTAACTGAATTTACAGTGAGTTATACATTTGGAGTTCAGTTCACTCGGAAATAAGCTTGGCAGATGCTGGCTGTGATAATGATGCTGAACTAGGGGAAATGATCTGGCCATACACCTAAGAGGTGAATCATGCTGCATCACAGACTTATTTTTAATATAGAGAAGTAGTGTATCTCAAGCTTTTGTATATCCCTCCAACCTCTCACGTGGAGTTTTTGGATGCACTTCCTCAACCCACAAGTAGCTGGCTGTGGCCTTGACTGACATAACATAAGATGTAGCACCTGGTTATGCTACTATTTGTTGGATGCATTTCATGCTTATCTGGAAAAAATACTGCAATGACTCACAATTTCTATTTTTCCTTTAAGAAATTAGACATAATAAAAGTTCTCAGGAAGGAATCTTTATAATATCCCTATCCTGTGTTGACATCCAGACTCCCTTGTGCTTTATATGTAATTTTAGTGACTAGCAACTTAGGAAATTTGGCACTTTCATCTCTAACTCATTGCTTCCTAAGCTGCATTAATTTAAGCTTCAGCATATGTACAAAAGCAGCTCAGGTACCTAGCGGCTATGTAAGCACAGCTGAAATCCAAATAGGAAGTGGCAAACCATCAGGGCATTTGACTGGCCACGATGTAGTTGGCTTACACCCATCTTTGTTGACAGCAACATCCTGCTGGGTATATGCAGATGCAGAATTTCAGCCATCTGTAGAAATGTACCGCTAAAGTAGGAGGCATCCTCAGAGATTAGACCCATCAGCTCAGCAGGGCTTTCCAGGTTCTCAGTTTTAGACCTAGATTTTCTTAACTTACACTAATGTCCCCCACACAGCATGCAGATCTTTTCTTTAGTTTGCACATTTAGACATACCTGTAAACATTCTTTAATATACATTAAATTTTTACATGAGGTAAACATCAGGTATCTTTGACAGAAAAAGCTGGCCTGGTTTTCAAAGGCTCTGGTCTTCACGCGTGGGAGTTCATCAGTGCTGAAAATCAAGACTTGTTTACTGACATTGTGGCATATGGGCTGGTGGAGGATTTTCAGAGGTTAAAGATAGTTTACTCAAAGGCAATTAAGTGCCATTAGTGCTTCTGAAATGCCCCTTATTCCCCTTCCTATGGAAATACATCTATTAATCTTTAACCCCTAAACTTCATTGTAGAATCATAGAATGGTTTGCATTGTAAGGGACCTTAAAGATCATCTAGTTCCAACCCCCCTGCCATGGGCCGGGACACCTTCCACTAGACCAGGTTGCTCAAAGCCCCATCCAACCTGGCCTTGAACACTTCCAGGGAGGGGGCATCCACAGCTTCTTTGGGCAACCTGTTCCAGTGCCTCACCACCCTCACAGTGAAGAATTTCTTCCTTACATCTAACCTAAATCTACCCTCTTTCAGTTTAAAGCCATTATCCCTTGTCCTATCACGACATGCGCTTGTAAAAAGTCCCTCTCCAGCTTTCTTGTAGACCCCCTTTAGGTACTGGAAGGCTGCTGTAAGGTCTCCCCGGAGCCTTCTCTTCTCCAGGCTGAACAACCCCAACTCTCTCAGCCTGTCTTCATAGGAGAGGTGTTCCATCACTCTGATCATCTTCGTGGTGTAATTTCCATATAGCAAGTATGTTTCGGATCTGCTATGCTTTCTGGAAACAGCTGCAAGTTCAAACAGTCTAGAGAATGACTGCTGATGAATCTCTGTAAGCTTGCTTTCTTTTCCACTAGAAATTTATTTTCATACTGCTTCTACTGATCTGCTAGTGGTCACTATTAGAGGCAGGATAAGAATGGCCTGACCCAGTCTGGCTATTTGTACATTCCTATCCTTAGCACTATATACTAATGCTGTCTCTGGTTTATGCAATTAATCAGTTACAGACGATATGGATATTTAATTACACTAAAAAGAGGAAGATGATGTCATTGATTATTTTAAGATGGAAACATCCGAAAAAAGCATAAGTAGTGAGAATTTCTTCTCCATAAGCAACATGCTTAGGACTTGAAGAGCTAGACTATGAGTTACTATTAATGTAGAATGAATTCATTTTCCAGATGTTACATCAGCACTGAATCCAAAGAATGTTATCTCAGCTGGAGTAATACAGAATTTTACTTACTGAAATAGCTTAAGCTTATGAGTATTGTAGCCTGCTTACAAAAAAAGAAAAGCAATTAGTTACCTGGGTTACACACTTTTCAACCAGGAAAAGAAAAACAGTTGAGTAACATAAGAAAATTAATATTTTAGGTAAGCCTAAATGACTGATGTGAGAACGTCATTTTAAAAAAAAATACATGCATGAAAATGACAGAATGAATCACATCAAATTTTTGATCCAAAGTTAATATTTGTTTTACCTATTTAAGGGTTGTTATATTTATATACCTTTATATCTCTACTGCATACTTATATAGCTGTGTATGCTATAGTTACACAGCTATGCAAGTGAAAGGAAGTGTTTTTAAATTTGAGAAACCATCTTACTGTGTGTGCTTTTGACCCTGGGAATATAAACCATTTAAGCTTATTACAAATACATAACAACAAAATTGTCCTTCCCCAAAGCATTTTAGTCACTTACCCCTGAACTAAAGTTCCTGACAGCTGGGAGATCTTTATCTTACCAAGTTAAGATGAAAATTCACTGGACATGACTGATCAAAATGAATTTTCTCAATATGCTCAGACAAAACTTGCTTTTGACAAATGCCCTGACAACTCTTAGCTTCCTAAGGACTTACTGCATGTCAGAAAGTTTTTCAGGTCACAGTTCTGCTCTGTGGGGACACATCTGATCCCTGCCATAACACTCCTCTTGTTTTCTTTGAGCATACCCTCTGTTACCCCTTGGACACACCGAAGAGGTGCTGGGGAGGTAAATAGTCACAAATGTGTCCCATTGCTCCAATCAATAGGTTCACCTCTGTATTACATATTTTTGTAGATGCTAAATCAACACCATAATTGTTCCTGTAAGCTGTCATTTTAAAGTATATTTTGTAGATCAGAGGAAAGAGAACTGAAGTGAACTGTTCTTGGATATTGTCAACTAGAAGAAGACAGAGTAACACATCCCTGCAACAGAAGCTCCTGTCTGTTTCTTAAACTAACTACAACAGCACAAAAATCCCAGGATATTTTATTTTATCTGCTCTAACAGGCAATCCTTTTAGCATGCCTGTTCTGATGCTCTGGTGGAAAGTTATCAGTCTGACTTACAGTTGGTTGCATTTCTGTCACCTCAAAATACCGATTTAATGCCCATCAGTAATATCTAAACATCTTAACAGGTTACCACTATTCAGCTGAGTTTCATTCCTGCTGATATAGATTTAGAAGAGCTATCACTTAATGAGTGTTTGCCTTAAGTCAAATGCAATTACAGCCACAGATATGGAGAATATTTTTTTTTTTTTACTTGGAGCCATATGTATGTATGCAAAATGTATACAAAATACTGCAAAATGTTAACAATATGTTTGAACCAAATGAAATGAAATAAGAATCTGGACTTGGTTATCCATGAGGAACCCTCTTTTTCTTGGGAAATAGAGTTTTCAGCAATCTTGTAAACAGAGAAGGAACATCACATGGTTTGCATGATAATTTCTCCTACCAGCTTTCTCTTTCAAAATGAAGTACTCAAAGATTTTATGTGTTTGACTTAATGTGGTGGAGAAATAAGAATAAAATATTGAAATCTTTGTGCTCATGATTAGGCCAAACTAAGTCTGTTCAAATAGAGCTTTAGAAATTCCAGCTATGCTTCAAATCTCCCATGGAAGATGAAGGGGAAAGTAATGAACCCACTATAGTCATCAAGACTTTCAAAAAAGATTGAAGAAAAAAGAATGATCCTGTGGTTAAGACACTTGGTTTAGGTCTTGGCTCAATTTCCTCATTGTTTGAATGATTTTATGGTTTAGTTGAATTTAATCTCTCTGTGCCTCAGTTTCCCATTAGTAAAATAGGCAGTGACTAAATCCTTCCTTTCTCACTCTCTGTTTAAGTCACAAATCTTTCTGAGCAGGAATCTATCAAGAATGTGTGCACACAAAGGAAGCTCATGACACTTACTTCGTTTCTGAAAATTGGTAATATTCCTGTAGGAACGTGGAGGCTGTTGACAACAGGTGTGCTTCTTTCTAATCCCACATTCAAACTCTTTTACAAGGAAACTAAAGGCTAAATTCAGAAAAATATGGGTGCCAAAATCCCAAACTGCAACACAATACAATCTTCTCCAGGGGCTGCTTGAAGGGGTACCTAAATCTTACAAGTAGGTGAGTCATTAGCAGCCTGTTGAGGAAAAAGGGTATAGGAACTAACGAGAGATGGAAACAAGCCTCAGGTATTTAACCTCCTCTCTAATAAATCTAAGTCTATAAAGCACCAG
Source organism: Harpia harpyja (assembly GCF_026419915.1). Lineage (NCBI taxonomy): Eukaryota > Metazoa > Chordata > Aves > Accipitriformes > Accipitridae > Harpia > Harpia harpyja. Next base: position 68,989,840 of record NC_068944.1, read on the forward strand.
GCCATGCTTAATGTTTTACTCTGGCTGACATCTGCACCTCCTCCTTGAATATGTTGGGTATTTTGAATACGTTGTACAGATCTACTTGCTGTCCCAAATTCTGCTGCAAAAACTTAGCACCAAAGTTGGGTATTGCAGTATGTAGACTTGGCACAACTTTCCTATGCAAAGGCAAAACATTTTTTTCAGTGAGGGCAGACTTGTCAAGTCCTGAAAGCTGCTAATGACATTGCTGCTTGAAGAGCAATGAAATCAAAGCATGTCATCATCCAGGCCACTGGTTCATGCCAGAGATGACTGAAATATGACATCAAAACTAAAACTGTGTAACTAATATGCTTGCATTGAGAGTAAAACTCTAGTTGAGTAATGTATGGTGGGATATCATCCTTTTTATTGCAAAAGCCCCATCCTTGAAGAATCATTGGAACACCACTGGAGAAGACTTTTAATAAGCCTTTCCATCTGATGGAAAGAAGCTAACAGGGGGCTAAGTGTGAGTGAGAGGCAACAACAATTATTGTCTCTGACCTGCTATCTCCCAAGTGCATTGGAAGGGATAGATTTTTAATGATCTGGTGGAGATGTTTAGGATGGAGACATGCACATAGCAAGAAGTGCATTGGTTGATCCCCTTTTCTCTTGCAGAAGGTATTTGAAGGTCTCACTTTTCCTTCACAAATCATCTTAACCAGCATTTTTAGGACAAAGTTCTAAGGGGAAGCAAAAGTCTAATGTACTTTCCAAGTGGTGTAGAGACGATTTTGTCTTTAAAGATATCAAATTTCTTTAGCAAGGGAGGAGATTATTTTACACCATATGGTAGCTGTCCTGTGATGTCATAGTGATTAATGACAGGATCAGTTGGATGCTCCAGTGGCATAACAAATGACCTGGGTTTCCTGTAATGGCAACAGTTACATGCTCGTACTAGGACCCTGCAATTAAGTGAGCTCTAGTCTCGGCTCCCCCTGGGTTTAAGTACTATAAAATGAATGCAAAGACTACTACCAGCTTCATGCAGATGTGGGTCAAGCATTCTGTGACTTTTGGTAGATCCCTTAGACTGTGGATATCTGTTTCCCATCTGTAAAACTGATATTATAATTAGCTGTTCACAGGCTTGATGTAAAATTAACTGGTTGAAGGTCTGTGAAACCTTTCTAGAATAAAAATATTAAGTGGAAATAACATATTTTATGGAAATTATCTGTGCATTTTTAACTCTGTATCGTAGACTGAAGAACCTCCAACACCCTCTGTCTAATGTTCTCTTTTAAATGCATAGAGTTTAATTGGCCTCATGATTATTTGTCAGATAAAACCAGGAAGTATTCATTAAATGCTTTGTGCTCTACTTTCATGTCAAAGATTTTTTGGGTAATCATAGTTCCCTGCCTGAAATAATTCTGCAAGCAGATAAAATATTCCTACTGTACTGAAGCAAAGCAATACAGACAATGAATGATCCCTGTCTTTCAATACCAGCTTTATTGATAGCTTGGTGACTGTTACTCTAGCTGTTATTTTAGGTCACATGTAAAGACACACATAATTTGCCATTAGCTGATGAAAAAAGAACAACTGAAAAACTATTTTTTTTCTTGATCCAATCTTTACCTATGATTTTCTTCAGCCTTTCCTGATCACTTTGGTCAAAATTACTGTCTTGGGCATATGCTGTATTTGAGATCAGACTTTACATTTATCAAGCCACTGAGGCTCTTTGAAACCAGGATCTTAAAATGATTCATCTTTTTGATCTGTCCTTCTCTGTCTTTAATGACAGCAGTATAATATTAAGGGGTCATTTCATTAAACTTAATACCTCTTTTCCACTGCTGGTTACTGGACAGTTCAGTCAGCAAATGTAAGGAAGAAGATCCTGTTGCTACTGGCATTGGGTTTTACCAAAAAACATAACATCATTTTTGTTTGGTTTAGGTTCCTTCATTTAGCAAAAGTGAATGCTCCTAGGTTATGAACAGAGTGCTTGAAGGCGGACATACGTGGATTCTCAGCCTAATATTTTATGATTTTCTTGAATAAATCACACCTCTGACTGGTTTCTGAATCTTGCACTATATGAGGGTGTAATTACTTCACACTGGTGAGAGGAGCTCATCCAAAACTCCCCTAGACTACTAATATTCTGATTGCAATGGCATCCTGGAGGTAAGAAAAAAATGGCATTTCTACAGACGTTTTTCTTCAGGTTAGATGATCCAAAGAGTACTGACATGAACACTGTGCACTGTATAAACTAACCAACACATAGATTTGTGTTCTTCCCTGTTCTCACTATTTTCGTGACAGATCTGAAAGTGAGATGAACACGCAAGTTTGAAATAATTTATAGAAGTGAAGAAGGAATGTTCACACAGATCAAGTTCCAGTGATGACACCCTGAATGATGTCTGGAGGATACCAGGTGCCAGATATAGTGATGGGAGAAGGTGGAGGTAAACACAGCCCGTTGGCTGGCTTCATTTTGTTCCTTGCCACTCATGCAAACCCACTGATCCCTGCTTGCTCATGGCAATGGGTTTTTACGTCATTTGGAAGTGACGGTTGATGGCTACTGTTATGGGCAGGAGAATGTATAAAGCAGATCACAGCTCTGATTTAGTAATGACAGTTCTGGTGGTGTTTTTATAGTGAGTAAAATTGCACACAACCTATGAGTGCTCACCTTGTTTTCTTCTGAACTTTTTATGTGACGATCCAAAGACATTCCCAGCTGAATTTGCTTCATTAGGCTAATTTACAACTTTTTTGTTAGTGAACTCTAAATTGGCATTTCAGCTTTTGCAGAGGATGGGTATTCCTTCCTACTTTCAATTCATCCCATGTAGCTATTGAGTGATGAGGGCAGTGTTAATTTATGATTGGACATTGGAACCTGAAATAACAAGTGGAAAGGGAGAGACAAGAGACTTTGAAAGCATGAAATTAAAACCTTTGGGCTATGACTTAACTTACTGCTTATTTTTCTCATTTTGTTGCCATCAATACTTTTGTTCTACTCTTGGTGTGAAGTGTTTCACAGGGCATGATTTGGGGCCTTTCTGCTCTTTGTTTCCATGTGATATATGGGGTATTTTTTATTAGTTTGTATTATAATCCATGCTTTGTCTGTTCTTATTCAGATGTGTGCTATTAATTGTCTTTATGAGAGCTATAAACATTTCTGAGATATTTAGCTGTAGTTCCCCTTTAACTTGCACAAGAATCAGATCTGAGTATAAAGAAAATGTAAATTTCTGGGGAAGCCTGAGAGCCAGCAATCTTCTGCCTCCGCATTAAATAGGCTCAAGGCACCAGCATGCCCATTGACTAGCAATCAGGGAAACCATCAAAGCTGATCACTTTTCCTGGTAGTTTTGACCTGGGCCAACCAACGACCTCCCAGACAGTGCCTGGGCCCAGTGTGTGGGACAGGGCAGGAGAGGACAGGAGAGGACAGGCCAAGGGCTGTTCGCATGACGGACCAAGCTATACTATTCAACTACTCTGAAGGGGAAGAGTCGTGAGCCATATGAATCAAAGTGTCTCCATCTGCCACATGGGACAGAGAAGAGGTGCAGGACATTTTTTGTTTTAATTAGTGTTATGAGTAATCTTTAAGAGTAAAGAAGGAAAATAGGAGGACAAGGTGTAAGATAGAGAGATGAAATTCACTCTGGGAAATAAATCCTAACCTACTTTTAAAAACTTTGGTGAAGGAGGAAAATATGAAGTGAATTATCTATTTTCATGACCTCTTGTCCTTAAATGTACTTGAAGTTGTCAAGGTCTAGAAAGGATGCTTAGGGATTAGAAAGAACTTCCAGGAGAGCTTATTTATGTTCCTTACTCTGCTACTGCTCCAAAATAAGACCCTGGCAACTTCTTTCTCTTGTCAGTAATATAGTGACAACATTTTCTGCTATTCTTTTTTGTCTTTTGTCTTCCACACAGCTTGTCCTTTTGAAGTATAGACACAGTTTGCTGGCAGTGAGTCCATAGCAGAGACTGCTCTGAGCTATTGCAATACCAGTTATGACTTACGATTTCATGAAATGATTTGAAAGGATTCCTGTTATTTAAAATAATTCTGAAGTGCCAAGCACCTCAGAGGGTGAGTGTGAGACAAAACCATGATCAAAAAAGTGTGAAGGGATGTTACTGCTTGAAGATTTGCTTTCTTGGTTTTCTGTGGTATAACCAGATTCCATTACTGCCAACTCAAAAATGCTGTAGATATACATAAGAAAGCTCAAAGGTGCTATAAACTCATTCTGCTTGTTCAGATCTATCCAAAATGTTCTCTCTGCACTAGACTTAATGTTTTGCTGGAAGAGGCATTATCTGTCCCCTGCAATGGGCATAAAACCATAAAGCCAGTATAAATTCTGCAGTTTTTCCTGCAGTGAGTTCAACAATCATGAACGCACTCCAATCGAGATCAGAATGGATGTCTCAGCTATAAGGAACAGATGCTCTACTCGCAATCAGGCAACTACGCCATGAGTAACAACTGGGTTTGTCAAATAAATAACACCTTTCAAACAATAGGAATTCCATTTCTGCAAGAAGGAATCCAGGGATTCAGCTGATCTCGTGACAAGCATGAATGTTAAATATCAAATTGAAGAGTCTGACTAGAAAGTGGTTAAGCATTTTGCCTGTCTCCATTTCTGAAAGTTCACCTTTGGGCACAAACAGCATTTTTTTTCACAAGGTTGATGTTCAGTCTACAAATCACACACTTCTGAGGCGTCTAAGGTTGAACTCTCCAGATGGTTAGTCATTTGGATTTAAAATCATATATAAGCTGCTGATAGGAAACAGAACAAACAAGTATGACCAATGCCTTGCTACAACAATCCTGCTTTGTTTTATAAATTGTGGACAGCACATAAAAAAAAAAATCAAGAAATAATGGAAATTTTACTCATTGTACAGAGTCATGCCAAAGGATACAATTTTATTAACTAAGAAATCTTTATGGCCTTGACTTACTGCTCTTATGTATCAAGATAAACTCTGTTATACCAGGTTCAATCAAGAACCCTCCAAGTTCTGTAAACACAGATTACCTTGCTCAAACGATGCATTATCAACATGTTAAAAAAAAGCACAAAGGGAATCTGAATGAATTATTGGAATTTGTGATAGTTAGAAAACTGAAAATATTGGTGTATGAATGGCAGGATAATTTTTTCAAAAAGGTGTTTCAACGTTTCAGTAGGAAAAAGTTTCAACAATAACGACTGATACAGCCAGAAAGAGCAGAAGATTGCAGATAAATCCTTTGTCCTTTTTTAGACCACTCACTCTTTGCACATGTCTGACAGCCTTCAAAAGCTCTAGAACTCTACAGAAGTCTCCTAATATAAAAGAATGAGGTGAAGGAGATGAGCTAGCTGCAATGAGTCTCAACACACTATCAATGCCATGCTACACCAGACTTGCCCCTTAGTCTCACATCCGCCAGCATTCATAGTGGAAACCTGTCCATGCGCTTCAGCGCTCTCTTGCCACAAGCTCTTGGTTTGTCTTGGTGGTTGGGGAGGGGTCCAGGCTTGCTCAATGCTGTTGCATGAAGGCAAGCTCTTGTTCCTGCAGTCTGATAGACTCGGGATTGCACAGGGCTAAATGTGCTATGGTTTGCTCTGTTGAACAGGTATACTGAGCAGAGCTCTTCCCAAACACAGGGGAGATGCTCTGATCCTGAATTACAGCCAGGAACGTGGCTGGAAACACGCGGGTCATAGGGTTTTGTGTGCTTAACCCAGCTTTCAGGTCTTTTCTTCCTTTTGCAACAGCAATTAGTATGGCATGAGTTCTCTTTTGTTTGTGTCAGGGCGTGAAGGCAGATGGAAGTGAACCTGTCAGAGGCATGGCCAGGAGAGGTCATGAATTCGGTCAGGAGACCCCTGCCCTTAGTCCAGGTAGGTACGGTTTGAGCCATGCTGCTGTTGACTGACACAAACTTTTAGCTATCTATCACTTTCAGTGCAAAGTTGAGGTGATTGTGTGTGAGAAGGCAGTGAGAAATTCCCACAGAAAACTTGGATTCAGTTTTTGTTGCTGCTTGTCACTTCCTGGTTGCATTGAAAGCACCACTTATTGTTATCCTGACTGGGTGTCTGTGAAAATTGAGTCATGGCCAGCAGTAACCTGCTGCTTCTTTTCCATGTAGCTTTTGCTTGCCAGAGTCTTAAACTCTGAAGGCTTCCACTGCAGAAATAATATTGTTGACTCTAAGCACTCAGAAGTTTTTAATCAAGGACCCTAAAATTGTGAGACAGGCTTAAAATCCAGAGATTATATTACTAAATGATGGCTTATAATACTAAATAATTATCTATTTTGTCTTCTGTTTTGTAAGACTGAAGAATACACTTGATTGACATTTTAAAGCTTTTCCCTGAACTGTGCAGACTAAAATGTCGAGACTTTCGTATATTTAAATTCCAGGATTTGGGATTTAAAGAGGTATTTTAAAAAATGGACTTTTCATGAGGCTTTCTTGTACCATAGAAATTAAAGTGTTTTTTTTTCGGCTCCTCTATCTTTGGTAAGGAATTATATTGGAAGCACTTCTTAACATTACATAATTTAAAAATTAATTTATTTTGTTAAATGCAAGTATCCTGAAAAATCTTACTTGTAAGGAGTAACATGGAGACTAACAATTCCATAAGAGTAAGAAAGGATAAGACAGTGAGCTGGATAGTAAAGTTACTGCTGAAACAATCTGAAGAAAATGTATAAAGTAGTTACTAACCACTAGAGGTTTAGAAACCATTTCTCTATGAACAGACTGTTTCTCTTTAACTTTTCAGAGATTTCTTTCAACAGTTTGGGCACGACAGAAAACTATTCTTGTAATGGTGCCAGAACCCACTGTAGCAATTCTAAATGCACTAATAAAATGTTTTATGTCAGGCAGATACAGGCTGATACACTGGATCCAAATCATTTGCGGATTAAGGAAAAAGTTAGATGCATTTGCTTACTTCCAGCTGGTTGCAACCTCTGTTATCAAGCTGAACAGAGACCAAGTGCAACCAGCATCAAGCTTTGAGAAACTCCATATCTGAGCCTGACTTTCACTCTAAGGCTCAGGATCATTTTGATTAGACATATTTCAAACAATTGAATCATTCTCATAAAAGACACGAGCACCGTTGGTTGACTTACAGGAGAATATTCTTCAAGAACACTCTAATGAAGTGAGCTCCTATAAACATTTCCAAAACCTCAGAACAGTGAAATAGCCCACACTTCATGCAGGTTTGGTTTTTTTTCTACACCTCTGTCTCTGTTGCAAAATACATTTCATAGAAAGAAACTGTATTTATAGTTTCCTGTACAAAGAGAACCTGACTCATACCTAAAGTAATGGCTCCCTCTTCAATGTAGTGTGTTATTGTGGTTGTTAGGGTAGCCTCAGAAAGGCAGACTGAGGAAAAGACACCAAAGATGAAGACAAATGAACTGACCAGTGAATCCAGCATGATGGTCATTTTTCTGGTCCACAAAACACTTTTTGACCTCCTGGTCTCGTTAGAGCTGGTTGTTTAAAAGTCCATCAAGGCATACATGGAGAGCAGTCAGAATAAATACCACTGCTTCTTTTGTAAGGGTGTATCCTCGTGGCCATAAACCCAGCAATGAATTATAGAGCACATCTATGATTTGTAAATGTGGATGCAGGTTACTTAAGCAGAAGCAAAACACAGCAAATAGCCCTGATTCTTTGCCTGGTATGAGGAACTTACTTTTATAAGCTCACATGTTCACATTGAAGGTGATTAACTTATCTGCAGAGATCCAAAACTTGTTAGTCCATGTTTGATGGGGAGAAGGGAGTAATTCTTAAAATATTGCAAAGGGGAGTGTGAGCTGAGTGTGTGTGCGTGCGTGTGTGTCAGCTACTGCCCTCTGCTGCACAATATCAGATCTTCCCAGCAGCTAACGACCAGCAACCTTCTTAGATCGACTACATGTTCATGCTTTTGAAGCTGGAGAAATTACTTCCCTCCTGCCAGTGAGATATTCAGAGAGTCACTGTGCTTTGCTCTGAGCCTATCATGAAACTCCTCGCAGGCTGTAGCTTTCTTGCAGTGGTCTAGAGCAGTGCTTCTGCTCTGGATTCTGGTGAGCATGCAGATCTCCTCAGCCTAAACCAAAACTTGCCTGTACTTAAGCCATCTTCACTATCCCCTTAGCAATAGGCAGAGACTATTAATCTGAATCTATATATGCATCCTGGAAACCATAGTGGTAAGTGCTGTAGCAACGTCTTCAGAAAGTCAGCATAACCCAAAAGTTTAAGCTTACAAAATTACTTACTTTCCACCCCCAAGCTGAGAAAAATGTCCTTCAGCCTCCACTGGGGAGGTTGTGCCAGCCCCTGTGCTCAGCTTTTGCCAGACCATGGGCTTGGTTTTACAGCAATCACTTCCCGGTGCAGCAGGGAACAGCAAGACATGAACATCACCTCCTCTGAGAGAGAAGGAAAAGGAATGTCCTGCCTTGCTGGAGATCACTGCAAGGGCAACAGCTTTCATTTTTGAAGAGCTGCCTGAAGGGCTCCATATTTGTAGGTCTGAGGAGGGTTCTGGGGAGACTGAGTGTGCTGAGAAATCTGCAAGTTAAGAACAACACAAAACGTGTGTGTTTGGCAGTATTTGAGGACTGAAAGCATAGATTAGACTGTGCAGAGAACTGTAGCGGGTTTGGATACAGGAAAAGATTTTAATCAAACCTTTTTTCAGTTCAGATTCAGGGTTTCCGCCTACTGATAAGGTGGTAGTGAAGATGGCTTAAGTACAGGCAAGTTTTGGCTTAGGCTGAGAACAGCCATGCACTCTCCAGACTCCAGGCCAGCAGAAGGCCTTGCAGTCTGCTCCCTGCTGCTCATTCATACATCTGCAAGAGATTACAACCCTTGCAGATCTGCCAGCCAATTTGTTCCTCTGAATGCACCCTAACCTAACTCAGCTCCAAAAGAGTTCAGCTTGCTGATGTTGTTTAAAGGAGATTTTGCTGGCCTGGTTCATTCTGATTCAGATAATTTAAATAAGCTAATTTGTTGTAAGCAGCAAGGTGGAGCTGTCAAAAGGGCAGTGAAAAATATCAAGGGTGCTGGGCTGAAGAGTGTCAGATCACAAAGTGCAATCACAAAAGGACATACATTCAAGACCCAAAGACTGTTATGATTCAAAAAGCTCCTAACCTTATCTTTCCTTAAAGATTTAAATTTGCATGTGTATCTGTGGAAGTGTGCACATACAGTAAGAATATATACACAAGCCATGTGCCTGGACAAATGAGGGATTATGGAAAACGAATAATAAAAAATGAGTTGCTCACAACTACACCTTGTGAAACCTTCCGAACTGGAATACTTTTCTCTTAGGAAATTGTTATTTAAGACTTTCCAAAGAGAATTCTCACATATTTGTCTTGCATGTGCTTTTATTCCTTCCACCTGCTCTCCCTTCAAATTATTTATAACTGCAGCATCTGGAATTGTGAATTGATTTGAGCTGTCTTAATGTGGTCTGGTGATATGAATAAGAAATAATGGTGCAATGCCATGTTTTCTTGTACATTTTCCAGTATGTGGTTAAAACAGACTGGGACAGTCAAATACAGAAAAAACATGAAGGTATCGTGGCTGTGTGACCATATTGAATTACTGATGACACAGGCAGTATAAAACTCTACTCAAAAGCCACGGTTAACCAGGACCTTGTAAGTGACCAATTATTGGTTTTAAAGGACTGAACATTTTTGGCTAATAATATTTCTGCCATTTAAAATTCACCAATTACCCTCCCTGTGATTCACATCTCCACTTCGTTATTCTTCCAAACTTATCAGTGTTTTTACTATATCCATGAGAGTAGCCAGTCCTGGCTACAGCCTCTAAAGGCACATTCAGGACCTACCCCAATCATCTAAGAAAAAATGAACACATCTTTTTCATGGCTGGAAGCCTGGTCTGGAATGATCACTGCATAAATATGATCACTAAATGCGTGACTAGACAGGGGGGATTTTGGTTGCACAAAGCCTTCTCTGACCAGCACTTCAAAACTCTCTGCACCTTTTTCTTAGACATCTGGCCTCTGAGAAAGCTTATGTACAAATTGTGTGTTTTGCTGCTGTTCCACTCTTTGCCAGGGACAGTCACGTTACACTTGCTCAGTGACCAAGGGGAAGACATTCTTGCATTAGCACTGTAAGCAGAAAGTGGCTGCTTTTTGCCAGTATAAGTTTAAGGCACATATAAAATATGAAGGAAGCTTGTCAACTCAGATTAACTTTGCAGACACCTCTTCTTCATCCCATGTTGCAAATGAATGAAAAGAGCCTGGAAAAAAAGAGTGTTTCTGTGAATACATGACCTTGGCTGTGTGTGATCAACATTAAATTACTCTTGTACGTTGGCTACCAAAAATGACAAAACAGAGCAAGAAAAGTTGCTTCATTACAACTCAAGTAACTAAGTGCAGTTCAAGGGGAGGCAGGTCCTTACAGATACTCACTTCAAACATACAGATGCAAAAAATAGACTCTAAAAATAACAAACTAAGATTATATAAACAATTTCAACACCCAGCTCATACACACTGTAAAAAGAATATGTTCTTGATGGCAGCAGCTCAAATAAATCACTCCCACTGAGGTTGTAGCAGTAGTTTAGAGCCTGAATCTCTCTGATTTAAGAGAAGCTAGACTAAGCATGTTTTTTTCCAAAGAATTGTGGACTTTTTGCTAATGTAGGGGGATTTTAAGTTTCTGGAAGAAGTAAATGGTGAGGATGAACACTATCTCTTTGTGGAAAATTGCCCAGCAGACTGGAGCTCTAATAATCTAATATAGAGTTAATAAGACCTGTGTAGAAAAACAGGAGGGATGATACTGGGGTTGCTGTGATGTTATTTTTAAAGGCTCTGTGAGGCCTCCTTGTGAAATACCTTGTAAAAGTAAGTTCTCACTCATTCTTAGAGCAGTTATGGGATGTGTTAAGTACATCAACAGTTTGTAATTATGGAAATATTTAAGGGAATTTTTTTAATTCTGGTGAGATGTAAAAAAACTTAGTTTTCATTTTCTCTTCAGCTGCATTTGGCATCTTACCTGTTATTTAGGAACTCTTTTCCCTTTGTGTCACTGAGTCTCTGATTTATCACAAGCATATCATGGTGTATCATTACTTCGTGGGAAAAGAACTGTATCGTGTCTGCTGGAAAGTCAAGTGCTGGTTACTGTTTTCTCTTTCAGGCACAGAAAAGGAATTTGATAAATAATTAGGGCAAAATGATTTTATTATAGCAACATGTGCTATTGTGGGTTTTGTATATTTATTAGTCTGTATTTCTACATATCGACTTTTTTTGTGCTTTGAGAATGTATGCATACATCAGAAGCATCCTTCATTGACCTATGTTCATAAAAGTCACTTCTCACATTATTGCTTACGTACCTTTGAACCTACCATATTTCTACTGTGTATAATACTCCTTCCCAGTAAAAATAAACCTCTTAGAATTCTGCCCTGCATTCACATTTGATATCTTGGGGTTTTCAATGAGATTGAACTTCATTTAACATTGCATTGCAGATTGCATAACTATTTGCCTCTGTGGAAATCAAAATAAAGTTAGTATAAAGTACTACCAAGCTGATTCTGCAGCATTACAAGACTGCATCAAAAGAGTTCTAAGTGACCACACACAATGCAGTGAAGCAGAAGAGGTAGCCAAATATTTGTAGCCATTCAGTATTTCCTAGTAATATGCTGGGACACTAGCGTCTATTGTCTAAGAAGGAATTGTGTCACCTATTGAATAAAATGATGGTTTGCATTTGTTTATTGCTTGTCATGTAGAATTAGAGAGTGTATTAATCTGCCTCTTGATGTAATTTTGGTGTTCTTTTGCGTACCACTGAAATGCAGCCACCTCTGGGGAGATGTGTGGCAGCTGTGAATAGCTTAGGGCATTGCAATAGTGTGGGAACCAAGTGAAGAGCTGTGATTTAGTGGCAACCTGGATTTTTTAACAGTTACTGCTCAATAAGTTCTTTGAAATGGTGACTTTACTGCCAGTTGCAGCAGCTGCTGGACTCTTATACTTCCATAAGGAGAAAATTAGAAATACCTAATTCCTTCTTGATGTTTTGTTGTTGTTGCTGCTGCTTCAATAAAACAGCTGGCTATTTTTTGTTTGTTTGTTTTGTTTATAGAATTAAAGACATAATAACAATAAAATGTTTAGGAAAATAAACTATTCTTAGCTACTAAGCAGACCCACACTTCATAGGTATTTATTCTGTTTGCTACCTGCCAGCACGCTTATGCAGTTAGTCTGCTGCTTCTCTTTTGCTGCAACTTTCATCTCTCACTGTTTCCACAAAGCCAGATTCTGCACGTTTCTCACAATAAATCCTTTTTTACTTCTTCTTCAGTTCACTGTGGTTGATGTCAACATTCACACACTGCTCAATCTGCTAATCAACCTGAGCAGCAGGAAATTAATATACTGTGATAAAAGTGAATAGAACAATATTATTTTCACAAAAAAAAATGCTTGATCAAAACCATCATAATCTGACCCCTTGTAGTAAAAAGTTTCAACAAACACAGTGTGTCATGTTATATACCATAATAACAGTTAAATGTAGTCATTTGATCTACCTATTGTAAAAGAGATGTATCCAAAGGGCTAAACCCACCAAGAACTAGATTTTGGATGTTCTTCCATGGGGTGGAGTCCAAAGAATTGCAGCAGGTGCCTGTGCTCACCTATTTAACACCCGAGAAAGCTGGTGACAAGGAAACAGATTCAGAAAAGCTCGATGCCAGGAAGAGAGCCAAATGAATGAATATTTGATGTTTTTTTTAAATACCCAATGAGTTGTTGAATATTCAGTGGAAAGGTGCAGCAATTTCAACAAGCAAGAATGAGAGTGCCCTTTTCCACAGGACTCTACAGTCCATCGATTTGAAATCCCTCCAGAGAGCACCAGAACTTCCAAGCTGTAAGTCCACCTTCCCTCATTTAGAAAAGTGAGTTTAATCAAGGTTTAACTCTTCACCAGAATATGCTTGAGTGCAGTCTCATCCTCTGCAGACTCCCGTTATTGTTAGAGAAAAATGCAAAGGTTTACATTTTAAAAATCAGGCAGAAAATAGGAGTCCAAGACTTCAATCTGTATGCAGAATTAATTAATAACTTGCAGCACATTAAAGTATTCAGAAAAGTAAATTCCTGTGTCTATAAGGAACTATAATTATCTGAGTTTTATGGGTGAGGAAACCAAGACATATTTTAGTGTATATGTCTCAGTAAAAATTTTAAATGTCATAAGTAGCACTAAAACCTAGAAATACTTCTTAAATCTCAACTCTGCTGCTTCATAATAATCGTCTGTGTTAATAATTTCTAATAATTTTGTTTGAAGAAACACTTTCTGTACATTTATTGATTTTCAGCATAATAGTACTAAAGAGAAATTGTCTGAAATTAAAACAAAGTTAAAAAATAAAAGGTTTCTTATCAATTTTTCAATCAATTATAATATTCAGCATGAAACTAAAATAAGATGAGACTAAGCTGATGCCTTTCACTTTGCATTGGTTCTAGTAGCTGATCAGAACAGTTCAGTCTAAGCTCTAGAAAATTAGATTTGAAATAAGTTCATCCTCCTGTAAGGGAAGAAATCACAGTTGGCCAATTTAGAAACCAGAATGTTGCCACAAGTAGTCATTGTATCATGCAAATCAAATAATAGTTATTGCTTAAATGTGCTGCATAAAATCTGTATAGAGGATGCATTTCATAAACAACATTGCCTTCACACAGTCTCAACACATATGATGCATGAGCAACAGAAAAGCAGAAATAACAAGACTGTGAAGAAAACTATGTAGCAGTAGATTATTATCATTTAAGGCTCTGGTCAGTTTTACAGACTTATTATTCTGACAAATTCCTAGCATAGTCATGGTTTTTAAAAAGTAAAGAAGAAAAAAAAAAGAGAAGAGAAGGGCTTTTGGATATGTTAGTTCAGTTTGGCTGTGAAATGCATAGAAAGTTAATTTTACAGTCAGTGCCAGTGTCATAAGGCTGTCCCAGGATTGCTATCCTTCTAGTGAGACAACCTTCTGCAGCAGTGAAGCTTAGCAAGGGAACTGAACCTAGTTTGCAGCTTCATAGTCTCCTTCAGCTACTGTGGGGTCTGTACTGGAAAATGATACTTTTGGGCAAAATGCAGCATCCTAAAATTAACAGCTCAGAGGACACTGCTTACCTAATGCATCTGACTGCGCCTTTCTCCTCAGTGTAGGAAAAAGTACATTTGGCTATTGTATTTCCCAGCAGTAGTTAAATCAAAGGATGGGAGAAAAGAACCACAAATGGCTACTCAGCATTTGTATTCTGTTTAATGGAGGAGGTAAATTTGCCAATTCTGTTTGTGTATTTTAAAACAAAGGCAATCAAATAATAAACTTTAATTTCCTATGCCCTCATTTTATTCTCCACAAAATTGCTTTTGCACTGAGCTTTCAAAATATTCAGGGAGTTCTATGAAAGATTCCCATGGCTATTTCCTGAGTAAATATTGTATAATTCTTTATGGATAGCTGATATCTTCCAGAGATTACCTTTGGGGAGAGTAAGTCATTACTGGAGTAGCAAAAGGGAGATAGCAGATTTATAAGAGGAAGAATCTAAGGTAGGCTGCCTACGCAGACTTTTCAATTCCTCCACAGCCTTTGGCAAATAAAATATATCCATTGGAAGAAATCCTGCTCCCACTGTTCAGTGGGAGTTTACCAATAATTTCCATGGGGCTAACATTTTACCTAAGGAATTTTGGAATGGATGTAAGCCATCACTCTTCAAGACACTGAGGAACTTCTAACTAGTAGATTTGGGAAGGGAATTTTCCCTGTGGGCAGGTCATCTAGGGTATGGTAGAACTCCAGGTTCCATGCCCCAGTGTGGAGCCATGCAGAGAGACTGACTCCGGTCCTGGCAAGATTACAGCTTCTTACAACGGTGCTCCAACTTGACAGTCTCACCAGGACTAAATCATGTCTTCCCAGTCCCTGAAAGAGTTTATTCAAGACTCTTTCTGGCATTTCTGGGCATGTCATGTCATCAACCCTTCAAGGACTGTTCGCTCTAGAATTTCTTACACCTTACCCTCATTTATCTAGGACCAGTCTCTTCTGAAGACAGGATATTAGACTACATGGACCACTAGTTTGGCTTCATAAGATCATTCTCATAAATGTTTCATCAGTGTCATGTAGCAGATGCAGGAAGCTTTTCTTAGTCTCTGACACAAACACGATGCAGCTATGGTCTCAGAGAGTCACTGTCAGTGCTGGGATTCCATATTTCACTGATCTATATTAGATTTGCACATTTTTATCTAACTAACTGTCATCTCATCTCATTCTCCAGCTCTCCAGCATTTCCATTCTGCTAAGCCCAGATGCTGGAGGGTTTTTTTCCTTTTTGACTTGCCTCATGTCCAGGCTGGATTTCGGCTACGTATTCCCAGCCCATATATCTGACAACTCTAGGTCCTTCTCTGTTACTTCCTCATCCTCCCTGGTGCTCGCGGCACCTCCTAATTTAGTAGTATCTTCAGACTTAACAAATGTGGTGTGTGCTCCTTCTTCAAGGTCATTAATAAAAATGTTGAATAATACTGAGCCAAATTCCCATCCCTACAGCAATTCCCCACAGCATGATGCATTGCTGTTTAAATTATACCACAGCAAGTGCTCTCTTGCATTGTACATCCTAGTGCTGAAGATGTGCTGTAGTGTAAAATCAAAGATAAGAGCAGGCTAGAATATTCTGATATCTTGGGCATAGTTAAGTTGTATTTCAGAAGCTTCCTTGTAACTTTGAAGCTTGAAATGCAGGTGTACAATATCTTAGTAGACAAGGGAGTCATATTAATGGGTTTGGCAGAGCTTGGAAAGTATAGATTGAGCCAACTGTTTGACTTTGGGAGAATGCCTAATGTTTTATTAGCACTGCTGCTTCTTTTCAAGAGAAGTCAGCGGTCATTTGGGAGGTCTGATGAGAAATGTTTCATCAACGGAGTACTGGTGTTTCCGAGGAGGAAAATTAAAATCATTCTGTACCCCCAAAAGTGATTTGTTTATAAGTATATCTCAAGTTATTCTAACTTGTACCTCCAGTCATGAAAGGCATGAGGTATGAGGTGACTGTCAGGGTAATGACATCCCTTTCCTCCCTAGGCACTTCACTAACGTGTAAAGCTAAATAGCTGTTCCAAATAGTTGACTTTACCTGGGATTTCTCAGTAAGGTCAACCTCTTGTCAGATAACTATTTTCTGAATGCAGCCTAACAGAGAAACTTAATGACCTCTATTTACTTCAAGTAGAAATCCATCAAAGGGACAATTAGCTAATTTTAAACATAAATTGGCTCCCTGGTGAGCAGCAAGCTTATAAATAAACCATTTCATTTGTTCACTGAACTAGACTGTCATGCAAGTGAAATTGCTGACTCCAAAGCAGACAAGCGATTTGCAATGTTTACATGAATGACTTCAAATCGGCAAACTTTTCTTGCCTCAGGTGCCCTGAGAGAAGGACTTAGGGGGAAGAAACGATGGGAATCAGCTTCCTTTGCTGCTGCTGCTGATGTGCAGGCAGGTTGCAGCCAGGCTCAGCCCTGCTGTATCTATACTGTCCACCTGGAGCAAAGCAGAGCAAGCTCTCTCCAGTGATGCTGTTAGCAGGCGGTAAATGGTGCAGACAGTCACAGCTCCTCAGCTTTCCAGCTTGCACGCAAATAACTTGGACATTGGCACCACACATGGAGGGAAGAGCAGTTCATGCTCCCAATTAGACTATGTAGAATTGCTAAGTGTTTGCAAGAAAGCTGCACTGATTGTTGGTTTTCTCCTTCTTGGGTGTTCTCATCACCATGGTACATGAGCACCTTTAGTCTTCACTGCAATCATTTTTCCAGTATCAAATAGTTTCCTGAAGGAATGGAAGTGCTGGTTTCTGACAGAGTCCCTGTGCCTCAGTTTCCTAAGTAAGTGAGGTGTTTGGTGGGACTTAGATTTCCAGAGAAGCAGAGGAAGAACGGTCCATATCTCGGGAGGCTGCCTTATGACACACATTGGGCGCTTTCATTTTCTTGCCAAACCAACGTCCCTGAGAAGCAGCATGTGCACTCAACCTGTATTGCCAGTACTCATCACCACAGTATTTCCACAATAGTAACTTTGTTTAAGGGATGAATACATGACAATAGCCTGAAGGTATTTAAAAGATGACAAATAGGGCAACAGAGAAAAGGAGAGACATTGCAGGCCAGTTTCCAATCCCATGAGATATGGGGACTATGAAAATGTCTGATGAGACCACAGTGCATTCTCAAGCAGAGAACAGGATGGAGCCTTCCTAGGTCAGATGGGGGGCTCGGGAGGGAAACTTTATAGCTGTCTTCACTCTGAATAGAGCTCTCCAGTTTGCTGTGCAAAATGTTATCAGGCCAGAGATTAATTGCTTCTAAAGGCAGCCAAGTAACTGCTAGAGGCAATAAAAAAGGGAAGAAAGAAAAGATCCTTTAAGTAGAGTTTAATGACCTTCTCCTGTTTTACTTGCCAGATTAATATATAGTCAGTTATATCAATGCAAGCGTGTGTGTTCTTGCGCATGTGTGTGACTGCGTGTGTGGTGAGATTGTACTTGCATGCCCAGTTTGCTCTCTTCCCTAATGCTGATTATCTTTGCTCAGAGGAACATGCCATGATTAAATCAACTAATCTTATCTAAACTAATCTGAAAACAAGAGATACAACTGTTCCCACAGCTGGAGAACAAAAAAACCTCTATCCTGAGGTAGATTTTCTATGTTCAGTGGGCTTTTGGGACCTTCTTCATTCTTTGAAACAGGTGGCAGAAGAGTTCAGCTTGTGAAACTTTGCTTTGGTCTTTCATGTCTGCTAAGTGATAGGAAGTTCTGTTCATGCTGAAGATTTCTCCCAGAAATATAACCTTGACGGGATCTTATGGGGCCATATCTGACACATCAATACATTTAGGCATGTTAGTAAACTTGTGACTTAATTTATTTCAAAGTATTGAAGTATGGGATCATTTTCAGCTGTGAACACTGAAATCTTTCCAATAAGCACACAGGAGGAGAAGGCACCAGGAAAACTCAATATGCAATTTTTGCCCCAGAGAGGTCAAACATAAGCTCTTAATTTCACCACATCTTAGTTGTCTACTATTTCATTAACTACCCATAAATATTCTTTATTTTATATATATATTTATTTTTTTAAAATCCACAAAAGTGCATCCTGAGCAGAAGGAAAGCTGAGGAACAACTGTCCTAACGTTGCTGGGATATTTCTGGTAAGGACAGGTTAACTTTTTCTTTCCTTGTATCTTTGTACAATCTGAGTTGATAAATGCCATAACTGAAATTAATTAATAGTAATTCTTCAGAAGTTACAGATGTGGCAGAAGAAACCAATAAATACAATTAGTTCAGTCCTTATCTGACTCACACCAACATATACCAGAACTGCAGTTAATGGAGTTACCTCCATTTACAAACCATTTACAGACACAATCAAGCACAAGAAACATTGTCACTGATTTTTTTTTTCTTCCACTTAATCTTAACATTGAGGAAAGAACAAGTCTGCTACAAAAAAGAGGCTAAGAATAGACCATGAAGTATGTTTGGTAGAAGAGGACTCATGCTCCCAGCATTTTGCGGAGAACCACAGCTGTGGGTCAGCACACATTCCCATAAAATGGTTATCAGATGCAAGTATGCAGTTTCCCAGCAGTACTCTGTGGTTCAGAGTTAGCAGCTAGCAATTCTCACCACACAGCTGAAGTCATTTCCCTGGGTTTGCCCCAGTTTTTTAAACAAAATGAAACACACCACAAATTCTGGAAAGCTGAGAAGATAAGTCATGAAGCCAATGCTCAATTTGGGAAAACTAAAGGAGGAAGAAATAATTTAAGGAATGCACATAAGGCGTATAGCCACATTCAGTCTTTTAGCGTATCTTCATTGTGACAAAAGGAAAAGTTGTTTTCAGATATTTTTTCAAGGGCAGACCACACACCACCACCTTCCCAGCTTGCAAATTTTGTCTCTTATTCCCGTTCTGCAGAAAGGAATAACTGAGATACTCATATCAAAGCCACAGGCTAGGGTCAAATCAAGGATCATTGATGAGATGTTCCCAACGTTCAGAATCATCCCCTCTTCTGTTTCCCTTTACTGGCTGATTTGATCATGCCTTTGAAGGATAACACTTCAAGAGAGCTGCATGAAGATGACTGCCAGCTATATCATGTGGTTGTCTTGGACCCTTCCCAGGAGGTTAAATCTGAACTGAAATCAAATGCAAGTCCTTTCAAACTCACTTTGACAAAATAATGTGTCCTCTAGATGGAAAACCAACCAGCTGAACAGACTACTTTATCTTACAATGATGGGAAAAAATTATAAAGTTTTTTAAAGATTCTGGTTGCAGTATGAATGAAGATACCTGCTGCTTTCTTGCAAAGAGGTCACGCTGCTTTGCGCATTTATCGGCATAGTCATCCCCAGTAAGTGCCCATGCAGGGAATGCTAAAATTACAATTTCTGCTATGTTACCTTCCGAAGAAGCTGCTTAGTCTATTCTTAGGATGGGCTTGAACAGTAAGGACAGTGTCAGTACTGTGAATTAACTGTGAGTTACAGAGGCAAGAAAAGTGGGAAAAGAAAGGAAGCTTGTTGAATTTTGGCACCAAACAGAGACGGCTTATTCCTCCAGCTAGTTTTCCCTGACTGTATCTCTGGTCAACAAAGACAGAACAGCATCCCTGGAAGCCAGTTCAGGGCACCTAAATCAGACATCTGCTCAGAATCACCTTCTAGAAGAATCTCTGCTTTTATCCATAGACTATAGAGGGAAAAAAGCCAGCTCTGTCTGGTGATGTCAGTACCTCCTGACTAGTAGCGTCATGTGAGGCAAAGTCCCATGAACAGGCTAGAGGATAAGATCAGTCACAGCTCCTTCTGTTATTCCGTGTACATCCTGTGCTTCACTCATCGGTGCATGCAGACTCCACCTACAGCTGGACCCTGAGGTCCCTGATGTTTACTGTGCTGGAGAGTATGGATTCATTTGTCAGATTTACCCTCCAGACCATTGCAGAATATGGATGTTATAGATTTCATTATTTTATTTCTTGATGGATCTATTGTTATTAAATCTCATGGCATAGATCAAGATATGAAGAAATCACACTCTTTGAATTTAAAGATCATACATGAAAGTCATGAGACCTGATAAGAAAAAAAAGTAATTATTTTTTATGATATGAGAATGCATTTACATATGCTAAAATGTTTAAAAATGAGACAAAGTCTTCTTTAAAATGAGAAACAGGGGTTTAGGAAGTACAAATCTCACACTCTAATCCCAACCTCTGCCCTGCTTTGTGACCACAAGCACTTTCATGTACTTCCTTCATTTCCTAGAGAGATTCAGCTAGAGCTTCTAGGTAACATTTTTATCCATCAGTCTCAAACTACATTAGGAATGAAGCAGCATTACTTTTTGTTTTCCAGATTTGGGGCAGGGGCTGTGCAGAGAGAAGCAAAAGGACTTGTCCAACCTTCCCAGCAGATCAGGTTGGAACAGGACGCCCTTCTCCTACATCTCAGGTTGCTCCTATACCTGCTAATCTCCATTTTGCAAACTGCTCTCTTATCCACAGTGGATTCTGAACTAAATTAATTAAAGTTTGAGGAGCCTACTAGTCCTGAGTTGAAAGAAGCAATGTACATTAAGTGCATGGTAAATATTTTATGCATTGTCTCCATAAGACACCGTAGATTACTATATCATTGCTCAAAATACAAGAATTTGCTTGACAGAAAAGAGAAAATGTTGTTTCATGACTATTTTGTATAGTCTGTCAGCGAAAGGATTTTCCAACCAAGTGGAAGAAAGAAACAAACCAGAATCTTACAGAATTCTTTTACAGAATAATATGCAAAAAAAATGTATTTATTTCAGGTCAATGAAAACCTTTTATTCTGATAAACTGAAAATATTATCTCATAGACAGACCTTTAATATGTCCTTTTAAAATAAGAAAATCTACTTTTTCAGTATGCTTTTCTACTGATTTTAAAAGAAATATGATTGAAATCAGTAAGATTTCCAAATTATTCTTTCATTATAGACAAAAAATTGTCCAAAAGTGACTTTCCCAAATCTTTTCTTCTCCACTCTTCCCTTTTTAGATGGTTCTTGCTGTCCACCAAACTGATGAAATAAACATATTGTGTATTTTTGCCACTTGGGTCACTTGCAAATGAAGCCTTCACACAGTTCTGCAATCATGTTGTTGATGGGGAGAATTTACCCTGTGTCCTTATACTTGGGGACAGGGAGAGGAAACAAGTTCAAAACAAAACTAAAAAAAGTGTGTGAGAGAAATGCTGTTCAAGATGTCTGAAGTGCTTGCATTCTGCTCTGTCCTTCCCACCGAAGACAATGGCTAAAAGCTGTCCAATAACTGCATTTTCTCAAGAATGTTGCTCATTTCCACCACGAAATTTTGTCCCAGTGTAATCTGATAGTTTATAAAATTCACCAGAGATTTCTGGACAAACAGCAAGCTGTTTAAAAGACTGTGGTCCATCTGACTCAGCTGCTGTATAACTGTAAATACCTACTTCTCCAATATGCAGATCAACTATCTTATGGGTAAGCATGAAGGCAGCCCCTTCACTGAGCACTAGACTTGGTGTTATACCATGCAGAAGCTTGCCATGGAGTCTTGTCTGTCCACTTCTCTTCCTAAGCAACTTCATGTACAGCAGAAGACCCAAGACATTCATTCCTTGAGAAGTTTAGTGCATCTGAAATACCAAGCTCAGACACACATCCTTGCCCAGCAGCCCTCAGAGTCCCAGGCAGAAACAAAGCAGATTTACAGCTCTTTAGGCATTGAGAATAGTTAAGCTGCTTCAAAGCTCTCTGGAGAATTTTATTTAAATATCACTTTCCTAATATTTCTGAAAATCCTGCAAAACATTATAGTAGTGGAAGAAAAGCTAACTAAAATATCCAGTGATGAAACTTTTTCTACTGTTTCTGTTTCAAAAAGCATGAGACAATTAATTTAGGTACAAAGAAAACCTACTACTATCATAAAGATAGATGTTTACTCTGCAGTATGTGCTTTTAACCTCTCTAAATACTTCAGATCTGCCCTTTTACAACAGTTCCTATAGTACTGTTTCTCTCTCTTCTGTATTTTTACAGTAAGTACCTTAACCTTTTCTTATCAATATATTGTAATGATTTACTTAGTTCTAGTTAATAAGATACTTTTGTTTATATTTATATTTCAGGGTTTTTTACTAATTTAGTTGGTGTTTAACAGTAATAGTTATTAGTGGATCCAAGTACATGAATGTGGTTTATTTGGCCTTGATATCGATGTTAGTGTAGCACTGATTCAAAAGTTATCAGAAGTAGGCTAAATGGAGGCTTTATGGAGCAGACTACTCAGTGCAGTGGCAATTCTTCTGACACCAGCAATGAATGTCCTTCCAGATCTGCTGAAGCAAAACTGCTACAATGGGAACCTCCAGGGTTTTTTGATGAAAATCTATACATTTTGACAACAATTATAATGGGTAATTCTCACCTGCCTAATCATTCAACTGGT
This sequence comes from Harpia harpyja, assembly GCF_026419915.1. Taxonomy (NCBI): domain Eukaryota; kingdom Metazoa; phylum Chordata; class Aves; order Accipitriformes; family Accipitridae; genus Harpia; species Harpia harpyja. Next base: position 69,012,622 of record NC_068944.1, read on the forward strand.
ATCCCTTTATATGTACATCATCTGGTTATCAAGTTTGTGTGTAGTGTATATTTCATTTTCAGTGTGTTATGCCAAATCACAGGTGGAAGGAGGCAAAATGCAACAAAGGCTTGAGATATTTAAACAAATCTCATATTTTCCAGTGGCCTGACTTCTGACATTTGAATATTTGAATTTGATAACCCTGCTGTGGCTTTCCATTGGCATTTCCCATTTTTATCCTCTTGGACAGGGTATTAGCATGCTGAATCGGAAGAGAGCTGTCAACATTGTAAGTAACATAGGCCAGAAGGTGTAAGTTCCCATTTGCCACAAACTGGAGATCTGTAGTACTGAACTACTCAGACTGAGCTCTTTCCCATGGCGTGCTCTGGCTAAGTGTCTGTAGTGCACTACCACTCTTATATGTAATGGCTACAAAAAAGCTTATGGGCAAATAACAAGTGGTAAAAGAAAACTGAATTAAAAGCAGACATTCAAGGTGGAAAAGAATTAATATAACCTGGCTTTCAACAGGCCTTTCTGATAGCTAGTAAAATATGTTTACCTTTCCCTTGACGGAGACACAAAAAGAACTTCCCTTTTTTATGCAACTGCTTACTCTTCTGAAGCTGTTTGGTACTTAACATTGCTTGGGATTTCTACTTCTTCATCAGATTTTCTTGAAATTAGATAAAGACCTCAAACCTTATTAGGAAAGGTCAGACAGACAGATAGACGCATGCACACAGAGTATGATCAAACAAGCCTCATTTCCTTACAAGCCTGAGGTAAAAATAACATTTTGGAATTTCCACTGCCAGAGTTTTGAGCACTTCTCATTACAGGATCAGGAATGAACCTTGGCACTGCTGACTAGAGTCATTTATTGTAGACAGTGGAATTATTGTTTACCCTCCAACAAAATGTTTCCTCCATCTTCTGGGCCTCACATGAGAAGTGGGCAAATTGCTTAAGAGCAGAAATCTAAGTCCCACCATGGCTAACGGAATCTCTCAACCTTCTGAGGAGTACCAAAGGAGCCATAGGTGAGTGATAATTGATTTGACATTCTTAATCTGTTCCTTGTGCATGGATATGTGTGAGCATGCTGCAGTTTCCCCACGTGAACCCATCGATCAAGGAAAGTTCACCTACCGCAAGTCCAGAGAGAAAAAGCTCGTCTGGGCATGATAACAGCACAGAAACCTTCTGCAAGATGATCTACAAAGAATTGACTGGTGGAGAAGGTAAATACAAAGCAATTAGTCTCTCGCGTAGTAAAGGAACCGGGGGTTCACAGTGCAATGTACAGAGAGCAACACTGCTGCTAAAATAAACAAAGGGACAAACTTTTTCAGACATATGGTACTTTCAAGATTACAACATGTGTAACCATATAAAAATAAAAGCAAATCACAGTGTTTCCTTTGAACAGGAGGATAGCACAAAAAGAAGTTGAGCACAGCAATTAGTTGTGTCTTCTTACTCCATGTAACTTTCTTCTCCACCCCTGAGGTCTACCATTACATTTGTTCTCCTTCCCTGTAGGAGAGAGTCTCCAAGATGAAATGAAGGAGCCCCTGACTCAGCAGCTGCCCTGGGAAGGAGGGATTTATACAAGGGGAGGATGACCTCTCTCTAGCCTAAGCCCTTCCTCACACTGTATTCCTGCCTCTTATTTCTAAAACAGCTTTCTGTCCCCCTCCTACTAGCTACACAACATTACCTTAGCCAGGGAAGGTGGCAACTATAGAGAGACACACAAGTTGTTCATGAATAGCATCCAGCTATTTGACAGCAGGATGCGGTGGTTTCAAGGACATCAGAAACAACATGCTAAACTTTTCCAGCTGAATTCAAGCTGGAAATTGTAGCCTATACCTTGCAACAGGGAAAAATGAATTTAGCACAGGCAAAGTGTGTGCTCACTGCAGAGAGCAGAGGGAAAAAGCTTCCTTGCATACGTCATCCTGGGAAATGTTTTTTGCCAGAAAAGTACAATTGAGACACATCTGAAAAGGTGTGTTGCTACAATTCCGCTGAACAATAGTTGAATTGTAGTAGCAACTGTTCAGATGAAGGCCTAAAAAAATACAAATCAGCAACTTTAAAGACAGCCCAAATTACTGCATGTGCTGATGAAATTGAAGTCTTCCAAGAATACTTGTAAAACCTCAGGCAAAGAGATGCCTGATGTCTCCTTAGAAAAAGTGATGAGCTTTTCTTCATGTATCACTGACCTAACAATGAACTCAAATCTTGCAGAAAGCAGTTTGTACCTCATTGATGAATTCCCCTGTGTTTGACAACCCTGTAAGAAAACCAGCTGATGAAGCAGATGCAAGAGGCATGATTATTTCTAGCACCATACATCAGAAAACTAACTTTATGCTTGTTTCAAGTTGTTCTTCTAATAGAAAAATAAACCCTTTAAAACATGAAGGGATGCCCTTGTGACAGTTAACCAAAAAAAAAAAAAAGGGGGGGGGTAACTTATGAAATGGTGAGAAACTGTATTGAAAACTGATAGTGGGGGATTTTATTCACAAAATTGCCTCACCTTGGCTAGTGGAAAAGATGACAGAAAATCTCTCTGAGTTGGAATTAGGCTGGCCATTTCTAGAGGCCATATAAAATTACTACAGCCATGTGACAACCAGTAATTATAGCTTTTACTAATTTTTGACTAAAAATTAGAAAAATCAGTAAAAAAAGTTTGCAGCAAAAATAATTAGGAGAATTCGCCGACAACTTGTCAGTGATTGAAAATCTGTCTATTAGGAAAAAAAAAAAAGAAAGAAAAAAGAAAGTTCCCCAAGCACATGCAAGCTGAATTCAAAGGGAAAGATCATGCCAACACTTCAGAAAATTAAACTGATGAAACTTTCCTTTATCTCCAAATGCCAACTGTGAATATGAAACAGCTGCCAAAGGCAATGCTCTTCTCAATGACAAAATCAGGCATATGCTTTGAAGCAAAAGAATTGACTCCATTTTGATAAGTACAGTTGGAATTTTGTGTTGCTATGTCATTTTCTAAAATTATATTAAATTATAGCACTATTTATTCATCAAGCAAATATTTTAAATGTGCTACTACTGTCTCATACTACCATTAGTTCTTTAATGAATTTTTGTGGTGAGCTACCTGATGATGTAAATTAGCCACAGATATATATGAGCGGTTACATTCAAGAAATTCTCTCTTTAGAGAAGTGCAGATTGCTTGAGTTGTAGATTATTTGTGTCAATAATACGTAATATAGCTACAGATTTAATTCACCACATTTTGGAAGCCAGAAACCTAATTTGTTCTCTAGCAAAAACTGGAAAATAGGTCATCTTGCAGTTGTTTACGGTTAAGATGCAAATCCCAGGTAAGAAAGTGCCTGAAGTTCCACTGCTGGGACTAGGAAGGATAATAACTGCTCCACCATATTTGTCCTCTTCATTATATCCTGATAACTCTTCCCTACCTAGGATTAAATCTCCAAATGGAGATCCATGTCTGTATCTTTTGTATGCTTTCTTTCACAACGTGAAAGCAATGTGCCATGATGTACTTACTTTCAGATTCCAGCCCAGTTCCATCATGTCCCTGGCTGCTCTTTCCACTGGTATTCCATTCTTTTTAGACATAAATAGACCCTTTCAAACAACTGATCTTCTGTATTATAACCCTGTGTCAGCTTCACATCAAATTGATTTTTTCTTGATATACATTGGAATGTATACCAATATCACATAATCATATTCAGCTTAGCCATGAGTTTGCTTACGCAGTTCTTTTGCCCTTGTCTTAAGACTCTCTGGAAGGTCACAGTTAACACCATTGTAACAGTAACTTAGTTGTAGTTTAGTATATGTTCACTTTGTTTTAACTCTCGTTGCTTTTGTGGTCCCCTGTTCAGCTTGTGATGCAACCTGTATTTCAGCATCACCTTCCTTTAGGACAACAATTCTAGAAAATTAAGGTATTACAAATTGCTGCTAAAAATGACATAAACATCTGACCACTGAAAAGAAATGTTGTGAATTGGACTGGTAGGGATAACAGGTCATCCATTAACAACAAAATGCATTGTCTTTTGAGGATTCTTCCTTGGATAATAAACCGATCTGTCATATTAAAATTTCTTGTGGGGGCACTTTTAGTATTTGCCAACTACAGACAACATAAAGACTCATCTGCTTCTGACCACCCTATGTTCTTATGGCCTGTCCACCATAATTACTGAAGGAAAATTGTTCATTAAGCACGGCTGTAAAATATTTTCTGTACAACACTGAAGCGCTCAAAGGAAAGAAAAAGAGCTACTAAACAAAAACAGTGACAAGATTGCAGGCCTTGTATTCCTTGAGCAAGAAGTGAATTTACTTAATGTACAGTAGGACACAAAATAATGATCTGAGTTCTACAGCAGCTTTTGTTCAAGAGTTCAGATGGTGGGTAAGGTGTCTGAAGTTAAAAGGAATGAAATGCCTCAGAGGCACTACTTCAGACAGTGTATTTTTAGCCTACAGAGCAAGAAAAAAAAGAATAAGGCAAACATTTCCCAAAGTTCTTGGTTTTTGTACGATCTGCTTGACACAATCAATTGAAAAATCTTAGGAAACAGTCCTCTAAGTATTCATGCACTAAAATCAGTTAAGTCTTATACACAGCTTCTTGGTGTAACTACTCAGTGTTTCGAGATTACCCACAGCCACTTGCATTGATAGGGTATTTCATTCCACATAAATTCCTGGGGATGTCTTTTGTTTTCCAGTCTTTAATAAACCCATATTCAGACAAAATTCCTACTTGAACTGAGCTTAGAAACCAGTCAGAATCAAAATAGTCCATACCCAGAGGTGAGCTACAAGAAATGTCATAATCCCCCCTCTGAGAAAACAGTATGAGAACATACGAACAGTTGAATCAGGTTAGACTAACTCAGTGGCTGACATGGATAGTGGTGTCTTTGTGTTTATTAAAAATTTCTCTATTTCTTTTTCCTCTCATGATTTTTCCCAATCACTTTTGGAAACCATGAAAGATTCCAGCATCCACAATGTCCAGGGGGCAAGGAGTTCTTCATGTTTGGGTGAAGCAAAATTACCTTTTGGTCTACAAACTTACTGCCTGGTAGGTTGGTGCACAAGTTTTTGTACAGGAAGAGACAGTGAACAATAATTTCCTATTCACCTTCTCCATGTCATTCATGCTTTCACAGGTCCCCTTCCACTCATCTTCTTTTTCCAGGCTGAAAAGTCCCGGTCTATTTATTTGTTCCTCATATGGAAGATATTTCATGCCTCTGATTACCCTTGTTGTCCTTCTTGAAAACTTTCCTAGTTCTACTACAACCTTACTGAAGGTGTGGGGGGAGGGAGGGAAGGAAAGTGTCTGAAGTTGAGGACCATAACCAAAATGCAGGTGTACATGGATTTTATAGTAATATGATGCTTTCTGGTTTGATCCCTATTCCTTTCCTAATACATCCTGGTATTCAGTTTGCCTTTCTAAGGCCTACTAAGTGAGGAACTGACAGTTTCACCAGGCTATTTATTATAACCACAAGATTTTGTCTCTTGGTGGTATAGTCCAAGCCCCATCGCCCTTTTTACAGGGTTTTTTTATTGCTCACATTTGCTGTGTTTTTTCTTAAAGTCACTAAAAAGTATGAAAAAGTAATCTTTAGCTGTGATATTGCAAAGAAATCAGCCAGTCAGCACAATCTGACATGTTGCAACAACTCCTTCCTTTGCACTGGTCTAGCTTGTGCTGTGTCCAGACCATATCTTTGGGACTCTCTTCAAATTTGCCTGGGATTCAGGTCCTTCAGTGGTGAGAACAAATGACACCATTTCACTCTGCATTTCACCAAAGCCGGGGAAAGAGGTGACCAGCTGTTCCCTCCCACCAGGCAACAACAGCTTTTATGAGGGTGAAAAAAATAACCCCACAAACTCTGGATCTTATTATTGCTCAACATTTTATGTTCAACAGTGAAAAAAGAGGCAGGTGACTAACCAGGACTGTTTGAAGTCCAGCTGGTGCTGTTTGGAAGAGGATGTGTCACCTGTAGTTGTGCGGTACTGAGGTAAAGTGGTGATTTAGAAGGTGGCTTCATAATAAGTCAGGTTTTTATAACTTGAGTAGTTTAACCTCTATCAAACACATCTCACCTGTTGTCCCTTATCAAGCACGCCTCTGATGGTTTTGATTCACTTAGTTCATTCATTCTTACCATACAAAACAGCATTGGTGGGCCTGGTCTCATAAAAGTAGATCACTAAGGCCCTTGGGGCACAGGAAACCAGCAAATGCATGTTTAAAAAAAAAAAAGAAAGAAAGGAAAAAAGCCATATGACCTAGCACAGGAAACAAATCTAATGAAGGAATGTCCTCAGCTTTCACAGGAAATTATTTTCATTTTATGCCATTTTCTGCCTCCATAAAAAGTAACAGAGTTGACCTCCTGCGCTCCTACCTAACCTTTCGGCATCAAGGACTGGAGAGGAGAAGTGTTGCCTCGACCAACAAGTTCCTAATCCATTAAGAGTAACAGAGAACAGACTCTTTTCATCATGGGCAGCTTAACTGTCACACCAGCCCAGTATTTTCTGAAACAGAGCTTAGTAAGGAATAGGGGATATTTGCTGTTCTGTAACCAAACTGAGATATTTAAAAGGTGCTACATTTTTAGAAAAAGAACTGAGCACTTGCTTTCTGGCAAACAGATCCCAACTGGGATATGCAGAATCACTGACTGCTCCTTAAATCCTGATATTTTGTACTAAACAGTGTAAAGCAAGGCTGTAATAAATTACAGGCAGTTGTTTGTAGGGAAGGTGGTTTAACCTGATGCTTTTTGTCATACACACGTTCTGACTCTGGTTTTGATTTAAGGCAGAAGCTGAAATAACGTGTTTATTTTCATCTCTTGTAGTCCACACCTTAGTTCACTTTAGCCTTGTGAAGGAGCTCAGTATCTTCCTGCATGACAGACCCTGTATTCACAACTTTTATTGCTGGTATGATATCTAAGGAAGAAATTGTATTGGGTATGGCCTGACTCAATGAAAGATAATCCCACAAAGTCCTTAGGTTGCACTGTTAATGCTGGAACAGTTGACGATTCAAACTCTTGTGTTTGTTTTCTCATGGTAGAAAAGCTCAAGAAGGTAGAAATAACAGCAATAAAATTACTAGACATCAAAATGTTATTTCTTAAAGTCACTGCTTCTGGAGACAATTTTACAAAATGCTTTGGGTCAGGAGGTGAGTGCCCATGCCCATCCCCATTCATTAGTTAGACATGTTAAAACTACAGAAAACAAGCCTCAGAAATGCAGTTCAAAGTAAGCCTTACAGGGAATTGATGATCAGCCTTTAAGAAATAACTTTATCTGCACCATATTCAATTTCTTTCTGCAACTTCCTGCAACTCTCAAATTAACACCAGTGAGATGGATCTTTGTAAATTAATGAGTTTAATGAGTGAACAAGAATCAATCACTCTCCCTTGTTTCAAAACTGCTAATAAGAACTTAAACCAAGTATAAACCTCTGAGTCACAGCCTCTTGCTAATAACATGCTTTTTTGCTTTGAAGAGAATAATTAAATCATCACCACATTCCTTTTTCTCTGTATAACTTCCTGTATGATATGAATTTAGATCAAAACATACCCTTTCTCCCCTAAGGGTTCTTTGTTATATCACTTTGGAAAATGATTTTATGAATGACTTTTGTCCTTGAAGGCATACAAATCAGGCAAGGAAGTTAGCAGTGCTGATTGCCTGAACCTCAAAATGACTTAATAAGCCAGACACACCCTAACATTTTACAACTGTTTTAGATAGCACACAGATCTATGCAAAGCTTGTTGTGAAGTAGAAGCTGTAAAAATCTGGACATTGACACAAGGAGTACAACAGGCAGGTTAGCTTGACAGTGGAGGGTTATATCAAAAAAAGAGGCATAACTGAAAATCATAGAACATCCAAAATCTATTTAGTAATGTAAGATCTGACTCTAAAATACATATGAAATTAAGGCTGGGTCAAAGATGTAGGGGAATAAGATTTTGCCATAAAATTGGTGTAAGACTCTAAGAGCAAAAATCGAAGTGAAAAGAAAGCTACATTAGACTTTTTCTGACTGTGGACCCTGGGTCATAAAGGAAAAAATGTATTGTAGCTGGTTAATATTACCATTCACCGGATCAGGTAAAGGCTATTGAATGCAGAATGTGGAGAAAGATCAGAGCCAACCCAAGTCTCATAAAATGGTGATAATGGGTGACCTTTGTAACCCGCATATAAACTGGTCAAATGTCACAATGGGAAAAGGTTAACAGAAGCAATTTCTTGGTACCTTAAGTGATTGCTTCTTGGAATAGCTATTAACCTACTGTATTTCCATCTGCTGGTGTGTTTTTAGTTCAAACAGGTAGTGTCTTACTACTAACAGCTGCATATCCCATATAGTTATGATGAGGTTCATGGAGTACAGTGAGGTCAGAGCACCAGGGGAGTGAATAAAGTGAAGAACCACATGTAAGGTGACCTGGTTTCTATTTCCCATCCTGCCAAAGCTTTGCTGAGTGATCTTGAATTCAAGTTCCTTGGCTTCCTCAGGTTTTCATCTTGCCATCTGTAAAGCAGGAGTATTGTCCACCCATTGAAGTATCTGGGAAGGTAAACTCACTGGTATGTAGAGGGCTTTGAGATCCTCTAACGGAAATGGTGGGTAGAAGGGTAAAACACCACTATGCACGTTTAGCAGTTATTTTTTATGGTCTGTGAGTGCCTCAAAAGGATGTCATCTTTCAGCAGATGGTCTAAATCAGCAACATTGTCTCCAATTAGGCTAAAAATACCATGACTGAGACCAAATATATGAAGTCCACTCAGTCATTGACATCATGGAAGATTAATCTTCTTTAACAAGGGAAAAGCATACTCTTATTTCAAGTGGTGATGGAAAGAGTCTGAGAAGGCTCAGCATAGTGGCAGGAGCTTCAGGGAACTAACTATTCATGCTTGCCATGGTGCACAGATGGAGAGAGCGGGACATCCTAGCTCCCTGTGGGAACAAATCTGCAAACTCTGAGCATTTAGTTCCTCGTTATGCATGACTCCAGCTATCAGCTGGTCAACAGGTTTTCTTCTCCCACATAGAAGAGGGACCCCTTTGTTCAACATTATAGCTTTGCTTTGGTTGTCAAGCCATGAAGTTAAGCTCACAGCCATATTTGTCTTTATGCTAAACATAAATTCCCCCCAAAAGGTTACTCTCGCACTCTCCCTCTACTTTCAGCAAGCTAACTCCCAACTCTGAATCCTGTTTGTGTAACATTTCCAAAAACATGAGCTATATCCCCACATCTCAGCTTGTTATTTCCATCTTCATTTGTTGATCACTTTATACCCCAACTTTAAAAAGTGTTTGTTTCCTCTTAGGCATGTAGCTGTTAATTTAGCACTTGAAATATCTATGTGTGAGTGCAAAGTTGCAACCTCCCACAAAATAGCTTGCACGTACCTTTTTCATATGTATATGCTCTTTGACTCTTTCATCCTGTGCAATTAATGCCACTTACAGCTATACATTTTGCAGAGCCTTTATTTTTGAAATGTGTGCACTAAAATTCCGTTCAGTAAATTTGTCTTGCTATATCTTGAGCCAAATTACCAAAAGAGAGCCCTGATTCATCTGTGACCACAGACAATTAATTCTCTTGCTGGATTCGGTTTACTGCAACCAGAACCTATTTTGGGGAGAAGAAACATTGTCTCTTTCTGGGCTACTGCCCTGGGAAAGGGGGAATTTTGCAGACTGGTATGCATTTCTCTGAAGAGTGGCTTTTCTTTTTAATTATGTTTAAAAATGGAAGGAAGTACAAACAAAGCTTTCAAATATGGGTATGTAGAAATAGGATTTCAAATCTATTTCTAGTCTGGTGCTACAAAGAATAAATGGGTGCATAGCTTTGTGGAGACTCATGCCTAAGTTCTAAGCAGGATCAGACCTTCCACTTTGAAATAGAGGTGTTCTCATGTTGTAGAAGACCGAAGGAACTTCAGCTCATTGTCTTTCCACCTAGTGCTTCATTTTTTTATAGGAGGCTAAAAATAATTGCCCCAGCTGGGAATTGTTAGCACATAAATGGGCAAGACTAAGATTAATTAAAGGAAGAAGTACATGTGCAACAGCATATGTGTTTCTACATAGGCAGGTACAACTCCATATGCAGGTACAACTACAAATGCATTTAAAAACTGGATGCTTAATTATGTAAATGTTAAATTGTCAATTCAGCTCACTGTTTGCTTCAGTGCAATCCCAGACCCCACATGCTTAATTTAGGAACATTCTTGTCCAAGAGCTGCTACAAGCTAAAATGACAATGAAAGGGTCATACATTGGGAAAATAATTGACTGGATACAAAGGTGATGTACACCCATTTCTTTGTGCACGTACGATCCACCTCTGTGCACAGTGACTGTGACTGCATCAGAGCAGCACTGCTTATTTCCACTGATGTGCCTTGCTAATGTAGCAGTGGGTCCATATTCACTGGGTGTGAGGTACAGCAATCTCCACCTAAGCTCCTCAGAGATGAGTACCTCCACAGGGTATGGTCCAGTGCTCTTCTGGGACATGTTTTCAAGCCCAGAAAGCAGGACAGCCTTCAGGCTGATTAGCTTGGGCACCATGCCCTGCTAGTTATACTGATTCTCTTGAGTGTGTCCCTGCTGCACTTCGGTATGTGCTGTCTTCACACCCTCAGGCTGCCAGATCTGAGACCCAGGAGTTTGTATCATTCCTCTCCTTTCTCCTACAGAGCTCTCAGCTAAGGAGAAAAATCTTGTCTCATGGCTCTTTTTTTACATGTGTGAGTGGGCTCTGGAGAAGTTGGAGAAGTTTGCAGCTTCTAAAGTGGGTCTCTATAATATGCTGCACTTTGAGACAGAATAAGCAAATTTATGAGAGAATATAAACACAGTGCCTATAAAGCTGTTTTACAGTCACTTTTCAGAGTATGACTGCTCTTTAAAATATTTAGAGATATTTTTTAATATTTTATTGGATATCCTGGTTTACAAGTAAGTGCCTAACAACCCCACAATGTAATGCTTGACATTTTCCTGCCAATATCTCTAGCTTCTAGTGTTTCAAGTTGTGTTTCAGCAATAATATCTACTGAGTTTATTCAGCTCAGTTTGCATCCTCTGGAAATGATGTGAAGAGGCAGAATGAGGATTCCAGTAGAGCAATGAATACATTAGTACTGGCTAAAAAACCAGGAATCGTCCCATTAAAAAAAAAAAAAATCCCTTTTAGGAAAAGGAAAAAAATTTCAGTCATGCATTGGAATGAAAAGTCAAGACTATGAAATTTTACGTGCAAACTGGCTCACTTCCCTTTGTAGATACTTTGTATTATTAATTATTCACTGGGGAAAAGCCTGAAATTTAAGGATTGCGCTTCTCATATATATCCTAATTGTCAGATGAGAAGGGTTGCACTTTTTTCCTTCATCTCTGTCTCAGTGTCTCAGGGCTGTAATGAAATAACTCCTAAAAAAAAGGAAACAATGTCTTTGTTTTATAGTATGTGATAGCCGGTGGGGAAGAAAATTCACCTGGGAAGCTGAAGAAAGCGAGGTCATGTTAGCATCTTTTTAAAAGTTACTGCTTCTCAGCTGTTTGTTTCTGCTGAGAGCCACAGCCTCAGTAACTACTTCTGTGTTTTGCTGTTTCTGTGGTGCAGGAAAGATGAAAATAGATTTTACTTTGGAATGGAAACTCCAAGGATTTATATAAATTGCAGCATCTACAGAAGAGGAGAAGAGGGGCTCAACCTTGTTAAAAAGTGCTAATGAGGTTGCCAGTAATCATAACCTGTGATTCAAATCCCTGCCCTGAATAAGACAGACAGTTACCAAAAACGGTTACTCTCTCATGAGAAGCCTAACCTTGTTTTCTCATCTTTCATGAGAAATTCCTTGCCTGTCGAAAAGGTGTTCAACTGGTTCAAAATGCTAAGACAGTGTGACAGAGGTGATTCCTCACCTAGGGTAGCATGTTGAGTTCAAGCCACAGTGTAGTCAGTTGTAAATATCCTTACACATCAGGCCAGCGTCAAGAGGAAATACTGCAAACCGCTTAATATAGGACTGGTGACTTGTGTTTTGCTATAGAGGTCCAGGTTTAGGTGAAGGAGAAGAAAGAACCTGGGCTTTTTCTGCACACACCCCAGATAAGGATTTGACCCCTGAGACACTTGGTTAGAAGAGAAAGTCTTTTTCAGTAGTTCCATAAATTAGGCCTGCTCTCTATTAACCCACCCCTACCTCTTCCCCTGATTTTGCCACCACCACGCAGAAGAAAAATAGCTTATTAGTAACAGTACAATTAAAATATCAAATTATTATTAAGTACTCTAATTAACAGTTTCCAGGGAACCAAAACAATAAATGGTCATTCTGGGTTTTTTCCCAGTCCAGAATATACTGAGTGGTTTCTGTTTAGTGCTGAGTTTCAGCCCAGTCTCTAGGGGACAACAAGATAAGTTTCACTGGGCAGTTGTGGAGGCAAACCACTGTGGCTTGTCTGACAGCTTCATCTTGCAGCACCTGTGGGCCAGAAGATTTATAAACAGTGAAATAAATTTCTTTGAATCTGTATGTTGGGTCTTTGACATCAGTCACTAGTAGTGACATTATCCTAACACATGGCAGTAATCCTGACCTTTGCCTTTCGTGCTGTCTTTGTACAGTAGGACCCTAGCAATGAAGAGTGGGCTTTAATTACACTGTGGTATGCCCCATTCTAGACTACAGGCATCAGAGATTTGGCATAAACAGAAAAAATACACATTGGAGTCCCTCAGGCTGAAATGGACTTGATGGGGTTTGAGTGGAGGAGAAGTTGTGCTGTGGTGAAGCAGACAGGGTAAATATTGCTTCTGCTGCTGACAGCAGATGTAGACACACCGGTGGCTTGTGAGAAGCTGAGAGCAAGGGAGCGTGAGAAACCTGTGCTCCTCAAACGTTAGCAAGTGGTGGTGAAACAGAAGTGCATCTAGTTAAGAGCACCAGGTAAGCCTCCAGGCAGGGTATTAGTGTCAAACAATGGAAATGCTGTTAAAAGAGGGTGAAAATGAAGTCAGAGAACAGCTCATTAACTGCGTTCATCTCCAGACAGTCCTTTGTGGTAAAGGCTCTGCCCAAGCAATAACACTAGCAACACACTCCAGATTTTCAGAATGGCAGTCAGATTTGAGAACTTCAGCTCAGCAAGCATCACCGTCAGATCACTGAACAGTCCTTTTTAAAGCCCTGTTTTAGTTTCAGTTGTCCCCTTTTCAAATCCACATAGTTTGCATCAGGGTTAGTCAAGACAGTTTATTTCATTAAACTCATTGAAGAGCAGACTGAGGTAAGTCACATGGAAAGGTGAAAGAGGCAGTCAAAGATAATGAGGGGTTTCTAATGAACATCAACTAGGTAGACTGGAGATCTTCAGGTTTAAAAAAAATGATGGGAAAGACATACACTTTCCAACCATCAACCACCTATCTTAAAGTGGCTTGTGAATGTTTTCCAAGTGCATTAAAGGAAAAAAGTATTTGCATCCATGATGCCCTTCAACACACACACTTTGGAGAAGTATGGGGTCATAAATGTTTACTGACCATGACTACACCTTCTCAGCTTATACAGCAGTAGCAATTCTTTCCCAAAACAATGAGGTCCTGAAGTACAGCCTCATAAAGAAGCACAGCTAGACAACGTTGGGTTTTTTCTCTTGAAGGTGAACGAAAAAGCAGAGATGTTTATAACTACCTGTCCTTGCCCCCTCAGCTTACTCCAGTTTCACACTCAGTAATGTACGTTAAGCCTGTTAACATTAAGGGAATTTCCTAAGTGGATGTGGGAGGAGAGGAAACAAACCAGTTGCACTGCAAACACTGTATGCGTTCTTCTCTGAGTATTCCCACAAGATCAACACACACTGTGAACATCAAACTCTGTGTTTTTAAAAATGCAAAAACAGAAGAGTTGAGCCTGAAGCCAAACTTTGGATCTGGAAACCTCTGAAATTTGGGGAAGATTGAATTGGTATCTGAACACTGTGGCTCAGATCTCTTCCTAAAATACAACAGTTGACCTCCATCTGCCCTCAGCGTCTCCTCTTCTCAGATGACTGCGGCTTCTTTGCATGCTGTGGCCGACTACTTCAGAACAAGACTGCACCAGAAAGCTGTGAGATGATGAAAAGTAGATGGAGTAGGAGTTTTTTCTAATGTTTTATTCTGCAGTATGCTTTTTTATTAGAGCCTGAAGAAGTTTTAAATGAATGACTCAGTGTTATTATGTCATTATATCTTATCTCTTGAATAAAACCACAATAATAATAACCACAAGTTTCGGTGATGTTTATTAGCATTTGCACAAAAATTGTCACGTTAAAATTAACAGCTTTACTTTTATGATGTATCATCAAGATCTGCTGCTAGTCACTGCCTACTGCAGTGATTAAATAACCAAATATTCCACCATAATTTACACCTTTTCCAAATGATTGTGGTGATTTTTGGTTTCATCCACCCTGCAACATTACATGCTGTGTTAAAAGCCACTGGATACTCTCTTACTACGGGTAGGAAGCCCCAGCATAACACAGTTACCATGAGCTAAAAAAGTTTATACTTTAAGGAGCCAAGACAGTGGCAGAGGTTGGTTTTTTTTTTACTTGTGGCATTTGATTTGCCTTAGAGAGTTGGGAAGTGTCTTATATTATATTTGTGTTAGAAGCGTTTTGTGACTGGTGTTTTGAACTGGTTCATGGAGCCAGTGTTGTGCAGATCCTTCTAAGTAACCTCCTGGTTTTATTGCCTGTGATGCTTGGACACTGGGTGCAGAGACTCCAAAGGCTGATTTCAGCCCTGCATTCTGGCTGAAAGGGTAATTTATTACTCTAACAAGGGTAATCAGCTATTGCTCTTGCTAAGTTCATCTGAAGTGTCCTAAAAGTCTTCAGGAAGAGAACACAGCATGGGGCTTCAACCTCAATTATTTTACAATAGCAATCTTCTTGGACCTAGCAACTGCAGTTGCCTATGCATTTATGGAGGTGTGTCTTCAGTGGAAGTGGATTACTTCCACACCGTGAGATCTGCAGCTACCGGATACTGTGAAATCTGAAAGGATAAGGTGTACAGCAGCTCCATGGTGTTGCAGTTGAGATCTAGATAATCTACCTCTGCTAAGAGGCCTCAAAAGCAGCAAGGGTTTCTGCTTGAACTTGCAGACTTGCAATTGCAGTCTTGCAACTCTCAGAGAAGGAAAAAAGTGACCTCTTCCAAAGAAGGGTGCCACTCACAGCAGGAATGGTCTTTTAGATTCAAACCACTTCAGTGGCCAAAAAGATTTGTAAACTACCCAGAAATAAATCTCCTTAAGAAAGGAAATAATTAGTATCTTTTTTTAAAAAAAGATGGAGAAATAAAAAGAAATCAAAGATTTAGTTACCCAAATAGGACAAAAGCAATATTTTACCTAATCACTTTGCTCTTGGTATAACTCTTATTTGAAAGAATGGAGTGACCCACATTACTGACCCTAGATGGTATCTTTGTGTGTGATACCTCCAACTGAAATAATTTGTGACTGGGTTTAATTGTTTTCACTGAAAAAGAAGCACTTAAAAAAATCAAAAGGCAAAAATTCCAATTTTTTTGCTTTATCTTGCAAACAAAAAAAAAAAGCTAATTATTTCTTATAGCTCACTGTTAACCTTTTCAAGATATTTGGGAAGTAGAGATATATTATTAACTCTGATCTTACAAAAGCAAAACAAGAGCACAGATGGATAAAAAGCTCCAGATTTTCAATGAAACTTACGGATCTGTAGCCTACTGATTTCTAAATGTCTTACCCAAGGTCAAAAAGCTTTTGTAACAGAATAGGGACCTGAACTAAATCAGTCTCATACTCAGTAGAACAATTTTTATCTTAACTGCTACAGTGATAAAATGTAATTGCATTTTAAAAATAAATTTAAAAATATTAATACATAGTTATGTTACTACAAAGTTCTGAAATTAGGAATGCAAAACACACGTTACTACTCTTTTTGTTCTCAGTATTGTATAAAATAACTGCATCTTTGGAGGATGTCATTTTTGGCCACATCTGAAAAAGTTGGGTACATTTTAAAATGCAGGCATGTGGGAAATCCTGGTGATTTAGTGAATGCATAGTATGTTTGCTTTACAAGGGATCCTAATTTGTGCCTGAACTCTGTGGGCTAAGGAAGAGTCTTTGACAATGTAGTAGAAGAGAGGGGAAAAAAACAACAACAAAAAACTGGCAGATTCTGGTAGACACAAAATAGTCTGAGCACCTAGACATAGAAATTCACATGATCAGCAATGTGTCAAATAGCTCTATTGTTTTTAATCTTAATTTAGTGTGCAGGAATGATTATAGTTTTGGTGTTTTTTTCCCTTGTACTCAGTTCCTAATTTGTCTGAATCATACACACTTAATGAAATCCTGCTTTATAGTGCAGGCAATGCAGCTCTGAGCTCAGTGGGGTTCTTTTCCTTTGTGCTCCAGGCATATCTACAATATCTGTCTTGATTAATCTGTTGCCTTTGTATGGTTTATTTAAAATGTCAAATGAATTGTTAATGTGGGAAAACATTCTGGGCCAAATTCATCTTCCAGCTACACCTGTGCTGCCTAAGCAAAATCCATGGCATGCTACAGCTGTAAAGAGAAAGAAGAATTTGTAGCTCATTCAGAACAATGAAAATGCCCAAATCTTGGGTTAAATTTGTCAATGCTTGTAAGAACTGAATGCCTATAATTAAGCCTCTCAACAATGTTAAAGGAAGTCCACTAAAATCAGAGGAAATCTCACAATTTGGAGCCTGCTGACTCAAATTTAGAGGATCGGGATTTTTCCTTTTGCAATGGTCTCATGCCCACACTTGCCAGGTTTTTTCCTTTCGCTTTTTCATATGTAGCCACTCATTCATCTATTCTTTTACACATAGCTGTATTTGCATCTTTCTTTGTCTGCAAAATTTGTATAATTAACATGCTTTCCACCTAAAGTAGAAACCACATAAAGTAAGACATTCTGTCTGTCTAACCAAAGATCAGTAGATTATCCATAAAATATAAGAATTAGGGTTTTATTTCAAATTAGTAACTGACGTTTCAACATCAGTGGACAGAAACTTCAAGTCTTCACCTTACACTTCTTCCGTCTTTCCATGGCACTTTAGCTTGAATGAACTAGTTTTAATTAACCAGCCTAAATCTGCCTTTTTTCTGGTTTGGGTTTTTTTTTTGTTTGTTTTTTATTTTGCCATGGATACATGGTGATGGCTGTATAACTACAGCTGAGGTTACAGTGCTAAGTGTCTGAGCACATCACAACTTTTGCAATATTTATATGCTCAAGGTCTCCTGGGAGGTATTTACAGATGAAGACGACAGAGAAAATCTGTCACACTTGAGGTAGCCTGAAGAAACTAAATAGATAATGGAAATGGTCCAGTCACAGACGTACAAAGCTCCAGCAAGTTGAAGAATAACTCCCATAGACCTCCATGCTCCAGTGGCTGTACAATATCTAAGTATCAAACTGAGGAACACTCTAAGGAAAATCGATGGACATCTCCAAAACTGTGATTCATCCCATACTAACATCTAAGACAGGTGAAACAAGTCACTCTATGGAGTTACATTTCTCACCCCACAAAGTCTGGGTAGAGCCTGGGTGACTAGCTTAGGCTGGATGCCTAACTTTGATAGCTACCTGAAAAAACTGTCATCCTAATCAGCTTGCTACAATAATCATTCACTGAGTTTGCACAAGAGTAACACAAAAGCCCAGTGTCTTGCATCTCAGGAGAATCTTTCTGAACAGTCCTGCAGGGAATAAAGGTCTTGACAGCTAGTACTTAATATAATCAGAAGGCAGACAAACCAGACTGCATGCTTCTAAGACTATCACTAAAAAATCCAAGTTGAACTCAGTGGTGTGGGTCAGTTACATACTACAAAGATTTTTTTGCTGACTCAACAGTATTTTTTCAGAGGGTTTTTTAATATGAATATTTGCTTTTGAGCTCAGCAATATTCTTAGAGATCGTGCTGGCAAACTACACCTACAGGTATCTCTTTTAAAGGCATCCCAGGAGGATTCCAAATACCACTTTCTAAAAAACTGAGAGTCAATTGTCCACTTTGAAGGAAGGCATTCCTGCTGACATAGCAAATTGTGAATGCATGCTTTACATGGTGACAAAGCACATGATGCACACCTAGAAAAGCTGATCAGCACTGGTAGGGATTCATATATTTGAGAGCTGAAAATGTGATGCCTTTGCTTCACCTTAAGACAAATGCTCTGATGGGTGTACTGCTGCACCATGATCTAATTATGTAGGCCCTGCTGTCTGATCTGCTTCTTCAGCAAAGAAAACTTAGGCCCAGCAGCCACTACACCAATACAACCTCAACTCAGTCCCAGCTTCAGATCCACACCTGAAATACTCACAATCTGTGTGCAGTGCAAGCCACATTGGAATAATAATATACACAAAATTCATAGAGAATACTGAAAGAATAGTTCTGAAGGACAGCCCTTTGTTAGACCTTCCAACTGGAGAAGCTTTTTCCCTTTTCCTTGAAGGTTGTCTTGTATCAAAGATTGCTTTTTAGGCCAGTGGCAAGCCTGATACAGCTGTTTTGATCAGCTCTCATTGCAGATGTGGGGACAGCATATGGAGATTGGCAACTTCAGAACCTTTGCTGTGAACTACACTTTATTTTTTAGTACTGATCTTAGCATTGTATCAGGAAGGCACCCCATTGCCGACCCATTCCTCATGCCATACAGTTAACACAGTGCTTCACTGCTTTTCTATTTGGTGGCTGGAGTTTAGTTTCCTCTTTATTTTTGCTCTCAGAAAATACTAAACTGAATCTTGCTTTGTAAAGACCATATATACTGTTTCTGCACAGACTCCATGATCTTTTAAACAGAAAATATGGCAGCACATCCTGAAACAAAATTGTCAGCTGCCAATAAGGAAGCGTTTAATGATTTTAGTGGCCTAAATGGGAATTAAGTTGTCTTTCCATCCAAATCCTTAAAGATCCACTTCTGGTTTAAGATTTTACTTTTGGTGAGTTAGGTGTCTAAGCTGAGACTCTGCAGAGCCTAGGGCTCTTAAGATGGCTGCATAGAGAGGAAAGCTCCACCAGAAAAGGAACAGGAACCTAACTGAAGTTCAGGGAATTGCCCGACAGAAAAGCCTGTGCAGAAAGATGACCCTCTTCAATTAGGCAAGTTTGAGGATCCAGGCACCAGTTTAACAGCCCTGGAGACTGAGCTATCCCAAACCAGCCTGAGCAACAGTGTCAGTGAGAGCTTCCTGACTCTGCTCTGCACATGGGCTCCAAGCCTGGTGAGGGGGTCATAGGGAGGAGTTCAGATTCGTTTGCCTGTTCAGTCCTTGGGCTGTGATCCAAGGCCAACAGCAAGAATGCCAATGGTGGTAGAGGTTTGTGTGATGTGGTGTACCCTCTCTGCTGCTCCAAAACTGTCTATGCTTTCCTTATTCTCTTGTATTCTTGGAAATTCCAAGGGTTTTTTAAAGATCTTACAAGAGGGTAACCAGAAACATTCTATAAACCAACAGCATTCTTCCAGAATTGCATTTTGTTGCCTGGTAGCTACCCACATCACTTCAGTGTCTAACGGCAGTTGACTTTTGAGGTTGTGTTTCTCAGTGTGCCTAAAGGTGCTCAGTTATGTGGTTTCCTGACCACTGTGGTCCCCAGGGACTGATGAGCAGAATCAGCTCAATACAGAATTCAGTGCTGACAGGAACACAAATGCCCCAGTTTGGCACTGCATGTAAGTAAATGCTTAAATCACACGCAGAATTTAGAGAGATTTAAGCACAGGCTTCTTGTCAGCTGCCTTTAGCCACTTGAGTCATCTCAACCACTTTCAGTTAGTATGGTACAGGCTTGACTGCAATTTGAAGACCCCAAAAATGTGGCCTGTTTAAAGAGCCTCAGGGTGCAGAAAGGATCTTAACAGTAGGTAATACAGGAAATACTGCAGTGATTGATAGGAGACATGGAAATGATTAGCTTATCACTGGATGAGCAGAGACAGTTTGAAGAGTAGGTACAGAATCAGCAAAAGCAGATAGGGAGCTGCTAAATCAATTTTTATAAATACCTCCTCCAGCCCAGTTTTTTCTAGGTATCCAAGGTGAATTATTCCTGTCTAACTCACTTCTGAAGCAAATGCAGTTAAGTATGGAGTCTTACTTTTTGTTCCTACTCCAATTACACTGGACTGTAATTTATTGGTATGGACTCCCTAATGATTTTTCTCTTAGAGAATATTAAGAAGTCACTGGCTCAGAAATATAACTGACTGCAATGATCAGTTCCACCACCCAATATACTGACAAGGAAAGGCATTTGTTGTAGTAGTTCGAAAGAATTGTCCTTTGAGAATGGCATTTTAACGTGTTCACCTAAATTACAGTTGTGCCATAAATATGACAGGTTTAAAATACAGCAGCTGAGAAATTATATATATGAAAAATTACAGGGATATGATCTTTTTGCACTGGTGCATAAAGATTTAATCTCCTGGGTTAAGTACCCAGAACACAGCAGTTGTGTCAAGATAATAGCTAGAACGATGCTCAGAGAAATGTTTCTCATGGTTATTTCTCAGAGCTTTGATGTTTTCTTTGAAGGAAATGCCTTTTGTGGAGTACAGGTGCAAAGCTCTTGTGGTGGCCCCTGGGTGAGCACTCTTCTGGGGAAACAGTGCAGGAAGGCAAAGGAGGCAAGTGACCACTGAATGGCTGGCCCAAGCACCAGGTTGTATCTCAGCTTCTCATGTTCTAAGAATGCCCCATACATTTCTGGTTAAAGCAGCACAAATACCAGGAAAATGGTAGCATTCCAGGAGAATTTGGCAGAGATTAGGTCAAGAAGATGCTACAAATAATTCCTCCGAAGCTCTTTAACAGTCCCAGAATACCATAACATCTTTCTGAGAGATCTAGGTACTCTGGAAAATGTAACCTGTAGAAAATCTAGTAGATTAATGGGGTTGTGATAATAAATACCTCCCCCCACCCCAATCTTTCCTGGAGTAGAAATTATAAACTCTACCTATTATACCTACCCCTTGTAACCACTGTCATTATTCCACTTACTTAGAGTGTGGTGGATAAAGTTAAATATGTAGCCATGAAACTAGTTTTTGGTGTGATACTTGAGCTACCCTTGTTCAACATTCTAGCTAAGCTCCTAAGCATCAGGAGTCTGAAGAGGATCTAGGGGACATTGGTTGCAAGCACGCCATATATTCTGTGACAAAATAGATTAATGTCATCTTTAGTGTGCAAGTGAAGAGTACTGAGCCAGCAGAGAGAGGTGACCATGCCCTGTGTGCAACACAGTCTTCTGCTACCCTCTTTAGAAGAATGATGCACACTTTTCTGGCACCCTACATCTTTTAATTGCTGTAGAAAAGCTGGAGAGTGTTCAGAAGAAAGCTTAAAATGTTTTGAAGATGATGAAAACTTTGACCATGGAGACACTTAAAAGGTCTCAGTCTGTTTATCTGATCACAAGAAGAATAGGAGAGATTACAAGTATGAACCCTTTTCCCAGGGAGAAGAAAATGGGTACTAAAAAGTCCTTTTGATCTAGGAGAGAAAGGCATTACATAGTACAAGAAATAACTGACAAATATTTAACAGGGAGGATTGTTAATCAGTATAACAAACCACTGACAGCACAGGTAGATTGTCTTTCTGGAATACATCTTTAAGATGAAGTAGAAGCAGAAATTATAGTTCATATAAGAGTAAGTAGGTGATATTTAAAGAACTGTAATATACCAGAGTTCTAGGTAAATACTCTAATGGTATCTCTTGGCTTTAAACTCTGTTAATTCACTTCTCTCAGGGACACAATTCATACATTTATTTCCTTCACATAAAATAGGTTGCTGTTTTTTTATTTTTAAAAAATAAAATTCCATCAAATGAACAAAAAGTCAAATCCCAAAGAAAAGTAATTACACAATGCACAATGGTAGGAAATCTTCCATTCACATTCCAGATACTACTACTGTAAACAGTTACTTTTGTTGCAGATAAAAAAAGCAGAACAATTGCTTTTAAGTATTATTTTATACTTCTCGTACACTAGTCTGCATTTAAAGCTGTTGAAAAAATTCTAATGAACACAAAAGCAGACAAAAGCTGTCAGGTATGAGCCCTCTTCACTTTATGGGTTCTTCATGGCATACTGGGATGTGGGCATGGGCCCTACAGCTTGCTTTCTACAGAGAGTATCTTTATTTTCTTATAGGAGATCCCAACATTTGTGGGATGAATGTCCCAGTGACACTTTGGATGGACCACTGTATAGAATTGGATCTCTGCAATGCATCATGAAGATACCTAACAAACAACTTTTTAACTATACATATGGTAAAGATAACTCTTTAAATTGCATGTTGCAAAGTGCCAAAAATGAACTATTAATGTCCAGTTTTCACTAGGGGGAAGGAAAAAAAAAAAGCCAAATTATATAGTGGAATTACTCAGTAGTTCTTTAAGTATTTTCTGTAGAAAATCAACTATTACTCCCTTTTTTATGCAAGAAGAACATCTCAGTAAACTGTGATGATTTGACCAAAGTCACTAAATACACTAGTGGCAGAGCTGGGAGCTGAATGTCTGCTTGGTGCTCTATCCTTCAAGCAACTTTACAAAACTTTCCTTTCCTGTATATATAGAATCCCTTCACATTTCTTTAAATCCTTTGTGTTTAAATTGTGTTCAGGTATGTGAGACTTTCTATAAGATTTCTTTTCTGTATGTATTTGTTCTATGCATGCTGCTGGCAAAGACAGGAGGAAAGCTGGCCAAAACTCAGGTATTTTACTGTACATCTGGAAGCTGGTTTTGCAGACCTGGGGCGAAATTCTGGCCCAACTGAAATTAATGGCAAAACTTCAATGGGGCAGAATTTCACCCCTGGGAACTAAGCAAAAATATCTCCACCCTTACAAGCTGAGAACAGAAACTTGCTTTCAACAAGATGTTATTTGCTACTACCTATTCCGCAGTAGTTCTAAAGAGAGTTTTGTAGTCAGTCCAGTTTGCTGTTTAAAGGAAATAAGAATAAAAATCACGGTGAATTCCATTTCACCAACTTATGAATACAGAGACCAATTAATTAATGTACACAGAAAAATAATAACAAAACCTTACACCTATGTTGCAGAGACCTTTTTGTTACTGATTTAGAGTGAGACTATTTCTGTTAACATTCAAATTTTTTTCAGATTATGCATACATACTTATCTAGATTGAATTTGGCAAAGTTTACTATAGGGTTAAGGTAATAAATCAAAAGAAGCAAGAGCGCCCTCTCACAAAATCATGAACAGCCAGAACCTGATCTCCTAAATGCAAAAAAGAAAATGTCTTCAAAACTCAGACAAAAAACAGGGTTGGGGGAAAAATAAAGCTCCTTTTTATTTCAAACAAATGTTAATTCAAAGCTAAGTGGAAAGAAACACCATAATTACTTCTAAGACTTATATGTCTGGGCCTCATTTGTATGGAATTTTCCAAAATCTTTCAGTTCTAAGGACCTAAAGTCACTCTGTGCCTTGTGACTGGATGCTACAAGGCATTGTTGAAATGCAAACTTTAGCCTGAGCCATCATAACAAAAAGAGGCCAAGATGTTTGTCCAGATGTTCCCTATTCCTCCATTTTAAAATGGAGACCAAAAGGATGAGCAAGCTGGGCTGGAATCCCTCTTTTGCTTTTTGCAAAGGGTAAAAGTTGTGAAATCTTTGAGACCAATCGCTAGGACTTCAGAATACCTGAGGTTAGGCCATTGCTGAAGTGTGCTGATGAAAGAGAATGGACTCTTGAATTAAGGCCCAACTAGGTGGCATGCAAGAAAATCAGTCACCGCCTAGGTCCAAACAATTGTCAGCATAGGTTTTATAGGAAGAACTGATTTACATAATTATTGGTTAACTGTGCAAATTCACAGTGAAAGGCTGAAGACCTGTCCTAATCCAGGCTGTTAAATCACATTATTTCTTTCCATTTACAACTTAGTTTTTTTGTTGTTTCCTCTCTTTGTCTTTCATTTTTTTTTATTTGCTCTCTGGTCAGGTCTCAAGACACTCACCTCCCTGCTTCAGACAAAGCATTTTTCTCAGGTGCCGCTGTCCTAGTAACCTCAGTTAGTAATTGATTCACATATATCACTTTCCAAGATGGCAGTGCTAAGATTACTGTGAGGAGATACAAACAAGGAGGGCTATAAATTTCAACAGCACATTCAGTGGGCACAGAGGATCACAGCGTAGCAGCGGGTCGGCTGTCTCTTTGCTTGTATTCTCATGGTATTTTGAAAAGAGAGATATAAGCACTCATCATGTTCTGAGCACGATTCAAGAATACTAAAAAAAATCATGTTTTGAAATGCATTAGATACCTGCTGAAAGAGCTAAAATTGGCATACAAGATTTTTGGATCAGTTTGCTTCAGGCAACATTGGGCTTTTGTGCAGACGTTGCTAAAATGTGATTGTGCCATTGTTCTAAAGTTCATGGGGAAATAAGGAGAGGGGTGCGAACCTGGATAAAGCGAACAGTCACAAGTATTCCAATAAATGGTTTTGCATCTATGTCTATGATGTAGTCTACAGTATTAGGAGAGTGTTTCACTACAGACAAGTGGGGTCAAACTATTGAGAGAGCTCAGAGCTAAATTCACAAGCATCTAGAGCAGGGGCCAGACGTTCAAAAGAGCTCAGCTCAGGCTCAGTTGTGATATTTATTCCTTAGTCTGACTTTGCCTTATTTTATGCATATTGGTTTATGATTCACCTTATTTCTTGCTTTTTTTTCCATTCTGTTTGCTCATCTTTCTGTGTCCTTTCCTTTCTTTGCTGTTTCTCCCAAGTCTTTCCCATCTGTGCTCTCCTCTTCACTCTTCCTCCTAATACTTTTTCTCTCCCTCTGTATCTCATTCCTATTGACTCAGTTACTAGTGATTTTATTTCCAATGTATTCTACTATTAATAATGTATGTGAAGGCCATTCAGTGTCACTTACTTTGTTCTGCTCCCAACATCCCTGTATCTTTTCCTAATGCACAAATATATGAAGGATGGCCAAAGCTGGGAGATGGGATATGAAAAGGGGGTTTAGATTTCATGATGTGAGGGTTTAGATTTCATGATATCTGGAGATGCTGTCTGGGGAAGTATAATTCAAATGACTTAAAGAGGCATCTAAGTTCTGTTTGCACCATCTGAAGAGAGGTAAGTGCCTAGCACCAGTTGATAGGAAACATTTGAAGAAGGGGTCTGTGAAAAAACCTGTCTCTCCCTTGAACAGCAATGATGAGCTCAGGCAGACAGAGAGATGCCTTTACAGAACTGGAATTCAGACTGCCAAACTGCTTCCTGGCTTCTTCATGTATTTGGGCAGGGACAAGTAAGTTGCTGTTCTGATGCCAAGGCAGGTGGTCCAACTCTTGCACCTAATCCTTTCCCAGAATGCCCTTTGGAACAGCCTGAGGACTTGGAAGACACTAAGGAGGCTTGAAAGCATGTCTATTTTCGCTTGCTGAAGTTGTACGTCAATTTAGATGTGCATCCTAGGATATGAGTTTTCTTAAGCCAAAATGAAGAGGAGGCAAACTGGTTGGGTAACAGTTCAAGATTTTACTCAGCCTTTACCGTTAGTGGGAACTTTTTGTCTGGCTTATATGGCAGGACCTGACTCGTTATTACTGCTTCGTATTCACTGAGAGTCTGCAGTGATCAACACAGTGATCTTGTCCATAGCTCATGTACCTTCAGAGCTGGATCCTGGCAGGCATCATTCCCTCCTCCCATGTGGATATGAGAGTGAACAGAGCGTATTCGGCATGCAGGGGATCAGGGCCTTATGCTCCTCGAATATTCTTGTTCTGTTAAAATAAAGGCAAGAAAACCGTTTGGTTGAATATAGCTATGAAGATACATGTCCCCCATAATTACCAAATTTAGCTGTACAAAAGAACACCACACTTAGATCTGGAAAAGGGTTGCATTTTTGGGAACTGTTTCGAAATAGACCATATTTGAGTCAATGTCCATCTGATATCACTTAGTTGTTGTGGTAGCATTGTTTGAAGTGGTTTCTTTCAGCATTGGCTTGGGCTCATAAACCAGTCAGCAATGGTACATGCTGCCACACACATTTAACTCAGAGGCAAGCAATGCACAGCTGGAAATAGTCATTGCTCTAGAAAGAGCAGTAAGAGCAAAATGAATGAAGAAATTGCTGACTCATGTCTTTGGCTAGCTTGGTTTTCAGGAATTTGATGGTTTATGAAGGGATGAAATCTAGAACTGCTTAATTATATGGGGGGAGATGTCAGGATCCTGTCAAAAAACTGTCTGTCAGAAAGTACTAGCTCTTTCTGCTTACAACAGGCACAGTTTTAAGTTCCCTTCATTGCAGAGCTTTGTGGATTTTTACTGTAACTTAGCAAAAATATAGAATAAACATATGCTAATTGTCAGTGAGGACTGCAGAGAGAGATAAAGAAAAGCAGTGGTGGTAGATCTGCAGAGCTTTAATGAAAGAAAGAATTAAACAGGGCTAATATGCTGAAGTGTAAGAAGTGAAGTTTTGCCTGAAGTCTAATAACAAAACATTAAAGCAACAAGTAGAACAGTGCAGAAATTAATCAAAAGTAAATGGACCATAAACTTGAAAGGCACTAAAAAAAGTGCCAAAGTCTATAACAAAAATCCAGTGGATGAATGAAAAATTCTCTTTATCTTCCTTCCTCCTACAGTACATGAAAAAATGGTGTGAGGATATGGTAATAAATATCTAGTAATTTAATTTTTTATTTTTGCTCTTGTTTGTGCTCCCCTGTAGTTTTGTAATAATGTTTTCTGCATCTTGTTAATTATTGGCGTTATAATAATAGCATGCTGAGTGTTAAAGGAGATCAGACCCAATGCTAGTAAGTCTTAAAAATGTAAAAACAAACAAACAAAGAAAACAACAACAGGACAAATAAAAAAGGAGAATAGGGGAAGGGGCATTCTCCCCAGTTTACAAAGAGAGTACTGAATTTTCTCTAGTTTATAGATGGAGCACTAAGGTCCTTTAGACCTTTAGACTTCAAGTGTCGCAATCTAGCTTGCAGAAGTGACAGGGTGCCTTGGAAGCAGAACAAGAATGTTCAAAATACAGAGGAGCAGAAAACAGCACTTCTGTTTCATAAAACATATCAAAGCTTCAAATGTGTTTTCATTGCTACAAAGAAGTAAAGCAAAGCTTTTCAGAATTTCTTGGAGGAAACAAATGAAAGGGAAGCCCCAGGAAGACTTGGTAATAGGTACTTGCATGTGTTGTGGGAGACGAGGCTCACAGATGTTCCAGAAAACAAGTGGGGACTTGAACTAGAGTGACTAATGTTACCTATGAGGGCCTGAAACTCTGAATCAGTCCACCTATGTTTGTAGAGTCATCCTAGACCTGGGGAAAACAGTCCACAGAATTGATGGGACATTTTAGCTTTTACGAAGTGTGATTTTTCACCAGGTAACTGTTCCATAAAAAATAAAGTTTTTCACCTGTTCCGAGTCCTTGTTTACCAGGGCACAGTGCACGTTGGTATCAAATGATTCCCAAAATCAGTAGTATTTTGCTGACAAAAATTTTGTGCAACATCAGCATATAAATTTCATGTATTTGGACTTCAAAAAGACACTGGAACTGTACCACAAAATAAAATAGAACTGCTCTTAATGCTAACATCTCCCAGTCACTCCTAGTAACATACACCATCATTTTTTATTGAACGAGTTAACGCTAAACATATTTCCTCCAAATGAATTATGGTAGGTTGAAGACCTGCAATCACTTTTTCTAGTCTCAACTAGCCTTTGTTTTTCCACACCACTCACTTGAAAACTGACAACAGGAAGGGTCAGGTAGGTCACGCTTAGCTAGTCCCAAATGCCACAGCATATTATCCAAGACAGAGAATATAATTATCTTTTCACAAGTGGCAATTAGTAAGAAAACCCCCCATCAATCCTGTTTAACATTCAACATTTGTAATGTGGCAGAAGCCAAGGCATTACAACAGCAAGGCCAAGTTACCTTAATAAGGTTAAAACTAACATCAAATACAGAAGGTTTTTGTGTCAGCAGAAATGTTAAAAAATCTGAAATTTGAAGAAAGAAAATACTTATTCCAAATACTTAAAAATATTTTTGTAAAATCCTATATTGTGAAAATATGCATTTGGTTAGGGTGTTCCTTCTGCATCTCAGCATACCTTACAGATGTAATGGATAACAAATAAGTAGCAAATTATTTACTATTATTACAGGGTAGTATGCTGAGAGTATTATCATCTCTTTTCTATAGGTAAGCAACTTTTTATAAAGGAATAAAATTACCCTCATTACTAAACTCATTTACAGTGGACAAGGAAAAATGGAGGTAAAGAGAAGTTAAGTCAGCAGTTACAAAAGAGATAGTTAATTTGGGATACCTCTGTTTCTGGGTGCCTGATGTAAGTACTTGGAATTATTTTCTGAAGTTTTCAATTGTGGTCTGGCTTCAGCCCAGATCTCCTCTGTCCCAGGTCTGTGCTTTAACCAGAAAATCATTCCTCAATCCCTCTACAGTGAATAAAATGAAATTATATAGATATTGAAAGTCTTTATTTCGGTATCTATGGGCTAACACTGAAAGTATCCTGGATCACCAACAAAGAGTTCATACACTATGAACGTTTATTTCCTATCATGCCATATCCACAGGATCATTTTTTTGCCAAGTTAACTTCCCTATGTGTAATGGTCTCCAGTTCCAGCACTGAGTGAAATGGCCTTAGACTTGATCATCTGGGGCTGTGCTACGCACCAATAGCCTGAACATGTCCCTCTGATTTCTTCCAAGTGATGTCTGGTTTCTCTTATTTGTCTCAAAACTACAGAATCCTTTTCTGATGGATTCTCAGTTGAAAAGCTCTGTCCTTGTATTGTCGAGGGGAGCTAATCCATTCAGTTTGGCACTAGACTCACAGAGAATTCCAGTAATTCCCACAGCAATTTAGCCATAAGCCATTTGGGATGATCACAGAAATATCCTATATGAGGGACTGAATTAAATTTCCCTCACTTCTTTCAAACAGCTGAGTAACACACTGCATCCTTCCTTTCTCAGAGGGCAGAGCCAACCCCTGACAGCCAACCCAGCGTCCACTTGCAGTAGACTCTGACTGTATTATGTATCCAGGAAAGTCAGCTTTCTGGCAGTTACCTAGTGCCATAAAAGTCATAGGTTATATGAAGGAAGGATGATTTTCCTGGTTACCTTCTTTCCTTTCTAAAAAGAACTAGCAACACTGCAGACAATTAGCTGAAATGGAAAAAATTATTAACAAAACGTGTACAGAGGAGTCAGGGTTACAGGATGCCTGATAAAAAAGGAAATACTTATTGTCAAATGGCAATTACCTTTGAACTAACAGTACAGGGTGATGACGCAATAACTAATGGATTTATGCACTGAAGTTTCTCCCAAGCATTTGTGGGTAGCTCTGGAAGACTCTCTCACACTAAGTTCTCCTGTAGACACATGGAAGGACTCTGCCAAGCTCTGACTACAACCCAGTTGATTGAGAGCTTTAAACCTTTTAAATATTACCCACACAAATTCACCTGATTTCACTGGCACTCAGTACTTAGCAGAAAATAATACAGAATACCTTTTTATTGTTACTCTGTCAGTGACCAGTAGCCCATCACAGACTCTATCTCCATCTTCCACCATAAAGATGAGCATATGAACTCAGTATCAGGTAGTTCACCATTATGGCTCAATCAAGACCTTTTATGTATCTCATTCATGCAGAAATTACTTTTCCTCCTGTCTATCTGTCAAAAAGATATATCATAGCTTTCTCAACAAGTCCTTTTTTATGGTTTACAGAAATCACATTGGCCCTCGATCCTGAAGAGAAAGCCAAAAAGTCCCCTGGCTGCTTACAGATGGAAGAATTTGTTTAACTCCCTCAAAGCTTATGAGATGCTGTCTTTCCATTTGCTATTTGACTACAACGGTGTATAAGATGCTAAAACGAACTTGAAGGCCTCCATCTAAGACCTGAGAATCTTATGGTATAACTGGCAAGACAAAGTACAAAAGGAAAGAAGCAAAAACTGCTAGATTTTTATGTGCATGAGCCTGAGACAGTGGGATATTTGCCTCAGGCCACATGGAGAGTCAGCATCAATGTCAGGATCTGAGCCTGGGTCCCCCAGGTACGTTGATCTAAGCCTTCCGCTTGTAGTTGCCTCCTCCGGGCTGAAAGGAAAGGGCTTTTCAAAGCTTGCCACTGCGAACCTACCGCAAATCTGAAGAAAACCCAGTTAGTTACCAGCAGTGACCGCACCCTGACCCTCATTTCAAATGTATGTAAAATTAAACATTAACCAGCCAAAGAACTAAAACCTTGCGAGGGGCTGGTCTGGAGCATGGATCAACAATAGCATGCAGTGTGCTAGGGCCAGACATGCAAACGCCCAAGATGGCTCTTGTCTGATCTATTCTTTGGCATTTGGCTACCACTTGAAACCCTTTAAATAGACATAACCTACTTCTCCAATTTTCCTTGCCTTGAACTGCTACAGAAGGCAAAAGGAACTACCAAGCAAAAAAACAAGGAACACAATGGATTTCAGTGGAACTGTTTTCACTGTGAATATCACTGACAGCGTCATTTTAAAGCACAAAGGTGAAAGGACTTTTTTATAGCTGCCGGAAATCCTGGTAACACACTCTCTTTGTTTCCAAACTACTGAGGCCAGAAAAACCTTGCCCGACTTCTTTATGTACAAACGTATAACGTACTTGTTCCTGGCTTACAGGAGGCACCTCCTAATGCCTGCTGTCAACTCATTTGTGACACGTAACCGTAGTCAAAAAGTGGTTGAATTGCTGGTTTTGTAATGCACACACACATTGTTCAAGATTATCTAACAGCATTAGCCTCTGGGAAAAGGATGGCTTCAGGGTTCTAATTAAAAGAAATCATAGACAGTCAAATCAAGTGCTTCCTATTTATATTTTATTTAATAAAGAAGGAATGACACAGATAGTATTTCCCCCAGCCTTGCCTTTTCAGTAAGGGGCAGGGGGGAGCAATGGGCCCTTCAAAGCTCTGCAACAGCCGTAAACTAGTCCCAAATCGATTGGCATCCCCAAACCCCTTCTCTGAAGGCTTAATGGTATTTTCACGTGGGATCCAAAGCAGGCGGTCTTCAAGGAAAGTTATTGCATCTGGTGAAAAAAATAAAGTTGACATTTTTTGACAAGACCCTTAAGTATGCTTCTCCCAAGAGGGCTGTAACATAGAAGAGGCTGAGCAGGTGGTAATAATCAGCATTACATACATTTGAGCATTTTCTATAACGTGGATTACCATGGAATTCCTTCCTCCCCCTCCTCTCCTTGGGGACACTTGCACAAATTGCAAACATTTTCAAGGCCCTTTGATAAGCATTTCTATCACCAGTTTCACAGCTGTAGCTAGATTGTTTAAAATATATAAAATGCAGCCCCACCCTCCCTCAGAGATAAGGAGTACAGAAGAAGAGGACTCTCTCTCCTCTCTTTCTCAGCTCCCACTAAGCCTGTTTTCTAAATGCTACCTAAACATATTCTACCATCGTGCTTAAGCACAACATAGTGGTGCTTAAGCAGCAACAAGCCACTGTTTGTCTGCTTTGGAGCAAAGGATGGATGCACAGCCACATCTCAGAGAAAGTCAGTGAGGAAAACTAAAGATAACTAAGCAAAGATTAGTGTGTTGTATAAAAGGCCAAGAGTAAATTTAAATCTTTTATCCCAATTCTTCTGCTGCCTACACCAGAAAGAGGTAAATAGCGAGAAGATTTAATCACAACCAGAGCCCCTTTCAAGGCTGAGGGAGGAATCCCACAGGCAAGTGAGATGTGACAATCCTTCTCCCATTTGTGCAGCCTTATGCAAGGTCTCCAGGATGGGAGTCCTGGATCCCATCGTGCTCTTGGGAGCTCAGCTCCCTCTGCTGAGACATGGTCTCTGCTGCAAAAGCCTTACAGTTCAAGATGATGTAATGAAACAATGAAACATGTGGCATTAATAGTTGACATTAATAAATGCTTCTATAATTAGAGTTCGGTGATATGTTTTCACTGACTAGTAAATTGACAAAAAAATGCAGTTTCCGGAGGTCACTGAAGCAATTAGGAAATGGTGAGTGGTTTCTGCCACAAAAAAAAAAGGAAGAAATGAACTGTGGAAATAGAGGATAGAGGAAGGCTTCAAGATAATGGCTCATTTCTATTCAGCAATTTTAATCATTTTTTAACTTTTCATTTCAGAACTTTTTCTTTGTTTTAATATATTGGTCTTATTGGCTTTGAATTTAATATTCCTTCTTATTTTGTTTTGTTCTGAGAGGGGAAGATTTTGCTAGGGAAAGAAAGCATTGGCCAAAGTGCTTGGATCAAATAATTCTTTCTGAATCAACATAAAGGAATTACTGTTGTTTCTTCATAAAAATCCACATCTATGTCTTCTTGAGTTTCTCTATGTTTTTTTAGGTTTAGGATTTTTTACTTAAAAATCCATTATTAAAATGCGTCCAATAGAAATACACCACATTCACATGTCCTGCTCAATATTATAATATTTCTGCACCTTTGTAATTATTTTATTAATTTCTATAGCACTAGTCTTTAATACTTGAGCAGTGACACTGATAGAGACTTTTGATTCTATCTCAGCTAATAATTACCTCACTCTGATAAAATCAGACTTTAATATGCATATGTTTGTAAAAGGATGTAAAGGATTCACTGTATTTTTTTCCCCAGAAGAGCTCTAATTGTCTTTTCAGGTAGTTATTGGATACTAAAATTTTTTATCAACAACCCTGATTATTTCAGTGCTTCTTAACTGAAAATCATAGACCATAATTCTTCTTTCATCACAAATATGCTTACCCTCCAAAGAGCAACTCTGTCAGCTCTCTCCTGGTTTCAGTCATAGCCACGTTATTTTCTCTTTTTATTGTTTCATTTTTCTCCAGAAAACTGCAACATGCTTTTATTTTACTTAAATTCTAGAAGGGCTTCAACAGAGGGAAGCCTCAATAAAACCTTAGCATGTTCTCCAATGGTCTCCTCTGACTGGGTAATGTTCGTGTTTCAGTACACTGAGGGTTTTAATTCCAAAGCATACAAGCAATTTCCCCTGAAGCCAGAGAAAATAAATGATAATTTTACTGGTTCATTTCTATCACTTGTGTTGCAACTGTGTCTAACAGCATGGTTAAGACCAGTTTATTAGAACAATATATTCTTACATGAAGCAAGTTATTATCCATTTTTGCTTTAAAAGATCATTTTGCTAATGATATTTGAATTGCTTCATGGAAAGATTAGGGATGTGTCCAGAGAAGCATCTCTGTGTGTAGGAGAAAGAGGCTGGAGAGACTGTAATAATCCTGGGACATGTACAGGATTGTGTGCTTGTGTTTCCACATCTGTGTAAATTCATAGTACATTTGTGAACTGGCATAAAGAGGAGAAAACTTGGGTATCAGTGTGGCCTCAGTAAAATGAAGCACTTTTAGTGAACTTAGCAAGATCTGACCATCATAAGTCAGAGTAAAATCTGAACCACTGTTGTTGGAAAGTATGCTTTTAATCTAAAAAAATGCCCTGCCATGGACCTATGTCTCTTAGTCTTTATATTTCTCTTGAGCAAGCTCTATCATCTGTGTGTAAGCTACCAACTGCTACCCTCTGGGATACCTTCTTCTGTCATGTCACGACTTTCAAGGACACTCTGAATGGGACATACACCTCACTCAGCCCTACAGGTCCTGTCTTAGGGATTGGGACCCCTGGACCCATCAAAGAACTCATACCTTGGCTCACCTTGGACAGTCTTATAATCTCAAGGCTCCTCACTCCAGCCTAAAATTGGAAGTCAGTCTCTCCACTCTCATAAATAAGGAGTTTGAAGCTTATTTCAGATGCCTGAGTGTTGACACAATAATAGAGCAATGCAGAATGAATTATGACCTTCTTATGTGACAAGGGATGTCATCTTTCTATTGATAAAGTAAAATATTAAAACCAAAGACTTTCATCTGATACCTGCAGTCATATAAATGCACATGGGAGTGCAGACTGTAAAATGAGAGTTGGCACTTGAGGTAGCTGAGGTCTGATTTGCATACAGCCAAGTAAAACAAACTAAATAAAAGATGGATGCAAAAGCAGTATTTGCACACTAAGGGAAAAATAAAAGACTGGTTTTGCAGACATGTCTGTTGGGGAGGGAAAAACTTATTACTAATAACTAAGCCTGTTGTATCACTATGAAACTTGCTGATTCTGAATTCAACATAATGAACACGCTAGTCTGATTTGTGGATCAGTGCCTTGTTCTGTGGATGTTTTGCAAGTTCCCATTTCAGGGAACTACTATTGCTATCCCCACACAAGCTGGTCATTGTAACAAAATGTGGAGAAGGATCTCCAATAGCATTAGTAGCTGTATACAGTGGTCTTAAGGAGTTTCTAGCTTTTAG
This sequence comes from Harpia harpyja, assembly GCF_026419915.1. Classification (NCBI taxonomy): domain Eukaryota; kingdom Metazoa; phylum Chordata; class Aves; order Accipitriformes; family Accipitridae; genus Harpia; species Harpia harpyja. The sequence continues at coordinate 69,047,385 of NC_068944.1, forward strand.
GCTCAGTAGTGCCTCTGGCTAATGGAGCCATAATTAGTTAAGCCAATTACTTAAAGAGGTCTTCAGACTCTCTTCCTTCTACTTTCTTTTTCCTTGCTTTGCAAGCTGCCTCCTATTAGGCATCTTGTTGCTGCCTGTTTTCAGCTGAAGCCTCTGCATGGTCACAGCAGGACCCAAGTCTCTGATTTCCATTCACACACAGTGTTCCTTTTTCTAACAGGGGAGTTGTGAGATCTCGGACCTCAAAGGGAGAATAGAGGGCAATTTCACAACTGGGGAAAGGGCAGCAGAAAATGTGGTCTGAATTATCATGTCATGGCAAAATGCTGGCTTTGGTTGCTGTCAGTTCATCAATACAGCAGTGCATAGCAGTAAAAAAGGCTCATCTATACTTACACGAACACATCCATGATGCATACTGCTTAGCTGACATCTGTCATTGCTTCTGACTGCCACTGCATACACTGCCCAACATCAGCCAGACTTCAGCGTTTCATTAGCATCTGATCAATAGAACTACTGATTTTATATTGTATCTTTACTCCAGAGGCTTGGGATGAAACATGTTCCTCTCCTACAAGAAACTTCCCAGAGTCTAGCTAAAGTCAGTGCAGGTAAGGAATAAAAGAAATGTCAGATGTGCTGCTCCACTGCCACCTGCATCTACTGCATTTGAACCACTGTACTACATTGCAAAATTAGGTCTCTACAATTTGCTGAACTGAGATCAGGCCAGAAATGTTGAAACTGTATGAGGTGTTCAACAATACGGTTCTCACAGTCCACATAGAGTAAATAAATCCTGCATGGATTTCATATTTGCATGAAGAATTATACATTATAATGTATGAGGCATCTGATGTCATATTTACCATTACTGTACCTTTAAAAGACATTGGGTTTATGCTAGTTTCTTCTAAAGTTCAAATGTGGGCTCTTCATGTCAAGACAATACTTTCTAAAAGACGTGGGGTAGATCATGTAAGAGCTGTTAGTTTTATTTCCTGGAGTGCCTGCCATAAACTGGCTTTTGCATTTGACTTCTCATTTTACATTTAGGAAACTAGATTGGATACTCTTTTTTAATGCTAGCAATTAATCTTCACAGTGCTCAACAGCCTATTTTGGACAAATATGGAAGCAAATTCAGGAAGAAGTGAGTCCTTCATGGAAAATAACCCACCTAACCATGTGCTGGCTGCAGCCTCCTCATCTTTTATCCTGCGGGATACATCACTTGACCAAAGCTGAAAAGATATGCTGATACACCATTCATGCAAGGCAAACAGTTTATGCTCCCAGTTTGCCATTGGCAGACACTCTTCTTTCTAGCAAAATAGCTGTTGCCCACAGAAATGCTGACTTGTAAAACGCATGGTCTAAATGCCATTTGTAAGCCTGTGGTGACTCATAAGTTCTAGAGTCTTTCAGACCATTGCCCTGAGCCAGATGGGAGGCCCAGATTCTTTTAATGTTAAGTGTGATTGAAAGAGAGCCTCTACCCTGTTACTGGAGCTGCTAAAACCAATTGCACAAGATGCAATACTAGGCATGTTTAAAACATTTCAGGAAGAGATTAGTGAAATGGTATGCTGGGCCTTTTCCTCCAGCTGGGCCCACAAGCAGCGATAGCAAATCCAGACTTTTCACTGAGGTTGGTAATTAGGTCTGCCTCACTCCCAGGAGATTAATTCTCTGCAGAACAGATTATTACAGTCCAGCTCCTGTATCCATGGGCAGACTCAGTCAGCAGGCTGATTTCAATTACAGGAGTTAAGTGCTATTGACTTCTCCCATGTACAAGAATAGGTAGGCATGGGAGGTAGGAGCCAGATAAGAAACCAGATTACTGAGTTAATCTTACAGTTATAAATACTAGAAAGAACCTTAATCTGTTATCTCCTAAAAGAATAAGTGAACATACATTTCTTTATTTCATTGCAGTCAGCTGAAACCTTATAAATGATGGCTTGCAAAGGAAGAAAAAATTGTGTGGTTTTGTTCTAGTTTTCTTTCATATGAGATGAGAACACAAATGTTTTGTATCAGCAATTAAAGTCTTGTCTTGTCTACCTTAAAAGGCTCTGTCCAATGGAGGACTAATCAAGTTATAACCTCATAAGAGGCAGAGGGCTGAAGTCAAGGTTTAACGGTACAGGAGCTCAGGCAGCATTAATTCTTTTCCATGGGTCTGTTTCCCTGCTTCTGGTGACATATTCCCACGCTGTTAGTACAAAACACTGTCCCATAGCTGTGACAGAAAATAGTCCCTTTTTTGAAGTACTTGGCCAAAGAGGGGCTGCAGCCTCCTCGCTGTGTATTGCACTTGGCCAAAATATCAATGTATTTGTTGTTCTTGATGATTTCACCCCAAGCAGGAATATTCCATGGGGAAACTGTGCATGTTTATGGCTATGTATCTGTTTCTTTGGTCATACTTTCTTAATGTGTCCATACTGATGGATTAAAATGAACTCACAACTCAATAACTCTGAGTAAAGCACCTGTGGTATGAGTGAGTGATCACTTAATATGTAGAGTGCTTGCTGGAGATCTGCTTTCTACTGTGTCTGAATCCTGTTGAAAATGAATAGATTCATTTTGCTTTCACAGTGATAATTGAAATGTTGATGTTGCTGCCCCCTTTGCACATACCGAGAACACCCACAGATTCCCTTTGAGGTGACGTATTCCATAGCATTTCTTACAACACCTATTTAGGAGGTAAGAAAAAAGTTCTCAGAGGGGTTCACACAGTCTATATATCAGAGACGGTAAGGACAGTTGTAGAGGAGGGGTAGACAATATTTAGTGCACACTGTTTCACTTTGTTGCACTGGCAGAAAAGGCAAATATTTTCTGTTTGGTGGCAGCAGGGGCTGCGGAGCAGGTGGAGAGAGACGTGCAGGTGGGGAGATAACACAGGTTTCAAGAGCACTTTCACATCTGTGCTCAAGGCCTCTCTTTCATCACAGCATTTATCTCTTCTTTTGAGCACCCTGACTGCAGGAGCTTGGGGGGGGGGTGGGTTGTAGCTCAGGAGTGATGCTCAAATAATAATACGTACCATTTACCTCTTCAAAACCACATGCAAGCAACAATTACTTCAGTCTCACAACAATCGTGTAAAGTGGGTAAGACCTTTCTGTATTGTTATTTGCAACAGACAAAGGAATAGATACAGAGAGGTTCAGTTCCCTCAAGACACGCATCCAGATATTGGCAGAGCCTGGGCTACAGCTTGGAAAACACAGTTAACACCCATAGAGTATACTGCAATATGGCAGTGAGGTCAGAAAGCTCAGCAGTGGGTGGGTCTACAGGGTTTCTTGTGGAGGGAAGAGCATAGGCAGGTTGTAAACTGTGTGCTGAGAAGACTGCCTGGTGAATCAGCTCCAAAGACAGTTCTAGGATCCAGCTCTCCCACCTGAAGGACAAGAGAGCTGAGACAGACATGGGTGTTCAAGGGAAAGACCGTGCTTTGAAGTCCTAGTGCTCAGCTTGGCTCACAGCTGGATGCTGCTATAGCACAGCTGTAGGGGCTGTAGTGGATTGGCATAGTTGGAGGTGGATCTTCCGAAGTCAGTGGCTACAACCTGCCTAGATCATACTTTTGTTACCTAAGTGACATTTCAGGTTTTCCCTTTACAGTTTTACTCTGCTGTCTGTTAGTATCGACATTTATTTTCATTCAGAAATTCACAATTCCCTTATTTCATTGCAGTAATACCAGGTGGTGCTCAGACGTGAATCAAGTGAAGTCAGTTCTGCCTAGGTGATTTGAGGTATCTGGTCAACGAAGAGTCTGAAACTCTCTAGAACTTGTTACTGACAGATCCAGTCTGATTTCAATTTAAAGTGGTGAAAATTCAGATTATTTCTATTTTTTCCAAATCAATTTATCTACCAGTGACAAAGCTGCAAAATTCTCAAACCTTCTCTTCAAGATTTGTGTGAATTTCTTGCTACTACAGGAGATTTTCACGTGTTCAGCTTCTGTACACAATAGGAATTAATCCACTGCAGTTGTTGGGAGTTTTCAAGTCTTACTGAAAGCTAAAAGTATAAGTAATTTTGATAGTGTACTATTTTCAAAAAGAATCACCTTTTCTTTTGGTAAAAAAATAAAGAAATACGATGAAACTAGGAAAGGTGTGTTTGATAGCTGAAATAAACCAAGCTGTTTAAGTTCAGTAATGGAGTTATTATAAGTCCCTGGTATATATGTGTACATCATGAAAGCCCCACTAAACATTCTTCTCATAGGTAAAAGCAGCTGCCACTTCCATGTAAAAATATTACTGTGTCATGATATTGCTATTTCCATATATATGGAAACTTATATATATCTCTGTGTGTATACATGGAAATAGCAATATACTGGCAAATTTCCCCTATACTCTCTCTGTCTAAGCGTATAGAAATACACATTTTAGAAAAGGTAGAGCAGATTTGTATCCTGCCAGTTCCCCAGCAGTACACAAAGTAATATGATTTGACCAAGGGTAGAGTAAAGCTGACAAAGGATTATAAATTATGTAGCCAGGTTTACTCCAAATGCCAGATTAACTGTGCTTGAATTTCTCCTGATATTTGTCTCCCATATTCTTTAAAACTTCCTTGTAGTGAAGACATCAAAATTTCCCTAGGCAATCTATTCCAGAACTTAACTTTTCATACTGTTGAAAGCCTTTTCCTATTGCCAAACCTAAATCACCCTTACTGTGATTTAAGACAGTTACATTTTGTACCATCCCCACTGGGCAACAACAATTTGTTTCTTTCCTAATGTAAGATGAAAGTAGATAGGTTTAAAATATTATTAATTCTTCACAAAACAATATGAAATTGTTTTCCACTTCCTTGAGATTTCCTTGGAAATCTCTTTGGCCAATCACCTGAGTGCCCTAGGAAGAATTTCTGAAAGTCTGGGTAGGAGGTACCCCACTCATGTAAACCTGCCCAGCCAGTTCATCCAGTGGCATAATCAGAATTTAGGAAAAAAATTTAAGCCTTCTCAGCTCCATCTGCCAATCATTTTCCCTCTCTATCGAGTATCGTACCAACGTTATGCCCTCCTCTTAAAATAATGCGTTATGGAATATTGTCCTGCATTCATTTACAGTTGGATCTAATTTTTGTCTTTTCTCTTCTGATTTTTTTCTGATTTTTCTTCCATCAAATTTGTACTTGGTCTCCGGAACTTTGATGCCATCTCCATTTTTCTCTGTTTGGTTCTGGAGCTCAAGTTCTTTGAGAAACACATGGTTTAACCAAGTTTGAATCTCTCTAGGTTCCCTTTTTTTGTATTTGCACAGCTTGTTCTTGTATCTTTAATATAAATCATTAGAAAACTGCAAATTCTTTCAAACACATATCATCCTTAATTCCTTTTTACAGGCTGTGATCAGTTAGTGCCTATGAACAACAAACAAGACTGGTTTCAGCACAAGAATGACATTACTGTAATTTTCTTCCTCAGGCCATAAGCAGACCACATTTGGGCACTGACTTCTGTGTCACAAACCCAAGTCTGATTCCAATCTCACAAACGTAGGTAACATCATCACAAAGTCATATATGCTTTGCTTCCTGCAAGTATCTTTAAAATGCCTCATGCTTAACAGGCAGTAAAGATTATATAATCACTGTTACTGACTTACGGGAGTTACAAGAACTACAGCAGATAATTAAAATTATCAGGTATGATATCTACTGAACATTTACCCAATTCATAAATTCTTATTTGATCTATATCCATTCCAATCATTCCTAGTGATCAGTATGACTGTAGTCACTGTGTGCTAAGCAAATCTGCTATAAAGAACAGTTCCTATCCCAAAGAGTTTCCCAGTATGCCTTGTCAAAAGCAGAAATGTCTATTCTGTGGGAAATTCCAAATTTCAATATTTTTTTCCTGAATTAAAGCTGAAATCTAAAATACAGCTGCAAATAGTTCCCAAGAACCTAATTCAGGAAACCTTTTTATATATATATATATTATTAATCTAGTAAAATCCAAATATTCCATATAATAAAATAGCTATCTTTCTATTGCAGTTGGTGTTCTAATATCAGAATGAAATTGAAATTATTTAAAATACATTAAATATAGTCTGTGCATGAATCAGAAAGAAAAACAGTCACCTTATTAAAATGAAAAAGCCAATTCTCTTTAATAATTTTTCTCCTTTAAATTATCAAAACTGATATTGTCCAATTAAATGCCATGATTTTGATTAAGGTGTTTTTTCCTGTAGAGGCTAGTCAAACAATTCACTGTGTCTCTTTACATTCTTATATAACCGATGAAAAGTAAACGAGAGAAACAGGCAGGACTGACTCATCAGAAATAATCAGTTGGATGCAATTAGCCAATTAAAAGTGACTATTACTGTACTTCTCCTCTGGGACTTTTTGTTCCTCCTGCTCTGTGGACACATATGCACTCATGTTCTTCATTCATAGATGAGGACCTCACTCTTTGAGTTCACATTTCCTCCCACACTAATCCCTTCCTGATGCCAGCTGAAGATGGTGAGTATATATGAGTGTAAATAACTTTAAAGACAATAGAAAATGTATTTGGCTAGGTGATCAGAAGTAGAGCACTAGTGCCTTGCTTTGTCACAGTTCTTTGCTATTCAGCTGTCTGTGAGTTTAAGAACTAACCATTGGCACCATGTAACACATTGACCTTCTAACTTGGTAATAAGTTTCTGTCAACTCTCACAGCTTCTCACCTTCCCGCTCCTTTCTCTCCTGTAATTCAGAAGAGCTTGGGACTGTGGTCTGTATGCATCCTATAATGCACTACTGGGGTCATTATTTCCTCAAAGGTGCCCATTAAAAAAGGAAATCTGGGAGGTTTCAAACTCAACTAATAATCTTAGGGCTCTAACTCATGATCTTTATATCAAAGACTGGCAATATTGATAGACTCTTGTATGTGACCTGAACCTTGGAAGTCCTTCCCATTTTCCTGAAATCATGGTGGCACGTGATTTTTCTGTTCAGTTGAGTGTGGCATCCCCAGCCCCTGCGCTCCTCGGGGGGAGAGGAGTCGGGAGTGAAGGGGTGAAGCTGGGACTGGGAATAAAGTGTGGGCAGAAGGTGTGGCTTTTTGTTTGTTTGTTTCTCACTATCCAAACCTATTTTACTTCGCAATGAATTAAATTCATTTTCCCCAAGTCAAGTCTGTTTTGCCTATGATGGTAACTGGTACATGAATCTCCTTGTCTTTATCTTGACCCATGAGCTTTTCCATCCTATTTTCTCACCCGTCCTGCTGAGGAGGGGGATTGGGAATGCAGCTGGCTGGGCATCTGGCAGCTGGCCAAGGTCAACCTGCCACATTGGTGTATCATCGTATTATTTATTCATATTCAGGAGCATGCCTGTTTTCTGTGTCATTACTGATTTGCCAAAGACTTCAACTGCAGTATGTCTTTTAGATCCCAAAGTTACTGGCTGAGAGCTGGACCCTGCTCCTTCTCTATAGTCGATGAAGAGGGGGAGGGTCCTCTGGAATGGATTTGGTGATTCAGTGCAAACTACCTCAGACACTCTGAATTTCCTTCCAGAGGAGGGGAAGAGACAGAGGATATGTCTCTCTGAACTACATGCAGAGGGAAGCATTCACTCCTTCATTTAGGCAGTAAAGAAGGTCTTTAATGCCAGATACTGTAAAAATGCCTCTTAGGCTATGTCTGTGCTGGTAAATTACCCATTCCCAGCACCTTCTTTGGCACAGATGCCAAGCGACATGAAAGATTACAGGGCTATAGTCTTAAACTCCCTTATCTTTTGAAACAGTGATGGCTGTATTCTTTTTATTGATTTTATTTAATATGAATGGCCTTTGGCCCCACTGTTCCCTAAACAATACACAGCATTGTTTGGAAGAGCCTGGGTTGACTTGGGCGAAAGCAATGCCAAGGACTATTCTAACAGTACAGCAATATAAGCAATTAAGCCCCAGGGCCTGGGAACGCCCCCGGTACTGTTTAATTTATTAATACAGGTTTAACTTTAGAGTAAAATTTTAATCCCTGCATCAAATTTGAATAAATGTGTTGAGACAAAGAGGTTTTGCAGGAGGCCACAAGGGTGTGAATCCCACACATGACCCACAACGTACATTGTCCTGCAGGCTCACATCTCCTATTCTGGGGCTGCTCAGTCCATATCTTGCAGTGGGTGAGGTCCACCTGCTATCAACATCTTCCTGTCAGGGAAAGCAAGTGATCTCCAGAATTTTGCTGCACCATGTCATTTCCTTCACAAGCTGCTCCTGACTTGCCCCTCACATATTCAAACTGCCATTGATATTAAAGCACAATGTATAATATTGGGCAAATCTTGCCATTTTGAAACCTTCTTTACTGTTTTCAAGCACCTTCAGGTTTTACCAAGAAACTAATCAACATCCACCACAAAGGCCTGAAAACTCTATTCTGTCTCTGTAATTGAGAACTTGCTTTCATTCAGTGTGGGAAGAAGCATGAAGATGATTTACTGATTTAGGAAATGGGTGGAGTAGACCACAAAGGAATAAACTGAAAACATGTGGTGTGAATTATTTGCAAAGAAGGAGGGAAAGAGGGAAAAAATTGCCTATAGATCTCTATAGATAGATCTGGATATATAAATATATAATGTGGAGTACCAGTGAAACAAAGCACAGATGATTAGGCCAAACCAAACATTCACATTAAACATTGGATTTGGCTTCATTTCAAAACAGGCAGCAGTAACAGCAGGGAGAGACAGCTTGCCAAAATTGCATCAGACACACATTAGGGAAGGAGGAAATTAGTTTACTTGAGCCAGCTGTGACATCAAAGGGGTTGGTCTTGAAATGGATTGTGGGAAAGGGTTCCCCCTTTGGTAAAGTTTGCAAAGTTCAGCCAACCCTTAATAAAGAGACCCAACTCTAAAGAGAATTTGACATTTTTTTTTTCCTTTCCTAAAGAAAAACAGAATTCTCAGTCAGTTAGAAGTGTGAGACTGGGGACTGCTATAAGAGAGGAATGAACTTTAAGGGAAAGGGTGGGCAGAAGGTGTAAAGATTTGTTCTGGAAGAAAAGCATTGAATCCTAGTTTGAATACTTCTCTCTCTTACAAAAAGTGCCTTAGTAACAAGTATTAGTCTGTGCTAAAGTGATTGCAATATTTTTTCATTAAGAACGGTCTTACTGAGATGAATTAGGAAGGCGAAACTATGAGAAACCATCCACTGGTTCAATAATTTTCCTGAACTGCAGCCAGCCTAATTGAAACTGTAGATAAAACTTTGAAAACAAAATAAGATGAGACAACTCGTGGCATCACTGAGATCAATGGCAAAAGTCCCACTGACATCAGGGAGACAAGAATATATATCAGTCCACCAACTGCTCAGTTAAGACATTCTCCACCTACTTTTGCAATCCTGCTTTAAGGCCTGTTGCAAATTTTCACAGATGTAATTACTACCCAAGGATGTCCCTCTAAGGGAAGTCCCTGACTCAGTCCAATCTCACTGATGACAAGAGATGCTTAAAACAATGCACTGGCCACACTACTTCTCTTTGGGATACTTCATATTCAAAGTCACATGGAGAACAGGGTGTATCCAAATACTGTTTTGCCATGTGGCTTGTTTAATCTTTAATGCCATTTAAACAGCTTAATTCCATCTCTGATGTATTTCTGTTGACTGTGTCCTGGAGGCTGAAGTTGTAAAGTAACTCATTTAATGGAATGTTTTCCAGTTTTTCAAAATATTTTTTCTTGTTTCTCTTGACACTAATTTACAAGATGTTTATGCTGACAAAAAAAACCCCAAACCCAATGCTATTCAGAAAACTTCATCTTACTCTTTTGAAGGCAAATTTGGTCAATAGCTGTAATAGTAGTCTCTTTACACTCAAATAGTGTTGTTTTTTTTTAAACCAAGTATTTTCCTAAGACCATTTTTACTTTGAATCTGTAACATAATTTATCCTTGCAGAGAATGCGTCAGTTTATCATAACAAGTCCATGCACAATACACAATTTAGTGTATTCACCAACGTAACTCAGAAGAGACCTGTAATTTAGGGTTCCCCAGCATTAGGGCTTTCATGTGTACTGGTAAACTAACAAGTGCCAGGGGATGTTCTCCAGCATTGAATCTCCATCACCTGAACTGCTGAACAATTTTGCCCTGGGTCAGCAGGCATTTTCCCAAGCAACGCCGGGTGCATCTGAGTGTTAGCACTGGTGGGGAACCGTTCCAAGTATGAAATTTGGTATTGCCTTCCCAGTGGCAGACACATACACTGTAGCATATAGAAGTCTTAAATTCCAATTTGGGATATTTTCAAGGATCTTTTCAGAGATCAACAGGAAACTGAACTGTCCCAAAACTAAGACCTCCAAAATTACTAATGCTTCAAAAAATCTCCACTGCAGTCTACGTTTTGTGAAGTATTTTAATGCAACAGGACCAGCCTCTCTTCTATTTCTTTGAGAAGAAGGAAGACACCCACATGGTATTTCAACATCTAATCATTTTTCTTTCCTGGTAGTTGATGAAGCAAGTCTTCCCTGAGTCCTGTGATTCATGACTGTCTTCTTTAATTGTGTGGTGCTCAAAAGAATTGGCAGGTTTTGATTGCCTTTTACTGGGAATAGTGTAACAATACCTTTGTATTTTTACATTAAAAATATCTATCCTTTCCTTTCTAGTTTCTCCACAGTGGTTGTAGTCACACTACCATCTTAGAAAAGTCACCTGTATTTTGTCACGACCTAAGATCTTAAACATCTCTAACGACATTTTAAGGGAAAAATATCTATACTAGTTCTTTTCACAGCATCTAGATTGCAGGGTCCATCTGCTTCCACCTTTTACCTGAGATCCTTTTACCAGCTGGGATCAAATGCTGTTTGTTAATCTTTCAGTCTAAAATAGTGTGTGAGATAAATTTTGCTACCTCACAAAAGTCCCAATTATGAAGCTTAATCAACATTCATAAAGTGCTTTGAGATCTTCAGAGGGCAACAGTTATAATACTATGCACAAATATTTATTATTACTAGTGTTGTAAATCCCTCCTGTCAATGCATTATCAGTTAGATACAAAATTATTTCAGGTGCCAACCCAAGGACAGTAGCCAGCACTGGTAATTGAAAGTATTGAAACCATTGTAATAAATATTAAGAAAGAGGATGAAATGATATAAATCAAACATGCAATGTGAGGTCGTTGGAATAACCAATTCATTTTCACTCAAGGGATATAGCCTTGTGTAATTGGCACTGATGGTTTCTCTCCGCCTCACCACTTGTGACTTTTGTGGTCAACCCTCAATCATAAACTGATCTACCCCCATATGTAGTAAGTGAAGTTTAAAATATTTACTAAACATTTTGCTTCCATTACTGTAGTTGGACTTTAGGTCTTGTTGTAAGAACTTTAAAAAAAATGAAATGAAATTGTATGCATGGAAAATGGGGAAACCTTGAGCCTGGGCAAGGGTTTCCCTATTCCTTATCTGACTACACAGTTCTAAATAATTGTCATGTTTATCTTGCTCAGTTTTTTGTGTAAGACTGTAGTAGGTCCCTATGAGAAACAGAAGCTCTTGTGCCTTTTGGAGCATCACAGTAAACAAACAGCAAATGTATGCTGGTACTATGCAAACCTCATGTCTTGTTCTTCAACTTCTGACTCAATCATAGAATCATAGAATCATAGAATCATAGAATCATTTCGGTTGGAAAAGACCTTCAAGATCATCAAGTCCAACCATTAACCATGCCCCCTAAACCATGCCCTGGAGTACCCTGTCCACTTGCTTTTTGAATACCTCCAGGGATGGTGACTCAACCACTTCCCTGGGCAGCCTGTTCCAATGCCTGACAACCCTCTCAGTAAAAAAATTTTTCCTAATATCTAACCTAAATCTCCCGTGCCTCAACTTGAGGCCATTTCCTCTTGTCCTGTCTCCAGCCACCTGACAGAAGAGACCAGCACCCACCTCACTACAACCCCCTTTCAGGTAGTTGTAGAGAGAGATAAGGTCTCCCCTCAGCCTCCTCTTTTCTAGACTGAACAACCCCAGATCCCTCAGCCACTCCTCATAAGACTTGTGCTCCAGGCCCCTCACCAGCTTGGTTGCCCTTCTCTGGACACGCTCCAGCACCTCAATGTCTTTCCTGTAGTGAGGGACCCAAAACTGAACACAGTACTCGAGGTGCGGCCTCACCAGTGCTGAGTACAGGGGAACAACCACCTCCCTGCTCCTGCTGGCCACACTGTTCCTGATACAGGCCAGGATGCGATTGGCCTTCTTGGCCACCTGGGCACACTGCTGGCTCATATTCAGCCGGCTGTCAACCAGCACCCCCAGGTCTTTCTCTGCCGGGCAGCTTTCCAGCCACTCTTCCCCAAGCCTGTAGCGCTGCATGGGGTTGCCGTGACCGAAGTGCAGGACCCGGCACTTGGCCTTGTTGAACTTCATACGATTGGCCTCAGCCCATCGATCCAGCCTGTCCAGATCTCTTTGTAGAGCCTCCGTACCCTCAAGCAGATCGACCCTGCCTCCCAACTTGGTGTCGTCTGCAAACTTGCTGAGGGTGCACTCAATCCCCTCATCCAAATCATCAATAAAGATATTAAACAGAACAGGGCCCAACACCGAGCCCTGGGGAACACCACTCGTGACCCGCTGCCAACTGGATTTCACCCCATTCGCCACGACCCTCTGGGCTCGGCCATCCAGCCAGTTTTTCACCCAGTGAATAGTGCACTTATCCAGGCCACGAGACGCCAGCTTCTCAAGGAGTATGCCATGAGAGACAGTATCAAAGGCCTTGCTGAAGGCAAGGAAGACAACATCCACAGCCTTTCCCTCATCCACTAGGCGGGTCACCTGGTCATAGAAGGAGATCAGGTTGGCCAAGCAGTACCTGCCTTTCGTAAACCCATGCTGGCTGGGCCTGATCCCCCTCTTATCCTGGAGCTGCCGTGTGAGTGCTCTCAAGACAAACCGTTCCATAATCTTCCCCGGTACCGAGGTCAGGCTGACAGGCCTGTAGTTCCCCGGATCCTCCCTCCGACCCTTCTTATAAATGGGAGTCACATTGGCAAGCCTCCAGTCCTCTGGGACCTCCCCTGTTGACCAGGAACGCTGATAGATGATAGAGAGTGGCTTGGCAAGGACCTCTGCCAGTTCCCTCAGTACTCTTGGATGGATCCCATCAGGTCCCATAGATTTGTGAGTGTCCAGATGGCGTAACAGGTCCCTAACTAATTCCTCCTGGATTAAGGGGGGTATGTTATGCTCTTCAATAGCATACTCTATGTATTTCTCAGATGTTAGGAGTTAATTCCTCCATCCCTATTTCCTAACAGGTCTTCCTTTTCCTGACTCCTTTAGGCGAGAGACTCTGGCAACAGCATAGGGTTGCAGAGGCAGACACAACAGTTGCTTCTTTGGGCATGACCTCACCTTAATATAATATATTGGAGAAATACTTATGAAATTCTATGCCTTTCAGGTTTTCTCTAGTATTTATTTGTACAGAGACTTTTGTTCTTGTTTCCACATTCTTCTTGGGAAGCAGACACTAAATTTCCCAAATAGGCTATTAACAAGAAAAATTGCATTCAAATGTGAACAGAGGGTGAACCTTATCTTCTAACATTGAGACAACCAGAAAGCTTAATGATGTGCTTTCTCAAGAAACAGAGAGACATTTTAAAAATACCCTAACACTAAAGTTTGAAGCTTATATCTTGAGTCCTTTTCAAATTTTACATATTACTTTTTCTCTCTTTGTTTAAAATTAGGTGAAATAAATTTGTCTTTGCCCTTAGTTGCATAATTAAGTTATTTTTTCCACTCCATTTAGCAAGCCTGGAAGCCTGGTGTATTCCTGAAGCAATTTAAGTACAATGATGTCTATAAAATGTTATACTTCAGTGCGCTCCTCTAATCATCAGGTTTTGAGTTAGAACTTCAAACTCTTGCTGTGCGAACTGTGTCCCAGTAAAATTAAAACAAGCTAAATTTCATCTTCGCACATTACTGCGTGTGATTCAGAGCTGAGCTGGTGAAATAGCATAATGTTTAAAAAAAAAAAAAATAGACATTGAATTGAAGCTCCTGTTCAAGTAAATGTTAAGTAATCTTTCTCTTTTCTAAAGTCAGCAGACCCATGACTAGTCTGTATTGTGTGTATATCTCAATGCCATTAACAGCACCATCATCTCCTGGCCACACAGTCAATGCCAGCCTGGTGAGATGGAGATCAACAGTGGAATTTACAACTACTTGTTTAAACCTGCTATTAAGCCATTGCTCTGTAAATTCAGAGTAGGTGGCAAGACTCTCCTCCAGTATATAAAAACAGTGCCAGACCAAAGAGTCAGCAAGCTTAAACTCCATCTCAACTTTCATTAATCTAATGAATTTCTCAAAATCTGAAAGATACATTAATTTTCATTTGATAATTAGGTTTTGTAGAAGAAGAAGGTGTACTGACTAGTATTCTGTTAAAACTGCTACTTTATTATATGACTTGATCTTGCTGACATATTGATCCGAAAATGGCATATTATATCATGCCTGTACATCCTGGAGATATTGACACTATCTAACTTAAGGTACATGATCCAAGCATGTAAACTAAATATCAGTGTCCCAAGACCAAGCATTATTACTGCAAAACTGAGACTTCCAGAGGGCAGTGCAGGAAGCTTGCCTCTTTTTTTGCTAGTGAAGAGCCCAAGGAAAGTAGTTAAAAGTTTCTGAGAATATGGCTCTGTGAATATCCATGGTTTTGATTACTAGAATGATGCCTCTGTTGAGCAGAGATTATTTGTGTCAGATTCTGCTCTAAGATATCTTGTATCTAGAAGGAAAGGAGCATTTTTCTTTTAGTTCATAATTTCTTTGTTACTTCAATCCTTTAAAGGGTCCAGTATGGAACTTAACTGACCATGGTGATAAGGATTTTTCCTGTTTTCTGAAAAGAGTTTTCATCGCTAATCTCAAACCTACTTAGACATAAAACCTGCCTCATTTGTCTACATCACAGGATGCAAAAAACAAGTCAAAAAGGGAGAAGTAATTTATCCAGAAAAAACCATTGTGATCATCTGATCTGGTCCATTTTGTAGCTTTGGCTCTCAAGTTTTTCAGGATTCATATTTGTTTGAATGGAGGCTTTATTCAGTGTATGTATACACGTGTATAGGGGGGAGATGAGGGACTGTACTCTGCAACTTTCTGGTCTGCAATATAGCAAAAAAGATCAAACTGTATTCAGCATGAATTCACCAAATATTTTTTATCCTTCTTCAATCAGATCGATAAAATATGTACAATGAAGATGATGTCCTTTTATTGTCTATTAGCTGAGCAGTTAGAACATTTTCCCTGGATGTAGGAGAACCTGCTTCATTTCTTTCTACACCCTGATGTGATTTCAGCTTGTTATAGACAAAGGGTGGATACGGACATTAATTTCCATTTTCCCATTTCAAACAACAGTGTAATGTGTGGGTAGAAGGAGGAGGCTGGCTTAGAACTGATGCTCACTATTATTAATGATGTCCCTTCCACTTTGTGTGAATAAATAACCCTTGGTTAGGGCTGGACATGGAACCCAGGTGCTCTGTTGCCCAGCTGAAGATCTTGAGGACCGGGTCTGAGCTACTGGCTGACTCTCGGTGCATATGACTTAACCTCAGGTGCATGGACATTTTAGTTTGCCTGTCCTGAGGAACTCAATCAATTCATCTTCAGACAGGCCCCTACCTTTCCTTTTAAGCCAATAAGCAAACCATGCCTCTCTGAAAAACTCAAAGCAAGCCCAAACTGAAAGAGTGATTGGGACTTTCCCAGAATACCCTAAAAACTTTATAGGGTATGACAGACCATGGTTCAGACCTCATCTTATCTTGGATGTTCATCTACGCAACTGAGTAGCAAAAGAACTGGATAACGGCTTGTTCCGAAACAGGCTTTCCACTGTCTCTACAATTAAAGCTGTTTTCATGTGTATCAGATATTTAGCAATTAAGCAGATGTTTCCAATAAAAGGCTAATAAACTAAGTAGTGGTCATTATAATATGTTTTACTGTTTGCCCCTCAGAAATAAATGCTCAAAGTTGCAATTCAATGTTCTGAGCCTAGTTGGATTCCAGATAAGTTTTCAGGCATGGAAAGTAGACTTTTACAATGTAAAAGGTACTTCTCTGCTCTTCTAGAAATGAAACCCAAGAGCTATAATTTCCCTGGAGTCTTTTTCCTTGGCCCTGATTAACACAGTCCACAGGAAAAAAAATCCTGCAAATTAGTGAGTTAATAGTGCTGAGGAAGTAGAAGTAATTTATTTGTATGCTATTTTTAACTGTTTTCATTCATTTTTAACTCTGTAAGTATACAAATGAAGCTAGGTCCACTGGCCATTTTGCCATGTGTTCACTAGAGCCCAGTCACAGAGGGAACTCTGTCACAATGAGCCAGTATCTGTGTGGGAGAGAAATTTGCAGTGCTGCACTAGTAGTCCTTGGACTGTTTCTTTGTGGAAAAGCCTGCTAGCATTTCCTGATTAAGCTGGCTCCTTAAAAGATACTTAAGGCTAGACAATGAGCTCATTGTCACTGTGCTTCCTTACACCGTGATTTTTGAAATTATTTTAAAGTCTCTTGCCCAGGGTTAGTATCAATATTTATTCCATCTCATACATAATGAAAATAACTTGGTAAAGTAATGCTATACATGTGTTGATTAAGATTTGGTTTCTGGAGTTACATCTTTGTTTCTGACTAAAAGGTAGTTCAGCCAAAGAACACACACAAGATCTACCCACAAATATCTTTTCTTTTTGTTCGTACAATAAATAAAACCTCTCTTGTTCTTTAAAGGAAGTTGAGGAGTGGGGAATCTTTTTTCCTCTTTTCTAGCTTCTCAAGGGCAAAATAATAGAAAAATGTTTTCAGATCAGATGTGAAAATCTTATTAGGAACATATGTGCTAATCAATGTTTATAAAAAATGTAAATAAATTATACAGGAAGGGAATATTAGAGAAGGCAGTTCTTCATTTTCTCACTCTTCAAGCTACTACATAAATAAGACCTGACCCTCCAAATCTGGAGTCATGTGAGTGATCTCTTTGAAGCCGATGCATTCACTGAATTAACAAGAATAAATTGCTACTCACATGACTCAGAACTTGGATGACAGAAGCTCCGATATAAATATTTTTCTCTCTTGCGCATCAGATTGAATAAATTAGCAAAAGGGGTTTTTTCAACTTTTTGAAGACTAAGAAATCAATTTTAGAAAGTGTTCAAATCCTTCACTATTCTTGGCCTTGACTTCAGCTCCAGGCCTAAGGCTGCTCCTACTTGAGAGACAGCTGACAGAGGTCATCATCAAGCAGCTTACAGAGGCCATCTAGCTCACTGGAGTCAGAGAACAGAGCATTTTGTCTCTCTCCACTTGATCCCAACCATCCCATGCATTAAATGACATGCAAAAGCCAGCACGGTGAAATCAGGTCCACCCTAACAGGAAACACTTTTGTGCCAAAGTTTTTATCTTGCCCTTACCTGGGTGGCCATTTTGCAAGTGTAACTAATCTCTCCTAGCTGAAATTTAACTGTGGTTAAAGGCAACTGTATAGTTACAATCTTCAGAAGAACTGGGAAATCTCTCTCCTAAAGGGATGTTTTGGTTCTTTCCACCAACTGTGGGATCATTCTTCTGCATTAACCTTCACTAGCCAAGAAAAGTTTGATGCCAAAATATATAGCATGGGAAAAAATTTTCCTACCCTCAGTTGTTCTTTCAACAATTTTACTAGCCTTGACTCAAGCAGAGAAAACTTTATCATATATCCTCTAAGATCTCACAAAATAACATGATGTAACCTGACAATTCAGAAAGCTTGGCTTAGGAGAACTGAGAAAACACTTACAGAGCTGTAGCTACCATGATTTCACAAATGCAAGGCATATGATTAGAGTAACACAGTGGTCAGACTTGGGACATTACTTCCATCAATTGCCTTGTACCTAGGTTATTTCTGGGATGTGTGGCCACAGGGCATTGTTAAACATTTGTATGGACCAGCTGGTGATGAAAGGCACAAAAATGGTGTTTTCAACATCTTCCTGGGAACAAAAGTTCACTAAAGAAATACTGATCTGTGAGAGGAAAAGTATTAATTCTCTGTAAATGCCAAAGGTCAACCACTAAGACCCTTAAAATGCATCCTATGGTAGATTCCCCTAACATTTTGAAGCATGTCACGTCTCTAGCAATTTTTTTTAGACACAATCCAAGACCTGTGTTAAAATTGGGTGGTATTCCTACAGCAAAAGGAGAGGGTTTTTTCCATTCACACTCCTTCAGATTATACTACTTGACCTCTGTTGATTTTTATTTTAAGAATATTCAGCTGTATGATCCTAGATTAATTTTTCTAGTTATAAACTCAAGAAAGGATATGTCATACTGAAACAGACCAATGATTGTAAGTCTCTTTCCCTCCAACAATAACCTACACCTGGTTCTTCAGGGGCATTTGAAAAGCTATCACTATACACAATGCTGGTAACATAATATCCTGTTAATAATTTAATTTACCATCATTTAAAACAACATAGCATAATCCCTACATGATTCAAATTCATTCTACTGTTCAGCAGCTGCGCAGTTATAGAAAGTCAAGAAAAGTACATTTGAATTTTCATTCAAGCGCTGTCCTTTAACATTATTCTTGTTCACTTAGGTTTATTCACAGGGTACACGTTCAGGTTACTGACATCAGCTGGTCTCATCTGTCTTTCAATAGCCATTTTCACAGAAAAGTGTTGGACATAACCTTCTGCTGGTGATGGAGGTGCCAGTGCTGATTTTTAGTGCCATTCAGAGATGTAAAAACCATGTGTGTCTCTAATAAATGCATATATTTAGCATTTAATTAAAGGCTCTGAGTTAATTACTGAGGTTTATTCTGACTGAAACTTTTCTGTGTGTAAAGCCAAAGAAGATAGGGAAAGTTTTATTGATCTTATCCAAGGATAAGAATCTATTATGCTGAAATGAATTACCCTGTAGTAGCACCTTCTCTGATCCGACTGAATCTCTCATGGTGACAGTTTTGTGGAAAAGTCCATCTTGATACCACACCCTGGTGCAGGTATTTGGGTGGGATTGGAGATAAAGACATCGGAGGTCTTCCATATGCTAGGGCAGATTGTTGCCAGCTGTGCTGTAATTTCACTGGATATTTATCCAGGTTTGGATGGCTTATCTTGGGTTTGATTTTCCAGCCAGCTTTTAATATTGCCATTCTCCAAATCAGGCTGTCAAATATTCCCAAGGTAGACACCCAAAGTTAGTTGTGACTTTTAAAAATCTGGCCATCAACCCTCATATCCTGTACTTTCTGCTGCAGATATTACTGGTGTCCATTTCTAAGATAGAAAAACATGAATTTGAACCTCCTTGCCTCTTGGCTTTTGACTGCCTGTTGTGACCAGCTCTTACTTTTGAGCTCAACAACACAACCACTACCAAGAGGTTTGGTCTGTTTTCTCATTCTTACATCATCACTGCAGTTTCCACCTCCACTTGTAGAGTGCAGAAGCAAACAATTGGACAGTGCTTATCTCAGAAGAGCACTTAGCCTTGAGGTTGATGGCACTTTGCAATTGCCGTTTATTCACATTTTAGATACTTATTCTATGCACATCCTTTGCAGTGAAGCATTTAGCCTGCGTTGTGTTCATAAATAAGGTATGGTCACTAGAGTCCTGATAGTCACAACTTTAAAATCAATTTTATTTACTGGCAAGTAACGATCAGCGCTTATTTATGAAGCTGGATTAAGGATTGTTGAGCCTTCTTAGAGTATAAAAGAAACTATAATCAGTTACAGTCCCACTCTGGAGCTTCCAGCCAAGAAAGTTTCAAGCCATGTGATTTGCCTGCACTATTTGTCGAACATGTTTCCATGCCTCCTAGAAACAAATAATCTTGACGCAGTGGAAACATAGGGGATACTCTTATACAAAAAGGAGAAAGCCTGCCTTAGTCAGCTTCATCCGAGCTGTAAACCTTTTCAATAGGTTGGCTCTGTGGCATGCAGAAAACATAGGGGCTGCACTGTACATAGGGCCAAAACTCACTGTTCTTAATCCCACTGCTGCCAGTGTGGAGGGACTCAGTCTTGTTCACTCCATGGACTGAGGCCAGGGGCTTGCACCCCAGGGAGCTGTGAGGTGTTTTGGCCCCATGTTTCTACTTTTTTCTTTAAAAAAATAATTAAAAAAAAAAAAGTGGTTTGTGCTTAACAGCTTTAAACCCTCCAACAACCTAATAAAAAAGAAGTCCTTTTTAACAAGTCTAGCACTTTGTCAGGTGAGCTAGCAAGAGGAAGAAAAAATTCTTCATCCCACATGGAGGCAAATTTGGCTTCCACAGCAAGCACTCGAGGGAGCAGCTGACTCCAGGGCCTTTGCTCGGACACCTACGGAAACAAACAGGACAAGGGCCGCTCTTGGCTCCTGGGTCTGAAGGAAAAAAATCATCAGCAGCAGCACAATCAAGTCTCCCCTAGTTCCCCTGGTAAAAGCGTGACATAAATCACGTGCATTGCCGTGGCAGGGAGCCCAAGACTTCTGGGAAGTACACTCAAACAGCTGTTGTGCCAGGGAACTCAGCAACACTTCAGAAATGGATGGTGAGCGGGCTATAATTAGGATGTCGAACTACCCATGGTTGTTTGCTCAGAAATCCTTTGGAAACCTCGGACAATAAAAACAGACTCACAGTTTACTTTCTGTTCAGGGACAGAGCACTCCCACAGATCTCCTTCAAGTGTGAGCTAATGATTACTTTCTCATCTGGCCCTTTGTTTTAGTTGTCTTGTGCCACTTTGCCCTTTCCACCATGCCCCCTCCTTTTGCTATTTACACAAATTTTAGATAATTCTTCTACAAGACAGAGATACTCAGAAGCAAACTTCCTACTCTCCCTAGTGCACTGTCTGTCCAAACAGAGCCTGCTTCCCTGCAGCAGGGCATCAAAGTCTTATGACATGTCTCCTGAATGTGCTTTGGGTTATTGTTTTATCTCTTGTAGTCTTTTTTTTTCCCCTCTCTTATTGGATGTCTGTAGTTTCTATTAATCAAATCTCAGAGGAAAGACTTAACGAGCAAAAATCAACATCATGAGCCTTTAATCAGGTGAATCCTTTTCTCCCAGTAATACCCTCTTCCCAACCAATGGAAAATCATCACTCGTGAGGTAATTTCAGCCATAGCTCTAGTAATCCATTGGAATATTTCTTTCATTGCCTTTGAAAGGATTTTTATAAAACGGGAGGGCACAGCTCTGCTCCACAGGTTTTCAAGGAAAGCATTCTGGCAAACAGGACTGGCAAAGCTGAGCAGCACGATCCCCCTGTCCCCACCATCCATGTCAGGAGGCAGAGAAGCCAGGCGGAGAATATGTATGTGAGAGTGCCTGAAGCAGTAGTATCTACATGATGTGTGAAATTTAGGATGGCACCTCCCAGTCTCAGCCCCCTCAGCCATGCCATGTTCTTGTAGGGGCAATGGCAAAAGCAAACCTGGCTCTTCTGGCCAGGTCTGAACCATCAGCCCTGCAACAGCAAAATACAGCTTTGCCTTCACTGAGAAGCTTTTATGCCAGCTCTGGGGAGAAGTTAGCACTGGAGACCCAGGGTGTGGATTTACAAAGCACTAGCTGCACTTTGGCGCGGGTGTTCCCAGCATGCAGTACAACGCCTTTGCAAGACACTTAGTGAAATATTCACAACACACCATTATCTTCCCCAGAGGGAAAGGCTCCTCAGAGGGTTATTCAAAATACCAAAGGAAGGTTCTTGCTTTGAATAATCTTCTGTGGGAGCCTGACTCTTTCCTTTGAATATAGTAGAATCCTAGAGGCAAAGATGCACTAAAATTTTTTAGGAAAGTACTTAGTGAATAGTATCATCCTCTTGTAATATCTGACATTAATTGCATCAGGGTTACTTGAAATAAGTTCCTGACCAGATTCTAACCCTAACATTTTACACAGTTTTGATGGTTCAGTAAGAATTGAGTAGTCATTATAAATATCTTTAAGCTAGCAGTAGCCATCATGTCTGGTTGTGTATACTAGCAAGCAATTTCAGCGTGTGACCTTTACCTGCTGCTCTCAAGGATATGGTGAGTTTGTATCCATTTCAAAGATCAGATAATTATTAGATGGTTCTCTAAGAGTAATTCTACAATAAAGCCTTTGGTTTTATAGTCTAGGGGCATGACTGAGGAGATTAGACAGTAGTAATTCACACTCTTGATACCTGAGATTGATCTTGAAATGAGCAGCTGTTTCCCCCCCAAAATTAGACACTTTGCATATATATCATACTGTTAGTTACCCTCAACAGTGCTATCTTCACATGTGCTCTAAAGAAATCATCATCCGCGTTCCAGCTAAAACGATAGTGAAAAAATAAATACACAAAACCAAGGCATTTATTAAGTCCATCTTTGATAACATCAAATAAAAACCCATGATGCACACACAATTCATAAAATCACAGGATTAGACAAGAGTGATGAAATTTGCTAATCCATCACTTTGACTATGTGAGATTGTTTCTGACCATGTGTTTGGTAGTGCTCTGATACTGTCTAGACTTACAGAATGAAATGATCGACTGTTCATGCAGAACTGAGACCATTTTGTGAGTGTGTTTGTCTATGTGTGTTAAAAGCATAATGATTTCTGGTGTTTAACCCACATGTTTTGACAGTGAAGACAATTTCTTTGTATGACAAGAACATGACAAGGCACAATTTTGGACAAGCAAAAAGATTTGGATGTTCAGGTTTCATATTTTATGTTTAACTGCAAATACTTTGCATGCTTCTTGACTTGTGTCCTGGAGTCAAGGAGTTAGAACGTGAGTTTACTGCATCCGTCTGCCAGGAAAGAACAACATCTGTTTACATTAAAGACCTGTACTACCAATTGCTAAGGGAGATTCTTCACTGGCATGTACAGTCTTACAGTAGGATAATGATGCTCATTGATTCTGAGAATTTAAGTTGCCATGAAATGGCTAAAGATTTTTTTGGAACACTATTATAAGACTTTAAGTCCGAAGTCATCCTTGTTCAAGTTATTAACATGTTAAAAGCATTTATTACATATTAATTTCATATAAACTCTTTTCCTCTTCTAAGCCTCTCAATTTCTTTTTTATATACAAGATTTGTACTTGTCTATCATAGTCGCAAGAGTATGGAGGATATAGTAGAATTCAATGTTTCTGTGACTATAGAAATGACTCACAGTTCTACTAGGTTGAAAAGCATCTTTCAAATGTTATTCAACTGTGAAATATTGTTCCAGCCTCAGACTGCCTTCACAATTGCGTATGATTTACTAATTATATATGACGAGTACACTTGTATTTGGTTCTAAAAGACCTGGGTTTAGCACTCTTGGACACCAGACAAGACAGAATTCAGTGTCGACACTGGAGATGGCAATTCTTGCATCCCTTACATGCCATGCCAAATGCCTGAGACTGACCAAACTAGCAAACTGAGATACCCCAGCCTACTAACTGTGGTTTTAATGGCAATCCTTGAGGAACGAAAGCCCAGTGAAAGAAAACAACACACTGGTGTCAGTGTATTTCCAAGGGCTGGTCAGAAATAAGTAATTTGAAACGTTATTTTATTCATGTTGTCATAAAGGTTGAGAACAAATCAAAAAAAGCTAAGGCAGCAGATTCCATTAATACTAACTACTTAGAAGAAATAGAAATAGACACCACAGGGACTGCTTAAAATGTGAATTACTTTTGTGTGTAACTGCAAGAGAGGACCCAGGTTTTGTCCACTCTGAAAGACTTTTTCTCTGAGGCAAAGTTAAGAAAAGTTGATTCTCATCTATGGCAGGGAAGGGCTATGAGGTGTTTTCATAACTGAGAGCAAGGATAAGAAAGTGCTAGCATATGTTTTCAGTTGTCCTCCTAGATACCTGCTTTTCTTCTGAACAGTTTTCCAGTTTAGTCTCAAAATACTTTAGCTTTTTGCTTGTCTGAAAAACACTGATCAGCTTGTCCGGTGTTAAAATGCATAAGGGTGAATCAAATCTATGAAAATATGTTTGATGTATTCACATATTTAACAATCCCAGTGCCAAACCTGAGTGGGCTTTGTGATCCGTGATTGGAAGCCCAAGTGTTGCAGGTCTCTGATGATTTGTCATTGCAAAAGCATCTCCTATAAGAGGATGCTCTGCTCATTGACTAAAACCTTGGAGAACAAAAGTACAAGACATGGAACCATACCAGAGCTTACTTCCTTAACGAACTCACTGATGGGAAGACAAACAAGGAGGCCAGGGAGGAGTGGAAAATACCTGCCAGCCTCCACTTGACTGAGAATGGGAGTTACCTACTAAGATTAACAAATATTCAGGATCCAGCCATCAATTCTACTGCCTTGCAATGAAATACCTCAGGCATAGCCTCAAGTTAACATTTCTACACCCAAGCAGATGACCAGCATTGCTAGTCTCCACAGGAATTTCCATTTTTCTCTCCTCAAAGTCATTGTGTGAAAGGAAGGAGAAAAGGAAATCCCTGTGGAAGATACTCACTTACATTACCTTTTTGGCGTTTCACCCACCAGTGTTTGCATCCTGCTCAACAGCCATTTGTTTGCTTTGAAATGGAGCCATCACACTGTGAAAGGTCAGATCCTGATACAAAACCATGATGCTGGGAGTGAAATTACTTCCTCAGTGGATTCTGGCCTATAGTTAGTGGCATATTAATGAGAAATAAACTGCCTTTTAGGGTCCAAAACCCAGAGATACAGTTGTCTCTCCTAACCTCCAGGAAGCCAGGTGCAGCCATCAGTGCCTTATGCTTATTTAAATAGCATTACACCATCGGGGGGGGGCCTGCCACCCCCAGAACGTCACAGACTTCAGTATTGCTCTACAGGGCAGATCCTGGCACTTAGCATGGCCAAGGACAAGTTCAGAGGCATGCTCTGAAGTTAACAAATACATCCCCCGATTGCAAATCTTTATTACTTTTTAAGTGAGCCAATATACTGTAATGCAAAATGGCATTATCACTAATGAAATAAGATAATTACACTAATGGCATGACCGGTGATGGTAAGTTCACATTGTACAAGTTGTAATGAGGCTTCTGGATCAATAAGCAGCTCTTTGGCTGGTCACATCAGGCACACAGGGTATAACGTTTGTGATAAAAGCCTTTAGGAAATGGAGAAGGTTAACTCTAAAGGTGCTGGAACAATTCTCCTTAAAAGTCCAGGTTTTATTCTAGTTCCACTAATCTATCTTACTATGTGTTTCACTGAACAAAGTGATACAATTCTATGTTAGAAATCCCAGTAAGCTAAATGGTGCCAGTTTTCTCATTTTTCTTGAAAATTACGAATGGAACTGGCATTGTTATTATTCTTTGGAAGTGTTAAATGATATTCTTTTAGCTAGGATAGAAAATTCACTAATTTTATTGGTGAATTCTTCTTGATAGGAACTTTCCCAAATGGTGGAATATTTTTCAATGTTTTTCTATTTTATTTCCACAAAAGAAATCCTGTGCAAAACTAATTGAAAAAAAATTGGATTTCTCTGACACATCTAGTTAAGTAAACAAAGTATTTCTCTGTGCCTCTCTAAACTGTCACTGCTGTTGGGAAGGAACATAGGAACAAAGATAGTGAAAGCTTTTGTCTGCCTATTTCCCTTGGTGATAATATATTATTTTTTTTCTTCCAGTGGACAAATTCTGTACAGTCCATAAAACTATGCTGTCCTTCAGGAGCCAGACAAGAAAAAAATAAATATCAAAAACAACTAGTTGGAAAGTAGCTTTGCAGCTGTGGCTATTCCAATAGCAGAATACCACAGTGTACATGCCATGCCCAGCTCTACATCACACCCTGGCAGCAACACAAAGGGGATGTAAAGCCAACAGACTTGTCCTCCTGGGATTTTTCCTGGCTGTTCTTGGTGAGGGGGTGAATGCCTCAGGAGTCAGAATTAGAGGGTGAAAATGGATGTGGCTGAAGGCAAAACGATCTGAGCACAAGAACTGTCCCTACAGATCAAGATGACCCAACATCAATCAGCCAAAGAAGTCTCCAGGCTGCTTTAACTGCAATCCCGGATGGTCTTGGGATATTGCTATTGATGGAAGCAACATGAATTCCCTTGGCAAGTTACTCATGGGGCTTGAGGGCATTCACAGGACTTAGTAAGACTCCATTTCTATCACTAAACAGCAACAACAAAAAATAAGTACAGGGCAAGACTTGAAGTATCCCAGTAAGCATTTTTTTCACTGAAGTTCTTCACAATATACTACCCACAATGCAGAAAAAATTACAGCCTTCTGCCTGAGGAAGGTGTTAATAAAAGCAATGCTCCAGACTTTGTGTTGGGGCTTCATGGAATGCCTGACAGGCAGGAGCAAAACGTAATCGACAACTTTATTTAATAATAAACAACGCTAAAATATGTTCAAGTAACGTTTCGGTTGATTTTGAAACCTTTATTTGCCATTATTGAACTGGGTTGGAAGATGATTGCTTAATTGGTGTCCCACTGGGCCCATCTCAGAAATGAGATGTGTATCTCATAAGCTTATCCCTCAGAGTTATGTTTTTAAATAAGTTCCACGTCAACTAGGAGATTTAGATGTATAACTGATGCTGGGTAAGAGCTTACAAAATGAAACTGCTGAAAAATTGGAATTTCCAGTTTTCTGAAGAAACTCTGTCATAGTGAGATGTGTTTTCATCCAGTTTCAAAATATTTTAGTGACAGACAATCAGAATCTTTTAATTGCATAATATTTTAAATCTAGAATTTTATTCAAGTTCATTGTTATTAATATTCATTTATTATAACATCACTACAGGAAATTGCTATTTAATGATGATTGTTCAAAGTGGAAACAGAATTAGTTCTCATGTCCCTTTTGTTTATGTTCTGTGTGTGGAGTTTCCTACAATTTAATAAAAAGGAGGTAGTTTGATCTAGAAGGACAAATATTAAAACATAAGTAGCAATTCCCTAGTGATTCTGAAATAAAGTTAAAATAATGTAATCTGTCATTACAATAAGAGGCTGTAATTAAGTAACATAAAATAGAATGAAAAAAGTTCCAAGCTGAAACTAAAAATGTCAAAAAAAGCCTTAAGGCTTTTCCCAAATGTAAACAAACCCTGAAAGATTTTTGGTTTTTAGTTTAATTTACAAGTTTTCCCAGAGGACTTTTCAGTGAGATTGAAATGATTTGGAAAAAGTGTCCATTTCAACAAGAACTGTTCTTCAGTGCAAAAGAAGATTTCAGTCTCACTGGTTTTAGGAGGCACAAACAAACCGTGGCAATGACTGTAGCATAAGATGTACAGTATAGCTCAGACATCTGAACGCCATTCTGCCCTTCTTTGGAGCAGGGAAATCATGCAGAGCTATGAGATAGGTGTAAAAACCTGCTAAATCTTGCTCCTAAATTCATTCTTGGTAATCAGCACGATATTTGACTTGAAAACTAGTCCCTTCATGGTTTCCTCAAGTCCTGCAGTCTTTGCTGCTACCACCCAGCAGAAGGGCTGAGCTTAATATTTGGTGTCCGTTACAACCTGCGCCAAAGCCCCTACCTGGATACTTATTTTAGCACCACCAAAAAAAAAAGCAGCATTTAAAATTGACAGTAACGGGATACCAAAACACACTTCCTTCAGAAGGAAATGTAAGCTGTAAACACCCTTTTTGCTCTTCAGAAAAGACGTAAGCATGTTTACCTAAGGCATGAGACTTAAAGCCAGACAAGGCGTAATGCAGGTAACAAATGTTTATCAGCCAGTGAGATCCTCCACTTGGACAGACTATTAAGAGGAGTTTTGGACTCTTCTCCCTGAGGTCTGCACAACGAGGCTGGCTGACATTGGAGATGAAAGTTAAGTTGTATGCAAAGATGTCTCTGAAGATAAGTCAGTGAAATGCTAAAGTCTTGCAAGGGAGGCTGGAGGAGATGATTGATTAGTCCTTTGTGATTGATTAATATCAGCCAGAAGATCAAAAAAATGGAGTTTCTTTACACTAAAGAGAGGATCCAGAAGCAAATGCTTAACTTCTTCACTAAGCATTTTGCTAAGCTAACAGCAAATTATACATTGAATTATAAGGAGTGTGATATTTCTCCCAGGAACTTCTCTTCTGAAGTCTGTGGCTTACAGAGTTTCCAAATCAGAAACTGCACATTTGTCTTTCATGCCTCCTGGGTGACTTTTCTTCTATGAAAGCCTAGTTGAATTTTTAACCAATTCATGAGTTTGCCGTCCAGAATCCAGTTTGTCATACGGGTTTATTATCCAGATTTTTCATCCAGAACATCATTACAAAAGCATTCAACAATTTACCTATATTCTCTGTAGAAAATAATAAAAAGGATTTTGTCTTAAATGGACAACCCCAAAATTAATTTTTTTAGCTCTCCAGTCTTTTTAACTGCCCTTGTTAAAAGCTATTGTATAGACAGCCTGATGCCAATAGAAATTCTATTATATACAATCCAAATCTATGAATTTGAGCTGGTTTAATTTTTTTTTTGCCTCAAAATGGAGTTTAAAGAACTTTAAACACACATACGATTTCAATTATTACTTGTTTGCACAGTGGAAGCTTAATTTGGGAAATAGGAATGTGAAGCTCTGTAATTCTAGTTAAAGTAATTTCTGATTTGAGAAAAAATCTGCTCAGGTCTCAAGTGGGGAAAGCAGAGTAAGCCTTGATTGAAGGGCACTAAGCTAATCACATTCTACAGTTATTGAGGACAGTTAAAACATCATTTATAAAGTAATGATTGTTTAAATTATCTTATTGAATCCATTTGCCAATCTCTAATCATTTTTTATTGCTGATCAGAGGAAATAGCTTTACTATTGGCATCAGCTTGTCTATGTAATAGATTTCATGAAGAAGCAGTTAAAATATCTGTATCAATCTACCAGCCTTGCTTTGCTTTGTTTCTATTTTTTTTTCTTTTAAAAAAAAAAAGGACTTTTCAGGTTCAGCCTCTGCAAAATTATTGTTCAAATCCTGATGTCAAATAATTTTAAGGTGTGTGATTTTTTTTATTTTTTGGTTGAATATTGTCAAATAAACAGATTAATGTTTATGACAACTCAGATCATGAAGCTGAGAAAATATATTTTTGTGAAATACACACAGATTAACCCAATCTGACTGGTTACTGTTCTGCTAAATCAGTTGTTTCTATTCCCATGGTAACAACAGGAGTTATGCCGGGCAGCACTTCTCACTGCAGATAAGCTGGAGACAGACTCGTGCAATGTAGCAGGTTTAACCTCCTTATATTTTAAATTTTCTGTATTTTCAGCATTCACTGCCAAGATTACTTCTTCTTTTCCAGCAGATTCAACTGCCTTTCCTGTGATGGCAGATCACTGTGGAGAGAGGATGGTGGGAAGAGTGTAGTTCTTCTAGTTTTACTCCAAGTTTTTTCTACAAATTATTTTACCATCACCAGTAGATAAATTCTACCCCTCCCATAAGTTTTTCTGCCCTTCCCCATGAACTCTGACTCCCTCCCACCACTGCCCTGGCCATTCTTCCACCCAAAGGAAAGAGAGTATCCATGGAGGTCTTGCTCTCAAATCCTCTCCCAGCTGTGCAGGAACTTCTTTAATTTCACTGACAAAGGCTATGCTTGATAACTAAATTATGGCTATTTGGTGGTTAGTGTAGAAGCCAGAAACTACCACTCTAAAAATGCAGATTCCCACTTCCTAGTCTTACTTAAATACCCTTGATCACCTGTATTACAGTTGGCATCCTCTGTCTACTAGCAAAACATGTAAAAGATATGTATGTGTGTGAACAGTACAGTTACATGATAGCCAAGAATGAGCTCTGTTGAACTAGGCAATGTAGATTTTGAAAAATATTGTGTTTCAGAGGAGCTTGAATTCCAGAAATTGGTTATCAGCACTAATTAGCTCAGTGAGAGAGAGAATCAGCTGTGACATCTGGTTACAAACAACAGCAGAAACAAAAGCATGAACTGAAGAAATCCTGGTTAGCTACATATATATTAAAGTCTATGTTCTCCATAGACTTCAGTCATGTATTTTCACATAGTGAAGGTCATCTAATTTTGCCTAAATGGGGAAAACAATGCTACAAGTAATCTATATATTAATGATGTATATAGGTCTCTTCCATCATTTGATTTCACGTCCCTCTCTGAAAAGCAAGCATCATCAGCTGACCCACAGCAAAAAACCCCTCAAATACCTTTGTAAATAGGTGAAAAATGTGACTCACAGCTTCAGGAAACAAGGGAGAAAATGCAGAAGGAAACAAAGAACAAATAAAAGATGTCAAAGTTATCTTGAGCCATAGAGCTGAAAAATTACAAAGAATGCCAGCCCTCAAGAAGAAACTGCAGACTAAAACCTGTCAGCATGATGGAGACATTGGATGCTGGGGTTTTCAAAGCCACCTAAGAGAGTTAAAAGTATGGCAACATGAGATTATTCTGACTTTTGCCAAGGGTTACAGAGCTGCACTTTGAAAAGCAGCAGGGACTCATGAGAGTATATTACTTTACCATTCAGTCTCAACAGGCAGTTTGCAAGATCTTGCAAACTTTCCCGTGAGTGATCATCACGTTCTAGTGAATGGTACTTAGTGGAATAGCTGGAGGCTAATTTTTAAATCCCTCTGTGTCATGGTGAATTGCACTGCTTGTAACTGGCAATAAGATAATATACAGAGCAGAGTCAGGACTGGCACATGTGGAATTAGTGAGACTTAAAGTGACTTTATATGTATTGCATCATTCTAGTTTTCTTCAGTATTGGTGGTGTTGGTAGTTCATCTTTAGTTTGCTTTGATCTGTTTGGACTTAGGGTGACCCTGTGTGGTAACATTAACTAAGCACAGTATAGGATATTTTTTTATGAGCTAGGAAGGCACACACACGTGATACATTTTATCATATAATAATGGCAAAGAACAAAGAAATAGCCACTTTCCTTCTAAGATGAACAAGGAAGAATAAAGGAAAGAGTGCATAGCCGTCAGGTCCACTCTTCTTCCTTTTAACTATATGTGAAACCCTTTTTTATGTTTTAGATATGCAGAAATAATAAGTGGCTCCTAAGAGAGGTATATTTCTGGAAATCTACAGAAACAATCAGTAGCTGCTGGGTAATTTATGTGCCTTTGCTTCAAAATGGCCCAAGTGTTTTTTCTTCTAATGTCTAACAAGCATTGTTATAATTAGAAGCTTTTGAAGCAGGCAACCTGGTCTTTTGGTGGTATTTGCAGGGTTCCACCTCGTGTTAGTCTGCCCCCCAAACTTGTCATCCCAGACTTATTTTTATTGCTGTTTTTATGTTTCCACCATGTAACATTATTTTGATCTATTTTACAAGCCGTAAAAGCTGTAAAAAGGTTTTGCATGTGCAAATTCCTTTGAAATCATGGAAGTTGAGCTTGCAGGACCGTGCATACTGTGCCGTACCCTCAGTCCTGAGCATGTTTGGCATTGTTCTGTAGTCCTGGATGGCGGCTTGCCTCGGCTCCCTGTGGAGATGCATTTTTAATTCTTTGATTCCAGCAAAATGATACAACTTTGTCCTGTTTCCCCAAAGTAATGGTGCAGAACAGAGAGTGCAACAGATTTGATGTTAACACCAAAATTAAATTAATCACAGGTTTTGATTCAAAACAGAAAATTCACACCACACCCATAAAGCTAGTCTTGCTTCACAAAGACTGTGTGAGATTTTTAAAAATAAATTAACAAAACAAAGTAAAATAACACTCTGACCAAGCTGTTGATCCAGTCTCTGTGCATAACAAGGAAAGACAGGGGTTTTTTATACTGTGATCTAACAGCTTTAATGTGAAAAAATGGAGAGGAAAGACCTAATTTGTTGATTTGGAAAAGTAATGTCACTCATTAATCAGAGCACTGAAGAGAGAAAACATAAACTGACTTGAGTTGGCTTTTATCACACAGGCCTGATGATAAAATATCCACTTCTACTGGAAGCCCCGCCATCCCAGTTTCATTGACTACACAGTAATTCAATCATGACTAGGAATAATTTATTTGTAACAAGGAAGGCTTCTGTTTCTCCATAATGAGTTGATTATATCTTGTCAGAGGAACCTTAAACCCATCAAATGTCAAATGAATTATATCAAACATATTATTTTCATAGCAGTTGGATATGAGTAACTGATGAAACAGAGCTCTCTATTTTCATTTTGTACTGTGAATGATAAAATGTAGCTCGTAAAATGGAGCCTGTGACACAAATTCATGCAGGTCCCTAATTTCCCAACTTTAAAAGGTCTGTTTCATAAATATGATCTACTCATTTACTTGAAATATTAAGTGATAATTTGCTGGGGGAATTGTACACCAGAACATTCTTCTATAAAATATTAGCACTTTTTTTTTTTTTTTTAACATTCAAATTAAAGTAACTCCTGTTCACAATGCATGGTCTGATAATGCACTTATCCAAAAATTAGATTTGAGATAACATTTAATCCCATCTATCTCTAAAACCACTTCCTAGAAAAAGGAGTGTGGCAGAGGGTCTGCTGCAGGGCCAGAGGGTGGGAGGCAGCCACAGGAGTATCTGGGTATCTGCCCCAAAGAAAATAGATGTGTGGGTGGCCAACAAGGACTAGATTTACCTCACAGCCCAGACTAGGGCTTAGGGTGCCTGCCTGCACTGGTATATGTCTTTTGCCTATGGCTAGACCTCTTTGACCTGTCTTGCTGCTCCATGTCACTGAAGCAATCAGTACAGGGGAGAAGGAGAGGAAGATGAGTTTCTTGTGAGCACAACTGGAAGAAGAATCATGAAATGACAGCAAACAGATTGAATACAACCTGCAGCGGCTACTGGTAGATTATTAAAACAGATCTGACCAGTTTGAGAAGCATGAAGCAACCCACTTTGCTAAACATTTTGGTGTATCAGAGACAATCTTTGAAATGGACTGGCTTCAGATGTCAGAAGGAAAGAAAAGACTTCCAAATATATAGGGGACAATTTTCCCTGGGTAAGAGTTGGAGAAAGCAAGAGTGGATGGCTCATACCCGTGCATCTGTCAGTACTCCTAACCATTCATGGGTATCGGTATCTTGCTCGTTCTTCACTGTTATATCTGAGAGGATAATGTTTGCTCACTTTTTAAGTAAAAAAGCACTTGTTCAGTATAGATTGTAACATTTAGCTCTGCCATATAAAATGGCTGCTCTGGACAGATAGAAATTGTAATCCCTCTTTATGATCTTGGGAATAGTATCTTTCAAACGGGATGTCTCTGTACCCAAGCTCTATGTCCTTGCGATGCATAAAATGGTGAGCGTGCTACTAGCCTCTAAGGGGGAGGGGGGAACAACGGACAGAAGTTGTACATTGGAATGAGCTGTTTGTCATTCCGCATGGGGACAGCAGAAATTGCAGCTAAAGAGATGAAATTTTCTTCTCTTTTACCTTGACTGATAACCTGAGGAGCCCCTAGAACTAACAGAAATTCAGAGCTGGGGAGGTAGCAGGACTAAGCAGGACAAAGTAAGAGAGAAGCAAGGACTCCTACCTTGTTGTAGGAACCAGCTCTGTGACAAATTAGGCTTTTGACACATCACCCCTGAGAGTTTAGTAATGGGATTTTCTAAAGAGAGCTGGGCAGCAGGAGGTAGCATCAAAGACGTTTCTGGTTCTC
This sequence comes from Harpia harpyja, assembly GCF_026419915.1. Lineage (NCBI taxonomy): Eukaryota > Metazoa > Chordata > Aves > Accipitriformes > Accipitridae > Harpia > Harpia harpyja. The sequence goes on from NC_068944.1 coordinate 69,081,243, forward strand.
ATTACAGATGACTGCAACAAAACTGAGTAAATCCAGGTAAGAATTCACTCAGTATCAGTAAAACTGAAGTCAGTACAACTGTCTCTGATGGTGATCCAAGCTACACTTTTAGAGATTGAAGGCAGACCCTGAATACTTGGACCATGCTGAAAGCCACCTCCAAAACCATGAGGTGAATGTGGCAGAGACAAAAAGGAAGCAAGTGGGTTTTGCTTCTAGGAAATCCATACCTTTGGACAGGGAAATGAAATAATGTCTGAGTACCACTTTTTTCTTTTCCCAGATCCCAAGGTCCTTCTTATTTATAAAGTATTTCCTTGTTTTACACAGGATTCCTGTGCTTATGGCTAAGGAAACACCACTTCTGAAGAGAACCTGGGGGAGGTATTTTTTTTCCCTGTGTTTCTGGGTGTGAGGCTCAAGCTAATATTTCTTTCTTTTACAAAGAAATGTAGGTGTTTTAAATTCAGCTCTTGCTTTGAATTATACATTGCCAGAAAAGAAAATATGTCTGGGTGTGGAGTTAATTAATATAAACTGCCCCATCTTATTCATATGAACACACTGCAATAAGTGTAAATGTTGGTAAGTTAACGAGGTTGTTGTCATCAATAGTGGGTTATAGCAGGTTGCACCTTCCACCAAGTAGTATGGTGCTCAGTTTTAGGAAACAATGCAAGATGACATGAAGGTTGTTACTCAGCTCTTTCCCTACTCCTCCCCATACATTTTGGTGGGGTCTGTGGGCAGAGTAGGAGCAGGGAGGTATCTCATTTCAGCAATTCTTGTTCATTTTCAGACTTGACTATCTTGCTCAGTTACAGAATCAAATATAGTGGCTGGTTTATAAGGCACTATAAGGTAAAGGAATCACATTTATAAAGAAAGAACAAAATCTCCTCCAGTCCATACTAATAGCACTGAAGAAAAAATCAATTATGAACAAGAAAACATATATACATTTAGTAACTACTATTCCTGGTCAGAATGCCAGACTTAAACCCGGTGGCCTGAATTCCTAAAAGTTGTTAGTTTGTTCCCATTAGACTAAGGAGTTGAAAGAATTTTATTCAAACATATTTTTGTTAACAAAACTGCTATATTATCAGTGTGACCATTCTTTCAGTGAATGGAAATATTCTGGAATTTCCCAGAAGTTTAATATTTTAAGAGGAAGTTCTACAATAATGTTGTGTTTGAAAACTTACTGTGGACAATATTATTGTTCTTCCTGTATTTGATATCCCTTTCATGTTACCATGCTACTTTCTCAATTTACAGATTAATATGTTGAAAAACTGTATTTTTTACTATTTTCCAAATGTATTTCTCACTCGTGTTGTTCTGTAAGATCAAACTACCTATCCCAAGAGGCTGTAGTTATGGATGCATCTAATATTTTTTATTACACTGGTAGACTTAATTCTTCATTAGGACCAGTGAAAAGTCAGAATGTAGACTTCAGTGAGAGCTGTTCTGTTTCCTACACCCCGAAAGCAAAGTGGGCCTCCCACTTCTAGAGTCAGCTCTTCAGGAAACGTAGACGCCACTACACTTTAACTGTCTAGATCTAACTGAACTGTGGTTATAGTCAAGTATTTAACAGCATTTCACACTTCTCCTGTCATCTGGATTACATAACAATGTGCTGATTTTATAAACAGCAACTACTCATTTTTGTGGTTGAGTTTTACTGGATGCACAAGAGAAACATCTGACTAAATAAAGCTGGAGACAGGAAAATTGAATGCAGAGGAAGGGCAGGCATTCCTAGGCACATGCAAAACCAAATGGTGCCAGGATTTGTAGACTGCAGTGCCACCACGCAAGGCCCCCACATACATTTCCAGCCAAGAGACCATAAGAACTCACTTTCTTGTGGTGTTGAAAGTGCTTTTGCTTGGCACGTGCTCTTAAAAACCCTGTGAATGCCACTTATACTATTAAGTGCGTACGGGGGGAGGGTATTTAACTATTCAACTGCAGGAGGTTGGCCATGCCAAAAAGCATTAAAAATCAAAAGAACCCACATGTATAAACACAAATGTTGGAAGTGTAATAAAACTAGTGAGGCAGACACTCAAGCAGTGTAAATCTGATGGCTGTGCTGGTTTCAGCAAAGTTTTGTCAGCCTAGGCTAATTTGGGCTCTGCTCTGGTAAATACTTCCAAAACAGACACCTGTATCTGTGCTCTATTTGAGTTCTGCTGAAACAATTTTCTCTAAGCTATTGTTTTAAGTGTAGGGTGTGTTACACTGTGTGATTCAGCAGCGATACTGCTTCAGCAATGTGCAGCAGCATGGAAACTCAGGGAGACCTTTTCCTGCTATGTTTCATACTATAACAAAGGGCTTCCATTCCTGTGTCACTCTACTATGAAGGTGGTAGGAGATTCCTCTGTTGGATATAGGTCAGCTGAGAAGATGCTGGAGAACATTCATAAAAAGTCAGCTCCTACTAAGAGGTTCTGAACTACCATTTTCTGCAGATTTCTTGAGACCATGTGAACATAAATATTCTGGATTGGAAACAACATTTGGAGTCTGTACTTAAGAAATCTTTCACAGAAGTGGCTACTCCTCTCTTAGACTGAGAAAAGTGAACATTGCAATTCAAGAAGACCAAGTGCAAGCTCCTGCACCAGAGTCAGGGCAAACCCTGGTATCAATACAGGCTGGGGGATGAAGGGGTTAAGAGAAGCCCTGTGGAGAAGGACTTGGGGGTACTGGTGGATGAAAAGCTGGACATGACCCAGCAATGTACACTCGCAGCCCAGAAAACCAACCATATCCTGGGCTGCATCAAAAGAAGTGAGGCTAGCAGGTCGAGGGACGTGATTCTGCCTCTCTACTCCACTCTCATGAGACCCCACCTGCAGTACTGCGTTCAGCTCTGGAGTCCTCAGCACAGGAAAGACATGGACCTGTTGGAGCGGGTCCAGACAAGGGCCACAAAAATGATCAGAGGGCTGGAATACCTCTGCTATGAAAAAAGACTGAGAGAGTTAGGGTTGTTCAGACTGGAGCCCTGAAGGCTCCGGGGAGACCTTATTGCGGCCTTTCAGTATTTAAAGGGGGCTTATAAGAAAGATGGGGACAAACTTTTTAGTAGGGCCTGTAGCGGTAGGACAAGGGGTAAAGGTTTTAAACTAAGAAAAGGTAGTTTCCAACTAGATATAAGGAAAAAAAATTTTTTACGATGAGGGTGGTGAAACACTGGAACAGGTTGCCCAGAGAGGTGGTAGATGCCCCATCCCTGGAAACATTCAAGGTCAGGTTGGACAGGGCTCTGAGCAACCTGATCTAGTTGGAGTTGATGTCCCTGCTCATTACATGGGGGTTGGACTAGATGACCTTTAAAGGTCCCTTCCAACCTAAACCATTCTCTGATTCTATGAATTCCCAAGGATTAGACAGTACCTCTTTAAGGTTAATCCTTTAGTGGCGATATAGAACTTGGTGTTTCAAAAGACAGATCAGTATAGCCCGTATAAGTGGGCATGTTCCTGTGTATCATGGACAACTCTTCATAATGCTTGCTATAGGAATTGTACCAACCCTTACTCAGTCCTATTTTGTTCCAAACCGACTGGTCTTTTAGAGAGGGACAAAATAAGGCTGGAGTGTAGCTTTTCTTATATGATTCTTATATCATCCAACATGACCTATGTTAAGCCTCATGCTGTGAAAGAGAGGTTCATCTCTTTGGCCACCTTCTGCCCATACTGGCACCTTTTGTATTCACAGCATACTGAAGGCAGCAGTTACGGAAAGGCCCTGCAACCAGCTTATCTCTCCCACCACCAATGGGGGTTCAGAGATGACAAGCTGGAAGGCACATTCCCAGGGACCAGCGCAGCATCACAGGCTCTTCTCATCCATGAAACTTAGAGCATTTGGGGGTCATTCAGGATATGGCCCTGTGAATACCCATACATAGCAATAATGCACAGAACAGCCAGTTCCTCACTCATTACCATGCAACCTGGCATGTGGTATGTCATGCACCACAACAGGTAAGTCAAGAAGTTTGCATACCCTTAAAGTAAGAAAGAAAAAGTGACATCACTGTGGGATTCATCTGACTAAGTGAGGATGCCTGCAATGTAGGTATTCACAGCTGAGAAAGTCATCTTGGCTCCCTTTATAGTCAGTAGAGAGCCTGCCACTGAAGTGTATGAAGCTATTTCAGCTTAATTAGGTGATGCTATGAGATCAAATGAATGCCAATCAGCCTCCATTGGCTCATATTGATTACACCTCAATGAGCTTTAACAGGAGCCAAGCAAGCAGCTCAGTACTAGCTCAGATGCAAACACCCATGCTCTAGACACCTAAAGTAAGCTGAGATGAATCCCAGTTCAAATATGCTAAAGGAGACTTTAAATCCATGTAACTTAGAGGGAAAAAAGCGGGTTTTTTCCTATAGTCTTAAAGTTCAGGCAAGCATGGAACTGAGGTGAAGTTTCTATAATGTACTTGTGCAGTAACAGGTAGTGTATGCCCACCTTTGGCTCCCATTTCTCCTTATTCCACTTCCATACCAGGATGCAACCTTGGGGATACACCACCTTAACTGTCCATTCCCTTCCCTCATTCACTGCAGTGCTTGGTCCTAACTCACACTGTAAAACTTAAAGTCATCAATTTGGTTGGAAGTGTTGACAAAAATAATTTTAACCAGTTCCGTTGTTTGTTTCTTTTTTTCAGAAGCACAGTGGTGGTTCAAAGATGGTTTCTCATTACAGGTTTAAGAATGGGGGCTTCAGAGCTCACTCTGGACTGAAGCACTTTAAAGGAGGACCGCGTCCTTCCATGCGGGAAAGCCATCACACAAGGCAGCTCACTCCCTTGTGGGCCAATGACTTAGAAAATGCCTTAAGGACAGTAGCCCAGTGAGACAGTAAGTCTTGTGTGGCTCTTTGCCACTTACTGGATGCTGTTTACCTGTAGAGTCGGATTTAAGCTGCTGCATCCAGACCAAAATTCTTAAACTTGATGCAGAGCTCACGTCTGAGGCTTTTCCTTTCCTTTTTTGTTTGTGACTCATTGCCAGACAACATGGAAATGTTAAGTAGTCTCAGGAAAGCTGGTAGGAAATGTGCTGCTCGGAGAACTTTCAACACAGTAAGGGAGGATTTTTTCAGCAGAAATAAACATTTTTTTTTTCTTTTTTTTAACAATACATCGCTGAGTTTATGGAAAAAACTCAGGTCTATGATAAATATATGCAAGAGACTTCCACTTGTCAATAGATTTCTCTTTGTTCTAGCTGTCTGCAGTTTCTTATCCTTAAAAATCAGTTTCTTTTGTTGCCAAAATTTTGGCTGTGAGAGAAGGTTCCACCTTGTTACAGTAATTTAAAAACACCTGTCATCATATATTTTCATATGGCGGTTACACTGGAACTAATCCCCACATAATCTTCTTAATACGAGATACTATGGGTTTACTCTACAGATAGGGGTTTTGCATTTCGTGTCTCACTACATTTAGAACTTAATTTTACTTCTGATATTTCCATAGTATGTCTAAATGTGTCTTTCCTTGGCATGTTTGTTTTTCATCAATTTTAGGGAAGAAAAATAAGCACTACACTTTCTTTTTTTTCTCTTAAATAATAATTACTCTCACCAAGTATTTAGCACTGGTCTTCCCTTTGACCTGTTTGAACCTCAGCCTCTGTAAGCAGCATGGTGCTCCCCACTTGTTCTCCATGGCAAGATGAATAGTTGTGTGTTCACATTTGCACTGTCTCAAGGATGAAGAAAAACACTTAAACACATGCTTGATTTTAAACATGTGTCCATATCCTGTTGATAACCAGACACCTTCAGTGTTACGTACAAGCAAGTAAACAATAGGATAACAAACTTTAATTTAGAAAACAATTTCCAATATGTCATTTGTTTTTCTGTGCTATTAATGTACCATTATCACATTAGTAACTGAACTTGTTTATTCAAAATCCTTTTGCCTTCCTTCCTGACTGAAAGTCATCAGCTATTTGAACTCTCATAGGCATCATTTTATTTTATCATACACACTGTTGGTCTCATCTCCATTTCTGGTTCACAATGTTTTGTGGGTTTTAACCACTATTTTTATCTCTTTTTAAATATTTAAATATATTTGATTATCCAAAATTTTTGTTTATTTATAGGTCATGAATACTTCCTATCTGTACATGGTCTGTATGCAGAGGGCTAGCTGGTTTAGAGGTATATGCATATTTTGGAGTGTATAAATACATTAAATCCAACCCTTTGGTTTAAAGAGCAATAAGGTGGTAAGATCAAGCAATCATCGGTTAGGAAATGCCGTCATTAAGGATGAATATACAACTTCAGTTAAACCTTGTGCATACACATTATCAAATAGCCTTTAATTACAGAACGACAGATTTTCTTCCATGTGCCCTCTTTACTATGCAAAAGCAATTATAGTCATTGAATCCACATCTTGCATTTTCTCCATCAACCTCACTTAATCAGTATCTGCTTTCATGCTTTGTTTAGCACACCATCTTCCAACACTGCTCCAAATATAGCTGCTCTGGCTTTTATCTGATTTCTTCCCAGACACTGGGACACTAAATTTTTGTGATGCCTTTTAGAAGGAGTATCCCAAGTTGTGGATTGAGATCCTTTGAACACCTAGAGTAAATACCAAACTAAACAGTGTTGCAAACTTTGCTTCCCTAAAGAGCTGTTTGGAGAAGAAGCTGTTATTCTCCTTCTACAGGTAGAAAAAGTGACAATAGTGATCATGATTTATTAGCCTCCTGGTGTCCAGCTATTTTTTTATACACCATCTCTCCCAGACTCTGAAAACCACTTTCAATTTCAGATCTCTCTCAGGAATGTTGGTTTCATTCACACCCAGGAGCACATCTGTGGTCCAGACATACATCTTGTCCATGCTCCAACTCCAAACCGAGATGACACAGCAAAGAACATCAGCTTTCTGCACCCTCCTCTTCAGCTTCTCACCTGGTTTCCATGAAAGCTAAGTCCAAGTTGTGGGCCAGAAGATAGCTGTGAGGCACTCAAAGCGGACTCCTCACCAGGACAGTAAGGGAGGTTGGACCACAACATTGGTCTATTCATCATTTCAACCTTCTTTTCTGCCGGTCTTACTCTTACATCAAAACGATCCCTATTGGCTCTTAGAATAAATTTCAGGACTCATCAGCTCATTTATCCCAAGGTCCCCTGGGTCATTTGCCTAGCAGAAAGCAGCACTACAAGTTTCTTCATAGCTAGGAACAGTGGTGACACATTGCAGTACTTCATGGTCAATAAGAAGAACAGTAAGAAACATAAGGAGGAATAGCTGAAGTGCTAGGAAAAACAAACAAAACTCATTCATCAGCCAAATTCAGTCACTGCCTGAGTTGTATTGGTACATCCAGAGACATTTCTTGTACCAGTATGCTGCCATCTTTTCTCTCTTGGTCTGGTTTTCATCCCATCCGAAGCTGAAGGAAGATACCCTCCTGTCACCACACCAGGATTTGGGTATCAGACCAGAGGAGGGAGGATCACTGCTCTCAGCTGATACACGCTGACTAAGGAGTCTGGACCAGAAGTTGTGGGAAGAAGTGTACTCAGCTTCTGCTGCGCCAGCTTAGCTCAGTGAAGAGAGAGGCTTTGGAAGGTCACCTGCCCAAAACAAAATTCAGAACATCTGTTAACTAAGATTTTTTACTTGTTTATAGCTTAGCTACTTATGTTGGGATTTTCAATGTGACAGCAGCAAGAGATCTATCACTAACAAAGCTCACAAACTGCTGAATTTAAAACACTTCAAAACATGGTTTCCATGAAACATGGTTCAATAGGGGCAAACATGCATATTTTTCCCCTAATCTTTTTCATGAAAATAACTGAACCACTTTTTGCTGAGAAGTAAATGCCTCTCAGACATAGTCACAAAAAGAATCTCCTGAAACAGAGAATTGTCTAGAAACTTAAATAAAATTGCTTACCCTTGGCGAAGCTAAAGTACTGAAATCAGAGACTTATAGTATGAAATGTCAGGCAAACTTGACTATGTATTTTCAAACAGCTAGTCCTCTACGCCCCATAAAATGCATATAACATACACAGTTGAACCCATACACACACACACACACACTTATACATTAACTTATGCATTTAGGTTTAAATTGATAAGTTTCTTCCATGTTTTCTGACTTTCAAGGTGCAGAAAATAGAGTTTTCAGCACTGTACGAAATGCTGCAGACAGATGCCTCATTTCAACATGTATGTGGCTCTCATTCACTTTACAGCAATGCTATGCATGGAAAGAATACTTGCTGGCAGCATTGCTTGAAACCCACCACTCCCCTGGAAGGACAGCTCAGAGCCATGAATGTCTTTTCAGCAAATGGCCACAAAAATGACGCTGGCTTCTGCAAATGTACAAGTATCCACTGTTGAACTAATTTTACAGAAGCTGCAATACTTTAAGCTTGTATTTTCACTGGAAATTATGACCTTTGTAACATTTTGGTCCACTTCTCCAAAAGCAGTACTGCTTACCACTCTTCCCAGCTTCAGATGTTGAAAATTAGGAGATTCAGAGCTGGGAACAGCCCTACCACTTTTAATGTAAAGCTCACCAAGCACCATATACAAGCTTAGTTCAACATTTGTGAATGTGGACCAAGGGCAGACAGTACACATAAGGCTTCATATTCATGCTGTTTTCCCCTTAGTGTCAGGGCCCTAGGCACACCAGTCCAGATCTAGAAATGACAGCCTGTCCGTCCTTTCCCTTGGGATTTGTTTTTAAGCTGAGGCTTTACCACTGGCCCTCACCTGTGCTATGTTGCAGGTGCATCACAGCTATGTCTCTGCCTGGTCTTGTACCTTCTCTCTACTAGCTTTCTTCACAACAGCTATTACCAACAAAGGTAGACTTAGCCAGATGAGCTCCTTAACTCCAGAAAGAGGATGCACTCAGGGTCTTGAGACTTAGCAAACTTAGCACTTGCATGAATTCTGGTAAATTATAAACTCAAGGGTTTTACGCTGCTACATTTAGACTGATGATTTTCTCAAGCTCCATTTGTACGCTCTGCTCTTTAGGTATCATGGCCTTTCCAGTTCATTTCCACGCTCATGGAAGCCTTGGCTTTGCTTCAGATTTCTTGCTCTTTATTTTATTGCTGAATGAACATTCAGAGATCTCCATTGGTCTTCCAGGACTTCCCTCCTTACCATTAACTTCTTTGTCTGCACAATTAGACAGACTTCATCTCTCAGAGTAACCAAACTACTAAATTTGTAGGACAGCAATGACTTGGGGTTTTTCATGGTTTGGTTTTGTTTCTCTATAGCATATTTTAAAAGGAGGTATTTACTCTGGCTGTAAAGCTTAAGCCATTGGTGATTTAGAGCTATAACAATATTGATGCAGATGAGCCTCTGTGGAGATATTTGATGACATTATGTAAATGTAATCAATGGGCTCAATAAAGCATAACAATAATAAAATACTGTTCACATTATATATAAATAAACGCACATGAACACATGTATGTGCTTCCTACATAATTACTGTAACTATGCCTATTTATACTACTGATCTTCCAGCTCTCTATATGCCATCTTCATATTGTCTGTTTATACAGCCTTACTAAATCCATAACATCTAACTAACTGATTAGGATCTTGACTTATGCCAGAAAAGCATTAATCTTCTGAGAGGAAGGAAAAAGAAGTTAAAATTAGAGCAAATCAAAATTGTCAAATGTTGCCGTTCAAAATTTTCAAGTGTTTCTTTTTTAAAAGAGAAACATTTCAGCTATTTTTTGTGACATTCTGTCTACATTTTAACTTCAGTAGAGGAAGCTGAGTTTATAGTCTTCAAAAAAAGAGGAAAAAAAGAATAAAATTTTGTTGGAGTTTTTGTTGCCAGACTATGACATTAACTCTCTAATCTAAAATTTCTGCAGTTATGGGTTGGAGCTGGATTATCAGATAGTACTATATCTGGGCACATGAAGGAGAAACAACGAATGGAGGAAGCTGTGACAGACCAGTGCTTGCCCACCTTCAAGACACCTGTAATCTGCATAGACTTCTGGGGGAGTACACAGGTGTCGAAATGTTTATATCTGAATCCTGATCTCACAGTACTCAACTAGACTTCTCAACAGGACCTCAGGAAACACTCCGGTCCTTCATGTTCTGTTCAGTGAACTACTTAGGCATCAATGTTATGTAGTGTGTCACTTTATGTTACTGCTTAGATTTAGATTGGAGGTGATTAATAAGTTGGGGTTCAGTGTGATCATAACTAGAAGATTACATAATGTGTGTTATATTATGAAAATACATGGTATTTCTCCAAACATATGGTATGATATGATTTCAGTCATGAAGGTCATAAAAGGATGACAGCCACATAATACTACCCCTGGGACAGCAATGGTAGAAAGCTAGTCTAGTGATTAAGGCAGAAACATGAGAACAAAGCTGGCTAGAAAAGAAAAATTGCATTTGGAAAAATGCTGATATTTCAACATTTGTTTCCATACTGCTTCAGGATATACTTTTCATTACATACTGTAGAGAAACCCAAGATCACTCCATCATCATTAACTAGGTTCAAGGAATGACGACTTTCATCAGGACACCACTTTTGATCTGATACAAGAACTCACAGGGGTCTCCCTATGAATAAATGAATTCACAGGGTCTCCAAGTGCTAGGTGATAGCAACTCTGTTCAGTCAGTTTCACTCTGGCCTAACTGAAATTTATTGCTCAAGATGGAATCAGTCCTAAAAGAGGGGGTGAGGCTCTAGCCTATCAGTTAGGGCACTCAGGTGAAAAGTGGGAACTCAGAGTTCACTTGTCTGTTCTGAAAAAGCCATAAAGGTTGTCCAGGATGCCTTGTGTTTCTCTTTGAACAAAAACTGCATCTTGGCACAATTTTTACTACAACAATTTGGCATGTGCCCAGGTCTTTGTCTTTGGGATATCTAGTTCAAACACAGCCTCTTCTTTCTTCTTTTTCTGTAGGCATTTTATATAGATGGTGGAAAGAGATAGTAGTTGACAATTTAGATTAAGTTTTAGCTGGGCTGAGTAGTCCTCTGGAGATAATTATCTCTTTCTGATAACTATTTAGTGAAGCAGTGTTGACTACAGTCAAAACTTAGTTGTCTCATTTAGGTGTTTGATGTTCTCAGCTATGAGTTTCACCTCTCCTCTTTAAATGTGTAATTCTCTCTCTCCCTGACATGGAAGCTATAAAAAAATCAATGTAAAAATGATCACAAACCAGATGATAGGTGCAGTTCGTTCTGTATTGGTACCAGAGCAGAGAAGTGAAGTATCTTTTAGTGTGGGAAGCACAGCTGAAATGAACACTGGCAATTATTTTTACATAGGACATGGGGAAAAAAAGAAAATTGAGAGAGGAATTCAGAGCCACAAGTTTCACAGATTTCTAACAAAAGAGAAGAGAGTGCACTGAAAAGGAGAAAAGCTGAACTAGAAGGAGGAAATGAGATAAAGAATGGACATGGGACAGTACACTTAGTCTGATAAAAGACAAGAAGCAACCTCTGTTACCATGTTTCAGTATCACTTGACTTCAAGTGCCACTAGGAATGTAAACAAAGGGAAGTGTTAACTAAATTCCCCTCCCTTTCTTCCAACCTCTCCAAAAAGTATTTGGGTCAAATTTCAGGCAAAGAACTGGAGGGACATTTTTTCCCTATCCAAGTGAGTTGCTTGTTCATAACACAAGTTTGAATTCATGAAGGTAACTATGTTATTCATGAATACATTCCTCCTCTCTTCTTTTGGAGTTTAATTATCATGTTATCAGCAACTTGGAACTTGACATAAATCTCAAGGTAGAAACTGCTTGAGAAGAAGTTTGGTCCAGTGATTATTCTTTCTTTAAAAAAAAAAAAAAAAAGAAGAGGGAGAGAGAAAAGAAAGCCATAGAAGACTTTGAAACAGCTGGGGTCAAAGGAACTGTGCTTTCTTCTAATTGTCCCAATAAATTTTAAAGATGTTATTACTCTGTAGTGATTAAGAAATGGTAAAAAGAGATGCAATGCTATAACATCAAGGCCATTAAGCTTAATAGTCCTTAACTGATTGTCACCCCGCCCCAACAAAAATAGACATGCTGTTCTCTTCTTTCCCGTCCCTCTTCTGTTACCCTTCCCCCCTCATACAAAGGCTTCTAAAAGCACCTCCAGCCAAACCAAGGGGAATTTATACTTCCTGCAATAAAATCCAAAGAACAGAACAGCTGGCAGCTGAACTTAAGATTGCTAAAACAAACATTGTGACATTGATGTGGGGAGGGATTTGGTTATTATTACAACACGGCATGACTGGTTCTGCAGGGAAAAGATGCAAGCAGGGCTTTTTTTTTTTCCAGCATGCAAACAAAAGGCTTTAAAAAAAAAAAAACCAACAGTAAAACAGCAAAAGCAGCACTATTTGCCCTAAAAATACCTAGGAAAAAAAAAAAAGCAATGGGCAAAATTCACAATGTTGGCTGCCTAAAATTTAGAGTTGAATGACTGAAATTACATGAAGATTGTTCCACAGAGATGTTGTTGCAAATATGCCAGAAAGGATCATTATTAATTCATCCACTCTGACAAATACAAAATATGCAAATGAATACATTATAGCATAACAATCCTATACATATCACGCTCAATTTCTCTGGTGTATTTAGTCCTGTTGTCTATAATAACTTACAGCAATCTTCTAGAAACCACCCAACTTTAAGTTGAAGGCTTCATCAGACAGCCCATCACTATACAAATTGGGGTACTGATGGAGCAATAGCCACTAATCAAAGGTTAGATTGATGACAATGGGTGATAGATTTATAACAGTAGCAATTGGATTAATACTCCAGCGTGACATGCTTTTTTGGTTATTATTTCACAGCAGAATATCTTACATTGTAGATCTCAACGTGAGTATCCTTGTTTCATAAGGTTCAAGGATAACCTCTAATGCTTGTTTAACTCCCTCCTAAAATCTGGAATTCCCAAGACAGAGAGTTAGCAGAGTTAGATTCCTAACTGCCACCTCTCCCCACTGAGGTTAGGCACCTAAATTAGCGGCTTTTAAATTAGTCAGTTTATTAGATAACTACAGTCACACTTTCCAAATAACTCTGCATTGAGAGCAGACTGACTGCTCTTGACTTTTTCCTGAATTTGATGCCTTCTATTGATTTCTTCAAAGTACAATGATGTTTTTGTCTGCAGGATCCCATTATAATGAGCACTGTAGCCTTAACACTGTGTAGGGTTAAATAAACAATGTAAGTTCTTGTTTGCACTTGCTATTCCTTTATCCTGTGTGAAAAGCGACATTATCTCGCATAATTTGCACTGAGTTGAATCTATTTTTCTGAGTGAAATTAAAAGCTTGATGTGATATTGCAAGATTGTACATGCTGAAAAATGTTACAGTAATGACACAGAAAATTACCAGCCAACCAAAAAAGTATGGAAAAAAAAAAAGAGAGAGTTTCCTTGTTCTGTGCTTGAGAAAATGGGTTCAGGTTTGGGTTAATCAAAGATTTAATCAAAAGTGTCAACATCTCAACTGAAGAGAGATAAAAATCATATGAAATACAGGTTGCCATTGTTTGGAATGCATAAAAATAAATAAATAAATAAAATAATAAAAAAAGGTTTGCACTTTTTTTTTTCCTAAGGTGAATCTCTTTGTTCACACCTGTCCCAAAGCTAAGTAGCTCTGGCTTCAGGGGAAAGGAAATGTTCTGCTTCATATTCAGCTATAACAACCTGCCTGTTTACCACCATCTTCAGTTAGCAAAACTGCACCCAGGTCATTGCACATTGCACAGCCCTCTTCCTGGTAGATGTAGTAGAGGGTAAAGATAGACTAATCTCTCAACTGCACAAGAAAGGAGTGGTGGAACATAGGTTAGTAGCCTAGGCAAAAAGTAACTCCTCTGCTTCCTAGTTTGGTGGTGAATCAGCAGTCCCCACAACTCCAGATGCTGCTTCTGACACCCAGATGGTTCCTTGGTGGTTTTTACCTTTTCCGAACAGGTGTGAAAAATCTGTTTGATGATGAATTGCACTGGGTTTTATGGTTGAGTTTTCAGTTAAAGAAGAGAAACTCACTGGTGCTTTTTTACCTGAGAAGCTTTGTGAGGGACATTGACATAACCCAACCATTAACCACATTATCTTCCAGGTTCATTGTTTAAAATAGCTTTCTAAGTTTCAAAACAAATATGCGGGGCTGAAGCAAGGCCCTTAGAAGAACAATTCTTGGTCATATTTTAATTTGTATGTAGCTGAATAATACAATTTAGTCCTGCAAGTGTCCACATTGAGAATGATACTTCCCATCACAGACCCTTCCACTTCTGTCTTTGAAACTGGAGTTTAGGTTCCGGTTTAGCTTAACGTGAGCTTTAAGTTTGGCATTAGTTTCAATGGAGCTAAATGTATGCAGGGAGCTGCCTACAGGCTTGACTAGCTTTATGAAACAGAACACAAGACAGACATCCTGAAATGTATAGTTTTACAATTGTTGTACAAGCTGGGCACTTTTTCTTTTGAGTCTAAACTAATTCTGTGATGTAAGTACACAAGAGCAGCTACACCATCTCACACCAAAGGTCAGTCTAGCCCTGTTGTAGATCCCCATGGAAGAGCTAGGGAAAGCATTCAGGGATACTTTCCCAGAATACTATCCCAGCTGCCAATAATTTGTAATTCAGTGATGTTCTAAACCAGACTTAGAATTTTTATACTTAATAGCCCTCAGTGGATTTTTCCTTCATGAACTGGTCCAGTTCCTTCCTGAACTGAGATCCCCCACATCCTGTGGGGAGCAGTCCTACAGCTTAACAACATGCTGTGTGAAGAGTTGTCTCTGGGCTTGCTTCCTGATACTTTCACATGACGTCCTCTTGTTCTGCAAGAGGCAGTGAACAATCACTACTTTTTCACTTTCCCTGTATTGCTTATGATTTTACAGACTTTTATCATTACTGTCTATTCTCTAGGCTGAAGAGTCATAATCACTTCGTAGTTACCCAACAGGAGCTGTCCATGTATTTTATCATCCATTCTCCAACCTGGTTCTCTTGTGTGGCTGACAATGTGATCTCACAGATTAGATTTAAACTGTATGGCCAGATCAGCTGTCTTCTGCTGGGACAAGAAGCAGAAATACACAGATATTCCAAACTAATACTGGGAGAATAAGGAGGAGATGGGACCTTGCTACAATACTGTGCATCGAAATAATCATAGGAATATTTAATTTTTTAAAAATCTGCCACTGAAATGGCACAAAAGTCACCTACTCTGTCTAGTTCTATAACTTGCACTGCCTCAGCCTTTCATTCTCTCTGTATTCATGCATTGTTTTCTACCTTATCCTTTGTTCATGAGCTGTTTCGGACATGTACAGCTCTTAGCTGCAAGAGGCCAGTGTAAGCTCCAACATAAATAAAAAAATTAGTAAAAGTGTTTAACCACTCAGTTGTTTCTCTGTATTCAATGGAACTTCTGTAGCCCAGGAACTTCACCTATTCCTGTGAGCCTGACCATGTTCTTTCCCTTCCAACGAGCCTAGTATTTTACACTGTCACTTCTCCACAACGTCAATCAGCCCAGACAAATAATTCCCTGATTACTTATAGTTTGAAAAGGAATGATACAGATAGTGTAAATGTTATCCAAACAATAGCAGGAAATTGATTAAGATTTTACCAAAATGATGTTCCATAAAAATATTGTCAGTTCTGATCAATTCCATGTTTTATGGTTAATAACAACTAATGTCTTTCCATTAGCAGACTGTGGTCTTAAAACTATGCAACTTTAACTAACTTAATAGGAAGATATACTTAAGCCTTGAATGCTGACATATTACAGAGGCACCATGCTGTGCATAAGGATAAACCAGTTAAGGGCTGTTTTTGTGGTGGCAAGGAAGCAACATCAAGTGTAGGTCATCACATCTCAGTACTGCTTCACACAAGCCTGTGTACAAAAAAATCATTGTGTCTCTTGTGGATGTGGAGAAATAATGATATAATGAAAGCTTATATGAATATATGCGTATAACCTTTTATATATATGGCACTATTAGTACTTTTGCCATAGGCATTTAGAGGGGACAGTTGGCTGTTAGGCAACTTTTAACTGTGTTTTAAAGGGTGTCTTTTAATGCACTTTTTAAAAGACTGATTTTTCACTGCCAGTCATGAGGAATTCTTTAATATTCTCCTATTCTCTTTTAGGATGTCCCAGAAACATGGGATGATTTTTAAGCTGTTTTTAGTTAAATAAATATAGGCACCTAAGCATCCTGATCTTGATCATGACTATGCTGTGGTAGGGAATAAATGGATTGTCCAGATCCCCAAATGTTAACAGTCTAAATTAGAAGACTGAAGACAGATAGATGTAGACAAGCAAACATACAAACTACACCAGAACAACAAAATTACTTCTCCTGGTAGACAGTTAGAACTCTGTTAGGCCAAAATGTTTTGAAGAAATCAGTATGTGCTTTGCTGACATGAAAGTTTTTGAAGGTATGCCATTGGCTGTACTGGCCACCATTAAAATATCCATAGTCACCTGTGTTTTTGTCACCTAGTGTTGCCATGGAGTAGTTGGAGGATAAATTAATCCATGGAAATGGCTTTGGAAATGCTCTATGGCAAAGCACAGCTGCGTTGTTAAGGTGAATGTGATGAACAGGGCTGGACTATGTCCTCTGCTGCAGGCCTGGGGTGGGTTGTTTGCAGGGGAAACACTGAAGCTGCTTGAAGTGTGCTTAAGAAAGGTCAATAAAAGAACTGTTGAAATACTGAATAAAATATTTCAGCAGAGCTCCTTGAATTTAGACAGTAAACTCTGCTGAATTTCTTGCCTAAAGATATAATCTTTTGCATTAAAATTTAGTAACACTCAGTTGTGTGTTCTAGTCCACATTTTTGCAAGTAGCAGACAATGAGAGACAAGAAATTTCACCTAAGCAGGAGGACATCTAGTTGAAGAATAATTAGCCACTAGAGTTTCTTAACAGTGGGCCAGGATTTTGTCTTACAGACACTCCCCATAAGGAAGCAAAGCTGTATCAGCCACAAAACCCCTTGGTAGCTTTCAGAGACCAGTAAGAGCTGTTTAGTATATACTTGGGAGGGGGGTTTCAGCTAGGTGGGTGTGTTGTCTTGAGAGAAAGGTACAGGAGGAACATATCTTCATCCTAAGCCAGTTTTTAGACAGCTACAGCCAATCCTGGGGAACGGGAAGAGGGAAAGAGCAATAACACTGGCTAACAGGATTCTGAAGAGCCCTGCTCATGAACACAGAAATGAGGAATGCAGAAACAGTTCCCCATTTTTAAAGTTATAGAGTTTCAGTGAGGTTATCTTCCTAGACCTCTCTAGTGATTTTCTTACACTATGTACCATCCAAACTTAGTCTATAAGTTTTTTAAGTCAAGGGCAGTCTCTAATTAAGTACTCCCCCTTCTGGGCTAGGGCCACTGAACACTATTTTAAGACAAGTGATAAATTAAAAAATGCACAAGATGTTGATTCTTGGATAAGCTGATTTGCAGCCATTTCATCTGGGTTATCTCCGCATAAATTTGTTAGTAAGAAAGTTAGCGTTTTATCCTTTAGAATATCTTCCCTTTTTCACACACAGGAGCTCATTAATAGAGGCTATGTATTTCCAGTGCAGGCCTGTATCGCCATGAATATAATGGCCTCCAGGGAGCAACCAGAGACACTGCACAGGTAGTCTTGTCTAACAGAAGGAGAAATGTTAAATGTGAAGCTAAACCCTTGTGGACAGTCTAGTCACATGGATTTGTTTCACTTCTACCCACTGCACTAGATGATAGTTCATTAGGGTCTTACAGGACGGCTGTTTGTGGTGGAAAAGGAAGGAAAATACCTTTGTGAACTGCAACCCTGCACAGTCAGGGATCACTGTACTAGCATCAAGCTAGGAACCCTTGCAGGTGTGGCCGTTTTCATTTACATGGGTTTATTGTCCTTTACCTTTGAGAAGAAATCAATGGCTGCATTTTTTTTCCCCTGAATAATATTTTTCTTCAGCAGTCTTAAACTAAAGCCCATGGAAGGCAATTAACATTGATTTCAGTGAATTTGGGGCTGGGGCCAACTGTCTGTGTATCCCAACAACAGAAGAAGGGACACATGCTGTCTTCTGCTGCTCCGGTGCTGGGTTGGAAATCTTGTAGATATTCTGCATACATGGGCAGGACAAAGCATGGCAGGAGGAGAGGCTGCCCTGAGGTTAGTTATGGCTATAACCACTTAAGTTTAATCCATTGCAGCCTAAGTATTAGAGTGCATCCTTGGTTTCCAATACGATTCATGTGCCAACAGTTGTTAAATTTTCATCATATTTAGGATGAAAAATGACTTAACCTGGATCGCCTGACTTTGCCAACCATAGGACACAAATCCTAGTTTCATGACTCTCTTTTGGAAGCCAAATTAGAGACCCGGTCCAGAGCTAACTGCCAAGCTTAGCTCACACACAGGGGTCCTTGTGTTCTCCTCCCGTGTCCACACAACATCGTGGTGGCTGGGCCCATGTGTCCACCAAGGGCTGGCATTGGAGTAAGCTGCAATTATGGCAGCATATTCACTGCCAAAACAGATGTCCCTGTCTCCTCTGCAGGGATTTGGTCCACAGGCCAGAGCCAACCTGCAGGCCTCCAGCTGGCCTTTCTGATTCAGACCTTTCAAAAAGCTCCAGTTAAATAAATAATTGCTATATGAGTTACAAGCTCTGACCTACAGTTATTTACATAAAGACATTAACTTCCAGGCTCAATTGAAATTTAAGAGTATAATACAGAAAGATAAATCTGTTTCTGACACAAAGACCAGGAAAATGCATGAGGACTTTCAATGAATGAAAAGATATAAAATGCTCCCTTCTGACTGAAAGTAAAAATAAAGTAGTGGGAAACAAACCTTTTTTTCCTTAAAAGCCTGCAGTTTCTAACCTGCTGGGAAGGAGGAAATGCTCTAAATTCTTCCCTGGTTAAAGTGTTGCAGCAGAAGGGGAAGATCCTGACTGAAGGGACACGGAGGGTTCTGCAATTGACATTTATGAGTGGGAGGCAGCATTACCAGATGTTCATAAAAGTGCAGCTTACAAATTGAGTTCCATGAAGCCAAATATCTCATTTCATTTGGTTTTTTGTTTCCCCCATTGACTGAGCTACAGCAGGATCTACCAAGAGGATAATCCCATGCTGCAGGGGGCTGGGGTTCAGCAGCTAAGAGGGCTTTTCCTTCTCTGACTTCAGTTAATCCTCAAGCTTTTATGTGAAAAAGTAAAGAAGACTGCAAGCTACGGATGGATGTATCTCCACATGTGACCTATGTAGAATCCCATGTCAGCCCAATTCAGTGTATGGTCAGACCTTACTTGGAGAAAATCAGCTCAGGTACCAAATCAAGTGAGTACAATATTTTTCTTGGCTGTTCCCTGTTATCTGGAGTGGGGCATCTGTAGGGATAGGGCTTCAATCACCCTACTGTCCTCAGTGTTTCCTCAGTATCTGCAGCTGCATATCCTCCCTGTCTGGGCAGCAGGTTGGAGACACCAGTGCCCCTCAGACTTTGCGTAAGGAGCAAAGACACTCTCAATTTCTGGATCCCACTCCAGAGACCTGGCTCCTCAATATCAAGCATTGCAGCACATTACTTCTAGGCTCCTAAATTTCTTTTCAAATCTGGCCTTAAGCAACTCTGAGATATAAACAGTGGTCTTATTTAGCAGCAAGACAGGTGGCCTCAGTATCTTTTGCTACCTGATGTACGAGGGATCTATTAAAGCACTTGGTGTGGCTTTGCATCGTGTGGAAGCAAGGAAACGATTTCATTAGTGCAACTCCACACTCTTAAAAGCTACAACAGCCACACACGCAGACCTTGCCATTTCCCCCTGCTTTTCTCTCCTTCACATGGAGGGAGGATTCCAAGGGGATCTTCATATTGGAAGTTGAACAACACATACAGCCTTGACATGACTAGCCGCACTGAGGCTACTATCATCCCAAATTCCTTTATTATATCCTATTGCAATTAAGCATGTGTGCATATGCACATACACATATGTATGACACGATGTGCTTGAAAACATAGAATCATAGAATCATAGAATCATTTAGGTTGGAAAAGACCTTCAAGATCATCCTTTGTGCATTGCTAGTCCCTAGGTCATAGGATTTAAGCTCTATCTTCTGCCTCTTTAAACAGACACTGTTCCCTGTTGTTTTTTCTAACAGCTGTAGGCCACATCCTGCCAGCTGTTTGGTAGATGTCTGGATCAGCTGTTAGGGCTGCATGTCGGCTGGAGCTGGAACAGAGCCCCTTGGCTCAGCTACAAATGTCCTCATGTGTCTTGGTTAGAGCTACTCTTAAACAAGCCTTGCATTAGCTCTCAAGATGAAGGAATGAGTTTTGAAGTGAATTAATCATCTACATGGGAAAACAAGGAAAGGAAAAGAATCACTAAGATGATGGATTGCACTGAAAGTGAGTTTGGGTTGTGTGTGTGTGTGACCACAGATGGATTTCTTACATCTGTGCAACAAATGTTATGTATTTCAGGTAGGAACCCTGGTTTGTCAAAGCCTTGCAAAACAAGGTTGGTGGAGATTTAGTGCTGAATTTTCAAATCCAGTGAAATGGTACTGGTAACAATATCTTCAACTGCTTTAAATCACCTTAGTTTACTACATGCAGTCTTTGCAAACCAGGGCTGCAGGCTAGTCGCAGAAGAATGGGGAAGAAGACTAGCTGAGGCAGAAGGCAAAATGGGACCCTTCCAACTTTAACCTGCAGAAGAGTATAAAATCCAGGCCAGAGTTGTAATTACCGAGAGCACAGGTGAAGCAGGCCAGCTACATGCTCCCCATGATACTGTGGGACTCCACCACTATGGAATTCGCCAGGTACCAAGAAACAGTGTGTCTTTGTACAAGTAGCCTCGAAAACAATAAACGAGTGCAAGCCAGGATGGTGACGGTTTTCTGATGACAGTTTAAATCCCACCATTCTTAATAATTTTTCTACTTTGTCAATACATCCACTTAATGTGCTTATCCTAGAGCTGCAAACTGACTCCCAAGGCCTCCCTAGGTGTCTAAAGCATTGGCTGTCAACTCTCCAGCTGTCAAAACATACAGCTTCACCTCTGACAGCTTCTTTGATGCAGTTTAAAAACTGTCAGTGCAAAACTCTGTGGCATGTTGGAAAATGGCAATGCAAGGACTGCAAAACCCATGCTCAATGCAATATGAACATCAGTAACCAAGGACTGGCTTCCTCAAATTCAGAGTAAATTATTCCTGTCTCTGTGTCATCATTTTATTCACATCCATTGCTAGGAGGAGGTGAAAGGAGTCACTGCCTTCCACCTAAAAGCTGGAAGTTGCCTTCAGATTACAGGCCCTCCCATATACTTCAGAGAACAGCTCCTGGTCAGACGTGCCAGGTCTTGTCCATCCCTAGTCTGTGGGTTTCATGACAGAGGGATGAGAACTGGGAGCTCCCAGCTCTGCCCTGCTGGGAGTTACTTCAGGGGAGAATGGGGATGGGAATGAGCGAGCCTGGGAGAAAGTAGGCTGGGGATTCCTCTTCCATTTTTCCTTTTTCTCTCTTCCAAAAGGTAGGTGAATACCACTGTGCCTGTGCCAACATAATCCATCGCTGAGCAGAGCTGAAAGCAGCAGCAGCGCAGCCTCATTTGTGTGCACACGTGCATCTGAGAGTTACTGCCTGCTAGACTCTGTGCGTGCTGGTGTTACCCACATCAGTGAGACAGGTCAGTCAGAGGCATGCCAGCTTGTTCTTTTCCCTCTGCCTTCACTGTGCAATGTAGATGTGCCATGAGGGCCCTTTCTGCTGGGGCAGCATTCTGCATGGACAAAGCAGGGTGGAGCATGTGTCTTCACCACTGGACAGAGATTAAAGGGGTGGTTAGCAGAAGGCAAAGGAGGAGAAAAAAAATCTCTGCTCTCTTCATTTCTGATTGGTTTGTTGTTGTTGCTGTTGTGTGGTTGCTGATTTATGTCTGTCTGTCTTAAAGCTCTTCTAGGCAGGGACTGTTTTACCCTCCGTGCTTGTGCAGTGCTTAAGACAGCAGCCATGCTATGCTATCACAACAATAGTAACAACAGCAGGATTAAATGCAAAGCTTTAACATTGTTACATATCAAGCAAGCCTCTGTTCCTGCAGAAATCACCAGTGAATGCATGTGCAGAAAGATCCGTGTGAACTTGGTGTTATCCGAGCAAGTAGGGACCTATAGAGAACTGACTTGGTGGAAAGCAGGATAGTAGCAGAGCCCACGCCTGTGGCCAGAAGGAAAATAAAGAGGCTCTGGGAGTTGAATAAAGCCTATTGTTTTCCTTCCACTAGATTTTTTTTTTTATTTTATATTTGTTTCTAGTGGCAGACACACAAATGCGCGAGGACCTTTTCAACCTCAGTCATGTCACAGACAAAGCAATTGGATGGAGATGAAGGGAAGGGTGATGCCTCACAAGCAAGTCCAGTGGCAATTCCTTGCTTCCCAGTAGGACAAGTTTTAAATCTAGAAGTTACATATCTATACGTGTGTGGGTGCACATATGAAAAAGAGATATTTCAGGTGCTTTCCTTTATGCAACCATGAGTTCTATCCAAGCGTCTGCTGGATAACAGCCAGCCGAGTGAAAGAAGGTAATGAGGAAACACGCAGAGGATGATGCTTTTAATCCTGGCAAACTTTTCATTGCTCTGATTTTGTCAGCCCTGAACCCTCCCAGCTAGCATTTATCCACTTATCGTCTGCTCACAAAATGAGCTTTCCCCCAGCTCTTCAAAAGACAAACCTCTCTTCCACCACCAGAGCCTAACTTTGATCTTCAGGCTCTGCAGGGCACTTACCCAGACAAAAGTGCATTCTGAGATGTCCACACGTGTTCATGCCTTAAAATTCCACATCTGGTTATTTCATACTACATCAGCTGTATTCCTCCATCTCTCACTGCCTCTTTCTCTCAGAGCTGGCACTCCCAGCTCCTGGGCATGCAGAGCACAGCTGAAACAGCAATATGGTGACTTTCTGATTTTAATGCCTGGACACCGCTGCCATTTGTCCCCCTACTTATTAGCACTGCTTTTTGCAAGCTCATAGGGGACGGCTGTAGCATGCTTTCTCCCTCTCCCTTCCCCACCATGCATATGCATATTGTCACTCAGGGTTTTGAAATTCAGGTGTTAGATTGGTGCATGCCAGGAGCAGACCTCCATGAGCTTTTCAAACAGGGGCCAGGAGGATGTTGTACATGCAGTTGAATATTTTGAATGAAAGTGACCCCCAAAAAGTCTGGGTGAAAATGCACAACCAAACTTTGAACAGAAGGGCATTAGGGTACTTTCCTATACATCAGCTAGTTCCAGAAGATAAATGCCAACTTTCACTGAATGAAACAGAAGATAAGTGCTTAAAGGCAGCTAAGGAGCCAGGGGTGGTTGGCCTAATCCTTCAGCTGTTTCTTCCAAGGCTCCATAAGTGTTCCCATTCCTGTGGTTTTCAGAGATTTTCCTTCGAGACTAGTCAACAGCCTGATAGCATTTCATTATCAGGTGTTTTCTCAATGTCTCCTGTTACCTTCAAAAACCATAAAAAGAGGGATTTCTTCTCTCTTTCTTCTCTTCTGTTTCCACACAGCCTCCAGTCACACATTTTCATCTCATGTCCATTAGAGGCTGGCAATGGCACACTTTTGGTAAGTGATCATTTACATGACCTCCTATGTGGAGTCAGTGGAATTTAATAATTGCATAATTAACCTGTGTCATGTCTCTGAAATCACATTCTTTTTGCCATTGGTTGCTCTTCCCTGAATTGCTCTGTTTTCTAGTACCTCTTTTAGTAAGGTGACCACTGCCGAGTGAAATTTTCCAAATTAAAAAAGCACCAAACCCAAAATGTTTCAAGAACTAGTCATGTTTATAGGTCTTTGTTACTTCTCTGTTATGACTGTAGCTTCACATCCAAGTTTTTGCCCACCCTCATATTTGCACTCCTGTTGGCACGCTGACTCCTGATTGGAAGATCAGTCCTGAGTTTGTTTCTTTGCCAGTTCTGAGACAGTTTTCCACTATATTCTCCAAGACTTCAAGTGGCACAGTCATCTCAACAGCTGGTCCTCTGAGTGCACTTTCATTTAGACATGTGTTTTTCCAACTGTTTTGAATCAAAAAACATCTTTTACAGGAAGTCTTAGGACAATTTTATGCAATGCTGCCCCAGTGGCACGTCATTTAAAAGCAAATAAGGATCAGGCTGCACACTGAAAGTGCTCTTATTTCTCCCATTTTGTTTGCAGCTGTGGGAATGGTGTGTTTGTTTCATTTTTATATTTTTGCAGTCATTTCATGGATGGTCTTGTTGAGACTTATGTGCCACCACTGGTCAATGAGCTACCAACCAAGTATATCCATCTAAATCAGATTTCTATACATTCTTATTTTCATATGCTTTTTTCTTCTAGAAAGAGCTATTCTTAAACAGGCCACAGAGTTACCTTTATCTCCTTCCTTTTATTTCAGAGTGCTTCCAAAAGTTTGACATTTTAAAATTACTGTTATCAGGAAGGGAGATAAAATTCCATAAATAAAATCTTTGTAAATCCGATGTGCTAGAAGGAATAATATGGCTCTGACAGCAGGTCAGCTGTGTGAGGACATAGCTATAAAAAGAAATCTTTCCTAACTAGCTCCAGCACAATCTATGCATGTGAAACTCTTAGGATTAAAAAAAGCACTTTTCTCCCTGTGAGAAAAACACCAGAATACAATTGAGCTGAAGGATTTTCACAGGTATTGACTCACAAAATCAGTACCTTGGAAATTATAAAAATACACTTATTGGAATCTTACACTTGAAACATTTTGAGAGAAAACAGGTGAGCAATTCCTGGAGCTGGGCATGTGCTCATCTCTCTTACCGAAGCTGGTCTTCAGTCTCTATTCAGAGCACTTTTCTTTCCCAGTAAAGCTAACGGCACGGCCTGGTCTCTACCCAGAGGGAATCCAGTCCTGCCCACAGATGACAGAGCAAAGAGTGGTGGGGGTCCTCTTGACCTACCCTGGCAGAGGTGTTAGGTGATGGGTTCCCACAGGTTAGTTGGGGCAGGTTGGACGTATCACTTGGCTGCGCAGGAACTGGCAGAACTCTCCCTGGACAGCACAGATGGGTGGCAGGGAGGAGCTGACAGCTCTGGAAGAGAAAGTCTGAGCTAGAGTTTGTTATGCCTTTGCTAAAGGAGATTAACTCTGAGATGAGAGTGACAGGGAGCTGATATGGATGAGTAGCTTGTCTTCTGGAGCAAGGTAGGTTTTGGTTTTTATCCCTTTGCAAATGCACACAAAGGAGAAAGGTGCTGCATATCAGCTGGTGGAGGGGCAGAATTACTTGCAGGAGATCCCATTGCAATAACAGAAGATATGTTTCAGTGGATGACCAACAAGAAGCTGCCTCCCTGGCTGCCACTAGTCCTTTATCACTCAAGAAAATCTTCCTTGTTTATGTTTGCCTTTTAACCAAATGCTTATCAGTGGGAGAACAACTCCTGAGGTGTCAGCCAGCCTCCTGTTAAAGGCTGCACGTTGTGCTGTGGCTGGGGATGCAAATGCAGACTACAAGGCTGTCAAAAAAGCCAAACCATAGTAGTCAGGGATCAAAGAGTTTGGGACTCTTCTGGGAGCACCCTACCCTACAGATCACACTGACTGCACACAGAAAGAAGCCTGAAATCAGGGAAAGGCGTCAGCAGGAGGGGAATGAAGATTTGCCTTTCCTTCTCTCTAAACTGTTGTTACACTTCAGGGATCTTTGAACTCACTACAAGGGATGGAAGGGAGGGAAGTACTGGGAAGACTCTTTGTTCCTCTTAACGCTATCTCAGTTCTTCATCTGAGATGCTGCAACAACTTTAATTCAAAGACAAATCGTGAACTCCATGTGTGTTCCTAGCCCCAGACTCAAGGATATTCTCAGATGAGAATAAATTACAAAGCACCATGGAAAAAGGGAGTGAAGTTACACTGCTGTTAGCAAAGTTAGAACCTGATACTCTTAATAATTTTAATAGCCTTATATTGTAATTCCTCCCTAAAACTGTTGTCTTCAGTGCAGACAGAGGACAGACAGGATTGCCTTTTTATCTAGCCAGTTTCCCCTGATGTGATGGGAGTGGCAGTGATGTCAGTGTAATGCCCTGAAGAATAACAATGAAGGTTTAAAAAAATACAGTAACACAAAGAAATGCAGTGCTGTGACCACAGCTGGTCTACAGCTCCTTACCCACTGTAGAAACTTGGCAGAGAAAGGGAGGGGGAGGTTTTTCTGTATGTTCCAGAGCCCATAATCAAGATCATGAAATCAAAAGGCTACTAATTAATGGATGTAGGTAAAACTGAACAGCAAAGCTTCCTATTTGTTCCTGTGTGAACCTTTTAACATAGATCAAGATGACCAGATACTGAATCCATCAGCTGCATGAATCAGTTACATTTACATATGTGAGTCTGAGTCCCCTCCCTAATTTTTTGCATCCAGGGCCAAATTTAGTGGGGCATGCTATGGCCTTGCTCATGCTCTGTGTCCACTGTGCCAGACACTGTGAGCCAGCCTTCAGATGTATGTGGAGGGTATGATGGAATTGGAGGGTGAGGGCTGCTGAGCAAGAGACACCTAGCAGCATCTCATGTCTGGTACAAGACACACTGCAAACTAGTGTTGTGGCCATCTGACCTTATGTTGCTATTTCACACCTGAGAAAAGATACCTGAATACATAATGTGCATATATATGCTGCAAACATATCTGGAAAATAGGTTTTTCTGTTGACAACCCTTGCTCACTTCAGAGAAGAAGTGCTGGAGAAAGGCAGCCTGGGCATTTGCAGCTGTTTGCAGAAACTGGTAGGGAGCAATGGTATAATAAGCTCTTAGTTTTGCAAGGTGTGGAAAATCCCATGTGAGCTTCTCAGCTTCTTCCATTTCTATTGATTCGTGAGAACACAGGGTACTCAAAACATGGCAAAAACGGCTTGGTATGATTCAGATGAGCAATTGATATTCTCTAAAATTTGTAAAGGGTTGGATTCCTGCCTGAAACAATAAAATAACCCAGGTCAAGCCTTCCTTATTCCAATTCTTTCACGGATATACTAGACCTGTAGAAGAGAAATGAGGTGCTCCTTTTAATCAAATCAGTGCTTCTTTTTGGAGCTGTGATTTCAGACTTTCCTTTGCCTCAGAGAGATAAAGGAGGAGTATTCATATCATCAAACTTCAGACATCTAAGATCCTCAGAGGAACGTTCAATCTTTCATTGACCACAGCAGCAGCCTCAGCTCCAGAATTATAGTTAGCAAGTGTAAATCCTATTAAGTGTAAACAGCCTTGAATAGAAGGAAATTTGCAACCCACAAGGAGCCTAGGTGAAATGGTCCCAAGTTACAGATACACTTATGAGGTGTGAATCAATGTTTGGATCTTCATGAGAGGCAGCTGAGCTAATAATGACAGTTACCAAGGTCACAAGTATGGGACTTTGCTTGTCAGGAGAAAGCAACTTTTATTGTCAATAGTACTTGAGGATGGGGGAAAGTGTGCCTAAGATTAAGAGACACCACAGTTTGCCATGGAGACAAAGTAAGAAGCCAGCTATCTCCCACTGATATTGGTAGGAAGTGATTTTGTCAGGATATGGTGGGATCACTCCCTCTGATCCCTAGCCGCACAGCAGGTGCTGTAACTTGCTGGCATGTACCTGGAATCACTGGAAGACCTATGGCCAACAGCTGGGACCTTTAGAACCTATTATTCTGTTTGCTACCTCTGCTGAATTAGAGTTTTCTGGAACAGTCTGAATTAATTCCCAACAGTTGCGAATCCTGCATAATTCATTTATTCATGTGCCTGTAAAAGGTATTAAAATTTAACAGTCTGAAATAAAAATGAGTGTAATTGCACCTGGTTTTAGATTCCTTCCTATTCTGCTCTACCATTTCATTTTTACTGCCGTTTAAATGGCACAATGTTTAATTGAAAGCTCTGAATTGCTGATTGCTGTTACAATGCAACTTCTCAGTGGGGAAAAATACACCCTTTGTAAATTATTTGGAAATGAAGTGGTATCTTTGCTATGCACAATCTCAGACACGAATGTGGAAAGCCAGAATTAGAGCTGTGATAGTGCCTATAATTTCTGGCTTAATGAAGATTCATAGGACTGGTTTTAGTGATCAAACTGTGTGAACCCTGTGAGAGCTCTGGCATGTATGGGGACACACAGCTCACGTTTCACCAGGACTCTACCCATGCTGGGTTCATTAGCAATTGGTAGCCTTTAGAAATTTATTAATTTGTTTAATCATAACTTCAGAAATTGAACATGGCAAAAGACAATTAAACATCAATCAGACATAAGATAACTTGGGAAAGGTGCACACCATAGAACTTATGAATCCAGCCAAAGGGCTGTTGGTCACATCACATGAGTGATGCTCTGCATATGTAGCACGACATTATAAGGCACTGCTGTGCAAAGGGCTATACCCAGAGGCAATAAGGTAGCTCTCCCCTAGCAAGAGTAGGAAAAAAGAGGTGAGGCCAACTGAGGGAACTTATGCCGTCAGTGAAACACCCATGATCAGGGAGCTAAATAGTGAGTTTATACAGTGATCTCAGTATGCCACCTCCAGAGGCTTTAAGCCAATGAGAAAGGCTTTCCCAACAGTGCAGTGGTCTGTGGATCAGGATCCGTTCTGCCAAATATCAACTCTAGTGAGAATTTTACATGTTTTGGAGTCAATCATAAAGGAATGATGAAATGTAGGACTCAAAGGCTACTCTTAAAATAGGAAATATCCAGGAAGGACAATTGGAATGACATATGCAGTGTTTGGGCTCAGAATTCCCTACACAGTCCTGCTGTTATTAGGATGGAATGGAGCTGTTTGGGTTGGTTTTTTACTTCATTCCTGATCCAAAACTTTGGCCAACATTTGCAAAAACGATAGATACCTGAGCTGGGTTTCGAGTTGACTCTGATTAGTCTGTGGTTTTGATCATTCCTTCATCCTTGTTAAATTTGTGCCTGAAAAAAAGCACAAAATTCAATGCATATCAGTTGTTATGCATTTTCTTTTTAAATTTAGAAATATTGGGTTCACCTGAATACACACCTGATGGAGAGGGCACGGGAGGTGATATTTCTTGATAATAACTCTGGGAAATAAAACTGATGACACTTTCACATAGCTCTAGTTTCCAGCCACTTTTACGTTTTAATGATATGATCAATAACCATATAGATAGAAGGGACATTTCCTACCACACAAAATACAATAGCTTCAAACATGAGAAGTGGTTTCTGCATCCCTTTAACTGGTGGTTAACCTCATCAAATTACTGCACCTGCCAAGGCTGTGAGAACTAAATACAGCTGGTGTCAGCGTCTGGCCAACTGAACCCAACCTTATGTTAATTTGAGCAGATGTAAGCAACCACATGGTAGACTCTGGCATGATGTGATGAGACTGTGCTTCATTACAAGCTAGAGTGATTGGTCCCAAGATGCAGAAACCAGGGCAAGATACAGCTAATTGCTTCTCTCTCTCCTCACTGACAAATCCACAAAATCAGGGAGTAATTCAGTCTGGAAGGGACCAAGTCCAGGAATCTCCAGGAGGACCGGAAGGCTAGTTTCACCTCACAGCCTCTCAGAGCAGTTGAATTGTCAGGCGGAGATGAGGAAAGAAGAAAGGGCCTTAGGGGATACCTTGTCTAGGCATCCCCTAATCAGAAGCACCGTACAAACAGAATAAAAAAACAGCCCTGTATCCCAAGGGACAGAGGACAAAGTCAAGACTCAGAAGTGTAAGAACAAAAAACTGTGGTCTTGGAAACTAGCAGGCAAGGAGAGTTTTCAGAAGGAATGTGATGAAGAAATGAAGTAGCTGAGCAGATACACTTTGAGGAAAGGCCCTATCTGGGATGTTGCTTTTGTTATTCTCGTGTTTGGTTTTGCTTTTTTCGGCAAATGATCTTGCTTGAAAACTAAGCCAGAGGGTGAAGGAGAACAAGAGAAGAACGCCAGGGCACCTCCCTGTATTTCCTTCCATGCCTTACCCAAAATGACCTGTACTAATTCCTTCAGCCAGCACCACATAAAAGACCAAGCCAGTGAATGATTCCCTTCTTACAAGGAGTTTCTCCCGAACCTCTGGCGTGGTCCCAAGAATATCTTGCTTGTCCTACACTCAGCACAAGATGGCCAGGAGAGGGCTGCTGAGCTAGACAGACTTTTATTTTGACCCTGCAGGCAGTTCAACTCTCATTGACTCCTCCCAGAGCATATCGTATTTAAATTT
The DNA here is from genome assembly GCF_026419915.1 of Harpia harpyja. Classification (NCBI taxonomy): domain Eukaryota; kingdom Metazoa; phylum Chordata; class Aves; order Accipitriformes; family Accipitridae; genus Harpia; species Harpia harpyja. Next base: position 69,111,741 of record NC_068944.1, read on the forward strand.
TTGAAGCCTGGAACAGAAGCCTCTTAATGAATATAAGGAATGCAGCCAGCCTGTCCCTCTTCATCCAGTGCTGCATAATTTCCTATATTATTTTGTTGGGCTTTATTCAGATTTAATGGCATGAATGTCAGGTTACCAGATCTCTAAAGTACCCTCAGTTCTATAGCAGGTGAGGGCATGAAGTAATATACACATACACAGTAACCTGCGCTCACAAAGCATACAGGCACATACATAGACATGTAATGCCTTCTACCAGATGTTTAGAATTACATGGTTACTCTGTGAGATGTATCCTCTTATGTATATGCAGATTATGTAGAGAAATTAGGCATAAATTATATAGACTCTATAGAAGGCATCATTGAGAAAATTCAGATTAAGGCCAACAGAATTAGTCATGTGTTTACAGTTCACATGCGCATTTTTTATGTTTCTGAACAGGAGCCACTAAGCAGTCATCCATGCATAACTTTCTTCCTCTGGCCATGTGTACAATAGGGAGCATGCACGACATGGATATGAATCCTTATTGCCCTTCCCTGCTCTTCTCAAACAGAATCCCATGACAACATTGTTTACAGTTAAAAGATTACTCAATACTATTTTAATGTCTAACTTTTTATGAATCCTGAGGCTGTATTTGCTTTGTCAGAGCAGAAGAAAAAACCTCAGGATTATATCTCAGATTGGAGAGATGCAAATCACTGCAATGTAGTTATAATGTGACACCTAATAACAAGGATGTTATTTCACAGATTGCCACACTTAGGTCAGGAGAATGTCTGAATGAGGTATAAGACACATGTGATGGGACCAGATGACCTCTTGAGGTCCCTTCCAACCTGAATTATTCTATGATTTATGATTTTAGGGGACAAACAGCTAAGGCGGGTGACTGTAGCATGAAAACCAAAGAATGCAGCTTTTCCTTGCATATCTGTCTCCTCATGTGGGTCCTGTTATTTTCTTCCCTGTCTTTTTCTCCTCCCCTGCAGAGTAATCTTGCAGGTTGTCTTAACTGGGATTTCTTAGGTAGAGGAGATCTATGAGAAATGGAAGTTTCATGACAGGTTTGGTGATATCTTGTTTCTCTTAGTTGCTCTGAAGCTATGTCAGGCTGAATTAAAGATTTTCCACCTTCAACAGTCAGGAATCAAAAGAAGGAGAGCCAAATTCTCAGGTGCATGTTTCTGCTCCCCATGCCCACCTTTGGTGTAGTGTTGGTATCAGTGGAGGAAGCAGCTCAGGTTGCTCTGCACTATGGATGGCTCTGTGCCCCTATCTCTGAACTGACACCTTAGTAGTTACACCAATATTTTAGCTCGGTCTATAAATTTCAGCCACGTAAGGTGGTTAGACCACAGTAGAAGAGGAAGTTTCTTACTGTACAGTCATGAGACAAAGTCACATTCTGGAGTGTTTCCAGAAAGGCCATAAACAAGTATAGTGTTACAGTACTTTTCATTTAAGGTGTTAACCAGCAACATGAGAAACCAACCTACTTCTAAAGCAGGTTGGTTAAACTTTTCCAGTTGACCTCATGCCATTAGATGAAAAAGTCCAACATTTTAATATCACAGAAATTTCAAACCTGCCACTCAGTTTCTGCCTACCTTGGAGGCACCTAAGCAGCTAGCTGAGCATGCAGCATAGCTTGCTGTCTAGTCCTGTTCACACTCCTGTACAGAGAGTAAGTGTGTGAACTGGCCTTCCATTCTCATATGTAAAACAGAAATACTAACAATTTTCTGCCTCTCATGAATGTTGAGAATGAACATAGTGATCTTACCTTACACTATATTAATGAAGACCACATAAGTATGTATAAGATGAGGAAATTTCTTGGTTTTCACTGTATAAGGTCTAAGTGATGGTGCCCAGTTAGATACTCAGCTAGTACAAGTCCAGACCACTTTAACACAAACATTAATTCATTGTACATTAGGATATCTATGCTATCCTGCAAGGAATACTGGTTTGTAAAGAAAAGGAAAGTAGCAAAAAGTACTTATCACTTAATATCTATTAAATGTTGCCACAATATTAGGCAAACATGGATTAATCTCAAAATGATCCGACATTCAAAATTTCAGTTCAATTTAACAAATGCGATTTTTCTATTTAGTTGATCCAATCTGTAACTAAAGTGTAACAAGGTCTTTTTTGCTAGAACTGGATTTTTTGTAACACAGTTATTTCCACAAAAAAATTCCTAGCCAGTCCTGCATATAAACTAGGAAAAACTCTGATCTCTATCAGTAGTGATGGCTCAGGTAGCTTAGTAGTAGTCTCAACAATATTAGCTTCTTTCCAGACCTGTGTCTGGCATAGATCTGAGAGGCTTCTTGTAATTTTGGAAGAAATAAGCCACAACAGAAGTTCCAGCCACAGATTAACTTTTCTATTACAAAACTTTTTTTGCTGTGTGTGTCACACGAGGAAAATAATAATAATAATAATAGCAACTCTAAAAACTGTTAGAAGTTGCATTTTAGTGCCTCCAGCAGCTGGTATAGCAAGCAAGATAGTCAGGGGTGGAAACATATCATCAAAATAACGTTAACAGCTTTTGCTGGACTGCTTTTTTCCAGATGCCACAGAGCTTAATGACTGTTGCTAAATATTAGAAAGGGAGAAAAATGGAAGTTGTTTAGTTTTCTAAGCAGCCAGCACACCATTTGCTTTACAGCAGTTTTGACATAGTAATTGTCTAAACACAGGTAAAAAACCCACAATGCTACTGTAATCAGAGCTTAGATTATATTAAGTTTATGGCACTAGAAAAATATCTTATTCAGGGTTTTGTTCAGAGCATAGAGACGTTCTGTCAGAACAGATGGGCAGGGATAGTAAAAGCTACATGAGGAGATTATAAAACAACAATGTTACTGACTTTTAATGGACTTTAAAATCCTGTCTTCTGCAGATGCCACCTTTCTTCCATACTGCAAAATTTATCAATTTACAGTCCATTCTGTACAATGTAGGCAATTCCACAATGTCCAGTAACATTGCTCAAAATGGCAAAGCCTTTGAAAGAAACTTATCAAGTGTGACTTCCCTGTGTAGTTGGCTTTTAGTTATGCTAAAGCAGCGCTTAAAGCTGCATCTGCAATTAGAAGTGTCTACACATAATGTGATTACAGTCTCTGTAGAAAGGGAAGAGGAATGGGAAAAAAATTCAGAAAAAAAGATGACATTCAGACCTTCTACTGAAAGTGCCAAACTATGAGCTGAGCCTAATTATCTATTGACTGATTAGGGAGCAAAGGTCTGGCAGCTCTGGATAACAGACAGCCACAGTAGCCCATCATTGACTGTAGATGTCAAACAAGTAGCGATGGAGTTGTTACACTCGTATAGTAGTAAGTCTATATGCAGCCTATATAGCCTGAAGCTCAGCTATGAATCAGCCTCCTACTGATTTCAAAAGGAATCTTAAAAACATTGGAAGCGCTGAACCTGAGTGAGTCAAACAAAATCACAAAGGAAACCTCTGGCAGAATGGAAGTTTGATCACTTCTGTCCTCATGCAATGCCTTCCTCCATGATCACCTTTCTCTTTAAAGATGGTTATTAATAATTTTAGTCATGAAAATATGTTAACACAACAAAGATGTCATATGCCCTAAAGATTTACAATCTAAGGACCAGATCCTATGGTTGGATCAACATTGGATAGCCTATGTGTCCAAAGGGTTCTGAATGTATTATTATTGCCAGGACATCAAGCTGAGAAAAAAAAAAAAAAATGCACAGCAAAACTTGTAGACGAAAAATATATATGTAAGAAGTTTTTCGTAGCCTTTGCTCCAGAAACATTACAATGGCCATCCAATGTAAAAATGTCCACACAGTACTCAGTCCATTAATATGTAGCACATCATTTGTATGTATTACAACACATCTTTTCAAAAGATGCCCAGTCTTCATGTCAAGCATTCAGGAATCTACCACAGAGTGTCCCAGTGATTGATACCACCCTCAGTTCCACACAATGTTCCCACTGTAAGTTTCTTGGTTATAAAGCCTCGTAATACCAAAGAGCCACTTCGTCTTATCATCGGTAAGCAAATCTTCTTTCTAAGACAGGTAGGTCAAGCTCTTTCTCATTGTAAAGACTTTCTCCACACCCGATATACTTTTTAGACTTTTTAGGATTGTAACCATGCAGAACAGGGCTCATTCCACCTAACATATTGTTATCTAAAAGTATCATCGTATTCACATCACCTCTATGTTCAGCTCAAGAAATTCACCTCACCACTAGATAGCTGGAGTGAATCACCCTGTTGAGGTACTAGTCTATCCAGTGACTGCAGAAGGACCGTGGGCAATAGATTTTGACTAGACATCAAATGTTTTGATCAAGACGGAGCCTGTCGTTTAAGTGGTAACAGTAATCCAGTGGTAGCTAAAATACTACCCTGGTAGCTCATCTCCCAGTCCTGCTCAGAGGAGCAAACGTTATTTCCCAAAGAGATCATGGCTGACCCGAATTTCCTAATAGCTTCTTCTGGCAGGAACACTTGTACCCAGCCATAGATAAAAGACTGAAGCTGACAGAGAAGAAAAAACTGAAAAAGACAGACTGCTCACATAGCATTTGTGAGGCAGCAAAGTTAATTGCTATGTAATTACCACCCAAGTAAATTGTTTAATGTGGTAAAATGTGACCAGGGTTGTTACTTCTGTTGCAAGCAATGGCTCATGATGCCATCTGCAACCCATCAACAGATCACATAGTGAATTTGCTGCAGATGTAAAGCAAACCCTCGACATCTCCAAGCATGTTGTTAAAAACCCCCATCAAGTGAATACTAACATTTCTGTTGTTTCAGATGTCACTGTGGCTATTTACACAGGGCTCAATGGTGCCGCACTTGTTCATGTTGATGAGGGAAGAATATGGTTAGTTAAGAGAAGAGCAGGTTGGCAATGGCTTCTGAGGTTAGAAACAAAAATAAAAGGGGCATAAAAGACACATCAGTATTCGACCATAATTGGAAATCCAGCTATGCCGTGTGGAGAGGGGAGCGATGAGGGGGAAAGGAATGTGGTCTGTCATGAAAGCAGCTTTCTGGCAATTTACTGTGGGATCACGAGCAGTTCCTATAAACAGCAGGCAACTGCTGGATCAGCTACTGACTCCTTCTGGGTGCAATGCACTCAGTGCCCAAAGCCAGCGGGTAAGTGTGCCAGGTCAGAGTCAGAACCACACCAGGCGCCGATGCTCAAATCTGTAAAGCTGAGCTAAGACACTGAAAATGGAGTGAAATCCAAGTGCGTGGAGATGTGACACAAACTGCTCACGGACCTGCAGCATATTTTGCAGTGTTGTAAGGGGAGACAGGGGTCCCTCGGAATCATAGGGTTTGGTCACAGTCTGCTGCTGCCAGCATTACAGGCACTGCCACTATACACGGGGAGAGCCTTTATATCTTATTTTAACAGAATTATTTAATTATCTGCAATCTCCAGTTCAAAAGGACATTGTGAAAAAAGAAAAGACAATAATAGTGACGCTTTCAGGCTGTGCTTTAAAACACTGATCTATTTCCTGTTGCTGCACCGGTTGTCCCCACACCACACATCACTTGTCCCATATAAGTGCTTGGATTTGTTTCTCATGTTTTTAGGTTTTTCTGTGTTTTTTAATTTTTTTTTTTTTTTTTTTAAATTAGAACATGTCAGAAGCAGCTCAAGAATCCAGGAACCACCAAGTGTCTTTAGATCTGAGCTTCTTGACGCCTGAGGTGCCTTTGAATATGTCTCCTATGGTTCACAGTAACCCAGACACTCAGCAAATCTCATTCAAAGCAGAAAACTGAGCCCTATTAAAAGCTGTTCTTCCTGCTAAAGGGTATCTAGGATTATGGGCACACATTACTTCATGAGAGAGAAATGCTTCCCAGCTCCACTGATTGTCACACTTTGAGCAATCTCTCATATCAGTGGCTCTAGCCTCGTTTTGCTCCTTTGATTACTTTGCACAGAGTTGTAGGGCGCATGAAAGAAAAAGAAAACAACCTGCAAAGCAGTTTTATTTTGTTATGTTTCAAACCCAGGTAACAGTACTGCCCTAATACCACTTTTATGTATCCAATGTGGCTGCTAAGCTCCTTGGAGAATCTGTATTTGTGCAAAATTTGGAAGATTCTCAAGTACATGTGCTTGACTTACGCATCCGAAACAAGCAGGTACAAGTATATACATCATTACCTGACAGACACACACACTTTGCAAGAGCAACATATACATATAGTTCTAGAAAATGACCGAAAGGAAGCTTTTGGTCTTATAAAAAGTGAGACTGATTTTGACTTAACTGGAGATAAATTCTTCCTTCAGGTGAATGCACACACTGGGATGAACAGAAAAACTTGTTTTTATTTTGGGGAAGGAAAGCAGCTTCTGGATTTTCAAGCTGTTTGCTTGCTTTCATGAAACAGTTGGTTTGGAGAAAGAACTCACGTGCATAAAGCTGCACCATTTTGCACCGTGAGAGAATTTGTCTTAGCAAGAGAGAGAGAAGGAGAGACCGATCCACAGCTATCTCCAGCCCAGGGGAATATAACAACTTGGATTGGAGCAGAAATCTTGCAATGGAGTAAATTGCCAGAGTTCAGCTGATTACAGTAGCTGAAGAATTATTATCACAGGTTTGCAGGACATCAGCAGACTGGACAATCTCTAAACTGTGGAGCAATGCTGCACACTCACAACACTGACCCTTGGTCCTCTGTTTTGTACATTTAATTTTCATGCATAGCATAAAGTAGCAATGGTTAACATATGCTAAGAACAGCTAAGGCATGTACTTTCTTGCATTCTTTTTTCTGATATTTCCAATTGCAAAGATATTTTTGTTGGAAAAGTGATTTGTAATGTACAATAATGCGCAGCAATTTTTGCTGGGATTATCATGGGAACAAAGCAGTGTCATAATAATGTTTACTATCACAAAATAAACTGTAGTAAAAATGGAGCCATTATTGATGATCTCTTCCACTACAGTGGATTCCAGGAACCAGCTCTTTAGCAGTTTATGCACCAGGTAAGGACTAACATGGGGCACACTTGAATCATTACAAAAGCCCAATCACAAAGCAACAGTCACTGCAAAAACCCAAAACATTTGCTTACTTTTATGACTGGTTTTACCTGTAGCAGGAAATAGTATTTTGTCGTTGGTTTTATAATGCCAACTAATCAAACTCTTTTTTTTGTTTTTATGATCCTCTCCTAATAGGTTGAAAAAGATGTTGCAGCAATCCAGAACACAAAATACCTTTATTGGCCTGGCATAGCTGTTCTTGTCCTTTGGCAGTTTAACACTGCAATAAATACCATGACCACACTGTGAGTTGTGATTTAAGTCATTTGAGATCTGGCACGTGAGACATCGCGGAGGTTGCAGAGGAGTGTCACAGACTGGCAATGGTAAAGGTCTGAGATGTGAGTGAAGATGGGTCATGCCCATCCGAGCAGAGTTTTTCCTGGATTTCTTACACCAGTTGTAGGAAATCAACTTGAAAAAAAAATTACTTTTAATATCCCTAAGATATAATCAGGTTCTTAGTGAGCATCATTTGGCAATTATGTATTTTGATGGAAGCAGTTTAAATAAAATTATTCTTTTCAGTGGAAAAATGTGTCATACGGCTAATCTTTTTTTCAGTTTAAAGTCACACAAGAGAAGACACACGTGGCAAGGAGGTGGGCAGATGGCTGTTTCACAGCAGAAAATTGTATTCAACTTCAATGTCAAAATAAAGAATGTTTAGGTATTTCTAAATCAAACTATTCCGCAGCATTGTATTCCATCAGTGATAGTCTTTTTATACTGAGTGAAGACCAAAATGAAATACAGATATTCCACAATTCCATGTAGGTTGTAAATTCTATTTTCTGACTAGGTCTAAATACAAATGAAATAAACAAATTAAAGTGTAAATCCTTTTTTTTTTTTTTCCATTTGGAAATATATTGGTTTTGCCTAGAATGTAAATCACTAAATGGTTTAAAAAAATCTTGCAATCTTTGAGGAAAAACAGAGGACCACAAGAATAAATAAAGACAGATATGTTTATGGCATCCTCATTTTCTTTTTAAGAAACCAGGAAAAATAAAGCCTTTACAGCTGAAGGCCAGTTTTGCATTCTAGTTCCTCCCAGATATTTTTTTCAGCATTTTTTAAAGTTCACAAATCAAGGCAAGGGCATATTCTCTTGTTCTCAGTAGGCAAAGCATATAGTTTTACCACAAGGGGAAAAGGGCAGCAAAGTTGATCTGCAAATCTCTTACTTGAGCCTTAGTAATTTTAGACAGGTGCCCTTTGCTTAGCAATACTTTTTTCTTGAAAGAATGTATCTTGGCACAAAGGGAAAAAAAAAAGTAATTGTAGACATGTGGCCTTTAGAAAGCCAATGGCTTACAAATTAATTTTACTGGAGGCTGTAGCAATTACAAGATTTGATACTGCCATCTGGATATTCACCTGAACCTCACCACAGAGTTCATTTCTCTGTCCAGGTTTCTGTTGCAATTTGTTGAGGAAATGCTGTAGATCTTGACATGTCCTAAAAAAAAATATTATGGTCCTCTCACTGTTAAAGAGAATCAAGCTCCAGGTCTCTGTGTTGATATCCAAAGCCTTTCAGAGGTAGATGCTCCTTACGTGGAAGCTCACCTTTCGCTCTGCAGCTGCCATTTCTTTCTTTTGACAGTCATCTCTGCTGAGAGTGAGGATGCTGCCAGCCAGGAATGAGCACTCATGCTCTCCAAGGAGCTTGAAATGTTTTTAATTAAACTTTTTTTATAGATTGAGGAGAGAAAGGATGCTGTCCAAATGACAGCACCTGTCTGGGAAACAAAATCTTTTTACAGAGAGGTGCTAGTTCCAAGGAAATATCTATTGGTAAGTAGAAATAGGACAAGAGTCCTGTTTCTGCTCACAGAGTAGGAGACTGAAAATAGTCTGAGAACAAATCAGTAACCTAGAAAAAGCCAGTTCAGATCTGTCATCTGCCCAGTAATCATGAAAGCACTGAACTCCTGTATCCTGAGTGTCTTAATCCACAGGACATGGGCACAGTACCTGTTGCCCACAAAACACCAAGGAATTGACGGTCTTTTTCAATATAAAACAAGGCTTTTTTTCAAAACCATGAGGTGTTTTATGTGCTGGAAAGAAACACTTCCAGCCCAACTCCAATGCTAGCACAAATAAAAAAAAAATTAAAAAAAAAAAAAAATTCTTTTTTTCTGGGAAAGAAGAGAAATCCAGTAAGCACTAATAACAATGGAAAAGATGCCAGTATCATCAGCAAGCTTAGGGCCTAGCTTATACCATCAGTATAAAAAGTACAAAGTCTCCTGAGTTTGAAGGCCCCTTATTCTGTGATCTTACGTTTGGATCCAGGACCCATGGACAGCACTATAACCCACAGCAGAACCTCCTTTTGTGCCTTCGGCAGGGTGTGGGACTGCAGAGGTCATCAAGGCCATGGCAGAGCAGTCACCAGGGCCGTGACACATTTTGAGACAACTACATGATACTAAAACCCTTCAAAGCTTGCCTGAGTTTGATGAGACCCAAGATCTGGCATGGTTCCCTGGGAACTTCATGCGCATCAGTTCTGAAACTGCCTGAGTGAAGTGTTTTAAACCCCAAACTGATGGAACTTGATTTGAGAGGTGTTAACATGTTATGATTCCTTCTCCTTAAAACCCCTTGGTTGTATGTGTCACTTAACTTTCTGTGCCTCTTAAATGTCTGGGTTCTTGTTACCTCTGTGCTGCTTTGGCTTCTTAAACTATCTCCTTTTGAAGTACCTTCTTTTTTTTTTCTAGTAAATAAACCCCAAATTTAAATAATGATTAAACAATAATTCACTAAAGAAGATAGTTGTGGCATGTTGACTCAAATGTGAGTTTATTTTCCATAATAAAATATGTCAATATTTATCCTTATTTAAAGCACAATTTTCTCATATGATAGAGTCAATATTAAGGGAACTATCTATCTTAGAAATATATAAGATGTCATTTTTCATTGTCTGGAGATTGCAAAGCTAAGAAATATTGTAACTGCTGTTATATGAGCATAGCTCTTGAGTCAGCTTTGATAGGGAGACATGAGATTTTTCCATTAATCATTCTTTTACTGCTACTCAGTTTCAGCCATTAACTTCTAATGCCCAGAAGGCTTATAGCACAGTGAATTTGACTGCTGCCAATGTAAAATCACCAATAAGAGGCTGGGGTTTTTAGAAGATCTGTAGCAATTTGCAGAGTTTTTTAACAGCAGAATCCAGAAGGTAAATAACTCTTAAAGATTTGGAAACTTGTGAAACTAGTTATAAATTCTCAGTATGAATATTGATAACATTATTACAATATCTTGTAAATAGATGCTTACACTCAAAGCCTGACTGCTTTTCAATAGCAATGAAACCAGCAGTGGCCTTGAATCAAAATCCTAGATCTATGCAGCTTGAAATAATGAGATATTAAAAATGCAGCTCTCTGTGTCCATCCTCTCTCTGTTCTAAACTTTGGGTTAATTTTGCCCCACAGGTTGAAGCCTTATATTTTACAGCTTGGTCATCCAGGAAAGGAAGAGGATGTGGCCCTACAGATGTCATTGCTTCATACTTCTCAGCACACCAGGGCTGACACATAATTTTAAACAACTCTGTTTCTGAATGCTTAGCTGTCCATTTTTCAAAGGAAAAGAAAATCCTTGAATTCAAGAACTGTGTTTTTCTTCATGTATTTAATCGCATCAAATTGTTTGTGCATAAGTATTGATGAGTTAGTATTAATCTAAATACCTAGGTAACTATTATCACCTGCATCATGGAAAATCATCAACACTGTTTTTGTTTGCTGCCTGGCTACCATACAGCTAATGATGGCAGTGCCCTGATCTGAGGTGAAATCCAGCTCTAAGGAGTAGCAGGCAATATTTAGGCGGTATAAAATGAGAAATAAAGCTGTTGGTAACAGCCCTATGTTTGCAGACTTTTGCAGGAAGGTATAGTGGCTGTGCATGGGATTGGTCCTCGTTCTCCATGTGTGGTACAAAACAGCTTACATGTACCATGTGCATAAGCCTGAATTTCGGTGGCTGTGAATTCTGAAACATAACCCAAAGAAAAGGACAAATAACTCCAGATGTCTTGAAATAAATCTAGATTCTCCTGCTCCTGGCTACTGTTTCAAACCGACCAGCTTGTTGGCAGGACCAAGAGTGTATGGTGAATTTGATTTTAAGGTGAATGTTCTCCTTTTTTAACCTAGTTAATTTGTCTGGAGACCTTCCTGCTGATGGCTATCTAGGGTAGAGATTACATTTCAGTCTGGTTTTAAGTGGAGACCTCGAATGGCTCTCCCACAGAATATGGAGTAAGAAACCTTTCACAGACAGAGAGATGACAAGAGGCAGCTTAACTTTTATTACATCAAACATCTGTCTGTTTGTTTTGCCAGTGTCCATTGTGGTTTTAGGGACATTGGTGAATTCATTTGTTGCAATTATATGTGATGACTGTGGAATTCTAAAGTTGTTTCTAGGCAGGACCAGTGTGACCCTGTGTAAGTGAGTACAAGTCCCCTAATGTATGGGAGACAACAGCTTCCACCAGGTTTCAATTTGGCTTTGCTTCAACAGGTACATTACTGTCTACAACAGCATGCTCTAACTGTCAACTTCATTATTTAATGGAGAAAGCTTCCCTAGTTGGCACCTAGTTTTCCTAAGAGGATGCAACTATTAGGGCTTATCGCTTATCTTCCTAGGAGTCTGGACTGTATGCCCAGCAAAACTTACACTTCCAAAACTGCACGGGTCCAAAACTGAGTCCAATTTTATAAAGTTGATGAATTCATACTAGTCCCATGGGAGCTCTCTCAGATGAAAGAAATGCCTCTGCTACACTGCTGCAAATGTAGTAAGTAGGTTTGCTTCACTTTCTTTCATTGTGGCACTAAGCTTCTCAGCCCTATTCACAGCTACGCTGGTTACTTAAGAAAATACCTGCAGAAGACACTTGCAACCAGTCATACACATGTGAGTGTCCCGTATGTCAGCCTGACAGCCAGATGTGGCACATCTGCAGAACCTGAGGGAACTCTGACTGCAGGGCAAGGTTTGCATTCTCCCTTGCAGACTCCAAAATGGATGTACACAGCTCCTAGAGGGCAGATTTACTGAGGCTTTATAAAGAAAAATCTCCTTTCAGCTCCATCTGGCACGGTGTATGCCATGTGTCACATGTAGGAGGGGAAGCTGTGATGGCAGTTTGGCACTACCCTTCAGAGCCAGGCAAGGGAACTCTGTGCCCAGCAGTGTGACAGTTCTGCTTCTGCCAGCGTCCAAGTTCAACATCACGGAGCGGCATGACAGAGCAACACACAACGGCTGAAGAAACCACCACTCAGCTCAGTGTGTCCCTGACACTTTTGTGTCCTTGCTCTAGTAATCAGGGTGAGAGGATGCGGGGATCAAAGAGGCTTGCACAGATTTCATCCCAAACCCCAGATGTGGCATGTGGGCACCATACACATGTGGCATAGGCCCACTGTAGATCTGCAGCCATGCAGGTCTCACTGCAGGCAGCAGCGAGTCCTTTTCCTGGTTATGTGGCTCCCTTCCTCATGCGCATCCCTCATCATCTTCCTTTTCCACTTCCTTCCCAGTGCCTCAGAAATGGAGCCCCCTTAATGAACTAATCTTGTTTCTGAAGCTCTTAATTTTAACCTTTACTTTGGCACCATCACTCCAGCACAGTCTGGAGGACCTGATAGCAGTGAGTGCTTGGGACAGCACTGTGTCTGTTGACCATATCCTATTCCCTTGGGTATAACATAAAAAGCACCACTTCAGGTCCATTTTTACATTAACTTTGACTGGAAGAAGGGGCCACTTCCCTGGGAATATTTCCCAAGCAGGCAGAAAATTTCTTGGGCAATCATCTCACTTTAAAAGCTACCTTCTAAGACAGAAATTAGAGATCAGTTTTGAGGCCACAGCCAAGTGAGGTGAAGAAAAGTTCTAAAGCATGAACTCTTGTGACCTCTTTTTTTCTCATACATTTAGTGATGTTTCACTTCTGTTCTGTTATCAGCAGGATGGTTCATCTGAAATAGGGATTTGTCTAATCTGACATGGAAATCAGGCATACAGCTAGAAAAGACATTGTCATAGCTTTGGAAAACTGTCCTAGAGAGCCATGACCTCGGTGGTTAAGCTGAAGGAAGCATTAGACAAGGGAAGTGATGTTGTACAAAGGAATACAGGCTTTAAAGAAAATCAGTGCTCAATCCTTTCTGTTTTAAAATGAATTGCTAATTTAATTCCAAGAGGAATGTGGTATGATGAACTAGTCAGAGAAACTTCACCTCTGAAAGCAGGTAGTTCTGGCATTGGGTATTGAAGACAGCTTTTCTTCTTCCTCCACTTTTCAGCTAAAGACACTGTTATTCAGCATTTGGGTTGAAAGTGATAATTCCCTTTTTAATAGAAATGGGTGGGGAAAAGAAGGGTAAAACAACTCAGATCAGGCCAGGTGACAGAGTGGGAGACCCCTGAGCTGATGCTGCCGTTGGAGATGGACCTAAAACCTAACGCTGTTGGGGATAACCTGAGTTCACAAGACAGAGGTGTTTGCACTTTCCCATTTTAATTGGAAGGAGAAGATCATAGAATCATAGAATCATAGAATCATTTAGGTTGGAAAAGACCTTTAAGATCATCGAGTCCAAACGTTAACCTAGCACTGCCAAGTCCACCACTAAACCATGTCCCTAAGTGCCACATCTACATGTCTTTTAAATACCTCCAGGGATGGTGACTCAACCACTTCCCTGGGCAGCCTGTTCCAATGCTTGATAATCCATTCAGTGAAGAAATTTTTCCTAATATCCAATCTAAACCTTCCCTGGAGCAACTTGAGGCCATTTCCTCTCATCCTATCACTTGTTACTTGGGAGAAGAGACTGACCCCCACCTCACTACAACCTCCTTTCAGGTAGTTGTAGAGAGCGATAAGGTCTCCCCTCAGCCTCCTTTTCTCCAGACTAAACAACCCCAGTTCCCTCAGCTGCTCTTCATAGGACTTATTTATGTCCTATGATCTGTGAGAGGCATCAGCTGGTTTCACTTCAGCTGAACAATTCTGATACTTATTGTATCTCCTCAACTGCAGATCACCAGACCCTCTGATAAATATGGATGAAGATGCATCATAGCCTTACAAGTAAGCCACACTGGCTATGTGCTAGCATTGTGCAGACTTCTTTGGTTAGGAGTGAGGAAGCTGCCACGGTACCTGGATGAGTCCATGCAGAGGCTCAACCCATTGGTTTGTGGGTGGTGTTGAGGCACCAGACTACACATAGGTCTGCTTCCAACAGGGGACTGTGGCTTTTAAATACAGTGTGTTGGACAATAACCTCCATCATCACTACTCTAACTTTTCCTCCGGAATAGTGTTTAAACAGGTATCCACACAAGCAGACAGAAACAAGTAGATGCAGAACATGGTGATGCCTGATGAACTGCAGATTAACTCATATTTGTTCAGCCTGAGGGATCAGGTTGTCTCTGTGCCCAGGACAGCAGAGACCAGCTGAGCACCCCAGCCAGACAACCAGCAAGACACAGAGATCATAAATGGAGCAGGAGAGGGACTCCCTGCCTTAAACAGAGCAAATACAGCACTGAGTAGGTGGTATCCTGCCCCAAAAATGAGGCAAGAGTTTCCTGTTCCCACCTTTTAGAAAGTCAGGGGAACAGGGGATGTAATCGCTCACAGAAGCAAGATGCCTACTTAAACTGAACTCTAACATCTCTGCATGAGGCAGTATTGCCCAGCGCACTCGCAGCTGCCCACTCAGGGAGAGTCCAAGGCTCCCTCCCACAGCTCTGCACTGCACCAACATTGCGCTGATCACCTGGGCTCTCACCATTAATCCAAGCAAGACCTGGGTAAACATCTTCTGGCACACAGCTTTGCAGATGAGCAAATCTGAGCACATTTATATAGTAATTAACTTCCTTACAAATTGCTGAGATTTGCTTCTCTAATCATAAAAAAACACACAATACAAATAGCCCTGGCTTTCTCATTACAGAAATGACCCTGTTGCTATCCACACTGTTGTCATTCTGCTAGGCTAGGCTATAACAATTAGAATTTAGAGTCATAATCATCATTCTTCATCCATCCCTCTCAAAGGTAAACTTCTTGGGACAGATCCCTGGGTTCAGGGAGACTGTTGTAAAACTGAAGTAAAGTCATTGTGTTCAAAGAGTGAGAGAGAGAGAGCTGAAATCTTTCTGCTGGCTTCAAAAATAATTGGCCCTTCTTTAGTAGTAGCTAACACAGACCAACAGTTTATTATCAGACTTGACTGTCAGTTACTGCAGGAATCCAGCAAAGGGAATCGCCAGCTTGGAGGCATCAATAAAAAAATACCCAAGCAAAGCAATAGCTTACCAAAAGAAAAAAATATAGTGTGTATCCACTGGATTTATTGAATGCAAACACAAATAATTATCTCATTAAAAGGAACTGATGGAAAAGTTTGCTATGAAAAACTGAAACTAGATTTTCAACCTTTCTTTTGACTGCCTTTCATAAGGGTTTCTATTATAAGAGTTAATGTAAGAGTCTTATCTTCCTAGTAAATGGTTGAAGTAAAGACTCACTCAAGCTTTTGTATTTATATGCCAGTTGCCTAGTAAAGAACAGAATTAATAAAATGTGATCTTCGTGTGATTGCTTGTGGGTCAATTTTTGTCATGCTTATTCCTGAGGAATACAGCTTACCTGCTTTCACCGAGTCTTGAGTTACATTAAGTAAGTTAATAAAAGTCTTTGGTTCCTGTCACACAGTCTTAAAAGAAAGGTTCCTGCTTATGTTCTGCCCCTTGTACTGTTCTTCAGCTTCAAATCCATGCTCTGTCGGTCAAAAAAATAATCCTTAGTATGAAGAGATGGTGCAACATATATGATTTAAATTGCATGACCACAGCAGAATACCATTCTTAAATTAGATTTTACACTCTGAGCTGTACTCAGCATGGGGTCATTTCCAGTTTGCATCATGTCAGAAGTATACTGTTGAAACCGTTGTGTTACTAACCACACACATCTTTTCAAAACATTACTTCTCCTGCTTTTGAGTTTGGGGAATAGTAATACGGAGCCCAGGCTTCTTGTGTCCTACAGCTGGAGCCAGTATTCTCTCCCCTCAAGTTTTATTTAAATTCCACCTTAGAAACCGAGGTCTGAAAAGCAATGAGTTCTGGAGAATTTCATGGGGATCAGAGGGAGAGGGGGGTGTTATTGAACAGATAAATAGAAAAGTAAATAATCCACACATTAGTTACCCTTTACTGTGCAGAATAGTCCCATTGGGTCTTGGCCAGTACAGGCAAAGTTCAAGAGAATAACTCAACATTTCAAAGAGAGTGAAACAGTTGTAAAAGTAGAAAGGCTACTAAGCATTACTACTGGATATAGGATACCCATAAATTTACAGATTAAATCAATAAGCACCTTTAAAAATCAACTAGAACATTGTCACCAATTACAGCAGACCAGGTGTTCAGGCAGACAGGCATAAAAACTGCAGCACTAAGATTTGCAGAATGTTAGCAAGGGTGTATTGTGTCAAAGTCCTTATGTGTAAAAATACATGTACTTACTAAAAACAGTGCTAAATGAAAGGTGAGTCACCATGTATATACCAAGATTTAAGCAAACACCTCCTGTTTTGCTGATACAGTTCTAGAGTAAGTGATTCCAATGAGAAAGCAGTTAGCATTTCAGGTCTATGTTCAGCCATGAGTCTAATCTCTTTGCTCTTCTACCTCAGAGACAGAATGAGATAAAAATGGTACGTGTGAAATGGCTTTGATTTATGTACAGTGTCACCTATTATTTCATGTGACTTAGTTCTGATCAAAATCCTCTGGTAACGAATGGTACCAAAGGATCTGAAGAAAAATAGGTGGCCAAACCTCACCCCACACCTCTGGAGATGTTCAGATTGCAGTGTTAACTTGATCTTATTGAAACTTTGAAAAAATTAATGATAGATAATTAAGAGAATAAATTATGAAGTTGTCATCCCTCACAATTATTCCTGCCAGATTTACTATACCATTTAACCATTGTTGCACACATGTACTTAACCATGATAAGAGTAATTTTTGAAATGTACTGATTACAGCCTCTGAGAGCTAAATCTCAGTGCCCAGCACTGTAATTAACTCAAGATTTATTAATTTATCAAGACTCCTGAAACAAGCATGTCTAATTGCCCTTCTTTATTAATATATTCAAGAATGTTTAACATTTTACTGCCATTTAAACAAGAGTTCTAATAAGATACAGTATCAATTAATGGTCCTGTTAAAAGTCAGCTGGTATTTTTACAATAGCAGCAGAACTCCTTGTTACACATTAAACACCATGGAGCAATCATAAGGTTTGTGGTTTTGTTTGTAAAGGTGCAATGCAATGATACACTGCCAGATTTTAACAAGCATCTCCCACAAGGCATTCCTTCCTTAAGAGGATGGTTAAAAAACTCTTAGTTTGCAGCTTGCCCTGTAAAGGAGAATGAAGGAACAGGAATTCCATTAGTGTGTTTGTCCTTTAAAAGCAATACACTTTTCCAAAGCCCTAAGGATGTACTGAAATGTGTTGATCTTACAGTCTGCATTCAGTTTTTTTGTTTTGTCTTTTTTCTGGCAAAGTCATCAATTTGAACCAAACTGGGATTAATATAGATCCCCACTCCTATGCTCCTCACTCATGGTGTTCTTCACCTCTGGAAGTGTGACACAGTCCACAGCTGGGTGAAGGCTGGTGCTGAAAATCCTTAGTCCTAAGTAGTAACTCCTGTCCCATGGGTAGAGTAAGATTTGATAGCTCACTTGCACTAAAGCAGTCTTGGTTTGGAACTACAAATAATGGCCCAAAAGCACAAACAGAGCTGACCAGAATGGCTTTTTAACAAGCCATGCTGTTATTTGGAAACCAAAGTTTTCTGTAGATGGACTGGTTTCCATCCAACTTTCATTAAGATGCTTTCTTTCGAAGCCTGAAACTTGGTGATGATACAGGTATAATTAAATAGTTGACTACAGTATCAGTTAAAACACTGGCCTGTGATACAAACACACCACAAATGCTCTACACTGTTTTACAGTAGCACTTACCAGGACATCTTCAAAGTAATCAGACTGAATGATGCATGGTGATTTAGCAATCAAACTCAGTTTCTTACTTCAGTATTGGCCAATAAACTCATACTTTTACTTACTGAAAGAACTGCTATAAACTTTATATGTTAGATGCATTAAGCCAATTGTAGTATTTTTATTTCCTTTGTGAACATGTCACATAAATTTCCATAAGCCACTGAACACTGAAGAGCTGAACACAATAAACTGGGAAATTACTTGCTAACAACTCATGCATAGTGGGTAGTGCATTCAAAAACCCCCAGACACCAGGAGCTACCATTTTGGCTGCCATAATCCTCTGTAGTTTTATCTGCTGAAAAAGTAATTTATAACACTGGAAGATCCTGCCCTTCTCTTCTCCTTTCTCTTTCTGGTTGCCCAGCAGCCTCTTTTCACAAGGCAATAGCATAGACAGGCTAGCAGATAGCAAAGGAGGTAAGTTTTAGGAGGCTCTTACTCCCTAAAACAACTGTTGCAAGAATCCCACAGACATGCAGTCAGCTTTTTACCTGGAAATTTTTAATTTTCTTCCTGAGGTGCATACAAAACTCAGGATCTTTGCTGTCGGAGTTCTTATGCTTTTTCAGATGTGTCCTAGTCCCTTCCAAATTTGACATAATGTGTGAAAATTATAAAAAAAAAAATATTAACAGCAATAACAATCAGACTTTCAATTATTATTTAAAGGAATTTAGCTATTCCTTCCTCAGTGAGACATTTAAGAAGCCTCCTGTGTTTGAGCACACCTACAACTTTTATTCATGTGAATAACTTTTTCCAGTGAAAATGAACAAATTTTCCAATGAACCTTTCTGAAGTTCAGGTGCTGAGTCAGGTCTAGGATACTTTGCACCGAGACCTTGAACCAAGAGATTTCACCATCATAAACCTTTCCTCCTGTTACTGTGTAACATAGGGCTCACTTTGTCCTTCAATCAGAAGGTTCATACACTATGATTTAGGTGGGCCAAGAAGAAGGAAATGTTCAACGTCAATTATCCACCAGAGAAAATGCTCTTCTTTGAACAGTGTGCAGTAAGTCACCTGTAGTTACCTTATCCATACACTTATCTGTTCCTCCATGCAGTACTGTGTAAGAAGACCTAGGGTGGCTCCAGGACCAAAAATATCCATGTACATAACTTGACGAAGAGGCAGCTTGTTCTGCCTCTGTAGAAAGTTTTAGGGTCCGCTTGCCTGTAATATAGTTGAGCTTTGTACCTCCAGCTCTCTCTTGTGCCCCTCTAGTGATAATGCCAGCCCAAGAAGAGAAATAGGCTCCTTCTCAGGAGGGTTTGATGTGACCTGCTGGGGCAGCCTTCAGGGCCCTGAGACAACTTTGATCCTCAGAGGGGATGTCCAGCCCCCAGGCACTATGCAGAGCTGGGAGGAGACAGCCAAATCAGTGCTGAATCAGAAACAGTGCAGTCACACTCAGACCATCTTTTCCCAGCTGATGTGCTTTCCTTGATAGGCTAATTTGCTCCGGTGGATATTATGCTAAACTGATGATACCACCACAGGAACCAGCTCACGTAGAGCCAGTACTGCACTGGGCCATATAAATAGACTCAAAAGAAGCAGAATTTTTTTTTTTTTTTTTTTTTTGTGGTCCAGGAATGTAAAGCCAAAGAGTTCAAATCTTCAGTTCACACCAACGAGCCTGTGCAAACCCACAAGTGCTCATTGCCACAGTGCCAGGTTTTGTATTCAGGGAGTCTCTTGCATTGGGATTGTGTTACCCCTTGAAAACAAAGCCTACATAATTGCTGGAAACAAACTGCTTAGCTGGGAGGGAATGACTTGTGATGTTTTAAAAGCCATTAAAGAATACTTAGCAATCCCATTATCATCTAATTATGACAAGCTGACCAGTGGAAGGGATTGACTGCCTAAAATACTGTCTGCTTTTTCTAGCTGTCTCAGCTGGTCTATGAAAAGATTTTGCCTCTCGCTATTAAAAGTGCTGCTCACATCTCTCATACCCACCCATAATAGTCAACTCCTCAGTTTCATAAATGAGGCAACAGCAGTTCCCTGGGGTTTATTCTGCGGAATGAACCAAAGTGCTTGATACAGTATCATCATGCTTCCATAAGTGGCTCTTTCACTGGTTTTGACCAGTTGTACAGTGATTATTTTTGTTTCTTTGTTTGTTTTCAGATTGTTAATAAAAAGGAATAATGTTAGCAGCTCATAGCACTGAGCAGGGTTTTAGATGATTTGGGTTTAGTTCCTTCAAGGTCATACCTGGGTCTCTGAAACTCAGCTTTAATCCCTCAGATCTCCATTGATACATAGGGGGTAACAATTTCTTTGTCTGTCTAGTCTGCTTGGATTAACACCCTGCAGGATCTTGAATTCTTCCCTGGCAAAGGCGGCTTTTGCATGGAGCCTGAGGGTACCATTATAATACACATAATTATTAACACAAGCTCCTTTTTTTCACTCAAAAGAAGCCCTTTAATTTAAAATCATCATTGCAGTTTCAACTTCTTCAGACATCTTCTATTGACAAATAAAACAATTGAAAATTAAACTTCATAACAACTAGTTGTGGCAGGGACATTTAAATGCAACAATCAGTGAGCAGGAGAACGTGTGCAACGTGGTTTTGAACCCCGCCTTTGCCACTGGTTACTTTTTCAGTGTCCTTTGGCTTCACTATCTTTTAAATGAAAGTAGCAACATCTACCTTCCCCCTTAATCACTTTGGACGATAAATATTTCAGTGCCATACTCCGAAGAGCATCTCCCTGCCAGCTAGTGGAGGTTTCAGAGTGAAGATAAGCACCCAGGTTGTCAACATGATGAAAGGGAAGAGTCTGTCGTGTAAGAAACCAATGCTGGTTGGCAAGCTGCTGAGTTAGCTAGCAGTGACCAGCAGAAGGAAGAGGTTTACATTCTGCCTACTACCTCATGGCATTATCAACTTACTTCAAAGCTACTACAATTCTAAATCCTGTTAAGATCTAAAGATCTTTTCTTAAGCATTGGGGGTTCAGGGTACGGATTTTTTCTGCTTTCAGGTGCTTCAGCTTCTGTTAATACTCAAATTTTCCCTGCAAACTCTGAAACTGGAATTTTTAATGTAAGTATAAATACAATTTCAGTTTGTCACAAAACATCTGAAACTTCTAAAACCACCATAACATTATGAGATTTTTACAGAAAAAAATGATGAATCAAAAAATCTTTTCCACTCCTCTGTGAACCCCTAAGCATCCCCTCTGCCTATGGCTTGCTTGTAGACTCAAGTCCACAAGGCTACAGCAAGCACAGTATTTTGGTTTCAACACAACCAACTGTACTCTTGCCATTTAAAGAGCAAAATAGTAGTGAGCTATTTGGTGTCTCTCAGGCAGAAGCATTTAGCTTGAGCCCATGGAAGGCAGCAGATTTTGCTTGCTCTTTCCAGAGTCCCTGTGATATGAAATCGCTTCCTCTTATGACTGATACCACAAACTGAATGGCCCCAGATAGGGGCAAACCTCAGAATTACAGGGAATATCTCCAATCCTGCCCACTTCTTCTTTACATAGCCATTTCTGAACTAACAATATCAGAGCAACTGATTCAGAATATCAAAATCAGGACAAATTGTACTTGGTTTATGGCTGCCCAGCTCCAACACAGAATTTTGTGGTCAAAAGAGCACTTGCTGGTGGTCCACAGAGACCTTAGTCATGTGTATGATGATGGCTTCTCCTCTGGGTGTCCGATGGGAGGAGAGGAAGAGCCGATGCCAACAGCACAATTACTGTCGCATAGGGGTTGGGATGCTCCTGAATCCAAAAGGACTGAAAATATTCTGCAACCTTCCTAATATCGATGTGCTGAGTGTAAGCCATTGCATCCATTCCAAGAGTATTGTGGTGAGAAGTAGCTTACACCAATGCCAGGACATATGAATCCATCACTATTAAAAGAAAGCCCATGATGAGCAAAACTTTGGGAGTCACTGGAACCTAGTGGAAGCCGTAGAAAAGCATCAACAAGTCAGTAAATACTTTGGAATAAGTTCAATGTAATAAAAGAAAGGGTTAAATGTCAGTTAGTTCCTGATGGTATTGCTTTGTCAGAATTGTGCCTCAGAACTGTTTAGGAACACAAACAAGTGAACTAATTACTGTTTCTGGATCCACCACTGGCAAACAGGGCATGAGTCGCTGCACGGTGAGGTGCCCTAAGGCATCCAGGATGTCCACAGGGGGCTGTCAGGTATGACACAGGACCTTCAGCAGACCATGACCTGCAGAATACCCAGCGATGTGTGAAATGGAGCTAACTCCCCACTTGAGAGACAGCTAAATGACAACGAACTTTCTTGTGTGAGGTGTTCTATGCAATGAGAGAGCATATCTTCCTAGACAGACTTATAACTAAAACAGCCACATGAGGGTTAAGGGGAAAGCAATTATCATCCTGTTTGCTTAGAGTCACTGAGGAAGTCTATGGTTCATAGACCAGTCTTATTCTGGTGCATCATTCAACAGACCACACTCCCATAGCACAGACACCCCAGAGTAGGGTGCACCATCTGGCAAAGGGGTGCAGCTTTACCTAACTATTTCTCAAATGCTGTATTAGGACTACAGGGTTACAAGGGTGTGCACAAGACAGAGCCACTTCTGGGTCATCCAAATTTTGCCAGAGACAAGCTGTGTCAGGAAGGCAACCAAGATCAAGGAAACATAAATATTGCTTTAAGTCTGCCTGGATTCCCTCCAGGATCTGTTAACTACTGCTGGCTGAACATGAGAATTTTATTCCTCTCCTCCCTATTCTCCTCCTCAAACAGTGGTGCTCCCGTGCTGCTTTTAGGACACTGCACATAACTGTCTGCCATGCCAGGAGTCAGACCGTCCTGACTCTGGCCATAATGCAGGCTCCCATTAGACAGCATCATTTATGTGTGGTTAACATGGACACAGAAATGCTCTGCTCCCAGAGCCAAAGAGACACAACCAGCTCATTAATTCTTTCCATTCCTTCAGAAACTTCACAGAGAAATAAATAGTCATGGAAGCTCGTGCCAGGGCTTGGACCTCACGTAGCAGAAGACCCTCAGTTTTTTGTGAGCCCATCCCCTCAGGACTCTCAAGTTCCTTTCATGAACATGACAATTAATACCCTGCAGACAGGATGGACGTTGATGGATTGTGTGTCCTCAGTGACTGATTGTGAGGTCTTTCTTTCCCCCATCTTCTTACAATTTAAGATCTTCCCTATTCGATTTTACGTTTCCTCCCCTGGTAGATGTATTTTTTCAGCTTCACTTACACGAGTAAGGGTTTGTTCCAAAGCAGCCTCTCCTCCCCCTGCTCCCTCTCCCTCCACTCACTCGCTGTGAATAAGACCTCTCTGTCTAAGGCAGCAATCACTGAAAAGCCTCAAGAGTTCCCATTTCTTGTCCTCCCCCTGTTTTGATGCACTGATTATCCTCTTGTTGGATCAATAGCCCATCTGCTTTTAGGAGTTTTCTAGCATTCTGATGTTAAATTAAAACAGAGAGAATCAATCCTCAGTTAATTTCCCCAACCAAACAATTTATATCTCTCTTCTGATCCACCGTCATGTGAATTATATAATTCTGACATACTGTGAGGCCTCCCCAGACAAAGTAAGCACTTTTATAATGCTGAATTACCCTCTTTATTAGTAACTTTCAAATGTGACAAACCAGGAGATTTATTTTATAATGTTGTATAGTCCTTGGTTGAACTTGTTAAAACTCCCAGCTATTGTAACGGAGTAAATCGCTAATTAACAGTGGGGTTTGCTTTGTTTTTAATGGACTTTGGGGATACATTTCAGACTTAGATTAAGATTAGTGCAAAACAGAGTTCTCCTTAATTATTTCAAATTGAGTGTTATGCTAATAGTAAACAATTAGTTCTTTCCTGACTGAAAATTAATGTTCTATAAATAATTACAAAACCAAGCTGCTATGTGAGTCCCAAAAGTTGCTGCCAGACTTAGTGGTTAACCCACAAGAAAGAGGCATGGATCTTTTCCATGGTCTCACACTTTGTGAAAATTAAGCATGTGCTTTGGTGGTTTTCTAGGGTTTTCCTACCCTGGCTGAAAAAAAAATTATATACATAGATATATATATATATATATAACCTGCAGAGGGTATTTTTGAAAGCAAAGGTGTACTGTTTGCCAGTTCTCAGGTCACTTCTCAAATCAAAGCTTAATCAAAATGTTAGCATCCATCCCAGTAGAGATTTCTGCTTTGTCAGGCTTTGTACTTGCTTTTGCATAGGGAAAACTGGGAACACAGAAAATTGAGTTATCTCAGCTGATCCCAGTTCAACTTTATTTGATGAGGTATGAGATCATTATACATCACGTTCTAGATCACCTGATTCTCTCATTGAACTCCTAGGAGTTAAGATTTTTCTTTCTCATGTCTGCAAAGCTTTGGTTACTCATTTTCTCAGGACCCTGAGTTCTTCAGTGTCTTTCCATGCCCTTACAGATCCCCTCTGCAGTCAGTGGAAAGGGACAGACACCTCTCATGTATAAATCAGTAAAAGGTGGGATTTCCAAGCTCACAGAGTAAAGGATTTCTCATCAGCTAAGGCAAAGTTCAGGTTGGCAGAGGAAGCAGAGGAGCTCCTCTGGGCATCAGCAACGCCTAAATAACTCAGGAGGACAAAAATGAGTGCCCTGTCCTTGCAGCAGTCCATCATGGCCCTGCGCTACCTGTCCCCAACCTGTTCCTCTGCCACAACTGACGGTGTGCACACCGCGCCGCGGGGTGAAAGATGAATGCACACAGCCGGCAGCCAGGTTTCCCACACTTTGCCTTCTCAGTGGATGCAACCCTGCAACATGCACAGACTTTTGTTCAGTGGTGGAAGAGGCAAAGCTGCCAGGAAGGCAGCAGCCTTAGGGGAACAAGTACGTCAGCATTTGTTAGTGCTGCTGGAGGGCTCACTCTGTCCCACCGCACCGCACTGTTCATGCCTCTCACAGAGATGCTAATGCTGCTGTGAGCCCAGGTCTCTCTCATTGTGTCTCAAAACTGTAATTTTGCCATTTCCACTCTTCCACTTTGGGCAACTGCCTAGTTGGCCTTTGTCTTATGCCTGCTCAGCCTTGTGCTTTTTCTTATACAGCATGCCAGAGCCATAGAAATCAATAAAATTTGCAACAGACTCTTGCCTCAGTTTCCTCATCATTTCTGAGCATTTGCTTGAGGCCTATCAAAGCCCTGTGATAATCCTTTCCTTCCTTTCTGCTGCCACCTTATTCTGACATGAGGGAAGGTATCAGAGATTGCTCAGAACAGATGTGACTTTTTGTTCCCTGTCATCTTTCTCCATTCAGCCTCCAAGCCTCGCTCAGAGAGGGCGGTGTACCTCATCTCTTGCCTATGTGTTAGCCGCTAAAAAATTCCCACCACCTCCTACAAACCAGCACTCTGAAGTGCCCAGAGACCTCTGCTAAAGTGCTGATGAGGTCTCTTGATGTCCAAGAAGTTCCAGGCCACAACAACCCCATTCTTATAGACCCTCATCTCCGTCATGGGAGAGAAGACATAATAGCATTAACTTAGAGCTTGATGAGTGTGTGTGTGTTTTCCTGATGTTCCTCCCAGGCTTGTGCTGGTCCTGACGTCCTCCTCTAAGCCCGAGTTCTCAGGTGAGAAGGAGATAAATTCTGTCTGCTCTGTAAGTAAAATAAGATTTCAATTTGCTGTCAGAACTTTAATTAAAACACTTATAGATCAACTTTACCGTGGCAAATTGTCTGCGCCACTATTACTATAGGAAGATGAATGTTAGCTGTGAAAACAGGCAAAGTAGTACACTCCCCTAGACTAATGTGTAATTTCATAGCCATTGATTTTTGACTTTGAAAATTCTCCCACATGCTTCTGGGAATTGGAACTTGTTACAGGTGACCTGGCAGCAGCTTTAGCAATTTTTAAAACCTTTTGTGAATGTGGAAGAAAAGTCATTTTGCCCATTCACATTTTTCCATGGCAGGCATGACCTACAAACACTTACCTCACAGATTCTGAAACCAAGACTGATTGTTGGATAACTGCATTTAACAGATAATACATAAGCTACAGCTTTAATTTCTATGGGTTATTGATAAACAACCACCATCTCCTGCTGTAAGACTAAGGATCTAATTCTGCAGTCAGTCTGAATATCAGCTTTCTTTTGGGTAATAATGAAAAGTCAGATCGTGTACGAGGATAAATCTAATTACTGGAATGAATCTGCTTATGCCAGTGAGATACACTAAAAGAGCACAAAATCTAAATAACTATTAGTGACTTGAGAGCAGGTGTGTGATTTAGTATACAACAGGCTATTTGAAATGGTCACATAACTAAATGGGCAATTTTACTATCAAAATTAACCATTTAACCCAGAGAAACAGTGTGATGCTTTTGGTAAATTCTGCATGTTTAAAATCAGTCAGTGCAGCATCTGAGCACCTCGCAGTCCCTAAGACATTATGTTCAGATCACTTCCTTGGAACAGCTACGTTAACCGTGGCCATCACTTCTCTGCTCTTTGCTCAGCCCAGCCTAGCAGGAGCTCGACTCTCTCAGCACTCCCTTAAACCTGGAGGCATGAGTAGGGATGAAGGCTAGGCTGTGCACAAAGGCTCTGAGCCACAGACAGACACATAGCTTTCTAGCAGTTGCTGGATGTCTGAGGGGGCCCATCCAACATCACAGAAGAAATCAATGGCACAGCATCAGATTTAGCTGAGACCCTGCACCACCCTTCATCCAGCAGCTGAGCTCTGGGTTTCTGTAAGATTGTGTCATACATGCTCCATCCCAGCAGTACCCCCAGGGTTACTCAGGAAGGAAAGATACAAGAAACGAAGAAAGTGAGAATCACCAGAGAGACAGCAAAAAATTAACCTTCTTTAACCAGAAGAAAATGCACTTGGGGTTGCTCATTGCTTTAGATCTGCACCACAATGACAGGACCGCTTGAAAGTGCTGGCAATTAAGATGCACCTCCTGGCAGTCCCTGTGATGGTCCAGCTGTGGCATGTTAAGCAGAACAGAAATAGACTGTGGTAGTTTCAGCGTGTTCACATTGTTAGCAGTGGCAGAGGATGAGGGCCACCAATTAGACCAGATAACACACAGACGAGGTTCAGGACAGAGGTCAGGGTGAGGGCCAAGACTGCTGAGGGGCATTTGGACCCTGGCACAAAGCCTGCAAAGGCAACTGCCCAACGCTCCAGCCACCTCATACCACAAGCCCTCATGCCACAATGAGATAATTGTGCCCTGACCACATCTACTCAAAGGCCTGCCCTTGCACATCTGGGCCTTGTTGTAACCGCATTTTTCTAAGATCTGAGTTACATCCATTAAGAGAGAAAGACTATAACAGCATAGCTGTGGTCAAGAGTCAGGCCCAGTTGGCTACAGGAAGGTGGGAAAACAGCCTGGTGGGTATGCAGTTGTCCAGCAATATCCAGCATTATCTGGGACCCACATCCAATTAAAGCAACTATGTATACACAGTAGACATGCAATTGCATCAATCTCATCCATTGGCTTTATTTACATACTTAACATCAGTGGCAATTTTTTCATTCTGCCATGGAGTTGTCAAAGACATCCTATCCATTAGTGCAAATGTGAGGACTTAATTCCAGCTACTGCATGCGTGGCCTCGGGGCACTGATGAGCAGGAAAACAGTGTGGTTTGATTAACCGAGTTCCTGTCTATGTTGTCAGCTGAGTCCCCTTCCTGAGCAAACATAGTCCAGCTGCTTCTTGTGTTGTTATGCATTTAGATTTGCCTCTATTATACAATAAATGAGAATCAAGGGTAAACAAGAAGGTGAGGGGTTTATTAAGCTCCTTTACTGTGACTACTGCTTCTACTGGCATTTCCTTTGACTTTTGACCTTCCTTGATGCAAAGGCTCTGGTCTCCTTGCAGCCAAGCTGCGGCTTTCTCTGATGTACATGGGCTGTAATGTGATACCTGCGGATATGGTACCTAAGGTAATTAAGATGTTTGTTGACTTTGGTTCTGCCCCCACCAGTGTGTAGCTATGTCCATAGGAAACCAGTGTTTGCTTGCTGATGAAGTGCCAGACATTGGTGCATAAAATCACCAAAGTTCCTAGTCTTTAATGTTCCATGCTTCTTCATTACTAATTGAATAAAGTTAAAGTCAGTGTGTTTGGCAAAGAACACATGAAGGTGCCATTTACAATGCAGGAAACAAACATTTATAAATTGGTTATACAGTAAGGACAGTACTTGGCTTGCTCTCTAATGATAAACGCCCAAGGCATCACGGAATTATTCAGTCTTGGAAGAGTGAGGCCAGATGAAATACACTTGGCCAAATATCAATGTCTCCTAGAAAAGACCAGACTGAACCCTAAACACTGCTAATGCTACTAACCAGTTCTCCACTGACTACAAGGGAGCTAGCCTAGCCTGATGTCTGACTTTGTAGTTACAGTTCAGTGAGATTAATTCTCCTTTTATATTATGAGCAATTTTCAGTACGATGGTTTCTTTTCATTGTTAAGTGATTTCTTACTGTCAGTGCTTCACACATCTACCGATCTTTCATGAAGCAGATGACATCAGCACTTGCCACAACTGGTTCCCCATCTTGTGGTGCAAACATCCTCAGCATCTCTCTTTTTCAGTTCTGTGGATACAGAATATGACTGATGCTCTTGACCTCTTCTGCTCATTTCCTTGCTCTTCTCTTCTCTAACTCACTTTCTATGGCATGTTAGTTCTGATGGCTGTCAGACTTTTTTCCTAGAAGGCTTTGATAAACAAGAGATCACTGGGAAGTTGTCATGGATGTAGGCTGTCAGGAGTGGGGCAAACTGGATGCTCCATAGGCCTTCCTAAGCACTGATTCCAAGGCCTGGACTGAACTATCAACATGATCCCTTTAGTCTGATATGTCTAACATTTAGTGGCACACGGGGATTTCTACCTACTTTCAACAGGATCCTGTGGAGCTCAAAAATAAAGTAACTACCAGGTATCAGACATAATAGAAGCAGCGAACTTTTATAACTGCCAGTGTGATCCAAGAAATTCAGCTCCTTCCTTTGAGGCACTGAACTAGAAGAAATGATTGTAGTTTTTCTAATTGTACCTGGAAGCAAACATTACTGCAGGGAAGTTAGATTGAAATTGTCCCCAGTATTGGATGTGGCAGCTCCAAAGGCACTGGAATCTGACAGTATGCTTTGGAAGAAGCATGAGGACTACTGGAAGCTGCTAAAACAAGACTGCTGAGAATGAACAGTTTAGGAAATGGATTAGTTAGCAGATTATTTGTAGTCTAACTGATAACAAGGTCAGAGTAGGGTTATTGCAGCAATGGGCTTGACTTTGCAAAAAAGAGTTGATACTTGCAGGTCAAGTCAAAACTCTGCTTTTCAAATGAAAAGTTCAGTAAGACCAGAGGGAATCCAATTAAAAATGCATACCGAAGTGCAAAGATGGGCTACAAAGGTCAGCAAATGGCCCGGACAAAATTTACTTGTAGAAAATGTGGCATTAATCACAACAAAATGGAAAGGGGTCCATTGCCAGAAGAATGTGGCTGTGCAGAGAATACACACAGCTTGAAGCCATCGGATTCATTTTTTTCTGTGTATTCTGTCAGGCAGCACTCCAGTAAGTTCCTTGTAGTTGTTTACCCCTGAGCTAACCATCTAGATTTCCTTTATCATCAGTGGAGAGAAACAGTCTCTTCTGGGACATAATTCATCTCACAGTGAAGTAGACATCTGAAATACATCACAGGGATAATGTTCTGAAAATTACTATTTCTCTCCATTGTCTATGAAGAAAGCTATGGGTGACTAGCTTATATGCATGTGTTTCTACACTGTGGACATCTAAACCAAAACAAGATTAATCCAGTTTTTGTGGGAAGTCACAGGCATGTCTAGCCCATCAAATGCACCAATTCTTGAATGAAAAGTTGCAGAACCACCACTGCACCCAAACACTGCAGAGCTTCTGAATCTGGGTATGAGGGTAAGCATTGCAGTAATGTCACCACACTGCTTCGGGGACCTGTTTATTCTTCACACACACACCAAACTTAGGTAGCTCTTAGATTCACTCTCTAACCTGTACAGAAAAATCACAGTTCTGGACTGGCAGTCTCCAATCACCAATTAATGACTTCATTTTTACACACATTGAGAGTCTTCTCAGATCTATCTTTTCTCCACCTTTCTGTATGACTCTTTTCCACACGATGAGGTAAATTCTCTTTTCTTTGACATTCTGTTTTCACTGGAAAGTGGCCAAATGTCTTTCTGAGGGTGCATCCCCATGGCCTTCCCTCGTGCTCCAATCCAAAAATCTGTCACTTCTGCTCGTGGGGGGTTGACCCTGGTTGGATACCGGGTGCCCACCAAAGCCACTCTATCACTGCCCCTCCTCAACTGGACAGGGGAGAGAAAATATAACAAAAGGTTCATGGGTTGAGATAAGGACAGGGAGAGATCACTCAACCAATTACCGTCACAGGCAAAACGGACACGACTTGTTAATTTATTACCAATCAAATCAGAGTAGGATAGTGAGAAATAAAACCAAATCTCAAAACACCTTCCCCTACACCCTCCTTCTTCCCCAGGCACAGCTTCACTCCCAATTTTCTCTACCTCCTCCCTGCCAGCAGCAGAGGGGGGCGGGGAATGGGAGTTGCAGTCAGTTCATCACACGTCGTTTCTGCAGCTCCTTCCTCCTCAGGGACAGGACTCCTCACACTCTTACCCTGCTCCAGTGTGGGATCCCTCACATGGGAGACAGTCCTTCATGAACTTCTCCAACATGGGTCCTTCCCATGGGCTGCAGTCCCTCACAGACTGCTCCAGCATGGGTCCCCCATTGGGTCACAAGTCCTGCTAGAAAACCTGCTCCAGCGTGGGCTCTCTCTCCACGGGTCTACAGGTCCTGACAGGAACCTGCTCCAGTGCGGGCTTCCCATGGGGTCACAGCCTCCTTCGGGCACCCACCTGCTCCGGCGTGGACCTCCCTGGGCTGCAGGGGGACAGCCTGCCTCACCATGGTCTCCCCCATGGGCTGCAGGGGAATCTCTGCTCCGGTGCCTGGAGCACCTCCTCCCCCTCCTTCTTCACTGACCTGGGGGTCTGCAGGGTTGTTTCTTTCACATGTTCTCAGTCCTCCGTCCTCTGGCTGCAGCTGCATGGGGGGGGGGTTTCCCTTCTTATATCTGTTATCCCAGAGGCACTACCACTCTCACTGATGGGCTCAGCCTTGGCCAGCGATGGGTCTGTCTTAGAGCCGGCTGGCATTGGCTCTGTCGGACATGGGGGAAGCTTGTAGCAGCTTCTCACAGAAACCACCCTTGTAGCCCCCCCAGCTGCCAAAACCTTGCCACACAAACCCAATACACTGCTAAAGTCACTCCACCTTTAACAGTAAAGAGGATAACACTACTGTAGAGCAGTTCCCATAGCCTTGGTAATCTACTGGAGCCTGCTAGTGAAGCAGCTGTTGACCAAATAATTCAGGAGCAAATTTTCACCCACCAGTGAGAATTATTTGGGCGATCATGAGATTAAAAAGTTTAGTGGTAAAGGGAGTGAAAAAGAAATTATTGCTTTTCTAGCTGAACAGCAAATCTGTTTTTTCTAAATTTTTCATTCGGAGTTCCAAAGGTTTAGTGTAATGCTAGACTGTAGCCAAGGGGTTTAAATGTGTGCCTGAGAAAGTGAGTGTGTTGGGGTGAGGAAAGAATGATATGATCCACACAGATGCACGAATATAAAATACACTAACTGTTATCTGATCTTGCTCACAGAAAACACTGCCTAAGTTCAATACAGTTAACGAGGGTGCGGAGGGAGGGCTAAAACCACATCTAATAAAAGGAGAATCTAGTTCCTGCTGTTTCAACATCACTTAAAAGTTACTGTTGCCCAGCCATGTTTGTTGGGGAAAACACTGACACATGCTCAAGAGAAGTAGTGTGTGCTGGTTTGGGCCAAGCCTCCCTGAAAAAAGAAACAATTGCAATCATTGAGAGCATGAGCCCACTCCAATCATAGGCTTATGGAAAGCATATGTGGACCAGGAGATTTCCACTGAGAAATGTGTTCTGTGAGAAAGGCTGACAGAAAGCATAGCAAAAGAGCACCAGATCCAATCCAGAGAAGACTATGAAATGAAGCTTACAGACAAAGAGGGAGCAATTGCTGGTGCAGAAAGAAGAGAAATTGTCAGAAGAGATACTGTATGAGGCAGGCAGTATTCCAGCCATTGATTTTAGGCATCTATTTTAGGAAATCTGAGTCCTCCGATGGAAACTTAACCATTGCCTGTACAGATGTGTCTAGGCTCCATCCAGGTGTGCCTGCAGGCTGGCAGCTGGGCAGCTGGGCAGAGGCTGAAAAGACAGGTACCTAAAGTGAAGTGTTGTGAGCATCCTCAGCATCTCTTACCGATCCCACCAAGGAACGATGACCTTGTCCTCCCTTGGTATAAAAAGACTGTAAGAAAGAGAAAGCTCTAAGAAAAACATCCCTGTTTTTTTCCTGTTAACTGGAACAAGCACTAAGACCCTGAATTTTGGGTCAATTCCTACAGTCAAAAGACAGTCTCCTCCACCATTAAAAGCAGTAACACCCTGGCAAAGGTAACATTTCCTTGCAAAATGGATCTTACTAGGAAAAGGAAGAGCAATGTAGGAGAAAGAAACAAAACAGAATACTTTTTCCTGTTCTCAACTAAGTGGGAGGATGTGGTTTAAATTTTGACCATTTTAATTTCAAATAATGCAGCTGAAACAAAGTCACCCCACAAGACTATGATTAAAAATACACATTTCTCCCTTTTTTTCTGATCAGTCTTTGAGACCTGGGTAATTCAACCCACCTAGAACTGAATCTGTCAGCAGACACCTTTCCTGACCACCGTATGAGGAGCCCCAGAGATTAGCCAGTCACTCAACGTTATGGCAGGGGTGTCTTCTCCAAAGTATGCTGCAGACTTGGAGGATGGTCACAAACAATTTGCCTATCCAAAAGATCATGAATATCGGGGTCTCTCCTTCAGTCTCATAGATTCTTTAACCTTTTGATAAGGGACTATTATATAATAACTCCCAAGCAAATTTGGGTTACTTAAACCTAGGTGTCTGATGCCATTTGAGAAGCCCTTGTGGATCTGAAATAGATAGATGTGGTCACACTGCTAGATGTGACACAGAAGCTACAAGAAACTTGTGCCCTTCTCCAGCAGCTGAAGGTCAGGTGGGACAAGGCAGGGCATCTGAAATGTCACCAGACCCTATATTTAGGCTAATGATTGAAGTGGAATACAGGCAACTTGAAACCTGTCCTAAGCAAGATCCTTCTCTGCCAGCAAAGTTGACTCCCTCCATCCTTCAGGGGAAACTTAACTTTCACCTAGGACTTCATTTGGAAACATGCCAATGGAGATTTCCTGAGATTTCCATTCAGCCCATTCTTAGGCCATTCCTACCTATTTCGGCTCATGATTATTCCCTATAAGAGGAAGACTTGTCAGTGGAAAGATAGAGGTACCTCCCTTAGTCTGATTTTTGGTGAGCTAAAGCATGCCCATGAGAAGGTCATCTCTCTCCCTTGACTATAACAGCTCCAGTGGTAAAATCTTCCAGTTTAGCTTCTGAATTAAGTAAATAAAACTCTGTGGATGAGTCCAAGTATTAGAGCTTATTAGTCTAAGTTAAGAGTGCCATGTGCATGAGAAATTTTCTCCTTTTTTAGCCCAGAATTAAGCCCAGAGTATTTGTAAGGTACATGTATCTAGAAAAATATAGTCTGAGATTGAATTTCTGCTTTTCTTAGGAGGGACTTCTACAAGTACATCCACCTATAAGGAATCGATAGCTGCCAGCTGGTTAATGTGACTGAGTGAAGGTCGCACAAGCTGTGTTGATGGGTGTGATTAATTGTGGAGGGTCAGCTCAAACATATCCTGCAACTGGGTAAAGGTGGCACTAATGCAAATTGGTCAACTGGGAATAAACATCATTAATTCCATACGACATGTCAGATAAACAGCCTATGGAGGGGTATGCATTTACAAAACATCAAAAGACTGACTTGTGTAGAGTTTATCCTGAGATAGCAATAAAAGTAATCAATTTGGATTTAAACATGTTCCCAGAGATATGATGAACGAATTGAGATGAATGGTTAAACCATGTACCTGCTAGCTTGCTTGAACCATCGTTAACACTGTCAGTCAGCAGTAACTGACACTGTAAAGAGCACGGTTTGTACTGTACACTTGGCCATCAGCGAAATTTCTGTTCCACAGAATGCAGCAGGTTTTCAGAAAAATATTAGTGCCAAATGGGACCATCGGTAAAGAAACCACCAAACCATTCACAGGGCTGAATGCCCCATCCACCCATTCCCAGAGCACATTTTATGTGGAGGTACTCAGCCATTACATTTTCTAGGAAAGCTGATTTATCTGAGACTGTCCTGTCCACCCCTTCTTCTACCACTGAGTCTCCAGCTCAGATGTAAGACAGGCTGCTGCCTTGGCAGGTGTCAGTGAGAGCAACTGGACATGTCACTGGACTCCCTGATCAGTAGGCACCCTATTTTCAAGTTTCCAATGTATTTTCAAGTTCCCAAAAGAAACCTCAACATTTTCATGCAAAACTTATGTTTTCCCTAATGCAAATTTTATTTCTGCAGAAATAGCATCTGCTAGTAGGAAAATTCCCAGCCATCTTTATACACAAAGACAAATTCTGGGAAAGACAGTCTTAGCCACTCTCCCTATGACTTTTGTCTTTTTCTTCTGCACCCATATAATCCCTGGGACACAGACACTGAGTCACGGCTGGAACTGTTAAGTACATATCAATTAATAAAAAATAATAGTTTCCCATGAGTAATCAGAGCTCTACTGCAGTGTGCTCATAATAATGTAATTAGTGTAATTCTGGTGGGGGTCTCTTTGCTTGGAACAAGTAATAAATTGAGATCTAACACTGGTGCCTTTCACAAACTACATATCTTTCATTAATATCTCTTGCTTTATGTACAGAGTTAGCGTGCTTGTCGGGGTCCTAACAAATATTTAAAAATACAAATCCAGCCTTCTATAACTAACCACATGATAATTAAGCCCAATTTGCAACTAAAAAATCACATACTGTTGATCAAGACTGTCATACAACCAAAGCCAAGATGCCATGAGCTGGTGTGACTTCACATATATTTTGCAAAGCAGCTGCTAACCCTACATTTTGTATTTGCAGCACCTCAACAGGAGCACTCTAGCACATCAATGTGGCTTCCAGCCCATCACATTCATACGTCCTTTGCTTTCCATCATAGGTCTGTATTTAAATCTCCATTGATCTGAATGTGGTTATTCTGTAGGTGGAACATACTTAGAAGGTAGCACTTGTTAGCACAAACAATTTAAATTTTAATTCTCCTTTTTTTTATTAACTGACTGTTTTCCAGCTAGATTACATGAAGCATAAGAAATCAGACTCTGAAATAAAAGATCGTTGGCTCAGCTGCTTGAAAATGGAGACACTTGCACTAACCCAGCAAGTGAGCACAGCAAATGAGCAATGAACAGAGAAGCCACTGGCTGTGTGCAGTTCTGAAATCTCTGTTAGCTGGAGAACATGTTCCCATCTAGGAACATGTCTAGCACCTTCCTTTGGTACCAACCTATGAACATAAAGGAAACAAGCAAATACTTCAGTGGGAAGGGGAACAATTTGTCATGTTGACTCCATATAGACTGGAAATTACTTGTTCTTTCTCTATCCTGAGAACTGATGATTGAGAAAAGACAAATGGTGTTTCACTTTCCCTAGGAAAATATTGCAGTGCTAGATAGGATACCGAATGCAGATACTCGACTGGACCTCCTCATCCCCAAAATGAAAGAAGAACTAGTTCCTTTCTGAAACCTTGTATTCCTGCCTAGGTTTATAATCAAGAGTGTACATAAGAAATGGTGTTTACCCAGTTCTGATTTGGAAAATACTGCATTTACCTTGTTTCTCTATTTTCCAAAGGGCTGAGCTCACATATTTTGTTATTTACCTCCACTACAGTGGCTGAGAATTGATTTCTAGAAGATTTTAAGGAGAAAGGAAGGAGGAAGTCTTCCTAGCCATGTCAAAAACTCTTCTGTTTCCTGCACAAAGAGGAAGTCTGAAATATTCTGAATTCCAAGAAATAGATAAAATAAAAATGTCACCTTAGCTGACCAGAGGCACAAGAAAGAGATTCTTCTTCCCTAACTCTGCCTGTGATATGAGTTTCCATCTAAGCAGAGTGTCCAGGCTCTCTTTACAGGCAGTTTAGGGAGTACAAAACTTCTAACCAATGTGGGTGACCACTTTAGGAAGTGCCCTAGATTCCCCGAACTCTGCTGACAGCTCTCCACTGATTGTAAAGGCAGTCCAGGTGATTAGCTCAGATATAGATGCCTGCACTGTAGACAACCACTTTAAGCAGATAAATCCCTCCCTGGAAGCCACACACTCCCCTGAGGCCCTGTGGTTCTGGGAAGGGGAGGGATAGTTAGGACCGGGGCCACCAAACTTTCTTAATTTTGAGAGGCAACTGGGAGATGGTCATTTGGGACTTTGTCACACTGCTCTGTGCAAGTGCTGACTTTGTTTTGGATCTGAATGTTTAGGGGAGATGGGAATTGGGCAGAGAGAGGAGGTGCAGTTTGGGAATGGGGGTGCATAGCCGGAGGGGTTAAAGAAGGAGTCCCAGGTCTGGCTTCTGGTTGAAAAAGAGGGAAGAAAACATCTGGCAGGAGATAGGAGCTGAAAAGAAGGAATAAAATTAGAGACAAGACATTAGGTAAACCCAGGGTGTGGTTTGCCAAGGGAAGAACAGGAGAAATCTCTGCCTACAGAATAATTGGGAGCCCTGACTCCTCACTTGAGGCTCCTCTCACTGGCAAAATAAATAAGTAAATAAATAAGTAAATAAATAAATAAATAAATAAATAAATAAAAGTTCCGGTTTATTCTTGCTTAGATCATAACTAAAGCACCTAAGCAGAACTATGTAGCACTGCTGGAGGAGTAACCCCTGGAGATCCACAGCACCCAGCTGCAAGGGACAGCCAGCACTTCCCAAATGCATATGGTACAGCAATGCCTTTTTTTTCACATTTCATCTCACGAGAAATCTCCCCGTGAAACTCGCATGTGTCACCACTGATCCCCCCTTCCCCTACTCTTCCATTATCATTGCTGGGATTTGTCTTTTTGTGTCTGGTTGATTCAAAACTACAAACTGAAGCTGTGCTGCAGATTAACGTCTGCAAAAGCCAGTAGCAACCGCTGTGGCTGTTTCCGTCCCAAAATTAAGGAGAGTTTGCCATCTAGAGGGCAAACAAGACAGAAATTTTGATCTATGGTGGGGAGCAGCTTTCAATTTGAGTAGACAGTTCAGTATTACAAATTGGGCAGCATGACAACGACTGACTTACACCAAATAAGGAAGAGGGCTAGTGGTTTCTTTCTGAGTCTGGGAGGAATAGTCATTTTCTTATCTAAATTGTGCAAGCAGAAATAGCCAGACAGTTTAATTAAGCTCAGCAGAATAATAGCATTCACATTCAGCAGAGGAAAAACCTTGCCAGAAACTGTACTTTTTGGGCCACACTGCTCCACTATGCCTGCAGGCAGAGCTGGGACGATAACCAGCAGTGGGTAAAACTTTTTTTCCAGTGCAACTGGGTGTTCATTGCAAATTTCTGCAGAACCTCAAACCTTCATCCCATAAGAGTGCAAATCTTCCATTTTTACACCCAGATTACACAGAAAATTAATTACTTCTCTCCAGTCCTGCTCCTTCCTCAGTATATTTCCTCCATGATAGATGTAAAAATGTGCTCTCAGGGTCTCTCTTCTTCCTGGGAAGACTATGGGGTTTTTCCCCCTTTCCTTTGTTTCCTTTTCCCTTCTGGTATTTCACTCCACTTGCAAATATTCCTGCTTCCTGGGGGAAGGAGGACTAGATGATCTCCAAAGCTCCCTTCCATCCACTATTTTTGGGATCCTCAGGAGCACAGACAGAGCTAGGAGCAGTCCCTGCTCCATACAACACACCATTAAACATCACAGGTCCCATACTGAATGGGGCTCATGGGTCTGCAACTTGGGGATGGTGGTTCAATTAGGCTTCAAGAAAGCTGAGAGACACCAAACTGTTAAACAATATCCCTTTCGTAAACTACCTGCAAGTGTTTAGGAATGATGGCAAAGGCAAACACAAGGCAGAGAGCTCCAAGCACTTCACGATTTTGAATGCTTGTTGGAGTCCATGTCAGGCACTTGGACACCAGTGTATTAGAAAGACAGGTTTGTACACCAGCAGAAAAACAGTTCTACACACATTTCAGCTGCTCTCTTACTCATTCCTCTGAGTTTTTAACTGGCTGATTTTGTGAACTTGTCTTTGCTTTCCCTATGTCTTCTGGCACTTGGTTCTCAATATGCTTACGGGCTACGGCGGGCATAGCTGTCATGACCTGTGCAGTACTAATGAAACCATCTGGTGGGTCAACCTGTCACTTTACATGCCATTCCAGGCTCTGATCGCATGAGATCACACAGGCAAAGCAGCTACAGGCCTCACAGCAGTGGCCTCATGTGATTTTAAGGGGTCGCTAAGCTACAGGAGAAGTCCTTTTGCTGGATGAGACGCTAAGCTGCTGTTTTGAACGCTTGTGACCTTTGAAGATCACAGACTGCTTTCTCTAATGGAAAAAGCTTAAGTTAGAGGTCCCATTTCTCATTGGAAAAATGTAAATTTTGCCTCCGTTTGCCCTTCACTTTCAAAAACCACAGTAAACTGACTTCTGAAGTGCATCCAAGGCCTCCTCTAGCTTATAAAACGTGTCCAGGGACAATTAAATGAGATAACAATATAGCTATTTAGATCTTTTCCACTAGCTCCTTTTGGGCTGGGGTGCATGAGTGAATTCAGGCAGTTAATCAAGCTACTGATTGTCAGCTAAGCCACAGTAATGGTCGGTGCCTGACGGTGCATGTGTCCTTAGCATAATGCAGCAGCAAAGTAAATTGTGCTAGCTTAGATCCTAATGAAAATGAAATCCACTGTAGAGACAGTTTAAACTAACACACTTCTCACTGGGTCAAGCTTAAGGCATGCACATGGTCAGTTAGCAGGTCTCATATGTTGGGCATCTTCAGTAACTCATTTATTCCCTATCATGTGCTCCGACCTGGGAATTTATCCATTTGGA
Source organism: Harpia harpyja (assembly GCF_026419915.1). Classification (NCBI taxonomy): domain Eukaryota; kingdom Metazoa; phylum Chordata; class Aves; order Accipitriformes; family Accipitridae; genus Harpia; species Harpia harpyja. Next base: position 69,151,309 of record NC_068944.1, read on the forward strand.
ATAGTGATGTCAGAGAGGATTAAACTGGCTGAAACCGGTCTGCATAAAGGGCTCGCACAGCCTGAGTTTTATCTATGTGAATGGTAAATTCATTGGAAGTCTTTTAAATCAACATTGAATTTGTCTTTCTAAAAAAACACAGACACTCAAACAGCAACTATGAGCCTGGTGTAGAAAGTTTGGGGTGAGCTTCTTTCACCTGTGTGACACAGAGTGTCAGCCTAGATGGCCACAATAAACTCTTCCTGATGTTAAAACCTATACAACTATGAATCCCTGTGGTTCAGTAAGGTATAATTCACAGCCTGTGCCAACACTGCCTTCCCATCCCCCTGGCATCTGGCCCACTGAGGCTACACGTCTGTAGAAAAGCTGTGTCCCATGGGTCTAGGACAAATGAATGGGAAAACCTAACTGCTTAGCAGAACAAAGCTAAAACACATCAGCTTCCACTCCCTGATGCACTGGTATGTGGAGTATTAAAGGCATTTGAACCACAATCCCCACTTATATCAGCTCATGCATCCCTTCTGGACAACAGAGCAGCATTCCCATTTCTTTCTGTGTTGGTGATTTGCTTGGCAGTAACATGTTGAAACTCCCTAAACCCAAACTCAGGTGATATTATGTCCATCCCATCCATCCCTGCTCTGAAGAATTCCCCATGTTCAGTCCAAAGTTTTTGCATTGGAACAGCTTATGTAAGCGGCAGCTATTATTTGTCTCAGAAATACATCACAGAAATAAGCTTTTTCAAAAATTTACACTAGAAGATTGGATGGAAAACTCTTCCTATGTCTTAGATTTAAAGGAAATTTGTTACTGCTATTAACATTACACTTTACTAGGACTATGAAGTGAACTTGACTTCTGAGCTTCAGCTGGTATTTTGCAATTTTACCCTCCAGCCTACTTTTTTTTTAATTGAAACTTCTAGAATATACACTTTCTGTTCAGCTTTTGCAACTTCCTGCATGAATGAAATATCCCCTAACCCTGACCAGAAAACCTTCCACATCTCTTTCAGAAATTCGCTTCAGCAAATGTAACATCCTCACCAGAAGGAAACACAAGCTATAAAACATGCTGCAGCCTTCCTTTCTGTCTGACTTGCTTCAGACTTCATTCATAAAAAAAAGAGAGAGAGAGAGAGAGAATGAGAAAAAGTGACAGTTGATTCAGAAAGTTGTAAAATGTAAACACTCGTCCACAGATGATGCATGGATGGTTAGTGTTGCATATCTTTGGGGACAACATATGCCTGTCTTTCACACTTGTCAAATCCTAACGGCCATTGTTATCAGCACACAAAAGCTTCCAAATTCCTACCTGTCACTGAAATTCTTAGAAAATGAGAAACCATAACAGACTGAGAAAAAATAACTGTGATCCTTCCTATCCTGCCGCCGCCTGGGTCCCCAGCCCTTGTCTGCAAGCATAACCCTTACTCAGCAGAGCCATCTTATTGATACTCTCAAGACCTGTAGTTTGTTTAAGTGTTTGCAAGGTCAGATGGCCAAGTAAATTTCTCAGTCTTTCCAAAGGCTGCAGACACCTTGGTGACTTTTTTATTTATAGCCAACATTAAAACACTCCTTATGTGACAGAATTATTAATTCTTCTAATTATTATTATTGTTTCCACTTCAGAAACAGGGAAATGAGAGAAAGATAGCCTTCCTTTTCAGCCCTGCTCAGGACCAGTGAAGTTAAGGTTTGCCAAGCACCTAGAGTCAGGACAAGGATGAAAGCTTTCCCCCTCCTGGGATAGCAAAAATGTCACTTTCTCCTGAATTTTAAGGCTTTATGAGACCTTGCCCACAGCACACTCAAGAGACAGAAGCAGTACCCTTCCCACCTTGCTAGGTCTCATTAGTGGGGCTGAGGCACAGGGGGCCACCATAGCTTGTCCTCTTCTCTAGACCTCTCTTCCCAGTTCCACCTCCCTGTCCCCCTGTGATGGGAGATCCAGCCTTCCAAAAAAAATCCTTCCCGACCCCTGCCTCAGTTTCACTCTCCAGCAGACGGTGGGATTTACGTTGCACTGGGGCTCCGGGGGCATGCGAGCATCCAGCCCATGGGTGCTGGTGGTAACTCTCCAGATACTTTCTCCCGCTGCTCCCCAGCTATATCGGTCCCCAGCACGGGTGGCCCGGCTGCTCTGAATAGAAAGGCATGCCTGGCACAAGGGACACGAGCGGGAGCAGCGGCCACCCCCATTAGCTGGTGCAAAGGTTTCCCGCAGCCTGCCGGCCTCTGGAGCTGCCTTTGAATGGGCTTCGTGTCAGCAGGCGGCAGGAATTCGGGGAATGTTAAACTGCAGGGCAGTCCACTTTGGAGGATTAAGGCACATGACTCGCAGACAAGAGCGATAGCCGCCCTGAAGGCCAAACTCCACAAAGAGCAGTTTCTTCCCGCACAAGCGAGTCTGTAAGCGCCCGCTGTCCTGGCCAGCACGAGGAAGCAGGACTTGTCTGCGTGGCACTTAGAGCTTCCTACTTTTCATTGAGAAAAACGAGAACGTGGTCAGTATCTGATAGATTTTCTCTCCCCGGGAAAGAAGACTGGTTTAAGAGATGGGTAGGGACAGGGGAGGTATTTCTTCAATGAATTCAGTTTCCCACTGCGTGTAAAGGTTACTTCCCTCCGTCACCTTACTGGATCCTGTCGCAAGCTTCCCACTCTGAATGAAAAGCAGAAACTGCCTTTCTGAATGAAACCACTTCTTAATTTGCTGTGTTTGAGCGGCCAGGATCCCCACTCCGTTGCAGCTCGGTTCAGTGCTGAAATTCCTGCGTCTCTGTCGGCGGCTGTTGTGACTGGGAGCCCTCTGTACATTTTGCTACTAAAAATACTTGTCATGCCCCATGGGCTTTGCACTGCGTGCTGCATTGGAAACCAGGTTCGCTTGGTGATGCCAGGCTATGCGTGTCCTCCAAGCTGCATGGTGGAAGGGTACGGCCCTCTCTCTCTTTCTTGATAAATCCCGCAGACCCAGAGTGTGCCAGGTGGACCTGAGGTCAGATCTCTGAAGCACACCCTGAGAGGTTTCCTCCTTGCCCCCAGGAGCTCAAGGGACAAGAGCCAGACCCAAGCTGGCCCTTCCTCACAAACTACCTGGCATTACTGCCAAGGGCTTCCCAGCAGGGAGGAAACCTTCTCTCACCTGATATAGCTCCAAACTCATCAAGGGTAATAGTGTTTGTAAGCACACAGGACACACTACTGCGGGCCAGCAGTAGGTAACGGCATGGGTTTGAGAAGCTCTCACATGGTCCGGAGATGACAATGAAGAAAGCAACACGATCAGCCATGCTGACCTTCTCAACTGCAAAGTATTTGGGGGTGGAGGGACGATGGTTTTTTTTTTTTCTCTTTTCCTCTTACTTAAGGAGATAGTTTCGCAGAGCATTTGCAACAAAAACCACACTGATCCAAATGTTCCCAATTGCCGTTTGAGAGCTACGCCTGCACTGCCAGCGGGACGGGTAGAGGACAGACAGGAGCAGCTCTCCCTGGCTCTGCTGTGTCTGACACGGGGAGAAAGGGCACCAAGGTACCCATGAAACACTAAAGGCCCGATCCTGCTCCTTGTCACACTGCCCCACATCCACCAACTGCAAGGAATCCTTCTGCGTGTATCCCCCTGCAAATAAAAGCAAATCCAGTCTCCAAATACTCCTTACAGATTTTCAGTTGCAAACCCTTGCTTGTGGGATAAATAATTGGTTGTAATTAAAGCTATATACCAAAGAGAACAAGTTTCACATTCCTCCTTTCTTCCCAAGCGCTCGGTGTCCGCAGCAGAATACCAGCTGGAGTAAAGGCACCGGAAGTGTGACATAGTTGGCCTTATCTTTGCTGTGCAGGACTGGATAACTTCAAGTTTGTAAGCTAACACCCAGATCTTATTCTTCCTTGAGAATATATGACCGCACAGTTTGCCAGATAAGCTACTACATTTGCAGGTGATAATTTGTGCACAAAGTGTGACGATGCACATTCATGTCTTAAGTTCCACTCACAGATTATTAAAGCATTGTTTATGAAGTGTAGGAATGGCTGTGCTGGATCAGACCAAAAGTCCAACATCCCAGTTTGCTGTCCTGAACCTTGGCCCCTACCAGATTAAGGACAGGATTGAGGGGGTACCTTAAGATTTAAGGAACAGAATAGAGCAGGTTATGCACAGAATGATCCTTTTCACATCAATTAGCTAATAACAGCCTTCCTCAGATCATCATATTTAATATCTGTCACTATAGCCCTCCTCCATGAGTTATCTAAGCCTTTTTAAAAAACAAAATTCCTTTATGCTTTCAGCATCTACAACATCTGTGGCAGTGAGTTCCACTGCTCTGTTCTGCACACTGTGAAAATACTACTTTCTTTTCTTTGCTTGAAATTTAAGACCATAACTTGACAGCCCGAGGCAGCAAAAGGAGAAGCAGCAAAGGAAATTCACTGCAGGAGATACTGGCACTGATTGAACCAAACTGCCCAAGATAGCGTGGAGGTACAAAGCTGGGCAGGGGTTATAGCCAGGGGAGCTGACAGAGCAGACTTCCATTTGCAGCCCTTCAACTTAGGGAGGTAATGGCCCAGTACTGCGGAGCTCAGGCAGGCAGGAGCTTTTGGCTGCATAGGTAGCTTAATCTGGAGCCTTGTGCTCACTTTAAGCCACCATAAACCAGCACTGCAGACAGAAGTAGTCCTGGTCTTCTTTGCTGCTCCCCGCAACTGATTTCTGCTCTGGTACCACCATGCCTTGGGGCCAGCATCCGTGGCTGTACAATAAATCAGATCAGTTAAAATGACTTTTTGTTGCTGTTTCCTGGATAGTTTGAAACCAGGTCACTTCCAAGACCCAGTCGCCTGCAGATCCGAGAAAAACCTACTCTTAGTGATGGCTACAGGAAGGGCAGGAAAGGGCAGAGCTGCTGCTTTTAGTGACAATAGTGGCTGCTGCTAGCTTACAGTGAGCCTGGAAACAGCGCTTGGCTCCTGGGCACCATCTCCTTGGTGTTGTGCCTTTTGACCGCAGACCAGCTTAACTCACAGTACTTGGGTCACCCCACTGAGGCAAATACGCCAGATCTGCCAGCAGCATGCTGGACACTGTCCTGACGGACACACGCTCCGAGCTTCGCTCCTGCTTGCTTTCTCTCTGACAGAGCTTTTTCTCAGATCTTCACAACCGCATTTTGAGCAGTTAATATGCTTATTAGGAAATAACTGCTCTTTATTGGCATTAAATGAACCTCTTTGCCTGGCTGAGACTTGGGAATGTAACATGTCATTTACAAAGCTGTCCTGAGAGAGCACAGACAGATTACAAAAATATGCCTTGTATTCAGTCCATTTAAATAAGTAAGATGACAGCATGAGGATTATGCACTGAATTTACATGCTGAATGGTCACACTTAGAAACCTGAAATATTGCTTTGGAAAATGAAATAGTATTACCTTAGAGCAGGGACAGTGCCAAGTGCTCTCCATAGGAAAAACAGAAGAGTAGAAGGAAAACTGCAAATACTGAGATAACCTTATCTGCTTCAAATGAGTTGCATAGTTTTAAGAATGTGGTTTACAGGTATAAAGGGCACAGTCCCTCTGCTGCAAGTGAGCCAGCTCCCAGCTTCAAGATACTAAAAGTAAACAGGCAAATTCATTCCTATTTAAATTTTATCCACCAATCTGAATTTGGTTTAATAAGCATGGGGATCTGGTTACACAATGTTCCTGTCCATTAAAAAAAAAAAAAACCCTCATGTGATAGCTGACATTTTTAATTCAGGCCATGCACATTTAAAACAATACCCCGTGTATTGCTTCATGCAGCTGAAATACTCGGTGCACAACCCATGCTGGGCCTGCAGTAATTCAATCTACGCCCTCTTTTAGTATGAAATACGCCATGTGATGTTATCAGCCTGGAATAACACCAATGACACTGTGTATCTAATCTCCACACATTTCTCGTCAGAAAACAAAACCTAACCACATGCCCATCCCCAATTAAGAAAACAAGCACAGAATGCATGAAGACAGGGTACCCCGAGCCACAATCCTGACATTTGTTTCCAAGAAAAATGGTTACAAGTTAAAAGCAAAGGTTAACTACTGAGTCAGATGCTCAACTTTGCTAAGATTTTGGTCCCGGGCCTTTGTCCTTTTTCACAAAAAGTCCAACTCTGATCTCATTCACAGGAGTTTGCACCCATGTAACTTCCCTGCCTTGGTTTGAATTACTCCAGTTGTGATGGAAATGAGAACAGGGTCAAGATGAGGGAAAAGACTGATGGTTCAAACAAAGGGCTAGTGAAATGACAGAAGAAAATTATGTCAAAGCTCTCCCCTGCTTTTTTCATGTAGGTTAACAGAAGGGCTAAAAGGCTTCCCCGGCTCCCCCAGCCAGCAGTGGAAGATCACAGTGCCGCCACAGTTTAGCTCAGACATGTTTCTTCTGTTGCGTACAGAAAGCCAAACAAATGAAAATGAAGATACTTATTTATGAAGCACCCTCAAGAGCTGACATGATTGACAGTGCTGTACAGAAAGGTGCCAACTCATGAATCAATGGAATTTCCTTGCTGCACAGCAGTTCGGAGCAGGTTTGGAGAAGAGCGCGAAGGGAGGTTGGGGCTTGCTGGGGCAACAGCTCCCTCTAATGATGGCTGGAAGTCAGTCTCAAGGAAGCAGAGATCCTTTCTTCAGTTCAGGAAATGTGTCAGGAAGATCCAAAGGAAGCAGCTCTCCTCCCAGTAATCTGGCACCCAGATGGAGCTGGCATCTCCATTTACTGGTCACTCTTTACTGACAAGCAGCAAGAAACAGTATTTTAACAGGAGGAACAGATTAGGGGTTGAACTGCTGCAGTCACACACGTGCATTTTTTTTACTGTGGCCCTAGCAGCTTGGGCTGACTTTGTTTTCCGTTGTTGATGGAAGCAAGCCCTTTACCTACACAGAGAAAACTAACCATATATAGGTACCAGCAGCAAGGCTGCCTGTGCAATGGAAGAAAAGCCAAGCGCTACTGTGGTTGCATTGAAGGGATGGCCGCTGCATAGGTCAGACAGGGGCATTTCTGACCAGGCTGTGCTGGTTTTTGACCCGGCTGCCTAGAACTATTCCAGTTTTTTTTCTCCTGTTGAGCTCCCATTGCCTGTTTGGGGCAACACTTTGAGGTCTGAACTCACATCTAGAGAAATCAGCAAGAGTTTTTCTGGCAGTCTCAGGCAGAGTAGGACTGAGAATAGTTCTTGATTCACACAGCCAGGGAGAAAGCCCCACATAACTTAACAAACACATGCACATTGGTGTCTAGCCTTTGCTTCATTAGTGCATTTGGGTAGGTTACAAGGCTCCTTTTCTAGAAGACTTTTGAACTCCTACCCTCTGGAGCTATCAAGATTCCCAACTACACAGCACTAGTTACTTTCACCTATGTTAGTAAGAGCTGTCGGGTGACTAGCAATCGCTTAGATGATCTGGGATCAGCCCACACACCTGTAGGAGCTCAGTTAAGAGGACTAAGTCAAGAAACTTTTCTCCTTAAGTTTTGTCCTCAGTCAGCCAGGAAAGATAGTCACTTAAGAGCAGTCCATGGCAACTGCACTCCTTAGTCTGGTGCTGAAAGTAACCTGAGCTTAATTTGGACTATGCAGTGTGATTCGCACTGCTGTAGGGTATGTAGGGTCCTTTACACTAGACCAAAGCGGAAGGCAAATGCTGCAGCTCTGATCTGGCAGGACATCACATCCACTCGCACCCTTTGGGCACTGATGGTTCACATCCCATGTGCGGTGCAGTGGAGACTATCCTCTACTCCCAGCTATGGCTTATTCTGCAAACTGCCCAAAACAACAAACTCTCCCACCTGCTTTGTTTCCTGAGCAACTGCTGCCTGATTTGAAGACTTATGAAATCCAAAGAATTTATAAATAGTCTGCTGAAGACCCCGTGGCCTCTACCTTGGACCAAATCTAACTAACAGGCGTTTTGACTGTATAGAAACTGCGAGAGTGGGCATTTAATTAGAATTAGTAAATTGCCTAGAGAGAAGTTAATGGGGAGGAGGAATTCTTGCTTCTAAGAAGTGTAGAAACTTCTCATTACTATTTAAGTCCCCCTTTTTAGTTAATTTACTGTGTGTGAAAGAATTTTTTTCTATCTTTGCAAAAAATATGCTTAAAGATAAAACATACAGATAATCTTTCTAAAACGCATATAGGTTTGAAACTTAGGATCTATAGGAAGTCATTGGCCCACTTTTCTAAAGGATTTAGTGCCAGGAAACTGCAGTGCAAAATGTCCAGTTTTTAAGGTGTCTAAACAGGATGGTCAAATATTCTAGCTAGTTATTGAAATCAGCATTTAAGTGCTATAGCAGCTAACCACCAGCTTGATTCACCTGGTTTCCAACTTCATGTCTCCTCCTGGGGCTTGCCTCTGGAAATTGGGATGTGGGCATCAGCCTTATATACAGTAGTGCCTAGTCCTACAGGCCACAAAGGAGGGAAAGAGGTTTTAATAAATTCTGCAACAAAACCTTGAAAATGCAAGGTCAGGCTACATGATAACAGTCCTTTCTGCTTCTAAAATCAATGAATCCTAGCAAATGTGATCACATCACTCATGCAATACAGCTAATTGATTGCATGTTTACCTTGCAGACTGTTCAGGAAATCAGACACAGCTGCGGTGAGCACCACTGCACAGAAGACTCCTGCGGGGAATGCAGTAGAGTCAATATCTTCTGGCTGTCCCTAACAAATGGCACGACTCGCAGCAGACACTTCTACAGAGGCAAGAGGAAAGTGAGAACAAACAATGAGCAGAGAATGTAAATACCAGGCCGTTGGAGTGTAAAAGGGAACTGGTTTCCACTAGCCATGTTTTGACTGGAGTCCTGGGAGGGAAGGCAGCATGTACCTTGAAGTAATCACACCGGCACAAAGAGCAACCAAAAAAACCCACAACTATTGCAGTTATTTTAAGTCATTCATCTCAGCAATTCCGCTCGCCTTTTTACAGGAGAACGTCTGTGTGGAGGTGACAGCCCTGCAAGGCTTACCTTTACCATTACCATTAACAATTGCTATATCCCGTCGTACGTACTTAGTATTGAGCAGTTTTGCCATCCTAAAAAAGACATGTGGAGCTTCAGTGCACACTGCACTCATCAATATTACCCTTGCCTGGTTGAGAGCACTGAGCTCTGCGCAGTGCGAGAGTGCCTCCCTCCTTCCCTCTGAACTGGGGGGAACACCAAGTGAGTCTCATAATGCACTTCTCTGGTCACTGACCCAAAATAGAGAAGTCCTGAACACTGCCTATCACTAATATTCACTTTTCAGGTTAGAAGGAGAAAGTATGTCATGGTCTGCATATTTTAGACAGAACTGTTTGGTTTTTCTGCCTTGTGGTGGATGTCTGTCTGTGGGAACACCACCTTCCCAAACTGTCCTGTGGACCAGCTCTGAGTTTAGTCCACCCAAGAGACTGCCTGGGACCCAACCAGAAATAGTTCATGCACATCAGCAGCTTCATAGGGTTTTTCCCTATGTGCAGGCCCATACACTGTGGCACCTGTGGTGTAACCAGAGCAATGAGCCATGACCTAGAAGGGGAAGCCACACCACCTGGGTAGACCATCAGAGCATCCCAGCCAAGGGGAGGAAAGCAGCTCAGCACAGCACTGGGAATGGCAGATACTCCCAAATGGGTGAGCCATGGGGTATGGAAGTGCAAGGTGTCAGGTTAAGCATGTCCAAAATAAAGGGTATTAGGACAAGGAGCAGGGCAGATTGGCCTCTTTCTGGGGCACAATAACCAGAGGGGTCAGCACTGTTGACTGCTTGCCTCACCGAAGTGAGAGTGCTGTCCTTGGCGGGCTGTGGAGCTGGGTCCTCTGCAGTAACAAAAACTCCTCACGTTTATGAATGCTTTTAACAGCCTGGCCCAGCAAAGCCAAATCACTTGTCCAGCTTTACTGCAGACAAAATAAAATAGCTCTAGCAAGATAAGCGTATCCTGGAAGGCTGGGATTTTCCAGCAGAGAGGGCCAAGTCTCTGTTGGTGGCAATTGGCACTGTTGCACTCAACTCCACGGACAGGTGCCAAATGACCATAACAGAGATTTTGGCAGTGGAACAGCAGTCGTAATAAATGAGTCTTTGAAGCCTTGCGTGCACTTCACCTAAAGTATTACAGCCTGCCCTGCCCCTCCAAAGCACTCCAGAAGTGTGGGATTCTGCTTATCAGCACAATGAGCCAGCCATAGCCCATCAGGAAAGTTCACCACCACCCTCAGTGGTGTGAAAGCAGCAGCCACCTTGCCTGCAGCAAGGAGAAACCCCAACTACCTTTCCAGAAGGCTCCCACTGCTCCAGCTCCTGAGCCACCAGCCCCAGGGGAAGGAACCACGGCGTCTGGACCGGGCTCCGCAGGGGGGAAGGTTGGCACAGTGACTGCAGCCACAACTGAGCACAGTAAAACTATGAGTGGCTTTTGTTCTTCCAGTTGCAAGCTGCAAGGACTCCCAGACATCCTCATCCTCTTTGACCCGCCTGGGAAACTGGTGTTTGCAGAGACAATAATCATGGTGATTCACTGCCAGGCCCAGGCTTACCAAGGGAACTTAGAGAAGCTGCAGCACTTACAGTGGTACATGGCATATACTTGGGCTGACGTGTTGAAGGAATAGTCATGCTGCTTTGCCCACTCATTGCTAGGATGGCCTTCTCTTGATTTGGCATCATTCAGATGTCGCCCATGCCCACAAGTTAACTAAGCCGAATTGGTTCTTACATTAAAACCCTCTGGAGCTGGACTTCATAACGTCTTCAGATTCCCACAGATGTTTGGCTTGGGAGTCCTGGACTGGCCTGTCCCAAGGCTAAAAAAGACATGCTGGTACAAACTGAATTTTGCCCCAGCCTGGTTGAAGTGGTCAGCTGCTGCTAAACTTGTCCAGCAGATTGAGAAGCGGGGAAGGGAGCAGGAGTCAGGCTTGTTAGTTCTTGACCATTTGTTGCTCACCCTGCTAGGTCAAACCTAAAATGGATCATGCTGAAGAGTACAAAGATAATGTGGAGGTGTGCCCTTGTGTGGGTGAAGCTTGGTGGCCCTTCATCAGTTTGTCCCTGATGCTTTACACCTAAATAACTTGTATTCAACATCCCAAGTACACTCAACAGCTGAGTATTTCTGAGAACCCCCAGGTCCCTGGTGACATCTTCAGATGCGTACCTGCTGTCAGCCAGCACCCGGTGGAGGCTCAGCCTCCACACAATAACTCCCAGCGTGCTCTTATTGTATTTTCTTTAATTAATCTCTGCAGGAAGCCAAAGGCCGTTCCTGCCACTGGAACCAGATCATTAGCTGGCAACCCAAACTTCACAGAAAGAAGCAACATGACAGTGGTAATGAAAACAAGACAAAACCAAAAAACTGTCAACATTTTTATTGCCACTGGAGCCATCAGCATCCACAGAGTATACGCAGAGCTGTCAGCAATGCCTCTCCTCATTTGGGACCCAGTCAAAACAAAGCTCCAAGTCAAATTTCTTGCCTGACCATTACATCAAGTTTTAGTTTCATTCTCAGTCATGGCCTGTCACTGATTACGTTATGAAATTCATTAGGGAAGAGAAAATTGCAGTTATTTCCTTGATGGGGCTGAGTGGTGCTATTGCAGAACAGCCAGGAGCAACCAGGGAAACCATGCCCATTAGAGGCTGGTGTAATCCCATCAGGATCACAGCCAAGTAGTCACAGGACAAAGCAGCAATGTGAGAGATGCACTGACAGATCACAGGGTAACTTTTTAAAAAGGAGCATGTTTTGCAAGGCCTGATCTTTTGGGTAATATTGAGAAACAAATGTACACAAAAGCCTCAACAAAATGGAAAGAGTGTATTAAACTATATTAAAAAGTTTTCTTGCTATGGCTATGTGTTATAATAGAAGAACTTAGTGGCCTCTTTTATTGTCATTAGTGGTTTAAATAGGAAGCATGCCATCTCATGTCACCCAGTTCCCACCTCACTGCCATTAAATGGTTCCTTATCATTCTAACAGCAAAGGTATTGTCAGAGCAATGATATAAATGAACAGAGGCTGCTCAGTTTTACTCAGAAAGTGTTATATGTAAGAAGGCACCAAGATTTTCACCACGGGCTATCTCTCTCACATGTTAGCAGACACATAAATGAAAAATAAGTAAAAAATTCTCAAGGAAAGCCTTGTTTCATTCCCACAGAGTGGTTGTGATTGAGCGCAGGTAGTTTTCACAAGGCAATGGTTTTCTTTGTGGCACTAATTTGAACATTTTCCCACAGAACGGAGCCGCCGTGCCGGAAAGTTCGAAGCAGTAGGCTGAGGACCCCAAACTGGTGGCACGAAGGGGCTCAAAGCCTGCTCTGGTCCTGACGGCCTTGGATAAGAGCACAGTGTAATTCTCACAAACCACAACTGACAAGGTGCACTGGGAGATTGGAGGGAACTTGTTTCTTCTGTTAGTAACCACAGGAGTTTCTTGTGGTCGGTAGTTCTGAGAACGGGAAGCTGGACAAGCCGTAGGTGCGGGAGATTCTCGCTGCCTCTGGGGTTACCCACCCAGCCAGAGCTCAACTGATTAGGAGGGTATCGGAGTTACATAATGACATTTCTGGGCTGTTTTACTGTAAAGATGTGGGGGGCCTCTTCGAAGCAAGGGATGGGGGTTGCGGATAGCAAAACCGCAAGAAATTGAATTTAAATGGGAGAACAATTTAACAAATTCATGTAATATATAGCGTACAACAAACACATATATTTGTATAAGTAAAATATAGCAACTCAGTATTTAAAACGTATTGAAACTGTTAGTGTACTTGGACTGGGAATTCTGCTTTTAAAATGCTTATAAAATTGCTTGGGATCTGTAGGGATCCATCTCTCCTAACATCACACATCTGAAATATTGACATCTATCTATCAGCTAATCTCTGAGAGCTCCAGAAAAAGAAATTAAAAGCCCATTAAAAGAAATAGGCACTTTTAGGATGCTCTTAGGATGACAGTTTTAGATGGTTTCTTCAGGATGCATCAAGAGGCATTTCCACAGTGGAGTTACTGTACATCAGTTTCACAGAAAGGTTGTGATGTAGCTCAGGTGGTTTTGCAGATACAGTGGTTTTCTGTGTGGAAGAACTACAAGCAACTTACCACAGAAATGACCACGAGGGATCAGACTACCTGAAAACAGGTCAGAGGAGAGTCAGCCTTCATACCCATTCCTGCCTTCTGTGAACAAGTGTGGTAACAGTTTCTGCAATATACTCTTTTTTAAATAGGGAATTATTTTGAAATACCCTTGTTTTCAAATGAGCACCAGCTCCATAAAGCAGGGCTATAATTTCTCCAGTGTATCTCTTTCCTGTTAGTTTCCTCATCCATAAGGATATTCAAGTCTCCTTCTATATACCTCCTACAGCATTAAGATTGTATATGGATTTCAGATGGCAATATTCACTAGACACTATCAACTCACATCAACATGGGGAAAAACCTTCTCTCATCATCTCATTGGATGTGGGAAAAATAACAGAAAAGCTGCAATTGTTTGGATGTTTTGTGTGATAATACTTTGAGAGACAAAACATTTCTCCTCCCAGCTCTAAAGCTACTGAAGAGATTTTCCTGACACGCTCTAAAATGATTTATTGTAGGTCAGAGGGCAATCGCAAGAGAAAAAGATCAATCACACAGGAAGAGATAAGTTTTTCCCTTGATCTTTTTTTTTTTAGAGTGAACAGCTTCACTTGTAGGATTTTAAAAAGTATTTCAGGACTAGTATCTTCAGCGATCGTATAGTTTGGAATTTGCTTATGATTAAGTCATTTTATGTCAGAAGAGATAAGTTTATGGTTCTGACCTTAAAAAAGCAAAAATCCAACCATTGCATTGTAACAAACAGTCAGCTGAGGTGTTGTTGTGAATAAGGTATTTTTAGTGACTGGAAAAAGTTCTATGTGGGTGAAGAGAAAAATATAAACTAGTCTGCAGTACTCTGAAACACAACCCAATGGTATTCTCATAGAGCTGCATATTATGGTCCCATAGATCCCACACCGATTCATCATGTTTAATGTTATCATAGCCAGTCCCAAGGGTTGCAGTAATGATTGGCCACTTTTCATAAGGAGCTGTGAAATGGTATTTTTGCTCTGCATGCTAGACACAGAAATCATTTAAGTTCAATAGACTGAGCAAAGCCGATTACATTCATGTACAAATTCATTGCATTCACCATGCAAATGTTTTCTTTCCCTCTACTGTTAATGAAGAACATTGTCCTTTTGTTTCTTGGGGAATTAGTCATACAGATCCTATTGCCTGCCAGGAGAATAGCATGGCTGATTCCTCAATAACCATACTCAAAATATATCCTTACCTGGTCATTCGTATTTATCATACCAGTATATTGCAAGCATGAAGATATAGGGAATACAACGGTTTTGCACTCATTGCAATAACGACAACATTTGGGATTGCTTTTATTAGCCAGATACTATCTGCATAGCTGTAGTGTCTACATGTCCCAGCATGAGCAGAACTGTAGACGAACTCTGCAAGAGACAGAACCTCCTCTAAACTGTTTTAAAGTCAAGTCCACAGAATATCGGTGGCATGAGAGATGTTACAGGAGCCAGGACAGGATAAATGATTCAGTTATGGCAATGACCCACCCAGCCAGTGACAAACAGAACCAGCCACATCAGGTTAGGTGGCTGGCTTTAGCAGTCAGCTGGGTCTAATCTAGTAGTGTTGCTTCTGGCTGTGCTTCTGATTCCCACTCTTCCTCCACACGTTAGACAGCTGGTGCTATGGTCTTCCTGGCAAAGCCCAGGTCTCAGGAAACAAAGTTGAGGGTGCATAAAGCAAGGTCTGGATACTCCGACGCATAGGCATTTATTTAGAGATGGGTGCATGGTGAGCTTTATCACACATGCAAATCAAGAGGGGTGAGCCTCAGCACAAGCCTGAAGCCAACCTCAAACTCACCTCCCAGACCCATAGAAAAGCCTCTTCACTTTTGGCCCATACAACACTCAGGCTAAGCAAGCCAGAAATAAATTCATCACTTTCATTCAGATGAGCTGAGAGCAGATGCATAAGCCTGGGTTGCTAAGGTTATTTTATGCACCAAAATCCCATTTTTAGGTACAGTGCCATGAAAGTCTCCACTATTTTTGCCCTAGGTAGTGGCTGGCACATAGTTGTCATGCTTGAGCAACATATGACACGGAATGAAATCACACCCTCACCAAAAGTAAGAGCAAATCATAGAGAATTGTCATGCAAGCTAGAATTTTATCCAAAGGTTTCACTGACACTCATCCAGGAAGGGTATCTGGGTCCACTCTGGCAGATTGGGCAGCCTCCGAAGAACCCAGGGTCCCAAAGTGGCACCTGGAATGCAAGTGCTAGGAGTTGTGGTATTAAATGTAGTTGCTTATAATGTAGGCATATACACCTGAGCACATCTCTACACAGTGTAGTCAGTGGAGAGCTGATCAATAGCGTGTATGCTCTTTAAGGTGCAATACATCTCACCTTAGATAGACCCCTGGCTCTGGTGAGTCGAATCTCACCCTGAACTCCATTGGCTGCATTGACATGTCTCCACAGACTGTCACAGAGTTCTACTGCCAGCCAGCTCAGATCCAGACACCTACACTGTAAGCACCTGAAGTTAGAACACGTGAAACCCATCCTTAAAAACTTCTCTCATTTGAGCCTTGGAGAACAATGACAATATAGAGAATGGCAGAGTGAGAAAGCAAGACCACATGAATGCTGGTTTCCAAAAATTTGCTTCCCTCCTCTCCCCCTCAAAAAATCAAGAATTTTATGTTACTAAATGCTAGGAAAGATTGAGCCAGCAATCATTACTGCTTTTCATCTTTCTGTAACAAGATGGAAAAGGCATCTCATTAATTTCCATTGTATAGCATATGCACAACTCAGTTTGCAGCCACTGCTCTCAGTGTCTTATTTTCTTCATGATAAATCATAATAGCCTTCTGTCTTGTTTTCAGCTAGGATAGAATTAATTTTTTTCCTAGTAGCTGGTACAGTGCTGTGTTTTGGATTTAGTATGAGAATAAAGTTGATAACACACTGAAGTTTTTAGTTGTTGCTAAGCAGTGCTTATCCTAAGAAGTCAAGGATTTTTCAGTTTTCCATGCTCTGCCAGGTGCACAAGAAGCTGGGAGGGAGCATAGCCAGGACAGCTGACCCAAACTAGGCAAAGGGATATTCCATACCATAGAATATCACACTTGGTGTATAAAATGGGGGGAGTTGACCGGATGGCCCGAATGGCTGCTGGGGACTGGCTGCTGGGGCAGTCAGTGGGTGGTGAGCAATTGTATTATGCATCACTTGTCTTTATTGGGTTTTATTTTTCTCACTTTTTTTTTTTAATCTCCCTTTTCATTATCATTATTATTATTATTAATATTATATTACATTATATTTTATTTCAATTATTAAACTGTTCTTATCTCAACCCATGTGTTTTACTTCTTTTTTGATTCTTTTCCCGCTCCCACTGGGGAGGAGGAGGAGTGAGTGAGCAGCTGCAAGGTGCTTAGTTGCCAGCTGGGGTTAAACCACAACACCTTCCAGGAATGTTTCTTATTACTAGATTTGTTTTTTGTCTGCTGGAAAATAGCTGAGTAAATAATTTATCCTCTCAGATTTTCAGTAATGAAATAAATTATTCAACATAAACTAGTAAAAGACTTACCTTTTCCATCTTCTTCAGTTCTCTTCTGAAAGCTCTTCTGGCTCACTCCTAAACCCCACTTGAGTTAATTACAGGATTTACCAACTGTCCAGGTTCGTTGGTGTTGGTCTTGCACTTGTACCTTTGCACTGTATTTTCCCCAGGCTACCTATATATCAGTAACATAGGTTTGTGACCAATTAGTCAATCTTGTTGGTAGAATGGAGCTATTTCTTTCTGTTCCAGTTTTTTTCAGCATGTGAAGGAAAGCACCTGAGTCATTTAGTCACCCTGGGTATGTGGGTCACGCTATCACATGAGCCACCTTGGCCACTACAGGCATCTACATCCTCCCTGCCGTCTGGATCAAACTCCTCAGCTCCCAGTGGAGTGTGAAGCTTGAGCGCTGAGTCCAAATACCCTTGAACTCAGTGGAAGTTAAACTGAACATTTCGCAGACAAACAAAAACATTAGATTCAAGATATGCTTAAATTCAGCTCCACATTTGTGAAGATGTAATACTTCATCAGAGAAGATATCTGTGTGGGTTTGGGGTTTTTTTTCCTATTATCCAGATATGAAATTCATCATGCATTAATTGCAGGTGTAGCAAAACTATATCAAAGTCTGTCCATATCCATCAGTGATCATAATATCTTGAACGTGATGGTGCTGCTACTCTTTCATTGCCTGGCTTTTGGAATATGGTAAGTGTACTTTGACAACACTTCTATGGTGATCCATCCGTTCCCCTTTTCGGATGATTTGTGAGGTGAAAAACTAGAGAGAATTTGTGAACACAAAAGTGCACCAATTTGTTTCCCCAGTATTATAGGATCCACATCAGGTAGCCAGTGTGGAAACACCATGGGCTGGTCAATGGCAAGGGAAGAGAGCAGAAAGCCAAGTTAGTCACAGTCCAAGAGGAGCCCCTGCTGATCACTGGAGGGATTGCAGTGAGTACTGAGGCAAAATTCGGGTATTTTTCACCCAGACAGGCAGAGAAACTGTG
This sequence comes from Harpia harpyja, assembly GCF_026419915.1. Classification (NCBI taxonomy): domain Eukaryota; kingdom Metazoa; phylum Chordata; class Aves; order Accipitriformes; family Accipitridae; genus Harpia; species Harpia harpyja. Next base: position 69,169,105 of record NC_068944.1, read on the forward strand.
TTAATGTGAACTGAAAAGAAACAGAAAAAAAGAAGAAGACTCAAAAGCAGTTGGAGAATGAAAAACTAAGATGGATTCAGTCAAATATGCTTTCAATTTCGGTTGGCTTTGCAATGGGTATTTTTACAACTGGGAATATGTGAAAATTGTTTTGTCCAAGTGCATCCTTTTATAAGACATAATCAAGAAAACACATGTGCTTTTGTGGTTTATCTTTATTCACCTCCATTAATCACCCAAAATAAATATTAGTCATCAGACAGACACAATAATTTGAAAGATTGGCATGAACTTTTGATGATTTCATAGTAAATTGGTAAAACTAAAGAAAACACCACTTGTATACAATGATTTTATTTCCTTGTTGGTTTATATCTTGGTGATTGAATATTCTATATTTCCCTTCCGCCCACCCCACCTCCAAAAGGAGGTCCAACTGTGTTTACATTTCTAGTGCCCAAGATCAAATGTTGCCCAAGATCAAATTTTGCCCAAGATCAAAAATGAAATCTGTGTCACAAAAGAGAATAAAGCCTGGTTTCCGTATCACCAGGCTCAGCTCCCCCACAGGGCCACAGACACTGTGTGACTTGTACCTGAGGAACATACCTGTTCTGTCCACAGATCCTGCAGTGCCCAAATGGTCTTCAAAGCAAATGGATGGACTGGAACCAACAGTGTTCTTCAGTCTCCTCCACTTCTCACATGGGCTTCACCACACATAGGTTTACAAACCAGATGCAAAGGACCTCATCTTCTTGCATAGGTACTTGCTTGCTTATAACCAGTTCCATCTAAACTTGATTGTTCGAACAAATCACATATATATAATAATGTAAATCATACCACTCTTTGCTGTTTAAAAGACTACATGATGCGTTCAAGAAGTGCAGTGTAGAGTTTAGGAAAAGACAGCAGGAGATCATACAGTCCGTGAACACTGGGATCATACCCACATATGTCTCACACACATGCAATATCACTATCTCTTCCACTCAGTGCAACTCAACTTAGAAAAGAATGAAGGTGGACAGCAAAAAGCATCAAACCCCATACACAGTATATAACAGGTTGAAATTCAATTAGATGCTTGACTTGGGGCCCAAGAAGTGTTCAGGTTTACTAATAATCTGGGCAAGACGGCCATTAGCATCTACAGTGCATTATGCACTCTGCGTAGAGCCTGGAGACCAAAAGCAGATAAGATAACCTGACCTCTTTAATACTTTTGCTAATGTAAATCTATAGCATTCAAATTCTAACACACGTAGCCATGGCACCTGCATTCCAGGATGTGTGCCATGTGCTCACAGCACCATCATCAAAATGGAGGATCTTTGTGGCTCACACTGCTCTTGCTGTGCATGATCCTACTGAGACAAAGTAAAAGATAAAGTTGCAGATGGGCAGCAGAACACTCTTCTCCTCTTGAGAGAATAGGGGTGTCCATGGGAGGAGAATAAAAGTTGCAACTTAGCCAGGATGCAGAGATTTGAAGTGTCAGGGTTTTTTGCAAAATGCCAGGAGATCTTTTATAAACACAAATAGTCAGGGCTCTTTTTTATCTCTGGTATGTTAGCTGGAAACTCTATCAGCTTTATACTTTCGGTGCCAGGCAGTGCAGAAAGAATGCTCCTGCTAAATCACCCACCCTCTTCCAGAAGCTCCTACACTATTCCCTAGAGACCAGAGTCTTACCTCACTTGACTTAACTTAGATTTATATCTCCTGGTGATAGTGTGAGCACAAACACATAAAGCTGGTAGGATTTAATAGCACACAACATTTTTTCCAAAATCTGTATGGTTAAAGTCCTACCATCTCATTGAGTGCACACTACTCCAAACAACAGCATTAAAAAATTTCTCTGACTGTGTGAGGACCTGGGCACTCTGTTTCGGTAGTGGTACTGTCTGCACCAAATCTCAAGATTTTGCAGATGTCATTGTGTCATTTTTCTAGTGTTGGAATATACTGGAAAATTTTCATCAAAACTGTCTGGGTTTGGAAGCTTTACTTCAGGGAAGGAAAGATATCAAAATCAAACAAATTTTCTTGTACAATCATGGAAAACTGAATTCATTTTCCTGCAAGAAAAATTAAAAAGTTTCTTAAAAGTTAAAGTTTAAAAAGTTTCATTGTGGGAAAACCTTGAAATTTCACTAGAGAATTTTCCAGAATGATATACTGTACTACCACTGCTCACGTATCACAATACAATTGCTGAAAGCTATTGTTACTTTTTGGTTTGGCTTTTTAAGCCATTAGGAGTAATCAGCTTATCTTCTCTATCTCAGTGTCAGATATTTATATAGCAACTATTTTTCTACTTTGTCATCACATTTGAAATCAAACAAACTTCAGTCATACTTGGGGACTGGAAGTTCCACATTTCATCCCACACAGATGCCAGTCAAGTGTGTCTGCCCAAACTTGTGTTCTCCAGCCTCCTTGACCAATACCAGCCAGCCGTGACCTCCTCTGTGACAACCTTAGAATCATTTAGGTTGGAAAAGACCTTTAAGAACTTCGAGTCCAACCATAAACCTAACACTGCCAAGTCCACCACTAAACCATGTCCCTAAGCGCCACAACTACACGTCTTTTAAATACCTCCAAGGATGGTGACTCAACCACTTCCCTGGGCAGCCTGTTCTAGTGCTTGACAACCCTTTCAGTGAAGAAATTTTTCCTAATATCCAATCTAAACCTTCTGTGGTGCAACTTGAGGCCATTTCCTCTCATCTTATTACTTGTTAATTGGGAAAAGAGACCGACACCCACCTCGCTACAGCCTCCTTTCAAGTAGTTGTAGAGAGCGATAAGGTCTCCCCTCAGCCTCCTTTTCTCCAGACTAAACAACCCCAGTTCCCTCAGCCGCTCCTCATAAGTCTTGTGCTCCAGGCCCCTCACCAGCTTTGTTGCCCTTCTCTGGACACGCTCCAGCACCTCCATGTCTTTCCTGTAGTGAGGGGCCCAAAACTGAACACAGGACTCGAGGTGCGGCCTCACCAGTGCCGAGTACAGGGGAACAATCACCTCCCTGCTCCTGCTGGCCACACTATGTCTGATACAGGCCAGGATGCTGTTGGCCTTCTTGGCCACCTGGGCACACTGCTGGCTCATATCCAGCTGGCTGTCGACCAGCACCCCCAGGTCTTTCTCTGCCGGGCAGCTTTCCAGCCACTCTTCCCCAAGCCTGTAGCGCTGCATGGGGTTGTTTTGACCCAAGTGCAGGACCCGGCACTTGGCCTTGTTGAACCTCATACAATTGGCCTCAGCCCATCGATCCAGCCTGTCCAGATCCCTCTATAGAGCCTTCCTACCCTCGAGCAGATCAACCCTCCCTCCCAACTTGGTGTCACCTGCAAACTGACTGAGGGTGCACTCGATCCTCTCATCCAAATTTGTGTCCTCCCAGACAATCACTGGAGAGGAAGAGCAGCCTGGTTCCCACTCACTGCCAGCCAACCGTGACCTATTCTGTGACAAATGAGGTAGTAACTCCCTTGTGTCAAAATTACAGTTACAGAGAAACATCTGCTAGAGAGGTCTGTCATGGCAAGCAGAGGTTAAGGTTAAGACCAACAGGTAAAAGGTAAGAAACAGAGGACAGTAATAAATATAATTTAAAATATATTTCAGAGGGCATCCGCCCAAGGGAAGAGCATACTTCATTAAGCCACTGTCACAGCATAGAACAAAGTGCTGAGGACAAGGGGATGAGTTGCACAACCTCAGGGCTCACTTCATGTGGCCGGAGTCTAGTGGGAAGTAAAAATGCCATTTTCATCTAGAAACTACTTTTCTTTACACTGCCCCTTGCTGATACTGAATTACAAAAACTCAACGCTGACGAGAGCAGGAATGGTCTGGCCACTTAGCTGTGTCAGAGAAGTTTTATGCTGCTGCTGGTCCTGTAAAGATATATGGATGTAGATATAGAAATAGATAAAGATATATAGAGAGATATAAAGAAAATTGGAATAGTTTGGGCATGAAAAACAGAGCAAACTGTCTCAGAAAGTCAGATCTGAGATGAGCACATAGGCCTGGGAGGGGGTAGTCTCTAGAGAAGTGTGCGTACTCACATTACAACTATCAAGAGTACAGCTGTTCTTTGTTCTTATTGAAGGATGAAGAAAGTATGTTTATGGATAGATGTAATTAATGTACAGCTCTGGCTGTTTAAAAGGAAACTTGGAGTTACCCCATGTGTCCTCAACATGTTATTCCTTATGAAACAGCTGAACCTGGGCGTCCTTACCCACAGGAGAGCCAGTGGTTAGTGCACTCAGAGTTAGTCAAACAAATGTGAATTAAGGTCACCTTAACTCTGAATAGGAGCTTTTGTCCTGGCTTTTAGTTACACTTGACAAATTCATTTCCATTTCATACCTTTCTTAGGCTTACATTCATCTTCTCATCTCCTGATATCCTGTGGTCAGTGTGGGGATAGGAAGAGCTGATTAGCTTCAGTGAGTGAAATGTCATTGAATCACAGCCTTCTTCATCCTATTAGTACAAATTTAGAAACGCCCTGTGATCCACAATGAACCAGCTCCGGATTTATCTTAATGCATGCAAATGGTGACCCTGTTCACTTGTATATGATCAACAGCTTTGGTTTCCAGCCAGCTCTAAACATGTGAGTTTTTCTCATGACCTGCTACCTATTTACGGTATTAGAAATGCATTATGCATACATTAGATCTCAAAATGAGTCTGAACTCTCACAACCTTTCACACTGAGGATGCGTCCTCCCTTAACCCTGCTGCACAGCTATTTGCTTGAGAGCATTTCCTTCTCTCCCCCTTCTGCCTGCACAGAGCAAAATAAAGAAGCAAAACAGCTCTACAAACACTAAAAAGGTCTGAGTGAACAATAAATTTATAATGGCCTTCAGACAATTTTGCCCTAGCAGAGCTACCTGGCCCCTCAGTATCCAGGGACTGCAGCCAGACCAGCTGGGGGGTGGGATTAGGTCAGCATCCCCTTATTTCCCCAGTTCAGCTCAGCACAAGGTAGGGGAATAAGCTCAGGCCCAAAGGGGTGCCATGACAAGGGTGTAACACCAAGCACCCTGATGCCTATTCCCACACTCAACAGCCAGGCACATTAAGCCCAGCACAGTTTTGATTACAGACTTGCAGTACAGATACTGTGATACAGAAAATCAGAGCATGTAACAGTCAAAGGCAGGGATGTAGGATCAAGGGTTCACAGGTAAAAAGCTGGGAAGGTGACGAAGTATTGCAGGTCGATATGCTCATTATTGACACTTTAACAAGCACAACACACCTTGCCCCAAGGCCCTTTTTCTGTGGGAGAGGTGCCCTTTATGGTGGGTTGGAAGCATATTGTAGTTGCTTTATATTGCCCACTCTAAAGACTATTTCAGGTGCTCACAACCTTTGCAAAACTTATAATATTAAGGCTTATATTTTTATACGCAGAGACAAACCAGTGAAAATCTGGAAAAGATGACCAACATCTTGTAAATATTGAGTAAAAAAACACACAAACAAATTAAAACAAACAAAAAAACCCAACACAACAAACCCCTTTTTCTGGTACTAGCAAATTTTTTGTCATTTTATTTAGAAAATTCTGGGGCCAAACTGGCAGTATACTGAATTTGCAACGCTATGTGGCACAAGAGGTGTAGGTAATTACAAATGAGTGTACCTAGAAACAGAAGGGGAAAAAAAGAGTGAAGAACATGGATCTGAGCAGGCCAAAACTGCTCTGACTGCATCAATTCACAGCAAGCAATCAGATGAAGCTAGAAGATTGTCCCTTCATGAAGGCAAGCAAAGATACTGAAAAAGGTGACTAAAAGCAGCCTTTTCATCAGAGAACCACAAACCTTGTTTGATAATATCCATGAAGATCAAACTAGTAATGAGATAATGATGAAGACACGGAAAAAAAACTTCATTCTAGATAGAATGAAACTTTTGAGAGACATTTTATGATGTCTGACAAGATATCATATGAGAACTCAAAAAGAGGGAAAAAGGCTTTTAAGGCTTTGAGAACAGAGTTGCGACTGTTGAATCAACAGTGTTGTTTGAAGGGTTTATAGAATCTTTAATTTGAGGCAAAAGTTATAATGGAAAGCCAAAATGAAGAACAAGATTGCAGAAAAGATTCTGCCTTCAGTTTGGAAAAGGCAATTAGACCATAAGCGGAGAACATTATTTGCAGATTGAAAGTGCTGAAGGAAACCAGGTCTAATTCAGAGGATTGGGTTAGTCAAAGGGGCAACTGGAAGAAAATTGAAAGCTCAGAAAGGAATGAGAAAACTGCGCACGAAATTTGAAAGCAGCAGCACGAAGAACTGCACAGAAAGTGGAAGAAAACAAAAAGCAAATTTACATCTAGCCTTTGTAAAGAGCTGCTATATTTTGTAACAAGCAAAATAATTTTGCAAAAGCCTGCTGGAAAGACAGAATTTACCGAAGTCGGTGTAAAGTACCTTACCTCTGCACAAGCAAGCATAATTCATTATGGGGAAGATTTAAGTGATACCTAAATGGAGCAGATTTTTACCTTGCACACTAGCAGATCCCTTATTAATTTTACACTGGGTGCACAGATCAGTGTGATACCTGATTTACAATACTGAGTGGGAGGACAGAACCATTACCACCAATGCTCAGTTCATACGGGGGACAAATCACTCCTGAAGAGGTGGCATCTAAGTATAACGGGACAGTCACCTGGCTGGAGAGGTGGAACTGCCCAGACCCTTCCTGGGAAGTGTACTACCCAAAAAGATATCTTTGCTTTGAGTAAAAAACTTCACTTTTTGAGTTAGAAAACCCAGCTTGGTAAACCAGGATGCAAGGAGCAATGTTTACACACAACCACCTGGCCACGGCCCCTGCTCTTCCAGGGGGTCCTTGCTTCCAGCCAGCATGATCGCTTGCTGCATGGCAGCAAACACTGCCCAGTGCCCTCTGCTCTCTAGGGAGGTTTTTCCATTCCTTCCTGAGGCCTAACCAAACTCATCATGGTCTCAGCACATGCTGCAAACTCCCAGGGTCCAGCTGCATCCTCAATAATGCCACAGCCTCTGTATCTGTTGATCCCCTGGGTTGCTCCCCATGGAAAGGAGAAGGAAAGGGTCTGGGGATGGGAACAACATTCGGCCAATCTCCTTAGTGGATCATAAGTATATCGTTGAAAACCAAAAGAAAACAAGCACTCTTGTATGAGGGCATATAAGTTGAGACAAAACAAAACCTTTAAAAGATGAAGTTAACAATTACTTTGGGAGAAGGTGCACCTGAAGCATAACAGACTGCCACTGGGAGAGTTCAGATCAGAAGATGACTGCAGGGAAATGGGGAAAGAGAAAGTAAAAAATAAAGAGATAAGGAGAAGGGAGAGGTAGATTAATATATGGAAATTACAAAAGAAAACTCAGAATATCCAGGATGTCAAGAAATGCCATAAATAAACCAATACAGACTAATACGCTCTGAGTAATGATGTAAAGAAAAAGCCATTTTACAAGACCAAAATAGTCAAACAGAAGCAGTGTAGAATGATATCTCTAAAAATTTTAAATCTATGATCCAAGACTGATATTAATTCATTTGTATATGCTGGGGAAAAAACTACTTAGATTATTATCCTCTTTATCCATAAACAGCATTATTAGAGAATGCAATGACTAAACATGCAATCTCACATGTAAAATCTTTCTTTGTGAGCCACAGCATACCATCTGCAGTAATAATGGGCCACAGACCACAATTGCCATGACTGTTTTGCAAAAAATTTTGATTTTAAAATAGCATTATTTCAGCTCTAGGATAGCTATATTTTATTGCTGCTATTAAAAAAAAAAAAAAAAACTGGTAAAAGGGTGCTTAAAAGAGATGCAGAGTCAGATCTGGAGCTTTATTTGATGCTGCTAAATTTCAGAGCAGTACCCTCTGAACAGGGCTGCCACCTGCAGAGGACACTTCAGCCCAGACTGGCAGGTTATTTTAGGTGCTGATGCTAAATGTTGGGGCATTTTCACAAAAAAGTGAACCAGAAAATTTATCATGATCATGGATAACATGAATTTAATGGGGCTGCAGGACACCAGACTAGTCTATTACATCAGAGGACGATAGTCTCTTGTGAAGTAGCCTCCCTCCTACAAGGTGATTTCTAATGGAAGACAGACCTACAGCTTCCATAACAAAAGGAAGAGGGAAAAAAAGAATGAGTCTGAACCCTTGACAACAAAACCAGAATCAACAGAAGCAAGGGATAAAGCAAGAGGAGGCACAAGGCTGAGCAAAGCAGAGCTAAAACTCATAAAATGCTTCAGACACCCACAGGACAGAGGTGGTCAGCTCGGAGACTGGTTGAGACCTGGTGATGTCTCATTAGAAACTTCTATTATGCCTCTGAGTGGGCATGAGTTGGTAAAGTAACTGGCTCTGTAGGAAGCTTGAGATAAAATATGACATACTGCCTCCCAGCATGTCTGAGTTGAAAGCAGCTGTCGAGTTAGTCAGCACTGATGTCAGTGGCTTGAACAGCACACAAAGATCCCCTGTCCTTCCTTCCAAGCTGTTTCCTAAAATGCCTTTTTGCTGATCTCTTGTTGCGTTAAAGAATCATCATAGTTCTAGACTCCAGCCCCAAATTCTCCTTAGTTTCTGTCCTAAAACCACTTCCCCTCCATGGTCCAAGCCTCTCCTTTTTAAAATCTCCTCATTCCTCTGCTCTCCACAAACATCTGGGATGCTTATGGGCCACATGTTCTTTTTCCTTCGAGGCAGTAGGGAAGATGGGGACCGGCTGCTGCTGTAGATTACCCTGTTAACACACTTGGCAGGGCTTTACACAGTGAATTTAAAGTGTTTGGTCCAGCTGATACCAAGTTTCGGTTCCTACGTGTTGTTACATGTTGTGTTTCCGAATTTTTGAATGTATTGAAAATATAACCTAAAAATGCACTGTGTACCCACTTAAAGATAGGAAGGAATAATTAGGTTACAAAGTTAGTAAATACATGCTGAAATAAAGGTCACATACCCAAGCTCTTTTTGCACATTTTATAGATCCACTTTTAAATACATAGTGCCATGCTCAGCCTGCTTTTCCCATGTTCATTCAGTGCAAAGGGCAAAACTGGTTTGCAGCTGCTGCTACCTCAGCTGTACCTGGAGGTGCAGGAAGCTATACCTTGAGCACACACTATACACCAAGGGCTTTGAAAAACATGGCCTGTAATTTGTGGCTATTGAATCCCTCTCTGCCACCAAAAATGAGAATAATAGCTTAACTTCATCTTTTGGCATTAGAGAGAAAGTATTTTCTTTAGAGTTGGCATAGCACTTGACTGCTACCATGATGGAAAAGCTCTTGGAAAATGAGTGATGTTGCACTCAGAGGGTGGTTTGTGTGGGTCTGATAAGTAAGATGATCCTCACACTGACCATGCTGAGCTGCCCAGTGTTAAATGATCACTGTCCATGGGACACCCAGGAGGTGCAGGGGTCTGTGATCACACATCATTAAAGATGACTGGTTCATATGAAGAGATCAAGTTGGGGCTGCCTAGACAACTTTATCTTCTTTATTTCCTAATTTGGGAGTACTTAAATTTGCCACCACGGTAGGCTTCTTTCAATACTTGCGAGAGGGACTGTTTCAAAGGTTTTAACAAATATTGCAAGGAACATTTCTGAACTACTGTGCCTGAGGTCACAGGTCTCATTTGTCAGAGCTGATGGCCAGTAGCTGCTTCGTTGTCCTAGGAGTGTCCCAGGAGCTGACATACGGCTAGCAGCAGAGGAGCAGGCAAGACCTCCGTGCGGTGCTCAGAAACTGCTCTTGGCTTCTGAGCTTTACACAGTAACTGCTGCAGGGGGGCTGTGGGGGGGGACATCAGGTTTGTTGAAAGGAAGGATAGTTTCCCCTGCAAATGGAAGGGGAAAGAGAGGAACAGGTATAATGTGCTCAGCCTCTCCAGCTCCTGCCAGGAAGGAAAATCAAGGGTTAAGTCTAACTTCCATTTCAACTTATCACAGAGGGGAAAAATTAGGCATTTTAAGTGGTCATCTAGGGTTATAATAAAGTCATTTTAAGCAATATTTTAAAATAACTTATACATGATTGAAACTGGATTAAGAAAATTTATTTACTTGTAACACTGACTATACTCCACTTGACCACATCAGGTAAGTGATTTCAGCTTTGGCCAGGCTTTGGATCACCTAAAATCCCAAGAGCACCAGGGACAAGCCACGCAGTCACAAGGGATCACTAAAAATCAGTTTAGTGACCAGAGAAACACTTTAAGTCTGAATGGAGATTAATCTGAGCAAGAAAGCTTTACAGACACACAACAAGGCAGAAACAGACTGCTGATACATAGGATCAAATATCAGCTGAGAGAGGGATAAGAGCATTAAACACGAGGTTACGATGGAGTGAAGATAAATAAAGGTATCATCTGATAAGCTAAAGCAGCAGCCTTTCTGTGCATGTATATACCAGAGATCTGAATCTTCATTGCTCTACAATTTATTTTCACCTGTGATAAGGTGGGTGTTACACACTGAGTTGGCAATACTTTACAGTCCCTTTGAAAGGGCATAAGAGATGAGTGTAAATGATTACCAGGAACCAGGGTGTGGCAAGAGATGCATTGACCAGCTTCCAACACTAGAAATAGCTCTTGTTTCTTTGTATTTAATAACTTCCCAGAGGGACACACCACACTCATTTCTAGTCCTGGGAAAACACATTTTAAAGTTATGATATTATTAAGTATCAAAAAGCTATTTTGCATCATTTATTATTTATTCACTGAGGCCTTGAGAGCACTTGAGTTTCATCCATGCATGTAGAAAAGATACAACCCAGTCCCAAGAAATTTATTAGCTAAGACATTTGCTATAACTAAACTTGCGTCAGATTTACTTAACAGATTTCTAAATTGATTTAAATGGTGAAAACCTTTCTGCAGACAATGTAAACTTAGCTTAGATGTTACTTACAGAAATTTAGCATCCATAATTACTGACTGGAATCAAGTAAACTGAAGTGAGACTCTCAATTTAAGATGTTTATTATGTGGGTTGTGTATCTGGGATGTATAAAAGTGAATTGCAAACAAAACTTTTCAAAGGCAACATTTCTGTAAAAAAACAGTTTTGAAAGAAGTGATCTTTTATGTCTAGAAAACTTCTTGTAAAACATTAACAGCTTTTACCCCATCGTTTTGCTGCCTGACTTTATACTTAGCTGCAGCTGCCTAGGTTTTTATAAGGTGTTAATAAATCTACCCATACTATTTTTAAATAATTTGTCAGAGAAATGTTTTCTCATTCATGCCATGAAGACTGAATCTGTCTGGGAAGTACTTGGCTGCTATACAGATGGGCACTGTAGAAAAACCCTTGATAAAGATAGCTGATTGTGTTGTAACCAAAAATAGTTTCTGCCTGTATTAAGGACACACACTGCATGGAAAATCTGACAGTGAAGAGGTGCTTAGCACCTGTGCTTGGTGCTAATCAGAGCCAAGCCAAAAGTGGCTTGCAGCCTGACAGCCTTTCTGCCCCTTCCTCCTCTTCCTCATATACAAATTTAGGTACAGTTGAATTTCTGTGGGCAAGGGGGATGGGCTAGACAGCTCCCACGAAATCCCTTCAGGCCCTGATTTCTATTGCTTTACATTGAGAAGCTGAACTTTCTTAAGAGAAAAGAAATGGGGGCAGAGAGAGGGAGAGAAAGAATGGGGGAATAGCCAAAAAAGCAGAGCATCAAGGCTGGCTGATTGCACAAGCAAGATGGGGGTATAACTTAGTAAGATCACAACCTCTGCTGCAGTGGGGAAAAAATCTGGCCAAGATGGCTGGAAATTATGTCTGTCTTCTTGAAAAGGGTAAATGAGATCTACGGACTCTCCTCAAAAGTCACTGCTGCTCACTGCAGTGGCCCAGAGAAGTCCATCATGGGTAGCTGAGCTTTCCCTTGTGGTCTGAATGTCTTAGTAGGTCTTCTTCTACATGCATTTTTTGTTGAGGAATTGGAGTCAAAGGCCTTTACACCACATCAAGTTCAAAGTGGCAGGCTCTGGCAGTGGGTGGGTGAGAAATACATTAGTACACAGTCCTGGGAACCAGCATACCTTCATTTAGTCTAACCTTAGTCTGCCTCTTGCAATAGAGATTTGTAGTCCTAGATCAGAGATCGTAAGAGCAGTTTAATACACTCCTCTTTCCATTAGACGACTGACTAAGTGCTTAGGTGAAAATTGTACCATAGAAAACCATCATTATCAAATGGAGTATTTGCAAGTTAGAATTTAGAACGCAAAAACGGACGATAAATGTGTAATTTGGAGATGCAGTGTTCAGAAAGTCCTTACAGAGACATGTTCCTGGCCTGATTTCTCTCAGTGTCTCTATCAATGCTCCTTTCCATCTGTGACACCAGGCAGCCACTGCATTAAGCCCAGGCACTGCTGATGGACCAGGGGCTGCCTACCACCCAGGCCAGGGCTTCCCACTCCGAGCCACAGCCACTGGGCTGCACAGTCTCACTCAAGCTTCCTGCTCTTCTCAGGGACCTGTGAACCTTCCATTCCTAGTGATGGATTCAAAATGCAACTTGTGCCCAGTCTTGCTGCAAATGCCCTCCAGGCATTCTTGGCAGGATGTTCTCCTAGGACATGAGGACAGCAGGTTCAAATACCCCAGAGTGCATGACTGGCTGTGAGCCACAGCCACTTGGTCTCACGTGAGTTTACGTGGGAGAAAGGAACTAACTGATGAAACAGCTCAATAGCCAGCCACAGTCAGGACTGTGCGAACCATGAAGTGACACAATCCTGCATGTGTTTGTAGCACATTTTATCTACTTATCTCAAAAAGCTTTCTACATCCTGCTTACAGCAATGGAAACGGATATGACTCTCACTCCCGGGTTTACCAAGGGGCCAGTGAAGGCTCCAGTGCATTTATGGATTGAACCCCAGTTTACAGGGGTGTAAGAAATGGCACCCTTGGCATCGATGGCTTCCTACGGAACAAGGAATATTGCAGCTAAAGTGAGTATCCAACAGACATGCAGCAATGGCCAAAAAAATGAGCAACTCCCTTCGGCTCACACTATCTGCCTCTTTGCATTTCCATACTCTGGGCCTGATCTTACTTCCATTAAGAAAGATGGAAACACTCCAAGTGCTTTTGGTGGGAGCAAACGCCTGCCTCTATACACTCCAGCCTCCTGGGGTGTATATATTGTAGACTGTATTCAAGCTACGTGCCTGTATGTATTTCCTATGCAGTTTCAGTTTTTATAAACCTCTGGAGTTTGCAGCTTTGTCAGCACTGACAATGACGAGTTTCGTTCCAACTGGTGTGTTCCCAGGGAAAGTTCTTATTTTAAAGAAATGTCACTTCCCAATGAAAAAACTGTTCTGCTGAAAAAATTCTTCACTGGTTCTGTCTTTTGAGCTAATTTAAAGGCTCATCTTGCTTTCAGGTGCCCTGGACACTCAGGAAATACTGAATCAAAACATCTGATACTATAGTTATTATACTCTTCTTCAGTCCATCTTCTGCAAGCGTTAAAATGCACCATTGTGGGTCCCCATTCCAGATGGAGGGGGACGACAAACTGTCCCTGGTCATTTGTTCTTGCTCATCCTGCACAGACAGTAGTAGTAGAGGCTTCCAGTTCCTTTTCTGGCTGCTTTCTGGGACAGAAGTTAGCATCCTTTGGAAGGTCTTCTACACATAGCACTTCAGCTCTGTCAATGTCCTTAGTATAAAAAGCAAACACCTATAAGTGACTTTCAAAGTTTAATGGGAAATTCAAATGGCTTCTTCTAGACTTGCATATATTCTTGATTTTGTTTTTTTCTACTCACGCTGTGCACTCTTCCATGCATTTCCCAGTCTTTGGATACTAACATATAGCATATGTTCCCCATTTAGCTCTTCCTTAATTCTTGTTGGCATCGTGTCTGTGGCAAAGGAGAAGCAAAACAGTTGCTTTGAGAGAAAATATTTGTTTGCAAAACAAACTTTTCTGTATATTTGTATATGAAAACAGTCAAAGCCTTTATATTCTTTTCTGAGATAGACATGTCTGCAGGAAGAATATCTTTCATGACCATTTAAGTTATGAAGCAACGGTCATGTTTTAATGGAGCTTATCTAATAAAAATTAAGTAGAAGAGCATGTGTTAAGGTGGGTTTATAGTCTTGAACTACCTCTGTGTTCCCTGTGTATAGAACCAATCAACTTCTGCAACTATGCTGGAATCTTAAAAATGCAAGAAAAACATTCTTGAATAAATTGCCTTGCCCATAATTGAAAAGTTCTTGAAAAAAATATTATTTAGCTAACACTTAAATTTCTGTCACCGGTTTGCAAAATACTAGTCTGCATCTGTAAGTCCCACAGTGAATAAACCTGCCTGGACACTTTCAGAGAGGGAGGACCAGGAACCTAGGGAGAGAGCAATGTGTATTAAGTAAGCACTTGTAAATCTCACCCAGCAGAAAGAGGTTTTGGAGACACATGTATGCAAAGCCTGAGTAAAGTAAATGTTAGCAGACCACAAATCTGGGAACAAAACAAAAAAAAAAAAGACCCACCACCGCCATCACTAAGTATAAAATCAGACAGGAAGAATTCAGAGTAGCTTTGCAGGTCTTTTTCTCAATGGCTACAAGCATATACCATTGAAGTCAACACTGATGATTGCAAGGTTTTGCAATATCCTATAATGGAAGCTGATACAGACCAGATCTGGGATATTTTTAGTAGGGAATAACATCCCAGGAGTTGCAGGTGCTCTATTGCTTCCCAGAATTTGGCCAAAAATTACAACATCCTTTTGCGTCAGTTTCAGAGGAGGACCATGCTGGTAGAAATACAAAGGAAGCATCACATGCACGGACATATGAGGCACCTCCTTTCCCAGGACTGGAAAACACTCTGGAAATGTCATGGCTTTAGCTCCTGCAGAAACCCAATGGGACTGATATCAGGGCTCATTGTAGAAGACGCAGGAAGGGAGAAGGCCTATGAACTAGTATCACTTCAACCCTCCATGCCCTCTTGTCTTTACCAATATTTCTTGATGCCAAGCCAAGAGGGGGTGGTGATGGTGAAGGGGTGGGAGGGGGGTCTTTTCAGGGGAGTGAAGGGGACAGCAAGCTCTTAATTCAGTTAACGATTGCAGGAAGTGGTTTGTCAGTTTAGAGGTAGTCCCTGCTCAAAGCCAGTGCCCTTCTCAGAAATTAACTTGCAGTTCTCTAAAGATAGATTGCGCAAAACACCAGGGGGCCCTCGGGAACCTGCAGCCACAATTCCCCAGGCAAGGAGCTCCAGAAAAGCGGTGAAATGCCCCCCTTTGTGCAGCTGCTCTGTGGACTAAACCAACGCTCAGTGGAGCGGGTCTCTTATGCAAGTTCTCAGGTTTCATATCCGCAGTGACCAAATTTTGTTAAAAATATGACAGCTGCGCCTGTCATTTTCTTTCCATGTAATTTTAACCGTAACTTCAAACTGCACATGCATTGTCTGCCTATCAGCAATGGTAAAGGAAGGTTTACATAAAGTGAAGGACTTACCAGAAGTTGCCAGCTTTGGCACTGAAGGATCAGCTCCCCTTGGCACACCTCATAGGTTGATAAAAGAGTTTGCAAACTACAGCAAGTAATTGATATGCTAGGTGATATTCAGAGCAGCCTATGCAAGCAACACGGCAAAGTAGGATTCGGTTGGGTATAATTGCAACAAAACAGGAAATTGTTTGATGGCACTTCAAGGAATAACTCCCAAGTTGCCTTGAGCAATAGCAAGGATCTGATCAGTGTAACTAGAGTATCAGGATGTCTCATCCACATTCCTAGGAAGGGTACAATAAATCCTTTCATCAGAGCCTCTAACATGCCCTGTGAGAGCATTTTATTCACCCTTAAGGAATCACTTCAGCTAATCCATTTGAATGACAACATTTCGCACTGGTGTAAATCTAGATTATCTGCACTGATGTCAACTGATTGACTCAGAGCTTAGCATCCTTGCGACTGGAGAACAGAATCTTTGCATTATTTTCAACCCAACAGTTCCCAAGTCAATCTATACTCCTTTTGTTAACCAAAACCACAGAAACTGGCACAAAGGTGAAATGAGTTCTCCCTATAACCCAGTGTCCCACCCTTGGCAGAAGTAACTACTTTATGAGGAGACATCTTAGAGTAGGTCCTTGCTCCATAACTGCAGGCCAGATGTGGCCATACATCATGCAACACAACAGTGTTATTAGGAGCATTACAGTCCTGTTCCCATCCCTATTCCAACCTCAATGAGGTCCTAAGGCCCAACAGCAAGAGACTGGTTGTCCCTTCCTCAGTGGTGGTGGCTGTATCTCAAGAGAGGAATGTGTCAGTCCATCATGATCCTGTCACGGTGTCTCTCCAGAGTGACTTCAGCAGTGACAGCTTGTTTGTTATTTTCTCCCACAGAGTTTTGACTCTCTTATAGGCCAAACACTTCAGGCAAAAACAAAACAGCTTTGTGCTTTTTTCTGTTTTGGAATCTTTTTTTATTTGTTTTTTAGTCTTCGGGGGTTTTTACCAATAAAGCATTAAATGCTATATGGCAGAGACAGATGGGCTTATTTTAAGGTGTTTTAGACAAAAAGGTCGCAAAGCATGGCACTAGCCCTTCCTCACACAGTTCAAGCTGGAGCTTGTTTGTGAGCAGTGGCTTCATCTAATCTTCCATGGCAGCAGCTCTGGGAGCTTTCCCCTTCTCCTTACACCTGCTAAGGCTGGTAGAGCCACAGAGACAGGAACCTACCTGGTCCATACTGCAAAGAAATGGAGAATGTGCAAAAAAGTTGTTAAAAAGTGTACAACAGAAATCAATTCACTTTGAACTGGATATTCCAGAGCAAATGATAATCATTAAGTCAGGGTTGAACTGGTTTATTTAAATAACTTTTCTCTATGGGAAGTAGATATCACCATGCCACGTCCTGGTCTGTGGCACCTCTACAGCTCATCTGCAAATTTTTCTCATTGCGTATAATTCTTCCTGAAGCATTTACCCTTAGCTTAAAGTGCCCTCCTCATTTGAAGTTCCTTTCCTCTGCCTCTTTGCTTGTTTTCTTGTCAACCAGTTACACAGGCGAAGAAACCTTTAAGGGATATAGAGAAGACACCTGTTCTAGTGAAAAAGCTTGAAGAGATAGTGTAACATCTCAGTAGCTTCCCAGCACCAGGTGCCTCCCATGTCCTGACTGGGCTCCCCAGCTGCATCTCCCAGCACAGGAGCCTGTTCAAGCCTTGGGAAAGAAGGTGGTTTGAAATGGTGCTGGCATACCCAGGACCACAAGCACCCAGGTAGGTTTTTTTGTGGTAGCAGCACATCACACTGTCACTGTGATCCCTTCCCCAAATGTTGCTCAGACACTCTGCACATGTGAGTAAATGCTCCACAGACTCATCCGACACAGCACACGGTGCAGCTGGCAGATGTGGCCTTGGATCATTGGCTCATTTGCTACTGAACCCTCCCCATGTACCTCCTGCATCCTTTTAATGGAAAACATTAGCTTTCAGGAGAACTCATAAGATGGTCATGCATCGACCCACAGGGGACGGGAGTCTGCTCTTCTCCCCAGCGAATGAATCAGACTCACGAATGAGTGGGCCCTGTCTTTCCAGCTTCCACTTTCCCAGTCATGGCCCATTTTTGTGTTTCTCTCTTACATTAAATTCCCACACTGGGTCCTTTTTGTGTAATTTAGACTGAGATTTTCTCCTTTTCTTTTCCCTCCCTCCCCTCCGCCCCCCGCATCCTCTGTACAACAGAGCTGGCCACACAGCAACAGAGGAAATGAACAACATCTGGTGAGACTGATTCCTCGTTCTTGTAAGCAGTGTAAGCTAACAGCTGTGTCAGGCATTTCATCCAGCTCTGGAATAGAAAAGAACTCAATCATGCATTCCCCTTTACCACACCTCCTCGTGCTGGCATCTGCACTGGTCCTGCAAGATAATTGCTTGGTTCACTTTCCTAAAAATATACTGGAATCCCACCCTTTGTGAAGAGGACACTCCTTGATGCAAATACAATGATTCTTTTAAAATACAGGAGAACTGGGAAAAAAAAAAAAAATTTAAAAAAAGCAGAGCCCTTAAGCACATGTTCACTTTAAAGAAAAGGAGCTCATTGGTTTTAATAAAACTATGCAAGAGCTTACATGTGGGTTGAAAAAACAGGGTTGGGGTTTTTTCCCTATGTATTTAGATGCCTAATCACTATTGTATCCTATAGTTCCTAGCAGTACCTAGGCACTTAGAAAAGCCACTTTTAGGCACAGACATGATTTGTACCATTATGCCCAATAATGCCATAATGGTGGCAACATATCTTGTTGGACTGAAACCTTACTGCTGACCGCTCTGGAAATCAGAGCATGGGGACAGATGAGATCCAAGGCAGTCGCAGCCACAGGATGAGCAGTAGACATAGCAAGAGGAGGGCAATTTTCTTATAACTTATGGGTCCCTGAGCCAGCTTTGGAGTCAAGGACTAATCTCTTTTTTGAGTGTTTCTGCTGACACTGCCAAGAAGCTGCCAACTATCTTCAATTGCCTGGGCAGCTTCTGTGATACAGACATCTGACCACTGAGAGCTCAGCAAACATCCACTAACAAGTCTTCAGTAATAATTACTGTCCCACAACCTCTGCTATGACCACAGAAAGCACAGCACAGCTCAGGAAGGAGGATTCAAAGGTAGTTTTTAAGAAAGTCTGGGACAGCCGAGCATTGGGCAACTTGCCCTGTCTGTCTCACAGCTGCTCATGCTGATGGTGTCTCAGACAAGCCAGCTGCAAAGAGCCACAAGCAGGGAGCATCTTCATCTGTCCCTTGGGGTGCCGTACACAGGCATGCTGATTTTGTCTCAATTTAATTGGATTCTGGCAAAAACTAAGGCCACAGAAGTCTAGAAAAAGAAGCTTGTTTATCATCAGTCTGGACAGGTATTTGGTCTATAATTGTAACCAAAACTTGGACCCCTCTGGTAGATTGACTGTGCAGCCTGCGTGCTGGACTTTTCTGCAGAGATTTAAGCAGCCTGTGTTCTTGCTATCCAACTGCTTTCCTAGGAGCACTTCAGAGTAGTGATACCCACCTCCAGGTCTCCAGAGATGTTTCCCGAGGGTCCTATAGGATTAGTCATGACCATGAGCAACTGAAAAACAAAGCATGATGCTGAGAAGGGCAGCAATGTATGATATTGCATGTGGCACACCATCCTGCACAGTTTTGCTAACACTGGAAATGGCTAACTTAAGAAAACAAGAAAGTAAAAAGAAACTTCCTTTTTTTTTAACCTCAGGTACTGTCACAGGTGTCTCTTGCCCACAGTGAATTTTTGACCTTCATCCTGAAAATCTGAGCGTAAAAGCCCTATGAAGTAAAATGCAGGACATACTGTATCTTCCTTTTTGCCAGCTATATGCACATGAAGACAAGTCCTCTTCTCAAACTGGTGAGATTCATTACTGTAAAGTGGAATGAGAATTTGGAAGCAGAGGGAGAAAGCAACCTAAGAGAAAGTGGGAAGCAGCCAATAAAAGACATATGTAATCAAGGGAAGCAAGCTATAATACTAGGGGTTTGCTTGGGGTTGAAGATTTTCCAATAAGCAATGTAACAGAACAGATTTATGATTTCACCATAAAGTTGCATGATACTATTTAATGAATTAAACATTCGCATACGGATTCAGAGAAAATATTACTGACTGGGAGAGCATAAAAGCGTTGGGACATTCTTCACGTTTATTACTCATGAAAAGCTAAAGAAAGAAAGCAATCACAATAGCAATGAAACGTACTTTTCCACCCACATAGCATCTGATCAAATATTCACAGATGGAATTTATATGGGGGTTTATGGTAGTTTTTTTAAGCTGCATTTGTAAGTTAGGTTCTGCTAAAATCCAAATATACACATATATCTTAGGTATTTATAGGAGTCCTATTACCATAATAATTGAGCACTTCACCTTTTTAAATGTATTTATCCTCATACCATCCTTAGGAGGGAGGATGGGCTACCATTCCCAATGCTGAGATGGGAACTAAGGCACAAGAGAGGCTGTGGACAATAAAGTGCCTCCGCTGCCTTCAGCTTGAATATTGCAATGCCTAGAAATTAGGCATTTGGCCACATCGGAGTGCTTCAAAGAGCTGGAGCTAGACAGCTTCCTAACCAGTCAATAGGAAAGGCTACATGCCCCCTTGGACACACAAGGAGAACTATCTAAAAAAAAATTAAATTCCTCAGGACATTCACATTTTGGAACACTCTGCCAAAATGGGTGAGTCCTGCCATCCATCAGAAGTCAAGTAAAACACAGCTGATGAATATGCAGATCTAGAAACCAGATGATTTTTTTTTTTTTTTTTTTACCACTTCAGCACAGCCTTTGCAGATCACAAAGATCCTTCAGGTCTTAAATTCTGCCTAAGCAGCCTCCGTGAATTCTGCCTTAAGACACTCACTGAAGGTGAATGGGGAAGGCTGTGATAAACTCGCTGTCTCCCAGGAGCAGCAACAGCCCCATCAAATAGAAGGGAAAATGTTCTGAGATTACAGTTATGCTCCACTGCCTTCAGTCCCACACCATCACACCAGTGCCTTCATCCCACCAGGACTCAGCTGTGCAGGGAACGGCTCACCTGGGTGACCGAGCTCCGCCGTCACATACCTAAGTGTTTTCCACTCTGACGCCCAACCTGAACAGGTCCCTGATGAAATACATTTATAGAAGTTGCAAGATTGATATTTCTGAGGTTACTGAGCAGGGGCAAATAATTCTCCTTTTGCAGCTTCCAAACCCTTGCTCTTTTTTTGGACTTATGTCACTGACATGAAAGCATCTCATTTAAGCATGTGTGATATGACAGTAAGGCAGGGAAGTCTTGCAGAACGTGGGCTGGTTTTTAGAAGTATACTTCACCAAATAAATGAGCTTGAGTATATGTCTGAGACCCAGGAAGGGTTGTTTAGCTGGGTTCATACAAAGATGGGTTTCAGTTCAGATTCAATGTGCTGGCACATTGCCAAGGCTTTACGCCTACAAATTTTGCTCAGAACAACAGAAACTCATAGTCTCACAGGGAAATACAGCCCAAAGCATCCAAAAGCAGTAATTGGCTCATAGCAACACGGAAATAGGCCAGAACTACATTTGCTTCAGACGTAGTGGGAAATTCTTCAAACCTTAGCATCAGTGTTGCCATCAGTCTGGAAATGGGGGTAAATCTGACACCACTACTGTGTTGAAAATATTCAAGAGATTTTTCCCACCCTTCTCCCATCCCCACCTCTAAAGATAAGCTCAGAATTGCTCAACCTCCAACATTAAAGAAGGATATATGTTACCTAAATCCACTTTGACAGTCAGAGATTAAAATGTATCTCTATAAACAAATAAGCTCCATATAGTTCCCAGTTACAAAATGGAAACGAAGTCATATAGCAAAATCCTCAAAACACACAGGCATCTGGCTTGAGTACTGTATTAATTCCTCCCATAACACACAAAGGCATCTTGTTTGATCACTGATGGGCATGTAATACAGACGGATACACACTCGCACAATGTCAGTACCGTAAGGTGCTACATGCCATCAGCTGTCACTGAACTCAGCCATAGGTGACCTTGGCCATCGGATACTCATCTCTGCAGATTGCGACTTCTGCAGGACACTGCTTCAGAGACTACCTGGCCTTTTCCAGCATCATCAGCCCAGCAAAAGCCTAGACGTAGGGCTATTCATTCATGGCAACTGGCAGGTTAAACATGGGCAGAAGAGGTCTCCCTCGACTCTTCGTTCTGCCTGTTTTCTAGACTCCTGCACTGCAGTAGATACAGTCAAACTCTATGTGATGCAGTTCCCAAACCATCATCTACAACCTAGGTGATTTTAACAGAGCAGATGCAAACAGCTGTAGTCCAAAAGTTGCTTCACATGCAATTCAGCTTCCCTGCAAAGAAAAGGAGCAATTTCTGGGAGAGGTGAGGAAGGAAATATTGGGGAAGGCAATTATCTCTGCCAGCTAAGTTTTATCTTCCTGTCCTTGTGAATCAACATCCTTAGGAATAAATCCATTTGGAACTTTGAACCATCCTACTAAAAACATCCCATGTACTATTTTTTCAGCAGCATGTCTCAGTGCATTATTGGTGTCATCTTATTTGTTATTTTAATTTTAAAAAACTTTTCATTTGAAATGAGTAAGAAAGAAAAACCTCAGGCTTTTTTTTTTTTTTTTGGTTCATTGTTTCTGGACTGAAGTTGCAATATATGAAAATCACTTCAGATGTTTTTTGTCATTACTAGAAATAAAATAATGACTTAATGACTTACTATCACATGGCATTCAGATTACAAAAGCAGCACTACATAAAAACCAATGCAGCACATATTAAATAGATTAAAATTGAACTAGATTTCTAATAGTGACTGTATGATGTGGTTACTTGAAATAGCTGGGTATTAGACTCAATGACCCAGGAGGTCTCTTCCAAAGTTATACTCCTAAAAAGCAATTGTTAATGGGGAATCATCATCAAAGGGGGGGTATTTTCTGTGGGTCCTACAGAGATCTCCTTTTGTCCAATGTTATTCAACATCTTTAGCCAGGATGGTGAAGTTTTCAGAGGACACAAACATTTGGAGAACAGTAAACAATAATGGGAATGGGTCAGTTGTGCTTACAGCTTGGTAAACTGCATTATTTTGAACGTCACTCCGCAGTGAAACACACTATTCCTACATCTAAGACAAAGTCACTCTTGGAGCATATTCAGAAGTAGGCACTCCCAAAACCCCTGTATACTATCCTGTAAAACAGAAAATACAATGCTTCTTTATACAAAGAACATGTTGTGCCAAAGTGAAATGTGATTATTACCTCTGCATACAGTGCAGTTATTACTCAAATAACATGTACAGTCCAAGGAGGTAGCTGAAGCACTGGAAAGGGATCAGAAAAATGCTACAGCAATAATTTTATATCTGGAAAATCTGTCTTAAAACAAAAGACTTAAGAAGTTCAGCTTCTTTAACTTCTCTAAGAAAAAAGTTGAGAGGCAATGAAATCACAGTCTGTATTTGGGGAATGGAAATTATTTCTGACAATAAAAAGTTGCTCAGTTTAGCAGAAAAAAGGCATGCAATGTCTGACCAACCAGAATTTGAAATTAGATTAAGGTGAGATAAAATATATATTTTTACTAATGAGTTCAGATAATCACTGAAACAACTTACCAAGGAAAGTTGTAGGTTTGTAAATCTCATGAAGTCTGAAAGGCCAGGTATCTTCCATAATGACATGACCTGGTTGAAGGAAATATTCATCTTGATATGGGGATGACCAGGGCCCTTGCTGAGAAGAAAGCAGTACAGGAGATCAAAGCCCCTTTACTGTTTTTAAAACCTGTGAAGAAAGGTAATCTGCCCACTTTTACGGACCATCACATACAGCCTCTTGGTCACAATGCAGAGTCCCTCAGGAATCTCTCCATCCAAAAAGCACATTTATTTTGACTTCAGTGAGCCACCTATTAGGCCTTTATTCTTTCTAAGCCTTTCCATTCTTTGAGTTCTGTTTTCATATCTTCTTTTAATCCAACGATTCCTCCTTGCCTTCCCATAAAGTTGTCATTTCCTTCAGATGCTCAGACTGATGAAAGAGCCATACTGAAATAAAAACTAAATGAGGTGAAAATATATCCCATAAAACCCCCCATTAAGGAGTTTACGGAGAGATTTCCTACTCCTCTGGCTCAGATAGATAGCCATATTTTATTCCTTCTAGGAAACAGAAAACCCTTAATCCCCTAAGAATGCAGTCAGAATCAAAGAGCAAGAGGAGGCATTAGGTTGCAAGAAGAGGAGGGGGAAAGAAAGAAGAATTTTATAGTCAGCCCTTCAACACAATGTGAATGAATGGGCTATCACCACAGCTACTGCATGGAGCACAGGCACCGAGCGGAGCGGATATGGGAGAAAAATATGATAAACTGGAAATCTACACAAAGTCCATGGTCAGATAGCACTGGGTTAACATAGTGTAATAAGCTGTTGAGTGCTTAATGAGCCAGATGCTGTTAGGAAAAATGTCTATTAGAGGAAAAGAACAGAGAGAGAAGAAAGGCATGAAACGTTTGTGTTTGGTCATGATTAATTAAGAAATTGACAGTAACAGTAAATTTGATAGTTTCTCGTCCCTTACACAAAAAACTGATTCTTCTTCAGGGCAAAATATATTCTGTCCCCAACCAGCTCTCAGGTTATTGTTTCCGCTGCCTTGTCTGTTTGTTTGTTTGTTTCTTCTCTCTGTGTGTGGGAGTGAGTGTTTATCCTTTAGTATTACAAGTTGATCAGTGATTAAACAAGACCAACAACAACTCAATATAACATCCCAGATTATGGAAAACTAGTATTTTGTGAAAGGTGCCTGGTTAAAACACTGCATCTTTTTCTCAGTCTGCTCAAGCAGTTACATGATTTTGTGAGTTAGTTATATTTCCATTTTTGATCAGAGTATCTTATGTGTTTTGGTTTTTTGTTATACATTAATTCATGTGAATTAATTAATTAATTAATGTGAATATTAATGTAAACAGAATTCTTTCACTTATACTTTTTTGGTCTTCTCAAGTTAGTAAGAGACAGAGAGGTTGAACCTGCATCTGTATTTTAGTGAATCAACACTGCGCTAGATGATAGATGCAGCTTTTCCTGGACATTTTCATATGTTTCTGGAACAAATTCTGCCTGAACCTCTAGCACCTTCTGTTCAAGCCAAGTCAGGCACCGTACAACTCAACATCACTCAGGATTTGGGCTTGTATCATTTCAATTACTTTTCCCTAAAAAGGAGTCCTTATTTTTTGCAATTTTTCTTGTCTTCATTGTTGTCAAATTGCTTTTAAGAGACAAACACATGGAATTCATTGAGCATACAACAAAACCCACATTCAATTAGATATTGACTGTCTTGAGGGATAACAGCAATAAAATGCGGCCAAGGGGAAAAACAGTTCACGAGTTATGGTACAGTGACCCAAGTGTTGTGGGCAGAGGGGAATGTTGCATAATCAAAACAACAATGAGGCGAGCGTGGGGAACGGCATTGTCTTCTCCACGCCCTGCCATCACAGCACTGTTCCTGGAACCAACCCCACTGCTTGTGAGAAAGCCGCTTTGAAAATTAAACCCCCAAATTTTGAAATTGCCTTCAGCTGTATGGACCACAGATTCACCTGAACAGAGCCTTGCTAGTTCTCTGCATGAGTACGACATGTTTACTCACTCCAGCCTCCACATGCACCACGCCAGTCAGAGGCCAGCAAAGCTAACTGTCATCTGTTAAGTGGTTCCTTAAGAAACCATGCATTTTACCCATGATACGGACTAACCCTAAACAGATCGCCATAACATAACTTTTAATACAGCCTTTATGTCATCTGTCTTTGGCTGTTTATCTGGTCTAAGATATTTGTCTGGGCTCTATCTAGTCAAAAGAGAAGGATTCATCTTAGAGTAACTCATCCAACCCAACAGAGGTGTCTCAGGGAGATGCCTGTCTTCTTCCTTTGATGACATATGGGGACCAAATGTGCAGATGACCATGTTAGGTAGATTGAATTACGTCTTTACTTTCTGACTTCAGAGGACAGTTTTCAATGGATGTGAGAGTAAGCCTATGGAAATCCACTTTACTGACTCACCTCGGCTTTGAACCAGAGCAAATGAGCTAAAAGCATGAAGAAGGATGCTTATCCTCTGTGAGACCACCCAGATCTGTATCATTCCTGGTCTTCATTGGTATATTGAGTTTGCATGGCAAGTTTTGGTAACAGGGGGGTTACAGGGGTGGCTTCTGTGAGAAGCTGCTGGAAGCTTCCCCTACATCCAATAGAGCCAATGCCAGCCGGCTCCAAGACGGACCCACCGCTGGCCAAGGCTGAGCCCATCGGCAACGGTGGTAGCACCTCTGGGATAACAGATTTAAGAAGGGAAAAAAACAGTTGCTGTGACACAGAAACTGGAGCCAGAGAGAGGAGTGAGAACATGTGACAGAAACAACCCTGCAGACCCCCAGGTCAGTGAAGAAGGAGGGGGAGGAGATGCTCCAGGCACCGGAGCAGAGATTCCCCTGCAGCCTGTGGGGAAGACCAGGGTGAGGCAGGCTGTTCCCCTGCAGCCCATGGAGGTCCACGGGGGGGCAGATATCCACCTGCAGCCCATGGAGGACCCCACGCTGGAGCAGGGGGATGACCGAAGGAGGCTGTGACCCCGTGGGAAGCCTGTGCTGGAGCAGGCTCCTGGCAAGACCTATGGCCTCGTGGAGAGAGGAGCCCACGCTGGAGCAGGTTTTCTGGCAGGACTTGTGACCCTGTGGGGGACCCACGCTGGAGCAGCGTGCTCCTGAAGGACTGCAGCCCATGGAAGGGACTCACGCTGGAGCAGTTCGTGAAGAACTCCTGTAGTAAGAACTTATGTTAGAAAAGTTCATGGACAACTGTCTCCCGTGGGAGGGACCCCACACTGGAGCAGGGGAAGAGTGAGGAGTCCTGTCCCTGAGGAGGAAGGAGCAGCAGAGACAATGTGTGATGAACTGATCATAACCCCCATTTCCCATCCCCCTGTGCCGCTGGTGGGGGGTAGGTAGAGAATTCAGGAATGAAGCTGTGCAAGGGAAGAACGGAAGGGTGGGAGGAAGGTGTTTTAAAATTTGTTTTTATTTCTCATTACCCTACTCTGGTCTGATTGGCAATAAATTAAGTTAATTTTCCCCAAGTCGAGTCTGTTTTGCTTGTGATGGTAATGGGTGAGTGATCTCTCCCTGTCCTTATCTCAATCCACGAGCCTTTTGTTATATTTTTTCTCCCCTGTCCAGTTGAAGAGGGGGAGTGATAGAGTGGCTGTGTGGTGCTTAGTTGCTGGCTGGGGTTAAACCCCAACAATTGGTTATCAAAGGTGTCTAAAGTTACTAGACTTCTTCACTTCACTTGAATGACTGAAATGACATGGGCTAAATCTCTGCTTTCCTGACATTCTCTGCAGTTATTTCTTTGCAGCACCTGGATCTGTCAGCTGTACAAATTCTGTAGAACAAATCCAGATCAAAATCCCAGCCCTTTGCCTGCTTTTGCAGAGATAGATACATTCTCCCACCAAAAGCTGAAATAGCACAGGTGACCATCAGGAGTGTCACTAAAAGTCACACACCTTAAAACTCCAAGTGTATTTTCTTCCTTATTCTCTTCCTCCAACTCACATTTAATCCTTTCTTCTCCTCTGACACTTTCTAAGTCTATGCATTGTGACGTTCCCATGCCGCACTCCTTACCCCTCTCTCCTTTGTCATGCTAATAGGAGTTTATATTAAAGATTTCAACCCTGTTGTACTGTGGCCTGAGCCACAAGACAGTCGTCAGTCATATTCTGTATATAATACTCCCATTTCCTAGAATTCCCTCCCACTTTCAGTATTTCTTTGCAGAGGATCTTCTTTGGGAAGATATAAATAATTTTCCTTTTCTCCTACCTGGCTTATTATCATGTTTGATAAAACCTACCAATTTCCTTTCTTCCTTTCCATAATATGCCACACGTGGAGCAAAGCAAGCAGCACCAAGAGGAAAGCTCTCTTCTGAAAACAGCTGAGAATACTCCATACAGTATATCCGCCATCGTTCCGCCACACATGGCTTGCTTTAGCAACTCAGGAACAGGACTACTTCTTCCCAAGGATGTTTTGGGGTACTGTTTTTGTCTAGTTTTGGGATGAGAACATGGTCTAATTACAAGCAATGATGATATCCGCCTAAAAATGTGTCTGCTCAGAAGTTTGTGTGATCAGACCTGGTCTTTGGGGGTTGTGCATGTGTTTACCAGTGCTCCAACATTCATTTCCAAAATAAAGGACTCAGCTGGAACTGTCATCTATTGGACAAGAATTCAACATTCGCATATACATTAACACAGGTTTTACAGGATAGGGATATACTTTTCACTGACATTCTGATCTCACCCATCTCTCCCCTGTGCAGCCTCCATGGATCAAAGTCATAAAGCTGAAACACTTTGAGGATATTACCCTGAAGGAGGTGAATGAAATCCCTTCCTATGCTACAGATTTACCATTAGAGTTAGCAATGCCTTTCCATCCTGTTTCCCAGAGGTAAGCTATGGTCTCTCCATCATCCCACTCCACAAACCTGGGACATTGCCAAGGTTATCTGCAGCCAGAAGAGGGCAACACAGTTTCCTACCACAAGAAACACCTGCTAGTGCAGATGTTTGACGTACTTTTCTCTGTAGATCTGTGCTAACTAGGGACGCATAACCCAGTTTACATCGAAGAACCGATGTGAACATTCATCCACAAGTCAACCTACATACTAGTCCCAAAGGCATGGGGAAATGTGGACCAGAAGCAAATACCTTGGCATTAGATGCAGCTTTGTGTTACTCCAGTGCTAACGTTACTTACATCATGCTGTACAAGTCATTTCAAGGAGTGCCTTAAAACTAGTGCTAAAACACTACAGAACAAGAGTGACATGGGGGATATAATTCAACCGTGCACTAGAGCAGCGTCATTCCACAGCCACAGGTACAAGACAACACCAGTGGTTTGCTCATATGTGCAAGTTACCAGCAACACCTTCTTCAGCAAGGCTAAGGCACAAATTCCTGTGATGTGCTCCGAAATTCAGCCTCTTCCTCTTTAAAAGCAATCATAGACGTAAGTGTTGCTCACACCGGTTGCAGCACGTATTTCTGTCTTTCAATTTAAATTCACTCATTGAGATGCATGACTGCTTCTTTTGGTCATACACTATGTCTATGAGTTCATGTGACACCTGTAGCTTATAAAGTAACACTTTCTAAGCTGCTGCGACATTCATCTATTTGATGAGTTCGAACAACCTCTGTTCATTTATTCATAAAAAAAAAATCTTAGTTTGGGGCTCCAAACATCCAGTCACAGAAATAGAACTACTCACAAAAAACACATCAAGAAGTCAGGAAGAGCCCAGACTGACTTCTACTTTAGGAAATCAGTTGGCAATGGAACTTTTTTTCTTTTCAGCTGTCCAAATCAGGTGCTCTCACCTTTTCTACATATCCAGAGGAGTCACATGCTATGAGGTAAATCAACCTTTCTCAGAATATTAGCTAACACATTAGATTATACAGGTATAGGTGAGACCTAAAACCAAACTGCTCAGTTTGGACCTTAAGAAAAATGAACAAATGTCCTAAAACATCCCAGCTAGATCCATTGAAGGCTTATTTATCCGAACCTTTATGCCTGTTGAAGTGATTTTTCTGAAGCATATAAAAATCTACATATTAAGATCTGTTGTCTCCAAACAGGAAAGGAAATCCTTGCATTTTTGGCTTGTGTAATCACTTTCTTGCAGAGTACAAAGGATACTTAATTCAAATTCCAGTGCTGGGGAACCAGCACTTCTTCAGGTATCTTTTCGTCCTTTTGTTAACTTTGCATCATGCATCAAGTTTTAGAGACCGATCCTTCACTATCACACCCTGTTCACCATCACCTATACGCATGGAGAGTAGGTGTAAAATTGTTCTGAAGCACAGAAATTGTCCTTCTGCCATCATACCCCATCCTCTTCCCACCAGCACTGGATGCAAAACACCATGCAAATAATTAATACGCTTGCCTCCCTTTGGGTTTAATGATAAAATGGAATCAGACAAATGAATTTTTGGTCCCCACTGATCTTTGAGTACACTGTGTTATGACAGGGTGTGAGGTGACATGTCAGATAATGTATCGTGTCACACTTCCTGACTATTTGATGCCATTTAATGTAATGCATCCTGACATGCCGTGATGGGATGACACAAAATGAGAAAGAAGCCAAACTGGAAATACCAATTACCCAGTCTTAACCCTGAGGCAGTAGGGGGAAAATATGCCTGCGTCTGGGTGACCCTTGCTCTGCTTATTGCCTAAGCTTCATAATTCAGGGAGTTTGTTTCGGGTACTCCTCAGTCCAAGGTCATTACTAACCATTCAGATGGCCAAAGTGTCTGTAACCCTCCACTTCATCGGAAATCCAGGAGAAGCAGCAGAGAAATCAACTGAAAAAAAATGTAAATCACTGTTCCCAGAGTGTCAAGTTGAGCTGATATTCTGTGTCTAATGAGCTGAAAAGCCACAGGGTATAAGGAATAAAGAAAAAGTAGGAGGGAGCAGGGAGAAAGGAGACTGCACTGGCAGGGAGAATGAGCTGAAGATCAGGCTTGAATCCAAAGGCTGCATGGACAGACAGGGTCGAGGCTTATGGGCTGTCTAGCGGAGTGGAAACAAGCAGGACACAGGAATAACGCACCCTGTTCTGCTGCAGGTCAGCCCTGGGAGAAGGTTACTCGCCCAGCCTACCCTGAGAAGCTCACTGTCACGTTTTTCTCCATCTGAAGCCACTACTCCTCTGATCTACCAACCAATCTGCTTGGGTAATTTCTGCCTAAACTGGTCCACTCAAATGATGCAAGCCAAAGCATAGCCTCCTGTTTGACCCCTCGAGCACTGAATGAGGGTACAATTTCACACGTGGGTATGTTGGCAGACTGGAGGGAAAGCTAACCACCCAGCAGAGAGGCAGGGGTGATCCCACGGGATCCCATGTCTCTCAGTTGCACCAGAACAACACCTGGCCAGCATGAACAAAACTGCCCAAAATACTCCTGGCTAATGGCACAAATAGCGTGATGCAGAGTCATAGTTTCATGACAGCTGAGCTTAATACCACAGACAAGGCAGAAGACAGCAAGGTTTCAGCAGTTTTCCTTCTCAAAATCACATTCCAACTTCACATCTTCTTTCATCCCCACCACATATTTCTAAAAACAATAACTTCCACCCACATGTCTAGATCCCATATTTCAAAATCATCATACTAGGAATGAGTTCAGATCACATATACTGCTTTCGCTTGATCCAAATCTAGTTTACCCTGTTTCCTCTCATAAATCTGTATGAGGCTGTGTTCTCCAAATACTCCTCTGCTAATCTCAATGGCCAGTCCTTTCTCATCACAACATTCTTTCCCCCCCCCAATAACTAGTTCCTGGAAAACAATATCTGTGTAGTCCCACTGTCTGTGTCTTCAAGCATGTGTCAGTGCAAATATGTATGGTTGAATATGCCTTGCCATTATTTGCCCATCACTTTCCCAAAACACATTATGATGGGTTGACTGAAGACACTTGTTTCTTCAGATTTTTTAATGGGAATAAAGGAAGTCAAACATTTTGGCATGATGCAAAACACTTGTCAGAAATCCTGCTCTCAACATGTACTTTGTTGAACCCTCTAAAGAAAAATTTGGTTTTGTAAGCTCATTCATAATACTCTTTTTGAAAAAAGAAAACCACCACGATTCAAACCAAAATTATACCTTCATGAATAATGCCATAAAGATATGAGATGTGCATTCTCAGTATCTGACAGAGGCTGCCTTGGTCTCTTCCTACGCAGGCTTGCAGCACTCTGGAAACAAATTATGTTTAATAGTATATTTTCGTTAATTACTTCCATGGTTGGAGAAACATTACCCTAACTATAACAAAATGTTTTGCTGATATTGTGAGAAAGATGGAGAAATGCTCCAGAGTGCTCTCTGTTAGAAGTGACAATGAGCATATTTTGTTATATTATTTAACAGCTGGCAACTACGAATACAATATGGCAGATCATAACTACACTGGACTTACATATGGCCTAACAAATTCCATGTTGTTCACAGCCAAGCAAAATTGGGAGATTCCTTATGGAAAAGCTGAGGGAAACACAGATTTACCAAAAGATGAATTTATTTTGTTGGGCTGTATACTGTAGTTATTATCATCTACTTTATTTGAACTTCTTTTTTAAACATAAGCAAGTTCCCTGTTTGTAAAAGAGAAAAAGCCTACCCAGTCTCCAACAGAGTGGCAAAAATGAACAAATTGCAAAATCATACTGTGTAATTGCCAGAAGAAAAACACTTAAATGATGCAATCAAATTCCAAGCGGATGGAATGTTGGAAAAAATAATTTAAAAAAATTAGTATCAGACATCTGAAACTGTTGCACCAAATCAATGTGGCAACTGCAGAATTTAAGATAAAATCTCTGTGTCAGGTCCTGAACAAATAATTGTGATCAGGAATCCGAACATGAAACACTCTCAGTTCAGACAGAGACAAAGACTAAGCCCGTGAGTGACAGAGCTCAGAGCTGTAGGATTTTTCAGACCTAGTGATGACGGCGGGGGGGGGGGGGGTGTGTGTTTGAAACACAATGTACTCAACACTTGTTCAATCCTTGAGACAGTCCTACACAGAAGCAAAGCACATTTATGACTGCAATGGAGGCTAATAGAGAAATGAGCTTCCTAGAGGCAACAGATCGGGCAGCCTTAGGGTAATCAGCAGGATCCACCTTCACCCAAAGCAACGCATATAGAATTGAGCTGATCCTGCTGGCCTCTGGTAAGCCACATCTCTGCACCAAGTAATAAATAACCTCATTCAACACTGCCCCATTTCTGACTCCTCATCCTGTAGACCATCGCTGAAGAATGCCAGCATAGCCCTAGCAATCATCAGTGTAGCATGCTTTTCTGTTAAAATATGTGTGTATATGTTAGAAATGTGGATATATTGACACATACATACACAACCAATTCTCTATAAATAGAATAAATAGGTGAAACAAGCCTCATCTACCTCCCAATGCATGTTTAATATATTTATGAGTATTTCTAGTTCATTTTTCCTTTTGACTCCAGACCTGTCTGTGTTGTGATTCTCCTACAGTTTAAATAGAACACCCGTGTGTTCGATACTTAAATTTCATGCTTTATAGGCTATAAAAAATACTGTTAAGCCTTAAAGGACAGCTACTATAAGAACAAGAACAGTCATAAAGATTCCACAAGAGCCTCTCAATTGCCTTAATTTCTTATTTTATTGCAGTAAAACTTTGCATGTTTGAGTCATTCCATTCTCAATAAATTGGTAACTGCAGGTAAACAAAATGCTTAAACAGTTTGGATAGTGATCAAAATCTCAGTCCTGCCAATGACTGTATTTCTGTTGTTAGAGAAGTGTTGGTGCAATATGAAACCATTCAAAGGTCAAGCATAAAAGCAAAGAAAAGGCATTTGTTGGTTTGTTATAATATCCTGACAATTACTGCTTATGAGCATATTTTCCCTTGAAAACTCTTTCTTCTATCATTCAGCATTTGATTGGTTGACATAGAAAAGACTCATCAACATCCAGCTCAAAAAACTATACTCAACTCTGTAGTAGCATTGCTCACATAAGTTAGACTGAACTTTGCTCACAGGGTAATCATGTGCATTTAGTGGGAAAGAGATGCCAAACGTGGTCTCAGTGTCTGTGGCCAGAACGGCTCTTAACAGAGCACATCACCTGCATTCACGCTAACACTACTGCTGGGGCTTCAGCAGAAGGGAACATAAAAGTTAGAGTAGAAGAGCCATAGTCTTATCAAGTGCTTTTTCCAGTCTGTAGTTCAGTGTCACTAACCCAATATCTACTTCCAAGTTTTCTGTTGGTAGAACATTTTAGAAAGGTTTGGACTTCTCTTAAAACAATTAATATTCCTCTTGGTTTATATCAGAAGCATCATGTAGAAAATGTTAGGTCACCCATACACCAGACATGATAGCTGAAAGGGTCTAAGACACTTGGTTTGAAAAATCTAATCCCAAAGTTTATATTTCTTTCTAACTTGGCTCCTTAAATAAATAAGGCTTAGGATAACAATATTTTCTGCCAGGCAGTCCTTCACCAATAGGTTGAACATGTCAATCCGCATCAGTTGAATGCGGTAAAGGAATAGCAACCTCAGAGATGCTGCATTCCTACAGTTTTTTCTGGATATAGGTAGCTGAGTAGGGGAGCAAGGCTTATTAATGACAACAAGATCAATGTGCAATAATCTATATTAGATACCACGAATCCACAGAAATGGTGCCTCTCATGCCCTCCAACAGACAAGCACATAAGAAACTAGATTTCTGAAGTTCTACTGCTCATAATGCTTCCCTCCATCTATCAGGCAGTAGACAATACTGAGAAAGATCAAGGGGCAAACTCTCTTTTATGTTAACCCAAAGCAGAGCATCTCCCTTTTCAAGTGAATTTTATAAATAGAGGAAAAACAAGATCAAGATTATAAGGATCTTATCACAATGACAAGCAGCTGTTAAGACATGACTTTATGTGACATTGCAGCTATCATTCACGCCTGACTGAAGGAAATAGTGCATCCCCTGGAATAAGCTATTACTCGATATTCAATCAAGTATCAGGTGCTGACCCATAAACTATCCCATCACCATCATGAGGTTTATATGGGCATAAATTTAAAGTAGTTCTAAATGAAGTTTTGAGCACTGTAACCATCAGACTTGATAATTCCTATATGGAGTCCTATTACTTACAGATGAACCGCAGCCTACCATTAGAAGTATTTTTACTTCAGAACTGTAAATGACCAGTCTTTATCTAACTAATTATCACTGCAAGAACACATAATACAATCTAAATTAAGAAGCAGTGGACACAAAATATTATTATGCAAGGCAAGATTTCTATAGGTAACCCCACCTGAATAATTAGCAGCACCATCTCTGGTCCTCAGGTTTTCAACAGACAGCTATATACAGGGGTACATGTATAACCCTCTGACCCTGTTTTGCAATATTAATGACTTGCTCAAGCAATACACTGATAGAAATCCAGGGAACTCTGGGAAAAATGATGAAGAAGAACCTTCAATACTTTGATAAGACTGCCTAACTAATAGTCTCCTAAGAGGATGATCTTCCCTATAGGTGCAAGGGGCTTGGGGAAACTAGCTTACTTCAATACTCCTCGTACAGACTTGATGACAGGTTTCGTTGTTGGATTGTTGTTTTTACTTTCACTGCAACATTGGGAGCCAGTCTGGAAAATGATGCTGTAATATTCCAGGAAGGAATGCAAGAAGTGAGGAGTCCTCCTCCTTTCAGACCCCACAAAGCAGCTCACAAATCATATCACAGAGGATTAAACCCTTGAGTCCTGGGGACCTGTGGTCAGCTTCGGTGGGCACTTTCCCAGCTAAATGCCGTCTCTTTCAGCTCAGCTGTGACCTTCTCCTACACAGAGATTTTTGCAACATTTTGAGAAGTCAGCAAAAGTATTCTGGTTCTTGGCTCTGACATAAAATGCAACCAGACTATGCCAGGAAAAGCCCAGGAAAAATAGCTGAGAGGAACCATGACCCAGTGGAGCATGTCTATAAATCCAAACAGATCAGCCATGCAGTTTCCCTCACTTTCACTAAGGCACCTGCAGAGGAAAGATTTGTGAGAGAGAAAGCGACTGGAATTTTTCCTATACAATGGTCCTCCTGATACACCTAGGGAAAAAAAACCAGATAGAAGTAGAGGGAGCCTCTGGAGTACACAGAGTTCAGGTGTGGAAGGAGGAAAAATCCAACATAAAACAAATCTTTGTTTTAAAACAATCCTTTCAGCGTGAGCTAAGCACTAGTGTAGCACATCATTGTCCTATTTATTATTTGTACAACAGTAGGACATAGAGGTCTCCAAGAACAAGGTCCTTTGTGTTAGGTTCCTCACACAAGCATTGTAAGAGATACTACCAGTCAAAAAGCCTTTCTAAATAGACATGACAAATATGGGGAGAAAGCAAGCAGCATAATTTTCTGCATGAGGAACTGAAAAGAAAGTAAACAACATGCCCAAAGACATTGCAGAAATCACTAGCAAGGCACGGATGTTATCCCAGCTCCTTTCATCCCAGCTCCTTCATCACAGTCACTAGTAGATGACTACCGATAAAGTAATCACCTGACCTAGCACATTAACATGTTAACCCTGCCTGACTACAACTCACTCTTTTACTCAGACCTCTAATGCCTGTAAAAATAGAAGGTAAACAAAAAGAAGTACATTCCAGAGCACTTAAAAAAAATCTTTTTTTTTTAATTATGAACATTGTAAAAAAATATTAAGAAAAGCTGCCACTTAGTTCTAACAAAACCCATTTAAGCATGTTCTCAGCTATCATCTTAATTCCTGCTCCTAAGATCATTGATTTCCTTTGACTATGGGCTCTTCAGGTGCTCACCAAATGTTCCTGCTTACTTGTGCTACTCCAAACACTTCTGTCTCTTACCTAAAATCTGAGGAATCTGCCCACCTTTTTCAGATGACTAGTGCCAGTGGAGTGACTGGACTGGCTGGTCGGAGGAAAGCAAGCAGAATTATCACCCTTGAAATGCATTTTTCAAAAGACAACAAGACGTCACGATGAGGACAGCCAAGCATTGGAACAGGCTGTTCAGACAGGTTGTGCTCTCTCCATCCTTGGAGGTTTTGAAAACCCAATGGGATAAAGCTCTGAGCAACATGCTCCAATCTCATAGCTGACCCTTCTTTGAGAAGGAGGTTGGACAAGAAACTTCCTGAGATCCTTTCCAACCTGGTTTTATCCCATGATCTCATGATCTTACTGTGTGAGACAGATTCTCCACTCTATGGAAAGTGGATTCTTATTTTAAAGATGCACCAAATTCTCCATGATGATTCAGTTTAAACTATGTCTCACTAGAAGAAACAGAAATAAAAGTAACTCTTATGTCTACATGAATTTGATATTAAACACAAAAAAGTCATTTGTGTTATTGATACCATCAGTGGTGTTTCCAACAGCAGTCAGAGAGGCTAATCACTTTCTAAAATCAATCTCAAGTGTATAATTCGCAGTAGGAAACTTGATAGCAGTGTGATAAATGAGTTGTTGAAACCTGATCTCCTGGCCCATCCTGGATCTTGTGCTCCCCTTTCTGTCTACCTGCTGTATCAACTCACACCATCCAGCAGAGCCACTTGAAGCATCACAAAGATCTAAGCACTGTGCACGTAGGCATGCATGCAGGTCTCAGATGAATTATGTCGGATTTGCTGCACAAACTTGATGAACTGCAAAACACATGGGCAGTAGAGGCCCAGCTGCATCTTTTCAGTTGGCAGTCAGGGCTGGGCAAAGCAATAAGCCACAAACCCATAGCAAAAGATAACATTGACATCTTACCTTACATATACTCTTTAAGACATTTAGGGCAGACAGCCTTTGTTCTTTCTGTATGGTTTATAAAACAACTCTTATAAAGGGTCTTGAATTTTGACTAGGCTCATCATTAATATTCAACAAGTCCCAAGAGCACTTAACAGTTACTAATCAGAAAAATTAGTTTTCTTGCTTGTTACTGGAAATTTACATGCTATATTTGTTCAGATGCAGAGTATTATTTGCCTCTGAAAACTTTAAATCAGTTGTGACCATCTTCCCAGAATGATATGCACCAGTCATATGGCTTTTTTGATTGATTGTTTGCTGGATGATGTGCTATGAGCTGTGCCACAAGAGTTTATTGCGTAGACTCTGGTTGGGTTTATTACTTACACCATAGGTTGACAACTTCAAAGTTGACTCAAATCTATCCACACAACTCTGATTTCAGTTTGCTGAAATGGGAAACTATCACACTTTCCACCAGCACTGTTTAGTCTGATGCTGCTGTATAATCGTTCTGCAGCACGTTAAAAGAGAGAACATGGGCTACCACTGTGACAACCTTGACGTTATACCACTTCACAGAAACCAGTAGCCCTATCAGGTACTAATCACCAAGGGCTTGGTACACACAGCTGAGAAACAGTGGCTTCATTAGTTATCAGTTATCAGCTGAATTGTGGAGACTGCCTATATGATTGCTTATCTCCAGATACGTGGAAATATAATGTAACTTTAATGTTCTTTATCAAAGTTTAAGATAAGAGACTTGACTTCATCATCAGGTCAAGAGCATGTGCTCTGAGGGTTGTGGAGAGCTACAGAAGTCCAGCTCCTATGCTTCAGTGCATTCAATTATTCAATTGCCATGTCTCCATTGCATATTTGAGCCCTATATATGCTTGATTTAAGCTGCTTGATCCCATTGCCTGAGATCCCTGTGCAACGTGGGGATCTAGCTCTCCACAACTTCGAGCATACCTATGCAAAAATACAAATACCAGCTTTGATTTTATAGGGACAGTAAAGGAACCTGTAAACATAAAGATATTTCAAGAAAAAAATGGGACATCCCGAGAAAGTCATGTTGTGCAACTATTAAAAGCTAATGACAATCTACAGTCAAGGGTCTGCAAAAGTGTAACAGCAATTAGAGCCACCACTCTTTCTGTTCCCCTGAGCATCAGAAAACACATCAGATACGCAGCAACAGTTGTGTAATAGGAAGCAATAATTTCCGGCAATTTCCACATCAGCTTATTATATAATGAACACATTGATGTGGAACTGACCAACGACCAAGCCGCAGAAGGATGTAACATTGGCAAGTAGATTTATAACTCTTTAAAAAAAAAAAGAAAGCGGAAGAAAGAAAAAAGGTGTTAGTTCCAATACCATGCTTTTTCAACTAGAAATATTCCAGGCACTCTGCAAACATTGTGCAACGTAGTTCTACAAAGCTCCAAGAATGACACTGAATGGGTACAAGTGTCCCTATTTCATATCTGTGTAAAGTAAGGGGAGGATGAGAAGCTGTAAGGTACTGGAATGAGACTGCAGGAATTTGGATTCCTGTGCCAGTCCCACCAGAAATACCCAACTTGACATTAGGAAAGCTACTTTAGGCCAAAATTCAAAGGTATTTTACAAAATTTGGTTACCCAGCCAGATCTTCAAATCCTCCATAGCTGGAGTTTATTGATTTTATGGGAAGTTAGTGTAAAATCTTTTCAGGGATCTTTGGAGAAAAAAAAATCTCTGGCACCTCCTGAATCTGGCACTGGTGATTAGCCCCAGAGACTATACACATCCTTAATGTTATACATATGCCAGTCTGAGGTCTTGCTAAACTTGTACTTAGATCTTTCTTTGTAAACTAAAGTTGCTAATATTGTCCTCTCATTCACTTGCCTGTTTAGGAGCTAAGGTTTTCGGAGCAAGGACAGTCAATAACCTACATGTTTATTCCATGCCTAAAACAAACTCACAAAGGAATAACAATGCTATAAATAGTTACTAATAATGTAATAACTAGAGGCAATATTAAAAAGGTAAGTCCTTTTTAATCTTTAAAGGGGCAAACTCAACTTAACTATGCTTATTCTCCAGCTCAGGTAATCACAACTTCCCAAGATGAAAGAAGGCCTGATTTAATGAAGGGTTAAGGTTCATATATGTCCTCTTATCTCTCTGGGATAGGAACGCTTCCCAGGACAGACCATAGGAAGCCACAATCTTTGTAACCTCAATCTTACATAAAGTACAGTTTACTGTGATTGATAAACACATGCAAGAGTTCTGGTCCTTCTTCTAGGAAAATCAATAGAAGTTTTGCACTAATGCCACCAAGAAACCACCTGTGGCCAAAGTAAAATATCATTAGCCCTGTGGGTTTTTTCCAGCAGTGATGTCTACAGACAGGGCATGATGAAATCATATCAGCAGAAATAACAGCATATAAGTATTTATTCTGAAATGACAGCATTGGGTTTGACAAGCGACAGACTGAACGCAACAAGTCTTTGATTCTGGCAGGCAGTTTCTTTCCAGAGTCCCAAAGGTTATGCAGACTAGGACAGAACTATTTTTATATTCAGTCTGCAGTCAGGACTCTAGGGAAATTGTTTTGTTTTACTTTAAAGTCTTTGGAACATTAAATTTTACAGACATGGATTCACATCTGCTTCCCCACTTCTAAGACATTTACAGGTGATCTGACCTCTTTTCAGCCTCATTAGACTTACCAAATAATTGCAAGCAAACAATCAGATCCCTCTGAAGGAGAAAAGCGTCCAGACTGTGCAAGTAGGATGCATTCTTAATTGGCACATCTCCGCACCACTGAGTATTGGTTGGGCTCATTGCCGCTATGTGATTTAATGCAGCAGTCTGTATTTCCCCCTGTGTCTGATAGTGACGTGACAAGGGATTTTAAAATGTATGCGTCTGGGAAACATAATAAAGTAAAAATACTGGGGAGAAAGCAAGGGAGCGGCTGTATATTTATAGTAGGTTTTGTATAAGCAGTGCCAAATCACAGTTCTACCAAAGTTTGAGGTTGGGGAGAACTTGTTGCAAAGGGGGATTTGAATAAAAGTACATGGCTAAGCAATAACAGAACCTGTGGATGCTCAGACCCACTGAAAATCATAGAATCATAAAATGGTTTGGGTTGGAAGGGACCTTTAAAGGTCATTTAGTCCTACCTCCCTGCCATGGACAAAGACATCTTCCACTAGATTAGGTTGCTCAAAGCCCTGTCCAACCTGACCTTGAACGCTTCCAGGGAAATCAAGACTAAGCGTCTCAAATAGGGAACTTAAAATGGAGGAATACAAAAACTGAGACTTCTTGAAGACAAACACAGATAGTTTGTTGCTTGGGACTTGACATAGCCACAAGGATTTGCACAGAGGTGAAATCCAGGGCTCTGTAAGTGTTCCCAGTTTAAACCACGTTTCATTCCCATGCCATGGACAGCTCAGGAGGTGACAGCAAAGGCAGCACTGTGCCAGTTCTTGATTTCTTCTGATCTCCAAAGCATCCATCACAACCCTGGAAGGAACAAGAAGGAGCCTGAAAGACAGGAGACACCTGAGCGGTCAGGAAGTCTTGGCAGTACCCCTCCTCTCACTATGAGTCATGGCCATATTGATCAAGGGAATAGCCTGCTCAAGCTATTTCAATTCTCCAAACTTTTTCCTTCTCTTGGGGAGAATTTTCCATCAGCTCATTAAGCAGGCTCTGGTGGCAGCACC
Organism: Harpia harpyja; assembly: GCF_026419915.1. Taxonomy (NCBI): domain Eukaryota; kingdom Metazoa; phylum Chordata; class Aves; order Accipitriformes; family Accipitridae; genus Harpia; species Harpia harpyja. The sequence continues at coordinate 69,210,101 of NC_068944.1, forward strand.
TTAACAAAATGGTTAGTGTGCCATAGTACTAAATTCTCTTTCCACGGGCATAGGGGTTGATTTATAAAGAGTCTTTACAGTGGGTTCACACTTTAGAAGTGGTCCAGAGGGAAAAGACCAGAATGTGCTTTGTGGGAACAGAAGGTACAGGGAATTCCCTGGGAAAGTCTAGTTACACTCATATGCTATGTGCTAATCCTAAGTGTTTTGAGGTGTCTCTAGAAAATGAAGATCAGCTATTTAAGGATCAAACGTGCCTTTAACTTTTCCCCCATGTAACTTATGAAGAGTGTTAATTACCCACAAAACTGGTGCAACAAAACCGCATCAGTGGTCATTTGATTCCTGCCCCCAGACACACCACAGTGGTTGAAGGAGAAGTTCAGTTTCCACAGTCAAGTCACATCAAGGTCTCTCTGCTGAAAACACAAGCAATGCTGCTAATGTAGATCCACAGGACTGGTGTACCCTAGGATGAAAACATGTGTGATCACTGAAAAGTGAGCAAACACCACCATCTCATTCCACTTTCCATTTCTACTTTCCAAGGGAGAATTTGAGTACTGCCTAGAAGGGGTTGGTGCAGGCTGGAAATGGGAGAATCCATCCAATTCTAACCCCTTGTGTCAGCTTGCTCAGGAGTCACCTATGAGATGGCAGGGTGATAGACACCAGCATCAACCAGGAGCAGTGCTCTAGGAGGACCAGCAGTCCAGTGTTGCAAGAGAGAACAGAATCCTGAGCAATTTGGGGTCATTGTAACAAAGCTCTGAAATGCCCTGGAATGTACATCCCCACATATCTCAAAATTTCCTTTAGCTCTCATTGGCACAAAGGAGGTTAACAATAAAACCCTGGGCAGCCCACACCCAGCACTTTGAGTTTCAACAACTTCTAGCCTGGAGCAATAAGAGGGAAGAAAGGGCTTTCTCTGTTTCACATGGATGGGGAGATGTGGAACATTTAATCCGGTGCAAGATCTTGTGTCCCATCTTGGACAGCAGCCAGAAGCTGGAGTCTGAGAAGAAGGCAGGAGAACCAAGCTGGTCCATGGATGTGGACTAACATGCTGCCCGCAGACCATGCGGTCCTCTGCTTTCTAACGGCAACTGCACTGCAAATCAAAACCTGTCCTGTGTGCCTAGAGCAGTGCTAGTAGTTTTTGAGTCAACTCCACCTTTTTTACTGATGTTATTTCTAATTCTTCAGGGGATTTGTAGCAGAGTTAATAATGTATTTTATTTTCTCTTTTTCAAAGAAAAAGATCCAAATATCACTGAAGTCAAAAGGAGTTTTCAGCCCTTGACGGGATCTGGACAGTAAGCAACAGAAAAAGACTTTATTTCAGGGGAGACCCAGCAGACACTCACTGACAGTGATCAATGGGTCCCAAAGCAGAGAAAAGGGAAGATCGGGAACACTGATCTCATTTGGCATGCAGACAGCATCTCCCATTCCCTGCATGTCCAGCTCAGTGGCAGAGCGATGAGTAAAGGTCACCCTGGTGACCCCAGTCTGGGTAATGTCCCCATATGGTGCACTGACACACAGACCTGTACAATGAGCTGTCAGAGGAGGAAAGACTGGATGCTTCTTCACATTCAAATTGCGTTGTCAAAAACTTCAGACAGAAACATGTATTTTCAGTCTTAAATCACACTGCTCAGCACAGACTGAAAAAAATTGGGGCTTGCAAGGCTTTTTGAGGTCTTCTTTTAGTGTAACAACAAGGAACTCTGCACCAATTCCCCCATGAAAAAAAAAAATCATAGCTGATAGAGTAAGATTAATTGGATGAGATTATGCAGAAGCATAGCATCATTTGTAAAGATTACTTTTAGTAACTACAGAATTACTTCAAGAATGAGATCCTTAATAGGGGTTGCTGAAATCATCCTGGAGAAATCAATAACAATACAAGTATCAATTTTTCAGTCATGTAGCATAGTCAACAAAACACTGCAGACGCTAAAAACTCTCTCCTTGGCTGCTGGGGAAGGCTCCGATGAATCCCTCAGTGGAAGCCATTCATGATCTTTCAAACTCGTAGGCCAGGCCTGAGAGAGGCCCCAGAAATTTTGCAGCCTGTGTGCAGCCAGTCTGAGCACCAGAGAGTGAGGTTTTTTTGCTCCAGACTTTGCATTCCCCATCCAGTCCCTTACACCACAGACAGGACAAATTCCATGGAGCTCAGCCTTGGCAAACTGGACCTACTCTTGGTCCCATCACTATGCTCTTCCTCCAACCCCTGTGTCATTTCCACCACCAGATACCCCATTACCCGAGTATCTTTGATACCTCTGAAACACTTCTGCAAAAGGGGAGTTGGGCACATGCATAAGTGTCCTCCATCCTGGCTCCTTTCAAAACATTTTTACTGCTACTAGTCGCTGCCACTGAGAGCGGTGGCTGAGCTCAGGTGCTGGGGGAAGAATTGCACTGAGAGCCACGCAGATGCTGGACACAGACCTTCTGCATGTCTCCTTGGCTAGACGCAGAGAGGAGTACGCAGCCTTCTGATGGCATTGTTCCTTTTTCTGATACTCCAGGCATGGAGACAGTCCTTGCTGTGTCATCTCACAACATGATCTGTGGTAGGTCACACTACTGTAGGATCTCCTGTCCTAGAAAGGATATGCATGGTGGCCAGGGCTTTGGGATTTTCCAGTGAGACAGTGATGGCAGGGAGAAGAGCAATGGGGGATTCAGTGTACTTGGAAAACCCAGACTCCTCCCTCTAGATGTACCAAAAGGACCATGAAAAACTCTCTCGGTGAGCAGGATCTGAAGATACAGTTTGTGCCCATTTCTTCTGGGGAACCCAGACCCATCGTGAAGCCCTGCCTGGCAGACACTGGCATGGCAGAAGCAATGCCTCCACCTCCCACAGGCTGGAGCAGAGCTGCACTCTTGATGGCACCGGCCAGGACATTTCTGCTGGGGCAGAGGAACTCATAGTACATTGCACCTGGGAAGGGCTAAGGATGAGAAGCAGCTACCAGCATCCCACACATGGGTACCTAAAATATCCTCTAAAATGTGACTAATCTGCATCAAACCCAACTGCTGGCACACAAGGGAGAACAGGGTCCCTTCTGTGCCTTTCTAAACCACTGGCAAAAACTCTCTGCAAACTGGCCCACAGCACCCTCCTTGGAAGAGCAGGCTGGAGCCACTTGCCCTACATGTTCACTCTTCATTATGATTAACTCCTCCGTCACAGAGAGGGACACAAGCATCCATCTCCACTCGGCCAACTGGAATCACTGGCCAGCACACCCCGTGCCATTTATCACTGGCACTTACGTGGGAGGGGACGACAGCAGGTGCCATTTGTGTCAGCATCGCTGCATGAGCCGACTGATTAATTAAAGCCACACAGTCCCCAGCCTGCCGGGAGGGCAAGGAGGAGCAGAAGCGCTCATTTGTTAGCTCTCCCTTAGCACTCTCTGTCTCCTTCAAAGGCCCTTTGAGTAGAAGCACACAAATCCCACGGCGTCTTTGGGCCATGGAGATGGGAAGGGTGATCTCCCCGGGAATGGCTCTTGGGCAGTCACTGTTGGCCAGGTCCATGCCCCAGGAGGGGGCATGAGGGTTCCACAGACTCACCCCATGTCCTGCAACCTTGTTTTTAAACATGCTGCTTTAAAAGATGTGACAAAAAGGAAAAATAATCCCAGCAAACACTAAAATAATGAAACAATTGCCCCGCATCCTGCAAACCAGGAACCTCTATTATTCATGGACCAGAGCTGATGGGTGCGATGCCATTTCTTTTTGTTCTCACATTACAATTGCATCCATCCAGTTTCACCAGCCCTCACATGACCCTCAGTTCAACCAGTTCCAGTAAGTCTGGACAGATACTGATGTAAGTGAGACCAACACCAGACCCTGTCATGCAAGTCCCCAAGCTGTTATAGAAGAGCTGTAATGACAGACCCCAAAGTGTTTCTTGTCCATTTTCAGCTAGGCTGAGTTTTGTAACTGCATGAACCTCAGTGACATGATATGCCACATAAGGGTTGCCCAAGGGAAAGAAGTCATTCGGGTGTGAGGCAGGTCTGACTCACAGGGGATGAGGCTACACATTGCACTGGAACAGCCATTTGGGATTGCCATCCATCCCTGGCACAAAGATGCTGACCTACTTCCTACAGTGCCGTCGTTGCACATTCAACCACAGCCAGGCAGTTCTTACTGCTCTGGGAACAAAAACTCTTCCTGTTCTTGATCACTGGTCAAAATCCTTTCCCATACTTTGATACTGGGAAGTAGAAGATGCATTTCACTGTAGAGAGACATCAGCCAGGACCCTGTTTCTTTTCAACACTTGCTTACGTCTTGCTGGAGCAAATGGCACTGGTTTCTCTATTATATATGTGCAATCAAAATAAAGAGAATTCCTGAACTTTTAGCACCCTAGAGGTACTGCCTATTTCCCAGACTCAAAATAGACAGTTGGCACAGTTTAAAGGTGGCTTGCACTCAGGTTTTTAGCCTGCCAAGTAACGTTATTTCAGCGAACAGCTCTGCAGCACTCACTCCTTAGCAGTTGTGCACACCCCCTGCTCTAGTCTTACATCACACAAAGCTGGAAGGAGCCTAAAGGAAAAGATTTAAGGTGATTTTGCTGAAGACTGAATGTGGATCTTTCATTGGATTGTCCAAGAAGAAAATACAGTTTTGCATGTTATAAAATACACTTGCTGGCCCCTGATCAGTTTTCTCGGGCATTGCAACCAAGAGCTCAGGGAAGAGTTAAGAAAGGAGCAGCCAGGTGGGTAAGTTCCCTCTGCTCTCCAGCAGCAGGTCCAGGGACGCCATGGTCAGGGTCAGGATGAAACACCAACATCTGAGCTCACCGAAGTGCATTTATCTGGGTGTATTGCCCTGTATCTGCATCTCTCAACCCTGTGAGTTTAAAGAATAAGATGGCTGCCAGCTTGGTTACCCTGCAGGGAAAAGGGTAGTATGGGGTTAATGCACCAAATCTGCCCCATCAGTCAGGAGGGCCAGCAGAGCTCACCCCTAAACCAGGATGGGCATTAGTGATGCTCCCTGAAGTCTTGTGCAGCCTCGTGTGCCAGATGTGACACACTGATCATTAGCCCCAGCTCAATTAGGATCCCCATCATGTCTAGGAGCAAATATCAGGGAGTTCACCCCAGAGTACCATGTCCCACCCGTTGACTCTGTCGGACTAAGGAGACAAGGGTCAGCCACAGAGACTGAGGCACTGCAGATGCAGATCAGGGGAGACCCCATAACTTGTATCTAAAACCAAAAGCTTAACATCTTCATATCCCGTTGGGCACTATAATCGAAGCTGGGGAAAAATCCTGTTTAGCAACCATCAAAACAGAGCAGCAGGAGAGAGGATTTGCTGCACCTCCTCCGCTGTCCCCTCCTGTCCCTGAGGAGCAGACAGGTTCCTGTGCACCTGGGGAGGAGGCAAAGACAGACCTCCAGGCCACTCCATGCTGCGCCAGCCTTGTACATGGGCCAACAGAGGGGCCGACAGCAGCAAAAGCACAGATGGGATTTGGATAACCCAGCCAGGGCAGCAGGCTTTTCGGTCAAACACAGGGTTAAACACACCCAAATGCGGAGTGCTCTCCTCTCCCCAGTCACCTCTCTCCTAGCTGGAGGACAGATCCTCTCCCACGTCTTCTTCTCCTCCCCAACAGTGGGGTGAACACCCTTCCTCTTCCCACCGCTTTGCAAAGCTCAGGCCATGGTCTGCGCACTCACTGCCTCCTCGGGGAGCTGATGAAACCAGTCCCGACTGTGCCTTTCCATCCCACAGCCTTTGCTGCCATCTACAGCCCCACGACTCCCCGGGGGGGACGGGATGGGGACCGGCGTGGGGTGCACACCCCATGCAAACCCTCCTGAGAGCCGTGGCGATTGCTGGCCTCCGCCTGCCCCCCCCCTCGCAGAACTCCCCACAGCTGGCTGAATAATGCATGGGCAGTAATTTAGTTCAGGCAATTCACCCTTTTTTGTCTGCAGGTTTAATCACTGGGAGATAAATCGCCCGCATCCCTAGCTTCCCGGACGAGGAATCGTTAGGGGCCAGACCTGCAATTTATTATATTTTGGCAGAGAGAAGGTTTAACTGCTCTGGGATGGGGTGAAGAAGGAAGGAGCTCTTACAAAGACCGTGAATTAATGCTGCTTAAATACTTACTTCTAATCCCATGCATTCGTAGGCAGAATGACTGCTGGTTTTTGAGGAACAAGGAGAAACTAAGGCAGTGGGAACCTGCATGAGACCCTGCATGGTCAAGACCAGCCACCCTCCATAATACTCCAAATTATGTAACGCTGCAAATGGGTGCGTTCCCACATGATCCTCCCTTCCCTCAGTACCCAGCAGCATCTTGTCACATCACCACCCCAATATAAAAATAACAACAAATATTAACTCCTATAGAAAAGACTTTCTCAGTAGGTCTCTATGTCTTCCAGGGTGGCAGCAAATATTGCCCTACTTGGGTAGAAAAAGGCAGGAGTCTCTTTAGAGGAGTCCCCAAGATTAAACTGGAGGCTGGACTTCTAACAGCACCCATGCTGAGATGAGCCTCCTGCTGAGGTACTAGGAGATACGTGCTCCCATCTCTCTTGATATGCACAGGCATAAATGGCAAACTTAGAAAATTAACCTTAATGTAAGTTTAATTTTTACATAATAAGTGATGTTCCTTTTTTAATCAAATGCATGCACTTCAGTAGTACACACTATTAAAGTATCAGGATGAGATTAGCAAAGCTACTGGTATGTTCAGACAGCAAATAAGAAGTCAGACAAATTTCTGTTTTCAGTGAAAACCATCGCATCTTTTTTAAACATTTTTCCTTTCCTCTTTCCTTCCCCCCTTCTCTCCTGTCCTTTCCCCTTTCCTTTCCCCTTTTTTCCCCTTTCCTTTTCCATTCCCATTTTCTGGATGAGCACTGCCTGTTTAATTTGGGCATCAAGACAAATCAGGGGTGAAAAGAAACTATATCTCTATATGTCTATGCCCCGACATTCCCAGCACACCCTACAGCATTCAAACACAGCTCAAGACTGGCACATTTCAGCCACTTGACCACATCATAGGACGGCACCAACCTTGCAAAAAGAAAAAAAAAAAAGCAGTTAGTCATAGAGCCAGGAAATCTCTTCACATGAAAGTCCTTGCCCACTCAAAGGGGCTTTAGATCCCAACCTCATGAACAGTTTTTTCAGCAATTGCACTTGTGGTGGGTTCACCCTGGCTTGACGCCAGGTGCCCACCAAAGCCGTTCTATCACTCCCCCTCCTCAGCTGGACAGGGGAGAGAAAATATAACAAAGGGCTTGTGGGTTGAGATAAGGACAGGAGAGATCACTCACCAATTACCTTCATGGGCAAAACAGGCTCAACTTGGGGAAAATTAACTCAATTTATTACAAATCAACCAGAGTAGGGTAATGAGAAATAAACCCAAATCTCAGAACACCTTCCCTCCACCCCTCCCTTCTTCCCGGGCACATCTTCACTCCCGGATTCTCTACCAACCCCCCCCAGCAGTGCAGGGGGACAGGGAAATGGGGTTTACGGTCAGTTCATCACACGTTATTTTCTGCCGCTTCATCCTCCTCAGGGGGAGGACTCATCACACTCTTCCCCTGCTCCAGCATGGGGTCCCTCCCACAGGAGACAGTCCTCCACAAACTTCTCCAACATGTGTCCTTCCCACGGGCTGCAGTTCTTCACGAACTGCTCCAGCATGTGTCCTTTCCACAGCATGCAGTCCTTCAGGAGCACACTGCTCCAGCGTAGGTCCCCCACGGGGTCACAAGTCCTGCCAGAAAACCTGTTCCATGGGCTCTTCTCTCCACAGATCCGCAGGTCCTGCCAGGAGCCTGCTCCAGCACGGGGTTCCCATAGGGTCACAGCCTCCTTCGGGCACCCACCTGCTCCAGTGTGGGGTCCTCCATGGGCTGCAGGTGGATATCTGCTCCCCCGTGGACCTCCATGTGCTGCAGGGGGACAGCCTGCCTCACCATGGTCTTCCCCACAGGCTGCAGGGGAATCTCTGCTCCAGTGCCTGGAGCAACTCCTCCCTCTCCTTCTTCACTGACCTTGGTGTCTGCAGGGTTGTTTCTCTTACATGTTCTCACTCCTCTCTCCGGCTGCCGTTTCTGTGTCCCAGCAACTTTTTTCCTTCTTAAATATGTTATCACAGAGGTGCTACCACTATCGCTGATTGGCTCGGCCTTGGCCGGTGGCGGGTCCGTCTTAGAGCCGGCTGGTATGGGCTCTCTCGAACACAGGGGAAACTTCCAGCAGCTTCTTACAGAAGCCACCCCTGTAACCCTCCCCCACTACCAAAACCTTGCCACACAAAGCCAATACAGCACTGTGTGAGAATTTTGGAGAACTTGTCACGAAAGCTCTGCAAAGATGCCAGGGAAATGCATTTAGCAAGCAAACAAGCAGACGGCTGGGGAAACTATATCTGCCAGGTACATGCAACCATAGCTAACCCGAAGTGATGCTGAAGAAATGTAAAACCAAACAGGCAAGTGTATGTTAGAGAGGGAGGAGTTTACATGTCACTGACACCTGCAGCATGGAAGGAACCCAACCTGCCCCGATCTCATTGTCCCAAATCCCCACAGCCATCAGAGCTTTACCATGTCAATAGACGTGTCAACAGCTTTTGTTTATTTCTGACCCATTTCTAGAAATAAGGTGAGAGCTATGTACCATCATGCAGTACTGAGTTAAGGCAAAGGACAATAATCCAAAGGAAAAGGAAGCCAGGATGAGAAAAAAAAGGATACCTCTCAGGGACAAAATCCAGCAAAGTGTGTAGGCCTTGGACTACACAGAAAAGCCAAGAAAATTTAGCCCAGTGGTGCTCTCGGGGACATCTGAGTTTGTGCACAGGTCTCTCCCCCAGCACAAAGCAAATGGACACAGACAGCAAAAACTCTCCCTTTGCAAAACAGTACCTCGTTTTTTATGTTACTGCTGGTGACTTTGCTGGAGGATACCTCACATTTGCATGGTCCTACTTGATTGCCTAGACTCTACCCCAACATGACTGCGTCTCCACTGGGTCATGGTAACCATCCACTGCTGTCACAGCTGTCCGCACTAGGATATCTTGCTTTTACAAAGGCTTTTGCTTAAAAAACTGCAGAAGACAGTAATAGCGGGGGAGCCACAGCCTCCTCTGGGAAAATCTGCCCATGAGCTCATTGCTCCTCTAGAAATCTCTTCTAGAGCAGCTTTTTCTGATAGCAACAAACATTTTCATTTCCAGCCTGTTTTTTCTTGGACTATTTGCACCACTTGTTACTACTCCAGGCCGGTCCCTGAATTAAAATGTTCCTTTGCCTTACTCCAAACCTGTGTCTACACTTCCAGAAAATCCTTTCTATACTCTCACTTCAGAAAAGGGCCTGTTTTACCAGCACAAAGCTGAACAATATCTCCACTAGATCTCCAGCCAAGATTGCAAAAGGCTCGTGCAGCCATTGGATCTTGGGAGATATCCACCATTGGCAGCCAAACCTGAGTGAGAACAATTTGTATCTGAGTTCAACCCTTGTCCTGATTTGGCCCAAGCTGGGATCCTGATCCAAGCATTTGATCATGTCTGTCTGTTCTCCACTGAGAAACAAGAGAGGAGGGGAATTTCTTGCCAGGCCCTCCCAGTCTCTCTTTGTGGCAGTCAAGAAGGCACTCATCCCCATCTGATCCAACAAACTCCATCTTGTTCATTTTGGTCTCTCAGGTACCAGCAGGAGTTTCTCACCTTTGCAAAGGAGGAGTTTCTAGTTTCTTAGTGATATGGAGAGAGGGTAAGTGGACATTTTCTGCGGATGCCATTGCCAAGTGTCTGTGTTTCAAAGGACACACTGTTCTCCAAGTGCTGGTTGTGTGAATTAACTCTGGTGCCCTTCACCACGCCTGCCTCAGAGTCTGACCACCACCAACAGACCACCACACCACACCACCGAGCGTTACAACCAGTGAGGTAGACTGAGGAGACCCACGTGAGCCAAAAAAGGCTGAGGCATGACCAAGGAAGCTGGAGAAGTCAAAGTAAAGGAAAATGAATAGAATACTTAGTTGTGAGTTACTTCATGGCAGCACAGAATTAAAAATAAGGAACACCAGCATTTAGAGAGAGCAAGACAGCCTTCAAAAGACAGTCCTTGCAACTGTAGCTGCTTCACCGTGGAGGGTGTCCTGCAACTGGGATTTGGTCTGTGAATCCCTGAGTCACTGAATCCAAGGATCTGAACTTTGAACCTTCTCTGGAGAAAGCCTGGTAATATGACTGCTGTCAAATGACTGGCTATACCACCTTACCAGTTAGGTACCTGCACACCAGTGTTAGATCCAGAATTGAAAACCTTGTGCAGTCTTCCCTCAAGCTCAGAGAAAAAAAACCAACAGCAAAAGCATGAACACAGAACTGCAGCTACACCCAGCACACCACCGACTTTGAGGTGCAAGCCAGGCTTGCCACAAGGCCAAGGCAAAAACACTCCAGCCTGCTCCCCCAGCAATCCTACTAGCTTCAGAGCACACCAAAGGCTGTTAGTCCAAACTCATTGCTCCAGCGGCCACAGCCCAGCCTCCCTGGGACATGCAGGGACTCCCCTGCAGCGCCGGGTCATGCAAGTGTGCAGGTCTCTGTTCATGTCCTGCAAAGGGCCGAGTCAGTGCTGATACCTCTCCCTTGCAAAACCCCAAAATGGTTCTTCATGAGCTAACCCTTGTTCCTTGTGCCCCAGTCACAAGCGATCAACACTGAGTATTACTGTTTTGTGACACCATGAGCGAGTTCAACAAATCCACTGCAGGCCTTCTCTTGTTTTTAAGAGTATAACAGTCACTAACAACACAAGGTGGATGACCCTGTTGGCTTGGAAAGGTTACGGAATTGCATGTAGCTATCACTGTGCCATGGAAATATCTTGTGCTGACACCAGGGGCCCAGAAAGGCAATTCTTAGCACTGGGCAGTTATACTAAGTGCAGATCAAGTTCAGATCTAGGTGCTAAGAGAACAGAGGATCACCAAAGGGATGTAGCTTTGGGCTGAAGCTGGCAGTGAACACACACTTTCATTAGAGATCTAGTTGTTCTTGTCCCAAATCTATAATTTCTACTGTTTACAGCAGGGGATTTGCACATGCACATTTGCAAAAGCCGAGCGTTGGGAGCGCTTCTCCAAGGGAAGTTAACAGCAGCCTTTTTGAACAGATATGTAGGTCTCACTTTTGATTGCTCCTAGGTAGTTGTGAAGATAAAAAACCACATGAAAAAGCTATCCCATCTCCTGTTTTCCTATGAAATCATGATGAATAGTGACTTGCCAACAGGCAGTGAGTCTACAAATTCAGGGGCCAGGATGGGGGTTTGGGAAGGAGCTTGCAATAAGCACTTTCATCCCCATATCCCTTCCAGATACCTGTTGAAGTAGAGGCAGCTTTTGTGTCTGTTTCAGAGATGAAGGGTCTGATGCTGAGGTTTTACACCAAGACAGAGGCCGTCAATTCTCAGTCCCTCTGTCTTTTAAACCACTAACCCGAAACAAGAAGAAAAAGGTCAAATTCTTCAGTTGTTCTGAATATTAAAGACTTGGTCGTCTTTGGTACAGCATGTTTGGGCACCATATCAGCATCATTCTGGAACCAAGAAATAGTCCATATCTGGACCTTGAATGAAGACTTCCCAGGGACATTGAAATACATATCATAAAATCTAAGTATATTCTTAAGCAAGCCCTTGAACATATGCACCAATTTTGAATGACTGCAATGCCCAGTCCTGCCTTCTGCCCCAAATCAGTATTTATGGTTAGCAACCTTACATTCATACTGGCAAATGAACCCTGGTCAGGGAAGAGTTTTGAGCATTGAACCATGACTGCCCTCACCATGGAAGTGCTGGTGGGCTCCTTGACATGGTTTGACCTGTGCCAACCATCTTCCTCCCAGGTGACATTTGGGTATGGTTCAGGGAACAGTATTTTCTCAGGACTGTTTGGATATGCCCTCTCTGCTTGGCAGAAAACAAGAAGAAAGAGTTTAGTCATGACATTTGGGACTTGGCTTTGCTTATTAGTGCAGAAGCACTCACTGTCTCTTGATCTGGCTTAATTAGAGCCCAGGTAGCATCCGGTTTTTATCTCACTGCCCACCTGTGTGATCTCACTCTTCCAATGATTACACGGACACTGCCTACATCCAATGGTAAGAGCACAAACCCAGGTGTGTTTTTAAACACACTAGGAAAGAATTGGGAATAGTGTGCAATAGCAACACCCCACAGCACCCACCCATTCAGTTGAAAAAATTAATAATTGCTGCGTATATATTTTATGAATGCTATTTCTGGGTCTGTCAAGTTTTCCTGGGTAGGTTCACAATGACCACACAGGTTCTTTCCTTCTGGATACTCATGTTCTTCAAGGTCCCATTTAAGCTATAGGTGATCAGCCAGGTGTCAGGCCATATGAATTACTTCTGGCTTCCACTCATTAAAGTGAAATAAAGACTTCAGGGTCAGTGAAGAAGACAAGAGGCGTACTCATTGGCCCATTTGGCTTTATGCATATTGGCATTTGACACTTGACTACTCTGTATAGAAGATGGAAAGATAAAAGAGAAAAGCTTTGGGGATACCAGAGTATCTTTTTGTTGCATACAATGAAAACCTTCTGCTTAGAAATCCTAGATTTCTTAGATCACCAATTAGCATGATCATAATTTTTGCTCAAGTAATAATTTCTCTTTACTGGAGCACCAAAATAAGCATATTTTGAACTAAAGGGGAAAAAATCTTTCTCTTTCATGCTTATTTTCTAGCATCTTAACTATAAAGTGGCAGAATTAAGACTTAAAGTCTTGGATTATCAACAATGCTTGGTATTTATGGAACCATTCAATGTCTTTAATTCAGTAGTAAAGCTGTGTGTAAAATACTGTGATAAATCCTTTGCTGATGTAAATTTTCATCACTTCATTAATTCCATGTTAAAAAAAGGATTGGCCGATTTTTGCTAAGAAGAATGACTGGCCATATACTTAGCTGCTGGAATGCTGCTAGGTCAATTGTAGGAAATTTGTCATGCCAGATAACAAGATTGGAGAAGTTAGGAAAGCAGATAAAAGCTTTCTGCACCTGTAGTAACACTCCAGTCTGATATGTAATTTAATTAACTTATAATAGCAGAGAATCTTTTTTTTATACCCTCTGGGAATCAAAGAATTTTGTTTTTTCAAGCATCAGATCTGAGACTTAAAGAAGTAAACCTCCAATATTTTAAAGTGTGTGTGTGTGGAAAACTATCAGTCAGGCAAGAAAAATGTTTTCACTAATTCTACTTATATTTTCCAACTCACATTGGGGCAAATCAAAGCACATGGTGCTTTGGCTTTGTAGAAACATTCTCTCCCAAATATAAGAGCAAAGGTTCCTATTGGAAAAGCTATTTGAGACATAGCCATATCCACTTTAGCATCGTGGAGTCCTTCTGCACAGGAGCCCCACAGCTGCAGATGGCAGAGCCAAATATCTCAGCCAAATATTTTAGCTTAGGTACAGGCTCTTGAAATTTTCCCGTGTCTTGCTGAGGATGTCAACTCAGAACTTCAGTTTGTGTGCACTTGTCTGTATAAAACACAATAAAACCAAGGAAATCTCATTACTGCTGTAGCATCTAGAAATCATTATAAACTAGAAAAGCATTGAGCAAGTTTCCATTACGTGGAAAGACAGCAAAAAATTATAAAATAAAAAGAAATCAACTTCCTTTTGAAGAACTTACATGTGTTAAAATTTCAATTTCCACAGAGGAGAAGGACTTTTTTCTTCCAGAACAGAAAGGTTTTCTGTACAGGTTGTTACTCCTGCGCAGTGGGAATTGCTCTTATTTACAGGAAGAGAGTGATGCTTTCAAGGAGCTGTACAATGTCAGGAACAGGAAGGGACAGATCAGTGTCACCTGGAAAACAGTAAATTCTACAGAATATTCTGGAAATGATAAATCCTTTTGCACGTGCAATCCAGGTGAATTTTCAGCTATTGACATCCAGTAAGGCAGTGCACCCCTAAAAAGCATACAACAAACTACAGCAAAATCAGAGAGGAAAAGTGTTGTTATTAAATGGGAAAGAGGCTGCTGAGATATTGAGGACTAAATAATTGTTCTTAACAAACAAGCAGATAGCTTATAGGTCCTAAAGCTGTAGACACCATTCAATATGAAGAGTTTTCTTTTCTCCTTGCAGAGCAGGAGGCAAACTCAATGTCATGCAGTCATGAAGCCTAATCTCTGCTTTGACCAGATTGTAAACAATTGGACACTACTGGCAGGAGGGTATGATTATTATCATAGGCTAGTTAAGAGTATGCTATTTCTTTCCCACATCTGTTACAGATATCTATGGCAAATGTTTAGCTCTTGCTGGGAAGCTCTTGCTTGCAGCTTGAGAAGTTTAAAACCCAGCCTCTGCTGGTCTCAGCAACATGAGGTGCTACACACCCCACACGCCTTCCAGATCTTCATCCGGAGATTTCCAGCCCGACAGCTCCTGGTTCAGGCCTCCAGCAGCCCACAGACCAAACAACCCCACCCAGTCATCTTTGAATCAAGCCTGTCATTTCTGGGTTTGCGCAAACACGTGCACATGTACAAGCGGAGAAATGCCAGGGAGGTTAGCATCTCCCTTTGCACGCGCTCAACCACCAAAAAGGACTGACACAAGTTTGCGTCACTGGAGGAAATAAGCAGTGGCTTGGACCACAACAAACGCTTGCAGTCTGGCATCCCGTTGGAGATCTTGTGACTCTTGTTGTCCCCACAAGACAAGAACCCCCTCCTTGTATTCATCTGCCCTGTGCTGTAATGGGGGCCTCAGGCCTTGTTCAAAGGCTTGACATCAGCAACACAAGTGCAAAATAAAAGCAAGAGCTGGCTGCACTCCATGGATTCATCTTGCTGATGTCTCAGCTGCGCCAGTTGGAGTTAGTTATCGAGGAAGAGCCACAGAAAATACCACGAGTGCTGAAGGGATTGGGAACGTCATGTATGGCGTAAACAGGAACTGCAGAGTCTCGGCAGGACCTGCTTGATCTTTGTGGTGTGGGAGAAGACACAGTGCAGTTTGCTTCAGCACAGTTTTCCTCTCCCTCAGCCTAGAAGGCAATGCTCAGAGACTGCTAATGCAGATAGTGCGAGGGTGAAAAGGGAGGCATTTCTAAAATGTCAGATGGAATTGCTGTCTTCTGGCTAAATGGGCAGACTTCTTTCCATCTATTTTCTCTCTGACCTAGACCAACTCTTTCTGCCTCAGCCTGGTTCCATAGGCAAGGTCAGCACCCCTGGTCTGGGGCTCTCCTCAGCCTCCACACCTGCTACAGCTGCAATAACTAATGTGAAATCACACTAGGGAAGAGGAGATCCTGCAGACTTCAGGCTCAGTCACAAAGCTGGTTTTGGATCTCAGACCCACACTAACACAATCCCCAAGAGCTGCCTGCACCTAGGTAGACAGGCAGCTTCTTAGTGGGCTGCAGATTTTACTGTGAGGGACAACTCCCTGTCCGATGTCTAGAACTACTGTGAGTTCAGTCTGAGTCTTTTTAAAAGGAGCAATTTATATGAGCAGGACAATATATTCTCTGTGTCCTTCCCTGAGACACATTCACATGTCTTTGCTGGAAATGCTTCCAGTACAGATAAGCAGTTTTTGAATTTCCTCATGTCCTACTCACTGCAGCATCAACACACTCCAAGTAACCGACCAGCCTGAAGGGGCAGGCAAGACACAGCTCTCAGGCAGCTTTTGCAGCCTTCCTTCGTTCCCCCAAACAGGTACCCTGCAGATCCTGACAGTGCTTGTGTGCACAGAGCATCACCAGGAATCACAAGACTACATGGAATGGGAACACGCTGACTTTCTGGATGCTTTAAACTCTGGTCAGCACCAGAGAGAAAACACATAAGTCAAAAATATGATCTTCTTGGGAGACCTAAGATGAAAAAGAGTGAAATGCAGTATAAGTCCGACAGTTGTTACCAAACCCACACATCTCTCCTTACCTCCCTGCCACTGATTTATGTATCAGATGCCTCATCCTCCGGACAGGCGCACACATGTTTCACATTGACACAGGTTTTCTTTTCCACACATCTCTGCTGTGTAAGGTGACCATTTGAACTCACTAATTCACCATACAAAGCGTGTATGTTCCCTTAGCTGGTGTCCTAAGGAGCTCAAGTTAAGGGCAGGAGAGTGAAAAAGACTCCTGGCTTGGGGGAAGGACAGGAGGAGGGAAGAAAGCATGTGAAAAGGCTATACTTCAATGCACTACAACCTGCCTTCTCTTCATCCACAGCATATGGCATACACATGATTTGAATGCAGAAAAATAGCTCATTACTTCATGCAAACCAAGCTGAGCATGTCTGTAACTCTGGTGGGTCCCCAAGTCAACCTGAGCTTGGAGATGCAACCACTGCAGCTTTTCCTCACCAGAGATACCTGGAGGGCTTCCAGGTCTCTCACAACATTTCACTGTGTCACAAACCCTCAAACAGTTGAAACAGAGGTGGCTCAGATCAACCAGGAGGTCCCACATGCAGGACACTGGCAGCTTGCGAGAAGCAAATGAGGCTGCTTTGCCCTTCCCTTTAACAGCACCTATTTTGGTATGAAAGGGGTGAGAACTTGTCACTGAGGTGAGGTGCAATACAGCCTTGTAGGTAAAGCACAGGGTCCTGGTATCCGAGCCCCTATTGCTCCCTGCTCCGTGCCTACGTGTCCAAGCCCCATCTGTGTTCCATCACTGCAGTGCCTGGGCCCACATAAAGCACTTTTACTTATATGAGTGGCTAAAGGACACTCACAGCTCATGCATAATGTTCTCCCTTCCTTCTCCCCAAAGAAGTCAGTGAAAACGTGGCAAATTTGCACCAACTTCAGACTTACCCTTGGATATCACTAATATTAGAGGCTGGGAATTAATCTGTTTGTGGCAAGCAAAGAAATTGAGGGGAGGAAGCAGCAAAAAATAATTGGTAGGTGGATGTCTTTAAGGAAATAAATACATGGTTAAAGTAATTCCATGGTCAAGAAATAAGTTTTTCCAGGAGCTTAAGGGGAGATGATATGTACATGATAAACCAGAGAAAGAGGAAAAAAAAGCCCAACTTTTTTTTATATATATAAATATCTAGATAGATAGATAGATAGATATGCGCACTTATTTGTTAAAACCCCTAACGCAAGAAGGGTGACCCCGTTTCCCAGTGAACTTTGGGGTTCTTTGTAATATCTTGCCTAACAACATCTGTCACCCCAAATTGTGATGGAGGTGAATTACATTCTTTAACACACTCAGTACTCTTGAATCCCACTGACAGCCCTCTGCAACTGCCTGAAAAGGCCCATCATTAGTAGCCACATGCCATGGATGGAAAAAATCCGCACCAACTATTACTAGAATGCAGTAACATTATTTCCAATTTTGCGATGCATCCAGAGTGAGGGAGACCTGACTCATTTCTTGTATTTCACTTTTGGCAGGAAGAAGTGGGGAAAAGGGGTTAGACTGAAACTGCCAAGTAGCAAAAGAAAATTATAAACCTGCCATGCAGAAGTTTTACACCATTATGGGGCATGAGGGAAAACCATTTGTGTCCCTTCCTCACCACTTCAAGATTCCAAAAACCTCAACTGATGGAAATTATTGTTCCCCCTTTGGCTTCAGTGGCATGGTGCCAGTTTGCAGCAGCTGAGGATGTGACACAACAGTTTTCACACCCTGTGAATATCAACAAAGTTATGCAAATATTCAACAAAATGAATTTGAAAATTAACTGGGTTTGAATTATGTCCTATTTGGGGAATTTATTTTAAAACCTTATATAAGAATTTGAGGTCTAACATCCTGCCGGGATAATGCCGTTGATGGCATTGGTATTTACATGAGCCTATAAAATAGGCTTTTTAATCTTTTCTTGTCCTGACCTTGCATTTAAGGTATTACAAGGGTGGGTGATAAAAAAGCAAATAAATTCTTATGGCCAACAAGCAAGGGAACATCACTGCCACCCTGCTTCTGAGCCTGAGTATTATCTCAGGCAATCAAAACTTTAAAGGGAAAAAAAGTCAGCTGCAACAAAACCACCAGCTGTGAAAACGGCGTGTGTCCTTGTGTCCATATGGCTGCAGCATGTCAAGAGGGGAAATGCCTATAGCCACTGACACCAGCCCACAAAGGGCCAATTCTCCCAGAACAGCACTGAAGTAGCAGGAAAGAAACGTGTCCTGCACAGCTCAGTACTGTTACCTTCACAAATGGAAAATCCTCACCTGAAGAGATGGGTTAATCCTGTAGGACTTGTGTGGGAGACCCCTGCCCTTAGCACAAGATGGACTGGAAGAACTACCATCCCCATCCTTCCCAGGTCCCAAGGTCAATTGTTCTTCTAAAGCTGAGACACTCTTGCTGTGATGCTCCTAGAGATGCTCTTTCTTTGCTAGGACAGACACCCTTATAAACAAGAAGTTGAACCCAGCAAACCTGGCTGAACCTTGCCATTAAATCATGTTCAGGAATTGAGTGACAATGACCTTATGCCATTTCTTTAACTGCCTGCAAGTGAACACACTCTTCCAAATACCCACAATTTTGAATCCTTCCACTGGAAGCAAAGCTAATGGTAAATACAGCAAACGTCCTGGGACAGTGACAGGCTATGACACAGGCACTGGCCAAACAACACAAATCGTCCTTCTCCTACTGTCCCACCAGTCTGGTCTGCTTCCTGCAGCGTCCCAGCACCAGAGGAATTCCCATTGTAGCAACAAGGTTAAGCAGAGGTCCAGAAAGGTTTGGTGAAATAGGCAAGATAACATTTAAAAGTCCAAGAAAAATAAAAACTGGGAGTCCTGCCTTCCCACTGCCAGTGTAAAGGCATTTCTGTTGTAAAGACTCTTCATTTACACTTCCACAGCATCCTCATATGGCTGCAAAGCAATCCTAAGAAAACAATAAAAACCAATACACGAAATTCACTATCAATTGTGTTTTTATGTGTTAGGAACATTAGTGGTCTTTCCCTAACCTAGGAAAGGGTGGTAAGCCCTGACTTTCTGTCTATGCACTTAACCTGAAGCAAACGTGTGTGTGTATACATATATATACACACACGTATATATCTACACAGACTGCTTATGCAGAAGAAAACCTCTAATACTTTGTTTTACCAAACATCCCCAGTGACTTTTATTACAACACTGCAAGTTTCCTAATGTTTTATGCCCCGAGATCCTAAAGGGAACTATTAAAGAGCCGACATGTGAGCCAGCATCCATTTGCAGATGAAGAATGCTAACGGCCAGCACTGCCGCGGCAGGAGGGGGTAGCTCCTGAACGACCTCCAGACAACCAGGAGGTAGCTGAAAACACTGCTGCAGGGATGTTAATCCCATCTCAGCCTGCAGTAAAAGCTCCCTGTGCCATTTTGCAATGCTGCAAATGTTCTCCCTCCTTAAAGCAGCAATTTCTTCTCCTCTCGTGTTTCTTGTGCTGCATTTAATGTCAGTGCCAAGGCTTCTTCTCCAAAATCTCTCAGACACAGCCACAATATTTGCCAGATGTCTGGGGGAGCCACTGAATTAATACCATGAACACACAGAAAAAGTCCTGTCTTTCTAAAATAATACTTAATTTCCTCAGAACTTCTTCCCCCCCTCCAGAGAAACAATTATCAGCTACATGATATGTCAGCTGGACAGAACCCATAAAGCTGGGACAAAACTGCTGGGCACGTGAGTTTTCTGTGCAGGACCACAACACCGAGGGGCAGCATGATGCAGGACCCGGTGGTCCAAGGGGGCTGCTCGATCTGTGGGTTTTCATTTTGAAGTTACGTACGATCGCCTCCACTCCGGAGTCTGAATCCTCAGCCAGCAGATGCTTATTTAACTCAGGGCAAGATCTTGGCAGGCAGTCTGACATTTTCAGAAGATAACTGCAGTTAATAGCACAGATCTACTTAATCACTTCAGTCAGGACAGGATGACCCAGTGCTGTTTTCTGATCTGATTTATGAAATGATGGCATCAAATAGGATAAAGTAACTGGCTGCTGCAGCGTCGATGATATGATGTTCCTGTAGTGCTCAAACACATGGTTTTGGGGAGAGGCAGAAGGAGAGCTAATGAAGCTGCAGAAACAGGTGGACACATCTTCCTCAAAGACCCCAGCCTGGCATGTTAGCATCCCAAGAAAAAATACTTGGAACGCATTTTTTCCCACAAGGCATAATTTGGGCTTGGAAACTTGCATAATCACTCTAAGGGAGAGCCTGGAGACAAATAAGTAAAAGGGGAGATGCAGTCATTATTTCCAGTCCCTCCTTGCTTGTAATTCACCTTAGCTGCTGTCCCCATCTCTCCAGAGAGGCCACCACCCCATTGGGTTCAGCGCACCATCGCCCCACTGACAGTTAATAAACAGAGTTGGCTCCTTACTGCAGCCCCTCCATGGTCACCTTCAGGCCTGCTCTTTCAAAGAAGTCACTTCATCAGTTCTTCCATAGGCTCTGAGAGCCTCCTCCCATGGGATGCATAGGTCCAATTCCCAAATATCTGCTAAACCAGCGGTTTGCAGCCTGTAAGGTACAGACTGACCAGTGATAGGCTGCAAGGAACTGGAAATGGGTCTGTGAAATGCTTCAAGGAAAAACAAACCAACCAAAAAAGGACTTTTCACTTATCACCAGGTATTTGGCAATGTCTATGGAGAATGCTGGTGACTGGTCAATTGTCAGACAAAGCTCATGATTGATTTTTTGTCATCATTGTTTCTCATTTAAGAAGTCTGTAATTACAGCTTTGCACAAGAGTACAGTTCTGGTGATACTATTTGTGCAAAACAAGCCGGTCTGCAGATTTTTCTCAAAAAAGGTCTATGGTCCAATCACCTAACATCACTGGTACACTGACTTCAGGCTACCCAGTCCCTGCTGCTTCCAAAGTAGAGAAAAAAAAAAGGAAAATACCAAGGTATATTTGTGCCAGACTTCTGTGACCTCCTAGGTGTTACAAACACCTTACAACTCAAGTGTCCGTGCCATGAATATATACTATACACCTGTGCTTGTTCAAGTGTGGCCCTTCAGAAAAAAGCAGCAATAAAAAACAGGATTGATCTCACACAACCTGACTTATCTAAGAAATAAACATAGCCACCTAGGTTCTCCCTGTAGTCTCAGGGAGAGAGAGATACCTGCAGAAAGATGTTAATCTTGTCTATCTAATGATGTTAGGACAGAATGACTCAAGCTGGACATACACCTGTCTCTTTTCACTCTCTATCAAGAAAGCTTAGATGAGACTCCTGCTTCAGTATCATTCAAGGTAGGTCTGACTAGCCCAAGACAAAAAGACTTGCCAGAAATTAAAGTGCTTGGAGGAGCTCCTTACCCTCTAGACCCTTTTATCTTCATCTCTTTAACAACTAATTCCTTCCAGCATATACTGAAGGGTGCCAACACATGGATCCTTGTCTGTCCAGGAGCATGAGGAGTACAGGGCCTCAGCCAGGCTGCTTCCTCCCATCACACCGCCCCACTGCCCACTGATGCCAGGGGAAAAAGTCCCATTAATTTCAAGAGATGTTGCATAAGCCCTTTTGTCTGCAACAGCCAAGCAGAGAGACACAAGGACTAGGAATACATCCTATCCTTCCAGCACACCATTTTGCAGAGCATTCCCTCACACATGGCTTTTAAAAAAAATAAACAACAACAAAAACTACAATTCTTACTGGATTTTTCTGAAAGAATCAATGTACTATTTCTAAGTACACTCATTAATTCAATGACCACAATCACCAGGAAATTCTCTAAATGAAGTTCTGAATAACGAAGGTCATGGCATGTCAACCACCGACTATTAGTGAAACAAAAGACAGAGCGAAAAAGTGGTTTTCATCCCAGTCAAAATAACACTCTAAAAACGGGAATGACCTTTTTGTGTTCTTGTTGCTGAATCTTCAGGTTTTGTATCATGGAAAACCACGTGATAAAGTTGCTGCACAAGATGCCAGGCATTTCCAGGCAAACCGTACAAACCGCAGTATCATTAATTTAATCTTCCACCACTCGACTCTTCTCCTGACTGAAAAATCAATGCTAATAAGGAGCTTTGGGATAAGACTGTGTTGATGCCTCATCTTGTATGGACTAATTTTAACCTGCTATCAAATGACTAAGTGGCTTTAAAGAACCTATAAACCCAACAAAGAGATTTTTAAATGTCTCTTTCCCAAACGGTGCTCTCTGCTGATGAAGACATCTAAATGCATGAGGACGGGTTTATGTGCAACCTCAGCCTCTCTGTCAGGAACACTGGGGATGGAGGCCAAAGTCTTGTACTTCAACTGCATCAGCCCCTACGCTTGCGTGCAGGAAAGCACCAGGCAATGAATCCGACAAAGAGCAATTTCAAGTAGTCGGAGACACTAATAGGATCTGAATCAGCTGTAGCTGAAGGAAAAGAGCATGGTGCTATTTGCTCATTCGGATAAATTGCCTGCTAGAGCAATAACCGAAGCCTGAAGAACAAGTGTGATCTTAAGCAATGGTTGAGATGGGATAAAAAACCCACCCTGAACAGCCTCAGCTTCACTCTTGAGCATCCCCTCCAGCGCTGACCTGAGGTGTCTGCCTTTACCGTCAAGGTCTTTGAGGAAGCAGCCCAGAAGGTCACAAGGCATCCAGGAGATCATTCCTCACCTCTGGGAGCTGTAAGACTCAACTGTTTTGAGTCACACAGCTTTTTCCCACTTTTTGGCAAACTTCCCCTCAAAACTTGCTACATGGCCACATTGCCCTACTTTAAATCATGCCACAATGCCTATTTCACCCAGGGACCACTAAGTCTTGTCCAGAAGTCAACAGCTAGGTAAACTAGGATATTGCCTTTTCTGAAAAGCTTTATTTTATGACTAGTCAGTTCTTCCAGTTCATTTGTCTCTTCATTTCCATGTTGCATCCCAACATGTAACGACTAATCATGTCGATCTGACCACCAGAGCAGCAACTCTCCTATTTCTTAGTTCTTTCTACAGCTTCTAGCTCTATGAGGGCTTGATCTTTAAATCAAAGGTCCTGAGGTACCTTGATTTGTACTTAAATACAAATAAACACACCAATATTGTTAGTAGATTTTTAGAAAGATGCTTTGCTTTCTGAAGATCCGCCTACCAACATAGGAAAGTGCCTATGAATTTTTCCAGCAAATGCAAGGCCTCCTCCATAGGGAATAGGCTATTTACTGAATATTCACTGAACTTTCAAAGTCGGCTTAAATTTCTTTTCCCTTCTAGTCAGTGTGACAGACTGAAAGAGTAAATGTCTCAAACATTGTGGTGGGGCAAGTTCTGCCTAACAACGAACCCTGCATAGCGATGACCACAGGTGAGAAGCCGAAGCCTGTCAGCAACAGGGCGGGCAGAGCGTGCCGTGCCGGCGGCTGAGCCGTTCCCTGTTCTGATGCGCCGAGCGGGGCAGCTCACCACGTATGGCCACAGCTCATACAAAGATTATTTGAGGCAGGGGCTCACGGCCGCCCCAGGGACCCTTTGCGACACCCCCCCAAAATGGCGCCTGCGCGCAGGATCGAGGGTTACGTAAGTCCTTACGGGCCGTGTGCAGAAGAGCAAGAGGGGCGAGACTGACGCGAGAAAAGGCGGGAACTGGGCTGAGAGAGACACGGACACGAGGGGCCCCGCGCGCGCCCACCAGAACTGCACCTCTAGGCTGGCTGGGCCAACGCTGCACCCAGGCTGGTGAAATCTTTCTCTTTCCTCTTTTCTTTCTCTCCCTCCTCTCTTTCTCTTTTTCCATAATCCCCACACCTCATGCCTTTAGACATAAAACCATTGACCAAGTCTGGGACGAGGAGCGGATCCAGCCGCCCCTAGGCTCTTCTCTGAGGAGGAGTCTGGAAAGCAAGGGGGTCCGCTCTGAACCTCGTGACTCGACGGGAGGGATCTCCTTATTCCCTGAACGGATGCCTATGGTTACCACGGGTTACACAGTTTACTGAGGTAGCTCCATGCCAATTCCTGCGGTGAGAAACTGTGAGAGACTGAAAGAGTTAACGTCTCAAACATTGTGGTGGGGCAAGTTCTGCTTAAAGACAAACCCTGCACAGCAAGGAACAGAGGTGAAAAGCCCATCAGCTCAGGCATCAGCAACAGGAGGGGGAGGGCGTGCTGGAGGGTGCACAGCTCCCTGTTCTGATAAGCTGTTCTGATACAAAGATCAAACAATGGCCGTGGCTGCAGGGAAGGAGAAATTACTCCACAAACGACCCCAAGCCCAAAGGCTCACAAACTGCTCATTAACCTGACCGGTTCGGGTGCCCACCCGAAGGAGGGGCAAGGATGATAAAAGGACACCAACTGAAGCCCTGGGTGCGCAAGCCCACCAGGACTGGACACCTCGGCTGACTGGACCAACGCTGGACCCAGGACCCGTGAAATCTTTCTCTCTTCCTTTTTCTCTCTCTGTCTTCTTCTCTCTTTCCTTTTCCACAATCCCTACACCTCATCCGTTTCAAGATATAAACCGTTGACCAAGTCTGAGACTAAGAGTGGATCCAGCTGCCCCTAGACCCTTCTCTGAGGAGGAGTCTAGAAAGCAAGGGGGTCTGCTCTGAACCTCGTGACTCAATGGGAGGGATCTCCTTATTCCCTGAATCAATATATATGGTTACCACAGGTTACCTGGTTTACTGAGGTAGTTTCAAGATATAAACCGTTGACCAAGTCTGAGACTAAGAGTGGATCCAGCCGCCCCTAGACCCTTCTCTGAGGAGGAGTCTGGAAAGCAAGGGGGTCTGCTCTGAACCTCGTGACTCAACGGGAGGTATCTCCTTATTCCCTGAATGGATGTATATGGTTACACGGTTTACAGAAGTAGTCTTATGCCAATTCCTGTTGTGAGAAACCCTGCCACATACTACCACGCCTCCCTACTTCCATTTGCTTCTGTCATAAATAAAATCTTTAACTGATCGTTTGGTGTCATTTCACTTTAATTTAGCCTGAGGGAATTTCGAATTAAACACGACTCCCTGGTCTGTCCAGTCTGGGTCGTGACAAAAACCTCGCCACCTAATGTTACACCTTCCAAGTTCGGGCTGCTTCTCCATGACTAAAACGTTCAACTGATTGTGTTTGGTGTCGTTTCACCTTAATTTAGCCTGAGGGAATTCCGAACTCACCACAACCCCTCCCTGGTCTGTCCAGCCCAGGTTGTGACATTCAGCAGCTTTGACCATGGAGGGACATATGGGAAAGGATGGATCCAAGATTAAATATTCACTCAGCCTGAGAAGAAGCTGTCTCCCTCTTGCAAGAGAGCCCCTCAACTGCCAATTTCACAATTCCCTCCTGAACACAATAATACATTTATAATAATGCCTGCTATTAATGCAAATGAGGAAAAAAAAGCCAGGCTGTGGAATACAGCAGTGTATTTATCCCAGCTAAACATGACTGTCTTATCACTGTGATAGGAGTGAGAAGGAAACCAAAGTCTGCTACATCAAACCAGCTTTTAACACCGAGACCCATCCTGATAATATCACAGCATGTAGTTTATCAGCAGGATCTCATCCATCACTAACGCCAAACAGGGAGTCTGTAACAAGGTTATCATCCCACCAGAACGCTGTTTCATTTCCCCAGTGCCTTGCTTTCATCTAAGTAACAGCATGCCTGGCAGAGAGACCAGTCTGGACCCCACAAGGCTAATCCCAGAGGGACCAAGGTGTCTCAGAAAAGCTCTGTGCTTTAAGGAGTTGCCAGCTACAGTTTTACTCCTGCATGTGAACCACTATCACTTCATACCTTGACCCTTTAATGAGGCTGCTCTCAGATACCCATTACGTAGGATCACAGCCTATGGCTCACAAGGAAAACAGACATGGCCATGGGCTTCTTTGGTACTGTGTATCAGCACTAGTATGACATTTGGCTACAGAGTTACCAGAAAAGCAACTGCTGGAGGCATGCATGCAGATAAATCCCATATCCCCAGACACACTGGATGTGTCTGGCCCACTGTCCATCTCCACAAAGCTGGCCCCCGTGTCTGACTCTGCTTCACCTCTATGGCAAACGTGGCTAAGTCACTCACCAAAGTCACATCTGCCTCCACGCTGGCATGACTTACCTGCCTCAGATGGCACAAGTTCCCCAGCACGCTGTGCCCATGCTCTCCAAAATCCCACATCCCCAAATATCTCCATGCCTGGGTCATCGGTGGTCCTCCTGGCTGGTCCCTGCGGGGCAATACTTGCAGCTCTGCCCTTGAGACCCACCCTTAGTGCATGAAAAGGATGAGGGGGGCTGGTCCAGCGCAGGTCGTGGACCCCGGCGCGTGAGATGGTTCTGAGCCAGCAGCACACCGCAGCTCCCTTCAGGAGGGGCCAGTTCTGTGCAGCATGCCTTGGGCTTGCCATCAACACAGAGTTACCAGGGCGGAAAATGATCCCAAAACGTGGTGTCAAAGCCTGGGGTTGTGCTTTTTTGGTCCTGCCACAGTAAGGGACATGAAATGGAAACACTATATATAGCAAAACTTTGTTGCTTTCTGGTAATTTCCCCAAACTCTTACCCTTCTTTATTTGGTCATTCTACAGATCACTGCTCTCACCCATCTTTAGATCATCATGCAGCAGGAAAATGGGATGAAGCTGAAAGATAACAAAACCTTGGCAAGACTCCAACCATGATTAGACATTTTGATGAGTAACGAGCATGACCAGAGTTACCGCAGTAAATATTTAAAGTTATTTTTGAAATGAAGTCTCAGGAAAGATGTAAACTCTCATGATTTGAGGCATTAGCTAACCTCTAATTACAGAGAGAAGTGGAGGAATGGAAACTTTTCTGAGATAAGGGATAACCTAACTGCTTGTTGCAGGGTTTCTTGGAACACCCTCAGTCCGCCCCTTTCTGGTCATTGTCAAAATCCTGGGCTAGAAGGCTCGCAGGTCTGAGTGAGCTTAGTAGCTTCTAAATTCCTAGAAAAGCAATTGTAACTTATACTTTGCTTGCTACAAATGTTTGATTTTCTACACAAATTATAGAAATGTATTATTATATAAAATCAGATGTTTTGTTACAGGCAAAGCATTAACTACAGCTACATTTGGGTTTTTTTTCCCCAGGAGCTGCAATTAATAGTTTGTCCATTACAAACATCTGTTTTTTATTTATATAATATATACATTATATATATGTATGTATACACACAAATTAGATGCTGCAAACTAAGTGATTTTTTTAGCGTATGAGAAAACAGCTTCCCACCACAAGAGACCCAAGCTCAAACACTTTTACAGATAAACTGTATAAAAAAAAATAAGTAAAGGCCACAGTACTTATTGATATACAATATGATCTATTCAATTCACTGAAACTTTAATTATTATGTGCAGCCAGCTTTACTTCTCTTTCCTCCATATAGCGTTGGATCCATTTATTGTTTCTTTCTTTTTTGGGAAACTTATTTTCACTGCCCACTTTGTAATGGCCAAAGCAATAGCTCTCCAACCTTGATTGGGTCCTTTAATACAAATGTCTCACGACATACGTAGCTATATGTACCCAGGTTACCGTCCCTTCTGCTTTCAGCCTGCTGAGGCAGGAATGCATGGAGTGGTTTGTTGTGGAAGCAGCTGGGTTTGGGCAAGTCTTAGACAAAGGAGGGCCAAAAGATGCTTCTTACAACCAGGAAGGTTGATGGTGGTCCTCAGATCCTCAACCTCAACACAAGAACATTTCACCTCCTGCCCAAATGTGTTTTCTTTCACTATAGCAGGTCACCAAAGGAATTTAATGGTCAGCCCCAAACTTCTGTCCCCAGCACCTAGTGATTTTTTGGGTGTTATAGGCTCGGGCCCACCAATCCCCTGGAGAAGGTGTAAGTTGAAGAATGCCGCGGGAAAGCGGCACACAGGGCAGGAGCCAGAACAGATGCGCTGGGGCAGCTGGCGCTGGTCCAGCGACACATAGCAGCATTTTGTACCAGTGAGAGCCACCTATGTACTGCAGGCTGTGCCAGATCTACCCTGTAGCCATAGTCTCGCCAAGGGTGAGTCTGTTCTTTGTGCAAGGAGGACATACAGAAATAGCCCAACCATCTAGGTCAGCCAGCACTGACACAGGGAGCAGGTGAGCCTCAGCAGAGATGACCAGTCAGTGTGCCTGTTTGGGCTCCTTTTGGGGCCCTGCTGAGCCATTGCTGAACTAGAGGAGAACAGGAGCAGACAGGTTTCTCTGGGATCTGCCAAGCCCATGGAGTCGTTCAAAGCACAGAAAGCACAAGCACTCCAAGGCAGACCAGCCAGTGCCATGACCAACAGACGCAATGGCAGCACCAGCTAATTTCGACAACGCCACCATGAAGCACCACTATCTCCAAACCAGTGGTGTCAGCCAGAAGGACCTGGGCACATCCACTCATGAGCCAGCATGCTGGGAGCCATGATCTGTCTTTGGTACAGACCATGGAACAGGATTTGCAATCATTGCAGCGGCTGCACTAGGACTGAGACCGCCTAACAAGTTTCACTAGTGGTTGCATGCAGATGTCAGAAGAAAAAAGTGGGAGGCGATTGATTCCTGTGGGACTTGGCAAGTTTAGCAACACTAATCCTGAGCAGCCCGTTTGGCACTGCTGTTTGCTGTGTGAACCCCTCTGCAAAATATTCAAATTAGTTTTGTGCATTTTCCTGGAATGCTCATCCACAGCAAGATGGCACCTAATGGCCAGCAGTGCTAATAGACACCGATGGGATTGGAAGCAGCATTTGTTCTGAGTCCTGATAAGTGATAATCTTCCAATGATGCTACTAAAGAATTACCAGCCCTTTCTTCTGGCCTAAATCCAAAGGCTGTGCTTGAAACCTGAGGTTCAGTGAGCACTGATGCCATTTGCCTGCTGAAGAACAGGCATTTCTGGCAATGGGCTGTTAGTTAGAAGAGGTGACAGGACTGCTGAGTGGCTGAATCACTCCTGAAGAAAAAAAGGAAGATTCTGCCTCCAGATGCAATTCAATTAGCATCCCCAGAAACTTCTGTAATGGAAGTTCGTCTGCTTTCCCCATTTACAGCCCACCCCGAGCTTGTCAGCATATACGTTATCCTTGCACAAAAATCAGCTTTTAAAGGGTGCCCCAAATCTCATCAGTCACACAGATGTCATTTGGGCTCCAGAGCCCCGCTCCTTGATGCTCACACATTTCTTATTTTATCAAAGCATCAGGCTGCACCTGAAGCGGTGCTCAGCATGCCTGCTACCCGCTGACACTCCTCCAGCACGTCCCCAAAAACCAGCCCAGCACTCAGCTCCAGGCAGCCCTCCTCCATCTCCAACGCCTTGCTGAAGAGGAAGCGGCACAGACTGACCAAATTCCAATCCCCTTACACAGCCCCTCAGAGCCGCTCCGCGGGTGGCTCAGCCCAGCCCTCGGCCGCTTGCTCAGACCCAAAAACGCTGCAAGGATTCAGAGAGCCAAGCTCTTCCTTTACAAGAGAAGTCGAGTGTGGGATATTCCTAACCTCAGGCTAATCAGACCCCAGAAACTTCTCTGCATTGGATGCAGTCTCAAGCTGCATCTGTTGTCATTGACATTACCTAAAAGAAAAAAAAAAAAAAAAAAAAAAGACAAAACCCAAAACAGTTTGGGGAAAGAATGCAGCTAAAGTCCCAGCCCAGGGGTGGGGGAGAGATGCAGCAGGCTGAAGAAATCACTGCAGTGCACAACATCAGCTCCTTCCTTACCTGCAACAGAGGTTTTACTGTAAACTTATAGCGTTTACAGTAGTGATACAGTAGGCCATTTAAAAGATATATAGTATCTACACACACACAGACGCACAGAGCACTCTTCATAGCAATAGCTGTAAATGCTGATCGAGGTTCAGACCACAGAAATTTCCCATGGTCTGATCTCCAGCTCCCCCAGACTCCAGAAGAAATCTATCCCTGGTGCAGATGGGGTGGGCTTGGTCTCCCATCAGATCTGCCTTTTAAGGGTTTCCAGATCCGAGCCTCGGATAAGCCATCTCTGCACCAGGGAGCTGCTTGGGGCTGCACAGACCAGGGCTCAGCCCCGATAGAGGAAATACGAATCCAAAACATGGGAAGGGGCCATGAGTTTGCTGAGCACAGAGTAGCCATTTGTGCTGGATGAAAGCAGCTGATGCTGCCCCTGCAATCAGCATCATCCCCAAAGCCTCGCTGCTGAGACAGTGCTCTCTCTGCTAGAAGTGAAGGGGGAGAGATACTGAAGATGATGATGTCCTCAAGGCTGAAGGTCCTTCAGCAGCGTGACTGACTGAAAGCCTACTGCTCTGCTCTACCTGCTCTGCTCCACGAGCAAGAGCTTCCCATGCCACAGCGCCT
This sequence comes from Harpia harpyja, assembly GCF_026419915.1. Taxonomy (NCBI): domain Eukaryota; kingdom Metazoa; phylum Chordata; class Aves; order Accipitriformes; family Accipitridae; genus Harpia; species Harpia harpyja. Next base: position 69,240,603 of record NC_068944.1, read on the forward strand.
TGCATAACCAAACCCACCCCGTAAAAACTAACTAAAACATTTAATTAGCTTTTGATTAACAGCATATTTCAAAATTCTTTAGAGACTTGCAGATTGGCAGAGGCACAACTTCGGGGTTTGGGGCCGTTCGTTTATTAAACAAGTTCCCTCCTTGAAAGCAGACACGCAATTACACCGCAGTATCAATTGTTCCTCATTTGCAAAGCCAAAGCATGAAGCAAGTTGCGTTAATGTGTCGAAATGAGGGGAGAAATAAAGAGAGCAATGGATCACTGAGTCTTTGAAGGGAAAAGTAATATTGCAGTAATTTATAGAAGGGAGAGTTTGTGGGTGGGACAGTCGCTCTCAAAGAACAGTGGCATTCAGCCAGTAAATATGGATCGTTTAAGAAGAGCATCACTGCCATCTTCAGGACAGCCGGTTTCTCTTTCCTGCCATGCAGCAGCTTTCCCGAGAGCATTTTTTTGGTTTATGCAATACAAAAGGAAGCGTTTTCTGCAACTCCAGCCAAAGTTATATTTTTAGTTATCGTTGACGCTCTGCAGACGATGGTTTGGTCCAATGCCTCCCAGCTTCTGAATTTTGACACCCCAAACTGCCTACGCAGAAACATTTCATAAGCATAATTTCCAGTGCAACTTCAGTTTAAGATGGAAAAGACCTGTCAGTCAGTCCGGCCCATTTCAGTGCAGCAACATTTCCTAACGAACACCCCTCGCCCTTTATTCAGTCTAGCTTAAATGTCTCTAAGGAGCCATGCCCTTCCACTTCTCTTGCAAGATGTTTACATTAGCGTAAGAGATGTATTAGGAAACTCCTAATGTCATCAGCCAACTTTCCTTACCATGGCATTAAATCATCATTTTTCTAGCCAGAATTCAGTCAATCAGCTGGTAAATGCAGAAAGCACCTCTAGCCCAGATCTACAAAGTGGCATTTCACTCTCAGGCACTACAAGCCATTTCAAAGATGCACAGTACTGAATGTGGAATATACCACCTTAAAAACAACAATCAGGATGCTAAAGATGATAAAGAAAATTGCTTAAAAGCTAGGAAAAGCACAGTTAAGACTTCCACATTACTTAAGCTCAAGTTTTTCAGCGAATGCACTCCCACACTGCTTTTAATTACACCAATGCCGACCAGAGGTCACATAGCTGGTTATGGGGACATCAGTTTTATACTGCAACATCTCCCTCCACCCTGCAATCGGACACTATCTCCTGTGCCCCTTCACACGATGGGTGTGTTTCCAGCCGCATGGGATGAGCTGGATGTGCACACATACTCCTTTCTCAAGCCTGGACACCGGCCCATCATTTGGGCAGTGTTCAAGCATCACTTTGACACAATGGGCACATGTGAAATCACGCAATGCGGGAAGATGGGGAGCCAGAATAAAATAAGCAGCTCAGTTTCTTCCTTGCTTGCATCCAAGAAAAAGATGGGCCACTGATCAGGCCAAACAGATGCTCTTGTCAGGCCAGCTCTGACTTGGGGTTGTCTTAGACTCCCATGACTATAAAGGCCACCTCTTCTCTGCCTCAGTCAGTTCGTGGTGTACATGGTTACCAGTAAGAAACAAAGCCATGCAGGACATATAGACATCACCTGCAGCAGGAGTTCTCCATGCTTCTGCAGATGGGGACATCAGCGATATACCCTGGATGGTGAGGAAGGGATGAACATGCAGAGACACACATCTAGAGACCTTGGCATCAAAAGGGATTTGCCACCACTAACAAGGAATCCTATGGCAGGAGCCTGGAGAGGGCACATCTCTCCAATGTCCCACTTCATCATCATGATCACCAGGTGCTTGTAACTCCTTGCCTCATTTATCGGACACCTCTGACCCATGGCAGCAACCTGTTGGTTTCTGGATAAGGCTCAAGCGTGAGCAGAGAACGTAGGTCCCCAGGGCAGGAGCCTGCAGGGGGTAGCAGACTGCTGTAGTTCACAGCAGACTGCTACAGGGGAGAAGACAAATACACCTGAAATTTCTCCAACTCCTGTTGCACAGAGGTCCCAGAAGTTGTTCTAGGACCTGTTCTCAATCATTCCTAATCACAGCAGCACACGGAAGATAACAGACAGCACCAATGTGTTTCTATATGTATTAAATCAATGTTTTTCAAAAGGAAAAGTAAGGGTCTTGCATGAAGCTGTAACTGTGAAACACAGACATGACTGAGCACGGCAGCCAAGGAAAGGCTGCAAGTAAGCATGGCCCCGGGAGCTCCAAGACCATTCGCACACAATGCCAACCTCAGTAAGCATGTTCGTAACACACCAAGTCCATGTAACTTACTACTAGCCTACCATGCACTCAACTTACTACTAGCCTACCATGCACTCAACTTACTACTAGCCTACCATGCACTTAAGCATTGCTAGTGAAATAATTACACAGCTTTATTCTACAACTTTCCCAAGTCTTGCAACTTGTAACATCCACACAGTAAGTAGATGACCTCACCTCTGCCCCATACAACTCCACAAACACCTACTTCGTGCTATTACAGCTGTGACAAAAAGAGACCAGAACACTGCTCAGATTCAAGAGACAGGGTCCAATTATACCTGGCTAGATTTGCTCACCAGGTACAGGCTTCCTTGTGTCATAACTTTGACAGAAGCAATAAGCCTGTCCAGGCACCCTTGTATCATCACAGTAATAAAACGGAAGGATGAGACCAGCCTGAAAGGATCATTAGCACTGAAGCAGGGGAAAGCAAAGCACTGCCCCGGATCCAGGGCACAAGAATTGGATACAATCATCCAGTTTTTGAATATCCCATGTGATAGCAATTCATTACAAAATTCACATGCAAACTGATAGCATGAACTTTATGCTGGGATTGCTTTAGCCCTTGCTTCACTGCCCCCAGATGGATAGCTGCTACTACTGTATTGACCAGCCAGCAGACGTTACATCAGACTTGGGAAAAGGAGTGAAAAAACTTCACTTAGGCACAGTAAAAAGAACAAAAGAAAGAGCAAGAGCAAACAGCCTGGTAATTCAGAGCTAGTCCTCTATTTTGATAAGAGAAAGCTGCTTCACAAAGAAGCATTTCTCAAAATTTTGAGAAACAAGTATCCACAGCCAGGAAGGGCACCCTCGAGGATGCCTCCTGCCTCGAGCAGGCCTTGTCATTACACATGGCAGGAGCACCCAGGAACCATCACAGCGAGTTTCTACACAGACGTCCTTTTGAAATGCCACAACTATGAACCCATGGCGACTGTGTAAACTACTCCTTGTTAATTATTTACATTTATTTCACAGGTATCAGTCTTTTCAGGGGCAGAAAGACAATACTAAGTTTAGAAAACCTGAAGAAAAGGAGGATGAGCTTCCTTCTAGTGAAGCAACTGCCTGAAGAGTCACCACATCCCCGCTGCAGAAGACTCACTGGCATTGGCTTTGTAAGCCAGGGGAGAACAGCCAGGGGATGGTGCATCCAGAATGAGATGTTTGCCTGGGAATGCTTTGAGTTCACCTGCAACAAGCAGCCATTTCAGGATCTCCCTCTCCAGATCTGCTCCAGCCATAATAAAACTTCTAGGAAATAGGCAGCATTGCTGGCAAAGTGAAATGCTGATGTGGTTTATAAGCAGAAGCTACAGACAGGAAAGAATACTTTTTTAGGAGAAACATTTCCATAATTCGTGTACTGTTTATGTGAAACTTCAAGATCCCAATCAATATCATGTAAGCAGGCTAGCAGTAAAGAACTGCAGAAAAAAAATCCAGGGCTTGTGGGGTGGCACAGACTATTGGCCCTGTGATCAGGAGCGAAGCTATGCAGCCACTTTACTGTCCCTGAATGGTGACATGCATCTCACAAGCCACTGTAAACCCATTTCGCCCAGAATTTGAGGCCCGTAAGAAAACAGCAATAGCATTTACACTCAGAGACACAGCATCACGAGAAGGTGGCCTTCCACCCACAACAGCAGCTACAGGGTGGTTACACTGGCTCACAGCAGAGGGAGGATGGCTCATTTGAGCAGAGCATTTATTTAAACCCGACTGCCACCGAGCCCAGTGCCCCAAGACTAGGCTATCACATATGCCAGGGTGGTGCCATCCAAAGTGAGCAATTTTCCCCCAAAACTTACATAAAAGCTGTTTGGTGGCCAATACTTAGTGCTGAGCCTGCCAGCTGCTCTTCTGTCCACTACTACAGATAAGAGAAGAATTAAAAGAGAAAGAGGGCAAAGATTAAAGAGCGGTTTTGCAAGTAACAAGCACTAAAGCTTGAGCAGCGAACACACAGCAGTTTCAGTTAAAAAATGCAAACAGCTGATGTCTGATGCATGGGAAGGCCTGTCTTCTCTTGGAAAGCTCATGAGTAGGGAAGCTTGCAGAGTTGCGGGCCAGCCAACTCCAAGGCACGCCAGCTCTAATCTCCTTTCCCAGCTGCGTACACACAGAAACTGCAGGACACAAATGCCGGAGGAAAAAAAGGAAAGCTCCAATTATTCTCAGACCACAAGAAAAACGATGTTTAAAAGCAAAGATATTGGCAGGGCAGCAAAAAGGAAGAGCTGTCCAAAACAGTCAACTGAAGAAATTCTGTGTTGCTTTAGTCAGTAGCCATTGAGGCAAGACAAAGAAGAAATCTGCTATATGGCTAATTCTTCCATAATGGCACCCAGGCTGGATTTACTGTTTCAAGTGTTTTCTAACAAGATCGGAAATAAAAACTGTCAAATACCCAAGTTCTGCTTAAAACCTGTTCTCTGTAAATTAGGTTTTGTTTAGAAAGTTTTACTTCCAAAAAAATAACACTGGACATGAATATGATTTGCCCCTCCTGTGATTATTATTTGAGAACTGTATTCACAGTAACAAGGCTGAGATGAAATTATTTTTTTCCTTAGGGTAATGAACTCATGAGGACAGTTACCCTTTCAAATACACGCAGAATGGTTGGCTGTATACAGTTTGTAACACATACAATTCTGGGAAATTTTTTTTTCTTTTAAAAAACCCAAACAAATCAAGTTTTGTCCTTTCTCAGCTGGATTCAACCATGATGCTGCCAAAAGGACTAGAGAGCAGTACCGTGTCAAAGTAAGAGTATTTTATTACTGTAGACAGCACAGCACATGGTTTGCTTTCTCTGTAGCAAGAACCTCTGCTAAGCATTCTTAACAGTAAAGAAGAAAAGATGTATTATCCTGCTTAACAGAGAAGGATGTGCAGGTACCAGCAATACACACTTATGCCTCCTTTGAACTCTCTCAATTGTCATGATTTAAAATTTTGCAGACCTCTTTCCAAAACCACTACCACCACCAAAAAAACAGGAAAATCTTTCCTGATGGTGCAGAAGAAGGGTGTGCTCAAGAAATCCAGCATGGTCACACTAGTATGTTACATTTGGAGCTAGTGTACCATGCAAAGTTACAAAATACTATTTGTCCAGCAAATAAAGCTGAGGGTGTTCACGCTTGCCTGCAGGTTTCAAATCTCCTTTCCAGAACGCTGAGAACTCATTTTAGGCACAATCACAACAGCACCACGCACATGAGGTGCAATAACGTGTGCCCATCGATGCAAAACATGCCATTTCCCAGAGATGTTCTTTCTAGTAATTCTCAATTCTTCTTTTCCCCTCCAATTCTTACCCTCCCCAAAAAAGCTTTCTTTTCTTAACCAACCTATGAAAGCTTAACACTTGTTGTGATAAAATCATAGCCAAACAGGAAACATTATTTAGTATGCTAAGGTTATTCAGATTTTACACACAGTTCAAAATACCTAGATCCACATGAGCATACACCAGTATAAGAGTGAGGGAAGTTAATCTCCCCACCACTGGTACGGAAAGAGCCAAACTGGCAGCCTCATCTGGAACGTCATTTCTGATGACTGTACCGAGACGTCAACGTGAGTAGCCAAGATGCAGGTTCTTCAGTGACATCCGCTGGGATCTATATGGATTGTACAAAGTTCTTCCCCCCCGAACCCTGTACAAGTAATACTTCTGGGGACAGGGAAGCAGCACAGAGTGGAGAGCAAGAACCCTGAAACATACTAGGCTTAAATCAGTGGATTAGACTAGTGGTTACTGGTAATGAAACAGCAGAGTTTTCACTATATAAAATTTATAAATTTATTTTTTTGTAAAAATCCAAAGAGCACGAAGACATCTCACTCAAAATACTGGTAAATCAAACCACACTTAGAAAAATGAAAGCTGATTTTATTATCTTATCCACAGCCAATCATTTGACATGAACATGCATACGTAATTTTGCTACGCACACACCACAGTTTAACGTTAGTTATTAAAGGTTAAACATACAACATACATCCTTACAAAAATGAGTCAAAATGCAAACGTAACTTTTAAACAAAACAGTTTTTACTCATTTAAAAAAACCTTTGTGTTGGGTACCATTTTGTACAAACACAGTTAATTTAAACAAATCTGCTTTTAGTTTCCTCATGGTTGCACATGAAAATAAGCTGCAATAGAAAATGAAGTCATCAAGGGATTTTTAAATAGCAGAAGTAGGCAGTCTTGCCATGCAGAAGAAGCAATATTAAATATTAGTTTTTCAAAAAAAAGAAAAAAACCACAAGTTTAAAAATATTTAGTTCAAGTCACAAATCTTTCCCCAGTACAGAGAAATCCAAATGCAACGCATAATTAGCTGCCACTTAGGATGGCTATTCTGAAAAGTAGAAATACTTTCCAGAATTGATAATTTTCATTGATTTGGCACAGAAAAGAAGTCTGAGCTTACTTAAGAACAAGAAAGTGATTAAAAAAAAAAAGGGTAAACAGGAAGAGAGAAAATAAAAAGCAAGAATGAACGAGATAGTAGTTGCAATCACTAAAAAAAAAAATTCTGTGCATCTCAGTCATTGCAGAATACTGTCTGTCTACAGCAGGTGCGAATTCCAGGTAATTGTTATTGCAACATGGATTTTATTTGCTTGGAGGTAGTCTCATCATTCAAATGCTTTGTTGTGTACCTAAACACAGAAATAAAAATCAAGTTGAGAAGAGCATGGATGCTATTTTACTTTGGCTTAACATATACATGTTTTCTTTGTTTATGGCTCAACCTGACTGTACCAGAGTAAACCCTCAGCCACTGAAAATCACCTACTCCACAGTTACCAAGTACACAAATCAGACATTCTGATCAGAAAATGCTATTGTCAATCAGAACTATAACGCAGCAGCCTTGCACCAAGGGGAGTTAAAAATAAGCCTCAGCTGGATGTTGGCTTTCATGCTCATAGGCCATTTTATAGTGAACTCATGTTACCACTTGTGATAGGTAATTATCAGTAAGACTGAGGTGTCTGTCCATAGAAAACATCTTCAAATAAAACATAGCTTCAGAAACTTTTCTTCAAAACTGCCAGTGACCAAACCTTTCTAAGATCCCTCAATAAGAATGGTTTTAATCACTTTTCAGCCTAATTTCCTGTTTAGTTCCTGTGCTGCTAAAACTAAAGAGTATACACATGTGTTTATTCCAGCCCCTTCCCCCTTCAAAATTCTCTAGAACATTAGCACATTTTTAAATCACTACAAAAAACTCAGTCATCTCTTATTTTAAAAGAAAGCACTGTACATCCTTGATGCTGGCTTCTTTGGATGATTAATTTCCCTGATTTTCCTTCCCTAACTGTAATCTAAAAGCAAGTAAAAACTTATTCTGTAATTTAAATTTAACATGTTAAATTAGCACTTTCATTGTTATCCACAACTGGATATACAACAACATATAAAGTGATATTTTAGTTATTCACTTGAAGAATATGCAGTGACTCTTTGTTTTGGAAATTAATATCAATATAGATTTCAGCACTTTTTGGTAATTTATTCTTTCCACAAGAGGCCTGAGGTTCTCTAAAATCCTGAAAAGTTATTGCACTTGGTATTCTGCCCATGTGAAAAAGCTGAACATGATCACAATACTTACGTGAATTTCAAATTATAAAGAGCAGATCTCCCTCCAAAATCCACACCACCTTCCATTTGCTTTTAAGACACATTATCTATCTCTTGAGAAAACACAAGACCTTCTAAAACTCCTCCTGAATCAAAGACTTAGATTTGGACTTAATTTCTCATGACATCATCTTGAATCTGCTTTCATCACACATGCACATAGCAGCTCACCTCTGCATCTCCTCCTAGCAATTCCACATGTGATTTAAAAGACTTAAATATCCTACCCAGATGAATAATCAAATGTATGAAATCAAGACTGTTAAAGTATGTATGCATGAAATGGGTTGGCGTGGTAAAAGGTCAGCATGACAGCACAGACTGAATTTACACTGCTAACCACAAAATAATGCACAATGTAGTGAGAACCTGAACCACATTTTCCATGTACTTTAATAGTGTCAACCATAATGGGGAAAAATGGGGTACCATTAAAGATCGGTGTTCATTTGCAGCTGCAATCACAATAAATTAGTCAGAGAATATAACACTAATATGGCATTTTTCCTCTGGAAGCTTGTGTTTTTACTGATCACCATCTCAGACTGATCACATACAGGAGGTTCAGAAATGAATTTTAGGCATGGAAATACTCTTATGAAGTCTCAAATTAAGCCCAGATTTATTTTTTTTTCTTTAGCTAATAATCTGAAAAAACTCTGCAAGTGAAACCACTTATAATACCACATTATTTCACTTCTTGCATCTTAACACAAAAAAAAGAGAGCAAATGAAATTAAAGCAGTTTCACTACAGATAAAAAAAACAAAGTACAACTGCACGCTTTCAGGCAAGACAAACTAAAGCTTCCACATTTCAAAGTGAGCACGTGAATAACAATACCCAGTTACAGTTAACTGTTACCAAAATAATATGATACTTTTTCACATAAGAACAAGAATGAAGCCTTCATCTGCCTGTCACATTTTGGCACTTCTTGCCACTCCTCTGATGCTGGACACCCACGTGAAGAACATGTTACTTACTACAGATACAGTTTCATGACCCAGTTTAGCAGTTTTTAGATTTCTATACAGAATGAATTTTTCTTTACCTTTCCAATTAATGTGGTAACTTCATCTCATCTAGTCTACAGGAAAAACACTGAGACTCTTGCCTTAAGTACCTCCCTATAAATACTTTGTGAAAGAGGAACAATTTTTAGTTACGTACCAAAAAACTACCTGCCTTTCATGTCTGAAACTATCTGTGAAACATAAAAATCACATGAAACTACTTTTACATTCTACTAATAATAAATAAAATCATTAAGCCACGGTCAAACCACATACAACTGAGGATATGGCCAATGCACGCTAAGCCAGCCATTTCATTGGTAAGCTGGCACAAATCACAGCGTGCATGCTGCAGCTGCGCATTTGCTTGTTTGGTTGTTCAGCCAGCAGATGTGATCACAAGTTGACTTCTAATCAGATTTTAGTAGGTATTATACTTTGTCATCAGTTTTAACTTCAGGAACAATGTCTACTGTCACGCTTACGTCTACAGACTTGTTCTTAACCTGCATGCAATTGAAGTATGCAGAAAGTTACCTTAGCATGAACAACTGCAAGTTTATTACCTAGCTTTTAAAACACAGTAGCTTCTTCTTGCATCCCTGTCTCAAGACACATTGGAAAAGAAGCCTGCAATAACCACATTCACCTGTAACACTGACTGAATACTTTGCTGCTGAAGGAAATGCCTTGGACAATTTATGAAAATTCACATAAAAATATTTCAGATAAAAGAATAAGAGTACCTGAGAGCATTTAGAAGGCCTTCTACACTGTTAGGAGGCTGGTCTTTAAGAACTTTGATGCATCCTTTCATCTAGGAGTTAAAAAATAAAAATACAGCTTTTTTCATGCCAATACTTTCTAAGTTTATAGAAGTGTTTTATATTCAGTTTGTCAGAGAGAAAAAAGGTAAGTACTTAAAAATTGCAGCAGTGACAACATTTTCTTGGTATTAGAAAGGAATTAAGCTTTCAGTATTACATTTTCCTATGACAGAATGGCTTAGCTACTTAAAAATCTGCATATCTTTAGCCAATGCAACTTTGATGTCAAACTCTGCTTTATTAACCTTAAAAAAAGGAACTGTAAACAAAAATCTCTGTTCATCATAAATCCATTAAGAATTATTACATTCAGCCAGTGAAATAATGACAAACTCTGTAGGTAATACAATGGGATAATAGTCCACTTGAAACAACCACAAAGCAGCATACTGTAACAGCATGTACTCCATAGACTTACTATCAAACAACAGCAGAAAGTTAAAGACTTGAAGACTGGTGGATGATGAAACTAGCTTTTTACCAGATAGTGAGGAAGGAAGCTAGATGCCATTGTTATTTCCAGTCATTCTGATTTGGATCTTTCAACACAACCACTGTTTACAAGTGTTTCAAGACACTACCTGAATTCTATCAGAACAGATTTTTCATGACCTAACAATGAACATTTATGTGCCTGAAGGCCTAGCTTGTATTTGTCACTACTTATGTGTATGGTTTGCTAAAACTACTGCTATCCATTTAGCGTCAACCAAAGTGTACGTCTGCTACTAGAACCTGGAGGACAACTTAAACACTCAAAAGATTATTTTGTAACAATAAACTTACATCAATTTTTGAAGTTTTGGCAAAAGCGCCCACTGGATGCACGTGGTCATAGAGTATGATGACACCCACCATTACCCTCAGACAGAATGATACTGTTTCCTCATTTGTAAACCTGCTTCTATATTCACTGTAATTTAAAAATACAGATTATTATCTATCAAACACAAAATAAGAATACACACTAGTAATGCCTGAAATAAGATTAAAGAGAAAAATCCTACTGTAAGTCCTCAGAGAAAAAAACAAACAAACAACAAAAAAAACCAAACAAAAACCCCACAACCTATCAACCCTATTTGCTTCCCCCCCCACCCCCCCCAATAACCTGCCTACAAGTCAGACCACTGCTTAGAAAGAGTTATCTGGAAATTAACAAAAGTTTCTGAAACCTAAAACAGCGCCCTGCTGCTATACCATTTTTCAAGTATATATTTTTGCAGGTAAAAAAAATTATTAAAATACATACTAACTTTGCCTTCAATGCTTCCTACTCTCTTCCCCACCACCCTCTAATATAAACGCAACCCAAACTTCTGACTCAGGAAACAAAAAAAAGGAAAATAAAGCAAGCTTAATGAACAACACTTAACTACTTTCTTCAATGGGGCAGACCATTCTTAAGAAGGGTAAGAATATAAATGGAGCTCTCAATGTGCTCCAAAAAAAAAAATAAAAATTACTGTGGTATTTGGACAGAAACTAACTTAAGACATACCTCATACCTGAGTACATTTACCAATGGGAAGCTACTTAGAATCCAGAAGAGACAGATAAAAACCCAAAGTTTAGTTTGACTTCTTATTCACATTCCCAGTGCCTTTCAAATTTACAGCAGACTGCCTTCATGCCCAAAAGTCGTCTCATAATTCCCCAGACAGGGGCGCTGTAATTTTGTTACAGCCATCAGCCAAGCCAACTTGCAACGAGGTACCAATCCAATGCATTGCCCATAACCCCTCTTCCAGGAGGCCCTAGGCAATCATGCTCAAATAGTATATTTTCCTGAATTATACATGAGAAAACCATTTATAAAGAGTGCCAAGAGTTGTCTAGCTTTCAAAGCCATTCTATTTTTAAATATTAATATGTTCAGAAAAGTAGACCGCAAGATTTGCATGGCTAGCAAAATGAGACGTTAGTTTCATGTCAAGATAAACAACTAAGTTGGTAAAAAACCCCCACCATAGCTCCTAATTACCCCAATTATATTTCTTTCACCTTTTGCATCACAAGTCATGTCTTAAATACAGAGATGATTCATAAACAATACGAGCACTGTTTATACTCACGGGGTTTCCAGCATGACCCTGCACACACTAGCCATGGTGCTTAAGCAATCTGTTGTATTCTCTATTGGTAAGTTTTTATTCTGCAGAAGAAGATAAACAGTTTCCAATTCAATTATTGTGAAATATTATACTACAAAACCTAAATCAAATCAGTGGTCTGCTCACATGGCAATGTGGAAGAATTAAAAACATCAACACAACTATCGTAAATCAGGTAGCCTCGCCCTGGTATTTAAAAATGTTACAATATGGATTAGCGACTTACAGAGTAAAGTTTACCATATGGGTTTTGCTTGCTTGTTTGTAGTTAAAGAAATACATCATTGACACTACTGACTTTTGGGAAGTTTTAAAGGAATCCTGCTCTTTAAAGACAGAAATTTCTATAGCCAAATACATGCATCTGCTGCAATAGTAAGACTTAAAATTGTTGCAGACAAACATCTAAGAAATGTAAAATAAGAGACCATTTTTCTCAAGGCTTTTCAAATGTAAAGCAGAACTTAAGAAAAAATATTAAAAGACATGTATCTTTGTATTAATCATGTAATGTACAATTATTTTTTATTAAGAAATAGTATGCATTCTTTGCATGCAAGACAAAAATCATCACAGTTACAGAAGACAAGCACAATACTTGTAGTGACTGGATTTTACCACTAATATTTATTTAGATAGCTAAGGATAAATAGGGATGTGTCAAAATGTTGACACATTGAACTTTTCCAGTTCAGGTTCCTCCCTCCTTCTGCAATAATATAAGTATACTTGACTTTACACAGCACAACAGAATGTCTTGGGAAGGAGAAAAGGAAGCTACATTGCAATTCCGTTGTTCCCTCCTTCAGGCACAACCAAGCTATTTCCCTTTCAATTTTCTGAAGTTTCTGCACTAAACCACCACCAAAATGCAGGCAACATACTTACCTCTCCCACCTCCCTCCTCAAGGAAAGCTATCGATAGCAATGTTGTAATGTTATCCATTAACCTTTTGCGACACATCCACAAGGTGGCTACCTGAACTTACTCTAACCTCCATGGCATCTGAGAGAGATACTTTGCTTCTTGAGGCTCCAAAAAACAAGTTTGATTTCTAGGTGCCAGATTAAGCCTGGTACAAGAGTTTTGTGTTGTAAAATTATGTCTGGCCCTGCAGTGCTTTGAGGTACACTATCCAAACTATAAATTTATACTCTTACCTCTGACACAAACTTTGTTGTAGCATCACTTAAGGTTTTCAACATTGGCGTTGCTTCAGCATAAAATAAAGACATTCTGTTTGCCAACTCATTATTTACTTCATTTTCTCCCTCTGCCTATAAAACAAAAGGAAAAAAGAATTTAGTTGTTCTGTACATGAAAAAGGTAGGTGGTAGTATAAGATTATATTTCATCTCATCCAAGGGTTACCTACTGGGACATTGTTAATCCTCATACGGCTCAGAGTTCTTCTATAGTAGCTGAAGTCGTTCTGTATAGCAGGATTTGTCATCTATATAGATATGGAAGCAAAACAGTTGTGACAAACTCAAGAAAAATATAAGGACAAGTATTCATAAAATGTAATACTGAGAAAAAGAAAATATTCAGCCTTCTGAAGTAAAAAGGCCTGTGATGTTGGGAAGTGATATGTAGAACATAAAGCTTTCTGGTTAAATTCTCAGATTTTTCAGAACAAGATCTAACAAGAACAAGAAAAGGAGTAGTCTCCTAAATATGAATTTGAAATTAGTAGGTTGAAAAAAAATGGCTTTGCTAGTTTGACTCCAAGGATCAGACCAGCAAATTAATATTATTTCAGCTTAGTTCTTTGCACATTAGCAAGAAAATAGCTGGACTATGGGTGTGCACATCCTAAAAGCAGCAGCATTATCCCAAAAGATATGCCAAATTCAGATGAAGAAACATGATTAATATGAATTGAAATATAACAAATGCCTAAAGCTAATATGATTTTTCATCTGCTTTCCAGTTCAATCTAACTCTAGGTCATGCGAACAAGCCGAGCATATTAGATATTTCAGTATCTACTGCACGCTCTTTTCTAGAACAGAACACAACACAACCCAGATTGCTTCAGTAAATACACTTGTTTTCTTTTTGCTAGCCTTTGTGCTTACAAAATTATAACAAGTTCTTACCTTGAGCTCATCAAATCGGAGTGTAAAGTGAAGAATTTCTGCAAACTGCTTAGCAAGAGCCTGCTCTCGCTCCAGGTGTTGCGTTGGTGAATATGGAGTGCTTGTTAGGGCTCCCAACAGACCTCGCAATCCTGCCTCTTAAATGAGAGGAGAGTATTTTGCAATATACAACTGCACCTGCATCTTGTATCTCTATTGACTGATACGCTGCATGCTAGACTTAAAATATACATCTGCCAAAATACATGGTATTTAAAAATAAAGGGGCTTGACGAATTGCTTCTATGTGCCACTGTTACCGTATTTACTTATAAAATGCTGTAAAGACTAGGTCCAATCAGCACTGACAGCCATGAAAAAACTTCTTGAAAAGTTTTATTCCAGCTTTGTCTGCAACATTTGTGTAAAACATATTTTAATAACCTGTATTAGCAGACTGCAGCCTTTAAGATAACACAGAATTCAAGAGGTGCATACCTATCAGCAGAAGTCATGTTTGTTTTAAGATAAACTTATAATCCAACTTCCTGCTCATCTTGAGAAAAATACCTCACCTCTTTAACAAAGCAGAACTTGCCTGCATAAAGCTTCCATTTTTTGAGCTCATTTTTTTTTACGAGCCATGCTAACAACTGTGTCTAAAAGTGAGGTAACACAAATAGTTTGTGAAAAAACAAATAAAGTCTAACAGGTTTTATCAGCTTAGACACATCAGTCAAGTTAGTTTTGTAAGAGGCATGAAGCACCATCTTAAGTATTGCACCTGCATGAACCAAGATCAGACATTTCCACAGACCAAATTATTTCTGGTGTTTGAGGAGGAAATAATACAGTCACTTTTAAGTAATCTTGGTATCAGAAACATTATCAGAATTAATTCCCAATTAATTAGTCTACTAATTTTCAAAACAATCAGCTAGTTAGTGCTTTCCAGAGTTACTAAAGGGGTAGAGAAAGAAGATGACAACTAAGTGCCCATTCCCTCTCTCCTCTCAGTATCCATTGAAGCAAGTTTGCTTTCACATGCAAGAAGGCAGTATGCAGATGTAAGAAAGATCCAATCCAGTGTACAGAAGGAATCTATGCAATATGAGCTTTTATCTACTAACAAGGGGTTGACCTAGATGCAATCACATCTGAATATGCCAAACGTACTAATTAATGAAGACAAAAACCCTCAAGTTAATACCATTCCACTTACCTAGTCTTTGAGAAAATTCATAGAATTTCTTTAGTTTGCCTACTAGTGGAACAACTGCACCCCATGCCTTCTCTTGCAGCTTCTCATCATTGGGATGCTGTATTGCCTTAAATTAGAAAAAAAAGAGGAAAAAAGTATGCTTGGATTAAGAATAACTGATACACGGCTGGAAAAAAAAAAATATGCAGGACAATTGTTTGAAGAGCTAGTAATTAAAAATTCTACCTCCTGAGAAGCTTCCAGTTGAGAAACAAGCCTGTACTAACCCATGTCTGTTCCAAAAAGCTCTATATACTTGTGTTGAAAATAAGTATCCTGAATAAGAAAACAGCTTGGAGAAAGTATAAAGAAATTGTTAAAAATAAAGCTACTCAAATAAGAAAATTCACGTAACTAGATCTAGTTAATTAAAATCAACAACTTTATTGAGGTACCTCCAAGCAAAAAAGTTTAGTGATCAAAGCCTCATCCTAATGTTGGTATCTATGACCAATTTCTGAATTAGCGAAGGGGAAAAAAAAAAAAAAAAATTCAAATTTGCTGTGAAATTCAGGCTAAATATTACAGTAGGAACATTTCAGCATAATCAACATAAAGCACAACCAAGACATAGTGTATACAGAACTTTACAGTAAGCTTCTAAGACAAAGCCTTAAATTCAATCTCTCCAGGTTTTTATGATAGAAACTAGACTACTTAGCAACTGAAAAATTACCAAGAAAACAGAAATAAAAATGCTCATAACTCTCCTGCTGCATCTTCATGGCCAAGTCCTTGATTCCCAAAAATCTGTTTCAGTCAACCCTGGGCTGCGAGTTGCAGCACACTCCTCTCTGGTCCCTAGAAAGTTTCCTTCCTGCGATGTCTGCCTCCTCTCAGGACTGTGTCTCTTCTTTCTCCATGGGAGCTGCAGGCTTCCTTGCCGAGTCACACATTCCTGCCTGATCCTACAGCCTCTCTGTGAACATGCTCCTTCCTTGAAGGACAAATAAGCTATCTCCCCTCCTAAGGGTTTTGTGTGACACAGTTACCCTTCTTAAACCCACCTTATGAATTCAACAGAAAGAAAAAATCATGGTACTTTAATTAAAGCTGAATGGCTATGAGTATCTCAAATTCATCTGGAGTGAGCAGAGACTCCTCATATCTAACAATATTTCTTAGGGTATATTACAGTGAGTAACTCCTCACTTTAGGAGCAAAGCAGCCCCCATTGCTGCATCTGAGGAAGAAGGGAAGGGGGTTGAGAGAGCACTTATTCCACCTTTTCTTAAAGGTAAAGGAAAAATGGATTGACATGCTGTACAGAAACTTTGCTTCTGTTCCAAACATCTGCTTTAGTAAATAAAAGCCAATTAAAAGGGATTGAAAATGAGGTGCCTTTTGTGTTAGGATTATCACACATCAGACTTCTCCAATTAGCGTACAAAAGGTGTTGATACTACTCAACACTGCATTGTAGTCATGCCACACTCCCTCCAAATTCACCGCTAACTCAAGAAGAGCTTATGTAGGAATATAATAAAAAAATCAATAGCAACAATTCCATAAAAAGTTTGAGAAGCATCATTTGCTATTACATGTGTGCATTAATATTACTGAAACAAGTGACATCTGTTTTTGCTGCTAAAAAGGAACATTCTAGAGCAGAAATTCAAGACAGCAATTTTAATAGACAACATGGTCTGCCAAAAGAGCTCCTGCAAGCAAAGTTAAAATCCAGCAGTATTTGGTTAGGATCAGACAACCAACAACCACAGGTTGTGCACAATCATAATGCTCTAGCTCACCTCTCGTATTTCATGGCCAGCTCCTCTATATGACTGCAAGTCTTCCAGTATTCCTTCTGCATCCTTTAACACTACATTCACCTGATTATAAATTTCCTTTTCAGATTCTGTAGGTTGGGCATCTAAACAGTAGAACATATCAAATATATATATATTTAACAACAATATGGAATTCAACAGGCACACCATCACCTATGGGACAAATTCTTTATGCAGCACCTCATCAAGAATTTTCATTCTCTGGAGAGCTACTACAATGTATGAGGGACTCCAAGAGAGTAATTGTATTAATTTTAGTAGACTTTTAGCTTCATTTTGCATCCCAAAAATCCACCTGGAATCTATCCTTCCTGACTTATTTAAAATTGAGCTCGGAGAAGAAATCCTGACAAGTCATCTTTGACTGTCGTATCAATCTCACCTTGGACTGCAGTACAAACTCAATGGAAGAGACTTAGGTAAGCACTCAAAAGACAGACTCACTGCAGATTATTACAGGAGGTGTTCACGTCTATTGTTATCTAGAAACACCGCATCAGATTATTTTCCATATTCCCTGCCTCCCCTTTTACTGGCTGGGAAAGGAGCCATATCTTTTATTTCTAAATATATTTAATTCTCAAAACATATTCTTTATTGCCCTAATTGCAAAATCAGAGCTGAGAACAAAAAGATCTAGTGTAAACTTGGTGGGGGTTTTCTTCCCTCTCCCCTTTTTAAGGATATATGCTGTCTCCCAGTTTTTCTATAATTAGCTAAAGACTTTCCAAACATATGTTTGATCATCATTTCAAAAAGCCACATATACATGTTTAAAGAAATGTGATTCAATAAGAAGTATGTTTTGAGAAGAATCAACAAAAGGCTTTAAGCTTTAAAAATAATCACCTAGTACAAATATTCCAGACATTATTTATCTGATATGAGATCAATTTTTCTTTTAAAATTCCGACGGAAGCTATAAGGTTAGATCCTTTTAGGCTGATATATAAAAAAAAAAAAATTTTGTTAAGTTATTGAAGCTGCTACTGAAGGTCTTAAAAAAAAAACCCACCCCAAACCCTCCTCTGTTTACACGGGCAAAATATGTTATGAAATAAATATCTCACTATATTTTAATGCAGGATTTCCAATGCCAGAAGTCAGGGTATTAACAATAGATTTTTTTTTTTTATAGGGACAAACAAAATCTATCTACAGACAATATATTCTCATGACTTTGAGCAGTTTAAAGAGTCTGGAAAATGTCTTTTTAAAAATGCTTTTCCATGATGCGTATGTATAACTCCCACTAACAGTGATGGAAGTTAGGTATGTACTTACATTAAAAACAAAAAAAACAAAAAAAAAAAAAAGAGACAGTATCCTAGTGTTACATATTAGAAAAAAACATTAGAAAACAAAGTTTGTATTAGGAGAAAATAAGTTTCACATGCATTGCCTGTCTGGATTTTGCTGTAATTTTTGCATACTTATTTTTATGTTTTAATGCATAGAGAGTGAGCATTATTAGCAATTATGCCTATATATAGACCTTGCAACAGTTTAACTGTGATATTTTGAGAACCATCAAGAATTATGGGGTAAAAAAAGCTGGTCACTCCTTTTAAACAAAAATAAGACCACCACATTGATTAGGCATCAAGTAAAAGTGGCCAGTGCTATTCAGATCATCACAAAGGTCACGTTTATAATTTTGAAAGCTGCTGAAGACTGCTGTAAGAAATGAAGACAAAAAAAATGAGGGAAAAGAGCAGACAGGTAAGCACCAGTTGACTGGCAGCAGTTCATGCACAAACATGAAATGCTATAGTGAAGTACAGACTAAAACATGAAGCTCTGTAGCATTCCAGATTGTGTTGTTAAATAATGCAATCAAGACTTGCCACTTGGATCATCTCACACTGAGTACGTCTCTTGCCTATTTAATTTTTCATGCCATTTTTTCTTTACCCTCTTTAGTAAGGATAGTTCATTTTTCAATGGCGGGGGGGGGGGGGGGGGGGGCAGGACAGCAGAAGGGCCCACAAGAACAACTCCTCCTCATTTCAAAACCCACCAAGCAGCAGAACAGATGTAGTACTATGACCTCCCAAGTTTAGACATGAAAATCATTTTCCAGACACAAATTAAGTGGTCTTCACTGAACAGCTGGCTATGCAAGTCAACACCTTCAAAACCTCTGTTAGTGTATTTCACTTAGGATATAATGAGCCAACTACTATATTTCATTTCCCTAAAACATTCCAGGAAACATTTCTAAAATAATGGTTTATACGTGAATTTGTTGGGGTGGTGGGTTGTTTGCTTGTTTGTTTTGATTATAAAAAACTTCTAAATATGTAACTTTTAAAATCCAGTAGGCACTGGATTATTTCTTTTGGTATGTATTTCAGTTTGGTGCACCTAGTCCTCTCCAATAGAAGAAATCTGTAAACCTGATTTGTCCCAACTAAGTTCCTCTCCCATCTGCAATTCTTCTGCACCTAGAAAAGAGCTCAAATTTAAAAAGTAAACCTAAATTCTTTTATATTCACTTCACAATATGTTTAGGATTTTATTAGAATAGATTTAAAAGGCACAATATAGAAAATCTTCAAGCTCTAGTGCTGGCTAGCTCAGAGCAATTGGTTTATATGCTTCTCAGTGCTGGTTAGGGCACTGCATTCCGAAAGCCCATCACAGGCGGAGAAAGAGGGAGAGGTTCTTCTTCCTATGCACTGCTGTAATCTTGAATAGATGGAGGTAGCATTCCCACATATCAATATGTACCTGAGGACTCAAGCTATAGGACTTTCACTTGAGAATCACTAATTGTGGAACTCGTTTTCCTCAATGTGGAGTGCACAGAGCAGGAAAGGGAGTTGTACTTCTGGAGTTAGTCTTGACAACTAAGAAAAAGCAACCAGCAATGCGGGGCATCCAAACAGCAGGATGAAGGGATTTCCCTTTTCCCCTTCCATGGATGTAAGCTTCTGCTACAACTTTATGATAAGGCTTTGCCTTTACCCAGCAATGTTTTCCACAGAAAGAACAAATGCAGTAAGCACAGCACAGCTCACTGAAATGTTCTGAGGTTTGATGTTGTTGCCATGGGAGTCGACCCCTGGTTATTCAGGGCAACTTTCCCATTTTTAATCCAACACTAAGAAAAGTGAAGACTAAGGTCCCTCACGTAAATGGGGAGTTCTTATTTAAATTAATTTTAAATTTAATCAGAACGTTACTGAACTAGATGCGATATACATTTAGAGTTCAGAAAGCTCACACGATAATGCATTAAGACAAAAAAGTAGACTTGAAAACAATATACAAACACTGTTATGTGAACTAAATGCTATGGAAATATGACAACATATTGCATGCGGCGAACACACACATTTAGTGACTGTTAAAAAAAATATTGGCTAGCCTACAGAACTAGTAGGGAGAGAAATTTGGGGTTAAAAGTTTATACTGCACAGCAAACACTATTTAAACTGAGATTTTTCCCAGGAAAGAACACATCAAGTCATCTGAAACTGGCTGGGACAAAACTCGCAAGCAAGGGAGAGAAAAATCCCAGACGGCTGGAGATGAAATAATTTATTCACCTCTATCATCATTACTATGGAGAATGCTATCTTTGTGGCTCCCCTGAAACCTAGCCAAGTTCTTTGGAGGTAATGCAGAATACTTTCAGCGCTCACTTGAGATCACCATCTGCAACCAAAAGTACTCTGAATTTTAGCTACTATTCAAATCAGTAAATTTGGAAAGGATTTGCACTGTGAGATTTGCACTGTGACAGTGATGACACCAATGCAGAAGTTGAGCTGTAAGTTTCCCACATTGTAGGCGCCTGTTTCACATTAACAATATTCTCCTTACAAAGCTGCGCATTTTACTCTGCTCATGTTAAAGTGGCACTGCAGAGACTTTAGCAGAATACTTAAGCAACTATTTGTTTCAAATAGGTAAGGTGAATGACCAAAGAAAACATAAGCTTAACCAGTGGTAAGGCAAGGAAAAGCCAACAGCCCATTATATCATTTATCAGAACTTTTTTTGCATGTATTCTGATAGTCAGTCACACAAATCACTGGAATTTAGCACCAAGATAAACATCTGGAAAAAAATATCTTAGAAAGCAGTCTAAAACCTTTCTAAATCTGGAGTTTGTATCCCTATAAAGGTTTATGGACATTAGATTTTTAGCTCTTCATGGTACTGTGCAAGAAATGTTTAACTAGTCTACTCGCTCCAAAGATATATGTGGATTTAAGAACAAAAGACTTCAAACTGTGTATTACTGGGCCAGGAGTAACATAGAATGGCAAATTTGTTTTTAATACAGAGCTTACTTGCTCTTCCACATAAAAACACAATGTTAAGTATCACAAGATTAAGTGCCAAGTCTTGAAGAAAGATCTTGACTGTGTCAAAGCCAAGATCCTGTCAAGGCAAGCTATCTGAAACAGTAGAAAGAAGCATGGATACACAATATAGCAGCAAAAAACAAATGCAGGACAGGGTCCAAAGTGAATAAAGAACAGTCTAACAATTCAGCCATAATATAAGTCACTTAATTTGACTGCGTATGTAAACATTTCATGTCAGCAACCTGCTTACTCTCATGCCAAATCTTGTTCATGCTCAAAACATGCACTTTAAAACAAAACTGATAGCTAAAGAATCATTATTCTTTTAAAAATAGCAGCAATTTTTATTGCAATTAATTTTAGAATTATGCCTCTTGCATCCAGCTAACTTGAATTTAATTTAGTCCAATCAAATAGTCATTATTTGCAAATTAAGCTGGAGCTTCACAACTCCAATATTCTCCCATATCAGTTCTCCCTACTTCACTAAGTTGTACCTATTCTAATGCATCTCACATATGTGAGATTTCAAGTGGTTTTAAACAACATTTTTCTTTCTGATTTTTGAACAAAGCCCTTCATTATCTTCCCTTTATGAATAATATGTATGGCTACAATCTTCCAATAACAATATATTCAGAAGAGACAATTGATAAAATCAACAGTACAGGGTAAGGGATTAGAGAAGTTACAACTTTAAACATCACTGAAGCAAAAACATGTTTCTCCAAGCATTTGCTTTCCCATTAGAACTAATATAATCAATTGCTACTGTTTCATCAAACACAACTGAAAAATAATTTGGGGGAAGAAAAAAAAAGAAGATATAATGAATCTCAAATTATCACAATACTTCATCAATTTTTTTATTATGCTATTCCATTGTATTCTATTACATGGTCAAAATGCACCTGAACCTTAGTTTTCTTATTTTATGCTTGCTGATGTACAGCTGGGTAAAGCAATAGCATATCCCAAAAGAAAGTAATTAAACATGCATAGCAGCAGCCAACAACACTTACCTGCCATTCTTAGGCTATATTACATCATGCAACAAAAACTAAAAGCAGAAATACTAACAATATGTGAACCTTCCAGAACGCTTGGCATTGATCAGACAAGCTACACGTCTCTTTTCAAAAGCAATTTCATCTCTATACTCTCTGAGCCCCCCCTTTAAGGAGGGATGAGCTTAACGATCAAATTTCAATGCCAAATCAAATAAGGTTCACATATACACCTTTAACGTGATGATGTTGGAGAGCTATGAATAGCTGTTGTGAGCCAATCTGTATATGCAGCATTATTCAGTGGCACACTGGAAGTGAAGAAAAGAGAATCAGGTTTCATATTTGGTCCCTCCTTTAAGGTGCATGTATCTCCTTGCAATTTCAGTAAGTCTTTGAATAATTCAAATTCTTTTTAAAGTTTTGATTAAAAGCAGACAGAATTTTGGTTTAAAACAAGGACCATATCAGATTCCAACAGTAAGATATAATTTGAAAGCCCTCCCTGAAATAAAGATTTTACGTTTTAGAAACTGAGGTTATTTTAAAACAGATTATTGCTTTCTACAAAAGTTCGCTGAACAATTATCCATAGCTCAGGCATGCAAAGCTGTTAGAAGGATGGCAAAGCGAAAACATACACTTAGTACATGACAAATGCAGTCTACTGCAGGCAAAGAGTAATAGATAAATAAAATCATCTTCTCACTTTCAAAATCAAGGAAAAAATTTGGCCCCTGCTCAAGGTCTGTGCATGTCAAAACTTTTAGAAGGTTCCCCATGTTAAGGTACCTGCCAAGACAAGAATGAGAGAAAAGAAAATTTTCTTTTTGTAAGAAGGAACAGCCCAAATATAGTTGATTGAAGCTGTGGGGGAAAGAAGACCAGAGAGTTCCATCAGGCACGAACCCATCCTTCAGGCTGCCACCCTGATGGGTGGAGGGTGACCCCCACCTTGAGGACGTACAGCTGGTGATCCCAGAGATGCAATGCAGCTTTCCTGTAAGAAGTGACTATGTCACCAACATCTTCACAGCTGCCCCTTTGAGAACGGGGCAGAACTCCAACCGAAGGCCTTGCCAGTGACTAATTCTGTCCCAGCACACCCTAGCACCAGTGTCCTGAGCAGGAGTACCACACTGAGGACCAAGTACTGTATTTGCAAGCATTGACATGGTAGCCATGCTACAGATTTTTACCTGATGGGACAACAGAAGGATAGAGCTTTAATTTTGTCAGCCCTTATAATTTTGTCAGAAAGCCATTATAGAAAAACGCATCAAGATACATCATTTCAGTGTGCAGAAAATGCTAACGCAGGTATGCCACAGATCTTTTACACAAGGTGCCCAAAACATCTGTGAAGCCCCGACAATTCCACTTTGGACTTTTGGATGGAAAAAATGCACATTAACTGCACCACGAATGACCAAACCAGGATCAGGAATGATTTAGTACTCACTCTTGTATAAGATAGGATTACAGTGAAAAACTGCTTAGCACAGATTACTATGGCATACTGACAGAATTTTTCGTTTTACAACTACTCGATTTGCAGGCAGATGGATGGACATCACTGACCACAGAGACCCAAAATGACTAAGCACAAGGAAAGAAAATTTACACAGTAGCATGATGGTGGCTTGGCTACTACTGGAGGCGGGGGGCGGGGGGGGGGGGGGGGGAGGAATGGAAAAAACACATGCAAATCTTTTTTCAAATTGCACATTTGTAACTTGAGTCCCCTAGCCTTCACTGCAGCAGGTATAAGCAACCCTACTGTTACCATTTTAAATGCACCAGCTGTGAAGGGCCGAGAGACTTACTTTCAAAATCCAAGAAAAAATGTGCTGCATTGTGGTCTATGTCCCTGGTTAGCACCTTAATGAGATTACCCATGCCAGCAAACCTAAAAATAAAAATGGCAAAATAATTTAGTTCCAATAACCATTTCCTATTTTAAGTACATGCCTGGGGCTCAATGGAGCAGGGTTCCCATTGGGTTTTGCCCGCTGGATTCATCACCTTCTGGTGGGGAGTAGAAAACGCGCACTGTACAGCGCATTTCTACTCCCCTTCTTGGGAGGAGTAATTGTTGAAAAAAATTAAGAATTATAGCTTTGACAAAAATAAGTTATGAAAAAGAGCCAGTAATTCAGCTTTCTTTAATACATTTAAAGAATATGCTAGCTATGATGACTGGCCAATTGTTTTGCATAACTGCCGCAACCCGCAGCCAATAAGGACAATTACTGCTTAGGACAAAAGCAACCTCAAATGGAACTAGTGTTGTCATAACCCTGAGTTTTTACTATCTCTCCATAATCCAAAACAAATTTCGGAAAGCCTACTAGTAGTAGTCATCTGTGGCCAATGAACAGTTTTTCCCGTCAAATCACGTAAGTGATGAGTTAAACGCAAGTTAGACTTTTCCAAAAACAGAAGATAATCAAGTTTCAACAGTTCTTCTTATGCTTGCTGTCACATCCCAGCTAAAAGATATGAAAAGTGGAAGAAAAATTAAATAGTCATTAGATTACTCGAGGTCAGATAAATTAAGGAAACAGTTTCAAACATCACTCTAAGTTTCAGAAATCAATACTTTCAGTATGACTATGAAAACTGCATTTTATAGCAAGGCACCTTTTCAAGGACCCTCCCATATTTTACAGAGGCTGAAAATATCCTGAAGAACCATTGCCCTGAAATACCAGGAGTTCACTGGAATTCTGCTGCAAGACAAACACAAGACACTAACCAAAAAATCTGATTTGAATTTAAGTCATCAACAGTCTGACATTTGGATTCAAGCATAAAATCTAAAAAATCAAATTTCAAATTAGTGTAACTATACCAACCTTCCAGTGTATGACTTTTTTTTTTCCCTGATTTTTACTTTTACTGAAGACTGATGTTTACCTGGAGGGAGGTAGCATGACAGTAAGAATTATTAATTTACTAGGAATCAAGAAAACCGACGCAATGTGAAGTGAAAATAAATTGTCAGGCAAGACAAATTTTCAGAACCTGTGTTGACAGGTTTCTTGAGTTCCATAAGAAAAATGCAACCGGTGTGTGAGGGAAAAGCAAACTAAGAACAGCACGCAATTTATTTTTCAGGATCCACAAGATTCAGCAATAACTCACACAATCAACAAAAGCTACAGAAGAAAGTGGGAATTAATCCCAGATTGTTGAAGATTACTCAGGTCTTTGCTCCAGCAACTTCTACAGAATGACCAAGCAACAATTAAAAATTTAGATTTTAGAAAAGCAACTTTGAGTGTAACCCAACTGATCACAGTGAATTCTGCACCTTGAACTTCATCAGCAGGTGTATGCTTGCTTTTTTGCATGTTCAGCTCTCGCCTTGAAACTCAAGAAAATACAAGTTCTACTTCCTAAACATTTGAACTCAGTTCTCTGGAAAGTCAGATTTCTGAGCCTGTGAGAAACACCCATTATTTAAGGAAGTTTTAAATTAGGGTGTCCAGTTCAGACACTTAAAAACTATTCTATCAAAACGTGTTTCTTCAAAGAGGCAGCTTTTTGCAGAGCTTTTTCTTCCATAGCTCAGTGAACTCTTCAAATGCTACATGTGCACCAATGCAGTGTAAACAAGCAACATCAGAAAGCAGAGAAATTACTTTTCCATATCTTGCAAGCATGTTCTGTAACACAAGACTGAATAACCCACTTAGTCCACTCCCCAACAACAACGGCATTCATAATGTGGAAAAAGCAGAGGCATTCTTAAACAAGTATTTTCAACAGGGGCAATAAAAAGCCAAAAGCACAAGCTGCCTAATGATGATTGAGTCTGTAGATTCAGATTTAAAAACCAAATCTCAGCCTCAAACCAGTGTATTGCATATTTCAGTTCCAACATTAACAAGCAAACAGCAAATACATAGCAGAGAACAATGTTAACTGCCTAAAGAGAACTCTAACTATACCTGCAATTACTGCCATGCTTCAGCTCTTCAGCTGCACCATCCCCTCCTCCACCAAAATATTTTCAATACCTCAAGTAAATGCCTCTATGTAGGTTTTGCCTTTGTTTTCATATTAACCAGTCTCTTAAGAGTTTACAGGGTCATGTGTTTAAATATTGGATAACATTACTTCTGAAGGCTAGAGTAAGAGCATGCTTGAAGGGTTTAAGTGTTTTGAAGATAAGTTTACAGAAGAGCATATAGCCACTGCAGAACAGATTATTGAATCCCTACCACCTCCTAAAATGAGTAAGGGGTCAGGGACTCAGTTTTGCAATACAAATTCTTTCATTCAGACCTTCATCCTTCAGAAAAGTTTGCCAATAAGAATATATGCTTTGTTTTCTGGGAGTGAGTTTAACACAGAGAAGCACAATAAAAGGTTTGGCACTACAATGAAACAGTAGATAGGAAACAAATTCAAGCAGAAGATGCAACTGACCTAATGGTAACAGTTCAGTGAACAGCCTCTCTGAGAAAAGGAGAGAAACTGAAGATGATGAGAATGGATTAATTCAACTACGACAGCAACAAGATGACAATATGTGATATAGGAACACACTTCGATTTACATGATTACAAAGCTGCATGAACACTTGTTCGTAATGAAGTTCTAACAGACCTCTTCCCTCGTGCATTCAGCATACTGAAAAAATCTTGATAAACTTCAGTCATGTCAGTTTTGTGTACAAGATACACGAACACATTTGCTTTCTTCACAGCAAAACATTCACTGTATATTCAGTTTTTATGAAGTGAATGAAAATCTAGCAGAAGCTGGACAAACACAGTATTTTTGAAACTTGTATCAAGATGAATTCTAACAGCTGCTTGAGGATCTCAAGTGTTCCTTAATACTAGAAGATTTTCTGTGTTTTAAGAACTGTGAAGATGACCATTCCTCCAAGTTGTAATCCAAAAAGACATTAAGAAGCTAGAAAGAGAGCTTGAAAACTCAATTTGAGAAGATATAATTGATCTAGCATTTCTTGCGAGAATACTTTCTCTCTCCTTAGCATTCAAGGTAATGAATGCAAGATCCAACAGATAGGAATTTATTCTTCCTGCATGGCTAAGCACTAGCTTCTCAAGCTCTGAAATGGCCTTCTAGAAAAGAGACTGTGGTGTCAGTGTGGAACGTCCCAGATGCATGGAAGCAGCAGCAGGTCAACATGCCACGGCTCAGGTTAGATGGCTCTGCACTTCTGCACATTATTTTCCTTCAAAAGGTACAGCTAAGCAGCAAGAAGAGCTGACCTGTTGCACTCGGGTGGAAACCTGTAGAGGGGAAAATGAAAACTGACCTTTCTGAGAGGCTGCTATGTCAGCAGAATACCTGGATCAATCTAGAGTAAAGGAGCCTAGCTCAGAGATGATGCTTCAGGCTCCTGACAGATCCAGATGTACTAGAGATTCTTGTTTTGTTCAAGATGGCTCATCGTTTGCATTTCTGCTGGGTCCAGAACACATGAAAGAAGGTCTGCTACTGGCTCTAATACTAAAGATGATGACAATCTGCATCTAAAAGAAACAGTCTACAAAACTAGCCATTACAGTTATTTTCAGGGACCTCTTCTGCTATTTGATGTCCTGTAAAAACTCACCAGCACAGAAAATTTCGGTAGTTCTATGAAGACTTATCTTGGTAATTACCCACCATAGCAGCATGTCTAGTCAGTACTGATTTACTAAGCACTCTTCCAACTTCCTTGGAAGTCCACAACTTCAGCTGAAGTAAGTGGAATTACTGTTTTATAAAGTCAGATGTGGTTCCAGTTAACAAGCTTTGACATTGAGCTATCATTGCCTAGTCAAGGACATCTTCCAGCACTAAATGCATCCTTTTTGAGCACATTGCCACATCAGTCAGCCCCAATTCAAGAAAGACTTGAGCTTGTATAAAGACCAAAGCCAATAGCAAGCACTACTACTGACTGAGTTTTATATCCTGCAGCTGGGCTTTGTCTCAGAGCCAAACAACTGACTCAGAACACTGACTGGAAGTGACTTTTGTGTGTGCTAACACACCTTTTGACCCACAATTGTTCCAGCGCAACTGCAACAAAATCCACACTAAAGCTGTAATCCTTATCAAGAAGGATTTTGCATATTGCACTCACCAACGTCAAAATATTCACATGCCCAGCCTTAAGTACGGTTTAGGTCACTACCTATTTGTTCTTCCACAGCTTCAGATTGTCAACCTTTGTCCAATTTTATTTGGTATTCTCATTCAGAATATAGTCACCTTCAAAACTTGCAAACTGTTTTTTCTCCCAGCGGTCTTACCAATTTGAACATTTTATAGTGCAGTGTCCAAAGGTAACTCATTAGGCAAACTGACAGTGTGAGATTCAGTAAAAGCACGCTTTAGACCAATGGAGTCTTCTCTTGCCATGAATCCAACATCATAAAATCAGAACAGAAAAAACCCACTAGTCTCTGCCTAAAAACTGACTGTCCCTGTGAAGCTGCCCAGAATCCCTCCTGACATGCTCTGTACTCCAGCACAATACTTGAGCCACGTGGAGCAGGTTATGGGAAATCAGAGCGCAAGCCAAGAACATGGTTTAAACTTGACCTACTTGCAGAGGAAGACATACGGAATGCCACATTTGATTACAATGATTTGGCCCATTACAGCCTTATGGGGTTGTATGATGTTGCGTGTAGTGTCATGATCAGACAAGCGGAAAGCAAAGGCATATTTTCAAAACAAGTCTTGCACGCATGCCCTTCATGCTGAAAACATCCGTGACACATTTCAATTTTTTTTTTTTCCTAAGCTAAGCCCAGGGGAAATTTAATAGAAATACATGATGCAACTAAATTCAGCTGAGCACTAAAGAAATTCCCCCTCTCACACCTGAAAGAAAAAGTGTACATTAACAAGCATTTTACTTGCAATTGGTGGGCAGCTAGAAAACTTACTCTTGTTAAAGGTAAAATACTACAAAGACATTCAAAAGGGACACTTTTAATTTTGCTTTGTTCTATCAGAAAAATAGCATGCTTTCAAACTAGTGAAAAAAACCCAGTTAAATAAATAGATAAAAAACCATATGTTTGTGACCATTGAAGAATGCCTGCTTCAAGGAAAAAAAAAAAAATCGGCTCACCTTTTGGAAAATTATATGCTAT
This sequence comes from Harpia harpyja, assembly GCF_026419915.1. NCBI lineage: Eukaryota > Metazoa > Chordata > Aves > Accipitriformes > Accipitridae > Harpia > Harpia harpyja. The sequence continues at coordinate 69,270,148 of NC_068944.1, forward strand.
TCCCAAGACTACTTTTAACGAAGCTTAAGACTGAACGGGAACATCCAGAGTATGAAAACTGTACTCTGTGAAAACTTCATATCCATGCTCTAGAGTCTGGAGGAGGAAGTTAAGCATGACACTATATGGAAAGCACATCTAATAAAAGAGCAAACATTTTCTTTCAGGGATTGAGTTTTAAATTTTCAATTGGTCACGTATGTGTGGCATAAACCTCCAATTCAGAGATATTTTGGTAAAATAGTAAGTGAAAAACACTTATAGCATTAAAAGTCTAACATTATAGTATAACACTACACTGTTACAACACTTACAGTGTTAATGCATAAACAAAAGCCTAGCTGAATGTCTCCCTATACTGTTTTTCTAGAACAATAATCCTATCAGCCTGGCAATTGTTTCAAGGCTTACTGAACATTTTCTGCCTATAGTATCTAGCCATGAATGGCAGCGGGGCTGGGGGGGAAGACAGTGAATAGGTGGCTGCCCACACCAGCTGAATCCAAGGCAGCCCTTAGCAACACATGGAATCACAGAGTGGACAGCCTATTGGATCGAGTGTCGTTTTCTCTCCCAATGAAGCAGTTAAGCTTCACAAGCAGTGAGAATGCATCTGCCCTTAACCTTAAAAGCTAGAGAGTGCTGCAGAGATGGAAACAGGCTTGTAAACTACATTGTGGGAATCACTCTTTTCAGAAAGTCATAATTTTTTCCTTAGATCCAAACATGTTTTTCCTAGTCTAATGCACACATTTATCTTCTGAGTAGAGCTAGAGAAGCATAGGTGCCCTCTGACACTTTCTAATTCCTACTACTGATATTAGTGGTGTTTAAAGTAAGAAAGATCTGTCATTAAACAAAATCCCCAAGTAATAAAATACATTTTCCAGACAAGAAATAATTATTGAGGTAACAGTAAAAAAAAAAAAATGGTAGTTATCACTCATAGTCTGGAAAAGAGACCAATATATGGAAATTATCAGCTTTAGATTTAAGAAATAGAAGCTTGGTGCTATTAGCTTAATATAAGTTAGATTTTGGATAAGCTGGTCTCATTTTCAGGACTCATCATAGCTATAGTAACTTTATTAATATTAAAGGTATCAGTTCAGACAGACATCTAACTGTTGAACCAAACACATATACGAAGTGCCACACCAGTCACCAGTTGTGCATAAAACACACAATTTCATTCTTTGCTGGACAAGTTGTTCTAGCAAACGTTAAGATTTCATCAGTTTTTATATACACTTTTATGACATACGTCAGTCTAAACCTATGCAAAGATCTGTACACTGCTTGCCACTCCTGACACCTAGTGGTTATTCTTCCACACACCACTAATTACAAATCAACCGTATCAAGAATAAAAGATATGCAAGCCAAAGCCAAAATAAAAAAAAACAACAAAAAAACCAAAACAAAAAACCACCACTGAATTCCAGGGGCTTCAATCATCAATATCTTATCTGAATAGTGGGAAAACAATTTATACACCCATATAGAAAATGGTTTTGTATAGGAAAGTAAGTATTTAGGCTACTTAAAAGCTGTTTAAAGCTACCTCTGATGTCAGTTCTTTTGGCTAAACTGACTTTGATACAATGAACTGTTTTAGTTGAAACTGAAGTTACTCTGAGATCACACATCATCCATAACGTCTCCTTTCGGAACAAAACCAAATTCACAACTTGTCATATCAGGAAAATGGAGGCCTGCCAGGGAAAATAGTCTAGTGAAAAAAGGCTCACATTCCTCAAAACCAGAATTGTGAAGTATGGTCAGGTCAGTGTTTATTCAGTCCATTTTTCCATTTAGAGGAAATCAAGGGAAAAGCACTGAAGAATCCACAGTTCCTTTAGAAGAGGCAGTCTCAAAGCCTTGTTAATTCAGGAATATTTTAGTGGCACAGCTGACACTGAATAACTTATTTGACAGGAGCTACAATAAAATAACTAAGCATGCCCACACAAGTCTGGAATAAACCCCAGTTTGTCTGGAAGGATTACTCTTATTTTTAAAACAGAACTTGTATTGAAAAGGGGAGAGGCTATGCTCCAAAAATCTGCTCTGGTTTACTCTTCAATGAGTAACTGCACAATTCTTCCAAGAATGAATCTGGGGATAAAAATTAGATATGCTTTCCTCTTTCAAAATGACACAAGCTCAACATGCTTTCTAACATAACTCTGCATAATGCTCTTTTTAATTCAATTGCATTGTGACCATCAGAAAAAAAAATACACTTTTTTTAGTTCAGCGACATTTGCATTTGAATGCAATCTACACTTTGCTTTCTCCTTCAAAGTTTGAAATCTTAAAAGCCTTTTGCAGTGCTGTAACTCCTCCAACAGAGGTCACTACCTTACAATTTGAACTTCCAGAGAAAGGGAAGCCTGTAACAAATGTGTTCATACTACCTTAGAGCCTTACAGCTCAGAGTCAGCAATTTTCTTCCAGCCCAAATACTGCATTTAGTCCATGATACTATGACATCATGGAAACAGTGGCTGATCTTGAAGTTTGTCTTTTTTCAAAGTAGGCTGAGAACATTCTATTTTTATCAGGTAAAGATGCAAAAAAGTGTTTAACAAGAGATGTGGTAGATTTAGATTGCTTTTTTATTATTTTAGAGAAAAAGCTTCTTACTCTACAGAAGATGGTATGCCTATTAAAACTGTGCTCTACTACAACATTACTAAGAAAGTTTCATATTTCAAACATGTCAGCCTGTAATTTAACAGCTGTCAAGCTCTCATCTCCAAAAAAACCAAACTCAACAATAATTTGTATGGTAAGTCCTTCTCCTGCCAGCTTTTCATTTCAGTGTAAAGACGGGGGGGGGGGGGGAAACAAACCCCTCCAAAAAAAAAACCCAAACCCCAAACCTGCAAGTTTTATCTAACTGCTAGAAAAAAAAAAGTCTTTTCAATCCCTAACTTCACTATAGTGTCTAGTTCAACTGATCTGCCACCTTTTAGTTGGTATTTTACTTGTGAAAAAGCACTCTTCTTCAAGCCTAGTTTTATTTGGAAAAGTGTTTTCTTTCAAAATAGCTGAATTCCCATCTATAAGAATCAGACTCCCATATGTTTCAGTACCCAAGCTGGATGAAGTTGCACTGAGGCTCTGACAGCCAGCCTTGATAATGCTGCCATCTAATGTACTAGGACAAGGAGTACAATCAGCTGCATCGCTCTAATACTCAAATGACATGTTTTCTTTTAGTTTGGCTCCAAACTGTTGCACCCCTTCAGCACCTTGGCTTGCAAATCCTACACCACCAATATTATGACAAATTACCTAGTCATCAAGTTGATGGATATAAATATTCACTGACATATTCTATCTCAAGGGATTTTTTGGAATGTTGCACTACCAAACCGCAAACCTTGCGTGTATGAACCTGACACTGACGGTCCATCTGCGAATTCAGTTCAGTGACACACCAGCCCTGATCTACCAAGGAGGAAGGGAAGTTCTATGGCCTTCCAAATCACATAGCTGGAAGGGCAGATTTCCATGTTTCAGGAGAACTTTCTGATTATTTTGTGGAGTTTCCTTTTTCTGAGACACCAGTCAGACAAAGTATGTTTGCAAAATATAGAAGGCTAATGAAACACATCAAGTTACTGATGGTACAACAGAAAATGACTAGCAGAATTATTTCCTTACCATCCCATCTGCTTTCAGAAACAGAAACAAAACAGGCAGGCATTAGGCAGGGCAGACAGAGGATATTGGTCCCTACGTAGTTGGTTGTGTCTTTAAAGTTTCACAGGAGATTTTTTGCAAGATCAAGGTTCTACAGCCGTCTTTGTTGCTTCCAGTTACTTCTTCAGATAGCCTCATGAGGCACAGTATCAACTAATTTATTGAGTCTGGACAGTTATTTCTTGTTAGAAAGCAAGTGTAAAAAACACACAAACAAAAAACCCAGACCACATTGGTCCAGATCCCTCTAGCTGTGCTAAATCTGATCATCTTTTATCTCATTTTCCATCTCTCCCTACATATCTCAAATTTTCTTTTAATCTTAAAATCAAACTAGAGGTGTCCTGTAAGCGTAAGATACGAGACACTTTATTTTCATCCACATATTGGAAATACGGAGGAACATTTGCTATTCTTCAGTGGTATTATACAACCTGCAAACTATTAAGATCAGTAGCAAGGATGCAGAATATCATGCAGAGTTACGATTCCTGCACCAGTTCATCTGTGACCTCTACAAGTTCATCTCATCTCCCAAGGAGTTTGCAGCAGTTCTTGGGGAAAACCAGGCACATATGCGGAACAGAAAGTCATTAAACAATACTGAATACATTTAATAATCACATCTGGCTCCGAAAAATACTTGACCTGAAAACATATACTGGAAGAACCATCAATATATGCTCTCCCTGTTCCCACTCTTCCCTAGGCATCTGCTCACATTTGAAGGTTCAAGTTTTGTTAGGTATTAAGCTTTTTTCAAGTTTTAACCTTACTCAGAAAGCAACATCTAGGTAAGTTTGCCCCATTCTTTGAAGCTTAACCAGTTTTCAGTAATCTCCAGATCTTTACTATTGTTAGCTTACTGGTGCTTTGCCATTGAAAGTGTTGCCTGGGTAGGGCTTCTGTCAGTCCCTTCAAACCCTTCACAATGGTGATTCCCAGCTGGTTTAAGATGCTGTTAAGCATCTGGCAGCTACTTTGTCTCAGCACAGCTAGAGAAGGTGAAAGCATCAGCAGTCAGGCACCTGAACTTTAGGGTTGCTGAAGTGGACACCACCACCTTGGTTTATAAATATTATCCCTTCGATACCCAAAATACTGTCGATTCACAGTGTCTTCAAAGAAAACAGAAGTTCCTTGCCACGTGTTGTAGCTGTTCACTGGACAGCCTCCCTCCTTCTGCAGGCAGTACCATTCCCAGCAATGCCCCTTGAGTTTTGCTAGCTTTTCTGTATGACACTCACCTTCCTGACCAGAAGGAGCACTGCTCTAGTGGAGGAATAAGTGGGGGGTGTGAAAGGATGAGCAAAACCAAGTGCACACAAGCAGAGGGAAGTAAGATGGTGATTCCCAGAGACTATAGGTGCCTAGGCAGACCCATCGTCTGACTCAGTTTAGTGACTCTTACAATGTATCCTTTGCAAATGCACACGATGCTGTAAATAAAGGTTTGCACTAGTTCTAATTGCAACTTTGCTAATACACTTATCCATGACTTCAGAAGAAAAGGTTACCAAATGAAAAAGGTACTACTACTGCTGACACTGGATGTTTTTCCATTAGTTTATTGTAGATTTGGAAAATATTGCTGCATGCTTGCCCAGTTCCTAAACTCATTCCATAAACCCAGCCAGAATGACTGTTGGTCTGACCCAACATTACCAGAAACTCTCCTAAGAATGACAAAAATGCGATATAAATCTCATCAAAACCAGCAACTCTGCAAAACAAGTATTTTAATAGATCAATCATTCACTAAAATAAGGGACAATTTTATAATGCCATATATTCTTAATTACTCAATAGAGCATTCAAATAGTTTTGGACACAGCACTTAGAAATGTTTTCTACTGTTGTCAGCAAAATTGATAACAAATCAATTTAATCAGCTCCCCAGAATTCAAAGAGCTTTTTGATAATTAATCAGAAACGGGAGAAAAATAAATCCTACCTCACATTTGCTAGCATTACCTTCCAAATCTGACAGAAGATAGCTATGCTGGCACAGCACAATAAACATGAGGTATAACACACACACTCTACACAGTAGCTTCAATGACAAGTAGGTTATAAAACTAAAAGCTAAAACCTTCACATGAACACATGCTACCTCTTCAGTCTTACAAGCCGGTTCAGAATACTGGTTTCTAGCATAAGGCATCTGGTTCAGAAAAGAAGTAAAGTTACACAGTAACTTTACTGAAGAGACTGAGAAAGAAAAACCACCAAAACATCATGTCTTCATTCAGATCTTCCAAGGAGTTTAAGCACAATCTTCCAGGGCCAAACTACTATACTCTGTCCACACTAAAAATGCCTTTATTGAAACAATGGTACTTCTTCACATCACTACAGTGAAGAGTTTTCAAAAGCATTACCAGGATGCGTGGTGAGGTACTGTGCAAGCAAAAAAAACACACACTTGCAACCTGGTTTAGCATTTTTAACCACAGAGAGGCATAAATTACGTTATAGATCAGGACTTCCTAGTGAACACTACAGATTTCAAAAGTTGTAGAAGGAAATAGGGAAAAACAAGTTCTTGAAGAGAAAATTGCTCATATTCAGTACAGACCCATTTTCTGTCCTTTAACATATTATAATTTTTGCTTCTTATATGTCAGGAGAGTTTTCAAGCAGGTTAAGTTTCAATTCTTACCTACAGCCAGTGCTGCACTCTGTTCTTGGCCTCCAGTCTGTTTTAAAAGAAAAAGAGATTATGAAAATTCATTCTTTTGCACCAAAAGTCTTAAATGTAATGCTACATGACCTTGTAAAAGCAAACATGCATCTGTTCCAGACATTGTACTATTTTTCTGGATTTACTTTATCAACATAGTCCTGGATCTATATGCCACTGTGACTTTTGGAAATGCAGAACTGTGTTTTATCTCTAGGCATATAAACAAACAGGGAACACAATTATTTGGCAACAAGCGTGCTTCTAGGGAAAAAGGCTGCTGGTGTTAGATAAACCGTAAGAACACATACCCCTAAATAAATTTAATTAGTAAAGAGTCAAAGCTGCAATAAAATACCAGTGACAAATTGTTCCACTTGCATTTCATTTTGCTTTGAAAAGAAAGAGTGTAACACAAGATTCTTAATTCAACCACACAAATTAGCTCTTGAAAAAAGTTCATGGCTTGCATACTGACCTCCAGAGAAGGCATTTTCAAGTCACCACTGAAAACCATTTGCTTAACAAAGAAAACGAGCATTCTTGGACAGCCTCAGTCTGTTACACACATTATTAACCACCATCTTAAGGCTGGTGAAATAGTAATTTTAACAGTACAGTTTAAGGGAGAAGATACGGAGTACTACAGTATCTCATAGAGCTTGAGCTTCACAGGAAATAATAGTGTAATGTTAGCTGGGGAAGGCTCTGAAGATGTACAACACCACAGGCAAGAAGCAGAGTGGAGACCCTACTGAGAACGACCCTTCACAGCCCGCAGAACTAAACATAAGCAGAAGGATGACTGTCAGACACTGTTACAGGCATAGAAATTTATTGCTCCATTCTTTCCTGTGTATGCATCTCTCTCAAAGAGGCTTCCCCCTTGACTAGGATTTCTGTAAGTTTGAGTAGCATCTGCTTTTTCCTTTGCCAATTGACGTCAACTTCCCTTTACTCTCTCAGTAGTAAGCAACAGCTAGCTAGTACTTCAGGAGAACAACTACTTCACAGGAGAAAAAGATGGTTAAGAGCACTATCTTTGCAAAAGCTGCTGCAGCTTCCCTAAAACTCACGCGCTCTCACTAGGCGTATTTTAAATATGGATTTTTTTTCCGTCCTCATGACTGCACACTGCTCAATTCGTGCTTTGAGACAAAGCAACAAACATCAAATACTGACTGGAAAACGTTGGTGCCCTGCAGGTCAGGGATGAACATAACTGATACTGCAAATAGAGAAACCAAAACCAAAGTTAGACCCAACATTACTTCAAAAAGCTAATTTCCTGAAAAAAGTGAAAGGAAAATCAAATAGGACAAAACATTTAAGAACACTAAAAAATTCTACCTAAAAATAAGATTATTTTGGGGGGATTAGTCAAGAGCTCTGGTTAAGATGATTTTGGGTGAGAGTCCAACTTAATTCACTGAGCTGAAAACAAAAAGAAGTCCTAATTCATTAGAATGACCAGACTATAGAAACAAATATGAAAGTAATAGACGAAAAACACCCCACTATAACAGCAAGACTACGGACTTTTTAAAAAAATGTTTCCTAACACTACTAGTTCATTACTAAACAGAAATATCTAAATTTCCAATTGATAAAATTGTTAGAAAAAACCCTAGAATTGCTCAGCTCTCTACATCTTTCCAGACAGAATACTGCACTTATAATCACAAGCACTTACTACCTGCAAGAAAAGTGTGCTGATGCTCAGGTAGCTTGTCCTCAAGGCTTCAATGAATGACTGAATGGCCTAGTAGAGCCATTAGGCAAAAGGGAAGCAACCAGGAAAGCTGAGAATTATAGGTCAGTTGGACTATCATCAATAACAGGCAAAGAGACATTAGCAAAGGAATCCATTAACTGGATTCCTGTCTTTTAGTACCGATGAGCATGCTTTCATGCAGAACAGTTCAGATCATGCTATCAGCTTGGTTTATACTGGCAAGCTGACAGATATTTGATTTTTGTACAGTGTGACTTCACATCATACAATATTTTAAATTTAGAGGTTAGCACTATGCAATATAATAAAGCACTGTCTAAATGGGTAAGAAATTGACTTGCAGATCTCTAGCAGTCAGTGGGTAATAATCAGTCACCATTCATTAAAAGGGCCAGATGTGAAATTAATGGTGTGATGGATTCTTTACACAATTTTTGCACTTCCGTGTGCACACCGATTCAGACCCAAGAGTATCTAAATGAACAATCGCCTCTTGTCAGGTTTAGAGTGCATTACTTGGGTTCTCCCAGTTGGTACAGAAGATCTGCAGAACATCTGAGCTTCCTTCTGACTCATTATTAAGGTTTGGATCTGCAGATTAATATAGAAAGAGTATCAACAGGCACAAGATGAGACGTATACTATATAACTTAATAGCTAGTGAAAATTGAATACTACAGAACCAAGCATTTTTTTAATTGCTTGTGATTCTGAGGCAGCCAAGTATTTAACATTATGTTAGAGAGAAGCAGCTCTAGGCAGGCAAATTACCTTTATTCAATGGGTTAACAGCTCAGAGATTTTGTTTAGCCTTTTTTTAATACCATTTTATGGAGTCAAACGGCAGAAAGATTAATGCATCCCATCCTAGGAATCTCTATTACACAACTCCCCCTTGACTTGCAGCCTAACTTCACCACAGCAGAAGGCGGCCAAAGCTTACACTAACATCTCAGACCAACTACAACAGGAATTCAAAGAATTGTCACAACAGTTGGAGACCAAATGCAGAAAAATGTCTACAGCCATTGGAGAGGGATGGTGAATCATCTAAACTGCAGCTATTCATTTTCAGAAGAAAACAAAACCAAGCATCATTCAGTTTGTCAGAGGAAAAGCCTGTAGTTGACACAAGTCAAATGGTACCCAAATATAAAAGATGCACTAAGTAAACTTGGTATCATTGTGGATAACGAAACTTGAAAAAAAAAAATTAGTAACTGGCTGTAGTGGGTTGACCCTGGCTGGAGGCCAGGTGCCCACCAAAGCTGCTCTATCATTCCCCCCCCACCTCAGCTGGACAGGGGAGAGAAAATATAACAAAAGGCTCGTGGATTGAGATAAGGACAGGGAGAGATCACTCACCAATTACCATCATGGGCAAAACAGACTCGACTTGGGGAAAATTAACTTAATTTATTGCCAATCAGACCAGAGTAGGGTAATGAGAAATAAAAACAAATTTTAAAACACCTTCCCTCCACCCCTCCGTTCTTCCCTTGCACAGCTTCACTCCTGAATTCTCTACCTACCCCCCACCAGCGGCGCAGGCGGATGGGAAATGGGGGTTATGATCAGTTCATCACACATTGTCTCTGCTGCTCCTTCCTCCTCAGGGACAGGACTCCTCACTCTTCCCCTGCTCCAGTGTGGGGTCCCTCCCATGGGAGACAGTCCTTCACAAACTTCTCCAGCGTGGGTCCTTCCCAGAGGCTGCAGTTCTTCACAGACTGCTCCAGCGTGGGTCCCTTCCACAGGCTGCAGTCCTTCAGGCACAGACTGCTCCAGTGTGGGTCCCCCGCAGGATCACAAGTCCTGCCAGAAAACCTGCTCCAGCGTGGGCTCCTCTCTCCACGAGGCCACAGGTCTTGCCAGGAGCCTGCTCCAGCACAGGCTTCCCACGGGGTCACAGCCTCCTTCGGGCACCCACCTGCTCCGGCGTGGGGTCCTCTACAGGCTGCAGGTGGATATCTGCTCCACCGTGGACCTCCCTGGGCTGCAGGGGAACAGCCTGCCTCACCCTGGTCTTCCCCACGGGCTGCAGGGGAATCTCTGCTCCGGCACCTGGAGCATCTCCCCCTGCTTCTTCACTGACTTGGGGGTCTGCAGGGTTGTTTCTCTCACATGTTCTCACTCCCCTCTCCGGCTGCTGTTTCTGTGCCTGCTGCAACTTTTTTTCCCTTCTTAAATCTGTTATCCCAGAGGTGCTACCACCATCACTGATTGGCTCGGCCTTGGCCAGCGGTGGGTCCGTCTTGGAGCCGGCTGGCATTGGGTCTGTCAGACATAGGGGAAGCTTCCAGCAGCTTCTCACAGAAGCCACCCCTGTAACCCCAGCTCCGCTACCAAAACCTTGCCACACAAACCCAATACACTGCCTAACCACTGAATAAGCCCTGCATTTTGGGCATCCACCTCATATTGAACTGATGCTGCTTAACTCGGCAATACATGAAAACAGATTTCAGAAGAGAAAAGCTAACCATTAACTTTCAGTATGAAACCAACATCTTCTGCCTAATCCCGACTGAATTAAGAAGCCTCTACACACAAGCATAAACTTGTCAGCAACTGTCAGTCAAGATTTGCTACAGGAATGGTGATTTTGCAGGCTTTCCAACACTCAGGTTTTCCTGCCTATTAAGAACGGAAAACATTGAGTAGTATGAAAGAATTGACAACTTTGCAATAAGAATCTAAATGACTTTCTGTGTACTTGATCAGTACCTCAGCTTGTCAGGAAACTTCAGAAAGAATTACTGCATAAAGCTTACAACACTTACTAAAGAAAGCTTGCACAGGATTCATGTACTCCATGTGATGTATTAGGCACCCAGGCTTTACTAGTCGTCTTCAAAACAATCCACTCTGCTGCTTTCACAGAGCAAATGTTTAAATTGCTTGTTTGAAGTTCAAACTTGCACTAGGATTTCCCTTGGTAAGTGTCACCAACTTGAACTCTGTGCCAACCAGAGGTGGACTACGGCACAGATGTTCTCAGTCCATGAATCTTAATTGCCCTTTGCATATTGCTGAACAGAACAGAACCTAGCTCAAAGACTACAGTGCTCTGGCAATTTTTAGACACTCCTGCTCTTGCTTCACTTGCAGACTTGAAATTAAGTTTGAGGAAACCACTCCAAAAACTGGTTACTCTTAGAAGCACACTTTAAAACATAAAACCAAGCCCAATCCAAAACAGAACCACAAGGCAAATATATCCCACATCTTGTGGGTAATAAAAAAAGAACGCTAAGAAACGTTTAGTAGTAAAACTTGCTTTTTACTTTAGTAACAATAACAGATGGCTAAGCTATAAAAAATAAATAATAGCTAAGATCATGTTTCAGAGGAAGTTTCAGGGCATCTGCAGATGAACCCATAGTTCAATGCTAAACAGATGCAAACTCCAATGTTAACATCAGTGATTCTAAAAAGATTCTGCTATATCTGTATCGCAATCAAACATTAGATTAAGTCTGTGCAAAGGTAGTCTATCACTACTGCAAAATTACTGTAGTTCTTCATAAGAAAGCAAATCTGCTGGTTGCTTGCTATAAAACCACCTTTTTGACTTCTGGCTGTAGAAAGCTTCAGCTCAAATCTTTCTTCTTCATTCATTTTTATTTATCCTTCAAAAGCTAAATTGCATCTTAAAAGTCTATGAGTTATATTAAGCCTTTCCCTATCCTATATAATTTCTCAATGTTGTCTTATAGTAACTCGTATTACTTGCTACACTCAAACCTGTGGTTTAGGTTTATAATTTAATGATAGAAAGGGTGATCTGACCTGAAAGCTTTCTTAGTAGTTCTCCACCTGTGTTAAACACGTACCAAAAGCATACATTATGTTTTCTGTCCTTTATTCACAGATTAAAATGCATTTATGCCACTGTAACTCATACTATACACAGCTATACTGGCATACAGCTCTTCATACCACACATCCAAACATCGAGCAGCACTCTCAGTTCCACGTGCTAAGTTAGGAGCACAACTAATTACTTGGCATACTCCAAGTGAGGTCCACAAAGCACTGTTTCAGTTTCTGTAAAGCTTAGTCTGAAGATCTGGCTTCCAAAGAAATGTAGCAAAGAGCCATCAGGTTTACTTTGAAGAAAACATTTCAAGGAAGTTTAGATACTGCACTATAGATTAACAAAAAGAGGACAAGGTTATATACATAAACCCGTTTTATCAAAAAAAAAAAAAAAAAGAGGGAAAAACACAGATAATTGAGAAGCCTGTATTGCATAAGAGGATATTCAGACATATACAAGACTAATACTCAGCATGAAAATTTATGTTTCATCCACTTACAAGTATGTTTTCCACAATGAACCATTACCTTGGCTTAGTGGAAACAATAAAATGAACTATCATAATCCTCATTTTTGCATCTTGTCAAAGCTTTACATAGGAAAAAAAAAAAGCCCCAAACTGAAGACCAAGCACAAGTTTTGGGTTTTTTTTTTTAACCAAATCAGAAAGTTAATTTAAATATTTACAAATAATCTCTTTCACTTCTTAAAGAGCATGAGAATATTAAATGTGGGGTAACACGAAGACAAATAAAGACTTTTAGGAAAACAGAGATGGGACTTTTTGCTTTTTAATTTGTGGTGGGTTGGTTTGTTTGTTTGTGAGGGTGGTTTTTTTGGCAGTGGGATGGAGGGGTAGAATTGTGATATTTTAGTCCAGACTACACAACTTCTTGTTTTACTGCAAGAAAAAAAAAAAAAATTTAAAAAGCCTGCAAGAATTACTGAAGCAAGTCCTGTGTCTAATAGTCAATTATTCAAACACTGAACTTGCTATTTCTGGTAGCATATTATCTCCTCTATTTCTTTTGAACCTTAATAAATCTAAATCCTGAAGTGATTTAGTACCAGGTATATAACATGAGCAGAATTTTGAAGAATTCTCTAGCATTCAGGCTGTCACTCCTCAAAAAAGTACTTACATATTCCTAAGCTAGGAAGAGATACTGGATACCTTTACAGCATTAAATGACATTGCCGTTTGCTATCCATTGCATGTTTAACTTCCCTGTGACTACTTAGCATTGCTCTTTTTCTACAGTTGATGCTTCCTTCGATGTTATGGTGTTAACACCCAGCTGTGAAGTATTGCTGAATACCAACCAAGTGATTCAACAGCCTTTTTATCTAAGCTACACAAATGATATAATTTCTTAGGAGTATGGCAGAGTTTAAGACTGAGAGTTCTGACTCAATATCAGCATAACAGAAACAAAACCATACCCTGTCCCAGGAAGTTTGCAGCAATACTCATCCACTTGCATAATAAAAACAGTAAGACAAGAAAAGGTCAAAAGGGCTTTTCCATTCAACGTTATTAGTAGTGTATTATCAGCTCTAAGCAACCCCAAGACCCACAGCCCTATTCAGTAACACTTAAACAGAGGAGTCCTTATTTCTTATAATCTAGATTTCTACGCTCAGGCTGAATCACTTTCCTCAGGACTATACTAGGTCATATGAACAGAAAGGAACTTCTATCATGAAAGGAAACCAACAAGCAAAGAGAGTAACTTACCACCTAAAACATCTTTTTATTGGTTTTGCTGAGTTCTAACCATAAACAGCATCAGAAATTGAGAGCTGAAGCCACAGTTAATGCTCTGATAGGTAAAAGTGTAAGATGAATTTAGACCTAAGCTGATTACACTACAGCTCTAGAAGATCACAGACAGCATCTCTGCTGCTCAGAGGCAATGGATTTGTTTAGTCCAGATTTCAAAGCACACAGATTAGCTTTCAAAAATTCTGAAAAGCCCTTCCTATGGAAACCAACAGCAGTAAGTTTTGCGACATGCTTCTCTCAGACTGAGCAGGTTATAGTGGATACCCAAGCAGTTCGCTTTAACTCCTTCCCCTCAAGGTCCCTAGTACTGCCCCACTAAGCAAGTCTCAGCAGAAGCAGCTCCTCCATAGTTGTAACTCATGCACAAACCAGGAGGCAACACTGTGCAGGACTCTGCTCCGGCCAGAGTAACAACTGTCATATAGCACTAAGGCTGCCTTCAGCTTGCCCAGGAGTGCCTTGAGCTCCACCTACAGGGAAAGATTTTAGTAACTGTTTCAGCTAAAATTAAAAACAGAAGTGGGGGCGGGGAGGGGAGAGGGAAGCTTTTCAGATCAGCTAAACAGCAACATCCAGTAACAGAAGTTTGAGATTATTCTAATAGAAAGAAAAACATGGGTGATTACATGCCAGTAAAAATGATAAACAAGAATACTCAAAACAATTGTACTGATCATTAGCTGTCCAGAAAGGAAAAAACTAACCATGTTATTTTAACCTGTGACCTCAACTGTCTATTGGGTAGCATTTAAGATGGAAGCATGCGCAAAAAATAACAGAACATAGGGTAACAAACGTAAGAGACATAACATGGGGATGTCCGGGCCCAGCTCCTAGGGACCACTGTGTCTATTCAACAGCTTTGCCCAACAGTCAGGGAAAAAAAACAAAACAAAAAACAGAAGCCATACAACAACAAGGTCTTAATTTAATGATACTGAGTCTCAACAGCTGCACACTATTTCTGCTCGATAATTTCCAAAATTAATTCCATGATAAGCTAAAAGGAGGCAACCTGCATCAGGGAAAGTTCAGGCTGGACATTAGGAAAAGGTTCTTCACTAAGAGGGTGGTCAGTCACCGGAACAGGCTCCCCAGGGAAGTAGTTAACAGCACCAAGCCTGTCAGAGTTCAGGGAACACCTGGATGATGCTCTTAATCATATGGTTTAGTTTTAGGTAGTCCTGCAAGGAGCAGAGAGTTGGACTTGATGATCCTTATGAGTCCCTTCCAACTTGAGATATTCTATGATTCTAAATAACAAAACTGCAGTTATGTGGTCAAGCAGTAAACTGAATATTAACCAGATCTGAAGGACTACATGCTAATAGTCCAAGTCCCTACAAAGCTAAAAAAAACCCCCAAAAAACACTCCCACAAAACCTAGAAACGTCCTTTAACAAGCATTTAAGAGTCGTCCTGTAAGTCGGGAAGTGAAATAAGCAACATCTGACATTAACCTAATAGAACAGACCACATAAAACATAATACGAAAGTCCAGTCACCCGTCTCAACAAGCACAGTTTTTCAGTCAAACATCTTTCTGATGAGCAAAGTTTACATACTTTGCTCATCTGTTTAAAAGTGACTTTTCAAAAAGTCAAAACAACCCTGCAATTAATGTCTTTGATTTGAAGGCTCATTGGACAAACAGAATTAAACAGTTCATGTTGTCCTGGGCAACTATTTACAGGTAGAGAAAAATAGCAGCTTTACATTCATAAACAAATCCGCATGGTTAAAGGCTGAAGCAGAACACAGTTTACTAAATGCGCCATTATCAAAACTCACTTTTTAAACTTACTCTACTAACTGTTGCATTAGTACTGCTGCACATAAAGGAAGGATATTTTGGAAGAGCTCTACACCGAATTCTGCTTGATTACCGTAAAAAAACACTCTCACTGATCATTTGCAGATTACTACCATCTTCTATTAGACTTCAAAAAACACAGGATTGCATAAAAACTTTTAGCCCCTCAATCTATTCCCATGGTATCTCAGTCAGCCACATTAAACTAGCCCTAAGATAAAATACAGCTAGTAAATAGGAGACAGCTTAGTTTGGCCTAAAAAAAAATGTCAGCTATTCCTCTTTCTTGCCTTAGATGCCAGCATTAATACAAAATAAATGCATGGTGGTAGAACATCAGTGACATGATCAGAATTTCTACCAAAATATTTTATAGCGAGTGTCAAAACCACAAAAAGGTACTTAACCTCCATATGAACCATTTCAACAAACTCACTTTCACACGGACGACAAACCAATTCAAGAAGCTCTGCTGAACTGCAAATAGAGTTTATAGGCAAATCTACAGCAATATATTTAGAGAAACACTACCAAAGGAGATTGATTTTAACTTGTGGCACAAATGGGAAGTAAAAGTGGTTTTAACTGTCAGAAAGGTATCAATTTTTCTTCATGTATTTACAGTATATAACCTCATTGTGACAGATTATTCTTTTACCCCGATGGTTCCTACATTACCCTACTGTTGGTATCTGGTAGGCTCTGCATGAAAGCTTTTCAGGTTGCTCAGAAGCATTTGTAACTTCACCACTTTCTACGTTGGTTACATAGTTTTCCCCAAATGGAATAAATCCTTCTGAAAGCACACATTAAAAGCTGCACCTTTTTTAACACCTATTTCCTTGTTTAATGGAAGAAACATTTAGCATTGAGCAAAACAAAACAGAACCTTGCTTTATATTTCTTGCAGCACATTTGACTTTATATAAACTTCCCAGACAGCCAAAGCCATACAGAAGTCTGTAACACATGCAATATGGCCTTACTCAATACAGTATCTCTTCTGAATGAAGTCCTTCACTTCTAACCTTTGTAGGCACACAGGTACCAGACAACTAGAAACAAACTTTCCTGCTCCTTTTAAGTTTAACACATATCATGGGATTTGCACTAAAAGACTGACATCCTTACTGAAGAGATTTTAAAGATTCTCCCCACAAGGAAGCACAACATTTAAAGATGTGTCAGACAGACAAATGCTACTCTTATAAGAGCTATACAAGCCACAACAAAGAGTTCTCAAAATTAGTAAGAAAATGACAGGTATGCATTTGCTTCCACTTTGCAAATATAATACTGAAGGTGTTTTCATATTTATTAAAATTAGTACAAAATGCAAAACCTGTTAATCCACAAACACCGCAGTACCAATGCTGGAACAGGACTCCACAACATGTTAATCAGTTTGCGCCAAACACCTCCCCGTCATCATTACAGGGGAACAATTCTAAGTTGCATGGAAAGATTTTTAAATCTTCAAGCATGCAGACAAGTTCAAGCTGCATATGAGAGATAAAGCTATAAAATAAGAATGAATAATTATCAGAGATTATATTCAAAAGCAGGAGATAATTACCGAGATCTTTTCCGAATGACTGATACTCTGGAAAAATAATCCCATACAACTAAAGTTAATGTAAAGAAAGAGAAAAGCTAACACAAGAAAAAAGGGCAAATGCTAAAATGTTATATGTCCTTCAGTGTCCGTGATAATGGACAGCTGAAACATCACAACCAAAAGAAATACCACCTGGATAAAACAGGCACGCATGTCTTATACAACCGTTTGGGTTAGTCTGCACCACACCAAGGTCCAGCTGGCTTAATATTTCTATCTTGGCACTAGTCATGCAAGACCCAGACACACTCTGCCCCAAGGTATGCGGTGTCCGTGTGTCACACTCTCTTTTCAGCATATTACCAGAGCTGAGGGCCTGTGCTGAGACCCAGGTCAGGTTTAAAATGTGGTAGAGTTCAGTGTGCTCTCAGCTCATGTCTTCCCAGACCAAAGTTAATGCTGGAAACGGCAAATCAAGTTTGTGCAGCACTACCCCCAAGCTAAAAAGCACTTCCTGGTCCTAAAGGAAATGCTGAATTAAGACAAATACTTTACCACAGTTAGAGACGAAGAGCTATTTTCTAGATTTACCCAGTTTCACTCAGCATGGCCATCCTGTTAAACTGCTCTCTCAGAGAGAAGGTGGGGTGATGATGGAGTGGGAAGGGAAGCTGAAGTAGGGAAATCGACAGAGGACCCCTCACTGCTAGGCTAATGAGATTTTCAATTTTCTGTATGGAGCAAGCTGTGCACTCCAATTTAGTGACAGAGATACAGTATTTGTTCACATCATATATGATCAGAATAATCTAAAAGATTAACTTAAAAATTACTATCAGATAATTACAGTGTGGTTCAAAACTTGTGTTGGTAATACAGTGCTTTGGTACCTCAAATTGTGACATACTACATGCCACACGTTGTTTCTCCTGTAAATTGAGGGACATGCATTTTCAAACTGAGTACTTGGGAAGGAGTCTCATACACATTTTACTTTCAGGAGCTGCTATTTTACAGACCCAGGCAACAAAGCTCTTGAAATTATCGTTCACAAATAGCTGTACTATACAAGTCATTTTTATATAAAAAAAGACTACATAAAGTCAAACATTGTTTTCACTATGTCATTTCTGACAGATGCATATTATTGACCACTATAAGCCTTCAAAACTTTTCTATCATTAACCTAGGTTTGGCAGAGTGGCAGAATAACAGAACAAAGTATTTTAGTATTCTCTGTGAACCCTGGATCTTAGCAACAGCAACACAACTTCATAAAGTTATCCTCGATTGCTTATAAAATTTAGGCAGAATAACTGGCTTGCGAAGACTAATAAAGCATCTGTAAATATTTGGGTCATAAAAGTTTAATGTTTCCTTAGTGGCTAGGATGCTGCTTCTTTTCACATTCATCCTTGGACCCAGCTGCATCACCTCATTCTGGGCTAAGAACCCTCTCCTGACATGAGTTTACTTAGCCCTGTAGCTCAAATGGTAGCAGTAAACAGAAGGGTAGAATTCAAGCTTTATAGAAGGTATATTTTAAGGTATAATCACAGAGGAAAACTGAATGAATATTTAGTTTACAACTTTGTGGATGTCTTGCGCCATGCCGAAGACTGCTACTTCATTTACAACATTAAATATTTGAGAAGTGAGATATAAATCTCATACCTACTATCAATGTGCATATGATTTAATTATGTCAAGGCATACTCAGATGTCCTAAATTCTCATGTTTCCTTGTGATTGCCTTGTAACAGTGTAGCTCAACCTCTTAACTTATGGGCTGGTAAACTCCTACTAAGTGGTCATAGCTCTTCACTGATGATCCTTTTACCATTCTGAACCTGCAGATGACTTTAAATGCCTGTGAATTACAATACATCCTTAATTTTATCATCATATATTATTTTCAGTGAAAATTGTGCCTCAACAAACACCCATAGAATAACTACAAGCACGTTAATGGCATCTTCCAAAGCACCTGGACACTCAAACTAGCATGCTTAGCCATGTTCAACTCCTAAACTAGATTTTGTTAAAGTTTCCTTTTTTCTCTCTCTCCAGGCTTTGAAGCATCAGATTTGAAGTTTCAGTGTTTGCACTATCACACTTCGAATAGTCTTTATATAGTAAGAGGTACAAATACATTGTATTAGTCTCAGTGGAAAAGGCAAATAGACAATGTTAAATGTCCCACTACAGAAAAAAGGCTAGTCTTTTTTTCTCTCCTACTATGACAGAAGGAATTTAATCACTTTGTATTCCAGTTTAAATACCCACGTTATCCACTGCTACTAAGCCTTTTGTCTGGTAAGCTACAGTTAATTACCACAAAAAAACCTCAACAAAAAAACCCAAAAAATCAAAAACCAAACCAAAAAACTCATGAACTACTTCTTGCTTTCAATAGAGCAAAATACTTTGTACTCCTTGGCCTCAAATGTTATGTAAAACATAAAAGAAACATTCTATAAGCAAAGACACCTAAGGAAGTGTTTACCAGTTGGTAGTATCTTCTTGCAGTCTTAATAGAGAACTCCCTTCCTCAGATTACGGATGCAGCAGCTCGTCTTCAGAATCTGAAGAAAAAGAATACCATTAAACATAAACAATACACAGTATTTCAATTACATAAGCCAGTGCCAGAGGTAAAACAAAGTTAATCCTGCAGTGCCAAGGAACCTACATAAATCTTCAGGAATGCAAATAAAACATGCCAATTTCAAAAACACTTGTGATTTTATGGAAGTGACATTGTAAGGATACCACTCCATTTGCTTGTAAACTCTTCTGTGACTCAGTAAGGCAAGTAGCTATCCATGATCACAAGCATCAGAAATAGAGCACTGCATCTCAGCACTACTAAGTTACACATAGTTACAGCCCAAAAAAAAGAAAGCATTACATCCCTGCATTACTGAGCCAAGTTACACATAATTGCAGCAGAAAAAAGTAGGTCTCGGTTCAAGTCTTATTTACAGTATCATATATATTGCACGCAGGGAAAAATGCTTCAATGCTACAGTTTTCATCAGTTAAAGACAAATTTGGCCAATGGCAGTTTTTACCTTTCTGAACTTACTCCAGGATTACTTAGATTTCCTGCTTCAAAATTAAATTTCTGGTTATAGAAAATTAGTATACGTATGGTCAGACAGAACAGCATTTCCTATGGAAATGTGGCACTGAGATCTATTACAAGCATTTGAAGGGTGTTTAAGTTCATTTGGAGTAGGTTTATCTAGCAAACAGTCTACCTTTTTTAGTACAGTAACTGGATGATGAACTGGCCAAAAATGGCACCTTTCTGCTGTGGTGAAAGGTTGATAAGCCTCTTCCATTTGGGGTTTTGTAGGCTGCTTCTGTTTCAGGGATTTCAGCTAATTTAAATACTTGAGTGTCGTCACTTAACCTATCTCCAGTAAAACCACTGTTGCTCCTACTTCAGGTATTGTTCCTGGTATCAGAATCCACCCTGTCAATATGTTGCATCTCAAAGTTTCTTTTAAAGAGTGATCATCCCATTTTATACTACAATTCTCTTTCTGCTTCTACAGCAAAGTCAAGCACATTCTGCAACGCATCTTTTTTTAGCATAAACTTGTTTTAGAAATACAAAATCCCTGTCATGTCATTGCAGATCCAGCTGAAGAGTCATGAAATATTCAGTGTTAATTTGTATTTAATCAGCTATCAGCAGCTCCTCTTACATCAGATAACCCTGATCAACAAGCATTTAATAAAAAATATGCTGTTTTGCAGTGATAAGCAGGTGCCTGGCAAATTAATATTGTTTGATTTTTTTCCTGCAAATGTTGTATGAAGCACTACTCTCTCTTGCAGAAAAGGAAATCTAAAACATCCAAGCCACCTTATTCACTTTGTTAAAGCACAGGCTTTTAACAATTGTTCCACTGCCCTATTTCAGTCCCTTTCATTCATGGTCCTCTTGCCAAGCAACTGTATAAAATTAACAATTTGGTTAAAAACTTCGGAATGGAAGCCATAAGGTCTTACACTCAAACACTGCTTGGTAAGTCGCTGAGCAGAACAGCACTGTCACTGTCTACAGCCTGGTAACACAATTTGAAAGTTCTGCTGGCAGAGTGACCATCTATGCAATTGCAACATGTGCAATTTCCTTCAACATACTCAACAAAAATACTTCCTTCTACCCTGCTACACTACAGTATGAAAAGCTTCCTATTCAGCACCAGAGAATGAACTTTTTTGTGTTACACTTCCACGGGACCAATGCACATACCATCATGTTGCCAAATTCAAGTGTTTAAACGTCCTCATAACTACCCGAAGTAGCACGCAGGATTTTGTTTTACTGACAGCAATTATCTAAGCCTGCTGGAGACCCTTCTGCCCCACCAGTTCCACACTGGTCTGCATTGCTCCCTCTCCTGGCTGCTCAGCATCTCCCGTGCTGCAGTTTTTCCCTGACAACCCATTGCTGCAGACTGGCCTTCAGGTGAGAAAGAGAAGCAAGTGCCAGCAGCTACAGCTGCACAGCAATTCTGGATGGAAAAAGTCAATCTGGCAGAACAGCAGCAGGTACAGCAGACTGGAGGGATCATGGAAACATCCACATGCAGGGGGACTACGTAATTTGCCAATGCTGGGCAAAGAAAAAAGTCTGGCGAGACAGGAGGAACTGGAGAGACACGGCGTGCTGGCCAGGAGCAACCGGGCTGCACTGTACATCAAAAGGACAGGGGTGTTGAAGCACGGGTACGCACAGAAGGCTGTAGATATGTGGTCCCTTTGGAAGACCTCCGCAGCTTTAAAGGCAACCATTCCTTATACACGATCAAGATTAATCTGGTTCAGTTGTTAAAACCAGTCAAGAGCATTTTTTTTCTTTTTCCTGGTTTTTTTTTTTTTTAAATAATAGATCCCCAAACTGTAACCTACAGTATAAATAACACAGCTGAGAAAAACTAAGTTAGCTGCCATCTTAGTTTTCAGTCAATATTTGTTCAAAAATTAATTTTCTTTACTTCAACACACCTTTGTGAAGTAAATTAACACTGTTCTTTGACAGGCTAATGAGAATAGCAGGTGAACAACAAAAGAGTAAGCTCATTCTCAGGAGATATCCTTGCTTGCCCTCCACACACTGTGTTGGCATAGCTTTGTAGGATGATGAGTTCAAAAGAAGGAAGCAGACAATAAATCTACTTGTTCCTGGTAAATTAGGGAGACTTCACCTACTCATTTAAGCGACCATCCCTTACTTCATTAGTTTTGTCACTTAATGGGAAGGTGGAATTAGACTCTGAAGTACAGCACCTGATTAAATCTTGTTCTCCATACAAAATTCATGCTCAAGAAAACTATTAACCATAAAGATGGAAAGAGTCTTCTGTGAATTGCACGGTGTTCGTTTTTCTCTGGCACACATTTCAACAGGCAGAATCACAGCCACTGCTTCCCAAACTCCACGTTTTGCACTCATTTGAACTACAAGGAAGAACACTTCTGAGAAATTTATTAATGGCTATGTTCTCAGGGGAGAATGGTAAAGCCAGTAACACAGGGGTTAATGGGTTTTACTGAGAGATTCAGCATACTCCATGCAAGACAGTTTGCTGAAACACTGTGGCAAAACAGCTAGTTATTGCCAGATGGAGCAGTTTCTAGGTAGGGGCTTAAAGCTATCTTAAATAATTTTTCAACCTTTGCCACCATGAAAGCAAGACTGCCACTCACAGCCCAGGTAAGCCCTGTGTCGGAGCTGGCTGTAAGTCCTCACCAGCAGGTAACAGGGATGACTCAGGGCTGAGATGCAGAGGGAAATGGAGGTCAAAGCATTTCCTGAAATCCTGCACAAATACTTGACTGCCAACCCAATAATCCACACTCCAGTTCTCTGCCTTGCTCCAGTCAGACACCCACCCCCCAAGGACACTACCAAGGTGACCATCTGCAGTGGCCTGAGATGCCATTTCATTTCCTCTGTGATTGGTGACTTACACAGCATCTTCAAAAGCCCAGAGAAATGTAGATTTCACAACTTAATATGCAGGTTATTTCAACTCAAAATCTTTGTCTGAAGTACATTTAGGAGTAACTCCACCTAGCCTGTATACCCAACACTGTTGTATAGATATAAACCACATTTAAAATCATGTTACACACATCACCTTTGTCTGTGCTTGACTTTGCTTAGCCCAAAACATAGAAAGCACAGAAGAGACAGCAATGGGGATTTAAGGTCCTGTATCCTCCCCAACACAGATTGCAACAGACTGCTAGTGACAGCAGCCCATCAACGGGTTAAGACATATCTGAAAAGAAGAGTATGCAAAAAGAGTAAAAAAAAAATCATAAAGATCCATGAAACTAAGTGTTAGAAGGCTTATGGTAGTTTATAAAGAATTCTGTTGCAAGACATAAGACAGCACACAAATTGAGCAGTCAAAATAATCCCTGCAGAGCTTCTGACACACTACTCTTCATAGCAAGGCAGCTATGAAAAAAAGAGGCAGAAAGCAACACATCCAGTACCCTACAAAAATAGGAAAACCTGTAAATACTAGAATTCACAAAGATAGCTCCATGGCAAACAAAACTTGTTTGAGAATTTTATTCCTCACTAAAAAGATATGGACTACTTTTTTCACCCCTTACAAACACATTGCCAAAACTTTAATTTTCAGTTGACAGAGGAAATTCTCCTGTGACTTGAGGAATTGGTGGTCAGACAACTATTAAAATATACCCAGTAGTTTACTTCTACAGGGCTGAAAAACTAAGTTCTCGTTCCTTTATTTTCAGTACAGCAATGAAACTGAGCATTTACGATCAAAATAATGATACTAAAACTCAACAGTTTGAGCTTCAACTGTACATCATACAGTTAATAACAATGATGCTACAACACATTACAAAGTTAAAACTATTTGCTTCCAGAAGATTGCCCAGCTCTGCTTCCATGTAACACCATAGTAACTCAAGAGATACCATGACCATTTCCAACATCAATTTACTACTTTCCTTCATTCACCAGAACATGATCAGTTACAGGACTTAAATGTGATCTTCCTTACAGGTTTGAGCTGGAAAGCATCAAAACATATTCATGTACTATAAGCTAATTTTGTGTGTGAAGATTGTCCAGTTAATTCAGAGTTGCAAAGACAGAGATGTAAGAGACTCACACATAACCCTCCCTTGTGCCCACAGCAAATACCTGGCCCAAGTTTGAAGTATTATCAGTCAAACACAATGCATTAATTGAAGTGTAATTTACCAAACAGAACACTGACCAGCTTTTCCTCTGTCAAGGACTCCAAAGTCATAGAAAGGATTGCCAACAGTGAACACTTTTTCTCCTGTCAGTGCCACATCTCAGCTTTCAAACACTGGACTTAACATTATGAGCTCAGTAGTGTTGCATGGTTTAACAACTACCCTTAAAAATACAGGTTTTCAAAACAACTCTGAGTATTACAGAGGGTCCGAATCTTATAAGATGACTACCCTTATCAGCTTTTTAAAAATTATTAATTAATTACAAAGAGAATAATATGTGCTCCAGATCCAGGATAGTTTTGCTCACACTTCAGAAGTTCTGACTACCATCAGACCATTTTTTACCTTCAAGCCCTCATTCACCCAGCTTCACAGAGCTCTGGAACCTATGCCTATATTTACCATAAATGAAGCAGTAGAAAGAATGTAGCTCTTGTAAAAACAAAAACCTGAAACTGCTAAATACCTATTCCACAACCCTAAAACTAGCACATTCCACGTTTCAAAGACAAATGTGGAAGTGGAAGTGTAACTGTAATGATAGCAATCATTTGAATACTCTAATGTAAGACAGACTGTTTAACCATGGACAATCTGAATATCTTTGAGGCAGGACTTGAAAAAAACATAACCAATATTTTCTTCAGTTCCCCTTTAAAATAGAGCTGCTCTTTAGAGAGCAACTCAAGTCTTCAGAGTGACTCAACTCAGAGATGAAGAGGCAGGACACAGATGACATGTTCTTCACATTAGTTATGGAACAGGTTTCCATAGAAGGGTGGAAAGGGCAGGTATGTACAGTTCCATGCAGACTGAAATAGGAATAATCTTTTCCTATTACTAGTGTGACAATGTTCTTGATAGAGCACAAAAGCAGATGACAATTACATTTATATCACATAACTTATAAAAAGTTGGTCAGAAATGTGTAATCCTTGCAAAAACTCTGATAATTCTGGCAATCAGATGGCAGAAGCAAGTTACTGATAGGTATGCTTTGACTTGCAAACTTTTAGCCATATAGAGAAACAGACACAACTTGGAAGATTTGCTCATTCTGAAGTACAGATGCCACATATCTTTTGACCCTAGATCTCACTTACTATGTGTTTGCTCCTTGGATACAGAACATCTGACCAAGGAACTGAATTACACTGTAGAAAGCAGGAATTAACTCATGGAATGAACACCGGACCAGTCCTAGTTTTTCTACTCTGTACAGAGGCACAATAGAAGGTCTGTGTGTGACCAGAACCAGCAGACCAGTAGGACTGCTATCAAAGAGCCTGCTGTGATGGTTAAAGGTACGAGCAATCTCTATGAACTCTTCAATAAGTTAAGGCTTGTAACGAGAGGATAGAAGTTGCATATTCCCCAACTCCACAAACAGTTTAAGGTTTCCATTGAACAAAGATCTACCGTAAGCAAAGACTAAACCCAAGGACTTGCCCATCCCACAAAAATTCCTTCTCACGAGCTTCTGCTGTGCTCAGTCTTCCCTGGATCCACCCCTTAAGTCCCTATTCTCAAAGTGTCCCAGCTTCAGCTGAGCAAGGCACCAGCCTGGCTCACAAGCAGATGCTGAATTCAGGATTACTCAAATAGAGATTAGAGTTAGGTTCCCCTTATGCTACCATCTGTAGGTTATTATGCAAAAGCCTCTGCCATTTAAAAACTCTGAAGGAGAGGTGGGAGAAGGAGAGATGCTATGAAGCTCTGGATCTGGCTAGTGGGTCAACATATCCTTTTTTTTTTTCCTGTTTCCTAATCAGTTGGATTTAAACAAGCTTGTTATCTAGTCCACAGAGAGGCAGGCATTACTTCCAGTTCTTAGCCATGTTTACAGTACCTAACCTTCTCTATCTGATGTGTAAATAGTTTAAGCTAAGGGCTTAAACAGTCTGAATGATCTTTTCAGGATCCAATATTTACTTTTAAAAAAAAAAAAGATACTGCAGAGCTTATGTTTGAGACTTTGAGTAGGAAGTCTCACCCTCGGAAGGTTGTCTGCAGACTATCTCAGCTTTTACATCCGCTTCTCACTAGAAGGACATTAAAGGCAACTGGACTCCTGTTTCTGCACAGGAAATCTGATGAACTTTAAGCCATTCTTACACTCCCACACCCTCCCATTTAGGTCTGTATTAAGACAGCACAAGATCTTTGTTCAAAGTGTACTTGCAGATGCCATCGTCTCCAGAGGCATTTTTCCTACATTTAATGTGCATGTTACAACCTCAGCCGAAATAGGAGCGCAACAATTTTTCTATATTACCCTGTATTTCGAGTAACAAAGGAAGCATTTAAGAACAAGTCTTACATTTTTCTGCTTCAGTGAAATAACAAACACCAACATTCAAATAGTCACATACATGTTCTAGAGACTGCAACAAGGGAGTCGGTTCATCCTTTTGCAAACCAAACTTTACCCTGGAACAGCAGTCAAGTACAAAAGAAACCTTTTATTTAGAGACTGGTCACACTGCAAAGCTTTTTTGCTACTATAAGGCTAGAAAGACTTACTTGAAGACTAACAGATTCTGAAGTACAATTTTTCATGAAGAAGTGAAGCTAAATACACACATGAAACAAAGGCACTGTATCACGTAAAATTCACATAACAAAATTCACACTGTAGAGTCATGCCCACCATAATTCCAGTAGACACAAAGTTGCTAAGTAAAACTCCAACAACAAGCATGCATACATAGCAGTTTGCAAGTAGATGCAAGCACATGCAACAAGCGTCATCAGTACAAGCACTGCACATACCTGCAGGCATTGAGACACAGTCCTAGGACCATGAATTTCAAGAGTAACAGAATACCAGGGATAAGTGGTACTAATATTTTAAATAGACTTGAAACTAAGGTGCCTGGCTTCTGCAATCTCCGAATTTAGATCAGGGACTCCATCTGCAAAGTGCTTTCAAGGCATGTGATGAGAGAGTTGCTCTACAGGTGGAGCACACTTTAGGCTGCTCCTTCATGAGAAACCCACAGGGCCTTTACCACATCGTAGAACCAGAGCATAGGCAGTGCCACATATGAGGTTTATGTTCAACAAAATGAAAGACAGAGACTCCGGAGCTCTTCAGAAACACGGCAGCCAGAAAAGCGTTACATGAATTGTGTAACAGAAGCCCAGAAGCAAGCTCCAGGTTGGGAGGAGGTATAAACGAAAAGTGTGTGCACATGCACCATAGATGCATGCCTTCTAGGAAGAAACTGGATCTACCACGTGGTGCTGTAGTACTCATCTGTTCAAGGACTATGATTCAGTGCCTACAGAGCTGTACGAGGAGTATGACTCAGTGCCTACAGGGGGTGTTGGATTTAGTACAGATGCACAGATTAATTGTACACCACATACGTGTCTGGCTGCTGACAGGAAAAGGCTACATACGCATACACAATTAAGAGCACTCAGAGAAGTTAAATCATCTGCTATAACAGCATTGATTAAAGCCTTCTTGGCCTCAGATTCACTCAGTGCAACTACAGAAATCTTCTGTATCATCTCTGTTGTAAGGAATCTCAGAGTAAGTGGAGTTAGTTAACATTCACGATAGACAGGGTTTAGTTCGAGGCTTGTCATGCCTAGCATGAGCTAGAACAAACATTACCTACTATGGAATTACTTGCATTGCCATTCATGAACTTAGGCAATTTATCAGGGACATCTCATGTGGCAAAGACACTGCCAAAAAAACTGGATGATTTATGGGTGTTCTTACAGCAGGACCTCCTAATAGCAGGAACTTTCCAACACAGCAGACATTTGCCAGCAATCTCTGAATGTTGGAATATGACAAAAACAAGACAGAGGAAGTGAGAAGACTTACATAACGATAAATCTCATTAATAAAGATACGCTTGTCACTCTGGCTAAACTAGAAAATTATTTTTGCCTTATGGTACTGTCATGAGTGTCACAGAAAGCATACTAAAACAAGCAAGCCAACTTCATGAAGTGCAATGCAAAACCCCTTTGGCTGATGAAGAGGCTTTCAGTAGCTTTTTTGTCTTTCAATAAAAATTAATCTGGCTTTCAAAGATTTAATAACAAGACAAATATTAGCTTATTCAATGTCTTATCACCCAAATCTAGAAATGGATGTTGGTCTTCTGGGCCCCCATTTCCCACATATTTGTGGAAATTCAGTTACTTGCTTAAAAATATAAATATCGACAAAAGTAGTATAAAAAAAAAAATACAACTATCAGCAAAAGTAGTATAAAAAAAACCCAACACCCAACAATGACTGAGATCTACCAGACCTGAAAAAATGAAAGGTATTCACTTGGATATACTTTCAGTCAGTGTATCATTGCAGAGAAACTAAAGGAGTTTCACAGGGAATTACTAACCTTGCCTCTGTCTTACAAACATGGTTTATTAGGAGTTGTTCAACTACAGAAACTCAGTCTAATGCTGCTGTAACTAGAGAAACAGGAATTTGATCACCGTTTTTAACTACAAACTTCCTATTTGCTTTCAGATAATTAACATTGCTGTACCTCAGTTTCTTATCTGTAATGAGGCAAAACACACAACATTAAGCATAGCAGGACCTTAGCCACTTATGTAGTCTTTGAATTCTGCTACAGCAAGAGTTGGTAAGGATGGCATTGGACAAATCTTCAAGGGGATAATATAGAAGTGGCTGTTTAGTGACCCTCAAGGCAGTCAGTGAGGATACGCTGGGTAAAGCACACATGCAGAATACCTCCAAAATCTCTTTAGTACTTCACATTACAAACAGAAGTCGCTGAAGCAGTACAGACTCCAAAAATCAGATACTGCATTCCTATCTGGCAAAGATATTCATGTTAAACTCTCATGTGTCAACCTGAAAAACAATGGAAGTTACTGTTTAACTGCTGAAAACTTAAGCTTCTTAGGCCTTACAGATAGTAAGAAGTTAACTAATCATTTGAGACAGTCCAGTCTAATCCTGGACATAACAAACAGTAACTTCACTTCAATATGTGGATTATAGTTCTGCCCATAAAATCTTTTTAAGACTACTTTGAATCAAAAAAAAAATCATGCAGGTGTTCCAAATTGCTGATCAAGTCATGCTTTCAGAGATTATAAATAAACATAATTAAAAAAAGGAAAAGATGCACATGTTAAACACAACAGGCTTGGGGGGGGGGGAACCCACAACAAAAAAAACCCAACAAGTTTCATCCAGGTCAGCCAACTCCAACACTGGTTATTGTTGGATTATTACAGTGGACTATCATAAGACGTCCTGTAGTTAGAATGTACTTTTAAGTTCAGTGTTGTTTTTTAACATTAGGACAACTTTCTAAGATGAAAAAGTGTAAGGGTACAACTTGCATTCTACTAGGTGTACTTAAATAAAATTTATAGAAAAAACTGCTCCCTTGGGGAAACCTTAGATTCAAAGATAAATTTGTGGTCTTGACAATGCAGAGCTAGACTCAAACGATTAACAGGATCCATGAATTCTATCTTATTTCATGTACCAAGAGTCTGAAGAATAAACCACCCCTGGAAAAGTACAATCAGCTTCTCAGTTTGTTGGTCAGCCAGAGTATTCTCCAAGATCATGAACACCATACTTAGGACACAACAGAGAATACATACAATAACAAAGATGTTATTGAGCAGCTCATGAGAATGTAGAAAAAGTTTTCTCAAGAAACTAGGTAGGGACACAAGGCTAGTTCAGAAAGGTGGTATCTCTCTAACTCTGGATTCCATGTCACATTCCTACTGAATGGCAAAGGGCGTTAGCAGCTGCACTTTCTTTGCCAACTTTGGGACCTGTAAATAAAATGCACCATTCCCACAAGAAGTGGCTTAAAAGCCCGTAACTTTAGGCATACAGAACTTTCCGTAGATGGTATCACATCCTACTGATACTGAGAAACAGCACCAAACATGAAGAACATTGACGAGAACTAATAGATGCTAGTTGTGAGAACCCCCATATTTGTAAGGCAGTTTCTCAAGCCTCATTCATTGCTTTTGTGCACGTACACAGCACTACAAAAGCAATGCATGGTAGGAAATCAAACTATAAGAAAGCAATTTCTTCATTACCATAAACCCCTATACATGCATTATCAAAGTTTTGATTATCATAAGGAATTATCAAACAGTATTTTACAGACATTTAGTTTCTGCCATTAAGCACTCTGCCCATAATAGGAAAGAGCTGCTTCAACACTTAGGTCAAGGATCACTGTTCCAAAAAGGTACACTGGGGTAGTGCCAAGCCACTGAAACAGATTTATTTCAAAAAACATAGCTATAACTTTTCTACTAGCCAATAAAAGCTACAACCTAAAGGCAGTGGTTTAGGATGGGACCCTAAAGGCTGGGTTTAGGCTACAACTCTTAACATTCTTCCAACTGCAGCTCTTTCTACTTTTTGTCGTAAGCCCATACTCCATAAGGTCAAAGGCAGAATACTTACTTCACTTCCTTTCGGACATCTATGTCACTGCTAAGAGCAGGTGAATGGCAAAAGGGATCATTCCCCAGCACCCAAACTCAAGTAGAATTAAGTCATGCTTATGCAGAATGACATGGAAGTTAAAAAATACCAAAGACAAAACCAAAAAAACACACAAGGTGAAAAGGAGAAGTGTACTTTAGTCCAGACAGGGATGAGAGCGAGAGACAGACCAGCCCACTGATGGATATAGCTGATCTATTCTGCTCTTCTGAATGCTTCTGTTGATGAAAAGGTTTTCAATATAGTCACTGTACTCTAGAGTACCCTGGGCTCCCATAAAGCCGCTGTCTCACACACACAGAAGAGCAGCTCTAAAATTCCTGGTTTAAATTGAATTAATATTTCATGCTATCAATTTTACATGTTATCAAAGTTCAGTTGTGTGTCCTAGTAAGTAAATAAAATGCTTAAATACAGGATACACGTTTCACATCTCACACCATTTTAGATATTTCCAATGGAAAAAAAGTAAAGAACCCTAAACAACTCACTCTCTCTTTACACAGAAATTACTCTAAATTTCACTCAGCCACATCAGTACCCTTCACAAGCTGACAGTCAGAAATGCGTTCTACAAGAAAACAACATAATAGTTCAGTGTTTTAATCTGAATTTATCACTGCATTTCATCAGAAATCAGAGCTCCCCAAAAGCTTTTTTAACAATAAAATGTTTTGAAAGCTTAAGAATTAACAATGTTTTTTTTAATAAGTTACATTATTTGTGTCACCATTCATGATTTTGAATCTGTTGACAGCGAATTTCATCTGCCATCAAGCTGCACACTTACTCACCCTCAACAGGCTTCTCTGATGCGCAAGCATTATCAGAAATACTCAAATCAGTAAAGCGCTCAGAAGTGTTCCAACACAGCTCAAAGTCACTACTATAAACACCAATCCCAGCATGCAAATTCATAGCTTTCAGCCTTTTGCTTAGCCTGTAGCCCTGTGTTGAAGAATAAAAACTTATTTCTGGCCTGTTTACTCCTCTTTAAAAATGCCTAACTGGATATTTTTTAAGGAAAAATGAGCACTTCTTAAGTGACTGACCTTTAAGAACTCATTTCTGCTTTCAAAAATTCTAACCAAGTCTACTTTTCCCTATTTACAAAATAGATACTTAGAGACTAAAATAGACACTATTGTAAGTTCGAGAAACCAAAACCTGTCCACATGCAAAGATTTTTTTTTTTTTCCATTTCTGGAGGTAGAGAGCAAGCAGTTCCAGATGCTCGGCTTAGTTAGGAAAGGCATGAAAAACTGTCCTACAATTATTTAAGGAAAAGAGACCATGCCGAAATAATACAATTCTAGGAGAAATCTCTGCATATGAAAGCAAGTCCATGGGCAAATTATTCAAATATGAGGTCAACTTTGAACTTACCTGAGGTGCTAGGGAAAATGAAGAATTATCTGCAGCTACCAGTCTTGTTCTTATAAATCTCTTAACTCAGAACTATTCAAAACATTAATTTATACAGCTGTATTTTATTAAGGTTAAGTGCAGGCAGGCTTTCAGCCTACCACTGTTACCTGAATAAAAGGGGAAGTTAAGCAAGACCTAGTATCTGCTCTGTCAGTCTAGAATAATGTACTTCCTAGTTTTAAAACATTCTTTAATTTACACTGTCTCTATGTAGCTATACTCACAAAGAAATGCATAAAAAGTATTCTTTATTGGCACAGAAGTCTTGGCAGTTTGTTCCTTTCCATGGCAGAAAGGAGATAAAAATCAAGGAATGCCATTCCTGGATGCTTTCAATGTTGAGATAGCATACAAACTGTAAAAGCAATTTTGTTGTACATATATGAACAGGCATCTGCAAAGAAAAAGGGTGAATGAAATAACTCCTTGTAGGTGAAGGGAGTCTCCCATTACATCCTAAAGTACATACAAAACTAATATTAAACAAACTGGCACAAATGTACAGAATTCAAAGGCAGGCACCAAGGCAATCAATCCCACATTACTTCTGAATTCACACTGACAGTGGCGATTGCTTGTGACAAAGATCACAGGATTATACTTATCTCCAAACTTTTACTTAAAGCATTTGCCTTCCCAACTTTGATGGGAGGACATCCTTTAAAAGGTATTTGCAAGACAGTAAGTGGTTCCTAGCTTAAAGATCTGTTCTGTTATCAGACCTGAAAATGCCCGCTTCTCCTCCTCACAAAAGATAGATCAGTTGGCCTGAATTACCAGCTTTTTTTTCCTTAGAAACCATCTAAAAGCAGGAAGGATGCTGGAATTTCATAAGACAGTTACAGACATAACCCTTTCAGGTCTCCCATGAGTAACTTGCCAGCGACAACAGTTTATTGGAGTTGGATTAGTAAGAATTATTGCCACTTCTTTACAAGCCTGATGCTGTCAGAAGAAAAGCTTTGAAATATACAGACTTAAAAACCTGAAATTGAAAATGAACATAATGAACTATACACATTGACAAGAACTACTACAAATTTATTTAAGCTTAGAAGGAGCTACTAAACAAAAGCAGTGGTAGGAGGTAATATTAACCATTTTATCATCTGTCCCCGTTATCTCCCAGGGGGAAACAGGAAGACACATATTTTTATTGCTGTACAACACAAAAAGGTTAGCTGTGAGAAAGAGCAGGAAATTAAAAAACCCCAACATTATAAACATTAGGAGGGTGGAAGGCTGTCATGCCAGGAACACAGTTAGAGCCACACTATAAATGAGAAGAGAATTATAACTGGTTCCAGTAAAGTAGCTGTAGTTACAGGTTATGTAGCAGCCCGTCTTTTTACTGGAGTCAAACCTTCATCAACTTCTGTGTTATGACAGAGGAGTTCTGCCTGTCAAGCACTTGCAGGATTTAGTACCTGTATACACTTACAGCTTTCCTCCATCTAACCATTAAAAACAATCTCAACTTTGTTGTTCACAGGTTAGAGTCAAAACTGTGACTTTTCATCAACCTTCTTTTATTCTAAAGGCTCTACCATTCATACAAATAACTACGCTTCAGAGTAACTCCAATCCCAAGAATACACAGCCCTCAATACAAAATGCATGACAGTCAGTCAACACATTACTTATGTACTCAAACAGATTTCAGTTTTACTTTGCATTCTTATTCAACACAATTCCTTTCAACTCCTAAGAACAAAGAAAGATCTCTCCCATTTGCCTTACTTTTTAAAGACTGCAACAGCACTGAGATTGTTCAGGACTCAGAAGTTCCACAGAAAACAAAGTTCTGCCACCACGCTTATGCAGTGAGACCATCTTATCTTCTGAGTTTACAGACCAGAGATTTATCATCAGTGAGTTTTGGTTTTTGTTTTTTTTTTTTGTTTTTTGTTTTGTTTTTTTTTTTTAAACTTTCCACCCTATCTTTCATACAGCTGAGCCTAGTCCTACTTAACATAGCTTCTAGCTATGTCATGGGAAGAAAAAATACTGTCCACTCTCATGAGATAGTTTTAAATGTAGCCATCTAAAGTCCGATTGCATCAAATGGTGCTTAATGAATACTGAGATATAATAAAAAGAAGACTTTGTCTGTGTACAACAGAGGTAACAGCAAAAAGAATTTGCTGGAATATGTAAAATGTTTTTCATTTCCCCAGACACCATTTATAGCACTATGCCACTTATTTTAACAGTAGCTAGCACAATAATCTGCCATACAGTTGGAACAGCAATCATTTTGTGCTCATCTTTACACACATGCACAAAAAGCTGCTGCTCAGCAAGCAAAATTCTTTTAAGTTGTGAAGAAGTCATTAACAAATACTTCTTTTGCCACATTACTGTTTCAGTTACATATACATCTCAGTTGAATACTAAGATACAGTTTGGAGTTTTCATTTGGGTTTCTTTGTGAATATGAAGCCACTACAAAGATAAGCCTCCCAATTATCTTTAAACAAAGCAGTTTGTCAGAACTATCTGGGGAGGCTAGTACTTATCTCAAGTTTGCTTTGAGACAACAGGTTAGTAAAACAGGGCCTTAAATAATGAGCACAGTGCAGAGACAAGTCACATTTGGAACAGATTTCTGAAAGGATCGGAAGTGCAACATTAGTTTGAAACAGATCTGAACCTGAAAGAATGTGCTGTTTAACTTCTTGGTAGGGCTTATGTTTAACATAAAATGTAAACCAGCAAAATCTTGGATCTTTAAGATATTCCAGTAACTGCCAGCATTATGTATGCCTACAGTTTCCCAGGCTACTCTCGCTAGCAGCATAGTGTCACAAGAAGCACAATTAGTATCTCAGGGCGAGTTAAATTCTAGCTTTCCTCAACAGCATGTTACTGACTGCCTTCTGATGACCTTCAGATTAGGATTGTTTATACTTTTTAGCTAGGAAAAAAGTTCATTTCGATTTTGCTGTTCGAGCAGGTTCAACTATGTGTTTGTGAACTGCTCCTTCTTTATTGACACTAAAGGAGGCTAAAAGCTCCATAAGCGATTAAAACACTCACAAGTCCAAAAATTAACCTGTTGTCCGTTGTTCTTCTGATTCTGATGAACTACTCATCCTTAACAGAACAAGATGGAAACATGCAATTCAGTCCACAAATGCATAATACAAAGCCAATACAAATCACCAGATCAGAGAAATATCTGAAAACAGGTCTGCCCAACACATTACTTTGCTGAGAAGCACAGAATCATAGAATGGTTTGGGCTGGAAGGGACCTTTAAAGGTCTTCTAGTTCAACCCCCTGCAATGAGCAGGGACATCTTCAACTAGATCAGGCTGCTCAGAGCCCTGTCCAACCTGACTTTGAGTGTTTCCAGGGATGGGGCATCTACCACCTCTGGGCAACCTGCTCCAGTGTTTCACTACCCCCGTCATAAAAAATTTCTTCCTTATATCTAGTCTAAATCTACCCTCTTTTAGTTTAAAACCATTATCCTTTGTCCTATCAGAACAGGCCCCGCTAAAAAGTCTGTCCCCATCTTTCTTATAAGCCTACTGAAAGGCAACCCCAGCTCTCTCAACTTGTCTTCATGGGAGAGGTGTTCCATCCCTCTGATCATTTTTGTGGCCCTCCTCTGGACCTACTCCATCAGATCCATGTCTTTCCTGTGCTGAGGACTCCAGAGCTGGATGCAGTACTCCTAGTGGGGTCACACCAGAGCAGAGGGGCAGAATCACCTCCCTTGTCCTGCTGGCCACGCTTCTTTTAATGCAGGCCAGGATACGGCTGGCCTTCTGGGCCGCAAGCGCACGTTGCCAGCTCATGTCCAGCTTGTCATCCACCAGCACCCCCAAGTCCTTCTCTTGCGGGGCTGCTCTCAACCCCTTCATCCCCTAGCCTGTATTGATACCAGGGGTTGCCCTGACCCAGATGCAGAACACCTTGCACTCGGCCTTGTTGAATTTCATGATGTTCAAATAGGCCCACTTCTTGAGCTTGTCCAGGTCTCTCTGGATGGCATCCCATCCCTCAGGCACGTCAGCCACATCACTCAGCTTGGTGTCATCTGCAATCTGCTGAGGGTGCACTCGATCCCACTGTCGCTGAAGATATTAAACAGTACTGGTCTCAATACAGACCCCTGTGGGACACCACTCGTCACTGATGTCCATACGGACATTGAGCCATTGATCACTACCCTCTGGATGTGACCATCCAACCAATTCCTTATCCACTAAATAGTGCATCTATCAAATCCACCTCTCCCCAATTTAGAGAAGGATGTTGCAGGAGACCATGGAGTCCTTCTCATTCCCAAATAGCAAGTCTATGAGGGCACCTTTCCTCGCTGGCTCACTGAGTACTTGTGATAAGAAGTTATCTTCCACAAACTTCAAGTATTTCCCTGACCTGCTTGTCACAGCAGTATGATATTCCCAGTTGATGTCTGGGAAGTTGAAATCTCCCACAAGAACAAGGGCTACTGATCCAAAGACTCCTCCTAATCATCTATAGAATAACTACTTGGTGCTAGCATCCTGGCTGGGTGATCAGTAGAGACCCACTACAACATCTCCTTTGTTTTCCATCCCCTTAATCCTCATCCAGAGCCTCTAAACCACATCATCACTAACGGTAAGGGCTGTATGTCAAGGTTTAAGCTCAGCCAGTAACAAAGCACCATGAAGCTGCTCACTTACTCCTCGCCCCCTCCCTGGCCCCAGTGGGATGAGGAGAAAATATAAAGAAAAGCTTGTGGGTCAAGACAAGGACAGGAAGGGACCACTCATCACTTATGGTCACAGGCAAAAGACAGACTCAACTTGGGGAAGAAACAAAGTAAATTTAATTTACTACCAATCAAATCAAAACAAGGATAATGAGAAGTAAAATCAAACCTTAGAACACCTTCCCCCCCATACCTCCTTCCTTTCCAGCTCAACTGCACTCCCAGTTCTCTCTACCTCTTCCCCCCAGCGGTGCAGGGGGACGGGGAATGGGAGTTGGGGTCAGTTCACACGTTGTCTCTGCTGCTCATTCCTCCTCGGGGGGAGGACTCCTCACTCATCCCCTGCTCCAGCGTGGGGTCCCTCCCAGTCAGTCCTTCACAAACTGCTCCAGCACGGGTCCTTCCCACAGGCTGCAGTCCTTCAGGCACAGACTGCTCCAGCATGGGCTTTCCCATGGAGTCACAGCCATCTTGAGGGGCATCTCCCTGCTCCGGCGTGGGCTCCTCTCTCCCCGGGCTGCAGGTGGGCATCTGCTTCCCCACTCCCCTCCATGGGCTGGAGGGGGGACAGCCTGCCGTCTCACCACTGGCTGCAGGGGCATCCCTTTCTCCAGTGCACCTCCTCCTCCTCCTGCACTGACCTTGGTATCTGCAGAGGGGTTCCTCTCACATTCCAATCTCCTCCCCTGCTGCAGGTTCTCCTTCTTAAATCTGTTCTCCCAGAGGTGCTACCACCATCACTGATGGGCTTGGCCTTGGCCAGAGTTGGGTCCGACTTGGAGCCAGGGAAGCTTCTAGCAGCTTCTCACAGGAGGCACCCCTGCAGCCCCCTCCCCCACTACCAAAACCCCGCCACACAAACTCAAAACACTGTACGGTCAAACCTCTCCCTTACACATAGTGCAACACCTCCACCTCACCTGCCCTGCCTATCCCTCCTGAACAGCCTATAACCCTCCACCCCAGCACTCCAGCTGTGGGACTTGTTCTGCCACCTCTCAGTAACACCAATGATTATCGTAGCTCTGGGAACTGACCAAGGCTTCCAGGCTTCCAGCCAAAGGCATTTGCAACCACAGCACCCAACAGCTGCCTGTAGGGGCAGGGGGCACCCCAGCCCCCCTTAACACTTTCCCTTCCCATGAGATGCTGGGGAGACTGTTGGGGGTAGAACACGGGGAGGCCCCACCTTCCCTCCTGGGAGACCCCCAAACAGAAGGCCTGAGCTGGCAACCCCAGAGAGTCCTTAGCAGCCAAGAGGCATAACAGACCATGGCGCTGCCAGCACTGCAGCTCCCACTGTGCAGCCCCTGGGCCCCCCCAATGCCCTGGCTGCTTCAGCCTTTCGTCCGTCCTGAAACCTTCTACACCCGAGGTAGGGACCAACCCTGACCCCTACAGCCTGGGGACGCTCCTGGGGGCAAGAGTGGAGGTGACCACCGGCAATTGCCCCTGTCTCTCTCTTCAGGCTCAGTGAACCTGTGCTGTTTGGGCAGGAGCAGCCCCTCCCCGCAGCCTGGGCACCCCAGGCAACCCCAAGCAGGTATGGCACCTTCAGCACCTTCAGTGTCCCCAGCACTCCCACCCCCCGGCATTTGTGGCACGAGGGTTCAGCAATCCTGTGCAAGCATCCCTGCCCTCACCTGGGTGATGTATGCCCAGTAAACACAATTTACAGAGAATTCCCCAAACACTTGGGGCCATCTCTCCTGCTTCACCTCCTTTAAGTGAGCCTCCTCCCTGATCTGCAACCCTGTCCCACTGGCACAGCAGCTCACACCGCAAGGAGCGCCCTGGCCACAAGCTCCCCACATGCCTTGCACAGAGCTGGGGGATGTCAGTGATCAGGGCCAGCTCGGTGGGGGTCCCCCCAGGAGTCGGCCCAGCACAGCTCCCACTCACCCATGCAGGGGTGCAGACGGCTCCATGTGGCTGCTTCTTCAACCCCCGGGTCTTCTGTATCCAGTGGACGAGCACCAACTTGCTTCCACCAGCCACCTCCATGCTCAGTCACAGTGCTATGTCTCTGGTGGGTGCTGCCCTGTGGGGCCCCCAGAGCTGTGGGATCCCCCCAGCCTGGGCAGTCCCTGGGACCCTCCCCCCCCCCCCCCCCCCCGCAGGGCCAGCTGCAACACTTCACATCCTTCAACCTTCAGAGGAGAGCGGTGGCCTCAGTCCCCCCGGTGCTGTCGCCATACCTTCCTGGATACAAGGACTTGGAGAGCACAGCTCAGCCTCTCCGACATGGCCAGCCCGGTGGGGCAG
This sequence comes from Harpia harpyja, assembly GCF_026419915.1. Lineage (NCBI taxonomy): Eukaryota > Metazoa > Chordata > Aves > Accipitriformes > Accipitridae > Harpia > Harpia harpyja. The sequence continues at coordinate 69,309,432 of NC_068944.1, forward strand.
CAACATCACCCGCCACTGTGCTGCCCCCCGCATCCAAGCCGTTGGGGACCCAGCAGGCAACCTTCCACTGCCCAAGGAGATGCTACCGGATTGCTCCTTGGTCAGCCAGGACAGGCCCAGCAGCATCCCCATGCCTGGGGACCCTAGTGGCACTGGCAGAGCCATTTCCCACTGCGACATCGGCTCACTGTCATTGCCCATGGAGCTGCTCACCCGCAACTACACCGTCCCTGAGACCTCCAATGCAGTCCTGAGCCTAGAGCAATTCAAAACCATCAGGACAGGGCCACGGAAGCCATGGTGGGATGCAGGGACAGACTTGCCACCGCCTCAGCCTGGCATGCCAGAAAAGCGAGGGGAAGAGCAGAAGAGCACCTTTCCAAACCCACCCAGCAAGCACAGGGTTCTCGCAGTCAGCACAAGGGTGGGAAGGTGGGATTGAACCCACAGCAGGGATTAGATGGAGATGGGGGGAGGGGTAGGAAGTGGTGGTGTAGTTGGGGGTGGTGGTATGATTTTATAATAGCTTTCATGACACCTTTGCTCTTGTTTTTTCATTTATCATGCTAAACTACACTGAGGCTATTAACTTCAGTGTCCTGGTTTCAGCTGGGATAGAGTTAATTTTCTTTCTAGTGGCTGGTATAGTGTTACATTTTGGATTTAGTATGAGAAGAACGTTGATAACACACTGATGTCTTCAGTTGTTGCTAAGTAGTGCTTAGACTAAGTCAAGGATTTTTCAGCTTCTCATGCCCAGCCAGCAAGAAGGCTGGAGGGCCACAAGAAACTGGGAGGGGACACAGACACGGCAGCTGACCCAAACTGGCCAAATATTCCATACCATGTGATGTCATGCCCAGTGTACAAACTGGGGGGGGGAGTTGGCTGGGGCGGGGCAGATCACTGCTTGGGAACTGGCTGAGCATCGGTCAGCAGGTGGTGAGCAACTGCACTGTGCATCACTTGTCTTTCCTGGGTTGTATTTCATTCTCTTTTTGTTGTCTTCCTTTTCATTACAATTATTACTATTATTATATTTAATTTTTTATTTCAATTATTAAACTGTTCTTATCTCAACCCATGATTTTTACTTGGTTTTGATTTTCCTCCCCATCCAACAAGGGCAGGGAGGGAGGAAGTGAGGAGCGAGCAGCTGCATGGTGCTTTGTTGCCAGCTGGGGTTAAACCCCAACATTCAGGAAAAAGTGAAGCCACCAAAATAGCTACAAAAAGTCAGTTTACACAATATTTTAATACAAACAGGAATCACTATAACTAAAAACCGATCTGAACTACACCTGCTAGCAGAAAAATCCCACCTTCAAGCAACAAAACCCATCAAGTCCAGTCTCAGGCAGACCAGTATCAACAATTCAGTTTTTACAGTACTGTGATAAAGGGAAGAAAAACAATACTGGCACGGAAAAGCAACCACACGATAAATACAGCATTACCTTTATGCAGAATTGTACAATTCCACACAAAACAAGACTGACTGTCTAACACTGAATAACGTTAAGTGCAGCTCTCTGTTTGAAAACTACAGTAGCTGTTAATCGGCAAGCATATTCTTCCCACCCTTCTCCCCCCCACACTTTTAGCACTGTTAGCTTCACACAAACAAAAGGAGGGAGAACTTGTTTCTTTTCCATTCAGCAGGTTAACCTGTTTCTTCTGCTGTACACAGTAGCAAAAAAGACTCTAGCTGAAGCTTAACTTGGTCACAAAATTTGGATTTACAGAGCAAGAGATGCTAACTAGTAGACCAATGCAAGTATGCAAGTAATAGGGGGGGAATTGATTAAGAGCCCCACATCAGCAGCTTTACAACATCACCTTCCACACAGAATAGTGATAAATGAATAATCATTCAGCATCTTTAAAAACAAAGACTACCACAGGAAGGGCATTAGATCCTGATTTAGGACTACTTCAGAAGTAGCTCTCCAGGTACAAGATTTCATATCTAGTGGCCTTTATCAAGATAAGGAGAGTAGCTTCCCTCACCTTCTATTTTTTGGCATCAAAACATCTCACAATACCACAACCAGCACCGCCACTAGCTTTAAATACACTGATTTTCAGCAATGATACAAGAATAAGTACACACATGTTCCTATTTTTACAGAACTTAAAAACTCAAGCATTACTTAAAGCTGAATATCTCTTTGTAACAGAAGCCTTTTTTTCCTGGAGTATCTTTTCTTTGCCTTTATACTTGATAAAATCCAAGGACAAACAAAAGCCCTGAACTTTCTCCTTAAAAGTTAAAGGATCTTGACACTGAACATAGACTATTACCCATTACACTCACATTTACTGAATGTAGATGGGTGTTTTTTGGCAAGGAATGAACAGCCAATATGATTCACACCAAATGCTCACCTAGTCCAGTAGCAGGTATTTAGGGAAATATCCTCAGGATCACTTCAAAGGTAGTGCAGAGACTGTCTGAACTAGAAGCTGTATCTGCACATTTGATAGCTAGGCACATCATCTGCTCCTTTAACCAATACTGGCAGCAAGTGCCACAGTCCAGTTAGGTACTGTGTGAGGAAAAAAAAAAAAAAAAGCCTGATTTATTTTACACTTATAGCCTGATAACTGGGTGCCAACTTCAGGTGCCACAAAGAAAAGTTACTCATTCCCTGAGAGCCTGTGCTATATCATTTATCTACCTTTATCACATTGCCTCTCAATTTCCTCAAAATTAAGGCATAAAGTGTTTAGGTTAGTATCCTGTCTTTGTAGTCTAAGATTTTCAAATCACCTTAAACATTAGTTTGGTCTATGACCAGATTTTACTGAAAGCAGGCATGTACATTAATTTACTACCCAAGAAACTAGGTCAACCATTTTCTGAAATCCATGCAGATTCAATCTCTGCAAACAAGCAGAAAAAGGTTATGATGGTATGCTGCGTTTTTGTTTGGGTTTAACTCTTCAGCCTTTATTAGAGCAATGCTGTTCTTCAGAAGCTTCATGGTTTTTCTTTAATCCCTTGCTAAAGTTTAGTGCCCTTGATGACTGCACTCTGAGAGTGGCATCTGAACAGATCATTAATCCGGTATCAAGTCAACAAGGCTGCATCTTTAACAAAGTCCATCTTCTGCCACCTCTTCTCCTCCCATCTCTGCTTTCCTGAAGGTTTCCCCTTCTTCACTTACCCTATGACTCAAATTGTAGATTTACCAAGCAGCATAACAGATTGAGAATTAATCATATAGTGCCAAAGTCCTGGATCAGCCATCAATCACGTCTTAATCACATCACAACTTTTTGTTCCTACCCCCAAAGTACTGGGAATTTCCACTGTCCTCAGCTGCAATAATGCCAGGAGAACCGTTTGTATGGCTGTGCAAGCTTCTCCCCTGGCTCAGAGGGGCCACCAGTTGTGACTTGCACAGTGGGCATTGCTTTTAGTGTTTGTTTGGGTTTGCTGTTGTTGCTTTTTACTTATTATAAAAATATACTTCAGTACACTGTCCATACCCCAGTCTGGGGAAAAAAACCCACCCTTACAATATTACCATGAAGAAGGTATCATTCCTATGACTATGGAAAGCCCATTCAGCACTGTGTAATAAACGGAATAAAGTACAAAAATGTTTGGCTGCTGCATCTTCTAGTCTTTAGCTAGCACACTGTTTTTAGACAAAAAAGTCTACCGTAAAACAAGTTTAATATTGATGCTCACCATTTTGGCTTCTAAATTTGCACTGAACACAAATTCATTTTGGATCAACAAATGATAGGAATCATCATATTCAGACCTTTAAATGACAAAATGATTCAAGCATCAAAAAAAATGGAGAACTAGCAGTATTATCATCCTCCTGTCCACACTTCACTTGTTTGCACACCAGTGTCAGCAAACCTGAATCCACCATCTCAAACTCCCATCTCATACCAACAAGGACACATAGCATTCTGTTCCCACATTCTAAGAAAGGGGGGGGAGGGAAGAACAGGACTTCACACTCCTTTGGATTGAAATTATTTAAATAAGGGTGTAGGTTGCTTTTTTGTTTTACTTACATGCAAGATGTCATTAACTGCAATGTCTTTTTCATAAAGCCAAGAACACTCACACATAGCTATGCTTTCCCTATTTTCCATGCACAGTACAGCGGTTCTACATTTATTTAGCAACAATACTGAACCCTCTGCAAAGGTTTGCTGTAAGTTCAGAACAGGAGAACAGCCTACATTTCATGTTTCCTTCCTTCTGCAAGGTTGAGTCACATCCTTAGGTCTCCTTTTAGAAAGCTAACAAACCATGTTAGAAGGAGAAAAAAAAATGTTTAATGGAGAAGCCTCACATTCAAGAGAACATACAGCACTGACACAGGCCACAGTTCAATTCTTTGGCTCATTTTCTGCAGTGACACAGACAAGAGAACTGCACACTTTTTTTCCTGTTAGAAGCAAAATCTGGTGCTCTTCACAGCCAGACAACTTTGTCAAAGGATTTCAGAGATAAATGAAAGGCTTTAACATTCATGAGGAGTGAATTAGTGAAAACAAATTCCTTGAAATTACTGTATTTAAAAAACAACAAACAAACCCTCACATACAGGAGAAAGCAGAAAGTTCAACTACCTTTTAAGACAATGAATGTCTTTCTAAAGAGAAAGTTCACTATAAAATTAAGATCTGTATTTGTTTCCTTTGGTCCCTCTAGGACTTCAAATAAAATAAAGCTTTTATCCTACTATATTTTAAACCATGACCGCCAGCAGAAGAAACAGTTCTTGCCTTATTTCCTCTATTGTACCAACATGAACACCACTGGGTTAACACAGGTAAGTTCCCTGGTTAAAAATACTGTACCCCCACAAGTTGTTTGTTTGAAATCTGGACCAGTTTCCCAAGTCTGTTTTACACAGCCCAATCAGTACATAGGCTGGGGCAAGCAAAACTGTTAACTTAAAACAAGTAAGTTCAAGCTTTAGATAGCTACTTCTATTTATGCAATGCACTACTACAGTTCATTTCATCACACTGAAACGGACAGACCTCTTCAAATCATCTACGTTACACATTTGCATGATCAGAACAATTAAGCAATTGGGATTAGAGCACCTCAGTCGACAAAGACAACGAAATAACATTCCAGATCTGCTGGAATCAGGTCGCCGTTTCTGTCAGCGCAACTTTCAACTGCATACTCCGTCTATCAGGTTCTGGAGCAATTACTCACGTATCACATAGTACTTAATATTGTGTTTTTGTATAGATATATTATAAATAGTATGTTTATATGTATTACACATTAGATTATGCATTACTATACACGCCTTCCAGTGAGTCAGAAGCCGGGCAATGAGGCAAATGCAAATGTAATAATTTCCTTATAATTATGATAAGCAGACAGAACTGATCCCCTGTTAACAGGCAAAGAGGCTAGACAACACATTTCCATCCTTTCTAATCTGGACAGGCTAAAGGCCCTGATATATTGTGTCAGTCTTGATATGTACCGTACTTTTCTATAAACACAGGTTTAGATAAAACTAACACCTGTAACTCAATTGTAAAAGGTGCAAGTCTCATTAAGCATGGCACAGTTCCGGGGCTGCAGCTTTCAGAAATATTTTCCAAAAAAATGTCTTTGAAGTCTAGCTAGCTATTAAAACAACAATGCAGCATATTTAAAAGCCATGACCATACTATTTCTATTTAAAGATTAAATCAGTGCTATTTTGCTAGGTACACAGAGTCAACTATTTGGTGCAGGTGCTACAGCAAAGGAGGAACTTATCGCCAAGTTTCCGGGCTGAGGACATGGCTACTGTGTTAGAGACAAACTTCCCCAAAAGGTTTTATTTTCATAATTAACCTATAAAATTGGGGGGAGGGGAGGGAACGACACACAACCACCTGTCTAAGAAAAATCACCTTTTTGAAACTTGTTCAAGACAAACTACAAAAGCCCAGGCAGATTTTCAGAATTACTCCCATGTAAGTAAGAAATACATGTCATTTATAAAGTCTCAGGCAGTAATAGACACTGACAAGTGAGAGTGGCATCTTTCAACAGTTTTTGTCTACAGCCTATGATAAACACTACTCATCCTAGTTAACAAAAAAAATAGGAGATGCTGACTTTACTACTTTTGCTCAAATGATACTAGAAAATCTTGAAGTATTGACCAGGAAGATCAGATTTGCTGCAGAAGTGAGAATTTTATCCTTTTTTACTGGAAGCACTGTTTTGGAAAGTATAAGAATAGTGCTCATGGCTCTTCACAAAGAATAAAAGTTTGCTTCTGCACTGTAAATTTTACTCAGACCCAAATGGAGTATTTGTCAGAAAACCAGACTACTACAGGCACACAGTCTGCCCCAATTACAAGTACTGAGAAACCCTGAGAACCACAGTGTAAGGGGGGGGGCGCCATGTCCAGTTCAACAAGCCATCCCCGACTCCAAAGCACAGTTCAAACGAAACCTGTCTGGACTTCTGGCCAGACTAGCCCTGCATTTGGAGAAATTTGAAAAACAGCCCCTAAGGAGCATGCTTCCAGGATCCCTGAACCTGCTCAGTCAGGAAGAGGGGCGGGGGGGAGAAAAAAAGGAAAGTTCAAAGACAAAATTCAAACAATTTCCTTTTCAGGCAGTTCTAGCCTCAACTTTGCAGAGATGATTACAAGTATTAATGATGCTAAATGAAAGAAGCACTAGGATACCAACCAGAGCTACTGTACTACTGAATTAGATGCTACTAGTAGCAGTTACCCTAAACATTTTGTTTTCACAAATATTGAGGGAAGAATAAAGCAGAGAAAAGTATAGTTGGTAAAAAGCAAAAGAAAACACAAAGAATGTTACCTATGCCAGATATTTCCTGAAGTACGAGCAAGGAGAGCTTTCTACATAAATGCCAAATAAAAGAGGATTAGAAAGGACAGAGCACTAAGAGTGAAACTATCTGATCAGACATAAAACAAGAGCATGAACCCTACCTTCCAGTTACTTCTATTACAGTGTTCACAGGCAGGACACAGCCTTCGCATTTCCGTTACAAGCCTATCCTCTAATAGCAGTCTCAGCAATTTATGAAGCAGAGCACAGCTGACAGTAGTAAGGAAGAGATGATGTTACATACAATAACTGGCTGCTAAGAGGAAAAACACTTTTATGCAGTGCCCTCCTTCAGTGAAGGGCAGCAGATGAAGTGTAGAAATCCATACTCTGGGACCTCCTAAGGCAAGGGGAAAAAAGAATACCTTAACTAAACCAGCTTTAAATCAAACAAAAAACTACACAAGAGCATAAGTACTTTAAAGAATTAGGGTATTTATAAAACACTAAGATGACTATTCAGACACATCTAACAAGGCTTTCACTCACTGTCTTCAATTTTTTTTTTTCCTTTTTCTGAACTTCCAAAGATGAGTTGTAACACTAGCTCAAATTAAGACTGAACGCTGTCCTTGAAAAGATACACTTAAGTACCAACATAAAATAGCTTTTCTTATGATTAAGTTGTTAAGAAACATCTTGAACTGTTAAATCAAATCTGTGCTCGTTTACAACACATGATAAAAATTAAACACCAGATCCTTTTGCCAAGAACAGCATTTTACCAGGACTAAAGTAAATACATTTAGTTGTTTTTTTCTAACACTCTGATTCAGAACCAGGAAATAGACCAATTCTAGGCACAACAATTGTGCTTTTCATTTTAAAGAAAGCATTTGGCTTTCAATTTTTTTTTAACATGCAATACTAAGACCAAAGACAACATGTTTTCTGAGGAAGTTAAAGCTATATAATTGTGGAAGCTAAACATAAGTTACTTGAAGTCAGTAAGTGATTTTTAGTTCTTTTTCTGAAGCTATTGCATATACATCAGTAACACAAAATTAAGAAGCACTGAATCATTCTGGCAGTGCTGCAAAGCCAACACATTGCAAAAACTGAACTATATTGTATTCTGTGTTTTTTTATTACCTGACAACAGTTAGCAGCACATTGTGTGCCCTGATGAGTGAGTATGTGCATTCTTGTCCCCTGGCAGAGAGGATTTGCCCTCAACAGATGGAACAAGAGCATAAGCAAAGCCTACATCACCGGTATATCAAAACAGAGGCTTGAAAATCATGTAAGTATTTTGACCAGCAATTAAAATATTAGTTTCCTAAAAATACATGTGGGTTCTACAACAGCTCAAATTTGCTTGGGACAAACTGCCCTACTTGAGTACTGTATTGAGATATAATATAGCTAACTACACTGAACAGTGTGTGGACACATGTGCAAGTATGTGAGTGCACATGTGTTAATATAGATATATACACACATGCATATAAAAATCTATACACACAGAGATTAACTATAAGATACTAACTATATCACCTTATTGCATTCCCATCCTCTGGAGACAGATGGTTGTTGGTTTGTTGTTTTTTTGTTTTCTTTTTTTTCCTTTTTAAACAAAGTTTTATCATGACTGTACTTCCTTTTCTTTTTTAGTGCTGCTACTCCCAGCTCTCTACTGACTCACCCACACCTAGCTGTGCTTCAGCATGTTGCACTTCATGTTCTTTTATAAAGTGTCACTACAATTCTTACTTGAACTGAAGATACTTAAATTGCATAAATCCACCCACAGAGGTAAAGGTGGGCAGAGCTGACAGATCACATAACTAAACACACAAAAAGCCTGTATAAAGCCAGAAAACAGCACCTGAGGCTCTCATTGTTTAAAAGCTTTGTTTGGGTGTCCTTTTCCACATGAAAGTACCTCAAGTTTGAACACTAATGTTTGCCACATACCCAGTATCACATCAGAAGCCAGCTGTGCTTCTAAGAAACCCAGAGTACAGATTGACTTTTCAGATCAAAAGCAATCCTGTGGCCATTCCCCTCCCTAACAGGGGAGAAAAATCTCTACCTTAAGACCTGAAAAGAGATTTGCTACCAATGAATGCAAAGCTTTCAAAAGAAAGCAAGTTTCCACTAAATTTAATCTACAGCAGAAGTATTTCTAGTCCTGCTAGCTGCAAAGCTGATCAGCCAAATATTAACTGAACATAAGCCAACACAGTAGGCCTGGCAAGAAAAGTCAAAAAACCACAGCTCCATCAGCAGAGACTGCTGTTCTTTTCTTTACCCAGGAGTAAACACTTTTTTTTCTTTTTTTAAATACTATACAGTTTCCTAACCAGCATAAGCTTCATTCATAGTATTTCTCTTAAAAAAGAAGCTCCCAAGAAAAACTTTAAGTGATAAGCAAAGGCTTTTTACCCTTCCTTCTAATGACAGAAGAAACAGCAGCTTTATACTTCTTACATTGGTTGACATGGTTTCTCTTCTAAAGAGAAACTTGAGAAGCCACAAGGCTCTACAAAACAGAAACAGCTTATGGTTCCTCCTTCCAGTGGCTAGAGCAGGACAGAACTATCTTTCAAACTAAATGTCTAAGCAAAGCAATGTAGACAATTGAGAGAGTCCCAACTGAAAAATAAAAATCAGCTCGTACCACCTTCCTTCACCATAAAGGAGAGAAAGGAATTCATTGTCCACAATTCTGTTAATAAAGCTGCACCACCATGACTTTTCCATAACATTTAAACACTAAAAATAGGTCTTTTTACCACACACAGCAGTTTGGCCCTAAAGCTGTGTGAATGCAGTACAGCTAAGGAATGCATCAATCTGCATCAATACCAAAAGTTTGTGGGAGTTACTAATACCAGAGTATGAGTTCTTGAGAGTCACACAATACCAGAATTAATCCTTCCTCATTTCTCTGAACAAGCAACATATTTACACAAGAAGAAACAATAAGAAATAACTTTGCCTTTTTGATGAAATGAAATGGCCATGTTCTGCTGCTGTGATAAACAGAATGACCTCGAGCACTGCCACGTTCTCCAATTCAGTTATGGTAGCTACATGTCTAAACAGACTATAAACCAACACAAGAAACAACTATGAAGTTAGAATATAGTATTAAAATGGAATCATAGCAAGAGAAAAGCAGTGAGTTCAATGGGGATGTGGCTGCAATATGTAAACTAGTCTAAAAAGACTCAGGTTCTAGTCATTTCTAACCATGCAAAACTAGCTGAACTTCTCTTCATCGTGCCTTTGCTCTTCATGTGTAAAATAGGAAGCAAAGCACTTCCTCAACTCACTAGACCATTCTGATAATAAATAACTGTACAGAAAGCCGTACCAGACTATCCAAGAGGAAATTAATTGCATCTCTGAAGCAATCTAGCAAGAGCATAGTACGGTATTAAGCAAAGATGACAAACTATTGAGCACTTGTTCACTAAACTAGCACCAGCCACTTCATCATGGGGATAAAACAAACATCCTAATGGAAGAAACGGCATACATTACGTATTCAAGACTGCCTTCTTTCTGCTGTTTCTTTACTTTTGAGCACTGCTTCACAGCATAACAGAAAAGACCAAGTATAAACTCTTAACTAGGGGATAAGCCTGGACAATTCATCCTCATAGCTGCATGGCACATCGCCAGAATCAAAACCATTTCCTCACAACACCAAGTTCTACCACTTAGAGATACATATTAAGATAAAGTGGTGAAAACATGATGGCTACTAATGGCAATGGACAAAACTTAGTATGTTTTATTTCACTGTAGTCCTATCCTTATAGTTTTTCTGACTCTATTTTTACCATCCCGAGTTCCTTGTCCAACATACCCATCTGCCTTCTTCACAAAGTCCCAGCTTCTAACTCTTAGGTCTCCTGTCCAGCCTTCTCCCCATCAGCTCTCTTTTCTGTATTTTCTTTGTCCAGCAAGTCCCCATTTCCCTTGATGTCCCCAAGACGCTTGGTGAGAAGCACACACTCCCTCGGTACCTGACCGATACTCTCCACACAGCCAACAAGCTTCCAACCCAACCTCTCCACTAGCTTTTGAACAACTTGTCCCCAACTCAGTCCCAGATTCTAATTAATATTCTTCCCTGCTTTCAGCTCAAAGTAAGCTGCTCCTCCTAGTTAACTGCCATCGCTCCTCACCTCAGCTGTCCTCTCCATCCAAACCCGTTTCTTCTCCCATGCTGCCTGGCTGGATAGATGTTTGTTAGAGCATGAGTTTTCACAGGACTGTAACAGGGTCAAACTCAGGCCCATTCTGGACTAGGGACAGGGAAAGAAGCAAAGCAAGAGGTATAAGCCCTGTAAAAACACTCCACTGTAAAGCTGAGACACACTAGAGCTATTTGAAGAGCTGTCAAAAAATTTTAAGACTACAGTTACAACATCTGTTCCCAAGCCTCACTTTTGGCAGCTACTGAAGTAGTTTGACTGAAATTCCTTTGAAAACCTGACACAATATTAACATCAATATTATATAACATTATTTGCTCAAAGTATTAGGTCTTAATCAATAGTCTCCTACACTGCCATTTATGAGACTTTACTGCCAGCCCCACCTACATAAGTTCCCTACCAGGACATGACTCTACCCTGTGTTTATTAAGAAGCCATAGTTATAGAAAAATGGGTAGTTTGTCCATAAGAAGTCTGAACGTTGCTAAAACCAGAAACTTCAGAAAATGTAAGAAAACACCTTGAGTTTTGTTAGGCTAGTTGAAAGCTCTTGTAAGATCATCCTCCGAACTTCAAGCTAGGAGGTATCAACTCGGTCATGTTATTCTGTTACTACTGCTAGGAAGAATTAATTCAGCTCTGAACTCTGAGATGCAAAGGTATGAACAGTTAAAGCATTTGAAGTACTATTTTAGTGCTCAGGAGAATATTACTTCAGCCAGTTGCACATGGGAACAAGCAGCAAGTAATCTTCTACAAGAAGTACCCAGAACAGAAAATTTCAAAACTATCATTACAATTCAATTGCCTGTTCAGCTGACAAATTCACATCTCCCCACATAAGACTTCTACACACAAGCAGGAAATCTAAACTCTAAATCAATTAACTACTATCCATAAGCAATCCTTACATAATGTTCTGCCTTGTCTGTATGATCTTCATTTATATAAAAGGTCAGCAATTTTATCTTCGAGATGAAGCCTCATGAAGTCTAGTGGTTACATATTTCACTTCCACATTAAGAAGGAAGTTTCAAATAACTGTTTGTCTCAGCACATAAAAGGTACAAATATAACAAAAAGAAATTAATTGGCTTTTCATGCCCAGAATGCACTTTGCCTGAGAAGTTTCACTTTCAGGGACACTAAACAGGAAGGGTTTGGTTTTAAAAAAAAATAAGAGTTATGAACGTATTTCTTATTAATTCTTACAGTTTTTTCCCCAGACTAGCAGTGCTAGAATTCAGAAAATTACTTTTTTTTTTTCAGTAGAAAGGTCAAACTGACTCGTACATCAGAAGCCGAAAAAAACACATTTCTTGTCCAACACAAAAAGGCAAGAATTCCCTCTCCCTGTGAGGATGTTACCCTCAAAACTGCTATAATAAAAAGGGGAACCAACCATCATCCAGTGCCACACCTGACTGGAATAATACATAATTAAACACAACTTTTGAAGTTATACAACTGCTAGAGCTACTAGTCACAAAAACAGGGCTTTCCAGTCAGCTAATTTACAACTAGGGTAGGAACTCATCTATTACCTTGTATAGTACACCAGAAAAAGTTACTCATGCTAACACTCCATTTAATGTAATCATCTAGTACTGAAGGAGAACCAGAATTGCTTCATGGCTGAATTTAAGAGTCTTTTGAACTACGCCAGTTAAACAGAACTCACTCACAGAGCAGCCTGCTGCTACCAGGGAACGGTTAAGCCTCGCAGTCTGAAGTAAAAAGTGCTTTTAAAAATGCATCTAGGACAGTGTTCTGCTGCGCTTTCTTACATATAAAGTGATTACCGACAGAAAACTTTTTTTTCTTTGCCTGGTGGTTACCAATTCAGGTAAAGCATTTGCTGATGGGAATCAGCCTTCCAGACAAACATATTAACTGCCTACAGGTTCAAGCTTTAGGTTTTGGTGTGGGTGGCAGACAGAAGCCCTGTTTTGCAAGGCATGCTATTTTTGTAGCTACAGCCACACCAGATTGAATGCACTCAATCTCACAAGCTAAGCTGTCCCAGACCCAATTACACTATTTGCACAGAGACCACCTGGGAATCCCAAGTGCTGCAGATACAAGCTGTAGATACAATCAGCCAAACACTTGGTAAACAAGACCACAAACCATAGAGCATTTCCACTGAACAGGAGTAAAAGAATAAAAATAAATCCTCCCATACAAGCATTATTAGAGGAAACAAGTTTTATACACTTTAAGATTGTACATAAGTACAATCTCTTTGTTTCAGAGATAGTTAGCCTCCAATTTTTCCTGCAGTCCCACAATGATTTCATGTAGTAGAAAAAAAAATTGCTGGGTTTGGTCAGTCATACATCATTCCCCAAATACAATACTAGAACTTTAGGTTAGTGCAAATAAGGCAAACAACAATCTTTCCCGATACACACAAATTAGCTAATACTTGTCTAGGTACTAGAAACGTAAAAATTCTTTTTCTAGGTGCTGAAAAAGTAATGTTAAAGAACACTCAAAATGTCTGGTACCAAAAGTCCTTTTAGAAATCAATTTCATGGCCAGTATTAACATTTCCAGAGTTAACCAGAAATAAATTACTAAACATTTCACCAAGACCACCTGATTCAGTAGCAACAGTAAATTAAGACAGTAGCATACCAGATGACAAAGGTTGTAACAACAGATGTGAGTTCATAAGCCACATACACACACATTGAGCAGGGCATTGTCAGCCTTTACCTCACATCTATGACCTTGAAATTCAAAGTATCATGAGTGAAGGCAAAAGAATGCACCATTTTACTTGCACCTTTCAATATGCTTTGTAACTAGTCTCACTATGTCCACAGTGAAGGTATTCTCTGTGCATCAGGCTTTCATGTGACAGAGAAGACAAAATGTTATTTCTAAAAAGGAGAATGCAATTAAAACCACAAGAGGTGGGGAACACAGGAGAAAGTGCTGTTAACTAAAAATACTTTCAGCTTTACCTAGTCAATTCTAAAACTGCTCATTGTTGTTGGTTTCTGTTAAGCTCTGCTGTTTATATAATTACAATACACGTATCTCCAGCAACCACTGGAATTGCAAATGTAAAACACTGCCTATATAAGAGAGCCTCTTACTCTCAGCAAATTTTAGACAGTTTGAAACACTCTGCCAGCTGCAGCAGCCAACTTGTGACACTCGAGAGAACATTCCTGAATCACAGAAGGGGGGAAACCGAGGTGAATTTATAAGAGATCCTGAGATTAAAGGCAATCAAATAAGCCCCTGTCTTCACAAAAACAAACTTCTCCACGTCGGGTAGCTAGAGGAGTTAAATTTTCCGCAATCACAAGGAAGAAATTACTAATACTCTTGAGTAAAGTTTGTATGTCCATAGATTAAAGGAAGACTTACGAGGTATGCAAGAGGACCATCCATTTATTTAAAAGTGCTCTTGATATATGCGAGTGAATGGGAGTAGGAAAGATATCAAAAGGTGCATACAACTGGCCACCATTCACAGCTGGAAAATTATTTCAAATAAACTTTACCCTTCCTAATTGATGCATATATTTCAGGTGCCACAGCTAGTAAGCACTGCCAACAGTTGGTTCAGGTTCCCCAGCACTGAACTCTTTCCAATTCAAGCACAGCTTCCTTCATATCCCCAGTCCCCCTGCTCTCATCACCTCTGAGGCCATGTTGATAGACTTGGAGGGATTCAGTTGGACCAAAATGACTACTAGGATGACTCTCTGCATCCTGGTACTTAGCACAGGAGCGTGGCACTGACATTCAAACCTTGTGTGGATTCAGCACATATATTCACTTGGGCTGCATACTTTGCCTGTAGCACATTTGCTTGACAGCTGATAGTCCATGAGATGCAATTTGACAACACTCAAAATATTTCAGCTTTGAAGATGTAATGTCAAACATTTTACAATGAAAAAGTCTCATAAAATTGATTTATAATCTACTTCAGGGTAGTTAACATTACCTTAACAGACAGGAGTCATTGTTCTCAACTTAAGCCCATCTACATCAATGACTAAAACTCTCAGTGTAATTATAAGAGAGCAAGCTTTTAGGAAGGACAGGCAAAGATGATAACCTTGATTTACACTAGCACCATTATTTCTTAAAAAAAAAAAAAAAAGCAAAACACACACACACACAAACAATCCTGACTGCTTAAAAAACAAATCTGACTTCTTGCACATAAGCTTTAATTTTGCCTGCCTCTGCTACAGGGTATGCATTAGTTCCATCTATGCCCCCAGCTGGCAGGCAATAACAAAAAGGGTACTGCAGGCTGTTTGTGTATCTGTATTCTCCTAGATACACAGCGAGGGGAAAAAAACCCCTGCATTTACGTTTACCATGCCTAAGCAGCTACAGAAGTCCAAAGTGGCACCTACATATGCTTTTCCAAATGACAGAGCCAATTTCTGTTACTGTATTACTCAATAATTCACTAGTTAGCAATACAAATATTCCCCACCCTTCTGTCTCTTTACTGTATTAATTCCAAGTGTCTAGCGAGAACTGTTAGAAGTCTGGTGACAGACACCATGAATTAAGTTCCCCACATAACTGTCCCCTAAACTATTTTACCTATCACATTCAAATAATTTCAAAATTAATTATTCTGCTAAGATATATAACTACTGAAAGACACAATAAAAATTGTTTCCTTTTTCTCTTTATCCAGACATTAAGACTCCGGCAAAACTCAGATAAGGGGACAGGACAGTTATGCATGCAAGAACAGAACTGGCTAGCATCACACTTCTACAGTCAGCGAGGCTCCCACAGGAAAGGTTTCACATGAAGAGGCAGAGAATTTCAGAAGACAATCTTTTCAATAATCCGTCACGTCAGGTGGTCCCAGCTAAACTGCAAACAATGAAGAAAATCTAGAGCACCTGACAACAAATGGAAGTTGTATAACAGACAAGATTAAATTCATTCCTTACTTCCATATAACCACAGTACTTCTTGACAGGGACTCTTTAAAACAGATTCTGGGATTGCTTCTTTCTATAGCCCCTACTCTCTGACAGCTAATGCATACAATAAGAAATCTGACAGTTTGACTTGGATAAAAAGCTATCTACTTTTCTGCTGAAAGCTTCTGTTTCAACAATGGAATACTTGCTGTATGCCAGACAAAAAACCATTTCTACTTCATGGAAGAGCAGCACCTTATTCATGTGGTTTAGGATTTTGCTGTTAAACTTGCCACATGGAACCGAAGATATGTTTTGCAAAACAACGCACCTTGCTAAACAAAGGTATTTGTCAGCTAGAACCTTTTAAGTTTGGATTCACATTCCAACCTTGACAAAAGTAACCTCAGGCTAATTACTAAACGTCTCCTGTCCAATACCCCTATCTGCCACAACCTACTACAGAAAATGCTTATTAACTTAAAGGTATATTTAAAGTCCAAGCAATCAGAACACAAAGAAAGACTGTTTGTGTTGGGGGTTTGGGGGTGGGGGGGTGTTGAAAAAAACAGACTTTGCAGTTTTTAACAACAAAAACAGTAATAAGGAAGAACACGGATTATTAGATCAATCTAGAAAATGTTTTACTGATTTGAAGATTAACATACATGCTAATCAACACTTGTATTTCCATATTATGTTATCAGAAATTCGGCATGACAGATTTTAAATGTTAGTAAGACTCCGCTATCACAGCAGAAAGACAGCTGTCATACTGTCACTGACATTTGGATCCAGGATGCTGATGCTATGGAACAGAATAAGAAAAAAGAAAAGCACTTCAAAAACCTTCGCAAAACACAGTCTCTTGATTTCTTTGGTATCTGAAATGTTTCTGTGAAGAAACTTCTTCTATTTTATTACCACGCAAGATGAAACACCAGACTAAAAACTAACAAAATAGAACTGAGTTGCACGTGTCCTTATTCCTGAATCGCGCGGGAGAGAACTAAAATCCAATTAAAATTTGCTTTTATCAGCTACTTAACGAATAGGTTAGAAACAGCAGCCTCCTGTTACAGCTTCTGAATTCACCTTAACCCTACCTGGCATTACAGTTCCAGCATCACAGCTACCGCACGCAGAACTGCTTAACTCGCTGCACGTTTTAGCTACAGTTCGGAAGACTGCAGACGTCCCTTCAGGAGGTTTCCTCCTCCCGGTTAACCATTGACACTGTCACTCCGTCTCTCCACCTCCCCACGCACCACCTGCACCCCGCAGGGCTGCACCAGAGGAGGCAGGCTGAAGGCCGGCGGGGAGGACGCGGTCCTCCGACCACCACCACCACCAGCAGCAGCTACTGCCACAAGCCGGTCGCGCCGCCGTCGCCAGGGCAGCTGCCCGCACTTGCACCAGGGAGCACACCGGGTCCTCTGCCTCCGACCCGCCGCCGGGCGGGGAAGGAGCCCCGACGCAGAAGCAGGGGAAACCCAGAGCGGGGTTATTCATCACAGGGCAGGTCCCTGGCAGTCAGCGCCGTTTCCCCAGGCGAGGGAGGCAGCGGCCGCCGCTTCTCCAACCAACAACCCCCCCCCCTCCCCCGGCCCTGAGGCGTGAGGCCCCGGCGGCGGGCGGGCGGGCAGCCCCCTCCTCGCCCCGGCGGGGAGAGCGGGGCCGAAGCGGCGGCGGGACGGGAAGGGCAGAGACGCGGGAAGTTGCGGAGGGCTGAGGGGAAGCGGGTTTGGCCCGGGGAGGTGGGGGGAGAGCAACAGATGGGAGCCGGGGCGGCGGGCCGGGGGGGAGCCCCCGTCCCCTCAGGGGCAGGCCGGGCGCCGGCGGGAAGGGGCTGAGGGGAACGCGGGGGATGCAGCGAGGCGCCCCGCCCCGGCCCCCCGCCCGTCCGCCCTCCCTCCACGCTGCCGACACTCACCGAGCCGCCCGGCGGACGGCGATGCGGACGGGAGCCGGAGCGGGAGCCGGAGCCGCCGCCTCCCCCCGCTCGGCCGGAGGCAGCGACAGCAGCGGCGTGGCCGGAGCCCCGCGCAGGGGAGGGCGCGGATGGCGACAGCGCCGGAGCCGCCCGCGCTGGGGGGGAGGGGGGAGGAGGAGGAGGGGGAGGGGGAGCGAGCCGCGCAGCGCCGCGGGGGACCGGCCGTGCGGGCGGGCGTGCGGTGACCCGGATGTACCGGCGGCGGGGGGGGTGGGGGGCGGCCAGCAGGTGACTGCGCAAGCGCGCCAGGCTGCCAGCGCACTGCGCATGCACCTGCTTCGACTCCCAGTGTCTCGGGCAGGGGCGGGGGAACGAAACAGAGGCGGGCGGGCAGGCGAGGCGGCGAGTGGGTCAAGCGCCTTAAAGGCGCCGCCGCGGCGGCCCGGGGAGGGGGCAGCCATCTTCCCGCAGCCCCCGGCGTGCGGGGCTGAGACCCCCCCCGCCGCCTCCCCAGCCTCCACTAACAACTCATCAAAGCCACTAACTGAACCTCACGGATGGCCGCTTAAGCCAGTTGTGTGACTTCGGTATTTTTTTTTTTTTAAGGCCTGACTCAGGGTTTTTAAACGTCTGCAGTTGGCAAAGCTGGGATGGGAAAGAAAATCAGGTTCCTTATGTGTGAAAAGCAGGGTTGCTGACTGAAATTTCTTCCCAGGTGGATCATGTTGTAAGAGCTAAGGTAAAAAAAAAAAAAGAAGCGGAAAGTTGGATCCCTCAGTGAGCTCTGCGCTGCCAGAGCCCCGCGCAGGACGAACGTCCCGCTGCTCTCGTGGCCTGTGCCGTACTGCTCTCCATCTCCCCTGAAATGTAAAAGACAGGCAAAATGTGTTAAGAAACACAAAAATACATTTTTAAGGGCACTTCATGGACTTAATTATGTATTTTCCTCTCCCGTGTACACATCCTGTTGATGAAGGTTTCACCTTTTCCTTGCCTGTATCACAACTGGGATTTTGGCATCGTTACCCTGGGACATCGCACATCCTGAACTACTTCTACTTCTGGATAAATTTGCCAAAGCAGAGGGATAGCACAAATACCTTGTTCTGGGCTTGCTTCTTTAGTAAAATTGCACGTACGCACACAGAGTAAGAAAAATTAGAAGTTCTGCTTCTTTTTTTCGTAAAGTAACCTGGAATCTAGACAATGATTTTCAAAATTTTGCCATGAAGTCTCATCTGGCCTTCACGTTGAATGGTTCCTCTGAAGCCGAGGGACAGCTCGCGCTGCGTTCGGTGAGGCTGCGCTAGGAGCGGTTCAGAGACTGAGCGGGACAGCCGGGCAGTAGCATACGGATACAGCCACGACAAAACTCCTTGCAGCCTCAACCAGTAGAGCATTGTCATTGGCAAAGGTGCTTATTCAATCTGAAAGAGCCAAACAAACCACCTGAAAGTCTAACCACTTCTGCTACTTTCTCTTCAGAAGCCGAACACCAATTTGATAACTGCCAAATATTAGGGAATACCAAGTTCCCCCAAACGCACATTGAGAAAGAACGAAAATGGAAAGGACCTCAGAGATTTATTTATATGTCGACATATTTCTCTTCTTTTTATTTTCATACCTATATATATGTTGACTTAAACTGGTAAACTTAGTTTCTCTTGTAATTTGGTAGGATTCAAGATACATAGATTCACTACACTAATAACTTTAAAGTATTCTACATAAAAGGAGTATCCTGGGATATAAAGGAAGCCATTTGTGAGTGTACTTCAGCTGCAAAACCTGCTCAGTGAACTGAGAGGAAATCACTGCACCTTAGTTGTGGTCCTTGGGTAACATTCTGGCAAGACCAGGGCTGGTACACCACGTACCTGTCTGCTGCCTTCACCTAAGCAGGGAAAGGGGGGTGCTCAGGCAAGCCCTGGAGGCTCCTAGAAGTTTGTGTAGATTGCAGCAAATAGAGGAGATGCCCAAGAAGATAGGAAAGAAGATTTTCACAGGAGCAGTTTGGGCAGAATGACAGGAGAAGTCCCAGTTCTGCTTGTGCTTGATTTGTGTAAGTGGGTAGGCTAAACTAAGTGCTTGACATGACTTTTCACTTCTGCTGTGGAAAGGATTTTTTGCAACTAGCAGATACAAATTTTGAGGTGCGGATCGATGCACCCTCCTTCCTCAGATGATGGCAGGTCACTACCACATCTCCTTCTTCTCTGAAGTCCGCAGACCTCTGCGAGTCTGTGTGCCAGGCAGGAAGCGACCCAGGTCCCACTGAACTGAATTCAAGGGAAGCAGAAATCGTGCTCTGAGTTTACGTCAGACTCGTTACCGTGTGGGCTTAATGCAAAGCTGGGGGCTCTCACCTCTCCTACTACAGAACTTTGTGCTGTTACACAGAGCTAAGGAAACCATACAACCAACCTCAGGGATGAATGATTTTTGATGCTCATAACACTATGAGCTGCTGGGGGCTTGGCAGGGTGGGGTGAGACAAGGAAAATTTCCTACTGAAACCGTAAACAGGTTTATAATAATATTTACCCTTTAGAGCTCTCCAAAATTGTAAAGTACCCTTGATTTGGATCTCTGATCTTTCAGAAGTACAAGTAAGAATGCCCAGACGCTGAGCATCAGTGATGCTTTCAACAGCAGCTGCATACTAAGACATCCACATCCCATGTAATAATTGAAGCATAAAAAATTACTGAACACTCTGGAAAATGTTGCGTGACTAAAAAACCCACCAATTTTCTATTAGTTCTGCCTTCACTTTTAATTTCTTAATTGCTTCTTCTGAATAGAAAATTATTTTACCAGGTTATTACCGTGATAAATATAAAACCCAAAACTATAGATTGTATTTGCCAACTAGTATCATAAAATAAAGGAGTGGTAACAGAACATAACTGCTCTTATGCTGCTAAATGCCTGTGGATTGTTTTGTTAGTAGGAGTATTGCTGCCAGGTAGGTATAGCTGACACTTAGGAAAGAAAACAGGTCAGAGCATTTTCATAGAGCAAAGATTATTAAGCTCCCAATTTACTATCGGATGTATATGTACTGTATACATGTGGGTATACGCCAGTGACAAAAGATGACTTTATTTTATATATAGATGGCCAGACAGGTAAATAAAACGACAGAAGCAAACCCGCCCTTAGGTGCCATGCACAGTTTGAATACTTCAGCTACTTTTAAGCTTAATGGTAGCCTAGGGGAGAAAGTCAAAAGGAGAAAAGGAAGTCATCATCATCCTCTTCCATTTGTACTCAGCAGGGACAATAGGGCACACTGTCCACTGACAACAGCTTTGTTTGTCTGGGGGGCGAGGACACCACTAACTTTTCCATTACATGGATGAAAATAGAAAGTAAGCATCCTATACCCAAAGGTTTGGGGTTTTTTTTTTAATTTTTAGAGAGAGACGATTTCTTACAGCAAAATTTCAAGAACGGAAAAGAGAGGCAGCTTTGTGGAGATCCCTTGTTACACTGTTGTGGTTCATAGCACCTTTCAGTTCAGATAAAGCTAACATCAGGTTTTGCCCTCCCCCTTCCAGATTTCTCCATCTTCTCAAGTGCATGGCTAGTAGATGAGGGATTGCAGAAGCAGTCACATTCACACTACAGTGTCCTTAAGGGCTTTCACTTTGGATAGTACAAATCCTCTGATATAAGTGTAGCTTTTTAGAAATATAAACACTTGCAACAAAATATGAATGATCTACATACATTTCGAAAAGCACAGACAAAACAAAAAGCCAAGGTCAAATCATTGGATGCTTACAAGGATGCCTGAAGTGCTTCCAGATATTGTAATGCCAAACAATTACAATGTTTTATACTTGCATGGAGACAGGCACTCGCGATCTCAAAATGCCTCTTCCCCCCTCAAAAGGTCATTTTGGTATTTAGGTGGCAAGTGGGGAAACTGAGGCACTTCAGAAGTTCATTCTTTCTACTCTGACAGACCTGGTGCAAGTCTGTTGTTCACGTGACTAATTACATTAGTCATCTCCTCTTCTGCCATTACAAAGTCTGAGATTATCTTTGAGTTCGCTCATGTTGATGCAATTGCTCCCTGCAAACAATCAGCACGGCGTCTTCGTACAGGGGGGCCTCAGCTAACATATGCAGCACGCTCTCGATTAGTGAACACTTAAGTCAAACGACACAGGAGGGTTCAGTGTTGGACCGTGGTTAAAGATAATGGTGATTTTACAATATAAAGCTCTTTTGTTTTCACATTTTGCTGCCTCTCCTCAACAGTACAGCTCACACGTATGAGACAGGGAAGCAAAAAGAGGAATAAAGAGAAAATGGCAGGTGTTAAGCCTGCATTAGAAAGACGACTGTAGACCAGGAAGCATAGGGGAAGGTGGAAAGAGGAACTGCAGCTATTTTAATCACATTTTATCTCTACTGGAAAATAGAAAGATAAATTATAGTAGTAGACCTGTTACAGAATAGAGCAGAACATGGTATTAGACACCAAGATCTTTAAGCTGCTTATTAAAGTTTGTGAAATATGGAATTTCTTCAGCGGCCACTGCATGGACACCATTGCACTGAGAAGTACTTTGAACAATGGCAGTGGTAAAACCTATGCTGCTAGCAAACCGGTGAGCTGGCCAGCAAGAGAAGAGGCCTGCTAAGCAATCGAGATCATCCAGCATTACCAAGTTCAGGAGGTCACGGCCACAGACTGCGCTTCCGAATTTATGGCACTCGGGTGAGGAAAAACCCGAGATGCACCCATTCTTCCTTTAGCAGAGGTTTACTCAGTGTAGTGGAAAAGCTATGATCCCTTCAGCAGGTGCCGGGTCATCACCTCTGCTCGTATGAAAGGCACCTTTATCCAGCAAAGCTCCTAAATGTCACTGGATTTATTCACTCTGTGTAGCAGCTAGTGCCTTTAAGTAAGGGCTTCACTAAGTAAGTCAGGGGTGGCTGCGAATCGGGGGGCGATGAGTGGCAGGCGTTTCACTTGACCTCCCGTTAGCCTTCAGTCAACCCAGTTTATTAAACAAAGTAAACCACCAGGACCACGGTAGGAAATAAACCATAAATCTGAACTGGAACTTTCTCACAAGCCTCTTTCCCCCCTCCCCCCAAAATGTTTCAGATCAATCAGCAGCGTAATAGTATTCCAGTTAATGGACAGAATCAATGTTTCAGAGAACAGGGAAGGCAATATTTAAGAGGGCTAGACTGTTTCATTACTCTCTGGAAGAGAACCCAGTTTTTTTGTTGTTTTGGTTTTTTTTTTTGAGCAAACGCAATTGTGCTGCCCTGATGGAAACAAATATTCATTGATTTCACTGAGAATTCTGCCTACCTCAGGAGCATGAGACTGGTATTTTACTTTGGTCACATCCTTTGTAGTGATATAATCATTGGAGGTTTTTTGTTTATTGCTTATTTTTTTCCTTTTTCCCCAAAGCGCTTAATTCATTTGTTACTAGAAACCCTCAGAATAGCACTTGGCTCATAAGTGATTTTGGGGCTGTGTCTAGGTGTTGCCAAGGTACATTGTCAAGAGACCGTTTCACTTTGTCTCAGCTGTTTCCTTTGCTACAGTGGTACTTAGTTTCCTCTTCAGATCACAGGGGATGCTGCAATCTTTTGGTGGGGAAATAGGTAAGTTAATTAAAGCTCCTCAGGGAGGGGCTCTGGAGTGTCTGTCTCAGGGGCCAATTTCAAAATTCAGTGAACAAACATGGATTTCACAAAACAACAGCGTTAGGCATTGCTGGGCGAGACAGGACCAAGGACAAGCATCTCAGGCTGCCTGCAGTGGCACGACTGCAAGCTGAGGGTGGCTCAGCACCCCACGGGGCTGCAGTGTCACTGTTGCCACTGTTCTGTCCTTGCACCGCTAGCTCGGGTTGAAAGGACCTGGCTGTTTTTTCCCATCTGAAAAGTAGAATTCAATTTAGGTGATCAAAACTTGGACTGGTCTTGCAACGTTCACTTGAACTACTATAAATCAAATTCATCCTCGTTTGTGATTTAAGTGATGTTGAGTGTAAGGCTACTGAATAATGAGAGAAAAGAGAGTATGATTTAGTTAGTGGCTCACCAACTATATCTACCTCTTTAAAATAACACTATTATGATACAGTCATCTGCTGTATCCTATTATACTGTTACCTTCATGCAATTCCATCAATATGCTCCAAAGAGCAGCAGACATTAAAATAATTTTAGTGCACCCAATTGCTGAATGTAAAGAACTTTGAAGAAACCCTTTCCCCATCAGTACACAAATTTTCTCGTATACCATCCAGTGATCTCATATGAAGTGGCTAGGTAGCACTCTTTTTCTGTGGGATAAGAAATTCCCAGTCACCCATCACCTGCATGGTAGGTATATTTGGTTTCCAAAGTAAAGTCTTTGAGAGTGATCATTTTAAGAAGCCTGGGTAGCTAGAAGGACAGAAACAGAGTCCTTACTGCTCATGTAAGCAGAAGTCTCTCTAATGGCAAAGAAGAGTTTGCTAGCAGAGGAAATGGAAAGCCAGGACTTTTCCCCATACTGTAATCTGTGAAGGACAGACTGGGTGCAGATGAAGGCTGCCATAAAACAAACCATTTAGGCATGCACTTAAACACTTCCTTTGCTGAGCAACTGAAACACTGCACACCAGACGTCTTTCTCTTCCTTTTCCTGAGCGTGAATATGGCACCTACGACTAAATCTAGCACCAGATGCAGCTGTTTAACATTCAGCTAACAAGAAAAGGGAGTAAAGCTGACACTGCACACTGCAATTACTTAAACTTATTCTGAGCTTAGCCAATTGATGGAAAGATATTTTTTATGTCCAGCTGATAAACCCCACGCATGAGCTGGGAAACACTCTGTGCCTGTTTATACCAACCTGGATACATTTGAGAC
The DNA here is from genome assembly GCF_026419915.1 of Harpia harpyja. Lineage (NCBI taxonomy): Eukaryota > Metazoa > Chordata > Aves > Accipitriformes > Accipitridae > Harpia > Harpia harpyja. The sequence goes on from NC_068944.1 coordinate 69,334,238, forward strand.
ATCTGGGTTCCTGGAGTCAGAGCTTAGCTGTGTATTATTTTAGCAATCAGGCTAGAACAAGCAGCTTCCCACTGTGACCATGCTGCCTCAACAGGAATGCATCACAAAGCAGTGGTTTTTTTAAGTACATGGTCATACTCCTTAATAATAACAATACTCCTTATTCTAAATGATTCCTGTCTCAGGCAGTGAACAAGCTAAAAAGTGGAAAGAAGCAAAATAGTCTTCTCTTGTGAGGTACTAGGCTATACCTCAGAGAAGCTTAGACCATGTTTCTGGCCTTGGACTTCTTGCATGGTGTTAATCAAGAAGACTAGGTAGCCTGTCAGTGGTACCTCCCGTTCGGATAATTTGTAAGTGCCTAAAGCGATACCATTAAACTTCAGTAACTTCATATGTAAAAAACTAAGTTGGAAAGATCTGTATGGCGCTTTTACAGAAACACTGGTGCAGTTCCTGCTCCAAGCAGCTCACAGTCAGAGATGAGAGGAAAACACGAATACCGAGATCAGTTGCACACATTGGTTTTCTACCACTGTAGCAAAGTGTCTCCACATGGCAAAATACAATGTTCCACAGCAGTAACCAGGCTAGTCCTAAGCCAACTAACCTGAGTACAAAAGACAAAGCAGTACAGCATCTCTACTACGTGCTTCCCAGCAAGGCTGATCATTCAGATATGGCTCTAGCTTGCTGGTGAGACCTTGGCCTGTGCCAGGTAGCAATTCTCCCTATCCCAGGACATTTAGCCTGCTTTCCCCTGGAAATCTGGTTTATGATGCTGGACACTAAACAGCATGTGTATACTGCCCAGTCAACCTGCACGTGTCATCTCTTGCCCAGCTGGCAAGATATAAGAGAGAGACTGAGGGGAACTGCAGTGGAGGCATTGGGAACGTGGCAGGGAAGAAGAGAGCTGGGAACAGGGAAGGGCCCAGAGGTTTTGCAGTGACAAGGTTCCACTGGCAAATGCGCGGTGCACAGAACCCAAATTAGGAGAAAATTAGGATTCATTAGTTACACTGTTCAGAGGACTCTCTATTTTTCAATTATATCTTATTCTCTTCAAAGAAAAGGCAAATGGTACTGGCTTCTTCATGCTCCTATTATGTTCCCATTATTATTTTAATACTAATTATTTATCTGTTGAATTTTACTTTAAAAGGATGGCAGGGAAGGATGTAGAGAATATAACGTGGTTTGCTCAAAGAAGACCAGCTTAAGCAGGGATGTGAAAGGGCCCGGGGAACCACGTGGGAGCAGAAACATAAGGGCAGCCAGACAGTCCTAAGTATGCATGCTTCTAAATGGTTTTAATGGGGTCACTTCTGACCTAAGGCATAACACACTAGCGTTCGGATGACAGACTCTGGCCTTGAGCTTCTGAAAGGTTTTGCAGATGAGTGTGACAAGCTTGGGTTTAGCGCAGAGGGGACTGCACTCAAAGGACCTGAATATGGCCAGATGGCAAAGAGGAGGCATGTGTCCCCACTGGAAGACTGAACGGCTACCATGAAATAGGCAGAGAGTAGGAGACCGCAGTGCGGGAGAAGACCTTGTGTCAGACTGAGGCTTGAACAAAGGTTTCAAAAGAAATGGATGGTTTTGGAAAGGCTGCAAAGGGACAAAATTACAATATAATGACTGTCAGTGGTCCTTTAATTTGTTCAATGCGGAACATTTTAAAACCTTCCTCATCCTCCAGAAGCACAGCTATTCTACCCAATGATTCCGTTTTCTCTTTTCAATGTTATGTTCTTCTGTTATTGCGGAGAAATAGAAAATATACTTTTAAATTAGGAAACCATAATTGGGTAGATAATACACAACATGGGGCAGTTCAAACACGTAGCAGTTTGGTACTCTCCTTGTTTAGAGCCTTTCTTACAAACGCATCTGTCAAAGCCTGTTCTCTCTGCACTACCATCCTCCCTGCCACAAGAAATCGCAGGCAGCCCTGAGAGAATTTTGTTAGAATTAATCACTGATCAACTTCATGTAAAGGCTTTATTTAATTCTGAAAAGTGCTAAGGGAGAAGCACACAGGTACATACATGCACCCACAGCTTTAGGATAAATGAATTAAAAATATGTTCATATGAGTTTCTCTCCCAGGTAAAAAACAATATAGGCATTTACTAGTCAATAAGGGGGTTTGGGTTGGGTTTTTTTGTCTCTTTGTTTTGGTAGTCTTTAAAAATGCTTAATACATTGCCTGGGAGCTGCATGTTTCACTTTAATGCAGAGTTAACCATTGCAATTCATTAATTGAGTTTTATGTTGCCATTAAATGTTGCAATCAATTCAGTCTCGATATTCTACACTTTCATCTCTGCTATAAAAAAAGCTCTATTAGCTTTACTTGGCCCAAAAACAATACAGTGAACTACCCTGAATTATTAATAATGTTTCCCCTTCAATAAAGCTTTTTGGACCTTTACTACAGTCCGATGATATATTTATTTGGTGTGTAGGGTTCAGAGCAATACAGTGCACTCTCTCTGGGAAAGAGCCCAAAAATAACTATCTACTTGATATCAACCCAAGGGATTTCCTAAGGGAATGAGAATATCATTTCAGGGCAGGTCATCAGTGGTTTAGGGAAATTAGACAAATCTGTGTCTGGGGAACAGATGCTTCACGGTTTGTAAATGTGCGAGAGAACCTTTCCCCTCTTGGTCACCAGTTCAGGTCCATCCAGCACAGCAGTGACTGGAAGCTATTAAACATCTAATGAACTTCTGGGGCCTCCTGAAACAGGGAGTGGGATTCCTAACAGACACTTACTTACATCTTGAAGCTGCTCCTACTCAAACTGCAGTCTCAACAGTAATACATAGACACAGAAACTGGGAATAAGCATGGTAGAGGGAAGAACATTTTATCTGCTAAATGCAGTAAGTAGGCTGCTTCTGGGCTGGCAATCCAGCTTTAGATTTACTACTGGCACTTTTGTGTTCTTTAAAAGAAACAAAATGAAGTATTACAAAGCACTTTGTTATAACCTTTCCTCACAAACTCCGTCAGAAGGGCCCAGAAGACTTACAAACCCACACTTGTGGTGTCTCAGACCTTGGGGAAGATAAAGGAGTAAAGAAGGATTCGATTTCATGCTTGGAGGCCAGTTCTGGGAGTCCTGGGACTCCCAAACTGCTACATGCTGCACATCTAGCTTTGATGCAGGTCTGCTAGGAGAAAGAGGAGACAAATGCTGAGCATTACAACCACAAACCACAGCTGTTGATGGGAATTGGCAAGAAACCAGGGAATGCCGGGAAGCGTAGATGGCCTGCAGCAGAAGGTAGGGCTGAGCAGGGCTCTCTGACACTTGCTTTTTTATTCAGCTCCTGGTGCTTTTCCATCCTGGCATCTGGTTTCCGTGATAGCACAAGGGAGGGACAGCATGGTGCAATTTTATGGTATGCTCTCTTAGGTTATGTTGGCACTTCCTCGGGTAAACATGCCTTAGCGCAGGCTCAGTTTCACCGTGCCCCTGGATTGAAATTATTTGTAGCTATACTGTCTCCTTTAGCTTGCTGATAGCTCGTTCCAGTTGCCTCCACATTTCATTTGAGGAGGAGGGGGTTGAGGCTCGCCAACTGTCCTCCTCCTTTCTTCTAACTCAGGACAGAGCCATGCTGAGGAGCAGAGAGAGACAAGCTGTGGCAAAGCCCCGTCAGTCAGCATACCTGCAACCAGAAGAGCATGTGACGGGGCTCGTAGCTCTGTGGTCCAAGGCAGGAACCAGTGAAGCTGGAGCCAGGAACCAGTGAAGCTGGAGCCAGGCTCTGCGGCTGCTGCTCAGCTACGAGAGCTTGGATGCACCCTGGTGCTCCCATTTCTTTACGCCCTTTTGAGTGGAAACTCTTCAGGGCTCTCTTTACCCACTCATATGCTACATGATTAAACTGTGCCCAAATTCAGGCACAGGCTTCTGAATAGCGCAGTAATATAAATTGCAAAGAGGATGCAAGTTTTGATGGCTGAAAAAGGAGGAGGAAAAAAGGAGGAGGAAAGGTTTTCTGTAATGGGATCCACTGTTCACCATCTTTTGTTACCAGTATGTGCAAATCTAGCTATTCCAGTCCATTATATGCAACAATCTTACACTCAGTGGCAGGTGAAATGTCATACCTCGGGGTAAATTTTCCCTGCAGTAGGCAGAGAATTTGTCCTTTAAATACCCTTAGTATTAATGGGAAATTGATCCAGCAATTTAAACTCCAAGAGATACAAACATCTCATGTGGGACCATTTTCAAATGTGTTGACATTTTGATTCACAAAATGAGACACTTTTAGAAACAAATGCAAATGCATTTCATTCAGGATTTGAGGTCAGCTGGATACTGGAAGAGAAATGTGCAATGAATGTTTAGTACATTCATCAAGTATCTTTTAATCTCTGTACACTCAAGGGATTAAAGTGACATCAGAGAAAGGAAGGGCAATTTCTAAAGTTCTCTGTATTAACTGGTGCATCCTCTCATGGGGCTGGAACCTAAATTCACCTATTGCACTTGCAGTAATAGTGTCTAGGGCAAATGGAGGCTTTGAGATAAGGGACCGAGTTTCAGTGACCTCTGAAAATACGTCTTTCGTGCTATCGGATATGCTTTCATCTCCGAGCTTTCAGCTCTGATCCTGCTGAACTCCACCTGGGGGAGTTGTCAGTGTTTTACTGATGTCAGTGAAATTCACGGTAGGACTGGAGCCCAACAAAACAGTGCAGGAAACAAAACAAAATACAGCAAGAGGGGGTAGCTTGCCTGGTTCCCAAGCAGAGGCTCTGGCCGCTCTTCCAGCTCAGAAATTATTCAGCACACTGTGAGAAAGACGATCTAAACAAATGTTTAGGACACATCCACAACTACCTTACAGATAGAGTTCCTGGTATGGTAGGTCAAACCTTAACGAAACCCAACGAAGCCCGAGTGTCCGTTTGGGCTCCATCCTGCAGAAGAGGGTAGGGCAGGCCTGGAGCAGCTTTGGAGAAGGGCCAGCTTGGCGAGTTGCTGGGTCTCAGCTGGGTGTTAACTACCACCATCTGCTCTTGGACCAAGGCTTGGGATGCACTGGCACGGCTGCAGGCAGGGCATGGGGGCAGAAGCAAGGCTCACCTTCCTCCTCTCCCTGTCCTTCAGCAGGTGGTACAGCTCCCTACAGAGGGGAGCAAAAGGGGCGTCTGCTCCCTGTGCTGCCTGCCGGCAGGCAGGGCCAGTGGGGGCTGGCTCTGGTTTCCCCCAGCAGCAAGGACACCTTCTGGCTGGCCCCCAAAGCCTCCCCAGCGGCAGGGCTGACAAGAGGCCGGGGCATGCCGGACACGTGGGTAGTAATTTGGATGGGGTGTGTGTTATTATTTCACGGGGGGATTTCACAGGAAGCCCGTGGCTCCTCTCGAGCGGACACGAGCATCCCCTGTTGCAGAAACCCCAGCCGGTGAATGTCCCGTGACAGGGGGAGCGTGAGGACTGGGATCATCTCATGCAGGAGGAACCAGGGGAGGAGAACAAACAAAGGCAGGGGAAGTTCCTCGCCGAGGTCCCCCTGCAGAGCAGCCTCTGCCCCTTCCCTTCCCCAGCAGGGCTGGTGCAGAGGGGGTTGCATTTCTGGGAGCCACTGCCCAGGGGAAGTTACACCAATTTGGGTGCTGACTGAGAACACAACTTCCCTCGCAGACACACGTACAATGGTGCCCAACAGAGTTAAGAGGAAGAGGAAAAGCCCCAGAACGCTGTGCAATATGCAAACGACTGTATTCAGCTCTATAAAAACAACTGCCCAGGAACAGCTCCAAACCCATGAAGCGTTAAGCAACTGCTGATAAGCCACAATCTTTTTGGTGGCCTTGTATGGGACGGTCCTCTCAGAGGGCTCTGGATAAGCACTCCAGCCTGCCAGTGGGGTCAGCAGGCACACTGGGTTATCAGGATCAGTCCTTTTCTACATGCTCACTCAAGCATAGTATTTTCCTTCTGGGCCTTCACCCCGCCTTCTTGCTTCCTCAAACTGACTGATATGCTGCAGGAGTCTGTGGGGGGAAGAATTTACTGGTCCTGTACCAGCTACATGATCTCTTGGGAGCCCGATGCAAAAGCATGCAAGGCTTTGCCATCTCCATCTGGGTGGCGTTCCCCTGAAAAACAAAAGTTCTGAGTACATCCACCAACCGCTTCTCACATCAATTAGTTTATTTTTAAGAAAAAGATGACAGACCAAACAGAACCTCAACAACTTTAAAAGACCACTTTTTTGGTATTAACAGCAGCTACAAGTCCTAGGCGTAATTGTACCTTGAATGCATAAACATATTTTAGAGGTGTTGCGATTCATATTACGTCGAGGCATACGACTGGGTAGCAGCAGACCTAGAAGAGGTGCAAGTGGGCCTAAAGCAATTTTTGCTCATAAATGCAACGATAGTAATGCCAATAACCAGGATGTCTGATCAGCTGTGGATCCTGGGCACAGGAAGTCCTGGTACAAGTTTTGCAACTCGGAGCCATTCCTAAAACAAACCATCTCCTTTCAAAGCGGTAATCCTGAGAAAGAAACTTGGTCCCAACCCTTAAATAGAGATGTGAGCGGCTGCTTCATTCACAGGGAATCCTACCAATGCTCTCATTTGACAGATTGCTGTAGGCCATTGCCAGTGGATATCTGCGATACCCAGAGCGCACTAACACGAGAACACTGCCACATACAGTAAATATTTCTTAATGCCTCAACGTAAGCAGGATGCCAGACAGACCTACTAATGCACAGATCATATCTGGTCATACAGCTAGTCCTTCAGAGGGAGTTAGGATTCACAGGCAGGAGCATCTGCCCTCCTCAGTTCTGGGACTGGCAGAATAGTCTTGGGAATGGGGCTTCTATTTTTTTCCTTTTAAGTTTTGTCGACTAGTCCAGACCCACCACCACGAAAACCCAAATCGTCCCTGGCGTTTGCAGACTGCAGAGGTACTCCCCATCACACTACTCCCTGTCCCTGTGTCTCTGGCAAGACACTGAGTTGGAGAACATAAATCATTCATCATGTAACTCAACCCCGGTGGCAGAAGCTGTCCACCATCAGAAGCATGCCGCTGGATGATACCTACAGAGACAGGCTCCAGTTGTCCCTCCACAGAGCAGCTCAAAGGAGGCTCAGCCCACGGAAACAAGCCAACTCCAGATCCTCTGCGGGCTGCTGTAGTCCTCCAGAGAGCAACCACATGTCTCTTCCCATTTTGGGATGGTCCCTCAGCGCTGCCCCTTGCCTGCAGCAGCCCAGGCACTTCACAAGCCTCCAGCACGATCCCCGCCAGAGGCTGCTGGGCTGCAACGTGCCTGACGCAGCGCAGCCCTCCCTCCTTTCGCAGCCTGCATGCTGCGATGGGAGCAAGGTGAGAGGGGCAGGAATCCAGCCCTGCCACCGAAGAAGCAGCTCTGCAGTCACTGCTGGCTGCTGACAGCCGAACCAGAGCCCTCTCTCTTGGACTGTTACGGGAGGGAGGTCATCAGTTTAACCGCGCTGGAGCAACGCCAGCCCTTTGAGTAAACTTTTCAAAGCTGCACTAAGACATTGTTTAATTTTGATTTCCAAGTGACCTCCCATTCCTCTGGATATGTTAGGGGTGGAAGAACATTCACTCCCAGGAGTTTATCTCCGGTGGCGGGCACAGGGCATAACAGAGCGGTTCCCAAGGGAGGGGGGGAGAGAGGGGAAGACTCTTGCTGTTCTCCCCTCCCTCAAACACATCGCCCCCACTCCCAAAGATCAGCAGCTGCATGTCGCCTCCACCAACAACATAGGGCCAAACAACGCAACCACCCCTCCTGCAACTTCCTTCCCCAGCAACTCAAGATCCTTTTTTCATATCATTTTCCCCTCCACCAGCAAGTTTCCACCCTTTCCCACCAGTCTATTGCCCAAGTCTATTTAACTTGTGCAGATAAACCCATTTGCATGGGTGATCCTGCAAATGAAAATGATGGCAGGATGTAAAATGAAAAATGGACTTAAAAAGAACCAAACCAACCTAGAGTTATTCTTGTGATGTGAATTATTTCAGCAACTGGTTTATACTGCAGCCCCATTAACAGCAACATAACTACAGCGGAGGAAAGTAAACGACAGCTGGGGAGAGGAAACAAGAACAAGTGTCTTAGGGGCACCTATCTCACCAAGGAAATGGTGGGTGGACGCAGGCCCCAGCATGGGACCTGGGCCATATCCAGGGCTCTGACAACAAGTGACCTTAGCATGATGCATCCGAAGCTGCATTCATAGCAGCCGAGCAAAGAAATTAAAGGAGTACGATAAAAACGCCCTGGCTGTTGCTAACATTTCACAGTGCTGAAAGTAGCATTGGTATTGGCACAAGGTTAGCGGCATTTGTTCAGCTCTCTGCTGACTAGTGACTGAGCCCTACAGCGAAGAGAAGCTGCAAGGACAGGAGTGGGACAAGGCGAAGGAAGCGCAAGCTGCAAACCTCTGCTTGCCTTGCTCAGCATCAGATGAATATTAATTCTCTGCTGGTTTGCACAGCCACAGGCAGGCCTGTTCTTACTAATTTTGGCCCTTGCCTAATTTAAAACTACAGACATGCTATTTCCATGGTAGTTTCCCCCCCCCCCCCCCTCTTTTTAACAGGTTGTAAGCTGCCAGATGCACCCCATGTGGTTGAGAAATCGGTTTTGTCCAAGAGCAGGTGGGAAAACTTTGTTAGAAATAAGAAGCAGACAGAAAAAAATGCACACTAAAACATGCTATTAAGCTCCAAGAACAAGTCTTTGAGGCAGACCAGCCTGCCTGTGCTGGGCTGAGGAAGGGACAGGGCCTCTGGTCTGCCTGCACTCTGGTCTGGAGCATGCACCTTCCTCAAAGCTTGTATGTGTGCCAGCCCTACATGCCCTGCTGTCTCCCAGCTGCCTACACGCAGACCATCTCGCTGCACCCCAGCCCTGAGCAGGTGTATAACCATCTGCCCTCTTCTACCTTCACTCCCTCCACCCATACATCCACGCTGCTTACAAGCCTTTGCTCCTCTTGCCCCAAAATACAGCTGTACCCAGAACCCCTCTCCCTGCTGCTGCACCTTTCCCCCAACATGTGCAATCACCTTCTCCCTGCCTCTGCTCCTCCCCCGGCACACCAACCTGTCACCTATCTCCCGCAGAGGTGAACGGCAGATGAAGTGCTGAGCCTGCCCGCAACGGGTGGCAACCCTGCACTAGAAACGTGTGTGAGAAAGCGGTGAAGTGAGGAAACATTTGTGAGAGGAAGTGAGTGGGTGGAGGGAAAAGCCTGGAGTGAACAAAAATCAACAAACACCACATTGAAACTTGAGCACCGAGTGCCCAGGGTGGATAAAAGGACACCGAGTTTACAAAATACTACGCGAAGGCATGTATTCTATGCTAACATACACCTAACATATGCTAGTGAACAAGACGTGCAAGTACTGAAAATAAAAAGGAGGCTCAAAATAAAAAGTCTAAGAACTAATGTCTTAACAGCAGCACAGGTAGCTCCCGTGAGACTAAGCAAGGCAGGCATCAGATCACAGATTATGGCCTCGTTTTGGACATACATCTTACTGGATCCCAAAAACCCAGCTAGTAACCTGGAGGCTCTCAAAGTCCAAATGGACTGATGGTGTATCGCTAAGCACGGACACAGATCTTAGCAGTTATTAATAGACTGCATGCCCCTGCACATTTTAATTTAGTACTTTCAAGTAAAGCACTTTAATATTTAAAAAAAAAAAAAAGAACTGTTATTTCTAGAACAATCAAACCGGAAGCCCAGCTCTGCTGTCTGTTTCTGATAGAGCAGTAGTTTCTCAGTTACGATTTCTCCGTCAGATGTAGCAGTGCACAGACCTAGGAATACTATTCCCATTCTATTATTTATGCATTCCCAGCTTGTAAAACCTTCCTTCCTTCTCTAGCCTTGCAGAGCAAGATTGGCAGTGCTATGGTTTCAGTAACACACCACAGAAGATCTTGGTTTTTTTCCTTAAAGGACAACAAACTCAACTCAAAGGGGCTGTACCAGAAGCCAGCCAATTTTGCCCTCTGAGAATTAGCCCACGAAACCTCAGCTCACACTGGTGCCAAGTTATTTAGACGAGTCACTCCTCTAACCACTCACCCAGTGAGTTGGTTGCATCCAAGTCGCTGCCACAGACAAGGTGAATGAGCAATTAACAGGTAAACAGCTATTACAACACGCACAGAAAATTGTCCAGTTTTGGTTGCATCTCACTTTCCTTCCCACGTTTCAAACCAGCCTGTTCCACAGGGATTGCCTGCAGAAGAGGTTCACTTCCACACACAATAAGACTGCCCATGCCACTCTCATTTTAAAAGAATAACAGAAGTGATCTGAGAGTTGTCTGTATATTATTCCCTAAGTTTGGCAGCGGAGGAGCCCAAACGTATGCACTCAGCGTGACACCGCTCTCTCGGAGGCTACGACCAGCGAGCGCTCTTGGAAAGCGGGCAGTGCGGCTGTGCCACGGGTTACAGTGATTGCTACTGACAGGTTCTTCATGGTATCACAACAAATTAGGTCACAGATTAGATTTTCATAGCACAGATTACAACTAGTGTCTGTGTTTTTTTTCTTAAATAGAGAGGGCTGTGGCCAGGAGGTTTGACCTCAAGACTGGGAACAAGGAAGATGGTGGTGGTGGGGGGGTGTTCCTAGTTCTGGCTGAGACAAAGACTGTCCTAGCGAGACTCAGATAAAATTCCTAGTTTTCTGCTGTAGTCAGAAGATTTGATATTTTTCCCTTTCTATCCAGCAAGCCTTTGGGAAATAAAGAGTTTGTCCACTAGATACTCTGCAGTAGATCTTACAGCATTTCTGCAAAGCAGGTATCAAACCCAGCATTTTATAAAAACTGCATTTTTTATTATAGAAAAGCAGCTTGCACCATGTAAAAAAACTGCTGGGAATAGAAACAAAAGCTGTCTATTAGACTTACCCCACCTAATACCACAAGGTCACACACACACTCAGTTTGAGCATCTCTGGCATAGAAAGATCTTAAGGGAAGAAATTCATGTGTGCAGTATTCAAAAACCAACAAAAAACCCAAAAACACTGGGGGATAAGAGTTTTAAAATATACCCAGCAAGGACAGTAATCGAACTCAGGCACCAGAAGAAAATCCAAGCTATATCAAGCTCCACACAGAGCAGCACGGAACAAAGGTTTCCAACAGCTGAGTAACTGCAGACACCGTGCAAAGTGCTTTCTACCCACTGCGAGATACAGCCTGACTGCAGATTTGAAATCCCTGCTCCAGCAACTGTATTCCAGCAGACTGTCAGCGCTATACTCTGCTCCCGGCCATCTCCTCCCCCAGAGCTGTGCTGCTGCAGGGGAAAGGCAGTGCCTGGGAGCCAGCGAGCCTGATTCAGCTCCTGGTGGAACCGTCCAGGTCTGCATGAGGGCAGTGATTCAGCAGATAAGCAAGCTCACAGACATGGTGAGCGCTAAAGGAAAACCTAAACCAGATGATTAGGAAGACAGGTCTTGGACTGAGCTAACCTCAGAGACAAGCCCTTCTAAGTCAGGGTTGAGAGAGCGCTGCAGCAATGACCTTCAGCTTACAGAAACAGTTCCGATACCCATGATGGGATCACACTCCTGCATCTACTTTGCTTGGGCAGCCAAGAGACCCACACTGGCTCTCAACTGAGCCTCTGGAGCCTGTATTTAGTCAACCAGAGCAGGCCAGTCTATACCTGCAGATGAACCAACCTGTAGTCTCTAACCAAGTTCTCGAGGCTGTCTGCAGGCAGAGGACACAGCCTTCTCTTCCTGTTCCCAGTGAAACAAGAGGAGCACATGATGCTGTGCCTGTTTCCCCATTTGCAGGTTTAGACAGGCCAGTGCTTGGTGCCCTCTACTCTGCCTCAGACCAACCCGGCCAGCCCCATCCAGGTGCCAGCATGGCTGGCCTGAATCACCGCAGCTGTGACTCCAGCTCTAAAATGATCTCACCCTTCGCTTCAGCAAAAGTTTTTCACAGGAAATACGCTTTTACTTTCAAAATACTCTTGGCCTTGTTCTTCTCCGACAAGCACAGGAAGGATCTCAAACACCAGCCTTCATTCTTGTGAGCCACTATTTATCCTCTGATACCTTTGAGTAAAAAGAAATAGCAGTTGAGAGTGGCTGTGCCCTCCCACGCTCTTAGAGGCAGCATCAAGCTTTTAACTACCCTCAGCGCATCAGCTTCTTCCACTGCTCTTACTGGGCAACTCGCATTTAGAGGCACAGAATGAGGCCTAATTATTTTTTCCTCAAGCCCTATCTGTGCCGTGTAGATTACTGAAAATCCATCACACGTGCTCCTGCCTGAGCAGTCTGAACTATCGATCTCCGTTAGAGAAACGGATGCTCTAGACGTCATTGGAAACGTTTTTAAAAGTCCTGTTGGTATGACTGTTCCTGCTGGATCCTAAGCACTTCCTAGTCTCCATGCAGAGCACTGCCTCAGACTTGCTCAGAAACTCCATCGTGCCGGGAGTGCTTCTGCTGCTGAGCCATGGAGGAAACTGCACCACCGACCCCTGCCGCACCCTGGGAAAGCAAGTGGTGACAACTGTCGGAAAACAAACCAATGAGGCCTCTCGGTCTGATCAGTGCTCAAAGCGGGCAAGAGTGAGCAGCAGGTAGGAACTGCCAACTGCAACAGCGGCTTCAGAGCATCTGCTGCCTGGATAGGCACGGGCAAGATGACCCCGAGCAGCTCTTCCGTGAAGGCTGAGCACCGAAATGACCCAGGGTGCCTGTGTGCACCCGGGAAAGTCCCTCAGAGCTCATGCAGGCACCCCGAATGCTCCCTCCCTCCCCGCAGCGGCAGTACTGGCACTCCTGACATTAAACAGGCAGCAGCCTGCCACCAGGCTTGGTTGCAGTCAAGCACCGAAACAAAGACAACGTTGCACTTCCAACGAAATCTCACATCTCTTCAGAACACTTCTTGGTTCGTGGTGCAGATGCAGGGTTTGCTTTGTTTGAATCGAAAAAAGGGCCTCTCTACTGTTTTAATCACACACCTAACAAAACACCGAATAAACAGTATACCCCTCATGGCTTTCTGGGTCGTGTATGTTAAAGAATGATTATTAGGGATAAGAGTTCATTTTTAAATGGCAAAAGGGTAACACCGCTCTAAACCATACAGCCAGTTAATCTCCATGGTTTAGGGGTTGCTCTGGGCTATTTCCTCTCTATTTCACCACTAATCCTTTTGAAACGCTACAACTTGCTTAAGAGAGGGGTAGTTTCCGCACACAGTCACGATCACAACCACGCCACTGTCCCTGCCCAGACGAGGAAGTACCGGATCCCCCAAAGCAGAAGTGCTCGCCTCCTCGCCGGCCAGTCCAGTGCATTTCTGGCTGCTGGGCTGAACTTTTTAGATGCAAGATTTGCATGCACGGTGACGACTGAGCAGTCTCCACCCTGGCACCTGTCCCGGGCATCGGAAGATGGTCCAACGCAACGCACCCAGCTCAGCGCAAGGAGCAGCCAGCCGACATCGCCGCCGCTGCTCCCAAACCCGGGACGGCCATAAGCGGCGCCCACCGCGCCCAGGACGCGGTACCGAACCGCGGCTCCCTCCTGAAGCCGACCACCCCGGCTTACTGCTGCTCGGTTTCAACCCGGCGGTTGCCGGAGATGCTCTCGGTTGGCGTGAGAACCATTACACCGCTCGCCGGATCTCCCGCCGCCGTCCCCCGCTCCCGGGGCACAGAGGATCTCCCGGCCCCAGCCTGTCGCCCCCGCGCCCCTCGCGGACGCGAGCGAAGCCCCCGCCGCACCTGCCGACCCGGGCGGCCTCGCACCCCTTGTCCTGAGGGAAACCGAGGCGGCGGCTCCGGCCCTCGGGCCGAAACCGGGCTCGGCGCCGGGCTCCCCCCGGCTACCGCCGACGCCGCCTCAGCCCCCGGCCTGACAGACGGCCCGGGGGGGGGGGGGGGGGGGGCAGGGCTGCCCCGGCCGGCGGCGAGCACCCTCCGCCGGCCCCGGGGGAGTGGTGGTCGGGGAGCAGCGGGGCGCGGGCGAGCCTCCCCTCCGCCGGCTCCCCTCAGGCTCCTCCCGCCTCCCCTCAGGCGATCCCCCGCTCCCCTCAGGCGATCCCCCGCTCCCCTCAGGCGCCCCGCCCCGGCTCCCCTCAGCCGCCGAGGCAGGGGGGGCGCCCGCCGCCGCCGCCCCGCTCCCGCCGCGCCCCTCCCGCTCCGCTCTGGCTCCGCTCCGCCCGCGGCGGGGGGCGCGGGCAGCCTACCTGGGCGGCGGAGCGGCGGGGCGGCCCGCGGGGCGCAGCCTGGCCTTCCGGGTTGCCGGGCGGCGGCGGCGGCGTCACGGCCACAGGTTGGCTGTCGGCGGCGGGCGGCGGGCGCGGTGCCGCATCGCTATAAAAGGAAGCGGCTGCTGGGGGGGGGAGGGAGGGAGAGGCGGCCCACGGCACCTTCGCCGCGGCCGATGCCCGGTTCTCTTCACCCCCCGCCCCGGGGCAGGTGGTCACTCGGGTGGGGGCGTCCCTGTCCCTCTGCGTGATTCTGTCAGCCGCCGAGGGAGGCCCGGCCGGCCGGGGGTAGGACGGGGAGCGGGTCAGAGCCCTCCGCCTCAGCCCCCACCCGGGGCGGGGGTCCCTGGGCAGGTCCCAGGGGTGAGGAGGGACCCTTCGCGGGGAGCCCAGCCATGTCCCCACGCACCGGGGCAGCCTCGGGCGGGCCGCTGCGGGCAAGCACGGGACAAAGCAGAGCGTGAGCCGGGCTTTGCAGAAATAGGATGGTGCCAGCGACGAGCGGGGGTACCTTGGGAACTTCAAGAGCGTGCACACCACAAACGACCACCTGCAGCGGCCTTCTGGCTGCAGGCTCGGCTGGAGCACTGCCCGGGCCTGAAGGGCAGGCTGGGGCCACAGGCTGACACCCGGGGAAAGGCACGGCCGGTGACAGTCCTGGGGACGGGGCTGCTGGCACCTCCAAACGCAGGTGTCGGTCCCTCCTACAGTCAGAGCCCGGTTATCCGGCCTGGCAGCCGAACCAGCTTTGGTGAGATGTTGCCTTTAAGACTGATCCTCCCAAACTCAGGGGAAAACTCATCACAGCTGAATTTTTTTCCTGCAAATCCCGACAGCTCCTTCAACCTCTGGAGCTGCGCCCCGACACCGGAGCGGTTGTGACATCCCTGAGGCACCTTGCTCGGTTTGTCCTCCATCTCGTGTTGATGATTGACGGCATCTTGGTGGCAGAAGGGGCAAGGGTCCCCCAGGACACGGCATCCCCATCCCTGTCTGCCCGGCAGGAAGCTCTCCCTCCAGCAACAGATGCTGTTGTTCTCCTGCACCATCAATCCCTTTCAGGAAGGGACGGGGATTAGATGGGGGTAACATGTCTTAAGGTAATTTCTCTAAATGGCATTTTGCTGCCAGGCTTTCCTGTCAATCTCTGGTGGGGGGCTGCGATGCTTCAGCTCGCTCTGCAGCCCCAGAGGCCCCACGCCACGGCACGGGTCTTGCTGCGACAGCCACAATGGCTACAAGTCCCATCTCCGGCCCAAAGCAGATGGAGACGTGGGCGGCAGTGAGGCCAGGGCACTGAGAAGTCACGTAGGTAATGGGACCCCTATGCAGAGGTGCTACACTCAGTGCCGCCTTTTATATTCCACCAGGCAAGCAGCTAAATCTATGGGTCATGGGCAGACCAGGCGTCTGCTATACAGAGGGAGGTGATGACCTTGGGCAGACCCGTCTAAATAAACACTACCAGGGGCCACATTTTGCATGAAAAACAATTAGGCAGAACACTGCCGTGGGCAGGTGAGAGGAACAAAATCCTGCTCTCGAGGGTTTTGAAGTAGAGAGGGTTTTTCCACCCCCAAATTTAGTATTTTCTTTTTCTTCTCAACTTTCTCTGCATCCCAGCAGGTAAGGGGGAACAGAAGGAGCTTTTCTGCTGGACCCAGCAGCATCTCACTCCGACAGACCTGGCAGGAACACAGGTGCCGAGTTAAAGGATGATCCTGAGCAAAATCCATCCCTAAGCAAGGTGACCCTTCCAGACCTGCTCCAAGGAGATAGTGGGGGTGCCAGAACCACATCTAAGGTGGACCTGGGCCCTGTGTGGGGCTGCTGCCAGAGACTGGTCTGGCAGGGCAGCAGCACCTCCTTGCTTACCACCGAAAGCTCCTGCTCACAGGATCTTGGGCACAGATCCGCGTATCTGGTACCTTCTGCTCCTTCACAGGGCCCAGCTACTGCGGCAGCTACTTGCATGGTGCTGACCAGATGGTCTGACTGCCCCACTGCCCTCTCTCGCCCATTATTGTTTGCTAAGATCTTACTGCTTTTCCTGGACAAGGGACCTTCGCTTCTTCATATCACTTGAATCTCTGCATTGCCCTGAGCTCTGAGGTGAGTATATGGCCCACCTATAGGCAGTCCTCACAGAAGAGCTGCTGACTCCTTACGATTGATCTTCATGTCAATGATGTAGTTATTTATACTCTTTCAAAGGTAGCCAAGTTGTGGTTTGCTTTGCCCCCTGCTCTTCTCACACCTCCACCTTGTAGCAGATGTAGAGTTCAGATTTGTTCCTATACTCTGCAGAAGACCTGGAAGTCTCCATCTTCCAGCGTCAATTAGTGTAAGTTCCCTTCACATGGAGCCTAATGCTCCTTGCTCTGCTGTTACCCAACCTGCTAAACTTCCCTTGTAAGCAGGCCAGCAGCTCTGTGCACCCTATCGAGGCAGGTTTAGCATTTGCTCTCCTGTTTTCTGCGGAGGTTGGCCCAATTCCTGTAGGGAGGATAGAGGCTGAGGAAGATCCTGGATCACAAATCTGCCCTTCATCCCCATGCTTCTATCCACAGAGGTCAGAACTACTGCACTCGTCCTGGAATTGCTCCACAAGGCGCTTTTCCAGCTCCTGGATGCATTTCCACACAATAAAAAGTCTTATCTGAAATGACAGCGTGTGGCTGGATGCAGCTCACTTAACTGCTCAGCTACCTGGGGCTCTTGCTTTCCTGCCTAGAGTTATTAAAGTAGAGCTACAGCTCTGTATTCAAAATCTGCAATGAATAAAGGGAAGGCTAGGACACATGGATATATAGACCTTACAGCAGCCTTCCAGTACCTAAAGGGGGCCTTCAAGAAAGCTGGAGAGGCACTTTTTACAAGGGCATATAGAGATAGGACAAGGGGTAATGGCTTTAAACTGAAAGAGGGTAGATTTAGATTAGATGTAAGGAAGAAATTCTTCACTGTGATGTGAGGGTGGTGAGGCACTGGAACAGGTTGCCCAGAGATGCTGTGGATGCCCCATCCCTGGAAGTGTTCAAGGCCAGGTTGGATGGGGCTTTGAGCAACCTGGTCTAGTGGAAGGTGTCCCTGCCCATGGCAGGGGCTTGGAACTAGATGATCTTTAGGGTCCCCCATTCTACGGTTCTATGATGTGTAGGTCTAGAGCCATGGATGGAATAGCGTGCAGTATGGACAGGTGATTACAGGCTGTATAATCTTTACAAATTTGAAAAAAAATGGCTGCTTTCATCTTTGAGATGTCTTTGAAGCAGTGCGTGGCTACTGGTGTCACCAGGTCACTAAGGCAGTCTGCAGGCTTCAACAGAAAACCACTGCAAAACCCCCGCTTAACCAACAAACAGCTGCTGACCTCTTCTGTGCACGTTCAGCTCAAGAGGTGGCTTGTCTTTCTTCAGGAGCATGTTTCAATCCTTTCCAATAAGTAAGTTTTTGATTTTTATTTAAACACTAAGAACTCCAGTTCAGAGGCATGTTGACACTACGGTAGGAGGGGTGTGGGAGCAGGGAGAGATGAAAAACATTACTTTAGTAAAGTAGGTTTGAGAGCAGCTTCAGACTTAAGCTATTGCATGCTGCTCCTTAGTCTTATAAGTTTACAGGCAGCTGTAGTAAATTCTTCCTGGAATATTCCCTGGGGAAGAGACTGGGGAAATTAGTTACCAAAAACCAAGCCAAATGCTATTGCTTTAAACTGAACAAAGGTAAATACAATGAAATGACCTCTAACGCAGCCATTCTGGAGTAGTCTAGTTTGAGCATTCAAGGGTGATTTGTCTACACAATGGGACTGTGAGGGAAAAATCAGATTTCTAAATTTCCAGTGGTAACTGAAGCACAAGAAACATCTTCAAGCCTTAGGGAAAAAATCCCATGGGGGAATAGACCTAGTCCCACACCACCACCTTTCAGCGAAAAGCAACAAGCACAAGGGGAGGGGATGTTTCTGATCAAACACTACAAGAATCAAGACCAAACCGGTAAGAACTGCAGAGTAGCATTAACACTGGATTTAAAGTTCCAGGTAAGTTTAAAGCTCATTCAAAACATTCTTCAGGTGATACAGCAAACGACGGATCAGCTTCTCCTCTGCTCTGACATGGTTAGCAGATGTGACAGCTGTCACAAATTGTTTGTCCCCCGCCCCTGCTATTATAAAAATGACAAGAGCAGACATCCGCCTCACTGCAGACAGGAGGATCTGTTCTGTAATTTACAGAGGAACAAGGCAAAGCCTGTACCGTGACACACTATCATTCTTAGTGTTACTTGAACAGCAGCTGACGAGAACTAGTCGAGACTCACAGGTTTTGTGCACGCTGCAGCACGGGGCAGGGGCGGGGGGGGGGGGGGTGTGTAAGCTTAAGTACAAGTTAACAAACAGCACTTAGCTTATCTCAAGAAGAGACTTGACCACTCTCTCAGCAGATGCCTGAGCTGTAAATCATGTTATGTATTATAGCCCTAAAAGTATCATTAAGACAACTTGAAATAGTTTGTATTAGATAAGAAAATTTTTGGCTTGCAGCTATATAGACAAAAACATCTTACAGTCCTGTGTGCATTCTGTATCCATCTGAAAAGCCTCCAGCTGTGTTTTACAAGGGCTAAAGTGTCTCATAAAAACACACCCAAAAGCCTTAAACTCAAGACTAAGTTGATAAGTTGTCTGTAAGAATTTAAGGTCTGAAGCTGAACTTTATTTACTTTTGCTCCTCTGTCACATTCTGGTTTCTTGGCATAGAAGGGTTATGAAACTATAACAACAGGGTAGAGTGTGAGGAAAGTAAAGTTGTTTTTTGTTGATGCTCTGGTGAACTGTCACACAGGACTACTGAGTCTGGGGAGGGGAGAAGCATCTGAAAACAAATCATATTTATAGGGTTGGAGCGTTTGGGGTTTTGTTGGGCAGTGGGGAGCAATTCTGAGTTTCACTCATTGGTATTTAAGATTTGCACCACTTTCACTGGTTTTGATTACCAATCAGTCTTCTGTTCAACTATGAGCTTTAAGTTTGCCAGGAGAAGGGTAAGCAGACTAAAACCTCGAACAAGAAAGGGAGTTCTCTGGGCATGCATTTGTCTTGGTCTCTTCTGCTCCAAACAGCGTACAAGATATCCACCTCAATTTTGACTTTCAAAAGGAAATCAATACATGTCACTGAAGAATAGGTAATACAAGTAGGACAGAGAACTGAGGATATTGGAATCAACGGATCTCTGAATGCTGTTACCTGAAATACTGTGACAAGGTAGAAACTGAGCAAGAGCAGAATATTTAACCAGACTGCTTCCCCTGCCCCATGTCCGCATTTCACACACCCCTGGCGCCATATGTTTAGCCTATGTAAATTTAAAAGCCCAAAACTAACCAAGCAGAATATTCTATGATCAACCCAGGCTATGCCTGCGCTACAATTCAGTGTTCGAAAAGCTACCCTACCACAGTGGTCTCCTGAGCCCTGTGCTGTTGCAGTCACTGTTTTTGATACAAACCAGATCTGAGAATTCCACACTCCAACTTTTCCTCTGGCTAAAGGATGTTCTCATTGCTTTCTAGCAATTTCAAGTGGCTTGTTCTTTTTGGAGCAGTTTTGACGGGAACGGGTCTTAAATGAGAAACTTTGAAGAACCAAGTCAGGGAGGGGAGAAACAACCTCTGCAACCTGGGTCAGAACTGAAATTGTAAGCAATAAAGTCACTCCATCCAGGAAAGGTTAGTACTGCTCGAGTTGGTTTGAGAGCTGCTGTCAGGTTTGGTAGACCTGCCCACAGACAGAGGAAGGCCGTATACAGGACAGAGGGCCATGCTGAGCAGTTCTTTTCAACCCGAAGGGCCAGATATAGAAAACAAGACACACCGGGCTGGCTTTCTGTAGAGCCTACTAGAGCCAGAGAGAAAGCAATCGAAACTCATGGACAAAATAAGTGTTTTGATGCTAACTTTAGTAAGTAAAGTTTTCCAAATAAAGGCAATTGCATCCATATTTAACAGCTGTTAGAGATACACATTTAATTGCATTATATAAGGGGTGCTTCATATTCCAGAGAAAACATTTCAAGTGTTTTAGTTCTACCTGTTTGGAATCCAGACTTTCTCCCTAGAAGATACTCCAGTTGACAAAAGGGCCTTGTTCAGATATCTGGGATCAACTGAATACATTTATTTAAAAGCAATTTTAAATATTAAAAAAGTAGAAATTAACACATACAGTACTCAAAAACTGTCACATTAAATACATGTGAATAGACATGTGTACTGATGTTTTACCTTAACATTCAATGAGAAGTCAAGATTTTAACTAGTGGCATGACCAGATCCGATTTCTGTACACGTTGATGTACTATGTAATAAAAAAATAAATAGCAACTGTTGTTCAACAGTAAATAAGACATCATCTGCAGAGCATACTTCCCCCTCTGGGGGCACCTTCCCCTGCCCCTCCCCCCAACCCCTTATCAGCTAATTTTCCATAAAGATTTAGACTTTCCAAATACTATGTCATATACAAAATTGTAGACAGTGGCTCACTGAGTTCAAATATAATACTGTACTTAAACTCAATCAATATCATACATTTTCAGATTTCTTATGACCCACAATAAGCCAGAATAAACAGAACTATTGTTCCCGATGGAACTCATTTAATTTTATAAAATGCATATGTATACTATTTTAAAGAGCGTAGAAAAGAATAGACATTTGACTCTACATAATTTTACATGCCTAGGTTTTCTTTATATGATTTGCTTTTATCAGTTTATTTCAAGATGACTTAAAAATACAATTGACCACAAAAGTGAATAGGTTTTGTTCTTTAATGCAACTTAAAACATTGTAGTAATGGATAAAATGGAATGCTAAATAAATGCTAAACCTGACTTCCTTTCCATAAAAAACAGAATAAAGTCTGAAATACTGGAGCTGGTAATACTGAAGATTAGATGCCAGCAGGCTTGCTTGCTCATTGCGTAATTTTTTTTTTTTAAATAAACTTTTGTTATAAATGATAAAACCATTAACAGTTGATGAATGTTTTGCATTTTTTCCATGTGGGGTTTAGACTGATATTTGTTTCTATATTAATCACAAACAGAATTAAATATTCACTGACTACAGTCTTGTAAAACTGAATTAAAAATGAAAGCCCTCAGAAAGTCTGAGATGTGCTTTTATGAAATGAAAATCTTTCCATGCAGCCAAGACAATCTGCTTTGAAATAGCAGTACTAGGTACTGAAGCCAAAAAAACATTTAAAGCAAGTAATACAAAACTACATATGAAAGTCATGGAACCTGCTACAGACAAACTATGGGAAAAACATAACTTCATTATGTTTCAGAAGTTAAAAAATGATGTTTAAAGTGACATAGGAAATGAAAGTTTCCAGTAATACATTTAAGTGTTTTCTGGCAATGCAACTTTATACCAACTTTCAAGAAACCTCAGGTCAAATGCAGCCTTCCAAAGATTTTCTTAGAAATTAGCTTTATAACAGTATATCTGTTACTTGGTGCTTTGAATTAAGACTATTACACTCGCAGTTTAGTGAACTCTACTAAAACCAGCCTGATACTTGTGATCTGAGTTCTATCATTAACAGCCTGATCGAATGCATGAGACGTCATCTTAACTTCCACTTTTTAGAGCAATTAAAAATAATTTAAATTTATCCTTATATCACCACTTAAGAAATTTTATTTTAGGTAACTAACTTTTAGCAAGGTTGAAGACAGAGGAAAAAAAAACCCACAAAATCATTTTTCAAAGAGCCAATTTAGCTATAAACAAATACTGTTGCAAGCTCACATTAATCTGAATAGCAATTAAGTTAAAATGTTCTTTTCCTCAAATGTAGCTATATGACTACAGTACTACTTTTGTACAAAGGCAGGTTTCAAGTAAGCGTCTAAATGCATGCATAATGTCAACAGTTAACATTTTCTAGAAGTCCTTGGTTACTAAGAATTCAGTGAAAGAAACCAGCAAATTTCACATATATCTACTAAAGAACAATATGACTAATTTTCATTAAAATAAGTTTTCGAATGAAATAAATTTGTAACTTTTTATAGTGAGGTAATATCACAGGGGAACTGCAATCACAGTTTGGCATAGGTCCACATAATATAAACATGAAATGCTGTATGCACACCATAAAACATTACTGTTATCTGTAAAGTCAGTGAATATTTGTCTTCATAATTACACTTAACTGAGCACTATATTAAATAAATACCAAAGTGGGTTTCATAGCTGTAAACTGCATACACTTATAAACTGCAGACTGATTTTTAAATTGTCCGAAACCATTCACTCATTCTAACTTTCTGCTAATTGTATATTGAAAATACCGAGTTATTAGGAACAGTCATTTCTGTACAGTTACATGGTTGACGGAGACCACCTATGTTTGGAAAGCTGGCAGTTCATACGTATTTTTAACAGCATAAACAGAGATGTAAGTGCTAGATGCCAAGGATGGCTTCAACGAACCCAATAAGGCGTGCCAGGTTCCAAGGCTACCATAATACTGGCAAAGGCAGAATAACACAGTATATTTACAATACATATAATTCAACCTCATGAGGTGAAACTTAAATGAATTCTTAATTTGTAACAGCAGCTATATATACAATTGTGCACAGGATTACAGGGAGGCAGCAGCGTTTGCTTTTGCTAAAAAGCCCGTCTTGCATGAAGAATGTGCAATGCTCAAGTTTAGGATTTTTTGTTTGTTTGTTTTTTCTAGTCTGACAGAATGTGCACAAAGGACACTGGAAAGACCCCTTTCCTCTCTGGCTGTCCTTCGATGTGGCCAATCTGCAACACAGGAGAAAAACGTACATATATATATGTGTGTGTGTGTGTGTACAGAGTTCATAGACTGCATTTACTTCATTCAAAAGCAGCAGAACTGCGTGGATCCTACAGAGCATTTGCAAGTTCTTGGACAGTTTAAAGCAGACCTTAGTTAATATTTGAATTTGCATAACAGAACAAAGTAAAACCATACAAACATGTTATAAATAAGACAAATTAAGCCAACTAAATCTAAACAGAACAAAACAACTACAATTGAATATGGAAACCTAAAAGAGCTACATAGATCACTGAATTTCAAGAATCTCACCAAAACAGAAGCCTTATTTTCTTGCCTGATGTATCTTGCTACTGCAAGTTAGTCTATGTCTTTCAAACCCGTTCATCTTAGTTAACTGGGTAAATCCTAAACATCTCACTTAAGGGAAATGTCTGCTACAGTTGTTAAGTTACTTACGATAATCTGCATGCTTCACTTAAAAGTGATAAAGGCCCAGCTATTTTCTCATTGAATTAGTATGATTCCTAATGATTTATGTGCAAACTAGTGTTTATAACAAATCACAGTATCATTTAAGTATCCTTCATGTACAACTTCTTATGATTTGCATAATAATAATTTAAAAAGAAATAGCCAAGCAACTTTAAAAGGCTCCTTCTATATGAACTTCACTTGTTTAAAATGTATAATTATAAACAACTATCAGCTACAGTGCTGCTCACTACTTTCAGAATAATAGTGTACCTCCTTCCTCTTCCACAAGCTAACAAAATGGGAAGGGGAAACATGCAGGGCTGGCCATTTCCTCTTGTAGAGCCAAATTTTTGAAGCATATGAGTCAACAGCCTTCGTTTCCCTTCTCAGATACACTCAAACTGGAGCACTTCATGGAACTTGTCAGGCGTGTACCCAGGGATTTTAAAAAGCCACTTCACAAAACAGATTCAGCAACTAATAAAACCATGATCAGGGACTGGATGATATGGTTGATACACCAGCTTTTCACTGGGCATTGCTCTTTTGATACCATCTTCTCAGTTGAAAATCTTCCACACTTAAATCATGAGGGAGAGGAAACTGTGTAGCTAGAACCAAAACAGCAAGGGTTGCACTGCACTTAGATTAGGAAATCATAGGCAGCATTGCAGTAAGAAATTGTTTTAATCAAAATGAAATCTGTCTCATTTTCCCCAGTAATAATTCTTAGGTAGCGAAGTATGATGTAGCAGGGCTTTGGAGGCAAGAAGTAGAGTGCCTAGGGAGGGTTGGAGCCTTCAAGTGGGGTTGAGAAAAACCTGGTGTTGGCACTCAAGAACCAAAGACAATATGCAGTCCAGGGAAGGGAAAGAAAATATTAACTACCTCTCATTTAAGGAGGAAAACCATCAGCTCACAGCACCAATTATAAATAGTTTTTCAGACTTCCTGCAACCCCTGTAGGTATAACTTCACATTTCTGGTGAAATGAAGATAATTACATATCTCATTTTTCATGAAGGGTGTAAGCATGCTAAATGGAGTAAAAATCACCACTTCTTCATTTAATGAAAGGCTGGTGTGCATTCCAAAGAGTGACATATGTAAGTACGTGTTGTTATGAGCCAGCAATAAAGTCAAACCTAGTCAGGATGGTTCTAGCAGACTCCCAGGAAGAGACAGACCTTACCAGAGAAAGGGGACCTCCTCTCATATGAGTTTAAGGGCTGGATGTTAGCTCAGGAAAAAAAAACCAAACAAACCCAAAACAAACAAAATAAAAAAACACCACCCACAAACCAAAATAACAAGAAACTCCTCAAATTTGGAAAAAGAGGCTTTTAAAGGAAAGTCATACAGAAGTTATGTGGAACTATAAAAGGAAAAGATACATACCCACCACTCTTGGTCCTCTTCACCGGTTACAATAATTACTTCTCCTTCAACAAACGTGAGCTCATCATCATTATCTGCCTGACAGTCATAAATGGTCTTCACTCGCCTAACTTTGTTTTTCCCCTAAAAATAGAATGAAGTTTTAGACGAAGGACTTGAGGAACAGCAAAACCATACATATGATATCAATTTTGCCTTTTAGTTATGTTTTATTTTACAAGAAGGTGAAGACTACCAAATTGCTTTCCCTGCAATCAGGTACATAAAATCAAAAAACTCTGCTTCAACAATGTTATTAAAAAAAAAACAGAATGAAAAATTACCTACACAGGTGTAGGTTTTCTTTTTCTTAAGATTCAGAACTCCCAAGAGACTTTAACATGTAGTGCATGGCTTAAGTAACCTATGCTTCCTCCAGTAAAGAAAGTATAAATAACATCTTTACATTGTTCTAGTCCACAAACACCCTCTTTTTCCTTTAATACATACTTCATTAAAAAACCCACCATGAACAGAAAATGAAATCCAGTCTCCTCTCAATGTTACAAGAGAGGTAAGGGCTGAGGAAAATTCTGCACTGAATTCCCAGTATTCCTTACAGTTTTGGTTTTGGATCTAGTGCAAAAATACAGTATCCTTTCATTTCAGATCTGCTTATAGGACTGGAAATTATTTTTTGAGTGATTTGCTCATCCAGAATGTTAGCAATTTCTTACCAAAAGAATGGCAGTGCTATTCTGTGATGATAATTCACAATAGATATTCTCGCAGCTCTACCATTCTGAGGCCAAGTATTTTCTAGGTCATGCTTTGCTGCATACTGATAATTCATATGAAAAAGCCTGAGCCATGGACTCATCCCTGAACATATGTTTCTCACGGCAGGGAAAATGCTTTAAATTATTTCCAAATAGAGTAAGGAAGCAATATTCACAGCAAAACACTCCTGCTACTTTATATTCCTGTATTTTCATACCCACACTTCAAAAACTACATTTCCTTCTTTGAACAGAAGTAGTCAGATAACAAGAATGCAAAAAAACAAGAAGAGCACAAAGAGATGAGAAGCAGAAGGACTATGAAGGAAAAAGTCAGCAGGTTTAGAGGAATTTGAGCCAAAAGTAACTTCACAGAGGAAATTTCCTAGGGAGCCTTCTCTTTGCTATTAACCTACCCACTTAAAATACCTCCAGGTCTTGGCAAAAAAAAAAAAAAATTCCCTGCAGATGAACAGCAGAACAGACACACAGCAAAGAGCGTTCATACTAAACTCAAGGTACAGAAAAATAACAATTCTAGAGGGATCTAAGGGACAAAGCAGTTGGCACAACAACGTAAAACTAAAAAAACCCCATACTCAAGACAGATGACCAGAAATACCTGAAGTGAAGTTCATGAGAGATCAAAGGATTTTTTACAGCAAGGATTTGCTGCAGCAAGAAGTTACTTCAAAGAATGCTTTCTCTCTTTTTTAAACAAATTAATGTAATTTGAACAAAACTCTCAACTATCACTAGGGATTGGAATTCAATATTAATGGGTATTTGGGGCCAGTCCCAGCTTTCAACTCCAGAGAACCTTTACAAACTAAGAACACTTCCAATCGATACCCTGGTGATGAAGGGAAATAACTACTTCTGCCAGATAAAACTTGTCTCATTGAATAAAAAGACTACGGAAAGTTAAATTCCTCTAAACTTAGAGAACTGCATGCAACTCAGCTTGTAAGAACACATGAAAAATGATGGAAATTGCTCCTGGTTCCTTCTGATTAGTACCACAGATGACATTTTAATATTCTATTTCTTTCACTTAGGAGAGCAGTAAAAAGATAATTCAAGTCTGAGGTGTATTTAATCTTGGGAAGGTTTAAAAAAGGATGGATCTGAAGAGACTATATATTTTCCAGAATACAGTTTGGGGCACTGGTGTGTAAAGAAATAGAAGCAATTACAGGAAATGTAATCTGCAACTATAAAACAAATATCACCCAGCCCACCCCCAACTCCTTGTATCCAATATTAGTACTTATTAAAAAGAGACTTTAATGCTTAAGACTGAATAATAACCAGCTGCTGTGGTCATTAATAATCCCTCCATGTTCTTATTTACGTTCAACTTTTTTTTTTCTTTAAAAAGAAATAATTTTGTCTCCTTTATATAAAACTCACAAAAGAACACTCAAGTGCTCAGTATTATTTTAGAAGCACTCAGAGCAAGTTTCATTTTTCTAAAAATATCCTTTCAACTCCTTACATATTAACAGCATAGGTATTTTTACCTAATAATTCTGAACAATTGATTTTCTAAAAGTTCCAATAAATTTGTGCTCATCTATTTAGTGGCTAAATAGTCAAACCCAAGAGTGAAGTACCCACAAGTACTACTGGCTGCTGTCATGGGTCTTACGGTTGCACTGTGATGTAGCATTTCACCAGTTTGTGTGGAGAAGATAGAGCCAGAGGATGAAAATGGAGGCAAGATACATTTAAGAGGAATTCCTGCACATTATTACTTGAGCAAGAAAGACTGCAGCGAACAAGAAGAGATACACGTGTGCATGCAACTATGTGTAGAAAACTGGAAAGTAATTATCACAGATACATCACAATTTTGATCACTGTAAAACAGTGGAACAATTTAATTTACTGCACATATGAAAATGGCTGAATTTGGAGAACACTGAATTCTTCCTCAGAATTTTTCTGTATAAAGTGAAAGTTTAAAAAAAACCAAACCAAACCAAACAACTAATCCACTATTTCCTTCCTTTCCTTATTAAAGTGACAAATAGCTGAGAATGTCCAGCATTATTTGTCAGCTTATATTTAAAAGTACTTAAATAAACAAATCGTAGTTGCAGACACCTTTTGATCAGATCTCTGTACTATTTTATTTCATCTCCAGAACACTCAGGAAGCCCAAGCAACAACCCTGTCGTTCTCAGTCAGGTAGGAGCTTACAGACAAGTCCATGAGAGAAGCCAAGCAGAGTGATGGCTTCAGAGAAAGAGTGTTCTTTGACTACAAGAACAGAAGTCTCATTTCTTTTTACATAAGCGCTTTGCATAGCCAATTTGACAAGCAAAACCCTCTCCTTTTTGATGTATTCTTAATGATGAAAATCTTGAGAGCTTTGGAGTTTCATAAAATTATTTCAATATACATATGCATGAAGAATCCTCTGTTGGATGGAAATTGCACTGGTTAGCAAGATGAACAGCAAGATGAATCGGGGGTTGAACAAGGAGACTTGGAATCGAGTTATAGTTGCAGCTCTGCTACTACACACCATCCAGCAATGTCAATTTTGCCACTTCAGAAATATATCTGAACCTTTGTTAACCACTTAAGTACATCAACATTAAATACTCACGACAGGAACATTTACTAGTTTGTCACAGTTGACTTTAAATTTATCTACTGACAATAGGTGCTAACATTCTTTCTTAAAGATACAAAAATCAAATACATAAATATTCTAGTAATCTAAGGCAGACAAAGCAGTGAGCAAAGACAGCAAAGAAAACTAGCAATCAATTCAGAAGTATGACTGGCACAGATAAAAATGCCCAAGTTCCCTAATAAATCTAAATACACTGTCATGCTCCCAAGACTATTGTTTTATGTTACTAGCATTTGTTTCAGCATGCAAGAGGCCTTGTAAACCCCCAGCATTTGCTGAAGCTGCTTGGGAGCACAAAAAGACCTCCTCATTCACCATCCTAGCCCATAAAGTTATGTTGTTTTGTGTGTATAGCTCAAGGGTGGGTTTTGGTTTTTTTGCACAGATAGTCCTACAGTAACTTCAAAGCCTTCCATGGATACTTTCAACTAGCTGGAATAATACCTACCATATTTATTTTCCTGGGAAGTGGCACAGGGGTTTCTGGCAGGGTATGTGTTATGTCATTAGACTCTTCAGATGCTTGCCTTTGGACGGTGTCTCTAGATTGTACATTTGGAGAAGGATCTAAGGAGTGAGATTTTTGATTTGCCTCTGGGGGCTGAGGCTTCGGTGATGCTTCTCCACCTTGAGTTTTAGCCAACAGCTCTCCTAGCTGAGGTTTTGGAGGAAGGTCCTTCATTTGCGGCTTTGGAGGTAAGTCTCCAAGTTGTGGTTTTGGTGGCAAGTCTCCTAGCTGAGGCTTTGGGGGTAGTTCTCCAGGCTTTGGGGGTAAATCTCCCACTTGAGGTTTCTGAGTTAATTCCAGAGGCAGAGGCTTTGGGGGCAAGTCTCCAGGTTGTGGCTTCTGTGGTATATCAATGGACAGTGAGGGCTTCTGAAAGATTTCCGTGTGCTGATGGGATTTATCTATTGAAAGATGATGACTGGTTTCTATTTTTCTTAGTGCCACTAAAAGAAAAGAGCATAACAATGGTTTTTCACAATCTCATCCTAACATTAAAGAACTTAGGCACGTATCAGAACTGTAATTGCGTAATGATCACGTTAACTGAGCCCCGATAACTGTCCATATGTCCTCCTAGTCTATGACCTCCTAGTCTATGACAAATGCCAGGTAATACATCTTTACTTAACCCTCTTTCACTGAGATCTCATTTCATTGCTCCTAATGGAGCCCACAAGTGCTTAATCCAACAGCTACTCAGTGTCAATTTATAGATTAACTACTTAAGGTGAAATAAACTGATTGCTTTTTGGGCCTAAACCAAAAAATAAATATACGAAAAGATGTATTTTGCAAAACAACCTATCAACCCACTGATGTGACTGCAATGAA
Source organism: Harpia harpyja (assembly GCF_026419915.1). Lineage (NCBI taxonomy): Eukaryota > Metazoa > Chordata > Aves > Accipitriformes > Accipitridae > Harpia > Harpia harpyja. Next base: position 69,364,016 of record NC_068944.1, read on the forward strand.
AATTCTCTTTAATGCCAATTATTAATATACACAGTTGAACTCCACACAAAAAACCCAATGAGTCTCAGGATTAGTACTTGTAAAATCTTAAAGAAGAGAGCGAGTGAGCATGTATGTCTATACAGTGTATAGAATAAACGGTATTACAGACATTCAAACTAAAACTAATAAAAAAAATTGTAAATATTTACAATTTAGTAAAGATTAGAAGTATTAAACGCGCATATTTTGCAGGTTTTATGGAAGGAAATTGAAAACAGCTTTTGAAATAGTTTTTTGTCAGTGTCATGCATTCATTCTACTGCTAAGTTCCCTAAGAAAACCTGACTGAAATCTACCCTAAAAACAAAACCAAACCCCTAAACCAAACAACTCTGTATTAAAGCAGATGAAGGGGACAGGAGAGAAAAAAGTTACGACCCATGATGAAAGAAACACATCTTGACTAGAAGCAATAATTTCCTATTGTATTCAGCATTGCTTTAGTATCATGTAATACCAGCCAAAAAGATGGCCTGACATTTTACTATGAAAGCAACAATACTTGATTTGGGTATCACCTACTGCAATAGCACTTCCATGTTATATTTATGGTTATTTATAGCAAAAAAGGAAAACTGTGCATAATTTCCATGAAAGAAATTGTATAGCTACTATCAGATACCTCATTTAAAAAAATATCTGTGTTGATACTTGTATATGGCTTTGTCTCCTAGACTTACCTAGTAGCAAATGTACAAGCACTGATCGCCCACACTGGTTTGAGGCTTAAGTAAATGACATGAAAAAACTGCTAGTAGCCCTTATCAAAGTGCTTTGATTGAGCCCATCTTAAATGTTCACCTATATAATTTTAAATCAAGGAAGCGTTGACTTTCTTTGCAGTGGTACCCCATTGTGTCATTGGTGCGTCTTTCAAAAGATGATACCATAATAACTGTAATTTAATAAAGTTGAAATTTCACATTTGTATTTCCTGTTAAAATGATTTGCATTCTCAATTTCGGTCATCTAGCTTCAGAAGTTTGGACAGGTGTAAATTCCTGATCTTCAGGCTCTATAGTGATCACCCACTCATAAAGATATAATGTATTTTTGATGGATTCTGTATCAGACTGAGCTAGAAGGTAGGTCTACTTTCAACTTTATAGTCAACTGCTGCAAGAATTCAAAAAACTATATGAAACCTGCTGTATGAGTTTAAAGAGAGACTAGAAAAAAGTGTTTCTAAAAAGAAAGGGCCATAAGGTGTTCACTGGGATGATGGTCTCAGCAAGTTCGTCACCAATATATAAGCGAGCATGTAACAGTACCTGATTCTTTTCAGAGTATTTATACGGACAACTACCCTGATCGCCAAAACGTGGCAATGAACACAACACACCTCAAGGGTATCAAGAAATTGGACTTATGGATATTAGGAAGAAAAAAGACTTTACCAACGAGAGTGGTCGAAGAAGTGGGAGCCCAGAGAGGTTATCCACGGAGATACTCAAAATGCAACTGGATATGGCCTTGAGCAACCTGCTCTCATGTAAAAAAGTTAGCCCTGCTCTGAGTGGTGGATTGGACCAGCTGACCTCTTGAGGTCTCTTCCAGCTTCAGTTAGTTTATGATTTTTTTTTTTTCTTTCTTCCTTATGTTCCATAGATCTAACTATTTTTTTAGTTTAATAAAAACCTTCCCTATCTTCCAAAATCCTTTTAGTTTTGCTGAAGTTTCATGGTTTGTGGCATTTTAGAAATAATGCTGAAAAGATTCATATATTTAAAACAAGTATCTATTTTCGCACACATTTAAAAGATATCATTATGGGAATACCCACAAAAAGAACACTTACCTTTTTGAGGTAGTTTGGGAAGAACTCTAGGGCCAAGTGCAGTCTTTGCAGTCCCAGTGCTAAATCAACAGAAGAGAATTATTAGTGCTTACAACAATTATATACTTTTTCTTTTCCTTTTTTTTTTTCCCCTCTACACATCTATAATCTAAAAATTCCCCATTTATTTTGCTTCTTTTGTATAACCAACTTGTCATCTTGTCTGTGGATCAATCCCCAAACTCAAAACACTATTAAGAATGAACTGCTTTTGCAGAGAAAAAGACATACAAACCCCACACAGCTTTTATGCTACAGGGCAGATTTATTCCACGAACTATGGTATGTGCAAAAATGTACTCTGAAAATAGGTGAAGCTGAAAGACCAGCTCAGTGGGCAGATTCTGATCATTAAGGAAAATTTGGTCTTTAAAGTAACTATACTGAATCATTCAAAAACATAGTATGTCCTTTGTGTCAGTGGTTTGAAGTTTTCTAGGACTGAGCCTACGCTTTGTAGCCTACTGCACGAGTATGATATTGTATTACACACAAACGGCAGCTGCATTAGGAGACAAAGTCTCTGCTACTCCAAGGAAATACTGATGATTGTGGGAAAACAACATGCTTTACTCTGTCAACCTGTGTTACAGCTGTGTTAGTTACTCATAGTGGTAAGCAACAATACAAGCAAGACAGTTGCAAGTAATTTAATTACAACATAAAAATCTGAGATGGTTGCATATTGCAAGAACTTTCTATCTATGCTTTCTGTTGTAGACAATTTTTTTCAGAATTAACGCCAGGCTGGCTCAAATTTGCAAACATGGCACGTGAGGGCAAAATATACTACAAGCTTCAACAAAAAACCACCAAATTTCTTCCACCAAAACCACACCCAAGTCACTTTTATAGAAAATGACTGTAGAAGAAGAAAGCCAATTGATTTAAGGCATAAAAATCAAACAATAAATAATAAATAATCACCTAAAAATAATTACTCAAAAAACAAGTAAAAAGAAGAACGAGTGCGGAAGTTGCCAGAATATGTTCAACGGAGCAGAGTCTTCTGCATCGACAGCCTTGATTCTGGTGTTATTTGTCTCTGAAGCTAATGTTTCAAAACAAGTATGATGAAACACTTTTATCTTATTCCTAGGGTTTTTTTAAATAGTCAAAATATATCATGACACAAAACTGAAAGAACAGCCAAGCTCAATCTTGATTCAATAAGTAATTACCTCGGCCTTTATCTAATGTCATCAAGCACGAGTGTCACACTTTTACCCTTGTCTTACAAGTATCAAGTATGGCACCAGCTCGTTGTGCTGAAGAACATCGCCACTTTTTCCCTGAATATCCAGTGCCACCTGGTTGGATTCAGCAAACATGGCAAGTCAGCTGTGCTACCAACACCACGTCCACTGCCTGTCCTGACAAGGCAGATCACAGACTGAGGAGTGTCCAGAAACTCTACCTACACATCTTCTACCGTGATTTGTTTGACGTTACACATCCATCTCCCGTCATGGCCTGATCATGCACACTTGCGGTCATGCAAGGTCTCCGTCATGTTGCCTGAGGCACACATTTATTAGAATTACCATGCTTTGAACTTCAGGAGCTTGGAATCACAACACTGATAAAGGAGTAATGAAGTGACAGGAATGTATGGCTATCCTTACTACTTCAGTTATTGAAAAAGACACTTGTAATGTACTGACCTGATGAACTACGAGCTAAAAGCAGTTTGTGTTACTACAGACTGTGTCAGCACATAAGCTCGACAGACTGGAAAACAGTTAAGCTGGAAGACTGAGATTAATTCTCTCTCTTATAGAGCTATCTTCGATGCCAACCTGTACCGAGTGACACTTCTGCAGCTAAAGGCATGAGACCTCACACTGAAATGGATAAAATGAAATGCCAGGAGACATGAAAATAAAACTTTTGTCCTGCTGGACTGCAGTCTGAGGCAACATTCCCCAGCTCAGAGAACACTTCTGTAGGAGCAGTAGATAGATTCTGGTACAAGTCGTTCTGTCCATCCTGCTGAAAGGATGAATTGTGTATGGACAGCTATGAACAAAGCGTAGGAGGCTCAATGAAGCCAAAGTATTTGTATGGCAGTAAGGCATGCAGAAAACTAATGAAGAAGCATAGCCTGGATTTTTATTCATATGAAAGACAATTTTTTTCTAATTTACAAATTAGTTATGTTTACATAAATTTTCATCTTTGCCTTCATACACACAGATTTTACCTTGACTGCTGAGACATGCCCTCAAACTTGTTTGCAGCCTTAGTTGAAGGTGGGCCCAAATCATTACCTGAGGTGAAAAAAGCACAATTAAAAAAAAAAAATCATTAGGATAACTTAAAAATAATCAGCAGAGGGTGCAACTTAAAGTGAAGTACACATTCTTCCAATTATCCTCTATACAACATGTCTAAAGATTTTGAAGATCATTCTTTAATAATGATTTTGCAACTGAAAAAGCAGCAGGGACCATAATACTCCAACTTGACCTTTCATACAACACATTTTAAAACTCACTGGTAGCTCACATCTGCTGGCAAGGAAAGATTTAGTGACATTGTTGAGTTACTGCTGCAGGGCATTTGTTTTGAATATCGTATTTCAATTTTCTCTGAATAGAAGGAGACCCTGCAGGCCAGTATCAAATAAATTTATTGCAGATGTTTACATTTTACTTTATGACGCACATCATCTCAAAACTGCCCTGAGTTTGATTTTAGTCACAAAACACCAGATTTCTAAGGATTGGTATTTTATCCTACATAAAGAATAGCCTTTACTGATTTAGTGACTAAGTAAGTTACCATAACCTGAATGTTAACCATTAGTAAAGAAAAGATCCTGGGTATGCTCAATTCTGTCAAAAGGCAGCAAAATCCAAACCCAAGTGTTTCTGAGCTCCTTCAGCAGAAGGCTCCTCTTTCATTAACCATCACCATTCCCAAGGTACAATTATACTATGTTGGTTTAGTGCCTTTTTCATTCCCCCTTCCCTCTTCTATTACAGCACGTCTAAACAATCTTAGAACCAACTTCAACAGCCATTAGTAAATTTTGTTACTGAAATAGATGTAAAGTGACATTTAACGATCCAAGAACACAAAATACTTCCCAGCCAAAAGAATGATGTATCTGCCTAGACACCATTCTTAGTGCATTGAAGTCTAAATGAAACAGCAGAAAAGGCTCATGCTGAACCTTGCTAAAAATGTTTACATTTAAAAGTAAAAAAAGAAGAAAAAAGGTAAGACAAACAGCAAACCCTTCACATATAGATCCTATGGATAAAGCAAGGAAAAATCTCTCATGGTTGCTATGGAAATCCAAAATAATCTAAATGACATTTTTAGAACATCTTTGAATAGTAACTTAATTTGCTTAGATATAAGCTAAGGATTGCTCTGCTTGAAACTTCAACTAATGCACAGATTAGAAAACAAATGCTGAAATTCAACATAACAAGAAATGTAACAGCACAGAAAAAAGCTTCTGAAAGGGAAAGCAGTGAACATCTGACAATATTCTTAAACCAAAACCACAAAGGCAGATACAAGAAACTCCCTCTTTTATAAACACAAAACTTAATACTTGCTTAAAATCCAAATGGACTTTGAAACAAGTTTTTGTACAGACCTCAGCTACGAAAAAGGGGAGAAGAGGCCCCTCTTCCATCCATGGAAGTTTAGTCTGCACCGTAGAGCAGGGAAGAGACAGAATAAGCAATGTTCTTCTCTGGCCCTGCTTTGAAAAGGCCTTCTACTGCTATAAGGTTCTTCAACTCCACACCTGCACCTTTCCCACATTTTCCTTTGCCTTTATCTGTTGTCTAATATTTTAAAAGAAAAGTTGTCACTAGCTCAGCATCTGTTCCTACCACACTTTTCATTCTAATAGTGTTGCATTATATAGTATTCTAGTATATGGTATTTTAGGTACTGTTTTGGACTTAAATATTTGGGCTTTTTAAAAATTTTTAAAGTCCAAGTTCTTCAAAATGTCTTTACTACCTCTGAAATAGTACAAGGCTGTTAGACTCCACAACATAGGAAACATTTTTTCCATATCCCAGATGTGTGAAAAGTAGAGAACTGAAAAGATTGCCATTATTTGTATTCCTTGAGAAAAAGACTTTGCCTTTCATTGGTCTCTGTACTTCTCTTCATATTAAATCCTAGATAAAATTACATATTCTACACATGAGTACTCCATGATTTACCACAGTTAACTCAATTTGCTGAAAAAAAAAAAACAAATGGTGCTTTTGGGCTTGCAAATTTTTTTTTTTTTTTTAGACTAGTAATTTCATGTTTATATTGGAACAGAGAGAGGATACTCCTAAGATATAAGTAGTGTATGGATGACCCCTATGTAAGCACTGGATTCCAGCTCAAAAGTTTACAGATTTATGGAAATCTTGCCACCAAGACTAAAATTATAGAACATTACACGGGCCTGAGATTTATAGCTACTAGGAGTTGACTGCATAGAGCAATGTTTATTGAAAAGAGGAAGAATTCGAGTAGTCTGGAAAATAGTTTCCAAAAAGTTTGTCAAAAACGTATCCTGTTAAAAAAAAGTGCTGTTTCTGTATAACTCCTGCAGGTAGAAGGATGCAAACCTATCAGTCTTTGTATATGTACAGACAACATCACAAAACCCGAAAACATATTAAGACAACACATCCCCACCAGCTAGGTGCGAACACTTTACAGGAGGGATTTGGCATAGAGCCCAAGGAGACAAGCTCTTCTGGCAATCAGGAGAACTACACAGGTTCATCGAGGTCTACCTGCCCCAAATCAAGATCCATCTAGATTAATGAGCTGGTCAGAACAGGATGAGGGGTGAGGAAGCAGATGCAAAGTAGATGCAGGAGATGAGGGGGCTGGGGCGAGGGCAGCCTGGGCAGCTAGGGTAGAGAGAGGGAGGCAGCAGAGGAGATTGAATTGGGCCCCAGGGGAGTGTGGAATATTTTCAGTTTTCTCAAGCGAGACTCAGATACAGAAGCCTGGAAGCTAGAGTGACAGAAGATAGAACTGTTGATTTATCTGAGCTGACGTTACATCAAGCTGCAATCATTGGAAAGCAAGCATCAGGTAAAAGAAACCAAAGATCATATATCATCCATCATAAAGGTTTTCCCCTGCCGTTTTGTTTTGCATTTCAAAACTCACCCCAAGGAATTGGGCCCTTATTCTGGGGTCCATGAGGTAGTGGGCTTGGTGGGTCAGAGAGGGTTCTTTTGTGTCCTGGGGGTGGGGGAGGTGGTCTCTTCTTGGAAAGAGTGGAGCTGCCACTAGAGGTTTGAGTGCTTAGAGGGAGGGTTGAAGGTGGGCCTGCAAAATAACAAACAATCTTCTTACAAATACATGTGCATTAACGTCAAAGCAGCACTGAAAAATTCACAGTCAGACCCACAGTGAAGTGCAGCAAAAGACTAAAATAAAAAGACAAGCCATGCCAAAACACTGTTTAGATTAAACGACACATTCACCACATTTTTAACCATCTTAGCTGTGGGAATATAAGCAACTTGACAATAGAATGACACGTGCACTTATGTTTACACAGGATTAATCACTCCAGGATTTCTAATTTTAGGCTTTTTTTTTTTTAAAAAAAAAAAAGCAGCCAACCCATGAAATCTTAGTTTTAAGTAATATTTAGCACGTGGGATTAAAATTACTATTAATTTATACCAGAATGAAATAGCTTTCTAGATGTTCTATTATGTGGGGATTTTTTTCCCCCTCCAGAGCAACCCATACGAATTCTGTTAATAAACTGGGGGGACAAGGGGAATAAAAATCTATCTACAAATTTTCCTTGCATTTTGAAAATAGGACTGTAAGCTTAGTAAGTTTTTCTGTAGTTATTTTCCCTTTTTTTCTGTGGCTTAAATACATCAGACTGTGCATTCTTAGAGCAATGCAAATTGTTGTATACAGTGTGTATAAAATAAACATCAGAAAAGCCCTTTCTGAGGCTGAGATTAGATACTTAACGGTAGCATTGCTTATAAGAGTTTACATGGTCGCCCCTACCCTTAAACCCTTTATTTCCCCCTGCATCAATATTGGCACAAGTAGTATTCAACACAATGCATGTTTTACAGGATATGGGAACAGATTCTGGTTAAAAGACAAAATAACCCAGAGGGTAGACAAGCGTCTTCCCTAATCAACTTCACCATTCACCTTCAAAAATGTCTTTAATAAGAAGCTCAAGGAAGCAGGCAGTGCAGGGTGCAAACATGCAGCGAGGGGACAACTGCTCAAGTCAGCTGCCATTACCGCCAAAAGAAATTACTTGTAACATTTATCTAAATTAGTTCTACATTAGGTTAGAATAGCTCTAAGGGGTTTGTTGTTGGGGTTTGGGGTTTTTTTTGTTGTTGATTTGTTGTTTTTCTTCTTAATCTAACCAACAAATAACACTTCACTGCAGTCATGATTTTGCAGTAAGTTTTGCATGTAAGAGAGCTTTGCCATCACAGGCTCTGGATAAATACAGAAAATCATCAAAGTTTTAAAGCAAAGTTTATTTATACCTGAAATTTCAAGTCTATCATCACACATTTTTGTAGCATTATAGAACCAACTTGCCTATTTTTGAAAACGTAACTTATTTGAACAGTATTTGAGACAAAATCTTCATTTTATTAATCAGCATATACCCTAACCTGCACACAGAACTAGAGCTACCTCTTTAAAAATATTTATTACCAGTCTCTATAGGTAGACTGAGAATTACCAAAGTCTGCATTCCTTCCTAAATTACTATATATCATAAAAGTATTAAAATCAGTGAAGAATAATCTTTGCTAAAATTCCTCAGATGAAATACTAAATATTGAAAAAAGTAACTTCAATTATCCTATAAGCATGTGTACATTTGCCAGATATTTTCAGTGGGTGACTTCCCTCTTTCTTAATGCCAAAGAAAAGGTTAATAAAACTGCCCATAATGAGTTAATGATTCAATCTATTCACTTCCAGATTCAAGCCTGGAAGGCCTTTTGCTGCTCAGGAGAATCTGTCAACCACAACCCCAGCAGGTATTTTAGGCCTGGCTTTCCATTAATTGCTTAGACTTGTAAGTCAAATTATGTATTTTGCAATTGTTCCTCTCAATTTACTTCCAAGTTCACAAAACCGTTAATTGACAAGAAGTCAAATGTTAGTGCAAATTAATGATTGTTCCCCAATTTGCATCCTTTCTCATTTTAATTTCTTCCTTGAGCTTAAGCAAGCAAGCTAATTGAAACTATGCATTGAAATGTTTCTGCCAGCAAAAATAAAAAACTTTTCTCATGCTAAGTTTTGCCTGACGATCCCCTAGACTTCTGCAAGTTATAAATTCTCTAGTTCACTTAAATAAATATGAATCAAAGGTTGTTCTATAAACCGTAAGTAACTCAGAGTATATCAGTATATGTCAGCATAGTATTTTTCTCTTGTCCTGACATCTCGAAAAGGAGTTACACGCCTCCAAAATGTATGCAAGTGGGAATGGCCAACACCACAGAGGTTCTGTCCTACCACCACCTAGTGTCCTGCTGTTTGTGCTGCACTCCAGTCTTACCACTCAACGCTAAGAAGGTCTCCAGCCCCGCCACAAGTGACAAACAATTCAAACTTGGCTTAAAGGGAAAAAAAGTGGAGGAAATGCATAGAAATAGTATTATGCGCTTATCACAAAAAAAAACCTTCCGACATGAAGTAAAATTTGTACTTTTTATTGCCAATAAAATGAAGAATCCTCCTCTACAAAAATAAAATTTAGTAGGATTAAAAACTCTTTAAATGTGGTTATATGGGTATATTTTTTATATTTCACACCAGTAGTGTATCTCCAGACATCACAGAAGAGGTGAAAAACATTATCACTTCACACCTGTCAAAAGTTCACATGGCATACAACAGTTACAGGGAAAAGGTGAAAAGGTGTTAAGGTATTAAAAATAGTGCATCTTTTCAGACTCCTAGCATTTGTTCCTATATTAATTTCATGGAAGGGTTCCTATATTAATTTCATGGAAGGAATAAATACGAATTTAGAAGTCATACACTAACGACTAGATGGCTGAAATACAAAATACCTTACTTTCAAATAAACCGAAAATAAAGGAAAACTTCAAAACATCTTTTCAGAAAGAGGCATAAAGTCACATCATGCTTTGAATAAAGCAAACGTGGGAAACTTTCTGGAATCTACATCAGTTTATGGAAACAACTGGTGGAATAATACAAAGATCTGATAACATATGGAGTGTCAGTAAAATTATTACAAAATACTTTGTATTACATATATATATACAAAATCTCAAAAACATTCTTACATGGTACTTTTAACTATGCAAGGCTAGCCAGATATTCCTAAGTAATAATCAGAGTAGTTATTTTTATAGATCAAAGATATTTTGTGATTCTAACCAGGCAGCAAGTAAGCCAACCATTTCTTTTCCATAGGCATCTTAATGATGATTTCTCACATAGTTGCAAAGTTCGCATTTCGTGTAAATAAATTTTCCCTCACACAAGCAAAAAAAAAACCAAAAAAAAAATCTTGACCTAGAATTTTTTTTTTAAATTTAGCTTCCATTGGGCTCTCTTTTCTTCAGTTAGCTGAAGCAGTTGCTTTCAGTAAAGCCGTTGTCATCTTCTATCACTTTTTCTTAGTACAGGGATCATGCTTGCATGTGCAAATAGACCAAATCTCAAATTTATTGTACTAAGGTAAATAACTGAAAAAGGTCTGCAATTAATAGTGCATTGCCCTTCAGCTTTTGTGCAGTCAGTATAGTATCTATTAATTTGTGTACTTGTGAAACCATGCAAAGCTGTTACCATCCACTCAAGAAATGGTGGGTTTAGAGTGTAAAAACCTCACATTTGTATTTATTTTTTACCACTTAATGAGAGATATGGAAGAACCAGTATTCCAGTTAATGGCAGAACAGGTACTGCAAAGGAAAGTAAGTTTATATTAAAAATAGTATTTTCATTAACAAGTGTGGTTATACTTATTTTTAAAGTTCTTATGACATTTTTGCAAAGATATTACTAAAAGCCTTCTTCAGTTTGTCTTGCTTTAGATCATATATCTTCAGCACTGAAAATTAAGACTATAGTTAAAGAAAAATTATCACAATCACTCTGAACAAGAAAGCTAAGTATATACATTGAGTTAAAAAAAAAAAAAAAAAAAGACCCCAAATTTGTATTGAAGGATGTTGTATTTGGGTTGATGCACAAATATAAAACACGTGAAATCAACAGTTGTCACCCTTCTCTTCCTATTATGGTATTAAAAAAAAAGTTTGAGTGGGATAACTAGTATTGTTAACGAAAATGTACAACACATTTATAAGAATATTTAAAAAATTAACTCTAAGTGTATGCAAGAAAGCAGTAGAATCCTGAAAGCATTCAAAATAAATAGAAGAAGCTGGATAACCTCAGAGACTAAGGTAACAGAAATGAGATTAAGTACAACAGTATATACAAAGTTAAAATTCTAGACTAAGAAGGCATCTGTACTTTAAATTAGGGACTCTGGTTGAAAATGGTAGCAGAGACTACCTGTGTAATGCCTGACACTCCATAGTATGATGCAACCATGAAAAAATAAATAGCTTTGATATAGTATTTCCATCAGAAACAGCAAGGTTTTGTGCCGTTCCTATGCTTCCAGTCAGTTGCATTTAAGAAAGCTGATTTAAACAGCAAAGGTACAGAGAAGGGCTAGTATGCCAAAAGGACAACTTGGATGATAGGAGAATGACAGTACTCTTCTATCAGAAAAGGTGAAATAGCTTGGTTTGTTTAGTCTAACAAAATAGAAATGGAGACTTATATGATTGCTTTCCAGATAGTGCCTTGATACAGACACCAATGACAGAAAAAACACCGAAGCTAAATGATAATGCTGGTACATGAACAAAGCAATTTAGTGGACTTTAAAAGATTTCTAATCCTGTGAGCAATGCAATAAGACAACTAGAAGTTACTAGTCCATGCAAATAAGCTAATTTGTTTAGAAATTGAGTTTGATGAAGTGAAGAAGCAGATTGTATGACATAGTATCTGCAGTATTGGTGGACTGCAACCACAAAGGAAGTGCCTTCTGGGTTTATGTACCTAACATTAGAGCTGTGAAAAAGAGTGTAAAATGTGCAAACTTGTACTGAAGATCCAAACTTACTTCAATGAATAAAACTGATCCCTAACCTCTGTGTTCATCCCACGTGACAGAAATAGGCAGAACCATTAAAAATGAATTAGCTTTCAGCTAAAATTAAGGAAACCTGCCTTAGATTGCCTAACACTTCTACAAAACTAGTTAGCAACATTGCCCTCACATTGGATTTGCAATTAAGGTTGTGCAAAAGCTTATTTAGCTACTGTGTTGAGTCATGCAACTACTTATATGTTGATTTTTTTTTTTTTTTTTGGAAAGCTTTTTGTAAAAAAGCAGGCAGAAGACCTGCTAGATGTCTGGAGCCATAACGCAGGTATAAGCTGGAAAGACTAAAGAAAAAGATGATTTTCAGACTGTTACAGACTAAAGACTTGACTGACAACACAAGTAAGTTGAACCTGAATAAGCTTAGACAAACTACTGGAAAAAGCATACAGTGGTTGGCTTATGCAGCTACTGTACTCATTCAGTACTTTTCATTCTACTAGGATTAACTAAATCTGTATCAGAGATAGCAGAAAAATAAGATATATCCACAAATGAGCTGGTTTGGAGTAGAATACACTAACGTTCCAGCATTTTTAAGAATATTTTGAAAAGTAATCAAACTGGAAAATCTGGACTTACATTGTAATGATGTATGGAGAAACTTAAAAAAATCCCCACATGCACATCCTCCAACAATTGTACCTATACAATTTTAATGATGAATCAAACTAATTTTTAGACACCATATCCACTAAAAAACATGGGCAAGAGTGGTGTGCATTATGTAAATCGCTCTAAACTTACCTTCTCTCCCCAACACAAAGTTCAGACTTGATGGCTTCCAGTCCACTGTGGCATCTCAGCAAACACCATAGAACCTTGCTACCAAGGAACTTCACTGGTGAATGAAGCCAGCTTACAGAGGGCTACAGGGAGGTGTGTTTGTTAAAATATACAACATGTTTTGGAAAAGAGTTTTATCTGTATGCCCCAAAGGATAAAAACCATGAAAATTTAAAATCCTCTGCCTCCTTCTAAAACATGGATCCCACCAGCTATCCACTCCCTACAGACTGTCTCCATGCTCTAACAGGGTCCCATGGTATCTGCTGGGGCCTCATAGAAGCGCGGTGATGAAGATCAGATTACATTTGGGGACAGAAGGTAAGCTGAAATTTAATTACAGGTTCAGTACTCTTCTTACTCTGCTATTTTGGGAACTTAGTGCAAAATGTAGTTCTATGTTTTCATATAATCTTAAATCAAATAGGTAGCTATTAAAATGAACTATTCTAACAAAAAAGGATTTGATAAGTAAGCTTGTATGTTAAACTTTGATGTAAGGGATATGCTCTATTACTACTAACCTCAAAAGAGCAGATAAATTGTAAAGGATTATTTTTTCCTACAGAAACAAAATTATCTCAGACTGTTTCAAAATTAAGATGTGTCACCAGTGTCTTATGGAAGTGGAGAGCCTCTGCTTCTTCTTCTTTTAAACAATCTGTTTGGGAGCTAGAAGGAGGGGAAGATAACAAGGTGTTGCACAGTTTATAATGAAGCGTAAGTACATCTGCAATGATGCTTCTATAGCAACTTTTCCACACTGATGAAATGTTTTATATATTTGTTACTTCATTCCCCTGTCCTTTTGAGTCTGTTAAATTATTCCTGTAACACAGGCATGTATTTAACGGAGACTTCTAACTCTGATTAAATACTTTACAACATTATTGAATGGAAATCAACCAAACCAACAGCATCACTCACAGACTGTAAAATTTTGGCATGTGTGAAGCAGAGAAGCCTGGTGACTTCAACGTTAACAGTAGTTCCATTCAACTTCTCTCTCAGACTTACACTGTGAACCTGGCATTTTCCACTCCAATGAAGCAGTTAATGTTACATTAGAAGGCAATATTCTCTGTATTTTGTAATAATATATTATTTTGTTGTAATATAAATAAGGATTTCTTCTGCATAATCCTTGACACCTTTTGCATAATCCTTGACATGAAAACACATAAGAACTCAACGCTTCATTTCTTTCCAAGTAGCTTTGGTGGTGTGTTGATTCACTCGTCTAGGACTTTGCAGGAACACCTAGGAAAATGCCTAACATTTCTGAAACTTGAATACATACTTAGAATGAAATATGCACATAAATATTCCCCTTCCTGGAGAAAAAGACAATTTGCTGAAATAACGTTCATTATAATCCATTGAAAGCTGACAACATACTAAGTAGTGTACAGACAAATACAAGATGCAAGCTCCTTAACCTTCTTAAGGAAATGGGATTCATGATTAGTTTCCAAGTCTTGCAACTTTATGACAAAAAAAGTTATCCTAGGCCAGACTGAAGGAACATCTAAGCCAGTATAATGTGTCTGACAATGGACAATCAGTAGCAGACTGTTAGAGCATGTAAAAAAGATGGGGGAGAGGAAGGAAAAAGTTAGAATCTTGTCAAGCAAACAGGAAGGTCAACATAATAAAGTTACAAGGAATACAAATGAGTCCCCAATAAAACTGATACAAAGAAATGTGGGTTATGAAATCTCATGTGAAAATGCATACCCTGACAAAATCGCTTTGCCCCTTAATGGAAAACAAACCCGTTTAAAAAAGAGAGCCAAGGGATTCATTTGAAAGTTGCCAGTACATGACAAAGACTGATGGTGGAACAGTAGCTCATCAGCACAGCATCTGAACCATGTAAAAGCAGACATCTGATGCCAACACACTCTGTTCTGTTCCTTTTACTGAGAGCATTTCTTCATTATTTTTGAAAACAAAGTTAACTACAAGTTGAAGAAATGAAATATGAAGTTATAGCGGTGCTAACACAGGGGAGCATCCTTCAGCATAACTGCTGAAGCCTTAAACTATACTGTAGCCTTCATCAAAACGAAAGTTTTTTCTAAGAAGTTGTCATGGTTTAACCCCAGCCAGCAACTAAGCACCACGCAGCCACTCACTCACTCCCCGCCCCCCCCAGCCAGTGGGATGGGGGAGAAAATCGGAATGAAAAAGGTAAAACTCATGGGTTGAGATAAGAACAGTTCAGCAGAACAGAAAGGGAGAAACTAATAATGCTAATAATAACAATAATAAAATGATGATGATGATGATGATGATAACGACAACAACAATAACAACAATAATAATAATAATAATAAAGGATTGGAATATACAAAACAAATGATGCACAATGCAATTGCTCACCGCTTGCTGACCAATGCCCAGTTAGTTCCTGAGCAGCAATCCCCCCAGGCCAACTCCCCCCAGTTTATATACTGGGCATGACATCACATGGTATGGAATATCCCTTTGGCCAGTTTGGGTCAGCTGCCGTGGCTGCGTCCCCTCCCAACTTCTTGTGCCCCTCCAGCCTTCTTGCTGGCTGGTCATCAGAAGCTGAAAAATCCTTGACTTAGTCTAAACACTACTTAGCAACAACTGAAAATATCAGTGTGTTATCAACATTCTTCTCATACTGAATCTAAGACATAACACTATACCAGCTACTAGAAAGAAAATTAACTCTATCCCAGCCAAAACCAGGACAGAAGTCTACTGTAAAAACACAATTTGGCTATTTCTAAATTAAATAAGTTTAAAAAGGGAAAAGATGAAGGGTTTTTTTGTTCTAAAAAGTAGATTTGCACAAATGATAGTAAAGTAACAGGTTTTGTTCCATAAATACATCCTCTAAACTTGACATTTATAGCTGTCTAGGTCAAAGAACCATCCTCCACTACAGCTGCAAGAGTTAAGTCTCATGAAAATAAGTCCTCTTCCCTTTCAAGCACTACCAAGAGTGTTACTACCATTACTAAGAAGAAAAAGCAACTCATTCATTTCAATTAAATGTAGATTGCAAAACTGATTGAACTGTAGCACAAACCTTCCTTATGGATAATTCTACAAGAGCAAAATGGTTGTTTCACTCAGGGAAGAATGGGTGACGTTTAGTTTAGATCTTCAGTGCGTAAGTGACTTGTTAACTATCTGGCAACAGGCTTGGTATTTTCTCTGCATCCCTCTCTGCACCCTGTATTTTTTCTTTACACCCCTCTAGCACTCACCAAAATGGAAGAGGAGAATCCAGAGGCACTGAGAGGGAAGGAACTTTAATACCAACCTGCTTAGCACTTCACAGGTCATTCTGGTATTTGTCTTTTTGCACACTGTCTGACTGCAAGAGAGGGAGTCTTCATGCACCTCCTCTCCACCAGAGCTTTGTTTCTTCGCCCTCTCTGCCAGACGCTACACAGCACATCATCGTATAGCGCTACACACCATCAGCCTTTTTCTAACACTTGTATTTTTGGGACTGTAAATGCGTAAAAACACTTCTCCAAAATACGAACAGAATTTCTAGATAAAATGAACAAACTTTTATTTAGCAGAGTATTACTTTATTTTTTCACCCATTCACGTACGCTGTTATGAATGAGTCCACTACAAAGCATTGTCCCCCGTGGTTGTTGTGGTTTTGGTTTGCGGGTGTGGGGGTGGTTTGTTTGTTTGTTTTAAGTTTTGAACATGCATTGTATATTTTACCACATCGATGTAGTAAGAAAAACACACTACATCTTGAACCATTGTAATGCACCTGGTTAAAGGAAGGACAACTGACAACTGTGGAAAAATTACCGCTTGCAAGCGTAGTTTGAAGAGACTTACCTTTGCCTGCATTTCTAGGAGGAAGAGGAGGAGCATCTGCAGTTGGAGAGGTGGGTGAATCTGTGCTTGTAGAAGCAAAAATCTGATTGGTAAAAGCTCCATAGGAGAGTCTTTGCTTGTCTCTAGGAGTGCTAAATGCAGGATGAGTCATTTTGTCTTGGGGAGAAATGCTTGAAGAGTGACAAAAACTTTGAGGTCTTGGAGATCTTTCTTTTTTTATAGGACTAGGCTGTGAATAGAAAAACAAATATATTATACAGCTGTCTAAATACTAAATATAGTTAATAAAATTGGGAAAGAATATAACAGAACATATTCTAGTGAACATAATTTCTCTCTTTATTGGACAAATAAGCCCACATTCCTCCCTTTCTCAGAGATCCAACCTGAAAGATCCTCTCCTCTAACTGAAAAATAAAGATTGTAGCATCGACAAATCATCATGTACACAAAGTTAGATTTATTCTTAAAGCAGCAGATACACAATAATAATATACTGAATAATATATTAATAAAAGCCTAGTGAAGTTTTTAGAATAAGAGTAATTTTCAGTTCAAATGGCTCTTTACTGAGTCCAGACAGTTATCCTCAAAGATCAAGTATACTAACCCCACTGATGCATATTAAAAATAAAATAACCACTTTGACACTTCAGATTTATTTGTTGATTGAACTAGCAATATATTCAGTGGTATGTCTCTTCTTTTAAATGTATATAACTGCTCTTTGAAGAAATTTTACACAGCAATTTTTGACTGCTGTATATTAATAGCTACATATGGAGCACGATCTGTTTCATTGCAGCTCTGGTTCAGGCAGCCTATTATCTCCAATATAGCATTAGTCATCCTCCTGGGGCTCCTTGCACCGATAATAATTTTGTTCTCTACTGTCCTGGAGGATATGTAAATTATTTGGGTTTCTGAATTTTTCATTCCCAAGTGTCGCAGAAAAATGAAAAGCTGACCACATTTCTTTCTACAGCACACATATAAAATAGGAGAGGTGTATTCCCATTTATTACAGAAACAGAGCACAGAGTAATTAACTGACTTGCTGAAGTAGGACACTAAAGCTAAGTTTTCACATATTCTAGGATCGCAATTATTCTATGCCCTCAAGTTTTGTCTTTCCATTACTTCTTTTTTTAATCAGCAATAAAGTGCACAGCAGTTTTTGAAAAATAGTTATTGATTCAACTAGGGTTTTAATTAATTTATGGAAAAAATAAGTATGTAAGCTTTGGATTTCCTCCAGCTAAATATTAACAACCTAGAATTCAGAAGGGGATAAAATGACAACAAAGTAATTTACATTTACTGCTTTATATTATATTGTATGTCTTGTCAAAGTAAAACTTCTGAAACTCAAGTCCATAATAACTAGGTTGTATTCAAAAAGCACTTCGGCAGTCTTTAATACAGGCCTCAAAACTAGTTCTCCCCCCCAGAACAGAAATTTTGGCAGGTTTTGTGCAAAGTCGTATTAGTAATTCATGCTTACCTTATCATCTAAGTCATCATCACTTTCATCAATTTCTTCCTGCCGAAGATTCCATTCATACTCTACATGGACATGTGGGTTTAGCTTTCCTGCCTTGGCTTGAGAAAGCTGAAAGAAATAACAATTCTTGTTAAAATATTTGCTGTTCCTTTGGTTTCAACAAAGTTAGTTTTGTAACAGCAAGCAATAAACTGAAATATTTAGAGGTTTAAAACTTTTCCAGACACTAAAAAGAAACAATTTCGGGGCAATCACACAAACATCCTTCATTTACTTGAAGTATAGAAAAACAGGTAAAAGGCAAAAAAGGAAGATTTTCTTAAAAAGGTATAAGTTGCCATGTTTGACAACTATTTGAAAAGATGACAAGAGAAGCCATATGCACAAAAGCAGAATGCATCTGGAGCCCTCCTTTCCAAAAAGGAAAGGCAAAACCTATCTATAAATTCTGGTACAAACAACTATTACCCCTCCAAAATCACAGTCCTTGTGTTGCAATCAAAATAAAAGGTATTTATCCTTTATTTAAATATTTTCCTCCCTCTCACTGGATGAGGCCAATGTGTCTTAAGCACAAAATTCCTCTGCTTTGCCAGCCCAAATAATGTATCCACATTCTTTAAAAATCTACTACTTCAATGATCAGCAATAAAAGAAAATTGCAGTTCATGGTTATTCTGAGGACATAAATTTGCCTTTTCAATGCTTAGATTCCTATCATTATTTATTCCTTCATATCCTTTGAAATGTAGTCTGCTTTGTACTCGTTGATTCAGGAAAGCCTTTAACCATCTTCCCAAAATAAAATTTGGAAGAAGAAAGTATTTTCAATCTGTTATGTAAGCATTAATGAGCACACTTGCGTTGAAATAGAATTTAATTACACAGTTAAGACTCCACCTATGCAACAGAAATTAGCTTAAGTACATCTACCATACTGCAAACATCTAGATATTTATTTTGTACTTTTTTATTGCCCATGGTAAACAACATGCTCAATCATATTTCTTTTTTACTCTTAACCTTATCTCATTGCCACTTTTGAGAAAAATGCAGAAATAGTTTTCCCCTTCCAAAATGAAAAAAAGAGAAAAGGCGTAAATGCTTTATTACAGTTAACTGAAATAATCAGTGAGGTATTCATGGAATTTCGATTACAATAATCGAAACAATTAACTGCTAGATAAGATCACTGATAATATCCACTTGTTTTTGTTTATTCTACAACACTATCAGTTGGTCCACATTAACGGCAGATGTTACTTTATTAAATATATACTGCAAAGAAAAAAGCAATCCATACCAATTGTGTGTTGTACAGCTGAGCTGTTTTTTACCTGAACAGAATACTCAAAACACTGGAAACAGTACTTACACACCAGGCATGGGAATAATTGAGAAGTCAGTGAGAGTACCACCTTATCAACCATAGCAAAATGTTGACTTGCATCCCCAGAAATATGGGAAATCATTATGATTTGTGAAGGACAAGCTCTCTTGATTATGCAATAATTAATTAATACATGACAAGAACTTTCAATTGTCAAAGGAAAGGTATTAAAATTATCAGCTGCAGAGAAAAGTAGATACCCTTCTTGGATCATCAAAATGAGGCAAAAGAATTCTAAGAAATAGAATTAAGCAGCAAGTGTGACAACTATTCTGTAAATTCTTCTGGTTTTGTCTTGAATGTGAAAGTACCACACTACTTAGACTTTTTAATCCCTTGATAGTATTTCAATTCACTTGCCTCCTAAATGCATGCTGGTCAGAGGCACCTCAAAGGGCTAAGAACAAACAAGCTTGTTGGTCTGATGTAGAATCCTTACTCCTGGCTAACTGCTTCAGAAGAGTACCTTTAACTCTAACACCTTTATTTCTTGAACTCCAGTAATTTTCTTGAGTGGCATCTGTTCACATCACTCATACATTCTCAAAATTCCAGAAAGTTCTTGCTCTGATCATGTTCAATACAGAGACAAAGTCCCACAGAAGCTGGTGTTTTACATTTTTTGATACCCTAAATTCCAGACATTACACTTTTGCTTCTTTCTCCTTTGAGGAGGTTTAATTTCAAGTTGTTTCAATTCTCCTTTTAAGATGACTTTCACAATCTCTGAACTATCTGTCCCATTAAATAAACTGGAAAAAGCCAAAGCAGGAAAAGTCAAACAAAGATCCAGACCTAAAAGGTCTTGATAGATTTAATACTTCAGGCTTCTTTTGCACTCCTGATAGAAATGTCTCTAAGAACTTCTGAGGTGATGAAGCCCAAATGTCCTAGAATGAGGCATGAATTGGTATTCAAATACCTCACCCTCCAGTATTAAAGGTCTTCAAATACACTGGTTAAAATAACTAAGTACTTCCAACAGAACTGTTACAAAGAAAATGACTGTTGTGTTTTTGAAGTTAGAAAATACTCATCTGTGGTAGGGCCTTCAGATCAGCGCACAGCCAGCTGGCAGCAATACCAGGTTTAAGATACAGTGGTAATGATATCTTAAGTAGATGATATCTTTAAAGAAGTAAAGATTCCCCCCTTGCCTACCCCCCCGGTTCTTACCAGTTCCTCACACTGGACAGCTTTCACTCTTTTTGCTGTGTCCAGAGCCGTCTCTCCAGCTTGGTTTACTACAAAATTTAACAATTTAAAAAAAAAAAAAAAAAAAAAAAGAGAGTGATTCTTTGAGATGTCTAAAGAATCAATTCATTAAGTTTCACTATTTTTAGCAGAGTAACTTCTAAAAGTGATCAAAAACGTCTATTTACTCTATAGCAGCTGCAGCTCTTTAAGATTCCACTCTAAGTGCTCATGCATTTCATCAGGTTCTTTCTGAACAGCAGCATCTGCTGGGACAGTTCCCAAATCCCTCCTAACCATCCTAGCAGAGAATATAAAGAAATTTAGTCATTTCAATCTCCACTCAACTCCTTTACCAGTAAAACTCTTACATGAATAAGCAGGAAAAGCAAGCAGACAGGGTAAGATAGCTTAAAGAAAAAAACTATTCTAAGATTTTAAAAAAAAAAAAAAAGCTAAAGTTGATCCAAGCATGTTTTACTTTGATTAATATGTAATGGTTTGAAGCCTGAATTTGAAGACAGAAGTCCTATTCTAAGATGACATTTGAACAAGAATAATTTTAAAACTTTCTAGTTATTTCTTCTTTATAAAGGCTATAAAATGGGTTTACTTTTTAAAATAATGCCTGATCAGAAAGAAGGTCATATCCAAGCACTCTGGAAGCTCCTCTGGCACATCTAATGGGATCCTTCCTAGATGCTCAGTAGCAAGTCTCAGGAAATAAAAACAGCCCCCACACCCCAACCTTATGTGGACAAACCTTAGGTAAAATTCACTCTTACAGTATAGCTGTAAATGCCATGGAGCTGGAACAGAGCATGCTCTACATCATAGCCAGATTGTAAAGCATTTCTGTGACTGGGAACTGAAAACAGTCAAACTGAAGTCTCATAAGCAAATATGTCTATGTGTAATATTACATACAGAATGCCAGTCATGAATTCTAGAAAATACAAAGCAGTCATCTAGAAAAGCCTATGAATTTGAAAGAATTAAGATCCCTAGAAGAAGGAGGGCTCCTTACAAAGAGATCTATCTGAGATGGCTCAGGAGTTTTAATATGAAAAGGAATGAAAGTAATAGTATTTCTTAAGTTAACACACAAACAGCCTAAGAGACTAAATAAATTTCAAACTTTCAACCTTTAAGTATAAATCTGATATTTCAAGGACTAAAGAAGATAATACAGTTCCTGTGTGAGAGCAATAAAAAAAAACCCCAACACCCCCCCCCCCCCCCCCCCCCAAAAAACCAAAAAAACCCCCAAAAAAGTAAGAACACTCTTCTGGCATCTACCTAGGAGAGAGTTCAATGAAAGGGCCAATAAACAGGCTTAAGTTTATTCAGATAGCTTTCCCATTTTCTTAATTAGGGACATACCTGCTAAAAACAGCTCACAGCAAATTCTTTGACTTATGATAATATTAGAACATATTCTAAGGATGTATTAAAAAGGCCAAGGAAACCAATGACTTCTGCCACTGAGCTATGAACTTAAATTTATGCAACAGTTTTTTACTGAGCAGTGGAGGAAAATGATGGCAATGAGGAGAAAGGGTGAAATAAAAGTTCATACTCTTCAGTCTGCACCAACTGTTCAGAAAGCTTCCCTCCTATACCAAGAACTGACAGAATGCAAATGTTTTATAGACACGCTGATGACACTTTAGCTGCTGAGCCTAACAAGCCTTCCTAACACTCAAAATATGGCGGGGAAAGGAGAGCATCTAGTAAACGAGAGATTACCCTAAGTGTGAGCAAACAGTTTACACAGATTGTTTTTAATTAAACTTTTGCCAAGCCATGATGAAAACAGACTGATTTAGGTACAGCAAATGTTATACCTATCTCACACATGTAGATGGTAAACAGAAGAAGAAAGTAAACAGAAGAAGAAAGGCAGCTGAGAAAGCTAATCCCTTCCCTAATCAGCTACAGTGGTGGCTAGGGCATGCTGGGTGAAGTCACAGTGCCAACCGACATTAATATTAAAAGAATTAACTGTAGTGTACACAAAGCCCACATACATCCAGAGTGGAATTAATGTGAGCAGCCATTTGAAGCATTCTAACGTACAAGTACTAGATGAATTTTACAATATAAACAACAAACCTAAATTCCAGGACACTTACAATATGTCAGAAATAAAACTGCAGAAAAACTAGGGGTTTTCATTAGTATTTTGTATTAGAAAATTTTTGTCCCTATTATCTTCTAAGAAATTAAGTTCCATTTCTTAACTGACTGCTTCCTTTAGGCTTGTTGGTGGTAAAGTCTTCATCTTTCTAATACAATTTTATTTTTCCTTTTAAAAGTTCACTTAACACAGTGGGACATAAATAAAAGTGGTTAAAATAATGGAAAGAAATTTTAGGAAATCTTTATTTCCTAGTTTTAAATAATGAACTTACCTACATCAATAGTTGGCTTCCCCCTCAAAAGCAATTTCAAACACTCAGGCTTATTATACATACTGCAGTAGTGTAGAACCGTATTACCCAATGCTGTTTGCTTATCCAGGTTTCCACTAAACACAAAAGAAAAAAAACAATCAAGAAAAGTATACTATGCTGTGCTCTTCATTTCAGATCTAGCGTCCCTATAAATAATAAATGCATAAATACTTTACTGAACAAATATGAAGTAGGAGGAGAAAGAAATATTTTTAAATTAAAAATTACTTTCAAAGACTATTAAGAATAGTTCCCAGCATACTGGAAATTCCTGAGCTGTGGCTGAAAAGGACTGAGCATCTACAAATGTTCATTCAAGGAAAAAAACCCAACAAAAAAGTGAAACTCAAATTGTGAAACTCAAAGATTCAAACCTAATCCTTTGTAAGGTCATGCCAGTTGTTTTCCACCTGCCACTTTACTGGAATTTCTTTTTCAAACATGCTAAATTAGCCCAATAAAGAGTATCTGAAAAAATCATTTTGATACAGTTAGGTTAATAAGTCCCACGCATTCAAGGAACTATAAAGAAGGTGGCTGTTGAGGATGCATAAGAGAGTCATAAGAAGGAATACAAGGATACACAATGAGTTAGGGAAAGACAAACTGTGCAAAGGGGTTCAAAGGGCTTTTTAAAACTGTACTTCCTTCAGTTTTCAATTTTTAAAACAAGGTTTCTCAAAAAAGTTACTGACATATTGGGATCAATATAATACATTTATAAAAATGAAAAGAAAAGCTCGGAAGATGACAGCTTTTCCTCCACTCAGTATTACCCATACTGAACAGTAGGTGCAGAGCCCATATGGTTGTGAAGATGCTCTTAAAGTTGAGATTGAGACAAAAATACAGACAGCTGACAGAAACATGTAAAAGATGATAGTCATCTGAAGAAACTATGAAGCTTCATAACTAAACAAAATCATTTTAAATAATGATGCAAAATAACAAATTCTTTAATAATACTCAGAATAATAATTTGGGTTTCTAAAACATTTTCCAAATTATGATCTCAAACAGCTTGCAAATATAAGTATCTTAGTTTTAATTTTATTTTTTACTTTAATAACACTCCTACAATAGTCAGCACTCCATTTAACATGAGGGAGTAGTGGCAGAATAAAGTTTAAGTGAAGGTTACACAGCTAGTCCACGTAGCCCAAGAGATGTTGTCAGGAATGGAACATGGATTCCAAGTCTGTCCTGTTACCAGAAGACCAAACTTTCTTTCTAACACTCCCTACATACAACGCTACATAAACTACGAGAGAGGGGAAGGAAAAGAAATAAGTATTCACCAACTGCATTTCAATAGCAGGTATGATTCACTATGCTGATGGAAAAACAAAAATTAAAAAAATCCTCAAGTCTTCACCCTGCCAGCTCAAACAAGTTATGATGAATCTTCTGTGTTTCCCCAACCCTCGTCTCTCATCGTTCTGTAAAACCACCATCTGACACAGGAAGTGACTGCTGCTTCTTTCACTTAATAGCATACTATAGAATTGGACTGGAATTGATCTCATTTAATCATTACCTATATTGTGAAACGTATAAAAAATAATGTTGTACCACTACACCATGCAATTGTTTGTTTGTTTTTTTAATGTTTTCATTAATGTTTTTTCACTTCTATGAACACATCTCTTGACAACAAGGAATAGCTCAGACAACCTAGATGTTGAAAATTACTAGTTAGGAAGACTATGCTCTCAATAGCTTTAATACAGCTTCTTAACTATTAGAACAACTTTTTCAAAGTCAGTCCAGCTTCTATTCATAATTTTCTGAGAAAGCTCCTTGTTTTCCACTCTTACAATTTCTTTGCATGTGTCCTGTATTTGGAACATTTAGTTGTCATCCCTCCTTTACCTGAACCATTCATTTGCATTGTTTCATGTGTTCTAAATCAATGCTCTCTTTTGCTCTACATAGTTTTTCCTTTCATCCTATTTTTATGTAACTGCTTTCCATGTTTTTAATCTACATTTCTTTCCCTCTCTCTACTCATTAGGAACACAAAGGTCAACTCAAAGGTATTAAATTATGCTCTTTTGAAACATATCTAAGGAGAACGGTTATAAGTGATGAGCAAACACTGTCCAAACCACTGCAAGGACAGCTTTGAACATCTGCATTTTTAATGCACAATATGATGAAAAATGAGCAATCCATACCAGTTTTGTACAAGGAAGTCAACCAGATGGAGAGAGGTTTGGTCAGCAGTCCGGACTGCTAAATGAAGTGCTGTTTCACCTGGCTCCTAAACACATATAAATAGAAGTTAGATTTTTGTGTCTTACTTCTGCAAAGCTTATAATATCAGACCTATGGAGATATATGTCACTCTTTTACAACTTTTTCAACAGAAAAATATTAGGAAATTATGATGAAAACAGTTATTGCCTTTCTGATCTCTAAAAGACACCATGTGCTTCAAAGGAAGCGACATCACACTTTCTGAGATCATAGCCTTCTCAAAACCAGTCCTTTTTCCCAGCTGGATGGAATAATCCTGAGGGGCCTTTAACCATTTTAGTTACTAGTAATTAAAAGGGATCTTGTAAAGGAATACTGAGTGAATTTACAGTACTTGTTGCTTTATGATGCCTTGGTGAGCATCAAGCATAGCCACAACACTATTTCCTACAAAACCAGGGGGGAAAAAAAAAAAAAAAAATCACAAAAATCATAGTCCTACAAACATCAAATCTCTTACAGAATCACAGAATGGTTGAGGTTGGAAGGGACATGGGGAATTCATCTAGTCCAACACCCCTGCTCAAGCAGAGCCACCTAGAGCAGGCTGCCCAGGACCATGTCCAAATGTTTTCGAATATCTGCAGGGATGGAGACTCCACAACCTCCTTGAGCAACCTGTGCCAGTGGTCGGTCACCCTCACAGTAAAAAAGTGTTTCCTGATGTTCAGAGGGAACCTCCTGTGTTTCAGTCTGCGCCTATTGCCTCTGGTCCTGTTACTGGGCACCAGTGAAAAGAGCCTGGTTCTGTCGTCTTTGCACCCGCCCTTCGGGTATTTATATACATTGATGAGATCCTCCTGAGCCTTCTCTTCTTCAGGCTGAACAGTCCAAGATCTCAGCCTTTCCTCATACGTCAGGTGCTCCAAACACTTTGTGACCCTTCGTTGCACTCTCTGCAGCACGTCCAAGTCTCTCTTGTACTGGGGAGCCCAGAACTAGACACAATACTCCAGCTGTGGCCTCACCAGTGCTGAGTAGAGTGGAAGGATCACTTCCCTCAACCTGCTGGCAATACTTTGGCTAGTGCAGCCTGGGATACCATTGGCCACCTTTGCCACAAGGGCACACTGCTGGCTCATGTTCAACCTGGCATCCACCAGGAAACCCAGGTCTTTTTCTGCCAAGCTGATCTCCAGCTGGGTGGTTCCCAGCATTATATTGGTGCATGGGGTTGCTTCTCCCCAGATACAGGGCTTCCTTCTCCTTGTTGAACTTGAACTGAATCATACTTTATTTTCTATACATATAACATACGTATATGTTTAAAAGTTGCATAAGAAATTAATTTAAACCCAGATTTCATTAACTCCTATTGATCATAAAGGGCATTTAAAAAAAAAAGTATATTATGGTACATATATTTAGAATTAAAGTCACAACTTTTTAAAAAAACATGACTTTAATAAACATCAGAGAAAATTTACAGCGGAGAATACTGCTATAAATGTCCTGTCTGCAGACTACATTTCAGTTGGTGTTCATACCCTTCTAGGTATCACCAACTTTAATAGCTGAGAAACGCTAAGGAGCTAATTCTGTGGTAACTGCTCTGGATGACAAATATAGAAAGTTTACCTTGTAGTTAGAGAATTTGTAATGTGTTTCCATGATAAACACTCTGTGATATCTCAAGTGCCAAGACTATATTGAACTTATTCCCTCCACTTAATACAGACAGGCACTCTGTCCTTTGCCAAGTTAGCTATTTTCACAGAACTTGTTGAAAACATTCTCTGAGATCTCTCCAAGTTGGGTTCAATAGTAACAGGAAAAAACATTGCCAACCAAGTAGTTACACAGCATCAGTTACCTATAAAAACAGGTTATGTTGCTCTTGAGCAACATTTCTACCTGGATACTTGAGGTCAACCTGGACTATTTTTTTTGAAAAACTGTTACGGACTTCAGAACAAAGATCAAATATTCAGAACTTTATTAAAAAAAAACCCAAACCCCAAACTCTCTTCCTGGTTGAAAGAAATTGTATGTCTGTAAATGTTTCATCAGAAGCTGTGAAGGCATCAGATTTACTCTTTCCTCATACAGAGTAAACAGAGACTTGTATACAGTCAATGTGTTCCTTCAGCAACTACTTTAAAAGCAGATATGATACTGTCTGTGGTATCAGGTGACCCTGGGTTATAAAGTCTAGCCCTCTCTCTTTGGGCCTATTCCTAAAAGAAACTTACTGCAGAACAGGTGCTTTTCAACATACTATAGTTGCACCTAGAACAGTGTATGTTATTACTATTGCATTTCACACTCCTTTAGACCAACTGATGACAACAGATACAGTCGTCTTTTCCCTCCCCACAAGGATGCCATATTAAGGAAAGGAAGAAAAAACGCACCATTTTCATCTGTTATTTCTCTTGTTTTAGCATCTAAGGTAGCAGTCCCAGGTCCTGGACATTTTACAAATACACATTATTTAAAATACTCTGCTTTGTTTACCTGATAAGCTTACCTGTCCAGGCTCTAACAGTGGCTCCATTAGCTCTACCCCCTCTGCATAGACTTGAATTAGTGCAAGTAAATCCCTGGATTTGACAGCCTCAAGTAATTCATTCAGTTTAGCTGCTGCAGATGCACAAGTCTTCTTAGAGAACTTATGATCTACATATTTAGCAGTGATAAATTCTTTACGTGCAGTCCTGTGGGGTATGAAAGAGAGCTTGGTTTAGAAATTTTTAGAAAAATGGGTCAATTGCTTAAATTTAAAATCACCTTGCCAAACTCAGGACCTGAGAAGAAGAAAACTATCAGATAAAGAGTGTATTACTTACTATTATAATGCACATCTTTCTTGCAAACAAGCCCAAAATAAGGTACATATTCAATTTTACCCTGCCTTTGTTACATATGAAAATTACTCTGATACTGGGGACTAAGACCAAAGAAAAAACAAAGCCTGAAGTGTGATTTCTCATGGAAACATATCTACATGTTAAAAACAAGATAAGCATAAAAAACATGCTAAAAACAGAATAAAAGAAAAAATACTAAGTCAGCTAGAAAACAGCATAATAGGTTAAAAGGTCTTCTGTGGCAAAACCACGTGTTATGCTCTCTGTGTGACTCCTACACCAGGGAAAGGAAGAAAAACCTTGTTACCATCTCAGGACAGTACCTGAAGCTAGCATCATATAGTCCAACTTTGTTTATCACTTAAAGCTATACTACAAAACTCAGAAACATTCAAGATTCAAAATAATGAATCTTGAAAACCAAACTTAAAAGCTGAGATGGCTAGAAAGTGACTACATGACAAGAAACTCCACAGTTGGAGTAAAAAACCCCAGTCTGCTGCCATCCTAGCCCTCCTGTGGCTTGGTTACTCTTTAAGACATTTTACATCACATATATTCCACAGTAAACTTATTGTTAAAGAATTTAGAGATTCAAAACTTACATATCACTTGATGGACTGGGTTTAGGTGAAGGACTAGGTAAATTCCCTTCCATAATATCATTAAAACTAGTATTTCCTACATTCTTGGCCAGCTGCAATAAGAAGAAAAATAAAAATATATATATATATGAGGGTGGGTTTTCTGGGGGGTCTAACAGCAACCTAAAAATTGGACTACTAATGTGTATTTTCCACACTATTAATAAAAGATGGAACACACAGGACTGCAAAATTAAAGCATGATGATCACATTTAAACATAAAGCAATTAAAGATCTTTTTCAAGTATGAGTCCTATCATCCCAGAACTAATACAATAGACTTCACAGTCACAGCTCATTATTTGTATTTCAAGACAATCTGCCACCAGTATAGAAACAGAATGAGGAGCTAGCAGCATGAACACTGAAACAGTGCTAGTACGCTGATCAGGAAGTTACTTCTGGAAAGAAGCTCAGACCTACTGGGAAGTCATACTTAATAAAATCTGATTTAAATTAATAGTAACTTTGCAAACAAGATTTCAAAAAGAGCACTAGTGCTCATGTTAAACTTATACACAAATCCAGAATTGCCTTCTAACTTCTCTCAATTCTCCCATACAAAATTTCTGTGACAAGTGTCTTCTCACAGGCCAAACACAGCTGGGGAGATAAACCTGCTGTAACTGGGGGTTTTTGTTTGTATTTTTCTCCTTTTTTTTTTTTTTGTCACATCAAATTCCTTTCATAACTTTAATGTTGCAGGGTTTCTTCCATCAAATTAAAAGATTCATCCAACATTTTTCTGACAAAATTAGCAATGGTCATTCTCACTTGTCAAGTTAAATTAGCTTTCACTTTTTTTAATTACATGAGATTTTAGACTGTCCTGATTTAGGGACAAGATTAGCTAATAACAGACAATACTTTGATGGCACTAATCACAACTTATGTCAATATTCATTCTGCAAAACCTCAGGAAATGAACGTGAGAAGTGACAAGTAGTCAAAAGCATCAAGAATACATAATAGTAAAAACCCTCCTGTAAGATACATACAAAAATATGAAGATGACATTCTGCAAAACCCATACCTTGAAAAAAATTAACTGTAAATTATACATCTGAATGTTTCCTATAAACAGGTCAACATTTGACTAACAAAAAAAAAAAATCCAAATTAAAGAAACGTACCAAGAGTTCAGACGTTCCTAATTTGTCTAATTCCAAAGACTGGATTCGAGAAATATGGACACCCATTTCTCTATGTATTCCAGAACACTCAATGCAGGTTAAAATGCCCAAATTAGTTGACAACCATGTCGGATCTGTAGAATTGAAAAACAAAATATTTAATCAAAGTCCAAGAAAAGGTTTTCAATGATGGTAAGAAATCCCAATGTATTCTGAAAGGATTCCTCGTTTAATGTTTTAACAAATGGAAATAAATCTAAGAATATTCCATACTGTTCTCCAAACTGCAGTGCAAATTTAACCACAAATTGCAACCAAGGGAATTGAGATTTTCAGATTTAGGGACAGTCCCGAAGGCACTGAATTTAGTCTTATAAATCCATACTGAATGACCATATTTGAATACATTTAGGATTTGTTTCTTGTATAAAGAAGGTAAGACTTTTGTTTCCTGTTTTTAAAAGGAACAGATCTTCTAAATTCCACTGTTGGTAACCTCTGAAGTTTTAATCTTTACTTCTTAAACTTTAAATAGTCTTTCTTCATTAAAGATTAACCATAGCATTTTCCAATATGTAGAATTAGAGAAAATTTAAGGAATGCTGGCTACTCCAGCAAATTGAAAAAAAAACCAATACAAAAAACTGCTGTCATGGAGGAGATCTGCATGTAAGATTGGAATAGATCTTATACTACATAAAAAGCAAGACCAGTTTTTAAGGAAAACAAAAAGCTCCTGACATATTTTTTATACATACATGTCTTCAAATTAATCTCTTCCTTGATCTTAAATAGTAACTGATAAGGCATTAAGTCAAGAGTTTTACAGCAGCAAGCTGGGGTGCAGAAGTGAAGCTTAAAACTTCACCATAAATTAAAAGATGAATGAAAACGGTAATCCGAAGTTTCTGTAACTTCACATGATGAAATAACTGAATGAACCGATTCCAGGATTTGACATAATTATATTCCACTTTGTATTTTTATCTAGGTATTTCTTATTTGGATCAGTTCTACATCAGTAAGCATCTTCAAGATACATACTATCTACTCAGTTCCAAATGAACATCACCTTCTTGAAGTGTCTCTTTAGATGTGAAAGCTGTAACAGCTGCCAACTACCACATCGATTCAGTAGCTCTATGACAAGTTGAACTCTCAAGCTCTAAGCAACATACAACTGACCTGTAGCTCTGTACTTCTGAAGATAGAATCTGATAGGATTCCAACTCTGGGTCTCATTCTTTGCACAAGACTACTTACTCCACCTCTGAATATTTTTGGTACTGCAATTCCAGTAGCCTCATGCCAAGATAAAACCTCAGAGTAAGATCCTGGCCAGGTCAGTTTTTCCACAATCATTGTCTAAGCATTACTCACTTCTACTTAGTAGCATGCACAGGATCAGTGATGCCAAGCAACTTCCATTCAAGTGCAACAAGCATCTAGAGACAGTGCAACAAGAACAGTTCAAACTCCAGAGGGGCTTGAACTGCTGGAAGTAAGCACAGACAACACACAAAAATATTTTAGTGAATTAAATGGAACTAATGTATGAAAGTCATATTTGTTCTTTTAAAAACAGGTTGAAGACTGATCAACACACCATTTAGAAAATTAGTTTGCACTCTACAAACACTTCTTTAAAGAAATTACTTTGCTCCCAACACAAAGTTGATGACATGAACAAGTTGAGATACCTGGTGAGCCACAATCACAACAGACTTCATTTCCGGGTAATCTCTGTATGTCATCAATAATGGCTTTTGTCAGATCCTCTAAACTGTTTTCCCCTGTGCTCTGCTCTCCACGGAATGCCATATTTAATGCTTCTTCTTTGCTGTTAGTCAATACTGATATCCATCTAGCACAAGATAAAGACCTTAATGAAGATCTGCATTTGCAAATACAAGTTAATCTATAAACTGTAGAAAGATTGTCAGGAACAAAATATTAGTGGGAATATAAAGAAGGACTGTATTGTGGGAGAGACTGAGTGGGGGAAAAAGTCAGAGACAGGAAGGAAAGGTTTGAGAAAAGGTAAGTAAGAATGAGAAAAGACAAAAAGTCTTAATTCTAAAGTCCCTTTGGTAAACAATTTTAAAGCCAAAGCAGTACAGTTCTCAGGTTCCTCAAATAAGCAGAAGCTGTGGAAGAGAAAGGGTGCAATTAAGCTCCTGTAAATTTAACTGCTTTAAAAGTTGGTGCCCAAGATCTTCCTTAAGTCTCTCCCATTATTAAAGGAGAAAATTATAACCACTACTTTCTCCAGTGTGCATCTCTCTCTTCATAGAGGAGACAGCAGGCACATTTTTGAATGTGTTGATGTCTAGTTGCCTTTCAAAATGCAGGTCTCAGTGCACTAATCAGAGTCAGACTGTAATGTCCAAATTAATGAAAATTGCCATGGCAACAAATGGGGTAAAGAAGAGAAGATGGCAGGAGAGTAACAACATTGATAGCCAACATAAAATTTTTAAGAGCAACTGCTGACTGGAACAAATCAAGACTCTTTAATGATACTTCAGGCAGCAGTTTTCCCTGTATCCCCAACCACTCTGCAAGTTTTTGTTTACACAATAATGTTTTAATTAAAAACAAAAAAACCCTCTCAGTCACTGCTACCCTGCAGGTGGAAGTAAAGAGGGGAAAGCAGTTACGCTAAGGACCAGCACATTGCAGATGCAGTGTTGCCTAATTTAGAAAAAGATCAAGTTAAAAAAAAAAAAATCCTCCCAGGTATAGTGATTTTAGATGTTTTTAGATCTACTGCAACTAAAACCTAAAAGATTTCCGTGTAAAAAACATGTAAATTGGCAGTGTTCTTAATCCATCTCCTGTTTACAATATCCCAATTATCCGCAATCATCAATCTTATAAAATGTGCTAAAATGGCTAAGGTCATCTAAACAAACTACAGATTGAAATTCATGAATTCTCACTGAAATAATAATGCAGAGACAAACTTTAAAGGATTTCAGAGGGAAATTTATGTATATAATCTTGCAATACAGATTTAGAGCCTGAACAGGTATATGAGCACTGTATATTATATACTTCAGACACATATGTTTTTTAAATTTTTACGGGCAGAGAATAATCTGGGAACTTGTACTTAAAAGAAAATGCGTAAAAAATATTGAAAAAATCAACCTTAAAAATAAAAGAAATTGAAAACTTGAAAACAAATTTGCTCCATAGTTCACATGCTGAAAACAATATTTACATTAATCTCTCTCTCTCTAGTTATACGATAAAATACAGGAACCCACACTAGATGGCATTCTTCTGCAATTTTTCTGATGAAATCCAATGTTATTAAAAAAATAAGAAGCGGCAGTATCTTGCTTCTAATATTATAGTAATGTTTGGTTAAACACACAGAGTAATCATTAAACTCAGACAGACAACATTTATTCTGACATTTGTTGACAATTTTTTTCAGGGTTACAATTTGATTAGTTTGTTAAAAAGGCAGAATTTGAATAAAACTCAACTATGCGGTAACAATTAAAAAATTATTAGATGCAATTAAAATACACACAACATGACTGAGCCAGCTGTTAGTTTGATACAGATTTTCACATTACGAGTTTCTAAACTGTAAGAGCAATAACTTATTTTGGTTGCATTTCCTTAGCTAGAAGGAACCCACTGTCCAAGGCTGCATGTCATTGGTGTCACCTGTGAGACAGTCAAAGCAAGAAGCACCACAGCATCAGCTCTTCCCAGTCATCAGCACAAGGCCCGTTTAACACAAGCATAACAACAGACACATTCTTAATGACTGCTGCTATTTATACAAGAAGTGCCCAGTTGGTCGCCAGGCCTTCCTGCCAGGCTCTACACTCAAAAATAAACAATTCAAATCAGTAAATACAGTACATTAATTCAATGTCAATAGTTTATAAAAACTGCCTTATGACTGCTGTTCTTCCTCTTTTTTCTTATCTGTACTAGTCTTTTTTTTTTTTCTTCCCTTTTTCTAAAAATGTATTTGCTTTATTTCTCAATACCACCAGTGTCAAGACAACAGTCAAAAAGCTGCTGGTAATACTTTGTAGTGTTCTTTCAAATAATTTAAAAATTACTCAAGTCTTACAGAATTGCTTTGTCTTCTATCTAATACAGTAAGACAGGTTGTCCAATCTTCTACTACACTTCTTTTTCTGGAACTCAGCAGTTTCTTATGATCCTTTAAGCCATTTTGTTTGCTGGAGATTCCCAGTTTTGAAGAAACTCATGAGGCTACACAAAAATCTGTCATCATGGGTGACTTCTGGATCCAATGAAGGAAACAGAAGTATTCATTAATCTCAGATGGATCAGACTTTCACTCAGATTCCTCTTATTTTTCTTCAGTATTTCTAAGCCAATAAAAGTAATCTCATCCCCATGTGTTCTCCCCAAGAATAACAACCAGTCTAATAGGGTTTTTGGTTTGCAATAAAAAAATTTATCTCTGTTTTTTTCTGACAATCGCTATTGCAACATTGATGTTTCCAGGTAAATGCATAAACAGAACAAGAATAGCATATTTTTCAAATATTCAGAAACAACTTTTTTGTACAGAAGCAGCAACAGATAGTATCAAGACCTTCCAACTCAGCCTTCCCAAAGTAAAAAAATGACTGAAGACTGTTGCTAAACACTAGACTGAAGTTAGATGCGTGTTTCTTCATAGCAAAATTTCTGAATGTAGCTTTGTTTATAATCCAGGTGTTTCCTACAGAAATGAATATACTCTTGACCTTCAAAAAGAGGGTAGAAAAGAACTAAAAGGTCGTGTGCGGAGTATGTTTGGCCCTATCCACAATTATCAAAAAGTAGAAAGCATCTATTATTGTGTATGTTAAAAAAAATAAATCTAGTTATTTTAGAGATCTGAGGTTATGTTTCTCATGATATACATATAATTATATATACACACACGCACACATAGACACACTTCCCCCCCACCCAGCACACACTGTACACTATCTACAAGAGAAACTAATAATCCACTGAGAATTTTGAAGGACAGTCAAGCAGCAATTAAAGGTCAACAGACAGCTGGCCGGATAAAAATCAAGAAATGCACTGGACTAAAGGAAATGTTTGAGAGGAAGCAGTAATAAACCTATAACAGAATGTAGGCTTCAGCGATTTGTATTTTAAACCATCTGCTTTTTAAAATTATTTTTATAAGTTGTTCGAGGATCTATTTATGGAAGCAGTTTAAAATGATCACTAGGGATATGTATGCAAGGTCAGTTAAACTAGAGTATAAAGAAATGAATCTTGCTTTTTTCTCTATTCAGATGTGAGTCTGGAAGGAAAGCGATTTGAAAATCTGTTTATGCATTTATTTTTCAATTGGTGCACAAAGAAAAAAAGACAGAACAGAGGCAGCACTAAAACTCAGTGGACAAAACACAAGATGGAGAAGAAAGGGTCAAGAGAGGCACACATATACAAGTCAAGTGGAAATTGGAACAAGAGGATGACAACTCTAACCAAGGAGCTACATCACATAGTTCCTGCACAACACTTAAATCAAGAAGGTTGGAAGTCAAAGGGTGCTTTTTGAATGACACCTTAGATAATAAAGCTGTTTGGGACCTACTCAGTGGCTGCACAAGAAAAACAAAACATTTGGTTATATTGTAGTTTTTCATCAACACATTAACAGTCATTCTGGTTCATGAACTTCAATTAACTACAGATATTGCAGAAATTTTCCTAAATATTAAAGAAAGTAAGTTTCCATATATACCATTACTTGGGTCACTTAAGTAACTTTCTGAAACAGAACACTTGTCTGAGTAACATTACAATGCCTTTTTGTTGGTGGCCTACAGTGCCAATACAGGCAAAATACACTTAGCTTCTATTAGTTTGTCTGCATGTATTCCAACACTTGGATGCAACTAATGTCTCTTTAGCTAAATGAAACTTTTGAAACTTGCAACAACATAAAAATACTACACTCCACTCTACACTGCACTGGTGCGGCCCCACCTTGAGTACAGTGTGCAGTTTTGGGCACCTCAGTATAAGAAGGACATCAAACTATTAGAGGGTGTCCAGAGCAGGGTGACCAAGAAGGTGAAAGACCTCAAGGACAAGACTTATGAGGAGCAGCTGAGGTCACTTGGTTTGTTCATGTTGGAGAAGAGAAGGCTGAGGGGTGACCTCATCGCAGTCTGCAACCTCCTCAAGGGGGTCAGCGGAGAGGGACGTGCTGATCTCCTCTCTCTGGTGACCAGTGATAGGACACAAGGAAATGGAACAAAGCGGAATCAGGGGAAGTTCAGGTTGGACATTAGGAAAAGGTTCTTCACCGAGAGGGTGGTCAGTCACTGGAACAGGCTCCCCAGGGAAGTGGTCACGGCACCAAGCCTGTCAGAGTTCAAGGAGCATCTGGATGACACTCCCAGTCATATGGTTTAGTTTCAGGTAATCCTGTGAGGAGCAGGGAGTTGGACTCAATGATCCTTATGAGTCACTTCCAACTTGAGATATTCTATGATTCTATGATTCTGTATTCTAGTACAAGTCACTTTCTCAGCCACTAGACTAAAGTGATAAACCAGACTTCAGTGGTAAACAAATGGTAACTATGCTTCTAATGGGAAGCAAAAACAGCCTGGAGTTTCAAAAGAGTCCAACAGGCAGCCAGTTAAACTAAATTTACTGACCTGCCAATCAGAAGTAGTATGTTACTAACGTATTCTCCCCCTACCTTTCTCATGCATTAAGACAAAAAAAACCCAAACCAAAACAAAACACACTTCACCTTTTAAAGCAACAAATACAGTAAAAACTAATCTATGAAATATACACAAAAACTTATGACTCATCAAGTGCATTACTGATCAGAAATAAGAGTCTTTTATCTTGACTGAGAAAATTACTGAAATAATTAAGTTCCAGAATGAATGCAGTAAGCATGACTAGCAAGTCAGCTTTGTGTTCTAAGAGTCAACATAAAGCTGTGGGAGATTCTGGAAGGAAATAGCTGCATGACAAAGAACTCTCCGGCCTTCTCATTTCACCCATGCCTCCCAACGCTGAACTCTCAATGCCATTGCCTCCCAACACTACCAAACAACAGAAATACCCTACAAACATTCCCTGTACCTTTAAAATACACAGTCTTCCATTGGAATATGGACATGTAACAAAAGAGCACAACAGTCCTGAAGAATGAGGCAGCCTGGAAAGCTCAGGCTTGCTGCCCTCTTCACTAGTAACTTTATTCCTAGAATTGTCAAGTGATGAGCATTAGATTGTAATGTTCTGCACAACACACATTTGATGACACCAAGAGAAATATTCAGGAGGAAAAAAGTGGTACATGGTTTTTAGGATAAGAAGTAGTTTCGATGTAGCAGGAAGAAAGATTGTTTTAAAGGAAACATGCATTAATGAAGCAAGTTACTGGATTCTGAAATAGACACATCTCAGATCTGCTTTGCTCTTTATTCTAGGCCTACAGTAGAAAAGATGCATTAGCTGTAAATATTTTCTGTGTGTTATATGGACATCTTTTATCTATTTATTATTTTAAATTTAAAGGAAAAGTAGGATTCAGGAGGAAAAGGAGTAACTGCAGAAGAGGGCTGACACAGAAGATTTAAGAATTTAAAATATTTCATTTGAATCCTAATAACCTGATCTACTATATCATGCCAAGCAACTGCACACAAACCCATGTGCTGGCAGGGTACACAATCTGTATGGGTTTTTGGTTCATTGGGTTGTGGTTTTGTTATAATTTTACAAGGTTATCAGAGAGCCCTGTAGCATGACACAAAATAGTTTACATTGATAGATTCACAACAGTAGAAAAAACAGACAGTAGGCACTAATTCTGCATTAACTGAGAAAACTATTTCCACTGTTATGTGTGATTTTATACACCTCTATTGGCAAAATAAACTTGAAAAAATGTAAACATTCTTACGCTACGTATTCCTGTTCATCTTCTGCTTGAAAGTGGTATGTTCTATTATCTGAAATAAATAAAATACATATTTTCATTTGGCACATGATAAATTTTAAAATATCAACATATTTGTTATGAAAACCTGTTTGGCAACTAAAGCCTTTAAGAGCAATTGCTCTTAACCAGCAACATTAATACTTTATTCATAGCTATGAAAAACAATTCTAAAAAAACAGAGAAAGATGGAAATTTTTAATTTTGATTTACACCAAATGTACGTATTTCAAAAGTCTCATGTTTAGAAATATTAAAGAAAAATAAGCACATGAATCAAATTTTGCCCTTCTGAAGTCACATCTAAAACATAAGTAGCAGAAAAGGGCAACATGACTTTGTTCCTATTACACACTTTTCCCTCCGTTTGGGTTAAACTTCTTTTCACTAACCGAAGGATGAGCTATGAACTGGGTATTATCCCTCACTGTAATTGTGACTGTCCTTGTAAAGATAGAATGTTGGAATTGTTCGTTGTTTAATACTATATATGTAAAGACTGAAAACAATAAGTTGACTCATCAACTTCAAAAGTGTTTTTAAAAAACAGGCGGGATACAAATATCTGCTATACAAGAACAAAATAGGAAGAAGGGAAATCACAGGAGCTTTAATGCTGAGAAGACAAGTCACTACCAATTTTAGACAAACAGAAGCATATTGTAAAAGGAGGATAAGAGAACAAGAGAAACTGGGTTCTTCTTGCCTTCCTCAACCCCACATATAGCACTCAAAAAGCAGAACAGACAATGAAGGAAAACCAAGATGAGGCCAAAAGTCTCTTCCATTTCCTAGTGGATATAGCTTACGCATGTTCCACTAAGCTGCTAAACATCTCTCTGAACTTAGGTGAACAGCACGTATGCTGCATTTCATGGTTGTCATAAACGAACGGTATTTATGTCACACATACACACAAAAAAGGTTCTTTATTCATTTGTCCATTCAACCCATGTTCAAAACTAGAGGGATCTGAACACTCGTGAGGCGCTGCATGTTTCTGGAGACAAACTTGAATTTTGAACTGTAGCCTTATTTTTACTCAAAGTATCTTGTAATGACATTTTTAGAAATCCCACATAATGCAAGATGGTACTAAATTTGCTACATACGTGATATTAAATCAAAAGACTTCTTATCTTCAGCATTTGGCTTCACCTGGCAGGTCAATAAATTCAGTTTAGCTGGTTGCCTGTTGGACTAAAAAGAAAATTTATTTTACTTTAAAAATGTCTTGATTTACGATTAGGTTTTCTTTCTGGGGAGTGGGCACATATGATATTTACTTAAAGCATGGGCATGCATATATGTACACCCTCAAAACGCTTGAGACTAGCATGACTTCGTCTGACTTGGTCTGTCAGAAAGGACAGATTGCTAAATCTAAACAAAATTAAGTTATTAATTTAATTAAAAATTATTAAATTATTAATGAAATTTTAAATCTTCAAGACAATTCTTCCTGATTATTTGAAAGGGATTGAAGGAATTAAAGGAATAAACCTTAATTTAGAATACGCTAATACTGAAGTTTTTTATTGTATTTCATAAACAATGGTAAAACTATCATGCAATTTTTCATTATAGCATGCCCATATTCCAATTTTCCACCCATTTTAAATGAATCAAAAATATAAACCTAAAACTTTAAAAGGGAAGTGGGAAGCTGGAGATCTGGAGTTTCAGAACTTGGAATAAATACAGTTACTAACATTCTCTGCTGTAATTAGGTTACTTAAGACATGATAACTAAATGTGTCTTCGAAGTATTTTGCGGTTATACAGGTTTAACAGAAACCATAGAGATACTGAATTAAAGTTACTACAGCTGGCAGATACAAACTGAACGTGAGATGTCAGTTATCAGTAAATACTTCTGAACTGAGCTTTGGAAATTGTTCATGTTAGAAATTGTAAACTAAATATAAAAGTAATGCAAAACCAGCAAACAAAAAAAAAATCTTGAAGTGCATTTCCCACATTGTCAAATGTTTGTCAGAACAAGCTCATGAACACAGTATTTTTGACACTTAAGGAGCAACAATTCCTTGAAGTAGTAAATATGCAATTGGAGTCTCAGTTTTCAAAGTTTAGTCTTGAACAGACTGTCACGATCTGAACTTCTCATCATTGAAAACAAGAAAATTACTTTCTTCTTGGCATTGCAACAGAAAAGAGCAAATGGACTGCTTTTACACAGCTACAAACAAGAAAAGGAAATCTACAGTCAATAGTGCAATTCCAAGAATTCTAAATTGCCAAGTCTTGAGCTTGACAATAAATGATTTTTTTTTTTTTTAAAAAAAAGGTGATAACTGAACCATTACTAACCTAGGTATAAATAATTTCACTAAATGAGTCTTCAAAGGAGGTGAGGATATCTTCCTAGCCATTAAAAAACCCAACACTCCAGCACAAAATGTAGTAACTTCCCTTTAACTTACTTAAGGTAGGTAGTTAACTTTAGACCCTGATACTCATGGCCACCACTGGGATTTGGGGCAAAGGGGAAAAAAGGCTGATGAAATGGGACCATCTCCTTTAACAAGAGTAACAGAAGTTACTCGTTTGCAACAAGTTTGTGTCATACTGCCACAAGACAGTTTTAGGACTGCCTCCACCATGATAATGTTGTTGCTTCCACATGATTTAGGATTCCTAGGAAGATACTTCAGATATATGCCCAATTCCCAGAACTTACTATGATCAAAACTTCCCAAAATTTCACACTTTTAGTTGAAAGCACTCAAAATGTTAACACATTTACTCATCTGTCAGACTCTATCAATAACATCTAACATCAAACACTTCCAAGTTTCCAAATTATGTGCTTCACAGATATACCATAACAATCCTTCTGAGCAAAACCAGTTGAAGTATTAATTGAAAAGTCTGTTCAATATATTTGCCGTTTTCTTATCAAACTTTTGATTTAATACTTAAACATATTTATCAACTGTCATAAGCTATAGCAGTGGGAAAAAAAATAAGAAAAATTTTAGAAGGCTAAAGAAGAGTTCACTTACTTCATACAGTCCACAGGAAGTTTTGAAATTAATTCCAAACTAGCCTTTATTCTCATTTTCTCACTCTGATTAGTTGAACAATTTTATTTTTTTTACAAAATGAATGTGTAGGCATTAAAATGTTTTAAACAGTTAACAACCTATGTGGGAATAAAACATCTGTAATACAGACATCTATGTATGAGCTAGGTACTGGTCTTCCAGTACAGTCAACAGCCAGAATTGAGTTTATAACAAGACATCTGACCAAACCTACCCAGACTCCTTTGACTACATTGACCAGCTCTCCAGTGGCGAAGAGAGGAGTCTACACGATCTTGCTCTGATGCAGACAGCTACACCGTAGATGCTTCATTTTATTCAGATTAATAAAACATCAAGGGCAGCAAGAAAAGCTTCTATAGGTATGTCGGTGATAAAAGGAAGACTAGGGAAAATGCAGGCCCTCTCCAGAAGGAAACAGGAGGCCTGGTTACCTGGGACATGGAGAAGGCTGAGGTACTCGACGACTTTTTTT
This sequence comes from Harpia harpyja, assembly GCF_026419915.1. NCBI lineage: Eukaryota > Metazoa > Chordata > Aves > Accipitriformes > Accipitridae > Harpia > Harpia harpyja. The sequence continues at coordinate 69,405,676 of NC_068944.1, forward strand.
GCCTCAGTCTTCACCTGCAAGTGCTTTGGCCACACTGCCCAAGTCACAGAAGGCAAAGGCAGGGACTGGGAGAATGAAGAACCACCCGCTGTAGGAGAAGATCAGGTCTGAGACCATCTAAGGAACCTGAAGATGCACAAGTCCATGGGACCCGATGAGATGCATCTGTGGGTCCTGAGGGAACTGGCAGGTGAAGTGACTAAGCCACTATCCATCATATTTGAGAAGTCGTGGCAGTCCGGCAAAGTTCCCACTGACTGGAAAAGGGGAAACATAACCCCTATTTTTAAGAAGGGAGAAAAGGAAGACCCGGGGAACTACAGGTCAGTCTCACTTCAGTGGCCGGCAATATCATGGAGCAGATCCTCCTGGAAACTATGCTAAGGCACATGGAAAATAAGGAGGTGATTGGTGACAGCCAACGTGGCTTCACTAAGAGCAAAAAATTTGGTGGCCTTCTACGACAGGATTACAGCTTTGCTGGATAAGGAAAGAGCAACAGATGTAATCTACCTGGACTTGCACAAAGCATTTGGCACTGTCCCACACAACACCCTTGTCTCTAAATTGGAGAGACATGGATGTGATGGATGGACCACTCGGTGGATACGGAATTGGCTGGATGGTCACACTCAGATTTGCGGTCAGCAGCTTGATGTCCAAATGGAAACCAGTGACAAGTGGTGTTCCTCAGGGGTTGGTATTGGGACCGGCGCTGTTTAACATTTGTCAGTGACATGGGCAGTGGGATTGAGGGCAACCTCAAAAAGTTCACTGACAACACCAAGCTGTGTGGTGCGGTCAACACGCCTAAGGGAAGGGATGCCATCCAGAGGGACCTTGACAGGCTTGAGATGTGGGCCCATGTGAACCCCATGAAATTCAACAAGGCCAAGTGCAAGGTCCTGCACATGGGTCGGGGCAATACCAAGCACAGTTACAGGCTGGGCAATGAGTGGATTGAGAGCAGCCCTGTGGAGAAGGACTTGGGGGTATTAATGGATAAAAAAGTGAGTATGAGCCAGCAACATGCGCTTGCAGTCCAGAAAGCCAACCGTATACTGGTCTGCATCAAAAGAAGTGTGGCCAGCAGGTCGAGGGAGGTGATTCTCCCCCTCTACTCTGCTCTCGTGAGACCCCACCTGGAGTACTGCATCCAGCTCTGGGGCCCCCAACATAAGGAAGACATGGACCTGCTCAAGTGGGTCCAGAGGAGGGCCATGAAGATGATCAGGGGCTGGCGCACCTCCCCTATGAGGAAAGCCCGAGAGAGTTGGGATTGTTCAGCTTGGAGAAGAGAAGGCTTTGGGGAGACCTTATAGCAACCTTCCAGCACCTAAAGGGAGCCTACGTGAAAGATGAGGAGGGACTTTTTATCAGGGAGTGTAGCGACAGGAGAAGGGGTAACGGTTTTAAACTGAAAGAAAGAGGGTAGATTTAGCTTAGATGTGAGGAAGAAATTCTTCACTGAGGGTGGTGAGACACTGGAACTGGTTGCCCAGTGAAGTTGTGGATGCCCCCTCTCTGGAAGTGTTCAAGGCCAGGCTGGATGGGGCTTTGAGCAACCTGGTCTAGTGGAAGGTGTCCCTGCCCATGGCAGGGGGGTTGGAATGAGATGATCTTTAAGGTCTCTTCCAAACCAAACCATTCTATGATTCTATGAATCACATCCCATATCTCAAAGGTATAGTAAGAACAGCTGTACTGCTCCATTTAACCTGAAGCACTGTTCCCACTAGTGGTCAGCAGCAGACAATCAGGAAAAATTTTAACAGAGCAAGTGTAAGAATACTTTTGCAAGTCAGTCTCCAGCTTCTGACAATCCACAGAACTTCAACAGTTAAAACCAGAATTGGCATCTTTTTTGTAATAGCAGATTAACACCAACAGATTCACTAGGAAAGGATAATGTTATTATTTTAATAAAAAGGTATAAAAATAACTTACCGTTGCATGTGATATGGTAAGAATTCCATTTTTAACAGTGCACTTTCTTCTTTGCCATACTTTCCTTAACCTGCATAAGAACATCAACAACAACAAATTCAGTAACTAGACACATTTTGAAAACACATGTTAATCCCATTAACATTTTGAGAAGATTAGCCTTGAGCAACAAACAGGTACAGTAAAAATTTTACTAAATTTTTACTAAAAGTAACTTGGAAATTTATGAGAGGTCTTAATCACCTTTTAGAGACTTATAAAGACAATAGCTTTCTTTTTAATATGACTTTTTTTTTTTTTTTTTACAATTGCTTGTCATGCTTTATATATATTTATACTATATTAAATTCAGATCTGTGTTCAGATTTGAACTGTGAAATTCTTGAGTACTTGTGGCACATGCATTAGGAGAATGTGCCTTAAGCACCCACAGTAGAAAACAATAATATCAGTGCATGGACATAGTAATGATTCTCACTATGTACTATGCGCTCCAAGAACATACCCATCACTCTTCTTTAAAAGATAACCTTTCTTCTCACTGCCATATTCCTTATTCCCCTGAAGCTGATGCATACTATATCCTCCTTGCCTGCTCTGTGAATCCTAAAAAAGGGAAAAACACCATTAACGTTTCCTGATGTGAACAGTAAGTTTTCTTAACCTTTAAGCCTATTCTATTTCTCTTCTCTACCACAATTTCACAAATTAATAAAGATTGAAAAAAGAGAGAAAACTCCTAATGCATGTTTTACATCCATAGGGGAGAGCTTGCTTTTACGTCATGTGACGTTGAACTAACTGCATGTTCCAAGATTCAATTACTTCATTACGCATTTGAAGTACAGTATGGATGCAAATATGCATCTCAAAATAATGACTTTTTAAAATACAGAAATTTAATATTGCATAATCTTATAATCAAAGAGTAAAAGGCTAAGATAAAATTTCAAAAAGAAAGCAACAGAATGTAGCATGCATATATACAGAAACACATATATAAACAAACAAAACCAAATGCTAATAATTACTATTTTTTTTATCCAATTAAAAATATGTATATAATTCATGAGTTTTAGTGAATGAAATCAACTGAAATAACTTTTGGCCTGATCTAGTGAAACAATTAAGTGAAATGGATTAACTTGTTATAAGTACAGCAGAAAAAAAAATCCCCAAAAGTTCATTAAAACATTGACTTACTCTCCTAGACTTCGATCACGAAAGGCAAAAGCAATAGAGGAAAGAGAAAGCAAATAATTTAAAACAAGAATTATTATATTATTTTAAAAACATGTTCCTTGAACATAAAATTTTATAGCCCCCATATCTAGTATAACAATTTTTCCCCTTTCTAACAACACTACTAGAAAGAAGGCAAGAATTACTTTTTTAGGCACACTGGTGCTTTTTCTCATCAAGTAACAAAACATCATTAACAAAATTCTGTGCAACCTCGCATACATGACATTGGCTTCAAAAAGCAACTAAGATGACTACAGGATCAAAATTTACTAAATGTCTTCCAGTCTTTATTACATTTAAATTGTCTAAAATGATGGCTATATTGTATCCTCCACCAAACTGGAGCTAATTCTGAATTTCCATTGAAAAAAGATCAGGCCCAAAGTTAACTTTCAATTTTTGCAAATCTATATAAAAAGCTATAATTAAGGACACATTGATACAGTTTTAAATGTAGCTGTGAAACAATTGCCTGCAAAACACCTTACAAAATCCCACAAAAAGTCAAAAGAATAGGAAGTTCAATTACTCCCTTGGCAAAAACCTTTTCTCTTTCAAAGCAGAGTTTCTTAAAATTACCATAACCACTATATATTGAAGATTACTCCCTCCTATTTTATTCAGGGTCCTTACAACTGTTTTTCATTTTGTAACAAATTTGCCATAGGTGTTTAGAGAGAAGTGTTTTGGTAAAACTGGCAGTTGTGGTTGGAAGCTGCCACATGCAATGTGCTGTCAGCAGTGTTTACACCACCACGGTAAACGGCTCATTTGTCATAAGTAAATTTCAAACCCCCATTGGAATTAGGGTCCATTGGGTATTAGCATAGGAAAGAACGTAATGAGATATAATTCCTGTTCCAAAGAGCATATCAAATGGAGATTTGGGGAAATAAAACAAAATGTAAAGAAATAGTTAACAAAACAGACACAAAACATGATTCTGAAGACTAGCTATATTCTACTTAAAGTGATTAAGTTACATTTGTACCAATAATTCATATACAAAAATAGGGAATAGAAGCCTGTGTTAAAGGCCTGGTTTCCTTTAAAATTTAAGCTCCTTAACATATAAGCATTTTTCAACATACAAAATAAATACTTTACACAATTAAAATTACACTAGCATCCCTTAAAATATTTTCCCTAAAGCTTTAAACCATAGTCATTTTACAAAATCAGATAATTCTTGTGCAAAGTAATAGAAACTGCCATAACTTGATATCAAGACAGTACCATAGTGGCAACAAGAGACATTGCATATAACAGAGCCACAGTAAATTGTACTTCCTGTAGCGAAGCTACAGCACTAGCACTTCTGCACAAGCCAGGATTCAAAGATTGTCAAGATGTGTTTTTCCAAGAACCAGGTAATTGCAAAGATTACAGTAACAGCTTTTTCACCAATGAAAGGACAGGTATGCTAGCAAAATGTGTAAGAGCATTACAAGTTGTCCATAATGCTAAATAAACACCTTGAATGCATGCAACAGTAAAACAAGAGTTGCATTATGAGACCTTGAAAGTGTACAGAACAAGGTTAGCTCATTTAGTAAATTAGTGTTTTTTTCCTGAATGAAAGTATGGGTGCTGAAGAGTAATTTGTCTACACATACTGTTTTAAATTCAAGAAGATCCTAAATGCTATGATGGATTTAACAGCCACGCAGGAATCTCTTTTGTCATCTGTGGCAGCAAGTCAGTCTGAGGTGGGTAGGAAGCCTCACTCATCTAATGGCAGCTCCAAAGAGGTTAAAGGTGGCAGAATTTACAATTTGGATAGGAATCACTAGTTTCAACTTCCTTCTCTTGCACAAAGGGTCAAAGAAACTTCAAACTACACACAAACAGAGCTTCGATTTTATTATTTCAAACTGTTTCCCTGCCAAAGCAATTTTTGGTAAGAGTAATTCTAAAATTTTACAAATCCACCAGAGAAAATCCCATTTATTTCATGTTCATTATTTCCATTAATCCATAAATTTTCCAGCAGTGACATTCTAATGCACTAATATAAGGGGGAAAATGTATTCTTAACCTCAACGAACCAGGCCATTTGTCACAGCAATAAAGCCCAGCTTTACATGCTTGAAGATTCAGATATACACAATGATGGAGAGCTGACTGCTGTAACTCAGGCCATGTGTCTTCAAGTTTTGTTGTCACTTAACTAATGAGTAATGAATGCTGGCATGCTATTTCAGGATTAAAACACTGAACACCTAAATAACAGAGACATTGTTTTATCAAGCTCCTCAGTATCTGCCAGCATCATTACACTCTGACTCATGTAATGTAGCAGAATCACGAGTGAAAGTCCTCACGTTGACTTTGAAAGAGACACTTGAACATCAGTGTGATCAAATGGTTATTTTATCCAAAATAGTGGATTCCTTCATTACAGCAGATGTCTCTCTCTCCCCCATAATTTTCCTGAATATCTGAGAATCACAATATTGCTTCCTTTTTCTTCTAAGACACAACTTCAATTCTCTTCAAGCCAAACACTTTATTTTTATATTTATCATACAACCTTTTATACAGATATCATACATGCATACAGTTTTTTCAATAGTCCTAGGATTTGTCTACACTATAATGAAAGTCAGAAAAGTTGCATAGTTTATTTTGCTGATGCCTGTGAAGCTACTTTATTACAACATGTATCTAAGTTTCAGAATTTGATTTATTTATTTTTTATATTTTAAATGAGGTTACTTTCCACTGAAACAGAGTAATTTTTACTACACATCCAGGAAAAAACAAAACACCAAACACTATATTTCATTCAGTTATTCTACCTCATAATACTCTGTGAGCAACTTTTGAAACTTGACTTGTACTGTATGCAGCCATGTATATACAATACACGGCATCAAAGAACAACCTGTTTGTCCTACTTTATTTCCGAGATCTGGCTGATTACCAAGTAGCTCGAACTTAACAGCATACGCAGCAGCCAGGAGAGAAAGAGGTATTTTTCTTTGCTTCCCAGATAATCAGCTTGTGGAAGAAAAAGGTACCTGAGGAGAGAGCAGGTCTTGTTCCTCTGTGTGTTGGGAATCAATCCATAAAACACTTTAGAATTTAAAGTTACTTCCAAACAGCTCTTGAAATCTAATGTTCTCTGTTCAACTTTTGGGGGTGAGGATGGAGAACGAGCATGAGTTACCCTCACAGTGATTTATATACTAGGAAGATTACAGATGTAACACATTTATGGGAAGCTCTGTAAGTATTATGGAAGATATCTAGCAGGTCCATGTGCACATTGGGGATAGAAGGAAAAACAAATACCAAACAGAGCACTGGAAAAGACTGTAGAGCATGAGGTAAAGGAAAACTGAGTACTAGAAAGCTGGCAGGTCTTACAATAAATTGGGAAATTATTCAAAGGTGCTCTGTAGTGCTCCTGTCATCATTTGTGACAAAGAAATTCTAAAAACCATGCATAGTGTGTTGTAAGGTGGTGGTGTCCTTCAGAACAATGGGATTAAAGATGTCTTCTAGCCATAATGTACATTACCTTACAAAAGCACGCATAGGCAAGTATTCAAAAGAAAAAAAACCACCACCACCACCACACTGTAAGGAATGACTCATCAATCATTCCTTACTAATTGTGATTCCACCTGAAATAATTTACTAACTTCAAGCCATTTATCTACACACAGTAGCCATAATCACAATGTGCTACCTACAAAATTACACGATAGCCCATAAAAATACTTACTTGCCCCAGCTACTAAAGTCCTATTTCTGAAGTAGTTCCAAAAGAATTCCAGGAAAGTAAACATCAGTAAGCTTCACAGCACACAGGGAAGACTAATGAAAACTACTTTTAAGAGTACATTTAGCATTATATATACTGGAAAAAACAGTGCAGCTTTTGTACAGAAACGTTATGTCTCAAAAATCTCCTGGAGTTCTCTGAAGAAATCGGTAACTAGATACACATGAGAAATCACACTGATACAGCGTACCTGGACTTTCAATGGGCACTTAAGTGTTTCTTGTGAAAGAGAAAGAATTACATTGCTCCCGGACAAGAGGAAAAGTCCTCAAATGAGCTAACAAGCTAAAAGCAGGAAACAAACAAATGAGTTTCACAGAAAGCTGTGCCAGCACATGTGGTATCTAACACTAGAACAGTCTGGAAAAGGGTGAACAGTAAACTGTCAAAGTTTGCTGAATGGTATTAAATTATTCAGGATACCCAAGAAAGGCTGACTGAAGAATTTCTCAAGGACCTCACAGTAGTGAGTAACTTGACAATAAATGACAGGTGAAGATCAGCATAAACAAATACAAAGTGATGCAGGAGCGGGAAATAAGATACTGTGAGTTGACTATTAAGATTCAGAAACAGAATGATATGGTTATAGCTTTACAGCTGATTAAACGTTACACACCACCTTCTCTACACTAAGCACTGGTCAAAAAGCAAGTCAATGTTAGGACTTGGATGAAAAAAAAAAGATCAGAAATGATCTAGTGATGCTATCATAAATTCACGAGTACTCCCATCTTGAGTAGGGTATGCGGATCTAAAAGTTCAAAACAAAAGGAAAAAGATTTTTCCACACAACACATAGTGATGGTGGGAAAGACACAACTATAACAGAAGCTGATAGTTTACACTGCTTCAAAAAGCAACTGCACAAATTCAAAGAAAGGAAATCCATAGGATGGTGGAGAGACTGCGAGGAGAGTCAAACTACTAATGGGAGGGTATTCTAGGGAAGTATCAGTGTTTATCACCCTGCATCATACTCTAAACATCCATGATTGATCACTGTTGGAAACTTGGCTGACTCAGTACCTCTGGTTCTAAGTTATATTCTTATGTATATTTGATAATAGCAATACTGCCCAATCATATATATATATGATCATGTATATGCAGCAGAATGGCATGTCTAATCTTTAATAATAATAATAATAATTCATTTTTTATGATAAATATTTAATAATCTGAGCAGACACCTAGCAAATACTAATGTTTTATTTACCTAAGAGAAAACTGAACAGAGAATAAGTGATCTTTTCCTAAGGAAAGCCACTCCCTCTCGTCCACTCGCCCACCCCCACACACTCAGCTTCACCACAGGATATTCAGTATTTCTGACTCTCAGGCACTACAATTTGGAAAAAGTCACAAAATTCTCTCAGGTAAAAGCTGTTTTATATATTATGTCCTATTTCCTAGTTCAAGGAGTATTCCAGAACATTTACAATAGACATTGCATGTTGCCCCTTCACTTCTGATACCAGTGCAATTGATGATGTATTTTTCTTTGTAACTACCCTGTCTCAGCCTCTGCTATCTGGTTAACATACTTATTTTCTTCCTTATGATATAGTATTAGCAAAAGGGGTTTGGGAAGGAGAACAACATCACAAAATCCATGTGAGTTAGCAGATGAATAGTAATACGGAAACCATACATAAAGGCAAGCCTCCAGTTCTTGTTCTGGCTTATTCAGGAACACCTAGGTCAGGAAAATCCTGAACATAATCTGGCTGGAGGATGGCAGGACATAAGAAAGAAGTGTGCATCCCATCCCTTTATATTTTTTCCTGAACACTCATTCTGTATCATTGTCAAGGACAGGATACTGGGCTAGATGAAGCATTTATCTGATCCATTACAACTGTTCTTACAGTACATTAAAAAAGTACATTAAAAAAATACAAAATTACACAAAAAAAGGAATAATTTATTTTCATATATAAAATGGAAACAGAAGATTAATCTAAAACTATTGTTTATTGATATGTAGTTGAACATTCTAAATATTAGTTTTGTCATAATGTTCAAAGTCCAATTCTTCTGAACCAGTAACTACACAAATTGAACATCAATTAAACCAACTTCTGAATATAGAATTCATAAATTGACATGATCTCTGAGAATAACATGTCTAAATTATTTACCTCCTTCTGATCAAGCTGCAGAGAAGATTTTATCAAATCACGAAGAGCAGTAAGTTGTTTCTTTTCTTCATCTTGTGTCTGCTTTATCTATGGAAAGACATTGCCATTATATGGTTTCTGGATGCAACATTAATTTTAATTTTTTATGCATTCCAATATACCATTTTAGATGTCCTGAACAACCAGCTCAACTATTCTGTGTTTCTGTAATATTTGAGTTTATTTTCATGCACTAGTCCATTCTAATGTATTCACCTCCTATGCACGTATTAGTTGAAAAGCAAGCCAAAATGAATGTACAACTCTGCATGCTCTGTTCTGTTACGCTTTAAAGGTTCATTGTATCTAATGCAACTAAAATAGTCTCTGAAATAATAATTAAATAACTACAATAAGCTTGACAAATTATTTAAGGAATGAAAATACAGTTTAATTTAGCCACAAACTACAATATTAAATAGGATTATTGTAATTCTGATTATAGAATACAGAAGAACTTGGGTGACAAGTGGGCTTTGATTCCACATTATTACTTGCCTTCAATGAACATCACAAGTTAATTCATTTAAAAACTGTGGTGCTATCATCAAGCAGTTTGGTTTTGAAAAAACGAAAGTGGTAGCTAAAATTGGTGCTAATAATGTAATCTAATTCAAAGATTCCCACTTTAAATTAGTTTTATTTTAATGCAACATTAAATTAGTAGTAGAATGAAAGCTACTTTTCCTAATAACTGTAAAACAGAATACAAAGTTTAAAATAGCCACGATTTTTTTCCTCTGTCTAGCTAATTCAAAGTTTCAAAGAACACGCTTTTCATTTGTAAGATAGAAATAAAATATACACCTTTGTAGTCATACCTAAAATGTATTCATATAAAAAAAATAATTCCACTTTCAGACATTAAACTACTTATAAGTAAACTTACATTATATAAGTCAGCAGCCAACTTTTCTATATATTGTTTAAGTTTATCAGCTGTTTTCAAGCCATCTTGGAAGAAACTATAATGAAAAACACCTGTGATTTACCAGGAATACATATAATTCATAACACAAAGTAGATTGTCTTGTGGAGAAAACCAGCAAAACCAATATCCAGCTTTTCCCACGTTCCAAAACACAAAACAAACAAACGAAAAAAACCCACCCCCAAAAACCAAAAAAAACCCCTCTTCCTAGTAGTTTTGAAGTACAGTATCTTTCAGCAATTGAGATATACCATTGTGACTAACATATATCAAATTAGAGAGAATATAGCTTAGCTTATTTTTATCACTGTTAGTCAATATGTTTCCCCTTAGTAACTTCCAGAATCTTTTTCCTGTGTTTAACTTCAGTAAAAGTTCATGTATGTTTGCCTCTGTGGTTCTACTGATGATAAGGTTGTATCTTACCAGTTTCACCTCAAGAAATTCCAAAGAAATTACTGGCTGTCACAATGGTTTTAAAATTTACATAAAAACCTAAAACTGTTAAATAGAATAAACAAGCTATTTCTAAAATTACATTCTAGATCTATGCCTCAGGAACCAAATTTAATTTTGTACACAGCATGCAAGGTTTTCCCATGGCCTCTTTCTCCGTCACTCCCGTGCCCCACTCACTTTCATACTCTCTACTGAAAGACTACAGCCTAATAAGATGACATTGCAGACACCTAGAAGATTACAATTATGATAAATATTCCTGATGTAACCAAAACAAATTCAAAAAAAAGGGAAACACACACTTGTGCAAAAAAGAAAATTGCAACTAAAGCTTAAAAGCATTGCACTTACTTGCATTGTGCATGATAGTACTTAATAAGGTTCTGCAGAAGGTCCACACCTTTTTTTGTCTTGATTTCATTAACCTTAATAAGATACTGCATAGACAGTGAAAAACATGTTGATAATCATGCCTCATAACCTTCAACAGTTTTCAATCGATAAAACATCATTTGCTCTGTGAATTAATTATCTCTGTATTTAACCTGGGTGCTGACTCATAAGCCACCAGTCCACCACAATTAAGCAAAATATAAAACAGATAACAGTTCATTTGGCCATTCCTAAAAAATTCAAACACCCCAAACCATAAAACAAATTCAGGAAAAAGTTGCATCTTTTATAATTGTCTGAAGATGTCCCTTTTTGAATGCTACCGCAGTAATTGATGAAATATTCTAAAAATATAAATACTATGCAATTTAAAGTAAATACAACTAAAACATAATAGAGAACTATTAATATAAAAAGCAGTTTTATGGAACTAAAGTATCACTATCATTTATCACTTCATTATAAAGGCTGCAGAAAGCATGTTGGAAGAAAGGTATCAAAAATACTTCCTGAACTGCTCAACCATAAACCTGAAAAGAAATATTACCATAGCCAATATTTTCAGCCCAAGAACCTTAGCATAATAATCTAAAAAAAAAAAAAAAAAAAAAAAAAAAAAGGGAGTAAAACAAAAGGAAGACAAGTTTTGTACAGAGTTGCTAAAATAATTATCTTCATATTGCTGTACTATGTGACACTGAAATCATTTCCTCCCTCCACCCCCATTAAACAACAAAGTAGATTTCACCACCTTTAAGGCCCACAAAGTACTTTTGAGTTATGGTGTCATAATTAAAAGCTGAAACTTGTTTCTTACTTCACACATCTGTAGCTGAAATAGTCGCCTTTCCTTCTCCATTTCCTCTGCTATCTCAGCTCCTGTTATTTCAGTTCTTATCATCCCATGCTGTTTTGCATGTTCTCTTTTTTCCTTTTCAATTTTTGTACTGAAATTTTAATTAGAAAACATTTTAGAAAATTTATTCTACTATCCTGTGACCTAGTATTATTTAGGAAAAAAATAATAACCAAGAAATATTAAAGAAGCCATTCTGAAGATGAGTTCCTCTATGATACCAAATCCTATATATTTTTAGTAAGTGTGCAGAAGTAATGGAGTCATGAAGTTGCCCTTCCTTCCTTTCATCCTTTAAGTCTTTTCTCTAGTTGCTGTACTACTTGGCGGGGATGGGGGGGAATTCTCATTCTTTCTATGTTGTGCTCCGTAGTCTTCATCTCTACATACTGCAGTGTAAAGCATACATAAGGAACTACTGACTTGGCAGGAAAATGGCAGAATAACATAATCAAATATGTCTCATGCTCATAAGACAGGAGTTAAGAAAAACAATAAGGTAGCATATGAAGTTTACCACCTATGCTAAATGATGACTTCCAGTCATTTTGTTTTCAGAGAAAGCCAACACTGAAATTCTGAAATAGTAAAATGCAAATATGGAACTAAGAGGCCATCCTGAGACTTTATTTAGAGCTTTACAGTGGGGCTGTCCTTACGTATCTACTCTGCAAACTAACTGGATACTCCATTTTTAAGCAAACTTAGATGTCCAATAGAAAAATCTAAACGATTTTCAGTTTTCTTTTTAAAAAAGAAATTACCTTTCTTCTCTAGCAGCCTTTTTGAGAAAAGTAAACACTGAAGCTGTACTTCCGTAAAACAGGTGACAAAGCACTGTGTGTTTATTAGACTGGTACTCCTTGCCAGGGGAAAAAAAAATAAAAAATGTAATAAGGATTAATTTATTTGTTTTTGAATTCTGCTTTTCAACTAAGGAAAGCATAATGTTTGCATGTAGAGCAAAGCACTTTTCAGCACTGTGCCTCTAAACTTGATTTGATATTGGTCTTGAACAAATTCTGGGAAATGGAGTTCTGTGAGAAGTTTAAGGGACACCTCCTTTTTGGTCTTAAGAAGCCCAACTGAAATTTGCTCACAAGAGGTGGGGGGAGGGTGGGGAAGTAACAAGACAACAGGCATCTTTCTGTAAACTTTCCAAATTCAGAACAGAATCCCACAGATTATTCCATGTATTGAGTCTGTATGGGACACCTTTGTCTCCTAAATTCTGTGTAATGTCATTCACAATAAATAGGCTGGCAAAGATATCCCTGATTTTACTTATAGCAATTTGAGAGGCAGAAATATATATTTTTTTTTAAACCAGTTTGCTGCCTATGGAAAACTATTCAATATTTTTGCAAAATATGCAATATCTGTAAGAACTAAATAACTAAAAAGCAACAAAAAAACCCAATTCTGCATGTAAATCTGAATGTTCAACTGAGTACAATGATGTGATTTTGGGACAGCAATCTCCTTTTTGCCTTAGATTAGTAATAACCTCATTTCAGTTCAGTTGTCCACAGGGATTTAACATTGTAATGAACTCTGAAGGCAAAAGTTACTATAAGTAGGTAAGAAAATTATGCCAAAAATAAATGTTTCAGCAGTTCTTAGTGGCCTGACTTTTTCTTTCATTTCTTTTTTCCCCTCCTGGTTAGACAGAAATGAAACAAAGCTAATAATAAGAGTAAAAAGGGGAATAAATGGAAGGATACAAAATATGAATTAACTCCTGAGAGCTCTTGAATTCTGATAAAGCAACCTGCCCATCACTTCCTTGAGAGCATTCTGAACCATTCCACTAACAGTTCTGCAACTATGATACTACTCGTTTCCAACCTTCTATTTTTATAAATCATTCTTTAGCCACAGAAAACAGGTATTATAGCAAGAAAATATTTTTAAAACTACAGGTATTTTAGAAGTCACACCAACTGCACAAAAATTCTTGCCTCTCGAAAACATACAGTTCTGCAATACAGGACAACATATACATCTCAATTTTTACTATCGATAGATTTTATGTATATGGTTATAAGAACGTGTAAATGCCATCTGAAGTCTCCACAATTCACTTTACAACATTCAGTATCTAAGCATGAAGTATATTCTTTACAGTAAAGAAACACTGGGCAGTCATTTAACTACTTCACATAAAAATACTTTCTTTCTATTAGTGCAGAAGAGATGCCTTGCTTGTATTCATATTTGCATCCACAGATACAGTACATAGTTTGGGACCAGGAAGCAAGAGAAAAAAAAAGAAGGAGAAAAATACTTACAATTTGGTTTCATAATCCTTCCAGGCTTTGTCAAAAGGCTTTTTGAGGTCCTTAGGAAACAGAAAATTTGTTTAAAACATTTTAAAAACTTTTTCTCTACAGTTACGATATCAAGTTATAAATAGCAACAAAAAATACTGTTCTCTTTTAAAACTTTTCAGACAGCAGTTGGAAAAAAATACTATTTTTGAATCTTGTAAAGTATTGCTTTCCTGTGCCTGTTAAGACAAGAATTTATAATGAAATTCTAAAGCAGCATCACAGTCACGTCAATTTTGAATTTGTTCTTTGGACTACAAACAGAATATTAATGGATGCCAACATAACAAATAATCTGATGGGTGAATGGAAAACAGTCACAAGACAGCTGAACCTGAAAACATTTCCCTAAATAAAAAGTTAGTTTTCAACACTTACCCCTTTAACACCTTTTAAGTCTCCTTTTAAGAGAGAATCCAAAGTGAATATAACATTGTGGCTTAAACCCTGGAGCTAAAAAGAAAAACATTATACTGTTATAATTCAAAAAGATTTATTATGATCTTATCAAACTACTGCCAACAAATCTTTGAACTTCACTAATGTAGTTGCAATCACCTCAAAATTTCTAAATCAATAGTAAATTCAGGTCTGGGAAGAATTAAGAGACATTCACTTGCATCAGCCATAGAAGCATTATAATTAATCTTTACTTACATAGGGTGATACAAAACCAGAATCTAAAAAATTTGCATAAAAGCCAAATTCTGAAAACACCTCAAGGTAATCTTCAGTCTCTCAAAGCAAACATTTGAATACTGCTTAATTATTGAGGAAGCAAATTTTGGAACAAATGTTTCTCAGCCTCCTGCGTAAGAAGCAAGGACCTGCTGTACTACAGGCAGATAAAATGCAAGGCACAGGTTAATTCAACCATGAACAAACGGAGCAAAGAGTCACCAGCTCTTTGATTATTCACAACTATTTGGGAAGACTGTTCCCTTCCTTGTCCAATGTGGGAATCTGACATTTCCTTAAACTCTTAAGAGTTTAAATTTCACCCCATTAAGTCCATGTCTGTTTGATTACATATCTGTGGAAATGTTCCGTCTGGCTTTGCCAGTCTGAGGGTAGAAAAACCTACTGCTATGATCCTATCTGAACACATATGGTGTGTACGGTTCCTGAAGATGTGTATCAATATTATCCCAGTCTAGTGAAAAGTCTGTTGCCTCTTCCCTTCATCCCTCCCTTCGTTTCTCCCCCAAAACACTTCATGAATTCTTCAGTTCCTTGCTAGGGAAGGATAGGGAGAACGATAGGAAGGCTGCAAGACACCATGTCCTCTGCTTGTAAACCAAAGGAGAAGCGTTACATTAGAGTTTTTAATCTGCCATATACATATACAGCCCAGCTCCCCCCTCCTATAAGATCTCCTGAGCATATTTTAGACCATGAAACTAATTTTTAAGGGACTTTTGTGAAATAGATGATCCACACAGATGAGAATATCGAAATGATCCCTCAAACAGGTTCTCCAGGTGTTAACGTTCCATTCACAAACTCCTTATACATTCAAAAGACATGTATGAAAAATTACATATTCGATTTTTCAAAAGTGACATTACACAATATTAAATACATGCACATTATTTACAAGAACTACATCCACTACATATAAAATAGCATATTTTCCCTCATTAGATTCACTATCAGTCTTTAACTGAAAAGAAAAAAAAAAACCAAACAAACAGGCTTGCTTCGTTCTTCATATATCCTGGGCAGAAGGATTTCCGTATGGTCCCCTAGAGATTATTGCCAAACCTGGCCACAAGAGCTCCAGCACAGTTCAGGTGCCCGTTGTTCTAATAAAGATACAAAGCAGTCCTACAAAGCACAGTTCTGGAACTTGATGTGCATTATCCTCTGGAAAGCACTGGGGTCTCAGCATGGCAGAGGGGAAGGTGGATCTTTTAACACAGCTACTTAATTATCACCTGGTAGCTTGTCAGACACCCCTCAAGTTTTGTTCTTTTTAGACAGCTTACAGATATCATAACTGATGAGGGATGGAACACCTCTCCTATGAAGAAAGTCTGAGAGAGTTGGGGTTGTTCAGCCTGGAGAAGAGAAGGCTCCAGGGAGGCCTTATTGCAGCCTTTCAATACTTAAAGGGGGCCTATAAGAAAGATGGAGAGAGACTTTTTAGCAGGGCCTATTGTGATAGGACAAGGGGTAATGGTTTTAAACTAATAGAGGGTAGATTTAGACTAGATATAAGGAAGACATTTTTATGGTATGAGGGTGGTGAAACACTAGTACGGGTTGCCCAGAGAGGTGGTAGATGCCCCATCCCTGGGAACATTCAAGGTCAGGTTGGATGGGGCTCTGAGCAACCTCATCTAGTAGAAGTTGTCCCTGCTCATTGCAGGGGGGTTGGACTAGATGACCTTTAAAGGTCCCTTCCAACACACACTATTCTATGATTCTATGATTATTCTTGCTATGAGATGGAATCAAATTCAGAAAACATATGACACACACTTGTAATCTTCATGTTCAAGACATCTTGACAACTGTTCCATGTGTCAATATTTTATATTTTTTAAATTCACAAAATCTTATATTCAAAATATATTCAAAGCAAGATGAAGGACAGCCACTAGAATATCTTGAGCTGCAGCTTCAAACAATAACATGAACACAGAGCAAAGGTTCTTCATGGCTTAAAAGATCATGATCTGAGAATGGATTTTCTCCTTAAGTGCAACAACATAATTAATGCTCAAATATTGATTTCGTATGAAGCAAAAAAGCAACCTGATCACTTTCAGTGATTAAAACACCAAAAGATTTTTTCTTTACCTGGCTTCATGAAAGTAGTTTATAACAGATAGTCTAAGCTTTGATTCTATTTAAAGAGCTAGGTTCTGTTTTTCTTTCCGCTTAGCTTAAACATTTGCACATGACCCCCACGCAGTATTATTTCATAACAGATATAAAAGGAGCCAGGGAATTTGTAGACGATTACGCCTTTTTGCAATTTGTCCTCTGTTGGCTTTTTATCTCAATGCATCACAACGAACAACTCCTTAGCAATGTCAATTTTGTTGAAGAAGTAAAAGAATTATACCCGGTAGAAAAAGACCTGGGGGTGCTGGTTGACAGCCGGCTAAATATGAGCCAGTAGTGTGTCCAGGTGGCCAAGAAGGCCAACAGCATCCTGGCCTGTATCAGAAATAGCGTGGCCAGCAGGAGCAGGGAGGTGGTTGTTCCCCTGTACTCGGCACTGGTGAGGCCGCACCTCGAGTCCTGTGTTCAGTTTTGGGCCCCTCACTACAGGAAAGACATGGAGGTGCTGGAGCGTGTCCAGAGAAGGGCAACCAAGTTGGTGAGGGGCCTGGAGCACAAGTCTTATGAGGAGCAGCTGAGGGAACTGGGGTTGTTTAGTCTGGACAAAAGGAGGCTGAGGGGAGACCTTATCGCTCTCTACAACTACCTGAAAGGAGGTTGGGGTGAGGTGGGGGTCAGTCTGCTTTCCCAAGTAACAAGTGGTAGGACAAGAGGAAATGTCCTCAAGTTGCACCAGGGAAGGTTTAGATTGGATATCAGGAAAAATTTCTTTACTGAAAGGGTTGTCAGGCATTGGAACAGGCTGCCCAGGGAAGTGGTGGAGTCACCATCCTTGGAGGTATTTAAAAGACGTGTAGATGTGGCACTTAGGGACATGGTTTAGTGGACACGGTTGATGGTTGGACTTGATGACCTTAAAGGTCTTTTCCAGCCTAAAAGATTCCATGATTCTATGACTATTAAGCCAACAAGTGATTAAGGTAATACCTACTTTATCAATACACAGATTAAAGAAAAAGTATTCTTGTTTTCATAATCAACCATTTTAATCAGTTTCCACTTAACAACCTAAACCAAAGTTCGTATCTCAAATGTGAATTTTGAGAAAGAATATTCAAAAGATTTTAACCCCAGCCTAGTTCATAAAAACAGAGAGAACACAAATTTCTGCAATATGGGCAGACTTAAAGTAGTTATCAGGGCAGGAATGAACAACAGTACATTACTGTAGCTTTTTTTATTTTTTCCAAGTGTATCCGTTAAGGATAACCAATTCAAGCCATTAATACTTGGCTTGAAATTACTGAACAGTAGCCAGTTAGTATGCAGCTAGGGAAAAAAAAAACAACCACACCAAAAAACCCCCCAACTAAATAGCAGTGTATTAGTCCAATATGGTAAGATTTTGGAATCACTGATTACATTGTTGAAGACTTGATAAAACAGTAGCCCAAATGAATCGGAAACACATCTGATAAAGCAAAAACAGTCTCCTATCTAGAGCAAAATAAAGGAAAAAAACCTTAACAGATGGAAACACATATGATAATTTGGGGAGGAAGGATATGAAGAGAAGATAATTTTCCCGCAAAGATTAGCTGAGGACATTTACAGGAAAGGGAGATGGGAAAAAACAGGCTTTAAACATTTGGAAAAAAGCCAAGAACCATGCAAAATTTAAAAAAAACAAGTAATCTGCAAGTGCTCCAAATGTTCTTCCAAAACCTCATCTAGATCAATTTAAAGATGATGACACACTCAGTTTCACATACGTAGATCTTCATACAGCTTTTTAATGCACTATTATAATGAATTACTGCATAAAGAATGAAACCTGGAACAGGAAAGGAAGTAGAATCAGTAAAAAGCAGAGAAACCAATTTTGGCGGGACACTCCGAGGTTGCAGAAAATGTAGACCCATGTTGACAATGGCCAATCAAAATGTAATTACCTTTAGAAAGTGTTACAGAAGTGGTCATTGTGTGTCATTCTTATAAGATGATCTTAACAACAACAACAAAAAAAACCCTCAGAAATATAACATGATATTTATAGGTTTTAAGTTTCATATGTTATATTTAGTGATAACATCAAGAATTTCTAGTAAAATTTGCATAGTGACTTATTTGGTTTTGTTAAACTGATTAATGGATATGCTTTTCCTCTTGACTCTGTGTGCAGAGCAATCATTTCAAAATGATGGTTTCCAGAAGTTGTATATATAATACAAGTTGCTGGCTTTACTTCATAGTAAGTGGTCAGAGTAAGTAAGTGAAGATCACTCTCTAAGTGATCACTCTGTAATTCCTTTACACAGAAGAATATTCTGTATCCTCCACCTCATGAAATATGCATAATATCACAATTTGTTGGAAAATATTTAATGAATCATAATTAAAGTTCAAAAGATTTAATAAAAACAGATCCAAGTTTTTGAAGTTTTTTTTTTGTTGCCTACTGTGTAGCTCTATTCCTTATTTGTCTTCCTGTCTTTAAAGGCCATTCATCATTTTATTGTACTTTTATTAAATAAGGCAGCAACAATCTACTCTATGTAAAAAAAAAAAAAAAGCCTATTAGCTTGCCATTCATTTTAATACCTATTGCCATTTTTTCAATTAATTTTATTAACATAAGCCTCAGCACCTATTGTGGGACTTTATCGGCAACATTATACAGTCCTCCTCCCAACTGCTTTTTCACTGGACCTCAACTTCTATTTTGATATTATAAAAATCCTTTTCTTTCAGTGTAATTGTATTAATCAGCACTATGCTTAAGAACAACAGTGGGTCAAGAAAGCAGAATTATCTATCTTGGAGAAAAGGTGAAAAATAAGTGTTTTAAAAACACTGAGACATTTGTAAAATAAGCTCATTGTCCATTTGAGACTTCTGAATGAAGTAAATTAGGGAATAGCCTATTTTAAAACCTGTCAACAAGAATTTAGATAGATAATGCTTCATAGTCTAGCTGAAATAGTATAATGTTGTTTTGAATGAGTGTGGCTTCTTAAGTAAAAGAGCTTTTTCCTCTCAATCAGCACTACTTTAAATAAATAAAATAAACCCCCACTTCTTGTTTGCCAGTTGAAAGAAGTTAAAAATTTCTGTGGAAGCCCTGCAAGGAATGATGAGGTCCAGACAGCTTCCAACAAACGTGAGTTCTAGTCCCAAACTGTCCTCAAACTGCACTTCAACACGCATTTGAAAATACTTATTTTTAATTGTGTGCTAAATTAAGATTAAAGGAGGCCAAAATAACCAAGAATGACAGAAGTCTTTACAGAGGAAAGCAGGTCCCTCGTATACCTACTGGTCTTTAAAACTGCCAATATTGAAACAAAAGATGATCCAGGTAATAGGCCAGTGCAAAGCTCTTAAAGAAAGCAAGCTTCATTAGGGCAAGTGTGATCATCCTTAGATGAGTAAGTAGGTGATGAAGAAGAGGCAAGACTCAGGAGGCAGAAATAAGCACAAGCATGAGAGGTCAGAAGTGACACCCCATTTTGAGTGTTGTTAGGGCCTGTGCAGTCTGAGATGTTTATAAGTGAATCTCAGAGGATTGCAGAGAGTCAGAGGAGAATGTCTGCCGATACTAAGCTATTCTGGGTATTAAAGCAAAAGCCAGTATGAAGAGTTGCATAAGGACCTTGTAACACTTACCGCTGAGAGAATGAAATTAAAGATTGAAGTCTACACTGAAAAATGTAAAGTGATGAATAAGGAGGAAAAAACTGCATACAGATTCATGCTTATGAAATAACAATCACCACGAAAAATGTCTCAAGGAAAAAATACCTTGAAGTTACAACACAGAATCCCTTGAAAACATCAAGCTCAATGCTCAGTAATTATAAAGCAATCAGCCTTCAGAAAAAGAAATAAGAAATGCAACCATCTTCACGTTTGTCCCCCCTCATTTCAGAAAAGGGTACAGTAGTACTTAAGAGAAGATATAGAAAGGACCAACAAGGACAATCCAAGTTATGGAATAACTAAGACTCAGCTAGAAAAGTAACAGAGGAAAGGAAAGGAAGAATGATGGCTATCTGTAAATTCCCGGGAAAAATAGGGAAATTCTTACATTTCTTGTAAGATATAAGAATCAGGGAACAATAAATGAAAGGATCAGGTTCAAAAGAAATAGAACTGACATTTCAGAGAGCATTTCATTTTAGCACTCTGGAGGAATTCACCATATTCTGTGCCAAGCATAGCATACATTCAAGAAATCCTAAGACAAATTCATGGAGGTAATACTAACAAGGACTACAAAACAAAAAATATTGCCTCCAGCTCCAACGTCTCTGAGCTGAAGACTGTTTTCATGACCACAGTACAGAAGTTATACCCATATGTTTTGCTCTCTTCCTACACTCTTCCCTAAAGATTCACTCTCAGGCAACTGTCAAAGCCAGGGTACTGGCTACATGGGCCTTTGATGGGACCTAAAAGCAGCTATGCTCGTGCTGGGGGCTCTAGGAAAGAAAGTGTAATATTGCTTATACTTTACACACTAAAAAAGCTTGGAGATAACCCCAACTGTAAGAAAAACATAAAACTGAAGCTACCACTTTCTGAATACAACAGCTATCAAATCCATGAAACATGATTTCACATGAAATTTGGCTTCATTACTTTCCGTGTTCAAAGATATTTGCTATGACTACAGTTTTATTATCCAGCTTTCAGAATTATAAAAGGCCTAAGATGAACTTTAGATGAGACAAACCTTTAAACCACCTTCATAAGCCTAATATTTAAGCAATGGATGCTTTGTATACCACAGGGAGAATGGACTTTAGCAACACCATTTAAGCATGCTCCCCAAATTGTTATTTTTCTTCCAAAAAGTGACAGTTTCTCTTTTTGAGGTAAGACAAAACAGCCATAAGTAATGGTATTGGATTTTTAACTGGAAAGACTTCAAGTCAGGGAATGATTTAAAATTAAGGTCCATAAGAAGAGATATGTAACATCATCAATCACTTGAGAATGATGCCTTAAGCGATGTCTCAACATTTATATTTTTCTTTTTAACTGCCAATTAACAACCAAACACAGCGAGTGTGTAATAACACCCTTATAACCAGATATAATAACCAGATATAATCTCTGAAGAAATTATTGTGTTTTGAAAAAAAAATGAAAACATCTCTAAAATTATCATCAGTCATCAGGATCATGCAGTTGTATTTTATTTTGGAAAAAATAAAAAACTAAGAATGTTAGAAACTCCTTACCAGGTTCTTCAGCAGCGTTGATAATTCTTTAGTAAGCGTGGAAAATTTTACAAAAGCTGTGCCAAGATCTGGATTATCCCGACTTAAAAAATTACTTCCAAATTTATCTAGTACTTGTGCATAGTTTTCTTCATTTTGAACATGATCTGCAAAGAAAAATTAAAAGTCAGAAATTTTCTCTTATAGACATTATTTTAAGCTTATGTATTGCAGTACAGTAACAAACCAACTAACAAACAGTACTTTCAAAAAAGCCAGAAATTAATGCATTTACTGAAAATTACAATAATTTTAATGTTAAAAAGACCTATTTAGCCATATACACATAAATGCTTCTTAAATCAGCAACTTGAATTTGTAATACATCAATGAAAAAAGCTCTGTAGTTATTAATAAAGTAGTAAGATAAATAAAATGTCAATCAAACAGTGTAAGTATATGTGCTCATTTTGTAAACAACACAGGAGTTTATAATTGTCTACTGTAACACAACCTTTTTTTTTAATTGTAATGTCGGGACACTTCTACAGAACAAAAAAGTCAATAGTATCAGATATAAAACTAAGGAGACCAAGTCTGAATCTGACTGCAAGTTTAAAAGACGAAATGTGTCTTACAAAGATTCCCTTTTCACCTGCTTTATAAAACCGAGTTACCCCACAGAATGGAATATATATTGGTATATAGCCAAAGACTTGTTTCAATATATTTAATAGCAAACTGCACTTACAGAGAGGTCAGAACCAAGAAGATGAAATGGAAGCCAGTGAAAGTGAGCAAAATCCTTAACTCAAGGATGAAGGAAATTCTGAATTACAGACCATTGTGCCTGAAATGTTTTTCTTGCTTCTATTACTTTCCTTTCTGGCATCTGTTTGCATATTTTATTGTTACTTCCATTTTAGCATCTTTAAATAGAAAATTTGCCACTACAGCCCCTTGGGACATACTTTATCACCTCCATCTCTCTTAGAGGAATATTGTTGGTATTAATTAAATCAACATTTCACTTTAATGAGTTTCCTACTCTTCCTATGTTTTTTTCTGTAAGCCACAAACACAAAACCACAGAGATATTCCAGCTAGAACAAGTTCTGTGCAATGAAAGGGAAGAGAGAATAGTTGTCAATAGGTACCATGTTTTTGCCCAGAAGACCTGCAAGGTTTATATTCTTCAAGTTCTCATATTGCCTGAGAGCGTTTGAATTATGGGGGCCGGGGGTGGGGGGCGCAGATAAAACTGAAAAGAAGGGGGGGGGGGGGGGGAAGACAAGACATATGCTTCAAAAAAGGCTTGTGGATGATGTCCCACAATGCATCAATGCATGAATCTACTTTGACACTAACTAAGAGCTGATGAAGCATTAAACTAATACTTTGAAGGTATTACAGGCACTCAAAATAACAGCGCACTAAAGCTCCAACAAAAAAAAAGTTAAAACTTATTAGAAGACAAAAAAAAAAAAATCACAATGCTTATTTACCAAAAACAAACCCCAAACCCCACACATCAGACAAGTTACATTCTAAAATCAGACATTAACACTGAGGTTTTCAAAAGGCCAAATATTTAATCATATGTTAATATGGAGTTGTAATTCAAACAGTATGTTTTTAATAAAACTGTTCCAAAAGCATACGGTTTTAATCAAATAGCTTAGCATTAAAACCAAGGCAACCACTATATAATAATAAAATATGCATTTTGTTTTGATGTAAAAGCTGTTGCATAAATATACACAGAAGACTTCATCTAAGAAGGAGCTTTGGCTTATGCAGTCCTGAGCTCATAAAACTCAAACGTACCCAACTGTGCTGAAGGAAAAGGAAGGATAATGGAACAAGGCCAGAAAGAAGTCTGCTATATCATGGAAAGCCTGTCCTTGCCTGTGAAGCACTTCTAACCCCACAATATTTCCTAGCATTTTGATTTTAAGTGCTGTGTTGTTTCATACACCATTTAAAAAAAAAAATTTTTGTAAAGAGACTGAAAAAGAGCTGAAGACGACTGTTTCCTTTGTCTGTGGAAAGGTAAAAAATCCCCTGTCAGAAAGAGGAAGCAGATCATTGTCTTAGAACAATATATAGGAAATTCTCAAGAATCCCAGATAGCAGATCACTTAAATCTAGAAATGAGGTTTTATGATGTAAAAGGAATACTTCTGTAATTACCACACATATACACACAAAATTCAAGTACTGTGTAAGAATAAGAAACTTTCAATTTTTACATTACTATCAATGTGAATATTTTAAAAGGAAAAGAAATATTTTCTATTGAAGAGGTAAGGTAGTTCCCTACTTGACCTTAAAGGCACGAAGATGAAAAATTAAATCTGCAACACAGCCTATGGTAGAATGCAACATAGGAAAACCGACATGCTTAGAGCAAAGAACAATCTTTAATCTCCCTGTAGGTGCCTCATGCAAACACAAAAATTACTTCCTGGTGTCCTAATAGAATGACCTTTGCATAAAGAAAGTTATAATGTGCATGACAATGTTTACATCCTTAGATACAAGTACTGTAAGAAGGACTTTAATAACTCTAGAAAGCAAGACACAAACACTGACAGCAGTACATACAAAGGATAACATTTGCCTTCTAGAACTGGCTCTTGTCATCTCAATATCGTAAACGAAGTTCAGTACTGTGATGAAAATAGAACAGCTTCCTCAGACAGACATCCTCCTCCTTCAGCAGCTCCCTGAGAGGTGCCAGAATCACGGACAACTGAGGACAGGCTCTGCACCCACTGACAAAGGCAGCTCCCTTCAAAGGGGATGGGAAAGGGGCCTCACTAATCACCCCCTCCCCGATGGGATCTGGCAAGTCAGCCAGTACCTGAGCCCATGTTGAAGACCTCACTACAGAATGGCAAATGTAGTATAAAGCAACATACTGGACCAGATACAGCAGTGAGATTTTCTGAGCTGAAAGATGTGCACCTTCTCTTCTCCACAATCCCCACCTTCAACTCTGAGAAACACTCAGCACAGAATTTACATTTGTTCTGAGAAAACCCTGGTAGGGCCCAGTGCGCAGCAATGTGGTGGCATCCCTTACTTCGGTGCTGTAACGTGTATATTGAGGATTATGTGTTAAGAGGAAATAATACAAACACATCTGAAGATGCAGATCCAAGCAAGTGAGGAAGGAACAACAGCCACAGCAGCTTACAGCAGCCTTTTGGTACACAGCAGTACTCACCAGGAGCAGGGAGCACGCTTGCTCTGAGCCCCAAGCACTGCAGAGACTCAGGCTTAAGGACTCCCAGGGCTGAATCCCACCTTGTTCTGCTGCCACAGGGAGTCACCTGAAGTTGTCTGTGCCTAAAGTCACCTTGTGGTAAACTTTTCCCAGGACACAGATAGAAGACTGAAATCAGATTCCCAAGGCGTACAAAGAATTTGTACTCATTCATTGAAACCCACAACATTAAGTACTGTGTTTATTTCCCATTCAAAAGTTACCAGAATTTTAGCATATGCTTCTGAACCCAGTAAAATTCACGCCTATTTGTGCATAATAAGTAAGGAAACTGAAGAACAAATACTGTGAAGAGAGGTTAAGGAACAGCCTTTACATACTGGAGCTAGAAGACACAACAATAAAATTAAAGCCTTAAAATTCCCTTTGCCTAAAACAGTTTTGTTCAGATATATTACCCTGCAAACACTGAAGAACAAAACAAAACAACAACAACAAAAAAAAGAGTTAAATAGTTTACAGAAGAAAAACGCTCAAATACAACTCTTTCCTGTCACTGATTATACTTAAATTACACCCAAAGAAACCTGAAGAATGTCTAAATTACTTCCGTGTATCTGGTTAAGTCCAAAAAAAAAAAAAAAAAATCACGATTCAGATTCCTGATCAACTATTTTTATGTTGCACTTATAAAATGGCTTTGTTCCACGGGTAGCCAGAGGAAAAATAACCAATGTCAGAGCCAAGCTGCATTTCTGAATGGAAAAACATACACATTAAAAAGACTCAAAATGACTTTAGAAAAAGCAAGAAAGCTGGCAAGGTTAGAAAGGACGGGAAAAGAAGTTATTTGAAGTAAGAAAGCATCCTTTCTCATTTCATCCTTCACAAAGCTGAAATCTAATGAAAAAATAAAAGAAAAAATATTTGACCACTATATTGTTACCTGGACTTGATAACAATAACACCTTCTGGACTGAGACTGCTGAAGGGAAAAGTAATAAAAGCCTCTTTCAAAGATTTCCAGAGCAAGGAGCATCTCAGTGAGTCTGTAAGGTTCTCTAGATCATCAGTATAAGAGCACTGAGAGATAAGCCAGTCCGAAAAGGCAAATGACTTCTTTTTGCATCTGTGTTCATTGCTGATGTGCTTGAAGAAGTTCTCATGGAAGAATTTTCTTTCAACTCAGCTTCCGAGGATTTATACCAAATCTAAGTGCTAACAGTGGAATTCATAAAAGTTGACAAAATGTGCAATGGCAAGTCACTTAGACCCACATACAGAAGAACAAAATAGGCAAACTATACAGCTGTAAAGCCTCTTATTTATAACAGCCTCAACACTACAGGAAGAATGAGAGGCAAATATAATAGCTATTTTTAATAAGAGCTCCAGAGAGAACTGAGAATTCAAGTATGCACCAGCAGAGCAGTAATGCTGATATACTCCTCAGGCAATATGTAGAAACTACAGTGCAGAGCAGAATTCATGGACATGTGGATAAATATAAAATGCTGAAGAAGAAACACAGAGTTTATAGAAAGAAATTTTTACTTCGAAAAACTCCCCCCTCCAGGGGATCAACAAGCATATGGGGAGAGGAAATCCACATTAAATGATCTGTTTGGATTTCTGAGAAGGTCGGTTCCTCACCAAAACACTAAAAGGAACTAAGCAAACTAAGAGGGATGAGCCTCACACAAAGGAAAGACAGGTCAAAAAGATGTGGTAGGGGAAAGGAAAGACTAAAGAGTTAATTTTCTCAACAAAGGAAGATCACCAGTGAAGTCCTGTATGAAACAGTAATAAGGCCCACATCGTTTAACAACTCATAAATGAGTTG
Organism: Harpia harpyja; assembly: GCF_026419915.1. Taxonomy (NCBI): domain Eukaryota; kingdom Metazoa; phylum Chordata; class Aves; order Accipitriformes; family Accipitridae; genus Harpia; species Harpia harpyja. The sequence goes on from NC_068944.1 coordinate 69,432,906, forward strand.
GGAAATAAGATTCATAGTGATAAACTGTTCTTCTTTTCCATACAATACTATAAATTACTCAGGGCAATAGAAGCAAAAGCTGACTTCAAAGGTGAGATTAATCTGTCCAAACACAGACTTCTACAACAAAGATATCTATATTGAACCTTGGGGTCTACCCTTCCCCTTATGGTCAACATAGGAAAAGTTACAGCTCAGCTCATAGAATCATAGAATCATTTCGGTTGGAAAAGACCTTCAAGATCATCGAGTCCAACCATTAACCATGCCCCCTAAACCATGCCCTGGAGTACCCTGTCCACTCGCTTTTTGAATACCTCCAGGGATGGTGACTCAACCACTTCCCTGGGCAGCCCATTCCAACGTTTGACAACCCTCTCAGTAAAAAACTTTTTCCTAATATCCTAATGTAAATGCAGAGGAAGTCAGATGTATCTCACCCTAGAAGTATCTACATACATCCATTAATTGTGCACAGAGGCTACAGCAACAGGCTTGCATCTGGGTAGCTCCCAAGTTAGATGTGGAATGCTATGTTGAACAGCCAGTGCATGAAAGTGTGCATTAGGCAGTGTAACGCACGTGGGAAAACACTCCTAACTTTAAGAAATGATTGCGTAACTAGACATTATAAAGAAAGATTCTGGAGTTCTATCACTTCAACATTCAGTACCAAGCTAAACAAAGCTGAACATCAGAAATTATTAAGAAACACAGCATGCAATAGAGCAACATAAAAACATTACCATAGCGTGCTTAAACCCTTAATACTGTCTGCAGTTCCTGTCCCAGTTGCCCAAAATTCACTCCTCCTCTTCCCTGTTTTAAAAAGGAAAGTCTATGCTGCCATTTTGGAGACAGACAGTAAGGATGATTAAATGTGACAGTTTCTGTAAAAAAAACAAAAACAAAACCCAACAACAACCCCCCCCCCCCAAAACCCCCAAAAACCCACCAACCAAAAAAATCCCAAAAGCACCCTCAAAAACCCCTAGGGCTGCTGAGTTCAGAAGAGGGATATTGTGGGTGATTGTGAAAACAACTCAATCCAGAAACCTATCTCAGGAGATGGAATGGACGACACTGAATCAAGTTTGGATTCACCCACCAAAAAGTCTTCTGACACTATTGTAGCAAGCTTTAGCACTTCAAAGCCCCTTATGAACTCTCATGCCTCAGAACATGCAACAGTCCCTCAATTCCACATCAAATGAGTCATTCTGGTGGGCTTGAGGCCAATGCTTTGAGGCATGGACAGAGCCAGTTTCCTGCTCAGGGGACTTAAGGCCTGAAGAGCATGCATGGGACAACTTCACAAGGGAGCATTCAACTAGACTGATGCAAGACTACAAACAATAAAGATTTACATGAATTTAAATTCCTTAGACAAAATGAACTGTAAAAGTCCATTAAGAAGTATCAAGCATCACGGTATCAGTCCTGACTCAGGTAATTCCTGGCCTTCATATCATTGTGAGCTGAGAAAGTGTTAAAAAAAAAAAAATTACAACCACTCACTCCATCTTTGCACCATTTTTCTACTTCCTCAAGCAAGCATCTGCTGTTGATCATTGTGGGAGACCGTGTGAACTGCTGGTCCAGCTCAGTACCTTTGGTCTTGCATGGATTTTATGTTTTTATTTCTCCATTGTGTAAATTCTTTTGACTATATTTGGGAGTTATATCAGGGAACTAATGAAAAAGAGCTATTGAAAAATCTACAACAAAACTAATTGTGCAATCTACTGCTGTTACAGTTCAATCCAAACGTTGTGGGAAAGCTAGTCAGAACAGATTCTCCATTAAGTTCAAGCACCATTCACGTAAGATGGCTTCCTAGTTACAGATGCAATCTATCATGCCAGAAATAAACAGCAAGCCAGATAAGGAGGAAGTGATGAGAAAGAGGTATCAATTTGTATGTCTCCTTGGATTTCATAAACAGTACCTTCTGAAACAGTACTTTCAGATAGGGAAAAACTGATGGGACCTTTCTAAGGGATTTTCACATTTCTGTGCTGGTACATTTTCACTTCCACAGCAGTAGATCTAAATCTAAATACAACAAATGGGTGAGGGATCTGCACAAAACAGAAAAAAGTATTTGGGTGACATTTAAACTCTCTTCATAACAGAAGAGAGTCCCTTGCAGTTCCTAATTCAGCAATGAAGAGGAAACAAACCAACACACCAGAGGGCTAGGGCTTTCTGAAGACTTCTGTGTGAGACATTGCATTGTTTGAATGTCACTGTTCAAATGTTACTTGGGGGGCGGGGGGACAGACACCCCCCCACCCCCACCCCCCCCAAAAAAAAACAAACCACAACCAAAACCCAACAAAAAAACAATACAACCCAAAAAATCCTACCTATGACTTTTGGTAGAGTATGAATTGGATTACTGAACTGAAAAGAGAATTTCTATTGCCCCTGAATAAACATTTCACACCAGTCCAGCCAGAGTTCTCAAAGGAGATCATGAAGAAGGGGAGTTTGAAAAAACAAACAAAAAAACCCCCCAAAAACAAAACCCAAAACAATCTCCTACTCTAGTAGTTTAAATATGGTCTCACCTTCTAGCAAACAATTAAATTTGTAAAACAAAATTCCAATTTTGAGTTCCCAAAATGTAGTTAGAGGCTTTCTTTTGAAATACAAAAATAGTCACCAAATTCTTGCTTGAACTGATAAACGACAATACATTTTACAGCTGGTTTTAGTACATTTTACATGAAGTTAAACAACGAAATCCACTTTCATCACTGAAGCATAAGAAAATAGCTGGCTTAGCAATTCTCTTCATACAAGCACGCAAAATGAGTTTAATTCAGTCACTTTATTTCTAGATTTATTTTTACAAGGTTTCACATGTGTAACACATGCTTTTAGTCTTGCTCTTACTAAGCTTAGTTTATGTTTATCAATTACTGCATTAATTGCCTCCTGTGTACCCCTTTTCAAGTCATAATGTAGCCTGTAACAACAGCGTTCTGAAGAGGGAGCTAGAGTATTATGTATAGTGCTTTCTTTATCCAAAAGAATTCATACTAACTTGTACCTTTGAAACAAGACCTGTTTGGAGAGAAAAAAAAAAAGAGAGAGAGAAAGACAGCTACCTAACTATCTCTGGTCCTTTTTAAGTGCAGAGCCAGCCAATTAAAACCATTAACCAACCTTCTATTGCTTTTACTCAATGGGACTAGTTCATGATATAGTATGGCCTACTTGCAGGCATTGAAAACAATATTACTTTTATTACAAGACTCAAATTGAATGATATATAAATGATAGTAGAGATTTTAGCTATGTCAAAACAGACAGAACACTTCATGTGTTCTACAGTTTTCATCAGTTTTGAAATTCAGTAAATAGGTACTTTGAAATGGAAAAGCTGCTTGCAGCATCTGAATACTTCTCAAAGCATAAAACTAAATACACATGTAGCAAATACTATTCTCACTTTCTATCAGGCTTCACAGTCTACTGGGAAAACATTCATCATCAACTGAAGTTACAGAAAAGCTAATTAAAACATGGTGCTAGTGGCGCAACTGTATTAGTGACTGGCAGAAGAGAAAAATTAAGAATCTACAATACATTAAAACCCCCATACACTTCCATAAACATGAGTTAATGTGACAACACACAAAACACCAGAGAAACTACGACCACTCAGAAGTGGCTCTGCATAAGGAAAATACTCCCTAAACTGATTATTATTGCTAGGGAATAGGAACTGGGATTTTCTAAAATCCAATATTTACCGCCAGATGGTTATTGGAAGGTGTACAGCTCTGCTACCCTATCTGCCTTTGGCACAGTTTTTAGACCTTAAGAGAAACAGAGTTAGAAGCCAGGTACACTTTATAACATTTTTAAAGCCTAATATGTATATTGATCTGTGTTTGATCATTTGTTACTGATTTGAAACTGATTATCAATTCATATTACAGCCACTTATCCTCTCATCAAATTTATTACTATAGCTCCAATAAAACATCAACAGTGTCTTCAAACAAGCAAAATAATGATAAATCTCCACTATTTCAGTTAAGAAGGGAAATACATAATTTTTATTTTTCATGTTATGAGGGGAGAGCATGTGTTGAAGAAACAAACACATCTACCTGTAGATATTTCTTTTTATTTATTTATTTTTTAAACTTGTTCAGAAGTTCTCATCCTTATTTCACTTAGAAATGCACTCCATAAATTCAGACTAGGAAGGACACTGTCTTGTCACTGTTCTAGCTGAAGACAACTGCTTGAAATGTTATGACAGCAGGAAAATTTACCCATGCGAATTCTTTGAGAGGCCTTTGAGAAGGAATATGAGGGTGAAAGCATTGGAGAGAACATTAATCTGATGTATAATCATAAGCAAAGAAAGAACATTTTTAAGTCCAAACACTCCTAAACAGAGAAGCATCTCTTATGCTATACGCTTCAACAGGATAAATTGCAAGACACTTCGCAAACTTGAAATCAAATGCTTAGGTTCTCACGTAGAACTGAAAACAATGTCTTACCTTGCCCCGAATTATATATTGCTTTCACAGATTTTTTCACCTTCTGTAGTGCAGTTCTGTCTTGATCCAATGCCTACAATAACAAGAAATAAACAAACTTTAAATATTTACTTCATTGATCAACAGAATACACTGTAACATTTAAAAAGAAACCCACAGAGTAAGTAGTTTCACAGGCTGGGAAAAACTGCAGATACAACATATTCAGCCTGCAGGAAGGTCCAAGGTCATTCAACCCCTTCAAGATGAATTAAAGAGCTGAACTGAAAACGCTCTGAAGGCAGAGTAGAGCAGTAGTGACAGTGCTAAAACACTATTTTAGTTTTGCAAGGGACAAAGCATTTATTCAAATTGTAATATAGTTTGAAAAAAAACCCAAGAAATAGTTAGTAGATGCTTCTACTATAGCCCTATAGTTTCTACTACAACCAAATTGCTTGTTAACATCTATGGTTTTCCCACAGTAATAGTCTTCCAACTATAGACACAGATTATCACACTAACCTCTTGCCTCAAACTCCACAACAGAATTTTATGAAGACAAAAGATGAAAAGTAGCAGATAAAACCAAAAAGACTAAGATCTGATTTTGTGCAACACAATGTGACTGAAAGGAAATATTTAAAATCCAGAAGAAAATGGTATTAAGTAATGATGAATTTAGGATTAGATTTCTAGATACTTTCTTTTTTAAGCAAGATAACTTCTCCCCACCCACTCTCAATCTGCTGTAAGAAATCAAATTAACATGAGAAAGAACTATTATGATAAAGCAAAATATAAAGTCAAAGTAAACATTAGTCTAGACTTGTGGAATTAAGAAACTTAAAAGCCACATACTGGTACTGTGTGCAGTGATCCAGTTAATTTTAAGTGTGTTTTGGATATTCTGCATGCTTAACATGTTGTACACGGTTCCCTGCTATCCATAACATACACAGAAATGTTTAAATTATTTCCTATATTTTTTCCCATTTAGATCATAGGCAATTTCCCATCACATAAGTAATGCTAGATCAATAATCTCAAGTTTTAACAAAGCTGGCAGTGTTTGCCGTATTATATTCATGTTCAAATCATTGAAGATTGGAGAACTTATACTCAGAGTGACTGTCAGGATAGCAGCCCAACTGAGCCTGTTAGCTGTTGTAGACCACAAAGTTCAACTTGCAGAGACCCTTGGGTAGCCATATTATCCAAACAGCTTGGATCTCCTGTTGTCTGATATCTGAAGGCTGGCAGACCAAGGCAGAATGGCAGCTACTCCTACAGCAGAGTATACCTCATCAGAGAGGTCATCACCAGCAACACTATGAGTGAAAACTTAACCAATAAGTAGAGCTTTTACTGTCAAAGCTGAGATGATTGAACTATGTTGCACTGGGCATTAAGAAGCTCCAAAAATCCTGGAGCAGGAGCTCCAGGACAACTAGAGTGTTAAGCACTGGAGATGGTCATACATGAGGGTACCGCTCCTAGGTAAGTTCAAAACGCTGAGTGTTTCGGTGTATGCACACTTACAGTAGGAAAACATATAGAGAGAAACCAATTAATATATAATAGTTCTATTTTGCAGTGGCCCAATTTTAACCAAGCGAAACATTATAGTTCAACAATACATTAAAGTCTGTAACAAAAGAAAAACGTAGTGTTTCTGTTCTTTAACTGAAAACCACCACATTGTCAGATTACACAATCACTTCTATGGTAGCTAAAACTAGCAAGTTTGGAACCACAGAATTTATGTAAGTGCTTTCTAATACTATTTACCTTTAGTTTTTCTTTCTTTTGCAACAGAACAATGGATTCAAATATTCAGTACTGCAAATATCATTTCTTTTGCTCCCCAATAAAACAGTGGATTTTACTTGACTTTCATCTTGACAGAGTTAAAATTTTTAAATTTAATAAAATATTAAGAACTCTGTGTTCCTTTTCAAGACAGTGCACAGCAGGTGATTCTCCTCAGACTCCTCTGCAAACGCTGTCAAAAGCTTTTGCTTCTGCCTGCATGCTATGCCAGACAGTTGTTATCATACATTTCCACTGAAGTTCTCTCCATCTTCAATGACCAGAAAAAAAAAAAAAAAAAAAAAAAAGATTCACTTGTCTACTCAGAATTTGAACGCAGGATAGTATAAGAATTTGAAACCAATATTTTGGAAAAAAGACAACAGTTAACATTGATGAGATTCAGAGATAAAACTTTGTACTAAATTCTAATATTGAAGCAAACTGGACACTCGGGAGGAAAAAACAAATGCAACAACTCCAAGAAAGATGGTACGTGTTCCTAAAGATATCAATCCAGCAGACTAGGACAAATAGACTAGAAAAATCTTTGAAATTGGATTTGATATAGGGTTAAATTTAATCACTAATATGGGAACAGGAGGGAAGGGAACATTCATTATTTTAAGAGAGCAATCACTGAGCAAAGCAATATACAGAGATGACATCTACTGCCTGAAGGAGCCAGTGATCTAAGTCAGAATGACATCACAGGTCAATTTTGTATTTTTATATTCGCAAAAACAATCTTTACTTTACATGAACTAGTTCTTCTTAGTCCAAAACTCTCTAAATAAAACAAATCCATGCACATTTACAACGATATACCAGGGCAGAATGTAAAATGCCTACCGCAGCAGGAACCCAATCCTACGTAGGATTCTAGCTACACAAAAACTGTTATCTAGGGGTTTTTAGGTGGTTTTGAGTGGGGGTATTTTTGGTTGGTTGGTTTTGTTTTGTTTGTTTTATATAACTGTAGGGAGTTTGTTTCCAAATATATTACATGACTCTTGAATGTCTTCTGCTATCAATTTTTAGCTGCGCTCTGCTGCAAAGGAAGTAAGCTGCACTCAGTGCTCAATTCAATTATTATTCCAGAGTAATGTTACCTTTTACGTATGTTAAACTAGACGGGAACAGCCTTGCTTTCCCCAGTTAGGTGAAAGCATGCTTCTACAGTATCCATTAATTTTATTTTCCAGTGTTTAGAATAAAAAATATTTTTAATCCCCATCTTAGAAAACACAAAATCTGATCTTCCAGTAAAAATTACATACAATTATATTACTGAAAACTACAATGACTTGGAGAACCAAGGAGTCTCTGTGACAATATCTAAGTATTCGGATGCTCTCCTTCCTACCTTCCTACATACTAAACTCTTCCTCATCACCACCCATTCCTGGAAAATGCTTCTTTCTTCATTTCCGTGATACCACCTCCCAGGACGTGTTTTTAACTTCCCTGGGAGAATGTTTTCTTACCCCCTTATGCATTCTGAAAAGACAGATAATTTACTAAAGGTACCTGCAACACAGATTTGCTACTTCCTAGGCTGAACAAAGCTTTATTCTTGAAAACAGTCATCTTGGAGACAACCTCCATCTTTATTCGAAATAATGCAAAATCAGTGTTCACAAAAAACCCTGAGACATATTGGCGAAGAAATGAAGAAAAAAAAAACCAAACGGCGCCATATTTAATCTGCTTATATAAAATTAAACAAGGAAAGCTCCTTGCTCCTCATACTCAGCAGATTTTCTATGCATGATCTCTGACATATACCCTGTCGAGTTTTCATATTCCTGCATTCCCTTATATTGAAGCTTATGCTCAAGAAGAAAACCTCCTGATCACGCAAGATCAGCTCTTCTAACTCATCAGTTTGGAATCCCCCAGACAGTCACCCCAGATTTAATTTCTCCTTTCTGCTAAAATTTAGCTACTTTGAACCTAGCCTGCAATTTCAAACTGCCAACCTAGTTCAAATCTGTACTAGTGAAGAAAGCAGTATCTCTCCTTCCTCATGCCAGAACACTCATGTTGGCTACACTGTGATGCAGTTCAGGAGCTGCTGTGGTGACCTGAGCTCCATGAAAACCAGGGGCTCCTTTTGAGCACTATGGATTTAGCTCACCTTCCTACAGCTACCATTTCACATTCAGAAGCAAGACTTCTCATAGCACCCTCCCTTTTAAGATCTATATTTACTGGTAGCTATTCATACCAATATAAAAATTGGAAAACTTGTCCACCTGAGGAAACTAAATCAAATTAATTTTGGGGTGGAGGGAAGGCGAGTCCTCCCAATGGATCCTTTCACTGGTGTAGATCACTGGGTACACAGCACACAAGTCAGTACCAGGTCAGAGTAGGTGTATGTTGACATCCCATAATCTACACCACAGTCCTCTCTGCTAGATGAGGCAGAGCCGTGCACTGCTGTTCACACAGACAGACAAGGCTTTTGCCTGTCTTCAACTCTCTAGAACCTGATCTCTTGTCACTAAAGTGTATTTCTATTTTTGGGCCATGCTCTGTTATAATAGCTACTAAATTTTAAACCAGAAATTATACTACCGTGCAGTGTGTGAAGTCCTAGATTCTGGATTGTGATCTATCTTTGATGTACTAAAAACTGCCAAACTCACATTTAGATAGACCAGTTATTGTTTCTTTACAGAAAAAAAGACACAAGGTTCTATAGATACATATATATATTTGTGTGCATGCGTGTGTGTAGATACTAGTATGTATGTATTTGTATGCATGTGTGTGTATGTAAAAGTCTATATACTGGAGATCATACTTAAGGATATTTGATGTACTTATCCCTAACATGAAAAGCACGGTTTGAGCAACTAAAAAAAAAAACCACCTTCCTTTCTTGACTGATGTAAAACTACTATTACAGAAACTCTAGAAATCGGCATCATCCTGGGGGCATACATTTGCACAGAGGATGCTACGGCCACTTCAGCCCACTATATCTACTAAAATATCAAACATGTTTTGCGTACCTTGCAAACCTTTACAATTTGAAGAGAAAAAAGCCCCACTGATTTCTGTTTCAGCCTTACAATAATAAAAAGAGTGGCTCAAGACACTGACAATCACATTAATATTTCAGCATACATTATTAATCCCTTCAAATAGATTACTATCCAGAGGAGATGCATTTTCCAGCTGGAACAAACTGCTCATCCTCATATCAGAGGAGGTTTAGAATTTCACTCCATTTGTAGGAGGTTTGCCCTAAAAAATGCCATATCTTACCACTACAAAAACCCACCCACAAAAATTATATACCAAACCAGAAGTGTTTTAAACAATTACAAGATTTTGCACAAGACAAACCCGTGACAGAAGCTTGAAGTCTATTAGAGCATGCACAATCTATGCACTCATGACAAAAACCTCTCCATGTATTAAGAAATTATTTTCATATATTACGAAAACTATCCATGTGAAGTGTAAAATTTTTGAGGTTATACACACAAATGGGCGTAATGAATACTTAGTAGTCACATGCATGTATTGTCAGATACAAGATTAATTATTTCATGGAAAATACATGGATGATATATTGGATTCAAGGGACTAAAAGTACTAAGTCACTTATCAATTTACACACTACTCTAACCCCAGCACAGAAGTGACTGACAGTTACTATTGTCTGTACTAGAAAATATGCTTGCTGCCTGCTCAAGTCCCAGTTACAATATCCATGTAACAAAGTAGAACAATGGCACCTTACAAAGTTATGGCTGTTCAGCACCAGTATCACTTTTCTTCCCAATAAAATCCAAACTTTATCAGATGGATAGTAAACGCAGACTAGACAGGTTAATAAGTTATTACATGCCACTGAAATTGCAACAAGAAAAAAAAAAAAACATAATTTCCCCAGTGAAATATAACCAAAAGAGAAGGTAAGAGTCGAGTGTTGGTCTCCCGTAGCTTATCCACTCAGAAATGAGCAGACTACCAAACTCAATTAATTCTGTACACGGAGAAGTGATTCAAACCACCCTTCCTGTCCTTCTCTCTCCACTCAGTTTGTACTGGCCCTACCAGTCACCAGTATAAAGTCTGTTTCGAACTGTTGGTCTCAGCACGTGTCTATATAACAAAAATAGGGGAGTGATTAAAAATTTTCTAGAGACACTTAATCACTTTGTGTAAAAGATGGATATAGACAGGCACAGTTTGAACTTGTCCTGAATTACTTAAAAATCCAAAGGGTCCAAATGAGAGAAAGTAAAAAAACCCCACATCAACAAACACTTATCACTGTAATAACTGCTACCAACATCATTTAGTACACCATCATTTACCAGCTACTCCCAAAATAACACCAATTAAAAGATAAGATACTTTAAAAAAAAATTTGTGATTTCCCTGAAAATTGAAACTTCACGTGTTTAACCATAAACTAATGAAAAGAGCATCAGTAATCAAATTTAAGAAATACATTTTTCCAGAAAATAATATTTGAGGTAATGCCAAAGCTTAACAGAGATCCCATCAGCTGAACTTCCCTCACATCTCCTGCTGTTAGTTACGTGGCCTGATGCAACGCAACAGCCTCTCTCCAAACCAGCATACATGAGAAAAATCATCAGCCCTTCAGTGCTGTAAAGGTCACGTTAGATGAGCAAGCTCATTTGTGTAGTCTCTAAAAAGACTTTCAAAAACAATAGTCAATAAATTATTCTTCAAGTATTAGTCAAATGGCAGCACAATAGATACTGCTTGTAAAATCTCTCTCTATAAAAAAATACAGTACTGCTAAACTGTAATTTGTTTTGACAATTGATCTTTGGATCCCTCTTTGTAACCACACTCCTACCCAGAAGCTTTTTCTGCAAGTGCATGAATGCAGATACTAATTGCTATCTATGTATGATTACAGATAAAATGAAGTTATAGCATCACGTTTTTCCTAATGAGCATGGAACCGATATTTGATCTTGATCATGCTCTGATACATTTGGGAATATTTAACAATATTTTGGGCAGTTCCTCCCTTTAAGTTCTCAGTTGAGTTACATTAATATTTCTGTGTCTAGCTCATTTTGTGCACAAGGTACATTTAGAGATAGTGAAAAATAAAACGATGAGATTTGTTCCCAGATACGATGATGACACAAATCAGATTCATTTTCTAACTTCTGTTGTGTAGGAGATACTGAAAAAAACACAACTAGTGACAGCACTTGAAAACATCCAGTGACACATAAAAAATTTTCCCCACAGGCACAGGCTGTAAACCAGCTTCCACTGGGTAGAAACTAATCTTGGTGATAAATATCGCAGAATCACATAATGGTTTGGGTTGGAAGAGACCTTAAATATCATCTAGTCCCATGGGCAGGGACACCTTCCACTAGACCAGGTTGCTCAAAGCCCTGTTCAACCTTACCTTGAACACTGCCAATGATGGGGCATGCACAACTTCCCAGGGCACAGTGGGGCATCCACAACTACTTAGTGCCAATATTCTTGCCTTACTGGCAACAACATACCTTTAACTAGCAAAGACTGGTTGAACAGCTATCATTCACTATATCCAAACTCAGTTCATTACACTAGTCAGCTTTACTATTACCAATTAGAAACCACAGCAAAAACAGTGACCAGTTTTCATATCGCGGCAGCACAGTTTTAACTATTTCTTACTCCAGCAGCAGAAAAAACACACTAGCATGATTAAAGGGGTAAAATGTGGTTAAAGCTCAGAAAGCAGCAAACCCATAGCCAGCCCCACAGCTCCTGAAGATACCACAGTACAAGATTCCCAAGTCGCGCACACAGCTTTTGCTAGCGTTAAAGCTGCAGAGCACTAGCAAGTGATTGCACAGAACACAAATGTAAGAGTCTTCCTACATTATAAATGCTTCTCTGATTAAAAATAAGTAGTGCTGTTGCGCTCTACTTTTTAGCAAGTCATGGCATATTGTCAATTTTTTTTCCCTGAGTTGATCCTTCTTGTCCGCATTAGCAATCTACTAAGTATTGCTTTAAAAACACAAAGGGAATTATCTTAAAAATCAAGAAATAGAAGCCTATTCTGTACCTGTGCTCTCGCAAAACCCTCCTTACACTTTTTTCAAAGTCCAGTGGAAATATATTACCTTGAGTGCAAGTATTGGCTACCAAATACTATCTTTAAAAATCTTCTTTTCCAGCATACAAATATACAGTCCCACAGAAATAGTATATAAACAAGATTTTTAATTAATTTATTGAAGATACTTGTAATTTGAAAAACCAAATACACTATAAAGCGCCATTTTCATTTAACAAAATCTAACCTAAAAAGCTTATATGCAAAAGACATAACAAAATACAATTCAAAACAGCCCAAAATAGAACAAGATAAATAATCTTCTAGAATAAAAAAATAAATACATCAGAAGACTGCAAATACTTGAGCTAAGGTCTTTCAAAAGGAAGCAAACTGAAGAGAAGACGGCATGCAAAGAACAAACATAAATGCACTAAACAGACGTGCTAGCAGTCATAGTTATTATAGAATCATAGAATGGTTTGGGTTGGAAGGGACCTTAAAGATCATCTAGTTCCAACCCCCCTGCCATGGGCAGGGACACCTTCCACTAGACCAGGTTGCTCAGAGCCCCATCCAACCTGGCCTTGAACACTTCCAGGGATGGGGCATCCACAACTTCTCTGGGCAACCTGTTCCAGTGCCTCACCACCCTCACAGTGAAGACTTATTAGAAAGAAATGTGATTCTTAGCAAACTGAATTGGGAAAAAAGCACAAACGTCTCTGGATAATTGCTTCCCACCACCATATCTGACTGTAAATTTCAGTAACAGGAGAGCTCTTCAGCTGCTGCACCAGAGTTAAATACCACAGAATATTTTCCTCCCATGTTAACTCTTCCCTTTCTTCTTTTGAAACCACAAAATATTTTGCAGCATGCTCTGTATTTAAAGTGTTATCCCAGTAACTCACAGGCATTACCTAGGCAGGGAGGGAAAATGCACTAGATCAGGATTGGTGAGTTACGGTTATTACCACCTTCTCAAGCAGCAAAATTTTTCAAATATTGTACACAGATTCTGTGAACATTACAGAAGCTCAAAAGTGACACTCAGGGATAAATAATGTACTCCCTCACTCAGCCATTGCCAGCCTCACAGTGGTGTTGCAATTACACAGTACACTTACACCTCCTAGCTCTATAAATTTCAATCAGTATTGTTATGCGTCGATATCTGGCATCAGCTAGCCACAGAGATATGGAGGACATCAGAAACATACTCATGGTAGACCAAGCTGTTTCAAAATGTTACTACTACTATTACAAACCCATTTTTCTTTAAAAAATTGCTTCATTTGCGGGGGGGGGGGGGGGGGGGGATGGTCACTTTCTTGAGAACAGAAACAACCCATGCTCCTTCTCCTCCTAACCCCTGAAGAAACACTTAAATATGTACATTGATGCATGACTGCAATATTCCATTTCAGAATTATTCCATTCAGAGCAATAAAGCAGGTATATTAACACATTAAAATTGTTTTATGTAAAAAAAAAAAAAGTAAAATTGTGGCTATTTGTTCCAAGCTGCAGATTTCAAGACTTTCATTAGGTTTTTTAAAAACAAAGGTAGATATTTCCATTACAACATAGACCTTTAAGACTACTGCAGCATTCTGGGACACTGCTTACAACTCAGTTTCCGTTTGTTATTGGAGAGGGCTATGATGACAGACTCAGTAAGACTTCATCTTACATCATGTTAAACCTGTAACCACTACCACTTACTATGGAATTCAGAGCTACACTTGGATGACCAGCTAGGAGAGTCTACCATCTAATCCTTCCTACAGTACGTAATGTAGATTGACACTATAGGATAATAACAGGAGGGAGAATAACAACAAATCTAGAAACATTCTAGAAAATAAGCACACATTCAATTTTCTTTGTTTTTAAGGTCAAAGTTAAAAATGGAAATGAGAAGTGTTACAATGTACAACAGGAGTTGTGTTTCTAATCATCATGATTAGACTTTGGCTAGAGATGATTCACAAAATCCACAAGAGGGCTTTTGAGTCTCCCCTCAAGTAAGAAAAAAATAAAATCACAAGAGCATAATTTAGACATGAAGCATTAGAGGTAATTTTGAATTTCAATGTCATTTTCTTTGATACAAACATATTATCTGAACACATTTAATTCTGTGGGGAAAATTACAGAAAAGGAAACATGATAATCAGTATAGTCAATTTTAATACCTTAATAAAAGCCTTATCTAAAAACCTCTACTTTCTCCTACAGTCTTTCATTTCTTTTGATCAACATGCAAAAATAGCATAAATGTACATTAGAAAACTAAGATGTGCATTGTATCTTCACTGTGGTACAGAAAACAAACAGACCTCTAAAAGCAATATGGGCTGAAAAAACCCAACCCATAAATGTGTCATACATATTATATAATGATATGCTGTAATTAACAGAATAATTCTATGTACAACTTACAACCAGAGATCTGCTTTCTCAATATACAAGTAATACAGTGAAATGAGAAGGGATATCCAACCCAAAGCAAAGACCTATATTCTAATTAGATTCTTAGGTTTATTTTGAAGATGCTGGCACACATTATGACCACTGGCAAACTGTTTAAGTCTAGAAAGGAACTTCTGACTTACGTACAAATGCATAAGCTATAGCAATCAATCAAAGGTGAAAGAAAAGGATATACTAACAACACTGAAATCCTACAGTGTAAAGGTAACCTTAATTTGCCTGAACTGCATATATGACCTGGCAAAGTCATTGGGACAACACAGAAGCTACCACTTTCCCTTCCATAGGAAGGGCACTTTAAATACAGTGCTGATTTTTAAAGGTATTGTTTTAAAACCACAATGAAACTTAAAAGAATTTGGCAGTAATTTCCAGTGTGTTAGGAAACAGGATGAGCGCTTTGCAAGCAAACTGTTACTTACTTCACAGCATTTTTTTACCTAGTATTGCGTTTGGTAAAAATAGTCCTATGCTATTTCTCTTTTACGACTGTATTAGAGAAGACACCCTTACAAAGTATTCTATAAATTTTCTTAACAATATTAAGCTTCAGATATAACTTACAGCCACGATCCTAAACACAACTAAATTACACTGGTAACAACTTTCTTTAAAATACTTATAAATACTTTAAAATAAAAATAGCTGCACTGTATTCCATTTAGAAAATGCAACTGACTTGTCTGATCACAGATTTAACTGATATTTTTAATATAAGTAAACCCGCATTTATAACATAAGTATACAGTTCTGCTACCAGCTGAACAAATAACTGTTTTGTTCGGGGGTATTTAACTGCCAAAAAAAAAAAAGTCCCAATTTTACAACACTTTTCAATTACATTGTTTAATCATTTTGGGAGGCACTGTGAAGCAGCTTGTGCAAATTAGCAAAAAATAGAAGAGTTCTCCGAAAGGGAAAAGTCTTAGGAATAAAGTAGGAGGTGACTGTTTGAGGACCTGGGGATTCTAAAGCATTCAAATTCCACAGATTCAAAAGCAAAAATTAGTCAAAGATAACAACTTCCCCATATATGCAGCACCTAAGTAGAAGTTTCAAGTTCAGTGTAAGTAGAAAATACCACGCACAGTCATCCTTGTCTTCCTCAAGCTAGGGCTTAAAACACTTTTGCTAACACTTGTGCTAGACTCCCAGGAATATACCCACACTGAATATCAACTAATTGTGCAACAAACTCTGCTCTACAAAATATTATTTCAGTGTATTTTTGTCAGATAAAACATAAGCTTTGTACATAACTCACATATAGTGATTCATAGACATAAGGGACCTTAAACACAGCAATGAGTGTTAACTTCTTGGAAATCAATATTCTTGTTCTACTAATGACAACACCAGTTTATTCACTAACAGCCAGATTCTGGCAGCAGCTATTGACTTTTAGCTTATTTTGCTTGGAGACAAAAAAAAAAAAACCAAAACCAAAAAAAAAACCCACGCCACAAACCTTCAAAATTCTCAGCTTATCATTTCCTTGTGATATTAGATATTGTATGTAAAGTAGGTTTTCAGTCTGTTTACACTTGTCTCCCCCTTTGGAAGAGGCATTCCTATGTCCATTCTTCAGACAACTACTACTTATTTATGGGGATTTAAAAAACATGGGTCCCTAGACCTTGCCTTCTGCAAGCAGCAGCAAGGAAGGTAAAAGTAGAATCAGCTTCAATAATCATCAAATGGCATTTCCCAAAGGATTAGCTAGAATATAACTTAAAGCACTCGGGGCAAAACAAAGTTTGGAACTAATAGTTTTGCATACAGGAAGAATCAGAAAACACCAGTGAGAAGGAAAATATTGTCGGGTTTTGGATTTGTTTATTTAAACAGCAGTCTTGCAGCTGAAGAGGACATATATCACTTCAAAAGAGTACAGGTTGGCAATATTCTCCTTTAGAATAAGGAATATAATTTATGATTCAGGATCAAGAAAGGAATTTGGGAAAGCTAATGAAAACCAAGACTGCTACCACAGGGTAACAAGAGTACATGGACAAAGCTGATCATAACCATGTAGCTTTTCATTCTTGTATAATATGTAAACAGAAAATATAGGTTACACTTAAACACAGGACAAAGCAATGGCATAATTTAAAACCCACCCAAAAGAGCAGTAATTACATAATAAAGTATATTTAATCAGAAACCAAGTTACTCATATTTTACTTCAATGATTTTTTTTTTAACTACACAATCCCCCCCCCCAAGCACAAAATTAATACTAAAATCATTAATTTACGGCACTTATCTTAAAGTTACCTTGGTTCTCAAAAACAATTTATTCATTCCAGCTTACTCCAAAAATTACATTAGCTAATCCTAATGGATGCAGTTAGTGCTTAAATAAAATTAACATGTCAACATCAGTCTTAAAGATACTCAAGAAGCTCACACAATTGACGAATGATTTTACATAAAAACTAGACAGACTGAGATACTAGAACAATAGTAGATTAATAGGCTGCAGTATTTTAAAATAAGTAATGGCACAGTTGCTCTCACAAATTTGCAAAGAAACTATGAATAGAACAAACTTGTAAATTTATGCAACAGTGTACTCTCTTGACAAACACCCTTAGACTTAGATGATAGGGGACATGACACAATGTTATCACCAATAAATGTAGTACCTTTTCATGAACACTTTTACTTAGCCAGAAAGATACTTTCTTCATTTTTACATTTCTGCAGCTTCTTCGTTGTATTTTTTAATAAAAATTTAAAACCTCCAAATCTAATTTTATTCAGCAGAGGCATATGAATGAAGATGGGTTTTTCTCCTTTTCCTTAGGAAATAAACCACCATTTCACTGCTTCAGATGTCTACAAAATACATTAGAAGTCTTATAATATATGCTACATGTATGCGTATAGTTAAAATACCCTCTTTGGAATGCAGAACGAATGTATAGAAAAAATGGTGAGTAATATTGTGAAAATTTGGACAGGGAAGATGAAATGGTTAAACAAATGAAGGTTAAGATCAATCGCATTCCATATTTCAGCTGGTATATTATGGCCAGAAGCAAGAGGTCAACAGGCATCCCTGCAGGTTTCTGCAGAAAGCCAGAGTACTCAGTTGCTCCACAGGACCTGAAAGAGGTGGTTTTCCTGTTCCCCACTGCCAACCACCCATTCCCACTACTTCCTTTATACCAGCACGCTCGTGTTCAGAAAACCGCAAAGTCAAGAAACTAGATCAGATGAAAATTGCCTTTTCTATTGCGTTATGGCCAGCACAAAGGAGGACAACTACACACGTGGTGACGCTACCTCTTTCAAATGGATGCACAAATTTATAAGAGATTAAAATCGCCATGTGACCATAACCTGAGGAGACAGATTATATTTAATATTTCAACTACATTAAAATCTGTTCCATCCCAGCTGCATCCCTTGCATTTCACCTACTTCTGATGCATGATGATACACTTTGCGACTGTAAAACTTGGATCCTCAGAAACCAACTCTGTGAAAAAGCAGCAATATTCACACGTGTAGGAGTTAAATTCAATTTTCTCCTTCACCAGCAGGGGTAACTCAGGCTACAGATTTCCTTTTTTAATCTCACATTCTTTCTCTTGATTTTAAAATGGTTATATCCTTCAGAAACTCAGACAACTACTTAAACTACAGTAACTAACTGGAGTTCTTTATGCCTTTTTCTCATGATCTTCACAAGTGTGTAAACCATTACTGAAGTACGGACTGAAGTTTTACATTTGCAGCTATAGAGAATTACTGCATTTGACAATACCAATCAAGCAAAACCTGAAAAGCACTTTATGTAACTTTCAGTGTGCTGTATTATTAACTCTCTAGTAACCTAGTTTAAATACCTCCTGCTACTTTTACAGGACCATTTATCCCCTAACACCACACATCACTCCAAGCAAGCAGCACTTCCTCTCAGCATGCTTCTCACTCAGAGAAGCATTATTTAGGAAAGGTGAATTTAGTTCTAAAGGCCAGAAGCTTGCCTTGATAGAGAACTAAACAGAAAGAAAACACTAAGTGATGCAACAGAAGTAGGAAATTGACAGTAGCTTTTCCAGAAATACTTCACCTTATATTTCCTTTCACAGAGCACCCCCTTCAAAAATCCCACCTATTCCTCCTTATTACCCGAGACAGTAAGCACAACCCTTCAGATCTCTGCAGCGCAGCTACAGCAGGCACAAGCTGCATTTCTGGAGACAAGTGCATGGCAAGACAGAGCCCAAGCACCCTGTCTGACCTCACAGGCCTATAAAATCCCAAATGGCAAAGAAGGGTGGATATCCAATGGCTGATCACAGTCTATTGTGACACAAAGGGCAGAGGACTTTAAACAAACCAGCGGGTAGCAAATTCAAAATAAAAAAATTTAAAAATGGAAAAGCATAGTGCACCACATATGGTAAGCTGTGGAACTCCTTATGGATCCTAAAATTTTATATACTAAAAAAAAAAAAAAAGAAAGAAAGAAAAAGGGGATAAAGTCATGGAGGAGAAATTCAGCATGGCCATTAAATATAAATTTAACACCTTTGTTCTGCCATACTCTGAGCTGCAAGTTACTGGAGGCTGGGAGATCACACTGGAGAAGGTATCCCTACATCTCTGCCATTTTCCTACACTCTTCTCTTGTCATCTGCTGTTGGCAACATCAGAAAAGATCCTAGGCTTTCATCAACTTCTGGACTATCCCAGCACAGCTGTTCTTCCACTCACTAATGGTATTTCTGTTATGTAAGCTGCAACAAGAAGGAATTCACCAGTAGATAACCATATATGCACAATACCAAGCAACAGACAAACCTCAGTAAAACATGGGGGAAAAAACCAAAAAGCCTGTAGCAAGCTAGGACAATTTTTCCTCTTCCTTTATATGGCTTTTGTTTTCTTCAGATCTGAATATCAGCTATCATTGTAAAACCCCCAAAACTATTTACATATGGAAAGGGGAAGATTTTCTGAAAGGTTTAGCAGTGATTAAGTAGTAAGATATTAACTGAACAATTATGTTCACTGGACCAATGAAACATTTCATACATTTTGGTTTTTAAATGTACATAGCCCTTAGACATTAGTCCAAATTTCACAAATTATATTGCTGTGCTCTAGTAAAATCAAATTATTAAACTTAAAATAAAATAAACAATTTGTTCAAATTTCCGTTGTATATTTTACAGTAGATCTTAAACTCAAGAGAACGAAAGCTGATTGTTTAATGTATAGATTGGATAATGTTTGTTTTTACAGTCATAGAAAAAGAAAAGCTGTGATTTATTGCCAGTCTTAACAAGGACAGCTGTTTGATATTGTATCTTTTGCCCTAAACCCACCAAGAGGAAAGTCAATTGACTTCTTTATATTATTCCAGAATATCCAGTCTTTATGCAGTGAATGGAAACTTACTGAACTAATGCACCTGAAACACTGAAAGTATAGAAAGTCTTTTCAGAAGGCCATTTTGTTTTGACAAAACCCGTAATCCTTTACAGAAAAAATGAACTGACTGTTATTAAGCTAGCTCCTAGCCTTTTAAGCATAATGTTTTTAATATAGATTTTCTTTATACATATACTGTTTTGGAAAGGATCTTGGTGCATCAGACACTGAAAAAACCCACCATGATGAGTTCAGCCCTTTACTGATCTCCTTACCAATGAGGATAACAAGGTATGCTGCATTTGAGAAGTATCTACCTTGACGCAGAATACTTTGACAAAAAAAAAAAAAAAATTAGAATTTATTGGTGAACATCTGCCAGGCAAATTACAACAAAATCCCAGTTTACATCATCACAGGTTTGGATTAAATTGAGGGTAGGGAAAATAGAAATGGTAAAAGACACGGCAGTGATGCTGCCTTTAAGTCAGAAACTCTTGGTTCAATCGCAACACCTTTTATGGAACTCCAGCTCAAAATATCCCTGTTCATAAACCGGTGGAACAACATACCAAGAAAAATATCACTGCATACTGTTTCTACACTCTTTCCATAAGCACCTATTTCTCACCTTAGTTAGAGAAAGCTATGGGCCGAGCAAGCAAATTTACTTACATACCCATGACCATAAATCTTTCCTTGTGAATTCACCAGAGAATATCGTAGGATTGTATTTTTTTGTCTTGGCTTATTACAAGTCACCAGTAGGCAGCTAGAACAGAGTAAGTCCTACACCTGGCAACTGCAGTCTTTCAAAGCTTTCATGAACGTCGCATTGTTTGGCTCTCTGGAAGCTAGTACTGCACAGAATGCTAAGGGCTGTATTCGAGCAGGGCTGAAGGCAGGACACAAATAGAACGGAGCATTAGAAAAGGAAGCTGTGTGCAATGATGCAAAAAATCCTATTGCTGCTTTGTATTCTGCCTGAATACGAGGAAGAAAGTAAGAAAACCTCCAGCTTATTCACATGAGGAGTATAAATAGAAGATTCAGTAAAGAACTATTTTTCTAAGCATTCACTTTTGGAACACATTCAAACTCTAGTTATATACTGAATAATCATAAAAGGCAACACTTGTTAATCACAAAATTGGAGAGCTCCAAAATTTGGAAATAGACTGATTTAATGCCAACGTTACATACAGTTTGTGTAATGTAGACAAATAGAAACCATAGTTAAAGACATATAATACAGGAGGTGATGGCAACTGTAGATAACTGTCTCCCACGGTAGATGTGACTGTATGGTACATTTCACAATAGTTACAAAAACATGAAAGACAGAGCTTGAGGACCATAAACAAGGGATTATATTACAGACATTCAACTGACAAAGTCATAGGCACTGAGGAAAAAACTGGTGTTAAGGAAATAATATAGTGAAGCAAAATAAGCAGCACAGTGGAAAAGCATTTAAAAATACACCACAAGAAGGAAAAGATGAAGCAGAGTTGCAGTCTTTTCAAGGGGTATATACTACTTGCAGCTCCCTTGTCAGGATGGTGCACAAAAACAAAGCCTCCCTAGAGAGTGTGGGAAGCAAACTCCTCCTAGGTGAAGCTTTGCTGTTGCTTAAAGGAGGAAAAGCAAACAAACAACTCACACCAGATATATCTGTGCTGCTCCGTAAAATAAAGATCATATCTATAGCCACAAGTAGAGCACAATATTAGGACAGGATCTGTAAAACAAAATATATTTTATCCACATAAGGTGCATTTCAGACAGGTTTACTCCAGACCAGATCTAAACTGCTCTGTGCACTGAATGCCCACTAGCAGTTGGGAGTGCATCTTCCAGTTTATTTTCATCCAAAACTAAGCCAGTTTTGTCTACTATAAAACTGCTCGATGACATGAGAGGACATGATTATTATGGCATAATAAGAGGGATAATTAGGAAATTCACTTCAAAACAACACTCACGCTTCAAACTAGAACAAAGCAGAGAGTGCTGAAAATTGCGACCACTATCAAAGATTTCTTGTTTCAGATGAGTCTGATTTTCAGAAGGCAATAGTTAGACTACCATATGCTTACTCATCCTGCAGTTCTTTAAATTTGTGCTCATTTCTATACAAAATTGTATTCATTCATGATTCCTTGAAACTGGGAACCATGGGTTACAGATTATGCAGTGAAGGGCAGCTATCACTAGGCTACTATAGGAAGAAGCAAGAAGCCCTCTTGATATTAGGCATGATCTTCAGAGGGCTTCAACAAAAAAAAATAAAAAAATCTAAAGTCAGAAGTGATACTTGCTACATCTCAATAAAGATTTGCTATCTTTAGACATATAATGTGGTAAATAAACCTCTTTTGAATAAAAATCTATAAAAAGACTCATTGCCATGTTGGATATATCCCAAATGTCTACCTTGTACTATTTTTAGCCACACCCAAAAGAAAGCAGACAAAAAAAAGAGAACCATACACACAAACTCCATCCAAATGGGTTATGGGTTGCTGATTCCAGTAGCTTGATGAACATGAGGTTCCACATTCCTCGTCCAGCCAGTACCAAGGTTGAGCACCTATTTCCAGCAGATACACACAGCATGAAGGGCTCCTCATGCTGGTCTCCACTATGGCTGACCAGGACAAACACAGAGACATACACATGCAAACGGGTCTCTCAACCAGCCTTGAGACCTTACCGTGTCTCTGGTAGTTGGCTTGGACCTGCTGGTCCCTCTAGCAGCGAACTGGCAGACCTTCTGTTCTCTCAGTCTCTCCCAGATTTATGGCTGCTTCAGTACCTGGCTCCCAAGCATCTTACCCACTCACCAGCCTAATAATGGTCCTGCTTAATGTTGCACACTGACATACCTAACCACACAGTTTGCATGCACTCCAGTTGCTGGCACTCAAAGGCACGCAGGCCCCTATGACCCAATGGTCCGACTGCAGTCTGGACTGTGGTGTGACACTGTCACTTAGCACTCCGTATATAAACATGCATATAGAAGAGAGCCCCCTCAACCAGGAAAATAGGACTAGCCCCTTTATTACCCCATCCTTCTGTTTTCCTATGCTTGTTCCTCCCCAAATCACCTCAAATCCTCCTTTACCCTGCCTTTGGTCCTTCCTCTAAACATTTCATAAGAAGTGCTGAACAATTCCATGATGCTCTTCCTCCCCTCCTCAGTCTCATGGAGCTGATCACCTTCCTGTGGCAAACTCAGGAAGAGCCAGGTCAGGGTGCTCCATTTCTCAGATAATTAGGATTTCCCCACCTGTCACCATTCCACTGGGTTCCTTTGTGTTTGTGGAGATGAGCCTTTTATCACACAACCTAACTTCTCCCCCCACTTAAAAGTAAAGCCAGAGAGGATTGCACCATTGTACACAAGCCAGGCAGGATTGTACCACTGAATACTTTGTACCTCAAAATACTCAGGAGTTAAGGTGTTGTGATATGAAAAAACTATTTTTTATAAAATTTATTTTAAAGCCTGCAAATCAAATCAGAAACGTACTAGGACATACATGCCATTCCCTATCCCCTAAAAAAATTAAGAGAAGAAATTAATTTGCAATGGCGATAAGGACTTGCCTTGACCCATTAATGACAACTTCCCCATAGACGGTATAGTCTAACAATCTTAAAAAAATTAAAATTAAGTCAAATCATCAGCTTCAGCAAAGGTTAAAGTATTCTTACTTATATTACCAAAGTGCCCGAGCATAAGCCAAGCTCCTTTGGGGTAAGAACTCTGCAAGTCCCAAACAAAGCCTCTGATCTGACAGAGGCAACACATGAAAGAAAATGAATACGCTTTCTTACACAAAAGAGCAGTACAACAAGACAGCACTTGATAGCATGACAGACAGCAGTCTTTTCAAGTTTCTACCGACATCATGAAAGAGAGATATGTAACATTTAAGCACGCTTGTAGGGAGTCCCTAGCAAGCATAAGAGGTATCACAGAAGTCAAAGAAACTCCCTTTAAGTTTACAAGCAAATGAGCACAGAAGGCCAGAGTCAAGGACAGATGCAAGTGGAAGACAGCAAGAAAGAGACAACAGGTTAAGAAAAAGTGGAAAGCTGTAAGGTTACTCCTCCCCACAAAGAAACCAAACAGCTGAAGGTGTATATACAAGCCACCACTGCTATTTTAGAGGAATCACAAGACAACCACTTCCCGTGAGAACAATCTTCAAGATAGCACACGTTCTTCAGCTGTATCCCAGAGATCAATGAATTCGTCAAGGACTGGAGATAAAAAAAAGCCCTACATAAAAATCTCTGGAAAAGCATAGAATCTCACTCTCATCAAGTTCAAACCTTGGCAAGATCCACAAGCTCCAAGATGCTGCATTTCATGCACCTCTGAAAGTGCCATGGTTTCTCGATGTCTGCCTTGCTGCATGCCGTTAAAAATATACCCCCTTTGGTAATATTTGTTTTAACTTACTGATCTAAAAGATCTACAGCCCACTTAGATAATACTTTGTGTCCTTTTCTCTGCCTGCTATTAAGGTTCTCTGGGCTCCTCTCTTTTCTGAATCCTTATCGTGTTTGTCTAAGCTCACCCAGCATGCCTAGTCTTTCTTCCAGCTAGTCTCTTCCTCCTCCCACTTTCACTTTGAGAGTTTCATGGCTTTTTTCCTCAAGTCTCCACTATTCCCATTCTCTCTTTCTCTTTGTCAATCAATCAGTGCCTCGTAGATAGCTTACAAAACGCATTTAGCTACAATTGTTCTGGCTAAGAGCTCAGTGAAAGTTCACGTCTTTCCAAAAAAGTACTAATTCCACTACCTACCCAAACATCTAACCGACAAGTAACACATTTTAACACACTTTCAAGGTAACTGCAAAACAGCCAAAGAGCACATCACATACTCACAGACTAACCAAACAGTTGAGTGAATTCATAGATTAACTGACCACAAATTTAGAACAAATGAATATGACAAGATACAAACCTAAAAAACGTGCAGTCAGAAAAAAGTCACCATACCCAAGGTGCTGTTATAGCCACTACTAAATAAAATGGAAAAATGCAGAAAAATTAAAGAAATTCAAATTTTATTCAAGAAATGGTTTCCCAGTTAGAAAACCCAAATCCATACTGCTGTTGCGCCTTCCACCTGCACACCTGCATGTGGCAGAACAAAATTTGCAGCCCAGGGCTAGAAGACAGGCAGGACTGTACCACTCAGTCCACAAACCACTCAGGCTCATGAAGAGAGAGCACCTTCAACTGGTCATGGTGCCTGATCCTGAAAGAACAGATGCTACAGAAACTTTGCCTGTGAAACTTTGAAAAGTGGTGATTTAGGTTTTGGCCTGTAATTATGAGTTCCAGAAATTATTAGTTCACACTTACATGCTTCATACTGCTAATATTTACAGCAAGACTTTTTTTTAGTAACTAAGACATTTAAATTCCAAGGATTCTTTCAGACTGTTTATTACACTAAACTACCTTAAATTACCTTCACATGACAATAGGGTAAGACTCCATGGTCACTCAGGTAACAACACATGTTCACCTGTTGCAACTACTGTGTGCATGCTCTTAGATACAGGAACAGTAATATTAAAAAAAGAACTTCACTGCAACATCACTATTTCACAGCAATTAGTAGCAACTTTGCTCCTCTTCTCAATTGTTCCGTGAGGTTAAGAACTAAAACTTCCTGGGCAATTTGTGGTGATATATAACTTTATTTTGGCTAGGATACTTAATTTATAAAGTGTTATTCCTATGACGAAGCATCACCGACTTCAACTGAACTCAAGTAATTCAGAGAATCCTCAGTCTTATAAGAAAGTAAGCCTTTCTATGATATAGCAGTATCTTCCAATCCCTACATGTGTCATTTAAAGTGAAGTAAGGTATCACAGACTCCTCGAGTTAGGTTAAGTATGGGATTATAAAGTGTGTCTTGGGAATCTTGGGGGGGGGGGAATAATCTCAGTTATATTCTAACCTTTGTGAAACTGAAAGAAAAATCATACCAAAACAATTAGCCGGAGGTAGTTTTCTACTATAAAAAGGATATTCCAAAGATGCACTCATGAAGCTACCATAGGATACTCTTCCAGTGTACCTTTCCAAAACTCATAGCTAAAAACCAAATACCTTGTACACCTCTTAGTTTCACAGTTGAGTGGTACAACAGCTTATCTAAAGCCCCCAAAGTAAAGATTTTCCCCCCAGTTCTTACAATGCAAAACTCAGTGCTGGTTCTATTGTTGCAATGAATACAAAGTACCTTCCTGCTTGGTAAGAGAACAGACAATATAAAAATTGACACTCCAAATTAAAACAGACTCTTACTAAAATACTTTGCATTTTCAGAAGATTGCAGTGGAAGGGACAGTCACATGGCATCCTGCCTTTTTGACTATGGAAACTTGTACAGACCCCTTATTCAAAAGCAAGGCTGTCAAAAACATACCACTATTTGAAATCAACTTCTCCCCTTAACATCTTATAGAACAGATGTCTTGGCAAGGTTGGCACTAAAAAAAACCCCAAGCTATTCAACCAGCTGCTTTGATTTTGTTATGCCTGAACAGTCACATGCTCAGCTGAGACCTCTATTCTGTTTATGCCTTGAGTCAGTATAAAGCTTTTTGTTGTTCATTAGCATGAGCAGCATTTTTAAATTTCTTCTGATACAAAGAAACAAAACAAGTCCTGTAGAAATAATTCACTCAAATTAATAAAAATAAAAGAAAGTCTTGAAAATCAGTAAGTTATTAAGAATGTATGAATGTCCATAGACCATACAATATAAGTTGGGTTCTTGTTTCCCAAACCTTAGATATCTAACAGACAGCATCTTAACAAGGAAAATGAGATTGAACCGTTAATAACTACCCCTGTGCATGCTCCTAGCCTGCAGCAACCACCACGTAGCTTAGACCACATTTTTACAGGTTACCTTCCATTAGCAGCACTGCAGAATCATTGCCACTGCCTAACTTACAGGCCTTAACTGCATCTGCACCATAGATTACAAAGGAGTATTTCGACCAGAAAGCATGCTTTCCAAATCACCTAGCAGTTTCCAAGCAGCTCACTTGTTAGGAGAAATATTATTTTCAAAAAGTACCAAGAGAGAGACTAAAACATACATACCTTAAAGGTATCTTTTAGGCACTCCAAAGATGAAACATGATTGTCAGTTTGTAGCCCAATTGATCGGAACTGCTGGTAGAAGGGGATGAAAAACTAGCTGTCCACTATTTTGCTTTGCCTGTAAATACTATTGTCTGAGCCATCTTAAGTGTTCTCAACAAGAACACCACATCTGTGTGGTCTTAACATCAGGTAAGTCATCACTGGTACAATTACTATACTACTGAACTAAAAGCAGAAATTTTTCACTTAATACTGGCATCAGTAAACATAAAACAGTAATTTTTTTAACAGGTTGTGCTACAACTCATTCATCATAAATCACATCAAATAGGGAATATTTGCAACAAAATGTTTATTTACATACAATATTTATATTTCTTCTGAATTGTATATCTTATTATACATTAAAAATACCCTTAAAGTATATGAGAGAATTCTTGAATGAGTTTTTCTTTTCCAAGAAGATGCTTTTATTACAGTTGTGTTAAAA
Source organism: Harpia harpyja (assembly GCF_026419915.1). NCBI lineage: Eukaryota > Metazoa > Chordata > Aves > Accipitriformes > Accipitridae > Harpia > Harpia harpyja. The sequence goes on from NC_068944.1 coordinate 69,460,838, forward strand.
AATTGAATACACCTGATCCTGTGAGAAGAACAATTACGGATGAAAGCAGTGGGGTTTTTTTGTTTTGTTTTGCTTAACTACTCATTCCACAGCCCCCCTCATACTTGATAAGCAGTTATGGGTTACTGTCTACTGTTCTTGTAAGCTTAGGAAAAAAGCTGGAGGTCAGTGACCCCAAAAACTGTAGACCCCACTGTGGCTAGACTTAATTCAATGCCTGTATTGATATTTATTCATCCCATTCAGTACCCTGTATAAAATATGACTCTTGGTGTACAGAGCGACAGAGTCTGTACCATCAAAAAACCAAAAAGTTAAATCAGAAAGACTTTGCAGCGTAACGTACTTAGCTAGTCACAAAGGGACAGGAAAATTGTACCACACTCTCAGGCAAACATCAGCCTGTCAAATACAACCGGCTAGTTTGCAAGATACCTTGACCCATATTTACATCTCCAAGAAGGAAAGAAAAAATTGGAGAAAGATTAGAAGTCTAGATCCCTCCCTCTTTTCCACCGATGACTTCAAGGATAAGATTAGTCATACACACATCAAGTCTCTGCATCAAGACTGGTTGTGCTTTCTACTAGGTGCAGCAGGAGGTACAATGAAAGAAAGAATCCCTGACAGGCAGTTCTCCAGCTGACTCAGTGTGCTAACTTGAGAGAGGAAAAGCTCCAAGTGAAGTCAGGTGCAACTCCATTAAGTATCATTCTCCCATTTTTCTTTCCTACATCATTTCGAAACATTTGCAATTGTGTTGTCCAAGTCATGATGAATGTTTTAAATTTGCACTCTATTTTACCCTGGTTTGAACTGAGCATGATCTTAAGGTAAAGAAATAGTAATGAATTTCTCCTCCCACCATGTAGTAAATTACCAAAGAGGGGCATGCTACCAAACACCCCAGCTGCCTATTATATCTTTTAGATTATTCAAGGGGTTATCAGAAGCACAAGTTCCCATTTCAACGGAATGGTCCAAGCAGTGAAGTGGTATGACAGGCTAAGAAACTCAGAAATTGTGCCCGCACAGATTGAGGATTTTCTGCAGCTGTCTGGGTTTCCAGAGGTTTTGTGACCCAACATAAGTACTGGCTCACAACATGTGCAGCAGAAACTCCTACTGGGCCTGTATATACTGAGGAATCTGGACATCAGCACCCACTCACTATATCCATTCTGCAAAATCCACAAGGCATGCACAGTAACCCCTGAAAGCAAGCACTGCATTTGCTAACACTTTCAGACCAACTCTACTAAAAGCCTAGATCTCCCAAAACTGTCAAACTTGCTACACATGCAATAATCCCAGAGAACAGATTTAAATGTCCTTTAAGTCCACTTATCAGTCAAACTAGTTCCTGGCAAATACTTCTAGGCAATTTCATGTTAGAGAGTCTCATAAAAAGCATTGCACTATCAAACTGTGTGCTGATGTCAGGCATGTTTTGATCGGTCTTTCACTACTCTATTCTCTAATCCACAGCCACATTGGACAGTTGTTGTTGCCACAGTTTGGCTAAGGACATTTTCAAATTCATCATTAGAACAACTTTACTGCTAGGTAGATGTCCTACTTTGTGTACTGAGTTTATGTGGCAAGGTTTTGGCAGCTGGGGGGGCGGGCAGAGAAGGGCTGCAGGAGTGTCTTCTGTGAGAAGCCACCACAAGCTGCCTCCATGTCAGACAGACAGCTCCAATTCAACAAAGGACCCAATACTCTTGGCAACATTTTTTACTTGTAAGTGACTGTTGAATTTGTCTTTGATCCCAGGAGTATTTTTTTAAATCATTTTACAATTTCATTTATCATTCATTCAACTTGATCATGAAAATTATCACTTTCATGAACTGACTAAAGCTCTTCAGGTAAGTTCCTTACAATCCCTTTTAATGAGACACCATAGCAATCAGGAAATGCTATTCATTAAGAAACAGAAAAAATTACACACAGGAAAGGCTAGTGAGAATCCTTAGAAGACACAACTTCTCTTAGACAACCTACAGTATCTCAGTGGTATCACTGGTTGAAAACAACAACTGTTCTCAGCTGCTGCAGTGGTGCCCTGTGACCTATTAAGGCCAGCCTGGGTCATAACACGATTACAGAGATAGGAATCTCGTTTATTTATCAACCTTCAAACAGCAATCCTCCTATCAATCACACAAAGTAACCTTGGTACAGGTGTCTCATCTGCTGGCCTTAAGCTGAAACCTGGTAACCTCCTATATGTACTACGTAGATGTTTCATTAATATGATCTTAATAGTCTGACCTTCTGTGCAGGTTGCTTTCTCTATTTCAGTTTCTTTTAATCTGTTTAGCAAGCATGCGTGACACCTGATTGTAGTACCAGCCTACCCACATTATTTGATACAGAAGTTTACTCTGTGAAGACTAGAGAGGTTTAAATATATCGAGACTGGGGAACACAGCAAAAAGCAAGTACGAGACAAATCTTTGCAAGCTAAAAATAAAGTAAGTTTCCATTTGCCGTAAGTGATGGCTTGCAGGGAATAACTTCTCTTTTTCTTCCTAAGCAGTAATTTAGTTTAAATGTGACATCAAATGTAAAGTTCTGCTAATTTTATGAAGAGTCACCTCTTAAAACTGTGAAGTGATTCCATTAGCCTTAAAAAACAAATATTTATTTAAAATTACCTGAAAGCCAAACACTGAAATACTCAGAACATAAACAGAAAATACAATTAACTTACAATTTACTGTCTATCATAATAAAAAAAGCAAGCACAGACCATGACATCAAGACTGTAATATGTTAAGTACTGGCTTTAATGACCATATGGGGATAACCTATCCATTCAAATGCAACTTTAATACTAACATGCTGTTTAAAAAAAATTAGTCCTTTGTATAAAACAAAAAGAACACCAATATAAAACAAAACAAAAGAAACCCCTCCATTTTCCCTTGCATTAAATTTAATCCCATGGAAGTCAGACAACCAAATTTTCTAAAGCCTAGGAGCTTCTCTAGGAAACAAAAGTTACATAAGAAACATTAACATTTACAGGAGAAAGAAGACGACTCCAGTTTGCAAAGGAAACGAAAAAAGCAACTGGATAAAGTAAACACTGCCTGGCACAGGAACAGAATTACTCCCTAATGAACATCAAAAGGTCCCAAAAACCCCTGTGCTCTCAGTACCTTCAGGCCTCAAAAAAATTCCTAGTTAAATCTAATGATACATTTTGCTATCTCTGTAAAGAAAAGAAGAAACAAGAAGAAGAGAGCTACATGCTGAAGATAACATGGAAGCATATTCCCCCACCATGCATGAAGAACTTCATCTCCCTTTTCACCCCTTTTCCCTTTTTCTTCTCCCAGAACTGCATCATCTTGCATTTCCAGCACAATGCCACTTGTGGGGCAGATGTCTTTTTTTTTTTTTTGGGGGGGGGGGGGGTCACACTTAGAAACTGGCAGCCAAAACATCCAGCTCAGGAAACAAATATTCTACTAGAAAAGAACTACAAATGTCCAGTCAATAGGAATAAAAGCAAGGAGAGACAAGCAATCTCATTCTTCAGCAGCAAGAGCCAAGGAACTAGCCCTTGGTACTGTACCATCCAGTGCTGCCCACTCCCTGTTCTAGGCATAGAAGCAAGTCAAGAGAAGCAGGCTGGGGAAGAAAGGCAGTAGCAAACACCCCTCCTGCTGTACACACAACTGTCACTGGCTAAAGGGGAATTGTATAAAACCAGCATAGTGGTTCACCTACTGTTTGATATAAAGATGTGTATTGAAACAAAGAAACGTCTTGGTTAACAAGTTAAGTTTGGAGGACTACTCCCTTTACTTCTTCCATGTCTACTACACAAGTGACCAAAAGAAAGTGATAAGAAAAGCAACCCCAAAGGCAGTATGAAAAACCAAAGTTACCCTTTTCTTTGACTAACAGTGTAACTAACAGCAGTTGACTACATATTTTTAAATCCTGAACTGATCACCTCCACGTGAAGTTTGGTAATCTGACCTTTCTCCCTGATCAACCCCATTCAGGAAAGGAGCAGAGAAGGTACGTTCTTCCTGTCGAGAGGCAGAACTTCACACCACCAATGCCACCTACACAACCAATGTCACAACTTCTCTTGCAGTGCATGCAAGAAAGTTTCCATTTCCTGCACAGGCACTCGTGAGGTTAACGCAAGCTCCAGCAGTGCAAAGACTCTGCCTGACAGCAATGTACTGAGGTAAGAAGAGGAGGAAAAAAAGCTGCCAAAATCTTCTCGGTAAAGACACAAAGATGACATTGTAAAAAATAAAGGGTTTTATTTTATTTTTAATTTAACTCATCGAAGTAGGTAAGAGAAAAGCAGTAACACTGTGAACCTTACCCCTCATTTTACTAAATGGATTGCCCCGTTTAAGTACTATTCATTTCTTTGAAGTAAGCATCTGCCCAATTCTCAGATGACATAAGAAAGCACTTAAGACCATTTTCTCTGTAGCAGGATATTCTAATATTAGCTTCCCCACAGAAGTGCTGCCTAATTTTCCAAAGGGAAAGAAGGAAGTTTCCTGACATTTGAATGTGAGCTCAACAGACACAGACAACACGTGGAAAGCATGTTCACCCATCCCATTTGCTAGTGGGTGTCAGAACCTCTTCAAATAAATAATAAAAGGGAATTTAGATGCTGATGTCTTCAGCATACTTCTAAGCTAAAGTTCTTCCATAAGCATTCCAGTCTTGCACATGGTTTTAGCAGAGGCCAGCTGGTCAAAAAGATCTTTTTTCTTTAAAATGTACTAGCATGGGCATTATTAATCCAATTGTAACAGTTTATTTGGAAACACACAAACTTTTTGAAAGTACTTTAAAATTAAGCTTAACATGAGATGTTTTCCTGCTGAAACACTGTAAATATTTAGTTGTTCCAAAATAGTATTGTCATATAACTTTCAATACTACAGTATTTCAGCAAGATATGTTGAAGGCGATCTTCTCCCATTCTCCCTGATATACAACTTCATATCTTTGATAATAATATTTTAAGTGATTGTACCTAAGTAAATGGCTGTCATTTCAGAAACATATCTTTTCAGAAAGACCACAATGACAGAAGAGCCAGTAAAGGAGATTACTAAAAGAAGACATCCTTCAACAAGTTGAAGTCACGCGCAAATGAGGAAATCACACAAGTACTCTGCAAATTAAATGTAAAAAAAAATCACAAAACAGGAGATTTATAGTAACAATTTTTCTAAATACATAAAAACTAGTGTATTTTTCAAAGACATTCAAAGCAAAAAGCTTGTCTTATTTCTGCTGTGTACCTCCTCTCTCATTCACACACGTCAAACCAACAAAGAAACTGACAAAGCATGAGGAGAGGAGGTACAAAAATAACCCAAATCATGAGTTTTATAAAGAGATCTCTCAAGATCCAAGTCATTTAGTAAACTATGTCCACTTTTTGGTGGACAAATAGGTTTGCTGGCAACTGATTTGACACAGTCTATCTGAATTTCCAAAAAGATCTAACAATGTTCAACACCAAAGGTTCTTGGAAAAAAATAAACTGACACGACATGAGGGGAAACCATTCTTCTGGAGCAGCAACTGTTTAAAAAGAAAGGAAATATGAATAAACTGTCAGCTTTGTCATTCAGAAGTCAAGGAAGCAGCTCTATCATCTGTGCAGCTCAATGTATTCATACATTATCTAGAAAAGGATGTGAATGGTGAAGTGATAAAGTTTGCTGGTGATACAAGCTGTTCAAGTAAGAAAAATGAAAACTAAATGTGGAGAGTACAGGTAACTTCACAAATACTAACTGTCCGTTAAGACCACAGATGAAAAAAATCAATATATACATAAGCATAAAGCAATGCACCCAGGAAAAAACACTTCTGTAAATGTACATATATAATGTGAGTCTCTGAATCCCCCATTACCAGGGTAGGCAAAAACATGCTGCAATTTTAAGAAACGTTTTCCTGAACTATTGCTTGAATATTCAGGAACTACCAGCATATCAAACCATAACGCTGCAAGTCATCCGGGATGGAGTAAAAGCAGCACAAAGGGCATCATTATACCAAGATGCAAGTTCATAGTACATCTACATTTTGTTCTCTGTATCTCAAAACAGTAAAAAAGGGATAAAGGAAGGCAACTAGGTTGACCTCAACTAGGGAAATATTTCCTAGGAGAGGTGGGGTTAAACATACTTATGCCACGATTCTTCAACCTCAAGAAAAAATGATTGATGTAGAACAAGAGAGGTCTACAATCTGTAAGGAATAGAAGGAATACACAGGGAATGATTACTTATTTTCTCATACTATTAAAACTAGGGACATCAAATTAAATCATCAGGATGCAGGCTTCATCTAAAAATCTGCTTTTTCCCCTAAACGCCACCTAGGTAAGCTGCAAAATTTAGATTTCCATGGATGCTAACAAATTCTTTCTGAACTCACACAATTAATGAGAGGAATATCCAAGACATATGTGTATTTAATAGTTCATCACCCTAAGCTCAGGAAATTTCTGAGCTGCAAATTGTTGGGATAGTATCACAGCAAGTTTCCCTGTTCTTAATGTTCTCCCCAAGACAGTTGCTATTGATCACTGACAGTTAAAAGGTAGGATACAGGGTTAGGTGAACTTGTGGTTTGACCCAATGTGATGGTAGTTTCTGGTGGAAAAAAAAATGACAACCTAGAAAACTTTTGAGAATATCTTGTGCAAATAAACTTTTTACTGTTTCAATCATAGCACACAATTCAACTACGTTTCTCAACCCACACAATGTGTTTCAATTCCTACCAATTCATCGTTCTTGTTTCTTAATACAGATGGTCATACTCACATAAGCCAGGGAGTTTGAGAAGCTTTAAGTTAAAGCAGTTACAAAAATGAGTAACAGAATAAAAGTTATAACTAGTAAAATTTAGAGGGGCATACGTTGTCTTTCAGAACAAACTACACAGCAAAACAGAATCTACCAAGTTGTTATTCACAACTTTATTTCTGCAAAATAAAAGCACTTTTTATAGAAAGGGTTGTTAGGCGAGTCTTTTGGAGATCTTACTACAAGCACTAAAGCATTTAAAAGCCTTTCACACAGATTTGGTATCAGTCAACATCAGGCCCCTCAAGAAGGGACAAGACACAAGGTACAACAGAAGGGCGGAAAGCTGGGTGGAAAGCGTGAACACCAATGTAAAACTGAGAAAGCAAAAGAAAGGATTTTTCTCCTTGTAAGAATTTAACTTTTCTATTCGGTAGCAAATATACTTAAATCTTAAATAAATCTTGCAAGTAAATCTTGTATCTGTAAGTAAATTGTTTACTATGGGCGATAAATTAGTACCATCCAAATGTTCTGTTCAAATTCAGAGCAGAAATTCATATAGCTTCATTATAAACTACTGCTCAAGTTTAATACTGAAGTTTTTAAATATCACTTCCTCTTTCCTCAGCTGAAATTAAAAAGTTTTCTGCCTCCAACATTCTGAAGCAATAACATGAAGCTTCAGCTCATTAAGCACTAAACTGTATCTGGTCCCCAGCAGTGCCTGGAACATGATCATAATCTTTCAACATGTACCTTTTCCTTTATACTTCATCATACAGCTCATGCAATTTTTTGGAAAGCAACGTCCAAGACAGCACAACCCATTACATCAATATAGCATACGCACTTTAGGAGCACATCAGTTTGTCTGCCTTTGACCTGTCATTCTCCTGTCTGCATTTTTGTTTTTCTAGACAAACTGTCTTTTCATTTCAGCTAACATGTTTGTCTATTCCATTTTGTCAACTCTTTCTTTTAAAAGAAAAAGAAAGAAAAAAATGTTTCAAAGGCTGCAAACTCGATGGGGCAGAACAGTAGATCCAAACCAGATTGTAGAGACCAACTACAACATACAACATACGCACTTGACCACATTTACTTTTAGCAACAAAGTAGGAAGTAGGGCTTCTTCAAACTCAACTGAAAGCTTCCTAGGAATGCTCAAAATGGATCTGAACATTAATCCACAAAATCAAAGTCCAACGCAAATAAACCCATTGATTACTGTAGGCTCAAACAGGCTTCCAATGCAGTCCAATAAACCAAAGCACTTGAATCTGATCTAGTTGAAGTTGTCCCTCCCTGCTCATTGCAGAGGGGTTGGACAAGATGGCCTTTAAAGGTCCCTTCCAACTCAAACAATTCTATGATTCTATACCACCCTAAACTGATTGACTGTCTTTAAGTTTCAGGAGAGAAGTAACATGCTTGGGGCAACACTTAACTCTTTACACACCAGCTTGATTCAAATGAAATGCCTACATTGCTGAAGAAAAAGCACCATTTCTCTACATGCTACATTTGCCTTGCTTAGTGGGCCAGAAACCATAGCACGGAAAGAGAAAAGAAGCAGGTCCATTCACACAACAGTTTTGTACTGAGGCATGCATATATTTTTCGTACTGATGTGTGTGTATATACCCTCACACGTAGTGTAGAACAGTAAGATCAATATAGAACACAGAAGCCGGATTGCAGGCTCCATTCACATCTTAACTGTTACTGTATGTAAGACACACACCTCTCTACTGCGTCACTAAATGATCATGTGTCTCTATAGCCTTTTATTTTAACTTATCCCGGTCCATCTTGTACAAAGGCTGCATGGTGCTCAATCAATGAACTGCTTTTTAAAGCATTTTCAGTCTACTGTGATCATACACTTCCAGGCTTGCATTCTTTTTCTTTCCTGTTACATCCACATGCTATTTAAAACCCTGCTCTGAAAACAGAAATATTAAATTTCCTCTTGCAGTTTTATGAGACTCTACTATAATCTCAGAGCTTAACAATATGAATGAATTTGCCTGGACCCCTGTCAAAAACAGTAAGATGACAGATTAGGCTTAAAATCTTCCATTAATGTTGAGTGCCCAGGACACAAGCATTTTATAAAATTTTATATGTTAAATGAATACATTCAATTGCCTTCAGGTGGAGACCTCAACATTCTCTCCATTCAACTAGACCACTCAACTTCAAGGCAGACTCTCAGAAGTTATAAAATTCCAATTACTGGTCACCTGAAAAATGTGTTGTTTACATTACTTTTCTAATATCTCAGGCAAATTCATTAACCAGACAGGGACAAAACCCACTTCTCTAGCATTCAACTGACAGAGATCTTCATTTCTTTTTCCTGCAATTACTCACTGCACATACAGGTTTTGAGGCCAGACAGGAAATAACACCAAAAACTCTTACAGCTTGTATAAGCAATAGTTAAAAATTCACACTATCAAAACCTAGTGTTCTATACATTTAGTTCATCTAGAGTCGTTTTAGGAGTGATCTAATCTTTATTTAAAAATTCTCAGTCATGGTCAAACTGTAACTTCCTTTGTAAATTCTTCCAACAGAAGCACCAGAAACTCCATGTGGTGGAGTTATTCAGCAGGTTAGTAGGACAGTCCATGTCCATGTTGACTGGGAAGTCCTTCAAGCACTGCGCTTCAGTCTCCAATGCTCAGGAATCACAAACAGATACCATGTTTCTTGCACCTAATATGTTCTCTACAGGTGCATCCACTTACTTTTAAAACCTCAAGCAAAGCGCTAGCTCTACTTCACACTACGTTATGATGAAAAAGTTCAGGTTTTCTTCCTCTACGACAGATTATAGGATTGTTTCAGAATTAGAGATTCATATAGCAACTTGATGACAGATATTCCGAAATGCCCTGTTGAGTAAGTCATAAATCACAGCCTTCTGGTTTAACTTTTGGCAAACAGACAAAGGTCCAGCCTGCATGTATACAATGGGCAAAATCATTCTATCAGAGACATCCATCCAAATATCTTTGTACACATTGTACATGTGCTTTCAGCACACTACAACTACCAGCAGAATAGCATCGCTCCATCCAGTAGTTCACCCTTATAGTTTGACTCACGAATCAATGATTTCATACTAATCCCCATGTCAGTCAGTTTCCTGGGTTTATAGTATGAACTATGCTCTGCACCTAGCTAGATTGCCTGTATTTACTCTCATTTCCCTTTGCTTTTCTCAAGGCAAACACACACACACACAGTGTTTCAAAGAAATAGTTGTATTGCTGTAGAAATAATCACACTATGCAACGCTCACTGCAAAACAAACGAGACAGTTTTAATAAATACTTCTACATGTCAATTTTATTGTATAATTATCTTAGCATAGCAGTACACACATCTGGACCCAATGAATAGCACCATTACTTGTAGGAACAAGTTATATGACATGAAGCAATAAAGGCGACAGAAAAAAAATAAGGTAGGACAGCTCTTTATTGTTGCCATCAAAACACAGCAACAGGGAGCAAAAAATAAATCCAATAAAATTGAAAAGGAATACACAGAAAGGCAGATAATTACTTTATTTGCAACCAGGTTTGGCCTTCCACGCAAACATTGAAACTATAGAAAAGTGTCCAAGAATTTTGTAAGATTCAAAGAGACATTAGTTGCTTCCGTATTTAGAATATGTGCAATATTCACTAATTCAATTTAAAGGAAGCTGCTTTGCTGCAACTTGTTGCCCAATTAAATCAGATGAGAAAAACAGGAAGCTATACTAAACTACTGATGAGTTCAGCAAATAGGCTAGGCTTTGCTGAAGTAAAGCAACACTGTCACAGATATTTTAACCAGAAAGTACCATACCCATGGACAAAAATATTTTTGAAGAACCTATCCTAGACACGGTGGAACAAAGCAAGCAAGGAAGCATTTGAAGCACTTCAAATGAAGTGGGGAGACAAGGAAGGGCAAGCAGTGAATTTTAGGGTTTAAGTCAGTAGCATCTATCACAAAGACCTTCATAAGCCTGCAAAGTGTCAGCAAAGAAAAAAATTGCACTTCTCATGTTTTCTCTGCCAGTTTAAACAAAGTCTCCTTCCAAGCACTCCCTGTGAAAGCAACACTAGCTTGGCAATGGAACTGCCACCAGAGAACTATAAATATTTTTTAAAGGTAGGTTTTAGAGAGAACTAGCATCTCTTTCCCTATAACTGTACTAGTGAGCAGACAGTATTTTGGGCATTCAAACTTCTGCAGGTGACCCTATCCCAAAAGATGTTACTTCTCTTGTATGCTTAAATCACATCAGCTATATAACACCATCATTTTTTTCCAAATCTGCGTACAGACAGCCCTGGTATTGTAACACTGAAAACTAATTTAAGTAGGTCTTCACATCAAAGAGCCTCTGTAGGCTTCTTTCATCCCTCCCAGAAGAGGTTACAAGGCAGGGGAAAACAAAACAAAACAAACAACAACAAAAAAAAAACCACCCCCAAAAAAATGACACCAGTGCAGGTGCTGCAGACATGACAATATACTAAAAACTGTAAAATATATCCCTCTGCCTCACAAAGATCAAAGTAATTTTTCACAAATCAAATCATAAATGCATAATTTTGGGAAGGCCTCATATGAAGAACAATTTGCAAAAGAAATCAAAGCATCATTTACAAGGTTAGGAAAATGTAGCGTGCAAGACCAGTTCTATAGTAAAAACAAACAACTTTGTCAAAATATTCAAGGCAACTTCATTCAACTTTCTCTTTAGTTATACCCATTGTCTGTTATACTGAGTTCCATCTTAATGACTAACACAGAAGCGTAAACACTCTTCTAGGATAAGAGGTTGGATTAAACAACAGACATAGTCAGGATATCCCACTTGCATTGTCATAGCATCATCACTCTTAGTTTCACAGTTTTCCCCGTAATTCTGACATGTAGTGAGGGAAGAAAAATACAAACACAAAACACAAGCAACAAGAACGCCAGTATATCTTACATTTAAGCTACCTCCTTAAAACTTCTTTGCTAAAAGTTACCCATTCCTGCTGATTTCAAAAACACTTACCATCAGCGTTGTACATTACATTATTAAGAACACAGGAATGGACCATCATGGTCCTGCATGCTTACAGCGTGGCACAGGCTGGCACAGAGTTTGCACGTTCTACTACACTTGACAGACCACTTTTCTTGAGTTCCCAGACAACATCCTCAGCACAGAAGTGCTTGCTCAATGTGTCAAGGGACTTGAATTTCCCAGACCCATTCCAGCATCATTCAACTTTATTAAAATTCAACAGTTCCATAAACTGACAGTTAACAAATAGTTTTTGAAGGTTGTAAACAGGCATTCTGTCATCACTGAACAAAAGCGTTCAAATTTGTTTTAATACCACTGTTATATTTTTCTAACAGTTGTCTTCCTTCATACACATTGGACAAAACAACAGCTCAACTACTTTCATTGTATTGTACTTTCAAGACAATGACATTGACATATAGAAGTATTTATTAGAACAGTCTTGTTTGTTTTGCAGTGAACATCACATTCATATACCTTCATTGTCACATACTTTCATGACATCTACCTTGACTTCTATAAGGCCTTTGATATGGTCCCACACAACATCCTTGTCACTACATTGGAGAGATACGGGTCTGATGGATGGACTACTCGATGCATAAGGAATTGGCTGGATGACTGCATCCAAAGACTTTGAATCAATGGCTCAATGTCCAAATGAAGATCAGTAATGAGTAGTGTCCCTCAGGGGCCCATATTGCGACCAGTACTGTTCAGTATCTTCATTAATGACACAGTGGGATTCAGTGCACCCTCAGCAAGCATGCAGATGACACCAAGCTGAGTGGTGCAGTTGATACACTTAAGGGAAGGGATGCCATCCAGAGGCATCTTGACAGGCTTGAGGAGTGGGACCACGTGAACCTCATGAATTTCAACAAGGCCAAGTGCAAGGTCCTGCACCTTGGGTCCAGGCAATCCCCAACAGCAAGAGACTGGAGTATGAATGGATTGAGAGCAGCCCTGCGGAGGAGGGCTTGAGGCTACTGGTGGACCAAAAAAAAAAAAAAAAACAAAAAACAAACACAAAAAAAAAACCAATACAAAAAAACCCACAAAACTGGACATGACCGAACAATGTGCACTTGCAGCCCAAAAAGCCAACTGTATCCTGGGCTGCATAAAAAGAAGTGTGGCCAGCAGGTCAAGCGAGGTGATTCTCCCCTTCTACTCTACTCTCATGAGACCCTGCCTGGAGTTCTGCATCCAGCTCTAGGGGCCCTAGCACAAAACATAGGCCTGTAAAAGCAGGTCCTGAGGAGGGCCACAGAAGTGGTCAGGGGGCTGGAACAACTCTCCTATGAAGAAAGAGTGAGAGAGCTGGGAGAAGAGAAAGCTTTGGGGAAACCTTACTGCAGCCTTTCAATACTGAAACAGGGTTTATAAGATGGAGAGAGACTTTTTACCAGGGCCTGTAGTGACAGGACAAGGCACAACAGTTTTAAACTGAAAGAGGGTAGATTTACATTGGAGATAAGGAAGAATTTATTTTTTTTTATGACAAGGGTGGTGAGGCACTAGAACATGTTGCCCAGAAAAGTTACAGATGCCCCATCATTGGAAGTGTTCAAAGTCAGGCTGGACAGGGCTTTGAGAAACCTGATCTAGTGGAAGATGTCCCTGTCCAGTGCAGGGGGGTTGCACTAGATGATCTTTAAAGGTCCCTTCCAAACCAAACGATTCTATGATTACTAGCAAGCAGTGCTACTAAATGCTACATAGTGCTACCTGCCACCTTCATGACTAAGAACTACCAAAACCAGCTCTACAAAAACACCGTGCAATCCAAATTTGAGTACAGCAAAAAGCATCACTTTTCCAGAAGATGTGTAATAACCTAAATATTGCTTGGGCAAAAATAGTTTTCATTAACTAAAACCTGAAGTATCTCAGAAATCCAAGTTTCTACACCTAGCAGTAACACGACAGTCTCCTAAGATGACCTGAACACAACAAAACCAAATTCTGCCGATAGCATCAAAAGCATACACACTGAGATTTAAATACTGAAACACTTTCTCAGCAATATGCTCAACATGAAAATTTTTGAATTCTAAAATAGATGTAAATAATTAAAATAAAATGTGGAACTTTGACATATATCTATCAGGAGCAGAGCATAACAAAAATGTTAAGTGAGTTTCATGTACTCATTAAGGGTTTTCTGTCTTGTTTTAAAGAAACAAGCCAACCCTGAACTAGTTTGAGACTTGCTGCTCCAGCTGGATGCTCAGAAGTCTCTGGGGCCCAATGGGATTCATCCCAGGGTACTGAAAGAGCTGGCCAATGTCATTGTGGGACCTCTCTCCATTATTTTTCAAGGGTCTTGGGAGTCTGGAGAGGTCCCAGTCAACTGGAAGCCAGCAAATGTCCCAATTTTCAAGAAGGGTAAGAAGGAAGACCCTGATAATGACAGGCCTGTCAGTCTCACTTCAGTGCCTGGTAAAATTATGAAGAAGGTTGTTCGGGAGTTATTGAAAAACACTTGAGACAATGCAGTCATTGGTCATAGCCAGCATGGGTTCAAGAGGGGGAAGTCCTGCTTAACCAACTTAATATCCTGTCATAACAAGGTCATCCATCTAGTGGACCAAGGGAAGCCAGTGGATGTGGTGGTTTTAGATTTTAGCAAAGCTTTTGATACCGTCTCTCACAGTATCCTTCTGGACAAAATGTCCAGCACACGGCTAGACAAGTCCATAACACGTTGGGTGAGCAACTGGCTGATGGGTCAGGCTCAAAGAGTTTTAGCCCATGGGGTTACCATCAGGCTGGCGGCCAGTCACCAGTGGGGTGCCCCAGGGCTCAATTTTAGGGCCAGTGCTCTTTAATCTTGTTATAAATGAACTGGACACAGGAATTTAATGTACATTAAGTTTGCCAACGATACCAAACTAGGAGGAGCTGTGGACCCCCTTGAGGGCAGAGAGGCCTTACAGAGAGATCTGGAAAGACTAGAGAGCTGGGCAATCACCAACCGTATGAAATTTAACAAGAGCAAGTGCCAGATTCTCCACCTGGGACAGGGTAATCCTGGTTATACATACAAACTGCGGGGCAAGAGGCTGGAGAGCAGCCCCACGGAAAGAGATCTGCGGGTTTGGATTGATGGCCAGTTGAATATGAGTCAACACCGTGCCCTGGCAGCCAAAAGGACCAACCATGTCCTAGGGTGCACAAAGCACAGCACAGCTAGCCGGTCAAGGGAGGTGATTGTCCCACTCCACACTGCACCGGCACAGCACCAGCTCAAGTGCCATGTGCAGTTTTGGGCACCTCAGTACAAGAAGGACAAACTATTAGAGTGTGTCCAGAGCAGGGCAACCAAGATGGTGAAAGACCTCAAGGACAAGACTTATGAGGAGCAGCTGAGGTCACTTGGTTTGTTCATGTTGGAGAAGAGAGGCTGAGGGGTGACCTCATCGCAGTCTGCAACCTCCTCAAGGGGGTCAGCGGAGAGGGATGTGCTGATCTCCTCTCTCTGGTGACCAGTGATAAGACACGAGGAAATGGAATGAAGCTGAATCAGGGGAAGTTCAGGTTGGACATTAGGAAAAGGTTCTTCACCGAGAGGGCGGTCAGTCACTGGAACAGGCTCCCCAGGGAAGTGGTCACGGCACCAAGCCTGTCAGAGTTCAAGGAGCATCTGGATGACACTCTCAGTCATATGGTTTAGTTTCAGGTAGTCCTGCGAGAAGCAGGGAGTTGGACTCAATGATTCTGACGGGTCCCTTTCAACTTGAGATATTCTGTGATTCTATGAAATGAAGTCTTAAGAATCTAACCAGAATAGGATATCTAAATCCTAGTGGTTTCATAACAAGCCACAACCCTCCTGGCAAACAAAACTTGCTACATTTTATTCCTTCTTGCTCCCCTAAGAAGTTTTTCTGAAGTGCTATGGAAAAGACTAAGTTTCATATCAAGGACACTTCTTCAAGTATATTTCCCTCTTCGATCCTAAATTCTTGCTTTGTGAATCCAAAAATCAAGAGGTAATTTACCTGAAAAATAAACTATAATACAAAAGGAAAGGAAATTAGTGTACTAAATTCAAGGTGGGAACTCTAGAATTCAAATTTCAGATCATCTTCCTCATAGAAGTAAAGTTAATCTAGCAGAGACATACTTAAGCTGTAACAGTCATCACTCTGCAGAATAAATTAGCTGACTTTCTAGATGTGGAGGTTGATAATTTAAGAAGAACTGTATCTTTGTCAAACACTCAGTAACTATTCAAACTATTCTTAAAAATCATACAAAAGCCCAAATTTGATAACTTTCTGAAATACAGATTTGTAAAAATGTGAGTAGTATCCCGTTTCCTCTATTAAAGAAGTCTTTCACTGAAGGAAAAAAAAATTATCAACTTTGCTTACATCGGTTTTATTAGGTTTAAATGTGCTG
This sequence comes from Harpia harpyja, assembly GCF_026419915.1. Lineage (NCBI taxonomy): Eukaryota > Metazoa > Chordata > Aves > Accipitriformes > Accipitridae > Harpia > Harpia harpyja. Next base: position 69,477,170 of record NC_068944.1, read on the forward strand.
TTTTTCCAAGAATAAGCTCAGTATAAACTTTTACCTGAAAACACAAAAAACACGTTCATGAAACTAAATAACCACTTTACTCTGTCCTCATATCTTCTTAAAGATTAAATTATGCAGTCCAAACAATTTTAAGAAGGACTACAGTCAAGTGGAGTTTTGAATGTCTCTGTGGACAGAGGTTCCACAGTCTTTCCAGGTACCTGTTCATCAGACTCATGGTTCAAAATGAACAAAACAAAAAAAACCCAAAGTAGTAATAATAATAATACCACCACCACAAACACCCCCCCAAAAAAAACCCTCAAATCTAATCAGAATGTTTGCCTTATCAGTTTCCTCTCCCTGCATACTTGAAGAAAGTAGTATGACCTTCCCTTAGCCTCTCTTCTAAGGTTGAAGAAATCCAGTTTCCCCTCCTTAAGTCATGTGCTCTAGGCCCCTAATCATCTTGGTGATCCTCACCTGGACTTGTGACAGTATGTAATTTCTTTCGTGTATTGGTGAACCCCAAACGTAGTACTCCAGATTTGGCCTCACAATTGCTGAATAGAGGGGAAGAACCACTATTTTCTGGCTGTACTGTTACTAATGCAGCCCAGTACATGGCTGGCCTTCGTCACTGCCAACCCACATTCAACTTGTCATCCACCTGAGTCCAAGGTCCTTTCCTGGAAACCTGTCTTCCAGCCAGCCTGTACTGCTGCATGGTACTACTCCATCCCTGGCACAGGATTTCACATTTCTCTTCACTGAGCCCCAGAAGGCTCCTCCTGTCAAGCCATTTCTCCAGGACCCACTGAATGGTGACTGCCTGCCAGCATATCGAGCAACTTGGGATCACCCAAATACACTTGCTGAGATCACACTCCAGCTCATCAACCAGACAATTAAAAGACACCAAATAGTACTGGCCCCAAAACTGAGCCTGGAAGGATGCCACTTGCCATCTGCTACCAGCTGGACTTTGCTTCACTGACCACTACCCTCTGGGCTTGGCAACCCAGTCAATGTCCCACCCACCCTGCAGGTCACTTATCTGGTCCATCTCTCACTAACCTGTATAGAAGGCTACCCAAGCAAACCACATCAAAGGTTGCAGTCCTACAGACTTTTATTTTGCTGAAAGTTATCTCCAGCATCATACTAGATTTTTAGTTCTTGGGCAAGGAAAAACCAACAAAAGAAAAAACTCTATTGGTATCATAAGTATCTATTTCTGCACCAGAAAGACTTCTGTAGTTCTCCTGATAATAAACGTAACAAGGATAAAACAAGTAAGGTGAAGATAGAGGTGGCTACTAGAAAGAAAGAAAAAGCATACATCCTGTGGCTTAACCATAGTAACAACACAACTTCAGGCCTGTCCTTTCACCAGTGAGCAAGAAACAAGGAGGCCGTGTGTGCACCCAAGCGCACATATATGTGTATAAAGGGGGAAATGGGATCCCAACAGTTTTGTTGCTTTTTCACAAGAGCATTAAGTTTCCCATAATCAGCAGTCAAACCCACTGTCCTCAAAGATCTTAGTTGTCACAATGCTTATACAAAACCTCAGCATTAGCCCACTGGTATTTAAAACTGAATATATATATAAACACAGATCAATACTGTCTCTTTAGAAATATAAAATAACTGCTTGCTGCACTTCTCAGCAGGGAGTATACATACTTTCAGCTGTACTCCTTCAGGAAAGGAAACTCGTGCTATTATCTCAGGTGTTTTCCTTCACGCTCACCAGTAAACTTTAGGCCTCTTGGCCAGTATCAATCAAACCTGACAGAACAGCCTCTAAGAGAAGTACCATGCCACATGCTATTAACTGGATTCTGAAAAGTTTCCCATGAAATATAAAAATATACTATTGGTTTAGGGCACTTTTTTTAGAATGTGCTTATATTGCCTACCTCTGCACCTGAAACAATACTAATAATTAGCATTCTTGGCTTGAGTCTGCCTAATGATTTTATTGCAAGGTACTGTTCCATTCAAAATAAGATGTTATGATCTTTCTTACAGTACTGCTCTCTAAATTTGTTTCACATCTGTTTTTAAAAATTATTAACAAACTCCTTCATTGGAGTGAGAAAAATACTGGAAATTAAATCAACCAACCTAATTCTGTTCCGAATCATACATCTGCAGTCTTTCAGTGACACCATGCTGGATTACAAACATGGTTTTGTGGGTTTTTCCGCCCCCCCTTTTTTTCTTCAAACAGCTTTTTCCCTTTTATTGCTTTTTAACTATATAAGATATCTCCACAGGACTCCAATCTAAACACTAAAACCAACTTTAAGTCATGTCACTTTAAGCGTCTCTCTCTTCTCCATCAGAGCCCAAGTTCCCATGACTACATGGTACACACTCTGTCAGGATTTATCTGAACGGCATACTGAACGGAGCATACCAGAAAGCACTTTCACAGTTTCCTAACTGATGAGCAAATATGAAGAAGCCTGTTGGGAGTTCAAAACAAGAAGTAGTACTTCTCTAAAAACTATACGAGCTACCAAAAAGCAGTAAGTACTTTCAAAAATGTGCCTAAAACAAATACAAGTTCTCAAAAGGCAAAGCTAATTAATCTGAGATGACTGAAACTTTGAGCTACCACTGAATATTTTTTTGGTTTTCCTCGCATCAGTCACATTTAGGCAAAAGGAGATTACCTGATTATTACAACCAAATGTTTTGGCTACTACCAAATGAAGCGTAAAACGTATTGTATACTAAATGAATAAGTACTGTAGCATGTAAATGTAAAAGCAGCCTCAACTGCATTTTTGTGAAACGTGCTCTTGTAAATACAGGACGCTGCTGTCAAGTCTCCTTCACCACATTTTCAGTATTGTGATTAGGAGCCACCCATGAGCTGTCACTGTGGCCTCTGTATTTTAGAATGCTCATGTACCCATTTCTATGTCTTTGGTGCAATTTGCCATTCAGTGTAAAAACAGTAATAATTATCCTGAGTTTTATTTACTAGACAAAGAAACTTTTCTTATCTGGTTTTTTTTAGGACGGTCTGCTACCAAAAGCATATTTCTTTGAAAACTGAAGATTGCTTGTAGCCTGTTACGTAAGAACCAGCTTCTAAGTACAAAGCTTTCTATGATGCAAGATTGTTTCTGACTGCCATAAGTGACTGGTTACAAGGTTAAAAAAGGCTGGTTTTAAGTCTAGTGCTGCTGGAGTTGCCTGGATTCCCCCTCAAAAAATAAAAATCTATTTTAATTTAAAAAATAAACAAGGATAAAAAATAGGATGTTACGATTTACCTGTTGTAATTACATAGAGGTGATGCTTCAAGGGAAATAAAGTGATGGAAACGACAGAAAAATTTCTTTCTCTTCAGATACACACACAAAACAGATCTTACCAGTTTTCACAGTCCAGGCTAATGAACAAAGCCTGTACGTATTGCCAACAAACACAAAAAGTTGATTTAGAATGGAAGTGCTCCTGTTCTCTTGCATGATTTCACCTGCCTCCCTGACAGAATACTTTGTAGCTGGAAAATGATCTTGTGGTAGAAAAGTGTATGAAATCACTGCAGATGAACTGACTGTATAGCAGCTTCAGTGCTACATAAGTTTCTACAAAATCATAAGGAGGAAAAACCCTGTCCCTTTACCTTGTCCCAAAAGTCCTTCCCCCAGCACAATAAGAAAAATTCACAGAAACTGAAGCATAAAGGGAAAGTTACATATAGGAAACTGTGAAAATTATTGATACACAACATACTTTCAAAGAAAATTTTAAAAAAAGGCAAAACAAACAAAAAAAACCCCATACTCTCCCCTTTCCCATTTCCAATCTTAGATAAGTGTCTATGACACAACAAAGAACATTAAGAAATCTTCCCCTTTCAAGTTATGTTAGATTACACCAGATTTGCACTGAGAACAACAAAATTTATGTTAGGCTAAGCAGGAGCCAGTCATTCTTTCACTGATGTAGCACGCACACATCTGTTAGAGGATCAGTCTAGATCAACAGACCTCTAAGCTCGAGCAGATCAGCATAGTGAGAAACAAAATGAGCAACAGTCATCGCAGGAATGGTGGTTTGGGTTGTTTTTTTTTTAATTTAAAAAAAAACCAACAAACATATCTGCAGCCATATTTCATTACATTCATCAGTTAAACATTTATTAAAAAAGGATGTGTGTGACAAGTTCTAATTGTCAGAAAGCACCTTTTGAGTTTTCAACTTCTCATTGAAGAGCAAAAGAAAGAAAGAAATAACATTAGTCATTAACGACACTCAAGTATTACAAAAGTATAACAGTAAAACAGGCATCAGAAACAACTGCAGCTATTCTGTACTGTACCATCAGCTTCTAACTGTCCCTTCTTATCTACCAGCCTGCCTAAAGCGAATTTAAAAATTTAAGCTTAACCTCTGTATCTCAAGAAAGTCCTGCAAAACATCTGCTGCTTTAGGAGAAAGACTCAGAACTGCCTGGTCATGATAACTGAGTTATCCCTTGAGTGCAAAGATGTCCTTTCAGCTGGAGCTGGGACACAGCGGAATGGTAATCAAGACGGTCTTGTGGTGATCCCACATGTGCAGTACTTATTCTCAGAACAGATGTCATCATTCCCTAAAAATTCCAACTAGCTCACACAGTAATACCAACTCAAGGATTAAAATCAACTCTTCAAAATCTATTTGAGTAACACAAATCATGGAGCTACTGTGGATATAAAAGCATGTCTGGTCAGAACAAAGCAGAGGCTGTATTTTAAGACACTGTATCAATAATCTGTCTATACCATCTTTGGATTTCAACTTTTTTTTTTATATAAAGTAATTAACCACCCATCTACATGTGTAATAATCCACCTCTTTGAATACTATAAAAATCTTCTCCCAGTTTCATGCAGAAATATGAAGTTAAAGATGTTTTCTTTGCATGAATGTAACATTATGCTGAAGAAATCAACACAGAAAGGAGTACAGATTGTAAATTCTCTTAAACTAAACCTAGACTACAATATGATGGGTTTGTTCCTTCAAAGCACTACTTTAGCAGTAGAATTAACCTTAAAAATTGTGTTTACTGATGGCCATTAGATAACACTCATGCTTTAAAAAAATTATTATTAAAAAAATAATCTTGCAGTTCTTTGGTAACTACTGTACAAGATGCCTAAGCACAGCTACAAAGATGACAGGGTATTTTGGGGGGGTCTGTTGTGACTGGATGACAAAAAAACCCCTAAGTTTTGTCTCTTAAGAGGAAAAAAAAAAACTTGCAAATTTTCAAAAGTTTCAGTAGTTTAAGCTACATAGCAGCATATACTTACTATTTTCTCCTTTGATAATATTACAACAGATTTAAATTAAGTTTGGGTATTGGGTTTTTTGGGGGTGGTTTTGCTTTTTTTTTTTTTTTTTTTTTTTTTAAATAGGCCAAACACACAGAAGTCCTTTGGAGAATACCTCCTAGGGCTCTGATATTTTGAGGTATGCCTTTGTATTTTGTTGTGCTTTCCACTAAAAACTTACCAAATGCAAAGTCATCAGAATCAGTAAAAATGCTTGCTCTGATTTTTCATCTGAAACTTGTTCCCGCATTGCATCTAATCGGATCCAAAGTCTCCTCTGAAAAGAATTTTAGTTTTAATAGGAAAAGAGCCACAACTAGAAGAGAATATGTATCAATGCATCCAGCTGAACTAACTGCACTTCTACTGGAGGACAACCAAGTGAAAAACCCAGCAATTGAGTCCATCGTCCACCTTATTATTTCAGAAAACTTGTTAACTGTGATTAAGGAACAGCAAATTCACCATTCTGTAACACCTTCACAGAACTGATAGAAACACAGACACAAACACACACACAAAACAGTCTATTTCTTTTTTGTCACGTTCTTTATGAAAAGGTGGTTCTGATCCAACCACTGATCTGAGCTATTGTAGGAATTACACCACACTGAGAGGCTATGAAACAGATCTAACTTTTGTTAAATCTAATTTCCCTACCATTTCTGTTCAGAAAATAGTTCTAGTTCACAATCTTATTTAAAATAAAGAAAATAATTAGTTTATCCACAAACCAACCTAAAGTCACTGAGGTAGGTGCAGGTTGTGTTGAATTAAGTTAGCTTTAAAATAAAGACTTAAGCTACTTCAGGCTGCAGCACTGTAACAGCACAGAGCTTGACACTGCCTGCAAAAGCCCAGTGAGGGCTCCAACCCACATGCAATACTTAAGTTAAAAATCAAACAGCTGCAAGGATGGGATCATCCCCTTTGCCTTAATATAGTGGGCTCAAAATTGAAGTTCAGGAGCTGCTTGAAGAGCTCTTCAGTCATCCACGATGCATGGACAGTAGCAGAGGTAATAAGAGCTACGTAACAGTCACTTCAACCATTCAGTCTCAATCCCCTGCTTCATATGAATCACAGCCTTAGGTAAGCAGATGTATAAAAAACAACCTAGCTTTAAAGTAGCAGCAGCAGAACTGCGCATGCAAGCTACAACTACAATAAAGACACACAGTCAAAGACCGGAGCACTTTGCCTGCCAGATTCTGACCATCTGTATCTCCTCATGCAAATTAATAAAAACAATTTTGGGAGAGTTGCAGATCTTTTGCAGTATGTAACAGCAGAGCATATTTATATCTTGTTTCCCATCAAATAAAGCTTTTTTATATTTACAGATAATAAAAAAAATAATACAAAACAAGTCCAGAATCAATTTAAACTGCAAACAGTTTAAAGAGGGAACATAAAATAGTTATACAAACAAAAGAAACTCAAGAAATGTACTAGAAGCGCCCACTATTCTCTATTCCTCTGATTTACTGCTTTCAAATCAGACTTAAAAACTTTGAAAATACGCACAATCCACACAAATGGTGCAGAATTCTGTATTTATCTTCTACATTTGGGTTTTCTTTGGACAGGCATTCCCACACTCAGATTGTACTGATGTATCTCCCAAACCATGAAAGCATTATACTGTATTCTTACCCTAGAAGTCACCAGAGATGGCAGAATACATATTTTTACTTAACTCTATGAATGCTGTCAACTGTACTAATAAGCATACCAATGGCTGTACCTATTCTACATAGTTAAGACCAAGGGGCAGCAATACTGTCAAACACAAACCAGAACAGGTTGATTTCTGACAGATCTATAAGCAACCATGGCTTAGTCACACAAGAAAAGAAGCAGTTACAGTTAACAGAAAAGTTACAGAAGTTAATCTAGGTTACATAATAAAAATAAAATATATAATTTTAAATGCAATCTTACAATTACTCTCTTACCTAGTCAGTTACTGTAAACAAAAGCACTGTTAAAATTTTGAACATAAGTTTTTCTACTAAGCCAACATTAACTAATTTTAATCCTATGGAATTATATTTTCCATACCCAAGACTATCAGGAGAACGCCATGATTAATACTCTTTCCTTGCATACCAAATGCTTTGCTCATGCCAACACATTCAGCAAAACTAAAAAGAATCTATTAAATCCATCTCCTAGATACACGCTGGCTCCTGAAGAATTGACAAATACTTGATGAACTAAGCGTATAACCCAAAACAACAAACTGCAATCTATGAAACAACGGCAAAAAACTGTTTTCTTTCAGCATCATTATGCTAGTACCTTCAACCAAGTGCAGGGCAAGAGAAGAGCTATACACTGTCTTGTTTTAAAGTCATTTGGAAGACATTTCCTCATAACTGCTGACCTAGTCCATAGGAAATCACACTGAAACCTCAAATAGGAAGCAGTGGACTGATACCCCATAGAAACCAGCTCTGGAAGTTTACCTGTTTTCACACTCCTATCTCTTGATAGGAAAGCAGGATGAAAGCTCATAATAAGCATTAAAAAACCCCAACACTGAGGCTTCAAGGTTGAGATGCTGAGACTGTATAATCACTTCTGCTGCATTATTTTGCTCCTCTCCTTCCACCACTTATTTTGTTTTCCATATTATTTTCCTCACTCCACATTCACCCCTTCATCCTTACCTCATTGCTTAAATAAAGTCTCCCTTGGCAGGTTTCTGCAGTCAGAGTTCTGCGCTGACTTGATCTAACGAGTGGCTGGGGAAAACCTCTGCTAACGCTCCCAAACAAAACTCAACCTTCATCTTCCCTCTAAAAATCCCAACATTCACACTTCTTTCTACTGCAACAACCACCAACACCAAAACTACCAAGAAGTACAACAGTAATATTTAAGTTCAGGCAACTGCTTTACGCACTAATCTTTAAGACGCCAGGGCAGGAAAGCTTTCCGTAACTAGCTCAACACAAGAGCAAAGTCCCACAATTAAAAGACCAGATTACATGCATACCAATGCCTCTAGCTCCCGTGGATTTGGGCGGGTGGTACTGCCCTGTCCCTGATGCTCTTTCTCAAAGACCACAGGAAAAAAAAAAAAAAAACAAACAAAAAGAAAAAGAAAAAGGGGGGGGGGGGAGCGGGGGATGATTTACCTCTTCCAGGAGTGTGACCGTATTTCTGCAGTTCTGCAACCGGGTGGTGAAGCTGGAGGTGGTCGGGGAGTTGTAATCCTCTGTGGTCTCGGCGATGAACTCCGACACGGTGATCTGGTCCGGCATGATCCTACCCCACCGGTAAAGCCCAGAAGGAGCCGAGGACACAGATCCGGGGGAGAGGAAGCCAAGTTTTTTGGGGGGAAGGCAGAGGAGAAAAAAAGAAAAGGTGGAAAAACAAAACAAACCAAACAAAAAAAAAAAAGCAGAGGGAAGATGTTAACAGCCAGCAGAGACCCGCAGCATCAAAGCAGCGGAGCCGCAGAGAGAGGCTGGGGCTTCGCCCTCCGCATCCAGCCTCCCCCCGGCCGCCCCCTCCTCCCCCCGGGCAGGAGGTGAAGGGGGGAGAGGCCCCCCCCCACGGCACCCCTCGCCCCGCGCCGCTCGGCCCCGCCGGTGGGGAGCGCTCCCTCGGCTGACTGCGGCCCCCCGACGGCTGCGGGGACGGGGCCGCCTCTGAGGAGCCCGGCCCCGCCGCCGGCGCTGAGGGGAGGGGAGCGGCGCCCGCCAGCCCCCACCCCGCCGGGCTCAGCCCCTTTCCCCACCCGCCGCCGACCCTCCTCACGCCCCTCGCCTCCGGTGCCGCTCGCTCCCGCCCGCCGCCGAGTTGAGCACTAACTTGTGCGGGCTCCGGCTGCGCCCCCCGGCCGGGGGGAGTGGGGGGGGAAGGAGGGGAAGGGCCGGGGGCGGCGGCGGCGGCGGCTGGCCGGGGCTGGCGGGGGCTCCCGCCGCCGCTGACAGTCACCCGGTGACTGACACGCGCTGCCCAGCGCCCGCCCGCAGCCGTTACGTGGGCCAACGAGGAAGTGCTCTGCGCAGGCGCCGACGCCCGCCTGCCCCCCTCCCCCCTTCAGCCGGCGGCACCGCCCCCTCCCCCGGCCTCGCGCGCGCACACCCCCCCCCCCTCCCCTCCCCGCTCCGCCCCCGCGGGGGGTGCCTCGCGCCGGGGCGCGCGCGGGGGCTGCGGCGCGGGGGAGGCGCGGAGCCGGGGAGGGGGGGGTGCCGTGCCTCTTTTTTTATTTCCTTTTTTTTTGTTGTTTGGTATAAAAAGGCTTTTTGGTGGAAGTGTACAAGGTCGGGGGGGGGGGGTGCCGGGTACACCCCAAGGGCAAGTCAGCGGGTGTCTTTTTGTTTGTTTGTTTTTTGTTTTTCCTTCTTTAAGTCCATCCCAGCCAGTCGAAGCCCCTTTGCGTCAAGCCCTTTGCGCTGCAAGCTTTCTCCGATGTAAAGCGTGAAGATTTCTTACAGCCGCTGCTGATAAAGTCATCGCTTCAAGCAATCTGCCTATATAAATTTTTACCCTCCTTACACTTGGGGAATTTTTAAGAAGTCCTGCTATGTCTCAGTGACACCCTTGAAGCTGCTGTTGCTGATACGTGCTACTAATTGTGCTCCTGAGCCTTCTCAAAAGAGAAAGGGAGAGGGATATCTGACTATTGAAATGGCTGGATTGCGGAGTTCGCCACGGTGCCCTCCTACAACCGAGAGAGCAGCAGCAGCACCGGCCTGAAACCTTCATCGCATCCCTGCTGCCCTTCCTTTGTGTTGTTTACCAGTCCTTCATCCTCTCACAAGTAGTATTTCTGAATAAGTTAAAATATCCTTTATCCACTACTGCCTCATGTAACTCTGGCAATTGACAGACAGCACTAATGTGGGGGGGGGTGTCTTTTTTTTTTTTTTTTTTTTTTAAAGCTTAGATTTTGGGGGCCCATATGTGCCTTTCTAGAGAAGGCAGGGTCTCAGGAGGCTCAAGCAATTATGGTCATCTGCTGTTTCAGTCTGATTTGTTTAGTCATACTATGTGTTTTCCTTCTCTTTGTATTTGGGATTCTCTCCCCAGAAGCTGGGAAATTCAGGAGTGGTAAATATTCTCAAATCTGAACAACTGAAAATGAGCAATATTACATGGATATATCCATTTCAAAGGTTTTAATGTTCTGTACATAAACACCTACTCCTGTATTACAATGTGCTTAGGCTTTTACATGGGCTTTTATGTAATTCGAATAAAATGCCCGTACAACTCAAAAATAGTTGAAAATACCAACAAAAGGCTGCGAAGCCTGAGTAAGCATAAAAAGGAGATACCTTATTTGTGTATACCCATAAAAAATTACTTGTATGCAGTTCTGCCAGCAAAAATATGACCAATACTCCTGAGAAATGGTCCTGCCTGAACATGTTTCTTTGATTTCATTGCCTTTGCAGAAGCCCTCCATATGGCCATGTGATTGCCGCTGCTGCTGCTTCACGTGATCCGGCTTTCCGGCACAAAGGCTCCGGGCTCATACAGATGATTCTTAAACGTCATGAGACTCTGAAAGGTAGAGTAGGCAAGAGGAGGAGGAGGAAGAAGCCAAGAAAAGAACCGCGTGGGAGTTGCACTGAAAAATGGATTTGGGCGAAAAAAATTGAAGCGGTGAAGAAGCGACTGGAGAGGTAGGAAGAAAATCAATTGAGGATCGTGTTCGCAAGAGCCGTGGAGGAGGAAGAGAGAACAAGAAGATAAAAATGGCTGGTGGCATCAAAAGCAGTATGGAAAGGAGAGTGAAGAACTGTCTGGGGGTTTGGGCAGGAAAGAACTGTTAGTAGCATCAGAAAGAGCTGTTTCAGAGTGCCTAGCCTGCTTGGAAACCAGATGGGTGAGGGGCTGGGATACGGCCCGAGGGCCAAACAGGACCTCTGTGGTCATCTCCTGTAATTTCCTGCGGATGATCGATCATGGGCTGTCACACAGCTGTTCCTGAGCCAGACCTGCGCTCTGCGGGTCAGCTACGGTGCTCACGTTGGAAGGAGACCTGATCCCTCTCTAACAGATTTCAAGTGAGGATAAATCCATCGCATTGATGGGTAAACTGGTTTAATTAATTGAGTACTCCCACTGTTAATGTCGAATTGTTCCTCTTCAGGCTGAAGTTACTGAGCTTGAGCACTAGTCTTTGGATTGTAAAATAACCTCGTCTGCTATCCTGAACAAATCCTACCCCAAAGAATGTGGACAAAAGCTGGACATATTGCTACAGACATAATTTCTTTAATACTTTGTAGAGAAAATTTAAACCGCAGAACTGAAGAGCCTACTCAATAAAGAAAGGGAGGAGGCAGGCCAAGGAAACTGGAGCAGTGAAGAGTGACAGAAATGAAGGCATAGCAGAGAGTAACAGTAGCTGAGCTTCTGTGTTTCCTCATCAGGAAAAAAAATGATCTTTTCAAATAAAATATAAAATAGATTAAAAAAATAGAATGAATACAGAAGATTACTGGGAAACAAAGAGAACAGCACAAGGCCTAAAGATGAAAAAGGAAGACCAATAGCTATTGATCATAATTGCCTATTAGTCGGGGTTTTTTGACAGTTCTGAAATTGTTAACTCTATTAAAGAGAGTATGGTGCTCACTTTTGCTGCTTTGAAGCAGCATTTCCTCTTCCCCTATACAAATGCTAGTAGAGAAAATAGCCCTATGGGCATGACCTCTTTAGGCTTGGATTATCTTCACTTAAACTCACTGGAAGCAAGATTAGTTAATTAATATGATGTTAATAAAAAATAAATGCTAGAACTTGCTTGTAAAAATGTGCTTACATTTAAACTAGACAAATTATGTAAGTGTTTCAGATAGCTTTTAGTGGATTTCAGATTTAACCACGTTTCCTGTTTTGAATTGCGATCAGTATCTGAGATTCACTTCTAAATTTATAAGATGCACCTCCCTATAAGTTGTCACTAACTGAAATCACTGTTTCACTTCACAAATGTCAAAGAATAATCAGCAGAGTGTGAAAGTTATATTTCACGGCGTCTGCTCTAACGCTATCTTAGTTTGTGCTAGATCCTGGGGGAGGAGGCTGTGCCGCAGCCTTTTTCTCATCTAAGGCTTGCCAATAGAAGTTATGCTTATCTCACTCCTCTTGGTATTCTGATGTGAAATGCATCTCAGTGTCCATCCTGGGACAAGCTAGCCTGGGTGAGGAGTGTGCAAGCAGCCCTGGAAAGCACACTCCTTACTGATGATGCATTGCAGTCAAGGAAGTTCTGCTGTCTTGCCATCCCACCCGGTGATTCAGTCCCCAAATCCATTTGATTCCCTGGCCTTTTTTACTGTGATTGCCAACAGGAGAGTTAATTGCAGCAAACTGATAATATTTCTGCAATATTGGTGACAGTCACCATGCTTAGGGAGAGGCTAAGGAACATAGCAACGACAGCACAAACTACTAACACAGGTGTTTTGCAATAAGCTGAACAGCAGCTATGGTGTTTTTCATTTTATAGTACTCTAGTCATATTTAGATTGAGATCATGAGTTCATTCACAAGAGCTGAGCAGTAGTCATCAGGTGATGATGACTATTGTCATCGTTGCGAACTTTCAAACTTTACAGATATGTGCCAGAGGTGAAGCGCTACATTGCACTTGCATAGCTCTTCGGGTAGTCAGTGCAATTAACTGTTTAAACCACGCAGCGGTGAGGTAGAGAACAGCAAGATTATCTTTCCACTGTAGATAAGGAGACAGATACAGGAGGCTGTGGCCCTGCTGACCAAAGGCAGGGCTGTATTTTTGGCCGCCTCGCTCTAGTCATGCCAAGTCAGCTCTTCAGGCTATCAACGCCTCAGCTGTGCCGAAGCCGGTGGCGGATCTCCCGCGGGATATGATTAGGCTGCCTGCAGAAAGCAGCCCCGGGACCACCCCCGAGGCCACGCTTGCCTGCTGCATAGAGAACGAGCTCACGAATACAAACTCAGGCGTGGTTGCTGCTTGGTTTTTGGAAACAAGCTTGACCCAGGTCCCTGGCTGTGCACCAAATATGCTGTCAAGCATGCTCAGACAAGCTGCCTCCAGGGCCATTTGCAACCTGTCAGTGGTGGCGGTGAAGTGAGTTGTTAGCTGAAGAAGGAAATCACTGTGCACATGGCTACTGTGCAGATGAATCCTCTTGATTAGTATAGACATAGTCATGCCAGGATCTCACGTGTCAAATTTGTGTTTTCTTTCTCCCCAAGTATGAAAGAGAGGAGGCCACTTTGCAAATAAGGGCTTATACCAACATGCATTTCTTTACCCATCTTGGCTAATACTGCTCACAAAAGTGGTGTAGATCAGGCAATAGTGTCTAATTAAAAGATCAAATCATTGAAATACACATGCTATTGTTAGTAAACTATATAGTTGTTCTTTTTATGCTCCTTAGCATCTTCACAAATATGGAGAGTATCACCAGCTCAGCAGCAAATAGCAACAGAACTAGTGGCGTGCTAAAACTCATCAGGAAAATATCCTTAGGCTATGCTGCTCTACTATGCTGCTATTCTGAATAAATTTGTGGTTTGGTGTTACATTCATCCATTTCAGCTAAACACAGCAGTCAGCATTACTTCCCATCCTCCTTCCTATCCTAACTCCCTGTGTGGGATCACTGTATGGCATAAGGCAGCCATGGCATTTGATCCCCGATCAAGTTGGTTAGATATTCCCTGAGAAAACGTCTATGTGGTAAATTGCTGTTGCTACATTTCTATAATTTCATTTTCAGATAACTTCTGACAAAATTAATGGGAAATGCTTATTTAAATTTATAGCCATCAGTACTAGAATATCCACAAATATTTCTGAACATCAGCTCTTCTCATTTGAGTTGAATGTTGGGCTTAGCGGATAAAAGGAGCTTCAAATCAACAATCTCAGCAGGGTGAGTTTGGTTTTGGAGTATCTCATGTGATCAAACACTGTAAACTTTTTTTGTTAATGGAACTCCCATAGGTTTGTTTTGAAAAACAAACCCGCCCCATTTATGTAAGGACACATAACATCATCGCTTTGTACTTCAGCGGGAAATGTTTGGTCAGGAGGAGTTCCACCTCCAGGAGCAACGTCCTCTTGGAGGACAGTCCCGTCGGCTGACTGAGCCTTGTATGAAATGTAACAACCACATATTTTAACCTGCAGCATGTTTACACTTTTAATATCGCATAAGTGCATGATGTACTCACAGGAAAAGGCAAAGTCTATTTTAAACACTGAAGCCTACATCACACATTGTGACTGGTGCTAATTTGCTTGAAGGGAACTTATATGGTAAACTGCAAAGTGTTTCTGCTTGTGAAAGAAGGCTGTTGGATTTGACATTTGCAAACAAATCTTTGAAATGATTGTGTTATGAGGACAGAAGAGTCAGGTAACTTTCCGGTCAAAGAAAAACGTTCTTACCTAAATCATATCACTGTACATGCAGAAAACCAAAATCCAGATCCAGCAAACATGCCGATTGCAATTCAGTATTTTTAAGCGACAGTATCTACCAGGATGGCTTAGGGACTACATGAACTGCATCAACAATTTCTGTTGCCGCTGTGACTGTTTTGAATACAAGGATCAGCTGATTTCAATTTTAATACTGGCATCTCTGAGCATTTGTCTTCATTTGGTATTTAAAATTAGATAAAAAAACATAAGCAACTCTCAGAAACCACAGTATTAGTTTAAAGGCCTTTTAGCACTAGCAATAGTGGCTTAAACAAAAGGTTCTTTTTGCATTTTTTCAATATTAATATGATAGCAAAAAGAGAACTCATTGTGTTCTCATTATAAATGACATTTTGGTAACATTAAGATCTTGCATTTTTAACACTATATGTACCAAACAAAAAAGATTAAATCAAAACATCGGAAACATACCACTGAATGGTACCACTGAATGGTACCACTGAATTTTGCATCTTATTTACTTGAATGTCCTGTGCAAGGAGCATGACTAAACGATAGGTGAGCTCAAATAGCCATTTGAAAGGACAGCTGAAAATAACAGCACTGAAAATGAAGTGCAGCATTGAGTTACACAAGATTAAGCTGACTAATCTGCTGATTCAGTTTTGCCTTTGTTTTTTGGTTTTGTCATGCAAGATCAAGAGTCACGCAGACAAACACGTAATGGCATTCCAGGCTCACAGTAACAACAACAAGCAACAGGCTGTTCCCCTGCAACCTCTGCATCCTCCAAAGAGAAAAACGGCAAAATGCTCACCAGCAGCAAGAGGCAGCAGGCTAAGGACAGGGAAGGCATGCTCTTTTTTTTGTTGCAGGTGTGCTGAATTTGGTATTTTTATTGCACATAGGTTTTTTGTTAGGGATGCTCATTTCAGAAACCTTACTTCAGTTCATAGGAATTGTAATACTGCGTGTGTTGGGAAAGATCAGATTCAAATAGAGCCCTTAAAACATCTACAGAATATAAAAACCCAGCAGTATATTCTCCTGTAAGGACTGTGTTTTGGAGAGTCCAAAGATATCAAACTCTTATGAATGCTGATGGATAAGAAAACTGTCGGTGCAGCCTCTGGCAAATTTAACCCTTGCCCGTGGTGCAAATGGGAGCCTGCTCATTGCTCACGGAGACAGCCACGCAAGGACTGCTGACCCCACGGGAGCTGCTCCCCCAGCAGCATCCACCATCGCTGTGTCGGTGAGGGTGAGGACCCACACGGAGGAAACCTGTGCGTGGTTATCCTTGCATTCCTGACCCTGAGCAATTCCTTGGAGGATTGTTGGGAAGGGCACAGCAGACACATTAGCATGAGAGCAGGCCATGCTAGCGGGATCGCAAAGCACCAGACAAAGCCAATATATCATGAAGGGGTACTCTGTGATTGAAACAAGAGAAATAAGAGTCTCTCCAAAGCAGGAATCGTAGCTGAATACATTTTTTTGTTTTAATATGAGAAATAGCAATGACTAAAATCAGAGTGTGATACTGCAGAAATGAACATGTTGCAGGGCAGCTGGCATAGCAGGCTCTCCAAAATAAAAAGAGAATGAAATAAAGCCTCAACCCGCACTGCAAACATTTCAATATTTTCTCTTTCCCTCTGGAAATGATATGGCTGTGTCATTATCCAGGCACATCTCTGGTTCTACCTAAGCTGCTAAATGTATGGTGATGGCAGCATGCGTCTTGCCTGCAGTGAAACTGGAGATTCAGGCCAATATGAACCTGGGAAGCAGTTTGAGAATGAAATAAAGGCTCTGTAGACCTGGGATCATGTCCTTGAGCTGCTGTCATGGCTATGACATGGCATTTGATCTCTGTGTACATCATTTCTCTATCTGTGGAATCCAGACAATTACATTTATTTTTCTAGGTGAAGGCACACTGGGCTTTTCCAGCTGAGTAGTGCGATATCAGAACTAAGTATTTTTATTACAGGTTTTATTGTAAGAGTTTCAAAAAATAGCTGAAGGTTGAGAAGGGCTCTCAGGCCAAACAATTTCATCAGCATTTTATTGGATAGACAAAAAGGATTGGCAGGTAAATGAAAGGGTTTCTTGCTACTAGGTGTTGACGATATGAATATATAAAGCAGAGGGGTCTGGTTTTGTGAGGGCTTTTTCCTCTCTGTATTATGAATTCATTAGCATTAAAGCAGTATTTAGTGGAAGAAGAGGGACTGAGACCCCATCATGCTAAACAGATACACAGAAATCATTTGTGGTTTTACACAAGCTTTTCTAAGACACAGTTTGCAGACATGCACGTGTATGGGCCTACTGAGTTGAAGTTCAAAAGCTGGCTTATAGTGTTGACTGGGCATACTTCATTTCTTAATTTCCTAAATAGCGTCTCGTTAGAGTAATGCTGGAAATAAATCTGCAGGTGTTGGATGTCATAAAAAAGGCCCTTGCAACCACTGAACTTACTAGCACATCTGCATTTCCCTTATATAAGTCTCTGTTCTCAAGGATGCATCACTTGGCCAGACTCTAGACTTGAACTTACCATAGGAAATTTTCAATTCAGGAGTGCTGTCTTTTGGGTTTTGATGGGGGAGGGGGTGTGTGTTTATTTTGGGGGTTTGTTTGTCTGTTTGTTTATTAAGGAGATCAATATGTTTAACAATACATAAGACCTGAAATAATTTGAGGCATATCTGCTTTAATGCTCAAAGGCTTGTCATCAAGCAAAAATTGCTCAAATTTAAAATCAGGGTCTGAATGTTTTATTAAAGTAGATGTTCGAATGTTGTAGTTGTTGGGTTCTGTTAAAACCCAGGACAGCAGAAAACCATCTGAAAACTTTTGGAAACTGGTCTTGCTGCGTGGACCTAGTCTCCGTTGAGTCAGTGTTCACATGGTGCTAAATGAAATAAAGAAGTTCAGAATTTTAGTCTAGAAGTCCATCGCAGCAGCCCCTCTCCTACTCATTTGCTTCTACTCTTAATCACTGAAATTGAGCTTGCTGCTTCCTAAGTTCACTGGCTTTCCATTGACTATGGTAGAATGTGATCATCTGCTCCTCTGTCCTGCCTCTAACGATTTTTTTAATGCGTTGCTGATCCCAGCAAATTTGATATGGGGGCAGGAAAGGTGTCAAAATTCTTCAGTTCCTAGAAGTTTTGTGGGAAAATAAAAATGACCAGAGGAAAAAGATGTTTATTGCCCCTATGGATAGAAAAGGCTCACCCTCATCTTGTTCTTTATCAAGATAATCAGTGTAGGAGAAAGATCCTATGTGTCCCGATCATGGGAAAAGTTTCACTGATGGTTTGCACCTCCTCAGGAGCTGCAGTCAAGACACAAATCCATAGGAAATCAGGTTTCATTAATTTCAGTGATCTTACCACTACTTATTTGCTTGTTGGTGGCTGTGTTTTATTTTATTCCTCCAACAGTATGTAGGGGCAGTAGGACATAAAAACTTAAGTGCTGTTTCAAAATCAAATAGGAATATCCAGATTAATGGTTTCATACTTTTCAAAAGATGATTGTCTGACTTCTGAACTCTTGCTTATTTAAGGCATCATGGACTTAAAAAGGAAAAATATGTGTAGCCATGTGACAAAGCAAATGCACCAAAGGAAGATTTATTCGATTTTCAGAAGATCAGCAGCAGTGATTCACCCTTCTTGGCTGGGCTGGGGTGCAATATGGTCAACCGTTTCCCCTAGGGAAGAAGAAAAGATGGAAGTCCCGCACTGCTACGATGGCCAGGCAGGGAGCAGTGACCTGTACCAGGATAGCTCCAGCCAGCACACCAGGTAGAAATAAAATTTCAGCCTTAACCGTCAATAATGTTGTAGGGGGTTCAAGTCAGGCAATCCAAATGTAGCTTTTAGTGGTTCAATGAAACACAGTAAAAACTTTAAAACAAGAGCACTCACCATCCAGAGACTGAATAAACAAAAGAATATTTAGACAACTGTGTGCTATTCAGCACTTTACATCACGAGAAGAAGAGAGTCCCTCCTCTTTCAAGCCCCCGCACAAATCTTGCCATAGATTTTTCAGGCTGATCTCAGAGATTTGTTGTTTTCAAAGTTAAAACAACATCAGTTACAAGATCTAGATGAGTTGAAATGAGTTACAAAAAGTGTCCCTTTTATACCCTGCCCCCCTCATTCAGCTTTGAAATCTATGAAAGCAAAGCAAAATACATAATAAATGTTGGTGTTTGTTCAGTACTTGCTCAGGCAGTCAATGTTTTGTAAGGATTTACTGATTTATTGGAATTTTTGATCCTTGGAAGGATCAATAGGTTAGACATTTTCTGAAAAACACCCACTGTAGTAATGTCCAAAGTGGCCTTAAGCAGAGGAAAAACCCACTGGCAGGTATTGCGATTGATAAAACCAATTTCTTTTAGGCTTATTTTTCATAGATTCTGGTCTGCTTTTTAAAAACCAGTAATTTATATTTATGTCTTTCTGCTTTCTTACCGATTCCATAGTGAATCTCTTGAAGAAAAACTTGAAAGCCTGGAAGCTGAAGATCTCATGTCTCATCTGTCACGACCAGAAACCTACCTAGTAGAGGAGAAAAGATCAAATAAGTAAAACTGACCAAAGCTATGGGACTGACAAGATTATTCAGTCAGTTTGAAACAATGCCTATGAATTGTTCAGTGATGGCAATATATCATAAGTTATTTGATTACTGCATTTGATAATGTGAATTTCATTGTGGTAAACAGATCCTTCAGGAATCGCCTGAAGATAACACCTTGTTAGAAATTGCTACAGCAGCGCTTCATTTAGCTGACTGGGAAAACTCTCTGTCTAACTCAATGTGGCAACTACTCACTCAGCTGCACTGAATGCAGAGCTGGTAACATCGCCTGTCCAAGTTGTCTGACACTTCAGAAGACTCTGTTTTCAGATATAACTTCAGTCTAACCATTCAGGCTGAAAATTTCCATGTCAGGTGTATGCACCAGACTGATCTTTTTTGGAAGATGGAGATAGGATTTGAAAGATAAAGAGACTGGGAGCAAGAAGTGGCCTGATGGGGAGGAATCCTGCGTGCAGGAGAGGGGAGGAGGGTGTGGGGAGACAGTCAAACCAGGACATGGACAAGTGGTTTCACAGTTTTTCATCAGACCTCTCCACCATTATATTGCATACTATTTCCAGTTTAAGACTTGCATTGCTGCAGGGGACAGAAGGTGATAGAGACTCTGCAGAGCCTCTGGAGGAGGTGGGTAGGACTGGGACATACCTTTCACTTTGAGACCTGCTGGGCTGATCTCCATGGTAGGTCCAAAGGGACAAGGTGGAAAAAGATTGACCAGGCCTTGGGGCCAGATATCGGTGCTGGGAAGGAGAAGAGTACCCAGAAGCTACTACCTTTAAAGATGAGGTTGTAAAGCAAGGAGGCAGGGACAAGCCACATGAGACACAGAGATGTGGACGGGGTAGGTTGGCAGAACAGGAGATGTGACAAGGACCCATAAGGATGAGACTGGGATCGAACAGAGGGACCAAGGCAGAAGGGGAGTTGGAGGGAGGTCACCTCCAGATCACACCTTTGCTTAGCTAGTCTGCCTGTTTCCATTTGAGCAGACCACTTGATTCCATGAGGAAAAGCACATCTCCTCCTCTATGAGTTGTTTTTTTTTTTTTCCTTCTCTTTTAAGAGAAGTCTTGTTACTTCTGTTGACCTATTTCCCCAGAGACTGCTGTAGTTTGTTTATGGGGTTTGTTGTGTTTGTTTTATGTTTCCAAATATGTCATGTGGGTCTGGAGGTCTGCCAACCCTTAACATTAAAAATAACATAGAATAATCCCTGTCTCCAAGACACATGGGATTCAATTAAAAATTGCGACATAAAAGTTTTTGGATGGGATGTTACTGTGTCTCTTTTGCCTTCTGTTTCTGAGCCTTTAGGATACTTTCAAGTGATGTTGTCAAGAGCTCTTTTGCCATTAGGAGGACTACACATCTCTTTAACCAGCAGATTTCAGATTTTTACGTACTGGCTGGAAAGCATCTGAGATTCTACCAGGTACCACCAGCTTGGCAGCATGGGAGAAGAAATGGTTATGGGCTCTGTCCATAAGGGAGAGGTGTGCCCTTGATATGAAGGCAAGGATGTAAGAGGGGAAGTATGTACCTTAAACCAAGAATATTATGCTTGAATATTATGTTACATGGAGTAAAAAGGTGTTAGAAGAAGACCTGGGCACTACACTGGTTTTTGGGGACTGGGAAGGGCCTCCACCAGTAGACAACCGAGTACCACCATCAACAAGACCGCAGCCACTGGCAACCCTGGATCTGACTCAACCCATGATGACATGTCTGCTTGTTGTTTAACTTTACAGCACATCTGTTCCTTTTAATGATTTTATCCAACTTTTTAGGCAAAACAGTCACCTTCATGATTATAGGTTTATGCTATTCAAATCAAAGCAAAAAGAAAAAAAATATATTATGGCTCATTGGTTTCTAAATGGAGTGATGACCTAAGTTCACAAGTAACAATGATTTACATTAGGTTATGTTTTGAATTGATGGTAATTTATTTTTTCATAAGTCCAAAAAGTCACAGAATCTCCTTACACCTGCAATAATCTACTGAACATTACTTAATTACCCATTTGCTACAGGCAGCGTTACCAGGATTTGTGGTTAGATCTCAGTGGTTCAGGATGATTACACTCCCTTTCGAGGTCTCCTACTCATTTCTAGGCCTCTCAGTACTACAGCAACCAGCAAATAAAATGAAATATGAAAGAAATCCAGAAAAATATTTATAAAGCAATCGAGTTGGTTGAAGTTATAAGGATTGATTGATGAGAAACAACACTGAGAAGGACATAGATGTGGTTCTCAGAGAGAGAAGAAAGGTGGCCCAGTGCTGAATATGCTCATGTGGGTTCAACCCCCTGACTCAGTAACCTTGGACAAGTTATTAGGACATCATTCAGATGGCAAATTCCTCAGGCCTTATGCCCATGCAATTGTATCGTCTGGGTAGAGTCTTTTGAGGCTAAATACAGCTTTTATGAAACTCTTGTCCCAAGGACAGCAGTAGAATTTAGACTGTGTCAAGAGGGCATCTTGACTGTGTTTCTCACTGAGATAAAAAAAGAAAAATGGCGCTTCCCAACCATTGTTGGCAATGTGAAGGTAACACTATCAGATTTATGTAAAGTCCTTATCTATGACAGTATGCGAGTGGGAGCGGGGAGTGAATAGGAAATATAAAACCCCAGAACAGATAGAGAACAATGAAAACCTGGGGAAATATGATTGCTTGTTACATAGGGACACCTACACCTGGAAAGAGAAAGACTAGTTGGGACTTAAGTAAGAGAGAGGCCTAACTGAGAGCAGGGTGACGTTAATGGCAGCTGGGTGACAATTCAATACAATACAATAATACAATAGCAGATTCTTAGTCCTCAGATGAGAAAGCTTTTGTTCTTCTGCCTGATTATAAATACTTACAATCATATTGAATTAATTGGTACAATCTAAGTGCTTGACTAATCCTAGCTCTTAACTAACAAGTATAACGAGTTGAATCCCTATATTTTTAAGCTTTTAGAACTGGTTAAATAGTGTAGAAAGCCAATGGATTCTCAGGAAATTGCCAATGTATTGGATAATAGTCAAGAAGAAAATCTTATGCAGGGATTTTTTAGAGGACAGGAAAAGATCAGGAAGTATTTTTACACTCTTTAATTACCTGCATTTGATATTGCTTAAACTCTGTGTGATTTCATGCATAAGTCGTTTAATGACCTATTTTAGTTTGCTTTTTGTTTTGGAGGGTTGTTTTGCTTTCATAATAGAATACACAACCTGAACAACAATAATATAAACATATATTTTGCATGTCTAATGAATATTTTAGGACAAATATTAACCAGCCAGTTTCCATGTATGCCTGAACTGGAGTTAACCTAACTAGAAAAACTCAAACAAGCAGAAGTTAATATTGTTTCTACAGTCACTGATGTAACAATAATAGTAGTTGTACACCACAATGCTGAAAATCAACTCCCTTTATGTCCAAACAATAGCGTGAATCACAGAATTCTGACCTCGATATACAAATGTGATCATGTAGTAATTATAGCTCTTGTGCTTTCTGTATAAACAGACTACTTCATCTGGAAATGCTGTAGGGTACTGCTTCATTCTGCCATTTACAGCTAATGACTGAGCAGAAAGCTTTTATATCCCAAGAAGTTTTAAAATAAAGCAGGTAGAAAAAAAACCTCATTTCCTGCAAATGAAAAAATTAAGCTGGTTATTTGAACTACAGGGAATAAAGTCATTGCTCTATATTCTGTTGAAAAGCGTATCTTACAAATGTAAAGATTGGCTTCAAAATCACATTTTGCAAAGGCTACTGAAACTATTTTCATGGGTAAAATATAGAATTAAATTACTCAGTCCATGTGATAACTGACATGTTCTTGAACAACTGTGAGATTAAAGAAAAAGTCTTTCATTCGTGCCAAAATCTGCTTGTTCTGTTTGTGTCTATGTTGGTATCATCCAAACAGGATGTGACAAACATATGTTCTTTGGCTTCACCCTAATCCATGATTTGGATAACGGTATTAGGATGTGGTCTAACAAACTTCAGTGAAGCAAATCCGAGGATATTTGTCTGTGAACAAGTCACCTCAGACTTGATTTTGGTATGTCCTAAGCAATAGAAGCTCTGTCCTGACCTCATGCATTAGCTGTATGTGTTTTCAGTGCTTCCATAAAAATACACCATCAAAATGCTAGCGTGCTTATAGGCACAAGCTGAATCCTGAAAGAAGTAATAATGGAAAAGTCATCACTGAGTTGTACTAACCCAGCATAGAGCCCAGAAGTAACCCTGAAGAGCTGACTGACATCCTCTTGATGATGAGTCCCTATTTATAATGGTTTCTGAGAAATGTCAATTGCTCAGTTTTTAGTCTATTAAATAATTACAGTGATGACTTTAGATAACTCTAATTTCTTAATCAAAATTTTGTTTGGTGCCAGAAATTCTACCAAAGTTCATAAGTATGACATCAATAGTATAGATTTTTTTTTCAGGAAAATTTAAAACCTCAAAAAATATCAAGATAGCTTTCTTGAAATAAAATATATTTCCCTTAATTCCATCCTGATTGGCATGAATTGCATTACTTTTCTCTGATTCTTTATGAATAGTGCCTGGAATTAGCCATTCCAGTGTTTTACACTGGATTGATGTCAGGCTGAGAGGGTTATTAATCCTCAGGTCATTCCACTGAACTTTTAGATATATTGGCAAAGCATGAGTTTTCTTCCATTCATCTTGAAATACTCATGTGTTTGAATATGTATGGAAAACCAACTTAAAAATTCAGATAGTTTCTCGAACAGTACTCTTAGAAACAACAACTGATTAAAAAAAAATCTAGTTTTAGGAAAATGCATTACTGTGAGAATGCAAATTAGTCCTCCACCCTCATCTGATATGATCATCATATGATTATGAAATTATCATGGTAGAATATATGGGCTGTGCAAGTGCTATAGAATAGTTGCACAGGACAGCTTAAATGTGGTTTAGGAATTCATGCTGCAAAACATGATAATTCTAAGACTCAACAGTTTTGTAGTATATCACCACCACGCGATGTTACGGAACATTGTTATAGAGGGCCAGAGGGCTGAAGCGGACTTGTTTGGTAATTTCCTTCAGTCTCATTCAAAGGTGAATTTTCTTTAAGACTCAGATATATGACAAAGAGATTTGTGTAAGTATTTAGACTGAAGGACTCTCTAGCCTTTGAAGCCTGTCTTTTGTTATTTGTCTAAGGGCTTCAGGATGATGGTATTATGAGTTGAATCTCCTTGTATCCACTTAAGAGTGACCTTTTTATCACTTCTGACTATATCCATCGGCTGTTTCTCGGGCTCAGGGAAGAATTTTCATTTTGTGGAGGCAGCAGCTAATCAGAGTGTCTGCTGCCTGGCTTCAGACCTCTGGAGAGCTTTCACTGATCTCGTCAAGGGTATTTTTTTATATTTGATGACAAGGCTGCCATCCACAGTCCAAGATTTTGAGTTACTTACAATCCACTTCTGAAGACTGTGAGTGGCTAATAACACAAGAGAGTGCTTCCCACCTTCTCTGTAAGGTTAGTCACTGCTTAATTATTTACTCAGTACGTAGTCTATAGCAAAATAACCTGTACATAGTATATGGATAATAGATTAATAACATAATCTGAATGCAACATCAAGTCCTTTTGTCACTGACCCGACTCACTCTCAATAGCCACTGATTGTGGGCTGAATTCAAAATCAACCATTTGCTGGATCTATTTTTAGGAAGGAGTCATTATAGAAATCAGAAACTAAACCTGGTGGAGTCATATTGAAGATCGACTTGTCACTACAAGAATAGTCTGGTGCATCTGAACCTTCCATGTCCTTCCTACAGCAGCTTTTGTGCTCTGTGTTGGCAGCTCTCAAGCAAAACAAGCGGCACACATCCTGCTTGTAGCCTTCATTGATTAGTCAGGCACTAATAAGGTCTTGCATTGTCCTTGTGTCTGAACACCTCACAGAAGTTAATGAATATGTTTCATACGTATTTGTAGGATGGCTATATACCCTTGTGATCAAAGACTGGCTCTGTACTTGAGACCTCGTGGCTTCTGCTGCAAACCAAAGCCTGACATGCTCATCTTCAGTCTGGGGTCTTAAGTACAGAGCCAGTCTTTGATCACAAGGATTACTCCACAGTGCCTTCTGCCAATGCCTCTTGTCTTGTACTGCTCTGCCCTTCAAAGTGATGTGTTTTTCATGCCTTCACCTTTAACGTGCACCAAGCAGTACCACTCTCCTACTTAGCAGCCCTGTGAAAATACTATGTGTTTTGGCTGATATAATACTGCTAGCCATCCTGTCCTTCAGCTGAGTGTGGAACTATCAAAGCATCTCTACAGAATATCCCAAAATACAAGGCACATAGAAACCTCAATACAGGAATACAAAGATGTTCCTAAATATTCTCTTCTTTTGTTCTTCATGTCCGTATCTGCCCCTACAGTGAGTCATGCCCAAATCCACGAGCATGCTCTTTGAAATCGTATATACTATCTACATAGAAAAATGAGATTAACTCCAAGTGACAGAAGAGAGCCTTTAAAGCTTGATCCAAACTCAGCCCATGTAAATGGGATTCTTTACATCCACTATAGTGAGCTGTGACTCAACTTTTAGACTTAAAAGTAGGATGTAACTGACAAAGTGTGTTTGCCTGGGCTGTCCACCCCAGGCTCCCTTTATCGTTACTGATGATATAGTCAATACAGACAACTAAAACTAGGTTGCAGCTCACCTCATCCTACAAAAGTAGATGTTTAAAGTAGAGATACTAAAGCAGATGTCTACAAAGGTCAGATGAATCACAGCCTAAACTACCTCTTTCATTCTACTGACTAAAAGAGTGAGTAAGGTGCCCAGCCCAAAGGTAGGCACCTACCCCAAAGATGCTGCGTGCCCTGAGTGCATTGCAGAAGGGCCCTCTTATTTCTGCCTGAACCATACTGTAGGCAGATACATGACTGTATCTCTAATTCTACATTCAAGAAGAGGTGCCAGGAGGAAGAAAACAAATTTAAAAAAAAAAGAAACTTTTAATGGAAATGACCAGAAAAAAATACTTATTGGTGCACTACCGTGGATGTGGACATACTTTCCACTGCTAATCTAATGAGAATCATAGAATCATAGAATGGTTTGGGTTGGAAGGGACCTTAAAGACCATCTAGCTCCAACCCCCCTGCCATGGGCAGGGTCACCTTCCACTAGACCAGGTTGCTCAAAGCCCCATCCAGCCTGACCTTGAACACTTCCAGGGATGCAGCATCCACAGCTTCTCTGGGCAACCTGTTCCAGTGCCTCACCACCCTCATAGTGAAGAGTTTCTTCCTTACATCTAATCTAAATTCACCCTCTTTCAGTTTAAAGCCATTACCCCTTGCCCTATCACTACATGCCCTTGTAAAAAGTCCCTCTCCAGCTTTCCTGTAGGCCCCCTTTAGGTACTGGGAGGCTGCTGGAAGGTCTCCCTGGAGCCTTCTCTTCTCCAGGCTGAACAACCCCAACTCTCTCAGCCTATCCTCATAGGAGAGGTGCTCCAGCCCCCTGATCATCTTCATGGCCCTCCTCTGGTCCCACTTGAGTAGGCCCATGTCTTCCTTATGTTGGGGGCCCCAGAGCTGGATGCAGTACTCCAGGTAAGGTCTCACAAGAGCAGAGTAGAGGAGCAGAATCACCTCCCTCCACCTGCTGGCCACACTTCTTTGTAATGATTGTGTGTAATGATTTTTAGATTTTCTTGGATAGAAGAAGTTACAGAAATAAAATACAATAAAATTATATGTTATAATATAAGTTTTATATTTTTATCAAGAGAAGAATGATGCAGCTGAAAAAATAACCTTCTTTTTTCAGTTTCATTTTATCAGTTTCCTGATCAAGTTCACATGACAGTACTTGGACTGCCTTTCTTGGTGACAACATGAATTTATGCTGAGACAGAAGCAATCAAATCATATGGTTTTGAAGAGGGTGGGAAAGCATTGAGACTGACTGTCTCCATGCCCTGATGGTAGTTAAAAATAATAACTCCCTAAATGTCTCCTATTATTTAATAAATCACTTCACAAATAAATGAATTTTACTAATGTATTAATTAGTTAAACTGACTAATGTGTTGCTAATATCTCAGCAAGTGACAGTGAGATAACTATTTTGGATGCACTCAGATGTGGTTGGCTCATGTTATAGAAAGTAGAGATATGCATGGTGGGAATCTTGAAGTTTCTTCTGCCCTTCTGCAGCTGTAGAGCTGAGCTGCCTGCTCAGTGAATACTTGCCAAGTGACAGTGTTAAAAAAAATAGAGAAAAAAAGAAAAAATAACTATTTCAAGGGGCAATTATCTAAATGAGCTGGAGAAACCTGGGATGACTAAGCCCCCAATCTCTGGAGAATTTGTTCTGAGCACTTCGATGAATTTTAAAATGGTATTGCATTCTGGGTTTTAATAACGTAGCCTTGCTCTTCTTCTGGCTCTAGGCAACTGTTGTGAAGTCCATTTTTTACAAAAGCCTAAGGAAACTGAGTTAATAAGGCAAAGTCACTAAACTCACTGCTGCAGAGCTGCCAGGTGCCTGAGAGCAGGTGAGAAGGAGGTGTGTGCATTACCTTCAGCATCGCACCTACCAAGGTGGGCCTTTTTATCTGTCAAATTATGGATCTGTTTCACTTTCAGTTTGGCAAATAAAATTAATTAAAAGGGGAAAGTGTTTCGGTATCTCTAGCACAATCGGTGGTAATTTATGCAGCTTTGGTTTCCTTCCTCTGATATATTCATGAACTAAGCCTGGATCTTGACAAAACCTGAGACATCTCTGATTAGAAAAACCACCAACACCAATGGGAAATGTCAGTCCCTGTCACTGGTTTACAGTTTTAAGTTGGTTTCTTCAGTGAACAGTGCTAGAAGCATAAATGTTTTGCTGTTGGAGGTTGGAGTCACAAGCAAATCTGGCACTGAAACTCCAAGCCAAGTGTAGGTTTCGGGTGCCTTAGTCCCTGGGAAAATTCAAAAGCCTGAGTCAGCTGCCCAGATGTCTCTTAGCCAACATCCAGAAGGCTAGACATTTAAAAGTGGGTTCACAGAAGAAGACACAGTAAGAAGGAGGCACCTAAACCACCTAACAAGGAACACAGGAGGTGCAACTGGGCTTTGATCACAGCCTTTGAGAAGTCAGGGCTATCCGTCTCTGTAGCAGACCTGTAATCATGAATCTGCCCCTGAAGGTGGGAACTAAAGTCAGCCCTTCATATCTTGTAAAAAAGCAATATGTGCCCCGTAACACTCGAGCAGTTAACGGCATTGTGTGTTGGGGAGGCTTCATGTTCAGTTCCCTCCTCTGCCTGAGCGGGACCAGGATTTCCAGCCAGTGCCTATCCTCTCCCGCAGGCTCCTAAGACGACTCTGCAAGGCCTAGGAATTGTTAGCAGTTACAAAACAATCAAGTTAAATCTTCCTTTGTGAAAAACAAAACCAAAACCATAGAGCACTGTGAAGCTAACTCAGATTTTTTCCAGGGAACATCTGATCCAATTTAATTCAGTAAGTCCCACTCCAGTCATTAATCTCCAGCCAAATTTTGTTTTTTATTTTATTGCACATTATGATTTACTGCACAGCTCTCTGTTCATTATTACTTAGAGAAGCAGTTGCTCAGATTCTCTTTCTCTTGATCTCCTGATCAGGAAAATACCGCACAGATGTGAACAGAAGTAAGACTATTACTCCTCTGAGAGAACTCTTCCCCAATTAAAAATAGTGTCTGTGAGGGAAATTATAATCCTGCAAATAGCTTCTGCTTCTAAGAAAGACTATATTAACAGCACAAATGAGGCCAGGTTTCCTTACATCAGGTCTACTGTTTGCTGCAAAAACAGTGCAGTAACTAACTGACACAATATTGCACAAATATCCTGGGAGGGCTTAAAAATGTTGAAATCCCACATACGTATCCTTCAGTACTTAGAAGAACCTGATCTGCCCAGCGCATTCCAGAATGAACCTATTTCCTTTTTGGGAAACAAATATCTTGTTTGTTTTTGTCATGCACAGGAAAGGACAAAGCAGAAACATATTTTCTCGTGATAACTACTGTCGAAACCAGAGGATGTTGCCAGCGTTCACGGAGAAGCTGCATGATCACTGTGGTCCTTCCTCCTCCCTTGCGTTGTATCTGTGGGAACCAGTTTGCATCTGGAGTAGGAGCTGGATGAGACTGTTCAGCTCTGGTGTTTGTGACCACCACTCATCTCCTGCTAAACCCGGCAAACTAATATACGTTGCAGATGGCTGGAGGTGCTGAGGAGCGAAAGCACTAAGTGGCCCTTCCTGGGGATCTGAGTTTCCTTCCCATCTAAGTTCACATTCTGGAGGGAGACCAGTGTCTTTCTCCAAGATGCAAATTGACTTGTCTTCAACAGTCCGGCCCAGCTGATGATTTCTATTTAGACAGGGCCTTGAATTATAAAAACAAATGTTCCACAGCTCAGGACTGAGATACATTGCCTTGCACTGGGAAACTCGAGGAAGTGCTGAACTCTTCTTGTCCACTGAAACCCTTATTAGTGGACTAAAATAACTGACCTTGCTTTCAAAAGGACATTGAAATAATTTATCCAGGACTTTGGTATGAGCGAAGGCTCTGAATTTTAGGCAACCAGCTTTTGAAAGTTACTGATTTAAGCTTTTATCTACAATGGCCAGCTTTAGCAAACAGGGTCCTCTCCTGGTATTGCTTGCCTAAGCAAAACATTGCCACTGTGCTAGCAGCCAGCACTAGTATGCAAGCAATACTGATGCCAGGATATTATTATCCCCAGGAAACACTTTTTGCATTAACATGGTGGTTTAACGGCTTGTGATATTGCAGGAATGTATTTCTTCCAAGGAAAGAGAATTTAAATACTAGGATAAATAACAACAGGTGTCTTTCACCTAACTGTTATTGCTCCTAAAGCCATGCTGGCACACACAGGTTTGCATGAACAGCAGGAGGACTTGGGAGCACAGCCTGAAGGGCAAATGCCTGTGGAAGCTTTTCCCCAAGGTTGTGGTGAGCACAGCACTGCACTCCTGTGGAAATTCTCTTCATCTCACACTAGCTGTGGCTTTTCGTTTGGGGAGGAGGTAGTCAGAGGTTACAAACAGTGGTTTTTTTCTTCTAGCCATCTGCCTGTTTTTACAAAATATGTAGGAGCACTTGAGCCCTCTGTTCCTCCACCTGTCTTGGTTGAGGGAGGTTCAAAGTCTTGGGGGCACATGTGCACACAACGTGCAATTACCTCAGCCTCATTCATAGAGACCAGGCTACAAATATTGCAGAGTTCTCAGTAACACGCTATTTAAACTCCATTTAAATGATCTAAATTTCCATGATATAAATTCTTTTTTTCTCCCAGGATGTAAATTGCAACAGGAATAAGATTCCCTTAAATGATGTCCTTCAGCATCCAGCATCATGAAAAAGTGTTGTCTAAAATTCCTTGTTTTCCTTAGGGTCAAGCTAAACCTGGTCTCCCTGGTTGGGGTCATGTTCCCTCTTGTGCCTGATCTGTCTAACCGTGCAAATCTATTGCAGGAGTTTACTTGTAAGACTAACCCTCTTGCTCAAGTTGTAGTGACTGGAGGACTTAGGAAACTGCCGATATGACTCACAGGACATGGGCCTATTGCAGATCCCAGCCTTGAGAAGGAGCTCCTTAGGGCCTTCTGGCTGTTTGGGAAATGAAACAGTCTTAAAACGAGCAGAATTAGTCTTAGAAATTATCCTTGGGGCAAGGAGGTTTCTGGCTGAAGAGGAACCTGTCGTGGTTTAATCCCAGCCGGCAACTAAGCACCACACAGCTGCTTACTTACTCCCCCCACATCGGGATGGGGGAGAGAATCAGAAGGGTAAAAGTGAGAAAACTCATGGGTTGAGATAAAGACAGTTTAATAGGTAAGACAAAAGCCGTGCCTGCAAGCAAAGCAAAACAAGAAATTCTTTCACCACTTCCCATGGGCAGGAAGGTGTTCAGCCATCTCCAGGAAAGCAGGGCTCCATCACACTTAACAATTACTTGCAAAGACAAATGCCATCACTCTGAACGTCCCCCCCCGTCCTTCTTCTTCCCCCAGCTTTATATGCTGAGCATGATGTCATATGGTCTGGAATACCCCTTTGGTCAGTTGGGGTCAGCTGTCCCAGCTGTGTCCCCTCCCAACTTCTTGTGCACCCCCAGCCTCCTTGCTGGTGGGGTGGGGTGAGAAGCAGAAAAGACCTTAACTCTGTGTAAGCACTGCTCAGCAGTAAGGAAAACATCCCTGTGTTATCAACACTGTGTCCACACAAACCCAAAACATAGCCCCATAGTAGCCACTATGAAGAAAATTAACTCTATCCCAGCCAAAACCAGCACAGAACCTTACAGCCAGGCTGGTCTCTGTGCTTGAAATCAATGGAAGGGACGAAGAATAAGAGTTTATGATATACCATGTGTATACACGTATATACCACCCTGTAGGGGGGACTGTGTAATTACTGTTCTGAGCTTCCTACGAACTCTGGGAAGAAAAACATAAATCAAAACAGTCAAGTGATTTCTCTAATTCAGACCAGGTGTCAGGTAGGCTGTCGTATGGCTCCAGCATACAGGACCAAAACATGACTTACAATCACCTTTTTATCCTTGTTCCTGCTGCTACTGACACCCTTTAAGTCTAATATTCTCAATGGTAAGGAAATTTGTTTCAACTAAGCCAAATCCCATTTTTCTGTCTAGGTAGTGAGAACAAATACCAGCTGTAGATCATCTTGGGTCAGAAGTAGATTTTTAACCCCATCCTGGTCAACATGTGAACATGATACTCTTTCTCAACCACAACTTCATAAACACAGAAAATAAAAATGATAAAGTTTAAATGACCCATGATATCTTGGATTCTGGCTAAGAACTATCTTACCATTGAATAAATCTGGAGTCAGATTGTGACATTAGTGTAGGACAAGTGTAAGATCAGAATTATACCCTGCTGGTTGATAATAATTTAAAAGCTCTACATTTAATGTAGAATTATGGTACCCATTAGTTTTAATAAAATATCTTCAGAAATTATTCTACCAAGGTAGAGATCCTCTTTGTTCATGAATATAGATAACTACTGAATTGTAGGAATTTCTGATCCTGACAAGCTTTGCTAAGTACTCAGCTACTAATTATGAACAGGAATAAAAGGACACTTGCTGAAATAATTATTAAAGGGTATGGAACTACAACCTGACTCTGATCAGATGGATGGAGCCAGTATCCTACATCAGCAGAGAATGCAGTCTTACACATTTTATGACAAATATACCATTAGGTAAATGATTACATCAGTAAGCATATTAATTTGGGTGACTACTGAACTGCTTGGATTTGAATGCAGAAGGAAAGTAGCAACATAGTTCCATGCTAAATTAGGTAAAATAAATGTTAGAGTTCCATGGTGCTGGCATAGATCTTACTTACCCACAAGTAAATCTGGAATATTCCTACAAAATTCAGTTTGTAGTGCTACTATAAATCAGGTAGGAGACTAGGATTGGACCCTCACTGTCAGTAATGATTTAATAGCTGTAAATTCAGGACAAAATTCCTTCCATGGATTTGTCTACCCATTTTTGTCTACCAATTTGTTGTACCCACATAAGCCTTCTTTTAATGGATGCTTAAAATGTCTATTAGTTTAAGTAGAAAAAAGCCTACAAATCCATG
Organism: Harpia harpyja; assembly: GCF_026419915.1. Taxonomy (NCBI): domain Eukaryota; kingdom Metazoa; phylum Chordata; class Aves; order Accipitriformes; family Accipitridae; genus Harpia; species Harpia harpyja. Next base: position 69,510,309 of record NC_068944.1, read on the forward strand.
TTGCAAATATCTGCAGGACAAGTACATCCTAAATATGAGCTCTGACTCAGAAAATCCTGCGGGTGAGATCCTGGAAAGCTGGGACCATCATCTGGGAAAATTCCACTACATGTTCTCCCTGTTCAACTCTTGCATCCTACACGTCAGCCACTACTGGAGGCAGGATCCTGAAGTGTTGGTTCAGACAGGTTTATGTTCTTATATAGAACCATAGTATTATGCTAAGTGCTTGGTGTTATGCTGAATCTAGATACCTTAAGGCTTGTCCTAGTGCCTGAAATGTCCTACTGCCTTTCTGGCTGGCAGTTCTGGCCAGAACAAAATTGCTTTCTATGCATTTAGCCAACTGCTATAAAAAAGCCATGCAGCTGTGCCAGCCTTGGCAGGAGACAACTCCCTCTTCTTGCCCCAGTAGTTTTGAGGAGCACATCAACCATGTGCCCTGCATTTCCCACTTACATGCTCCCTTCTGGCTGCTCCAGAGATGAACGAGAATAAAGGGGGAGCCAGCCACGCTTCTCCTGCTCCTGAGCTGGGTAGTGCCATGCAGGGACTTGCCTGTGGTCGCATCATAATTCAGTGCCAGAAGGTGACAATCCCAGGGATGTTGTTCAGCCACGAACTAAAAGCTGATTTCTTTTCTCCCCAGACTGGAGAACAGATACAGGGAAATGCATGTGGGTGCAGATCTTCCCAGGACCCTGGGGCACAGCTCGGTTTCTAACTGCAATCCCACCCCATCCCTGTGCCACAAGGCCACTGCTCCAGCTGTTGTAACTGAGAGAGAAGACCTGGCAAGGCCTTATTTGCCCTTTCTCCAAAGCAAGCTGAATTTTCAACCTTAAGGCCACACTCCAAAAGTCATTTGCTTTCCTAGATCGGGGCCATTCTGGTGATTGTACAGATAGGGTATTTTTACCTGCTGAATTACAAATGAGGCTTGCAGCTGGGTGAAGAAGATTAATTGCACTATTTTATTTGCGCAATGAACACTTAAGAGCATGTCTGTTTGTAGCCAGGGAGAGGCTCTCCTAATAACGGACTGAGGTTGCACTGGAAATGGATGGAAATTAAAAGCCCATGACCTTTGGGAGTCACAAACCACTTGCAGAATGTCTCACAGGCATCTCCTCCCATGGGGAAATGTTGCAATCTTCCGTTTTATTGGTTTCTTTAAGCCCAGAAGTCTTTAGAACTGGATGTTAGTATAGCCCTGTGGCTCTGTGATAACGAGCGCTGTGGCACCGTGTGGGTGTTGGGATCTGTACCCCCACAAGCACAACCACTCATGTCTTGTTCACACATACCCTCCCTCCAGCCCAACGAATTCAGGTTTGAGGGATGGAAGAGCTTGAATGGGGCATTTTACCACCCTGAACAGGGTTGCTCCTTGCCGTCCCCCCTGGAGCCTGGTTCTCCAGCCCTGTGCTGCCCGCCTTTCATCGCTTCCCCTGCGGATCGCCCAACGGTCTCAGGCACGCTCGGCTTCACGGCAAAGCTTCTCCAATTTGTTTGTTATTTTTCCTCTGGCTTTATTTATGAAAGCTGTGTGCCGAAACGCCCTCCCCCTCATCGCCACCCCTTTTCTCTCTGTTTTGTTTCCTGCCGGGTATTTCACCCTGACACACCAAATAGACATGAAACAGGAGGTGGGGAACATCTGGCCCTGGCTGCAGAGCATCGGCAAGAAGCTCCTAGAGATAAAATCAGTTTTTTTCCCTCTTCGCGGGACCTTGCTGTGGGATGTTCCTCTGGGGCGGCCGGCAGCCCCCGGCCAGGGCTCCGGTCTCCCTAACACAATTACAGTCTGCAAACGTTTAAAGGCAGTTTCTTTTGAGTTAGCCACATGCTTCAAATTGTTATGTGGTTAACCATTGAGAACAAACCCCCACACAAATACCTACGGATCAACTTGCTCGAGCCAGGGTGGTAGCAGTGGGGGCGGAAGGGGAGGAGGGAAGCTTCCTCATTTTGCTTTTGATGAGAAGAAAATAGAGTTTTCTTTCAACTTTCCAAACTGCTAGTAGCCACCGTGTCGCAGTGTGCACTGGTTGTTGCCGTTTGCACATTTGTTCACGTTTACTGCTGATGAAAGGAAGCTTGTTCGACAGCTGTGGCCATGTACGCTACAGGCCAAGTCCTCTCCTGGCGTAAATCAGCTCGTCTGGTGAATGAGAACTGAAAATGCGACCTCCTCTCCATGCATGCTGTGCAGACGCCAAGCCGGGAGAAGTCTCCTGCGCTTTGACATTGCCCTATCCCATGTCCCTTAACTCTTATAAAAGCTGAATACTTTTCTGCTGACTCACAGAGGCAGATGGATTTTGTTAAATCCAGCCGAGATAGAGGAGGATACACGAAAAGCATTGCTGCCTCTCGGAGGGGCTGAACATGGTTTTGGGGTTTGGGGGGGACCAAGTGAGGAGCTTCACATCACGCCCTGTTCAGCAGGGATGGAGCTTGGCTCGTGGGTACCACGTGGGAGGGGAGCGATACGTGGTCCAGGCTGAGCCATACTGCTAATCGGTGTCTGCAATAATGAACCGTGCTGTCGTTCCCTCCCCCACCTTGTGCCCTCCCTCTGAAGCACTGCAGCTCCTCAAAGGCCAAGAGAGAGACTTAGAGCCAACAGCAATGAGAAAAAAAACACCCCAAAACAAGCACAGAGCTCAAAACCCCTCAGTAACTCCATTGCCTCTACTTAAATCTTCTTAAATTACAGAGTTTTTAAGTGAAGTAAATTAACTTATTAACTTCCCCTTGCTTGCATTTCCTTGTATTTTTGAGGACTATGAAGGTGCTGAGGAGCAAATTGTCTTACAAACCCAATCCTACATGGGGACAGTTTCCAAACACGATTGGCATAGCTGTCCATGAGTGGTCATGAGAGTGGACCCAAGTGGAAACATAGATAATTATTTTGCCATGGGCCAACTTTAAGATCCATCTCAAGTTTATTTTCATTTATAAAATGGCAGATTAAAGACTCTACAAGGTGGCTAGAAGAGTGTTGAAGGAAAAGCTGCAATCCAAATATGATCCACTTTTTGCTCAGATACAAAACAAAATTGCATTCTTTGCTTTTTGCAGAAAACAGTGCAAAAAGGAGGGGTTAAAAGCTTTGGATGTGGGGAACAGTCTCAGTGAAAGTGATTTAGTTCCTCTGGTCCATTTATCATCTGAGCAGAGAAACATCACTGTGCGTATGAAGTTAGCTCTGCAGGACTCTCTGCCTGTCAAAACCGTTTATCCGTACTTGCCAACAACAGCAAGAAAGGCAGGAGGACTGGCAGTCATGATGGTGAATGAGTTGGACACATGGAGTGAGGGCGCATGAGTCGAACCTCCTCACTGATGCAGAAAGGGAAAAAGAGGGAGGGAAAGACCATTAAAGCATGAAGTGTCTAATCTTAGAGAGTTTAATGATGCAGCTGGTTACCAAAAAAACCTACCTTTTGCAGAATTTCTTCATGGGCAACTGAGTAGATAGGTCTTAGTGGCCAGTTAGTCCTCACACTGCTAAAGGTACAGGTATAAATCCCAGCAGAAACAGCTACTGGGGTATATTGGCATATTAACATTACTGGCTGTGGGTAGCTGAGCTGGGAATATTGCACTTAGGCCTTTCAAAACTAATGTGATAATTACTTATTAAGGAACTATTTAGTGCTTGGTATAGTTATATGAAGAGATATAAAAAATTCCCCCAGTCTAAATTAAACAGAACCTTAATCCTATGTTAGGGCTATCAGGACACACACACACACACACAAAAAAAAAAAGCCGACAGGGAGGGAAGAGAATTCAGGTTTATAAAAAGAAACACGTACACAATGAGCTGAAGGTTGTGCTTCTGCACTTCCTGGTCTGGGTGTGAGCAGAAGAGGAAATACCAAAATACCACCAGAAAAAAACTATTCCCACAGCATTTCCAACCTGACTGAAACCAGAAAGTTCTGACTGTCCTGCAAAAAAGGGGAAAAAAACCCCCACAACAGATCCAGTCCCAAGCATCCTGTTCATTGGAAAGCCAACAAAATTTCCAAAGCTAGGAAATTTGGGCAGACCTAGACAAGTCTTTGTATTTCCCCTGAGTCATCATCTGTACTCCGTATTTTCTGCATTTCACTGATCGTTGGTGACATTTTGACTCTTCTGCCAGCTTTGAGAGAAGCACATTTCTGCCTTAGCCAGTTTAATTGCACCCATAACCACAGACCGCCAAATTGCATGCTAACCACAAGGCAGGGCACCATGGTCTGGTCTAACTCAGGTGAGGGGTTCCTTGTCGTCCCTTTCAGTTTTTGAGCGTCAGTCAAGAGTACAAAGCTACATACACAGCAAGAACTAACATTTCAATGCATAAAATGCCATCAGTTTCAGCATTGCCCCATGTTAATAATTAAAACTGGATCCCTGAAGGCTTGCAGGCAGAAAAGACATGAGTTTGGTCTGGCTGGTCTCACACAAACCTTCCACTGATACCAAAGAAAGCCTTGAAGAAGAGCAGCAGGATCGCATTCAAAGGGTTGTGCGGAAAGCTGGCACACTAGGCAATTAGTTTAAAACTTCAGATTTGGAAGCTCTGCAAAGAATTTGGAAAATGGCTCTTTCCCTTTATTGGTATAAAAAAGGAAAGTATTCTGTCCTGCTAAACCCCAAGAATTTAAATGTTAAAGTCTCTTGATTGATGTGCAGTACTATACACTAGAATTCAGGACATATTCAATAGTCTAAGGAAAATCAGGGCTAAAGTAAAATTACTATAGAAAGCTGTTTTTCCTGTAGATGTTTCCTAACTGAATTACTGAATCAAGCTTTTTTCCCTAAAATTAGAGAATCGAATCCCTGGAGCAGCTCCAAGGAGCAGCTCAGGAATGTTCAGCGCAACCACAGCCTCCAGCTATGGGACAGAACAAAAGTTGCAACAGTGATGATGCTTTATCTTCCACATCTTACTCCAGCAACACTTCCATGGGTGCCAACAATGAAATCTGCTTCAAAGAGGTCTGAAAAGATGATTTTTCCTTTTCAAATGCTGAATCACTGATTTTGAGACTGGTCAACTCGTTGCATTTGTGACCGTGGTTTAACTAAAACCACCTAAGTCTAATAATGCCATCATGGACTCTCACATCCAAAAATGAAGTGAAAACCTTAGCTAAGCCTCATGACTGAATGCAGCTTTCCAGTTCATTCAGAGCAGCATAGCACTCAGCATTTTCCCTCCAACAACAACAAGCCCCTTTCTGGCCTCCCGGAACATTGCTGCCTGAAATACGTTGTCACTCCTACTGCAAACTTATTTAAGAGACAATAGGAGGAATAGTTGGCACATGGATTCTTCTTAAAACTTAAATCTAGATTAACAATAAAACATAAAAGGCCAACGAAACATGCAAAGACATGCAGAAAAGTCTGATTTTTCTTTTAAGATTAATTTTTGCTGAGATTGAGGCGTTGCAATATACTTAGCGTGGGCCCCATTCTGTAAGTCCTTTCTTACATGAGCTCTTCTTAAAGTCACTGAGGTTGTTCATGTGAGTAAAAGTTACTTACATGAGTAAGGGCTCACAGAATCTGGCCTTATACATTTTGCTACAGTAGAGTTTACCTAGACGTTATCTGGGCTGTAGAGCAGCGTGTATTTTTAGGAATTAAAAATGGACTTCAGTTGTTTTTTTGGAAAAAGTTCTAACTTCAGCTTCACCCATCTGCTGTTTGCAGTTTGCTCAGCAGCCACATTGAATGGACGTGCTCAGCCTTTGTCCCTCTCTCAGACCTGCTCATTACCAACCATGCTCAGCCCCAGCGCGCTGTAACTCACCAGGACGTGTGCAGTCTGAATTCCCATTCCAGATTTGGTCCTCAGACCTAAGGCCATTATTCCATCTCAGACTAAAACATATTCTCCCATGGGCTGCTGAAAAAGAGCATGTTTCTTCAAGTTTTCTTGCCACAAAAAGATAAAATAAAGTGAAATAAAATAATAATAATAAAAAAGGAAATCCAATGTACGGCGATCCCCAGAGTTCTGGAGTCTAAGAGTGTTGATCTGCATCCATAAATGTCCTGACGGGTGAGGAGACACAGGCACTACAACTGGAAAGAGAGCAGGAAGGAAAACCTACCATGTGAGCAAAGTAAAAAAAAAAAAGGGGGGGAAGAGAGAGAGAGAGAGAGAGAGAGAGAGAGAAAGGTCTGCTCAGTGGACAGCACTTGGGCTGATAGCAGGGATTTCAGGAAATCCAAACACTCAGACAGGAAATCTGAACACTGGATAAACATGCCATAATCTCCACAGATACAGTTAACGTGCTGCGTCTCCTGTTAACCCTTAGCCTGCCCATGGCTGAGGCTGAAATCAGATATGCAACGCCTGGAAACACAAGCTGCCCCGCGGGCTCCAAAGTCTGAGCAGCAGCCCTGCGTTCAACCCCGCCTGCTCCTTGCCTCGCTGCTCTGGCAGGGATATTTTCCTCACTTTATTTCTACAGAGTGATGCTTTAGTTCAAATGTTTATGATTTTCCTCCTCTGAGAAGGAGATGATATCGCACCCTGTGCCCTGCAATAGCTGGGCAATCTGCCTGAATGCTGGTGTGCCACCAACCAGTGGCTACCTGGTAGTCCCAAATTAGTTTTACCTGTTTTTTCCTCTCTCTTTGCTGTAATGCAAGATTTATATGGCTGTCTGTAAGATACTTGCAGGGTACCAGTGATGATTTACTCCAGGGCTAGTGCAGCAGGGTTGGGGGGGCACCTTAGAAATCAGAGGGAGAGCGTTCTTAAAGGAACAGGGGGAGTCTGAAAACTCCCTTTATGCCGTTTTGTCAAGGAATTGAGGCTCAAACTCTGCAGTCCTTAGTAAAAGTAAGATGAAGCCTGTTTGGTTGCTTGTTTCTGGAACATAGACTTTGCTCTTTGTGTCTTGTGTTCACTTCCCATCATTAAAAACATCACTTTTTTTTTTTTTTTTTTGAGGCTTCTTAATTGGTTTCTTTTATATGATCTACCTTGGTTAAACTATTAAGGTAAAACTCTTAGCTAGCTACAAAAGCAACAAGAAGCAGTAATATTTCATAGGCCTGACCCCTCGCTCCCACAGATGTAATTAATAAAGTGAAGTTTACGTGAGAGTTGTCCAATTTAAATCCATAGGACTACAAGCACACACACACAATTAAGCCCCTGCGTGTTTGCAGGATGGGGACTTCACCGTGTTTTCTGCAGGAGGACAATTGCAGGCTTCACTGGTTTTCAGAGGTTACTGACTCCTAAGGCAAGGGCCTGCTTCCAAAAATGCTCCTTCTCCCTTAAAATTGACTTCTTGGGACAGTCCTGCCAACAAAGCATGTTGGAAAGAAAATGTCGTGTCTACAGATTTTCCGGTTCTGCTAGGACCTCATAGCAATAAAAAAATGATAAAAATTAGTACCTTGACTTTTACTTTGCCATTTGCTGGTGGAAGTAATTAGACACAGAGGTAATATCCACTGACTGGTGCCCTTGCTTAAGGCATTGGCAGTTAGCTCATCTGAAATAGCCTTAATTTAACTCCCACATGCAGTATTAACCTATATCATTATATTAAGGTACCCACTAGGAACAAAATAGGAGCGCTATAGGAAAAGGCTTCCTTCAGCACCTTCTACTACTTATGGTGTGTTTCTGCTTATTATTTCAAAGACAGAAGCTCTGGCAAACCAACATCGGTTACAGCATTTCTTGGAAGTGGCCAGGCTTGGAAATCACGCCTGGTCTACTGAGACAGCTTGTGTTGGCCAAGCGACGCCGTGGGGAGCCTGGCAGCAGAGCTGGGGTGGAAAATGGGGCTTTTGGGGCATCCCTGCCTCAGGAAATCTTCTCTGGTCTCCAGCCCAGTTCTGAGTCAGGAAACCTCTTTCAAGTTGGGTCCTCACATTCCCAGGCATTCTCCTACTACTTTTTAGGATGCATGAGGCCAGTGATGGAGGTCGGTCCCTACGAGCGTGGCTGGAGTGCTGGCGGCAGCATCTGTGCAAATAGGTGGTAGAACAAAGGCTTGGCTTTAGAGGCATGAAGTCATTCCCCTTGCCTAGCACGTGCTACATGAAACAAGTATCAAATGGTTGCTTGATGATGTCAGGAGGGAACTGGTGGAAAAACAGGGAAAAATTAAAACATGTCAGGGTTGGACTTTTTTTTTTTTCTTCATGTTCCATGTGCTTTGCCAGTGAGCTATTTCAGTTATTCACTTTTTTTCCATACAAGTTCTTCTGTTGTTACGGTTTTATTCACCTTCCCTTTTCTTGTATTTTCCCCTTAGTGCCACTCTTTCCAGTAGCAAAAAGAGAGAAAAAATAGAGGAAAAGAATAAACTAAGTGCAGCATTTTCTTTTCAGTATAACTGGAAAAAAGAAAATATTCATAAACGCTCAAAATATGCATTTTGAAAAAAAAATGCCTTTTAAGATTGAGAGACTTTTCATTTGAAAACATTCGAGCAGCTCTAGAAAAAAGGGAGCTGGGGGAAGTGGGATATAATTTATTACCACTAACATCTGCTGTAAATCAGTTAGAGGTAGGCAAACATTCCCTGCCAGGGCACAGTTAGGTCAAGGTGAGAGGGGATAAAGCAATAATTAAAAAGACCAGTGTCCTCTAGCTACCTTCAACAGGCTGTAAGCAGAAGAGCAAGTGCTTGCTGCAAAACTGGTTTTTTGTCTAGAAAAATTTCAAAGGGGGGGAAAAAAATCATTGGTATATTCAATGGAAAACTATTAGTTTATAAAACAGCTCCAACAATTTCCATACAGAACCACAAAGTATTATACTTTTCTGTTTTTCTAGTTAAAAATCAGTTGAAAAGAGGTTGTGCTTATTGTGAAAAGTTTCATTTAATGAGAAATTTCTGTTGAAAAGCTCTACAGAAAGGTGTTATTGCCAGTCTTGGTATAAGGGAGAACAGGGACAGCATGGTAGGTAGAATAACGAAGCTGACAAAAATAAACCATACAGAAACATTTCAGGAGAAGCAGGGTAGAGAGAAAACTTCAAACTCAGGCCAGCAGAGTTATCGAAGCTAAAAAGTGGATAAAGATTCCTGAAAGGGCACAGCAGCTGGAAAAAATCCACCATCACCTGAGAAAAAAAGCCAGTGGCCTTAATACAGATGTGAAGATGCTTGCTTTTAAATTGGAAAAAACCCCTCCACCACATCCACCCTTGATGTAGCCACAGCAGCTGAGCTTTCTGCTCACTTGCTCTATATCCCCAGGATGTAACTTTCTATAGTCCTAGAGCTGATAATGAAAGTCTCACTTCCTCCACAAAGAACTCTATTGCTACTGAATTAAGACAAATCAGTTAATTAAAGATTAAAAGGGTTTAGCTATGTATGTGAAAGATAAAGCACATGAAATTATAATTGAGATTGTGAACAAAATGCTCGAGAAAGAGTTATCATTAACCTATGAGGCCCCAAGCTCTGTTATTTTTCATGTTTCAATGACAAGCCTTATCATTATAAATAGTTAGGATTTTTTTTTTTTCAGTATAGATTTGAAAGGAAGATCAGTTCTTTAATTTTCACCTCTCTACTTATTGGATTTGGAGAAGACTTCAACAGAATAATTAAAACATTTGGAGAAAGAAATCGCAGGTCCCAGTTTTGTCATTCTTCACCCTTCAGTCACCCTGAGGCTTTACATCCTTGAAAAAAATTACTTAATATATTCACGTGAAACTAATTTACTTTCCCTTTAGAGCATGGCCAGCCCTGTGCGCTCAGCAATCCCAGACCTCTCAGTAGCTACCAAAAACTGGCTGCCAGAGAAATATTGTGACACGCTTAAACAAAGTTCCTCATTCACACTGTGACTCTATCTGGATTTACAACAACATATGCTAAAACTTAGCAAACATTAGAGAAAATGAGTAAAAAACTCTAACCAAAAGGATTTCATAAACACTGACACAACTTACCATAAACTATAAACACTATGTTTCTTGCAAAACTTCGGTAATTAACTGGTGTAGAGACTTCTTGCTGCGCTACAAAACATATCTCTTTGTGCACTGGCTTTCAATGTTGACATTTGCTTGGAGATCCCTGCCAATTTTACTACTAGTCCGCTCCTTCCTAAATGAGCAGTCAAGGAGGTTTACTTTTGAGACCAGCATCCCTGCTGGCAATGCTGCTTTAGGAAAAGCACCAAGCCCCCTTCAACCAGCAGCACACCTAAGCGCTCTTACATTACACAAGAAACGTTGCCACGTTCCCCTCTGTTCATTCAGTGAAATACAGCAGAAGCTGTGTTCTAACAGGTTTAATGACATGTTTGTACATTTATTAAGCAAATAGCACCTCTTGACGTTACGAAAAGGTCCGTGCATTAGAAACTGCCTTGACAAGAAGCACTTGACCCTTGGTGGTAACTACAGGCTGTACCAATGCGCAGGAGGCTGTGCATGTTTCATTTTCAACTGTTTTTATGTTTTTAATTTTCTTTTTTTTTAATAGGGGAAAGAAACACTGAAGCATTTCCTTTTTTGCCTCTCCTTTTCATTCATTCTTCCTTCTTGCAATGGCAAAAAAGGGGAATTTTTTCATAGTCCTCTTCTTCTTGCCTAATTTTGTTTTTCCAAGGTGGCATGTGAAAAAAGGAAGCCAAAGACATGTCCAAACAATTTTTTTTTAACCAGCTCTGCTCAAAATATGCTATATAGAAATATAATCAGTAAAGGGTACTAAGGAAAACAGCTGTCACCTAAAGATGTCCCCATGGTATGAGTGTAGATTCTGGCCTCATCACTTGCCAGAGATATGTGGAAACTCCAGATAATGTTCAGAGACAACTAAAAGTTGAATTATACACCACAGTCACCAGTAGTAATTAAATGCTGCTGTGTGGGGAAAAGGCTGAAATTTGAATTTCTGAGTCTCTCTGCATCATTGTCTATAGGTTTCCAGGCCATCAGTTGTGCTAAAAGGGCTGGGTTAGGAGGACACCTTGGACATGCTGTAAGCATCACACCAGGCTTGTTCTCCCTTGCCACCAAAGTCTTCCTCAGCTTTCTTTCTAAGAACGGTTGAAAAAGATGCCTCCTCAGTGTATTGTCATTGGTTTGTTGCAGAAAATTTAAATGACGAACACAACATGTGAATTCCAGACATTCATAAACACTATCACAAACCCCCAGATGATCGTCAGATTGGTTTAGCAATTATGGGATTTTTAAAAAAAAGAAATGTAAGGTTCTCATGATATCAGTCTTTGGAAGTCATTTGAGCAATAATTTTAAGCATTTTTTACGAATGAAGACTAGACGCATACATAAAAATTAGTGCTAAATTTCTTTCAATCCCTTATCACAAGGAGCTGAACATTTAAAAGTATGGATGGGTGCCATGAGAATTGTCTTAGACATGGGAGAGTCAACATTGTTATAAATGCTGCAAACTTCATGTATACAGCATAGACTTTATACAAGAGCTATTAGCCTAGGGAGCTTTAGTGGAGTCTGGAAAATGAAAGGTCACAGGAAAAAAAGTTATTTCTAATTCCAGTTACAGCTTTTGGAAGTAGGTGTTGACCATCATGGCAACATGTCTACAATGAAGAAGGTAAACTCAAAGCCAGATTTTTCCCCACGACTGTAATCCTTTAGACCATTAGATTTTTATGTGTATGCATATGTGTGCGTAGTCAAAATCCAAGCCCTCAAATGCTGATGAGGAAACAGGACAGAGAAACAAAACAGAAGGGTAAAATACAAGCCTGGCCTGTAATGGCCCTGAAATATGTAGATGAGAATGAGATGGCCCTGCAGAAGGTAGGGACTGCTGCAGAAAGATGGGACTTTTGCAGGGAGAAGCCAGGATGGGGGGAGTAGGTGGTGAAGTTGCCTCCATTACATCCAGTGAGTCAGAAAGTGCTGTATCGCGTGCTCAGAAGTACTGCAGCTCCTGTCCTCCACTACCAATGCACCTGGGACCATCACCAGAGAGGTCTGATGGCTCCTGGGGAGAAGAACATAGTGATTAGAGAAGAGTCGTTGTCACAGAAGGACTGCAGCACTTCCCCGAAGGAGGAATGGGCTCTGCAGGTGTCTCATTTCCATATTTCTCCCCATCATATCACTGTTCTGGCTGGTTATGCTCTGGTTATAGGCTTCTCCTTGGGAGAGACTCCTTCAGCTCTTCTGTGGGAGGTGGTGGCCACCTTCATCCCACTCTCACTTGCTGTGAGCCCCTCCGTGAGTGTTCTCCAGCTGAAGCGCTCATCCTGGCTCAGTCAGGATATCTCACTTGCGGTCTGCCATGTTATCATTGGAAGTTTCAAACACTGCAGTATTATGCTGATCACGCATCTGTTTTAGGGCTACACAGCACATCCGTGGAGGAGGGTCATACAACACCAAGCATGAATTAATCCTCTTCCTGAATGACTCTTCTTCTGTTAAACATCTTGCTTTTCTACATTTTAATTGCAGCACACACTGCCTCACTAGCTTTGTGCTTCGGAAGGAGGTACCCATATCTCTTGGTGCTCAGGGCAACCACACAGTAGTGTTCATGTGGTGATTCTCATAAAAATGAGGGATCGTGACTTTTCCTTATGTGGAGGTCAGATGAGTGATCTGCTATTCAATCTTTGGTTACTCAGTGACTAAAGGCCAGGGGTTTATAACCTCTTCCTAACACCCTAACACCTTCCAACCAGCCTTTCTGCTGCCTGGGGCACAGAGCGTGCTCTGCCCCAGTGGTGCCCATGAAGTTTGGTGTGGCTTACCCCTTCTGATTCCACTCCGGTCCTAGGAAGCAGATTGAGTTGTTAATAAAGATTCATTAAGCAGATTCATGGATAATGCTAAGTTCAAGCTCTTATGCTGGCCTTGGTCAACTCACCCACACTTCATTTAAACTGACAAACCCCAGGACACTTCCAAACTGCTGTCTAGTTGTGTTTTGGCTTCATCCCAACCTGGAGCACGACCCAGGGATGTGCAGTAACCCCACTCCCCTCATATGCTGCCCTATACCTTCCCGTCAGGCAAGACACAGCCTGGGTCTCTGGCTACATCTCTTATCTTTGTGAACTATGCCTCAGGATGGGGTCCATTTTCTTGTTAGGTGCTTTATATTGGTTATGTTTGCACTGTCCGTAAGGATTGCATCTCAATTTGCAGCTCTGTGCCTGAATTTCTCTGGGTGGTGAGCCCATGGTCTTCCCCAGACCAAAGCCTGAGTGGAGGCCAACATCTCACTGATGCAGATGATCAATAGAATAGAATATTTCAGCTGGAAGGGGCCAACAGTTTTCATCTAGTCCAACTGCCTGACCACTTCAGGGCTGACCAAAAGCTAAAGCATGTTATTAAGGGCACTGTCCAAATGCCTCTTAAACACTGACAGGCTTGGGGCATCGACCACCTCTCTAGGAAGCCTGTTCCAGTGTTCGACCACCCTCCCTGTACAGCAGAGTGGGCCCTTCACTACAAGAAAGACATTGAGGTGCTGGAGCGTGCCCAAAGAAGGGCAATGAAGTTGGTGAGGGGCCTGGAGCACAAGTCTTATGAGGAGCAGCTGAGGGAACTGGGGTTGTTTAGCCTGGAGAAAAGGAAGCTGAAGGGGGACCTTATTGCTCTCTACAACTACATGAAAGGAGGTTGTAGCGAGGTGGGGGTTAGTCTCTTCTCCCAAGTAACAAGTGGTAGGATGAGAGGAAACAGCCTCAAGTTGCACGAGGGAAGGTTTCGATTGGATGTTAGGAAAAATTTCTTCACTGAAAGGATTATCAAGCACTGAAACAGGCTGCCCAGGGAAGTGGTTGAATCACCATCCCTGGAGGTATTTAAAAGATGTGTAGACGTGGTGCTTAGGCACATGGTTAGTGGTGGACTTGGCAGTCTTAGGTTTATGGTTAGATTCAATCTTAAAGGTCTTTTCCAACTTAAATGATTCTATGATTCTATGAAATGTTTCCTAATGTCATGTCAACCTCCTCTGGCGCAGCTTTGAACCATTCCCACATGTTCTATCACTGGATACCAGGGAGAAGAGGTCAGCACCTCCCTCTGCCCTTCCCCTCCTCAGGAAGCTGTAGAGAGCAATGAGGTCGCCCCTCAGCCTCCTTTTCTCCGAACTCGACAAAACAGAATCCTTAGCCGCTCCTCACAGGACATGCCTTCCAGCCCTTTCACCAGCTTTGTTGCCCTCCTCTGGACGCATTCAAGGACCTTTGCATCCTTCTTAAACTGTGAGGGCCAGAACTGCACACAGAAAAGTCAAATGCAGGCTTGAGCCCTAAGCCAACACAGAGGTTCAAACATATGTCTGCCTCAATTCTCCATGTACAAATGGGGATAATCACAATTTATGACCTTACAACACGTGACTCAGATATGCTACAGGTCACAGATTGCACAGATGCTTCAGGGATGGGATTTGTAAGGCCTAAGCATGAGTTGTAAGAATTGGATGCTATCTAACATTTCTACCATTATGGCTCTAGTGGTCAAATTGGATTCTTCATTGTATAAGAAACTAGAAAAAATGTCATACAAGGCGGACTGGATGACATCATTTTTCCCTCTCTTGCTTCAACACTTTATATACATTCAATATGAAAGCTTGGTTTTGTCTCATAAAATGTACAAGAAGTTTAGAAGAAAGTAACATTCTTGTCTGGGGGAGCTCCAAATTAAATTATTTCTAAGTGGACCTGAAATCAAGAGCCACTGCTGTTTGCTGTGTGAAAAAGGAGAGGAATATTAACTTCTGTGGGAGGAGGAACTGTACCTTAAAAAAAAAAAGTTGCTATTGAACGCAAAGCTGGTTTGGAAAGCTCAGATAATTGGAAACACATGTTCCTGGCTGCAGGCATACAGCACATAAACTGCAGAAGAAAAATAATAATAGAAAAGACATAGAGTATTTGAAAATATAGTGAGAAAAGTCAACATTTTACAACTTGTTAATAGTGACTATACCTGAAATATTGTTTCACTTTGCTGTTAGCCTTAAGAACACAAATATATCTGTAGACTTTCCAGTGTACACCAACTTTTTGATAAAATAAAGATCCCAGGTATGTTGGATGATAGTATTACGTAAGGAGAATATTTTAGTAAACTATCTGAACAAAGATGACTCATAATGATACAGATGAATATTTTATTTTAAACACAAAATGTTGTGAATTACTTAGCACCTAAAAATAACACGCCCCCCTTTTAACTTTCAATGAACTGTGTTGACGTTGCAGGAGTTTCTAACTTTTTCAGTGCAGCAAATCATCCGTCTTTTGTAGTCTGTTAACGCAAATATCTCTTTTCAGGCCAAAGCTTTGAAACCAAAGCACACATAAACCCCCTCACACCCACACTCCCTTCAGTTTGCAGCTTTTTCTTCCACCTCTTTCCCTTCTTGGGTAGTAAAAGCCACAGGAGGAAGGAAAGGCTGTGGAAATCTGCACAGAAAATGAAAATTCAATGTATACTGTAGAATATACCATAGCCAAACTGTAAGGGAGCATAGATTGGTTACTTAAAGCTATGTGGGCAGAGCTGTTGCAAACCTGCCTCTTCCCTATCTTTGGCCGCTAAGTTTCTTCCCATCCCTGTTGGATATGTGGATATGTGTTTCCCTCTCCTTGAATCATCCCTGATTTTCCCTCCCTCTCTTCTCAGCAGGGGTGAGTTTTGCAGCTCTCAGATGTCTGTGCACTGGCCCAGTTGTAGTCTAGATCAGTCCTGGTCAGCTCTGGGCTGGCATATCCTATGTGTCAAGGGTGTCTTGGGCAATTTTGGTCACTGAAACCTAGATTTGTCTGCATACATGCTGGCTTTCAAAGATGTGAAAGGCACATCTCTCTCTGAAAGCCATTTCACTGTGAAATTTCAAGTTCTTCTAATGAAGGGAAGGAGTGAAGTTTCATGAGTGCTGTAACATGGGGGCAGGGAGAGGAGGTGGAAAAGGAGCTTTCCCTGCAACTTCATCATCTCGAATGACTCAAGCTTTTAAACTTCCAGAAAGAAATAATTATTTAAAATAGATCAGCCTGAGACAGACAGCTAGGGTAGAAAATGTGGCACAAATAGATACAGCTTAGTGAACTAATTTTCTCAGGGTTTTCATATGGTTGAGGCTATTTCAGTAATTGATGGTGCTTCATGCAAAAGATTGTCATCCAAAGGCCACTGGAGTCAATGGGAAACTTTCCCTCAGCTTCTGTGATCTTCAGGTCAGACTTCTGGACCATTCAGTGCTGTGCCTTTTATTATATTCATGGGGAATACAACATATATGGTGCATCAAAAGCCAATTCTAACACTGCATCTCAGGCTTAGCATAATCTTGCATTTTACACGTTTCATTTCCCCACTTTGCTAATGACACTCAGTTTCTCTTCATCATGTACCACCTTAACTGTGTGGTTTAATGTTTTTTCTTCTGCTAGAAGCCAGGTAAATTATCTCATCTGTGAAAAAAATGAAAGGATCCTTCAGAGGACAGACAGAAATAGAAGTTGTACACTGTGGGATTTTGAAAAGCCTGAGCAATGACCAGGGTATATTTTATTCCAGTAAGAGTAGAAACTTATTCCCACGCCTACAGGTGTTTTCCAGCTTTTCTGCGATGAGCTCCACATCTCAATAAAGAAATTGCCTCACGGGCACTTATCCTCCGAGTCATTGTGTAACATCCCTGTGGCAATTTACATTACATGGAAAATCATACTGAAAAAGCATTTGTGCCTCTTTTTAAGAGGTCTTTAGAGGAATATGGGTATTGACCTTCCTGTAAAAGTTGACCATGGTTTCTGCTTTTGCTGTTTATCTCATCTCTTCTCCTTCCCTTGGCTCTGTTCCTCTCAACTGAAGTCCAGGATGAAAGCCAGCATACTGCAGGCACAGTGAGTTCACCAGTGCGCTGTGGACCACAGCTAAGGAATCTCCATCGCAATCCTTTTCTAGTGTGAAGCTTCAGTGTGACATGCAAAGTGCTAACAGGATCACAGATCATATTTAATAAGCAAAATAAAAGAAAGGCAAGTCAACACCCCTAGTGATTACCTAAGAGAGAGCTTTACAGCCAAGTATAGCACCTCTCCCTGATGCATTCTGCTGTATTTTTCCAGGGTCGTTTGCCTTGTTCTTGCAGAAACAACAGGATGGCACTGGGACCTGAACTCTGACTCTCTGCTGTTTCTGCTGTTCTGGATGCTGATGCTGCTCTTTCACAACAGCTGAGTTGGATCCAGATGGAAGTGTGAGTTATCTTTTCTCTAAAGAAGAAACATTAACAAAACCCCTGACACTTTTATATAGTTAAGAAGTTGCTTCTGTCATTTCTTGGCGTGATAGATTGTAGACTATTACCATAGTCTAATTGCTTACGGAAATACCACATTATTTCTTCTTAAAGTAACAGATTCACATCAATCCCCATTCATTTTAAATACATGATTTTCAGCACTTCCATCTAAAGAATGTGCAAAGAAAAGGACTTTTTTTCCTTGGACTTGTAGAGATGGGCATGTTGGAAATTTCAAAATGAAATGATACATAGAGTTGACATTAGCTATGACTGCTGGGGAAAAATATTTTAATACATGGAAATGTATATAACTTTTGTGAACATTGTTCTCTTCTTACAGCAAAGGCAAATCTTTAAAGCCTGGTCTATTCTAAAAGGCTTTTTAGGACCTGTCACGTATCTGTTGCTATCATGCCATGTAGGACAATCTGGGATAATAAAATTATGTATGTGACAATGATTAAAGGTAGAAATACATGTAGTAGCAGCAGGAAATTCTTATTAACTGATGTCTATCCCAGCTCTCCAGCTACTTAATGTCAACTTTTCTTGTCAGATTTTTAATATTTGTTTATGTTTTCAAGAAGAGTTATTGAACCAGTCAAAACATGTGTCTGCATGGCTGGCGTAAAGCAAAAGTGGAAAACTGACTTGCTGGGAGCAATCCAGTCAAAGCATTTACATTTGGGACATTCTCTCTAATTGAGAGGACTTTTATGATTTCATAATAATAACAATTAATAATATGAGGAGAGGTCATCTGAGCATTCTTGATCTGAGAAATGTGGTGACAACTGCCTTAGAAGAAGGTTACAGAAAACAGGAAGAAGGAAGGAAGCCATGGGTAGCCTTCACTTCAGATAACCTATGACTTAAGTGACTGATTCCTTACCTGAGCTTTTTCTTTCTAGGAGCTCCTGATGCTCAAGAGGGCGTGTGCCACAAGGCATCAGGCAATGGCAGTGTTGACTCCAGAGCACTGCAAGAGGTTGGCCAATGCCCAAGAATCAGAAGCCTCTCAAGCATGCTGCATGCTGATAACAAGATGCAGTGGATACATTTTCCTCTCTTACGTCCATAGACAGGAGAACACAATACGTGCATTACTCACATAAGATGCTGTACCATGTTCTCAGCTTTTCCCTAAGCTCAGTTAGTACTGAAGCTTTTGAGGGGATTAAAGGGAACCATTTGCGTGTAGTGAAATCTCAAGTTGTTCCAACATCAACGAATGCTGGGGAGCCACTTTGCTGGAGTCAAGCATGCTGAGCAATAACTGATTTTAATACAAACCAAAGCACTTCTCGGTGCAAGTGAAGGAAGCAATGTTGTTTCTTTGCATCGTGCTCATTCTCTGAGGGTGCCTGGGTCATCTGTTGTTTGTATAGAAACATCTTCCCTCACCTGTCAGAGCCGCAGCAGCTGCTTATTGATGTTCAGAAATGCAACCAAGGCTGCAGGAGAGCAGGAACCCATGCTGGGAGGGTGAACCAGAAAGCTGAAATTACAGGAGTTGGATCTTGGCCAGAAACACCAGGGCAAACAACCAAACTCTCCTAAAGAGCTACTGAGACCTTGCATGGCGGTCACGGGCAGGATGTTTGTTTTCCATCTCTTCCAAGGGACGGCACATCCAGCCATAGTTTCCCATCTCAAAGCCGTGCTGGGACTTTTGTTCAGGAGTGACTCAGAGGAAAGGGTGCCACGCGGTGAATCACTGCGTGACTTCCCCCAGTTTGGGGGTTTTCCTTAGAGACTTTACAGCTCACTCTGGAGCCGTCCTGCCCGACGGACGGGAGCCGCTGGGACGGCGGCACAAAGAGCGTTGCGGCCGCAGGCAGCGCACTCTGCAAGCGCGCTTGTCGCCCGGGGCCTGCTCCAGCAAACGCATACACATATGCTTAACTCTACACTTCTGAGGCATAATCCCATTAATTTAAATGGGATTACTCATGGGCTTAAATTCCTGCAGGATCAGCACTGAGGTCTGTTGCTGCAGCTGCCGGGGGCAGCACAATTAATGGTGTAAGAAGAGTTTTGCTCGTTCTATAAGCAAGGGCTGCCTTGCTGAACATCAGCATTGCTCATATCCTCAAGCCTGAAAAATGAGCCCTTCCTCAGTTCAAAGGTCTCCTGGATTTTAGCTTTGCTTCATCTTCCTTTACCTGCAAACCAGACTTCCCTAAACTGAACTCTGCTGTCGTTTCTGCCTTTTCCTTATTGTCCCCAGGCTGCATGGAGGATTTTTGTGTCTGCCACTGCTCATGGATCACCTTAACCTCCTCCATCAGTACAGTACAGTGAACCCCTCCCCTCTGCTTATCTTCTCTAAACAAGCATATTTCCTCCTACTTAACATCTTTCTGCTAATCTCCTCCATCCTGCTAGAGCAGACTGCCTCTTAAAAGAAATATTGTCTCCACTTGCCCTCAGGTCATTTTGGTCATTGGATCCTACCATCAACCCAAGGGTAAACCCATTGTCTGCAAGAGGAAAGTTAGTTAAAGCTGGGGATGAAAAAATGCCCTAGTAGTGCTGCCCTCCCCCTGCTTTTTATATGGATGATAATTTATTTTCTATGTAATTGATGCTTTTCTATCTGAAATCACCTGGCCACTTATATTTTAAAGGAATCAATAAGGCTGTGAAGTTAGTAACTTTATTTTAATAAATAGCTTAAAAAATAAATTAATAAATAGTTTGCTTTTAAAGGCCCATGCACAATGTATGTACATGTAAGTATGTCTAACACATATAGATTCAGGAGAGGCGGTCTCTGAGGGAAAGTAAATTTCTTTTGTTTAACTGCATGTATTTTAACATTTTGGTTTTAGAAAAAAAATAAATTCTCCCACTGGAGACATTTTATGCCAAGTTTGAGCCTGGAGCAACTTTTTATGGCTCAGTTGCAGTAACCCCTTGAATATAGGGGTTTATAATGGAAACTCTGACGAACCCTTAGCTAAAGCACTTCTAACAGATGTTTCTGTAATGAAAGGGCTGTGCAGAACAGGCAACAGAGAGCAAACTGTACTTTGTATTTTGCAAAGATTACGGATGATTGTGCACAATTTATAAAATGATGGTGGCTTTAACCCAAAGTCACAATGCTCATACCAGTCTGCACACCGTGTGCGTACATACATTAACAACACAGCATTTCGGTAATGTAACCAGCTGTTGAACGTAACTCGCTGCCTCTCTTGTATAGATTTGAAAATGCAGGTCACTTTGCTCTTCTGAACAGCAATTTGGCCATCTGGTAGTGGTGATGGTGATAGGTATGCTTTTGCTCAAAGTGCCCTGGAGATGGATGCCATCAGTACTCCATTAAACAACTGGTTGGAGTGGAAACCAAATGTAATCCTACGTAACTGAGAGGATCTGATTTGGCCCCTTGGGACTGTCTTGGCTGTCTCCCTACACTGTGGCATCTTCAGCCGACCTAGATGTTGCAGACCAGACCTCCTGGTCTCCTTCCCCAGGGGGTGGATGGGTGCAAGATGAGTGCTTGGGGTGTGCTGCGCTGGCTTGTCCCCCACTGGCTCGTGGGCCCTGGGGACAGTGTGGATTTGAGCAGGTCGGGAGGCTCTGGGGATGAAACTGGGCAGGGACTCAGGGAGCCGTGTCCTCACAGCACATTGCTAACCCCAGAGACCCAGATGTCTTGGCCCACGGTGGCTGAAATTTTGAAGCCTGCCTTAAAACAGAATTATTAAGAGAAAAAAGAGCTCAAACCTATAGCTTCACCAGGAAAGAAGGGTTTATATCTAGAAATGTTGCCAGAGGATATTTTGGTTTTTGTTCTAATCTCCCTGTCAGCGCTCATTAAGTGGAGATCAGAGTCACTGGACCATCATCTGAGGGTGTGCTTGATGGTGCTGCAGAGACCTTGACAGCCAGCTGCAAGCCACAAGGCTTGCGGAACCTTCATAGGCAGGATGCAAATGGCATTTATATATGTCACACACACACTGATTTGTTCCAAATGCCTTCCTTTTTATGATCGTGTTTTGCCAGGCTGAATTCCTTTTGGGTGAGCAGCAGCGACAATGTGTTATTAACGTTCTCCTGGTTAATGCTCTGTTAATGCACTGTACCTAGAAAAATGCAGTCCCTGGGGCTGTATTCATCACTGCCTTGCAGGTAGTTTGGAGTAACCATGTTGTCTCTGTGAAAACTTCACTCTCCTCCATCAGTACAATGAGCAGAGGCATGTGTTAGTACTGAATGACTGAGATGAAACTGTGCTTACAATGTCCTTCAAGCAACAGCAAGGGAAAAAAGCCCCTGGATTGACTTTATCAATTCACTTTTGATATTGCTGTCATGTTATTTTTAGGGCTTAGTTCACATGAAAGCATGTGGGTTCAGGAGTGCTTGCTGGAGTGGGCTTTTCCCTGCCATCGCATTTCATGCTGCAGTGGACCCAAAAGGACTCCAGCTACCTGTTGACAAAGCCACTCTACTCTTGCAGGGTAGCTTGTGGCATCAGCACATCATCCTCTAAGTTGAGACGTCCATTTTTAAGAGTCTGACCAAGTGCTTTTAACTTCTATGTTATCCGCTCCTTGGATATGGTTTGGCTGCTCTACCTTTTTCCTGACTTTCTGTCTTTGCTTTTTGTTTGTCATGGTCCTGACACAAGTCAAAGCAATGGCCTTCTTCCCAAATGCCACCTTTGATGCACCAGAGCCGAAACGGTATTCCAGCTGCCCCAGGCTCCCTGAGCAGAGCACAGCCTGCCCTGGAGCAGGAGCTCCCTCATTGCTTGCTTGTCTCATGGCCATTGATTCCCTTGTTACGAGAAACTCAACATTTTCACCAGCCTGCTCTTATCTTTCTGTGGTGGAGCTATCAAGAAGCAACAGATAGCTTTTTTCTGAGTGAAATCAGTAAATTTGTCATAACAGATTCAAATGTAGGAAAGTTATGTTTATCTTAGCTGAGGGACAAATAATACGGTTGTAACCATAAGCACAGAGGAAAGGAAAACCGGAGAAGTGCAGCACAAGAGCACTCTCAGGAGAGCCCTCACTGAAGCTTACCCTTCATCAGTCATTGTGGCTTAAAGGGATAAACATTTTATGCCTTCCTTCGCCTACGCCACAGCCGCTTCATCTGTTGGTAAATTTGGGCCTGTGCTTTGCTATCCTTAACAGACCCCTAATAATCCTCCTCTGGAGGACCTGTTTTGATTTTTAAAGGAATTACATTCAGAGGGAATAAGCTGTAATTGAGAGTTCACTGCTTGGTCTTAGGAACGGCTGATCTCTGATGTGCCTGCCAAAATTGACTTTGGGCAAGGCACAGACATGCGCATTTTAGTTGCCAAAAAAATCAATGGCTATTTTGGACTGAAACTTTCAGTAGTTCTGTTTCCATAACTGAGAATGCAGATAGCCAAATTTAAGCTCACAAAAGTATTATGGTCATTAAAATACACTGACGCTATGTAAGTGCTATATATGTTATTTTAATGGGAAAGCCTTGACAGTGTATTCTACTTATTCTTCAAGTGAATAACAGTTGCATCCAATTCTGAATGATCAATACTAGGTCAAATCAGACCCATGGCAGTGAGTGACTTTCACTACTTACATAGGAATATTGTATTAATTTCACTAAGCACAATGCTTTCCCACACGCTCAGTATTTTAACCTCCTCTTCCACTGTCTGGCTTCTTGGCAGAAGGCTGTGCAGGTTGCGAGAGGAGTCTGAGTGAACTCATCCACCCATTTGCTGACCATTTGAAATGCTGGATGCCTTCCAGTTATTTATCCATTCCTGCCACTGAGGCTCATGTATGAACAATAAATTAGCTGAGAGTGCACGGTGACATACTCTGAAACTTTATATTTATGTGTGCATATTTAAGAACATCCATAAAAAGGTATTAGGGTATTGCAGGAGTTGCTGTGTTCGGTCTATACAAAGAGACCTCTTAAGGTGCAGAGCGGTAGGGAATCAAACGCTTTTAGGGCCCAACCTTTTAGAGCATGAGTGGTAATGATAGATTTTAATTAGCAACATCATCTTGGTTTGTGATACCATTATCTTCAACAATTTATTGTATCGATGCAGTTCATGGTAGCAAAGTGGCTATGAAAAATGAGGACCAAGGGTTAATTTCTGGCTGCCTTTAAGCTAATGGCAGAACTCCCAGTGACTTCAAAGGGTGAAGATCTCACCACAGTTTTCAGCTGGTGTAAGTTGACATACCTCCATATACTTCAATAAAATCAATGAAGCCCTGATGATTTATTGCAAGTGAGAATCCAGTCCTAAAGCTATTAAGGCCTGTAATTTATAAAGCTATAATTATGGAACCATAATTCCATCAAGGGCTTCTGGCGATATCATGGACCAGAGTTAAGTGAATTGTGCAAATAAATGTAATGGTCTTGCAGTATAGTGGAAATACCTCTCTCTCTCTAGATAGGACTCTTAGCACAAAGATATTAAAATGTATTTTATCCACTCACAGCAATAATTGGAAAAGAAATATTAGCTGCAGACTTGAGACTCTCAGGGCACTGAATCAAAACATGCATTTTGCAGCAGCCACTCCAAAACCATGGATGGTTCCCTGCACTGCCATGATAACTCAAGGCATAAAATCTCCTCTTGAATCTGATTTTTACATTAGTTGTCATTATCTGCCAGCTTTGATAGCAGGGCTCAAATTTCAAAGCTGGATGCATCCAGATAGCACATAGGTGTTTGGGCTTGTAGAACCTAGCAATGTAAAGTAACACCTGGGTTTGCATGAAAATGCTTCTGAATGACAGGAGTGGATGGAGCCCAACACTGGGGAGGGGACAGTGTATGCATTTGGGGTGCAGGAGCATAGATTGTGTATGATGGAATTGATAGTCCACTCTTCTACCTCTTTTCAGCCTTCTTTCTCCATTCTTTCTATAAATCTACCTGGATAATTAGTCTCCCAATTAGACAAAGGCATATACAAATACTCAATCATCATGTTGTTGCTTATATGAACTGGGCCTATAAAGATGTACGTGCACCAGTCTTCCCTCATTTAAAAATCTGCTTCTGCTAGTTTCTCTGCAGCCTTTTAGGTCTCTGAAACTGCAAGGAAACCCATATGTAATTAATCTTCATTAGGAAGATGCACCTGAATCACAACCCTGAATCTGAAACAGACTGGGGCTTGGAGGAAACACGTGCATGGATCAAGGTTCAGTTTGGACCAGATGTGATAATTCTGAGGATACAGTTCTCTCTTGACCAGGAAAAGCACGCTTGTTTGTGAGTCAGCCTCTTAAAATCAAGGCAGACAAAGGAAGAAATGAAAAAAAAAACAACCCCTGCAAAGTGAAAAACTTTGAGTAGTATATTCCTCTTCTCATTTGCTCATGTAACAGGATTTTTCAAGCAACATACTCAGCTGCAGGCATGAGATATCAGTCACAGCTCCAGGTATTTGTAACGTCAAGCAAATGAAAAGTGACTTCAAATTCAAGTCTCCCTTGTGCCACAGTAAACTTTATTTTGTCTGTATTTGCTCAGTCAGGACCGTAAAGAAAAAAAATGACAGATTTCCTCTGTGGAAGAGTCCTGCAGAATTTAATATTGGTGCAACTGTGAGGATCTTCAAGGATGGGAGACAATAGAAAAAATCAGAGCTACCCCCTGAAATTCAGCAGATTTCCTATCTTTTCTATAGCAATTTATATGTAATTTCCTGTTAAAATGAAAATGATTAAAAAGTCCCCAAATAAGCATTAGCAAGGCTGGAATTTCCTATTAAGTTGTGAAGGACTTTTCCACAGGGGCTGTGGCAGGTTAACTGCAGCATCTGAAAGCTACAGCTCTTGCATGTGATGGACCAAGTCGCAGTGAGAGCATCCACCCTGGAAAGGCAGTGGGTATGTAGCAGCATCACTCAGTGCAAGCCCTGTTCCAGTTTCTGCAAATGAAAAAACTGCAGCCAGGCTCTGAATCAGCAACACGCTTACCATGTCCTCAAATCAGTCTCTGGAAAATCTCATTTCTGAGTCTTGTTGAAGTCACTGAAAATGAGGCACATGGTAAAAGTTAATTACTTGTTTAAGCAGTGCTTTGCTGTGCCAGGCTTAGGCCTGATCCCAAAATCAAAGTGCAGCTTTTTGCTGCCTTCAGTGGGCTCTAGGGCAGGTGCTATGACAGCATCTCCCCCACACTAGGCTACATAACATGTTATTCCTCCCATTGGATTTCTCCCAGGATGCAGAAAAAGCGAGTGTAGCTTAAGGCTGAAGACGTATGTATTAGTGAGATAAGGATCATATCTGGGAATCTGCAATGAGACTGTCCCAGTTTATACAGCTGAAGATCTAATCCTTGCTATCTAATAAAACAGTTAATCTTCAAAATCTTTTCAGTAGCCTATGCTAAAGAAACCCCAAACTGGCTATTAACTCAGTTTTTTAAATACACCAAGTGTACATTTTAAATATCTGCACGTAATTCTGGGGAAATTATTCAGAGGGATGCAGGCAGACCTGAGGTGAAAAACATCTCAGAATAAATTGGACAGATGATGTCATATATCAGTTCCTTTCAGGAACAGGAACCCAAGTTTTATTGAAACCTCAAATAAGGAAGCCTCTTCTTTATATGGAAATCTTACCAGAACTGAGTGGGATTGCCTGCTTTAGTACAGACTCATCAATGAGTTTCTTTTACCACAGTATACATTACTGCATACTGTACCACACACACGCTACATCACTGCTTACTGTAACATTGTTGGTTTAATTGACTGCAATGTGTCATCTGATTTATTAAGCTATGATGAGGCATATAGAGACTTAACTGAAATATATTAAATTTTTAAAAAGCTCTAAATAAGCCCGAGGAGCAGACTCCAGATCCAAATTTTCCCAGCATTTGGAATAATCTATTCTCCAGTATAAGAAACAATGCGTAATGTTTGTGGGCCAGCTTTGCTTTGGGTTTCTGTTCATCCTGTTCACGGGTCTAATGTACGGCGAGTGCGAAGGCAGTCGCGCAGGCAGAGCAAACGGGTGGTGTGGAAGGAGACGGCATGGCTGGCCCGTTTGGCGCATCCCCTTCGCTGACGGTGCTGGCGGGCGTCCGAGGCATTGCTGGCAGCATCCCAGCGGGGCTGAGTGGGAAACACCTGCGGTCCCCGGCTCTGGCTCTTCCCTTGCGTGTAGGAAGCCGGGCTGGGGCAGGGATGCGCGAGCGCAGCGGCAGGGCGCGACGCAGTGTGATGCTCAGCAGATGGGCAGGCGTGCACCGAGAACCCCACAGCCGCTGGCTGCAGCAGATGTGGCGGATGTGAACATGCTGAATAGACTCATGCTTAGATTAGTAATGGCTTTGGCTCCAGCAGTGATTTCTTTCCCCAGAAGAGCAGCCCTACAAAATTCTCCTACACTGTCGGCGTTTAGGAGCGGCTCCTTCAATCACAGAAGTCCTGCAGTTACCTGAATATACTGAAGGTGTCTAATCTACATCTTGACTGGTAAATTAAATAGTGCCAGGGGATTTTCCCAAGTGCTAGAAGTTGTCTGCACTGTTGTGTTGTTAGAAAGGTCCCCAGCACAGCTCAGGAATTACCATGGGTCAACCACCTCTCCCAGTAGGCAACCTGGAAGAGAGCACACTGTTTTGGTGAGAAAAAAAGTTTAGGAGTATGGGTGCAGGCTATTCCAAACTGGTTGGCCTCATTGCCGGAGAAGAGTCCTGGGCATGTTTAATTGACTAGTATAGGTGCAGTCTCCATGTCCCCCCCAGCAGTGTGTGCAGTGAGGAGCCCTGCCAGGGGCTCACTGCCTGCAGGCAGTTGGTGGGCAAGGGGACCACCCCCACCACAGGGCTAATGGGGACTGGTCACACAGCCTGACAGGGGCTTCCCCATCACTCACATATGGTCTCCCATTCTACAGCCTCTGGCAACAGGGTGGGACACCCAAAAGAGGGCACATTTAAGTGCAAAGGCACTTAAAGGTTTTGATCAGTGTCACTAAAAGAAGAACCTGACACAGGGCCAGGTGCAAGGATGGAACAAGCACAATTTCAATAAGAGTGCTATTGTGGGGCTCCACAGCAAAGGTGTAAGGTCTGACAAGCAAAGCCAGCACAAAGGGATGCACAGCTCATCCTGGCGCCTATGGAAAGACGGGCTTTCTGCTGCTGTAAACCTTGCGGGAGTGCTGGGGGATTAACCAGCCCCGCTTGGGCAGGAGCCAAAGGTTGAACAATGCCACCCAAGCCTGTTCACAAGCTCAGGATGCATCACTTGTTTAGTTTTTTGTTTCTGCTTTTGGAGGATTAATGAGGATTTGTCACGGGGAGCGGTTCTAGTCTCTCCTGCACTGTCTGGATATGCACCGGCCGACCCAAACCATCTCTCTCGAGCCTTTCAGGTCATTGCACAGCCTCAGCAGAGTGGAGCAGAGCAGAGACTTTTCCCTTGCTGGGCAGCCCTTGCGAGGGGCTGAGCCCACACTTGCCCTTAGTGTGAGTGGGAGCTGGGGGTGATGGGCCACCTCGAGGTGCTCTGTGCTGTGTCCCTGCCTTCTCCCCTCGCTCCCCTTCTCCTCCTCTCCCACTTCCCTTGTCCTCCCCCTGCAAGGCTGTGCTTGCAGTGCGGTAGCTGTCTGTGAGCAAACCAACAAAAGATTTTGGTTTTAATTAGAGTTTGATACTAATTGCCTTCAGTGAGGCTATTTTCACATCACAGCTGACCAAAGCCAGAAGATGTTAAGTCTGTCTCCCTAATAAATCATTTGTCCTGCTCCCTGGGGTTGGAGATGAAGAGTGAATAGGCAGTGTACACTGCATCGGCCTAATTGTCTCCTAAAATATGCAGTCAACTCCCACAGCAGTCAACAGAAAGGCACGTGTGCATCTGAGGGAGCCTTGTGTTATTACTGACGCTCTCATACCAAGAGAGCCATTGTCGGCTTCCCCCTCCCTTCCCAGCCCTGGCAGGGAAGCCTCCACGTCTGCCAGCCAGGAGGATGAGCTGGAAGCAGATGAAGAGGAGGGGGTATCTCTTTAAAGTCAGACAAAAGAAACCTCAGCCCTCCCCTCACCCCCCCCAGCCATGAAACAAAGACTGGGAATACATCTTCTGTTTCCACCGACTGGCCAGGTTTGGAGACAGAGATGCCAGCTAGAGATCTCTGACACAATTAAAAAATAAAAAGGCTTCTGTGGATAAACACTGGTTTGGCACTGCAGCCTAACAAATCCTTCCTTAATCCATGTGAAAGCTCCCAAACCAGACAGAGAAATGCCCGGGGAAACTTGGCTGCTCTGAATTTGTCCACCATGTACACTGTGTGTAACCCTACTCCACCGGGAGCTCCAGGTCACCCCCTCCATAGCTCCAATCCCAAGAAGCCCAACTTTGTCCTCAAAATCCTGTCCAAACTGAGCCGCACAGCCCGCTGAGCCCTCTGCTCCTGCAAGACATTGCCTGGCCTTGGCTGGTATAATTTGTACCAACAGGGAAGACTTGATCCCTTGTTAAATAACAGACATCACAGAAAAATAGGGCAGGGAGGGACTCCAAAGAGCTGCCTGGTCTCTCTCCATCACCTCCAGTTAGCATCAGTGAGAGCTAACCTGCTCCTGGCAGATATGTGTCCAGTGCCACCGAGGTGATGCCCCTTCAAGCCGAGCTGAGCGAGCACCTTCCCTTTTGGCAGCTTGTGCAGCTGACGGGTTTCTCTCTGCTTAGTGATAAACGTATTTTTCATCTCTGAGTGCGTATGATAATTAATAAAGGCTGAGGGCCAGATCCCCACCTGGTACAAATTGGCAGAGCTCTGAGGAAGTCAGCAGAGCTCCGCTGGTTTAGATCAGATGAGAGCCTGACTGTGCTCCTGAAATCCCTGCAAGCCCTTTGAGCTGGTGCTGTTCCAGGTTTTGCTCGTGCATCTGTAGGAATTGCTTAATCCAGGGCCGCCACGGAAGAAGAGCATGTTAGGTGTTTAACAGTGCGGCTGATGCAATGCTCCACCTCAGAGCAGGAACTGGATTAAGGCAGGGAAATCAAGGAGAACACTTCTTTTCCCAGTCTACCCATTTACAATGGAATAAATAAACCTCCTTATTAAAGAGACGAAGGTTAAACACACTCATACACACACAGACTCCACAGAAGAGAAATGCTAAAAGTACCTTTACATTTTCACAATGGTGGGATTGGATTTCTGATTCTCTTATTTCACAACACTGCAAAGGATCTTATAGGGATTGATGGCTCTGCAAGGCAGAGGCTGTGCCTCTATTTTCTTTGGAAAGTACCTCGCTGGCTGTTGGTTCTCGCTACCAGAGAGAAATAACAAAAAACTGAAGGGATAAGACAAATATGCTCCTTCAAGAGTTTCTAATAAAATGATTACATTGAGCGAGGCTGCCAGTATGTTCTGTGTCCAGATGCACTGCAGTAGAAGGGAAGAATTTAACATGTTTTGAAAATGCCAATTGTCTATTGCCAAAGATGCGTATGATCCCACTGCCAGCAGGGTAGGCGGCAGGGATTAAGATGTCAGAGGAGACGTCATTCTACCTAGGCAACATTGATTTCACTGAAGAAGACAATGCAAAGACAGTTCTGTTTCCTGCATGGAAGATTCCTTTTTCCCTCATGGTTCATTCTCAATTCTCCATTCTAGCAAAGCTGCTTTTAAAGAAGCCCTTTTTGCTCCCTGGAATGTTTTTACAGTGACAGCAACCAGGATATAGGATGGAGGTACTTTTCCATCTACAAAAGGGAATTCCGTAGCCCCCCATGTCTGAGAGCATCTCCTGGTCCTCCACTGTCATGTGGGAGGCTGGGACAGATACTAGAGTCACCATGTTGTAATGGGAACGTAGCCCAAGGTGATGTCCAAAGCATGAGTCAAAAGAACTCAAAAGAA
This sequence comes from Harpia harpyja, assembly GCF_026419915.1. Classification (NCBI taxonomy): domain Eukaryota; kingdom Metazoa; phylum Chordata; class Aves; order Accipitriformes; family Accipitridae; genus Harpia; species Harpia harpyja. The sequence continues at coordinate 69,540,521 of NC_068944.1, forward strand.
CATGGATCTTGTGAGTCCAGGGCTGGTGTCTTCAGCATCCACTTGCCCCGAGCGTGTAAGCAGGGGGTCCACGTGGGAGTGGTGAAGCCCCAGGTATCATCAACTCCTGGCTGTGCTGCTGCATCCCGGAGAGGTGTAATTGCCATGTCTTGTGGTTAGGATCAAACCTAGCTTGCATTTTTGGCCTTCTGAAGTGTCTCCAGATGATCCTGCTGTTTTCTTCAGACTTTTTCTTCCCCTTGTGGGTCTTCCTGGCACATTTGGTAGCAACTGGGTGCAAGTCTGGATTCCTGGTCTGGTCAGCCCAGACTCCAGAGGCCTTTTTGTAACCCCTGCCCCAGTTCAGAGGTTTTAAGCATGTGTCTAAATCCCTCCCTGTTGGGGCCAGCATTAACCACATACTTAACCTGAAACATGTGATTAGAAACCATATTTCAGTGGGAGTTAAGCATATGCTTAAATTCTGCTCTGTTCTAAATGGACACTTTCTTGAACTGGAGCCTACATTTTTTTTGGATGATCCATCTTTGCTCCTCTGCATACCTTTACTGCAAATTATTCTGCAATACACATATGGCTCAGTAAGTATATTGCTCTGTGGCTTTTACACAAAAAGCCCAATTGATACACCACATACTTAACCTCTTGAACAAAGGAGTTAACTTTACAGGATCAATTTACATGCAGGGGCCAAAGCTTTTGGATGGAAACTAGCTGTCATGTGGTGTGCAGTCGAAAGAGCAAACAGCTTATTCATTATGATAGCATTGGGTTCAGAAACAAAACACAGACGGCAGAAAGAGCCTGCCCAGATTTCCAAACATATCTCCTGTCCCCGCACAGAAGCGTGTTTATTTAAACCCTCTCCCTGCGCATGCAGTCAGTTGTTAGACTTAACTCCCAATTTCCTCATGTTAGGTGGTTCGACCTGGACCCTGCTGCTCACACTGTGCTTTCCATCACGTATGGGCAGCTCCTACCAAAGCGAGCGGGAATTGCACTTCTGCGTCAGCAGTACAGCTTTGACACCAGTGCTCAAATGGAAATCAAACACTGGGCTCATTTGTCAGCATGGCATGTTTGTGCAAGACAACACGCCACTCATTGGATCCACAAACTCCCCAGGTTTGAGCATTACTCTTTGAATGACAGTCCCATACTCTTTATATGGTTTCTTCACTTGACCCGCTCAGCTCGCTGCCTTTTTTTTTCCTTTATTAATCATTCTCCTCTCTAGGCACCCAGATGCGCTCATTTCACTTTCAATATAATGGATGCACAGGCTATTAAGATGATGACTTAAGTCTGTTAGTGCTTGGCCATGCAAACTTAACCCCTGTCGGCAAATACTTGGTCACAGAAATGGTCTCATTAATCTGTTACTGCTGTGTGCAAGTCTTTGCTCTGTAAAGCTCATGTGGGCTAATCCCCCAGGACCTGATCCAAAATTTACTAAAGTGAGTGGGAGTTCTTCTGTCAATTTATTGGGCTTGGCACCAGGCTTAAGGAAAAAAAAAAGCCTTACAAGAATGAATTCAACTGCTTTAGACAGACGTTATTTATAATGTAACATGGCATCATCAGTTGCCTCCAAATTTAATTCAGCAGGACACCTACAATTTTTTGCATCTCCACCTACGGTAGTATCAATCGGAAATGCAAAACCAGAAATAAAGTGACTTCAGTAGGTTATTTTCCCCATTTTTTGAAGTTGGATTTAGGGAGATTTCTATCCATATCCTTTACTGTGTACCCAGTTTTGTGTTATTGATTGGTACTGATCTGCAGTGGTGCATTGGATCAAACTCGGGTATTAAGCCCTGCATTTATGGGTGTACTGCCATGTCATCTGGAGTCACGGCCACAGTCAGGCTGCAATAAGGAGGGAGTCACAACCGGGTGAAGCAAACACATGAGCAGCAGGGAGGGAGTGACAAAAACAGGGAAAACATGTTTTATATCAAAACCAGCCATCTGGGCTCACTGCCTGTCCAGTGCAAATGGGCTGTAAGTGGGACAGTAAGCGGTCTCCAGACTCCTTTACTAATTATGGGGGAATTCATGTCCCGTTGGGAATTCCAAGTTTAGACTCACAGGGTCAGCACAACCCGCAGTGCTGAGAAAAGTTAGCTTTGGACTCCTGAGTCCAAAGGGCTTGGCTCTTGAGTCAGGTCCCCTGACTACCCCTAGGCTAGTGAGCTAAACAGGGCCAGGGCACAGGTTGGAGACTCTCTCTGTTAATTATTAATTAACACATTCCTTCAAATGTTTTGGCCTGTCCCAACTTCTGTTGCCACAGATGCTGTGGCACAGCTCAGAGGACAGCAAGGGCCAGCAGGTAGCAAGGATGAAGCTGTTCTGGTTTGGGGGTGCAGAGCTCAATGGATGTGAGCTGCATCGCTTCACTTGCCCTTAAAAACATGCAAAGAATCCTGGTTTGTTTTATTTACCAGTACAGGTTTTTCCTTTGACCCAATCATCACTCTTTACACCTAGGCTGTGTGACCACATGGTGGGGTCTGGCTCGTCCACCCATGCACATTAGCAGGAGCATCCCTGAGCAAGGAGACAGAGCGGGAGCAACGCGCTGCTCCCTTTGACCATGCCACCCTCAGACTTGCTGTGGTCATCATCTGCCTACAGAGTCAAAGCACTGGCACTGTTCCTGCTCATAATAAAGTCCATCACTCAGGCAGACAGTTTGCCTGGTAACACAGACCCGGGTTAGGAAACAGGCTTTCTGCTTTTGCATTGGAGGCATCATGCAATAGGGATGAATTAGCCGGTTGCGTTCTGCTTCCAGTAACACTGCTTGGCATCATCGCTAACAGATGGAAACCAACTCAAGATGCATCTATGCATTTCTCTTGAATGCCAGATGAATATTTATCCATAACTGTAGCTTGTTCTGTTTTGGGATTTTCCTCCTGCAGAACAAGAACAAGAATCTCTGCAGTGATTTTGGCACATAGCCTACATATATCTTGCCCTGGGCCAAGTGATGAGCAGGGACATAAGTGTGCTCACACCGGTCAGTTCACAGCGTGCTTGAGAGCGTCCTTGCTGCATGCTCTGTGCAGAAACCCTCTTTTCTTACAAGTGGGCATAACTGAAGGAATTAGCTGTCCTCTCTTCCTGAAAAACCTCAGGAGGTAAGCACCTAACCCCTTACACATCTTTGAAAATCCCAGCCATGGTACTCAACAGCCCCACTTCAAGCACCACTTGTAGCAGCATGAGTGGTGGTGAAGGGTCAGATCTCCCAGGACTGGGAAATGCTGCAGATGTAGTCAAAAGCAAAATAATAGCTGTAGCTGTGCTAAAAGACATACCTATACAGGGTGCAGAGAGACACCAGGCCCTTTGCATGAAGTGCAGCCTTGCTCTGCAAGCTTTGAAATGCTGCAGAAAGTAATGGGGGAGGGAAGCAGGAAACCACCTCACAAAGCAAGTCTTTTGTGGCCAAGAATGGATTGGAGAAGTGTTTTGGGTCTTGCACAGGTGGGGATTTGCTGCAGCAGTCTCATGCAGTTAAAGTTTGTAGTCAGGGGTGTGAGCTGTGTGTAGTGCACAGCAAGCGGGGGGGCTGTGTGCTCAGCAGCTGTATATGACACTGTCCCCCAGCTTTAGCAGCAGGATTGCCCCAGTCGTCTTCCTCTGGATGGATGGAATCTTGTGACTTGGTATTTCTGAGGGGTAACAGCTCAGGTACTGTCCCATCTCCTTGTTCTTTGTCCTCTGCCCTACCCTGCTGGAGACATCTTTATCTGGCAAGGACTACTGCATGTCAATGCAGAGAAATAAACAGAGCCTGAACAGGCTGTTGTGGTTTCTGATTTGCTTGCCTATATATTCAGAAATTATCAATATGTTCTGAGCAGATCAATGTGGCTTTAACGATTGAGAAGGAAAAGAAACAAACTCCAGTCATTAAGTGCTAATTGCACAATTACTATTTTACATAGTCAGACCTGGCAATGAAATACCCATCTCACTGGCTGCAAAGAGATCACCGAATCATTTTTTTGCTTTAACATTTTATTCCTTCCCATACTAGACATTTGTTCAGCTTGTTTATACTCACACCACATGGCCACAAGCTGTGTAGTTAGTAATAAATGAGGGAATACATTTATCTTTGGAAACTTAGGCCAAGCCAAAAAGTTGATCACTTGTTTTTCTAGAAGAATAACACATGTGAGATTTACTCAGATAAATCCCATCAGTGGTAATGGGATTGCCTATGTTAATTGCCCACATAATAAATTCCGATAACAACAGCTAGGATTTTACAGTATACAGTGGGTTTCTAGCATTCAATAACTGATGATCACAGCGATGCGGGGAAGCACGGGGCTGTTACATCTCTCTAAACAGAGGCGAGTCTGAGAGCTGGATTCAGCTTTTTGGACACCAATTTCTAATGCAACTTCTGCTAATCTCCTTTGCACTCAGGCAGTGGGGTCACGGCCAGACTGCCACCACCCTGCCTGAGCACCTCAATACCTACCGGTATGAGGGTCCCTTCAGAAATATACAAAAGGGTGAGTTTTTTAGCAGTTCCCACCTCCTCCTCCCAAACTACAGCTGTGCTTAAACCCACCAATGAAGGCTGACTGTGTAGCCCAGAGAGGCCACTTCCAGGAGTGACAAAGAGTGTCCTGCTGGGATTGCTGAAGCCAGCTAACCTTCACCACTCTCCATCTTTGCCTTGTTTTGCTGGGTATTTTGGGTCAATTCGTGCATGGCCAGGTGCATGGCATGTGTGCACCCTGCCCCGTGGCAGCCTCCCTGCCTAGGTGAATGGAAGGTTTTCAGCAATTTCACATGTAAACTGCTGACACACAGGCTGTGTTTCTGCTGCTCCCCCGCCCCTTTCTCCTGTATTCACAACAGCAGCTCCCAGGACCCTTTTTTCCTTCTTATCAGGCTCGGCTTCCTTGTTTACTTCTCTGGCCCTGTCCCATGCAAAAGGCGACCGTATACGCATGAAGCAAAAGGAGTTCAGTACATGTCAAAGACTGAAGCTTACATAGCAAATGGGTTATGCAATTTTCCCTGCCTAAGCTGCTTAAACCTTACGAGAACAAAACATTCCAGTAACTTTTTTGGAATAAAACCCTGTGATTGAGAGAGAGCACAACAAGCAGTTTGTGCACGCAGCCCCCGTGTTATCTCCAAACTGGTTATTTTGCTGGAGTATGGTTGAACTGAGCCCTCCAGAGCCAATGTGTCTTTAGAGGCACACATCTCTCCTCTTCTTACAGCTTAGAGCAGCTAATTTAAAATTTAATTTCCTGAAAGTCACTGTTCTCACAAACACAACGAAGTGCCCACTCTACAATGAATCTATTTATATCTCCAGCCTGAGTAAAATGAAGATACTATTCTAAAATCTATAAGGGTAAGTGGATCCGATACTCACGTGGACATGCTCCTTTTCTGCTGGGAAGCTCTTACACACAGAAACGTTAACAGGATTTACAAAATCCATCTGTTTGCAAAACCAGCATCTCCAAGTGCATTCAGTGCATTCAGACTTGTAAGTCACAGCAGGTGCATAAACTGTGGCTGACTCACGCAGCATACAGATAGCCTAGTGCTGCTCCCCGTTTTCTCTCACTGACAAAGAGCATGTTTTTACTCCTCGCGTCATTGTGAAAAGCTGATTCGAATTGCCGAGTCAGAAAATTCAGAACTCAAATTATTTGAATCGGTGGATTCAGTAGGGAAATTTTGAAAGTCGGAGCACAGCAACAAGATGCAAAGCATTTCCGCTGGCATTTCCCGAGCCCCTTACGGCTGAGGATCTCTAAGCTCCTTATAGATTAATGAATTAAAGCTACAGCATTCCCGAGTGCTGGGTAATTTTATTATCCCCTCTGCTAAGAGGAAAACTGAAACACAGAGAAAGTGGCTGGCCTGTGGTTTGTCTGCTCAGCTGCTGGAGGAGGAGGCTTTGGGATTTCAGCGCAAACCACACAGCAGCAGCGTTAGAGAAAAAGCTGTTGCCTCTTCTGGGGAGCAGGGATGGTATCTAGTGACTAGTTCCCTTGTGGGCATAAATGCATCATATTCTGCCTTTGTAATGGTACCAGAGGTCTTCTCTCCACCCCTTGCTTGGGTTCCCAAAGGATCGCAGCAGGAGAGCGGTTGGGGCAAGTTTGCTCAGTAACGGACTCCTCAGAGAGGGAGTAAGGAGGGGGGGGCCTCACATAAAGGACAGCTGGCGTTTATTTGGACTTAGTGCTATTATGGGATAAAAAGGGACTTTTCCATGTATTCAGCACTCCAGAACTGACCAGGGAATTTATCTTTGCAAACACAAGTGTGAAAAGCTCAGGGCTGCCAATGTGGTTTCTTTTTGCTGTTTTTCTGAACAGTCTTTTCTTTCCCCTCCATGTCTTTCCACTGATGTTTCTTTTGTTTTCATGCAGATTTTGGATGGGTGTCCCATGCCAGCCCTAGCAAAAGGGAGGAAACCCCATTGCTTCAAGAAATAAAATAATGAAAAAGCTTCAGGTGTCAGAAGAATGAGGAAATTATGAAACCAGACCAAATCCGACCAGTCTGGCAACATATTTCAATTCCCCCAGTTCTTTGGTGACTTTGATTTAAGTGGAATTCTGGTGGTTGGCTTCATTCAGGGAACCACCAGACGTGGACCTGGGGATCAGTGGCCTCATGGGCCAGCTGTATTGCAGCATATGCCAGCATGTGGGAATGGGAATCATCCCCTCCTGTTGGTCATCTGCACCTGAGCTTGTCAGGTGGCCTCCCTGCATTACCGGTGGGGAAACAGCCCTTCGAGCTCCTCTAGATCTGCTGCCTGCTTTAGGGTGGGTGAATTATTGCCTCCAAGTGCTGGTTCCTCTCGTTTCATTACTAGAGGAGACTCAGTGATGGGCTGAGATGCACTTCTCTATATTTTAGTTACCTTCCTCTTTTCAGATGGATCCCACACTTCCTTTCCAGATAAATGCCTGGCTAAACCAGGGGCCGAATTTTAATTTACTGCCAGCAATAGTACTGGCGAGATGTGGCTTTTCATGACTGCTGCTCATGTGAGAGTTGCAGGCAGTCAGCTGGGGCTTGGCAGAGCTATTCGGCTGAGTTTGACTTTGCTACTAGCAGGATACAAGCTGCAGTGACACGAAGTTTGGAAGCTCATTTACCCTCTCTCGGATGCTTTTTGCAGGTCACTGAGACGTTTGCAGTGTGAATGTGGCTTGACAGATATCTCACTAATAGCAGTTTCCTGGATGCTGAGATTCACTGTCCTCTTGCAAACACTAACTCACACTGCACCATGTCATTGTCTGTATTTCCAAGGCTTCTTCACAATAACCTTGTGTGACAATATTGTAATGAAGATTTGTACAGCTGTCTATAGCAGTTGTTTTTACATTTTCGGTGTTTGCTTATTTTCCCGCTGTGTTTCTGAGGTTTCCTTCTTGCTGTACTTCCTTTTTCCCCTCCTTCTTATTCTGGGAAAGAGATCTGTGAAGAAGGTGAGTCATGTGCCACGTGCATGGAAAAGGGTCATGCTTACAGCCTCGTTCTGTTTTCCTGTCAGGGTGGTTGAGTCAAGAAGGAGCTTTTGTCTGGAAATGTTTTGTCGCCAGCAGAGCTGGGTCAGCGAGTTGTGAATGGAGAGGCTGCCGAAGCAAGAGCAGATCCTTCAATTGCCACCTGGAATGGACTGGAAACAGCAGACCACTGGCATAGTAGCAATGACCTAATATGAAGGGTCTTTGGCCTGACTGGCAGTCAATTTGCTCCTCCATTTTTTAATTGTCTTGGCCCAGCACTTGGGGTCCTGTAGATCATGTTCCCTGGGGAATTGGTGTTGTGGACACATTTGACATTCGTGCCATGCCGCTTTTGCATGGTTTGGTCAGATGGCCGGGATGCTGTAGTCTGGTGTCACCTACAGCTGAGAAAAGCAGAAGAGGGTGGTTGTGTTGGGACTGCGGAGCAGTGCTGGTGCCTTCTGCTGTCCCTCTGCCTCCATGCTGGAGTGAAACCTGGAGGTCAGTGCTTAGCCTTCTCTGCTCTGGAAGGAAGCAGATATGTGGAAAGGGAGGAGAACAAGAGAGATCAGGAAATCGGGTTGCTCCACAGCCACAGGGCTCAATGTGTTTTCTTTTTGGCCATGGCCAGGGTGTGCAGCCTGACGGAAACACCACCGGGACCTCTCCTGCTCTCAGCGTGACCCGACTTCCCATTCAAGGTGAAGCCAGGTGGTCTCTGGTGGGGCTGAAGATGGCCGGGACGGTTTCTCAGTGCTGTCCTGTGGCTGTGCAGGATGGGCCCAGGTCCCAGGTGGCCTCATGACGGTCTGCTAGCTGTCAGGGGAAAGGCAGATGCCTCTGATGGAGGAAGTAGCCCTGTCTGGTCTGTGTCCCGTCTGACGTATCTGGACTAATTTTGAAGAAGCTGGTTTTCATCTCGCTGCAGGCTCTGTGGTGCTTTACATGCTGCGCTTATTTTTTGGATTAAACAGGTGACACATGAAATCTAAACATGAGAGCTAGCGAAAGCCTCCGTCATCGTCTCTTGCTCTGTGCTAGATGCAAATTAGCTTGCCTAATTTCTCAGCAGCTGATTTGCCAGGGACGAGGAGGGCAGAGATGCAAATTAAAGGTCTGTAGATCTTTCCCCCAGCTGCTAGCACTGTCTGCTGTGGTACCCACATGAGAACAGCTCTGCCTCTGTGTCCTCTCCTCACCGCAGTGCCTGGAAGTACCACAGACTCCTGCAATGCTAAATAACATCTGAGGCCTTGCCCACGTCTCAGAGAAACTTGACCTAGTTTCTCCATCAAAACACCTGCATTACCAAGCTTACCTAAGCAGCAGATCACAGACTGAGCAAATCTTTAGGGTTTTTCTTTTTTCCTCCTCAGAATTAAATTTAAAAAAACCCATGTGGCTGCCAAAGACTTATTTCAGTTTGATTTATTCTAAGCTGCCCTAAATATTTTGCTTTCCTCTTCTGTTGAGTGCAGTATTTTTTACTGCAGGCTCATGGAAACATCGCAGAGATCTGGGGAAGACAGAGATTTCTGGATGTGCAAATGCAATGAGAAGCAATTAGGTGCTGTGGAATATGCCCATGATAATAATAACTACTGTGACGTTTCTGTTAAGTTGGACCACACAGAAAGAATTAACAGAATTGACATTTACATTACGTGTCATGATTAAGGTGCCCAATGTAAGTTAAGGTTTGATTGTAGTGAGATTAGAGGAGGAGAAAATATCCCTTCTGAATACAGAACACAGTAGCATGAAAGAGGTTCATGTGTGGAATGTGATTTTTTTTTTTCAGGTGCTTGGGCTAGGAACTTGGTTTCTTTAAAAATGTCACACTTGGATTCTGAAGTCCAGGTCTAAGATTTGGTATTTTTGATAATGTCCCAGGCCAGGGAATAGCAGAACAATGAAGACAGCAGGCCCCATCTTTATGGAGTACTTTGCCCCCCTGTTATCCTGGACTTCATTTCAAGCAAAGAAATTAAATAGTGGCCTGCAAAGAGGGAAGCAGAAGAGTCAGCCTGCACCTCTACTTGCAGGGAGGATAGGGATTTGTATTCATATTTCCGTGGGACTTCAGAAAGCTCAGCACTGGTCTGGTTATTCTTTCAGTCATGTTGGCCTGAGACTAATATCATACAGCCCTACTGTTTTCCCTGGGGTTTTACCCCAGCCAAAGCACATTCCAGGTGAACTCTATCTCCGTGATGCCCTTCTGCCTGCTTAGTCACATCGGTGCTGGGTGCAGAGGTTTGGTCATTACAATGCTGCTCTGCTGGTCCCTGTTATAAATGCTCTTGCTGGAAAAATCTGGTCTTGTAAGGGTAAAGGCTGTTTCCCTCAAGGGAGTAGTTTTATTATATCAACGTAATGTAACTTTGCTGGTGTAGCTGCCAGTCTAAGAGGACTTGACTAGCAAAGCAGTCTTGGGGTAGAGGTAACCCAAGTCCTGCTTCTCTTACAGCAAGATGCACTGCAGTAGCCTGGTGAGGATGCTGGCAGATGTTGAACGTGATTGCAATGGACACAGAGTATTGCTCAACCTTGGAGAATTTTTCCTCATGTTCAGCATGGTTTATTTTGGAGTTCGCTGCTGCCAGGAAGACCTTCAGTGGGGATGTAAGGTTTCTAAGGCAGATGTGGGGCGTCTTCTATCAGCATTTTGCTTATCTCATGCACCACCTGGTGTTAGACATGGCTTCTGAGGGCTACCTTTCTGTGGTCTGGTTATACAGAACAGCATCAGCAGTTACTTTATTTGGTGAAACTTATTTTGCCAGAGGAAAATTATGGCTGAGGTAAAGAGTGATGGGTTGTTTTTCCCTCTCTGTGTGTGACAAGTCTGCCCAAGGCTATCTGGCCACACTTCACAGCACGGCAGAGAGAACTTCCCTCTCACTCACGAATTCATCCAATTGTCCAAGTTCTTCTTATGTTGTCCCAAGCTCAAATGCCTCCCTTTTGTCTTTTAAGGCAGGAGGCCTTGCCAATTCCCCACATGCGTGTGCTCACATGAGACAGAGAAAGCACTATTTAATGCTCACATGCGTTATATTTAACAGCTGCACAGCTTTAGCAAAACAGGAGTCATACCAAAATGTAGCTCATTGTTTTTAATAAAAGGAATACCAGTCTTGCCAGATGTGGTGTATGTTTTTCCAAATGAACTAGAACAGTGTCCGCAGCTGAGTATGATATGGGCTTGTGCAATAACATCACTTGTTTTTGCATGCCCTTGAATGGCAAGGCACAGACTGGTGTTTAATAGAAGACACAAAGAGTTTTTCCTCATGAGGACAGAATGAACTTGAAGGAAATGCAGTACAGGCTATTGGCTATTTGCTATACTGTTAACTCTAGCCCATGGATCAAGAGATGTTTCTTCCAGCAAAGACAAACAAGGCTGATGGTCTCCCTTATGATGGCTATTGTCATGCCACACTACTGAAAGCTGATGGGCCCAAAATATAGAGATCAAGCTGAATGTGGAAGATGGAGTTGAGGTTCTGGAGAGGGTTGCTGCCCTGTTCTCCTTGCAAAGATACGAACACCACAAACCGAGCAATGTACAGAGTACACTGCAAACAAGGGAGGCACATAGGTTCAGAAAGGTGTGTGAAGCTGAGCTGACCAGAGCTTTCCTCAAACCAAGAGAAGAGCTAGGAAACATCACTGATGTAGGACCAAGTCTCCACCAGCTGTAGACTGTAGTAGCATCATTGACTGTGCCTTGACCTTAAAGTACCATAGTGTTTCCTATGCTTTTTTTTGGCTTGAGCTGTAGGAGACTCCAAAGTTGTTTGACACCCTTGCTATGACATCTCTAAGTCATCCTGGAGCTCAGGTTGCATCTCCACAAAGAATTTCCCTCCCAATGCCAAGGGTGGATGTGTGACTTCTTCCATGTGACTATTCCTGCTACTGTTTGACATCTCCATCCATTGGCAACCTCTGACATCTGGAATTTGCTGGGAGAGAAAAAACAAATATTCTTATAACACATTACCTCTGAAAAAGTAGCCATAGTCATTCTCTTTCCTGTTTGACATTAGGATTTTGCTTAATGGAGAGGAAAGGAAGGATGTTAGGGTCAAGCAGGCTGCTTGTCCTCACCAAACAGTGTAGCCCCCATGTTGAGCTGCTTTAAGGCAGTTCTGCACATTGCAGAGCAGATGGGTCCTGGAAGAGGGAATACATTCAGGGGAAGGCTAGGTACTACTGTGCTGTAAATAAACTTCCCTTTTAAACAGCTTGTTTCAGTGCTGGCTGTGGATAAACATCATCTTGTTTTAATCACTGAGTCTTATGGCACCAGCAGCACCCGCCGCAGCCACTCCAGGTCTTGATCCTGACAGCATAAAAACAATAAATATTTCCTCTCCTTGCTGGTACAGTGGTTCTGACTAAATAACTTCACAGCTTGAGAATGGATGCACTTAATTCACATGTAGCTGGGTTTATGATGTCAGTATGCTAATCTGGTTATTATCATCTTTTTTTAAAGCTAGTTACCATAAGGGTAGCACAGGCAGGCCTGGCCACAGTGATTTCAGCGGTAGAGGAGAGTACATCCTAGCTCAGGCAGGAGTTAATTGCTTACAGGCAGCCTCGCTGCAGCCGGCAGGGTCCTAAATCCTCTGGCTCTCTATGCCTTCTCCAGCACAACTTGATTTCTAGGATCAGCCTTTGCATTCTGTGTATGTCTGTGAAAGCCATTCAGTGGATGAAAAAGAGAAATGTCTTATTTAGCCAAGACAAGGTCTTTAAAAAATGGGGTTTTGGAGGGAGATTTCCCTCATCTGGGCAAAGGCATCGGTTCAATTTTTGGCTCAGACGAGGGACAGGCGAGTCCCTGGGCTGGGAGTTCAGACTCTGCCAGAACCAAGTGATTCCTCATCCGGGCTTTAAATGCCGCTATGTTATCTGAGAGTCTTCTTAGACTTGTCATGAGAGGCATAATTAGCAGGAATCACGTGTGACTCCTCCTCCGTTCTGGTCCCTTGGGGAATTTGTGTGTGTGCTTTCCATTTCTGTTACATCACATCATCATTCCCTACGAGAGCAACTTGGAAGAAGTTTACTGGGAGTGGGAGTGTGGCTTTAGAGACCCTCAGTGGCCCCGTCACCCAGGTCTTCCCTTTGAATGCTCCCAAGTAGCAGCACCAGGGAAATGCTCTTGCCACGCCAGCACGCTGTCAGTGCAGAAGTTACCTGGACTTTTCTTGGGTTATAAAAGTCTTGGCTGTTCTCATTGATGCTGAAGTCCATGGGGTTTTCTATTTTCATGTTGTTTCCTGTGTCTTCATCATGGCATGGCAGCCCAAACATCAGGTTTGCTCTACCAGGACTGCCTTGAGAGGTGCTTGAATCCCAGGATGGATGACTCTGCCCTTCACCCACCTTCATTTTTATTCTGCAAGCTGATAAGTCAGTATAAGAAGATTTTAGTTTGTGTTCAGAACCTGGAGCAAGATTTTGAAATGAGTTGCATACACAGCTTTCTCCATAGTAACTTATCCATTGTCCAGTGCAGAGCAGCACTTAGCCTTAGGTTGTGTATGTTCCCATTTTATGACAATGAAAGAGGCAGCAACGTGAAAAGATACTGAGCTCTTTAGAGCAAATGTTTCATAATTGTAGACCACGACAAAATAAAAGTCACTAGAAAATTCAGACTGCACAATCCATAGCTCAGAAGTCAGCAGCTACCAAACACTGAGAATTAACATCTGCACAGGCAGCGGGCTGGTGTGACTGAATGATGACATAAACACAAAAGAGTAAACCTATTACTTTAGCTGCAGATACTGCTCAGTAAATTTTTTCCTATTAGTTTTTTTCACTATGTTCATTGTCATAATAGTCAGTTATCTGATTACTTGCCTGCATTTTTCTTACAAATTTAGTACTGTTCAAGGCACAGTACATTTCTGATACTGATTTTGGAGCCTATGATTATTGTTCATCAATTTTTCACCCAGAAGACCATCCTTGTTTAGTTCAGCCCTGGAGTGGATCTGTGCACCTCAAGGGTATGTTATAACTCTTGACAAACATTTTGTCTATGGAAACGCTGTAGGAGAAATAGGTCCGTCATGCTTATGTGCTGGACATGCAAGGGGGAAAAGTATGGCAGGAATATCACTACTGTCCAGGTAAAATGCATGTATGTAGCTGTAACAAGCCACACTAATGTTGGTACTTCAGGCATCTTTACATCAAGTGCATAAGTGCATAATTTCTTCTAAAGAGTGTAAGAAAGCAAAGCCTGAGAAAATTTCCAAGGAAAATGTACATAGAATGAGATGCAACTCTGCAAGGAAACAGAAACCAAGCTCCAGTAATGGAACAAATGTATTGCTTGAGGGGTAATATGTGATGATATAGGTAAAGACCAGGCCATCTCATTTACTGACATTGGACAAAGTTAAGAATATGCAACTAAGCTTTATTTTTATTGTAGTCCTAAGGTAGTTATTTTTAATTATTTAGCTTATTAGATCATTATTTAAAAATGACTTAAGTATTTTTAGGTACTTCTGATTTTACACCACCTACTCACAGAGCTTTCTTGTTCTTACATATCTGTATAGATTTTTTTGTAACAAAAAAAGTAAAGATGCTGTTATAACTCAGGAAAGAGGTCTTGGAGCCATCATTGACAGCTCTCTGAAATCGTTGACTTAATGTTAAGTGGAAATGAAGAAAGTCAATAAAATGCTGGAGCTTATCAGGAAGGATATTGCCGTCATGACAAAGAGTCATTTTGCTGCTACATTTTTGGTGCTCCCTTGCTCTGAGTCTCATGTGTGATCCTGGTTTCTGCATCTCAACGACATTAAAGAGTTAGGGGAAGCGGTGAGGAAGGTGAACAAAATAACCTAGGGATTGGAGAAGGTGCCTTATGAGGAGGCACTAGAAAGGCTGGGTCTTTTCTGGCTGAAGAGAAAACTGGAGGAGGGGATATGACTGGGATTGACAAGATCAGGGAGGTGGTGGGCAGCGTGACTGCAGAACGGTTACTGACCACATCCCACAATACTGGAACTACCTGATGCTCACTGAAACCAGTAGAGGATCTTTTAAAAACACATAAAAGAAAGAATTGCTTTACATAGGGTGTACCAAACTTCTGGCATTGCTGCTATGAGAGACTGTGAAATAGTCCATGAACAGCAACCAGAGGGAACCTGAACATCCCTATTCCAGTCAGTGTCGATGCTGGGGGAGTGTGAGGGAAATAAACCACAGATAGTATCTGTGCTTGTGTGTTCTCCCTAAATAGCATCTCCTACTGTCACTGGTGGAATAGATGGATGATGGATCTGACACAGCAGGGTATTTCTAATGAGCTTATGCTCTTATGCAGAGACAGCTGATTCATTTTGACTTCTGAAGAAAACCAGGGAAATTTTGAGCTAAATGGAGGTAATTTCAGGGAGAATTTTGTGGAGATATTGATGACTTTAAATAGAAGCTTAGTACTGAAAAAAATCAGGCATCTTTAAAAGTCATGTTACTTCTTAATAGGCATTCTACATAGCATACATTTCATTTTATATATCATAGAACCGTAGAGTAAGTGGGGTTGGTAGAGACCTCTGGATGTCTCTCAAAGCAGGGCCAGCTTCAAAGTTAGATTAAGTTGCCTGTTGTCCCTTTGCAGTACACCTCTGAGAAGTCTGTCTCTGTCTTCTCTGTAATGCTCCTTTTAGGAATATAATAATTCAGCGAGCAGTATAAAAGTGATGTGAAATTTTTTCCATGTGTATTTCAGCAATGGGCTGTGACCTTGCATTAATCCAGGTTTCCTGTGGATGGATACATTTTCTATGAGTGTTCCCTTCCCATCTCTCTTCCCCACAGGACTTTCTCAGAGCAAGCGTTGAGTGAATAACTCATTTCCTTGGAAAATGCACACCCCATTCTATAGCAAATTCCTACAGAAACATAAAGAGGAACCTCAGGTCTCAGAACTGATTCCTCTTTTCTCTCAGACTTCTGCTATAAAGGTGGTGAGAAAACAGAGACTGATTCTGATCTGTTCTGTACTCTCCTCCTCCTTGTCCTGGAAACAATGAATGTGCATGGGCTGGTCCATAGCATATGTAGGAGGGAAAACTGTCAAGACTACTTTTTTAAATAATGCCCTGACAAGGGAGAAGTGGAGCTGCACCTTCCCAGGGTCTTGCCAAGATATCAGTGTAAATAGGAGTTCAAGGTAGCTGGAGAAAGGGGAACATGCAAGCTGACCACAGGTCATGTCTCTTGAGTGTAGGACGTGATGGCGGCTGGCTTTTGAGTAAAACAGGCAAGGAGAGGAAAAGGCTTTTTATGACTTTCTACTGTAAAAGCACACATATGGACTTCTGCAGACAAGACAGCACTGTCCCAAGGACTGTGAGAAAACACATAAATTGCTCTGTGTTGTGGTTCTCATTAGCCACTGCTGGAGGGAGTGAGAAGCAGGTATTCTTGACCCTAAAATCCTGCTTTCTATGGCCAGGCACTAGAGATACTCTGCAGTGAGCCACTATCATGGCAGAATCTGTACATTCATCTGTGAATATAGGACAGCCATCACCTTAACATTTTAGTGTCGCTAGACACCATGGCTCCATAAATTCCATGGGGTTTATTATATAGGGTCCAATTCCACAGCAAATTGAAGGTGCAAGACGAAAGCACTTTGAGCAGCTAAGCTGGGTAACAAGAGTAGTGAGACAGGATTCAGTGTATGCTAGCAATCAGGATTCGTCCCTTGAGGGCTCCTATTTGGTCTGTTGGCATGCACGAAATGCTGTACCACCATGAGGTGTTTGCTGCCCATGTTTATGCTTGCTGGAGTGGGCCAGTATCTCCAGCTCTATGGTGAAATGCCACTCGCTGGACCAGAGGGCAGGACATTGCTTTGAGAAACATGGAGGTATTGCAGAAGCAATGATGGCCCTCTCAAAGTGGCTGCTAGCATTCACTGCAGAGTGGTGCTGCTGGAAGTAATAACACTTAGCACTGACACAGCACTTCATCCAAACATTGGGTAATTAATCTGCAAAGCAGCAGGAGATGCTCTTTGCGACTGGTTCTGTAAGCACAACTAACGAACTAGAGTGAAGAAAGCTATTAAAAACCATGCTCACATCCAAATTGTCCCTTAGCAACTAAAGAAAACCCTCCAGAACTTACCATGTCCTCTTTGTTTTATTAGCCCTCTTAATATTCAAATGAAGAGAAAGTTTTCCAGAGCCAGTCCTCAGCCTGCCCAGCTTGCAGAAGCTTGGCGGACTTCAAAGGAGCTGTAACAATTTATTGTGGCTCTTACTCCAGACATTTTGTGAGGATGAATACATATTCTAGCTGGAAAATAGTTCACTTATAAAGATTATAGTATACCCCAGTTAGCAGAACACTGTAGATTATCTGTTTTTATAGATTTACGCCCTTCCCTCCCTTGACTCTTTGTAGTTTAAAACTTTGGAAACAAAATTGCTTTTGCTACTGAGTTCATGTTCCAGTTAGCAAGCACTGACTGCTTTTTTCCCTCCCCCAGTGAAGCTGCACAAGATGAGCCGTGGGAGGAAGGAAGGAGAGGTTTGTGGTTACGGCTCAGATTTGGAAGCTGGGATGCCAGGGCTCTGCTGCTGGTCCTGTCCTCTGTTTCCATGCAACTCAGAGCAAATCATGTAACTTGCTTTCCAAAGTGCTCCGTGGTATTTACTCAGTGCACCATGTCACTGCATCCCGTGACTGCGTCTCCTGACTGGTGTCAAATGATTTTCACTGGTTTTATATAAATTTCTCCAAATGACCACACCCAAGTTTTGAAGGCAAAACCTTCAGGGAGGGTAATGATTTGGCCTCCTACGGAAATGTTGAGTTCTCATTCTGGTAAGGGTGCTTCCTCAAGAATCTGAGGTTTAATTCCCAGGGGTAAAAGCCAGAGTGCTTTAGGTCCAAATCCTCAGCACCCATGGGACATGGGTGACTGTTATTGTGCATTTAGAGCTGTGTTTACAAGGGAGTGTAGCTGTGGCAGCCCTTGGTTTAGGTACTCCAGCTCTTCATGCCATGTGGACAGCTATGGAGAACCAAGTTCTTGGGCAGAGCATTCTCAGAAACTGGTAGGATTAAGCCTCATCTCTCACTGGTGAGGACAAATCACTTCAGGCAACAAAATCATTTTAGAGAGTCTCATCCCTGAGCTTCCTGGGGTGGGGGTAAGCAGGGACTTGCAGCACAGCAAAGGCTCATAGGAAAGAGAAATATTAGGCTCTTTGCTCCAGTAGCATAACGGTATAGGTGTGGATCTGGGATAGATTCCTGCATCAGTGTGTGTCGTTGCTTCATATAGCAGAAGTGCTTTGGACAAGAGAGGTTAAAGTCATGCCATCCAATTGGCTGCTGTGGTTCTCTTCTGAATGGTGAGAGACGGTAGCTCAAAATCACACAGTTAAACTGGCAATAAGGAAAAGTGTCAATGGAGAGATTTATGCTGTCTGCCATAGTGGCAACTCCACAAGCCACTAGAGATTACCAGGCCAAAGGTTTCTCTTAGGGTTTTGTTTCTTAATATCATCCTCTGAAGTTTAGCTGCTTTTCAGACTCCACCTGAACATGTATTTTCCTTCTATGTGTACCCATTGCACCCTTGTGGACTTAGCAAAGCCTTTTCTATGCCCTTTCTGAGGGAGGATATTTAGAGTTTTCAGTGATCCTAAGGTAGTCCCTTTTGGTCCCTTGGTGTTGCTGTAATTTTCTGAATTTCCCTCTAATCTGTCAACACTTCTCTATTACAACTCTAATGATATCTAGCACATATAATAGCTAACAATAATTCAGGAGTGGTTGCTCCCTCCCTTTGTCACCAAGCCCGAAAGTGGGAAAATGCCTTCCCAAAGGATCTCCCAGTAAAAATGTGGAGTAGCAAAGCACAAAGTGCTACACAGACCATTATAAGTGGTCTAACCACTTCAATGACAGCTATTTATGTGGCTGAGAGAAGGTCATCGAGCTTTATAGGAAAAGTGAGCTCTGAAGGAGATACAGAGAAATGAAGGACACTGACCATGGAGTGAGAAGGGAGATGGAGACCAGCTGGGATCATGGTCAAAATGTCAATCTGGTTGGGTGTTTGGGCAGGCATAGTGAAGCACAGGCAAACCACTTTTTTTTTTTGAGTGGGAATAGGTGTGAATGCACTTTAAAAGCGGACCCCAGGGTGCTGGTGAGGGACCTGGGATGGGCTCAGCTGGATGAGGTGCAGAGACAGGTGAGGAACAAATAGGACAGGTTTTTGCTTGGCTCCTCTTGCTCTCAATTAGCCTTTTTCCACAGTGCATTCAGGACTGTGATTAACGTCTGTCACATGCTGTTTCCCCACTCCTGCTCCCCATGGGGACAGAGCTGCATTCCTGGGAGCGGGGTTTGTTTTGATGGGCTTCCTGAAGTCCTTAAACTGGTTGATTTTATCCATGTAAACTTCTCGTTTTCTGTTACTTGCTGTTTCTTTAAGAAGAAAGCTATCTCTGTGGTTGCCATGGAAAGCCCTGCATATCTCATGAGACTGAACCACAGAATATATAGTGCAGCCACAGAAAATATCTGGAAATATGTTTGCCCGAGAGCTGCAGTCCTCAGGAGCTTGGCAGCCTTGTAAATGGAGATGTCCCAGCTGGGAAAGGGAATTTCTTTTCCCCAGGCAGCTAATGTAGGCATGGGGATAGGATGGTGCCTGGAAATCCTTCGCCCCTGTTACAGGGGCAGGGGAGAGCTGGGGAGCAGCTTGGGGATGTTGGGATGGCACAGTGCCATCGCCGCTGCGGAGCAAGCTGGCGGCAGGGCAAGGACCATGGCTGGAGCGTGAGCACATCAGTGCCTCTGCATCCCGCTCACCTCCGCCAGGCAACAACTTCCAAAGCCTGACAACAAAAATGCACACAAACAACGTGCACAGTCCCTGCTGCTCCAACCGCTAGCTAAAGAGCTGATTCCCACACCTTCCTCTAATCTAAAAACCACAGTTTCCCCTCGCTTCAGCTGCCAAAACCTACAAGTTCCCCCACAACTTCCTTAACACAATGCCGTGTTTCATGCTGAAGTGAAACTTGGAAGTGAAAATCAATTGGGATGAATATTGAATTAAAGATAGTGGATTGATTGAACTATCCATTTTCATTTATTTATTTTTTTAAAAAGCCCGTTAAGAATGGCACAATCAATGATAAGATTAGGGGGTCTGGAGCAGAACTGAGGCCAAGCTCTGCTTTAAGACTCCCAAACTGTCCTCTACCTCTGCCAATTTTTTTTTTTTTTTAAAGTGACATTACTGGCTTATTTTTCCAACCCAATAGTTAAAGAGAAAGTTCAGGGGTTAAAAAAAAGAAAAAAGGAGAATTAAAAAGGCCAAATATTCAAATATTCACATCTCAGCAATCTCTGAGGATGGATTCATTAATATTCTGCTTTCTCTGGGCTCAACGGCAAACAAAATGTCGTTTTAACGCACAGATTTGCCTGAGAGCAGTTTAGGGACACTGAATCCCCTCCCTGGTTTGTGAGCAGAACTCACAGGACTTGGGGATGGACCAGCTTTACAACCTTCTCCCACCCCTATAGTACAGCTGCCTCTGACCATGCTGTAGCTTAGGTTACCAAACATTTCCACTATAGGTGTCTGCTTTTAAAATACAGCCGTTTTTGCTGAGAGTCTATCAAAACCAACATTTTCTAAAAAATGCCAACTAAGGTAGTTCTGCTGTTCCCAGGAGTCAGGTTGGGGACACATGGCACAACCTGGGTTCACTTCGCACGGTCTCCAGCTCCTGGAAGGTGCTTGAGATGCCTCATGTGCCCAAAGATGATGAAGCATGAACCAGGGCCCCATGGGGAGTAACTTTGTGGGTCTGAAAGGGACCAGTTTGCTCAGAAATAATACAGCTTCCTATTTCTGCAGTGCTTAATGCTTTGCACACGCTGAAAAACTCCTTGTGCCAAAGAGCCACACACAGGCCACCGCTTCAGGGGTGTTCGGGTGTCACTGAAATTAATTGTAAAAGCTGGCAAAGTCCCCATTACTGTTCTTGTTCCTTATCTTAAGCCAGCTGCTGGGTCTTTCATACACACAGGAAGGTCACGTTGTGGCTTAGCACCTCCTCAGCCCACCTCAGCTCCTGTTCTAGTTCTCCTCCACAAGGTCTTTAGCAAATACTTTGGTGAAAAGCAAACTCTTCTCACTCTTCAGCCAAGCTTTTCTGCTGGTGTTTCTGTTGTGCTCCTACATCCACCTCTAGCCCACACATGCTGTTGTTGGCCCTAAAATCCCTGCAAGCCCTCAAACCCCTGAACCTGCCTTGCAGCTCCCCCCCTTGGCTCACAACTTCTCATTGGGAACGGTTGGCCCAGCTTCTGAACATGAATGAGCTGTTTTAATTTGCACTTTGAATTACCCAGTTTCTTCTCCAGACAGAACACTTCACAGTTTCCAGAGTCCTAATTTCTTCTTCAGGGCTTTCTCCCACCCTGGGCTGTGGGTGGTTCCCGCTAGACCTCAGCAGGTACAGCCTCCCTCCCAGCTCCATCCAGGACCAAGGCACAAGTCTCTCTGCAAATCCCTCCCCTGTACTTTCAGGCTGTTATTCCAGGACCATGCTGATCTGCACCAGGCTCTCTCCCACAAGTGCATTTCTAGTATGTTAGCCAGAAAGCAGAGTTTTTGTGGGCATAGGAGAAAGGACGACAAAGCTTCTTTTGTAATATTTGGTCCACTTTAATCAAGTCCCACTGTTATACGATGCCTCAACTCTGGCCTGAGCCCAAACTCACCAGCTGGAAGATGGGTGAGTGGGCACAGAGAGGGCTGGATGCTGCTCCCCCTCCAAGGATCAGTTTGTGCAGCGAGACGCTCATTTACTACCCTCAGTTTTTGTAAAGTTGAGGAAAAAATGAGTGCTCTGAGGTTGGCTTGTGACAATTTACTTTCAGTTTCTAAAGAGTTTCACTAAGAAAATACTTCTTACTGAACCTGGTAATATGACTGCATTATGAATGAGGCCTGAAAACCATTTTCAGAAATGCTTTAATACCAGTGTAAGAGCAAACTGAAACAATGCAAATATTTTGCAAATAATATCATCAAGTTCTTTGCAAGTGCTCTGCAGGGAAAATCTGTTTTGTGTTTGAGGCCAAAGATTTGTCACATAAAACAATACTTGGTAGCTAGAGGTACAGCCACACCCAGCGCGATGCACAGGTTCGCCATTTGCAGATACAGGCTCAGGCTGGAAAATTTTGCAAATTGAGTATTTTCCTTGTTTCACATTTCAATAAATCTCCCTCCCGTCTCCACCTTCTGGGTTTGAGGGTGCTCATGGCCATCACATGTAGGTCAGAAATTCCCCCTGTTAGAAGCTGGTTAGTCTTTGACTGCATTAAAAGCCATTTCACCAACTTGCAAGCCACTCTCTCCTTATAGTAGCACTGATAGCATCTTGGTACTCCCAGCAGTAACTAGCGGTGCTGGGCTGTCCCTCTCCCAGGTTGGACAACAGCATTACCAGAAGCATGCTGCACAGTGGAATTCAGCAAAAAAGCTCCATATGTTGTACGCAAAAGAAAACATTACTTTTGGCACAACTTTTTGCGCCAGAAGCCAATTGCCACCAGAATACAGATGCAGAACTTGCCAGAACAAACCTAATTGCAATACTTGGGAGGTGTTTTATATTTTTCTTCCTAACTGTGTCCAGGTGTGTTGAATTGTTTGAGGGAAATTCATGGTGTTGAAAAACAGAAAAAGGCTAACTGTTTAACTAATGATGGGAGCAATACATTCTGCTGATCCAGAATCTCTGAACTGGTGTTGTACTTTGTTGTTTCTACTTTAAATAGCATAAATCTAAATAAAAAACATTACATGTAACACCTGCTTCTGAGATGCTCGCTGTTGGAGTTTATGGATTCATTAATATATGAATTAATGGATTATTTTTGAGTAAGGCACTAATAGGTAAAAAGAAAAATAAGGGAAAATAAGGTAAAGATTAAATGAAAAAATTCCAAATACTTAAAATAAGGCTTTCAGTCAAACACAATTTTTTTAGGATTTTTGATCCACAAAGTATTTTCATTATTTTGACTTTTCATTTTGGTTCAGTATATTTTTCTGAATTCCTGAAAATATTTCAGTGAACATTTTCTCTTATCAGTTGTAAAAATTATTACAAATGGGATGACTGAGCAATGAAATATGCTGCAAATAAGACATAAATCTCCAAAGTCCTCCTCCTATAGTAGTTTCTTCATTGGTACCATGGAGATAACCACAGTCTTTTTCCATTGCCAAATATTTTGCAATTTGCCAGCACACACAGAGCTCTACTTATAGAACTGAAAAGTGCTGTTGCTACCAGCAATGCCTGAAGAATAAAGAAAGGAAAATGCTGTAGGTTGGGTGAAAAGGAAGAGCCAAGAGAAATATGAAAGGTAGCTGTTTTCTTTATTTGCGTGTGGATATACAGAGGCTGTGCACACACAGGCACTTTTCACAAAGCTTATTCAATCACATGAAAAACTCATTGAGTTCAATAGCTTATTTCCATTTCATTAGCTACCAAAAATGCATGCATGCATCTTCCTAGGATGGCCTCTTCAGGTATCAAGAAGTCATTAAAAGACAGTTCCTAACTCTATTAAATAGGTATTGTGGTTTTTAAACTGATGATTTTCTTTATTTACCTGTGAAATGCTCTGTTTGCAGACTGTGCTGAAATGTGATATGGCCCTACACATGCACATCAGCTTTATCTCAGAAATAACCCTGCTCCTCGACAAGCAAAAGAGGAAAAAAATCAACAACTTCCAACATTAAGACACTGAATATAGAGGCCTAGCCAGAGAAAAATATTTTTAAAGACAGTGAGGAACTCCTCTTTCCTCACACATCAGGGATGGGTTTGGTTGTATGCTGTAAGCAGAGAGGTTGGTCGCAAATAAAGCCACGGACTTCAGCAAAGCAACGGGTAATTGCCTGTTGAGTCTCAGATTATCTCGTTTCACAAAATGGGTTACGTGACCACAGGGAGACAACAGGGAGGAAAATTGCAGGCGAAAACAGTTAAAAAGCTAATAGAGAGATCTTCTGCACCCGCTCTGCCCATGAAGCTGCTGGCTGTGGTGCTCCCATCGCCTGGCTGCTGGGTCGCGGTAAATAGGATGCCGGGGAGGGGGATTTCACTCCGTGCAGTGCCAGGGGGTGGCATGCTGCCAGCTGACACCACCCCGGTTTTCATACCTGAATTTTCAGGGGGTGGATGGAATTTGAATTGCTGAGGGGCTGTGTAGCATGCTGCTGCTGTCCCTAGTTAAAGTGAGCTAATATTGAAGTGACAACAATTGCTTGGTATTTTGGCATTGGTTCACTTTATCTTTCTAAAGCATTCCCTGGAAAAAAAATACATTCACCTCCTTCAAACTACAGATAGAGGTAGGAAAACACAGAGACCGCAGTCCCACTACGGGGACTGTGCATTAACATACCACCCAGCAGCGCTAATTTTGATTGAGGCCGAGCATAGAAAAAAAAAGTATGAGAACCACTTTTCCATTGAAGTAGCTGGGCACCCACCATGAAGTTCAGGCTGGCTCTGTGTTTTCATGCTGAGTTCAATCTTGGCTTTGGGATGACAGAGGTCTGTCATCAAGTTAAGCAGTGGAAGCAAGTGATAACTTTTTTCAGCCTGAAGCCTGTCAGGGTGAAGTCAACCTACTCACAGTTTTTGAACAAATTTGAGATGGCAGAGTGAGTTTTTATCAGATAAATGTTTTGTATTATGAAGCTGCAGTGGTCTTTATTTGATACCAGGTGTCCTAAAGCTGGATTTATTGTATGGTCAAGCCTTGCTTCCAGTGATTTCTGTGTCATTTGTAGTTTTTCTTTGGAATTTACAGAGGTTTTGGTTTTCTCTGAGAGCTGAATCAGACCTCTGATCCAAGTAAATGACAATCCATTTCAGCCTGTTAGCTCTTACAGTAGTGACTCTACCTGGTTTGGAAAATGGCATGGCAAACTGATTAGTTCAGGAGTATGTTTGGTAGAAGCTGTGTTAGGAGGATCAATGCCTGTGACAATCGTTTCTGTGGCAAGATGGAAGGCTTTCAATTGCAAGGCTGCCTCTGCTATGTTTCTCTATCATTAAGTAAGTCACTTAAAAAGACAAGCAAAATATTGATTCTAATTTTTCTTAAATACAGTTGGTGCATTTATCACAACATTTTGCCTTTTCCTCTTGTTTGGTTTTGTTCCATGTCTCTCTTGGTTGCGTAGGTTTCTGCATTTCTACGGGCTGTCCTTTGACTAGTGCTGTCACAAAAACTCCAGCTCTTTCTTCCTTCAAGAATAGCTTCAGATATTTATACCATAAAACAAAGTCTATGCTGTACGCTCCAGTCTCTGGTGCCATTTCTACCTAATGTGCATGGTGATGAATCAAAGAATGAAAATACTCGTGTTTTTATTAGACATTCCATGCAACTATATAAACCAGATGCAATGATTTTTTAATTTTTTTTTTTTTTTAACTTTTCTTCCTCCACCCAGCATTTTCTTTCCATTTTCACAGGAAAACTCTCTAGGAGAAGATGAACAGAAACCCAGCTGCTTCCTGTGTTTCCCTGGAGGGCCTAAAATACCATGGTATTTCAGCAGATGATACCATGGTAACATCAAGGATGATGTTAGGATCTAGGCTGAGATAGACCACGTTGTTTTCAATCTGGATCAGGCTTTGGGGCTCCTCGCTTCCGAAGAGCATCACGAAGGATAGCCATTGAGTTACGAAGGCCAGGGTTGGGCCCCCACTGGTGTACAAGCACAGACAACGGTCCAGACCAAGGTGTTTCCCTGGAGCGGTGTGCAAGCCAGCCTGTAGATCCACACTGTACCTCCAGAAGCTCACTGTCTTCTTACTGGCTGCACAGGCGACAGCAGCACAGGAGGAAGGAAAACACAGAAAATCAAAGTTGAAGTACCCATGGAAACACACTGAGATCTTACTGAAGGTGTCAGAAAACCACCGTGATGAGATGTGCACACATTTTTGAGACTGGCAGATGTTCCTCAGGACACATCTTCCTGTGTTCTTTATCTGACAAATCCTTGAGGTTACCAAGTTTCCTCTGTCACTCACTCAGGGTAGCACAGATTCAGTTAGTGCTTTGCATTTTTTTTTTTCTTTCATGCTGTTTGCCCAAATTTTTGAGAATATTTTGAGAAGAGTTAATGTTCACAGTGCTGCTCAGGCTTAGTGTCCAGGATGTGAAGACAAGCAGGCTGGATAGTAACGGACTTTTCAAAACCAGTCTGCAAAAATTTTGTGGATGTACAATTTGGGCGTTCAGATCCAGATCCTCTCTTACCACTTTAGCAATGCCTGAGTGAAACTATGCAACACTGTCTTAAAAGGAAGGGCCAGGCCTGGGGTGATGAAGTCACTGGAGGTGAGAGAACAAGAAGTGCTGGTGTCTGGAGTGACCGTCTGCAACCCTCCTATGCACTGCCTTCCACTCACCCCAGCGGCTCCAGAAAATGGGGTGCAAATGCTCAAGGGAAGTTATGAGACTTAGAAGGCTATAATCTGGAATGGCTCTGGACACTTCAGCAATGTTGAATGAGAATAAAACCAAAATGTTAACTGAACAGAAATATCCATTTTTCACCCTCCCTCGAAATGTTTCTGAAGAGCAGATTTCCTCTGCACAGAAGATCAGGAATTCAAATGCCGTCCCACTGGAGAAAACAAAATGAAATATCCTTCAGATAAGCCCGGATAACTCCAGAGCCAAAGGTCACCCTTGCCTCTCAGGTGCAGGTGGAGATCGCTGAGACCTACAAGCTGCTGGAGTGGCTGCAGGGTTGAGGCCTGTGTGACAGACCCTGATCCTCAAAGCTGATGTGTGACTGTGTGGGGCATGTGAGGAAGGAGTGCTGGAGAGGGCTGGAAAAAACCAAGGCAGCTCTCGCAATCACAGGCAGAGTCATTCCTAATAGGTGGGCTCTGGTGGCTCTGACTTCAGACAACTTTCTGAAAGCAAGTAGTTACCTCATGATCAGAAATGATACATCTAAATTCCTCTTCTGCCTTGAGGCTGATTGATGTTTATTTCTTGATGTTGGTTCAAGTATTAATGAGATCTCTCTCCTGTATCCATCAAGGGCTGAGCTTGCTTTGCAGCCTTCTCCTTAGCTGAGTCTCTCACCTCTAACGTGGCTAACGATGCAGTCACTTTGGGATGTCTTGCCCCCTCCCAGATTTGGTTGAGATTGGCCTGTGGGCTCAGACGATGTACACAGAGATACACGCAGATCGCGAGTGCAAGCAAAGTTGTGTCTTCAGAAAATCCAGTGATAGTTGTTAAACAGAGCTGGCTGTTACAGCAATGCCAAAGCCCACTGGCTCAACCAGGTTCCTCAGGAAAATGCAACAGAGCTGGGTGTTAATGGGGAAACTAATGGCTAAAACCAGCGTTAATGTACAGCTGGAGTCAGGGATGATGTAGGAGCAGGGCAGGCCAGGTTGAGGAGGGAGGCTGTGATCTTGGGCCATGGCCCCTTTCTTACTAATGCTATGCTCTGCCTCAGCATCAGGTTGCTGTCTCCATGGCACATCGTGCTCCCTCCTCCAGGCCCAGCGGGCCCCAAAAGCCAACAAACGGGGAGATGAGAAACACGTAGCATATCAACAATGTGAAAGAAGTGTATGAGCCCACACGGGGGAGTGAGAAGGAGGATGCTCCAGGAGGGAGGGCAGGGTTTTGGAGCTTGAGTTTAATGCAGGGAGGCAGGAAGACAGAGCCGTGCGACCTGGCGAGGGCTCCTGCAACAAACTGACTTCTTGTTTGTTTCACTGTTGGTGTGAGAAAAACACGAATGACACAAAAATGACACCTCCTGGGGCAGTGTCCTGGTCTGTACTTTGCAATTCCGTTTGGAGTTGGGAGAGGGATGAGGAAGCCTGAGAGATGTTCATTCTTCTACAGCTGCAATCATAGTTGCTACTTACTGGAAAAGTGGTGACCAAGTACTCCTTCAGCTCAGTGGCTTGAAGAATACGGGATGACCTTGCAATGTGGGAAATAACCTGCCAGAAAAATGACAAAGCCAAGGACAACACGGTGTCTGGGACGAACTTTCATCTGCAGTACTAAGAGAAAACATGCAAGACAACCAAAATAACATCCTTTGGCATTGTGTGACCCAGAAAGATTGAAAATAAAGAGAGAGAGAAACGGAATGGAGACAAAAAACAGCAGCGTTTTTGAAGATACTCATTAGTGGTGACTTTCAATAGTTTTGAGCTGCAGACAAGGCTGTGCTTACACGGCTGGGAGCAGAGGCTGCTTTCGGGAGCACACTCAGCTGCTCTCAGACCCATTTTCCAGTTCACGGTTCTCCTGTTTCCCCATGGTGCTCAGAAACCCCAATCATCACTTTGGGGAGCAGGTCTGCTGGCTGGAGGACATGGGACTGGAAAGGGATTTGTTTCTGACAATCAGCTTCTGAGTAATCTGTTCCAGTTCATGGACTGGTGCTTCTTGCTGGGTGTCTCTCTGAGCATCCTGGTTGTGCAGTCTGCAAACAACATCTGAGCGAGCCTCTGGCCGTGAGCTGCATTTCCTCCCTTGCTCAAGTTTACTTCTCGGCCCCGGGTTGTTTCACCATCTACCAGCTGGCCAAATCGGCTGTCGGCTCTTTAATGCTGCAGTGATTTCAAAGGACCGGACGTGAGAGTGGCGGGATCTGGCCCTGTGGAAACAATAGAAGCTGCTCCATTTTCTTTCCCTTAAGTCAGCCGTGCTCTTGGCATCTTCAAACCCACCTCTCATGGCCTTCATTATAGTGATTTAACACATCATGGAGTGCTTACCGTGTTGCCTTGGGAGACACTGATTTCATAGTTGATCATCACAGTAATAAAGCAAACAGGGCAGCCTCCTCGCTCCCCGCTCCGAGGCTTTTTGTGCCACCAGGAGTGCAGCGGGGAGCAAGAATATTTATGGGAGAGCTGTGGTGTGTGCAGAGAGGCTGAGGAAAGCCCTCTGCCTGACATACAGATATGGGGCATTGCTTCCGTGCAATTGCTGATCACACATTATTCTGACCAAGAGCAGCCAGGCATTTCAGACAAGCACAAATTTCTCCACTTGCATGTGCTGGGGCAAGAGTTTTGTTAAAGGAAGGGTCAAGTTCCAGCCACACTCCAAACAAGTTATGGTGTTGAGGATAAGAGCTCATAGATGTAACCACAAGGACTAGAAAGAGCATTTCAAGCCTTTTTATCCCAGGGAAGAAGAGGCTTGACGGACAGCCTTTCATAAGATTTGTGCCAATTTCTTCTTGAGGCAACATCTTATTTTTGACAGAAGCCATCCAGTTTCCACAGAACAACCATACCAGAGCCATACTTCTGCTCTGTCTGCTGGACCCGAGCCCTATCACGCTCCATAGCTACATGCCACATCGGGCTGCTTCCTCTCCCTCTCTGCCACCTCTGAAATAAAATGCTGCTCTTTCTTGAAAATAACGCTCTTGTCCCAGAGATGCACATAGAAAGTGACAGCAGTGGTATAGATTGTGACAAACAGAGTTGTTTTCCAAAGCACCTTATTGGAAATCTTTAATAAGAAGCAGTTGTTTCACCGGTAACATGGATGACCTTTAGCATGAGCATGAGGTGGCTGGTGGACGTGTGGTGTGGAGACCTCGGCCACTAGCCCTGCTAGTGAGGACTGCAAGCAAACCACCGGGCACGTCAGCACTCTGTCAAAACCAGAAAAATCCTGGGTTAGTCACAACAGGAAGACAGACAGCAACAACATCAGAGCACACTGTTGCATCCAAGTGGTTGGTGACTATTACAGGCTTGACAGCCTTCCAGAGCAAAAAGCTGTAGGCAGCAACAGTGCAAGCCCAAGACAAGGAAAGCAGATGTTCCCGGCTCCTCCTCCATCCTTGTTCCCATATGTTGACTAAGTAGGTTTTGTAAAACAGAACATGCTGTAAATCAGAGCTGGGCAGACTTCACCAGTTGGGTTGAACATGGCTTTTAGGGTGCACAAGTGAACCACTGTCATTTACAAATGAGACTACTGCTTTAAGCTTTCCTGAATGACTGTGCTGGGATCCAAGTGGAATATTATATGTTTCACTGAAGTAGTCCTTACTCTTTCAGGACTATATTTCTATGTAATACACATTTTCTTGGATTACCTGTGCAGAGGGATCCCAGTTCACGATCATCTGAGCAAGAAGTTTCTCAGCTAAAACTACTTGAACCTGCCTGTCTTGTCCTTTGTGCCCAGGACTTCCATGGCTCACAGTGGTATTTTTGCAGGATCAAATAGTCTCATTTCGCCCATTTAACACGAAATAGTACATGGTGCTGTGATTTCTGGGAAAGCCAAATTAAAACTAGTATTTGAATAAGGATGTACTCTTACCATGTGTGTATTTGTCTTTCTCAAAATTAGCACTTTACACTGCACAATATAGTTTGCAGAAGACTGAGTTTTGATTGTCTAGGGATTTTGGAACAACGCGAAATATTCCCAAGCAACTGTAAGTGCCTGTTGAAAAAGCTTTTTTAGTCATTGGTTCAGTGTTCAGGAAGCTGCTTCCTCTTACACATGTCACTTGAAGTCTTTAGGTTCCTGGTGAGCTGTTGTACCGCTCTGCAGCTTGGACCTTCTTCAAATAGTCCCAGCTGCATCCCTGCAGAGAGGGCTGAAGGGGGCGAAATCCCACCCATGCAGAATAGGCAGGGAGAAGCCCCATCAGGCTGCTCCTGGCTTCACGCAAAGATCTTACACAGCCTGAAGACCTGTTCTCACGGCAGACCTGCCTGGGTGTGATGCTGGAAACACACAGTCTGGTCTTGCAAATCATGTACTTGAAAGGGCTTCTTCCTTCTAATACATTGACTGAATCACTTTATTAAGATTTATAATCCTGTAACAAATCTATAATTAGCAGTTGAAAGATAACTTCATAAAATTGATATATTCTAATGCAGTTCATGTAATATACCGCCTTTTAGCTGCATACGGATTTTCTTTCTTATGAATGTTTTATCCTTTCTTTTTCCCTTTTGCACAGTTCAATTAAAAAATTAGAAACTTTAAAAATTAAATTTTTTTATGGAAGGAAAATCTTTTATTGGAGATAAAAGTGGCTCGTAATCTTCCAGTATACCTTTATTTTCTGATAGCCAAGTGGACCCCCCCCCCCATTTTAGTAAAAAAATTGAAATAGTTCATTTATGAGTATCACATTCAAAAAAAATCAGACTAAAAAAAATCTGAAGGAAAACATGCTGAGAATGAATGATTTTAGTCAAAACAACTTATTTTTAATTAATACATTTTCATAAACATCTAAGCAATATTAAATTTTAAAAGAAACATTTCAAAGTGACTGAGATCAGGGAACACAGATAAAAATATTTTTTTCCTGTGTTTTCTTGAAAATTTTGAAGTCTTGCTTTTTTCTTGCAATTCAAAATGGAAACAAACTGCTGATTCTCATGAAATAAGGGATCCACTTCTATGCGCATATTAGTTTAGAAATTCTTTCTTTTACTCACAACAGGCCATTAGAAATTTTTATTTAAAATAGACATTTTATTACACTTAATACAAATTAACAAAAATTTTCATTATGGAAACACATCAGTGATATTTTAAGTGGTGAATAAGCATTCCTTTAAAATCTTAACAGCCCCCAAATCACAGCATTAGGCCAATGGTTGAGAAACTGAGAAACCTTCTCTCTTAAACTGGCTGCATGCAATACCAGAAACACTGTCCACTCTGACTTGGAAGTTACTAAGACACAACAAAATGGTCCATTATGTTTTGAATAAATCAGTTTCTAAGGTTTTTTCCAGTTTTTAAAACCAGTTCACATCCGAAGCACCTGTCTACATACTGATGTCTAATTTGTTCATCACCAATGTTAAATATGAGAACCAAATATTTTGGTCTGCCTGACTGGAAGACATTAGTGTCCTGATGATTTGTGCTGCAAGGCATGAAGTTTGGGTGTGAATTCATGGGTTGAGCAGGGCTCCGACAGATGTGAGAGATGCTCCTTCATCAGGATACAGGGCAGCTGGCATGCTGAGGGATGGGTGTCCAAACCAGATGTAGGAATTGCTCAGTCCTGGCTGATATCTGAAGCTGTTACACACCTAAAGGGTGGGTAAATCGAGGCTGGGTTGGGCTCAGCACCCTTCTCTGTTTGTGGGCTTAGGTATCTGTATTGCAGTTTTCCTCTGGAAAACAAGGGAGTTGGTGAGCATCAGCTCCAGAGTGGTAGAAGAGTTGCCCAAGAGCAGGAGAATGCATTGGCTGGAGACGTGCTGTGGCCTCCAAAATGAAATTTTAACCTTAAGCAGTGGTATTTAATGCATCATGGTCTGTGAAAGAGTAAAACATGCTTTTTCCTCCGTCCTGGGCATGTGGGGAAGAATCCAGGTCTCCTCGTAATGGGATCCTTCCCTCACTCCCCACAGAGTTGCTGAAACATCATCCCGGTCTCCTGCAGGAGGCTGTCTAAATCCTGCCCCAAGTCCCAGGGTCTGGGGGTTGCTATTTTAAACTTGATCATGGGCTTTATGACATGCCGAAGGAAAAAAAATCCATTTCTGATAATGAATCTTGTTATTTTCCTAAACTCAGAGGAAATCTGCAGCACAGCTGGTGGTCCTGGAGGAGAGTGAAGGAATACTGCTTAATGAGAACCTGGTGGGTTAATTAGTCCATTGTATGATGTGGTTAGTCAATAGGAAAGAAACACTTGGAAATTTTGAACAGCATAATCATGACTGACCTTAAGGTAGTGGTGGCCTCATAAGCATGAGCTTATGCTTAATGCTTATGCTTAAATGCTCCTGAGCAAGAGGGGATGTTTTAGCAAGAGAGGATTAGGAGGAACTGCGCTTATGTGTCTCTGCACAGTTTGAAGCAAAACAACTGCAAAAAGGAATGTATTACTGAGGCTTTTAGTAGCAGAAGAGAGACTGCAGCATTTCCAGCTCAGTAAGTGGTATCTCCTTGGTATACTGACCCACAGAGTTTGTGGGTGCACACAGAGGGGCAGCACATATTGTGAGAGCTAGGAGGGAATATGTAAAGGAAAAAAAAGATAGGGATCTGAGCTTCAGGTTTATGTTTCCTTTTGGCCTACTTAGAGGTCCCGAAAGGGTTTTGTCTTCCTCTCTCTGGCTCAGCACCCCAGTCACGTGTACCCTAACTGCCTCCTCTAATGACTCTTTCAAAATGCATGCTTTTGCAACCTGTACTTCTCCCTTTCGTCTTTATGACAGTTGTTGCACTAACTACTCTGTTTTTTTGATTATTCAAAAAAAAAAAAAAATTGCTAACTTGAAGTTCCAGGTATATGGTTATTCCTTTCACAGTCATTTTGCTGTGACCTACTCAGTTGCGTAGTCCTTCTCACATGTGGGTCTTTGAAGAAAGCTGCCACTACTAGCGTGTGCTTGCTGCGAGCGCAGGATTTGCCTCCCTGCTGCCCCAGGCAGCTCAGAGCGGTCGTCCTTAGGGTCTTCTCCTCTCATACCTCCCATTTCCTCTGACTCAGCTGAGTATCTTGCAGTGCTTTGCTGGCCTTGGCCTCGGTTCTGCAAGGGCTCCAGCTCCCTGCCATTACTCTCCTATTGCTACTGGTTTCATTTCATCTGCTGCCCCGAATCTGTTGCTATTTCATATAAGCCTGCCAGATTTGCCTGCATGATTGTTCTTTTGTCCAGATGGATGTTTAGCTCAGGCTATTTAGTGCTGATCTGGTTTTCCTATTGCTTTGTGTGTACCCGGGGGAAGAGGTTTTGTATTAAAATTCTCCTGGAGTGCTGAGTCACTTGAACTCTGCTACTGTGTCATGTGCTCAATTGTTTGAGTACGGGACCTGGTTATGTCATATCTTGCAAAATGTGTTTTCTGTTTCCCCATCGGAGTTTTGCCTGAATGGCTTCCAAATTATCCACCTACTAGAAGCTGGGAAAGTTCTCTCTCATGATGTAATTCCCCTCTTAAAAGTCTGTTTTGATCTTTTCCAAGACCTGGTTGAGATTTGATAGCTGGGATTCTTTTTTGCATGCTTTACTTTTTCTGTATATCACTGGGCATTCAGGAGGATTTACTCCTTGTGATTTGGCCAGACATGTAATTCCCAAATGCCAACTGTACTGTTGCCCCATCAGATTATAGCTACGTTACTGTGTGCACAGAGAGGTTCCCCTAATCCAGCAGTCTTGATTGCATTCTGAAAGACAAGTGTAAATGCTGCTGGTTGGGCTTCCACTAGTGATTCAGTGTTCACCAGACCCTCCCTGTGGCTCACTGAGGGTAAGCTCAAGCCCAGAGAAATTCATTATCCACAGCACTTCCCTAAAATACTCGTCTTGATGCAATGGTCAGCAGTTTTGCCTTGAACGAAGCAAGTGCTCTGGCTTCACTCACTGGTAATCATCAGTGACACTTTTTTTTGCGATTCTGTTCAGTGGTTTTGGGTCGATGCAGATATACCTAAGTATCTGCAAGGCTTTCAGTGCTATTAGACTAGAGAGTCAGTCTGTGCTAGTTTCCAGAGATGTCACAATCCATTTTCTTCACAGCCTTGTAACTTCCTTCCTTGGTGACTACACGGCGCATTTCTCATGTCTCATAGGCTGCATAGAAGCTTACTTATAGCTTCACTTCCTTGTCTTGTGCCCTTGTCCGTTAGAGTGCTTGACCTACAGTGGCTGCTGGCACACCCTGAGGACATTCTCCGGCTCTGCTTTACAAGATCAGGGTTTACGTTGTCCTGCCTTCTGCTGGGTCCTATAAACACCAGACAATGCATTTTGTAAGAGTTTCCTATTGATGGTTTGTTTTCATCTGATGGTTTTAGCATGGCTTTTTGTATACCACCAACACATAGTCACATTTTTGCAGCTTTATACTGATTATTGTTGCTGGGATAAGCACTGCAGCTGACCCCACTATTTGCACAGAAATGAATCCGTTGTTGATCCTGCAGCCTTGCAGTGGGTGTACTGGTTGCATGGCTGGCAGCTTTCTTTTCCAGGCAACATGAGGCCACATCAGGCAATTGAATTGACCCAGGTGTGTATTGTGTTTCTTAACTAGCTTTAACTTAAACCCATCTTTGCTGACCTCATGACTACTACTGTCTGATCCTCTCCCTTCAATAGGTCAGCAGCCCTCACAATTTTCCAAGAATTGTCCCACATTTAGATTTATTTCTCCAAGGTTCTGTTTCCTTAGGGTAAGCTCATCTCAAGAGTAAAACACTTAAATGTACATTACCTGTAGGGGTCTACACATGCATGACGTGTCTAAGCTTACATTATAGTCAATGAGGGCCCAGTCCAGAGACCTGAAAGAACTCAACTGGCCAATTTTGGGTGCCTGTTTTGAAGCAGAATGGCTGAATAAATCCCCATTGCAATCTCCATTGCCTGTAGTGACAAAGGAGGAAACATTGTTGTTAAAAACAAGTCTAGTGCTGTTTGAGATTCCCTAGGATATCTGAGACACCTGCAGTGGTTTGGCCAATATAACAGAGAGCAGCAGATGGAGACCAGAGCAGATGCTCCACAGAACCTAAAATTACACTGGACACATCAGCCTCTGCATACAGGACTTTAGACACCTACCACACATGTCGATGCCTAAGTTTGGCTATCTCACTATCAGTAAAGTGTCTGGGGCTACTTGAAATGCCATTGGATGCCCTCCAGTTGCTGTTCCTGGGCATCTCATGGGGCACCGAGTTTGGGCAGTTGTATCTATCTCATCATGTTTACAAAGTGCCAGAGCATTATCTCAGCTGATTAATCTCCAACATATCTCCACAAATGCTGTTATTTGTTTCTGTGGTGTGTTGTTTCTTCCCTTTTCCCCAGTGAGATAATAAAGGAGTTTTCCATGATTTTCTCACCAGTATTCAACAGTCAGTTCTGAACAGTCATTACCAGCTTTCACTCTTTTCATGCTTGTGCTTTTCCATTGTGCCTTCATATTTTATTTCTAGAGGTCACAGCTGTTCCTGTATCTTCCTGTTTATTTCTTATTTTCTCCCCATTTAAAATGAAATGGCCAATGAAACCTCACCTTTTTGTGCTGTGTTGCAACTAATAACATTTAGGCTTCCATAGCTCTGCTACTAAGCTGTTTGCAAGCTTTTAGTAGCAGAGCTATTTAAGAGTGCAATTCATATTCTACCATATGTACTTAGAGAGGGTTAGGGAAACCTCCTCCAGACTTTTTCTTCTTCCAGTTTCTACTTCATCTTCCAAGTTTCAAGTACATTTATGAAGGGGTAAAGTAGAAACATTTTTGTTATGCTAAAGAAGAGAGAATGCTGGCAAATATCCTGATAGCCGTATTCATGAGGATTATTTCTCACTGTTGATACTGTGGCTCCAGATTGCATGACAATAAATATTTCCTAATTACAACATATAGAAAACATAAGAGTAAATGTGTATATATAATGGTTGAACACTCAAGTATTTTATTTGATTTTCAGCTGTGTCAAATGGAGCACTTAATTGCTCCAGC
This sequence comes from Harpia harpyja, assembly GCF_026419915.1. Lineage (NCBI taxonomy): Eukaryota > Metazoa > Chordata > Aves > Accipitriformes > Accipitridae > Harpia > Harpia harpyja. Next base: position 69,576,697 of record NC_068944.1, read on the forward strand.
CACTAGCTTCAGTCTCTGACCTACATTTAGGTCAAGAACTGCATTAAAACATACAAAAGTAAAAGACAGGAATGGTTTAGATAGATAGCTTTTCCCAGTTTTTATCTGATGAATAAGAGACTGTCTCGGAATTAGAGACAAGTGTCACCCAAGCCCAGATCTCCAGTAGGTGTAAATGTGACTCACAAAAAAGCGGGCTGAAAAACTTCAGGTAAAGGCAGCAGCCCCCTCCACCTCCCCAGCCCACTCATGTATGTTAATTTAAGAAAAGCAAACATTTCTAAGAGAAAGCCATCTAGCTAGAAATGTTGAGAACATGTGTTTTCCTTGTTGTAGCACGGCCAAAAGAGACAAGCTTCCATTTACACAGTATCACATTTTGCCAAATTAACAGTAACAGTACTATTAATATTTAATATTTATATGACACTGTCAACAGGAGGCCAGTCGGGTCTGATCCCTACTGTGTGAGAGGTGCAGACACCAAAAATTATTTAGATTATTTTTATTTATGTTGAGGAACCATTGTAATGTGCTGCAACCCCATTGTGCCTGCCAAGATGTGAGCCCTAGCTCCAAAAGTCATAGGTGCATTTTTAGGACAATTTGCTTTTATAACTGTGGGAGATTCAAGTAAAGTTCTTTCTTTGTATTTTTTTGACATAACATTAAAAGCTGAGTTTATATGTTGAATCAGACAATTATGGGATCTGGTTCTGGTAACACCTTTTCAGGATGTTACTGCGTAGTGGAAGAGGGCCTTTCCCATGGCTGGGATAGAGATGCAGAAAGAAGGGTGTATGTATTTTTGTTTTGACATGGAAAACTTGAGCGTCATGAAGTTTTATCTTTGTGTATGGGTATAAAAACAGATCTGTTTGAACCCCCAGTGAAGCTGGTGAGATGTTTTGGTTTACCAAAGCCATGTGACTTTTTCAAAGATTGGATAACCACATAAAATGAGGCTCCCTGGGTATTGTCCTAACTTTGTGAATGCTCCTTCTCCCTCAATTTAGGCATTACAAGGCATGAACTGTTTGCCAGTGTATGAGCTGGGTACTTCAGCACCACCAAATAAGCAAACCAAATAACCACCAAATAAGTAAAGATCATAGTATTACTTCTACTACTACTACCACTTCCAATTTGCCATCAGGCACCTCTCAGGTCATCGTAATATTCTTAGCTTAAATTTTTATATCTTCTCTTTCAATATATGCAGCTTTGATCTGAGGCTCATCCTGATATTAACTGATCTGGAAAGTTAGTCTCTGCCCAGTTGGGATGGTTGAGGCCCCAACTCCACGTAGCTGTGTAATCCTAGCAGAATATCTAAATTGCTTCTTCACTGTGATTAAATGACTCCAGCATTAGTGCCATTTTGGTAGAGAGATTTATATGAATGAATTCACCTGCTCCTCCCCAGGGAGGGACCTTGGGCAGACATGCCATGGCTATCCCTCCCAGCCTGGAGCCTGTAACACTCCAGCTGCCATCACAAAGGCATCCAGGATGGCTCACAGCTACCATGGGAGCTGCACCTGGGGCTGTAACGCGCTCTGTGGTCCTGGCTTTGGTGGCTTTGAATAGTCTTTAGTTTTATCCACCATTGTGAGAAAGGAGCTTGGAGGTTTCTATGAAGAACATGGTATTCTGAGTTAACAGTGTAGAAATGATGGGTTTGAAGTCAGGAATAAGCAAACTTTTAGCTTCAAGCTTTGTGCGTTTGACTTTCCTAATTGTCCCTACTCTCCATATTTTGGTTTGCATCATTTGTCTCAGAGTGCATGAGCCAGATCCCTTCAGATAAAAGTAAGCCAAATGATGTGCTCCAGGCAACCAAGCACCTAATGTGCTCCAGCAATTAACAGGAGTTCTGACCTGAGGACCAGATTAGGGCTGTCCTGAAGTAAAACCACGAGGTGTGCAGTGTAGCTGCTAGGTCCTTAATACAAATGGTTTTGCTGCTGTTGCACTCTGCAATAGGATAACTGGTGCTCCTTTTGCACCACTTCACTTGCGAATGCAGACATAGCCTGAATCCATGTGTGTCTGTAAGGAGCATATACCTACAAGCGAGCTCATTGCCTCTACGCAACAGCCTGTCTCCCAGAACATCAATGATTCCCTTGGTACTTAGGAGCCTGGGGATTATTCTTTGGTGAATAAATTGCAGAATAAATGTGTGAAATTTCTGTCAACTAGGATTCTTAATAAACTCTCCTGTGACAACTGCACTGAAGAAAACTAGGTGAATATATCTGGAAAGTGTTTCTTGGAGCTATATGCAATGACAGTTCACTGCATTTATATCATTCCTTGCAGAGTTATTTTACTTGCATTACTTCCAGAATGCTGGCTACAGAACAAATTCAGGCAAAATAAATAATATAAATAATATAATATCACACAGAGATTTTCCAAACATTATTTTTCTTAGCCAGCTAAAGAGATATTCTCAGCTCTGAAGACAACAGAAGAAATTTTGTTCTGATCTAAGTACGCCTATCATTCAGACCCAGGGAAGCTAAAGCTTTGAACATCCAAAGGCTCTGCTAAGTCCTCAGCTGTTCCAGTTCTTACCTGACTTCTTTATTCATGCCCCCAAGTTATACTTGTAGGCATAAAAGCAAACTTCACAATCAAATTAAATGGCTGGCCTAAATTCTACTCTCTCAGACTAGCTACTTTTAGGTAGGAAAGGAGCACTGTATTCCATATAGCTTGTGAAGAAATACCATGCTGTGCCTTTAATGAGGACTCAGACATAATTCAGGAAGCCTTGCTCACCAGACCATGTTGATTTTTTTTCTCTTTTTTTAAAGACAGAAATGCAATAGCGCTTAGGACTTTTTTGAGGCACTTCACAAGAATTTTACCTCTTCAGCTACCAAACCTGTGGCTTTAATACATCATGGAAGAATTCCAGTCTCTGGTACAGTTAGTAGTAACTTTCAACTTTAAGGCTGTAATCATGTAACATAGAAATCAGGTGAATATTTTTCATAAGTGTCAATTCTAATAGATCTGTTTACTTACAGTAAAATGTATTTGCGTTCCTATGCACCACTTTCCTTCCCTCCAACCCATTCATCTACTTCTCCACCAAATCAAAGATTTCCACCTCCAAATGGAAATGATCACCTATCAGAGGCCCTTCTGGACCATTTTTTCCATTAGTTTGCTAATCCAATCTGCAGTGCAGAGCCAGGGGTAAGAAATTGTCCAAGTATGAGGAGGTGTAGAAAGAAGCCGAAACATGATTTGTGTAATGCTAGAGTTGAACCTAAAGCTGTGAAAAACATATAAATAACGTAAAATATGCTCAGGTTTGAGTAAGCTTTAGTTGTTAAGTGTTCTGCCCAAAAGTGGCATTTCAGTGGGCTTAGAACTGTTCAAAAAGTCAGCATAAATTTTTCATTTTTGAGGGTGAGAGGGAGAAAAGAGAAAGAGATACATAATGATAGATTACTTGATTTAAAAGCCACCTGTCTCCTTTCTTTCAATAGTTCATTTGGCAAGGGACTCATTCAAAATGCAGAAAATAAGGCTTTAGTTTCCTCATCTGCCTGAGGAGATCTGAGCCCACCTTAATTTCCCAGTAACAGCCCCTAATCACCAGACCGTTCAGTATCTCACAGTGCAGGAGGGAGAGAGAAGAAAGATTGTTTTTTCAATACCTCCGATGGAATATATTCTACTTTGTTTACAATATTGAAATATTCATGACAGTGATGTCCTGCCTCTCCGCTGCAGAGCCTAAACACCATGATATAGAGTTGTTCTCTCTGGCTTAATGAATATTTCAATATTCTATATACAGTGGAACAACATCAACAGGGGAAAAAAAACAAAACAGAAAGTATTTCCCAGCAGAAAATTCCCCCATGAAATAGCTGTAACTTCCTTCTCTAGGTTCAGATCTCTGTGTGAAAAGTGAGAACTGAACCCCAATCTTCTACCTCCTGGCTGGACTTTGCAACCACTGAGAAAAGAGGTGGCAGTGCTTGTTTGGGGCATTTTTAAAAAATATTATTTCCTTTTTTTTTTTAATGGAAGAGGCCAAAATAGAAATGTGTTGCTTTATTTTTTCATTTAATCAAGAAAACTTCATATTAGTTCATTGGGCCTTGCCAGGTTTTGTTCCCAAACTTGAGAATTTGTTAATTTGCATGCCTCCTGACTTATAATTGGTGGAAAAGTATCAGGGGAAGGTAAGATAAATTTGCAGCTGTCTAATGTGAAGATCAAAAAATACTCTCTGGAAATATGATGTTAGCAATTTTGGAGTTACCTTCTGATTGTCTGCTAATGATGTAAGATCAAATATAGTCCATTTACAAATTAAAAGGGTTTGTGGGTTTTTTTTTTCCCTTTACTGGTAGATACAGAAATTCCACATGAAAGTTGTTTGCTCCATGAACATGGGGAGCAGGTCTTTCAAATAAGGACTATTTCTGAACACATGCTTTTCAGGGTATTGCTGCTGTTTTAGAAATGACCTGTTGGATTTACTTCAAACCTTAGCAGAAAAATATCTCTCCTGGCTGTACACCAAAGTACCTGAAATTTCAGGCTGTTGGGGGTTGTCCTACCTCTATTTTTTGATCAAAGTGGGAGTAAGAGGTTCACAATCTGGTTTATTAAGAACAATGTCATACAGCTTTAAATGTAACCCTTTTAGTTTTTTACCGTTTTACCTTTTTGGTTAAGATGAGTTGCAATTCATGCCAAAAAATGCCCTGCCAGCACTGAGGCTCCTGTTTCATTGCTTTATTAGGTCTTGAGCTACATGATTAGCCTGAGGGATAGATTCACAAATAACAGCTGCTCAGCTGGGGTGTTTCCTTAATCCATGCTTCTCCCTTTCAGAATCAAAGCCATACCGAGGTACGAGAAAATTATCTCTACCCTACAGAGCTCTATAGAGTGAGTAGAGAAGCGAATAAATGGGCATGTCTCTACTGGAAATCTTGTAGAGGCTAAGATGAGAAAACTGCACTTCAATGATGGAAATACTCTCTGTTGACACATTTAATCTAAATTAATTTTTTCGTCTTTATGCAGCAAACTAAGATCTAAACTGCCTGGGGCATTGGAAAAAGCAAGCCCCAAAAGATAGCTGTAACCATGCTGTGGTGTAAGCAGTACCATGGAAGTGCTGAGAATGTTTTTAGTGCTAATTATTGTACATAATAAAACATATTTATCTTCCTGCTTAGGAAATCCTGTGGATGTGCTGCATTCGTCCATTCCTACCGCTCTGATACTTTCCTTCATATATACTTAGTAATATTTTTCATAAAGAAAATAGTAAGAAAATATAAAATATGGAACCCAATTATTTACTTATTTACTCTGACATAAATAGCAGCAGTTTCACTGAGCTCAATTAACCTAAGCGTCAATTGATGAAATCACTCTGGAGTTATTGGTTGCAATAGAAACTTACTCTTTTATATTAATTGGAAAACTGGTTAACTGAAGCTAAAGTGGTATGAATGAAAGTAAATGAGAAGAGAATCAGTACCATTTGTTTATTGTTTTTATATCTACTGTGGTTTTCTGATACTGTTATGTGAAATAATTCAATGAGTATCTTACAGCCAGCTAAGTAGAACCTGATGGCAAAACCCCCTGTCTATTTTCTAGCTGTAATGAACCAAATTCCTTTAATACTAAGACCACTCTTCTCTGTCTGAAAGTTTTTGGATGTGTTTGGGATATATTTTGAGATAACAGGAATTATTGTGCTAGTTGCAGAAAGATTTTCTGTCACTTTATCAGCCTGAGTTTTTGAAGTCAGACCCATAGGGTAAGTAGGGCTGCATTAAGAGGTGAAATACAAATCAAAGGGAAGAAAAACATGACTTTTAATTCTTGGCCTATCGGACTCATGTGGATATGTACTCTCCATGCACACGAGTGTGTTCGTGCATAATTGGAGCTCAAGAGAAGGTTGAGGGAGTAGATGCAAGATAAATGGTTCCTATAAGAGCAACATGCCCAGTACTTTTTTTGTAATTTTAAAGCATCTCTCTCCTCTGAAGAAATTATTACAGTTATTGTCCCTTCATTACTCTAGAGGTCTGTTTTCTGCAAGGATTGAGCATAAAATATGCCACTGCTAGTGACATAAATAGTGTTTTATTTCTGCTAGCTGTGCAGAAAAGCACTTCAGGGAGAGGGAAGTAGGATTCTGCCCTTCCTTTTGCCTCATGGAGGGAATATCTGACTAGTTTCCCATCAAGACTTCACTCTGTATAGCTATAAAAGTGGTGGAATTACAGAGTTGTATTTCAGACAATGATTTGAAGCTTTGCATAGGTCAAAGTCAGGCCATACCCTCTGTCAGCTCGAAGGGAGATGGACGGGAACCGGCACGTATCTGAAAGTCTGAGGTAAGCTTGTAGTGTCCATGAAAAGCAACTGCAGAAGTTCACAGACCTGAAGGAAGGCTCTGTGCCTACCAGTCTGCCTCCTTTTTACCCATTAGTCTAATTGGTTTCATAAAGGATATAGCTTCTGCCTATGAAACTCTCAGTATCACTTGTCTTCATGTTAGATACACAGGTTAAACTTTTCTTCCTCAAGATGTACTACAATTTTAACAGCTGACTGTTATTTTTAATCTTTTCTTGGTATTTGCTGCTGTTCCTCATTGATAGTCAGGTTTGGGTTTTTTTAGTTTAAGGTAGGTTTTTGTGGGTTTTTTTGCTATGTCTCTGTCTCAGGAGCAAATACAGCGCTTGTCTATTTGTTTTCTGGTGCCCCATTACTTTGGTTGTCACAGCTTGATGCTCAGTAATATATATGTGCCTGACTCTGTGTGTGGTACTCATTGTGCTAATTGCTTCTCCTCTGCGTGAAAGAAGAGCTTTAGGTAACTAAGTGCTGCCTCAGAGATGCAAATACTAAGAAGAGCTGAGGTTATTCTATTTTTAAAATTTCATAGCTCTGAATTTGTGCATTGAAATAGAGGAACCTGAAGGTGATGCTTTGGGCTCACTGATGACAGGGGGAATTTTGACATTGGTGTTAATAAGGTGCAAGACTCCTTCTTTGAGAACTCAGGATAGTCCTTGCTGGATTTCAGGTATTTACCTAATGAGGCCTTGTTTAAAGATAGATCTGTTTCTCTAAATACCATTTATTATAGCCAGGCATTAACAACAGAGAGACACAGAGCTGGCACATAGCTTACAGCATGCGCCTCCCTTCTGCCCTGCAGCACCTCCACAGGGGAGCCGTGGGTCTGTATAGGCATATGGCAAGAGACTGCTTTCTTCAGTGAGGCTGATTCACCTAATCCTTAAGTGAAATAACACCACACAGAGCAGGCTTCTTTAAGCTGCATATTTGTTTTTTACTTTAGAGCTTACAATTATAGCAGAGCATATGGCAATGCAGATGAGCAGTCAAGGTCTGGACCCCTGGGATGAGTGTAGCTGCAGTCCTACCTCAGTGAAACCCAATGACTTATGCCAGGGATGACTCTGGTCCCAGGAGCCATCTGCTTCCTTGCTGGGGAAAAGCTGTGTTGGCTGCGCGGAGCCGGCTGATCGGAGGAGCAGAGCTCAGTGCCCAGCTCAGCCACGTAGCCAGCAGCATGCTCGGAAATGCAGGGAGTAGCACCACCAGAACTGCTTTTGAGTGCCTGCAGTAGTGCCTAGAAGTAGTTGAACCCAGGCTATATATCAGTAGTTCTCTGCAGTATCCTGGGTCAAGGGAATGAAGGAAAACAGGCTTGTTGTCAGCACGGTCACATGTCCTTGTACTACTAAGTGATCTTGCCCTGTTACTCAATGTGCTGCCATCCCATTGTCCTGGTTTCAGCTGGGATGATAGAGTAATTTTTCTTTCTGCTAGCTGGTAGAGTGTTATGTTTTGGATTTAGTACCAGAAGAATGTTGATAACACACTGATGTTTTCAGTTGTTGCTAAGTAGTGTTATACTAAGTCAAGGATTTTTCAGCTTCTCATGCTCAGCCAGCAAGACGGCTGGAGGGGCACAAGAAGCTGGGAGGGAACACAGCCAGGACAGCTGACCCAAACTGGCCAAAGGGATATTCCATACCATGTGATGTCATGGCCAGTATATAAACTGGGGGGAGCTGGCCTGGGGGAGAATCGCTGCTCAGGGACTGGGTGGGCATCGGTCAGTGAGTGGCGAGCAATTGCATTGTGCATCACTTGTTTTGTATATTCCAATCCTTTTATTATGATTGTCATTTTTTAAAATTATTATTATCATTATTATTTTCTTCCTTTCTGTTCTATTAAACTGTTCTTATCTCAGCCCATGAGTTTTACTTTTTTTTCCCGATTCTCTCCCCCATCCTGTGGGGTGGGGGGAAGTGAGTGAGCAGCTGCGTGGTGCTTAACTGGGGTTAAAACACAACACCCATTCAGTCCAAGAGTAACAGGACAATAAAAAAAAATAATCTCAGATCTATGCTGCTGGTTGGGGACATTTGCGTAGACAATTTTCATTTCAAAAGGATATTTTCTCTAATGCGTACCTTTCCAAGATCTGCTTTTTGGTTGGTGTGTACCATAAATCTTCTATCAGGTGAAAAAACCTGGCACAGGTAAGAACCTTCTGTTAGCTCAGTTTCTAAGGCCAACTTCTAAGTCTGCTGTGGGCCTGATCCCCCAGTGCTGTTTCTTTGTCATCTGTTCACTCCTACTGCAGACATCACTCTCCTACCAGTATTTAATTCCCGTGCAATCTGTGCACCTTGTTCTTGTGCTACTTGCCCCAGCATGCGAAAAGGGTGACACTGGTTGTGCCAATGTGGTAGATCTGTTGTCCAGGGTAACTCTACACTCCTGGTCTGAGGGTCGGATTTTCCACACCACATGTCGGGGAGGAAGGAAGGACTCTCAGGTGTTTCTCCTGCGCTGTGTATGGTCTTACTACTGCTTTACTCAGTGCAAGTGGCTGGTGAGATGCATGTCAGTGTGGCTGAATGCAGCTATTTTGAGAAGGGCTATTGCAGCGTGGAATTTATCCTGTGTTTACGTAAATGGCAGCAACCACTCAATGTTGCTAAAGGACAGAGAGCGGCATTTTTCAAAGCAGAAAGTTGGTACAACTATAAATCCTATGGAATAATGGGATTTGTATGGGGGAAGTGTCTAATCCCTTTCATAATAAACAGATTTATGAATGACAGATGTGGATAAATAATGAATGCTTCCAATTCAAGATCAAGGATTGAGTGAGCACAAGAAAATGCGGTCACAGCTCTGGCTGAATTTTAAACACCACTTAAAATCTCAGAATTCAGCTGTGAAGAAGACCTATTCGATCATTCAGTTCTGCCTGTGCTCTTTACTTCATTGGTATTAAAAACTTATAATTCTGCAGACACAACTAAAAGCTGAGGTGGGCTGAGAACAAAGAAATGCAAATAACTAATAAGATTTCATGCTTTATCCAAAGTGTTCCTCAAAGCTGTTTCACTGTGAACACTCGAGCACAAACAGTAAGTGTTAATTGAATTGAATTGAGTGTGAATGCGCACATCAGGCTTGTCAGCAGTAATAAGGCCAAAGAGACAACAGTGAGGAATATTATATCCAAAGAAAAAATTAGTTTGAGAGGCACTCAGGGCTGGATAAGTTCTCCAAAGCATGTAATGTGCTTGGGATTTGAGCACATATGGTAAAGTCGTAAAACAGAAATTAGAAAAGGGACTAACTTTTTCTTATTAGGTCATCTACTCAATCTCCTTGTCAATGTAGGATCCTTCTCTGAGGTATTGCCTTCAGGGTTAACTTTCTAGTGTTTTACTAATTCTAATTTGGGGATTTTGTCTGCGCTGACACAGTGAATAATTAACTCAAGGAACTCCTTGCTGCAGGTTAGCCTTGGAGCAAATTGCTTAGTAGTATTTTAAAAAGGCCTCGATGCATTTGTTAATAGCATCTGCACCTGCGCTCTTGGCAAATGAAACAAAGACTATCAATCTGACAGTGTCTGGTCTCAAGACAATTTCCTTAATGGTATGCTATAGCTGGATTATAAGACATTTGTATCAGCTTCTAAAGCATCTCTCCATTCACTTAGAGACAGGAAATCAGGTTTTCTAACTGAGCTAATGTATGAGGTTTTCTAGGGTATCCATCAGCAATGTAGCTAAACTGCCTGTGTCAGTGCAGCAATAAATATGAATGCAATCATGTTAAAGGGTGCACAGTGTGATTAAACTGGCTGCACTCTCAGCACAAAAGATGTCCTCAGACCAATCTCGCAGTAGATGGGCCACATCTGCCATACGCTACGGCAGGGAATTATAAAGAGGAACACTGGCTGTGGGTGAGCTCCTCCCCGGTGCGTGTCTGAGCGCCTCGCTGTAGCTAGAACAAGGTGAAGAGCTGTATTCATACCACTAACTTAAATGGTGTCGAGGAACATTTCTAGGAACTGGAACTTGATCATTTGTACTGTGAAAATATCAGCCCAGCCCCCGGCACTGTTATGTGTTGGCTGAAATTGGCTGTCTCTTAAACCTCCCTTGGGCACAGTCTGGGGGACCGCATGGGACAGGGGTTCTTCTTCACAGGTGGTTTGAATGTGGCCACCCTAGTCCGCAGGGCAGACACGGGTTGTTCTCCAAAAGCTGAGAAACGACCCTGGGCACATGTGACATGCTGATACAGGTGTGGTTTAGGGTGCCCCGTCCCCACTCCTGCAAGCAGGGACCTCTGGGCTTGGGTCCAGCCCTTGCACTGCTCGCAGCGGGCTTGCAGCATCCAGAGACAGAGCGCACGAGAAGCAAAGCTTAGGAGAGTTCACAGGAGGATCTTGGATGTGCTTGCTGTCAGGACAATGTTGCCACCCTCGCATGCAATGTCCCCTGTGGTAGGTTCCTGCCGCATTGTCTTTTCATGGAGCTTTTCACACTTTCTTGCCCGCCACAACAATCTGTATCAGCCTTTGTAGTCTCCAGGCTTGCACCCATACAGGTCCCTGTGCCAAAACCCCGTCACTGTTCTTCCTTTGCTCTTTTCCATGGCCATCCCTGAAATGCACCCTTTCTGAAAAGGCCTATGCAGCCCAGTTCCCATACAGAAGAGCGTAACTTAATAGTCAATCACGTAAAAACAATTCATTATAAAATCTATGGTCTGCGTATTTATCTATGGATATGAATATATGTGTGTATGTACCTCCACTTATATATATCTTTCTCCACAAATATAGATAGGGAGGTAAATGTAAGCCAAAAGGGCAAAACTAACAAAATATTTGAGGTGCTTCTATGGCCCTCCTCTCCCATAACAACTGAAATCCTGACAAATTTTGTGTCATTATCCCAACAATGCTTCCCTGACAAAAGGAGGGGAAACAGGCAGGAAGAAAGACAAATTGGTAGAGGAACGGGTAGTAGATCCAGCTTGCCTGAGGCCTGTTCACCAGAGCACTGCAAGTGGTGTGTGCTTGACCCACATACTCCTGGGTGTTGTAACCGAATGAGCAATAATAATAAAAAAAAGAGCCATGCATCCAGAAGATAATCTTTTACAGTTCATTTCAGGGGATTATATCTGAGGTTTCTATTTAATAAAAAACCCTCAAACCTAATGTCATGTAGACTGATGTGTAGGACTAGGAAAAATAGTTACCACTGAAGTGATTTAGGGTTAGTAACCCAGACCACCTACACATTATTGGACTGAAAAATGTCCAAGTTCAGTTTTCAAAATGCTTCTCTAAGAGTAGCCTGCATGCCATATGTCTGCAAATGTTGCCTTCTACAGTACGTACAAGGAAATCCAACAGCCTTGGAAAGCTCATATTTCATTTGATGCTGCTGCTGTGTTTATAAGAAACAGAAGAAAAATAATGATCTGATGGCAGAATATGATTTATAGCTTTATGCGTAGGAGTGGGATGAAAACCCTGCCTCCTGGCAGCCAGCCTCTTGTCCTGCATCTTTCCAGTCAATTTCAGCTCGGCGACAAACATCTAAAAGGAGTGGAGTTAGAGCTGACTGAGTTTTCCATTTAGGAAACGCTGGGAAGTGGCCAGATATCTAAAAATTATTTTTGACTGAATAATCTAGGAGCAGACAGAAGCATTTCCGTTAGCCTTCTGCATTGCATTTTGCTTCTAACTACATTTTGGTTTTGGTTTAGGATGTAATTGCTGACTTTCTGCAGAGCTGACTGAGATGCAAAGTCAAACCAGCATTCTGGATTGGACATTTCACGTGTGAAACTGGCACCAAACTTCAAAAAGAAGCAAACACGGGGAATCTGAGTGACAATACAAGTCCCTAGGACTCACTGAGAGGTCCAGCCTTGAACCTCTATCCAGACTGAGGCCAGTTTACACCAGCTGTGATATAAGAACATGAAACTGCATAGAAGATAGGCTAAGCATCTTCCCTATGAATGCTCAAAATCAGAAGGGCTTTATTTTCAGTTTTCCAATGGAAAAAGTATGAGGGACACCATTTTAGCTCAAACCCCAAGTCTTGTTGACAACAGGATGATTCTAGTTAAATGGCTTCTGTCAGGACAAGTCACTTGCAAGCCCAATTTTTTTACTTTTAATAAGATGTAAGATCTAGCACCTTTGAAGTCCAGAGTTTTTAAATATCCAAGACACCCAGAACCCAACTGCCTTCAAATTACTTCAGTGGGAGTTAGATACTTACCTGTTTTTGAAGAACTGGTTGAACTGATACATAAAAATGGGACTTCAGTTCTGAAAGATCTCCACAATTTTTGAATCCATTTCTTTTTCTAATTGTGTAGCATGTAAGTGTGGTTTGGCAAAACTTTGTCATAAAATGAAATCCAAGGATAACTTCGGACTTAATTTTTTTCATACTTTCCAGCATCAGTGGTAACTTCAGTAATTGGGTATGGTCTGGCCCCATTCCTAATTCTGATACAGAGCAGAGGGTACTTGATACAAAACCGTGAACTATTTTTAGACAATATAAAAGAAATTAGCTACATGAATGGCTGCTGTGCAGCAGAGTGCACTGAAGGGTCTTTTAAAAAAATACGCCAAGTCTGGAGGACAGAGACATGTTTTCATGACTTGTAAACCTGGTTACTGCAAGGTGAGCATTTCCTTCACATTTCTTATTTGGGCCCTAAATCAGTGACTCTCACATGAGCATGCATATGAACAACCACCAGCAGATGAATAGGACAGTTCCTGAGCATCATCTGAACTGATCTGTCTCTGTAGGCTATGGCATAGTCACTGCTTCCTTAAAGTCCAACAATGAGTAGTTCCCTTTTGCAACCAGTTCCCCAAACTGGCCCAGGGATACATGAAGCCCTTCACAGCATTGCCAAAACAGAAAAGAAATGAACTGTTCAACCAGCCCAGACATCATTTATCTTTAATATTAGTGCTCCTGGTGCCTTGAGCCCAAATGCAACTGTGTATAAGATGGAAGTATGAGGCCCTGCCCTATGCTTATACAATGAAACTAATAAACATTTCAAGATCAGCAGTGACTAGAAATCTCCATTCTCAACTAAATCAGATCCTGCCTTATAGATGATATTGTCAATGACTGTTCAATGACCTCTGGTAGCTGATCTCTGGTAAACCTCTACATAAACCACAGATGCTGTCATGTTTAGTGGTACAAGCCACAAGACCAAAGACGTAAATAGCTTGAAGACAGAACTGTTATTTTCCTGCACTGTAGTGTTTTCTGTAGGTCAGAGCGAGGGTGTATCAGCATGGACAGCATGGGTCAACTTCAAGCTCACTAAGAAGCAGTTTATGCTAGAGCAAAACCCTTGTACAGGGCTGACTGGTGCTGAGTATCAGGAGGCATTGCCACGAATGTTGTAAACCCTATTCCCACCCATCCAAAATCCTCCTGCACAGAAATCCTCAAACATGCAAGCGACCAAAACAGGGGTGAAATAAAAGTAACAAATGGATGTTTATCATTTAATCTATTTTTTATGCAGTTGGAAATAAAAACCATTGCTACAACATTGCAGCAAACTTTCTGTGAATATTTTTCTTTGTCTATTTGGTATTTTGTTTCCAAAGGAACAGTGCGCCCTTTAATTAAAAAGGATGGGAAACACTGTCCTGAGGTCAGAACAGCGATAAAAAGTGCACAGCTCTGGACTCTGCGATGAGACACAGGTCCTTCATCTGCCAAAAGCCTATGTGTGGTATTAGCCAAGTCGCTTCACAACTCCATGTCTATGGCACATTTTTCTTCTTCAGTGTTTTTACATATACTTGGGGCATCAGAGGAGTCCTGAATTACAAGCACAGCCTTGTATTTAAATAGTCACAAAAAGATTTATGGCTGGTATTTGAGCCACTGGTCTGAAGTTAGACAGGTCCAGCTTTTTAGCATTTAATAGAGAACCTTAGAAAACATGGAAAACAATTTTTAAGAAGCAATTTTTATGCATATGAACTATAATTGATACCTACTGGCCTTCAGCTAGCTGAACATTTGTGGGGGTCTTCAATAATTGCCAAAGGTAAAACACAGGCCAAAAACACAGTTCAAGAAACATTGTCACCGGTAAAATGACAATATCTGATTATATGACTCAGTGGTTTAGCTGACAGGTACTTTAAAACAACTCAGAAAAATGACCAAGAATGGCCTGAAAACTAAATAAATTAAAAAAAGAAGAAAAAAAGAAAGAAAGAAAAGATCTCAAGAAATTTTCTTGTTGCTGTTGGAAGGTGTCTCATCTTTTTGGTTTAATGCAGGACCTTTCTGCCCCTGAAAGACTCCAGCATCACCCACTAATGTTGCTGAAGTGAAGGTCATGCCTGCCTTGCCATTATAAATTCCTCCATCTCCCTCCCTTCTCTCTCTCCCAGCCTCTTTTTCTTCCCAGAGTTTTATAACTCAGCTGTAAGAAATTGCTTCTGGCTGAAACTTGGCAGCAAAAGTCTGATTTCAGGCCAGGAATAATCCCCCTCCCCTCCTGATTTTCAAAACCCTTTTCTTTTTGTCAGATTTAAGCCGCAGAAGAGCAGAGTGGAGGGGGAGGGCAGCGCGGTGGATTCGGCACAGGAGCTGGCTGGCTTTGGCTGCTTTCATATTGCTTCAGTGGCTCTCTATTTTTCCGGCTAAAATAAGGGTGATTTCTGCATAATGTGGCAGGGATATTTTTGTGTATGTGTTTGTGTTTAAGCAGAAAATGGCTGAGTCATTTCTGCTCAAAAGCGATTTTGCTGTGTGAGCTGCTTGCTTTCTTTCTGGTTCTCCTTCATTTTTCTTTGTGTTAATGTTTAAAAGGAAGGTCCAAAGTAACACACTTCTCTTTGGGTCAGCAACAAACGCCTTCACAAATACTTGTGTGTGCATCCAGAGTGCTCCTGTAGTGTTGGAGATGAACAGAAAAATTGAAATGACAGTACTGATACCATTGTAACAGTGGTGACATAGTAAAGACCTGGGAGTACTTTAGATGGTTTTCCTTGGATTATGAGAGGGCTTAAAAACCCAGACTAAAATCGTGTCTCATTGTGTGAAAAGGCAGTGAGGATAAGTCCTGATTTAAAAGCTACCAGTCTAAAAAACAGAGAGACAAAACACAAGGAGAAGAGATGCAGGGGCTCAGGGTAATGACCTCCATAAGGTCACCCCGTGGCTGTTGGCACATTTGAGCCCAGCAGCAGCAGCGAGGGGAGCATCACAACGTAGCTGGGGGCCCACTGCTGCTACGTGTTTTCTGCTAATGTTGTATCCACTCCTGCAGTATTAAAGGAGCATGGCCGCTGCTGGGTGGTGCTCACAAAAGAAGAGGTAATGCCGATGTCCAGGATGGCTGTGAAGCCTCCTCTCAAACACCGTATGTGTGGGGATGAGGGTCCTGCGCTGATTCTCTGCCAAGCCCCAGCAGCTAGTTTATCTGCTCTGGGCAGTTTGTGACCCCAATACTGAAGGTGCTCCATCCAGCCCTTGAGTGACTTGAAAATACTTCTTTTCTCTGGTGTTTCTATGAGGGTTTACTAGAAGGACATAATTGTCCAAAGCGGGCTATAACACGGAGCAGCCTCATGCATCAGGTTGCCCCATAGCGTAGCACCTGCTGGCTTCAAGTGCATATGTTCCTCCCTAGACCTGGGAGTATTAAGCGACATATCCGACAAAAAAACATCAATTAGTGACCGGCTGTGAAAATATAGGAATCAGTGATTTCCCCACATGGTGTCAGAGGGCAGGGGAAGAGCCCTGCCTTGCTGGATCTGAGGCTTTGCTTTCCTCAACCGTGGGAGCATCTTTGCTGCTGCTTGCACAGCTCTGCCCTGTTATCCCTGCAGCTGTCCCCTGCCATATGAGCAGGACTGCTGGGGACAACAGCCTTTGCGCCCAGCACCGCACCCAATCCCTGCACTGAAAATGATCTTTAGACCCTGTGGAAAAAATAGTATGTGGTCACCTAATTAAAGACTGTATCATAAAGCTTAGACACACTGGGGCCCTGACAACTTTAATTCTGGTATTTCCAAACTTTGGGCTTCAGAAATTCTTTTGCTTCTGATCAGCCTCTTGGTTTCTGATTTTTTGCATGTATGTATTGCCCTCTGATCACACCACCCTCCTCCGCCTAAACATCCCCATGCTTCTGCAACCTCTTCTGCTATCCTTTTAACTCCCACCTACCCACATCCCACAGGGCTATCTCTACCTTCTCCTCCCCAACACTTGGGCATGGAGACACGCGTGGTTCTAGTTTCCAGTATTCGGAACCACAAATATTTGGGGTGGAACTGCAGAGAATAGTTTGGTCAAACCCTGCATCTGCTGCCCAGAGCACAGCCTGTGTGGAAGGAACCGCTGCTGAATTCAGCTGACTCAGCAAGTCTGAGAGGAGTGTGTGCAAAAGGAGATATTTTAGATATTTTCATGGAGAGTAGCAGAAAGCATATTCTTGCTATCTGAGTGACCCCTGAGTCAAAGTCTCTGCTTCTTGCTGTGAGAGATACTGCACACCCCTCAAACCACCGCCATAGTTTGTGGTTTGAAATACCCAATTAAAAGGACTTTTTTTAAGGCACCTCTGTATGAAACTCTGTATGCAAATTTTCCCGTGTGTTAATGAACATCTGAAGGAAGCTATTAACTTTTTTTTCTTTTTGCATACCACCATGATCTCCTGCAGGCACAAGGGATGAACGTGGCAGATATTTTAATCCATATGACACACTTTGAAAAATGAGATATGTATGTTGGGTAGTGGTTTATCTACACTCTCCTGTGACTAGGCTCACGTAGCCACTACTAAGAGCAGTCTCTTAGTTGCAGGATCACTCCATGATTGCAGTAAGGATCTCTGCAGTCCTCACTTTTCCAAGAGGCAGCTGTTAAAGACATGAGGATTCATCCTGGATTCATCCAACCTGAGTGTAGGCACTTAATTAATATGTCAAGATTAGGGTCATGGTCATCAGAAGGCTTCCTCTACAGACAATGGAAGCATCTCCAGAAAGTCATTGGATTTACATCTTGGAGAGACCTCTGCCTCCCTCGTTAAGGAATACATAGCTGCGGCTCCTGCCTCAGGTGCATTTGCTAAATATTTACAGAGCATTCTTGCCCAGCTCATGCAGTTGGACACCGAAGGGGAAGGCAGCCTGGAGGGAAGCCATAAACAGACACAGCCTGACATTTGTTTTCAAAGCATGTAGGGAGTCATCCCTGTGGACTGAAGTTTTGCACAGCTCAGGGATGCTGTTGTGTTCATTTTGCCTCTTGCTCAGAACCGTTAGGCTCCTTGTTGGCAAACCTCCTCATCTTGGGAAGTGGGACTTCCAGCCTCGGGCACTCAGAAATCTTGAGTCAGGTATCAGAACAATCATGTGACAGGTTTAAAAGCAAGGAGGTGTTAAAAAAAAAAAAAATGAAAAAAAAGAAAAAGAAAAGAGAGAGAGAAAGATGGCTTGATTCTTCTGAGTTTCCTTCTGGTTTCTGAGGCTTTTAGGTTTGACTAAGATTCATGTTTTCCAAGCCTTGTCCTGCAACAGTGAGGTCTGGAAACTTAATTTTCTCCAAGAGAAAGCTGAGATTCTTGAGCAATGCGTGTTTCCAGGAGCAGGGTCTTAAAGAAAAAAAATGAAATAATGTGAGATGTAATAAAAAACATTGAGGTTGGCAGTACTGCAGAAGAGATGGTAGGCTGTGGCTCTGTGAGAGCAGCAATGATGAGTGAAGCATAGTGTCGGTCTGAACTTGAACTCTTGTGATTATACTGAGCTATGTGTGTTATGCCAGACTGGGTCCATAAAAATGTTGAATTTTCTCTTTCCCTATGTATTTAAACCCCTGAATTTTCCTTCACATCCCATCCAGAAATCTCAACACTTTGTTTTTGATTATTTAAAGAAGAAAAAATTGCCACTAAACCAGTGCTGCCCTATGCAGACAACTCAAAACTATTCCCTCTCCCTAATTAATTGACATTGGCATCGTATTTATTGGATGTGTTTTCCTTCCCCCTTTCTTTTTTCCAATAGGAGTGGCCAAATCAGCTATCCTCACTCAGCTCCTGTGTCATTTGTGGGTGGAAATTTACAGCTTCTGAAGCTAAGCAGGGATGAGAGAGTGAGAGAAGGAGTCAGGCTGTAGCTGGGAGATCGTGTCTTTGTAGTAACTGACTGCTCTGGGCCCCAGTGCAAAACCAGAGATGTCACCAAATGCGATCTGCAAGCCTTGATCCTTAGCCTGCTGCAGGGAGAATAAAAAGGAAGAAAAGATAGTAGTTTAATGGGATTTATTCCTTCCATCAGCAGTGCTCAGTGCAGTACACAGTCTGATGTGAGAGGCAGTAACGCTGCACAGCCCCCATGAAGTTTGCAGCTGCATCCACCCCTACCGTGCAGTACATCTCCATAAACATCTCTTCCTTGGCCTCTCTCAAATGGTAATTGGTAAAGAGCACTTTAAACCCGCTCCAACTGGCAACAAAATCCTACTTTTAAAATATTGGATGGGGCAGCTTATTTGTATGTTTTGAACAATACTGCACGAGCAATTGTAGATGCTTTTGAGAAAAATTACATTGTGAAAAAGCCCCAGAGAATCTCTTCATGACCATTAGGATTTAATTGTGGAAGGCAGAAGAGGGAAAAAGCAAAGGACAGCAAGTAATGGATCGTTATGACTCATGTTGCCTCAGAGGCTTTTTTTTCAGCTGGTGCTGTGTGTATGGTTATTAAGTTATTTTATTATTAAATTTGGACTGACTTATGGTAAATTTGGGCTTAAAAATTACCAGCCTGCTACACATGAGATGTGTGTGAAAGGTGTAAAATATTGATAAAAGGATCCACTAAGGAGAATAGAAGGGTTAAACTAATGTAGAGGTAGTTTTTACACTTTAAACCTAAAGATAGATAACACCTTGGGGTTTTACTGGAAGAAAAGTAAATCTCATTGCCTAAAAGGCAAAATACCCTGCCTGAAGAAAAACAAAAATTAAAAAGGAACAGATTTGGGGTTTCTATGTAAACATCACCCCCCCCCCCATCAAAACAAAACCCACCACAAACTGAACCAAAAAACCCCAAAACACAAGAAAAAAAAAAGCCCTCTGAAAATTAGCAATACTGAAATCTGGAAATCGTATCTTAATCTACATCTATATGTAATGCTTTGCAATCTTACCACCCCCTCACATAATTTCTGATTTTAAAGTGAAGGTTTTTGTCTCTCAATGAATCTCATTTTGTGTCCTTGATTATTATTCCCCAGCATGTATTTCCCATTCTTTGGCCTCCCCTATGAAGCTTAGACTGTAAATTTTTTTGAGGAGAGGGACTGTCTCTCATTATGTGCTATACAGACTTGAGCACCACAGATCTCCAAAGGGTCTAATTCCCAGGGAAAGATGCTGCCAAGTTCTTTGCTGGTGGCCCACTTCTGATTTCAGTTTTCAGCTCAGGACTTCATTCCTTGTTGCAAATCCAACTTCTGGAGCTATCCTCAGGCTTCCCAGGAGTTTTGCAGCCCCAGTGATGAGGGGTGGAGGTCAGGCTAGAGGGAAATGGGAATAAGAACTGAAACAGAGCTGTGGGAGAGGCTGGAAAAGCTGTACAAAGGGGATGGGAGGAGTAAAAAATGGTAGATCTTTCTCCTGGGACAAGATGTTCCTCTCCATCCTGCTCTCTGCTTAGTAGAAACTACCATCTTAGCACCTCCCAGATCCTTCTTGGATGCAGCAAGTAATAATAGTAATAACAATAGTAGCAGCAGCAGTAACAGCAGCAGTAATAATTAATAACAACAACAATAACAACAACAACAACAATTTATCTTCTTTTCTCCAGAGGCAATCCATCATCAGGTGAACCCAAGTGGACTCTCACTGTGTTGCCTTCTGAGGACCTTCTATATAGTGCCTTCATAATAAATCTTTGTGGCCCATCTTCTCTGTCACTCTGTCAAGTGAATGTTGCATCAGTGCTAATATCAAGGTTAAAAGTAAAGAAGGGAGCAATATCGCAATTATCATTCCAGGCACGTGGTGTAATTGTGCTGCTGGCTGCCGGCCATGCAGTTTTTGTGGTAGCAAACAGTACTTTCCCTCAGCAGTCCCAGCCGCCCTGTTTTCATATGGGCTGGGAAGGTCAGAAAAATCAATTAGCAGTATGGGATGTTAACAAAAGCCAAGTCCAAATGCAACTTCAGAAACACTTTTCTGAAAGATTAATGTATCTTTAAAAAGCAAATGGCTATCTATAGCATTTTTCAGAGCTGCTTGTGTTTGCTTCTCCTACTAGAAAAAGCCAATGTTCTCAGTCTGTAACAGCAACACCGTCTCTTAGCTGCCATACAATCATACATCAGACGGGAACTGCTGAACTTGGCGTTGTCCATACAAAATCCACAAAAAATTAGCTCATCTCCAGCTGAGATGGTGTTTAGGAAGCAGACAGACACACCAAGTCGGCTGAAGACAGAGACAGCAACAAGATGTGATTGCACGATTCAGCCACCAGACACACCATGATGTGAAAGTCTGACGATGCTGCCAGACCCCAGGGTGAGAGACGGGGTAAGTGGGCTGACATAGTTCAGGCTTTATAGTTAAACCAGGGAATGAACTTCAGACTTCTGAGGTTTATTGCCACTGTACTGGTACCTTGGGCAAGCCACCTTCCTTTTAGTGGTCTCTAATAGCAATACCTGGCAGGGGCATTGTAAAGTTTAATGAAGTGCTTCACTATCCTACTGTTAGAGATGCCAAAGACTGTAAAGTATCATTAAATTCATTGTCATCCGGCACATCAGTCTTCAAATGGTTTAATGTAAATTGCACCTCTGCTTTCTAAAAAAAATATTTTATTTTTCTCATGAAGAAATGTACAAAGTAAAATATAATCTTGCTGCCCACAAACCCTATTTAAAGTCATATATAATATATTTGTTAGATATTCATACTCTATTCCTCACTGTTTCCTTTTCTCATTATAAGGGAAATGATTTAGAACTGCTAAAGCTGCTCAAATTGTCCCCTGGGCTCATCTCTGTTTTCCTACCTAGCTGTATCATTCAATTAGAATTTTGCTCCTTAATAGGTGTTTTATATTTTAATGTGATGAACACTAACAAAACCACGCTGGGCAAAATGACAAGTTCTGATGACTCTCCAAGAAAACAGTGCTACATTTCCTAGGCTGGGACTGCAGTGGGTACACAAACCACATTTGCTCCAAAGACATCTGTGCCACTTGCAGAGCATGTTGTGTAAAGAAGACAAGAAAAGTTGCCATCCAGCTGATGCACCTCTTTTTCCTGATCCCCTGCAAAGACAATAGCAAAAAATCACTTCAATTGTTTCTGTAATTTATTGAAGTATGTGGGAATATGATCTCTAGTGAAATGAGAAAGAGAAGATCAAGTAGGTCAATCATGGACCTGTGAGGACCCAACCATGACCTTTTAGATCCCATCATGCTGAGCAATGATTGAACATGCCCACATAAGAAGAGGTCTTGTATTCAAATGTGGAGTCACCAACCACACTAGAATTAGGATTTCTTAGTTGGAAATGAGTAAATATTATAAGAAGCACCTGCTCTGTTTTGGAATTGACTTGATCCTTCTTCCTCCAGAGCCTGGGATCTGGGGCTTAAAAAGAGCAGGATGGTGGGGGCTAGGGAGCATCCATCTTCAGATACATTCCCATTCCTCCCCCATGCCACTGAGGAGGAAATGCACATAGGACAGCTTGGCTAAAGCGATCTGAAGAGTAATTCTGCAAACTCAAAGGAGAGGAATGTGCCCTTGAGTATCGCGCTTTTAAATGTGACTCTGAGTGAATATAAATTCACTGAGCATTCGTCATGGCCTAGCAGAAACTTGCTTAGGGGAAAGTTTCATAGGAAGATCATTAACAGTTACCATTAGGTGGAGGTTAAGAGTATTGTGTCTCCTTGGAAAGCTTCTTTTTCAGGAGGATTCTTTCCCCTCATTTCTTTATCAGGGAAGTATAAAAAAAAAAAAAAGAAGACAGAAAGAAAGAAAAAAAAATTTTACATGTCTTTGAACCACTTGATTACCATTATTCAAACAGATCACTGTCTCAAGACTCTCAAAAAGCACAGAACCTCTTTCTGTCTCAAAGGCTGGAAAATGATCATTAGGAACACAGCTCATTTCCTTAATGTAGGGCCAACTCTGATAATTTGTTATAGATGACATTATCCTGGCTGGGGAATAAGCAAAAACTGTACACAACAGCTAATTATCTCAACACCATTTGAAGTTAAACTTTTTTTTCCTTAGAAGTCATACATGTACAAGTACATTAGACTAGGAAAGAAATGCAGCAAAAACTGAAAAAAAAGAAAAGAATTATCCCGTTTTCACCCAGTAGGGTACAGATTGTCAATCTTCTTTGGCATCCCTGGTGCAATTTGGTTTCGGTCAGTCCAGTAAAACAATTGCTCCTTTAACTATAGCAAAGAGCAATTTACCGATTATCTGTTTCCTAAAAGCATTGAATGCTGAGTATCCTGTTCCATTTCCTGTCAGATATTCACATGCAATTAGATACAGGCAGTGGGAATGTAATGTGAAATGGGTATTTTGTTCTGAAACATGGCACTGTGCCTGTGCTCTTCCCCATCTCCTTGAGCAAAGTTCAAGTGCCAAAATGAAAGGCATGTTTAATGCCAAAGGTGATCCAAGTTCAGGCCAAAAATAATTCCAGACAACTCAATTCTGAATTATTTTCCTTCTAAACATTTTTTTGGGAAATGGAAATACTGCCGGGTGTTTGAGGCTGGGATGCTAACAGCAAAACCTCTTGCAAGCTATTCAAATGTCAGCCACTATTGTGTACAAAGTCCTCCGTATCACTGTGGAATTTGGAAGAGGAAGCCAACAGAGCAGCCAGATTTACAGTGTACTTGCAGAATTTTCCAGAAACTCTGGTTTTCTTTTAAAAAAATAAAAATGTTGTGAGAGTATTCTCTTCCTATCACATTTTTGCTTGGCTTCCAGGAAACAGGTTGCCCACATAAAATGTATTTACTGATATTGGATTTTGTAAAATTGCATTTCAAGAAGACAGCCTAGAGAGCTTAAACTTGAAGTTAAGAAATTATGGGTTAAATACTTTGTGTGAAATAAAGTACATAGAAATATTCACATTTGTCTATTTGAAGAATCTTGTTTTTCTTGTATGCTATTGCAGAACACCCTTAGATCTTTTCTCTTTATTTCTTGTTATGTAGCATCTAAGCCTCGTTATTTCAAATGGCTTCTGAGGCAAACCAGGGGGATTTGTTGCTCACAGTGATGATATTTTGAACCACATGTCCAATGGAGATGAAACATGAAGCCGGGGACTGGTTTTCCAGCCTCTTCAATGTGAATTTTTGGGTAAAAGTCCTTCCATCTGAATAGACTTTAAAGATAGAAAGGCTTTGGAGACAGGGATGTGATATAGGCTAACCATGGTCCATGGAGGGCCCTCAAAATTAGATTTGGGGTTTTGAATTAGCTTAGATAGTACTGTGTTGGAGTCACGAAAAGGACTAACAAACCAGTGGGTTTGGTCCTAGCTGCTAAAGAAATGTCCTGATGAATGTGATATATCTGAAGTTTTCTGACCAATTCATTTGATCACTGTGCAATGGAATATTTGAGCACAGAAGTGGTGGGGGGAGAAGAAAAAAAAAACTTTTGTATCAGGTCTTCTCTGGCAGCGGAAGGTGAAGCCTTCTGTCCAGCTGAGAAGACTGCTACTTATTTTGTCTAAAATGCAAGAATAGCCAGAATCCAAAGACTTTGCACCTTCTTGATTGCAGTCAACTATGGAAATGAAGACACAGAGAATCATAATGGGGAAATTACTCCTTCCAAGGACTTTGAAGACAAATGCCCTTGCAGGCTTCTTGGGAAAGAGCAAACCAAAGAGCCAGAGGTTCAAAACCAAAATACTAAATGGACATAAACTAGACCTGAATGGAAAGTATAGAGGCAGTATGCAAAAAATGTTCCTGGAGTAACCACAGCTAACAGAGGCAGAAAAGCTGACAGAGTGATAGTCTATGCAATGCTGTTTGAAAAAAGCATCTAGTCCTAAAAGCAGCTCCAGGTGCTATATGGTTGAGGAGGTTGCGAGGACAACGGAGATTTCCATCTTTGCTGACACCACAGACCCTCGGGATTAGGACCGAGGATCCTGCAGGAGGTGGCTGCAAGGACAGCCGTTTCCTAGAGGAGTCCACCTCTGAGACGAATGCCATGGGGGTGTAGTTGTGCGGTGGGTGCAGAGTCACACGCTCACTTTGACACCCTTCTGAGCTGGCTGCACCTGAGCTACCTCCAGCAAGAAGCTGTGGAGCTCTGTTTCATGCTGTGCTGAGCCTGAGTGAACATGCAGTATTGAGTGCTTGGGCTCCCAACAACCTCAGTGAAACCAGCCAATTTGTGTGCTGGAACCGGCTTGTCTCTGGCCGGCTAATGTGCATCTTTCTACTTCTCTGAGACATACTGTCAAAGAGTCTCAGCAGGGAGACCTGTGAGAAAGCTTTATAAACAATAGTACATGAAAGAAAGATAGAAATCTATTCACAAAAATGGAATAGCTAGCATGAAACAAAAATTCATTAAAAATGTATGACCAGAGTAATAAGACTAGCTTTGTTTTGGCATTGGCATCCTGCAGAAAAAAAAGGAGGGAGAGAATCATATTACCCAGATGAAAAGGAAGGGAGGCAGAAAAACGGATTAAATAGATAGCTATATACTTTAGTTTTAAGGATTATCATTGAAAACCATATAAACCTGAGAATGTTAAAAATCAGGAATGTCAAAAGGGGCAGTCGGATGATGCAGAATTAATTAAAGAGAAAGACGAAGACAGAAACCATTTCACAGGAAACAGCAAAAAGGAGTGTGAAATCTGCTGACTTTGGTGAAATCAGCATCTGGATCTCTTTGCCAAGAGGACAGAGAGAAGAGACGTGAGCAGCTATTTGGAGACACTACATAGACTATATTGCACTGTTACTGTAGAACGACTTTTGCACAGTCCTGAGAAGTGTTTTCTAGTCTTTTGAAAGCTGAGGCCCCCTTCAGGAAGATGGAGCCACCCACATCCCCACCTTGTAGCCCTGCCAGGTGTTGTGCCAGATGTTTTCCTATTGCCATCTGCCCTAACCACCCTTTCCTTCTGGCTGCGAGCAGGGCTGGCAAACTGGTGAAGCTACTCCCAGGTTGTGACACTGCTTCTGATTTTTTCTAGGACAAATAAACAACTAATGATTTTTTAAGAAATAGCAAAGTAGTCATCCATATTTCCTAGATGGGAAGGTCTTTAAGATCCTCTAGCCTGACCTGGGGCATACTACAGGCCATGAAGCACGACCACTTCTGCACTAAGCACATCATGTCTCACAGTGCTAGCTGGCATTTCCCATTAGCTCCACTCCCAGGCTTTCTGGCTCCTGTTTACTTCTGCCTATCAGTACAGCAGAGCAGGCAGACCCATTTTACATAGCATAAAATCAGCTCAGAAGGAATTGGCCAGTAAGCCTGGATTACAGTTACCGCTGAAAAGTGCCAACTGGTGGCTTCTGGAGAACTTCTTCAGGCACAGTCGCTATTGGTTCGTCATGCTCCCTGGTGCTTTGACTAAAGCAGGGGATTAGCAGGTGGCATTTGTGAAGGACTTGAAGCTTCTCGGTTGGTTCACGTCTGAAAGATGGGAGAGCCTAGCAGCTCCCCTCCTTCTGGGCTGCCTCCCTTCTTCAGAAACTGGGAGCACCCCGGGGCTCAGACACTCTTGGTGAGAGATGCAACCTCTGCTCACTTGAGTAAGCCCGTGATATATAAACCCATGGTATTAAATAGTCTAGAAAACAGTGTCTATCCTTCTTTTTTTTGCCTCAGCAGAATTTAGCACTGCCATGCCTTTTACTGTCCTGTCCTTCACACAGCTCCCTTCACTTCTGAGTTTTGTCAGGATGGTAGATGAATATTTTCTTAATTAAGCTAGAGCCAAAACCAAACTCTGTTCACATGGACAGAGAAGATTAAAACAGAACAATTGAGGTTAATAACACATTACCTCGGTGTGAACTTCAGAAATGAGCTAGCTTGATTCCAAAATACCTCAGTAATTCTTTGAATGGATTACAGCTTCTTTTTAGGAGAGAAAACAAACCCAAATCCTCCTTGGCTAGGTTTGACTCTCTGTGTCACATTCTGCAATTTCATGTTGAGCCAAAACCCCCAGGTTCGCTGTAGTCAGATTATAGAAACTAGCTTAAATATGGATCTGGGAACTGAAGTCACTGTGTGACTTTGAGCTGACACTACAGTGCTTAAAGTAGATGAAGGCTGGGGACTGGAGAACAGAAGCAAGGCAGGTTTTAAAAGCTGCAGCAGAAGTGAGTTGTGAATCCAAGGATAACAGCACCCGTCCTCAGATCCACTCTTGCCGCCACTTGCCCTGCTGCATACGACGCCAAAGTTAGTAGTTATCTGCCAAAGTATTCTCAATGAAAGCTTTTCAGCCTGACATGGACTGTGTTTGGAGGTTGATAAAGAAAGACTGCATAAGATTTTACTGCACAGATAAAAGGACATAGAGTCTGTGCCTAGAGGGAGAAAATCAGGAGCAGGCTGGGTTTTAGGGTTTTAAATACCTAGGAGTGACTATGGTAATCCTAGCATAGCCAGCACCCAGCTTAATATTACATGCTCAGAGTGTCTTAAGAAGAGCAGATTCATTCAGGTCAACTCCAGTCCTCATCTTTATCCTTGAAACAGAGAAGCAGCATCCTTAGTCTTTCTCTGCAGTGAGTCCTTGTGATGAAATGGCACCTGCAGCATTGTCTGGTTGGGGGATGTTTCCAGTCCCTGTTCCATCGGTTGCCAATGTGGCTCCCAGAGCAGCAGAGACACTCAGAGTCTCTCCATCAAACACACCATGCAGTACATGGTCAGAGTCTGTATAGCGGGTTGGCAACAGTTAGAAATAAATGCACAAGGACATGACTGTTTATAAAATAACACAGGTCAGAAGCCCCAATCCAAATCTGGCTCCTGTTTTGCTGCATATACAGGGGTAGATAATCTTTTTATTTTAGAAAGTTTACTGCCAAAATAAACAAGGCAGGCAAATGGGGGTTGGTTTTATTGCATAAGTTAGGAAAGACTGAACCTACTGGTTATCACTTCTACTCCAAACCTTTGCCCCAGCTATAGGGCCTCAGAGCACCGCAGTAATTGCTCTTGTTCCAGTTTTGCCCATATAAAGGCCCCAAAGTCCTTCCAGAAAAAAATCAGTAGGCTTCTTTGTTCAGTTTACATTTTGATGAAATGACTTTTTTTTACCACAATAAGAAGAAAAAAAAAAAAAAAAAAGGCACCAGAACTCCTCAGTCACCTCTGTCTAAAGTTTACTCCACACTACCAGCTTGACTTAGAAATGTTTCCTGGAACCCCTCTGTTTCTCCTCTGCTCTCTGGTGCATGGCCTTCTGTGAGAAGCATGTTTGTTCTCCAGGAGGTTTTAGCTAAATCAGAGTAGATGTTTTTGAGGCAGGGTTATGAAAAATGAGAGGTTTTTAGTCTCTTTTTGATTTTGGGGGAGGGAGGGCAAAAAGTAAGAAATTCAATTTCTGGGTGTCAGAACTAGCATAACCTAGCCTAAATATTATATATATACTATATATATATATTTAAAATATTTACTCCATTCCTGGCTAAAATCTTTGACTATTTACCCAGGAGGCTGATTGATTCATTCTGATGCAATCTGCACCAAATGCTTGGACCTTGGAGAACTTCTTAAAAACTCAGTATTTACAAACTTTTTCATAGTGCAGTATTTGTGGAGTTTGTAATTGCTGCTGGGATCTCTGGTGGAATTTGTACATTCTGCCAGATAAACTGCTTCGAAGCTCTAATTTCCTCAAAGCTTACTAACATAGCAATTGAATGAACTGTATATGAGGTCTGGTCCTGATGCCACCCATGTAAATTTTATAGCCATGTTTGAATACAATAAAATGAATCCTGATTTATTTTCATACCTGTGAAATAAAAGACAGGCATTTAATTGTACAATCTTTGCAGCAATTAATTATTTCATCAGATCTTGCTATAATCAAGAAGGAAGTCAGGGAAGGAAGGACTGTGTTACATTTTCTGTTATGCTTGCAAATGCAGCAATTAGTAGAGACAGAGATTCATGAATAAATAAAAATTTACTGATGGTCTCTCATCTATACATATTTAAGACCCTTTTATGATTTGAAGGAAGCAATTGATTTAGACCCAAGTAAGACTCTGCATTATGACCACCTCTGTAATGTCTGCAATGAACTTCCATCTCTACTCCAATGTGCAAATTGATTAACCACAATTTAAATGCTATATTGCCTTCATTCCAAACACTTGGCTACATCTCAATAGCCTCATCTAAACGAACACTTTTTCCTTTGTGTTATGACTTTTCAGAGAAAGAGAGAAAGAGAAAGACTCAGTTTTCTGAAGAAATGCAGTGCGTGGAAATTGGTACCTCCTATGACAATAATCTGTGGCTGTTGCCCTTCCACTGAGCTGTCACATTCCCAGGTGAGATCCTGGGGCTCCAGGTGTGGCTGCAGTCTGCTGAGAAGAGATGAAAATGCTTTTGCTTGCATTTTGGGTCCAAGCCAGATGGCAGAGTGACGCATGGGTCAGGCATGATGTGGCAGCTAATAGTGTCTTGCAGCCACTTACCTACCATAGCTCCCTGGCCAGTGAGGGACTCGAGAACACATTTAACTCTTTGCTGTTAAACGTGCAACTTAGGCATGTACTTAGGTGTTTTGTTAACCAGGATTGGATTTCACTGCATGCATTGCTATACTAGTGCCTAAGATCTTTTGGTGGTTGTCGTTGATAAGACGTTGTCTATAAGCTATGCAACAGAGGCCCAGCCCTTTGAGACTCTTGCCATGCTCCCTCCGAAATGACTAAAGGAAGTAACAAATGTCCAGATTTCTCTAGGAGTGGGATTTTAATCTTTCTTTTTGTTTATTAGATGTTTTCAAGTCTATGTAAATGTAATAAATCATAGGACTATACCATAATGATTGAAAACATAAATATTTAAAATGCTCATACTGTAGAAGACATTTGTCATGATGGTGGAATTGCAGTCAATTTTTATTTCAGTACAGACTGTCTAGAAACCGATGGCACGTTGAGGATAGATGTTCACCTTACGCTCCATAGATTGCCCCAAACTAATGCCTTAAAGTGAGCTGTTTGCTAGATGAATCTTCTCTATCATCTTTTTGTTTTGACAATGTTACTCTTTTCATCTTCAAAGCTCCATCTGTCTGTCCTCTATTAAATTTACCAGTGGAAAAAAATCAATAATCTATTACTCTCCTGATGACCCCTTTGTTACATTAGAAGGAAATGCATGTTCGCCTGGGTGCCTCAGGGAGTGAGGAGTGTGTGCATGTGAGATTTCAGAACTGCCAAGTGCCAGCTGAGTGTCACTTGCACCACGTACGCAACCTATAACTCATCCTTTAAGGAAAGACCAACATACCAGTTGCACTGTAAAAGTGAGAAATGACTGTGGTAGTAACAAGCGTCTTAGTTTGTCTTTACCTGCAGGGTCATGGTGGGTGTCTTTGGCAGCTGTTAGTAAAGGAAGCGTAGAAGTTTTCCCACAAAGACTTTCCCTTTGGTTGTTTTCTGTCCTTTCCTTTGCCCTTATCAGTAGTACCCTTTGCTCCCACAACTACCAGTTTGACTAAGCAAACCCAAAGATCTGCCCACATCTCAGCTCTCCGGAAACGGGTGCCTGCTGCTGTGGGGCAGAGGCAGCCACTGTGCAGCTTCTTTCTCACACTATCATCTCATGACTTGGGGGGATGTCAAGTGGTGTAACTGGAAATTAGACTGGATAAACAACTGTTGCAGTCTTTACACTTCCCCTTCCTCCTGCACTAAACCTACTCTTTCTGACTCAGCAACAGTGAGAACCTGCCCCTCCCCATAACTGGGTATACAAATATACTTTTTCTGCCTTGATTCAACACACGGGGCAGTGGGATATAGAATGAAAAAGTTTGACACTGTAAGCTTCCTTTGATGTACCCTTTCCTACATAATCCAAAGCATTGAGTCTGTAGATAAGAAAAGAGTGTGCTGGGATCATGGTTAAAAAAAAATCTTGGTTATGCTGCTGTTCACTACTGTACCTCAGAGAACCCTGATGGATCATGTACTTGCAAATAATGTTTACTCCATGGAGAAAACTTAGAAAACTTCTCACTGATTATTATCCACAATGAGGTTATTTCACCAGCTCTGAGTATAATGAAATGGTTCTTGGGTAAAAAAAAAAAAACAAACAAAAAAACCCCCAAACCTGCTGTTTTTGTCTGCTCGGATGACATTAAGGACATGAAACTGTGGAAATTTACCAGCAAAAAAAGTCAGAAGTTCACTCAGCTGGAGACATCAGAGACATGCCAAAACCAAAAGCTGATATCCAGCACCCCTCACTGAATTCAAACAAATAAGACTTCTTATTTGAACTAATCCATTTAAGTATGTGGATCCAAACAACCCTAACAGGCGTCTTGCACTGTGCTCCATGTCCTTAACTCCTGTTGAGGTCAATGTCTGCATTTACTCCCTTTATTGAGATGGCCCTTAGTCTGCAGCCCAGACCGAACCCACTCACCAGACATTCACTAAGGTCCTCTGTTGGATTTAGGTGTAGCTGGGATGTGCCCACCAGAGCATGCGGGACCACTCAGGCAACTTTTTGGCTCACATGTTGCTGCTCAGCACTTTTTCATCAACACGCAAGCTGGGGGCTATCCACAAGGTTGCTATGTGGGTGGAAGGCAAACTAGACATGGATATAAACATGGACACCACACTTTGTTGTTCCATAGACACAACTAATGAGACTTGGGGGAACACAGTAAGGCTAAGTGAGGAATAGCTGCTCGTTCCAATGACTACATTTCTAATGAATAAATAATATTTGGCCAGGAAAGGAGAAAGAGCTTGGCTGAGTCTCAAGCCTTGTTGTTTGGACTAGGGTTCAAATTCCTACACCAATAATTGTTCAGAGAATGCAGAATAGCTTTTATAGGAGATGCTGAAACACAGTCAAGTGAGAATAGCAAATGGGCTGCTAAGCTAGTCAACCAGGTAACTGGGCAGCCAGGTCCAACGTTGTGGTCTGGGTATGGATTTGGGCCTGGATGTCCTGACCTCAGCAGGTGCCCTAACAATAACATGTTGGCTTTCCTAGTGGAAGGAAAAGCATCTCTCTTTCTCTTTGGCATTTTGACCAGAAATCCTATCCTACCATGGAAACCTTTCTTATGAAAATTTAATCAAAACTGGCATATTCCCAAGAAAAGTCTTAATTTCAACAAACTGGCATTTTCCAATGATAAACTATGTTTCTGGAAAATACCCAAATAACTCTACTGCTTGGCACCTGTTTAAGTTGCTAAATATTGAATCAAGTGGTTCACATTACCATGGAACACCGTAGCATTTTTCATTATATGATACTTGGAAAAAAGGCAGCTATATCAGAGGGTAATTTTTGCTGAGAGTCTCTCTTTTGTAGTACCAAAGAGCACTCTGAGAAGGGTGAAAGCTCAGGGGTGATCAGATCATGAAGCGTGTGAGACTCCCACTGCATGATCAAAACCCTCAGGCTTTGGTTGCCCAATATGAAGCATTGGCAGCAATGCTTGCCCAAGGTATATCTGTCCCTTTCTGCTCTCACGCCCACATAACCCTTCACATGTGTCTGCACACCCCCTTGTGATGAACTGTACTAGGGAATTTAAACTGGTTTTAGAAAAAAGTCCAACATGTTTCTGTGAAAGTGGGCTTCATCCACCACAGCTTCACAGACAGTTCTGCCCACACAGCTAAGAAAGTCCAGCAACAGGTCAGGAACAAATGAGGGTGTGAAAAGGGGCAAAGCAGACTAATGGGGACCTCATGGGTGGAGGCAGCCAGCAAGTCTGTGGGGCAGAAAACCGAAGATAAAAGGTGTGACATTGCTCCTTACTCAAGTAGGTATTTGATGTAAAGATGTGTTTCAGCCTCTTCTTGCAGGCTTGATTCAAAACCCACTAATGTCCACAGAATTCCCTTTTACTGACTTTGGGAGTTGTGGTCTCTAAAGTTATTCTGTTTTCTAGCCCATCAGTAAGAACCAAAGCAAATTATGTTTGCTTTTGGTAGGACAGAAATAGAAAATCCCTGAGGATATTTTCTTATTTTCTTCAGAGATCATGAAGATTTCTTACTCAGATGTAAACCTCAACAGTGAGATTCATTCTAATTTTATGTATCTAATGTATTTACATAACTAATGATCGGGCATGATTCATCTCAGCTACCTGAGATGACTACTTTGGGATGAGATGAAAGGCACCGCAGGCAACGTTGATTCTGTTGATTACTTCCCGCCTGACCATTACAGATGAATCCTTGTCCAAGTGTTGGAAGTAGAAAACAACATCTCTTCACAGTCATGTTAACGTTTGTGCCATGGAGCTCTTAACAAGTTTCTTGATGACTCAGATGGCATAGCTTCAAAGGGATGAGGCATGGCTAGTCTGAAATGCTTATTTTCTATCTGTTTATGCACACACATACACACAGAGCTACTTAAAATACATACATGCTGAAAGTCCATTTTCTTTCACAATCTGTAGACTCTCCACTAACAAAGACTTGACTCCTTGATGCCTGGCACCCTGTAGGGTTACTTACATGACTGCAAAGTGGATGCTTACTCCTGTTGTGAGTTTTACATCTGCTTAGCACAGCTGTGAATGGCCAAATTTAGTACAGGGTGACAGAGAACCGAGTCCTCAGGAGTTTTATTCCCTTTGACTGCAGTTTTTTTCTCCCCTCAGTGCAGAGCTACAGCAAGGAATTTCTAACAGTCAATCAAAATGTGTACTTAACCCGATGAAACTCTGAGAGAAACATTCTCTTTAACAGGAAAACGCGTGACTAACTCAGGGCAGGTCTGACAAAATCATCAAGAAATCATAAGATACATAAATATAGGTGAATTTCCTTCCTCCCCTCTCCCATTTCAACAGCTACAAATTAAATGTAAATGGTTATTTAAAAAAAAATAATCCTGTGTGACATTTATTGGCTGTAGGGCAGTTAGAGGCTAACATTTTCTATTTATTCCCACAGCATATGGAAGATAAGCAATGGCACAGCAGGACATGGTGCTGTGGAAAGACCCCCTGCCATTTCCAGCTGGTACCGTGGATCAATGTAAATTCATTGACCTCTCTGCTATGGCTGTTAATGTGACTTCTTGTGATGTGGGTTCCTATTCACTGGAAATGGGACTCTTCTCTTCAGGGTGGCATATTCTGTAGCGTTAGGACACCCCACCGATCAAGAAATAAATGAATGGCTCTTCCATAGTTTGTTCTCTCTCTCCCTGCTGGTGGGATAATTATAGTTTTAAATTACTGTTATTAACTTAATGACCTGTTGCTCGGTGAGGAGAGTACTGCGAGGAGATTTATATTGGTACTGGCAAATGGCAACGGTCCAGTCTACCTCAGATGCTGGAGGCTGCAGAGACATGGTTTGGCTGTTGAGAAAGCCCTTATGCTGGTGGACTTTCATGGTAGGCAAGTTTCTCATTCTCTCGGAAGTTTTCAGGGGCATCCCAAAATGCAGAAGTTGAGGTCTGGTAGATAATATGGGCCTTTTCTGCCCAAATAGGATAAACACTGAACTACTCAACTCCTGTTCAGGAACTTTACCACAGAAACCAACAGGATTAAGGGGTGTTGGTAGGATGGAGATTTTAAAAGATGTTTTCCAAAGCCAGTATGTTTAAATTTGGGCCAATATTCAGCAGTAAGCCAATAAAGTGAGCCCAGAGTAGCATGTCTGCAGACAACTGTGAGGCTGAGAAGATCCTTGTGCTCTTCTGTACCAATGAAACATCATGGGTTGGCAAAAAGCATCGCAAAAGGTCATTGAAGAGAAGGCAAGGTTGGGGTTAATGTCATCTGAATTTTGAATGTGGCACTTATCTTACACCACACAGAGGTCAACATCTGGGTTAGTCCTTGTGTCTTGACAGGCTTCCTTTCTAGCTTTGATATCTATTCCCGGATGCAATGAACTGCCCTGTGGAAATTCCCATTTCTCTTCACTGACTAGAGAGAGAGGCTAAACAGTTCAGCTGCAGACATCTATGCTGCAGCCCTGGTACTAGCCAAGGTAGCATTTAATATAACAAGTAAGCTAGCAGAAGCAGCAGCTTATGGAGATGGGAACAGGATCTAAGTTAACACTATTAGCACCAACAAGACCATGCTGCCCCTTCCAAAGGAAATATCGTTTTTCAGTGCAAGAACTTGATGCAGAAAAATGCACCACTCTTGCAGGTGAAATCTCACAGTAGCTCCCTGCAATGATATGTGGATAATACATCAAATGCAGGAAAGGCTGGAGCCTGTGGGGCTCCCAGAGGCAAGTGCAAAGTTGCTTTCTGCCCATCATTTTCTGGAAAGACTCCAAACCAGGTTAACGGTTGGCTTATTTCCAGTTAGGAATTTGTAGCAGTTGAGTCATTGCTGCCAGGGCTAAGTCTCAACCTGAGGAAAGGTTTTTTTGGGAAGGCTATCCTTATTAGTAACTACTGAAAATCCTCAGTCTCAGCAAAAATCAAATCTAATTTCTGGGAGAAGAGCAAGGGTTAAACAAACATGTGGATATTTCTTTGTCACACTGCTGTCTTTGTGACTCTTAATTTTTCCTGCCCTTTCCAAGGCTCCCTTGGGAAGGACTGGATGCATTTTCCTTGGAAGTCAAGGCAGAAATGTGAAAGTATGAGCGGAAAATGAAAAGCTCTTCAGTCAAGGGATTAGTTCACAGCAAGAGTGAGTGGAGTACATCCTAAACATATAAATATCAATGAGACCTCTCTAATATGCCTTGATATGCAGTTGTACACCATCTATCAAAGGTGTTAAAGAGACAGCTAAAGTGAGAAGAAAAATCCTTAAGTTGAATAAAGTGAAAGTCATAGATCAAACCTTATTAACGCCTGTCACTTACAACACCCACGTCAGAGGAAGAAATTAACACCTCCTGACACAAATCCCACGTGTACAAAAAGCAAGTAATGCACACGAAAAGGCACAAAAAGGGATGAATATTAAAGCAATCACTCAAAGGGAGGATTCATCTCCTGCTCCTAACTACGCATGAAGCAAAAAATAAAATGCCTATAGAGAAATTTTATAGACAGAAAAACAGCTGGGTACACCAGGGACCAGAGTCGAAGCGTGGAAGCTGTGAAGAGCAGATGAAGAAGAACTCAGTTTGATCAAATGTGGATGAATAAATATCAGTGAACTGAGAAATAATGAATACTTAGATGAGTAATGGGGCTAAACACTGATTTAAAATTAAGCACCTGTTTAGAAGGAAAACCAATCCTTTTAAAGTACCAACAAAAAGCAAGAGCCTGAAGCCAGAGCAGTGACAAATATTGCTGTGACAGAAAGCCCCTACAGTACTCTGGTTGGATAGAGATAACAGAGGTAAATAACTTTAAAGTGATGAATTTAAGGGATGTGTGCGTTTGATTTTCTCTCTCCTTCAGTACAGGTCAAAAGGACTGGAGTTTGCAATCATGTTGATGGAAATGAAAAGACCAGAAAAGAGCTAGGGAGAGGAGAAATGTTCTGTGTCTAATTTACTGCGAGGTGAGGGAAAACAGTAATGAGCCACATAGTCTTGTTTCACTGTTTTGCCACTCTGTACAGCTGCACTAGCAATACTGATGTCTGGTCATCCGTTAACTTTTGGTGTCTATAAATATACCACTGCCCCTCACTGGCAGCAATGATCAAGTCTCTGCAGTCCTCCTCATCTCTAAGAGAACTACTCCAGGGCCGTCCCACCTCTGCTGTTCACCACACTTTGATTGGCTTTATAGCCCCCAATGTAAGCACAAATCTTGTCTTGAGTTTGGGGATGCAACAGCCATTGGGAATCTGCTTATCGTGGCTGTGTTTGCTGGCAGTCTCCCTCATCCAGGGCTCAGTTTCTCCTGGCCATGTGAGGCCAAGGATGAGAGTGTGTGTGCATGTATGTGTGTCTATAAAGGGAAGGCTGGGACTGTACTTTTTACTGAGGGAGTTACAGATGCTGCAGCCTACTCACTCTCTCTCTCTTCCCCTCTTATACTCCTACCCCCATCAGAGCTAGAAATGCTCCAGAGACTACAGTAACCTACGCTGGCTGGGAATGGTGCCAAAGTGGCTGTTGGCTGAGAGTTGCTGGAGTCTGCTTCAGCGTGGCCTTTCATACCCTCCGCACAACCCTCCTAAACCCTAGGGGATTAGTACCCCTCTGAGCCCCATTATGCCATCTGTCAAAGAGCTCCCCACATGAGGGGAATGCTCAGATGGCCAAGGAGAGCTGGAGGCTGGGCAGTACAAAGACCTTCGTTCACTTCTCAGTGGAGGCTCTTAATTTTTAGACTTGCTGACTGCATATATACAGTGCGAAACGCTCAAAGTGACTACTTCCTGGGATTAGGAATTAAAACAAACAAGTAAACAGAGAAGCAATGTTAGCCTGCTTCTGCCCTACTATTAAAAACAGTTTTATGACCTGAAAATTATACGCCAACTGATTTTGGCAGTGCTCTCTCAACTAATCTACTCTGCACATACATGCATCTGTCTTCTTACTTACAGTATTAGCTGTCACCACGGGACTCTGTCTTTATTTTCTTCAACAGATTTTTAGTGGGTTCTTCAGCCTTAAAAATAAACAAGCTCTCCTGGGGTGTATGTTTGTCTCCTCAGCTCCCATGTGCAGGTTGCTGCATGATTCCTGCTGGCTGTATGGAGATTTATATCCCAGAGCTCTGTACAGACCTGCCATGTGGCAGAATGGGAGTGGAAGCCAACAGATGAGTTATGGAAGTTGCTGGGTATTTGCAGCAAAAGGAACACTGCCTTCCATATAAACATGGGGACGGATCTTGCTTATCCTTTTGCATTTCATACTGACATGGTCAGTCTGTTGCGGGGTACAGGGCCTTCTACACTGGGACTCCCCTGACAGCTGGGGCCTCAGGACCGGCTCTATTGCAAAACATGGTGAAAAATAAACTGACCTGAGTCACTTTGTGTGCACCTGTCTTAACTATGGAAACTCATTCCTTTTTGCATGCACCTTCAGTTCCTTCAGACTGTCAGACCCTTTGGGCCTGCAGTACTCAGAGCATTAGGAAACAGGCTATGAGCTCTACTTCACCATCTGAGCCCAGCTGATGGATTTAGGGGATTTAATTTTTTTAATTACTGCACTTAGAGAGTTGACCTATATGAAGAACTCTGAATCACAGAATCACAAAAAAGTCTAGGCTGGAAGAGACCTCTGGAGATCACCTAGTCCAACCTTCTGTTGAAAGCAGGTTTTAGATTAGGTTATTCAGGGCCTTGCCAAGCCAAGCCTTGAATATTTCCAGCAAGGAAGTGTCCACTGCTTCTTTGGGCAACCTGTTCCAATGTTTAATTGTTCTCACAGTGAAGCATATTTTTTATATCCAGGTGGAATTTCTCTTGAAGCCAGTTGTGTCCATTGCTTCTTGTCCTGTCACTATGCGTCCTTGTGAAGAAAGTACCTTCATCTTCTCTATAACTACCTTTAGATATTGGAAGATTCTGATTAGATTCCCGCTAGCCTTCCCTTTTCAAGGCTGAACAAACCCAGTTCCTTCAGCCTTTCTTCATATGTCAAGTTCTCCAACCCTCTGATCACCTTGGTGGTCTGGACTGTGTCAGATTTTTTAGCAGCTCCAAGTCAAACTGCATTTGTCTTCATTTCTGTACTCATCTTGGCACTTACCGGCCACGTTGGGTTGGGCACAAAACGCAGCCATGCATGAATAAACAGCAGAAATGACCTGTCTCCTCCTTTATAGAGCCTGAGGTACCTTTGCAACGGTGCTGTAGGAAGCTTCTTTGGCTGTAAAGCCTGCTGTAAGTCTGTAGTGGATCAATCCTGCACTCAGGTCTCTGAGGCTGCCAGGCTAGTACACAGTTCCTCTGTGCTAAGCATACTTACGGACACACACACACACATAAAGTCCCTCTCTCAGAAAGCTGGTTTAACTGATCTGTTTGGAATGCTTGGGCCATATGGTTCTGATTATTTATATAGATAAGCGTGTGTATTTTTCTCTGCCTAAAAATAACCAGACTTAGGGAAGGAAGATGCTTTTGTGTAAATTATTTAAAAATAAGAAAGCTGCTAATCCCTGGAGAAAACCCTCACTAGTGTTGCACGCGGTGCCAGGAAGCCTCTGAGACGACAGGGCATGGGGCCTGGCTGCTCAACCACGCTTCAGCCATGTCCTTTTACACCCTCAGCGTGACCACCCCGGCTGCTCCCTCTTGAGTTAGTGCACATTCCTGCAGAACAGCTGATGAAAGGCAGCTGCAGGGCAAATATAACTCGTGGCCTTCTGTGTTGTGGCTTCTTTTCTTCCTCTACACTCCAAGTTTTCAACAACCCCCTTAAACTCTCACCGAATGAATCTCTAATGAAGCTGGAAGGCTGAATGCTAACATCTGTGACTGCTCACAGTCTAAGTTGTCATGGTGGATGTTGCTCTCAACTGCCTAGCAGCCTCGGACAGGATGAGCAATGTGAATATATGTGGTGATGAAATTCAGGTCTAAGATGCGTAGGTCTATCTAAGGTCTAAACTGGGTTGGATGAGGGCCCCCAGGTATGGCTGAAGAACATGCACCATCCTCCTTTTCTGCTCCTCCTTCTTTGTGTGCTTTGAAGCTGGTGTCTTAAGCAGGGAAAAGTATTACCCACAGCTCCTTGCAGCCATCATGTTTCCCCTCCATCTACCCCATCCTTGGCTGGCTATGCTGCATCTTGGAATAAGCACGGAAGGCAGCTAAGCCATGGTTGCCTTTTAACTGGGCATGTTTGTTGTTCTTGGCAGTTGGCTGTCCTAGAAACTGTGTCCTCCAACTGTACCTATGCCTACTGAAGGATTTCATAAGGTTAAACACACTAACACTTGACACTAGCATCTCAGATGCAAGTGTGAACATGATGGAAAATGTCCATAGTGTTCCTCCTAGTACATATAAACAAACAATTAAACTTTGAATTTCTCCTCAGTTACGGCATCATTCCTTGTGACATTCTTCACAGAACAGTGTTGCCTTTTTGCTGATGCTGAGCAAAAAATCCTCTTCACAAGATTTATATTTATATAGAGCTCTCTCTAACAAGGACTTTCTATGGCACAATTCATAACCTTCCTTCACCCCCTTCCATCCCTAGTCTCATCCCATAAAAAAGTGTTTCTTGAGGGTGAAATTGCGAGGGGACCAGTTATTTCTGTCTCCCTGACATTTCTTATTACAATCTTCCTCATTCCCCTAAACGGTTTGTTTCTGACTGTCAGCATTGCACAATCTCTTTTATGACAGTAGAGGAGATCTGACATTTAGCTGAGCTTTGCATTGGTTATTTGGGTGTAACAGTGCAGTGAATAGTTATTATTAATATTATTATCATTTTCTGAAGTTGCTGTGGGAATGTAAAAAGTCATTCTGCATCCCAGTTCCTCTCCTCTGGTAAGCGTGGGCCTGGCAGACCGCTGACTCATGCTAGCTCCCCACAGTTTCACAGAAGATCCAGACTTGTGTCCCATCCAAGGGCTTCAGGTCCTACATGCTTTCGTAGCTGTCACTGCTGCACTATGGGAGCACCTTCCAATTTCATCCTCCCAACACTTTTGTGAAGCAGGGAAAATAGAGTTACACCCGTGCTGTACATGGGGACCTAAAACATAACCAGACCATATAATTTGTCTTCGATTCCACACTGGAAGTCTGTGGGAGGTCAAGAGCTTAGCTCAAATTCCCCCCTTGGAAGCAAGCGGTTTCACCGCTGGATGACCTCTTCATCTCTACAGCTACCTCCTGCAAGCCTACGGGGACCTCATCTTTTGCTTCTGTTTCTCAATCAGTGTTTTCACAGCAGAGCTCAGGCTCGGAGATTTGCTCTGGGCTGCATTACAGAGCACTGAGCTGGCACTCAGTTTAGGAGATGGCTGCCAAGCAAGTGGGCTCCAAAGCCTTTCAGCAGCCCCGTGGATGCCAGCCAACCCCAGCCACGTGGCACCTTCTTCCTGCACTTTGGGAACAGGGAGAGGGGATTAGTCTTCCCACCTTGCCTCCAGGTGGCCAGCAATAATGAATTGATCTCACTCATGTCTCATGAGAGACCAGATCCCCTTGTGTATCCCATCAGAGCTGCCTGGGTTCAGGTCCAGCAGACGAACTACCGTACCATACCACTGGAGTGTATACATGCATAATAATGATTAACATGGTGCACAGAAGTTTTGAGATAAAAATCTCAGACTGTGGCTTGATCTATGGTAGAAGATACCAAGAAGTGTTGAGTCAAGATCCCCTGCTCATTCAAAACAGGGTGAGAGGGGAAACTGTTCCACTTGCCACCTTCTCTTCCGCTGAAAGGTACTGTGATTAATTACTGATAGGCAGTCAGAAAAAGAGATTTTTTTCTCTGCTGAACAACAGCTAGACAGCTAGACTCTGTTTTCATGCTAGTGGCAGAACTGGTGTTATTGGTTCAAATCCTTCAAGGATATATACTAATTAGTAGCAACAGTGAGTTCCAGAGATCCAGTGCTCAGCCCTGACTCATTTCTCCAGCACAAGGACTGTCACTGGAAGTTCTCCTGGGAGAGTTTAAAAAAGCCCCAAACAAAACCAAGCCTTTAAAGCACTGTGTTTCAGAGATATGTTCAATGTCACAAGGGACAAGTAATGCTTCTGTGGGGGTCTAACTGAGAGTCATTCTGGAGCTGAGAGAGCATCACAAAAGTAGTTAAAGATATTCCTTTGAGATGACCTCCTAGTTACCTTCTTCCATGACAAGCAATTCCTAATTATCAGAAATCATCCTTTTTTGTTGTTGCAGTTGATTTCAAGGGCTAAGAAGAGTAAGGAATTTTCCTCCAGGCAAAGAAAGGTAGCTGGAGATTTACACATGTTTTCAGTGGAAGTACACTAAATCCGTATGTCTACATTTGGAATCATGCTCTGTTGTTTTTGGACATGAAAATAATGAAGTTAAGCTTTCTGTTTTACAAAAAAATAAAGTCTAATGGAAGGAAATCAGTCCATGGAGCCAATTTTGGATTTTCTCCTACATTTTTTTTAGATTTAAAGAACTTCGAAATGCAGGTTAACTCCAGCCCAGAGGAGATGAAAAACCTGAAAAATTCTTATTCCAATTCCAACTAACTCAGAGAAAATAGGGCTGCCTTGTTTCAGGTTTGTTCCTAATACATTTCTCAAATTCTTGTTTTCTCATCTATTTTGGGATATTTTTCTTGCTTGAATTTATTTCCTTGTAGAAGTGTTAAAGCCTATCACTAGGTTCAAAAGTAATATGGGATCCTGCTGTCCCCAGACAAGCCTCAATAAGTTTACTTAAAAACTTCTGTTTAAGGGTTAGTCAACTGCAGGGTCTACAGACTGGGAAGAAAGTATATGCAGGAGTATTTTTCAGGAAGTACACCAACAAGTCAGGTTAGAGCTGAATTTAAGTTCTGTGAAATGAAGATTCAAACCAATAGAAATGTTTCCATATTTAAGCATTCCAATGAAAACAATTTTGATTGGAATTATTCCCTTGCTGGGTTTGTAAGCCAAACACTGCATCATTTTGCTAGAAAAGAAGAGCCAGATTTGTTAGCTTCCAGTAAGTTTCACAGTCTATTTTCATTCTTTATGTGGAGTGAAATACAGAAAGTAAGTATGCAATGACAAAAATTGAAATGCAAATTAAGTTTTTAAAATTATTTGCTGTGAGCGACATAGAAATGTAAATGCACTGAAAAATATGATCTCAGGGTTGAACATTTCCCCTGCTTAATTTCAAATCAGAGAGGAAATTCTGTACTTTCAAATTGCGTTTTATGGTTGATGTTTGCAATGCTCTCCCAGGTGCATAATACAAAGGAGTGTTAATTATTTAACGACGTGTACAGGCAGTCCACGGGAATGGGGAGAGTGGGAAATAAGCAAGAAGAGTGGAAAGAAACAAAGAGAGTAACCTAATGTAAATAATGAAACTTATAAAGCTCTGTCCTAAAAAAACTGCAGGATTACCATAGCAACAGAAGACAGGAGCATGGCATGGA
The DNA here is from genome assembly GCF_026419915.1 of Harpia harpyja. NCBI lineage: Eukaryota > Metazoa > Chordata > Aves > Accipitriformes > Accipitridae > Harpia > Harpia harpyja. Next base: position 69,619,461 of record NC_068944.1, read on the forward strand.
CAGCATCTCTATCCCCCCTCAAAGACAGCTGTTGCTGAAGGGAAGTGAGCTTCTGAGATGAGCTTTGCAGACGTTTTTGGTTTTTTTTGGATCCTTTGCCTAGAAGGTTGGAATCTATTCCCTTAGATGCAGATGCCTTCCAGGAGGTGCATAAATGTCCCTTCTGGCACTCACTCTTTTTCTTTGGCAGAGCTTGGACCCTTCCCAAACAGTGACTGCTTCCTGGAAGAGTACTGTCTATGCCAGTCCTGAGGAATGATACCTACTCCAGGCTTAAAGCCAAAGTAGAGCTTCACAGCATGTAGTTTCTATACTTAGACCATAAATATCATACCAATACCCTCTTTCAGACCCCAGACTCTAGCTAAGCTAGAGTCTGGGGGACCAAATCAGAGAGGACTAGAGAAGGTGAGGTTCCAGAAGTGCTACAAGACCCTGCAGTGTCAGGACATGATTTTAGGAGTTGCACCAGGATGTTATTTGTGTGTCTACATGGGTCCTGAAAGCCAACTCTGTAGATAACATTGTAAGTCACCATGGTAATGAAGCAATTTCCATTTAAACAATCTTACAAATTAATGCAGCTTCCACTGAAATTGCCAGGGGCTGGGTTTTTGTCTTCAGTGGAAGCAAGTCTAGATCTTTATTGCTTCATAGCATTTTTTCATACAAACTAGAGCTTGGGAGAATTAAATAATTCATATACCAAGTTGAAATAATAAATAATCAGTGAGAGGGGGTTAAAATTCACAGTACGTAAGAAAAGATGGATCATTAGAGCTTATTATAAAGCTTCCCTTATAGCCAAGCCTTGGGGTTCAGTACCATAACATAATAAAACCAGTGAAACTGTAATTAAACTCTGCTTCTCCAGCCCCTTGAAATTCAGGTGGGAAAAATGCAGGAAAGGGATATGATTCAAATGGTGATGGGAGGGAATGGTAATAACACAGAGTCAAAGAGAGGTCACTCTGAAACACACCTTGGAGACAGCAGGTGCTGTAATAAATTAACTGTATATACTTCTTCAAGGCAGGGCAAAAGAGACACAGAGGAATTCCAAGGAAGAGTAAATTGCACAGGGCAGAGCCTGCCAAGCAATAACCTGCTGATTTAGGGTCCAGTCTTGGAGGTGCTCCATGCTCAAAACATCTACAGACAACTGAACAAACAGGGCCAGACTTGTTCTTGCCTTGCAGCCCCTTTGCTATGCTGGTGCCTTTCCAGCACGGTGCATTGATCTACCAGTGACTGAGGTGGCTCACTCTGGCCGATGAAAGGCATTGAAACACAAGATGGCCCTGGAGGAGTTTTAGATCCATCTCTCCTTCCATATATACACTGAAATAATTACAGTGCCACCTAACCTATTTAGTGGCCCATGGCTGTGTACCTGACCTCCTATTCTAGAAAATGGCTCTTGGGGAACTGGAGTAGCCTGCCCTCCCCAGCTAATCCAGGAGGAGGAGATTTCATCCCCCGCCCCCCCTCCCGCCCTTATCATGGAGGGTAAATCAAGGGATCAAGGTTTTGAAGTACAGTAAAATTCACTGCCATCCTGTGTGCCCTCATCCTGACAGACGAGCACAGAAATCTGATGGTGCAGACACTTAAAAAGACCTAAGACTGCAGGAGCCTGTCGCCTTCACCAAAGACTCAGATGGACTCAATGATGCACACAAATAGGCTCATTACTGCTGATTTCATCCTTCTCCAATATTTTATAAACTAGGTGTTGAAAATCAATGTATGAATTGCACCATTTTGAAAACTGTGTGGAGAACCCCCCAAACAATCAGGAGAAACCCAATCCAGCATCAATAATTGCTAAACAGACAGTTTTATGGCTACAGCCTTAAGGCTTTGGAACAAAAGAAAAGATTTTACTTGTAGCCGTTGCTGCAGTTGAATGTTAATCACCCCAGACTATGAAGTTTTGTTGACACTTGCAGGCTCTGAAATTACATGACCTAGATTCTGCATCTCCCTTTTCTCATTTCAGAAGTCCAGATTTGAGAAGCAGATCTCTGTTTGCGACATTTTAATGATCTGCAATTTACACAAAAGAATGGGAGACTCAGTAGAGAGCTTTTGACATTACATTTTTTGGTAGGAAGTTTTACTGTGCACTCCGTCTTTTGATCCTGTATCCATATGCTGAAAATACATGAAGTTTTGTGCATGCAAGGATGGTAGGATTGAATCTTAAATGGAAATCAGAGTGCTTTTCCATCTCTTCTCCCCCAGTGTACGTTGTTTATATAGATGCTATAGTATACTCAAATATAAAGATAGTCTTCTACTTGATAATATTTACAAAATACATCCCAGTTGAACTGAGAGAAAGTGGGTAATTTGCCTGTCTGGATTTCTGGAAGTAATGAATTTTTTAGTGAAACAAACTCAGCTAACCTTCTTGAAGAGCTACATTTTGCTTTAGGTCTGAAACATTGGTAGTTTGCTTCAGTTATCTTTGAAAGAAAGAGAGTATTTAACATTTTTGTCCAGTGTCTCCCTGCTGAAGGACATAAGGGCCTATGGAAAAAAATAAGATCTCTTTAGTTAATGGATTTTACATGGGAATTAATGGGAGAAAGATTGGTGGTCTTGCTTTCTAGATACAAGTTTAATTCACTATCAAGGGTTGGTGGAGAAATCAATGGTCATGACATGCCTTGGATATTCCTGCCTGAAGAGGAAGAGTCTTTGCCTATAAGTTATAGAAGAAATATGTTCTTGATGAATAGCTGATCATCTTCATATTTGTCATAAGTAGAGATGACTTCCTTGACATCCAGATCCAAGCAGTAGCACAGCACGTCCTGTCACAGAAGTGGAGGTGGTATCACAAGGACAGGGAGTAAGAAACAGCTTGGATAAGGAGAGAAAAGGAAATTATGTCCCTATGTGGTTAGATAGAGGAGAACAATATGTAAGAACTAACTGGAGTGCAGTTCAAAAAAATGGGAAACAAAGTAACTTCCATCCAACTCAAACTGGGCAACTCAGAAAGTAGCTAGGATTGGCCGAAAGAGGAGAAAAGTCTTAGAAAATTGATGAGGTCTCCTGCAAGGAGAAGAGTAGAATGGTGCAGCTACTTAGTAGGAGAAGGAGGGGAAGCTTTTGTTAACTACAGATGAGATCCTGAGGTATGGAGGGACAGTCCCCTGGCAGTGGTCTGCACTGGAGCTGGTGACGTCGTAGGAAACTTCATTGCACAGATCCTGGGAGACGTTGCAAATGGGAGGAGACATCTCTCTTGGTAGCAGAGAAGCAAGATGCTGGGGAAGATAAGAGGATCCTTATGGTTCTGTAACATTGGAAGGGAAAGGAAAAAGAGGAGACACTTTTCATCACAGCCCATGTTACCATTATGGGGCCATATGTGATTCCAAGTCAGAGAGAATGCTTGAATACTTACAGATTTGAAATACTGAAGTGTGAGATGTTTGGCAGTTACCACTTCTGCTCGGCGTTCATTGGACAACACAACTGTCTTCTTAAACATCTGTTTGCAATGTGGGAACATAAGTGGCAAATCTTAATGAATGCTGTAAATTGGTTATCTGAATATTCATGAAGGTCCATAAGATCATGGTCCTCCAAACGCAAGAAAGTGGGGTTTTTTTTGGGAAAAAAGGCATCCTGTAGGAAAAAGCACCTGTGAAACAAACATTTCCCAAATGTAAAGAACAAGAAAGAAATGGGGGTTAATAACCATGAATGTAAGTTACAAGTTTTAAAATGTAAGTGCTTGATAGAAAAAGCTAAGGAATCAGTGGAATAGCAACAATTGCCAGGATTACAGACAGTAAGAACAAACATTTTAGGGAGGAAAAAAAAGCTAAGGTCAGGTATAAGTCTTTTACTGGATACAGATGTAGAATCATGTAATAAGTAAATGTAGAATCATACGTAGAAATGCAAAAATGTTCAGCAGATATTTCTGTTCTGTATTTGAAGGACACAAAACAAAGAAAAAACCCCATCCCAAGTGATGTTGTGGATGAAAAAGAATTTTTACTAAATGTATCAAAAGAAGCTATGAAGCGGCATTTAATACCAGACTTCTTCAAATAAACAAATCAAGAAAAAAATTTACATTTAAGAGTTGAGAAGGCCTGAGGCGAGAATTACCCTAAACCTCTGTGGTTAGTTGGTAATTCATCCTGGTAAATAAGGCAATGCCGTATCATTAGAGAATCCTCTTGTGATTCCTATAGTTAGACAGAAAAGGAATAAACCAGAGAAGATCAGTCAGCCTGGTGTTCCTTACGGGCCAGGCAGTGGGGTAGTGAATTCAGGACTCTGTCAATGAAGAGTTAGAGCTTAAGAAGGTAATTGATGCCAGGCAAAATGGTTTTAATGGAAGGTACATCTTGTTAAACAAGTCCGTTATCTCTTTTTGATAAGATTATAGGTTTGGATGATTAAGACAGCTGTGCTGAGGTGGTACCTTTGGATTTCTCCAAGGCGCTTCACTTAATACTGCCTGACACACTGATTAAAATCTTGCGTTATAAGGAATCAACAGGGCACAAAATAGATGGATGAAAAACTGGCTCAGTGACAGACCTTGAAATGGAGTTGTTAATGTAGCTGTTCCTGAGTGAGGCTATTAGTACAGGACTTGTCTGGACACCGGCTCTTTGTCTGATACCATATGATGTTTTCATCACTGACGTAGCAGGTCATAGTAAATATTTGTTCATTAACACATGTTGTGAGAATGATGATTGGAAATGTCTGCTTTTATAGTTTTCATCCAGAAAATTAAGTCTCATATGGTCTAATCAAGGTACAAGGACTTGAAGGAAAGAAAACAAGTGTCTCCACAGGGGCTATATGAAAAAAGAGTATGTTTGTAGGGGAGTGATACTTTCTTTGGACGCAACTTTGGGTGGTTCATTAACAAAATATTTCATCCAATTGAGCTGACCATACTTCCAGACAGATATGGAAAGAACCAAAACGCTCCAGAAGAGGCCAAAATATTAACTGGGAGCTAGGAAATTAGCCTTCCTTTAGAAAGTTTGAAAAGCACAATCTATTAAGGTTATTCAAGAAAAAGTGGGAATGAGAGATTTGGTCCTATATATGTCCCTCAAGTTTGTTAAGAATAAACGTCAAATACATCAGCAGTTTAGGTAAAGCTGATCCCTTCCTGGAACATGATGAACCAAGACACCTCTCAGGGTCCCTCCCAGCCTTGTTCTCTATTATATTGTGACATGATGGGTTATAAGTTAGAAAAAAATAGCAATGCCCTAGTTGTGAGATTAATTAAACATTGCAGAAGCTACCAGTAAAGGTGCTGAACAAGCCCTTGCTTGAAGTCTTTACAAGAAGACTAGCTATCTCTATTAATCACATGCTCAGTCCAGTGTTTTTTGAAGAATGCAATGGCATGTGCCACCCCGCAAGATCCTGGTGGCCTGCCACCTCCTGGCCTTCCAACCTGACTGTTAATCTACAGAATGGGAATATTTCCATCAACATGTCTTTGTTACTTACACCTCCATGCATCTTCTTACTTGATTGACTGTTTAGGTAGTACCTGAGCATCTCACTGTCTTCTATTAATTTAATATTCACAATCCTGAGGTCAAGTCTCTTCATGGTGCTTCTTCAATATACAGCACTAGCTTCACAAAGTTACCTTTGAAACTATAAATCTGGACTTTTCTGGGGGCTGAGGTATTTTAAAAAGTCTGATGGGGCGGCAAAGCATTCAGCTGTGTCTTCAGGCTGCTCTGTGTATCATCTCCTGAGGTCTTGGACACATCTCAACTACTTCCCTCTGTCACCCTTTGTGTCTGGCTTGGGGCTTCTCATAAGGTAGTATTGCAGTTTTCTTCCAAAATGCTTGTGTCAGGGAAATCTAGCTACAGCTAGAGGATTTGAAGTAGTTTGGACCTTTTACTTGGTAAAATAAAGAACATAATGCTAGAATCGAATCCTCCCTAATTAACAGAAGGGTGAATAGACTGGTGGTTTGGGTGCAAACTTAGGACTCAACACAATGCAGTGAGATGGAGCTGCAGCCAAACTACTGCTCTGCATGTTGCAGCTTCTCCCTGTCCCTGCAATGGGCTGCCACAGAGAAGCAGTCCCAGCAGTTCTGGTTTCCCATTTCTCATACCCGTTTCTGCAACAAGGGCTTATCTCTGACATATGAAGCAATGCTAGTCATTTTTGCTAAAATTCCAAGAAACTAAGTGTCCTGGAAGAAAATTAATATGCCTTTGCTTCTGAGCAGTCATGTAATTATTGTAATACAATCTTGTTTCATAGTTACAGTTTCCTACATTATTTAGTGTTTATAAAACAGGTTGGAAGTGCACACTTTTATTACTTTGCAGAATCCTATGATCAGAAATATTCTTACAGTCTAGTTTCAAGAAATAATTGTCTGGTTTTGGTTTGGAAATAACTCAATCCTAAATTATTGTTATTTTTGCATCAAAGAATTTTCTCTTCTTTTTGTGCTTTATTTTTTCAAGTGATATCCCAAGCAGTGTCATCCTTTAATAATTTAGCAATATGGCAAGGGTAGACTGTAACAGTAAGAAAAATGTATGACAGGTTTGGATAATGTCGCAAATTGTGATGCAGAGAATACAATAACCAAATTTCACCCTCTCTGCAAAGTTTGTTTTGCAAGATTTCCTCATAGGAACTCCTGAGAATGAAATATTACTGTGGGTACCAATACCAATTTAGGGGACCAGCAAGCTAAGAGGGACCATTTTCTTTTCAACACAGTTCCACCTGGCCATTCTGACTCAGTGAAAAAAGCTAGAACTGTTATATTATCATCAGTCTTTTGCCTTTTTTTTGTCCTTGTATCAACATTTTTTTCCTTAGCAAACAGAAGTTACAGCACAGGGCAGCTCAGTTAGTAAAGCTTTTTTTGAAAGAATGGATGCTGTCAAATCAGTGTGCATGCTCATTTTGTTTTCTGAATTCATTACTAGGTCTCTAAAGACAACTTCTGATTTATTACTCTACAAATAATTATTAGAACTATTAAGGCTCATGGTGTCTGGTCTCCTGCTGATAAAGTTTCTATTGTAAACATCTTAAAGAAAAGTTGATAACTTAGTCTATTGTATACTACAAAACCTCATTCCCACTGATTTCAGTGGGAGCAGGGTAGCATCAGTTGATTCCTACTGATTTCAGCGGGATGTTAGGAGCTGTCTAAATAGGAATTAGAAACCTAAATACTTTGTTATAGCAGGGGCTTAGGGAGTAATAAGATGGATTTGTTATAAGCTGGGAGCTCATCAGCAGGAAATAGCTAAGGAGAAGAAAGACTTGTGTGTAACAGATAAAAGCTGAGTATGAGCCACAGAAATAATGCAGGTGTGAAAAAGACAAAGGCAGTCCTGGAGTGTCTCAAGGAAAGTATTTCCAGCAGGAAAGCGTTAAGTTGTGCTGCATTCTGCACAGTTCTCATCACCCATTTCAGAAGAAAGATGAGTTGATACTGCAGCAGTCACAGAGAGAGGTCATGGTGGTGACCGGGGAAGGGCGAGTTCATCATTTGAAAAGAGTCTAACTGAGCTGGGAGCTTGTCTGGTGTTGCAGAAGGAAGAGTGAGAAGGGATGTGGCTGTCGGCTATAAATACACCAACGAGTGAACACAAGGGAAAGATCAGAATGAATTAATTTCAGGGATACAACTGGAAAAACAATTAGGTACCAACTGCTTATGGATAAATCTGGCTGGAAGTTAGAAGAGTGCTTCTAATTGTTGCAGCAGCGAGATTCTGGAAATCCTTCCTCCTGTTTGTTTGTTTTTGTTTTTTTTTTTAAATTTGAAACATGATAAGCTTATAAACTAAACTTGATGATATGCGGCAGCTGGGGATGAGACTTGGTCCAGGAGATCCTTCCAGTCTCCTATTCCTAGCGGTTGTCCAGGATTGTTTAAACACAGGATTGTCCTCTGTGTCTCAAGCACACAGGGATTTCCAGTGGGGGCTAACTCCTGACAACATTTTGTATGTGACAAGAAGAGCCTGGGTCACAACAAAACCTGCCACCATGTCCAGTGTGCCCAGTCCAGGAACATCTCCCATTTTTCTGGGGTACAGTGTCATCCCTGAGGATGACTGGGGAAAGCTCAGGAATGTAAACAGAGGTCAGTGCCATTTTTAAAAGTCTCAACAAAGATGCTGCTGCAAGAAGTAGGACAAATGAACAAAGAACGAGGATGAAGCCAGTTCTTTCGCAAGAGTTGGGAAAAAAAAGGAGTCTGTCTTGCATGTCCCTTTGGGACTATTTATCTTGTAAAACCCTGGTGTTTTCTCTCACTATTTATTACTGCTTGTTCCTGAAATAAGCAATACTGAATCTGGAGGCCAAGGTAATATAAAACTTTGTTTGCATTGAAACAGTCTCACAGCTATCATTCTGACCTGCTGGTTTTTGTTCTGTCATTTTGGGAACATGTCACAGCGTGGTCAAGTCAACCCTGGCTCCTGGGCTAGCTTGCTCAGCTTGAGAGACCTGTGTGTGCCCAGAGGGAGGCTGCTTATATCCTAACAAGCTGACTATAGCTTGTGAAATCTCATCATTTCCACTGAGCCTTAAAGTGCTTAGACTTGTGCATCTTAGGTGCCTGTCAAATGAGGCTTTAGGCAGATTTGCTAATGACCTTGAGAGATGGACAATATTAGAGCAGCACTGAATGAACAACATTTTCCATTTCACCATGTTTCACCTTGCAGAGCACAGCTCTGCTATGATCTCTTAGGTAAGGAGAGGGAGACTGAGGCACTGTGGTAGCTTACAAGAGCCTTCTTAAATTAAAAGGAAAGTACTTGTGTGAACGTATTGTGGTGCTTGGTTTGTTGGACACATCTACCCACTGTCTTCAGTCCTTCTTATCATCCTGAGCTGCAGCTCAGGCTGTTTGGTTTCCAGAAGTTGAAATTTGCCTTGTGGGAATAATGACCAACTAAATTCTTTAGTATTCATTGCAGGAAAGATATTTACAGAAGGTGTTCACGGTTGATCATATGATCAGACAAGTATCCACCAGGGGCAATGTGCCTGGCCACTTGAATTATATTTAGAAAAAACAAAAATCCCATTCTATTCTAGTATTATTTCTTAAGTCACACCCAGGGGGCCCGTAGGCAAACTGGACTCATTGTGCTAGATTCTGTACATATGTAATGTACGAGTCAGGAGTCTGGCTCAAAGGCTCTCACGATCAAAGCAATAAAAATGTGAAAATGGGCCAGACATGCTGGTAATTAGCGTATTCTGTGAGCCTTGCTTAGGTGTTGTAAGAATTCCCTACTGTCTGTGCAGATCCTAGGAAATGAGTCCTGATCCAACTCTATCACCCCACTGTTTCAGATGTCAGAGTAGCTGCTATAGCTGAAATTAGGCATCTATTGCACCTGTACATGACTCTGAATGTGGCTGTAATTGGAAAGAGATAAAATGGGATTCATCTCACCCTGCTTTAGACACCTACACTGTAGAGCACTGCCCACCAGAGAGGCAACCTCTGCTGCTTTGAGTCAGTGAGTTGACACAGCATCTTTAGGGCATGTCATGCCAAAATAGATGCCTAAAGCAGACCAGACAAAACTCTCCCTGAGACTGCCCATTTCTTTCTCTTCACTGTAAAGGGAGTCCAGATGTCGATGCCTATGTGGGGGTGTCCTCCTTTTCCTCAGGTGAACTGTGTGCTCTGGCAGGGCTGTATCCAGATTTGGTTTCTTCCTTGATGGCAGATGCATTTTGCCTTAATTCCTTATAATTGTCAGATTTTTGTAACAAGGTGATCACTCACATGACCTGGAGCAGGTGAATATAGCTCTTAAATGGACTAGAGCTTCTGTGCGTGCTAATGAAACCAGAAAAATAAGACACAGAGAAACAAGCTGGGAATACAGAACAAAAAGTAACACAGTAAGTGTCAGAAAAATGCTGGTTGCTCTCAAATAGTGTGTGGAAAATAGTTTGAGCACAGGCATTACAATGATGGGGGACATATAATTTGTCAGTCTGATATTATCAGCAAATAAAGCAAAGCAGAATTGTAGTTAAAGACCAAACAGGTAATTGAAGTTTTTTGTAGCTCTTAGAGGCTTTGCTGTAACTGCATTGGGCATATTGCATTAAGTTCTAACTACTGGAAATTAGAAGGCATTCAGGAGAGCAATAAAAATGATTAGGGGCCTGAAATTACTGACCTAGGAAGAAAAGATGAGGTAGATTAAAGCACATCCTTGAAAAGATGAAATGATGAGCTAATTGCTCCACAAAGGGCTCCACGTGGTTTTCCACACCACCCAGAACTTCAAAGGACCACAGTGTAGGTGAATGCCAGTTCTGATATGTTAGTTAGTAATGTAAAAATCCAGTTTAATCCAGAAACACAAGCTTGATTCATTTCTGATGCCTTCTGACCCTGAAATACTGTTTTTATAACGACAAACCCAAGGGCTGGAAAATCCCTTTGAATTTCTTCCTTCAGCCTCTTCTTTTCCAAGTACTCAGTGCCTTTCTCTCAGGACAGAAACTGAGATCATATTGGTGAAACACAATGCTTTTAAACTCTTTATGCAATACTGGCAGAAATAGTTCATCTCTCTTCAAGGGCCCTTGGGCAAAGTTCCTGTATATGTCAATAGAAATTCAGTGAATAGATTGAAGTGAAAATATTGTCCCGAGCAAAGAAACTTTTTTCACAACTCCAAATTTGTTACTGCTGTATTTTGAGGTTTAATTGCCACCTAGAGCATTTGGATGCCAACAAAAGTCAAAGTATTCATCTGTAAATATTTTACCAATGCCAGTGGCAAGAGCCTCTAAAAATACACTGTAAAAGGCAAAAGGCTCAGGCTGAACATCAAACTTATGTCTGAAAATGCCGACAATCCAGCGAATTAATTTCCTGATTGATGGTATTGTCCTGAGCATTGACCAACCTGCAGTGAATCAAACTGGAGGACTCGGTATTGTCATCATGCACGCTCCCCCAACGGGTGGTAGAAAAGTGCACTGATAAACAGACTATTTTTCTGGAGGGTGAGTAGCGTAGGGCCAAGAACTTGAAGCTGACTATGAGCTCTTTGAAGCGGGAATTATTATTCACAAGAGCTAGCTGTTATAAATAAACGAAACCACATCAAAGCTGCAGAGGTTATGTAAGGATCCTAACATACCCTTGGCTTTCCAGAACCCACAGGATCTGGACTGAGGAGACCTGAGCCAAAGTTGCAAGTGTAAACTCAGGCTGCTCTTAATGATCATATGGTGTTTAATGATGATGCAGGAAAAACAAAGAAATTAGGATCCAGTTCACTGGCATGGTGCATCCAGCCTTTAATGTAAATCAAATTCAAATGAACTCTTTTGCATGTACTCATGTCACTGTGGAGTTCATAGGATTTAAGCAGGAGTCATTTTGCAAAGTAAGCATATGGCTAAGTGCTCTCTGAAATAAAGATGGTTTACTGGAACATGATTGAAATCAGAAAGAGAAAATACTAAGACTGGAAAAAAACACTGTGTTAAAAAAATCCAATCTTTTCTCTACCAGATGTCAGAAGATGTCACCCATGGGATTCTGCATCACATATATACTTCTGTGGAGAGCTGGAACATAATTTTCTTCTTGATTTAAAGATCTGCCATGATGGAGCTCTGGCTTTGAGCTAGTTATGCCAGTGATTAGCTATGCTGTCAGTGCATTAAAAAATGCCTTATTTCAGCAGTTGCTCATCACTCTGATTATTAGAAAAAGAAACTAACGAAACACCAATGTCTTTTAGGGACAAATATGTAGGTTAAGAGGAATTGCTTGAACAGAATTAACCTGTCCCTCCCTCCATCCCTCCTTCCCACTTCCTCTCTGGTCACACCTTTTAAAATCATGAACTCCTTAGGCCTGGGCCTGTTCCTTTTGCTTTAGATCTAGATCATCCAACATGCTTGGGCTGTTATATTAGTCATAGCTGACATCAAAGTTCAAGGCTCAGTGTCATAGTTATAAATCAGGAAAGCACCCTAGGAGAGGCATGATATAAAAGAACATTAATTAATGGAGTAGCAAAAGTCTTCTGATCTCCCAGTAACAGTTACCAAATATTTGACAGCTGTACTCTAAATGTGATCCACATTGTACCTGTTCCACATGTCTGCTATGTGGAAAGCATGGGCTGCCAGGCTTCTCCTGGGTAGATAAAATTCAATATCATTCTATAAATTTGAAATGTCAAGTCAGATCAAAGAATCTAAAGCCATCCAAGGAGTGTGCTGCAAACACTGCATGCTAAGTGCCCGCAGGTTTTCACAACCTGCCAGCCAGATATCTTTTACCCATGCACACACTCACAAAAGCCAGGGAGTCATTAAGGAGGCAGGTGGAGGGATATTTCTCTAGCAGATAATTCATTTATTTTCCAGGGGGTGACAAATTCACAGGTAGCATCAGCAGATCAGGTCTCTTCTGCAGTATCCAGTGTCATAGCATACTGACAAAAAACCAGCACGTCACTGTAGTTCAGCATCTTTAAAATGACACCTGCCCTGCAGTCCTATGGCAGTGAATAACAACTAATTCCCATAGAGGAGAAATAACAAAGAGTCCTTGTATTAATGTTAACCCTGAACTGACTGTTCTGCACTGTGTGTGCTTGATTGACCTACTCCTATTCTTCTTTGGAGGCATCAGTTTTTTGCTTTGGAAGAGGATGTGGTGAAATCCTGGCACCTGTGAAGCTGTGGGGATGTTGCTAGAATAGCCTGCAAGGCTTTGGGACTGGGCAAGACAATGACCCAATTCTATTAGCTGCATCTTTGTACATCTACTTCTGAAAGAGATTGGCTTAAACAAGTGTACCTGGTATCAAAGGGTCACTGCCAACATCAAGTGTGTTTGAAAAGTGACCTTCACCACTGCATCAGCTGGGAGAGCTGAAAATGGCCTGGGTGACTCACAGGGTGCTTTGGGAAAGCACAGCAACTGATTTTTAAGATAAGAGTGACTCAGATTCACAGATCACCTCTCCCCCTTCACGTGTCCCCAGAAACTGAAATAATTTTAAGACATCAGTATGGTTTTCCTAGATTAACATTTTTTATCTTCACACACAGAAGAAATCTTTAAACTGAATGTGATAAAATATGACTGTCAGTTACTGAGATGTTATTTTATCTGATACTCTGTTCCAACTGCTCTGTTCTTTTCCTGTCCTGTCCTTTCTTTTTACTTCAATTTCTCACTGGATTTCTCCTTTGATTCTTTCCCTGTTCCTCTTTAAATTCTCCTCAAAGTAAAGATTGAACACAAAAGGTCCAAGTTCTAACCCAACATTTAAAATCACCAAGCTGTCAAGAGAATGTTCTGCGAATACATTAGAAATATAAAGGAGGAAAAGAGAGTGCATAGCAGCCCACCGTTTAATGTGAAGAACAAAAAAAAGGGGGTTATTGCACAGAAGACTGAAAATAATTGCCATCTTTGCTTCACTTTTCTCCCCCAAAAAGATTACTTATGCCTAGACACATGACAAAATTAATTTTAACAAAGAGATTGAAATGCAAATGAGATCAGGGAGTGAACCAAAAGTCAACGGTTATTTATATAAAATAGATGTGTTCAGCTCAACAGGGCCTGATAAAATTGAGCGGATTTAAGGAACTAGCCAAGGCAGCTCAGAATTGTTGGTGATTATCTTCGAGAACTCAGCAAGGGCACTATGGTCCCAGAGGACTGGAGGAAATTGTACATTGTATCAGGGATATCAAGATCAGCTAGTTTAACTTTGTTACCCAGGTAGGTACCAGAAAAGATTATTAAATAATCAATTTGTGCAGGTGTGTAGAATAATAAAAAGATGCTTAAAAAGCAATGAGTGTAGGTGTGTCAATAACAAATTGGGCCAAACTAATTTAATTTCCTTTTTTGAAAGAGAATTGGAAAATTGTGTAGACACAGAAGATGAGATTTGTTTAGTAATTTATAGATCCAGCTTTAGTGATGTTATTGATGATCTCCCAATCAACGGTAGCACGTAAACTAGGAGAATACAGTTTAGATCCTTGACAGCCAATATCACCGGCACAGGAGCGGGGCAGGACAAATAATGGGTTGTGTTAACCTGTTCTCCTTCATTTCCATATCCTCATTTTCCATTAAGAGGGTCCTAGGTTAGAGACCAGGGTCTAAATTATGTCAGTGGATGTAAATACGGGTTGAGGAGCCATGGAGAAAGAGTAGATTTTCACAGTGAAAGAGGGGTTCAGTGGGGCCCAGCCTGGGCTTCTGTGCTGGTTATTTTTTTGTGAGTGATTTTGATGATGAAGAGGCAACATAGTTGGGACAGCTGAAGAGACTCCTGGATGGAAGTGGGCTGCAAGCTCTTGGTAGAAGATCAGCCTTGAAAATAGCCTTGGTGAATTGGAGAGGGTGTCTGAAACCAGTCAGATGAAATTCAGTGAAAGACAGGAGCCAAGTGCTGTACTTTCGGAAGAAGAATGGACAAATACAAAGTGGTTAATGCTTGCGTTAGTACAACTGCCAAAAAGAGTATGGTGAATATAGCGGATCACAAACTGAAATTACATTAAAATGAGGCAATGTTGCAAGATTGAAAAATTTTCTTCTGAGAGGTATTGAGCAAGGTTTTGGATGTGAGACCAAAGAAGTATGACTTCCAGAATAACTTAAAAAAAAGATATAGGCAACATCAAAAGAATCGAAATGAAATCTACAGAAACAAATGAGTTTTGAAAAGGCTGGAGAAAGTGTGTTTGTTAATCTAGAAAAGAGCAGGTTAAGTTATGGTCAGTCAGTGTGCAAAATGGTGTGATGAGGCCAATGAGAATGTCATCATTTGCGCTTGTGGTAGGACAGGAAGAAATTAGTTCACTTTAATAAATTTAATCAGCTAGGAAAAGGTATATTACACATTAGGAAAATATTCCAGAATATGAAATATGCAAAGCACAGACAGTGTGCAGATTTCGTGGGGTCTTCTTCACTGACAATTTCTAAGAGTAGTAGGACAAAAATTTTTCACAGACAATCTAAATATAAATACCTGTCCTTAGGGTAAAATGGTCTATTGTCATTCCTTCTGGTCCTATACTTCCATGTATGCCTGATTAAGTGATTAAATGAATTTACCCATCCATGCTAGCTGCATGCCTGTAAAACATTGTCAGGATGTGCTGAAGCAGGAAAGGGGATGGAGTGACTGTGGTGCAACATCAGGAAGGAACTGGCTCTGGCTCATAGGGATAAGAACTGCAGAGCCCCATTTCTTGAGACTTTTTAGATATGGCTTGCACACTGCAACTTGTCCTGTCTCTGTAAACATCCGTTGAAACTATTGGGCTGGGACTGAAAAAAAGGTGCTGGAAGAAGTTAAGCTGAAAGTTTAAGAGAACAGCTAATACATACAAAGCCAAGTGATAATTTGCAGTAAGCCTTGAAAGGATGAAGGAAATGGGATAGTGCAGTACAGAAGAGAGGATGTGGCCTGTGGCCATGAGCTGGGAGTCAAGAAGCATCCAAAAGGAGCCACATGTGATGTCAATATTTCTCCATGATAGTGATTCAGAAGTTAGTAAACTTTGGACAATGAAATAAAGTGCACCCAATCTTTCCTTAGAGCTACAGTGCTCTCCCTGGTACCCACCTTTGCCTAGCACCCACACCTGATCCTCTGTATGTCTTGACTATCTGGACCTCATTTTAGAGAAAGGCCAAAATAAGCTTGGAAAAACTTTTCAAATATGTGTCTATGCTAAAAGCAAAACACAAATACTGTAGTCATCTTTTGAGTTCAGTATTCCAGGCAAAACGGGTGCAGTGCTCAGGCTCTTCTGAGGGACAAGGATCCCTTTAAATACCATCATTCAACCTCGCTGATAGCACCTAACATCTTGTGATGGAGGGGTCATAAGAAGGTATATAGAGGTATATGAAGGTTTTAAGTAATTTGTCACATGACAGTCTGGAACAGAATTTGGATCTCCTTACTCTGAGGTTTAGCTCTGGTTTTAAATTTTCATCTGTTGTGAAATAGAACAGATCTAGATTTTTATAATGACTTTCCATTCTACTACAGCATCAATGAAAATCCTTCACAACCGAGCTCTATTGACCTAAACTTCTATCCTAGTTTCAGCTGGGACAGAGTTAATTTTCTTCCTAGCAGCTGGTATAGTGTTGTGTTTTGGGTTCAATATGAGAAGAATGTTGATAACACACTGATGTTTTCAGTTGTTGCTAAGTAGTGTTTAGACTAAGTCAAGGATTTTTCAGCTTCTCATGCCCAGCCAACAGAAAGGCTGGAGGGGCACAAGAAGCTGGGAGGGGATGCAGCCAGGACAGCTGACCCAAACAGGCCAAAGGGATATTCCATACCATGTGATGTCATGCCCAGTATATAAACTGGGGGGAGCTGGCTGGGGGGGGATTGCTGCTGGGGAACTAACTGGGCATCGGTCAGCAAGTGGTGAGCAATTGCATTGTGCTTCACTTGTTTTGTATATTCCAATCCTTTTATTATTATTGTCATTTTATTGTTATTATTGTCATTATTAGTCTCTTCTTTTCTGTTCTATTAAACTGTTCTTATCTCATCCCATGAGTTTTACCTTTTTGCTTCTGATTTTCTCCCCCATCCCACTGGGGGGGGGAGTGAGTGAGCAGCTGTGTGGTGCCTAGTTGCTGGCTGGGGTTAAACCACGACAACTTGTTAAAATGCTATTTTTATTTCATTAACTCTGAAGGTATTATTGCACTTTTACTGGCTCTTTTCTTGTAAGATTTATGTTTCAAGGCAATTTCTGAAAGCAACTTTTAATCCACTCGCTTCCATTCTTGCATATTTTTTTTCTTTCTCTAATGAATACTAATGCTGGCAAAGAACGCAAGGCTTGACCCAGAAATAAATTTATGCAAAACCAGCTTGTACACTCTTGCTTTAAACCTAAGGGGACAATAGTCAAAGTCACTTCACTTCTATTTCCACTACGCAGATTAATTAATTCGTGATCACAAAATGCTCTGAAAATTTTGGTTAGTGGTGCTTATATAAGTATTAATGTTAATATTGTGAAGAATTTTTTTCCTAGTCTGTTTCAACAGACATCAGTGTCAGGAGGGAAACCCACTGTAATTAGTGGTTAGCTTGCTAGTATATTGAGACAGCTGATTATTACTGGAGAAGGACAGAAGGGTTAGATGAAGTTTTGCTGAACGCTTTCATTCTTTGATCATTATTGACACAGGACTGACAGCCATAACAAAGGTCTGAGAGGGAGCAGCATATCTAAGTGGCTTGTGTATGCCAATGTCTCACACAGGTAGTGTTTGGGGTAGAGCTGTTGATCTTCACCTACCATTTTGAGGTGTGGTGGAGTAACTTACAGTTTTCTTATCATATTAATCTTTTCCTATCCACAAACACTGTGCAAAGGGCCAAACAACATTTTTATTAGTCCCAGAGGACTGGAATTTAAGTGAATTGCTAGGTTATGCTTGTTGGATCAAAGGAGAAGGGACACTCCACCATGATGCCTTCATTAAGGACCCTTAGTGGGAGAGAATAGTGGAGGAGCTGGGATGTTTCTAGTGCCTGTCTTTACTTAGGGAGACCCTTGTTCCTTTCTCTAAGCCATAGCCAATTTTCATGGGTAATATATTCTAAGTCTACTTAAAGCTGTAGTGTCCAGCTCTTGCAATGGTCAGCTTCAAAGACCACCCAGGCTGTGGAACAGTGGTAGAAAACAGCATCTTCTTGGCCTCCCAGTAATGCAGGGCTGATTCAAGCAACTCTGATAAAATAAAACCCCCAAACCTTCAATGCATGACATAGCTGAAGAAAACCATTAATGTTTTGTACACAGACATAGCTCATTTATCAGACCTCACAAGTATCGTGTCTCTAAGTGCAACAGACCTTATGCACTGGGTCATGGGACTTGGACAATATACCAGGATATGTGATGCTTGGCCTGGGCTGTCTTCTAGTGACATATGTTCAGCCAGCCTCCATGGTCTTCTTCAGCCAGGGGCTTTGACCCTTCTCACCAGGATATCTGTGTTGTTATGTTGTCTGTTTTTTATTTATACTTTCTGACAAGCAATATAATACTTGCATACAGCTGGTCAGAAACCACCCATGAAGCAGCCACAAGACAACATTCCAAAGCACAAGGACTATCCCATTTCATTGTGTTGTGTTGCAGATTAGCTAATTGGCTTTATAGTTTGTCCCTACACTTAACAATGCAAATCACACTTCTGGTATATGCCCACCCATACAATGGTTCTTACTGTTGTTTCAAAAAGCACGTAAACAGGTCAGTTAAATTCCAGGTATTCTGTTTCTGCTAGGCCTTAAATTGTGGATTAAGTCCTGTCCATGTTGGACTTCTCAGAGTTTAGCATCACGCACAAGATCTTTGTAACCAACTTCCCTGTTAGAGGAGTTCCCCTGATGAATAGGTTTGCTCACTGCCAGGACCCGTGCTCATTGCCAGGTGCCCAGCCAGGGCTTCTTTAAACACAGCTTTCCATTTCTGTGGCACATCAGAAGCTGTGACACAGGCCTGTGCGTCTCTTCCACACCGGGCTGAAGCAGCACATCCTGCACGGTCCCCTTCACAGGAAGAGATGGAGCTGGGAGGTCTGATGAAGACAGTGGCTGGGAAGTCCTGGCTGTGATGCTATGTACGTCTTACCTGTAGAGTAACATGAGGCAGAAGCCAATTTTGAGCCTCATGTTCAGTACGTGAGGCTCTGCAGGTCTGGTTTAAATGTGTGCGCCTTGGTAGTAGCAGTGTTATTGCGTCTGCAGTAATTGCCATCTGGTCTAAGCGAGCTGATGAAGCTCATCTCCTCTGACCTTATCATATGGTCTGACAGGAGGCACGTCCTCTTCTCCAAACTTTGCTTCTCCCCATGTACTTATATAAACCACTACTTTCCTATTTATAAAACTAAGTCCTGCACTGCTAAAGAGCCTCATAGACAATTCTGGCTTATATTTTCCTTGGATGTAAGTGTGGTATCCCTCATATAGTGTCTCCAGGAAGCCCTTTCATGTGCAATATGGAACACAAAGAAAGATCATTCTGCTGTTACTATTTATCATCAAGATACAGACATTAAAAAGGTTTTAAAATATCAGCTTTAAGCTGGCCCAGTGATTATTCTGTTGCTGTAAACCAGCAATGGGGAACAAAGGACAGAAAGGAAGGAAACCATCAGAAGAATGGGCTCAGGCTTGTCAGTGTGCCATTTATGAAACACTATCTTACTTTTGTTCTGCTATTTACTTCAAATGCCAAAGAACCTCTGAACTGGCGGCGATGAACGGAAGTTTTCTGGCATGCAGCACCACCAAGTTTAAAAGGAACAAATGTGATCAGGCCCGTAAAACATGTTCCCTGTTTCATTGTATGCAGCCTCTCTTGTGTGTTTATTTAACTTCCCTCTAGTCATACAAGACAGAAATGATGAGATGCGAGGCTACCTGGTAGCATTCTTGCAAAAACATTGCTATTTTGACCCATCTCAGCAACAATAATGTCTTCAAAACAGACCTTTGGCTTAATACAGTCTTTGCTTTCAAGATAGACCAAGGTTATAATAACAGTGCTTATACCTTGTATAGTGAATTAGCTCCAAGCTTGAAAGCACTTTGAAAAAGAAAGGTTCTTAATATTAGTAAATCTGTTTTCAGATGGGGACAATGAAGCAAAAGTGAAATAAGTTTCTTTGGTAAGCAAGTCAGTGGCAGGGCCAGGAGTAAAACTTATTAGCATTATAATTGGAGGTATCTTAAACCAACATTAGACTATAAAACCTCTGAAAGGGGTATTCAAGTTTAATTTCAATAGAGCTATGAGATTTTACAATAGCTGAAGAGCGAGACACTTCTGCAGAAGCATTACCTTGCACTTTGCACTAGGGAACAGCTGGTTAAATGAGATCTTTGGTGCCTGTTTATGTTGAGTCATAGCAGACTTGTTAAAGCTGTTCCTGAATCTCAGCAAACTAATAAATAGGTGTTCTGGAGTAGCTTGGCCATGATCTGATGGGCATGGGCTGCCTTCAGGCAGAACAGGCAGTCAGAATGCTCTTGGCTGCTCCTATAAATAATAAACGTTATTGCAAGATGTTCTCTGTGTTGTTTATGCATGAAGGCAATGCTGTTAGGATAGCAGACCTAGTCCAAGAAAGTCTTCTGTAAATGTATGGGTATTATGCAATAACACCCCAAATGCATGTGCAAGTACTGCATTGTTGGGAAAGGAGCTGGCCTTTTTAATGGGATCAGTACCTGGGCAGTATGGTCTACTGAGAAATGAGAACTTTTGGTGTGAATTTAAGCATTTCCTAGATAACGAGCTAGTACTGAGAGCCTTCGGCTCTGAAAACAGCTTCTTCTTTCTTCCTGAACTGTCTGAAATGGACAGTGTTATGACCCTGACAGTTAAAGCTACAATTAATTGGCAATTGATAGATAATGACCTCCTTGCCCCCCACCCCCAGCCAAGAAACTAGTGGAAAAACTAGGTGACTGGCTTAAGGCTACTCCCTGTAAGCCCATGGCAAAGGGATGGAGTGACAACAAGGCACGGCTAGGATGTCCTCATGCAAAACCACTAAGCATTGGGCTCCAGGCTACACAAGTATTTGCTAAAGGAAGCAGTAATGGGTGTAAATTCCTGGAGCATGCAGGAAGGTGTAAGTGGAGGCCTGGCTATGTGGTGGGGACTGACTGCCATGGAAAAAGGGCCCTGGGGGGACTACCTTAGTACACCCTTTCCCACTCCTTTTTTCCCCTTCTCCCCACTGGTGTGGTAAGCACATAGGCCACAATATCCTGATGGCTGTTGGAGATGAAAAGGGGCTGATATTTCCAAATCTGGGCCCTGGTAAAGCAACGTGGCAACTCCTGTCAGCTGAGTGCAGGGATCAAACCCCACCAACTGTTGTTTAAACTCTGCCACTGCTGTGCCGTCTCACGCATATCCCTACATGAGGAGGGGGCCACGCAGCAAGCCACAGGCCTGCACAATATTCAAGGCTGAAACTATGTCATCTAGCCACTGTCTCAGCTCACATTACATCTCATGAGGCTAGTATGATACCACAGATACATGGTACTTGGCCACCTGATGTTTAATTCCAGGCTTAAGCAGTGTTTGTCAAACTCTACTAGAAGTTAGCAAACATGGTTTAGTCCTTCCAGTCCATCTGTCATAAAACAGGTTGCATAAAATGCAAGCTATCTGTTAAAAGGGCCATTTTTGATATTTCAGAGGAAAGTTTAGCTCTGAAGTGGTTACCTGAAAGTCCTTGTCATCCACCAGCTGTCACTCTGGTCTCTGATAGTTGAATCGTTTCAAATCCTTAAATAGAGGTTAATCAGCTCTTCCACATCCTCTCTCTTTAGTCAGTTTAGGGAAACTTGGATATCAAGGCTGTGCTAGGCAATTGCTTGTGCACTTTACCATCTTGCTGAGTCCCAGATCTTGACTACTTGCTGTATTACAGGAAAAACAGTTTAATTGCATGTGATGTATGAAAACCTCACTGGTTTTGAACTTTCGGTTTTCAATTTTGGTGAATGCCTCCTTGTTCTTAAATGAGAATTGGCAGAACAAGCACCCACTAGCTTCTTTGGATGGAGCATTATTTTTATTTCTCGCCAGGAATGACTTTACCAGGGACAGAGAGGGGCTAAAGAGCACCCAGCTCTCTTTTGGCAGCAGCAGCTGCTGCTCACCTTAGCCAAAGTCTGTTGATACAACTCTCAGTGTGGGCATACAGATACCACCCCATCCAGCCTGGGGGCCCTTCAGGTTAACAGTCCCTGTCTCTTCAGCATCTCTTCAGATTAGGTTTTGACAAAAAGAGAGACTGCCAACAGATGCCTATTTTCCCAAATCCCTGCTTTGACACAAGGCAGCAAGAATGATTGCAGGCAAGTAATGGCCTGATTTGAGCAAGTTGATGGAGAGGAATATCTGCTGTCATCCCTGGTTCATCTGCATGGGCTCTGTGTGTAGTGGTCCTGCGACAGCCCTGGGGGAGAACCTGGGAGTTGAAATGACCCTTGCTAACAATGAGGGGTAGAAATAAGAGAACTGATGGTTGCCTTTCATCACAGGAGGGGGGAAAAAGCATTTCTTTCTGCAGAGCCTCAGTTAGCCCCAGTCTGTTCCAACTACAAAGGCAGTCTCTTTGTCTTTTTTTTTTTTTCAGTCCTTAGGAAAACCAAATGACTGTCACCAGAGATGCTCTAAAAATATCTAGGCAGATCTCTGGACTGCTCTGGGGAGGCAGTGAGCTCCCTGCAGGAGATGAAAAACCAGGCTCAGATCACAGCAGATCCCAGGGCAGGGCTGCCAAGCACTGCCTCCCTCATTGCTTGCGGAGTGCTAGCAATTTAGAGGTGTTAATAAAAAGTTTGGAGCAGTAACTTGTCCTTCAGCTAGGTGGGAGGAGATATAAGGAATAAACCAATTTCTCAGCCCACTGTTTTCATTTAGGCAAACTTTGATCTTGTGTCTATCTTCCAAAAAGACCGCCTAAATGAACACTGGCTTGTGGTCATTGTGGCTTTGTCCTGCACTTTTTTCCCCTTGCCCTGACCTTGTCACTCTTCTTTTCTTTGCATAAATAGAAGGAGCAGGTTTGTCCTTAAATGAACTCAAATGTCAGCTTGTACCTGTAGTTGGCCTCTACATCTTTGTATTAATTCATGCCAGCTGGTAAATCGATCTATTTTTCTAATTACTAGATTTAGATACTATACATGAAACCAGTTTGTAAAGACAACATTTTCCTGTATTATTATCTCTACTGGGAGAAGAGTTTTTTATTTTACTTTCCATATTGTCAGTTCTACTTTTTAACAAAGATAGATTTATGCATGCAGAAAAATACTTCAAAATTATCATAAAACCTGGGGAGAGATGGATGAAGGAGGTAGAAAAGACCTTTAGTTTCTGTATGTGTGTACAGCAACTGTTTTCTGCTTTGGTTTATTTTTTTGTGATGAGCAATGGAGAAGGTCCCCCTTTAAACGTTTTAACTGATGTACCAAGTTATAGGCAGTAAGACAGAAGTAGCAAGTGGACTTGTTTCTCTGAGCATGTCCCACATGAACAAACGGCCACAGCGGAATCAGGAGGAAGATGCTGCACTCCCATGTGGTCTCCCAGTGATGCTCCATCTACTATTTTACTGCACTGGTAGGCAGCAAGGTTTGTATTTGGGACCTTCAGCCCTGCTGAAGGAATTCCCTTGGAGTTCTGAAGTGGTGAGACATTTATATCTGCTAAGCAGGCTTGGAAAGTGAGAACTGTAGGATTCAACTGATAGCCCTTGGAGAGCTGGCAAATGTGAGGTTCCCTCTGGAGTCAGTGGATAAGAGCATGTCTGGTAAGGAGTCATGGAAGAAAGTTTTCAATGTGGTGCCTGGTCCCACTTTTCCAATGATTAGAGGGAGCCTGAAGTTTGAGATGAATGAATACATGGGAACTGAATCTCACCTTTGTTGTTAAGGTTGCAAGAACCTTTGTTCTCTGCCCCAGACTTCTGCTTGGGAAGGCAAGTCCCCAGCGCTCTAGGGTTGACACATACTTCATCAAGGTGCTGAACCTTGCCTCTCCCACAAGCAGCTGCACCTGCTCTCAACTGTTTGCATAAGCAAAGTTTGGAGATCATATATTACTCCAAAAAAGCAGTACATCCTGTCATGGGCTCAGGCTTGCTTTGCTTTATGGAGGTTACTTTCTCATGGCTATCTTGTCAGTGTGCATCAGCTCAGCAAACAACAAGTCTGTTGAAGGGAATAGCAGTGCATATGTATGTAGAAGAAGGGCACCTAGATAGATGGTTCTGACCCAGAGTGACTAATTGCTTCTGATAAAGGACTGGAGACATTTGCACCAGTGGCTTCTGAAACCGCAGTTCCTGGTGTTGTGCTGACAGGTAATGAATGAGGATGCTGCTGAACAGGGATGTAAACAAAAAAGATGGCAAGTTAAACTTCATCATAGTTAAAAACCAGGAGAGAAAACAGAGAGCAGTGCTTCAGAAATATAAAAGGACAAAAACATGCAGAGAAGAGAAATGTTACTGTCTATCTTCCAAGATTGCCATAAAACAAATGATAAAATGCACAGATATTGTGTCATTAATACGAGGTTCCAAGTGCTCTACAAGCATTTTAATTAATAGCTCGCAGAAAGCACTGGGGGAGACCCGAGGCTGACCCCTAGGATTTTGGAGTTGGGGATATCGAAGATCTGAGGCTCGTTATACTCCAACTGAAAAAGATATTGGCAGCATATGAAAGCATATTGGCAGTTCGGGCTGCCTCAGAAGTGGTTGGTACTGAAACACAGCTCCTCTTAGCAACCCGACTGCCAGTGCTGGGATGGATGTTCAAGGGGACGGTCTCCTCTACACATCATGCGACTGATGCCACGTGGAGTAAGTGGGTCACACTGATCACACAAAGAGCTCCTATAGGAAATCCCAGTCACCCAAGAATTTTGAAAGTGATCATGGACTGGCCAGAAGGCAAAGTTTTTGGAATGTCACCAGAGAAGGAGGTGGCTTCACCTTCTGAAGAGGCCCCACTGTAGAATAAACTGTCAGAAAATGAGAGGCAATATGCCCTGTTTACTGATGGGTCTTGTCGCATTGTGGGGAAACATCGGAGGTGGAAGGCTGCTGTATGGAGTCCTATATGACAAGTTGCAGAAACTGCTAAAGGAGAAGGTGAATCGAGTCAATTTGCAGAGGTGAAAACCATCCAGCTAGCATTAGATATTGCTGAAAGAGAAAAGTGGCCAGTGCTCTATCTCTATACTGACTCACAGATGGTGGCAAATGCCCTGTGGGGGTGGTTACAGCAATGGAAGCAGAGCAACTGGCAACACAGAGATAAACCCATCTGGGCTGCCATACTGTGGCAAGATATTGCATCCCGGCTAGAGAATCTGATTGTAAAAGCACATCATGTAGATGCTTACATACCCAAGAGTTGGGTCACTGAAGAACGTCAAAACAACCAGCAGGTGGATCAGGCTGCCAAGATTGAAGTGGTTCAGGTGGATCTGGACTGGCAACATAAAGGTGAATTATTTATAGCTCAGTGGGCCCATGACAGACACCTCAGGCTATCAGGGAAGAGATGCAACATATAGATGGGCTCATGATCGAGGGGTGGACTTGACCATGGACACTACTCCACAAGTTATCCATGAATGTGAAACATGTGCTGCAATTAAGAAAGCCAAGTGGTTAAAGCCCCTGTGGTATGGAGGGCGATGGCTGAAATATAAATACAGGGAAGCCTGGCAGATTTACTATATCACGCTCCCACAAACTTGCCAAGGCAAGCACCATGTGCTTACAATGGTGGAAGCAACCACTGGGTGGCTGGAAACATATCGTGTGCCCCATGCCACCACCTGGAACACTATCCTGGGCCTTGAAAAGCAAGTCTTACGGCAACATGGCACCCCAGAAAGAATTCAGTCAGACAACGGGACTCATTTCTGAAACTACCTCGTAGACACCTGGGCCAAAGAACATGGCATTGAGTGGGTATATCACATCCCCTATCATGCACCAGCCTCCAGGAAAATCGAACCATACAGTGGACTGTTAAATACTACATTGAGACCAATGGAGGGTGGAACTTTCAAATATTGGGATTCACATTTAGCAAAAGCTGCCTGGTTAGTCAACACGAGAGGATCTGCCAATCGGGGTGGCCCTGCCCAATCACAACTTTTACGTACTGTAGAAGGGGATAAAGTCCCTGTAGCGCACATGAAAAATATGCTGGGGAAGACAGCCTGGGTTACTCCTGCCTCAGGCAAAGGCAAACCCATCTGTGGAATTGCTTTTGCTCAAGGACCTGGGTGCACTTGGTGGGTGATGCGAAAGGATAGGGAAGTCCGATATGTACCTCAAGGGGATTTGATTTTAGGTGAGAGTAGCCAATGAATTAAATTGTATGATGTTAATTGCTATATAACCCTGCCACTGTATGTTATCATCACTATAGTTGTTATAGGCTATATCAATGGTATTACAGTAAGAATCATATAGATTAAGCAAGAATGAACTTGGATAAACTTGAGCGAAGCACAGTAGTGATGGGACCAGAACTGACTTCAGCATCGAACAATCCAACACTACACACCATCCTCCTGCTGTGCCCAATAGCACCCGCCCACCGCACTGCACCGAAGCCCAATCCTGCTCTGCCGACTGAGCGGACTTTGCACCACGCCTCCTGCCCAGAAAGACGGGTATGACAGATGGAGCCCAAAGTCAGGGACTAAATGAACTCAACGGACATTTTATAGGGATGGCCCATAGACTAAGGGAATGATAACTGTGTATGTATACATATGTATCTCTCAAAGGACAGGAAAGGTGAAGGTCATTAATTAGGATGTATTGGAAAGTATGGGACTTGAGCATGATGTAAATGGTATTGAATAATGGGATAGTTTCAGCCGGGACAGAGTTCTTCCTAGTAGCTTGTATAGTGTTATGTCTTGGATTCAGTATGAGAAGAATGTTGATAACACTCTGATGTTTTCAGTTATTGCTAAGTAATGTTTATACCAAGTCAAGGATTTTTAAGCCTCTCATGCCCAGCCAGCAAGAAGGCTGGAGGGGCACAAGAAGTTGGGAGGGGACGCAGCCAGGACAGCTGACCCAAACTGGCCAAAGGGGTATTCCATACGATGTGATGTCATGCCCAGTATATAAACTGGGGGGACTTGGCCAGGGGGGGTAGATCACTGCTTGGGAATTAACTGGGTTAGCAGGTAGTGAGCAATTGCATTGTGCATCACTTGTTTTGTATATTCCAATTCTTTTTTTATTATTATTATTGTAATTTCATTATTGTTATTATTATCATTATTATTTTCTTCCTTTCTGTCCTATTAAACTGTTCTTATCTCAACCCAGGAGTTTTACTTTTCTTTTCTGATTCCTTCCCCCATCCCACTGGGTGGTGGGGGGAGTGAGTGAGCAGCTGCGTGGTGCTTAGTTGCCGGCTGGGGTTAAACCACGACAGCCAGAAAAGTAGCGTCAGCCTTTCATAGCCCACATGGACAGGAGAATTCAAACTGCTGTTTGTCTCTTTAAAGAGGAGAGAGAGATGATAGACACAAATCTTTTATGTTTATTTTTTAATGTACAAAATTCTGGTTTCTTGAACATAGGAGAAATGAAATGAATAATGGCATCCCTATGCTCCGTCCAAGAACCACCCCAGCTCTTAACACAAATGTTCTTAATCTTCTCTCCAGGATGAGATCTTGGACTCATTCAGAGTGATCCTTCACTTTTTTATGCCCCCAGATTTCTTCCCTTGACCCGTTGCTCTACTCTGCCACTTGCTCAGACAGTCCTGGTATAAGAGTCAGTCAAACCACTTCAGTGCACCTCTCTTTTTTTTCTTACAGTGATATATTTGGGGTGAAACTGTTACTGTTTTATCTTTTTATTTCCATAAGGAACTTCGCTGTTCCTACCAGCAGCCTACAAATGGAAAGACGATGAAGTGCCTATATTTCTTACCTGGGTCAATTGGTTTCCTAAATGCACAGATCACCTTCAAGCTTCTTGGGTTTTGAGTGGCTTGGAGTGATACCCCAAAAATCAGGATATCAGCCCTTGGAAGACCCTTCTTCCTCAGCTCTCCAGCTTTCCGTGGTTCATACTGCAGCCACAGAGCTGCAGCAACTCCTGGATGCTGCTGGATGTTTTCTGCTTTTCCACATCCCTCCCATACCACTCTTTTTTACAGGAGCTATCAGTTACAGCTCTCCCAGCCTCTTCTTATGCTCTCTACCTCCCCTGGAAAGTGAAGGTCAAGAGGCATTACAGACGCTACCCAACAGCTTCAGAAAACCCGAAGTGCTCTTACACCTTCCTTTAATAATTAAACTCAGAAGACTAGTCTAAGACAACTAAAATGGAGCCCGAGAAGATCCTGGCACTGAGAAGCCTTGATGTAAAGGCCTTTGACATCAGCAAGAGGCTTGCTTTCGACAGGGCTGCGAGGCTGTTGCTTTGCCCCCTTCTTTAAGGCAGTCTTGAGCTCAGGCTGACTTCCTACTAGTGAATCATCTGCGTGCCCCCAAAGGGCAACTTCAACTTAATCAAATGTGTTGAACAATTTTTAGGAATGACAAAAACTGTGTATTTGCTAGGGGCAGTGTCCTCATCTGAATGACAGAGTCACAAGGGGATCAAGTCTTAAAACAGGGACAAGATGCTGCTACACCCGTCTTCCGCCAAGTAGGGCTCAGACACTCACCTCACACATGGGAAGGTACTTTAGGATTCAGGGCTGGGGGCTAAACCATGTGTTTGGCCCTCTCAAGCCACTGCCCTGGCCAGTAAACCACAAATCTTCCCTGCGCATGGGTCTCAGTCTGATCAGTTGTTTGGCTTAGAAGGCCCTGGGGCACAGAACGGGCAAAATGAAACAAACACTTGCCCAAACACTGTTTTCAGGACCCCCATATCTCAGAGCTGCACATTTTGGGAGTGCAGCTGAGCAGTTGCATAGCCAAATGCGAATGAGATGTTAATTAAGTGGGAGTAGGTAGGAGAACTTTTCTTTTTTCTTCTAGTAAGTGATCCCCTTTACCTTGGTGAATGCTTTGGCACGTTCTTAATTCACCGTACCCTACCCTGCAATGAAATGACTGGGTTTACACAAGTTCAGCACCTGTGAAAATATGAACCAATTATTTTTAAAAGCAGGCAGTGAGTGCCTATCAAAGAGCTTTCTGACAGCAGCCATGTTGTTTAGGAAAGGGTTTGTATGGCACAATAATTATGTCAAGTTGTCCAGCTCTGTAGAGACATGGTATACAGAAATGGCTTTGAATGCGCTTTAGAAATGCAGCTGGTCACGTTCCCCTTCCCGGCAGCGCTCTCCAGGGATGCTGGAACAGGAGGGAGATGACAGCGAAATGCCAGTGCTGGTGTCAAGGCACAATTCACACTTAGTTGACACCAGCAGCAGTGTTATCCCCAGTGCCAGGAGAAGCCATATGATTAAATATGAAATTACCATGGGGCATTTCCCTGCTCAGAGGTGTTTGTTTGGGTGGAACAGCGTGGTTGTTTCAGAAAAATCCTTTTCTCGCTCTGTCTGGGCTGGGACGGGAGTGCGACTTAAGAAAAAGACGTCATACCAGTGTTTGCCTGGTAAGAGCTCACAAACAGCCCAGGGAGAGCGGCAGCACACCCAGATGGAGGGCAGCAAGCAGCAGAGACCAGGGCAGGGCCGAGCCCTGAGGGATCCACTTCCACAGACACAGCTGGCAGCATCCCCTGAGCCCGGTTCCTTTGGGTACCGGGGCATCCCCCGGTGGCTCGTAGCGAAGGTTGTAAGAGTCCCCGGTGCGCAGGTTGTCTCCCCAAGCTTTCCATCTCTTCTGGCAGCGGGCAGGCGACAGTCAGCTGCGTTACAGCCTGGGCTTCGCAGAGGAGCAGCGATTCCTGCGGCAAACCAAGGCTGGCTCCAGCAGCTCTCTTGCGAGCCCTAGTGATAGCAGGACCTGCCTGCAGACAGAAAGGGCCTCTGAAACACATGCCTGTTCTCACAGAGAGCACTTGCTAGGAAAAAAAAGGAAAAATGTTTCATACCTATGCTAAAAAGGTTTCTTTTTCCATCCTCCTCTTCTCCTTCTCTTCTCCGAGAAGACTGAAACACCAGTGAACATCACCGACCTCCACAACGGTCTGCAGAGTGGAGAGACTTGTATTGCATTTGTCCCCAAGCCAGAGATAAGAAATAGGCCAAGACAGAAATAAAATAGGGAAGGCAGAGCTAGTTGAAATAAAAATAAATATTTTCTTCGTATGACATCCAAAATCCCAAGACATTTCAGGAGGTTGTGGACTTGGTAGCAGAGCCATTTATTCCCCCTTCCACTAAGTGGTGAAACTCATATATGCTTTCATCCCATGGTGAATGGTTGTATGGAACAAGGATGGGCACTAACGGCTGTCCTCAGTGGGGCTGCCGTTCCCAGCCAAAATCCTGACTTTCTACTAGACCTCAGAGCAGAAACAATGTGATGCTGTTATGAGTTTTATTTGTTCCAGAGGCCTTTTGTCTTGCTTTTTATCACATGTTCACTGTAGGCCTTAGAAATAGAGATGCTGAGTATCGATCCACACACGCAGGTGGCCCCGGTGGCTTCCTTCTCAAGTAATGTATTTATAACTGCAGTTTTGCTTTACAGACAAGTCTGGTTCAATGGAAAAATCAAACATCCAGTGATTCATATCCAAGTTCCTATCTCCAGGCAAATAATGAGGGGGAAAACAGAACATGTAACATGTTTCTTAATTCAGGGAATGTCTAATTTACCATCCCTGCATTAAAGCAGAATTACTTTTCAATCTGAAAAATGGAATTAGTGACTGGCAGATATTGTTAAGGATAATATCTGCCCAGTGCATGTTCCTAGTGAATGTGCCTCTGTCCTAAACAGGTCAGATCAAAAGACAGTTCGTGTATCATCAAATCCAGCATCAGTCTCTCACTAAGTGAATTGCCGAGAGCTGTCAGGATATTGCTTCTGGAGTTTCTGAACAACTAACATTTAATTCAGGCTTTTTCTCTCCCATCTGATGAAATTAGAATGATTATGACAGGGGAAACCAGACTCAGACAAGGGTCTGAAAACATGTGTGTGTACGTGTGTATATATGTATATATACACACATACATACACTGCTAATTTTTATATTCATCTTCAAGAGTTATTTTAAATCTTCCTCATTTTGTTTGTTGACGTGAAATGGGTAAATTTAAAAAGAAAATTTGCACTTGATGGGGCAAGTTCTGGTCTTGTGTAGTATTGACCACTATATTTATACCAAAATAAAACAAACAAAAAAATTTCTATATTTATATTTATACCATAATAAGGGAGATCAACATGTGGCAAAAAAATGTACTGCAAATATGATAAAACAAACCTCTCAGTCTTCTTTAAATAAATAGACATTTTCCATCTGGCTAGTACTAGGTCTGAAAAGGCAGGTTTTTTCACGACAAACTTCCAGAACTGATAAGTCTGAAATTTTGGAGTTTCCATCTTGTTCTCAGCCAGCTTCTTTTTTTATTGACAGTGTCTGGGCTAGCTATAGGAATAGAGCAACAAATCTGTTCTTCCTGGATTTCTAATTGCCGCAGTCTTCTAAAAAGCTGTCTGGCAAGGGTACTGGATTTATCTTCAAGAGTGAAATTTAAGTAGTTTGGAGACAAAACAGTCGAACACAGGCCTCATTTTTCTTTTAATACAGGCAGCAAGAGGTTCCCCACTGATTTAAAAAGAAGGAAAGTTGGATATACACAGAGCTCTGGATATGCTTCATCTAGGCTTACACACAAATGTCCAAGCAGACAACTCATCATTCCAGGAAAAATCACAAGTTTACTCCAAACTGAATGTGAAAAGCAAACCAAAGAGACAAAAATGTCAACTTCACCCTCTGTCAAGATGATCCTCTTTATTGCCATGACCATACTATACCTTACCTGGTGATAATCCAGCTCCTGGTTCAAATCACTCATCTGGGGTGCTCAAAATAATTTATAGACAATCATTTTATCTCCCCAAACCTGTATGTGGGGAGCATAAAATAACAGATAGGGAAAATGAGGACAGAGAAATTTTAAGTTCTCAAAGATATTTGCATTCTAATCCCTTAAATTGGTGGAGGGAATGCCTGGTCCTGGTTCCCAGATACTCTTTCTCAATAATCATCGTCTTCTCACAGAGGGACAGCCTCCTTCAGCTCATATGAATTGTCTTTGACCCACAGTATCCCAGCTAAACATCACCTCAGGTTCTCAGTCATATCTCCCACAGTCAGCAATTAAAAGGCAAGGCAAAGCAGTCCAGGTGGTTCTGCATGAGGGACATCTTAGTCCTGCCTTGTCGCACAAGGTTGACAGAGCGTGCAACAGCTTGCAGGGCTGAATCAGCTCTGGTCAACACTTGGAGAAGTAGCTGCTCCCCTGATGGCCCAGTCTGGGTGACCATGGAGAAAAAGATTTGTGGGTCTTTCTCAAAACATAGTCTTGTTTTTTAGGTTTTTTAGGTTTAGGTTTATTTTAAGATAAGAAAATGAGAGCAATGAAATTTATTCTCAAGAAACCACTTTTATCTTGGTCTGGTTCAAATATTTCCACAAAATGATACATAACAGGACTGAAAACACCCACCCAATAGACAGTGGCATTTAAAGCTCAACCAAAGCCTTTAGCATATAAATAAAAATACAAATTATATTTAGCATCTAATGTAGCACTTTTTGCTTTCCATGTACTTTCATAACATCAACTCATTAATCCTCACAACTGCCAACAAAGTGTTTTACAGATGAGAAAACTCATGAAGAGAATCTGTTGAGGCTAGATTTAAGGCTATAAGATGACTTTTGGCTTTTTCAAAAGAACATTAAATACTTGAGGTGCTGTAGCAAAATCTGCAATTATACCATAAATAAATGGTATTTATGCACTGTATGTAGAAGTGCAAATGTGCACTTACATATATAAACAGAGAAGAGAGGAGGAACAACAACATTTAGCAACTTAAAAAAAAAGTTAAATTAAAAAACCTTAAATCTCCTATAGAGACATACAGGGCAGTGCTGCCTTCCTGGTGGCTGATTTGAAGGTGAGAGGTACAAGTCTGTGTCCTATCTTCCTTGCTGCAAGCCAAACCTAGAAACTGCTGTGAAATAACAACAAAATGGCCATAAGCAGGTAGTATGAAGATCTGCTCATAAAACCAGCCTGTAGTTTTAAAATAGTTTTTGGCTCTGTTCCTCTTGTGGGATTCATACTTCTACTAAATTAAAGTCTGAAACAGGCACTTTGATATATTAAGTCACAGTTTATTATAAAAATCCCATTGCCTCTTTCAAAATATGAAATATTGTCTCAACTACTCCTGTTATCATCCATTATTTTGGCTATTCATTAGCATAAGATTTTATGTGCTTATGATAAGCTGTGTCATGAACTTCCAAGGTGCTTTGCTGTGCAGTTTTAGGCCTGGGTAAACTTTTCAAGATCTCATATTTCACCTAGCAGTTTGGGGGGCTGTTAGATTGCTAACCCAGAGCTTGTTTTCTTTTTGTTTTTTGTTGTTCCCCCCAACCCCTCCCCAATATGAGCTATTTTGGAGTTCTGAATTTTTTTTACTTTCCCTTTTGAGCCGGGTTTTCTCTAACAGCCAGATGGCTGCTAGAAAACAGGAAGACCTGTAGGTGGTCTTTATGATTAATATTTTAGTAGATTGGTACAGCTGCTTATTCGATGGTCAAATAGAGATTATGTCAGGCTACAGAAAATATGCAATTAGCTAATAAACAATGAATGGAAATATAACTATGCATTTTTTAAATTTGTTTTCATTTTGATCTGCTGCTTATAGCAGGAACAAGAGCAAAGGACTTTATAACACATATCTTTTTAAAGCTGATTAGTTATGGTCTTTTATAGCTTCAGTCAATAAATACATTGAACCAAGCTGTTCTTCTGAAGTCATATTTATAAATTAATCAGTAATACTGAACAAGCTGTGAAGCATTTTGAGATGTGAGAAGTACTGCGTAAATCCACTGACAGAACCAGCAGGAGAATGCTTATTTTGCAAGTAGACATTCACAACTTTATATGAAGGTTGTGAATCAGTTTAGTACACCTCCCTAGCACAGGTACTACCTCTCTGGAGCATCTGACAGCTGGCTAAATTGGATCCGTGGCCAGCTGGTCAATCCCATAAGTGGGCAAGGCAACACAGAAAAATACTAAAGTGCTATAAGTAGAGAAGCGTAAAATGAAACAGATGGGATACAGTCTTTTCACACCACTGGAAGATTCAAGACAAAAGCAAAACAAGAAACTATACCAATTGCTCTTTGGAGCTCTAAATGAGTCTTATTCTGCCAGACTGCAAAACACAAAGGCTATACTCCTATAATACTTTTTTAATAACTTTTTTAAATTAAGAATTTAAGAATGGGTAATCTTAATCTGTATGATTAAGACCAATGGATATGTCATTTGTTTATATAAACCCCCATATTTTTAATTTAGGACAATATACATTCCTGATAAATTGTTTAGAATATTTACAAAGGTAATTTCAGGGAAAAAAAGTACAATTAATATTTGTGATTGTGGTGGGTTGACCCTGGCTGGACACCAGGTGCCCACCAAAGCCGCTCTATCACTCCCCACCTCAGCTGGACAGGGGAGAGAAAATATAATGAAAGGCTCATGGGTCAAGATAAGGACAGGGAGAGATCACTCACCAATTACCATCACGGGCAAAACAGACTCGACTTGTGCAAATTAATTTAATTTATTCCCAATCAAATCAAAGATAATGAGAAATTAACCCAAATCTTAAAACACCTTCCCCCCACCCCTCCTTTCTTCCTGGGCTCAACTCCACTCCCAATTTTCTCTATCTCCCCACCCCGAGCAGTGCAGGGGGACAGGGAATTGGGGTTGGGGTCAGTTCATCACACGTTGTCTCTGCTGCTCCATCCTCTTCAGGGGGAGGACTCCTCACTCGTCCCCTGCTCCAGCATGGGGTGCCTCCCATGGGAGAAAGTTCTCCATGAAATTCTCCAACGTGAGTCCTTCCCATGGGCTGCAGTCCTTCACAAACTGCTCCAGCGAGGGTCCCTTCCACGGGCTGCAGTCCTTCAGGCACAGACTGCTCCAGTGTGGGTCCCCAATGGGGTCACAAGTCGTGCCAGAAAACCTGCTCCAGCATGGGCTCCTCTCTCCACGGGGCCACAGGTCCTGCCAGGAGCCTGCTCCAGCGCGGGCTTCCCATGAGGTCACAGCCTCCTTCGGGAACCCACCTGCTCCAGCGTGGGGTCCTCCCTGGGCTGCAGGTGGATATCTGCTCCACCGTGGACCTCCATGGGCTGCAGGGGGACAGCTTGCCTCACCATGGTCTTCCCCACGGGCTGCAGGGGAATCTCTGCTCCGGCACCTGGAGCACCTCCTCCCCCTCCTTCTGCACTGACCTTGGTGTCTGCAGGGCTGTTTCTCTCACAAATTCTCACTCCTCTCTCCCAGCTGCTGCGGTGCCATGTTTTTCCCCCCTTCTTAAATCTGTTCTCCCAGAGGCACTGCCACTGTTGCTGATGGGCTTGGCCTTGGCCAGCAGCAGGTCTGTCTTTGAGCTTGCTGGCATTGCCTCTATTGGACACAGGGGAAGCTTCCAGCAGCTTCTCACAGAAGTCACCCCTGTAGCTCCCCACTACGAAAACCTTGCCATGCAAACCCAATACAGTGATGAAAAGAGACGCAGGTATAGCAAAGCATAGAAACAGGAAAAAGATGCACACAGACCCCTTTATGGCCATCTTTACCATTAAATAACTATGTAATTATGGTCACTGAATACCACTGTTCATGAGTCTCAATTAGAAGTGATTGTTAAAGAGGTCTGAGGCATTTGGCTTCATGGTAGAATTGATGTTGAGGTTACCTCCTATATGCAGTTTCACACCCTCAATGTCTTTAGACAACAATCAAGATTAGACTGCAGTTAACTTTAACCCTAACTGTTAATCAATTGCTATGCTGCCTGTGGACTGTAGCTAAACAGGAGTCTCAAACATTGAGCACTTTTAAGTAGAACGGTCTCACTGAAGTCAGTGAAAGGACCTATGTGCTAAAGCAGGCATGTTTGTGAGTCTGAGATACATCTATATCAAAGTATGATATCCATTTTTTTGTTCAGTGGATCAATCATGGTTCTGCCTTGGCTTAAGGTACTTGGCCTATTCATTATGGCTGCCTGTTCAAAGAAAGCAAGCTCGATGTCTTGTTGAAGCACAACGTGGAGATGCCATCAGGGTGTGGTGGGTTAATGGCTGCCAGGCACCTACCAAGTCACTCTCTCACTTCCCCTCCTCAACAGGACAGGGGCAGAAAATTAAAAAGCTCATAGGTTGTTTTAAGGACAAGCTTCTGGGCTGACTGAAGGAGAGAGATTGCTTACCAATTACCATCACGGGCAAAACTGGCTTGACTTGAGAAAGATTAATTTAATTTATTACCAATTAAATAAATAGAGTAGGATAGTGAGAAACAAACACAAAACTAAAACCACCTGCTCTGCCCTCCTTCTTCCCAGGCTCAGCTTCACTCTTTCATTCCAGACTCCTCTACCTCTTCCCCACTGAGTGGCACATGGGGATGGGGAATGGGGGTTGCGGTCAGTTTATAATGCTTCATCACTGCTGCTCCCTCATCCTCACATTCTTCCCCTGCTCTGGCATGGGGTTCCTCCCATGCAATACAGCTCTTCACAGAATGCTCCAATGTGGGTCCTTCCAACAGGGTGCAGTTCTTTGAGAACTGCTCCAGCATGAGTCCTTTCCATGGGGTGTAGTTCTTCAGGAATGAACTGCCATGAGCTCATGCCAGATCTGCTCCAGTGTGGGCTCTTCTCCATGGGCTAGAGTCCTTGTGAGGAGCCTGCTCCAGCGTGGGCTCCTCATGGGGCCACAACTTCCTTCAGGATACATCCACCTGCTCTGGTGTGGGGTCCACCACAGCCTGCATGTGGATATCTGCTCCACCATGGACCTCCATGGGTTGCACAGGGACAACCTGCGTCACCATGCTCTTTGCCACGAGCTGCAGGGGAATCTCTACTCCAGCTCCTGGAGCACCTCCTCCCCTGCCTTCTTCTCCATGACCTTTGTGTCTGCAGGGCTGTTTCTCTCACCTTTTCTCACTCTTCTCTCACAGCTGCTGCACAGTGGGGTTTTTTTCCCCTTAAATATGTTATTTCACAGTCACCACCAGCATTGCTGATGGGCTCAGCCTTGGGCAGCAGTGAGGCCATCTTGGAGCCAGCTGGAGCTGGCTCTGTCTGACATGGGGGCAAGCCTCTGGTCTCAACCCACAGGGGTCACCTCTGCAGTCCTCTGCATCCCATCCCACCCGCTACCAAAACTTTGCCATATAAATCCAACACACAGGGAGCAGTCTGGAAACATCAGCTTTGTTCTCAATCTTCTGAAATAAAAGACTGTCTATCTAGTGGCCATTTGGGAGACCTTTAGGTTTTCAGTCTGGACACATGCAGCCATGTGAGAATTGAGATTAGAGATGCTTCTTCAGGTGGAGTGTGTACAGACTTCATGCGACCAAGAACTGGTAGAAAGGGAGAAGGCAAGTGGCACTCTATGCAGCCTGAAAGCTTAGCAGATTTATACTTGTAAAGATGACTCACCACACAAAATTTTGGCATGGTATTCCTGTTATTTTTCAGATATACACATACCTCTTTCCTGTTCTGAAAGAATAAATTGTCTGGTGTTAAGCTATTGCTCTGCTGTGTCATTGCACTCTCTTATGGTCCAAATCCACAACAAGGTTGCCGATTGAATGTAGGGCTGGACAAGCCCCAGAGAAGTTTAGGTCTTCTCAGGATAATAGTCCGTGTGCACCACAAGCCAGCAAACATAGATTTAGATATATCTTCTATAGTGCATGCAGAACACGTCCAGTCATACCCAAACGACGAGTGTAGAGGCAGTCCTCAACCTTTTCTGAAGCAGCTACATGGAGACAGAGCACTCCTTGATTGCACCTGCACTAGGATCAAATCTTCTGGAGAATAAACTCAGTCACTGATACCACACATTTCCTTGCATGGCTGGGTTATGGCGGTGTGCTTAAGAATACACTGAATCGGAGCCCTAGGGTGGCTGCTGTATGAACTGGAAGTATCAATTGAATATGACAGCATGGATCTCACTCTGAAACCCCCTATTTTTTGAGCAATGACTGTTTCAGTTCAAATTTGCAAACTGTCAACTTTGCTGGAGGAGTCCCTTTCTTGGATGTTCTTTAGCTTATCATTTTCCATGACATGTGTTGCACTGAAATAGTAAAAGCATTATCCCGAGAACAGTGTTCTGTGGGTGCTCTACTGCAAAGTGAATTTTCCTCATCATCAGTTCTGCTGTCACTTAGCAACCAAGAGGATAACCAGTGAAATTCTAAATATTATTTTGTCAAGGAGATCAAAACACAAAATGCACAATGAAATTTTTGGGGAAACTACATCACTTTTTCTTTTTTTCTTTTTTTTTTCCTTTTCCCTTGCTTCAGCACCTTTCAGTGGCAGATGCACAAAAAATTTGCTAGTCATAGTGAATTTATACTGTAGTCTGAAGATCTGGAAGATAGCTCCAAGGATGGGTGCCTTTTAATAACCTTTAAGTCAAAAATGGTCCAAGGAGATATGGAGGTGGATCTGCTGAAGACAGGACTATGGCTTAGCATAGTATCACTAGTAATATCCTTTACCTCCTGATGTTGTGATCTGATCAAAGGTTTTGTTCACAGAGATCAGCAAAACTTCACCTGCTGGAAGGGTTACGTAGAGAACACAGCAAGATTAGGTCTATGCAAGAGTTTTAGAGAAGAAGGATATA
The DNA here is from genome assembly GCF_026419915.1 of Harpia harpyja. NCBI lineage: Eukaryota > Metazoa > Chordata > Aves > Accipitriformes > Accipitridae > Harpia > Harpia harpyja. The sequence continues at coordinate 69,658,036 of NC_068944.1, forward strand.
ATAGTAGATAGGGACTATGGACAAGGAGTTGGAAGAATTAGGTCCCTCTGTCTTAACCCATCATTATTGTCTTGTGATTTGACTTCCTGGATCACTCAGGCCACCAAGTATCACTCAGTGATTCTGTTTCACATCCATGACTGAGTTAAAAAATATCTTTTTAAAGAAGCAGAGTAACACAGAGTATGCATTTAAAGGGTGATGGTTATTTAATTGTGTTGTAACGAAAGCTTTTCAGTGCTTAATTATCCATTGAAACATGCTATTTTATTTCCATTCTGAATTTGCCTAGCTTTAAAAGAGACTGTATTCTGTCCTGTATTCTGTATTATTATATTAAACAATCTTTATAGTGGTCATCTTTTCCTCATGGAAGCATTTATACTCTGTTATTAAATCACCTTCTCACCTTCCTTTTTGTTAAGCTTCTCTATTGACCTTTAGTCTGCCTCCCTAGTGCTGTCTCCAACCTATCTTTAGATTGTTCTGGAACCATTGTTTCTTAGAAACTAAAGAAAATGAACAAAAGAATCCCACAAACTTCATGATTGGTGAAATCCATCATTCCCCAAGTGCAAACCTTAGCACTGGGCTCGGTATCCTAGCACTGAGCTCCTCATGCAAAAGAAATATTGTCTTCCTTTTCCTGATTAGCATTTCCTTTCCTTAATTGGCTATGAGGTTTGGTCTCTTTAGTTATTTATTACAAAAAGAGTCAGTGTTCATCTGGTTACCCTCAGGGAATTCTGAGCTGCCTTTTATAAAGACACAGTTCTTTATTATGAAAGTACATCTCAGTCACTATGATGAACCTTAATGTAGCCTGTGTCAAATGACATATTGCACAAGTCCATCTTGCATATGTTCTAGATCACACTACCCCTTAGATAAACTTACCAATTTTTTGGGTCATTCTACGTCTTTATTGTTTACTGTTTTATCACTTCTTCTGGTTAATATCTAGCGATCATAGACTATAGGGTTAGAATGGACTTCTGTAGGTCATCTAATCTATCCTGCTGAACGTAGGCAATTAATATCTAAGAAATGTCCCCATCAGGTGAGGTTCAGTGGCTGTCTGACCGAAGACATTCTAGTTTCACAGCTAGCAGCACACAAGGACAGGGGAAGGTATGACCAGCATTTCCATCTGCCCATCTTGAATTCTTGGTGCGAGTGATCAGGTACCTGCTTACAACTGGATCACTTGGAGGTGGCCTTCAGTGCCTGTCCCCAACAAGGTCCCAGTTCATGCTTTTCAAGCTGGAGGCCTTTGGTGACCTAACAGAAGCACAGATGTCCCCTCGCACTCTACTGGGATGGCTGGCAGAATTCAAGACAGACAAGCAGCTCCCTCAAGACATGGCTCCTAGATTTCAGAAATCAGTGGCCCAAGCAGGCAAAGTTTTCCATGAGAGGAGATAGATGAAAAGTGGCAGCAGCTGCTGCCGTGGAAGACTATGCTGGCATCGCAGCAGAGGACTGTGCAGGGGCATTGCAGCCTTAGGCCATACAACTGAAGCTGATGATCTTAATGTTTCCTGCTAAAATCCATGTGGCTAAGCTTAACTGGTTCTGACAGAGTTGTTTCTTATTAAATAGGGAGAAAACAAACAGGAAAAATCATGCATGAGTGTGTCTGTAGTTTAGAATATCATTAAAGTAAATGAAGAAAAAGCAAAAGAAGGTATTTCTCTCCATTATTAGCAGTTATGCTGCCTTCAGAGGCCATGAGGCCTCCGCAAAGAAGACATTACTGTCCCCTTTCTGCAGGCTAGGATCCAAAAGGCACAGAGATAAGCTGAACTGGGGAATGTCACACAATCGTCATTATGTGAGTGGCGAAAAAACCCACAGGTGTCTGACTTTCATTTCTATACACTGCTTAATAGATAACTCCTCCATTTATGCAGAAAATACATAGGGTGCTGTCAATGACAAATGATTTACTTCAGCTTCTGCTTGTAGCCACGTGAATGATAAAATTAATCTGTATGCAAGAACTTACAGGACAACGTCAACTCACTTATAAGACAATGTTATGGAGGAAAACAGGCTTCCAGTATGTTTTCCTGATCACTTACCACCAAAGACCTGTCTGATCACTTATTCTCTACTTATTTTTTTATTTTCTACTACCTAACTTTGTGGTTCTTACACCCCTAACCAGGAAAGAAGACCATGCTGACAGATTTCCAGGATGTCTGGCAACTGTGCTGATGGATTACCCTAAGCTGATACACACCACATGTCAACCTGGATTCTTCTTGGGATGCAGTTGATATAAAAAGGACATGCAGTATTAAGCAGTATCTCAAGCCTTCCAATTGCACACCTCGTTGCTTTCATCCAATCTTCTCACCTTTTTTCTGTGCCTTCAGAAGCACTGGGCTTAATCTGACCGCTCTTCCTTCTGTTCTGGAGTTTTCTTATGTGATGGTTAACCTTGGCTGGATGCCAGGTGGCCACTAAGCTGCTCTATCATTCCCCCTCCTCAACTGGACAGGGGGAGAAAAATATGACAAAAGGCTCATGGGTCAAGATAAGGACAGGGAGATCACTCACCAATTATTGTCACGGGCAAACCAGACTTGACTTGGGGAAATTAATTTAATTTATTACCAATCAAATCAAAGTAGGATAGTGAGAAATAAGAATAAATCTTAAAATATCTTCTTTCTGGGCTCAACTTCACTCCTGATTTTCTCTACCTCCCCACCCCGCGTGGTGCAGGGGGACGGGGAATGGGGATTGTGGTCAGTTCATCACATGTTGTCTCTGCCACTCTTTCTCACTCTCTTCTCCTGCTCCAGCATGGGGTCCCTTCCACGGAAAACAGTTCTCCATGAACTTCTCCAATATGAGTCCTTCCCACAGGCTGCAGTTCTTCATGAACTGCTCCAGTGTGGGTCCCTTCCATGGGCTGCAGTCCTTCAGGCACAGACTGCTCCAGCCGTGGGTCCCCCGTGGGTTCACAAGTCCTACCAGAAAACCTGCTCCAGAACGGGCTTCCCACGGGGTCACAGCCTCCTTCAGGCACCCACCTGCTCCGGCGTGGGGTCCTCCCTGGGCTGCAGGTGGATATCTGCTCCACCGTGGACCTCCATGGGCTGCAGGGGACAGCCTGCCTCACCATGGTCTCCCCCATGGGCTGCAGGGGAATCTCTGCTCCGGCGCCTGGAGCACCTCCTTCCCCTCCTTCTGCACTGACCTGGGGTTCTGCAGGGTTGTTTCTTTCACATATGCTCACTCCTCTCTCCAGCTGCAGTTTCTGTTGCACAGCAACTTTTTCCCATTCTTAAATCTGTTCTCCCAGAGGCACTACCACTGTCACTGATGGGCTCGGCCTTGGCCAGCAGCAGGTCTGTCCTGAAAGCGGCTGGCATTGGCTCTGTCGGATATAGGGGAAGTTTCTAGCAGCTTCTCACAGAAGCCACCCCTGCAACCCCCTCTCTGCTACCAAAAACTTACCGTGCAAAGCCAACGCATCTTATTTACCCCTCTCACTCATTTTATTATTCTGCTGCTCTCCAATTCTTTTCATTTTTCTTTCCCTTCAATTTTGTCTCCTTATTTTATTGGGTGCTCCTTCTGCCCTGACACATAGCAACTATTTTGTTACACTATTTTACCAAGTCCTTACAAGATCAGCTGAGGGAAGTGTTCCTCCCAATGACAATTGAGTCCACCTAAGTGGGGTACCACTCTGTTTCCCAGCCCATGACCCTTAGGCAGTTCACCTGAGCATGTTCTTTACTTTGGGGATGAAATCACTTCCTGGAGATCAGTGGTTCTGGCAAGCAGGATAGAAGCATGAACCACCAGCAAGAGATGGAGAAGGAAATCAGTAGTGAAAAATAAGTACATCACTGCAGTATAAGCTGTTGTGGTTTAACCCCAGCCAGTAACTAAGCACCACACAGCTGCTCACTCACTCCCCCCCACCCAGTGGGATGGGGGTGAGAATCAGAAAAAAAAAAAAAAAGTAAAACTCATGGGTTGAGATAAAAACAATTTAATAGAACAGAAAGGAAGAAACTAATAATGCTAATAATAACAATAATAAAATGACAATAATAATAATAAAAGGATTGGAATATACAAAACAAGTGATGCACAATGCAATTGCTCACCACCCGCCAACCCAGTTAGTTCCTGAGCCGCAATTCCTCCCAGGCCAGCTCCCCCCAGTTTATATACTGGGCATGATGTCACATGGTATGGAATATGCCTTTGGCCAGTTTGGGTCAGCTGTCCCGGCTGTGTCCTCTCCCAACTTCTTGTGCCCCTCCAGCTACTAGGAAGAAAATGAACTCTATCTCAGCCGAAACCAGGATATAAGCTAGCAGTAGGCCTATTTTAACCATTTGGTCATTTCTGTCTTCCCACCGTTTACTGAGTCTGATGGGCTTACATCTTTTGTGTGAAGTTGTATCTCCTCTTCATAGCTCTTGGGACCTCCCAGGAGCTTCATAGCTCCATAGGTCCTGGAAGAGCATTATTAGCCTAGAGGTGCTAAATACTTATATTATCACGTAAGAGCCAACTCCAATAATCTGTACTCATCTAAAACTTCCTCCTACTAATTGCCTAAACTGACTCTTACACTGAAACAAAAGGAGAAAATTCTGTGGTTGCTGTCCTTTCCACAGCACGACAAATACACAGCAAAACAGTAACATGGAAGCAGATATCAATAATATTCCTGATAAAAGGGCACAGCAATTGGCAAGGGGTCTATGTGAAGGGATGATCCTTATTTCTGTTTTTCATATAGCAGCTGCACTTTCCCTAGGGTGACCCATACTCCCATCAACCAGAACTTCTAACCTGGTGGAAGGCAGAACCTTCCCTCCTGAGATCATAATTTGATGCCTTTTTCTTCCCCTGCAGTCTGTCATCCTGTAGCACTTGTGATATTGAAAGCTGGGGTAGGAATTTTAACAGTCCCTGTATGTGCATTTATGAACCATGAAAGAAATTAAAATTGGCATTTCTGTGCCATTGGCTGGGGGCCACAAGTTGGCTGAATTGTGCCCTCATTTATAACAGCATCGGTGAAAGAAGCCAATATGAAAGCTCATAAACTGTTTCCCTTCTGATAGTAGCCGAACAACAAAGAAAGAGCAACTGATGTTCTCACATTAAACATTTTGTTCAATATTTAAACATCAAGGCCTAAATTTTTAACACGGTGCAGAAAGCTTCAGCTGTGTGCCTCCCATGAAAGGTAATAGGAGGCATGGAGCTAAATCCCACCACACCACATTTAATATTTATCCCTAAAGGCTTCTTCTGCTGCTGAAGGGATTTGAGCACATTGCACTTGCTAAGGTTTTCGGAGGCATTCCAATATCACCTAGCTGATTATGCTGTTTGCAAAGAGCATATTAACTTTCTGCCTTGCAGTGCACATGGGGGGAAAAAGCAAAACAGTTGTGCCAGGCTGCAGGCAATGAAACAAGTTTGTAAGATTTAAAGGAAAATCAGAGATTTTAGTTAATCAGTCCAGCCTAAATAATTTAATATACTAATGCGACAGGACTAGATCAAAGATAAAAGAAGAACAAACAAAGCCCTTATATTTATTATCCTGTATTTTTAGATCTTGGCTACAAAACATGTTTCTATTTATGTTATCCTTTATTTAAGCTCCTCTTTGTGCCTATGCAACTTCAGTGCTCAGATTTTAATCAAATCTCTGAAGAGGCAATGGCACACACTTGTTCAATGCTAGATCGTTTGAGGCAGTTTTACAACATGCTCCTTGGTTCCCACTCTTGTCTGGGGAAAGCTGTGCCAGTTTTACATTCAACAGAGCGTCCTTTTCCCTCTACACTTCCTGAACTGTGCACCTAACTTGGGGGAGGAAAATCTATACCCATTGATGTCCCCCAGACTGCTGGGATAGAGAGAAAGAAGCCTGGTGCCCTCCGCGATGGCTCTCCACCCTGTGATGCAGTGGTGGGCAGGGACCATCAGTTTGAGGATGCAGAGGAGCACAGAGCAAGATGGAAGGATTGCCCCAATGTGCTTAGGGTTTAAGGGGGAGGTTAGGTGAGGAAGTTTGCTCTTGTACCAGTATGAAGTCTGCGCGTTCTCCCACTTTTTCTTTTAGCTTACAGATACACTGTGTGAGAAGTGTGGCTGTAGCACTGCATGCTTCCCATCCTGTGCTTTTCTTCCCCAAACTGCTGAGCGAATAACCTTCATGGTGATGGGATACTTGCCTGGGAACACCTCAGGTGTAAGCTCGTAGCATGGACTGTTTATGAGTCTGGTCTTGAAGCTGTATTCAGCAGTGCAGGCGTAGCCTATTTTCCTTATATTGTGAAAGATCCCATGTGAAGCCTTGTCTAGGTTTTCTCTCCTTGGAAGCAACTCATCAGAGTTACCTTGATTCAAACAATTCTTGGCCTGTGCTGTTGAGACCAGTCCCAGAAGTAATCAGATGGCATTTGCAGATGCTTGAAGAAACCTTTATAGGGTTACAGCTGATTAATGACATGTATCAATTAAAACAGTATATGGACTATTATCTGGTAACTAGCTGAGCTCGTGATGTAACAATTAAGAGATTCCAGGAGTTACAGATTTCCATAATCTGATTTGGGTTATCTGTGGTTTGTTAAAGGATGATTAATGGAAACTCTGACACAGAGTTTATAATTATGATGAATTTTCAGTATAACAATATAAAAGTAACAAACACTAAGGCATGTGAGAAATTGAGAGAGGGCATTTAATGGAGCTACTTACCACACAATATTTAACGAGCATATTTCAGGGTATAGTTACTTTTTTATCATTATGCTTATAATTTTTAAGCCATATGAGGAAATGAACATATGATTCCTATGTGACCCTAAAAAGTTAGTAATTTTAAATGCAAGTAAAAGTTTTCCATAAATGTATTAGTAAGTTCTCCCATTGAAGTGTCCAATCCACAATGCCAGGGAAATACTACAATTGTAGTGCCAGACACTGGGTGTTTTTCCCACAGAAGAGAGTCTGTGGGGCTTGTTCCCTAGTGCAGGGTGGCTACACGAGCCTAAGGTGGGAAGAGGAGGACTGATCCCCCATGCAGGTTCCAAGAGAAGACTTCCTTCCTTCCTGCTGACTTACTTACTCTCTCCACAGGTTGGTTATGCCTCTGAGCCAGGTCAGCCTCTTCATCTTTAGGTGGAGCCAGGAGACCACTAAGACATACCACTAATCTTGCAGTTTGACTCCGTTATGTACAGAATCTGATAAAATAATAATATCATTATCTTCAGTGGCAATGCTTGCAGCAATGAATCAAGAGGGGTATGAGCTGTAGTCTGCTGCTATGGTAAAGACTTGATATGAGATCTATCAAATAATGAATAAAAAGCAGTGGGAATCAGATTATACCTCTGCAGCTGCAATTTTTCAATCACTGCTCATAACTGTGCAACGCACTTTATTTCATTTTGCATATGGTCTTCCTTATATGCTCCCCTTAGCAACTGGCAGTATGAATAGGATAGGGCCCTATATATCCTACTGTGTTAAGAGCTTTACTGAGAATTTGCAGATACATTTGTGATCTGTGACAACACGGCTTTGTGTTGGGACAGCACAATGAACAGTACTCCTGCAAAACCTTTGAGGAACCTGCATGAAGGCAGCAAAGGGTGTGCTGCTGTGGAGGAGAGGAGCTAGCTGAAGCTGTAACACTTTTACGGGTGATGTTGCCAAACTTTCATTGTTCTGCAGTCGCCTCCCTGCAATGACCAAAGGCTGAAGAATTACAATAGCAGTGAAAGAAAAAAAAAACCGCACACAAGCTGCCTCTGAAAAAATGCATGTGTGAAACTGGAGACCAAAATTCCCTGCTAAACTCATTACTAGATTATTTATCTGCATTTTAATTGCTGTGGTTGGATTGAGTTTTTTGGCTCAGCCATATGCACTGAAGGTGGTGCACTGAACCACCTCAAAAGTGCTCTGAGGAAGTTGTCACATTATATTGCAATTCCTCCTTTGCTCCTGTCTTGCTCTGCGCAGGAAACAGTCACCTTCCTTTCTGGCATGTGGCATTTCACAGGGGTGGAAAATCACTATCGAGTGGAAAAATGTGTTCTTTTTGATCCCACAAGGCACAAAAATGATGATACAAAGTAAGGTTCCTTCTGGTCTCATGAAGTCAGAATTAAAAGTAATTTTAAAAGATCTTATATAGTGATATGCAGCTAAAATGTTCTTTTTCTCCATTAATTATCATTTATTACTTTCACCTAAAATCAATCACACAACCAATCAATCACCTGTGAGAATAATGTCATAATTCCCTCCACAAGTTAAAAAGGTGTTACCTATCTGAGGAAGTGCTCTGAAACAAATCCACCAGAAACTGGAAGGATAATAGAAATTTAGACAGATGGGTACTCTTAAGCCACATTTTAATTTATAAGGTAGTGAGCTCTGCAAACCAGATGTGCTATCCATGTAAGACAGGTAAGACATCAAACACAAGGGAAGAAGCAGCCCTGACCTATGATGAAGGGCTATTGACCAAAAGTAGAACATTAGTCAGAGCTGGCAGCAACGATTAGGAAAACCTCTAGTTGCAATACCTTCTCTTAAGGCTGTTGATTGGAGATGTGGAAAATTACATTAGGGAGGCAATGAACAATTCAACCCTTAAGGGAATAAGAAAACTGTAAATTTGAAAGCTAATTTAGTCATAGCCCTGGTGAAAGCTCACTCCTTGGGCTCTGTAACTATCTCATAAGATTCACTTTCCATTTTAAACTAGATTCATTTATTTTTATTTGTTTTACATGAGTTGTAAACAATAAATCATCATAACTTTCATCTACAGCAATAAAAGTAGTACTCCTGCAATCACCTGCTGGAATTGTTATCCAATTTTAACTTTTTTTTTCACTGAAGGTATTTACAATGACTACAATAACCTGTTGTTATTGCCACCAAATGTAAACACTTAAGGTACTTGTCTGTCTGTCTCTATATCACTGGAGAAAATTCGCAATAATACTGGGCTGGAAGGACCTTGGTACTAAAATAGGAGCAAGTGTATCCAGACTGTCCCTGGCAGGCAGTACTGTAGGAGAGAACAGAGAATGTGGGCAAAGCTGTGATGGATATAATGGCAGAAGATAAGCTGTTGCTCTAGTGAGGGATAAAACTTTGACCATCTCATGGAAAACACATTTTTTGCCCAAGCAGGACTCAAAAACTCTCTGGAAGGAGGGTCCATGGTAGGTATCTTCTGCAGGTATCTTTGTCCCATGCTTCGCTAGCCATGTTGTGGAAGGGTTTTTCTCAGATCTAACCATGTTTCCCACGCTGGAAATTAAACTCAGGATTTCGTATGGGAGCATGTGGAAAATGGAATTAGGAGCACTGTTAGCAAACAGCTGATCACAATTCCTTCCAGTACCAACTCATCTGCTCTTGTTCCTTCCCACTCCTTCCTTTTTTTTTCTCCACTTCTGTTCCTTCAACATTGATCTTTTCTTTTCAGGACTTACTACAGTAAGTCCTGAAAAAATATTCTCAGAGGCCATATTTTGCAGAATGTTTATCCTTTTTGTTTCTCTCCTCTAGGCTTACACTGGCATCCCTGAGCTCAGTTCTGTAACTGATGCTTCAGTAATGTGAAGACTAGAAGAGTGATGATGTCCCACAGCTTACACGCGCTACACCTGTTCATGCTTCATGGAAGGAAATTTTATTTTTTGGACAGCAGCAGAAAGCACTGCCCAGATGTGGCTTCCAAAATCTATTTTTTCCATGTTATTGCTAAGCCCATTGATCTTCATGTTGTATTTGCGTATTTTCTTTCTCCTTCAGAAATGCAATGTGACACTTCTGTTGACTGAACTTCAGCTAACATATAAAAAGATCACCTGTACTCTGTCCCTCATCTAAAGTGCTTTTACAAGTGCATGCCATTACAGCAGCCAAGCCGTTAATGAGAATTCTGACTAGGACAGGGCAGAAGATATCCTTTTAAACCTCCACATGAAATGCTGTTTCTGCATTATAGCCAGCTAATGATGTGAAACTTTACAAGGCAGTTGTCAACAGATTGTCCAGACACTTTAAGGTGGATTAATAGAGACTATATTCCATTTGTTTATGAGAACGTCATGTGAGAAAGTTTCAAATAACTTCCTAATTTTCACATATCACACTTATGTGTGCTATTCTTAGGTGCTAATTCAGATGACCATCTACATAGCTGGTAAAAGAGTAAGTCCTTTGCTAACTCCAGTACCTAACCCGCTCCAGTGTTTTGCAATGGACATCTGGCAGGTTCCTTTCCCATGACAATGCAAAAACTTCTCCTCTTTTTCTTAAAATGTTTTATTTCTCATTGTTCCTCAGCTTGTGTAAAAATGATTTAGCTCAGTAATTATATTAATTTTATATGCATTTTTATTGCATTTGAGGCATCATTAGCCAAGTAGAGCTGGTGAATTGTTTCCAAAATTTAATCTCATAAATTTCACTTTGCATAAAATACAAATTTACATTAGGTTTTCAAGGTGTGCATCTTCTGCATAAAACTACCATTTCTTTGTAAGGAAAGATATTTGTGTACTATGAGCAGATACATATTTGTATGTGATGTGTGAGGAGAGGTTCTAACATGAGGTTGCATAGGGCATTGCCTTCATAAATTAATGAGAGGAAAACTTTGTTTCATCTGAAGATGCAGCAATGTCAATCACGGCTATCTTGATTAGATGGCAAGAAGTATAATTGCTGTTCAAGTGAAGTGTCTTCACTGATTGCTGACTATGTAATTGTGAGGGGTTGATAAAACACCCTGGCAACACGGACGTTAACACTACACAGTTTTTCCAGGATTTTAAAGGAGGTATAGGTATAAGGTTGGTAAATAATGGTTTTAAAGCAAGGTATTCAGTTCTTTGCCATGCTACACTTCTAGGAGCTTATACAAGGTAGTTGAAACATTATTAAAAGGCAGATTTGTAAATCTCACTCTGTGTGGGCTGAAGAAGTAGCCACATTAATTGTTTTGGAAGGACTGGAATTTGGATCTTTCCTCTTTGTGTAGGTCAAAACTGACACTGTAAAAGGTCAGAGGGAGCTTTCCATGGGCCGGAGCTGCAGAATATGTATTAGAGGCTGATCCTGTGAGTAAGGCAACATCTCAGGCCTCAGGTCAGTTATGACTTTTAACACATTCTCTGTGATCTTTCTCAGATTAGGCTTTTCATACATTAGCACTCCTAAAGAAATACAGATATAACACTTATTCAGTAGTCTTCTGTTTACAGTAAAACTGCTGCATGTCCTTAAAAGGACAAAAGTTAAAGGAGAGTAATCTCATTTGGGGGTTCATATTCTGTTAATGAAGAAAACCCCCTGGCTTTGCAGGCTGAAGTCTCCTTCTAACATACCTGTACAGGTTATTTCCCTTGCCGAGGGTTTGACAGGTACCACAAACTAAAATCTTTCCATCCCTAAGGATGACCTGATTAACTTTAGTTTGTGAAGCAGGATATTTTTAAACCTCATTTTACAACACTTCTTGTCAGCGGTGACAATTCATTATGATAATGAAGGATAATAGGAACTTTTTTCCAGCAGCCATGAGAGATCATCTTTAATTTTCTGTATAGTATTCTTATGAAAAACCTGAATTTTGCTTGAATGATAGACATCGTATTAATAACAATGATAAAAAGGGAGTTTCTGAAGAGAAGCACATTAATATCAGCTTCAACATAAGCTAAAGAATTAAACAAACAATTTGCTTGGTGAAAAGCAAAGCTGGAAGATAATGAGTCATCAAGCCTTGAAAAACAAAAACATAGTAGGAATTTATCATTACCTCTTATTGAGGCCATTAAAGAGTGAGGGGAGGTAAATGACTTTGGAAGATGTTGTGTATGGACACTAAGTGCTGAAATGCCAACCCAGCTCTCTCTGCAAAGGATGGAGCCAGACCTCTGACCTTGCAGTTGTCCTTGCACAGAAGAGCTAACCTCCTCTCCAGGATCCTAGTTCAGCTTTGCATGACATTACCAGCAACTTTGTGTGACACCCACAGCCCCCTGTGGTGGGTTGACCCTGGCTGGACGCCAGGGCCCACCAAAGCCGTTCTATCACTCCCCGCCCCAACTGGACAGGGGAGAGAAAATATAACAAAGGGCTCCTGGGTCGAGATAAGGACAGGGAGAGATCATATAACAATTACCGTCATGGGCAAAACAGACTTGACCTGGGGAAAATTAACTTCATTTATTGCCAATCAACCAGAGCAGGGTAATGAGAAATAAAACCAAATCTCAAAACACCTTCCCCCCTACCCCTCCCTTCTTCCCAGGCACAGCTTCACTCCCGGATTCTCTGCCTCCTCCCCTGCAGCGGCACAGGGGGACAGGGAATGGGGGTTGTGGTCAGTTCATCACACGTTGTCTCTGCTGCTCCTTCCTCTTCAGGGGGCAGGACTCCTCACACTCTTCCCCTCCTCCAGTGTGGGGTGCCTCCCACAGGAGACAGTCCTCCATGAACTCCTCCAACATGAGTCCTTCCCACAGGCTGCAATCCTTCACAAACTGCTCCAGCGTGGGTCCCTTCCACAGGCTGCAGTCCTTCAGGAGCACACTGCTCCAGTGTGGGTCCCCTGCGGGGTCACAAGTCCTGCCAGAAAACCTGCTCCAGCGTGGGCTCCTCTCTCCACAGATCTGCAGGTCCTGCCAGGAGCCTGCTCCAGCACGGGTTTCCACAGGGTCACAGCCTCCTTCGGGAACCCACCTGCTCCGGCGTGGGGTCCTCCCTGGTCTGCAGGTGGCCATCTGCTCCACTATGGACCTCCCTGGGCTGCAGGGGGACAGCCTGCCTCACCATGGTCTTCCCCACGGGCTGCAAGGGAATCTCTGCTCTGGTGCCTGGAGCATCTCCTCCTTCACTGACTTGGGGGTCTGCAGAGTTGTGTCTCGCACATATGCTCACTCCTCGCTCCCACTGCAGTTTTTCCCCCCACTTCTTAAATGCATTCTCCCAGAGGCACTACCACTGTCGCTGATGGGCTCAACCTTGGTCAGCAGTGAGTCCATCTTGGAGCCTGCTGGGGTTGGGTCTGTTGGACATAGGGGAAGCTTCCAGCAGCTTCTCACAGAAGCCATGCCTGTAACCCCTTCCACTACCAAAACCTTGCCATGCAAATGCAATACATTCCACCCCTCACCTCTGTGCATCACACATTTAAGAATTATCCTTAAAATCTACATTCATCACACAAAATCTTCACAGGTTTTGCAAACTTCACTCACATCAACAAAAAAGAATTCTCCACACCAAAATCAAAATAATATTATCATGACACTGACAAAAAGTGGACAATTTACGCACAATCCACCCCTTGTCCCTTCACTACGATTACAACAACAAAAATTCCCCACAGTCATGCAGCTCTTCACTCTCTAGCTCTATTCAGTCCATTTGTTGGCCATTACTTCTCTCAGTTACTATCCTTATCTCGAATTCCTCACATTCCCATGTTTCTGCACCAAAAAGACTGTGGCCTGCACTTTGCTGCCAAAGGAATGGAGAAAAATGCATCGGCAATTTGGGACAAACCCAATATACCCCAAATGCCAGGATGTGGAGGGATTTAGCTTGCTTAGTTTTAGGTGTTTATAATACAGACTACTATATGGGACCATAGGATCCCTTTATAATCAATGACCTGTTCAGTAGAGTCAACAGAGTGTGGGGTGTGATTTGTCTCACTGCAAAGTAGGTGCCCACATTTGACTGGATGGGTCACAGCCCAGACTCCACTGACTCACCATTGACTACAAGGGCACTTAGCTGGTCAAGATAGATGCCAACAGTTGGGATGAATTCCTTCTTGGGGTCTGGCTTGCAAGGTCCCCGTCCATGAGTGAGCAGAGATACATTGTGGATTAAACTGTTCTTAGTACTTCACTATGCTTTCCCATAGCTTTTTGTGCCCACTTATTCCATGGCATCGGTTACAACTCTGGAGGTTCGGTTTTGAGAGAGTGGACCTGCATCATCTTACTCATGGGTTGACATAGAAATAAACCAGGCCCAGAAGTCTTCAAGTAGAATTAATTTCAACTGGTTACTTGTGGGATTAAAACCTCAGAGTCAGTTACTACCAATGCTGCCGTTTGTATTGAATTTACCAATGTCAAACATTAATCACAATCTCTTTGTAACTGGCTGGGGCCTAGTCAAACTACAGAAAGGCTCCAGCTGGTTTTAAAGCGATAGGACAGAAGCCTTTAATTAGGCATTAAGTGTGAGACTGTTTGCTATGAACTGACAGGAGAGTCATGGTTTATATCCCCGCCATGGGAAGCCTTCTGTTGGAATAAAAAAGAGTCCACTTCAGGGACTGTCAATTACTGATGTATCTCTCTAAAAAATGTCTAGTTTACCAGTTCTGTAAAATACACATCCTTAGTGTGCTAGTTCAGTTCTCGTTAGAAAGTATTCCTAGACTTCAGGTGCACAAATGGGAGCGTGTGTGTGGAGACATGTGAGAAAGATGCCTAAAGAAGTATACGCAAGTTTTTGCAGAAACTTCTCTCACTTTGAAGAGGAGAGACTTACAGCCTTTGTGCAAGGCTGGATGAGTTATCTGTGAATATCTGTTGAGGGCTAGTTCTGAGCAGATGACAATGTATGTCTGATATATTTTTAGGAAAGCACTATTTTTGCTAATGTTTCCTATGCAACAACAAAAGAATAAAATATAACTGGTCAACAAAGTGAGAAGAAGTCAGTGTTTAGTAGTTCAGAAGCACTTCCTGGATGTGAAATGGCCCTTTAAATATCCTTAACTTTTGAATTTGACCAGTGGTCCATTCTTCCTGTAAACCTATGTCTCAAGGCAGTGATTTCAGTGTTAATTACATTCTCTTCTAATCAAAGCAGGTGGTTGAATTAGGGGTCTATTACACAGATCATTTCCTGTTCTAAGACTGGTAAATGTATAATTGTGCTGCTGTTCTTCAAGCCATCTAACTGCAGGTTTGGAATATTTTTGCCCACTCACAGAGCTGGGCAAAGACCTGTGCAGCCTCCTATTCCTGTGGATAAATAATTTCTCTGCTATCTGAAAAACTAAATCTCTCACAGCCTAAATTTCCTTAAGCATAAAATCAATTAAAAGCATAGAACAATATCTCTCCAAACTAATTAGCCCTTCTTAGCCAAGCTCTTCAACCATCCGGTTTGAAGCTAGTGAGTCACCTCAAGGCAGAGACATCTGCCAGGTCTGTGTAGCTGCTAATGCACAGCTTTGTGGCTCAGGTAATGCAGACATCAGCTAGAAAGCAATAGTCTTGAATCTACACTCCCTTTTTCATAATGGGCTGACACTGAGGTATCCTGGCCTCATGCACCGGCAAGCAAAAGTCTGAGGAGAACTGAATCCCAGAGGCACCCGAGGCAAACAAGCACCTTGAGTGGTTCAGCTGCTGAGACACAAGTGCTCAGGTCCTCGGGTGTGCCACACTTCTGAGAGCCATGGATCATCAATCACCCACCTAAAGGTCGTGGGATCTTCTGCAGCATCTCAGCAGAAGAAATAGAGCCATTGTGCTATTTTGCTGAATAGTGCCTCTCAGAGCCATGACTGCTTTCAGTTCCCACGTGCTCAGTGCCCAGAAGCAGGGTCCAACCACCCCATCAGGTATCGTGAAAGAGGCTCTTTTTTCTTCTCATCTCCCTTGACCTGAGACATGGTCTGAATGACAAAGAAATATATTCATTCAGGTGAACAACACCATAACTTGAAAAGCATCAGACAATTGGCATAGCTCTGAAAATTCAGAGGAGAGTGCTCAGAAGATGAAGGGAAAATGATCTTGGCAATTGCTGTTCTTTAAACTGCGGATAAAGTGATGGGAGTGTCCTGAAATGAAGAAAACACTGACACTATGTGCAAAAAAGCATGGGACTTGTTTTGGAGACTTGACTTTTGACAGAATTACACTGCAAATGTTTGCCCTCTGCAGCTGTCCTTAAACATCAGGATCTACATGGACAAATGAAATGTGAGAATCAGCTTTGGATTTCAAGGAGCTATTGTGAATGGTGTGTGAATAAATCTTACCCAAAACATTAATTCAAAATGTCTTTGCAGGCAAGTTGGCTAAAACCCACTGAAACTGCAGCATTTTTGAAGATGTGGCTGATGGGTTACCATTAGAGTCAATCTTGTTTAACACCCATGTTAATGGTCTAAGGCGGCTGAGTAGGCTGCTTGTTAATGGGATTCTTAGGCTATTAAATTGAAGGGAAATGTGAACACCAGGCGGGAGAAAGTAATAACGATAAAGGACACAAAGCTGCTAGCAAATAACAAAATGAGGTTTGGTTTAGAGGAGAAGAAGCAAAATGATCCAGTGAAAATGATTTTTGTTTTAGGCAGTGGGTAGAGGGATATTAAAAATTAATGGTGCTGAATAAAAAGTAGAGACAAATACATCTGTGAGAATGTTAAAGGTAGAGCTGACAGTGGATCAGGAGGATGGCCTAGATGCTTTCTTCCTTTCTGTCCTATTTTCTAGGACTCTGCAAGCTTTCAACAAGCTACTACTGAAACTTTCAGTCTGCATAAACAAACTGAGCAAAGGAAAGTGATCATTTAGCTGGGAGGTGTCAGTCTCATCTATGTATCCAGAGCATCACTGTACATAGGGCCATGCATTCAAAATGGTGAAGATTCAAAGAACAAAAAATAAGGCCTTTGGGAAAACAGAGGAATTAAATAAAAAAGAAAAGACTAGATGCTAAATTAATCTAGCTAAATATGGTCTTGTAACCAGGGCTGGGTGGAGTTGCAGAGCAGACAGACGAGAGCTGTTTCTCCATGCCATGGCACTGTGGCTCAGCCATGGCATTTCAGACATGTCAGTCCACTGTAGCACTGGTCTCCCAAATGTGGCAAGCAGATGAGAGATGGGGTGGGTGGGGGCTCAGCACCATTCATGAACAGCAGCTGATGCCTGGATGGGACACCTCGGGGAATCAAAAATGGCACTATAGGTACCTGCATTGCCCCCCCGAGTATTTGGGGATTGAATAAAATGGGACATCAATTCCTGCCTTCCTTGGTAGGTAGTCTTTCCCAACACAAAGCAGCATCTCTATTTGTAGATGCAGGACAGGGGTTTCTTATCTCCCTTCATGTTGGATGCTGTACAGGGGAATCCCCACTTGTCTGTGGGGCAGAGAAAACTGTGACATGCAGAGACTACACCGTTTAACAAAGCTGTTTTGTTATGTGCACCTGGATCATAACCCTGCAGGCTGCTGTCCTGCCACCACAGGCAACTGCAATCCTATCTAGTCACCAGCTGAGACCCAGCTCAAAAGCAAGTCTGTTGATTAGAAACCTCCCAGGTCAATCTCAGATGAATAGATGAGGTTCTCCTTGGGGTCTTACTGAGCTGTTTTTCTCTGACCATTTCCAAATCTTATCAGACCTGACTAATAGCACCCCAGCAGGTCATAAACTAAGGAGTGGCTTGTGAAGGTAAGGACTCCTTCTTCTCCTGGAGCTTATAGCTGCATGCAGAGATGACCTACCCAGCATCTCCTTGCAGTGACACCTCTTTTTCACCACCATGTGGGTTTAGGGAGGTCTCCTAGGAGAAGCTGCCCCTGATGTGTGATTTGGGCTTACACTGTGGGGCACAGAAACAACTCCTGGGAAAGCTGCTGAACAGTGATGATGTCAGCACTGGTAAAATAGCTCAGGAGCAAGGAGGGAAGACTGAGGTCCTTGTAGTCCATGTAGCAGATGTGGAGTGGATAGGTGTCACAAACAGCTCACTCTGCTTTCTGGAGAGGCCTGGGGGTGAGTAGATGCACAGAGAAGTGAGACAGGCCTGGGGTTGGTGTTGTGTCCAACGTCCTCCTCTGTGAGCATGGGCAGCACCTTCTTGAAAGCAGTGGCCATAAACAGCACAGACACTTTGCTGTACTCTCAGACTGAGTCCCTTCCATCACTCCAAACCTACTCCTGCTCCTGATTTTTCTCCGCAGCTTAATTTCTGTATTTGGCTGGTTTTTCCCTACAAAACCTCACATGCCAAGACAACCACCACCACCATAAGGGTAGAAGGCACCAGAGCTGCCCCCTTCATTCCACTTATGATGTCACTAGCAGAATTTTGGGTTTTTTGATCATGAGTTGGTCTACACAACACCAGGCCCGCTGGTAACAGGCAGGGTACAACTGTCTCAAAGCGTGAAAAGGACCTTTGTGCAGGAGTTAGCAGGGCTCAGTGAAAGAGCTTTAAACTAGATTTGAAGAAGGAAAGGGATAAAACCAGGCTCATTAGAGATAAGCCTGGGGGTGGCACGCCAATGTTTGAGGGACGGTGTGCTAGCGAGGTCCTTCGGTTTGCCGTCTCAGTGGAGGTAGGGTTAGGAAATCCATGCAGCCACAAAGACGCAAGAGTTATTGATGTGTTAGAAACCACAGAAGCACCTGAGAATGATCATGTAGGAATTAGGGCTTCTCCCCCCAAAAAGGTGGTGGGATCAATAGCCCAACTGAAGTGCATCTACACCAATGCACACAGCATGGGCAACAAACAGGAGGAGTTGGAAGCCATTGTGCAGCTGGAGAGCTATGATATAGTTGCCATCACAGAAACATGGTGGGATGGCTTGCACAACTGGAGTACTGCGATGGATGGCTATAAACTCTTCAGAAGGGATAGGTAAGGAAGGAGAGGTGGTGGGGTAGCCCTGTATGTTAGGGAGTGTTTTGACTGTCTAGAGCTTGATGATGGTGACAGCAGGGTTGAGTGTTTATGGGTAAGAATCAGGGGGAAGACCAACAAGGCAGATATCATGGGGGGAGTCTGTTACAGACCACCCAACCATGATGAAGAGGCAGATGAAATGTTCTATAAGCAGTTGGGAGAAGTCTCACAATCATTAGCCCTTGTTCTCGTGGAGGACATCAACTTACCAGATGTCTGCTGGAAATACAATACAGCAGACACAAAACAGTCTAGGAGGTTCCTGGACTGTGTGGAAGATGATAACTTCCTGACACAGCTGGTGAGTGGGCCAATGAGGGAAGGCAAACAGAATTTGTGAACAGAGAAGACTTGTGGGTGATGTGATGGTTGGTGGCCATCTTGGGCATAGTGATCATGAAATGATAGGGTTTGTGATTCTTGGAGAAGTAAGGAGCAAGGTTTAGCAGAACTGCCACCTTGGACTTCCACAGGGTAGACTTTGGCCTGTTTAGGAGCCTGGTTGACAGAGTCCCTTGGGAGGCAGTCCTGAAGGGGAAAGGAGTCCAGGAAGGCTGGACATTCTTCAAGAAGGAAGTCTTAAAGGCGCAGGACCAGGCAGTCCCCATGTGCTGGAAGACAAGCCGGCGGGAAAGAAGACCTGCCTGGCTGAACAGAGAGCTTTGGCTGGAACTCAGGAAAAAAGAGAGATTATGATCTTTAGAAGAAGGGGCAGGCAACTCAGGAGGACTACAAGGCTGTCGTGAGGTTATGCACAGAGAAAATTAGAAGGGCCAAAGCCCAACTAGAACTTAATCTGGCTACCGCTGTAAAAGACAGTAAAAACTGTTTCTGTAAATACATTAGGAACAAAAGGAGGGCTGAGGAGAATCTCCATCCTTTACTGTGTGCGGGGACCAGCACAGTGACAAAGGCTGAGGAGAAAGCTGAAGTACTTAATGCCTTCATTGCCTCAGTCTTTAATAGTAAGACTAGTTGTTCTCTGGGTACCCAGCCACCTGAGCTGGAAGAGAGGGATGGGGAGCAGAATGAAGCCCCTATAATCCCAGGGGAAATGGTTAGTGACCTGCTACACCACTTAGACACACACAAGTCCATGGGGCTGGATGGGATCCACCCAAGGGCACTGAGGGAGCTGGTGGAAGTGCTCACCAAGCCACTTTCAATCATTTATCAGCAGTCCTGGCTAAACGGGGAGGTCCCAGTTGACTGGAGGTTAGCAAATGTGATGCCCATCTACAAGAAGGGCCAGAAGGAGGATCCAGGGAACTACAGGCCTGTCACTCTGACCTCAGTGCCGGGGAAGGTAATGGAGCAGTTCTTCTTGAGTGCCATCACATGGCACATACAGGACAACCAGGTGATCGTGCCCAGTCAGCATGGGTTTATGAAAGGCAGGTCCTGTTTGATTAATCTGATCTCCTTCTATGAGAAGGTGACCCACTTAGTGGATGAGGGAAAGGCTGTGGATGTTGTCTACCTAGATTTTAGTAAAGCCTTTGACACAGTTTCCCACATCATTCTCCTATAGAAACTGACTGCTTATGGCCTGGACAAGTATATTCTTCCTTGAGTAATAAACTGGCTGGGTGGCCGAGCCCAAAGAGTGATGGTGAATGGAGTTAAATCCAGTTGGCAGCCGGTCACAAGTGGTGTTCCCCAGGAATTAGTATTGGGGCCAGTTCTGCTTAATATCTTTATCAATGGTCTGGATGAAGGGATCCAGTGCACCCTCAGTAATGAGCAATAGGACAAGAGGAAACGGTCTCAAGTTGCGCCAGGGGAGGTTTAGATCAGATATTAGGAAAAATTTCTTCATCAAAAGGGTTGTCAAGCATCGGAGCAGGCTGCCCAGGGAAGCAGTTGAATCACCATCCCTGGAGGTATTTAAAAGATGTGTAGATGTGGTGCTTAGGGACATGGTTTAGCGGTGGACTTTTCAGTATTAGGTTAATGGTTGGACTCGATGATCTTAAAGGTCTTTTCCAACCTAAACGATTCTATGATTCTATACCCACCCCAAGCTTGTGCCAGTTCTCTCCTTTTAATCTGAGAATTTTGAAACTGGGATTATCCTATGCTCTGTGTTATACTCCATAGATAGCATAAAGGATGTAGCTTACAAATGTATAAAGGTGAAAGGGCCTTGCTCTTTGTTGGTGCTTATATAGGACAATAATAAATGTATTTAATGAAAGAAAAATATATGCTTCCCTATTCCCAGGAGGAACACAAATGAAAAGTTTCTGAAACATGAAAGTAACTCAGAGAAAATCATTGTGACTCTTCCAGCTGTAACATAGTACAATGTGATTCTGCAATTCATTAGATTTTGACAGATTCTAACTGGGAGGGGGGGCAGGGAGGGCGGAAGAAGGAAAGAAAAAAATAAAGAAGCAAAGCATTGTAAAGGCCTGGAAGTGAGATACAATATTTTCCCCGTGAATAAGTGTATTGTTAGTGTTCCCAGACAAAATAATGTGGTGAATTCACAAAGTATGAATAAGCAGCGCTGTCAGTACAGTTTGGCAACCAGGACTCTTCCCTGTGTGCCTGTATTGCTGCAGAACTGAATGTGTTGCTCATTACTGAAAATCAACAGGTCAGATACTAATTGGCATCACTTCCTTCTCTCGTCATTTATGCTGTGGATTGTGGGTGTTAAATGTTACTGTGGGGCCAGTGAGTGGAAAACTGTGATTTGACATTGAGTTCACCCATTTTGCCAGATTCTGTATGAGGACATAAGAAAAATGATTGCAGAAAACTAGGACCTGAAGGTGTTGGTTTGTTTTTAATGCTCAGAGCATGAGATTGGTTAGGTTGTTCCTTAAATTAGACATGAGGAAAATGATGACTTATGGCCTAGAATTTCTGCAGTGTTAATTAATGTAAGTTGATGCAACAGAGCTATGCCAATTTGCACCAATCGGTGATTTACAGAAATTTGCATTGGCTTAGAACAGCATCCTGATTCCCTCTGCACACCTTCCCCACATGTCAGTGCAATAGCTATTTTTGCTCTTCATGTTTGGGCTGTTTGTTAATGAGGTATGTGACAGGCAGTACATGAGTTTATTGAAGTGACACTGATTTAAACAAAACAGTAATTACTGTAGCAAATTACTGATGATAATGTTTGCTTGGCTCCATCATAAGGTAGTGCTGTCTCTTACTGTGTCCTGTTACACGGTCAGAGGAGGTAAAGAGAGCTTGGAGTTCACATGGGTGGAGAGCATCAGTGAATTGCCAGACTATTTTGCACACTGAATAGCATTCATCACCCTTAGAAAGGCACTCACAGCTAGTTATGCTAAGCATTATATGAACAAATAGAGCATTTTCTGGCCTCAGAGAATGCAAACATTATGCAGTGTGGTCAAGTGGGCAGAGTACTGGTCTCCCATTCAAAGAATGGAGTTTTCTTGCCTGCTGCGTGACCTTGAATAAATTGATTTGCCTCTCTGTGCCTTAGTTTTCTCATCTGTAGAACTGTGGCTGTGTTGCTGATCTCCATTGGAAAATATTTTGGGATAAACTGCTGAAAAAGACATCTTAGTTATGCCTACTTCATTATCTCTAACAAACTCTAGCTAAAGTGTTTTAAATTTTAGTGCCAAGCTCATAGTAGATGAATCCATTCCATTGCAGTGATTCACCCTCTTAAACTGAGGTCCTGGCTTAAAACACTTACCACTTTTGACAAGATATTTTCTATAGTTTACTGCAAAACTAACAAGAAAGTAGCTGTTCTACATCTACAGCTCCACGCTTCATGAATGAATTGCTTGATGACTAACTTTCCCACTGCATCTGCCATGTGTCCTCTTCTAGGATATGTCATCTCCCCATCTAAACTTTAAGTAATTCAGTGAATTTACACAAAGAATGTTCTTTGTTTCTCTGAATGATCACAGAATCATGAACACAAAGGATTTGTAGTTGTCCTGGATTTTTGGAGTTCACATATATTAAAAACTGTGAGGCAGCACAGTCCAACAGGAAGACCTGTTGTGATACCCTCCTCTGAAAATAGCAGGGTACTGATGGGGATCTTTGAAAACATCCCCTCAGGTGAGCTCACTATGTTTCAAAATGCCAGCATTTGGTATAAAAGTTTAATGTTTGGGCTTACTTCAGCAGTGACTGTGAAGTACCCTAAAGAATGCACTGGTTTCATGAATAAACCAGCTTGGGGAGGGGGGGTAATCCCCCAGATCCATCTCCCTTAGGGCTGACATTTAGGGTACCCAAAGCACCCCCAAACAACTAACCTGGCTTTTACATGCCACCATCACCCAAAGAGACAACTGAAAGGGGTCTGTGGTGGATTTACAGAAGAGTGCTCCTTCCTCTGCTTGGGTTAATGACCACTCCAAAGCTTTTGTTTGGTTTTGTTGTCAGGCTAATGACAGGCCATGCCCAGGGAATAAGAGACTTGCTGCATCTTGCTGAAAACTCATGGGAAGAGGTTAGGGTACTATAAACTGCCTGAGTTTTGGAAATGTCAGCCATTTCTGAAAAATGTGAATATCTGTCTGCTTTTTATAGGATTCAACCTTTTTCTTCTTAAAGAGATAAATTTTAACTGGAGAGGAAAAAAGAGGCAGAAATAATTCTGAGATAACATATTTAAAGTGTCTCAGCTGATGCTGTTTTCAGTGCCTTAATGAGAGACCATGTCTCCTTGCAACGCTGTACCTACAGAGCCCTGCAGTCCCACAGGCTTTTACAGCACTGTTCTACCAGGATGACATAAAGACCTTCAGGCCTCACAGGTTTATGTCACGTAGTCTGTGGATATTTTCCTTGACAGCGAAGCAAGCTGGAGGCAGCCTTGGCTGCAGCTCATCCAGAGATGATTGCATTATCTGCTCTGGGCCACCCTGTATTGGATAATAACATTTGGTTACTCATAAATAAAGATCATGTGGCACCATTATTCAGAAAGTAAAGATGTTAATAAACTAGTACCATGAAAGGGAACCTACTATGGCTATAAAACATTCAGGTGAATTCTTATGATTTACCACCATAAAGTTATAGTGTGTGTTCATAATACCACTGGGAGAAAACATCCTTAAATTGCCTGTGACTTTTGTCATTCCTACCATCTTGAGCAGTCCTTATAGGATCTATCCTACGAGTCTTCTGGGGTTTTTTGAGGATTTTCTGTTCTTTCCCTATTTTGGATCAGAAGACTGCCTGCATGGAGAATCATATAGTGTACTTTTTATTATCATAATCATATCTGTGCATATAAAAAAGTATTTCCCTCATAATGAACAAGGACTTGCATAACCTTCAGCATTCATCAGCTCAAGCAGTTCCATAAACAGATAAACCCAAGAATGATCTTTCTACAACTCTTTTTTAAGGTTAAAGCTGCATTACCCTGAAGAATAGATCTCTTCTTGGAAAATCTTGGATAACAATCTACTTACAGAGCTGAAAGTGATCTGTACCATGAGGTGCATGCACAGTGCGAGTGCCACTGAGCTTGTTAGAACTGATGGGCTGCAAACTTGTCTTGTGACCTGAGTTTCCAGAAAAACATGTGGCTCTCAAATGCAATGAAGGTTTGTGAGCTCACTATTCGGCCTCACTGGGAACTTGTGAGCATTTAATGTCTTCATCATATATTGGCTTTTCATGTCAGCATTTTCATATTTAATGGAATGCAAAATTTGGCTGTTAATCTTGTCTGACTCTTTGTCTTCAAACTCTGGTATGGAACTAGTCTCTCAAGAACAGGATTGGCTTCATAACTAATCCAAGAATATTTTATTTGTCTGTCCTAGGAGTCATGGCAGTGGGAATGAGAATTCTGCTTGAGCTGCATTAAGTAAACACCTATGTATATTGTACTTTCTCTATATATGCATATATATGTATGCATATATATGTTTACATATGTATGTATACATTTACTTAATATCTGTGTATACAGTATATATAGGTATATACTGTATACTTGCATATAGGTATATTGCCCCCCCCCGCTCATTCAAGGTAAAATTGTTTCATGCTGGTTTCACCTGACCTGAATGGTGATGTTTTACTACATGGATATTTTACATTTGAGCTGTTTTACCATACAGAGACTGGCACTCAAAGAAAACCTCCTCTCGTGAAGAAACTGTGTGAAAAAAACCAAGCTTCTTTCACAGAGATCTGTCTCCAGTCTAGGTGAATTTAGGTCAGGATATATTTTTGGTGAATGAAGCCTTTTATTTTTGTTCTGAATGGGCGTTTTGTCTATTATCCCACAAGAGGGCAGCAAAGGAAAATGGTTGCCAAAACACAAGACAAAAACATTCAAGGACATTTAAGCATTTAAGTTTCCTACTGTGTTTAATAAGATACTGAAAATACCATTGTGTGGGAACTAGGAGAGCTTGTAGAAAGCCACCTGGTGAGAGAAAGAGGTTGTTTTTTTTTTTTCAAATGCTCTCCGAGCTTCCAAATCTATTGAGACCTTAATGAAGTTACTTGCTATTACCTTCAAATATGCTCCCTGGTCATGTGATAAGAGCACAGCAGCTAAGCAAGGTCTACTGGGCTTCGGCATCCTCATCTCTAGTGCTAATTGCTCTATCCTCGCAGAATTTAAGAGCTTTCCCCCAAATCCCTCCCTCCCTTTCTAAACCACTCCTTGCCTGGGGAAGCACTGACACAAATGGGGAGGGTTACACTTGAAGAACAACCTGGTGACAACAAAACTATCTCACTTTTGGCTCTTTTATCCCAAGATCCCACCTAAGTAATAAAGGAATCCTGATTTGGGGGGTTTTGTTGTTCAGCAGCCTTACCTAGAGCTATTCAAGCAGGAGCTAGGGTGTTACAGATGGTTCGAGTTGCTGGGGGAGTGTCTGTGTGCCACAGTGGCTGTGCTGAATGCAAATAGTGATTTAATCAAAGAAGTGGTTCTGTGCCGCATCCTGCATTTTCATTCATGCGTTCTGCAATCCTGCAGGCAACCAGGGCACTGGCATGTTAATCACCTTTAAAATATACAGGAGACTTTTCCCCATTTTGAATGTTTCAGCTTCTAAATAAATGACAAACAGAAGGCAGAGAAAAAAAACTAGCATAGGAAAGTGAAGGCATCTTTCCAAGGGCTGTATTAGAGCTTGGATGTGGATCCAAATCTCAGTCATTCTGTAGTCTCAGGATGGTGGTGTTTTCTGTTACCACTGCTGCCATAGTGTACCTGGCAGAAAGTGCGCTCTGGGTGACACCAGAACACAAGTAAGAGGGACCACACAGGGACAAGTTTCTTTATTCAAAGCAGGATCCCTCTCCATGCTGTTTGCTTCCAATGAATGCGGTAGAATGAGACGTGAAATGCAGCAAGCCACAAGTGTAACCAAAAGTGTTACAATTTAGCTGAGGTTGAGGATGTAGATAACTATCACTTTAAATGATGCCCAAGAACTATTGGGTCTGGGCCCAAGACCTGGGCATCTCTCCACCATATGCCTGATTGCCAGAAAAGAAACCTGAGCATCTGCCTCAGGGGAAGCACCAACATGCTCCAACCTGCTGCTCGGATGAAGAAGTGGACCGTGTCCCCACTGCCATCTGTGGCAGATGCGGCCATACGGAGCCGATGTCTTAACTGGGGCAATTTTGGCTGCCTGGAAGGTTGCCCTAAAAAAGGTTGTTACCTCTGTGTGCCTCTGTCCCCCCTTTTTTGCCACAAATGGGCCCATTTCTGATTTCCTAGGGAAGCCCTCCTCCTCAGACTCAAACTAGAAGTGATAACCACTGTGCCCTGTCTGCTGCTACTTATAGACTGCCATGGTCCAACATTCACTGCAGAGCATCACTCTTTATGCACTGCTGCGAGCAGCAGACTGGGTCCTGTCAGGCACCTGCTTGCAGCTGTGCAAAAGTTTTCTCAGTACATCTGCTTGGCACCAGGGCACCATATCTTTGTGTCATGCTTCTGCTATGGCTTACTGGGATGCTGTGCATGGTCCTGTCCCTTCAGGGTAGCAAGAATCAACCCTAAATCTTTTCCAGGGCAGAAAAAGCCCTGGCCAAGCCCCGGCTAAGACCAAAAGAGAAACACACATGGGATAAAACCATGGACTCAGTGTAATACTTTCAAGCAAGGGAAAACAAAATCTTTTCCATGTAAGACTGAACATCTAAAATAGTAAGTATGGCTCAGCTCTCCAGAGCTCTAGCAGATGGATGGACTGGGAGTGTTTTTAAAGCCAATGTGCATCTCTCCAAGCAAAATGCCACTCTCCATTATTCTGAGCTGGAAGAATAATGAAAGAATCAATCAAATCCTCTAACAGTGACAGAAAACAGACAAAAATCCATGTGAGTCTCTTTTGAGACTCTAAGAGGATTAAACTCCTCAGGCAGGAACTCTTCTATAAAGGTTTGTTTATGGGGAGAAAGAAAAGTTTGACAGATATGTGCGGTCGGTTCAACAAAGCAGCCTGTAAAAATCTTGTATGCTATCTGAAGTGACACAGCCAGGTTCTTTAGGTCTGGGTTAAGATCAAGGACCTGAAATGCAATTTTGACTCTGATACGAACAAGCCAAGATGCATCAAACAAATCCCTCTGGTGCTTAGGGCTTTTCTTTTCCTTCCCTATTCATCCCGTTTGTCTACTTTGGTAGCAAACTCTTCAAGGCTGTCACTATAGACACACTTCCAGAAGTAGCTAGTGAAGTGATTAATACAACCTGACACCCACACAGGGAGTCTTGTGTAGTCCCACCATGCTAGATCTGTGCGCAGTGATGGAGATGAGGGGTACCAAGAAAGTCTCCCTTCCTGTAGCAGTGCCTTCTGGCATGCCAGCACCCCACATGAGATTGTAGTAGTGCAAGAGCACTACTGAATACTTCCCCTCATCCACAGTGTGACTGCACCTGGACCTGCATCTGATAACATTTCCAGGGGCACTGAAGAGATAACTAACTCCTTTTACACCATATGAAGTGGAGCAAAGTGGGATTCCAGTCTTGGCTAGAGACTGTATTACAAATAAACAAGAGTCTGGTGTAGTATAAAAAAAAGTGTAGAATTAATTAGCCAGCTTGGACCTTGCATTTTGTTCATGGAAGATAATGTTTTGGAGAATATAATGCACAGGGTAGAGTTTTCAGGATTTTCTAGTACAATAACTCCAGTAAAAAGAGTTTTTAATATTAACCTTCCACTTTAATGTTAGAAAGTGTTGGGTTATGTATTCCACAAGGTGAAACTACAAAGCAAGTTTTATTTCTCCCAGGTGATTGAAATGACTTTCCAATGACTGACGCTATTCACAGACTTGGGCTGGGTCTCAGGCTATGTTCTCCTGATCAGACACAACAGAGGTCCCAGAGCTTCATGGGTCGCAATATGTCATGAATGTTGTTTTAAAGAAACAGGCTTTACTTTGCAATTGCCAGGGGCTATCAGCAGGCACGCAGTCAATGGCAACTGGTACCTTTGTGGGGAGTAACAATTTGTCTGTGCATCTGGAGCATGGCTGCGGCGACTACTGCAGCATCATGTGTTAGACATACAGAGATATACACATTGGGTAGCTGCAGTCCTATAAAGTTCAGGGCTTACTGAGGTCCAGGAGGGAGAATGGTGATGTCTTGGGTGTTATTGCTCATTGTTACTTTCATTTAAGTCTTCACG
The DNA here is from genome assembly GCF_026419915.1 of Harpia harpyja. NCBI lineage: Eukaryota > Metazoa > Chordata > Aves > Accipitriformes > Accipitridae > Harpia > Harpia harpyja. The sequence goes on from NC_068944.1 coordinate 69,686,483, forward strand.
GCACATCTGGCTGCTTTATCGGACAAAGATACTAAAACAATCCTTGTCCCAGGCTGAAGGGAAACACAGGAAATGCTGCGGATTGCCAGGAAGAAATCAGGTTAGAAAAGTCCATCTGTTCTCCCTGTCCCCCTCCTTCTCATTTCAATTCCTATCTCATCCAAACCATAATGATTTCACATCAAACCCACACATTTCCCAATTGATATGCCAAACCTCTCTAGGTTAGTTTGGGCCCTACAGCTGACCTGAAAACTCAGAAATGTTATGTGACCTCCTGGGAACCTGATGTGATCTTTGAGCAAAGTCAGATGATTTCCATGCACTTTAATTTGCACTCTAAAATTTTTGCTCAGCTATAAATACAGTAACGTTATATTTTTGGACTCATCTGCCTTCTTTGTTCCAGGCAGAGGGTGTTGAGTGTGAGAAGAGCATCTGATGCTGGTTCGTTAGAGGCCCATGTGAGTTAAGAGCTCCTTTTAAAGAATGATGCACAGTAGAGAACTGAAAGCAGCTGACCTTTCTGCACATTAGCATTCTGTGCTGGTAAAAGAGTGAGTGCTATTTAAGGGTGTCACAGGAAAGCAAGAAAGAGGGAAAGTTTTTTGTAGCTACCTAAACAATGATTGCACAGTAAATGGATCTCTCAGAAAATACTGGAAGGGTTTCTAATGCTAGTGGTTTTCCTCTGCAAGCAGCATGACAGATTTTCAGATGAATTAGACTGCAATAGTCAGCAGATGTGACTGTTTTCCAGAGCCATTTTTAAGACAACCCTGCTACAATTCTCTGATTTTCTTTTTCAAGCTCCCTGCCTCCAAAAGAAGCTTGCATTGTCTCTCTTTTCTTCTCCCTCCCCACCAACTTCTTAGGTGTTTTTGTCTTTATTGACTCAAAACTGAGGCATCTTGGTTTCATGGCAGCTTGTTTCAGATATCCAGGTCTGAGCCTGTGTTTGCTCATCTGCATGTTCTGCATGAAATTTTGCATCCTTTCTATTTCTGTACCTGTGGCTCTTTATAGCTTCTGTCATTTTGAACATGGGACCACCTGTCTTACCAAAAGTAATGGAAGAATTTGCACTGAACTCTAACAACGGGTAATGCCAAGTGTAGGAAGATTCATCTGCTAAAATTGTTTCATAAGAATGTACATATTATTGTTTCATCACCAAACTTGATGCGATGCAGTCAAGTGCTATAGCAAAGGTCAGGAAAGGTAGCTGTTATGATCTGATTGCTCTGGAACAAAAGCTCTTTAACAGTCCCTAATGTGCTTTGGCAACCACAGTAATGAACATCACACTCTTGAGGGGTTGAATCCAGCAAGAGTACAAGATTCAACATAAAGAGTGCCATGACTAGTCCCTAGAGTGGCCTTTCAATAGTGGTAGGATCATGATCGTGAGGGAAAGTTGACAGCCAAGGTTAGGTTAGGAGGTAAATTCACAGGGGTGTCTGAGATGCCAGTGGCCATTTTATGCTGTTTGGCTTGGGAAGAAGGGTCTCAGTTGAGCTGGTTGGTCATTCATGGGCTCATTCATTCCTATGGCTCTCCAATCCATTTCTCTGTGACTGAGATTAGCATCAGCAGAGTAGAAGCCTAAACTGATTAAGGATTCTTCAGACACAGCTGGGAGGAGTTAGGTTTCCATGAATGCTTGAAGAAATGCAATGTATACACCACCGAGGAAAGTATTTGCTGTCCCTGTGGTTGGGATAGAAATTGCAGGACTTGGTAGACTGACAGGCTCCAGGTCATAGTTTAAAAGCAGCCAAGGTCAGAAATAAATGCTAATTTTTTGTTGGGTCATAAAACTCATTTATTTAGATTATCCAACCCTAGGTGCTTTCAGTGCAAGATAATAAAAGCCTTGGTCCATGGACATAATTTGCAGAGGGACTAGGCCCACAGGCAATGTCCACAGGTCTGTATACATTATCCCTGCATCTCCTTGTGGCTGCATTGTGAAGAGGGTACCTACACAAAAGCAGCTTCTGCGTGGCTTGCGATAAGCAGGCGGAATTTATCCTGAGCAAGGCTACTCCCTGCTATGGGAGTCAAAATTAGTAACGCGGTCAGCTGTGTGTGCTTCATATTTTTCATCTCTCAGGCCAATAGTTTCATCCTGCCTGCAGGTGCAAAAAGATATTGCTGTGTCATTTATACTTGTTTCAGGCTTTAAATGCTTTCTGCTTCTTTAAAACAGTAAAAAGTGAGCTTCTGCTGTAGAAATAGTGTCTTACATTTTCTAGGTAAATGAATCTATTAAGACAGATTTGTGATTCCCCTGCAAGCCGTCACACCTTGAATCTTTTCACCTATCAGAGGAGACAGGAGAGGTTGTAAATAAAGATGTCTCTGCAGAAAGAACTTTTTACATATTTCAGGAGCAACCATAGAAGGGCACTATGGAGACAACTTATTCTAGTCCACTGCAGCTTAAACCTCAAACTGGTTAGAAAGTAAGGTTATCATAATTTCAGAACATTTATTTGGACACAGATAATATACCACTAACAACCCCCTGAGCTGTGCTTGCTGGTGTTTCCCATGAGTCACAATGATTCCAGGACACATATAATAGGTGTCCAGCAAAGTGCTTTCTGGTCATCTTGAAGAAGCTGCTCCTCTGCCTCAAAAATACAATTCAAGCCTGTTAGATGTGTTAGGAAAAGACTAAACATCAGAACCTATGGAGTAAACTGCATAAAGACAACCAGCAGAAGGGAATCACGGTGCATGGCAATCATATGCTTATATAATTACAAATTTTAATATTTTAACAGTGCCTGAGGGGTTTAGGAGCACTAAACTGCTTTCCCTCCATTTAGATGCTGTTGAAAATGTCTTCCCAAAATAACCCATGTGAAATCCTTATTTCATGCCCCTAGGCAGGATGATATGTCTTTAAGAAGTTTGCCCTGCCCTGAAACTATCCCTGGTATGAAATAGCTGGGTGGACTCAAAGCGCTTTTAAAAAGCTTGAAGTGCGCTGGAAACTATACTCCTTTCTCCTGAGGCACCAGAAAAGAGAACAGTGTGATTGCTGTGTGCACTGCAGTGATACACTATTAATAATTCAAAGCAGCAGAGGCTTTTATTCTGCCTTGCCATTGTTACTTTCCAGTACAAATCTCTCGCCTCTGTCATTTGGTGGGAACTGCTAATCCAAGTGAGATATTAGGACTTGTTCTTGTATTGGTGACAGAATTAGGTAGTGGTGCAGTTTGGGGAGGGAAGGGGAAAAATTCTTGTCAGCCTTTGTGAGAAGTTTGAGAAATGCATCATGAATTACAGGTTGCAAATAGGTAATTGGGTTATTTGGAAGATACTTTCTGAGCATTTAACATGCCTCTCTTTCTTCCCTCCACACAACTTCAGAGGAAGCTTTTATTTCTATTCTTCTTTTACTGAATCCCGTGTTTTCTATTCAACAGAGGCTTTTCTGGCTGTGGAACAAAAGCCTCCAGAAGCCTTGTCAGGCTGGGTATCTTACGTACGTAATATCATATGCTTATATAAAAATCAAAGGGAGACATCATGATAAAAAACTACTCTTGTAGCAAATTCTTCATCCATTTAACTCAAGGCCACACTTTTAGTTATAAGGGAAAGTACAAACACCCTCAGTATAGCCAAGGTCATGCAACTCAACTACCACAAAGATTTCCTGAGATCTCACTAAATCCTCTGTGAACAGACTCACGTTAAGAAACAAATGCTCTTCCCCAGTGGGTCTTACAGCCCTTACTTAGAACAAATGCAATGGGGAGTTATTGCTCTGAGCACCGGGGTAAAGTGGCAGCGGGAGAAATGGCACAGTGAGAGGTGGTGGGGTGGGAATGGTGGAATGCAATTGGGGGAGTAATTCAATTTCTTTCCTGATGCTTGACTACAGAGTTTTTTGCTAAAATCAATGAAGCAGTTATAAAAGTGATAGGGAAGCTGATTAGCTTGGTAGAGTGTCTGCCAGGGAGCCAAGCCACTGGTTTGCAACACCTCCAGTGCCTTCCACAAAGGGAGACGTATAACAAATTATGTTTTTTCCGGGCTCTGAATCAATGCATGAGATGAAAAAGGTTTGCTTTCCTCATCTTCAAGTACTAGCAAGAGCTGTGAAATATTCTCAGGACTGAAGATTTTGCTGCCTTCTGCTTTGGTTGTTTACCTCAGTGGTGAAGAGATAATGCCAAATTCATGGATTTAAAAAAAAAAAAAAATATCTTAAAATATCCAGTCTGTCCGTCAGGACTTCACAGATTGCAGAAAGCCTCATTGTTCCCCTGTCAGTGGACTCAGGCACTTGTATTTGAATAAAACATAGTTTCCACAAAGGTCTCTATAATCTTGTTTTGAACTCTTCAGGAGATAATAGATTCACTGTTTTTCATGGTGGTTTGTTCCAGTGGTTAATCATGTTTGCTGTCAAAAGTATGTGCTTTATTTCCAATTTGACCTTGTTTAACTTCCCATCATCATTTTTGTTCTGCTTTTCTTCACTAGCTTAAAGTAGTCTCAAGAAACTACTATTTTTGGCCCATGAAAGTATTCATATATTGGAGTTAAATCAATTAACTCCAGCGGAGCCTTCATTTCCATAAGCCACACTGCTTGACTCAGTTATGCCACTAATCTCCACCAGAATTTTTATGAACACATTTTTGTCATCTCTGACAGTCTTAGGGATCACAAGATCATAGAATCATAGAAACATTTAGGTTGGAAAAGACCTTTAAGAACATAGAGTCCAACCATTAACCTAACACTGCCAAGTCCACCACTAAACCATGTCCCTAAGCACCATGTCTACACGTCTTTTAAATACGTTCAGGGATGGTGATTTAACTACTTCCCTGGGCAGCCTGTTCCAATGCCTGACAATCCTTTTGGTGAAGAAATTTTTCCTAATATCCAATCTAAACCTCACCTGGCACAACTTGAGGACATTTCCTCTCGTTCTATCTCCAGCCACCTGACAGAAGAGACCAGCACCCACCTCACTACAACCCCCTTTCAGGTAGTTGCAGAGAGCGATAAGGTCTCCCCTCAGCCTCCTTTTCTCCAGACTAAACAGCCCCAGCTTCCTCAGCTGCTCCTCATAAGACTTGTGCTCCAGGCCCCTCACCAACTGGGTTGCCCTTCTCTGGACACGCTCCAGCACCTCCATGTCTTTCCTGTAGTGAGGGGCCCAAAACTGAACACAGGACTCGAGGTGCGGCCTCACCAGTGCCGAGTACAGGGGAACAATCACCTCCCTGCTCCTGCTGGCCATAGAGTAACTAAGACTATTACAAAACTGTGAACCAGGACTGAAAGAGCCTGAAATCTAAAATGGACATACACAGAAGACAGGTGCCCAAATCTGAAGTTATGACCTTGAGCAAAGGTGATGGTGGCTGTTGTGTAGATGTAGTGGCTTCCACCTCAGAGGAGGAACTCTGGTTGGATACCAGTCTCTGCTCCAAAGACAGATAAGGGTTTTGTTTTGTTGGGGTTTTTGTTCGTTTATTTGGGGGTTTTGTTTGTTTGCTTGTTTTACTAGTAATTTCTTAACTATTGGAACACAGAACAAAACCAACTTCTTCCCAAGTATGTTGATGCTAAGGTGCAATACTTTCTGACATCCACAAGTTGTATTCCAGCATGGGGTTAAAAAAAAAAAAGGGATAATAGTTTGGAGCTGTAAGGATGCTTTTTGGACTCTTAATCAAAGAATACAAATTTGGGTATAGCTAAGTGTCTGAAGTGGAAGTTCACACTGCAGCTGTTGCACCAAATTTTTCTTTCTTGTACGTTTGTCAGGTGATGCTCCACAAGACAGAATACAAAGGCATGGGTTGCTATGGCTAGCCAAGACTTGCTAATGTCAATATGCTTTGCACAGGAATACAGATTAAATGTGGAGGTAGAAACAAATGTGATCATAAAACATGTGAAACTGTGTTCTAGGGGAAATCGGTGATACTGACATTCTCTGTGTTCACCATGAATTTAAAGCTGAAAATAAAATCTTGACTATTATCTGTAAAGTTCAAAATAGCCTGGAACTTGTTTCATGGAGAATTTTTCTGTTTTTTACATGATTCTCAGGCCCATGAAGTCCCTTCTGCTCTTTTCTTCTAGCTCTAAAAGAGATGGGAGCAGAAAGATGGGGTGAGTTGGTGGCTGAGGTCTCCTTGCAAACATGCTGTATATGAACCTTTCAGTTCATAGAGCTGAGGGTGGAATACCTCTGGGAGGGAAGTATGGTAGAGATCCTTAAGCTGCAATGGACACATGATCAATCTTGTCTGAGAGGGTAAGGGGAAAGCATGTTGTTGCTTAAGTTAATTTTTAAGTATTGGACACAGGTGTGGTTTTTATTTCCAAATAAATTCTGAATGGCTAAATAAAATGGAAACTATGAAAACACATATTTCTGTCTGTTCTGCAGGAAGCAATAAAAAAACCCAACACAAGCAAAAAGCAAACCCCAAAACAAAACCAACAACAGAAGAGGATTTGTTGGAGATAGTTCCATGAAAACTTGCCAGCTAACATCCATACAATGGTTTCTGAGAGGTAATAGGTCCTGCCAAGTTAATTGACAGGAAAAGGGGAATTTAATGGGGCAGCAGGTGACTGCATACTGCAGTGTTAGCTGTGGCATGGGGGAAGGTATTCCCTGTGCCCTCGTTACCCTGTGAGCAGGTCTGGGCCAGCCAAGCTGCTGAGTGGCCATTATAACAACTTGCAGGTAACTAGGCTGTTAACGAAGAAGAAGCTGTAAAGGTAGTGTCTTGACTCACCTCGTGGGATAGGTCCTGCTGGGATCTTCTTCCCACCCTCATTCAGATGGGAAAAGCGTTATGCTACAGCTCTCAGCCTGCCCAAACCTCTGGTCTTGCCTTTCTCAGGAACAGGGCCACGGGGAAAGAGCTGGTGCCACTGGGAGCCTTGGTCTTAACCATGCAAAGTGCTTTGACCCCAGAGGTGGGGATGTGGCTCCTGACTCCGGGACGGAGCTTTAGAGTATCGATCTGGGTACATCCAGAGGAAGCAATCGCTCATCTGAAGCAAAATTACTTTGCGATTTAGAGAAACTTAGAAAACTGCCAGCTTGTCACAATAGTATCTGTGAGGAAAGATGAGTAGGAAGAGGCCGTTGTATTTTTATTATTTTAAGTAACTGATGAGTTAATTAAAATGATACTTAATATGATGTTGCTGTGAAAATATCCCTTGGTGTATCCCATGTCACTGCTGCTGGGAATGGGTTTTGCAGTCAAGTCATTTCACACATATCTCATTTGTTTTAGAACCACAGATTTTCAGCAAACCAGCCGAGATGTCTTCTTCTTTTTCTCCATGTGGCAACAGTGGTACTTTTTTTTTTTTTTTAAATATTGCAAAGCTGAAGAAGGCACTGATTTCAAGACCCTCAAAAGGTACATGGACTATGAAACAGAGAGATGTTCAGTGTGTCAATATTAACACATTTATCAGCCAGAAAAAAAACAAAACAAAACAAACCTTTGGGCTGAGGGAGATCTGGGCCAAGAGAAGTAGCATGAATTGCATTCTACAGGAGATGCTGTCTAACCAGCCCTGCACATTGCTGTCATTTTCACATGAAAGAGCTGAATGAATTGGGCTCTGGATGGCTCTGTAACTCTGACAGCCGTCACCTAAAAAAGAGCTTAGTGGAAAATGGACAGAAAAAAAGAATTTTTTTTGGAAAAAATTGGGTCTTACCTACTAAAGTTACATAAACCAAGGAAATATTTTGTTGTACCAGGAGAGCTGATGAGAGCATTCCTTAAATGCTAACTGAACTGCAGTAAGTTTCAAGTGGCTGGAGATATGGATATTGATTTTTTTACCCCTTCCCTCCCATCCGCTGACTGCTCCGCTGTCATATTTTTTCCCCTCCTCCAGCAAAATCCAGAGTTGGGGAAACCACAAATGCTTAATCGTGGCACTGCCATTGTGCAACAGAAAGATTGATGAGGAGGTTAATAAGTTGACTGTGCAATTATAATGCTTACCATGTACCACCGACGATGGTTAATGTGGTTATTTCCTGCTCCTCTGATCATTTCACTGCGTGTTCGTCAAGTCAGCTCTGGAGCCAGGCTCTCTGCTCCCTGCATTGCAGCTTGACAGTATGCAGCGACAGGACATTTGGCTATTAGCCACCTTTGCTATGCTGTGTATTTGTATAAACTCCTTGACTCCCATTGCACTTAGGAAAGGCAGCTGAAGTTCTGCTAATGATAAAAGGATTAGAGGAGTTGTTTGGGTTTTTTTTTGTTTTTGATTTTTCTTGCTGTGCTTTTTGAAATGTGCAAACAACTCTGAAGTAATCAGGAATGAATTAAAGCTGAGGACAGTGAGTGATATTTTTCCCCTGTGTGCAAGGGCTATTTTTTTGAATTGCTTTTTTTCTCAGCACATGCTTCTAAGTGATATCACACCTATCACACTGTTCTCAGTAGAGGTAAACTCTCTCTGTCTCGAGTCTTAATGTGAGCTAAAAGTAGATACCTTGACAGGTATCAGTACCTAACTGTGACTTTCTGGATAGATATTACTAAGATTGGTGAATGGCCTAAATTAATCAACACTAAAACCTCTTCACTGTCATGCAAACAAGCACTCTTGCCACAGATATGGTCTTTGCTAGAATATAGGAGTAATGGTTGCAAATATGCACTTGGAGCATTACAGTAATGATTTTGGCACAGGACTGTTGTCCAGATAGTCAATATTCTATCTGCTTTAATGATTAAGAATGAGTACTTCAAAGCTGGCATAAACTGCCCTTGATGTAGTTGATTGTATGTTGCTTTTCAGAGAAGAAAGCTGTGAATTTCAGCCTGTTTGTTTAGAAAACATTTAAGTCAGCAGAGCTTAAGGCACTGAGCTTGTTGGAGGGACAGAGGTACAAATTTCTGACCAAGCAGCTGGCTGCTGTTTGTTTCTGTAGTGTGCATCTGTAGAAACAAGTAAGGTGACATCAAAGAGTGTAGTCAGGTTCTGCCAAGGCTTCCTCCTCTTAATGCGGAAAATGGAGGAAAGCTCTCAACACTGTCTAGCTGGTTTGGCCAAAGAGTTACAATATCAAGGGAATTTGCCTTTATTAACCCAGGCATGCATGTTTCAAAGGATATTAACTAGGTGGTTTTGCTTTATAGGTCCTTGTATGAGCAATTCTACCCTGTATGAACAAGAAACCCTGAAGATAGAGTTGTGAGGGAAAGATGAATACTCTAACGGTACCATAAAGTCAAGGAGTAAAACTGGAAGACTGAGAGCATAAATAATAGCTGCTGCTCCACTGAAAACAGATGCTACAATGAGAAATAACATTGCTGACCCTTTAAGGTCATCACACTTGGAAAAGGAACAAGCAGTGTAATTGCTAGGGTGACAAATAGCCATCTAGTGTAGACAAATAGTCCCAAGAAGGGATTTACCTGAGGCAGTCACAGGTGAAATTCCTCACTAAAGAATTATTCATGGAAATGAGCTGGTTTAGCAAATTCTTTATCTGGTCAACACAGACTCAGGCTTCATTAGCAAACAATTTTGCTTGGGAACGTGGTTATGCTAATGGAGATTTTGAAAGGCATAACACAGAAAGCCATCCCTGTCTATGATGAGAAGCAGGAGATCTGGGCCCATGCTAAGGAGCAGTGAAGTTGCCCTCACAGCTCAAGTTGCCAATCCTGTTATCTAGTTAACACCTTCCACTCACTACTAATTGTCATTACAGAGGTTGGCAGCAGTGGTGAGAATTAGAAAACTAGTTCAGCTGGGAAATTAGCAAGAATTAAATGTTTAGGGAACCAGGAGAAGTGAACCCATCCAGCACAGAAATAAGCTGTGAAGGAGAGGACAGCTGTTAATGAGCTTTTTAAACCAGCCAAAATTTCATTTTTTCATGCTTCAAATACCACCGTAAATGTGAAATTAAATTAGTTGCTTCAGATGCTAGCCCTTCCTTGTCTTCCTCTCCTACAGTATCAGCATTGGCCTGGGTGAGCTGAGGGGCTCAGCTTTCCCTGTGTGGCATAAAAAAATGATACTTGTGGGGATTCAAAGGAGTAATCAAGTTGGAATGAGAGCTCAGTTACTGGCAGCATCACCACTGGGTGTAATATTTCAGACTGCCGTTTGGTCTGTGCTCAGACCCATAGTTCAGTGACACAATTTTCTGTAGAATTTGGTCATTTTTATTATTTTCTATTTCTGAAAATGGCACTCAGCTGATTAAATTTTGCCCCACAAATGCATTCATCAGGTTATTTTACAAAGAAAAGCATTATTTTTATCTTACTACAATTAAACACTTTCATATTTTGGTGCCTTTTGTTAGTAAATGATAGTGTCTTATAAAGTGTAGGAATTAAGATTTCCTAGCCATATTAGCCATCTTTTAAAAACGTGCCTGATTCAGTGGTGATGCTCCCAAGAAACCCCAGATTTCATTAAGGACTGGGTAACAGGCTGCAAAAACCAAGGCCTGTATTTACAAAGAATCCATATGTTGCACTGTATTGGTTGTGTGAGGTCTCATCTGGGGATTGCTGTGTGATTACAGGTTCTGCTGCTTCCATCTGTGATTTACTTTAAAGATGATATGTACTGAGACAAACCCAGCTCCTTTGAGCATACAGACTTGATAAGAAGTTCATCTGTGCACTTTACGGCTCAGTGTGAATCATGGCACCGATCCATATAGGAACCTCTGCTATATACTGACTGTTTCCAAGGCAAAGTTGATTAGCCATCCCCCAAAAAGTTATTCTCCTTTTGACGCAGGGCTTGTGACATGTAGGTGTGCCATTGTAACATCCCAGCAGGACTGTGTCTGTGCTGGCAGACAAATAATTTGGGGTATCCTCAGTCTTGGCCTCTCTTCCTCTTAAGGCAACTGAGCAGGAGTTTAGCGGTGAACTTTACCTCCTACTGTACTTCAGCACATGCTCATTTTACAGCCTCAGACAACCCTTGTTTTGGTGAAAACTCAGGCTGGTGATGGGGTTAAGAGCTAAACTCTGGGACTTGACTCCAGAGAATTTGGTTAGTTCCTTGACTGGACAATAGACTCAGCTGTAGGCTCCAGACATGTCATTCAAGGTGTAATTCTGTCATCATTCATAGGTGTCTTGTGCCTGTCAAGGTACCATAGCACATTTGAGCCCTCCAAACACAACTGACAGATATGACCTAGTGCCTACAGGAGAGCCTTGACCTCCTGGCTTGGGTGCAAGAAGTCAGGTGGACACCCACATGCAATTTATCTGTCTACAGTGGAGTCACCCGCTTGTAAGGAGGCCACCTGTGGCTATTTTAAGAGCCCACAGCTAGCAGACTCAATGGAATCAGTGGTTTTAGGGCAAGACCCATGTCCTCTGTCTCCCAGATTCTCACACCCAGGCAGATAGCACACCTTAAAATCCTTTGGCTGTATTGACTAGCTTTTCCCTGGCTGTTATGGAGACCAGGCAACTAGCTTAGATGCTTATAACTGCACTTGTGAAGGCAACTACAGGTGAGAAGAACCTACTCAATCTCCTTATGCCTTTGCTTTCACCTGAAAAGTGTGGACAGTATTCCCTCCTTTCCCCATCATTAACTCCCTACACAATTTATGTTCTAAATCCCTCCAGTCAGAGGTTTATTCTTGTCCCTTTTTGCAGGTAGCTGGCACAGCAGAGTGGTGGCCTACAGCTACTATGTCTGGAGATTCAGAAGTTAATCACAGCTGAAGGGAGAGATGCTGACACCATTTGTTAAAATGTAGGAATTTGAATCTCATCGAAATAGCACACCAGAAAATAATCACACTCCTTTTAAAAAAAATTAAACCCTTTTTATTTGTATATTTATTTTTTTATATATAAAAGAAATAATAAAAAAAAAAGAACACAAACAAAATGCTGATTATGGCAATTCAGTTTTGTCAGCCCCCTCTGCCTGGGCTGCTGCCTCAGATCCACCGGGAGTGAGCAAAGTCCTCCGGTTATAATGTCCTTTTATGATTCCAGAGTTATTGTTCTCATTAAGGATTTGCTTCTGTTTTTGCCTGTTAAGAGACTGTACAAGTCCTAATACAACAGCTGCTAATGAATACTGTCCAGTCAGTTTTCTTGGTTGTAAGATTAAAGGATTTGGTTGAACTCTTCCTAGAAGAAAATATGTTTTGATTTTTCCTTCCTGTTCACTGATACCTTTGACATAAATCTCTCCTCGGTAGTCGAAGGCAAATCCCCGGTCCTTCAGGATCAGATACGTTTCTTCAGGCACTTGTATTCTGTCACTAACACCTGTGCTGTCCATTCGACTTGCTAAATTAACTGTTTTGCCCCAGATATCATATTGGGGTTTCTTAGCACCGATGACTCCTGCTACAACAGAGCCATGGCTAATCCCTATTAAAAAAAAAAAAAAAATTGAGAAGAGACAGCCAGTTAGACAAGAATGGCTGAAAAACATATTTGCACTTAAGAACCATATGAAGCCTGGTTCAGATACGCTTATCTCTAAGCTTAAGGAAGAGGTGTATATACAAAGGAAGTTAGAAAAAAAAAAAAGCTTGAAAAGCTAGAAAACATGAAAAATTATATCCACAGAGTTATTTTACAGGATGTCCATCTCAGTGGAACCACAGTACTTACATATCATCTGTATTCTGCACGCTATTGCCAAAGCTCCTGCAAACTGATTCTTATGCAGTAGGAAAGATCTCTCTGGAAGGATCTTTCTGGGTCTACACTTGTTGAAGGCTATACAGTCAAGAAATTACATTCTTATGTTCCATGAAGTGAAAATATTATTCTACAAATACATTGAAAGACTGTGTCTTGTAAGATTGATGCATAAATTCAAGACAAGCAATAACATAGAAGAGACTATTTTTTCCTACAGCAGTGATTTAAGAATACGTTTAGTGATGGTGAAAGGCACATCTTTGGCAAAAGGATCTTAGTTTTTTAGATTTTTTTTTAAAGAATATTCTTTAAAATTGGTGATCAAAATTATTTCCAAAGACTGTTGCATTCATGCTTTATGAAATCTTTGCAAGTGATCCACACTTACTAAGAGTGGATGCATGTTCCCTGAGAAATCTTGGGAAATGAGAGTTCTCTGTTCAAAACTCTTAGGAAGTGCAGACCACAGATAGTGATGCTGTGACCCTCCATGCTGTGACTGATGAATATACTTCAGCTTTTTTATGGCAGGGTCATCTGTAAAGGACATGTTTCTTCCAGCTGGTTTTTGGTTTTGGCCAGTGAGCCAGTCAACATGAGAAGCCATCAGGTTTACTGCTGCTACGTGCCATATATTCAGGCCATCTTTTCATGTCCCATCCTACTACCCATCCAGGATATCCCATCCAGGATAATAGGTTCCCCATCACAACAATTCAGAGCTGCTGCCACCGGTCAGGTCAGAACTGGATTTCAATTTTTGTGCAAAACCAAAGTACTACACACAGGGTTTAGGATAAGCTACTATTACACCTTTACTGAAAAAGAATCTGAGACAGGGAGGTTAATTAGAGACTGTGCAAGCCAGTATCAAGCTTGGGGTTAGATCTGGGCTGCCCAGTTCACTTTTTTGTGTTATATCTATGGGCTCTTGGCCAGACTTGTTAAAGACGGTAGCTTAATTATGCTACCCATTCACAATTCACTAAAACTTAGAACTCCTGCAGTCCCCAAATCAGGGCCCATATTCTGCAAATAGAGTATTTCTTATTTCTAACTTTGCCTGGGATGAAGTAAATTTGAAAACAGAGGATACAGTATTCGGTGTCTCTTAAATTGTATGTGTCCTTGCAATGCTCCTGGGGTGCACTTACAGAGTTGGATCCTTGCAGACAAAACCCCATTTTAATTCTCATGTTTGAACTGTGCTTACCAATACGGAGTTCGAAGTTGTTAAATGAATGCTTGTTGATCTCCTGTATGCTTTCATTCAGAGCTATGGAGAAGTCAGCTAGAGCACACAAATGCCCCCATTTGTCTTCACATTGCTGAGGAGTAAGTTGTAAATCAGTATGTTAGAAAAGTTTTGCATTTGCCCAGCTCCCACCCATCTCTACTAAGTGCCAAGTGTCTGAATTTGGAATTTGTAAGAACAGTTTCAACGTACTAGATCCAAGAGAGGTAGGGTATTATTAATGGTAATGCTTCCCATTTATATTACAATGCTTGTATACCTCGATACAGAGCAGCTTAGCATGAAGTACCAAAGAAAGTAATTTCCTGTCAATAATCTGATGGGCAATCATGGGAATTAATAAGGCATGTGAAATCTATCTAAGGCTGAGAAAGACAGTATAGAGAGGATTGAGATAGCTTGGGTTCAAAGGACAAAAACTAGTGAGAACCAGGGATGACCCATGTAAGCGTGAAGTAGAGCAAAAAAAGTGAAAGATGGAATTATCCTTTTCTGAAACTGTCACCCAGGAAAAGCACCGATTCCAGTGCTCTCAGGGATGAAATAGTGACAGGAATAATAGGGCAAGCCAGGCAGCCTGGGACCAGTTAAACTGGGAGAGAAAAGGCTATTCTGTAGCTCATTAGTCACCTCTGTTTAGAGCAGTCAAGTCACTCTCTGCTCCTTCCCCTCCATTTCCATTTCTACAGGGCAATCGATATACAGATGGGGACCAGGACTGGGTTTTAGTCTTCCCAGAACACCAACAGAGCAGATGATGGGGCAGGGACTCTCAAGAGAGGACAGGGAACTCCTTAATTGTTTCTCTGAGTAGGCAACTGAGTAAGGAACAGCCGTGGTTTTGGCCTGATAGTGGCACGATGTCATCTCCTCTATTCTGAAACCAGGTAATTCTTTCATCAAACAGATTTCCAGTTCATAGGAACGAAGCATCGCAAGCCACCCCTGGGTCATACAGTCCACCCCTTTGCAATTTTCTTCATCCTCAGTGTTTAATACTGAACATAAGCATCTCCCTGGCATCACTCTGTTCCACTCACACCGTGCTTGGTCCTTGTCCTCATCCTGATTCAGTTCACAGCATGCCAGCCTCCCTCAGCAGCCCTCACTTCTTAGATGCTGACAAGATGATAGACATGTATGTATGAAGATAAGTATATTTAAAACATACATAAAAATTCCATTAGGCTATTATAGTTCAAGAAAAAGGATGAGTTAATCAGTCTTGGAAATGCAGTCAAGATTTTCTCCCTTTGAATTTTTACCCACATCAAGAGTCAAAAGAAGTGGTTAGGAGCTGTGTAGCTATAACCAGCTACCTCCCTGATTTTCAGTCCTTCTTTCCTCATCTCTGCATAGAAGCATTTTGAATTGGAACAAACAAAAATCTCATGCATGTCTAGTTTTGTGGATTTCTAGCTGTCAGCATCACTTGTTACTCTGTAGGTGGGAGATGCTCAGCTAGTTACACTCCACATGTTTTATAATGTATTCTAAACAAACAATGGAAATTTTCTAGTTTATAAAGTTCACACTAATCTGGCTTCTTCTTTTCTGGCAGCTGCAATCAATGTGGGCAGATCTGATTCCCACTCTGTGGTTGATCTGGGGCAGCACACCCTTTTTTGTGGTGCTCTTCCTTGAAGAGAAGTACTGGTTGCCAAGCAAGACAGATTTCAGCAACAGCCGATTTCTCGCTGGATGTATCTTACAGCCTCGTCTTACTTCTTTGGAGACCCTGTTTCCAGGCATATTCTTGGGTGTAATTATGAATGGATTTCTCTCATCTGACTTATCTGAGGTTTATGGCTGTGACTGTGCATGTGTCCTCTGTGGTTGAATTTTCCCTCAGCTTGGTTTGCAGCTCTGCAAGTAAGGGCAGCGTGCAGCCTTCTGGCTTTGTGATGTTCTTCAGTTCAACTGATGGGTCTGCTTTCTTTTTGACGTATGGTTTATCATGCTCTCTGTAGATATACAGCTACATCATCACAAAAATGTATAAATGCAACCTTATACTTGCATAAGTATGCTGTCAGTTAATAGATCCTCTCTCTTCACAGATCATTGGAACCTGTCAGGCAGATTCCAGCCTGAGTTCCAGTGGTAACTTTAGAGTATATCCGAAGATATAGATAGACCTGCTCTAGATTCACATCAGTGTGACTGAAAAGAGATTTTTTTTTTCTCTCCTATAAACCTAAATTTGAGGAAAGAATTCATATGTTTCTTGTTCTGAGCACAGGATGGCATTTCAATTCATCAAGAAGTGCAACTGTTGTCTGCCAGAAGCCCCAAATGTCTATTTTCTTTTACAAACACAGCTCTATGAACATCATAAAGGTAGCAATAATATTCTCTAACATGAATCGTTGGACACACCAAAAACTTTGCTTCTTAAAGAAAGCTATTCTCTTACCTGTTTTTCAGGTGATAATCCTGACACAGCCATGTATGTGCTGCCAATCGTTTTAATTTTTTCAATATCTTGAAATCTCTCTTCACCTAGTAACTAATACAGATGTAAAAAACCACAGTTACTTCTGTAATTCTTAATGCAAAATGCTTCTACAGATATCAAAATGAATTATTACACTCATGATATCTTCCAGTTGGTCACAGTGCATACCTCATTCTGGGTTCTGGGGCACACTGAGCTGGGACTCTGCAACATCATCTACTTGCAAAGTGCATTCAAGCTAAATTCTGCTGTGCTCTGTAAAGCTGTTTGGTAAATCACATAAGGGATAATATAAGACATGCATATTCCAGCCTTACTTAAATGCAGATGAGTCCTGCATTTCCTGAGGTATAATCACGGAAAATTAGTGAAGACAAACTCTCTGTGTATGTCTGTGTGAATATAAGAAGACTTGATCACTTAAAAGTGTTCTTAAATCTGTTTTGGGGGAACTCAGTTTGCAAGTTAAGTGCTGCTACAGCAACAATTCAGGTGATAAGACCAATATTAAAGGGAATTCAGTCCCTTTAAAATAACCATTTTAACCATCTTATACAGTCAATGGATGGAGGTAGATGCCTCCAAAGAACTTCTATGAGAGATCAAGTCCTCCTGTATCCCATGCTTCCCTTTACTTACTGTCAGACCTAACACTGGTATGTCCATTGGGTTATTCAGTCTGCATTTTTGTTATGTATTTTCCCCTTCTATAAAAAATACAGGGAACCAACGGGAAGCGGTAAACACCTGTATGTTTTTGGGATAGCTATAGGTGATAAGTAGGCATAAAGAACTTGTCAGATTGAGACTCTGCAAGAGGAAGAATAAATTTAGTCTAGTGACTAAAGCACTGAGTGGAGTGGGAGTGACAGTTTGGTCCCTATTCCAAGTCCATATTCACAATTTAACTTGGGACTTTCCATGAAATAGAAGCCAGAGCCTTCCTTGAGAGACTTAAGCAGAGTTCAGGTTGTGAACTCTATCAATGGCAAGAGAGCTTTATGTGGGATATGGGCACGTATCACCTCATCACAGGCTTTAAAAATGTGTAATGCTGATGTTAATATCAAAATACCCTGGGAAACTTCACGATAAGCAGTATGGTATCTAATAAATTTATGTATCAATCTGGTTAGGCAGTCCTGGAAGAAAAAAAAAACAGTTCACAGAGAAAAGGAATTTCAAACTTTCAGTTCTAAAGGCTCAACTTAGTTAGAATTTAAATGAAAAAAAATTCTTGCTGTGGTCAGACAAAAATTTAATGAAGCATTTCCCCCTTTTTTTATACACTGTCATGCATTCTTTTTCCATCTTGTGGGTTTGAATTTCCTGTCAATTAAAAACTAAAGGGATTATTTCATTCAAAAGGAGAAACATACCAAAGGCATAACATGAAATATCCCCTGCCATTGCACTAACCACAGTGTACGTCAGCCGGAGCGCCGGGGTCTTGGAAGCTTTGCTGTTCGTGTACAGATATCGCACCATCTGTCTCTAATGGGAGGCTGCACAGCATTGCGCGCAGGGAATACAAAGCCATATGGTTAATGGCTCCCTTCCAAGCCAGGAAAGTCCAAAAACTTGACCTGCTTCTCATTTTTCTTGAAACTGCCAGAAAAGCCCATTATCTACATATCCCTCCTATAAGGGCAGCTCTTCCAACTGCTCTCTTAAAGATTATTTCTTGTAGCTCTGCTTTTGCGAGTAGTCTGAGAGCACCAGGTGTGTGGGCAAGGGGAGAAAATGGTCTTGGTTAAAAACAACCTATATTTTAATTTCCAGATGGTTGCTGGAAGAAACAACAAACAGCACTGTAATTTAAAATGTATGATAAATATCTAAACCCACTCTTTTTAAGGAAGAAAGGACCTATTGGCTGTGAGGGAATTTAGAAGAAATAATCTCAGATTATCTTTTTTCTTGTCATTCATTATTGTTTCCAAATCTCTATTTTTTTCCTGCTTTATCCTGTCTGTTAGGTAGCTTCTTTCCTTCTTCAAATAATGGTTTATTTACCAGTTACTTTCTTCACAGTATGACAGGATGATGGATTTTGATATTGGGGAAAGATATTCCAACTCAGTCCTAAATCAGCTGCTATTTGTTATGACATTTTAAATAGGCTTGCTAATTTACCAAGATAGTCCAGGGAACATTTTCAAACACTGGAATGTGGTTGGTATCTGAAAAGCAACTAATGGCTCGATGCTGCAATTCATGTTCAGCCAAGGTTATATGGAGGTCAGACCCTGGGATATACACATCCAATGAAACATACACAAAGTAGTACAAAAAAGAATGTTCCAGGACATGGCACACAGCTACAAGTAATCATCAAAGTCTGAAAGCAGGATCCTGTGTTCTGGCGAAACCTCTATTTGTGGCAACATAATATATTAAAATCTGTTGTCATAAACACTGTGTAAATCACTGCAGGATAAAGAAAATGAAGGGAAAAAACTGCCCATGAACTAGAAAGCTCTTATTAAAGCACAAATCCCAACTGTAACATCACTAAGATACATAAATGATAGATTAAAAAGGCTAGAAAGAATATTACATAAAAAAAAAAAATTCCTTCAAGACTCATAATCTTCAGCAGAAATGTTCCAATATTATTTTTTTGGTGCAATATCCCTAAGAATGGGAGTTTAGCCCTGTAAGTGTCTTAAGACTACAGTCATATAAAAAATGGGTAATTATAAAGGTAGATTTGCAATGTTCATGGGGGTTTTTTTTGATGTATGAACTGTTCCTGTCAGCACTCCTGTGCTTGGGTACAAAATAGGAAATTATATATAACTGTATTCTATAATGATGCTATATGTCAAATTAAAAAAAAATCTCCTTTTTTGATCCAGAAATCAACACCTCCCATTCTGTCTCAGTTGACAGGAAGCCTGGATAATTTGGAAACCAACAGATTTGTGAGCCCTCAGGGAAAAAACCCTGAGTAAAGCCTGTGCTTTGAGTCAATCACCTGCTCCCCAAGACTGACTTTTGGACCAGGTTGCCCCGGCTTCCTCAGAAAGACCCAGTCACAGCCTGACCCCTCTGTGGGCTCCTACCCCACGCAGTTGTTGGTGGCATGTTCTGTTCCACCGTTCACTATTTTTTGTTTGACTGGCTTTGTCTCCCTAACATAGATCCATTACCTGGAAAACAAAATAACAGATCTGGAGTGTAAGCCTTATGTTTTGTAGTAACAAGGAAACTCCTCTAAAAAGGAGAAAAAAATAACCCAGATCTC
Organism: Harpia harpyja; assembly: GCF_026419915.1. Classification (NCBI taxonomy): domain Eukaryota; kingdom Metazoa; phylum Chordata; class Aves; order Accipitriformes; family Accipitridae; genus Harpia; species Harpia harpyja. Next base: position 69,706,150 of record NC_068944.1, read on the forward strand.
CTTCTCATGTACCTATCACATTTTCCAAACCAGGTCAATTTGTATTTTTACCACTGCTTTCATTCAGAAATATCTTCCTGGCCCTATGGACAGAGCATCCCTACTACTATTATCTATGTAAGGAAGGGAGGGGACTCACAGAGTAGAATGTGATCTGAGATTAGGAAGTCAATTCAATTGTCTAAACATAGATGTCTAGTGTCATCTAAAGCATGCTTCCCTGAAAAACCTCCAATGGCTTGCTCCAGAACAGCATGGGTGCTAAGACTTCTACATTTGGGTATCTCTACAGAGGTGTTCACGTGATGTTGAAGAGCAAAGTTTTCTGATGGCTAAGAGATCTGCTCTGCTCTCAAGCTGCACATCTGCATTTTGCTTCCAGAGCTGTATTGAGACAGCAGGCAATCTTGGCAAGACACATCATGAAAAACAAGGAATTGTGACACCATGTATTGTTAGTCAATAGTTACATGGAAACATTACTGGCCCTGAAACATCATACCTGAAATGACTTCTGGTTCCTTTTCCATGGGTAGGATTACTCACTTGTTCTGCCTGGCATATCACCCTTCAGATTGCTTAGACAAAATACACTAATGGCATGACCATGCTGGAAATAGGTTAGCAGTCAGCAGGGGATTACGTAATTTCATTTACTACCCATACCAAGAACTTACCTATTATTCAACTAAACATGTCTGGGACATAATACAGTCCCTAATTAGGTCCTTATTAATTACAGAGCAGGTGTTAGGGGCCTGAATGTAATATTGTGTTAGGGCTTTTGATGAAAACCTTGTCTTCAGTAATTGCCACAGTGGCAATGGAATTTTGTTGTGAAGATTATATGAACATGCATGACAAAATATTTTAAAATAATTCATGGCAATAGGCTTTGCATTAAGTTTGAGCCATAATCATTTTAATCAGATGTGGAAAGAAAAACAAAACTCTTAATCAAGAAGCATGCTGACAGCTGTGCAAGGTCTCAGAGATAAGAAGCAGGTATTTATACCTACAGGGAAAGCAGTGCAGGAGCTTAGCACGTTACAGAGCTCTTCTCATAGGAGAGTAGTTTTTTCTACTAAAATGTGCAAGGATGAATCCCCTGTGAATTCTTCTATTTCCCACTAATAATTTTAGTATCTGACTAATTATATGGATAAACTCTCAATTTTATTATCTCTCAGACTTTGGTAACCTTAACCTTGGTCTAGTTTTATGAGCTACCACTCTATGAACATTTCCCATGCAGATGCCCAGGATGAGGAAGGATGAAGGTGCAGTTAAGACCCTGATCTGGGTTCATATTTAGGTTCTAGCTTCTGGCATGGGAACAGGTATCTTTGTTTTCAAAACAATTCAGGAAAGTCAATTACCCCTTTGTGCCTTTGTTTTCCACTTATGAAATGAAGATAACATAACTGCCACCAGAGGAGCAAATTGAAAATAAATTCCTCAAAACTTGTGAGAGGTCTTAGGTACTTGCTGCTCAGGATGGAATGAAAAAAAAAAAAAAGAATAATTTTTTTTCCCTAATCTCTTTTTCTCTGTTGCATGCCTTCCACTTTCATCTTTTCCTCCAGTACCTTCCTCTGAAGCCCTTGGAGATACTTGCTCTTCAAAGAAAAAAACCAAACCAAAACAAAAACTCTAGGCTAGATCCCAAAGAGAGATAGTTGTTTAAAGTAGGACTGAGTTGGAACTAAATAAATTAAAAAAAAAAAAGGACACTGGTTCTTAAATCTTCATTCATCTGTATTCTAAACCCTGGAGAGGTCTCAATTCTGCCAATACTTTAGTTTTCTGGAAAAACATTTTCTGTATGATTAATCTATGTACAAAATCCTGGTCCAGATGCAAAGACTAAGTATGTCTTCTTGTTTTCCCTTAAAAACTCAGCCTTTTGCACCCTGATTATGCTTTTTGAGTTGAGATCCAAAATGGTAAAAGATGTTCTCTTTTTTCAGACCACAACCTCAGTGGAGTTTTTTCCTTCTCTGTTTTAGACAATTGCTCTATCGTTACATAGCTCATGTGGGATGTGAGATCCAGATCCAGCTCCTTTTGAGGGAACAAATTCTGTTTTCTTCAACTGCATCTTAATTTTAAGCTGACAAGACACTCATCACTTCTCCAGTTGATACTCTACCACAATACAGAAATGAATTAAAAAATTCCTTGGGATAAACAGAGATTAAACAGAACATGGGTTTCTTGGGTAGGATTTTTTACTGCTTCTCAAGGATTTCCTGCTATCCATGTGCCTTCTCCCCTGCTGTCCAGTTTAGTACTAATCTTGCCTTGCTCAGCAGAATTCTGGAATTCTGAAAAGGATGTCTTTTTCCCAATTTCTCTTTAAATAACTTCTCCAAAACCAGAGTGACAGACCAATGATACCACCACCACCTAACCCTTTCCCCTCCCCTTTTCTATCTGGACCATTCCAGTCTGGCACACAGATCCAACCTCGCTGTTAAGTAGAGATGGCTCAGTTTCTCCTTCTACCACTTGGGGAGCTCAGGAGGGCTACACACTCCTGCAAACTGCTTGCAGTGTATAGGTTAAAACTCCCCATGCTAGGTAATTTTGGCTTTACTTCTTCGCCCTTCCTAGTTTTAAAGTTTTTTCAAAGCTCTTTGTCGGTCTATCCTTTGTCCCCTTTCTTAATTCCTCTTGGGCTCATTGCAGGACATGATACCACCTGTCTAAGCTTCCTTACTAACTAGTTGGCAGAGTATACAACACCAAGTACGCAACTTGCTCCTGACTCCCTCTTCAATTCCCATGTTTTCCTTGCTTCCACCTGGCAATAGCTACATTGGCGACCTGATTTTTCTTCTCCTGTTTATCTTATCCCCTCCTCAGCTTCCTTTCTGAAATTAACTGGACAAGATACCTAAAGAAATTATTTTTCCTTTCCATGTCCTTTCCATTTTATTTTGCTTTTAGCTTTCCTTTCAACTCTGAATTCCTCAGTAACGCACACAGCTTTACTTCATTTACCTCTGTATAATATACCTGACCAGACAAGTCCCCTCAGTTAATATGTCACCACTTTTCATTCTCTACCCAACATTTGCTTCTGAGCTGTGTGCTTCACATTTAACATGCCACTGTTTTACCTTTAACATTCACTGAGTCCATTCAACCCATGTCTTCAAAACAACATCTTTGTCTGTTTGGATTTAGACCACTGCTTTCCAGAACTGTTGCCAATAACTTCATCCTCCTTTCTTCTACAGAACTAAGGCGTGTTCTACTTCAAGATACACTGGAATAGATTGTGCTTTTATTTATGCATGTTTATACTCAAGTAACTATTGATTTCAGTCTCTATCTCACTAGGTCATTCAGACCAAAGCTTGGCAAGACTAAGTGCAAAAAAGCAAAATAAATGATTGTAACTGGAGTAAAAAAATCAGACAATTATTGGAAGCGGAATAGTTACTGAATTTGATAATTTAGGATGACATATTTGGTATTTAGGAACTCATTGTTTAAGCACTATCAGATTTTCTCTTGTAGCTGGTATTACCTCATCAAAGTCTGCAATGATTTCATTCAGCAAGCGCAGACATTCTACTCCTTGGTTATTCATCTCGGTCTGGGAATAGAAGTCAGCAAATCCAGGAATAGAAGCAAACATCACACCAACAGCATCATAGGACTGAGAGTATAATTCCTGAAAGAACAATGAAGAAAAATGTGTTGAAGTGGTAATATAGGGAAGAGAACATAATTGGCTGCAATTAAAATAGGTTTCTTATTTTTTCCATGCATAACACGTTAATATCTGAGGTTAGCATTAGTGTATTAAGTGTTAGCCAAGTTCAACAGCAGGAGGCTGATGGCTCTCACATTTTAGTTATCTCAGATTATATGCGGGGTTTGCCCTTTCTTTGAAAGCCTACTCTTTCTGTTTCTGAAGTCAGGGGGCTACACCAGCAAAAATGCAATAGAATTTTTCATTTTGATTTATATGGGGAACCACTTGAAGAAATGAAGGTTTCATTTGCAAGTACGAATACCAGAGAATCAAACACTGTTAGGCAGGTAAAAGGAACCTAATGTTTATTATTTATTATTGTTTAAGTCTGTCTCATCAATGTTTGCAGTTGACAATATATTTCTAAATTTGTTGATTAATAGGGATCAGATAGAACCATTTAAAATGTCTAATATGGCCTCTTTGTAAAGAGTCCTCTCAGTTACCACGTTTTCTGGTGGATAATTGATACTTCACACTACCGCAGCTCTTTACCAGTTTGTTTATTCACATGTTTTCAAAGAACCCTTACTCTGTGGTAAACTGTAGTTCTCCTAAGATGACTATTGAGCTATTTGGTTGCCTGGCTCTGGGAGAGGTTCCTGTTATTAGGGTTTGAAAGGAGGGAGAAACAGAAGTGAGCATGATAATGGAGTTACTGGGGACAGAAAGCAGCTTATAAGGGATCGAACACAGGAGGCTATCAGGATAAAGTATGCTCTGGGATAAGCTTCCACTTACATTATTCATATAATTCACTCTGGTGCTGAACGACAGATTTATTTATGGATAGGTTCTTGTCATTCATTATATATGTGAAAATGCAGTCAGTTCTTTTCTGAACCCAAACACATTTTTAGGAACAAAATTAATTTCAACTTTAAAAATGCCATGGACAGAGGCCCCCCACAACTCCTGTTATGCTTTTCTAGTGGCTAATATACCACAACCATATGCATTCTCTTTTGTTTAATTTTTTTCTAGCTTCAACTTCTTTAGTTTTACCCAATGGCAGATATTTCATTTCCATTCTGGGACTTCCCTTATGACATTCTGACCTGGAGCAGCTGCTTCTCAATGTTCTTGTTAGTGTACTTTAGGAAATTTTAGTTCTTTGGTCTCATGATGAAAGGACTTACTGCTGGATGCCATACACCTGATGTGAACACCTCAGGCTCCTCTTCTTCCTTCATCCTGCTTCTCCCTAGAAAAGCATCCTGAACCCCTGCCCTGCACTTTGTTATGCTGCTAATGTTGCTACTTCTCTAGACTCTTTAACAATGTGTTCTACAGTAAAAGTGGGAAAATTCTGCTAGTTTCCAAAGACACTGCAAAGCTTTGATTGAGAAAAAACATGACTGATTCCCTCCCTGCCCTTACACTTTCTTTCAGTGATGAACATCTGCAGGGTCATGGAAGCAATACTCTAAGGACACTCTTATTCCCTTTCATAAGTATAGAAAAAAGTAATACACACATTAGTTCATGGATGCTTATGGAAGACTAGACAGTGTGTGCTAGGAGAAGCTTATATACGCACAGACATACTCTTTCCTCAGATCATGGAGATAGAAAACAACTGGCTGAGCCTTCAGCTGCTCCATTTTTCTATTTTTGGTAAGAAGCATCAAGACAGAAATAATACATCCATGAGAAAACGCTTACAGTACACATTTGGGAATTCATTTTTTGAGAGCAGAGAAATTAACTTAATGGCCAGACATGAACTGCAGGATTGATTGTACTGAAATCTGGTAGATGTTACAGCCAGCCGGCTCATGCATAAATCATCCCCAAGTATAGTCACTCTGGAAATTGCCTTACAAAAAGCAGGGGTGGTGGAATTTAATTCAGTGGCAAATTATTGAAGGATCAGCAGTGATCCATGGGGAGTCTGTTTGTTTCTGAAGATCATTATGCATGTGAATGTATGTGAATGAATGTGTAAGAGATGACATGTATTCCCTGAAAATCCATAATGCAGATATACCAGAACACACTCGTAGTTGGTATCAAGGTCTGCTCCATTTGCAATGAAGAATTTTAACCTAGTTGCTTTCACACACACATTTTCTCATCTGCAGAACAGTGTTTTTATGGCAGTTTAATACCCACAGAGTGTAAAATTCCTCAAGAGGCTGATTTCTAAAGTGCCTTTTCTTGTAGCTTCTCACTATGGCGTCTTTCCCTAGGTGATATTTGAAATCACATCTTCAGAACACAATGATTCCTCATTGTGCAGTCTAATTCATCTGGTTACATCTATTTCCAAAATGTACAATCAGAAAAGGGTAGCCTTGATTCCTGTTTGCTGCACAATGAATAGATAGGTCAGTGCTGGCAACCTGAATCTTGTAACATTTGTAAACTCCTCATTATAAAAGATCATTCCAACATTACATGAGAAAATTCCAATTTCATCATACAATAGCCTTTATTCACAGATAATATTATAATACACATTTGCCTTAGTTCAGATGAGGAGTAAGTGACTTACTGCTGCTTTCAGGAACAAATTCTGGACTTGACTTTAGCCCTTCAGCAACTTCTCTTTAAACTCTGTCTTAGGAATATCCAGAGACTCCATTATCAAGCTTTTCTTTGTGTACTACAAAAACTCTTTAGGAACATAGCCACAAACTATGTTTCTGAAATGGGTGTTTTGTTAACTGCCCCAAAGAAGCAATTCAGGGGCAATACGAAATGGCAAAAATGTTTCCTTGGGTCTGAAGATGCGAGAGGATCAGATGTGTTGCAGCCTGTTGCAAAGATTCCTTCCATAATAACAGGCAGGGCTGTAATAATACTTCTGCAACACTGGGCTATCTTAAGGTGGCACAGACATTCTGTTAAATTCACGTATCTCTTTTAGGAATACTAGATTTTCATAGACTCATAGGTTGCAAGGGACCTATGAAGGTCATCTAATATAGTTCCCACTCAAAGCAGGGCCAGTTAGGTCAAGTCTCTCATGACCTTGCTCAGTTGACGGTTGAATATCTCCAAGACTGGAGATTTCACAACCTCTCTGATCCCCGATGCAATGACCACTTTCCCAGGGATTTTTTTCCCTTGTATCTAACTGAGATTTTTCTTCCTGCAACTTGTGTCATTGTCTCTTGTCCTTCCACTTGCACATCGGAAAAGAGTTTGACTCTGTCTTCTCTATAAACACCCATTAGGTAGTTGAAGACAACGATGAGATGCTCTTTCAGTCTTTTCCTCTTAAGGTTGAATGAACCCAGCTCTCTCAGCCTCTCCTCATATGTCATGTGCCCCAATACCCTAATCATCTTGGTGGCCCTCCGCCAGACTTGTTCTTCTAGTAGGTCCATGTGTCTCCTACCGGTGAGCCTGAACCTGGAAACAGCACTCCAGATGTGGTCCTAGAAGTGCAGAACCCTTTACTTTAAAACATGAACATTTTTTAATGTGGATCAGATACAAAATGTTGGCAGTATTTGTGTAATGAATCCTATTGAGATCTAAGTTCTAACAATTTCCTAATGGATCTGCTTTTCTTTTGCTAATTAGACAAAAGTATCAGAAATAAACCCAATACATACTTCATTATCCCGATCCTTCTCCAGGAAGTGACGAGCAACATGACTGGGTAAAATATTCCGTAGCATATTTTCATTGTGCTCCCTTAACTCCTTCATTTCATTGATTTCTTCTTTTGCTTGAACACGCCACAGAAAATCCAGCCTTGCTGTGTATTCAAGCTGTAGTTCCAGAAAGAAAAAAAGGCAAAAATAAAACCTGACAAGATAAGAGTAGAGATTGTATTGTCATCCTGGCAGGCTGCTTGTGCCATGTAGCCGCCTTCAGTGCTGCTAAAAGAATTTGATTCAATTGCCAGAAAAAAGAGATTATTTCTTTGCCCTGTGTATGGTAAGTGTCTCAGAGGAATCTTGGGCAAAATAATATTTGTCATATTACTGCCATGGTCAGTGGCTAGAAAATGTCACAAAATTATTTTCCTTTTAAGCACCTCTTTATTAGTTAGATAATGGAGTCAGACAGGAGATAAGGTATTGGAAGATATTGGTATTGGTATGAAATAAATATGTTCCGCTTTTCATATGTGTTTTCAAATGAAATAGGTTTCATATTTGTGAGGCTTGAGATGCTCTAACCAGAGATAATAATCAAACACCCAGCAGAGAAGTGCATTATGCCAGGAAATAGATGAATTTTACAATTGGGAGACATCAAATGGTTTGCCAAAAGGTGCTGGGATTAAGGAAGTGGTTGGGGTATAATTCATATACTAAGCTGAAATAAAGGGCAAGCCTGCAGTGGGTGGGAGTGACTAAGATGGGGTTCAGGCATTGTTTAGTGACTCATCTTGCTCACATTTTTTGTCACCAGCAGTGACCACTGGCAAACTCTTCAGAAGAAAATGCAAAGCGCCTTGCAAGGGGGCTTATAGGTTGACTGTACTCCAGGGAGATTTCCTTCCTAAAAGCTAAAAGTGACCCTGGCTTGATATAAACTTCGAAAGGTTGTATGCAATTTAGCAGTGATTTACTTGCCCTCTGAATGCTCTTGACACCTTTATAAACAATATCTTTTCTAGTTCTAATATTTTGATGTTCCATGTTTTGACTATTAATTCCCTAAATTAACTGCACCAAAAAAACTGTCAGGAAAAAGTATTTTTAAATTTTTTTTGTCAACATTTTTCAGTTTCCTTCCCCCTTCCTTTTGTGCTAGAAGGCAGAGCCCATATCAGATCATAACTGACTTTTATCTCTACCAGCTGACTGAGAAGGCAACATTGACTGTAATTTTGCAAGTTGTTCTAAAGGTGTTTTACAGATTGGCTTGGAGCAGGAGCTGCTGGTGGATTCTGAGTTCTTTGATGCTTCAGATATTTAATGTTGCTACAATAAGAGCTTTGCAAAAAACTAATACAGTTTTTCACAGCTAAAATTTTTTATGCTGCTGTACAGGAAAATTTCACATCTCTAAACCTAGCTTAGAATGTTAGCAGCTAATCTTTACATTGTAGATAATGTCATTCTGGTTATTTACAATCACATTGTAACATGAAATATTTTTCTTCCATCATCATTGGACAACTGAGATGACACTGTCAGTTCAGAGATAAAAGGGTGTGCTACATATGAGGTCTGAAAATAGAAAATTTTAAGAAGATGCTTTGCTAAGTTCTGGTATTTGTTAAAACTAAGAAAATTATAGCATTGGGGTTTGGATTTATTTTTTGATTGTGTAAAGAAATGTTCCTGGGCACAGTGGTGCCAGTAAAAATGACTGTCTGCAACAGAAATCTTGAAATGTCCAGGTTTTTTTGCCCTGATATGCAGCTCTACAAAACACCCCTAATTTCAATAGTGAGTGAAGAAAATAGAGAAGATGTATTATACAGAAGGCCTAACACTACCTATGTCCTCTAAATGGTGTACAACCCAACTGCTCTGCAGACAATTGCCACATGCACCAGGTAAGGATCAGCATTTGAGGGACAGCATATTCTTCCTTAAAGAATAAGGAAAGAGTATTTACATCCCAAAGGGACACTTTCAACTACCGAAACCACTCTAAAACTCCAGATAAAACAAGCAAATATCCTTTCTTCACTACACTAAAATCTGAATATAGAAAAGGTAATGAAGAGACCTGAAGCATACTACCAGAATTAGGTATGTCTCCTCCTCTCTTTTTCTCTTTCAATTGGAACAATCTCGTCTTTGCATTTCCTCATTCCTCCCCTTTTTCCCAAGCATGAAGAAGGTTCAGAGGGTCATGACTGTTGCAGATAAATTGCTGTGTAGGGATGTCAGTCCTTCCTCCCTTCCCACAAGGTTCTGTAGAGCTAAACTGCAGCCCTGCCATCCAGAGGTTATTAGGTATACAGCTGTCTGTGCCTGCCCTGTCAGAGTTCAAATCTTCCTTTGTACCAAAGAGCCCCAGAAGCAGAGGAGCAAACCAGTCAGTCAACACTTGCCTACACCAGAACACTCATCTGGTGTAGGCACAATCTACTCTCAGATCTACAATCTAAAAGAAACCAGAGAGGATTTTGCCCTCTGTTTTATAATGCCTCTTTTTAGGTCTAATTGGGGTGAAGGGAGAGGAGGGATTGAGTCTGCTGTAGGTAGTTTTATTCTCTCTTTGCAATTGTTAAGACCTTCCCTTTTAAAGCCATGGCAGAAGGTTTCACTCAGGGTTAATAAGCTATTTATACAGTGTGTTTTCACTAGAGATACATTTCTAGTAGAGAAGACTGTATATGGTATTGTGTTTTGATAGGATTTCAAGTGACAGTTTATGTTCATACAAAATGTTCTACTTAACTCATTAAAAAGATAAAGCAGTAAATGAAGACATTTTACAACAGAGTAAGTCTAGCCTCAAAATTATCCACAACACTTCTTTCATGTGCTTTTTGTTTTCATATTTAGTTTGCAGAAACACTGCTGTAAAATACATATTACTCGTGTTAAAAAGATGTGCTTCTATATGAAATTGAATTTCTAATAGGCAATTAGTCTATTTAGCCCGATGTCATGTAATAGTAACACAACTACTTTTAATTACGGGTTTAGCACAAGAGACCCTTGAGATTTATTGGCTGAAGTACATGTAGGATTTTAAGAATGCTCTGAGTCTAATTAGGCAGTCTTACGCAACTTTTTCTTGAATCTCACTTAAAATTCTGTGTAGAAAAGTGGGGATTAACTTCAAATCACAATGGATAGAGAACAGTAGTTAGTTGTTCAGAAATTAAAGGCCCATGAATTTAACCTTACAAAAGTAATCTTTTTTGTAAATCCACCTAGAATGAGGCAAGTTTTAAGCTATCCTACTTCAGAATACTTTTGCAGTTTGTGAGAAGCAAAGCTGTGCTGGAGAATGGCTTTATTGGACTTACTGTTCTCCCCATCAATTCAGACTATTGAAGAGAGAGATATTTTTTTTTAATGCGCTCTGGATGAAATTTTTATATATTTTTTAGTTGGCATTTATACAGAGGCCTTTAGGTTAACTCTATAATAAGAAATTAAACAATACAAGGAAATGTTCCTGGGCACTGCCATTGGGTATTGTTAAATTGACAGAGTGGCCCTATGAATCATTTGGGAGAACATGCAGGAGTTAGCACGTCTCAGGGACCATTTCCAATGGTAGTTTGAGTGCAGACACCCTCTTTTATGGAACAAGGAATATTAATACAATGGAAAAGGGCTGTGCTGTGCTAACAGGCTTCTGCGCTGGAAAATACTCTTAAACATCCCAGATCAGGCTTTTGTAGCAGACAGACATTTACACTCAGAATTGTGATCCTGAAGAGCATTGACTGGATTCTGCCTAATACTTGCTCTACCTAAACTCGTTTAGTGTTTTCTTTCTTAGTACTTACTCTCACTTTAGACAATTCCCAACCCTTAGATTTGTATCTTTGCGTATGTTAAAAATCATTGGGAATATTATATGGTTTATCATGAATCTGGGATGTTCAGTTCTTATTTGTTGCATATTTTTCCTATATGGGCTTTATGTCTTGATAAAGATATGTCAAAGTACATTGTATTCCATCAAACTTAAATCTGGGCACAAAGTGCATTTCATCTCCTGCTTCCCCTACTCACTCATTCCTCATTTCCTCAAAAAGAAGATAAAAAGGAAGAAAATTACTAGAATTTTTAGGTGTTGCCTTCTTTTTGATCTCCTATGGAAAGAACAGAGTCTGTAGGTACCTGCACAACTTAGAAAGTTATTGTAGTATTGTAATAAAGTGTATAATATTGTGTTATTCATCACAGCAACATTCCTCTCTCATTGCCTCACTCAAATTAGGATTGAGAAATGCTGGTATTAATCAGCCTGATGCTTTTGAAGGGAAAATCTTTAAGCAAGTTGAACATGCAGGACAATGTCTAAAGGCATTTGTGGTTGCTGCTTCCTTTGATGCAGTGGTCCCATTTGCCTTTATGTGAACAGAAACTGCCTGAAATCAGCATGTTTGGCATGCAGCAGCCTAGAGGTTGCCAACCAGAAGTGCTGTGGAGAAAACACCCTGCTTTAGGTTGCTTTTACTCAATGCATTTGTTGTTTTAAATCTTAATTTGTCATACTTCACTCTCCCTGTGCACTGTGTATGGATTCTTGAAATACCCAGTTTCTCAGTTCCTCCTCGAGGATATCAGCCTAAAGCTCTGAGGCCCCTAAATCCTGGTTATGATCTAGGTCTATGTGAAAGGATTCTTGCAAGTGGTCCATGAACCAAAGAAGTTACCACTGGTGCTTAACCACAAATTTTTCTCATTTCCTCAAATCTTTTGTATTTCTCTATGAACATACAAAACTACTCTAAAGCATGGGAGTTTTATTATTTACTGTTTGTTATTCCCTTTCTTCATTTTGGCTTTATGCTTACTCAAGTGCACCAATGCAGTCAGATGCCACTGGAATTGTACATGTACCTAAGATAAATGAAGTCCCATTTGTTCCTTAAGTTTCTATTAGAAAATGCAATATAACTTGCATATTGCTGAATAGAATATTGCACATGTTCTTTAAGAATGCTAGGCAGTGTCAGGTGTGGGCTTTCTTTAGTCAGATTCTGCATATGGTTTATTAAATTGTTAAAGGTCATATGCTCAAGTGGATAAAAAGGCAGTTGGTATTTTGAAGTAATTATTGTCACATCCTGTAATTGCAAGTGATACAGGGAATGGTTAAAGCAAATGTTTGCATTACCTGTTGGCCGTGATAAAATACGGCTAAAAGGAACATTGCCATCAGCAGTAAAGATGCCTCCTTTGTACCCAGGAAGTCTGTGCTGGAAAAAAAATCCAAAGTAAAATACAGTTATTGATTTGTCAATGTTGCACTTGTTCAGAAGTTTCATTTCATAATGCACCCTGGTACTTTTTGTTGTTCTTTAAAAAAATCCCCTGTATCTGAAAATTTAACTTAGCAATAATTAGTTCAAGAGAACAGGAGTGTAATTGGAGTGCTCACTGTTTGGAGACAAATGTATTAAATAACTAAATTGTAGCCTACAGTAGGTCCACAGAAGGTGATGATCTTTCTCTTTCAAATGCGTGTCAGTCAGTCTCTTTTCCTGGGAGCCTGGTAAATAACCATGAACACCACAGCCCCTGTGCAGGACAGGAGGTGACATCTGGATGGGGAAAGGTTGAGGCTGGAGCTGGGAAAGAGAAACTTCCAGATTGTGAAAGTAAAAGCCCAGTGCATGGGCCTAGAGATAAAAGATGAACCCCAAGGCAGGTACTGAAAGTTAAATATCCCCAAATTGTGAGAAAGGTTTGGAGAAGATGACAGGTGAGTTAAGGAAGAAGATGTGGATCAAAGGGGAATTAAAAAAATAGCAAACTAACTAGGACTGGTTTTACTGAGCCACAAAGAGAAGCACAGAGAAGAAATGTCCGCCTCTGGCAGGGGAAGTAAAGGAAACTCTTGCAGACAGTAGGGAAGCAAAGAAGAGGAGCCAGGAAGGTACTGGCTGTATGAAATCTGCTGTATGAAATCACTGAGGTGCTGTGCGTGCAGCATGAAGAAAGTGTGACAAAATAAGGTGGAAAGGGGTCCAAAGCGATTAAATGGGGTTTCAAATATGAGGAGAAATTACAGTTATGTGGAAAGATGACAAAACTGAAGAAAATTAGTATCTCTGTAATACCAGGAGGTTTTGGAAAGACATGTTTCCCAGGGGAAAAGACATAAAAGAAGAGGTTGTGGAACTGGTAGGGCCAATCTTATAGTAAATCAAAAGGGAGAAAGAACTAAATTTGGAGGCGAATTGAACATGGATACTTGGCAATTATTGTGTTGAAGGGAGATGAGGAAAGATGAGAAAATAGCTAAGAGGTGCTTAAAGCTTGAAGTTGTGAAAAAAGTTAATAAAGGAGTAAACAAGGAGAAGAAGTTGGAAGACACTTTGGGACAATCTTCTGTCTACTTTGAGATCTAAGAATAAAGTCAAGACCCTGAATCTATTTTCCATAGTAATTTTGAAAAAAAGAGCAGGTGATATTTGTCAGAGAAGGACTCCTACGACGGAGAAATTAGAGAGAGAAAGAGCAGAGCTTGATGGAGACTAAAACGAAAGGAAACTTTCTTGTGAGAGAGCTAACTGAACTGACTTTGTGGGTCTCATGAAGAATTTACTGTGAGGAAATGTACCACTATGGAATGAATCATCTATATAGAGCAAAAGACAGGAAGGAAACATCTTTGACATCTGCAAATATTTTGGCATTCAAATGTTTCCCTTTTTGAAGTTGTCTGAAATACAAGCTCCCAAAGATTTCATTCCAGAAGGACCCCTTGTACACTGGCTAAAGGCAACAGCCTCAAAGGTCTTAGTTATGAACTCATCTGTTATTGGATATTGTGGTAATGCAGCTATAGCCGCAAATATATGAGCCAGATGAGTTTTGTAGGGACTTGCAAAACCTTTTATTCAACTAATTGGTATAACTAAGAAAACAGATACATTTCTGGGCACACAGCTTTGAACCTCATGCTTCCTAATGTCAGAGCTGAAGTTCAGATCCTTGTCCTGAGTGCTCAGCATCTCAGCTGAGCTCCCTATGTCCTGGACTGTTGGGAACAGGAAATAAATAGAAACTAGTCTAAATTCTGTACGATTTTCACACAAGGGAGAATCTTTCTTTGTTGTGCTTGATTAGTGACAAAAATTAAAGACAATTATTATGTTTTCTACCTATAGTTACTTAGCCAAAGTACTGCTTACTGCCATTTGTCATATTTTCTGGAGTCTGCTGTGAATATGCTATATGTCATATTAGTCTGTAGGATGATAACTAGCATTAGGAAAAGGAATTGCATCCCAAATCTTTAGTACCTTGCTACTGTAGGAAGCTAGCAAGGAAAGATATGTTTGCAGAGCCTTACTATGTGTAAAGATGTGGCTGTTGTGAGAACTAATTGCACTGCAAATCCATGCTTTTCTGTCATTCTGAGGATCTTCATCTGGCACGCGCTTACAAGCACAAGCAACTGCAATACTAAATTGGTCAAGTATTAAAGATTGAAGAAGTGTTTTTCTCAATGAGCTAAATCACTGATGCTCTAGATTCAGTTATTGCAACACTTAGGGCACTGAGTCTGCAAATTACTGTGGCTATTCTGTCCTCTTCGACTCCTTTTGCTGGGAGGGAAGCCTGGGAGGCAGAGTCTGTCCTTCAGATGCACTCCTACAAAATGGGATCATCCCTGTATTCCTTATATCTTTCACATCTACATGTTATAGTTTGGGTTTTACTCAGTTAAAAACATGCCCCTAAAAAACCAATTGTTCACTCCTGTTTTCTTAAATTGAGGTTAGAGTTTCAATCAGTATCTCTGGAGTTTTCAAGAATAGAAGTAACCAATGTATATGCACTGTAATGCATATTTTTAGCAATATGGATGTATTATGGGAGACATAAAAGACAAACCCTGCTCATAATGTCCTCATGAAATGAACATTTTAATAAAAAGGCCTGAGAAAGAATCACATTATAAATCTTTTTGGATTAGTCATTGCCTCTTGCAACCATCACTCCATACTTAACTATGGTGCTATCCAATACGCATACACTCTGGCAAGACTTGACCCATTACCTTATTAAAAAGCAGTTCCTAAAGGGGGCTGTGAACACTTACTCTCCATTGTGGTTAAAGTTGTCATATTGCAGAAAAAGGGAAGCATAAATGGTCTCAGTCAGCAGAGAATAGATCGCAATCATGATGAGAAGTACTGCCAACTTCAGGACAGAGTTGAGACGGAGAAAGACTGCACAAGTCACCATTGCCAGCACACCAGTGAAGACAAAGTACTGAATAGAAAACAGCACTGGTTACCTTCAGTGATCAGTGACTACATGTTAATTCCATAAGTATCTACATAAATGATCAAGTGATCAGAAGTATAAAAAAACCTGCTCTGGATTTCAGTGCTCGGCTGTCTTCTTAGGGTACAGGGCACTTTTTGAAAATAAGGGTTTTGCTAGAATAGAATGTGAAATTACAAATTCTCTATTTTGCATGACACTTCCATGTTAGTGGAAATTCTCCACTGTGCCTTTATGGTATTTTCATTGTATTAGAAGGGAAAGGGCATCCTGTCTAGTTAAAAGAAGAAAGGGAGAGATGCTGCATGTAGTATTTTGCTAATGAAAAGTCAACTGAGAGAAAATAATATACATTCCTTTGGATTCTGAACTTCTGCAAGACCCACATTAATCAGGATGGGAGAATCATATTCCTGCTTTAATCGTTTTCCCATGCTATTTGAAGAAACGATAAAGCCACAGGTTTGGGTGGTTTGGTGGTTTTTTTTTTTTTGTATTTTTATTTTTAATATTGCAGGTCTTGTTTAGTTACGTTACTCTCTTAAAAGGTGGTGCCTGGAAGTTTTATTCATATCTCATTTTCTAACCTCTTCATTGTCTCATTTTTCTCAATGATTAGTCATCTGTCAAATGCAATCCATGCAGCTGATACCGGATATAGAGAGACAATCATGGCCGTGAGCTGTTCAGATTTAAAATAGCAACATCAACACCCACAGTCCAAATGTAGTTTCAATTAACTCCTATCATACAGCTTTAGGAGAAATAGCATTCATTTTCCTGAGTAGAGTTTTTCTTTAGTACAGTTCCTCTGTAGGAAAGTCTGCATCCCTACAATTTGCAGCATACTCCTGGCAGTATCTTGACACCGCCATATGACTTTCTAAGCAACATACTTTTTTTATCTACACATGACCAAACCATTGACTTTTTTGCCTCCTTGCTCATCATAGAGAGGATTCTTTTTTCTCCAAATGCAAATTTAAAATAACTACAGCAGAATGACTGCTGGTTTTGCTATGTAAACTCCATTAGCTTCATCTGAATAAAGAAGTAGTGTGTTTTTTTGCACTAGGTTCGTTGAATCATTGCTGGATGTGTTTCCAACAAGGAAAGGTTCTGTATGCAGTTTAAAGGTTGAAACTTGGTTGTAATGCCCCATTAGACCATAAGATTAATTCCTTCTGTAACCCGCCTCTGATTTTTCTATTAGCATATACATAGATGCAAAGGTTCAGCTTCACAATGCTGTTGGGGCACCTGATTCCACCACCAGTACACAGGTCATTGATTCCAGGCAGTGGCTGCCATGTAACCTTTGTGGATCCATGCCTCAGATTCAAAAGTACCCTCAGAAATACCTCAGGATAGGAACAGATGTCTGTAAAAGATGCAGATGAATTGAACGTCTGGTTCTTCAGGGCTACTGGTTTGTCAAAATCACACCATAGCTGTGAAAAAAGAAAACAAAATCAGGGCTATATTGTGCACTGGTGACTAAGTGCTTGTGTGTCTGGCTGGCTGGGTTCAGCGATGGAACTGGCTGACCTGCTGCTCTCCATGCCAGCTCCCTAACTGGCACAAAGGACTAAATGGACAGGAGGAAGACATACTGTGGAGATGAAATGGAAAAGGGGAAGCTATGCATGCTACAGACATTCAACATCTGAGTAGCCTTCCTACACTCTTGTTGCCGAAGGGGAAAGATGAGCTCCTCTGGGAGTTTCAGAGGACTGATATTGGACTCTTAAGAATTACCCTCTCAAAATGTTTATATTTTGCTATAAACTGTAGAGAATATTATTAAATTGGGAGCATAAAATCAGATTGCGTGTGTGCACTTGTTTGCAAGCACTTTTCTTCTGCTACGTTGCTATGAACAGTGTTTTCCTTCTAGATGTGGGACAAAATCCCATGGCATCATGCAAAATTGGCTTGTGCCAAAACATAATGTGGTCCCAGAACTGCAACTCTGATGCCTAGAATGGAAGGGAATGAAAATTCATTCATGATATAATGGCTTTGAGAATGTAATACTGCCTTTTGCTGTTACGACCTGCATTCATTTTAATGGTATTTCAAACCAAGTGTATTAAATATAAACAAAACAGCAGTGTTGAGTTGCAATACATCATGGTCTTAGAACACAGGAAAAAATCGTTAGTGGTTTCATATTTTGACAGTTAAAGCAGATGGAGTCTCCTGTTACATATATTAATCCAATCTGAATGTTTATACTAGGTCATTTCATCAACCTGGTATGTAAAAGCTAGTTACCCTGTCTGTCTTTCCAACAGAGTTAGAGAGTTTGTTTAATGAGGTCCGATTTCTTATAATTAAATTCTAATGAATTTCGAACTTGGAACTTTCTTGTTTGTTCTTTCAGCAATTCAGTCATCTCTGCAATGCAGCAACATTATCTAGGCTGTCTGTGCAGTCCTCCATGACAAGAGATAGTTAATGGTACCTTCTGAAAGTTTATGAGGTGTACAGCACCTCTGTGCAGGGCAGAGTGCCATGAGAACCACTCTGAGTGTCTTTTTAAAAGACCTTCCGGATCAGAAACTTTATTCTAATTTTATAACAGTAAGAATGCACTTGATGTAAAAAGAACCACAAGACTCATTTGCGGCACTTGTGGAACCAAAGCCTTATGGCTCTTGTTAAAAAGTATCTGAGCCTTAGTCCCCTCCAACTGGGTGCATTTGAACTCAGTGGATGCGTATCGCATTACCTGTTCTTAAATGCATTCGGGTCCCTCCTGAGCAAACTACTATTATGGCAGAATTTTGACATTTGAAATAATGAGGTTGCATGAATGTTGTCATTTCCTGTAGAGGTCAGGACTCAGTTATTTAAGTCATTGCCATTCTAAATATATGACAATAAATATAACTGTTTACTGCTTTATAGAAACCTACTGGGATGACAGTAAAAAGAATTATATTTCTTTTGACTGTTTTTGGATTAGCCATCCCACAAGATTGCAGTGGACACAATCTTAAAAATTAATCCACAACAAGTCTGGGGAAGATCTCCTTATCATCATATCCATAGCAAATTGGGTATGGATAGCCCGTCAGAGATCTTGTTTCAAGAGCAAGATTAATTCTACCAAAATCTTTCCTGACAGATATTTGTTAAACATCATTTAGAAAAATCTAAATTCTACAATACTCCTTAGTGATCTATACTGTAATGTAACACTGTCCTTATCTTCAGGAAATTTTCAGCCCTATTGAACTTCCTGTCATTTACTGTATTTATATTTTTTCTGTAAGGATAGAAATCAGTGGCTGCATTCTTCTTTCTCTGACTAACTCTTCTATCAGCGACTGCATGGTATCATTAAAAAACCCAGACAGATGCTGAGTCCTCACACATTGGCAACTTGAATTCAATCATGGAAGAATGACAACAATAGAGCATAATAAATTCTCATATCTGTTAGTGAAAGATGAGGCAAACCCTTGAAGTATCAGACTTCAACATACTTACTCCAGTGACACAATCATCATTATTATTAATTATTACAGGATAATTATTTTTGCTGTTGTGTTGTTGTAGTTGCTATTGTTATTACTGTCACTAAACACTTTCCTGTTCTCATCTAGAAGGAAATAAATATTTGCAAAGAATGAAGTTCAGGTGAAAAAGCACTGCTACATTCATAGCCAAAAGGTGCCCTACGAGAGGAAAGTGTGATGCAAATGTTACTTTTAATCTATGAGTGAGATATTTACCTTCTTCTTGGCTCAGGATTCAACACCTGCCAGGTTGTCTGACATGATAATCTGCCTAATTCATGCAAAGCTGTCTCAAATTTCTGAAGACATCAGGATAATCAGGGCTGTATGGTATTTGCATACAAGACCCCACTCTTTTACCCTGTGACATTGTGTAGAGTCAGGCCCACAGTATTGCATGACCAATTTTTTTATCTAACCACAGCTGCTAAGCAAAGCTTGGTACATGCCTTTCATCACAGATATGCTGATAAACTTTACTTTAGATTTGTCACACTTTAAAGTCTTAGTGGAGATGTGTAAATTAGGAGCCAAATCAGACTAAACTTGCTGTGTGGGCAGTGGAGAGAGAAAAATCTCTTTACTGGGACCAGTATGATCAAAAGAAATCTTTGGGCATGCCTGTTTTTCTGCACTGACTATAAAGCAAGCTGAGAAAGCCTATGCCCATGGTTTGATAAGGTGAATCTAGGCCGAAAGGGTTTGTCAAACTACTAAATAAGCAAGGCAAAATATGTTTAGAATTTATGCTTTTTATCTTCTTTTCACATGCTGTGGTTACTGGCTCAGCTTGACCTGCTCTGTCCTTTCTTTGAAGGTATTTTCTGGGTTCGTTGACACTTATCATTTTTTTAGTAATCTAGTTAATGGGAGAACTGTGAGATGAGGAATTTAATATCTATAAGGTTTATGTGGATTGACAGTCTTTAAGAAAGTATATCAGCATGTCAGAAAATTACAAATGGTCCTCAAAGGGTGGATACATTGAACAGAAAGTAGCAAAAGGGTTTTAAAAATAGATGATACTCATGAGGGAGAAATAATCAGATATTTCAGAAATACATAGTTTAAGCAACAGATTGAATTTCCTGAAGCTGTGGTACTTTTTGCCTTTTTTTAATATTTAAATCATATCTGGCTTATAAACACATTAGTTAGCAAGTCCTGTAGCAAGCTTAATAATTCATAAATCATCTTTTCCTGTATAATATTTCCTGGTTCCCTATAAGCTTACAATATTGATGATAGCTCCAAGAAAATTAATCAGAATGGATGCAAATATAATGACATTCCTGGCCAGGTAGGTCTCATTAATCCAGCAGCAAGTTTTCCGGAGCATTAAGGGTAAACATTTGTAATCCTCTGCTGTAGTGATTAGCACAAGAGCGGAGTGCAGCATAATCAGAATAGAAAACTGAATAACCATTGGTATCACCCTGGGAAGAAAAGAAAAAGAGAACGCAGCATTAAACCTCAATACAATACCACTGCCAATAAAAATAAATGTGTAAATAGTTAAGACCAGGAGAAATCAGTTGTCATAAATCTGAGACAATTAGTCCAGGAAAAAAACCAGAGAAAACAAAGATTTGTTCATGTTCCATAGGTCTGCCATTGCTTCGCATGGTTTCTTGCTGAGAAACTGCTGTTGAAGAAGTAAGCCAGGGAATTCACTGCCAGTGCCTCTATCTGTCTAGATAGAGTCTGAGTGGCAGGCATGTCCTTTCTTTTGGGACTCAGTTGTCCCTTAAGTTTATTTCAGAGCAAATCTATTCAGCCTGTAGGATCCTGATGCCACTTCTGCATAAGATGGTTCCCACTCTAGTAGACTAGTTTGGGGGCAGTTTAGTACAGTGTTATTTTGTATACAACACATCACAGGTGTCTCAAACTCATACTATATTGAGGGTCATAGACTCTAAGGTGAGTACAATAATGCAGCCTGATTTCTGGTGTAAGTCAGGATATAGTAATTACAGAAATGCAAGATTCCCCTCATTTTAGTTAGTAGTGGGTCAACTGCAGCTAAGAATCTCACTGGTTTCTAAAAAAGCAAAAGCATTACTGTTTTCATGGAAGCCCTTTAAAATATAAAGCAGATGAAAAGGTGTTCTATGATACAAACATGTTTAAATAAAACATGTTGTTTGGCATAGCCTATAAACTTTGTTCTTGCAGATGTGATCCTTAACCAAGTACTGTTAAGTGCATACACAGAATAGACAGCTCAATTCCTTTGAATAAACTGTTAAAAGCCATAATTTCTTCTAGTCCAACTTTCATTATAGTTTTCTAAATTTATTCCTTTTTCTTGCTTAAATCTGGGAACTGAAGTCAATCAAGTAACCGAGAAGGTTCATAAATGCAGTAAATTGTTTACTTTGCTGAGAAGAAAGCACCCAGCACTTACAAGTCAAGTTTTTGTCCCCATTTGTGTCTATTATTGTCCTTCTGTGTCTCTTTTCACAAAGATCAAACCCATGCAAAATAAAAGTAACTCCACTGCTCCTGGAAACCTCTCCCCTCTTCACTCTGCTTTCCCATTGCCTTTTTCCTATAAGGAGAATGATTAAACTTGAGGCTTTGAATTAAGTAATTAAATTTTCTAATAACCTAGTTGTACATGTGCCAGTACACTACAGTGATTTAATCATAATGTCTCACAGAAAAAAAATCTTTGAAACTGGACTATCAGGGTGCTCCAGGCAGACTTCTGCACTTGCAGGTGCCTGAATAGAGGCAAGCTCTACCCTGCTCATTAAGCCTTCTGTGAACATATGTTTTGTCTTATTGAAAACGTGGTTTCAGATTTTGCTACACATCACCTATCTTTCTTATCTTTGCGTAGGGCACAATGCTATTTGTACATTTGGGCCCTACAGCAAGACAAATGTAAGGGTGTAAGTTGGAAATAGAAATGAAAACAACATAGCTTTTCTTTTCTCATTTTTCAGTAGGTCAGCCAGATCCACTCCCTGAATCTCAATGGACTATATCTCAATCTAACTGAAATTCTCCTCAATTTCAGGCTATTCAAATTTGGCTTTAGAAGAGCAAATTCTAAACTCATACAGATCTGAATTCAAATACTTGGTTTGAGCCTATTAACTAAAGCTTTCGCTCTAAAAAATTTCACCATAAGCTAATAGGTATTTAATCAAAGGGAAGAGGAAACCACACTGAGATAATGGCAGGAGAGGATACATGGACATAGCAGGAGAAGCTTGAGAATCAGTCTGTGAAGGAACTGCCATTCCTTAGCTCTGGCCATATTTGTAGCTGATGGACAGAGTCCAAAATATTTGCACTAAGGAGACACCAAAGATGCACTGGGTAGTTTATACGAAAACTGTAAGTACATCTTCCTCACAGTACTCATGTTTGTAGAAAATACCTTGAGAAAACAGGATAAATGAAAATGTTTATGTTCAAAAGGAAATATGTTTTTTTGAAAAAATTAGGCATAAGTCAGGGTATATGTGGGAAAATGTTGGTCATATTGAGGGAAAAGCCATAAATAACATATGAGGTACCGGTGTCAAACTGAAAGAGATTTAATTGCAAAACTGTACTCCTGTATGCTTTAGCAGGCTTAATTTTAAATATTATCTTTCACAAGAATGTTCTGATTTTTAATGCCTTAATTCATCTGTGATGATAGAGATTCATACACATTAAATCTGATGGTGTTTTAAAGACAATATTTGCATAAATATTATTCCTTTCTGATCATCCAAACAGACTTGCTGGGACAATGACTCCTTTAAAGTATTAAGACAGAATAACATACAATTTACTTCAAACTTTCTTGTCTATCACCTACTAAAATTAATAAAGCTAACACAGAGGTATGATCAAGGTATAAGATTTTGAAAACAGCATGCAAGCCTCAGAATAATTTACTGTAATTCAGCTATGTCTTATATGTACAGCTCCTACTCTCAGAACCTCAAAATTAATGAGACTTGCAGTGTAGGAGTCCAGAAAAGAAAATGAGTTAAACAGATAACAAACAGAAAATGAGGCTGTAGTTAGCAGAGTTTTTCTTTTGGAACATGTCTGAACTTCTATGAGTAAGATATATATGCATAAGATGGTATTTTTTTGTAGTACCAAATTATATTACAAAACATTTTGAAAGAAAATGTGAAAAATATCAAAATGGAAGTTCCGTTCCCTAATGAACTGAAATAAGATGAATTACGCATTAACTTCCCTTGAAATCTGCCATGTGGTAATAGTAGCTTTGACACTGTTCTGATGATGTACCATTGGTATGAAATGTTATATTACACTTGGGTCAGCATTTCACTCCAACAAGCTTTGTCAGAGTTTTGTGTGTGACTTGAATACAGGACACAGTGGAGCTTCCCAAAAAAGTCCCATCCTCTCCAGCGACCTCACCCAGAAATAAAGTTTTCTTTTGAAAGAAGAAACAATGTGGCCAGTAAAAACAAACTGTATTATGAAGGGAAGACTGAACAATGAGGAAACAAAGACTGGAGCAGGAGCCACAGATTTCATCCTGTGCGCCTAAAAGTTTTGTGGGAAGTCTCAGAACTTGCTGAATGAAAGTCCCAAGGCTACCAAGTAGAGACACAATAAACAATGCCTTGAGAGCAGCTTCTCTCTGTGAAAATACACAGAAAGCCAAGGAGAGACAGTCAATAAAGGCAGGGAAAAGTTGGACATTATGTTCATGGAGAACTAGTCAAGGGAGTCAAGAAGGCTCTTCAAGAAAGCTGTGTAGTTTAGGATACAATTCATCTCACTGCACAGCAGTCTCTTAGATTTATTCAGGTCCACTGATTGACCCGTTCTCTAGTGGCTATACTTAGAACCTAGGGTATAGATACTGACAATTAGCTATGTGAGATGAATTCCTTGTTTCCCACACTACAGCAGTATTCTGCAATAGCCTTCTTGCTTTCCAAAGCCAAATGACTGAGATCCTCTTTGGAACTGATAGTTTCTATCTATATCTCAGATATATATAGACAGTCTATATATGCAGATGTAGCCTACTAATTCTGCAGACCTAGCGTGATCCAGCTCTAAATGAAACTAAATTAAGGCTGTCAAAAAGATTAGGGTCAAGCCTCATGAGGTCAGACCTGAGGACGCTAAACATGAGTTCTTATTTTGGATTGCCAAACTCTACATGTAAGACCCAGCACTATTGAATTAAGGTACTATAAAGGGAGCATCTAGGGACCTAAGTCTGGGATATGAATCCAAAATGCAACATAACCTGCTTAGGTGCCTGAGAAACCATGGCCTTGTATTTGTTCATAATAAATATATAGGCTGTGAAAATTCTTCCACTGTAGCTGTTCAGTTGAACATTGATGTGTTTGTCTCTTGTCTAAGACTGCTTGAGATAAAAACAAAACTGAAGTCTGCACACCTATGACCTCCTAGAGGATCAATCCAGTATCTGTGCTAAGATTTTGTTGGCAGCATGCTGATAGGAACAAGTACAGCAGAAGACGTAGCCAAGGTTAGAGGGATAGAAACAAAGAGCCATAATACTCTTCTGTCCATGAACTTCTCCCAGAACTAGGACACCTGGGTTGGATCCCCTCTTGATCCAAGAAGAGATTCAAGACCATATACTTTTCTTTCTAGGGGCTGCCTTACTGTCAAGGTCAAATGAAGTTTTAAATGGAGCTTTTGCCTTCCCTCTTCCTTGTGTACAGTCACAAATCAAGAGTTGAACCAGAAGGAAAACTTACGTAAAACAGATGATGTAGATGTTTAAATGAACAACATTTTGAAACCTGGTTTTCTCCCCTCACAGGAATAACCCATTGAAAAACTAACAGAAATAAGAGTAGTTCAGCAGTCTACTCTAGTATGATCTATTGCCCATGTGAGCATATAGAAAGTTCATTGCAGGAAATTAATCAAACTCCCAGGCCTCTCAGATGGAGAAGATGAATCACTGCAAGGTTGGCAATGTAACTTAATGGCTTCATAGAGGATAATTACAGCAGAAATATGGCATTAATTTATGTCAGAGAAATTTCCCCAACTCAATATTTCAAAGAATGAAAACTATTGCAAAGATTTTTAAATTCAGTGATGTGCCTGCCCTGTCAGGGAAAAGTATGAATGGATCAAATATTTATCCTACAGGAGACAGATATAAACTGAGATAAAATTCTGAAACTCCGATACACAGTAGATGCAATAATGAAAGATGATTCCCTTCTTTAACACACAAAGACAACCTATGTGAGAAAATCCCTGAAGATCCTTAGTAAGATATGTTTTATGAAGATTTGAATAATGTTTTCTTTCACCGAATTTCCAGAAATCCCCAAAAGACTCAGCTCAGAAAAATATTCAAACATATACTTAAGCAAACACAAAATTCCATCGTTGTTCAACAGAACTCTGAAGCATTCATTGAAAGACACTTAAGTGTGGTGTTAGGAAATGGGTAAGTCACCATGAGGAGTGTGAACTATAGTTTGTTAATTGTTCCATGGAAATGATGTCCATGCTTTTCCACTGTAGTAGTTTACTTCTCTGATATCTACAAGAGGTATAACAGATGAGCATGAAGTTATCTCCAAGACTCTCTGAATCCAAATCCTGCCTAACTTTGTGATAGCATGTTCATGTGCTCATACCTTGAATTGTTTTTAGAACTGGAATTTAGGAAATCTGAACTTCCAGATTATTTCCTCATTCAATACATTTAAGCATATTGAAACCTTCTCACTCAAAACCCCTCATCCTGTTATTTTAGGGTTGCTCAGCTGTTGACCTCCGCTCATTTAACAGGCATGTTTTTTAAGACTGAAACACATTTTTTGAAGCAGAGTATCAGAACTTGAAAAATGAAGACCAAAATGTCCCTTCTCAAATCTTGACTGTGATCTGCAGTTCCTCAAAGAACATAAGAACTGCCATAAAGCATCCATGTGGCTCCAAATCTTCTCTCACAAAGGGGATAGTGGTAAATATCCTTTCCCTAAATATCTTCCCAGGTTCCACCAATCAACCTTTAAGGGCACTCTTGAGGCCAAGGTTCCATATTTTCGTTTAAAAACCTCTACTGATCTTATCTTGTAGGAATTTATCTAATCTTTATTTGAACATATTTATATTTACAGCCTCTTTAACACTCAGTGACAAAAAAGTCCCCACAGCATTTCTGAAGCGCGGGGGAAAGCACAAGACTACTGTACAAGTCGGGAAACCAAGAAGTGAAACAGCTGCAGGCAATGTGCTTATATGACTCCTTCTCCCCTAATTGCAATGGCACTAGACACCCTCACGAGAATTAATAGAGATGAATCTGTGCAGATAGGAAAAAAGTCATGGGTTTTTTTGCTGGTATAGCAGTGATTGATATAGCAGCAGAAATCTTTTTGGAAAACAGGTTCCATTAATAAGAACCATAAATCTTCTTCCACATACTAAGAAAAAAGTAAAAAGAACACTACCAGAAGTGAAGAATTTTGGATGTGTATTGGGAGAAGAACTTTAAAAAAGCAAACAAACTTATTCGTACTAGAGCAATATAGCACATAAGGAACAGCAGAAGGTCAGGTACTACTCTGGGTACTTTCCCAGCTGAGAGCTACAAAATACATGGGACGCCACTGCTGCAGAGTACCATTGCCTGCCTGCTTCTAACCACCATTTTGGTATTCTCAGACATAAACGTGGTGAGCCAGGTCTTCCAGAGATGATCCAAGAAATATTGCTGCATGACTGTAACACAATAAATGTCTTATTTCTTATACAAATATGGTATTTTCAAGGTTATTCTACAGTCATCCATAAGTTAAGGTTCATCTCAGTGTTAGAAACCACCTGAGAACTATGTTCATCTGGGCATTTCCATTTTAACACTTGCTCTGCCAAAGACCAAATGGGACCTGGGACATGTTTTAGTGGCAGTCATGTGTTGCTGGCTCTGCTATGATGCTAGAAAACTGACCTTAGTCCTTGTACACACTCTTGTGTTCTCACTATTAAATAGTAGACAAAAATGCCAATTGATGGGTTTGACTGTGTGAAACATTTGGACACAGAAGTCTCAGCTATGTCACATTTTCATCACCTTGATAGGAAGTTGTTGCTTGGTCAGCCTCAGATAAAAGCAGAAGTGAGAAAAGATCTACCAGACCACCTCCTTCCTTCTTCATGGCACAAGATTGCTTTCCCCAGCTGGGTAATACATATCATCAGCAACAAAACACAACAGTACAATTTTCTTATGTAGCACGTAATAAACAAAACCAAAACAATCACTGATTCCCAAGCTGATTACCAGTCACTTAGCAAAGAGGCAGTTTTGTAAGTCTGGATCATGTTTTACTTCAACACTGCAAGCAGCAGGCCATATTGTGTCAAACTTTTGTAACCCAAAGTTCCCACTTATGTCAGTGGGAGTTCTGCTTAAAAACGTAATGACATAATGTCAGTAGATGCTACTGTCTCACATGAAAACATGTAGCTGCAGATAATGTGATACAAAAGTAGTTAATATCGGGGAAAAAAGTGAAAAAATATTTCTGAACACTTTTGGGGAACAAGCAGATTTTATTGGTTCATTCCACATCACTCCTAGAAATGTTATCCCGCTGTTTCCCCAAGAGCGCCTTCAGATATATAGAGATATAGTTCTGTATTTACCTGGAAGAGGGAAGTAAGCTTTGGATAGCGGTGATAAATACAAGAACAATAAAGGCGCACACCAAGTTTGATTTGAATACTTCATCCCGCATTTGGGAATACTAGAATAAAAAAAAAAAAAGAGTAAATTAGCTGTTAACCCATGTAGTAGTTTCATAAAGACTGATGCATATAGGAGACTTTGGGGAAATTAGCAGGAAGAGCTAATATATCAATAAACCTGAATTTGTTTTTAGAAATGAAACACAACAAATAAATCATTAATAAACTGGTAAAACACTTTATCCAAGAGAGCAAAACTCTGTAATTTGCAATACAATGTTGTTTTACTTGGTTGCCTCTCTTTCAAAATTATTTACTTTAAAAATTTCCAGGTAGATACTAGGGGCTTGTGTTGCTGAGCAGAATACTAAATACTTAATAGCTTAACCAGAGGAACCATGGGTTTCCTCACCTGAAGGCAAACACTGAAGTCATCTGCAACTCTGCATGCATGATATCACAGAGGTGTCTCCATGCTTGCCAAATTGAGGCCATTCTGTTTTCTTTTTTACTTTTATTTTTTAAGAAAAGTACATCATTTGGGACATTCCATGATTATTTGGGATATGGGTCATGATCTCTGTATCCTAACTTACCCAGAGGCTATGCAGAAACTTGGCAATATGGGCATTCTCCAAGGAGAAAATGAAGGTAGTATTATGTAAAAGACCATTGCAGGTGCATTATTATGATGATTTATTGCAGAAATATTTTTCTACAGCATATCAAACCACTGAAAATGCTAGCAGGTTCCCCTTTTATGGGCGTTACCAAGAAAAAGGAGTAATGGATACATCGGTGAATCATGGTGGATCAGTTAAAGTGGAAACCTTACCCAAGTCCTCAGCTGGTATCTATCACTGCTAAGTCAGTTAAGCTCCAATTGTTTACAGCAGATGAAGATTGGTCCATAGACATATTTTTTTGTAAACCTCTTTATCCTATATGGATGCCACTAAATTTTATTCACCTAATAAAAAATCCCACAGATGCCTGCCCCCGTCATTTTTCCTCCTCTGAGCAATAATTCCATTTTATTTAATCTTCTGCGGTTTTGGAGGTGCTAAGAGTTACACATGCAGAACAAAAGGAAATCAGAGTCAAGGAGATATCAGATATCAGAAACTTTCTCCAGCAATTTGGAAATAAAGCAAACTGCAATTATAAATGCCTAGAGAGCATTATAATTGAGAAAAATTAAAACCAATTAAGAAATGTATCAGGAACATACATTGAGAGAGTTCAGCTATGAACTACATTTTATAGCTAATCTGCTCTTGAAGGAAGATCCTATCTAGACTTAGCCTATATTCACTACATGGACCTTAGGTAGGGACTTCATCTTAGTTATAAACAGCTGGTCAAAACAGCCTCAAGCTCCTGAAATGGGAAAAAGGCTTCTCTCTTCCCTGCTCCCATTTGTTATGAGTAAGAGAGGGGGATTATTTGTTGGCACCCCTCATTTTGACTCCTCCTCTGCTGTGATTATACCCTGTGCCTGCTGTTGGCAGAAGTGGTATCACTTTGACATGATTTTCGATAGTGCTCACAGGCAACTCCATTTTGCTGATGGAAGCACACAGGCACTGACCCTGATTTCATGTGCAGGAAAACAGAACTGCATCAGTCTACTTAAATAACGGACGAGGGCTTTTTTTGGTTGCGGTAGAAAAAGAACCAAAGGGAAAAAGAAAGGTACGTTCCTTAAAATATAACCTGAAATTCCAACTGTTTCTTAGGGAAATTATAGCAAACTAATTGAATGAAACACAAACATGGAATTGCCTGCTGTGTTGAGCATTATGTCAAAAGGATGAATGCTGCGGTCTAATCGGTAACAATGTTGTGATGAGAAATTGTTAGCATCTCTGAGGCAGTACAAACACTAATGATAAACGTAGCACTTCTGTAGCAGTCTACCCCTTAATGACTTGGAGAATTAATTGAAGGATAGACTAAGCCTCAAGGCACTTCCACAAGTATGGGGAGGCATGTAGCCAACTAGAGCTACATAGAGTGGTGGGAAGAATCGCGATGTGACCTACTCTGCAATGAAAACCTTAGCTGCAACATCCCACAGACCTACCTGCACTGGCATGACTTGCTCATGGCGTAGCGAAGGCTCGCCCTGCTTCCCATGGGACTTGAGCCACTTGCCCGCGCTGTTGCGGGAGCCAGCTAGCTGAAACTGAGCTTGCGTAAGAAAGGGCAGGTTTTCTCCGCCAAGTAATGCTGCTTATTCCCCACCTCTCCTCTCTTTTCCCAGGGCTCTTTGAAAGGGGAGTACCGGTAATACAACAGGCTTTATATGTTCACCTAGAGAAAGTGTTTGTGTACTGGGGAGGAGGGGGTTTGGTTTTATCCCCACTGCTGCTCTTTGACTCTGGTAGGACCTTATGGTTAAAAAGAGAGACCGTGTTTGTTTTTTTTTTTCTTCAAAGCAATGGTGTTTGTGCCATTGGAAAAGCTGCTGCAGTACAGGGGAGAGGCAGAATATGTATCAGGAAGCCCAAGGCAGAAGAGATGGATGAACTCCTGAGAAGACCAAAGAGTAGACACAGATCCAGTTGTTGACCAACGACAGAAAAGAAGATGCTGAACAGGCCCAGAGTTTGCCAAGTGTTTCTTACAGTCCTTCTTGCCAATGGAAGTTTCTGAGTTGAAGGAAAGAGGCGAGGCCCATGTCTGCAAGGATACAGCATGCAGGAAGGGCAAAGTTTGTTTCCTACTAATTTAATTTCTATTAATCTCACTCATCAGAAATTCTGAAGCAGAAACTCAGGTATTTATGTCCAATATTTGGCCTAAGAAAACCTGTACTATGAAATTCAAAGCCCTTTTGATATCTTAAGTGTGCTCACCTCACAGAAAATATGTAGACACTTCACCTCTAAGCCCAGTCTGATTTATGATCCCAATACAAATATGCAGGAAGACATAGAATATCTTTATATGAATCTTTGCATTGGAAACTTTCCTTAACAAAAACCCTACCAGCATGTAAAATTCCCTGCCCTGTTACTATGCTTTGTCCTGTACAAAAGTACATGGCACTGATATTTCCAAGTCACTGCTAATAATGTGGAGCATCATGATGATATCTTTTAATTATTGGAAATCATCTAAAGTAGTATCAGATTTTCCTTATGAGCTATTATGTATTTGGAAACCCTTAGTGTATTTTTGTGCTACAATTAGAAGTACTCTCCTGTGATGAGTCTTTTGCTCTATCTGCCTACATCCTATTTGTGAAAATAACCTCTAGCAAAATTGAGAGTGAATTAGTCTCTAAATGAGATATCAAATGCTAATGAGTGAAATACAGGTTAGTAATGACTAATCCATTTGGGTAAAGAATCTATAAAATATACCAGCTGTGGATCCTGCACAAATCCTCTGAAAAATGAAGTATCACAAAATTCATGTGGAAATATATATACTGCCTCATGGAGATAACCCATTTGCTAATGCAACCTTCAGCTCCTTGCTGTGGAATCTACAATTATTCTATCACCAAGAAGAACACAGAGCAATAAGATAAGAGAGGAGTGGGAAGATGTACCAATGGCTTAAACTGCTGTGACATACCAGTCGTTTAAATGATTGTAAACCAGGAGATGTGCTAGCTCCCATGGTAGTTTTGGGCATGCTGATTCCAGAAATCATTTTTTTTTTTTACATTTTGAAACCTTAAAGGAAGCAAAATGGCGCTTTCATTGCTAGCATAAATCTGCTGTCTGCAATTGTTTTATAATGAAAAAAACAACGAAACAACCCAGACTGTTTAAACAGAAGTCCAGCATGACATTTCAGATCTATTCAAGTCACCCCAAAAGATTTATGATCCCACAGCATGGTAGTCCTGTTACTAATGCAGGAGGAAGAAATATAGTTTATTGTTCATATGGTTACTCACTTCTCTGGGGTCTGAGGTACAGAGCATTATTAACACAATTCTTATTGAACAAGGTTAACGTAACACTTCTTGATGGGATGTCAGCTATGGTTACTGGTTGTTCTGCCTATTGAATAACTGTAAAGTCTGGGGCGAGAAGTACTTACAGTTAAAAGAAATATTAGGCAGATGCCAGCGCTGCCTGAAAGTGTGATGGCTAAATGTGAGGGCACAAGCTTTTACATAGGAAAGTTACTTTACTTCAGAGCTACCTCTGACTCAAAGCTGCCACGGGTCTGGACAGCTAAGTGGCAGCAAATGAAAACGGCAGTGTGAGATGGGAGGTCCATAGACACAGACTGTCTACTTGCTCAGCAATGCTGCAGGGAGCAGCTCAAGATGCTGATGTAGAAGGTCATGTAAGCAGTTGCAAAATGTTAACGACTAGAAGAAAGCATAATTCCAGACTGATAGGTTAGAGGAGGGGAGAGCAAAGGGAAAAGGCTTCTGAAATAACTTTATAAGGCTCCAATTTAAATCTGAGTTTGTTTTGTTTTGTTTCCTAAATGGGCAGGAAGAAGGGAGAAAATAATAGTAATATAAGATAACATGGAGGAAATAGCTACTTTGTGTAGCAAAATGGTTCACACATTATTTTTTTCATGACTGCCTGTAGACTATTGTTTAACACTAAGTCTACTGGGACAAACATGTAGTTAGTGCACAGGCAGACAAGGAAGGAAGGGACATTTCCCACATTGTCCCATGTGACAATGCCCCTGCCTATAATGATGAGGACACTGATTCATCTTTCCTTAATCTGAATTATCCCTTTGCATCCTGGTGCATTGCCCACCCTTCTCTGAGCACACCTATGGGTGCCCCAGCACCCTGACCACAAGCAAGGAAGTTACTGACCAGCAACTAACCACCTGTTGGAGGTGGATGAACCAGAGCAAGTAAAACAGTGCTGATATTTTTTAAAACTTTACTCCTGTGTAATACTAAACCCCAGCCTGATTTAGAGGACAGAAAGAAGATTCAGTCCAGAAGTTCAGGGACAGGTTGGATGGGGTTTTGAGCCACCTGACCTAGTGGAAGGTGTCCCTGCCTATGGCAGGGGGGGTTGGAACTAGATGATCTTTAAGGTCCCTTCCAACCCAAACCATTCTATGGTTCTATGAATCTATGATCCAGTTTACAGGAAGGATTTTGTGTTTGGGTTGCCTGCACTTACTGGTTGGGACTAGCACATAAGGAAATATTGAATGAAAGTTCCATTTTCTAAGCATTGCAGCACAGGTTGGCATTGGAAATGTCATACTGAGAAGAAAATGTATCAAAATTTCTCAAAATGTTGAATTTTAAATAGACTTTTTGTCATCCAGATGCAATTCAAAACGTTATTAATATTTAAAAACTGACCTATGTGATGTGATGGATTAGAGCATGGGGTTTTTTCTTCCCCTCCTGCTTAAATTGCATTTAAATGAACATCTACCCTTTCTGTATAGATTTTCCTTGTGGCTGCTAATTGTGAAGTCTAAAATGACAAGAAAGTTTATATTCTGAATATAGGATCTGATTCTGGGCAGTGTCCCTTTACTCCAGCCCATGTTCAGGTATCGTTTTTATTAAATAGTAATGTAAGACTAGGTGAACCATTGACTAGCTTGCTCATTCAGCAAGTTGTGATCAGGCTGTTTCCTCTTTTGCACAAAAAATTTCTAATATACCATCCCTCACCTTCTAGGTTAAATGCTATTTTGCCTACACTTTTTTACCTTATCTTTTGACCTTGTGCCTTGAAAAGATTAAAGATTACTCATTACTTTGAGGCCTTCAGATGGTAATTCACAGGATACCAGAAATCTAGGATTTAACTTCCTGGGTCCCTGTCAGCTTTGCACGATGTCTGCACTGAAAGAAATATCTTCATATCTTCTCTTGTAACAGTAGTGGTTAATTTGGCTTTGGGGATTCTACCTTGTGTCTCAGTATCATAAATACCCTCATGGGAAAACTGAATCTTTTCTTTTTTTTTAAATGAACCTTTCCTTTTCCTTCTGCAGGATTGCTTGTGAAATAAGGGCTTAAATATACTTGAAGTAGAATTTTTCTTTTCCAGTGGTTTTCATTAAGCTCTCACCACTGATACCACCTGAGGACTGGTCTCCCATAAGTCAAGTAAAAAACCTCTGTTTTCCAGTGCAGGTTAAAGTGATGATGGAGAAGTGGGCCTCCATGCTTGCAATTCCCCATTATTTTTCTTTCTTTCCAGTCTAAGAGCACATCCTATCGCAGACCTGCTGTTGCTGCATTGTAATAGCATACAAGTCAATGAAATAATTTGAGATCTGTGCAACCCCACCCCATGTCATCAGTTTGCAAGGAAAACTCTCCCATTGCCTTATCTTTTTTAACTTAGAACTTACATCTGGATGTTGACTGAAATAGAAATTAGTGAGATCATACTGCTGTTGAGAAGCAGCAAAGACATGAACAATATTTACCTCTTAGAGGCAGCTGTTAAGAAAGGATGTTTAAAACAAAGAGTTGACAAATTAGTTTTGATTTGAAACAAACATAGCAGCCTAGAAGACATCAGATGCATCCTGTGACTAAATGAAAGAAACATATCTATATAAATATAGATATATGTTTTGAATAGAAGTGTCAGTTTATTAATATGCTCAATCACCATTTGTGCCAAAGCAACCTGTCATCTGATGGAAAACTGCTTGTACTAGACAGCAAACGAAACTGAGCAAATGGCTGTTGTTCTCAGAAGCAGTTTGCTCAGTGTAGGCATTTTCCAACAATGAAATGTAATCATTGCAGCATTATAACACCTCCATCATGACACTGTCTATTAAGACCTCTAGCTCAGTTGCAACTTTTGAAAACTGAAACAAAATGAAAAAGAAAAACAAAACCAGAAAAAAACCAATGCAAGCTAGAACCTACAGCTTCTCTACTTCAGTGGACATTTATTACAATTTGAGTTGCAAATAATGCAGCTACCAAGACCCAGCTACCTTATGCTCCAGGCTGGAGTCTTTAAACATCAGTGAAAAAGGCTTGATATGCTCTCTTCTCAATTTATCGCCACTCCGTAAGTCGATGGTGTGCTCTATTCGCTTGTTAATTTCCTCAGGCCCAGACTGGACATGCAAAGCTTGTGCAAGATGGTTTGGAAGCAGATTTATTGAATTTCTTGTTAGGGCAGCCAGAGTCTAGGGGAAAGCACATGCAAACAGAATAAACCTGCTGGTCCCCTTGGGTTAAAAATGCAATGTTTTAGATCATGTTGCATTGCAAACCATTACAGCATTCCATGCAATTCATTCAATGAAATCTATAGAAGTGTAAAATAAGAAGTCTGTTCCACTAAACACATACAGTACATTAGGGGGAGTACTTTAATGCCTTCTTTTATACAGACTAGGAGGTTTGCTGCTGCACTGAACACTAGGACTGTACTCCCCTTTCCAGATTCTGCTAATTAATTATTAGAGCATGCATGAGGGGAGCACACACCAAAATCTCAGCAGGGTTTCTGACTCAGTGGTGTGTTTTAGCAACTACGAACAGAAGCTACAGAAAACAGAAGTCACAAAACAGGAGTAATGATGTTTTTCTTGATCTTAAAGATACTGGATGTGTGTAGTTAAGGAACAGATCAGTTAGGCAGGAGTGAAGAAGGTGACATTTCTGATTACCTCAGCATGGGTTTTCAAATAATACGTTCTTCTTCACTACTGGTATATTTCAGCCAGTTTAGATTACAGTTAGGCTATATGAATTAATTTAACTGTAATTCATATTGTTATTTTATATTCTCTCAAATGCATTATTCCTTTGGTATTTCATTGACTAATCAAAAGAAAAAAAAAGAAAACACTTTTGCACAGCTTCGCAAAGGAAAGCTAGCGGAGATAGTATGAAGGGTGCTTCACCTTCAGGAAAGAGGTGGAGTTTGCTTTCATAAAGAGAATAACTCAGTCCAGTTTCATGGTATCATTTCATGACACAAACCACAGTGAAGCAGCACTTTTCCATTTGAATGGGAAAATAAACTCTACTACCTGTGATATTCCCAAGGGTTAAGAAATGTTAATGAATGGAAAGGATATAAACCTTCATACATCACAGCATAAGACATTTCAGAATTATTATGGACAAGAAATACACTTCTGCTCAAAAAAGTTATCCCGTAAGTCCTTTCTGGAAAAATCTTCTGCTATATGCCCTACTGGGCATTGTTGGGAAAAGGAGCTTGGGATGCATTTATCACTAGATTTCTCTGGAAAGCCAATTCTTTTGGATCATGGGATTATGTACAGCAAATGATATAGGGAGATTTCCCTTGTTCATATTCAATGGATAGTCAACAATTGCATTCTAATGAATCTTGGCCAGCACATTAAAACACAGGAAGGGTCTCAGGTACCCACTGTCAAAACTCAATTGACAACTTTCTTTGCAGTCCTAAAATAAAGTCCAAGGACTCCGTAGCCACAGATAGTATCTTGTTTTCTCTTCTTCCATCATTTGATGAGTAAATTAAGAGCCCAATAAATAGGCAGAAAAGGGTATCAGGACTGAAATATTCTCTCTATTGAAGTGAAAAGCAATCTTCCTGTTTGCTTTAGTAGAGAAAGGACTTCAGTAGAGAAGGTTTGGCAAACCACTCTACTCAAATCTCCCCATTTTCCCTTCAGAAAATCAGTATCATCAACATTTAGAGGAAAAAAAAAAAATCAAGGAAACTTTTCTCATACTAAAGTTTCAGATATGCCTGAATCCATATCTCAGCCTTGGAGCTATGGTGTAAACTCTAAGCTTAGAGACAAATTCCAGGTAAACAATCCATTGAGTCAACTGGATAAATACAGTGTTAATACACACTAAGGTACTACTTTAGTTTAGGTATTCCTATCACTTTTAAACTGAGCTATGCAGAAAATTTATTGTCAGTTTGTGGTGGCTGAATTCTTACAAGACAGTCTGAAGTCACTGTTAAAGGACAAGATCATGTTAGATGTTGTTATGTGCATTAATTCCTTAGAATTAGTTCATATTGCTGTATCTCCACTAGAAGTGAGGGTGGACAAGGTCCCTAATGTTTTAGTCAGGCATTTTGTTTTAATTACATGAGGAGAATGATCTCAATTCATTCTAGTAAGTGACTAAATTTTGCTTCAAATTATATTTTAAAATTTCATTAACATGAAGAACTGTCTTCTTGCTGAATGTATGAAGTGGTTTACAATTCATGGTAGATGAACATGACATAATATCACCACTATGGCAATGGTGCCAGTAGTATCGGTGCAAAAATGGACTTGGAAGTTGCATTTATTTTCAGAGGATAACAAGGAAATTCATATTTAAGTTTAGTGGTCATCTCTCCCTCACACCAATACATATACCTAAGACAACTGCTTTCCTGTAATTAGTAATAACAATAATGAAAAATATCACACAAATTATTGTCCCAAGAATATGTTCTAATCACATTTTGTCTCTGTATCCCCCTCTTTGCTCTGCATCTTTTAAGACTGTGTTATGCTGACATAAAGAAATATTGGTTCTCCCTGTTACCTTGCCTACACTTTTGTGAACAGCTGTATGGAAGATACAATTGTGAATTGTAAGATACAATGGGCTTTTGAACTTTGATGCCGACAGTAGCCATTCATCATACAGGAACACATACAAGATTCTGTGAGCAAAAAGCCCAGCCAAACTTGCATCTGAGACTAAAAGATAGGATGAATTAAACCAAACAAATAATAAAACTCCAACTTTAAAGATATTTTACAGAGATTTAAAAAAGGTGGCTGGGATTAGATTTTACTTCCTTCCTGTAAAGTTTTCATGCAACAAATCCAAACATCCTGACCTCAACAAGAAGGGAAATTTTTAATCATTGCCATTTAGAAAACTCTAGGAAGGTTTTAAATTATTTTTTTCATACTGCAAACACCAGGTCTTGGAGGGAAATAGGGAAATACAAAGTCATATGTTTAAAGAGACAGGATACAGGCAGGATTTGGTTCAAGAGGAAGACACCTAAATGCAGGTGTCTAGGTGCTTGGTGTCTAAGCTTCTATTACTGGCAATATACACTCTGGAAACTTTCAGCTGGCCATTCATATGCAGCTATGGTCAGCTGAGATGCCCTAGGGTATCCTGGACAACAGTCTGGAGCTAGGAGATATGGCACAAGACCTATGGGAAGCCCATGCACTGCTGGTCAGTGGTGGGGACCAGCTGGAGTGTGCTAGGGTATCAAAAGCTGCAAAAGACAGCCACAGTTAAGTTGAATTAAGCTCTTACTCAGCGTATTTCAGCATAGGTGTTTAGCACTATTTGAGACATCAGAGTCTCTTACCTGGCTTCTAACTGATAGTCTAGATCATCACAGGTCTTTTATAAGCCCCTCATCATATGGATGTCTCAGGCACCCTAGAGCACCACAAGTAACACTAGACCCTTACGTTTAGGAGCTGAGCTGTGTGGGAGATCGACATCTGGGACAGTCAGTAGATACATAAATGCAGGTGCCTTGGTTTTGAACTGAATTCCACCCTGTTGTTTATACTTGTCTGTCATCTTGGCAGTCTTTAAGGGGAATTTTTGTGATAACTGTTACTAGTCATTGCAGCTACCACTTAAATATGCTTATACAAGACACAGACATTTTAATATGCTTTTTTCTTAATTCATGTCATTAGAGGCCCACCAGGTGCCTCCAGCACCATGCACAGTGACCATATTATGCTTTCAGCTACTTCTTTTGTAAGGCCCAATGAAGAAATCCAGCTTCACCTGCTATTAATTTATTTTAGAGGAGGAGGCCCCCACTCTCTTAACATAAAATAACTTCTGTCCAACTTCCTTTGCTTTAGGAAAGAAGCCCAGACACTTGTTTCAATAGCAGAAAACTCCATCCATATTGTGCATGGTCTGAATTTCAGAGCAGGCATTTGCATCCTTGGCTTATCTTACCATTAGAGCCAAGGCACATGGTGCTAAATGTGCTGTGGACACATGTAGCTTTTATTAATGTCTGTGACTGTGTGCATAAAGAGTGGTTATTCTGTTCCTTACTCATATCAACATGACTTCAATTCGCTGACTTAGGCTGCTCGTAGAAAATTAGTCTGAGGTGAAGAATATGGATTGTGATGAATTTGAGTTTGGCAAGAGAGCTCACCAGAGACTTTGCCATTTCGTATTCTTCCTAACATAACTACAGGTAAAAGTAAGACACCTGTGATCAGAGTTGCTCAAATTTTGTTGTAACTTACATTGGGTAAAGAAATAATTTAAATGTTATTGGCAAATATTCAAACATTTGGAGTGATTCATTTTTGGGTTGCTGCAACTTGGGTTCTCAAGGTCTGCTGCCGCCAGTGACTTTTAACCTGCATAATTACTGCTATTAAATGCTTATTCTGTTCAAGACTGACACAACTCTGGAAAAAGTTACTATATCTTAGTGTAATTTAAATCTATCATTTGAATTTTCAGCTGAAATACATTATTTATGAGCAGTAATGACTATTGTCTCAACTTTAAAATTGAAAATTACATAATAATTGAATCACATATGGAATAGCAGATTTTTAAAATCTTGTCTCCACCAAGAAGCTTATTGTAAAACTGTGTAATACAAAATTATAGTTATTTCCAGCACAAAACCAAGTTCTTAAAAAAACTTTGAGAAACTATTCTAAAAATGGATTGTTTATTGCCATAAGACAAAAATCTGCTTTAAAACAACTGTTTAGTTATATCTATTCCAATGATTTTCATGGGCTTTTTACTAGTTTATTGGGTGGAAGTTGTTCAATAATTGAATAAAAACATTAGTCCTTTATTTCATTCCTTGTCTTTGGTAGTATCAAGGTCAAGTTTAACTGAGAAATGATCAACGAAAAGATAGCCTACTCTGCATAGGTTTTTTGGGCTACAGGAATTGGAATGTTTTAAAGGGAAAGAAGAAGAAACAGAAAGAGATCAGAATATATTCACAGCAGCATGCACCCATACCTCTATTCCTAATGAAATGAGAATATAGAGACAGGTCAACAAAATACAGAGAATACTAAAAGGCAGTGTACATGCAGATACACAGATGTACAGAACATATATAAAACAGGTGGTTTATATAACAGCAAACTATGCCATGCTCCAGCTCAGTTTGAAGAGACGAAGACACCACCATGGGCTGATTGATTGGAAGGCTTATCACTTCTGAGCAGATTTGTAAGAAGCAGAAGACGGTTGACAAA
This sequence comes from Harpia harpyja, assembly GCF_026419915.1. NCBI lineage: Eukaryota > Metazoa > Chordata > Aves > Accipitriformes > Accipitridae > Harpia > Harpia harpyja. Next base: position 69,746,199 of record NC_068944.1, read on the forward strand.
GCAAGACCTCCACACAACGCCTGAAGTTCAACAGACAGTGCAGACAAGTAGGACTAAGGATGTACAGCAGAAGAAAGGATATGTCATGTCATTACAGATCCCTCAGAAAAATGGAAGAAAAGCTCCAGCTGACCTTGTTTCATAAAGCCTCATCAATCTTTCAAATGCAGTGAAAAGAGTGGTGTCTGAGGGCATTTTAACCTTTCCATCTTTAATACCTCTAAGCAAGCAGATTTCACAAAGCGATTTTTATGACTGTACAAGAATTGCTGGTTCCCAGGGTGCTAGCAATTAGCCATGCAGTGCTTTTCAAAAAGATCTGATCAGAAGCAGTGTTTATTATCTCATATTTCTATTGAGCTATGCATGACCTTAGAGCCTAACTCACCTGCTAGTGAACCTTAATTATGTCTTAGAATCTAAGTTTTTAATATTTTTTATTAAAAAAAGAAAAAAAGAAGAAAAAAAAAGTGAAGAATGGACAAACTTTTTTCACGAGGTGCTTTTGTAAAGTAGATTTTTTTTCTTTCCCTTATATACCAATAACCTACACTATGCTTTTTCCTCTGGCAAAACGTCCATTCACTCATCCCTTTACTTTGATGGCAGTGCAGTGAAGATATGTGTTGAGATCACACCCTGGCTAGAATGTCCCAGCTAGTTTAGTAACATTAGCTTTACTTTTAATTTACTTCTTTATGGACTGGTTTAATTAAAACTAAGCTGCGTAGTATTTAATTTCAGTTGGAAAAAATCCTCAAAACCTCTGGTCCCCTGGCATTTCCCCAGTTTGGATACCTGTTTTATTTCTGCCCTGAAACAATTTGTTTAGTCCTCTGCTGTTACAGTATGTGTTAGAATAAAGGTTAAAGATGAATTTGTCTCCTCTGAGGCTTCCATTATTGAAATGCATTCAAGCATGCATTCATACTTGATGACATTAAAGGAAGTTTGACTTACATTCTGTTTTCCCACTATGTTATCAAATGGAAGTTCAGGGCTCCAGGATCCTTCGGTAAATGTTGCTCCACTGTTTCTCCTGTCAGAGGAGCTGACAGCCTCTTTCACAATATCTTCAGGCAAAGTCAACAGACTCTCCTCAGGTTGTTTAATTAAATAAGTCTCAATGTTATGTTTCCTCAAGAATTCATTACGCTCTTTGCCATGCCCTTCTTCAACTTTATAATCCCCGTTCAGGCAGTCCAGAGTGGCTTTGGAGATGTGAATTCTCCTGCATAAGTGAAATAAGTAGTAGCAAATACTGATTGTGCTCTAGTATACATAGGTAAGAAGGAGTTTATGAACTCTGTATCATTTTTAACATGATGGATAAATAGAAGGGTTTCTATTGTATATGATGATTTCTATAAGGAAAATTAAATAGTGTATTCAACAAACATGAGCTTCATTTGGGGACAAATACTCTCAAGACATGTTCTCATCAGTAGGATCTCATGAATGCACAAAGTCCTGTCGCAGGAAAAACATTTTGATATTCACACCTGATACCTTTGCTCACAGTAATAGTTTAATGGGAGACCTTCCTGAGTATAATACTATTCAGAGTGAATGAAAATTGCTGCTTCAGGTAAATATGGTGAGAGGAAAATATATGGTATGCATTAGAGTAGCTTATGTGGTGATCTTTAATTTCCTTCAGTTAGCTGAGGTAGCTTAGACAGTTGAAATCAGTGGTCTGATTGCATCTGAAGTGAATTAGGGAAATAGGGAAACTATATAAAGGCAAGCGAGGTGATAATTTCTGGTAAGACTAAGTGATGACTTCAAAAAGCTTTTGCAAAAGTAAAGCTGAATTTAAGAGATGACATACAAAAAGCTCAGATTTTGCAAAAGCATAATAGGGTTTTGGATGTCTTCCAACCAAACCTGGAGGTGTTTGGTATTTGGACTTTCTTAACCATAATTATGACTGCTTGAGAAGAACAGAAAGAAGTTTAAGTAAAAAAAAAAAAAAAAAAAGTAGGTCTTTCTTATCTTTATTTTTAAGAAATCTTCAAGTTCCTACATGTAGGGTAACTTGCAGACACCTCTAAAACACATCCACATGGTTAGCCATGCTATACTTTATAATGCAGTATCATAAATGCAATAAGAGATGTTCATTAGACATTGAGCAAACTCAAGCAAATAAATGTAGTGACTCCATTAAAATTGGTTTATTTTTCAACCTTTCGATGCATGGCACTTTCTAAAAGTCAGACTTGCAGATGGATTCCTAAAATTCAGAGTCAGCTAAAACTCTTGATAATTTCTTGATGACACATCTTGAGGCATTTTTCTCAGGTGACACAAATTGGCTTGTCTCCACTGAAGGAAATGGTCCTAGCATGTCCCTTGGGAACTTTCTTCTGGAACGTAAAGGATGCCACTACAGAGTTAAATTGCATAAAATACTGATGGAGTAAAAGGCTACAAGTACATGTATGATGCGCATGTATTGCCAGAAAATAAAGTGCTGTTTGTCTTTAAGCAGTGCAAAATGCCCAGGAGTATCAGAATTTGGCACAGACTGGGTCTAGGTGGAGTATTAAATATCAGTATCTAACTAAAAGATCAAAAATTTGTCTCTCAGCCATTTTTTAACCTGTCTTAGCTTCCCTCTGAAGTCAACAAGGTTTTGTACAACTTTCATGGTCTGAAGTCATGCTGTTATGATGTCTGCAGAGATCAGTACTCTTTTGCGGTCAAATGTCAGTAAAACTGACAATAAAAACCAGTAAAAATGTTTTTCAAATATAAGCAAATTTTGGCCTGGATGTTAAAACCATAGCATATGACCTCTCAGAAAGACAATGCGTTACCTAGCTCTTAGAAACCCAAATAGACTAAATTGATTTAAGTAAAGTACTAATTTAAAAAAAAAAAAGAAAAAATGAAGAAAGAAAAAGCAAGTGATACATTAGTTGCCAGGGTGACTATCTTTGTGCTGAGTTTCAACTAATATGATTTGGGAAGATTGTATTATAAAGCCCTGAAATATGGATTTTACAATGGAAATGATAACAGCTTTAACTAGGGCGTGGAGCTGGCTATTGATGTAATACTCTTAAATGGACCAAATATTAATAAATAGTTGGTAGATTAAAAATATTTTCTGGTTTCACCTTTTGTACATCTTGCTTAAAAAACCTTAAAATATACAGTGGAATGATGTCTTTCTAATTTTATACAAACACAGTAAATTGGGAACCTGAATACTGAGGTAAAAATGTATAGCCTGTCCTGCTCTTGAAAACATATCAGGCCCAAAGTTCTGGATGATACTTGTCATTGATACATCCTGGAAAATTAATTATTAGGTAGGTTTTATGCCAATTCAACATCATAGGTTAATACCTAGATACACCACGTGAAGACTATTAGAAGATGGGGTCCTGGCAGAAGAATGTCTGTGAAATAACACTGTAGGATCTGGCATTGTTTCCTCCTCAGGTGTTGTGGAGACATTTTTTTCCTCTCAGAAAACCAGAAATGATTGCTTTTCCTCAGTGCTCCCGACTGCCTCCTTCCACGACCGCTGGGCTGCCTGCTTGTGCTCCTTCACTCGAGGCCGGTCTGTCCCCGCATCACCCACGCTTATGAGTTCTCGGGGTGATATGCAACCTCCAGGGAGAAGAGCTGAGCCCCTTCTCCCCTGCCCCAGACCGGGTGGAGGGATCCTTCCCATCCCAGGCAGGCGAGCTGCCTCCCTCCGCTGTGCACTCAGGAAAGGGCTGTGGTTCATCTTTGCTCTTCTTTCACACTGTGGGAGCAGGACCATTCATAACCCCAGGGCAGCTTTTCTAATGAAACAGAGGAAAGCAGTGCGGCTCTGGGAATGGGAATGATCTCAGTATTGTGGCAAGCAGGGGGATTTGAATGCTGGCAGCAGGGAGAAGTAAGGAGAGGCTGAAGCGAACTTAACTGCTCCATTAAATCTGTTCTGTGTGCTAGGAAAGCCTGATGTAAATCACTGTTTTGCGGGACTTAGTGAATTGCTGTCACATACAGGCTTTGTTCTGCTGGCAAACTGATATACAGGAGTGGAAATCACTCCAATAGACTGCAACCTAGCCAGGCATTTTATCAACAGCAAGGTGGTGCATTCTCTGGGTTATTCATTAATAGCCGTACTACTTGCACACATTAACAGTAATAAACTATACTTTTTGCAGGTGCGGATGGTGAAACTTAGATGATTGATTAGCTCACGTTAACAAAGCAGCATGTGACCTTAGTCATCTGGGGCTGTCATGTGAGATAAGCAGCAGGGAAAGAAACTTTTTTCTGCAATTTTATACACTGTTGACATATGCAGAGAATAGAAGTTGTTTTCAGAGCGAGCATGCAATGTTTCATTTTCTGCTGATTTTAAGAATATATATTAGTATAAAGGTCTACTATGGGGAACGATGAAAGGGGCCTGCATTTGCAAATACAATATAAAGCAAATATCTTTCTAACTTCCTGGGAATATGACAGCTCTGACAGATCCTGATGTGTGTGTAGGGAGTACAGTACATGACTCAGATTTGATGACTTAAAACCTCTCTCACTCAGGATGACAGTATCACTCAGACTTTTTCCACATAAAGATGTCTGCTGTTATTGCTTCTGTGTTCCATGGCCAAAAATTGAATTGTTGTAGAGCATCTTTTGCCCTATCTTTCATCAGTGGAAGGTGAAACTGAAAGTGAACAAAGTATTCCTGCAACCACTACTGTTGCTTCAAATTTAGGATTTGTAACTTCCAAACTACAGTGAGATACAGGTCATGTCAGGCAGAAATAACATTTTGTCTTCCAGGTGAATCAGCCACATCAGACAAATTAAAACTAGGCAGCTCAATGGAAAACCATATATTTTCACATATAGACAGGGTGACATAAATGTCTCAAAACATCTACTAAAGCATGAAATTATTTAAAAGACTTCCCAGAGAGCCTGCTGTCCATAATGCCTTGTTATTAGTGTAACAACCTATGAACACATAATTCTTCCCACACTTTGTGCACTATTAAATAAAATAAATTACAGCCTTGTGCCTTACAGCAGCATTTGAATGCAAAGGATGAGAGAATGAAGCCTGGAAAATCTCAGGAATGGTCAACACCTAACTGGGAAATTTGGGCTACCTCTGAGTATTATATGGCCTGAATACAACCACTGATCTTTCCCAGGAAATCATAGCTGGCAAAGAAAAAGAAATATTTTTTGTCTTTTCCAATGCCTCTGCAAGCTGACCATTTCTACCTATTTTGACTATACCCTCACAAATCCTTGCCAAACACAAAATAGGGGAAAAAAAAAAAAGGTCATAGTTGGTGAAATACTGTAAGAAAGTTAATCTGTTAGCAAAGTTAACAGTGTACTGTGTTGGCAATGTTTTCTGACTGTGGGAAATACATGTTGTCTTACCCAGGAATTCCACCTGACTCGAGTTTGTTTGCAATATCCACATCCCATGACCAGACATCAAACTGCCACTTTCGCAGGCCCAGCACTCCACACAGGACTGATCCAGAATGTATCCCTATTCTCATGTCAATGTCATGCTTTGTTCTTGACCTAACATATCTGTTAAACAAAACAAAAAAAAAAAAAGAAAAAAGAAAAGATCAGACTCATGAAAGTATATGCCACAGTTTTTCATACCTTTTAGGAAAGGATTTGATGTAAAATACAATGTCATTTGTTACAAAGAACCACTTAGTCTGTAAAATGAAGAGATAACTTCCTAGGTAGCAAAGTACAGGTAGTGATAAAGTGACTCTAAAAGCCAGGTTATCATTAAGCGCTTAATTGCATGCATGGTTCAGTGGAACATGTCATTCTTCCTAACAGACAGAAAGAGAAAGATAGGGAGACAAAAGATGTCTGAGTGAAGTGTCTGGACTCACTGAGTCCTTTAGCTTGAAATTATAAAAGAGTATTCAATAACATTACAAAAACTATTCTCATCAAACCTGCATATACTTTTATATTCTATTGTACTTTTCTGAATAATTTTCAATATTTCAAAAATGTTACTTTATTGACTGAAATTTTCCAGTTACTCTTTGTCCAAAGGTGAATTATTTTCAGTAGATTTGGCCAGAACACCATTTGCTCTGTTATGATAACGGCGTGATCCTAAAATCTGTCTCCTTCATTCTGTGTGATGGCAAAGACCATTTCACCTCTCAAAATTAAACGCAGGCATATCTGTTAACAGTCTCAGAAAAGGGACTTTGTCCCAGCACTGTTTTCAATTAATATGTCTATTGATTATAAAGGGAATTTTACTGTGTTTAAATAGTATCATCTTCCTCTTCTGATATGAGACAACATATATTATTCACAGCCACAGGCACCTTAGTAGTGTCTTAGACCTAGGACTGCATCTTCCAAATAAGTATCGAGATACTCCAGCACATCACCATGGGAAGCTCACAACTAAAATAATTGAGCTGTATCCATTAGGATAGCAAAGAGAGCACTTTTCTAGTTGTGCCTGTGTGACAACCATTATTTGCACCAGAAATACTATTAGAGCTAGTGCTCATTAATATTTGAATAGCATGCTCGGGATAGGAAAAGCGCGTTGCTAGTGTTGGTATACAAACAAGGCTGCTGTTTCTCTGTAAAGAGTCCCAGTTCTGTGGTCACTGAAGTCAATAGCAGCACAGCAAGATCACACAACAGAGCAGGCAAAGAATAAACAGCTCTATTTCACAACTCTGAAGCTAACTGCTGTTGCCTCAGATGCCTCAGTCACGACCTTGACAGACCCTCTCTAGAGGAGAAAAGGGTAAATTGTTTACTGCATTCAATACTTGGCATTTCATTGTTGCAATGGGGCATCAATTCAGTTTATGGGGAAAAAAATAAAGGCAGAAGAGCTTTTAAATGGAGAGAAACTAGTCATATAAAAATGTGAGGAATTGAAAATAAGCAATTCATCTTTATTTCCCTTTCCTGCATATTCCGAAACTTTGGAGAAAAGCATGCATATGGTAAGTCCCAGTGCAGTTGTTTGCCTACAATAAGACTTGTTCATCATATCAGGAAGCTAACATAATTCAGATATCTAAAAGGAAGAGATTTTTAAAAGTTAGTCATAAAATAATAAAAAAGAATCTTTGAGATGGGATTTATCTGCATTGTGATACTCCGAGTTCATAGTTTTCACTTTTACAAATTTTTTTATTGGTTTGCAAGCAAGCGGGCTTGAAGTATCAAAATTAAACAATCACCTGTCTCTGGAAGATGGGACATGGAAACAACTCCTCCACACTGAAGGAGTGCCTTAGATGTTGTGAGAACAGCTAAGAGAAGTAAGAGCACTGCAATTTGTAATGTGTTTTGAAGAATTTTTATAGGTATGCTACAAAAATATCTAAACTAACACTCATAGCTGTCAGAGGAATTATCACACAACTCCCCAGATGATCATTTCCTCAGGCTGCCTTTTTCTTTTGTTCAGACTAAGATAATTATTTCTCATTTTATGTCTGATTTCCTTATCTTGAAATAAAAAGCTAATTGGATCCAGAGGAATAATTGAGCAAAAAGCTTTTCATTGGAAAAATGCACACAATAAGAGGACCCTAAGTTTAATAAAATGGTCTAAAAGTATATATTAATGTAATATCTCTCTCTACATACCTATACACATTCTTAGACCAATTTAGATTTTAAGTACTATAGTATTTAATTGCTAATAAATACTAGTATTGAACATTGGACAAATACTAGCTCTGGGCAATCATCAATGGCATGGAATTTAACAAGTCCAAAATGCCAGATGGAGTAACACCAGGTACAAGTCTAAATTGAGAGAGGAATGGCTGGACACCAGCTCTGCAGAAAGGGATCTGGGGGTGCTGGTTGACAGCAGGTTCACTATGAGTCAGCGGTGTGTTGTGGCAGCCAAGAGGGCAAACCCCATCCTGGGGTGCATCAAACACAGCGTAACCAGCCGGTCAAAGGAGGTGATTCTCCCGCTGTATTCAGTGTTGGTGTGGCCTCACCTGGAGTAGTGTGTGCAGTTCTGGGCCCCACAATTTAAGAAGGATGCAAAGGTCCTTGAATGCGTCCAGAGGAGGGCAACAAAGCTGGTGAAAGGGCTGGAAGGCATGTCCTGTGAGGAGTGGCTAAGGATTTGGGGCTTGTTTAGTTTGGAGAAAGGAGGCTGAGGGATGACCTCATTGCTCTCTACAGCTTCCTGAGGAGGGGAAGGGGAGAGGGAGGTGCTGACCTCTTCTCCCTGGTATCCAGTGATAGGACGCGTGAGAATGGTTCAAAGCTGTATCAGGGGAGGTTTAGACTGGACATTAGGAAGCATTTCTTTACTGAGAGGGTGGACAACACAGGAAGAGGCTTCCTAGAGAGGTGATTGATGCCCTGAGCCTGTCAGTGTTTAAGAGGCATTTGGACAATGCCCTTAATAACATACTTTAACTTGGTCAGCCCTGAGTTTGTCAGGCAGTTGGACCAGATTATAGAATCATAGAATGGTTTGGGTTGGAAGGGATCTTTCAGATCATCTAGTTCCAACCCCCCTGCCAGTGGCAGGGACACCTTCCACTAGACCAGGTTGCTCAAAGCCCCATCCAACCTGGCCTTGAACACTTCCAGGGAGGGGGCACCCACAACTTCTCTGGGCAACCTGTTCTAGCGCCTCACCACCCTCACAGTAAAGAACCTCTTCCTTACATCTAGTCTAAATCTATCCTCTTTCAGTTTAAAGCCATTACCCCTCGCCCTATCACTGCATACACTTGTAAAAAGTTTCTCTCCAGCTTTCTTGTAGGCCCCCTTTAAGTACTGGAAGGCTGCTGTAAGGTCTCCTTGGAGCCTTCTCTTCTCCAGGCTGAATAACCCCAACTCTCTCAGCCTGTCTTCATAGGAGAGGTGCTCCAGCCCTCTGATCATCTTCGTGGCCCTCCTCTGGACTTGCTCCAACAGGTGCATGTCCTTCTTATGCTGGGGACCCCAGAGCTAAATGCAGTACTCCAGGTGGGACTCACCAGAGCAGAGTAGAGGGGGAGAATTACCTCCCTCAACCTGCTGGCCACCCTTCTTTTGATGCAGCCCAGGATATGGTTGGCTTTCTGGGCTGCAAGCACATATTGTTGGGTCATGTTGAGATTCTTGTTAACCAACACCCCCAAGTCTTTCTCCTTAGGGCTGCTCTCAATCCACTCATCGCCCACCCTGTAACTGTGCTTGGGATTGCCCCGACCCATGTGCAGGACCTTGCACTTGGCCTTGTTGAACTTCATCAGGTTCACACATGTCCACCTCTCAAGACTGTCAAGATCCCTCTGGATGGCATCCCTTCCCTCCAGTGTATCATCAACCGCACCACACAGCTTAATGTCATCAGCAAACTTGCTGAGGGTGCACTCATGCATCCCACTGCCCGTGTCACTGACAAATGTTAAACAGTGCCGATCCCAATACCAACCCTGAAGAACACCACTTTTCACTGGTTTCCATTTGGACATCAAGCTGTTGACCGCAAATCTTTGAGTGCGACCATCCAGACAATTCCTCATCCACCGAGTGGTCCATCCATCAAATCCAGGTCTCTCCAATTTAGAGACAAGGATGTTGTCAAATGCTTTGCACAAGTCCAGATAGATGACATCAGTTGCTCTTTCCTTATCCACTGACTCTGTAACCCTGTTGTAGAAGGCCACCAAATTTGTCAGGCATAAGTCACCCTTATTGAAGCCATGTTGGCTGTCATCAATCACCTCCTTATTTTCCATGTGCCTTAGCATAGTTTCCAGGAGGATCTGCTCTGTGATCTTGCCAGGAACAGAGGTGAGACTGACTGGCCTGTAGATGATTGTTGTAGACCCCTTGCAATTGAAATATGCTATTCTATTCTATTCTATTAATTTTAAATACTATAAATTATAGTCTTGTATTTGTACCCTATATGGGAACTAACAGACACAGATCTCATTGGAGAGACCAGGTACAAATGATGGTGCAACTGAGTAATGCATCCCTCTGTTTCCAGAGTGTTTGCTAAGGATTGCTAGATTTTAACTTTTCTTTTGTTATAAAAATGTGGTGATGGCTTTGACATCCTCAATCAGCCACATAGGACTTCTGCATTTCTTCAAAACTTCACATAGCTGTGCTCTCCACACCACCTCCTGCATGACACTGCAGACTCTAATCAACGTCCTATTCCCCTTGCCTTATCTGTTGTCTTTCACAGCCTCCCGGCAACTTCTTCCTGCATGCTGCTCAGGTGATATTTGATCTCAGCTCTTCATCTGCAGTCAGTGCGGATTTGGCTACCTGCCTGCATCCTTTGACTGAGGGTTGTTCTGTTTTTCTGTCTGCTGCAGTGCTGGTGCACCTGCAGGGCCCTATCTTCACATCCTCCTCTTGCTTGCCCTTCACAGCAATGTGCTCTTATGTTGATAGGTAGGAAACTAATTGCATGAGGGGACCTGATTGCATCGAGCCACAGGCAGTCGGAGATATATTTAAACAGGCCCTGTCCAGAACATGAATCGAAGCACAACAGCGATGTAGTCTTGCTCCCGTTGCTTTATTTTTTGCAATGTAAGACTGAGAGTAGAGCTGTTGAGAACCTGTTTGTAAAGACATTAGTTTTCACTAAACTTTTGTTGTAAAGTTTTAACTTGAATAAAGAATAAATAGTTGTAGTTTAAAAGTGAGGTGATTGATTAGTATGTAAAAAGCCGTGGAATTATTCTTTCTTTTTAAAATTTGGAGTGATGTGGGGTGAAACAGATTTCTGAATTATGTAGAGAAGGGGACTTACTTAATCATGGTCAAATCCAACTCCCTAACAGCCAGACCACCACATACTTCATGAGGTCTTGTTTATCGACTGCTACAGGAAAAAAAGCCATTAAAAACTTTGAAACAACGAACTCTGGATTATCTTCATCAATAGGGGTAGTTCTCATTTACCTAGAAAAAACTTCTCATAAATAGTAGCATGTACTAGATATTGAAAAAATGAAGAGTGTTCATTTTGCATAGGCTCAGGTGTTCCACATCTTTAACTTCTTCTCTCTCTTAAATTTATTCAACTATCAATGAAACTTCTAATTAAAAAAAAATATATCTGCTTCAACTGCTTTACAGGCTTTCTGCAAATACTTTGACAAAGCGCATGTGTGAAGCTGCATTATTGATGATCTATAAATCAGGCCCGTTTACCTAACAAGCTGTCTGATATCTTATCCAGGATGAGGCAACTGTCACTGATGCTGTTCATGCAATTCATCTCATTTCAGTCAAGTCAGTGATAGCAATTTCATTGATTTTAATTGGATCTTGGCATTTCATTGTGGCCAGCATACTTTGATAGGTATTTGATTTTTGTACTGTTATTCAGAGGCTTTTCTATTTGCATGTAGAAGGTGAGCCAAAAGTCAGAAGTCTGCTTTTCAACCTTTTCTGTAGCTGCCAAAAATGTGAATGCCCTGGAATTCACGCCTTGCAGGTTCAGACAGTGACACACTGGCTACATCTGTGCTGACCAGTTCAACTGTGCAAGGTTCTGTCTGTGCTTTGAGATACTTGAAACAGCCCCAGAATGTTTTTTTCCTGGTCAACTAGCTCTCACAACCTGTTCCCAGGTTGGGCGGTTTGCATGTGACGAAGACTATTTCCAGTAGGCAATTTGAATGCAACTGCCTGGTTTGGAAGCAAAAAGAGTTGAGAAGAATGGAGCTGGCCAGTCTGTGCCAGTTCTTCTTGGTGACAGCTAACGTTCCCTTGAGCTGTTTAATTTACCCATCAAGACATAGCCACTATCATCGTCATGCAGATGTAATAGGAAAATCTATGTATTCTGGTTGAAGTAAATAAGGGTCTTAGCTGACCCTGCTTTGAGCAGAATGTTGGACTAGTGATCTCCTCATGTCCTCTCCAAACTGAGCTGTCCTATGATCCTAAGGTTCAATTACATAGAGAACTTTTTGGTTAAACTTAACAGATTTGTGGAATTTCCTAAATGAACTCAAATGCTTTTTGTTGCTGACATGAGAGGGTAGTAGGTGAACTGAGGTAAGTGCTCTTTTTGGTGTGACTCTGGGAACCATGTCATGTTTGTGAAGGAGATGTCCATTATTCTTAAAAACTTAGGTAACAGGATGCACTAAACTACCGAACATTTCGAAGAATACAGTTCAGGTACTATGACTCACAGGATGTAACACTTTGTAGATGGACTTTACACAGCATTGAATTTACAATTTAAGGTAGATATTATTCCAAGAAGCCAGTTTAATATAGCTCCAGGGTGAGTTTACCTTGGAATTCGAGCTGGATTCCAATGTCAGCAGAAACTATTATCTGGAGAAGTTTCGTATCATCAGATTTATCATTAATATAATTGACTTGCTCTGAGTTCAGATGGATACTATAGCAACACAGACAGAGTTAAACCACTGCTGTATTCCTGGTTTTTATGTCTATCTGTTCTGAGAGGCAGGAAACTAATATAGCACAAGGGACTACAAACAATATTATCACAAGTCTGCTTTTTCATTTGAAAACTATGTTATAAAAAGCTATATAAACATTTCTATGCCATCTTGCCAATATAGCTTTGATTGTATTTGGTGGCACGTTCAAAGAAAAGAGGTCTCAGAGGTACAGGAACCTATTAATCTCTACCTAATTCAATTCATATAGTCACCCAACAGCAAAAACAGGAAAAGATACAGTGTCCTGACACTCTGTTCATTCGCAGTCAGTGGCTGAAATGGACACGTGGAGGTGGTGATGTGATCAAGTTCCAGTGTGAAACTTATTCACTCTGTGGCCTGTCTGAAAAGCACTGGCTGAACTTGTGACTATCTTGCAATGCCCCTTTCCACCACCACACAGAAATGAAGGTAAGCAATAGTTTTTGGTTTTGTGAAGCATTACTCTGTCTTCCGTGAATCAGGCCTCATTCCCTTGTAGGCTGCTCCTTGTACATTATCGAAGAAATAATCTGTGGAAGGAGTCCAGAACTGGATCAATTATATTATTACATAATCATATAATTAAATAATGATTTATTAATCATGGAATATGAAAGCAATTCCTGGCTGCTTCATTGCCTGAGTAAATTCTTTAACAAGCATTGATCATTTCATGATTTTTTTTAATACCCAACAGATGAAGTTAAAATCAGTTTTTCGTGCTAAAGGCAGGAAACCTGCCAGGTCAGTCAGTGAGATCATCTGAAATCATTGTGGTATTTTGGGGATTTTTGTGTGTGTGTGTGAATTTTTTGTTTAGTTTTCTTTTTTCTTCCTCTCTCATAAATTGATGTTAATATTAGTAGTTAATTACAGACTTTTAATGAGGACAAGCTGTTATCTAATTTCCGTAGTTTAGCTTACATTGTATGCTGGGACTATTTTTTCTGTCATAATAATTACTCTTTCAGCTGGTATTTTAGTGGGAAATAATCCAAGAGATGAAAACACTAAGAACTCCTTGATTTACCAAACAAATATGCCAGCAAAAAGGTTTGTTTGAATTTCCACAGTTATGTGGATTGTTGTGGGATTTCCATCGTTATACCATGTGAATGAGTCCCTGAGGAGCTGGGCCTCACACAATCTCCCTCCCCCCTCTCTTCCCACTCACAGAGATTTTTGGAATAAGGACATTTGAGAAGGTGGTGGTGAAAGCAGCAGCCTTCAACCCCTGGAGACAGCTCCTGTCAAAGAGACTGTTACATTGTCCACCTTGATACTCTGTGCCACACAGGCTGGTACATTTTACCCACTCGGGCTTATTTGTATTCCAGTAACTTGTGCCTGATGGAAGTATTTACTCTAGGAAGAAACCCAGTTTTGATCTGAAAACACTGAGGAACAGAAAAGCCATCACTTCTCTTAGTAATACCATCACCCATTTTTAAATAGTGTTTTCTGCCCATAAAAATTTTTACGTGCTACTACCAGATAACTTCTCAATCCTTTTTTTTTTTCTCAGCTAAACAGATCAAGCCTCATAATTCTCTTATTTTAAAAGCACTTCTGCTTCACAAATTATTTTTGTGACTTTTCCCTGCAGTCTTATAAAAATGTTTAACAAGCTTTTTAAAATGAGGCCACCACACCAAGATTCATTATTCTTATCTTGGTCTTGACATTGACAGACTATGCTCTATAATTTGCACTTTGGAAGTACTCTCTCCTCTTTAAGATTATTTCCTTCACCTCTCTTCACAGTTCTTCCTCTACTTCAACTTTCTTTCACGCTTCCTCTCCTTTCTCCTTTACCACACTTTCCCTCTGAACTTTCCTCACTATGCTCTATGTAGCTATCCCTCTCCTCACAGCCCTACCCAAAGAATGGAAAACCCAATGAACAAGCATGCTAATCTCTTTCTGGAGCATAATGTGATATTTAGAAATTATGTCAGTTCAGAATTACTTTTATGTACTGTATCTTTCTCTTATCTATTTTACATCCATCTTAATATATTTGAGGGAACTATTGTCTCACCAGATCTAACTTCATTTTATTGTTAGATCTTAAGCTCATGTTCCATATTTGACTGTCAGCAAATAGATATCCTCATCTTGAATTTTATCACATATCCCATCCATCTGGCACTCCAGCATGGCTTTGGAATTTCACTAACACGCAATGAAAATGCTGATGACTGCTTTCTTCCTACAAATCTTTCCCTCCCCATATAGACATAAAGATAAAGATAAGATGGCTGCTCTTTCTTATAGGCAAGAGCAACTGCAGAGTTAGTTTCTCTGAGTGTTATCTCTGACACCCATTTAGCTTGGGTGATAACTGTTAAAATGAAACATTATCATCTGATAACTAAATATTCCATAGTATCTCATTTCTCTCAACTGTCAGTACAGAAAGTCATTAATACAATAAAATTGTATTACAGGAAGAGTTATGCTGCATGTGAAAAGATATGAGAGCCAGCTGAATAAATGTAGAGCTTATTCTTTTTATTTTAATTTGCATTTCCAACTGCAGCTAAAGAGAGTTTATGGGAGGTTGGGTTTTGCAAGACAGCTGGAGTTAGGACCCTTGCTTATGCACAAATGTGATGGGGCAAAGCTTCCTTGTTTTAGAGTAAATATCAGATTTCATGGAATCTTCCCATGGCTGAAAGTTGTAGTTCAATTGTACTCAATGGTTAAGGGAGCAAAGTACAAGAAGACAGTGTGGAATAACAATAATAATTTTTCTTTTCTAAGATTTATAACAAGACACAGTGATGCAAAAGATCATTACAGAGAAAATAATGATCTTGGAGTGTTTTGTTGAGTTCTGAACAGTTCTGTACATCTGCAAAGAGACAAGTGGAGCAGCAAGACTCAATTCTAGATCCTTGGTATATGAGCATAATATCAAGTTGTAGAATCTCAATTAACATTACATTAATACTTTAGCTGTATGGATACGAGCTGCATGAAAACACTGAGAAGTCCCTTGTGAGTTAATCTGTCCATGTAGATTTATTTTACATGTTGTGTAATGAATAGATTTGACATGCTTGTTCAATTCCCAGTGACCATGCAGTCATCTAAAAGACTAGAAGGAAAATTCAGTAATGGTACCCTGAAATGGTAGATTTTTGGGCACCACCTCACAAGAAGTGTTGGTACTGATCCTTGCAATGTTACCAACTACCTGTTATCAATGGAGAGAACAGGAATCTTGGAGGACCTGCAGGGGAAAATCTGGTTTGCCTAATTTAAAACTTCCTTCTACATTAATTGCATAAACAACTTAAGCCGGTACAAGAATCAGGAGCTATAAAAGTACCTGGATTGCTCTCCACAATTTAGGTGCCTAAATCCCAATTATAGGTGGGATGCTGTAACATAAATCCTGGGTTTTGTTTTAATGTCTAATTCTTAAGCTAGACTAAGTGCTTGAGCTAAAATATAGCTAAGATTTAAAAGCTAAGACATAACTCTGCAAGAGGGAGAAGAAACAACTGTTCATGTAGGCTTTATGAGTAGTGAAATTTTTGGAAGTTTTCTGTAAACACCCTGTCCTGATTTTAGCTGGGATAGAGTTAATTGTCTTCCTAGCAGCTGGTATAGTGTTATGTTTTGGATTTAGTATGAGAATGATGTTGATAACACACTGAGGGTTTCAGTTGTTCCTAAGTAGTGTTTAGACTAAGTCAAGGATTTTTCAGCTTCTCATGCCCAGCCAACAGAAAGGCTGGAGGGGCACAAGAAGTTGGGAGGGGACACAGCCAGGACAGCTGACCCAAACAGGCCAAAGGGATATTCCATACCATGTGATGTCATGCCCAGTATATAAACTGGGGGGAGCTGGCTGGGGGGGGATTGCTGCTGGGGAACTAACTGGGCATTGGTCGGCAAGTAGTGAACAATTGCATTGTGCACCACTTGGGTTTTATATTCTAATTCTTTTATTATTATTATTTTCATTTATTATTATTATCATTATCATTATTATTACTTCCTTCCTTTCTGTCCTATTAAACTGTCTTTATCTCAACCCATGAGTTTTACTTTTTTTCCTATTCTCTCCCCCATCCCACTGGATGGGGGGAAGTGAGCGAGTGGCTGCGTGGTGCCTAGTTGCTGGCTGGGGTTAAACCATGACATGTCCTCTGGTTTGAAGAAGGCTTTGAGTTCATCTATACAGCTTCAATGTAACCGTGAAGTCCGAATGATGGTTTCGCATATCTTGGATCATCTCACTATTATTTTGGACATGAAAATATTTAATATGTGAAATCCTCGGATGAAGATTCAAAAACTTATAATCCTCAAAATGTCATTTCTAGCAGGTTTTAGATCTGATCAAATTCTGCAGTGACCAATATAGTAGAAACTCAGTTTTCTAAAGAAGATTTATTTTTTTCATTTTAACTGTGAGAGATATCTACTAATTTAAGTTCTAATTAATAGACTGTAGATAACTCCAAATTCTCTCAGAAATGTGGACTGAAGTATTTGTAATATTCCATGGAAGGACTGGTCCTCCCTGTGAATTATACGAGCACATGTTAAGATAAGTAACATAAGGCTCCTACACTCTGAACAGAAAAGCCTGGGGACAAAATCATGCTCATTGAATGGCCAGAAATTCAGATACTGGGATTATCAAATAAATTGGAGGCAATCTCAACTGAATTAGCCTGGGATGATTCAAGTCCTAATAGACTTTTTTTTCCCAGCTCCCACTGAATATAACTGTCATTTAAGATACTAAAAATACAGTACCATTTCTACTGGATTACTGTCTTTGAGACCTGGTTCATAAAATAGCACCAGGGTGTTAGAGACTTCCACATGTGTAAGGAGATTCAGAGAAATTTACTATCTCAGAAGAAACATTACTTACAATGGGTTTGCTGCAGATGGTATTACCAAGCAAATGCAAATGATTTGATGTGTGTTTCCAAGAATTTTTAACAATGCTGGTAGATTTTTTCATCTCTGTGTTCTCTAATTTATGTTTCACTTCCACTGTGGGGATTCCAGAAGCAAAATATTGATTACTTTGTGCAACATTTAGTCTGTGACAATTGAATCCAACCTTCTTAGAGATCATTGTTACATAATCATTATTCAGCTACATTTTCTATGAATTATTTTTTGTCAAATTCTCTCTCTGTTAAGATCTCAGTAACGTAGCTGCAGTATGCATTAACTGTCTGCTGTATGTAATGAGACATGCTCAGATTAAAGGGGCAAAACAGTCTGGAAAACAAGCAGACAAAGAGATTGGACAGCAAAACATCCATGGAAAGAGGAGAGTGCTCGGGTTAGGCAACACTGTTCTAGGGAAGACAGCAACGGAAGAAGGATTTCGAGAAGGGGAACTCAGCAACATTGATATAGAGGATAAAAAAGATGGAGAAAACCTCTCTTAGAGCATCAGATGTCAGCCACTGTCATGGTAAACCATTGGACTAGCTCTATAATGGACTGCCAAAACATTATTATTAATCCTAATTGCATCAAAATACAATAACTATCAGCAACACAACTATATATTTACATGATGGGACACATCCCTTAAGTAAAACACTTCCAGCACTTGTGGATTTAAGCACCAACCTAATTTAAGAAGTTAATTTGCTCATCTGGCAAATCTTAGGGCTTACGAGTTTGTCTCTGAGCTACTTTTCAAGCTATAGTATTGCCAGAGCTGTCTATTTAGTGTTTATATTGTTGTTTTATTTTATTGAAGGGTTTATAGGAAGCAATTCAGTCTCATCCTCCTCAACCTCCTCTTAAAAGTGACAACAGTACCAAGTGAGAACTGTTAAGGACTGTGAAACCTATCACTTGCAATGCACACAGAGCTATTGTGTTACATGTTCTGAAGCAGCACAGGTTAATAAAATGCATTTAGTGTCCATTCCCACACATTATATGGATTGAAAAAGTCCTGCCCTTTTCACAGTGATAATCCTGAGGTCTCTGAACCACCATAGGAATTACTTGTCTAGTAATAGCATTCTCAGATAAGAAGTTCAGGACACTGTCAGAAATGATGAAACAAGAAGAAGGAAAAAAAAAGCATCACCTGATAGTTTTGATCATGCTGAGCCCCATTTCAACACAGCAGTGTGCATGGTCCTGGCGAGGTTCTGGGAGCCCTGACACACAGTAGTAACAGTCCCCCAAGATCTTTATTCTGAGACAATGATGTTCCTATATGTAAATGTATCAAAGAGAAAGAAAAGATTTGGAGTTATTTTTTCATAATTTTAAGGTGAATGTTAAAGTGGTTGAAAAATGTACTAAAAAAAAAAAAACAAACAAACTTGTTGCTGGATGTTTCCTGCTTGTGATTAGTACAATCTTGGTTTATTTCATTTTTGAAATAAAAGACCTTTACATTTTCAGTAAAAAAG
Source organism: Harpia harpyja (assembly GCF_026419915.1). NCBI lineage: Eukaryota > Metazoa > Chordata > Aves > Accipitriformes > Accipitridae > Harpia > Harpia harpyja. The sequence continues at coordinate 69,765,076 of NC_068944.1, forward strand.
GATATCGTGATTTTTGTGTCATGTTAGTCAGAGATGTCCTTGCTGATGGTGAGAAGGGTTTCATCAGAGTTAAGCTGGAAGCTAGGCCAAGGATTCAGAAACGCCAGCTGAGATAATGAATAACCCATTTTAGACTATATTTCTCCAGGGCATCCTTTCTGCCCCCTTTTTACACCAGAAATAAATGAAAAACCTCTTTCTCCAACTGATAATCCTTTCCCACCTAACGTTTCCACTGTCACACTCAAGCATTCCCAACAGCTATGGGATCCGATCAAGTATCTGCATGCCAAGGATATCAAAGAAGGTGTCTTGCATTAGAGTTGTACTGTGGAGAAATGACGTTTATTTGGCATCCAGCTAGAGACATCCTTTACCCTAGGAGCAAATACTGTATTTAATTTCTTAAATACATGGTAACAGTATCCTTATATATTGAAACAGCATATTACTGTGTGATTGGATCATTATTTTAGCAGATCCTTTTCTAGCGAGCAGAAATACCTGGGTTGCTGAAACTTTTGCAGTTCCCAGACAAGCAAAACAAGTAAGCCCAAGGTTAGCTGTAAACTTGCCCAATGTATTCTGCTGGCTTCGCACTCACGGGAGACAATCAGTGCACAGGAACAGAGACCATAATAATTTGAGGACAGAGTTGCAAGTGTCTAGAGGCAGGTAGTAAGTTGAGTCAGGGAAGTGTTTGAAATAATAAGTGCAGTATTAGCACTCAATCAGTAAAGGCTCCAATGACAGAACATTAAAATGAAGACCAGTCATTACTGGGGAATAGGATAATGATTTGTAAAACTGGTTCATTAGATGATAGCAAAATTTGCCCTGTGGTATTTATTTCAGCTTTTCTCTTCTCTTTCTCTCTGGCAACCTGTGGTGGAGGCTGCACTAATCAAAGGAGCAGGGATACACTAAAGCCACTGGGGAAGAGACAACTTTAAGTAGAATATAAGTACAAATGTGAACGCTGACTGTGCCTCAGGAATTGAGTACTGGCCAAATGAATGGGACTCCAGGTTATTATTCAAGATTTTGCCTAGGAAGAATGAAGCTTTGTAGTCAACCACAGACAAGTCTTTACAAATCCTAGAGCGGCACAGGGAACATGCACACTTGTACCCAAAGCTTTTGCAGAAGTCAGCTGAAGCTTTAAGCATGCCAGCGAGGGTAAAATCTGCTCTGGGCATAGGGCCAAAGTAAGCTGATTCACCCTGAAATCTCCTTAAACCATCAGTAGGAGCTGACTGTGTTTGAAGCTTTGGCTAAGTCTCTGGCTAATACCATTGCTGGCTCTCAGAGTTCAATGCCTAGCTGCCCAAGTTTCACAAGGAAATTCTCGACTCAAGTCAGACTTCTAAAATGTCAAAAATCATATGTAACAATCCTCTTTCCTTGTCCCCTTCTCTTCAATCCCTCTGCAGACCCACAGAAGCAAACATTAGGTATTTTTCATATGGTTGCAGCTGAAATTGTACATCCTAAAATCAACCAAAACATTAATTTTTTACATGTTTCCTCTTCAATGGAAAGAATTAGAGATTCAATTTTACAGAACTCTACACCTAATTTTTTTTCTATAGAGTGAAATTATAAAACATTAATCAACAAGTAGCGAGGACTCAATGGCATGAATCAGTGCATGTCAAACTGTTAGTCAGCTTCCCTAAGCTTCTCTCTGTGTTCCCTGGTTAGACAAAATGCACAGATAAAGATATTGTAAAACACAGATTCTAAAGTTCTTTGGCTTTTCCAATAGTGCCATTCAATTGATTCATATTCTAACTGACATTTGCTTTTACATCTACAAAGTAAAAGGAGCATTTATAACATCATATCAGTTTGACTGAGGTGGAGTAAAGGAAAAGGCAGCACTTTTAACTCCATTCAGACCCACTACAAATACATTACAACTGATAAACTCATAGTATAATAGAGGAAAAAAAAAAGGAAAACCAGTCAATTTCCAGGAAAAGACAGACATATGTCAAGTAATATCATATTTTAGTATTATAACCACATTTTTACATGTAATATTTGTCATAGATTCTTGCACCTGTAGTACCTGCCTATCTGATGATGTGGGAATCCCCTATTAAGTGAGCATCTAATTCAGCACAGATAAAGTAGTCTGCAGCAGAAAAAAACTCAGCTGTTTGGTTCTTAATGATTCATTATAACTGGCCGAAGTGCTTATTCCATTAAAGACAGATGAGACCTCTGTCACCTGGCTGCATGTGTCCTTATTTGCCAAAAAATCAGAACAAGGCAGACCGCTCCAAAAAGATGTGATTTTTATAAGAATAAGAAAGAAGAATCTTAATGCATAACAAGACCTGCTAATGAGGGTTTGGTGTATGCAAATATGAGTGCATGTGTGTGACACAGAAAATCCATTCAGCTGCACACAAATGTATGCTTTTACTTGTCATGATACATCACCTCTACACTCATTTGCCAAAGCTCAGGAAGTCATCTACAGAGTGAGATATCCAAACAGAAACTACATATATGTGTCCATATGTCAGCCAGCAGTTAAGGCTGCTGTTACAGTCAAAAGAGAGCCAGGCAATGCAGCCAGTGAAGCCTAGGGACCGATTCAGTTCACAGTTAAAGCAGTTGGCTGGGCTTCAGCTCAGTTGTCTATGCATAAGCTTATGGTGCATTGGTAAGACCCCTGGGTATGTGAGGCACCCACACAGGACTAACAGACATGACATAAGACATATGTCCCTCTGGAGCGACACAAGGACCGGGCAGGGTGTCTCTATTGGCACAAGAAGCCACAAGGAGCACTTAAATGACTCTTTGTCTTCCTTATTTTTCCTGTTAGTCAAATCATTATGACTGTTAAGCAGGAACTGTGTTGCAGTCTGACTATATTGTCCTTACCCTTTTTATTCTTCCCTTATTATTCCCATCACACCTGTTTCAAAAGTAAACTGTGGATTTTTTATCACCGGAAATGTTTCACCCAGAAGAAGATAATTCAACAACTGCCAGGAAGGACAGAGGGCTAATGGTATCTGCCTTTGGCAGAGGAGGACTGTGTGGTCTCCTGAGATTCCTTCTGATAACTCTGCAGTTTAATCACATCTACAGTTTAGACTCAATGCTTTGTCAGGCTGGTTGTATAATGTCATAGCATTATGTAAGTACATTAAGGTTAGATTCATGGCTAATGTGGGTAGCCATGCTGTAGTTGTAAATAGGAGACTGAGTTTTGTAAGGGTGTACCTACTTTTCAGTGTTATAAAATGATAATAATAGCATTCAAGATTTTGCTCATACTCTGGAGCTCAAGCCCACTTCCTAAAATCATCTCACTGCAATGGTATCTAAGAGTTGCAAGTTGATATTATATGAAAATGAATGAAAGATATAAACATCTATGAAGAAACTGTAAAATTAGTAAATTATTTAAACAGAAAATGGCCATACAGGAACTCTGATGCAGCAAATATTACACTACAGTGTTAAATCCTTACACTGTTGTGAGGCTATTATGATCTTTTTTTTATTCTATTCCTCTTCCCCTTCCCATAAGCAATTCCAAAAGTTGTCCTTGGGCATGTAAATGACAGCTGATATTATAAAGACATTCACATCGGTATCCATCAGCCTCACATCCTTCCCCATACTCACTCATTAATGACATTTACTGAAGGTATCAGTTAATTTCTCAGCATGTCACAGATACGGGCTTTTTTTCCCCTTATTTGCAGCTTCTCATTTGCTACAAGTGAAAGATTAAGGGGTCTGATTCTGCCAAGATCAATGGAAATTAGTAGCAATTTTGCCTGGGGATATTGAGCAGATTCAGACACTCAACTATTAATAATAATTCTAGATTAATTCAGTGGCAATTGATAAGAAATCTTTTTCCAAATCACCTTAATCCAGAGCAAAAGAAAATATGCAGATTTTTTATAAATAATTACCTCATACATGTGAATGATTTATGTTTAAGTTTATTAAATACACCCTTAGTGACTGGAAAGGAAGCAAAGCAAATTGGCATAAAGTGGAGCTGGAGAAATGAGTTGCTCAAATATCAAGTTACTGAAAGACAGAGTCAGAAACTCCATCAATATTTCTTGTTTCCTTGGGCTAAATTTCTGATGAGGGGAAAAAAGTGATTGTGTTTTATAAGTTACACCACTTTTTCAATTCTGCCTGTGGTGAATTAATCACTTCACCTACTTTTGAAGGGAATCCCGTAGGCTAGTGAACAGCCAACAGAAAAGTCCACATTCGCAATTTTTATAATTTCAAGCTAAAAATTTAGAACATTGTGGATGAGAAATTACTGAGGCTGAACTGCAGAACAAAGAAATCACACACGTAAATCTCCTTTGAAAAGGAGGCCAGAGTGGGAGGAGGCAGGGACTTGGCCTTTGTGTACAATAGCTCAGTTCTCGAAACATTTGCCAAAGGTATAGGAAACCTAGATAAAAGGCCTTTCTCAGCACGAATGGGGTCTAGGCCAAAGCTCTTAATCAGCAGGCTGTTTTGGGGTGGGCTGGGGAGAGAAGTCCATCCAAATTCCTCCTATTGCAGCTCTGTCACTTTGGAAAACAGAGCTGGGACCTTGGCAGAGCCAGATGGAGGGAAGTTCTTGAGTCCGGTGATGAAGGCAAAAAGGAGGACCAGATTTGGGTCACGCTTGCAAGGCCTGTTTCTATTTTTTATACACATAAAGGAAAAAATGAGGCAATCTTTCATCGTCTGCCTGGACCAGGGAATACTTAAACATAGCCTTATATTAAATTCCTTTTACATAATTTACCAGAGCATGTAAGGAATGCTTTCTTTTTTTAGAACAGCCTATAGCAGAGTGGTTAGGACTTCTCCAGGCTGATGGAAAATATGGGTTTGGGGTCTCTCATGCTGCAGAAGGAACTGAGGCACATTCCTGCTTGAGTTTTCTAATATATATCAACACTTCTGCCTCTTGCCACACTGTAGAAGAAAAACAGCTGTGGCTGTTGTGTCTGATGAGCAACCATCCTTGCCAGCTAGTGTTAATTAGTAGATTATGCCATAAGTGTTTTTAGGCACAGAAATCCCTGTTCAAAAGATTCAAGGTATGTTTCTTTCCTGCTAAGGCAGGAGCAATTCTGGATGGAAATTCTGCCCCTTAGGAATTTCTAGGACTGCAGATATATAAAGGGTGAGGTGGACATTTCTCAAGAATATACTTGTGAAGCTTAAATTTCATTCAAATCCCAATTTAGTCAACAAAGTGGGTGGGGTTTTTTTAGGTTTGGATTTAGCTAACTCTTAGTTCCTAAATCATCAAGAAATTTTGAAACTGAAATTTTATTTAATCTGTCATTTTAATCTGATTTTTTTCATAAAATGCCTGTAGACTATCACTTCTAAAAGTGTTTTGCGGACTGGGGTTTTATTTGACTGTTCAGGACTTTTGATGATTTACTAGGCTCTTTAGCGTCTGAAATACTATAACTTTAGTAAGAACTTCGTTTAATAATGTTGTTTATTCACTAGTATTAGACAATTAATTATTGACATTAGTGAGGAGGGAAAACACCCTAGAATTAAGCACTGCAAAAAAAGCATTCACTCCTTTCCATTACTATAAATTCATACAATGTCCTTATAATTAACTAAATATCACATATGTACACTCATAATCCAGTTAACTCTGCTTCTTAATACAGTACCCCAAACATATACGCATGAAGAAATTCACACCTTTATTTATTGGCATATATGTTTAAACAGACAGGGGTTTTAGGGAGTCTCTAGAGTCCTGCAGGTTATATGCTTGAAGATCATTTCACAAAAGAACAAAGCACTGCCAGCTCAGAGGTTAAACGTGGCCAGGAAAAGTAAAGCACTGCAACAGGAGTGTCTTTATTGAGGAGACAAAAGAGCCTTTAATGTCCTCCACTAGTCCCTCTGATACCAGGTGGTGCAGGTATTGTACCAGGGCTATATGATGATGCATTCTTGTGGAGCCTGCTCATTAGGCTGGTTTCCACCCCTGGAAACACTAGTCACAAGTAAGACTGGTAATACACTGTTGCAGGAATTTTTGACAGGTTGTCTGCAGTCTCCCAAGAGAGAATTTAACCAAGGTTAAAGGAAAAGACCACCTCTCAGGAAAAAAAATAAATCATCAGTTCTTTAATAAGCAAAAGCAACCTGTGATTCACATTACATAAATAACTCTCCTGCTAACACCAGGCTAGTGACATAAAGAGAAAAAAGGCTCATATTAAAGCGTGAATTTTCCATTCAGGATCTACAGTTCCTCTGAGTAAGAAGCACTGTTATTCTGGTTTATCGTATGAAAGCTGATAAGACTGTAAAGAGATGAAGTGTCTTACAGGCCAGTCATTTTTTTCTTATATGAAACCCAAGGATTTTAATCTTTTAGGGGGAGATTTCTGTTTCAGCATCAATGCTTCATGCTAAGGATGGGTCCAAACTCAAATCTAAGAGTTTCTGTGTGTTCGTCTTTGTGTTATGTGTCTAAACCAAAATATCATGGCTTGATTTTATCTTTAGGTCTCAGTGATGTTGGACTACATCTCAGAGCTCTCATTGCTTCTGCATTGCACAAGAAAAAGGAAGGCTGAATAAGAGAAACAAGAAACTAAGCTAAATAATTACATTCTTCAGTAAGCTGTGAAATAGTGTCGTCTTTAATATTATATGATTTATATAAGATGATAGAGCAGATCAAACAATCCTTTATATGACATTATAAAATACTACTTTTATTTAGAAGAAAATAAGGATTTATACGGATTTTCCTTAAAATCTAAAGAAACTGCCTCAAGCTTTCTGCAATTGACCTCTTTGCTTTGATGACAATTCTTAGCAAAACCCGAGTTTGAGTAACAATGTCTATTTTAAAGAGTTATGATAACTCTAGTTAAGTTAAGAACCAGTTAAGCGATAGATTTGAAATCTAGATGTGAATGTGTAATCCTCCTTAGTGGAAGATACTTCTAGGGGGGTCTTGAAAGGACCACTTTCCAAAAGGCATGTCAAGGATTTACATGCAAGTATGAAACCATTGCTAATAACATTTGCAAAAGGAATAAGACTGGTAGAATGATCAATACCATGCAGGCATGATAGTCATAACAAGACAGCAAGACCATAAAAAAACAAAATAATATGTTTCAGCACCATAGTGTCATCATTGTATGTTCAGAAATACATGATCTTTGGACAGTGATCAGTGAAAGATAGACTAGGAGGAATGGTGATGATCTGCCTCCACCACACAAGTGGAGGTTGAGTACTAGTATCTATGCCTTAAAAGAGATTCTGAAAAATTGGAGGCAGTCCAGAAAACTAGTCCCCAAAATTATTTGAAGGAATAAATCTTACAGAGAAAAAGCCTCACAATGAGCTTGGTCTGTTTCTTTCATCAAAAGGAAACCTGAAAAATGGCTTGATCAAAGCACACAAATGTATTCCCAGAGAAAATCAGTGGCTACAAGATGGTTCTTTTGTCTAAGAAAAATAGGTCATAGCAAGAATTGACGGATGTAATTCCAAGTCAGAAAAAATCAGATGAGAAACAAGCCATACTGAATTAACAGTGAGAGTGTTAAGGCACTGGAATAGACTCCCAAGACACACAAGTATTACTCCATCTCCTGGGACCTTCAGATAAACACCAGTCATTTTTCCAAAAGATACACTTTTGCCAGGTGTGAAAGCTTCATACAATATCAGTTGGGCAGATTGATAGGTCCATGTAAATCAAAAGTCCTTAAAATTTGGGTCATGGACCAGTCAGTATCCTCTTCCAAAATTTTCCAAAGGCAAAGGTTAAGTTCAATACAAGATTTAAGCCCTTATATTTTAGGCAGCTGGCCCCTCCATAAGAATCCAGAACCCTGAGTGAGGAGTCTTGGTTTCCTACAAAGTGCAGAGGGAGGGCTCATCTTCTTGGGTTGGACAGAAACGCCAAAAGCTACATAGAGTTCTGTTCCTCTCTAGAGCTGTTGGGCATCTCTATTGTCAGGACATCAGGCAGGTATCATGACATCCAAGTCTTAGAATCCGCAAACAAGGAACACAATCAAAATTACTTTCTTTTTAATAAATTTTAATTAGTTATGGTTAGATCACTCTAATCCTTGTAGTCAAATCTGTTCAATTTCTGCAGTGATTCTTCCCTGTGTCTTTTGCCTTTCAGAGGACTGATCTAGACAACTGGATTAGTCTAGTCAATGATGTGTAGAAGAGAAAAGCAAATTCACAGAATAGGAAAGAAAATGCATGAAGGAGCCTAAAGTCGTGAATTTAGTGGCTGGGACATTCATTTGAGAGGTGACTGTCCTGATGATGAAGTTTTGCAGACAGAGAAGTTCTTTCATCCCAAACTCTGCAAATTTCAGGGTAAGAAATTCTTGGCTATGTTAGACAAACTGGTATATTTATTACTGTTTCTTTAAAATAAAGTCACCTACATTTTTGGTATTCCCACTCCTATGTGGGCACATTCAGTGTTCTCCATAAAGATTTATGAGTTTAGGACTATGACAGAAAGATTTCTAGAAGGTTTAAGTAGGAGATATATGACAAACCACAGAGAAGGGGGAAACCTCTGGGCATTTAAAGAAGCAAAAGTTTCAGTTCCTATAAAATATTAACACCAAGCAGGGTTAAATGGCAAGTGATGGAGGATTGTCTGGATTACACTTTTAGATGTAAATGCCTTCCTTGTTCTTAACTCTTTTATTGGATCTAGTCCTTCTATACAAATCTCTGTTGCTTAAATACAGTTTATGGAATGATTAGAAAATATCATTAATGATAATGAAAGAAGAAAGCAGACATTGCTCCTATAAGCTTTCTAAAAGACAGAACTGAGGTAACTTCTTTCATCCTGCTTGGTTTTTAATGTAGATCAGAGTTGATGTGTTTTTTTTGTTTGCAAAACAAATACTGTAGATTGCATTTACCAGTTTGCCAGTGTCCAGGCAGTGGTTTATGGCATCACACTGTACATGAGAAAACACATTGCTATTTGAGATAAAAGTAGCTGACTCAAAAGAACTTTGAATAATTACAGAAGTCTTGCCTTTCTTGGCTTTAATTTGCAAGCTAGGAGACAACACCAAGGGCCTTACTGATGCAACACGTGCACAGATAGCCCATACACCTGAACCAGAAATATGTAAAAATCAGTGCGGGATGTAGATGCGTACAGTAGAGCAAGTCACTCTAGGCTCCCTTTATAGTAAATAGAGAGCATGGTCAATGATATTCAGAATGTAATTCCTGTTTTTCCATAGTAGGTGCCTACATTTAGTTGGATAAGTTATAAGCTAAACTCCATTAAATGTACTTTATTACCTATGCTAGCAGCCTTATTATCCAGCTCAGATGTTAACACCTAAAGATAGTCACATGAAACAAAACTTTGACCAAAGAAACATAAAAAAGAAGAAAAGAAAATGCAACCCTAGCAAAATTGAGCGTGTTCTGCTTGTATTTGTGTGCTTTGTTTTTTTCTAATCAGTACTAATGAAGTAGCAGCTAATTTGCTTAATGTAAAAAATTCCTCTATTGTGTTTAATTTCGTTGTTGAGTTAGATAGACTCTAACCCAAAGATTGTAAAACCTGCTAGTAACTAACCATTGCAATGACTGTGATGCCTGATTATATGACCTTTTAAAGAATAGGTCTTTTAACTTTGCTCAGTTCTTAGAAGAAAAGTCAAAATAAAGCTATGGTCTTAAAAAAAAATTCATTTCCAGCAAGGACCAGAACTATAAAACTTCCTTAGAAACTGTGGTATGTGATCTGCTTTCACACTGTTTTGGTCTAGCACTACAGAAGCATGAAGTTCTGATGACTATCTGAGCTTTCATTGGCTATTAGAACTTGTCACTTGTGATAAAACTTGTCAGTGTCTTCCAACCCCATGGCTGTATAAAAATCCCAGTGGGGAAAATCTGGATGAATATTGTTCAAAGTAATCAGAGGGTGTTTCCCAAAGCTCCCAAATACAGAGTTGACTTCATATCCTTTTGCAAATAAACTGTGTTTAACTCACATGTGCTAGTCGATCAAATCTGGCAAAGAGTTCATTCAGCATTCGGACCAACTCCTGGGCTGACAAAGTTGTAGACAGGTTGGTGAATCCTTTAACATCTGCAAAAAGAATGCTAAAAAAAGAAGAGGTATTAATATTCCAGTCTATTTCCTTTGATAACCGAATGTCCTAAGTTACCTTCTAGTAATTTACTAGTGAAGGATCATTTTAAAGTAATGCTATCTTTGCTCTAGACTTTTGGAGATTCTGGAGTACTGAATATAAATATTGAAGGGACTAAAGAAATACTAGCAAGTATGAGAAAGGATTTTGCTAAAAATGTGTGTAATGCAATTTTGGATTTTCAAATCATTCAGGAAGATATAGTTAAGCCTTAATAAGCACAGTTGTCCCCATTTATCAGAGAGAAGACTGAGGCATAGTGCACCCATAATATAGAGAGCTGTATAAACAGATAGGCTTGGCATCCAGCTGTGTGTTAGTATCTGACAGTGTTCTTTGAGGGTGGGTTTATATAGAGCTGGTTTTTAGAGTGTTTGACTTCATTGATTTCAATTTTGCGTGAGATTTTCAGGCTTTACTTATCTATGTTCCATACAAGACTCAAATCCTAAGACAGCAGACAGATTCATGACAGTCTTCATATATACCAGGCTCAGGCCAGCTTTACTGCATATAATTTTAGGGACTTGGCAGAAGTACCTGAGTTAAAGTATGAATCTTTATTTGGATAATTCCTTGTTCTTTCTGCTGACTTCACAGGGAGCCTGGTGTGATCGTACTTTAAATTTAGGTGCATCAAATTGGGTGCCTGAAGTTATGGTAGGATCTTAGTCAACAAACTAGTTGCAAACAGAGCTCTAACCTATATTTCAGCAATCTAAATTTTCTAGCCATGCAACTTCAGTTGTTCATTATGCCTACAATGAGCACATGTGAATATAGAGAAACATACACGCACAAAGTCTGTGGTGTGCAAGCTATCACCCAGACCAAAGCATGTAACAGCTCAGTACTTAGCAGCTGAAGAAAGGAAAGTATTGTCTATTTTAAAAAGTAGTAATGTTCAAAAAGACACATATCATGCTGGCATAGACTGGAATTAACCCAAATGAACCTTGTTAGCACTTCAAAGTCAACAAATAACTGGTGTTACAATCTGAGTAGCTGACAGTCTTTCATTTGTGTTAAACAAGATCACAATTTGACAGTGTCTGAGAATCACTAATGTAACCAATTATAAATATAGTAATAATCAGGTGGACAATAAAATATGACTAATGATAATTCAATTCATCTTCAAATGTATGGACTGGTAAGGGTCTGGGTGAGGATTAAGTAAGGGGTTCACAAACTGGATAAGATTTTTACCAGTGAGAAAAAACAAAATTAAAAGGTAAAGTACCAAACTACGCAAAGAGGAATGAATATTAGTAATAGCTTAAATTGATAAAAATACGATTTTCAAACAACTAATTTCTAGTTTTCATTACCAAAAGAACAAAACAACTGTAACTGCATACTAATTTTAGGGGTTCATATAGCATTGGTTTAGGTAGTGTTCAGTGCTCAACATTTAAGAAAAACTAAGGTGAAACCCAGTTTTGAAAAGTCCCTGGCAGCATACATGGGAACCAACCAGTATCTGTACTCTAAAACACAGACAATCTTCATTTTAAATCTCTTTCAAGCATGAATTATGTTTCAACTTTTCACCCTGACTACAACTCCTTTCCATTCAAATAGAAGGGCCATCTTCTCCTTGTTTTGATTCTTCTACAGCAACACTTACTCTGAGAATGAAAAAGGGTAATGGAAGATATTTTAATTTAGTGCAATTCACCCTTTTGTAAAGGTCCTTGATACTTTCCACCAGATTTAACAAAATAATATGTCTGAGCTACTGAAAGGCCACAGAAGCAGCAAATAATTAATTTGCTCTTTTGCAGAAGTTCAAATTATGTTTATTGAACTTGTCCAGACAAAGTTATATTTGGGTTTCATCAAAAGGCAAAGTACATGCTTTCCTAGCAAACCATCTTACACCATATCCAAGGATGCTTATTTTTCACTTCCTTCAGTGATGGAGACTCAATCATTTGCCCTTGTGCATTTGGACAAACTTGTGGAAAATGTTACTGGCTTAGCTAAACATTCTGATGGTTGGGAACCAAAATAAATTCAGAGGTTCTGTAACATCATGGAGTGGAAGCTGATCATTCTGGTGTAAATGTACAGTTAGGACTTATTACCTTGAATAGCAGCTCATAGGATAACTATCACCTTCCCACTAATTTCAGGAGAGACAACATTTTGAGAGGGGAATTAAAAAGGAAACTGGAATTAGGAAAATGATAATAAGAATGATTGAATGAAATGGCTACTAAACAGATGAGCTGCATGACATGTCTACATCTCTGAGAGCATCTTACAAGTCTTCATCTCATTTCTCAGCATGTGGAGTCAACCAGAAGGTTGTGGCAGAATATGTGTCCACATGCAGGCAGGGCTCCCCTTTCTGTGCAACCCTGACCACTTAATTAAAGTGAAAAAATACACAAATGGTCCAGGCCCAGTGTTCAGTTCAAATGGGTCTTGCCATGGCAAAGGCATCCAAGGCATCTTGATGAGTAGGCACCAAAAAGAAGGCACCAAAGTGCTTATCTGCTCAGGGATTAAACAAGGGTACACTAATTTTCTAATTTATAAATAAATAAAGCACCAGAGGGGAAACTCTCCAGCAAGAGACCCTGAGCAGTATCTGAGACCTTAAACATCAAAAAGCCTCCTCCACCTACCTGACGTTCTCATAACGATGAATGTAGATCTTATGAAACTGGTGTTGCAAATGTTCATCTTCTACATTGGTCATATCATTTATCATTTCCAGGACTACAAACCGTGGTAAGACAGAAAGCACCAGCCGTTCCTAAAACAAAGAGGAAACCAAAGTGTCAGTACCTGTCTGAATTAGTACTTTACAGGAAACTGTTTGAGCGCTGCCCTATTTAAAGATCTAGATAACTGGCAATTTAAGATGTGACCCTCCCCTCTAAAAATTCTAGCTCAGACCATTTGTGATAATTCACATTACCAACCTGACTCCAGAATATGGACACTTCTGTCTCCTTCCTTTCCTAGACATTCTTCCCTCTAATGTTTAAACCTTCTTGTTGATTATTTAAAGATCCATCCTACTTATTACCTCCATTACAAGCTTCTCACTAAACATCACTTACAAACATATCAAGCACTGCATTTCAGGCAGTGGTAGTTTGATTAACAGATATAGGCCAGAGGAATTTGAAAGTCCTCAGCAGCAAGTAGGACCAGCTTTTTTATTGTTGCTTATTTGTCAGAACTTACAGACTGTGTGTTTAGCATTCATAAACTGTACAATTAATAATAAAGCTGGAGAATAAACAAAGCAAAAAATGTGCAGAGGAACCTGATTCCTCTTCACTTAGTGAAAAGGACAGCATTTAGACAAAGCTTAGTCATATTGTCAGAGTTTAAAGACAGGGATAATATAAACTAATGCACCCCTAAGAAATGTTTTATGGGAAAGATTTAGCCATAGACTAGTTTGTGTATTAATAGGGTTACAATAGTTAACAGGAACTAAGTTTTAAAGTGACTTGGGAATCTCACAGTCTTCTCAACAGTCTGGCATTGAAGTGCTTACATCATTTTGACAAATGGGACTGGGTTTCAAAGTTCCTTGAAAACTCTATATGTAATCTCAGAAATAAGCATTTATATGTGTTAGTGAAGCAGGTTTCCAGGATGACTCATTTGGCTTGTGGCCCACTTCACCTCTTTTTTGAAGATCCCCCCAGGACAGACTGTGGGCTGAACTGTTCTGCTGACCCAGAGCTGACCATTCTTCTTCCCAAAGACCTTGTACAATCTCCCTGCCCCATAATGGATTCACATCTGTTCACGTCATACAGTAAGGGCTGTACAGCAGCAGCCACAAAAACGGTTAACAGAATATATAGCCTTCTCCCATACCCAAACACATGTGAGAGTAGGGAGAATGGGTTGTTCTGCAGATGACAGCCTGCTCCTGCTCCATCTTTTAGGCCTTAAGGGAGCAGACAGGCTTTCACTGATTCACTGTATGGACATTCATGGCAGAGTGCCTGTCGAGAAAGAAGAAACTAATTTATTGGGATGTTTGCATAGGGTGATGCTCGCATACAGTCTCAAATCTCCTAAAACGTACAGTTGGTTGCTGGTGGTGGCGGGAGTCTCCATTGCAAGGGTCCTCATGGCAGTGTCTTCATCTAGGTCAGCAGAGACTCCTCACATGACTGTTCTGCTCAGTTCTTATAACCTGGCTGGCCTGTGATCCCATGTGACAACCCCAGTCCTACATAATTCATCACTATTGGTATATTTTAACCACATATTAAACATGTCTTAAATATCTAAACTACCTACAAAAGACTAGTTCGATAGACCATTTCTGCAAGGACAGTTTCTACTGGTTATTTACAAATGTCTTATCTATACACAATTAAATAATTTCAGCAGCAGGAATCACCTAGAAAAGGTCCTGGATGAGACACTCCACCAGAATATTAATTAACACACCGAAACATATAAATGGGACTAGACAAAGCAGGAGTTGCATTTGGGAATTTCTAGAACTGCCCCAAATTCCCAGTTCCTGTAAGAGTCCATCAATGTTTAATTGTGAAGGTTCAGTCAATATCCTGCTGTCAGGGTGGTTCCAAGTTAGTCCATTGTGTCCAACCAGTCTGTTATCTCATTTATACAGATGACTAGCCAAGAAGCTGCTGGATCACACAGAGAACTGGCAACGTAAGTCTACTCTGTGAGCACACATCCCCCCCCCCTCTGGTGCTACACCACAATTATGAAAATCATTTCTTTAGTTATACTTGTAATTTGAGTCCCTTAGCTCTTTTCACACACATAGATGTGTTATGCAGTTCTTCTGAGAAGGGCTGACTCTTCTGCTGACGTGCAGTAAGTCCAGTCATGTACTCTGCTTCTGGAGGAAGGTGCATGACCTCCCTGAGCTGGCATTTGTAAATTGTGCATCCAGGACTCAGGGCTAGCATGTCTCTTGACTGACTGATTTAGCTAGGAACAATGCAAATGAATTTAAATAAAGCCATTCAAACTGGCCCTCTCTACGAGGAAGGCTGGAGAACATAGCATTTCCAATGAGTTTTGTCTCTGTCTCAGAAGCACTCAGGAAGAGTAAATATTTGAAACTAGTTGAAGTGACATATAAATATATACATGCACATGTTTATTAAGAATTTATATTATTAATGTATATTAGTAGAGTATCAGTGTATGTTAGTTTATTATTAGTGTGTATATACAGTACATCAGTGCATATTAGTGTACATATATGTATAGTATTAGTGTATAAGTGTATATATATATATATATACCCAAAATGCTGTTTTCCAGACCCTGTCATAATATAACGACTAACCACATTTAAGTAGGGCCAGGCAAGCCCTCAAAAGATTATTGACTTCTTTCACAAAAGCTCTAGATCATGCCCTGAGAGATTTTGCAATGTCCCTGTTTCAGTGGTTCATCAGTTTGACAGCTTTGGCAGATTTTGCAAGTATCCCACCCAAATCTGTTTCTCTGCAAGTTAAGCTTTCTTTTTATCCTTTCAAAGTGGGTATGGATAATCATTGATTGCCGCCACCTCAGTGACAATCCTTCTCTACTGAAATACTGTTATTGTGTCCTCTTGCCCTCAGTCTTTCTTTTCCACATTAAACAGATTTGTCCAGTATTGGAATATATCACTCCAAATCACTCTGAGGCAAAGCTAGCAGGTTTTCACTGAACTGGCTCCAAATTATTAACCATCTTTTGCTTTACAGGATTGCAAAGAGTGAAATCTTACTGAACTAAAGAAGAGAATGTCAGTTCTGTAAGCTACTTATCGCCAGATTTCAGATGACATTTGGGGGAATAGGATGGGTCTAGGGAAAACCAGATGTGAACTTCCAAATCAGGCACATACAGAGACTGTAAAGAGGTGGAAGACACCAATGAAGAAAGTCCTCCCAGGCAATGCCCACAGAGGAAATACAGTGTAGTATGAATTTATTCCTGTATTTTCAAAGCAGTTTAGTGATACTACTGTGGAGAAAGCACTTACATAGTACCAAGCCATACAGGGGATGGAAGTGGTTTCCAGACCAACTCTTCCCTTTCATACTTAGGAAAGGCAGATATTTCCATAAACCCTTTCTCCACCCAACTGCATCCCACCCATCACACCTTAAGAACGGCCTTTTGCAAGTTTGGGAATTAGGATCAGTGTTGAACCCAGACATGAAGTGGGAGCAAAAAGATAACAGGAAATCAATTTCAGAAAAGAAAATGTCCAAAGGTTTCAAAATCCCTTTACTGAAAATATGCATATGGAATAAAATAAGTAATTTAAAATAATGTCATATAAAAATTTGATGAGAAAAAGCATGAGTCCTGGAAATAGCCTTATAAGTTTTAAGATGTTCAGAAATTCTAATAGATTGCAGCTCTTTAGGGCTAAGTCTTAGTCAAGCTTTTAAACTGTAAGGAAATAATTACTTCATCACCAGTGTTGTCAAGAAGTTCTTAACCGAGAAGGAGCTGCAAAGTAGGACATAAGATCAATTCCAGAGGAGTCCTGGTGCAGGACAGAGCCCATCTTATAAAATCTAATTACTAGTGTGAAGCTAAGTTATCACAAACTTCGTAAATAGATGTGTTTTGTTTATGACCATTTCTAGGCAGGCTCAATCCAAATCTTAACATTAATTTCTGATTATTTTTTTTTAATCAGCTAAGCCAGCCTGGTCTTGCTTTGTGTCCTGTTCTAGCCAGTCAGGTGAAAAATTCATTCTTACCATCACTTCTTGGCAATGGCCATTTCCTTTGATTCCTATTGCCTTAACTTTGGCTGAAGACCCTAACTTACAGAGCATTTGCATTTTCTATGCATATTTCTTACTTATTCCTTACATTAGGAGCAGTCTTTTCTTCTATTCATACCTCACCTCTCAGACCTCAGAAGAGTTTTGGTCTCCTAAAGGACTATATTGGTCACACTCAGGATAAATATGAGGATAAAAGGCATTTTAGGTTGGTTTAGAAGAATATGGTTAATTCTTGCACCAGCTGTAAGGAGGGAACCATGCCTACTGAGTACCATAGAGTGAATACAAATGAAAATGCACTCCACAGAAAATACAATGCTTCTTGGCATTGAAATCCTAAATCTTACAGAAGGGAAGTGTTTTGATTCTGAGGTTTCAGGTTCTCCTATCGCCATAACAGTATCTTGGCATTTTAGTTTGGCACTGTTTAGCTTGCTTTCTGGCTGCAGTTGCTTACCCCCATGGTTGTTTTAGCATGCTCCAGTGAGATGATATTTAAAGAGGAAGACTGGGCTACTTTTCACAAGTGCCAAAGTACGTAGCACCCAGGGGTCCTGGCTTCAGTTCCTCCCTGTACTATCAGTTTTCTTGTGGAAGATTAAACGTGTTATATACACTTTCTGTTTTCTGCCAGAGAAACTGCTGTTGAGGTGGTTGTGAGGCAACTTGATATTAGGAGGATATAACATAAACTAATATTATCCAGGCTGTGGGATATGTCCCTTCCTGAGGGGAAAAAGTTGTTCAGAGAGAACAAGACAGAGCAAAGAGGGACAATAGGTGGAATGAGAGAGAAAGGCAAAACAATCATGGAAATTCTGGTTTTGATGCCAGGGGGATTAGATGCTGTGGGTGAAATGTAGCCGTACGTGAAACATCTGAAAAAATGAAGGAACCCCTCCCCAGCATTCACAGGAGGCAACATCTTTTCTAACTTACAACTTTCACAGTGAAGATCATGAAGAATTCCCACTCTGAGCAGTCTTAGTCAGCAGTCAGTAAACATTCCTCAGCTACAATGAAAACACATTGTGCATAAACACCTTCATTTGTCTAGATGGCAGCCCCAGCTGAGGTGAACTGTACGTTTACTTAAGAAGGCAAAACATATGCTGCTCATAGCTTCTGCTGAAGTGGAGGTGTGTAACGCTCCACTCTGAGATGGCATCTTTCTCCTGGGCTCCTGCCTGCATAACATACTAACACGGAAGTTGAGAGAAACGAGACTCTACTAATCTTCAATCCACCTGTTCTACAAACCTTTACTAAATCAAGGGCTGCCTTCAGGAGGGAGAGAAAAAAATTGATGCAAGGCAATGATAGCTGATATAAAGCAGGCAGTGAGCTATCATGCAGTGAACTCATCCTTTATTCTGTTAAAAAGCCCCACTCAGACCTTCCGTTTCCCCATAGAGGGTGGTACTAATTTTAGCACATTTGCATTGTCTTGACTTCCTTCCACCCTTCCCACCTGGCAATTCTGCTGTCTTCCACTCTTCTTCTGATGTGTTAACACTGGATGTGGTGCTTGTGATAGCAAGAAGAAAACCAGTCCCTCAGGAGGTCCTTTACACTCCTGCAGGTTTTCACAGGAATGTCTAGCCTTAAGGTAGCTCCACTCTCAAACAAATGTCCCATGGCATCTTAAGATGGCATGTTTGGGAAGAGCTGCTGATTGATATTCCAGGAACCAGAAATATTTTTGATATTTTGTGTCATTCATCCTCCTATAACAGAAGGCACTTAGGCTATATATTGTTTTATTCCTTCACTATTAAGATACATTGCTCAATATGACCATGTAATAAATCTACCCTTCGAATAAATCAGATCAGTCTTTTAGGGAGCCGTATGATTAAAGTCTTCGGTGAGTTCCTGTGAAGATACTTTCACAATAGCACAAAATCTTTTCACTGTAAAAAGAAATATGTTATTTCCTAACTTATCCTTGTAGGAAGACAAATAGGAAAACAAATTCAAAAATAAAAGAAGATAAAAGAAAGCAAATAGAAATCCTGGTTATTATTGAACTGCTTATGAAATCTGTGATAAGAGAACATAAAAAAAGGCCATTTTTTCATAGACATATGGCTAAAATGGAGAATGTACTTTTTTCAAAACAGGAAAAGCTTACATTCCTTGTTTGCATTCACTTAAGAAGGTATCAAGCTCTAGAATGTTTATTCAGAATAAAATGTAGTTCACTTGGAACATGTTCACTAAGCCAAGAAAAATATGTCCAGCACATTTGATATCTTAACCTTCATGCTACTCATTAAGGTAAGTTAAAAGTTCTTGGCTGCACATAAGATCTGGCAATGACCCATAAAACAGAGGTTAATTAGTATGTCTCTGTGACAGTCCTCTATTAATACTGTAGCATGTGAAGAGCTCTTGTCAGGATCACAATTGAAAGTGCATATACAGCTCACGTCACTGTTCTGTATTATGTATGTCGTGTTATGGAGAAACACTACAAGAAAAATAACACATAAGTGTGTATGTGTGCCAGTGTGTGTATGTATATATACATATTTTTCAAGGCACTCCAGCCACCAGTCAATTCTCTGCTACTGAAACATTCAAAGGACAGGAAATTCTTCTGTGTACGGGCATCAGCTGTCCTCTGCTATTCCAAGCTGCTTTTACACCCCACCAGACTGACGGGGTGGTGGGGATGCTGAACCAGGGTCCTTCCACAAATTGGGCACTGAGAGATGGACTCTAGTGTGGATCATGTCCAGCCTTTCTTTTCCTACAGCTGATGCTAAAGTTCTATGGACCAAGATGTGTCCCTCTTCACAGGCCTTTCACATCACTTTGCTTCAATCCAGCAGTTTTAAAAAAGATTTTCAGTTATCCAAGAATGAGTATCAAGTCACTGTTCCCTTCATATAAAGATCTTTGCCACATAACTCCCCTTTAAACTAGTTAAAGATTATTATTCCCTTTTCACATATTTAGATACTGTGACACAGGAGAACAGCAAAAATGTGTGGAGGTCATGTGCAAAAGAGCAGTAGCAAATCACACAGAAGAAAATTGCAAATTTTTTTATAGTCTTCTGTACCTTACTATTTGCATGATTAAAGAGCCCTCACGTTTCTAGTCAGTCTCTCCTGGAAGGCATTTTCAGGGACGGAGGGAAAGACATGAGAAAAAAATATGTTCTCTTTTTCAGAGAAAGGCCTAATAAAGAAGTGTCATGAACTCTAGGGCGAAGGAAACTACATTATCGAGCTTTGCTGAAAGCTTGCTAGTTGAGCAATTGGCTAAGTGGAGACAATTCAAAGGTGAGCATCAGTAGTGGTAAGTGGTTTGAAAAGGAACAGAGATATAGTTGTTGGAGAGAAAAGACATAGGAGAAATAAGATGGCAACAAAGGGATGTTATAAAATAGCTGGTGATCTATTCTTCTATTTACCATTCATGACATGAATCAGCCCTAGTCTTTAAGATGGAGCAGTCAGACTTTAGAGTAAATAAATGAAGAAAGAACCTTTAACCCAAAGAATAACCAAGTAAAAGATAAAAGACCAGTAGAAATCCCTAAATGTAACAGACTGATGGTAGAATTCAGGTCTGGATTCAGACACATGAATTTTGGTGACTACAATGTAGGTACGCTTAAGCTTCCATTTTATCCAGCGAATCTGGAGAGACACTCAACAGATCAGATGTAAATGACTACTTTGGTGTCATTACAGGTCTCTCTGGGCTCCATTGTCTGTATTGACTAGATCTGAGCTGACTGTAGCGGAAGCTTAGGGATGTAAAGAGCACGTAGTCAACTAGTTTAGGAGGAGTCTAAATATGGAGCTGACTCCTGCCTAATCTACTCCTTCAGGAAAATTTAGGAACAGTGAAATAAATCCTGCAAGGATAAAGGAAATTAATTTCATGAGTCAAACATGTCTTTTTAAAGTCCCAAGACTATAACATTAATACTTTGTTTAATGCCCGCTTCTTGATTTATGCACCTGCAATAGTCATTCTTTGTTGAACAACTTCTCTGTGGTCTGCGTGCACTGATCCCTTGTGTCCATTGTACTGAAATCAGGGGGTATCAACAGTGCTTACAACCGCACAAATGTAGCTAGGCACATTCATGAAAAAGTGGGACATGTCCCTGATGAATAAATAACAACCTTTGGAACAATTTTTGAGAAGGGTCAATGAACCAGTGCACAAGGTCTCAGTTTTGTGAATAAAAACTGGAGACCTTTCCACTGGTGCTGATCAAAGAAAACAAAATACCAACAAGCACAAAACATCAAGAAGCACAAAACATCAGCAAGCAATGTGGGGTCTGCAGGAGGTTGCCAAGAGGAAGGTCAAACTCCCCAAGGTTTCCCTGCAGATCATGCGAGGGTATCACCCCTGCAGGGTCTGCTGTCTGCATAAGCTCACTGCACTGATTCCCCTTAGATGGTACATGGCAAATGACGAAATGCTGCCTATACTTCCCTGGGATTTTCCTTTGTTTCTCAACATCTTCATCAGGGTTGGCTTTGCCAAGGGATGAAAAGCCCGTCTTGAATGACTGTTCAACTCAGGTTTTGTTCTTCCTCCTCTACATGTACTTTCAGGTGGATGAACCTACGTATATCTTGTGGGACGAAGTCTTTGGATTGGGGAACAAGTTGCTTATGGCTGTTCTCAAGACACATCTGTAAAACTAGAGTGGACATACCCCAGAAATGTTTAACTCAACAGTGACTCTAGAGAAAATTCTCCACACTTTTCATTTTGATTTTTAAGAATTATTTTGCCAGAACCATCAAGCTTGGCTTTAACAACATTTACAATTAATATCATAGAGGCTTTATTGTCTTAAGCACTGAACTTAATAGCCTGAGAAAAGGGCTGTTGAGAGCAGTGGTTTTAGCCTTTCAGGAGCACATGAGCTTTTGTTATGTTTAAGGGAAGTAGATAAGAATGGTATTGTTTTCTACTGAAAAACTGACAATGTTCAGAATAGATGTAATCATTGTAGATGCCACTCTAGAAAATGGGAATTAACACCCCTCGTTATGATGAACAGCTCTAAAGAGAAATTTCTTCATTCTTTACTTAGTGAACAATGAACAGTCTATTTGCAGCTGTTCTTTCTTGTGCATTATTGAGACAATGGCAAGTAATTTAAAAATATGGAAGGACATGCAATATCTAATATGTTCAGACTTGTGGGGTTATGAGGTTGCCTGCTAGCTTTTACTACTTACTGCTGCAATATGCAATATGAGCTATATCAACTTTCTTTTATTTAAATTCAGGCAGTTACCATTCCCACTCATCCCAGCCATGACTACATGTTCCATTTAGGCATCTGCTGTTCTCAAAGAGAAACAAGGCCAGATCAACAGGAGGTTTTGGAGTCTCCTTTTGTTTAGCTATAAGCTATGAAACATAGCTAGAGTCTCATCCAAACTGATAACCCAGTGTTTAGGAGAGTTATGACTTTTTATAACTGTGTCTAATTAGTTGTTAACTGAGAAGTGTTATAAAGTTTGTGGTAATGCAAGAAGGAAAAAAGCTTTTTCCACACACTTCTTGTAGGAAGGACATTTTATCCAATTGTTTCCTCAATATTATTGTCCAGAACAGCATGAGATGATATATGTAGCACATGCTGAAAGTACTGCAAGATACTGCTGGTCCTCTGCTTTGGTTGGATGACGAATGGTTTGAAGATTCAAGTACCTGAAGCCACATTACAAAATCTTGGCAGGGCTTGATGATTAACAATCCATTGCCAGGTGGCAAGGGAGGTGCCTTTCTTATCAGCCACTTGCCTATGTAGGAATATTGCAATCTTAATACCTGCTTGCCCTATGCTCCCTGAGCTGTAGAAGGCTGATTCCAGGGCTGCCAGTTTGTATTTTCGTGCCTTCCCAGTAACATTTTGGCTTCATAAACACCTAGCTGATCCTGTAGCATGCTGGGAAGTGGTGGAACAACCCTCCCTGTTGGTTTTTTTGGCATGGTACCTGTTACTGCTTCTGTGTGTATCTTTTAAGTGAAAAATTGTATTCCTCCATAAAATACTAACAAAAATATTTATAAAATTATTTCTAAAAGCAACATGATTAATCATGAAACTAAGTGTAGCCGATGCTTACACCATATGGCATGGACGCAATGAATCAGCTCACCATAGGGCTACATGAGCACCACCACTAACTTGTACGGGAGTGGGTGGGAGCACGTGTCTGGGGTAAAGAGACGCAGTGAGGAAGTCTGTCTGTAATGAGTACGAGCAATGGTTAATAATTCCAGATCCTCTGGATCCTAACCCATGATTTCTTACCACCTGAATGAAGAGCACATTAGACTTACATTCCATTGCGAAACCCAGCCATGTAACAAAGACGTGGTGGAAAGCAGGATTTGTTACAAAAAAATTTGTATTACCACCCTGTCTTGCTGACAAGAACATTTATGCTTAGAGGTGATACTGTCCAGCCCCACAGTAATCCATTAGACATATCTAATACATCGAAAGGAAAATTTTATAGTTTTGTAATTTTGTTTCTTCCAAATCTCATGGTGATTTTTTTTTATGTATTCTTTATTAAATGATTGTAGAGAAGAAAAATATCCCAAAGAAAAAAAATTGTATGCAAAGAAGACATATATCTCAACAAAAAGCATTGTATTATCTTCTAGTGTACTAGCTTCCATAAGTTTCAGTTAGTTTGGACAGGAAGGATGGAGTCATACCTTAAGAACAGGAGAAAGACAGACACACCTACTGGAGACTGATTCCATAATGGCATAATCTTAAGCTATTCCTTATTTTACTGGAATAGAAAATGAGAGCAAAACAGCTCCTACAATTCAATTTTGCTCTAAAATATCAGAACGGTTCCATCTGACTTTAATGTCTGTGGTGCTATGCCCCGGTACACTTTCACTTCTCTAGGGCTGTTTTGACTCCTCTGCTGTTGAATCTTCATGTAATTGTTCCACACTGTTACTACTTTCTATTCATTTAGATGTTTCTTTTTCCTTTTTTTTTTTTACTTTTTTGCTGTTTCAGAAATTACTAGGCAATTTCAGCAAAATATACATTTCTCAACAGTACTAGTTATTGCAGCTAATGACATGGAAAATTTCAGAAAGCAAGCTCACATGCCATTTATTTTTCAGCTTTATATGACTAATTCACTGCAGAACAACAAGATGGAAAAGAGCTAGGAGGTCATCTATTTTGGTCAAAATAAGGAATAAACCTTGTCAGAGACTTACAAGACTCCAATACTAAGCAGCACAAGCTGGATAAAACTTCTGGGAAGTTTCTATAGGTGGGAGTAATGGTCACTTTCTGAAAATAAAATGCCTTTTAATAGGCTTGTAGGTGGGTACTTAAAACCTGATGGTTTGAAAGAACCTCAGCCTATTCATAAATGTTAATCTAAAAATTTTATCTTACCTTAAATTATCTCAGCAATGGCATCAGTGACTTGACTCTGGCTAGCTTAGAAATGATGCTGCTCATGGCCACATAATTTAAAACCATTATCTGGACCACAGAACCTCTCTATTAATTGCGAAGATTGTAAGGACATTTTCAGAGTCCTCCTACAGTCATTTCAGGGTACTAAGGAAAGTTAGTATGAACTTTCCTTAGTACCCTGAAAGTTCTGATCTTTAATGAGAAAGAAAAATGACCTTAAAATGAGTAAGTATATTCAGAGCTCATGAAAGGTACTACCCTGATTAATTTGGAGCCTGGAGTTCTTTATTTAAGCAGAGGTGACTGTACTGCAGACCAGCTGGCAGAAGTGTCTCATCGCTGTAGGGGGCTGAAACTATTTCATTCCCCTTACTCATTTCACCTTTGTCCACTTTCCTGAGACAATCAGCAAGGGTCACTAGTCAGTGGCAGCTGTGATAATGGCTTTTTTTTTTTATTAGATACCTCTCTCTTTAGCAAGGAGCTGAGAACGCAGGAGGCACAGGCCACAAAAACCCAATCAACGATCTATCAGTCCCATTCATTATCGACCAGCACAGCATTTGAACAGCCTTATTTAGAGATGAAAAAAAAAAAAAACACACAGATTTTCAGATAGTAGTTTTATCACTACTGAATCCAAAAGCCATCTACTAGTGAGGGGAAGCAGAGGTTTCCTTCTCACCAATTTCTTCTAGGGAAAGCTCCCATGCCTGAAGTCCTGACACTCTTTGTGATTATTTTTCTTCTGTATAAATTGCAGTTCAGGGTCTGATTCCCACCTCTCTAGCATTGCCTGTAAATCTCATTATTCTGTTTGAGTCCATGTGACGACTCCAGATTTGCAAGGAATGGGAGAGAAGGCAGAGGATGATTTTTATCTTGATTTTACCTTAGATTCCTACTTGAAAGCAAAATGTGGGGTTTATGCTCTGATGATAAGAAACAAACATCAGCAGCAAATGTGAAGGAACAACATCTAAAATCTGACATGTAAAATGTTGTGTTTTCTACTGCAAGTGGGTTAAGCAGATAGGGTGTTCTGAGACAAGAAGATGTAGAAAATGTAAATGCTGGTCCTGTGATGTGTTCCCTGGTACCTACAGAAGCATAAGTACATGTAAATATTGCTTCCTCCCACCCCAATAAGGAGGAGAAGTCTGTCAATGGACTTCGGAAACAGGTCACCTACTGAATCACAATATGGACATGGATTGTGAAGAACAATATAAATTTTGCATATTCCTTTTCTTGTTGGATTAACCAGTACGTTATATTTTGAGTTTGATCCTCTAAGTAGCAAAGGAGCAATGCCGACAACAAATTCCTACTGGGATTGTGGTTCTTTAGAGAAAAGCACCAAGATGAAAGTCTGGATAACTGTGAAACCTTTCTGAGCATCTTACATTTAACAGATTGTTTCCTATAAAGAAAAATACCTGACTAAAATGTAATATCTAAGCAGAAGTTTACACAGAATTTTTAATTGTGGTTATTGTTTGCCCTTTAAAATTAAAGCCTCAATTATTGTGATTATGATTTTTATTTATGAAGCATTTTAAACTACTTTTACAATGAAAAAGGAAGGTCATGTGATCTCTAAAATTCAGATTACTCTTTTTTTAAACCAAATCTGAACTTTATCCTCATACCAATTTAGAGGGATTTTCATATTCTTAGCACCAATATAAAAAAAGATGACTTTATAGTGTTTAACCCTCTTAAAGTGTCTTTTCCAATCCCAGTCCAATCTGCTCTTACGTTAGAGGTTGCAAAGTACTGATGGTTGATTAAAATCTAGATCTGTAAGAGCTTGATAAAACCTACACAACATGTAAGCTTCTTTTAAAAAACAAAACAAAACAAAAAACCAAAACCAACAGAGTTCATCAATCTGCAGAGAGCCTCTTAAAGCTGTGGGAAATAGAGATTGTTGCAGAGGAAAGTGTGAAAAAAATCCTTTGAAAGTAGAGGTAGAAGGGAAACAAATTGTCGAACAGAACAGTTTTCTAATGGAAAAAGAGATTAAGACAGGATTACAGTTTTTCCACAGATAACAGGCAGGAGAGACTAAATATGCCAACAGCAGACTGTTCTGAAGACTAAGGGATGTCTTCTCCTTCTACAGCCTTCATACCCACACTGGAAAAATAGAATGTGTGTTCATACCCAGAAAACAAAACAAACCTCTTCTCACCTGCACAAATGGTTCTTTAGGGTGGTTGAGATCAAATCCTTTATGGAAATTGAAAGAAATAATATCCAAACTGTTTTAACTTTCAAAATGAGCTTTAATTGAATTTGTGGAATCCCCTGTGAGAAACAGATTAGCTGGAAAGTAGGTGTCCAGTAAACCAGTGGCAGGACTTGCAGGGAGGAAATGTCTGCTAGGGTGTTCTCATAGAGGACTCTTCTCATTGGACCATTTAATGAAGAAGAACAGGTTTTTCTTCTTGTTCCCCACTAATCTGACCAAACCCATAATTATGTTTGCAGATGCCTGTCTTCATCCCACCTGGATGCAAAGCATCCCCAGAAGCCCAGTGGATCAGGCATGATGCCAGCCTGGACCTTCTCACCTGAGCACTCCTTGCAAGACTAAAGCCAGACAGTGATTGTTCCCCACCAACTCTCTTAGTTGCTCCTTCTTCTAGCCTTCACCTCCATTTCCTCAGCCAGCTAGACGCCCAAGAAAATATTCATAAGGCTTAGGAAAGACATTGAGAAAGAGTTTTATTTCCATATAAAAGGACTTTCTCTTGGTGGAATTTGAGATGGTGCCTGCAGAGAAAGGGGTCTGCTTGCTAAAGACTCTGTTGGAGTGGCATGTAAACAATACAGCTAAAGAGACTAATGCATTGTGGCTTTAGTACCTTCTAGCACTAGGTAACTCCACTGAAACTGCACAAATGTAGGGCTAAAGTAGAATAATTTCTTCTATTTGGCTTCTCAGGGTTTAAAAACTGGAGGATTTCTTTCTGATTTGAGTTTAGTCCCTCCCAACAGCTTAGCACAGCAGTGGCAGTGCAGCTTTGCTGGTGAGCTCTGCACACCAGGGAGGGAGTTTTCTTTTCATGAATGATGCAGAACCTGCTACAGTGAGAAGAAGAACAAACACCTCACCAGAGAATGAATATAAGCATCGCACAGATCTGGACTGATTTCAGCTGTCATCTCAAACAACTGCAGAGAAGATCCTTCTTTTATAAGATACCATCAGGAGCTCTAAATCTACCAGAAATAATGCAAATAAAAAGTTTGAGAGAGGCTTTATGTTATTTTTTTTAACACTAGTCTAATCCACAGGTTATTAATGTTAGTAGGATACAGTCGAACAACTTTGCTTAGCTTGAAAGCAGCTTCACACCCATATTTCCCTATTGCTTTATCTCTGCTTCATTAGTCTCATTGGTCTATAGAGGTCTTGGATGGACAGTCGAAGTGTGGCCATGACACAGAAGTTTCTTCATTACGAGTAAAATGACTTTTCTCTGAATAGCAGTCCTGCAACACTGTGATCTTATTACAAGATAAGAGATAAGTGCTGGACTGATTTTTAAAGCCATTTAGCTACTTAACTTCTGTGATATTCCCTTCCTGGTCATTTTAAGCCTCCATTTCCAGCTTCAGTCATAAGAAATTTCATAAGTCAAATATTAACCTCCTTGCACAATAATTGTTTTCAGATATGTGTAACTTGGTATATGTATGTGTGGTAGAGGAAGAGGCAGAGCGACAGTCATCTAAGAGACTATAATTAAATGGTAGTATTTGAGGGTTTAAAATGTTAGACAATTTTCAAGTAAAGATGAATTGCTGGAGAAAGAGCAGGTAAGGACACCAGAGATATATTATAAATTCAATTCTTCATAAAGTCATCATTTCAATATGTGTCTGGATTTATTACGTCATTCATTTAAAACTTAGGGATTTTGTATGATGAGAAACAGAAACGAAAATGAAATTTAAGGCAGGTTCCTGCTCTTCATTAAGGCAATTTCACAGCATTTTCACAATGAGGGAAATCACATAGTCATTGTTTTTGAAAGTTTTGCAGTAGCTAATTAAGAAAGTGAGTTATATTTTCTATTTTCATTGCCCAGATATGATAAAAGCAGAATTACCTGCTGTGTCCTTACAATAAAATCAAGGTAAAAAGGAAGACAGTGTTTCTGAAGTGGTTATTAACAAAGTATAGCACTGGGTGTCAACCTTTATGAAACACATAGAAATCAAATAAGTATATTGACTCAAAATTTCAGACAGGTAGCAGAAAATGATGATATTGCTGGAATGAAATGGACTTAAGGAAACTGAGAATCTCATGTGTGTTGTTTATTCATAATTATAAGGTGTTGAAAACAAAACTGGAGGACATTTTGTGGCTGCCATTTTTGGTTAGTTGATATAGCTACATATCTTAAGCACACACAGTTAACTACATTTCATTAGAAAATATTTAAATTAATGATTTGATCAATAACTGGTAAACTGAGACTGTTTTTACAACACATTATTTTGTCTGTGCTACCTTCTCTAGCTTGCTTCTCTGATATTTCTATCTTTCTATGATACAGTTTTTCTGGTACTCATCAGTTGTGGAGTCTCACTTAACTAAGCCAAGCTGTGAAATGTTTTAGATCTTCACCAAAATTCTAATTTTGTAATGAAAATTGGGAAGGAAGTAGACACAGATGTTCCCTCAGTTTCACAGAGTGCTCGGATTTCCAAATGCTGTCACACAGATAATGCCGTACTGTTAAGTGCATAAACATCATTAGCAATGACTGCTGGAGTAATTTGCCTTTGTATCCACAGTACTGTTCACTTTATTAATAGAGTAATTAGAGTTAGAAAATTCATTGTAATTGAAAATGCTAATATGTACTTGTTAACAACCCCAGGTGCTTAAAAGTAAAAAAATAATAATAAAAAAAAAATCAAGTCCTTGATGAATTAGTCACTTTTGAAAATACAACTAAAACTCCTAACTTTCTGAGATACTTCTGAAAATTTTACTCAAAAGTCCTGTTGAGAGTAAATAGTGATGGGACAGGAAGGATGGAAAAAGATGTAGGAGCTTAACTGGAAACACAGAAACTGGAAATTAAGTCACTTAAAACTTTGAAAAATTTTGGCCAGGCTCCTTAAAGTTTTTTCCATCATACAGGTCTGCACTTCACCCTCTTCCTTCTTGTGCAGTAAATGAATGAATTGTAACTAGCGTAAAAGCTGAACTTGCACCTGAGGATATTTTCTGTAGGCAACGAACCAAAGGAGCTAATTCAGATTTACAGAGACTATACATGGCACACAGACATTTCTACAGAGCAAAATGGCTTTGACTGTCAAAATGGAAAACCTCAAACCAATACTGAAATAGGGCAAGGAGTCCTTAAACCCTGAAAACCCCAGAAAAGGAAGAGACTGCTGGAAAATAACGACACCTGGAAAACAAACTATCACATCTAACTGTGCAAATTTCACCTCAGAGTAGCACAAACAACAAAAAAGAGTTTTTTGCCCCTAGTGGGATTTTGGTAGTTTAACCTTCTATTTTCAACACACTTTACAAAAAAGTATGACAGCAAATGGATGAAACTTCATTCACTGAAAAAAATTCAGCTCGTCTATATGAAATTTATCAGGAAATACAGAACCTTCTGTTGCTTTTCACGAAAATACAGAAGCTGATACTTTAGAAACTTTATATTTACATTCCATAAAACCTGCAAATACTCATTAGGGGATTCTTAAAAATCTCTGAAACCTAAACAGATCCTTACTTATCAGTATTATTGTTTCCTTGTACAACTCCACATATCTGATGGTACCTCTCACTTGTCTCTGAAACATAGATTATAAAATGTTTGGCTCACAGTTGGGTGACTTTCCATGACTGGCTCTTCTAGGCATTACAGAATACTGAATAATGATACCAATAGCATTTATAGTTATTAGAATGACGGATGATTAGAGATGACAAATCTAAGGGATACTGAGAAATTGGAAGAGTCATTTTGAGAGTGCAGAAACTTGATTTCTTAGTTTTAACAATGCACAGTAATGAACTGAAGTATATCTGAAGCATTTATATAACCATTATAATTATAAAAAATTTGAGTTTTATTCTGCAGTTACTTATGGAAGAGCATACCATTCCTTGTTGCATTTTTTAACTCATGTTGGTTTTTCTTACTTTAATTTTACTGGTTTTCTGATTTAAACAAAGTAAGGACAAAACCAGACCCTGTAGGACCTACTCGTCAAGCTGTCATACTTCATATGACGTGTCATATGTATGACATGTCAATACAATTACCCATTGTAATTATCTATTATTTTCAGTTTAAGAAGTAGAAGCCATGTGGGGTGGAAGCAAACCTTGAGAGATTTTAATTATGTCACCCATTACTATGAAAAGTAGCAGTACCACCACTGAAAGCCACAAAAAGCTTGACCCTGCTGTAAGAAACCTTAAGTTTGAACCGTTTGTGAGAAGTGGAGGAGAAATAAATCAGAGTGGAATACAATTTGGAATTCTTGGAACTATTATCTGGAAGAATTACACAAATAATTATTCCTCTATTTTCTCTGCACATTTTTAGCTCCTCAGACATATTTTTAGAAAATTTCAGAAGCCACATCACAACTATTGGCCTGCTCATGCTTTTTCCCTTTTTTCCCCCCTTCATATATCAGAGCTATTTTCTAGAAAGTCATAGAATGAATTTATTAAACTTCATTAGGATTAAATCCTTACTTTTTAAAATATGATATGCATCAGCAGGTAATATGATTTTTACATTCATGTGAACTACAGATCCCCTGTATGAAGAAATATATGTCTCCAAGATAGGAAAATGCTAGCAGTCTTTGAATTACTGCCTGTGGATACTGATCAAGTGAACATGAACAAGCTGCTCAAGAAAAGCAGTCACCTAAAATGTGACATTGCCAGTCTTCTTAAAGAAGTTATGTTTAGAAATCGCTTAAATAAGCCACTCCTTCAGAAGCAAAGGGAAAGAACAGAAGACTGAGGTAAACAGGCTCTCCATTCCTCAAGACATTCCAGAATTGGAATATTTTGTCATTGTTGTTGTCGCAATACAAATGAAAAGCTGAACAGTATATTACATGTATTTTATATATATATGTATTTATAGGTGTGCGTAATAACACTGTTTCAAAGTTCCAACAAAATTAATGGGAAATATTTAAAAATATTTTGTTCCTAAATTTTTGGTTAGCTTATCATTACGTTGGGTTTTAGATGAGATCTTTCATTTGGTGTCCTGATGTCTGTATTTTTCTGTTGTGGGCTTTTTCGTTGGCCCAAATACATTTTCCCTTATGCATTTCCAGTCATATGATGCCTATGACACACTACTTTTTGTTTGGTTATAGGTGAGTCTCAACTGCAGTGAGGTAACTCTCCAGGAAGTTCTGCCTTCAGGGGACAGCACAGTCCTGAAGCCTTGCAAGGCACTGGGCCAAGACAAAATGCGCAGTTCAACATTGACTGATTAAAAACAAATACTTCAGATCCAACCCCTACTTTCCCCCTCACCAAAAAAAAAAAAAAATTTGATTTTTTTAACCCCACCCAAATGGAAACAATCTGTCTTCATTTTCCTAATAGGAAATAAAATTTCAGCAAAATTGAATTTCTCAAAAAGAATGTTGTCTTTGTAGAAATTTCATTTTCCATGAGAAAATAAAATAATTCTGATGGAAAATCCTCAGAATCATCTGGAACAGGGGAATTTTTTGCTAATATTTTGTGAAGATTTTTACAATGAACTCTACAAAACAATGATCAAAGTAAAGCTTACAAAATATTAGTTTATAAAATATTAGACAAGAAGAAAAATGCAAAAAACCCCCAAACTCACAAAAAAACAAAAGCCATAAAAATGTGGTCCTACACTCAAAATGAGAACAGAGCATCCTAGGTAGCATCCCTCAAAGCCTCTTTAGTCAACAATGGCTGGAGAGATGTTCTGGCATAGGTAACTTGCATTACTCAGCACAGTCATGCATTCATACTGAGTCATTAGTCAGTAAAGTCTAGAATATGACTTCTTCCTAGATCTCTGTAAAAGAGCATGGCTTTCAAGAAGTAAATGAAATAAAATTGAGAAGTAATATATGTATCTATACAACAGGACAAAATGAATGGCTAAGATCATTTCAGAATGAAATAGCAGTGTAACATATATATATATATATACAGGCAGGTTGTATTTTGATCTTAATGCAGGTTTTTAAGCATCAGGTGAACCTTGTGATCTTTCAGTGTGAAAGCAAAATATGTATAGCATGCTAAATCTCATTTCTGCTCTATTGGTACAAAATAATAAGCAGCAAACTTCTTTGTATTCAATGGCTCTTATTCTGGATTGGAAAAGATGATTTATCTAAGAACAACCATACCTGTTTGGATCAAAAGTTCATGTAACCCAGTATGGTATTGCACACAGTGGCCAAAAGGAAATTTTTAGGGAATAGTTTAAGAACAGAGAAAGCATATGGTAATACTTCTCTGCAGTGATCTCCCAGCTCGAAAAATTCATCTGTGAGGCAGAGGTGATGTTTTAGTATTTTCTCTGCCTAGATAGAGTTCACTGCCATGAACTTGTTTAGTTTTCACTTGACTGATACAAATTTTAGTATGCACAACACTCCAAAACATGAAGTTCCCCAGCTTAACCCCTCTTGTGTAAAGAACCATTTTTAAACACCTGCCAGTTGCTGTTTCATTTGATGGCCTCTTCTTGTATGGGAAAGAACAATGAACAGCCATTCTCTGTTCATCCTGTTTCCCAGCGAAAATCTTTAAGAAGTATCAGGTCAATACACACCAGCAAAATAACAGCATGAAACTCACTTAACCTGCACAAATCAGGTGGCATCACATTGGAGTCAGCAAGGCTACAAAAGCCCGTTCTTGTCCAATTATCAATTCCAGTTAATACAAAAATAGGACTGTTTCTCCAATACCTGTCGTTGATTTTCTGTCTCTAGTCTCAGTCTGGCTTCTACACATCTTCTGGTCTCCAGGAAGGCTTGACGTTGTGCTCTGTCTGATAAGTAGCTAATGAAGATTCCTGCAGTGTTCATACACATAAATAACACTGCCTGAGCCGCTATCTGCAATGAACAACAAATAGGATTTGATTAGACAGAAGAAGCAAAAAAATCTGTTTAAAAAGAGAAAGAGAGAGAGAATGACTGCTCTGCAGTCATGTAGGCTGTAAAAACAATGGTTAGGAAAGTTTGCATAAAAGAATCTCTTGGATCTTAATTAGAGGCATCAAACGTGTAAAATGGTCTCTGCCTTGAGGAGGAAATATGCAGTATTTGGGGGCATTAAACTCTAGATGAACCACAAACAATGTTTCTAAGAACTGACTCACAGGGTTTTAGTCAGGAATGATTACAAACATAATTAACAATTTGTTTTTGCACTGCCTCTTCTGTAAAAGCAACTTTGTGATTTGTTTCATGGCTTAGTTTGAGAAGAAAGCCATATTAAGGAAAACAAAGAGTGTCAGTTAGCTAAGAATTAATATCAGCATTAATAGTTATTCTGTTATTATTGACCAAATTAAATAAATTCATTTTCAGCTGATGCCAAAGCACAAGCTTGCACAATCTGAATCCTGAACCATTCAACAGGGGAAGCTGAAAGGATAACCAAATTCTTTCATAGCCTGTGCCTGTGTACATAGA
Organism: Harpia harpyja; assembly: GCF_026419915.1. Lineage (NCBI taxonomy): Eukaryota > Metazoa > Chordata > Aves > Accipitriformes > Accipitridae > Harpia > Harpia harpyja. The sequence continues at coordinate 69,799,263 of NC_068944.1, forward strand.
CCTTTTCTCCACCGAGGCCTACGTAAGAGCTGCACTCTTTTTCCTCGCAGAAGGTGCGTCACAGCTTCTTGCTTTGCAATATGAATTTAAAAGAGCCAAATGGGAGGGGATCCTTGAACAGCGTAAATTTCAGTGGCTTATTTGTCTTTCATTGATACCTCTTTGTGCTCTGTATGTTTGTAAGGCAGGGCACATCAACACCATTGAAGTGAGGATTGTTTGGGAAACTGCGTAAGAAACTTATAATATTTGCATGCACTAGAGACGGAACACTGACCTGCAGTTTCAGCAGCTTTACCCAATACCTCATCCCTGTTATACGTTGCGAATTCATGTGAACTGCTCTCATTTTCCACTTCATCCTGCCTTTTTTTAACTTGTAAGAGGGTCAAGAGTGAAAAGTAAGTCCAGAAATCGTTAATATTCCTCAAATGCATCACAGAGGTCCAAACTGCTCTGACTGCTACCTTAGCTAGAGAAGCCCTTGAGGCAGAGTGAACCAGCTGAAAGTCTGCAAACCGCAGCTCCCCATCTTCCTGCCAAGCTCCAGTCACAGCCACTGTGCTGGTGAGGTCCCACTGAGGGCACCCTGACTTGTGGGATCACACCTCTCTCCCAGGGGCAGACCAGCCCTGGAGCAGGAGGGGCCTACATTACCCTGTGGCCACATCACCCACCCAGCAAAGCCGCCCAGGCTCCAACAGCTACGGACCGTAATGCTATGGGTGATACCTACAGGATCGTAACAACATCAGAACAGCCACGCCAGGACAGATCAAGTGTTCATCATTCAGGATCCCGTCTCTAATAGCAGACAACAGAGAGTGCCCAGGTAGGAGCACAAGGATAAAACAGTAGGTGCAAGTACAAGAATAAAGGAAGGATTCAGTGACGTTTTGTCAAAACAGTCTTGAACACTCCAGCAACCTGTGGTTGCGCAACATTGTGGGACAGAGCTTGCATTTTTGTGGTATTATCTGATCAAAGTGTTGCTTGTCCTAACAGAAAAGAGAAAACATTTAGCAAAATTCCCTAATCTCATTGTGATGCTGAGCCTTGGATTTGCAGGTCTCACTCCTCACATTCACGTGGGTTTGAAGGTGAAATCTGATATCTAACCAAATGCATCTGGCAGAAACTTCAGCTTTATATATTCCCGTATTTCTGAATCTGGAGTATTGTTCTATGATAGTACAGGGAATTCATTTACAATTTATATTCCATGATTAAATAAGAATGCATATCCTGGCTCCAGCTGAAGTTTTGTTTAACCTTTGCCAGTAATAAACGTCTAGGCAAAGCTTATGAGAAATAGGACACGATTAGCATGATCCTTGCATCTTCCTGACTTCCAGGATCCTGTGGTTTACAGCACCTCTGAGCTGGAGGTGGCATACTGTACCCATCTGCTTAACTTTTTCTGATATCTTTCTGAACTTAATTGTACCTTTGGCCCCTATGGCATTCAATGACAAAGATTTCTACAATTTAATTAGGCACTTTGTGATAAAAATGTTTCCTTTTGTTTGCTTTAATTCACAGGCTTATAATTTCTTTGAGTGCCTCATTATGCTTATAATATGAGAAACAGTGACTAATCATTCCCAATTCACCTTCTTCTCACCATTCCTGACTTTACTGACTTATAGCATTACCCCTTAGTTTTATTTTTTAAAAGGGAGGAATCTGAGACTATTTAGTCTCACTGCATTTGTCACTATTCCACCTCTGTGTTTACTGCTTTTTCCCTGTTATCTACCTTACCCTGTTTTACTGGAGACAGGTTGCCGCAGACCAACCAGCTTCCCTCAGACACCTTCTGCCTTTGCTCCAAGATAAACCAGAGAATGCAGTAATTCAGCCCATGAGATAACTCCTTTCTCATGCAGGCTACTAAGAGGCATATGATGAGCTGACATGAGATAAGACCGGTTCAGCAAGACAGCTGAAATCAGCTGTGGGTCGCTGGAGGAGTCAACATTTCATATCTTTTTGACTGACCTGAAGATAATCAACACTTACACACTAGGAAAGCTAGAGTATAGGGTGAAAAAAAGAAAAGCCTTTCACAACATTCGAAATGTGCATTTCAACAGTGAAAGCAGTGGCAGGGTGCTCTCCTTTGCTTGCAAATTCAATTGTAAGTTCCTGATGAGCCCAGTTTAGTCACCAGTCTCTGCTAATACTCAGGACTAGTGCCACTCACTTCAGCAGATCTCCTTAGAGCAAATGTAGTAGAATTTGGCCTTCAATTAGGTTTCATGAGCACATAATTTGATTTGGACAAAGGGAATTATAGAAAACATATTACAGGTAAAACAACAGCTTACTCAGAGGCAGAATCTGCTTTTCTTACACATAGTAGCCTGATTGAAACCAATCTAAAGAGTAAAGCACTATGCCTTGCAAGGATATTAATCTGTGGCTCTTGTTAAAAGAATAAAAAAGACATATAAGACCTGAGTCTCTCATTGCCAGTCCTTTTTCCTGCAGCTTACTGTGGCCAATTCCAGAAGTCTTGCAGGATTTTCTACTGCCTATCAGGGCCACAAGCCAGGGCAGACTCCGATTTTATAAGAAGTACACAGTTTCATATCTTTTTGACTGACCTGAAGATAATCAATACTTACACAGTAGGAAAGCTGAGGTACAACATGAAAAAAAGGAAATCTTTTCACAACATGTATAAGCTCTTTAGTGTATTTGTACCTTGCACAGCACTTGAATAAGCAACTGTAGCAGAGACAGCAAGTGATCTTAAAAAGCCATGAGTGATATGTTTTGATGTTAAATAGGGCTCTGGGGAGGTCTGCTTCTCGAATATTTAAAAAACACGAACAAGAAGGTACCCATCATCGTGCTGCTTGGGACTATCTGTGTAACAGGATCAGCACTGTCCCTGCTGAACCTGCAGTTGCACATAATCGCATAATAGGATGAACAGAGCTAAAGAAAGTTACTTGACAAGATCATGTAGGCAGTTAGAAGCAGACTTTAAAATTTTTACTCCAAAACTCTGCTTCCCATATTCTCATAGGAGGTGATTAAGAGCTTAGTTCACAGAGAAATCACTTGTCAAATGAATTTACATTTATAAAGTGTCCATACAGGTGCCTTGGAGCCCTTTGCAAAATTGATATGAAAACTACCCAAAACCAAAGGCAATGAAAGGAGAGGACGCAGATCAGACAAGAAAGCTAAGTTTAAATTTGACAGTACACGTTGATTCAAATAATTTCATTTTTATCTGTCACTCATTGTATGAAAAGTGCTTTGCCAAGACCACTGAAACCAAGATAACATTTTGAGTGGATTTGGGAACCACCAGATCTCAGACAAAGAAACAAATAAAAGGCACTAGACAGTGATCAGGAAGAAGTACCAATCCAAGTAGGTACAGTATAGTAATGTAAGAGAACAGGAAAAGGGAAATTCATTGAAAAAGATGGTAAAGTAGCTCACAAGGCTGTTGCAAAGTGGTGGGTGAATCAGCCACAGACAGCTTTTCGAGACAGAATTGAATGTAGTTCAGGAAACAGGAAATTCAGAAGGGTACAGGTGAGTTACTGAGAGCAGAGCTGGGCTAAGCATAACAACAATTTGTAGGCATTTCTGTTATTAAGAGCACCTAATTGAGTTTGCCTTGATTTGGAGTTTACACAGAATCCTGTAAGTTTATGAACAACTGGGAGTGACTTAAGGAAGGGTTTGCAAGTGCCGGAAGTTTCAAAACTTAAAAAATCGTAACTGAAGTATGTTTTAATTTTGCCATGAGTTTCGTCTTTGAAAAGGTGCAATTGTCCATCAGGGAATATAAAGCTGTAAGGTCAGCTGTTGAGTCTCCTAATTCAGTACTTTCTAAGACCTGCCATTAATAGACTTTTATAGAGTGTATAGTGATTGACTGACTTCAGCACTTCCAAAGAGCCCCTAACCTGAGGAAAAGCGAACACTTAGGAACATTCAACAAACCCAACAGACTGGTAATATGTTGATTGCTAGCTAGCCCTAAAAGATAGTAATTGACACAATCTTCATTATGAATAGTTGAACCAACGGTAGCATACATTCACATGGAAAGCACAGTGGAGGTGGAGGAGAGAAAGCTGAAAAAGTTTAGAAAGAATTCTGAAAACCAGGAGGGCACTGAACTTGTGTGTTACTGCCTCAAGTGCAGAAAGAAACCCTAGTGTGCTCTGCAGAAATAAACCTATTATTAACCTCTTCAGCAGGTAATTTTTTTCTGCTGCATAAAAGCAGAGTAGTGCTGGGGCTGATCTTACCAAAACACATCTGAAAAGTAAAGAAATGGTTTCTAATGTCATCTCTGGTTGGACATTCTCAAGGCAGGTCAGTCCTAAAGGGCAGGAATTTCATTAATTCCTGAAATGATACTGTGGGAAACTATTTAATTCTTTTCCTATTTTGCTTTCTAATTTTGGATTGGCTTCAGCGACGGATTAGAGTAGTTCTTGTCTGTTTTGGGAAAACTGGAAAAGTAAAGCAATTGTGCTTCTTTAAGAGTGTTTTCAGCATGTGCTACATAAAGAACTGGTTGCTATGGTAATTATTATTGGTTAATTAGGTTTGGAGAAGCATTTTGATTCATCATTAGTTGTTTAACTAAAAATAGCAGCTTGCCACAAGGTTGGTTTTTGTAACTAAAATGTCTCAGAAACCCCATTACCCTCTCTCCCTTCTCCATCACCCCCTTGCTTAAGTTACTTTGAGGGAAAATAACTTATGCTCTCATAAGAACTGATCACAAGGAGTGAACTGAGGGTTGCATGAGAAATGTGGGATTTGAGACCAAAATGCTCTACTTTGTATAGAAAAGGAACATCTGGCAGCACAAACTCTACCACTCTCACTGCTGGGCTGCAGCAAGCCTCTATCTCCAGCTGAGACCATGATTTTATGAATCAAAGCTCCTGGCAGCAAAACTAGAAAGTACCTGTATCTCTCTACTGCATCTTGCCCACCTTGATCCCTCAGCACAGCTACCCCTTTGTCGTGCCAGATCAATTATGTGTGGGACCATACTGTGAACTGTATCAGGGAACTTGGCCAACTTAAAAAACCAAACATTTGGTGTTGGCAGTGATTTTCCAATCTAGAGCAGTCGTCTGATTGAGTTCACAGCACAGCCTCCACAGGGAGAGGAAGCACGTGAACATTCATAGTTGGCATTGCTGCCAACTCATTAAACTGAAATCATTGCTGCCTTATTGTTAAATCACCTTGTAAGGAGTTTTTTTATTCCCCAGGTTCACTCCTTCTGAATTCTCCTGGGTCTAACTGCTAAATGCCAATGGCCATGATAGAGGTTTTTTTGTTTGAGTGTGGGTGGCTCTTCATCAACATTTATTGGAAACCTACCTGTCCCACAAAGGTGCCCAAACTGCTGCCATGACTTTCCAGAAAGCTCATCTGTCCCTGATCTTCTATATTGTCCAATGCATAAGTACAACAGCTGTTTAACTCCTCACAGCTGGTGTGAGTGTTAACTCTTTTATCTGATCTACATATACATAGTTTACTGAAAGACAGGAATATACAATATACAATACACCTGAGAAGACAGGGATGGAGAAAGGTATATTGTTTATTCATGGTAAATTTATTCAAGCACAGACTATGATGGTTAAGAGCAGTGCTTTAGCCCACCCACCCCTGATTTGCTAAATGTGAAAGGAGCCATTTACATCAGTGTCACTTCCTGATTTTGTGTTTAGAACTGAGTCTTGTGGTTCAGCTATGCACAGCTCCCATGGGAACATCGGCTGATTCTTCAAAAACTCAGGTCTTATTTATGCCCCTAGGAGAGCTGAGATCTTTTAAGAAGCCTGGTCTTGCTGCTTCCGGAGGAGGCATTAGAGGATTTCACTATGTACTTAGAGACACAGTCTGGCCTTTAATGTGCAGGAAATTTGTAGCCTGCAAGGCAGGTTGGCCCTATCAAAACACAGGGTGTACCCCAAAGAATTATCAACTTACCCTCAATGAGACTAACTGGTCTCAGACATGGTTTTCTCCATCCTATTGCAGAATATCCTAACATGCCTATTGCTCCTGCACTGCTAATTATTTAGAAAACAAAGACCAGTTTCCCTCTGAACCGTGACATGTTTGCATAAAATCAATTGTTCTAGTTCAAGACAGAATTCAGAAATATGTATCTTTAATATTCAGAGCAAGAGTTTAATTTGCTGTTAGAAAAATAGCTATTTCCTTCTTGCTCTTCCTCTCATTGAATCCATTAGAAATGTAGAAAATTGAATGTCTGATTAAGTTGTTCATAGGTAGCTCAAACCATACAATTTGGTAAGTCAGCTATCAACTATAGCAAGAATTTTGCAACATGGTGTAGTACAAAAGATCTTTCAGGAAAACCATATCACGTCATATCAGACACATAAGGGCTGACATAACTTAAATGACGCACAGAGGCGGTCAAGCAAATACATAACCCTGCTAGTGCCATCGAGCAGCCCCAAATGGCAAATAATTTGCAGCACATCTCCTCTAACTCCCCTTAAGTTTGTTTAAAATTTAAGATTCAGTCATAATTTTAATTAGAAAAAAAATTATTCTGGGACTTTGGATAACCTTTTTTTGGTGCTTTTCTTTTTATAGATGTTAAAGTGACTAGACATGTCTGGGACAACGTCAGTAGTAGGGTCATAGCCTGTGCATACAGGCAAACGGACAGAGATGGATAAATGATATTCAATTTTTAGTAACTGCTTTCCACAGCTACAGGGTGCTCTGCTGAACTCTCTGACCCCCACCTAGGGACTGATCCTGAACTACACAATGACATCTGGTGATCATGTCTCCTGTGCACTGAGCAGCACAGCACTCTTTTGTCATCATTTTGCACACAGGATGCTATTACGGATACCTGAAATGTTCCTATTTAGAAAGCACAATCTTATCCTTTGACATTAATAACCCTCTCTATTCAGTGTTTTCTGCGTGCTGGTTAGGTACCTTCTCCCTCTACTCTGAGACAGCTGCATTGCAGTGTAATTACAAAGAGAAATCTGAAGCCAAACCTTCCAGATGTCATCATTTTATTGTCCAAAAACATCACCTCATTTGGTGTGTTTAAGTAAACGTAAAAGGCTCGGACAGGAATCTGTTTTCTTCTCCAAATATACGTAACCTTGAAACCATAGTACATGTCCTACAAAATTACTTTACATTACCTGTACTGTCTATCTAGGAGTAGATCCTGTAACAACCCACAAAAACCAGCAAAAACCAAGGCACGGCACAAATACCTGCTCAACAGAGAACACACTGGAAGCACCCGTGGCAGTCAGGGTAGGTTAGGAAATTGTTGAAGTGATGGTATTCTCCTGCTCACTGCTCAGAAGGGAGTGTAAAACAGCTGTGGATTTTCCCTTTCTGTACTTCCATATTTCAGATTCTTGAAGCTCAGTCTGGCACTAAAAATTCCGCTACACTTTTTCTATGTGGAAGTTGATCTTCCTTACAAGCTGCACATGTACTGTTCAAAACAAATACCAAAGTAATTACGTTCAATAGAAGCCACATTCCACTTAAAGCCACTAGAGAAATAAATTACTCCTAATAAAAGTTACAGCATCTAAACAAAGATTTATAAGAAATTAATCTGAAATGGGGAAGCACACTCACAACATCCTAGATATGAAGAATTAAAAATAATTCCTGGGTTTTTTTTGAAGCAACCCTTACCAAATGATAATTTTTCCCCTTGCATTACATACATGAATATCTGAATTGGAAATAACAGTCTCCTAATTCAGATGTACCAGCATTTGGGGACCAGCATTAGACATCATATACAACTTCTCAGTGACAAAAAATTCTGGCTGACATCCAGTCTGGAAATGTCTGAGAGCATCACTGAATTTTTGGGTGAGCCTGGACACTCAAAAACCAGGACCTCTAAAGTGAAAGTCACTTTTGGAAATTTTCCTCAAATTATCTCAGTAGTTCTGCCTAAGTCAATTCAAGATAGCCAAGGCAGAAGAACTCCCAGTACTTCCCATAATAGATTATACAACTGATTAGGAGTAGAAAAATGGTAGGAAAAAAAAAAAGATTCATCAAAGCTGCTTTGCAACATTGGGAAGAGTTTAACTACATTTTAAGGAAAAGAGAATTAAGTTGTCTGCATTTCTGCTAAGTGAGTTGGGGGTGGTGTTCTGCACAGCTGTTTTTATTGCTCTAGATAATGGCTCTTATCCAAAGTAGGATGTCAAAACTGAGTGAGCAATAATTATGTTTGTAGGGCTGACAGCAGTTCATCTTTTCTGACACACTTCATTGCTGTTTTCATCTGATCAAATGTGTGCGTGTCCCAGCAATTACCTGCAGTACGTACTCCATGTCTCTTCCCAATGGAACTGGCAGTCTTCATGAGTTGTGTACAGCTGACCCTGCTTTGGTGCATTCTGCAGAGTTGTAACAACAGACTGCACAAGAGAAGATTTTAATTTTTCTTCCTAGCTATGTTAGGCCAGGTCATGTGTGTTTTCCTCTGAACTGTCTAGCTGTAGCCATAGGTGGAAGAAAGAAGCAAGATTTTGCAAATCATTTTTCCCCTTTGGTATTGCAATGGAAAAAGAAAGTAATAGCAAAATGTAATGATCTTAAATTACTCTTGGACTCTTTATCAAAAAAAAGACAACCTTATGAAAGCCACTCCAGTCTGGGTGAGAGTGAGACTAATACCTATTAAAAAGTAAATTGGTTTACCTGAAATAGTACTGAAAATACTGGTAATGAAAAATAGACAAGGGATATCATAGTGTTGAGGGTCCTTTTCCAAACAATCCTTGTCCTTCAAAGCCTGCTTCTATTCTGATGGGAAGGTCTACTGATCAGCTGTTTCTGTTAATCAGATTATACCTGCTGGCAAACAAACCACCTCCCATAGCTGTTCTTTTTTTTAAACTATTCACCCCCAAAAAAGCCAAAACAGTGCTGGAAACAAAGGCTCTTTACACTTTATTATCAGCATTTTTAAATAAAGACCAATACAAGGTGAAATTTTTCCCACAGCTGCACCTGTAAGTGGTTGTCATTTTGCACAGGTGTCGTTAGAGATGGAGTTTGCCCATTGAATCCACAGCTGATTGATGTGTGAGACGGCAAGAATAGACTTATAGTTCCCAGATCAAGCTGTAGGTTTGCTAGCCAAGAAATAACAAGGAAAATATCTCCTCTCTCCAAATTTCCCATTACAGCTGCTCTGTTTCCATTTTAAATTATTTTTGGAAAAGTGACCTGAAAACCCCATTGAAAGCAATTTGATATTCCCCGTGTTTATTTTTTCCCTCAGTATCTCCATTTGTTGTTGACTGTGATGATCCCCTGAAAACCAAGAAAAGACAGAACTCAGCAATGCCATTTTTAGAGTCCTTTCCTAGCAAAATATTAAAAAAAAAAAAATCTACAGAAAACCAAAACACCTTCTTTCTCACCTATCCCTGATGATAATGTTGGGCTGTAAACATGGCAGATCATAGAACCTGAGGCCTGCCTTTACTTTGGAGGAATCTTGAGTAGCATAAAGGCAGTGGATTGTAGTCTGATTTCAGTGTACACAGAATTTCAGGCATCCTTAACCACACTGAGAACCAGTGCTGATATGACCTTGGGAGACCACAAGAAATGGAGAGCCTGTAAGGATATGGATGAATCTGCAAGGAAAACTCTAGGATGGTTGGGCATGGGGTAATAGGCCCCGGGAGCCTTTGTCCTCCAGAGCTGAGCTGAACACAACTTAGGCACAGCAGAAGACATGAATCACTCCAGGTTAAATGAGAATTTTATTGATAACTATCTAGTGTTACTCAATATTCTCTTTAAGTCTGCTTTATCTCAAATTTTTTAACTCTCAATTAGGAACTATCCTGGAGAGAAAATAGGGAAGGGACGTGGGAGCAAATGGAAATGTACCAGACAAAAGCCACAAGAGGTTACAGCATTCCAGACCAGCTGGATTAAAACTTTATCTCAGAGAGTTAGGCGAGGACAAACATTTTCCTTTGTGAAACCTGTGGGTGTTGTTTTGCTATTAGTCACGGTGAACGCTTCAGTTTGGTGAGCTAGAAGAAGTCAGACTGACATCAAAAGTACAGAGAGTGCTGTGGGAAAAAGTTGATTCAGTCCTTTGGCTGGCAGAATACGCCACAGACAAATAATGAAGGATTAGGTTTCTTCCACGACTTTGCTAGCAGAGGAGACATATAGCGCAGGATTCATTCTACATTGACACTGGTGTGACCTAGGACTAATTCCTTTGAAGGCAGTGGCTTATTCTGGTATAAAACAAGGATGGGATTAACATCAAACCCTGATATTTACTGTGGGCCAAATTCTCCTTGCCTGACAATACAAGCCATGCCTTTGTTTTCACTGCTTGTATAAGCATGAGAGATAGAAACTGGACTGTTCGTGGAATATTAAATAAATGATACAAGACAAAACAACTGCTGTCTCTGATGATGAATAATGAATCCTGCTGACACCAGTGAGAGCTGCTGGAGACTATTAAATCTTGATGGACATAAACTAACAAGAGAAGCCCACCAGATGGTTTACATCAGGATAGCTGTGTATAAGTTCATCCAGGGTTTGATCCAATGCACAGCCATAAATGCTGTCCACATTTTTGCAGTTCAGGTTGTTTAAAAGCACCCACTCAGGAGCAAGGTCAGTCTTAACCTGCTCACACAGAAGTTCATTGGCTTCGAAGGGAAATTTGCTTGGACAAAGCAGTGTTTGGTCTTAGTGAGTATTTAGCTCGTGTATGTACTATTTAGATCAATGTAGCAGCACTCATGATACATGAATATTGCTCTCTTAGGAGCACTCAGCAGATGAGTGCTTGAAAAGAAATTGTGTGTGGCCTTGGACATGCTGGGGTATGAATACAAAGGCTGACAATGCTGCGTTTCATGGCACAAAAAACATCCCAGAATTTAAGTCAAGAATTAGTTGACAAAGTGGATTTCTTACTGGAATTTCAGGAACTGGAGGGAACATTACTTCTGAGCCTTAAAAAAGAAAACCAAAGAAAATCGGTTTTATAAACTGATCTTCCCAATTGATTGATGTTTTTTGGAAGCCAGACAGCACTAATAGTTAAATCTATGAAAGGGCTCAAGGCGGAAGGACACAGTTAATGACAGGGTGAGACATTTTCTAACATTTAATGCTTGATCCAAAGCCTGTTCTGTTTGATGGAGATATGCTTGCTGGCTCTGATGGCTTTTTAAGCAGCTTCCTCCAAGAATCTTGGTTTTTTAGCTATCAGAACACATGTGAAATGAGGCATTTCAGATATCCTAGGGAATGGCTTATGTCTCCTTCTTGATAACAATTTGAAATTTTTTTTACCTAGAAGGATGAAATCAGTTCTTAAAGTGTAATTTCTGTCACCCAGCCAGTCAGTACAGTGGCCAGATGCACCCTCTCCAAGGTACGTACAAATGTTTCAAACTGCAAAAAAAATTAGAATTTCTGTTCTTAAAGGAAAATAAGGCCCCATCCAGGCCCAACTGTTCAAGTTCTTTTCTTTTTGTTTAGATAGTGCAGTGCTGAAAGCAATTAAAACCATGTCTATAGACAGCACTACAAACATGCTAGTTGTCGATATTAAGCTGACATCTGATGGCCGACACTGTACAGTGACCACATATGTAACCTATATTAAATTCTGGGTAAAAATAAGAACAAGCTCAAATGACTTTTTCATGTTGCCCTCCTCATGAATATCCACATCCAATTGTTAAAGTCAGCTCGATTAATCATTATGTGAGAGTAAAACTAACATATCCGTGCCATAAACGCACAATGTAGTTGTATCATAAATAACTTTTGTCATGCATTCTGGTCTTCTTTTTTGCATTCTGACATGTTTCTATGTATTATTTCCACAAAGAGTTTATAAAAAGGAGAAAACCTCTAAGTCATGCCAACTATTTTTTTTAAGGAGAAAAATATTTTAAAAAGTAGAACCAGTTGGACTAAATACCTCACAAGATGATATTAAAAAAAAAAAAAAAATTGAGAACAATGTCTGGAGACAGGCAAGACAAATCTGGAGAACTAGAAAAGGGCTATTTTAAAAATTTCTTTAATGAAAACCAGAAAGTATGTGTGTGTGTGTTTTAAAATTTTCAGTTCTTGGCAGATTATATATAAAAACCCAACCCTCAATTTTTTTTTCTTTCTCTAGTCAGTAGCAAAGACGTGCCACTACTGCATTTCTGGGCAGCTCAGTCTTGTAGGTGTGCAAATGCCTTTCTTAGACTGGTACAATTCTGGTGGCACCCAGAAAGGAAAATGTGCCTACCTAGAGATATTTAAGATTCAGAAGACACCTATAGCATGTGGGCAGCATATGGTAGCTCTCAAATTCCCATTTCCACTGAGTTCAACTGGGAACTGAAATGAAAGAATCATTGCCACTCAGAATTTGAAAATCTCTCCTCTGGGAGATGAAGGCTCCTGCTGACCTCAGTATTCAATAAAAAATCTTTGCTGGACCACAAGGGTGGACATTGCTGATCTGCAGGACTTGCAGTTGTGAGAAGTGATAGCTCAGGAACCAGTCCAGTCCAGGCCTTGCAGGAACACAGCAGTACCACTGGATTTGGTTGGGATCATCCAGACATTCCTGGAAAAACGCATCCTAATCCATTAACTGTTGAAGTGCATATCTTCAAAATTATTATAATGATAAAAAAACCCAGGATGACCTACCTCTACCTACCACCTTACTTTCACTAAGAAGAACAAGAGCACCTGTGTTTCACACATGTGTTTTATAGTATCATAGAATGGTTTGGGTTGGAAGGGATCTTTCAGATCATCTAGTTCCAACCCCCCTGCCAGTGGCAGGGACACCTTCCACTAGACCAGGTTGCTCAAAGCCCCATCCAACCTGGCCTTGAACACTTCCAGGGGTGGGGCATCCGCAGCTTCTCTGGGCAACCTGTTCTCCAGTGTCTCATCACCCTCACAGTGAAGAATTTCTTCCTTACATCTAATCTAAATCTACCCTCTTTCAGTTTAAAAGCATTACCCTTGTCCTATCACTAGACTCCCTGATAGAGTCCCTCTCCATCTTTCCTGGAGGCCCACTTTAACTACTGGAAGGTTACTACAAAGTCTCCAGGAAGCCATCTCTTCTCTAGGTTAAACAACATCAGCTCTCTCAGCCTGTCCTCATACCATCCTCTACTTTGAACAGAAAACCCTGCATGAATTTGCAAAGAATTCATCTTTCAAAGACATTCCTGTATCTGGAAGGCATAGAAATGGTTGTCTAAAAATCTTTCATAAAAGGTTTCTGTATAGTTGCTCTGAACTGCTGATACTGATTTTTGCAATCTGGAAATAAAGACATTTTGCTGAAAGCCTGACTTGCCCTTCACAACATGAAAAACGTGATTAAAATATTCTGGCAAGGTCAGAGTTTATTGCCCTTGAAGAGAACATTAGCCACCATGTTCCCTGAATTACAATTGTGTGCTGCTAAGGCCTTTTTCTTTATTGGAGAAGGAAGGAAACATTTTGTGTCTGTTCAAAAGTAAAAGCTCAATTGCCTGCATTCCGGCAGGGTGGGATGCTCGGCCCTAAGAAAGGTGCTATGCTATTCCAGTAACAGAAAGCAGCCTCAGGTCTAATGGACCCATTGTGGGTGTTACACATGGAGAAACTTTGCAAGAGACAAACTACCCCATGAGGTTTCCCAGTGTGTAGGGTGGATATAGATGCAAAGGAAGAGCCGGGGCTCTTCCACCTCTTAACAATCTTCCAGCTACTCAGCAAGCATGAACTAATCTCTATATTTACTTACAGCACTGTATGCCTATATTGTTTCCATTACTTTCATGTGTACAATATATCTAAGAATAGTTCTAAAGTCAGCTGTAGTCCCAAAGATTTCAGAGACAATATCCATAACTTAATGTACACAGGTACTTACATACTTTGCTTAGAGCAGAAACAACTAGGAAAATTCTTATTCTTTGTAATTAAGTGGCATATGCACTACAAATGTATATAATGAACAGAATCTACAATAATGATGATCCTCTGAATATATTTATATGTTTACTTTACATATATAAAAATAAAACAGATCAGACCACCACATTTATGACATGAGGAGGAAGATAGAAGGTCAATTAAAATGAGCTGATGATGACCTGAAAAATATTTTTCACTGTGTAAAAATGGCCCATCCTTATTCAGCAGATTCACTCTTCTGCGTTTCTTTGCCTTCAGCAAAACTTTATTGACAATACAGCCTTTTCACCAGTTGTTAGCCTCTTGGAAGAGATGATTCTGTCATTTTCTTGCACCATCAGCAATATTATTGGCTAACGGTTGATCCAACATGTTCTTAGCAAACCACAGATATGAATCCTTGCATTTGTGGCATTTCAGGCTACATAAATGAAGCTAGTTCAGACTAATCCATCAGCCTCAGTGTAGCAATTATTAGAAATACAAAATGGTTTTCTTCTTTGGAAACTGGGGATTGAGAAGACTTTACATCATAGCCGGAATATAGGAGCCAGTATCATTTAATTATAGAAAGTAGGGCATGAGAGGACCTTGGCAGGTCATTTAACCCATGCTCCAGGTCCTATCTAAATCACTCCTAAAAAAATGCCTCTCTAAACTGCTTAATCATACTTCAGAGTAAAGCCTCCCAGGCAAAATGAGGTTGTTTAAGTTATTGTTATTAGGTTATTGTTACAAGGTTTCTCCTACTAGCTAATGTAAATATTTCTTGTAATAACTTAAGCCCATCATCTCTTGATAGCTATAGGTGAAACAAAGAACAATTAATTTCTTCCTCTTGGTAGCAACCCCTTCCATATTTGAAGGCTGTCACCAACTCCCTTCTTCCTTTTCTCTAGAGCAATCCTCTTCCTACAGAAGTAGTGAAAATGAGCAGTATCCATTGCAACTGAAAACAGTATGTTTAAAGATCATCAATGCTTTGCTGGGAGAAAGTTAGTTTCTGGCTTTTAAAAAGAAAGGTAGTGTCAGTTGCTCAAAATATTGTCCTGGCATTGGTGGACTGCCTAAGGGTAAACCTGTCTCTAGCTTTCTTTGGCAGCTAAGACTGCTGAGAAAGCCATAGTGAGACCACAGTTCACACACAGGTTTATCCAATATCTCCTAACACTTCTGTAGCAATCTGACCATCTGAAACTGGATGGTTGGTACTGATGGAGGAGCTCTTTTTGCTGGTGGAAAGGATGGACATATATTACTGATATTCTTCAAACTCTCCCACCTGTAATACCACATACCACAGAGATCTGGTGGGTGGAGACAGCATTGTTCCCCCAAAGAAGCACAGAATGTGTGTGTGGCTGATGTTTGCTATAAGCTTGTGCTCTGGGACTGCCTGATGTCACCAGATGGGGATGGGGAAAGCAAGGATGCTGCTTTGAGCTTTGGACCATGTGATGGTGATAAGCCCATAGAACAACTCTCACAAAGAAGTGATGTGCCGGGTCAGGTGATGACATGTGGTGGACATGGTAGTGTTAGGTTTACAGTTGGACTCAATGATCTTAAGGGTCTTTTCCAACCTGAATGATTTTATGTTTCTGTGATACAGGCCTGCAGTTAAGTCCCACAGCAGGACTCAAGGCTGGAATGGACTGAAGTAAGTGCAGAAGGCATGGCATGTATATTAATCCAGGGCTCACACTGCAATTGCAGGAGCTGTGCCCTGTGCTGGCTGTGTGTTTGCTTCAGGCTGGATTCGAAGATGTTAGTTCTGCCCTCCAGATCCTCAGCAGATCTTCAGATCTGTCTACTTGAAACAATACATGTACTGCTATCACAGAATCACAGAATAAATGAGTTTGGAAGGGACTTCTATAGTCAAACCTCCTTCCTCGAAGCAGGATCACCTAAAGCAAGTTGCTTGGGGTCTTGTCCGGTCAGATTTTGAATATTTCAAAGGATGAAGGCTCCACAACATCTCTGGGCAACCTGTTACAGTGTTCAATCACTCTGACAGTAAAAAAAGTATTTTCGTGTTTAAGTGGAACCTATTGTGTTTCAGTTTGTGTCCATTGACTCTCATTCTGTCACTGGGCACCACTGAGAAGAGTTTGGTTCTGTCTTCTTTACTACCTCCAGTAATGTATTTATATTTATCAATCAGATTACTCCCCCCCTCCCCGCCCCAACCTTCTCATCTGCAGGCTGAACAGTCCCAGCTCTCACAACCTTTCCTCATTTGTCAGATGGCCCTTCATAGCCCTTCTCTGGACTCACTCCAGTATGTCCATGTCTCTCCTGTACTGGATGGCCCAGCAGTGGGCACAGCACTCCAGATGTGTTTCACTAGGGCTGAGCAGAGGGGAAGGATCACCTTCCTCAACCTGCTGGGAATGTTCTGCTTAATGTATCCCAGGAGGCTGTTGGCCTTCACACTGCCAGTTCATGGTCAATTTGGTGTCCACCAGGACCACCAGGGCCTTCTCTGCAGAGCTGCTTTTCAGCTGGTCTGCTGCCAGTCTGTACTGGTGCATGAGGTTATTCCCCTCCAAGGTGCAGAACTTTGCATTTCCCTTCTGTTGAACTCCTTGATGTTCCTGTCAGGGCATTTCTCCAGCCCACCAAGGTCCCTTTGAATGGCAGTGCAATCATCCAGTGTATCAGCCACTTCTCCCAGTTTTGTATTGTCTACACCATATAAGACTGCTTCTATTGAGTTTGGTGGGAGTTAGTGGGACTTAAGGAGTCCCACGAGATACCCTTATAACCACTTAAATGATTTAAGGAATCCCTTAGCCTGTAGAGTGTTGAAAAATCTCACTTGCTACCTCCCTGTACTTTTAAGTCTCTAGATCACATTGAAAAATGGGCTCTATGCCAGATGACTATCTTGGGAATAATTGCTATGACCACCTATCTGTCCATGTTTTGTAAACCACAGGGTTCATGCAAAGTCTGTGAGAATTTTTCTGTGTGTGTTTATGATTTGGATTTTTAATCCTTTCCTTATTTGTAGGACGCTCTAGCATTTCCCTTTTTTGTCTGAGATTCCTTGTATTGTCATTATATGGCAAAGGCCACTAAGCTCTGACTAAGCACTTTGCAAGTTCTCTGCAAATCTGCAACTGCTGAATCCATATTGCTGTTAGCCAGAAGACGACAATTTGATTTCCAGATTATAGTTTGAGGTTTTGATGATAGTAATTAGAAAAAATGTCTCTTAATTAATGGTGTGTGCATTTTCCATTTTTAAATTGCACCTATAAACTCTCTTTAGATATACACAAACTTTAGGAACATAGTAAATATTATTTTGACTTGCAAATGTAATTACTGAACCTGAAAGCAAGTTACAAAAAAAAGAATAAAGCATGAAATTCCACAGCATTGCCTTTGCTGAGTATTTGTATTTATCTAGTACAAATATATGTAAATCTATGAAGTGTTTTGAACCTTTAAAGATTTAAATATGGGATATTATTCAATTTTATTAGATATATTTGTTGCTTTTTGATTTTAAATAATGTCAAGTTTAATTACAGAAATCTTGTGTTACAGAAGAAAACCAGAAGTGATCTCAAGGAGGAATACTCTTCCTTCTTGTACACCATCAAAACAGTTCTTTAATACATGACACTTGGATAGACCATTTGTAAATTCAATGAGGAAGTTAGCATGTTCTGCTGTCATGGAAAGTAATCTGGCCAGTAAAAGCTTTGTTAGCTGCTTGAAGAGGAAAGAACAGCTACCTTAACAATCTTTGTACTAAGTTTCAAGGCCTCAGGCTATCAAACAACTTAAACTTATACCCATCTTTATGCATACGAGTGCTTTTCTTGACTTTAAAATAATTGGCATAATGTTAAGTGAATTTTTTTTACACTCCTTCTCCAAAGTCACATTACCTCTGAGAATCATCTCTTTAAAGTTTTTAAATTTTATTGTCTTGATTGTTGATTGGATTTGGAGTAAAAGAATGCTTACATTAGATATTCTACTATGGAGGAATAGCAAAGAAGAGTGGCTGCCATCAGATAGTGTACATAACTATGCCTTAAGAATACGTAGACACAAGTACATTTTTACAGGAAACAAAGTGATAAGTCATTGGAAAATAATTTCTAAGCACGAAGAGCTATTAATATTATAAGAAGATTATTGGAGGCCCTATCATCCTGTACCATCGCATAGAAAATGGGAACACTTCATGTGTTCTTCTACCATTCTTGTAGCCTCTCAGGTGGCTAATGAAACACAGCAGACAAAAACAATTGCATTAGCAGAAATGAAATATATGTAATAAATTCTTCTTCTCTTCCCATTATTGTCAATAAGCTGCTATTACTCTAGGGATTAGGGAGAACATGGAAACTATCACAGCATCAGTCAGAGTGGCACTTAGCTACATTCTGGAAATGTCAAAAAAATTTTTACAGTAATGTCCTTGGGCAAGATTCATATAACTTAAGTTCTGCCTAAGTCTCAAAGAACAATTTTCACTAGCTAGTCTCAAGGACCTTCAGATCTTGGAGGAATCTACTATAAATCTCTCCATCCATTTGGGGATATAGTGCTTCCTTAGTGCTTCAAGTATAGGCTACTATATAGAATCATAGAATTATTTAGGTTGGAAAAGACCTTTAAGATCATCGAGTCCAATGGTAAACCTAACACTGCCAAGTCCACCGCTAAACCATGTCCCTAAGCTCCACATCTACACATCTTTTAAATACCTACAGGTACCACTTCCCTGGGCAGCCTGTTCCAGTGCTTGATAACCCTTTCAGTAAATAAATTTCTCCTAATATCCAATCTAAACCTCCCCTGGCACAACTTGAGGCCATTTCCTCTCGTCCTACCACTTGTTACTTGGGAGAAGAGACTAACCCCCACCTCACTACGACCTCCTTTCAGGTAGTTGTAGAGAGCCATAAGGTCTCCCCTCAGCCTCCTTTTCTCCAGACTAAACAACCCCAGTTCCCTCAGCTACTCCTCATAAGACTTGTGCTCCAGGCCCCTCACCAACTTGGTTGCCCTTCTCTGGACACGCTCCAGCACCTCCATGTCTTTCCTGTAGTGAGGGGCCCAAAAACTGAACACAGTACTCGAGGTGCGGCCTCACCAGTGCTGAGTACAGAGAGATGATCACTTCTCTAGTCCTGCTGGCCACACTGTTTCTGATACAGGCCAGGATGCTGTTGGCCTTCTTGGCCACCTGGACACACTTCTGGCTCATATTCAGCCGGCTGTTGACCAACACTCCTAGGTCCTTTTCTGCTGGGCAGCTTTCCAGCCACATTTCCCCAAGCCTGTAGCACTGCATTCGGTTGTTGCGACCCAAGTGCAGGACCTGGCACTCAGCCTTGTTGAACCTCATACAATTGGCCTCAGCCCATCCAGCCAGCCTGTCCAGATCCCTCTGTAGGCCTTCCTACCCTCGAGCAGATCAACCTTCCCTCCCAACTTGGTGTCACCTGCAAACTGACTGAGGGTGCACTCAATCCCCTCATCCAGATCTTTGATAACGATATTAAACAGAACTGTCCCCAATGTACTTAACAGCTTGATCAGGCAAACCAAATATACACCTCCCACTCAGCTTCATTGTAATTCAGAGGAGGACAGGCAGGGGGGAGGCTGCATCCCTGCAGTGCACTAAACAGCATTGAAGAACGTCTTCGGAATGCAATCATCTATGCTGCTAAACCACCAGAATGGTTTCAGGCACTGTTCTGGCCTTGGTCAGCCACCCCTCCATCCATAGTTCCCACGCATAGTTTAGCAGTCATCATAGACCTGTTTTTCCCACCACACAGGTTGGATGCAGGCACCCTGTTTTGGATGAGTCAATACAGCTACAGCCTTTGGGGAGAGGGATGGTCTGAATACTGATATGTGTTCTAGCTTTGCTTAACTCTTTGGGCAGCACAGAGCTCAACCTGAGACCTACTATCTTCAGACAATTTCACTCAGTGCCCAGGAAGGAGGAAATTTCTCCTTGCTCAAGAGCTTACAGCATTTGCAGAAGGATCAGGACTTGATTTCTGGTTTTCCCTCAATTCTAGGTGAGGCAGTTTGAATCTATGGATCCCAATTCTAGGAAAGAGACCTATTAAGGCAACAAATTAATCAAGGCCGGAATCTTCTCCATTCCTCTCATTGAAACTGGTCCACTGCATGGATGTGAAAGCAAGAAGCATGGGGTCACAAGGAGGCCAGCTGAGGAGGTGTCTGGCTCTGTAGCCCAGTGCTGCAAG
This sequence comes from Harpia harpyja, assembly GCF_026419915.1. NCBI lineage: Eukaryota > Metazoa > Chordata > Aves > Accipitriformes > Accipitridae > Harpia > Harpia harpyja. The sequence goes on from NC_068944.1 coordinate 69,819,563, forward strand.
CACAGCCTTGTATAAACTATATGGCAGGTACTTTAAAGTCCCCTCAGCACAGATGAGCTAATGTAAAGGGATCTTGGAGTCACTGATGATAGGGCTGAAGTAGAATAGAATAGAATAGAATAGAATAGAATAGAATAGAATAGAATAGAATATTTCAGTTGGAAGGGACCTACAGTCTTCATCTAGTCCAACTGCTTGACCACTTCAGGGCTGACCAAAAGCTAAAGCATGTTATTAAGGGCATTGTCCAAATGCCTCGTAAATATTGACAGGCTTGGGGCATCGACCACCTCTCTAGGAAACCCGTTCCAGTGTTTGACCACCCTCTCGGTAAAGAAATGCTTCCTAATGTCCAGTCTAAACCTTCCCTGGCGCAGCTTTGAGCCATTCCCATGTGTCCTGGTATCACTGGATACCAGGACGAAGAGGTCAGCACCTCCCTCTCCCCAGGAAGCTGTAGAGAGCAATGAGGTCATCCCTCAGCCTCCTTTTCCCCAAACTCAACAAACCCAGGGTCCTTAGCCACTCCTCATAGGACATGTCTTTCAGCCCTTAAGAGAATTCTGTGGAACCAGACCTTTTAAAAAAGAGGGAAGTTGTATGCAAACATTCCCACTACATTCAATGTATTCATTATTTAACAAAAAATGCGTGGCTGACAGAAGTCAACACAGTATTCCTCTTTTGATGCATCATGGAAAATGATGGGCATGTTTTGCACAAAAACCTCAAAGCAATTGAATGTATTAGTCACATATTACAGCAACTGAGAAAGGCAAATTTTCAAATCAAATGAAGCACAGAAACATAAAGTGATGTGTGTGGGTCAGCACAGGCCAATGATAAATTTAGTGTTGAAATGGGAATGATCCTTATTCCCAGTCCCTAGCTAAAATCTGTGGTGAATCACACTCCTTCTTCTGAAAGAATATGCAGGTCTGGCATATTAAATCAGATCCACAGTGAGCACATGTGGGGTGATTTCTATGTCAATTATAACCCTATCTATTATGCTTATGAACATTATTAATACTAATAAGCATTAGAGATACTTTCATATGTGACAGAATCATAGGATAAAAGAATGTGTATATCTAGGTCTTGTACGGTTACTTGAGTAACTGCCATAAGATCCAAGCAATTTCTTTACCTAAGATCCTTACTCCAGAGTTATGAAACACCTGGTACACAGTATAATATCATTTAGTTCTTTTGTGCTGCTTGATTTTCCTGGTTATTATTATTTCTTCTTTGCATTATGATGTTACCTCTGGATTGATGGATAAGGCTCCTACTGTGGTAGAACTAAAGCAAGCAGCACAGAACAGATAGCTCTGTCCCTGACTAGCTCTCAGGTAAACAAAGCAGCAGAGTTTGAACAAAGGAGAAATAATAAAGTGCCTGGAGATCAGATCCCTCCAAAGAAACAAACTGATTTTTCTAATTAGGATTCTGCCATTGTTGAATGCTTCCACTGATGTCAGTAAAGAGGGTTTTCTGCACTGTATTTTTAAGGGACTGTGCTGTTAAAACAGATGAAAGTAAAGATACGGAAAAATCCCAAGCTGTAAAATAATTACTAAATCAAAATTGAAAAAGAAAATTGAGGTAAAAGAATTAAATCATTAAACTCATTCAAATAGTATTTCATCTATACCGGGGGCTACCGTTCTCTAGATTAAGACTAAGAGCATCATATAAAATTATAACACCGACATCAGACTGTTTGGGAGAAGCACAATTAATTATTTGTTGGGGTTGTGAAAAAAAAATTGGCTTGGGTTAGTTTTACTTTTTTTTTTTACACTGATATGCTTCAGCTGTTTCTCAGACTGCAGCAATGGTTAATTAATGAACTCAGCAGCCTTCCTCTCTCCTCTAAGGCTAACTGCATGAAACCTTGCAGCAGAAGAAGCTGGCAAATGAAATAGCAGCACTTCTTAAAATAGTTGCTAATAAACAAAACTCACGTGATTAAATATTACTCTGTCTGCCAATGGCTGCTTGGCTTTGCAGTTTGCCCTGTGTACATTTCCTGACATTTTTTGTTCTAGATTAGGAAGCACCACACTGGTATCTCTGTCTGCAGACCTGGGTGTTTGGACAGATAAGAGTGACAGAGCTCACTCCAAGAGATTCCTGGAGGAGCTGGATGCCCACATTTGTGTTCTCTTTCAGAAGAAATGTGGATTCTGATCAACGCTTTCCCTAAAGAGGGTACTGAGAAGTGATCTTCCTGGTTCACCTAAAAATCCTAATGTCTTTGCGATTCTTTATATTACACTCTGTGGGCTTTAAATCAGGTCCCTAAATCAAGCTGTTGGAAATCTCTGAGTCAGTCAGGCCCTAATAAGATCCCTTAGTAAGATCCTTAGTTCCAAGAAATGCTAAGTACTCAGTACTTTTTTGTGCTTGATCCCTTTTGACCAGCCAGGTCTCTTTTATGCCTGGTTTGACTGAGTGAGGCTGGTACCAAAATGCTTGAGATTCACTGCATCACTAATTCAGCAATTTGCATTCATCTCCTTCCTTGGGCCAGATTGCAATTCTACAGTCCCTTCTGCGCTGGGGATGGGTACAAGCTGCACTGCACCAAGAACAGAGTGAGTAAAACAGAGTTTGTCTCTGAAGGAAGGGCTAGATGAAAAAAGCAAAGGCTCAGAAGCCACGAAGCAAGGTCCTTGCGCTTCTCATTTGCAGATATATGACTACAAGAGTTTAAGCCAGAAGCCTATGTTGAATGCCACCATGCTCTTATGGATCCCTACACAACATGCAAAAAGAATCCAATGTCTCAGATTGAATGAATATAAAATAGCCAGCGTGATGAATGGGAGGAAAGTTAGCTAGGAGGGAACTACTAAAGGCATGGAGTATGTCTTAAATCCCATTTTTCCCCAGGATTTAGAGATTCACTGTGAAGATTTTCCCCTATATTTGGGCTTCTCAGCCCCAAGCCCCCTTCCCCTCCACCCCCAAGGGCACTGCCTATATATTTTTGTTCAAAAGCTGAACTGTCTCTTAAAATAGTTATATATCTTCTGTATAGCAGCTCAGTGACTGGAGGCTCACCCCTCATTCAGTATCTCCTGCCTCCCTGGGAAATGCCCTCCCCATAGGCTGTATTTGCTTTTGAGGAGTTGGAGGGGCAGCAGATAAGGAGGGAGAGAAATTCTCTGGGGAAGCTGTACCGCTCTGAAAAAGAGACTCAAGATTCATTGGGTCAGAGAGAAGGGAACCAGACTGTACAGTCTGCTGGTTGGGACATGTGCTTGAGGGAATGATTTGATAACATTATATAAAACACTAAAATGTTCAGCAAGGACACCACCAGAGTTGAATTCCTTAATCAGTTGGTTACAGAGTCAGGATTATTCTTTCTTTCTTTTTTTGGCCCGCTGGATCTTAACCTTTTATCTTCCCAGAAGAACAGCTGTGCTAGGAATGGGGGAAGATTTGCTTTGAGACTCTCTGGTGAGGTAAGAGAGGTGGATTTCAATCCCCTCTGGGGAAAAAGGATTTAAACCCTGGTCTGCTACATCCCAGGAACATCTTCATCACTGCATTTGTTACACAGAGGAAGAGCACAATCCCCTTTTCATCAGGCTTTGACATCAGGTAGGCACTGTGTGTGTAGTACAACTGCAAAATGTGTTCCCACTAGAACAGTGCTTGGATTCTGGCTAGGCTGCGTGGTAACTTTGAGTCATTGAGGCACTTCACGGGATGCTCAGGAACAGAAGTGCAGTTAAGTGCAAGAAGACTGCACTTAAAGAAATGTGATGTTAACAAGGTGCCTGCAGGGATGGGGTGCTAGGCAGGAGCTGATTAAGGGTTTTCAGGTTTGGAGTTTCCATCAGCCTAAGCATCACTTTAAAAGCTTAATTCCATTCTGTTTACTAGATTTCACCTTTTACATTAAACACTTTAGTGTTTCTTGTGCTTAGCCAGATATTCTGGAAATAAGGAAAATGGAGGAAGGAGTCCTTCCACTCGCCACCTTCTCTGCCCTCTGGAAAGAAAAGAAACCATTAAACAGTTCTAGTTTTGCCCTCTTCTCTTTTTTATCCAAATCACATCATTTACAGGGTTGAGAAGTGCAGTAAAAGGATGGAATGGAGATGTTTATCCCCTTCAGTCTTCTGTACAGGCTAATAAGGATCATTCCGGCATGATCTGCTGTTAACTGTCAGCTGTAAGTGCGCTGCTCTGGTATGTGATTATTTTGCATTAGATGCAGCTATTTTAGAGCGTATGCCTCTTTCTAGGCCATAAGAAACAGCAAGCAAGCAATAAACAAAACCTTAAAAACAACCCAGAAGCGTCCTGACAGCAGAAAAAATGTCACATCAAATCTAGCAAAGTAACTTTCACTGAGAACAAGTGCACTAACTGTTGTAGGCTGAAACTCACTGATAAAAGCAGGTTTAATTCATGTTTCTGCCTAAGTTCCTCCATTTTGGAGGAACTCTCTGAAGGCAATTAATCATCAAATTGTAAATATAACTAATGCATTTGCCCTACTTAGCACAACAATGATGCAGCTGCTTCAGAGAAAAGTATATCCAATTCTCATCTAATTACGTTGTGACCCACTGATACTGGTCAGGTGATATTACAGGATATAAAAGGAAACCAGATCATAATCCAGTCTAAAATCACACGATCGGGTTATAAGTCACCCACAAAGGACTAGGGCAGAAAAACAAATAGTAAATAACACTATGAAAGCAACCATAACGATAAAGGTGGAGTGTTTTGATTCTGATTCTCAGATGGCAGCCAACTTTGAAATATCCCTATACCTTACAGATTTAACAGATGCTTCACGAGCATTTGGCAGAAATTTTGAAGAGATGAGTGTGTTTTGTACATACTCATATACTGATATCTATGATCAGATTTTGGAAAACTTGTAACTGAAATATGCATGTAAAAGCTGCCAGTTGCCATTGTATAATTATACAGATTTATCTCTATAGGACTCCTTGTGACTTCATGTATTCTGCCTTTTCCTCTATTAATAACCCTGAGCGAGAGTTTGGGAAAAAAAAAGAAAGCAAGCAAAAATCGCTATAATAATTCAAAGAACTGCCTAGACTTGGAAAGACAGATGCTAACAGAGGGAAAAGAATGAGCTCCCCCAGTCTTGCTATTACCCACTTCAAAGTTATTTCTAAAAGTATTTTTAAAGGTTTTTTTAATATGTGTAATTTAGGACTTGATCCTTCAAGGTATCCCTTATGCAGGTGACTTACTCACAAAAGTAGGCTTACTGACTCTGGTGGAATTTACTCACGTGAGTGAAGAGTGGAGAGGATTAAAATCCAGAGTATGTTTGTAGCTTACATAATTCCAAGCCTGTCAAAATTCATATCTATATTATCATCTGCCTATGTTACATAACAAAAAGATGCTCGGAGTTTTTTGTTCTTCCCCATATGCCTGAAACACATATATGGTCCTAGAAATTTTGGACTGTATACTACATTAACACCAAGGAAAAAGTAAGAAAGAATGCAATACAAGTTAAACTTTCATTCTGGGGAATGTCAGAGGCCAAAACCACCCCCAGCACGGTATCTGACCAGGCACACAAATCAATGCACTTGTTTACCAGTAAGATCTTGCATTTGTTTCCTGACAGAATCTTGAGTCAAGTCAGTACCAGTGTTGCCTTTACCTAAATCATGGTATCAGGCCCTTATTTCATGCCTTTCCCCTAGCTGAGCAGCAGCACATTGCTCAGCATTTCAGCCTGGGGTCAGCTGGGTTTAAGGGTGGTCATATTTCCCCAAAAGCACTGAGCACTTGGCAGAATTGAAACTAGTGAGTCTACGTTTGTTTTGTTGTGTTTGGATTTTTTAAAAAAATTTAATTTCAAGGCAGGCTTTATCCTTCACCTTTACCTAGCATGCTGGTTCAAATTAATTTTGAGATGCAAGGGAAGAAAATTCAGATGACCTCTTAAGTGTTACTGCAAGAAAAAATGGTGAACAGTGGAGATTATTTGTATTCATGATAATGCATACTTTGTTAACCTCAACAAATAGCTGAATCAGGCAGTAGTACTGCATGCTTGTGTTCAGCATTACTAACGATTTGAACTGCTTGTGAACATATTTATCAATGAAAGCTAAGATTAATTAAGAGATTAAGGGAGAACAGATCACAGCACTTGATTTTCCTCTTGTATAAACTGTTGCAACTTTATGAGTTTAGATAGCCTTATAACTGATTTACACCTGTGTGACTGAGAAGAGGATCAGAACCATTGTGCCCGTGGCTGCTCTCAGGTACAGTAATAAACTGACTCCGGGGTAGACAATTCTTTCTGTTCAGAATTGAATTCAGTGTTTCCTCTGCATTAAAACCTGGTCCCCAAAATCAGTGGAAAACCCATTATCTGTACCGTGATCAGAGTTTCACCCTCTGCTTTTTATTTCATTCTATACTCTAATTCCTGATTTTGGTCCAGTGTAAACAGCTGTCTGCATCCTGAGGCACAGCAAGATGGTCACAGGTATTGCCACATAATCAAATAGTTCATTTAGTCTTGTAAGGCTTCTCTGAAGGGAAGATGCAGTATTTTACCTGGGAAAATAAGCCCTGTGATAAAAGAGAGTGCTTTGCCTGCAAGATCAAGAAACCTGTGCTGTCCGAAAGATTTCCTATATAACCCTGATGACACAGCCATTTAAATTCTCTGTGTTCACCTGCCAAGTAATAGCTACATACCCTTCATCAGCCGTAAAAGCCCTCGTTCTCTAACACTTGAAAGCGCTCTGCAGTTCTCTGGGGGAAAAAAAAAAAAAAACCCAAACAAAAACAAACAAACAGAAGAAGACGTGGTGCAACAACCCTAGGAAGTAAGAAAGCGGGGCCGCGCCTCTCCCCGGGCGCCAGGTCCGGCTCCCCCGAAGCCCCCGGGCCGCGCCGTGAGGAGGCAGCGCCTGAGGCGGGGAGGCGCGGAAAGCGCGCAGCGCCGTGCGCGGGGGCGCAGCCGGGGCGGAGGCGGCGGGAGGCGGCGGGAGGCGGCGGGCAGGCTCCCGCCGGGGGCCGCTGGAGGGAGCCCCCGGGCCGCGCAGCGCCGCGGCGGCTTCAGCACCGCGGCGGCGGACAGCGCCCGGGCGGCCGCGCATCTCTCCGCGGGTGGGGGGGGGAGCGGGTCCCCGGCCCCCTCCCGGCTGCCCCTTGCACCGGGGTGGGGGGCAAAGCCCGGGGCGGGGAAGGATCCGGCCTCTCCCGTAGGGGCTTGGAGGCAAAGGGCCGAAGCGGCGCATAATTAGGCGACGTTAAGCGGGCTCTGGGAAGGCGGGAGCCGGTGTGAATCAACACCGACGTGTGGCAAGCTGTGCGGATCCTGTTAAGGAGATTTATATATGTAGTTCATGAAGGCAATCATCTGGCTGGTAATCTCTCATTGTGCACCGCTCAAAGGCAGTTCATTCACACAACTGGCAAGGTACTGTGCTGCAAAATGAAGATATTAGTATCTCTCCTGAGAATTGTCTTTGTTAGGAATGTCTGTGGGAAATGTGTGTGTGTGCGCACGCGGACTGGCTAAACAGCTGTGGTACCTGTGCGTAATGAGATAGCAGCGCATTACTCATAGCTCCAGGATAGGACATGGAAGTAAATTAAGAAATCGGCACAACTCACACAGCTTTTGACCCAGCACTAATAGCACCAGCAGCGCATGGGAGTGGGACGTGGCACGCGGCTGCAGTTCATTCATCAGCACGTTACCAAGAGCTGAGGGACAACTCTGCGCAGTCTAATTGTCTCGCACCCATAGGGCTCAGCCAGGCACACACACTGGGGCAGCTTTTCCTAAAACAGGGTGAGCCTGGCTGCTGGCAAGTGAGGTCAGGCAGCCCACAGCTAACAAGTGCATGGAGGAAGGGGATGGACAGGGGTGGGCAGGTGTTTCAGGAGGGCCAGGGTCTGAAGGAGGTAGACATGTCCCAAGAACCATCATCATCAAAACTTCCAGGTGCAAGATGAGCCACTTCCCAGCTGCACATCCCAGCATTCACATAAACAACATGCCATCAACAACACATTCCTCTGCACCTTCCCTCCTTTGGGGATTATCTGCCAGTACCTCCACCCCCTTCTCCCTGACTCCCTGGAGCTAGCCAAATGGAGATGATAATCTGCTGTGAAATATTGGTAGCACAGAGCTGTGACAGTCTGGGAAGGGAGGGGGAAAGGGAGCAGCAAGAATCTCCAGGATGAAGTTGCCCTAGAAAGGCAGTGTTTTTTCTTGCCTTGCAGGGATGTCAGGAGTTTGATGCATTCTCACTTTTTTTGTGGAAGAAGCCAGGTGAGTGTAAAGTGAGATTAGTCCTGGTTTTAACTCCTCAGACCTATACCTTGCCCGGTGCCTCTCAGTCGTTTGCACTGCACCACCGCTCCCCCATGTAACCAGTACTCTGTCCCAGACATCACTTGTAAGGATGCAGCACAACAATGTTTGCCCAAGACCACCAGCAGAAAAGGCTTTTTAGTGCCCTCCAAAGGCAGCCTAGGATCTCACACCAAACCTCCAAGGGGAGTTTTCCCTGATTTCACTGGGGCATCGCTTTGCTCTCCTTGCAAAAGAGCGTCATGCTTTGCTCCTGTTTTCCCATAGCCCAGATCAAGCTGCACTGCACATATGAAAGTACCAGTCCTCCCAGCAAATCCAGAGTTAAAAGGCATAGAATCACAGAATCATAGGATCATTTAGGTTGGAAAAGACCTTGAAGATCATCAAGTCCAACTGTAAAACATGAGCAAGTAAAATGAGAGATGAGCAGTGGGAGAGTTTGGCTGAAGACGGAGTCATCTCATGCCATGGATCACTGCTGGAAGTAAGGGAGGGGAATAGTAAATGACCCATCCTCCCCACTTGCCCCAGGAGCTCCCTTCCTCAAAGCTATTTCAAGGGATAACAGTGAAGGAAACATATAAGGAGAGGGGGGCAGAGTGGTCAGGAAGTGTCCCCATCCCCAGCTTGAGGTGAAACCTTGGGATAGGCAGTGGGGGACTGAGGAGGGGGAGAGGAGAAGGTTGCATTTTGCCTACAGTCTCCCCTCCACGTAGTGAACCTCTGAGCACCTGACTAAAAGGGAGAGGACCTCTTGGGACACCCCACACCTCCTCTCACCCAGAGTGATGGAGAAAGAGGAAGGTTCCCACCCTTTTGTCACCACAGTACCTGGTTGAGGGAAGTCACGGCCAACCTGGGGATAACCAGCTGCATGACGAGCTGCAGGACAGAGGTGACCAGCCCAGCCAGGATGGCCCAGGTGAGTGGCAGCGGGAGCATGCTGTAGGTTGCAAAAAGCGTGAAGAGCACATAGCCAATGCCGTCCCCAAGGAGGCCACAGCCCAGGCCGGCCGCCAGGATCTGTGTGGCCATGGCCACCCAAGTGACCACACCGCTGTACTGCAGGTAGGTGTACGAGGTCGTGTCCTTCCTGACCACCACTAAGGCACAGATCACCACCTCGATGCCGGTGAAGAAGCCCAAGAGGATGCCCTTAATGGGGTCCATGGGAGCAGAGGCCAGGGTCAAGTGGAGGAACAGCAGGGTCAGCTTGGTCAGCACGTCCAGGATGTTCATGACCACCTCGGATTTGCGCCGCTGGCCCAAGAAGTAGCGCTGGTAAAGGCGCTCCAAGTCCCGAGACTTGAAGGAGTTGCGCAGAGTGGGGAAGATCACCCCGCGATAGGTATAGCCCCAGTTGAGGAAGAAGTCGGAGTTGCTGGGGGCACAGTCCAGGGGCAGAAAGCCCAGGTCCCCGCTGCTGCTCGTGCGCTCCGGGAAGACTTTGGTGCCTCCGTTGTTGTGGCGCTCACCGCCCAAACTCCGGCCGGCCGACTGTCGCCGGAGGTGGTGGTGGTGGTGGTGGTGTGAAGGGTGGGGGTGGTGGTTGGGGCAGCAGGTCTCCTCGGAGCTGAAGCCCTTGCCCCCACCGCTGCTGCTGCCGCCGCTGCTGCTGCTGTGCTCCTGGATGAAGCGCTGCTCGGTGATGTGGCGCACGGCCGTCTGCCACAGCAGGCGCTGGGGTCTGCCGCTGCCGGGGGGGGTCCTGTTGATGGTGTAAAGTTCATCGCTGTCGCTCAGGCACCGCACCTCCGAGAGCTCCATGGCGGTGACTGGCGGGGGGCAGAGGACCGGCGGGGGGGCGGGGGGGGGGGGAACGGGAGGACGGAGGGGACGGGGACGGGGATGGACCGTCTTTGGGGAGGGGAGCAGGGGGAGGGATGGAGTCGCGGGAGCGGAGGGAGGGGATGGAGAAGGGCGGGTGGCGGCGGCGGGGGGGGGATCACATTTATAGGCAGGTCCCTAGGTCCGGCGGTTTGGCTGGCGGCGGGGCTGTTTTGCCGCCGGGGGCTCGGCGGGGCGGCTGCGCCGGCTCAGCGCAGGCAGCCCTCGCCCCGCGCCCGCGCCCGCTCCCGCGGAGCCCCGCGGAGCCGCATCCCGCGGAGCCCGGCTGCGGCGCAGCCCCGGCGCCCCGGCGGGCTGGGTGCGCGCCCTCCTCGGGGCGGTGAGCAGGGAGGGAGCCGAGCCGCGGGTCCAGAGAGGAGGAGGAGGGAGGAGCGGAGCATCTACGGGCGCAGCCCCGCTGCCCGGCGGGCGATCCTTGGCCCCATCCGGAGGCTGGAGGCGCGGAGGGCTGGGGGGAGCCGCCTTGCAGAGAGCCGTTCACAGCGGGCAGCTCTTCTCTCCGGGGATCCCGGGGCTCGGCTCCGCGGTCTGGTCCCCGGGAGCTGCTGTAATCCCCGCGGCTGCGGTCAGCGGGAGCCCTGCGAGCTCGGGCGGGAGGGGAGAGGCGGCCGGGTCGCGGGCATCCTCGGTCACGGCGCCGGAGTCGCCGGCCGGGGGCTGCCCGCCCGCATCCCCCCGGCGGCGGGGCATGCCCCGCCGGGCGCTCCGCCCTGGCTCACGGGGCGCCTCTGCCCGAGGGGGGCTCGGGGCTGCCATCCATCGCAGACGCTCGGCTTGCTTGGTAACGAGAAAAAAGGAGGGAAAGAAAGAAAGGCGGAAAGAAAAAAAAAAAAACAAAAAACCAAACACCAAACCCAAGGCTAAAAAAAGCGAAAGCGCGGGGAACGAAAATCCCGCCCTAAACTCAGAGCTCTGGGAAGACCGCTGGGAGCATCCCAACTTCTCCGCGGGTCAGGGCAGGGAGGGCTCCGGCTCTGGGGCTTCCCCTGGCAGCGGGGAGGAGGAGAAGGAGGAAGGGCCGAGGGGCAGGCGCGCAGGGAGCGCGGCGGCTGCGGGGAGCCGGCGGCGGGTGCTGCCCCGGGAGCCGCGGGGACCGGCACGGCGGAGCCGCCGCCGCCGCCGGAGTGGTGCTGCGGGAGGGCGGCCCGGGAGGAGGCAGAGCCCGGCACGGTCAGCTGATGCCCACGACGTCGGCGGGGCTGCCCGCACCCCCCCCTGCCCGGTTAAAGCAGCCGCAGCAGCGGCGCCGGGAGGGGGACGGAGGGCGGCGGCTCGGAGGGGACCCGGGGCAGGTTCCCTGGTCCCTGGAGGCTCCTCCGGGTGTCTCTTCGGTTTCTCCAAGCTGCATTTCTATAGATGCCCCGGCTGTCCCGCAGTGCCTAGCAGATTCCTCCATCCCTTCCGCTAAGTGAGAGCTGATGCTGAAGTGGGGCATCCCTCTGCCCGAGCACAAGGGAGGGCCGGCCCGGGCCTTGCTTGGGAGTTAAGGCTCTTGCCCAGGGTGGGAGAGCCTTGGGAACCACTCCACCTCTGCCTGGGTGAGCTCAGACCCTCCGGGAAAGGTGCTATCACTGCCAGGACCGTGGCTCTGACCACCCTGTGCTAAGTGAGTGCGTTTGTATGTTTGATGTCTCCTATCCTGTCGGCATTTACATTAAGGCCACTGGATAAATAACAGAAGCTGTCCCGTGCACAGAGACTGGAGTTAGAGCTGCTCCTCACTCCCTCGTGTTGGCAGATGAAATTGTCCCTGCTCCTCTGCTTGTGGGCTGTCTGTGGCAGCAAACCTGGATGCTTTGTGCACGATGGCACAGCCTGGAGAAGAGGGGTAGGAGGTATCCGTCTTTACCTCTCCCATCCCTCCTCTGCCCAGAATAAACTTTGTTAAAGTGGCTGAATCCCGTCCTGGGGGAAAGGCAGTTTTGGAGATGAAACCCTGCCGCTAGAAGCAGCTGAAACAGAAATAGTCTACACATAAGACTACTGCAAATAAAGGGAGAGGTGTTTTCTTTGTTTTTCAAAAGACAAGAGTGATGCCTGCTGAATTCTGTGAGATAAATGTGCAGCTGCCTTCTGTCAACAGTGAGGACGTGTGTGGACAGAGGCCCTGCCTGGAAGGGAGCTGTGCTACCCCACTCGGAGCTCTGGCTTCTGTTGGGATTCCAGATGCTTGAACATGGCATGTGATGCTTGACTTTGAGTGGGCCTGAACCTCCATGAACAACCCTCTGACTGTCATTATTTAATTCACCTTTTATTATTATTGTAAGGAAGGCATGGAGATTTAGGAAGGATTTCACTGATTGTTTCTGTATTTGCACTACAATGGATTTGGGGACTCCAGCCAAGTCTGTGTCCCATGTGTAAGGCAGGTTTTGTACAGATATAAGCAGAGGAAATTCTTGTTCTTGAGAGCCCAGATAAGGAATGAGTGGTGCTTTTGTGAACAGGGATGGGTCTTTCCTGTGGTTCAGCGTGACCCTGCTAACCTGGAAAGGGTTAATACTAGTTTCACAATAATAATAGAGATACACATCCTTACTCCTAGATAAATCCCATGGAAATCACAGCACTTCTTGAAGACGAAAATGTTACTGTAAGTGGGGAAGTCTTATATAAAGACTTACATATTTCTTTTATAAAAGAAATTATACTTATTAGCGATATTACCCCAGAGCACAGAAAGAAAGCATCTTGCTCATTCAGACTGCTCAACACAAATCATGCTAAATCAAAGGAAAAGGAGACAAATATGTAATGCAGCTTAAGGAGACACACATTCAAAAGAGATAAGATGAAGCCAAGACAGGGAGCTCTCAGTTAGCTAATGTTGCTGTAATCACTGAATCACAGTGCTGGAAGGGTCCTCGGGCCCCACGGCAGAGTGAGCTCTACCCTCACCATTGTCCCTGGGATGGAGGCTCTGTACCTCCCCAGGCAGTCTATTTCTATGCTTCTCCATCCTTATCATTTTCATATCTAACCTGAATTTTCCTTGTAGCATTCTCTAAGCGCATCACTTCTTGTCCATCCACCATGGGCAGGGAGAACAGATTATCCTGGCAGTAGTCTATACATATTTAATGAATGTGTCTTCCATCCGTTCCCTCTTCCCCTTCTGATTTCTTAAGCTAAACAACCTGACTTCTGTCATTTTTTTTCCCCACAGGTCACATTTTCTAGGTCCCTGATCGTTCTTTTTGGTTTGTTCTGGATTCTGTTCACTTGTTTCATGATTTTATTTTCTTTTTCCCCTCTGTGAGATGCCCACAGATCAACTCGGTTCTACAGTGGAAAGATGTCTTATGTCTATGAACTATGTCTTATGATCTGCACTCCTATTTATACATCCTGTGAGATGTCTGCCTTCCTCCCATCACAGGTTTATCCACAACTGATGACCTACTGAAACTTCTTTGCTGTCCTCAAGGCCTAGGCAGGTGTTACTGGCTCCATATGTGCATAACATCCTACATGAAGTATTTTGCACTTCCCTTCACTAAAATATATTGTAGTTTTTCCATCCTCTATGCCCAATTTGCTTAGAACATGTTGAATACTAAACCTGCCCTCCTCCATGCCAGCAGTTCTCCCCAGCTCTGTGCCATCTGTGTGTTTGGTGAGCCTACTCTCCCTTCAGTGGTGATGGCAAAGTAGTGCAGTGCATTTAGGTAACAGTCAGTGTGCCAATTTCTTGCATATATTTCTGAATCTCAACCTCAGAAGTACTGGACACCTTTGTGCAGGGCTACCAGGAGGGGACAAGATCTTTCTGAGCATAGGGACCCACTGCAGCAATGCTCTGGGCTCTGCAGAGTAAGGAGGAAGGCTGGCCATCCTGGGGAGCCAGAGAGGGATGAGACTGCCAAAGCCCTGGTTGCCACTGAAGGGTGGACGAGCCGGGGGTCTGACAAGGTAATTTCACACATACCTCCTGAGTCCTGTAAGTCCTGATAGGGCTCAGTTGGCCCCAAATTAGTAGGGTGCATTATTCAATCTTTGTTACTATTGAATTTTTTTTTTTTTTAAAATACAGCTAAATGACTTGGCAGTGCCACAAAATCACTAAAAGCCATTTAAAAATAACACTGTCACTAGAAGGCTTTTGAAGGATGAAATCAGGCAGAATTCATTCCTATTCTGTCACCTGAAAGCTTATGTCACACTCCTCTCCTCCTTCCCCCTCTCTACCCACAGCAGTAACATTTATGTACAGTTTAATGTTATGATATTTAATCATGCAAATAATGATCTCATTCACTTTGGTGGGACTATTTATGTCCTCAGGATTGCAAGCCTGGCACTGTGCTCTGCAAAGCACTCCGGGGTTCTCCAATAAAGGTAGCCTCAATATCTAACATATTATGAAGGAACACTTGTGTTACTTTACATTTTCTTTATTTAAATACAGATTTCACAGAATAATTAAAAAAATGAAAAGTGAACAATCAACATACAGCCTATTTATCTTTTCATGCCCACGTGAAATGTGAAACTTCAGTAATGATGGAAATGACAGAATATAAGCAAATTAACTTTGATTTCCTCCTTACCTGTTGGGTTTTTTTCCTGTAGCGCTCTCTTTTTTTTTTTTTTTTCTTTTCTCCTTGGCAACAATTTAGACATTCTAATAATAATGGGGGGAAAAAAAAAAAAGAGCTTCTGGTATTGATGGAGTCTCTTTTTTTTAAAACCTATCATTTTTCTCAAATGAATGCATATCTCAATATGATGTCTGTATGAAAGAAAGCAAAGGGCATATGGGAATGGATTAAAAATTGTAACACTTGCTAGTAAAAGCACTCAGACTGATTAATGAAAGCCACAGTAAAAGAAAAGCAAGGCTTCATGGACTGAAAGATCAGAGAGAAAGAGGATGAGGACACATAGTTTAACAGATGATGGAAACAATCAACATTTGCTGGGGATTGCAGATGATTTCTCTTAGTGCAGTGAAAATATCAATGAAATATTTTAAAGTTTGCAGGCAATGAAGCTAAATTATTGCATACCTCAATGATACCATATGGCAGAGAAAAAAAAAGAAAAAGAAAAAGGAAAGAAAAAAAGGAATGAAAAAAAGAAAGAAAAAAATTTAGGTCAGTTATAGTATAAAGTGGTAGCAAGAAATGTTAATTTTAATGTTTATATTTTAAAAGAAGATGGGTACTTTGTTTTTTGCTTTTAGTTTTTCTTTTTTTTTTTTTCTGTGCATGCTATTGCTTCTCCATGTTGTGAAGCAACAGTTCCCTCCTATGCCAATGAATTTCTTCTTCTCTTCTCTCTCCCTCCCTTCACAGATACACATACCCACAAGCAAGGGTCAGAAGAAGGTCTATGCATGTGGATTTTATGAAGGGAGATAAGGGGCTGGAGATGAATAATTCACCTTTTAACCAATGAGTGGAGCTGTGTTCCCCCCACCCACTTCTAGGTCTACTCCTTCCTCATCCACCCAGCTATTACTCCAGTTTTCAAAATGGATTAGCAGCTGTGACCATTGCAAGTCTTTCTTATGACTTTTTGGGCACTGGTGCTGACCAGGAATATATTAGCCAGGCTGTTTTGTATTGAAAAATATTGGTCTGTCTATTCAAGCAATTGTTGCAGTTCCCCTGAAAAGTAACTTTCAGAAAGGCATTAACATGATGGAAATTTTCAACTCTTAGGAAAAAAAAAAAATTTGAAACAGTAAATTTAAGTTTCTAATTTTCAAATGATTCTTTCAATTTTTCATTGTGGATGATAGGCATTTTTCAAAATCAGAGATGAAACATGATGGAGTCCTTAAAGCAAACAAGACTGATTAGAAAAGAAGACCATTCTTCTTTGCTAGGAAAGGAGGGCCTTTATTTCAATTTAAAATTAAGTGCAGTTTCAATAATTTGAAAAAACTTCCCACAGCAAAACTGCCGTCCTTCTCATTGCTCTCTGTGCCACCCAGAAGTTTCCCTCCACCCTTTCACCCTTTTCCAACCAGGTTTCAGAGAGTAGCTGTTTCTTTGCTCGTCGCTCCCCTCTACGCACGCCATCACTCTCCTGTAATGCTGTTCAGAGCCGTGAATCCCTGGAGCACCTGCATTGCTGAATGAATACTACTTTTTATAAAGCAGTAGACAGTTCTTGATGCTTTATGGGATTCCTTTGAAGAAGAGATTTTTTTTTTTTCTTTTAATACAAAAGACCTTTGACTTGCATGTTAATTGCAGCAGAAGTTAAAAGGAAATGAACTATTAAATTCACCTCTCAATGCACTACAAGTGAAATCTTTATAATCTACAGCACACAAACCATTCACAAGCATTTTATTCTTGGTTTGCAATCTGAAGCAGCAAGTGGTAGGAGTGATAGCCTGATGCGTGAAACTACAATTTAATACTAGAAAGGACACCTGAATTTGAGACATTTAAAAGAAACTAAAAACATAAAAAGCACACCTAATGCTATTCTGTGTAACTTTTTCAGTTGCAATAGTAATTCTTAGCTCTATGTAAAGGTTTTCACCAGCAGATCTCAGAGTGTTTTTCTTGTTACAGGATGGAGATGTTTCCTGTGGATGTATACAATAAATCTAATTAGGCTGCAATAGGGAGCTGTTATATTGTATGAGATTTTAAATCCATCCAGATCAGTATCCTGCAGCTATGGCAGTATAAGACACATCCTAAGAGGAAATCCCCCTGTCAACCAGATCAAAGGGGGGAAAGTCTGGTAGGGTTGTGCGCTTATGTGTGTGTATTAAACCTTGGAACAGCAACAAAACCTAGAAATATTCATGTTTCCAAGAGAAAGGAAATTCCGTGTTGTTTCTTCTCCTTCTTCTTCTGTCCAGGGGAAAATAATTCTATTCAATTTTAAAATAAAATATGAAGCCAGCTTTTCAGCTCCTGGGAACTCCTTTCTTTGCATCCCTGTTTCTTTCATGAACCAGGGAACCTGGAAGCCCTGGGACTGTGGCTTGGGCTGCCAGGGATGTTGGGGTTGCAAGGATGGTAAAAGCTACAGAAATACTGGGAGTCTGGGCCGAAAAAGACTTGCACTATATCATCTTAGATGCAGAGCCCCTGAGATGAGTTCTCAAGCAGCTCTTTACAGAATGCAGGCAGGTTTTTGACAGAACCTGGCTTATGTTTCTGAAACATTGCTTCATCAGATACTTTGCATATGCGAATGTGTAGGACTCTGTGTTTTGTTGGCCTGCAGATAAGCATAAGGTTTAATTCAGCTGAGTTCCTAGGCAGTACTTTTCCCCGGCAACAAAACTCTTGCCCCCCACTCCCTTATCTTCTTTATGAAGCTTTCTTGCATTAGAAAATGGAGAGTATGAAAATAAACCTTTAAGTGACTTCCCATATCACAGAGAGAGCACTGATGCCTGGTGTGCTGATATTAACAGTGATTTATTTCAAACTGAGCTCCCATCATAAATGAAGCATGTTAATCTGCTCATTGCCAGTCAAGCTGGGGATGGTAGGTGTTCTTAGACAAAATGTTTAGAAGGAATCGTTGACTCATGGCAATCTTTAGTCATTCTCTGAAATGATACTATTAATGTGTATGGGATCAGCGGAGAACTTGTTTCTCTATTCTATTATCTTGTTTTTACATTCAGTAACATCTTCCTTGGCATAGGGGGAGGATAACAGATTAATGTTTGAACAATCTATTTGATATTGCATTTCTCTAAATCACCAAAACCTGTCATTTTCTAGTGTTGCAGGATTTGCTGTAGCAGATTAAATCTGGTCTCCTTTTGATAGCAATGGCAGGTTGTTGGTGCTCCAGACAAAGATTTAAAACTGGTCTGTAGGTGGTCTACCCTACACATGAGATAAATTTGATTTTCTCTTACATGACTAGAAAAGGCAATGTCAGCCTTAAAGGCTGCATCTACTCTGTTTTCAACATTGTGAGGTTACTAAGAGCCAAGGAGAGTATCATCTCACTGCCAGGTAACACAGGGATCCAGAGAACATCCAAAAGCCTTTTCCAGGAAACAGGCATGGAGAATGCCTATGACACCTATAGGACTCTAAAGCCAGGTTAAACAAATTCATATGAGAATCAAACCACAGGTACTGTTATTGTGATTAATATTATTTATAATGGCAACTTCAATAATTTTCACAAAGGATGGTTGTGACTGCTCTCAGCTGTATGGGGAAGCAAACAAAATTATTTGTTCTGGAAACATAATGGGAGACAAAATATCTTAAAGAAGTCCAGTGCTTTGTAAGGAGGAAGCTCCACATTACGCTACACTCTGCTATAAGTTTTTTGGCATCTCTCTAATCAAGACATTTCCAGTGGATGTTTTCAGCATGCAGCAGCTCAGACATTTTGTTTTAGCAGTAAAAGAACTCTATGGTACTACTGCCTGTTGATCCCAAGTGTTACTCCAATACGGTTCACATCATAATATGTGAGAGATGCCTCTGAAATGAAAGCCCAGTGTGTTTTTGATTGCTCTAAGGTTTTGCATATATTTTTTCCTTTGAATTACAGTCTCAGCTTGTGACTACAACCCCATTGCATAACCCTTTCTATAAATATATAACAACAAAGCATTTCTGGTTCCAATGGATTTGCAGCCCAAGATGGGACACAGCACTTAGACATAGTGAAGAACCGTATGGAATTACAGATAACAAGAGAAGTATGTGTGCGAGCAGTTGTGACCACTGCGGTAAGCAATGGCCCTTACATAGCAGCTGATGTCTTTTGACATTTCTGCAGGAACTATGGCAGGGAAGTATTTAAATATTTAGGAGGGCAAGATGATAGCTTTCCTCGTTTTTACAGAAGCTGACTGTTTCAGCAAAAGGCTGGCAAAGTGGTGAAGCTTTAGTGCCACAAATTCAGGATAGAAAATCGAAGTCTTTCTCCAGATTTGAACTGAGAGTTGGCCAAAACCACTCCAGCAATAAATGTACTCCTGATCATTCAGCTTGTATATCTTTGCCAGCTAAAATCAGGAACTCTTAACAAACATCCTGGTGGATGATTTTGTCTGTGATAATAGATCACTGACTTTTTTTAACTTCAGTAGCATTGCATTATTTACACTTTAAAATATCTACCAGGGGTAAAAACCTGGATGATTGAATAAGTGCTGTTCTTACTAAGTACCAGGGCAAGAAGGAGCACCAGTTGTTGAAGGGCACAACGAGTTTTTAAAATAATTTTGGCTAATTCAAGATATGGTCTAGAAAAACAAAGAACAGAAGATGCAATTCATTAGGGGTAAGTGGAAGGTACAGTATATAGGCAGAAATAATTGGTTACACTAGCACGTGATGGGGAACAGCTGCTTAAATAGCAGTTCTGCAAGAAATGATCTGGGGGTTTTTGAAATTGAGCCAACAATGTCATGCTGTTGCAGGAAAAACAAACATTGTGGTGCATAAGCAGAAAGGTAGTCTTTTAAGGATTGTGAAATAGTCCACTCCTCTGTTCAATACTGGTAAGGTCGTAGCTGGACCCTGTCCAGTTGTAAGAGTACAGCACAGGTCAGAGACTCTCTAGGGGATGGCTTCAGGGGATGCTCCCCTGGTGGGGCCATGCAGCTCCAGCCCCGGTCATCAGGGACCTCTGTGGGGACAGAGATGGGCTGAGGCTGAGATGCTGGCCTGCAGAGCTGGGGACTGGCATCTTATGGCATCACTGGGGCAGGGACTGATGGCCCTGGGACGGGCTGCGGTAGGGTCCTAGGCCATGGGCAGGGGTGGGGGAGGCCCTGGGTGAGGTGGAGCAGGGCCAGTAAAGAGCTGCTGCTCCCCTCAGGGGGCAGACACCAGTTTTGGAAAGTACACATCAAAAAATACTGGACCTTCCAGAAGCAGTTCCAGATGTAGGAAATGTAACTAGCAGGAAAGTTTGAAAGGAACACTTGTTTGGCTGTGTTCAGGTGTTGCCTCAAATGTTGTCTCCTAATTGTCCTGGTTTCAGCTGGGATAGAGTTAACTGTCTTCCTAGTAGCTGGTACAGTGCTATGTTTTGAGTTCAGTATGCGAAGAATGTTGATAACACTGATGTTTTCAGTTGTTGCTCAGTAGTGTTTAGACTAAAGTCAAGGATTTTTCAGCTTCTCATGCCCAGCCAGCGAGAAAGCTGGAGGGGCACAAGAAGTTGGCACAGGACACAGCCAGGGCAGCTGACCCAAAGTGGCCAACGGGGTATTCCATACCATGGGACGTCCCATCTAGTATAGGAACGGGGGAGTGGGGGCGGGGAATCGCCGCTCGGGGACTAACTGGGCGTCAATCGGCGGGTGGTGAGCAATTGCACTGCGCATCATTTGTACATTCCAATCCTTTTATTATTGCTGTTGTCATTTTATTAGTGTTATCATTATCATTATTAGTTTCTTCTTTTCTGTTCTATTAAACCGTTCTTATCTCAACCCATGAGTTTTACTTTTTTTACCAATTTTCTCCCCCATCCCATTGGGTGAGGCGGGAGTGAGTGAGTGGTTGCGTGGTGATTAGTTGCTGGCTGGGGTTAAACCACGACACTAATGAAATTAAAGAACAGTATTATAAGAATAGTAAAGAAGTAAAGCAACACAAAGCAAGTATTAAAGTTTTATAACTGTAGAGGATATTGCTATTTAGATACTTCTATCTGACTGATATATATTTCACTAAAGAAAGAAGGCATTCAAACTGCATTAGTAATTTTCTGAAGAGTACGGTGGATGTTACTTAGATGTGATGACACTTGTCATCACCATATGTAAACTTTATGCATAATGTATTCTTGACTCATATTCACCTTTGCATTTCAAAACTTCATTTACTCTGTGTTAATTTAAATTGCACATACAGCAGTAAGGGAAGGGGACAAGTTAAGAATTTCCTTTTAAAGCAACATCAGCTTCTAGCAGCTAAATTTTAACAATTTCTGCAGCACAGGGAGGAATTCTTTTTTAATCCTTGATGGGCTATTAACTGTTGAAATGTAGCTATTCATCTTTCATTATTTCAATAGCTCAAAGTCATAGATGTTTGTACATTTACTCTCATAATGCTTTGTATTTTTGCAGACCTCAGTATTATGTATGAGCTGAACATATAAGGCCACGTTCTCATTCCATTGAGACTCTCTTGACTCAGCAGAGAGAGAGGCTGGCAGAAGTCCAACTACTTCTCTCCAGTTCTGTGTTTGGCACAGGGCCAGGCCCAACATAGTCACCCATCCCTGGAAGGAGACTATCACCAGAAGGCAGGATTCACCCTTCAGGGTGCAGTGTCTGTCTATATGTATTTTATTTCTTAGTGTATCTTAGAGCAGTGGTGTAGCAGAATGAATGACCATTCAGCTGGACCTCCCTTTACCACCTCTCATTTGCTGTAATGGTTCCTCTGGAATGGCAGAATGAAAGCTGCTGAATAGCAGCACTGAATCCTTTAGCTGTTCTGAACATTTGTTCCCAAGCCAGCTCCGCTGACACCTGTTCTGGTCTTCCCAGTACAGAAATGCTTGCAAGCATCTTGCTTTGTTGCGCTCTCCAGGGAAGCACTATTTTCACCCAAAGAGTCAATCTATTCCACCTTGCCAGCTTGTCTCCCAATTTATTTTTATATAGCCATGGGGTATCAGTGCTATGCTGAACTCCAGGTGCCTGACACTATAAAATTCTGACATTGATATCATTGAATGATTGATGCCATTACTGACATTCTATGTTCTGAAACTCATTTACTTGGGTGGTGTGGAATGGGACTTCCATGCAGGCAGAGCCTGTAACCAAACAAAAGGACACTTCAAAGATAGGTCATTGCAAAGCTTTTGCTGCCTCTTTGCAAAGTAGGAAGCAGAGTCAATGTTTCCACATATTCTAAAGTGTGACATCATAAAATGCTTATGACTTGTGCATCTGTGTTTCAGCCTGGCTCCTCTCTATACACCAGCTGAGGACACTCAGGGAATGACCCACTGGGGTAAATCTTAATCTAGGGTAGAACTTCTATTTTGCCGCCTCCTTTTTAATATAGAATGACATTTCCCACAAAGGAGGTATAGTGAGGAGGTGCATTTCCAATAAACTTCTCTTAGCTCACCTGAGGATCATGTGGTAGATGTTACTTTCCTTTGTCATGGCTTTTCAGAGGCTGATGGTGTGATGAGACCAAAGCACACAGGGAAATTCTCACTCCAATGGTCTTCTGAGTCATACAATGATTATAGTGTGAGTCCACAAAAGGAGAGAAAGAGAACAGCAGTGATAGGATCTGGGAAGACAGAGGTGCTGCCAGCTTGGGAAGGTCTTTGTCCCTTGGGAGGGGCCACTGTTAAGAGATTCATGAGGGAAGGACATCAGTGGTATGCACTTGTGCCACATTACATGAAGTAAAGAAAAAAGCCCAAAGGAAAAACTCCAGACTCTACTGTTCTTTTTCTAGGAGAGGAATTTGAGGAACGTATGGTTCAAAACACTGAAAGGAGAAGTAAATCATAAGTGTGGAAGTATAAGAGAAGTGTATGACAAGTATGGCCCAAGGCAGGAGCCTGAGATAGCGCCAAAGAGCAGTGCTGGTGTTTTACTCAGTGCTAGTCATAGAATAGTCAGGCATGTTTGACCAAAGATTTTTTTCCCCCAAAACCCTACCAAGAAAAGGTTTGTTGGCATTTCTTGTCAAAAAAAGAGAAAGGCTTTCAAAGAAATTCTTAGCAGAGATCTAGTGGTTCAGATACTCATCTGAAATAAGGGAAATTAATCTTCCAACTCCTACTCTGTCTGATGCAGAGCAGGATTTGAAGCTGCATCTTCAGATGTCTTGTGGGTCCCTCATCACACAGGTGCTGGGACAATCTTTGTCTGACCCACTGAGTGTGGGACCATTTATACAAAGGAGAAATGCTTGAACAATCTTTGTCTGACCCACTGAGTGTGGAACCATTTATACAAAGGAGAACTGCTTGAACAGGAGCATGAAACCGACCCACGCAGAGTGACTCCACTCTTTCCCAACTACCTGTGACTGTGTTTCACACTGAAGTAGTTAGTACCAGGAGTTGTAGGGGGATACTGCAACGTCATTCGCTCTGCCCCTTGGCATGCAGGCTTCATTCACCTAAGCACTTGATTCACGTCATACATTTAGTCAGGATTACCAAGATGATTTTGGTAATATCTTACCTGAAACCGCTTCACTCTCTGAGTCCTTTGGATGTAGGAAAACCTGCTGGGCACCCTCACAAGTTTTCCATTTATATTAGAGTAGCTGCCTCAGAAAAACAGAATGACCTTTATGTATTTTTCCCCCTAAAAGTACAGTGCAGCCAGAGGAATGCTGGATGGGCTGGAGATAGTACAATTTGTATAGTTCGTGCCATTAAACTTGGTAAAAACAACAGGGATGATATATACCTGCAATGTCTTCCCTAAAATATATGCTTTGTCATCAGAGGTGTTTGCTGTCCCCACAACAATTTGGAAGGTGGAGCTGTATTTTACTAGGTCTTTGATTTCACTGCAATAAAGAGGGTGAAATGCAAACGAATATTTCTAATGCAGAATAATAATCACTTTAGCTGGATGAGCAGTAAATGTGCAGAATGATCTAGGCTGAAAACAGGTGGTTTCGGCAGAGCTGTGGGATCCTAAAAACACCAGGCAGAGTTTCAAGTCAGCAGATTAGAAAAAGAAAAGATCATTATCTATGTCACAGTTAAATTCTCCCATTTATCTGAGCAGGGTTGGTGGCTGGGATCTACTGCCAAGGCAGAGGACACGCTCAGGAGACCATTTGGCTAAGTGAGATCTGAACTTATATAGGTCCTCCATAGCTTAATGAGTTGGAGGTGAACGCTACACTTATGAGGATTAATTGAGTGTCCAGGGAGAATGGGGTGAGTTTCTTGCATTTCTGCCTCACACTTTTAAGGAAAAAAAGGGTGATGTTTCTCTATTCAGAGAAATGAGACTGCCAATAGGGTAAGAGGCCCCTCTGTGTTAAGAGGAGCAATTAGAGGAGGAAGGTTGCCTGTCCTTATAAAGGCCTGGGAGCACAGAAGAAGAGTGGGAAGTGTCTGGGTGAAGAAGTGCTACACAAAGAAGGCAGGAGCAAGGGGATATCTTGGCTGAATGCTCCATGACCTATAGCTAGGAGAAATTTGTTCTAAAGAATGCTTTCTTGCTCTTCTCTCTCCTGGGTTCTGTCAGAGCCGCTTGGAGCTGTGTCTATGAATGGGCTGTTTGGTCTGGAACATCCTTTACTTGACTCCACCTCTTTCTGGGTGTCTTGCTGATAGCAGCTGATGTGTGGTGACATGCTGGCATGCCATCCAACATGGTGGAAACATTGTCAGGGCCTCCCTCAGCACAGCTTCCAACTCCCTTTGCAAAGCTGGAGCAATGTCTCCAACCTACCCCAATCAGGCCATCTGGTGGGCAGAGACAGAGAAATCCAGACAAAACAAGGAGCAGTTCGGCAATCACAAAGTTTACTGCTGTAAAGGATTAAGCATCCCATGATGATTGAATTTTAAGTGGCAGAAACACTAGCTCAGCCCAAACTACCCAAACATTTCTCTGCAGCTGCTTATTGAAAGTTTCTCTTCTTCTTTAGTCAGCAATGATGTGCAGTCTGAGCTTATGGGGATAACTCCTGAAGTCCTGTTATCATCTTCCACGATTAAACTGGGAAACACAAGTCCTACAAGTATATCTAAGGATGAAACTCAGACTGGCAGAGAGATGGGCTGAATACGTCTCCAGGCTTTTACCAACTTTGGCAGCAGCTATTGCAGTGCCTTTAACAGGTCTGTTTTGACTGAGATCTAGAGACTTTTCTGACTCAGCTGCAATCAAAAAATCATCCATGCTCTTTATTTCCTCTCTTTGAATAAAAGAGTTTCTGTTTCCAGTTGCCAAATACAAAATCAATGCCACACGCATCCTCCTGAAGACAATGAAACTTAGTGTGTATTGTTCTACAGCTTCATTCCTGACTGCCTGTCATATTTTCAAGTCAGAGATAAGACTAAAGGGAAAGTTTTGTTATTCAGTAACCTCCTCCATCTCTCTGCTTATACAAGGTTGATGTCTTGTTCCATTTTTCCCAGTTTTCAATGACTAAAATGAAGTGCTGCCTAGCATGGGTGTGTTTCTCTCCTGCTAACAGACATTAACTTCAGTCTATTTCTTAGAGGTCAATCTACAGGTATTTTTGCTGTGTCATTCTATACCTTCTATTTCTCTTCCTCCACTGTAAAATAACTCTTGTTCCTCCATCGCCAGAACAAAACAACAGATATTTTTATCTATTTATGTTTACTTATCTTTGATCAAGTAATGCATGACCTCTTCAGTTTTGTTGTTTGTTTGTTTTATATAGTACAACCCCAGTCTGTTTCTTAAATTCTCTTCAGTAGGCATATTCCCTGGCTTTGACCCCCACCCATTCTTCAAGATCTTAAAATGGTATTAAAGAGAAAATCCTTTGAGCATTAGAATATACAAGATGATAGGTTTAATTATTTCCCTGACACGGCTACCAAAAAGACCCTCTAATTTAGGGACACTCTCTGCCTTTTCAACAGTCTCCTCAGTATGCAGCATAGCAGGTGGAAGGAGTTTCAAGATTGGGAAAAGAACAGCTTGTGTGTACACAACATTATATTTATAATTCTCTTGCCTCCAAAACAGAGGTTTCTTGGGATAACTATAAGTTTGGGGTTTATGTGGAGGGGTTTTGGTAGCAGGGGAGGGGCTACAGGGGTGGCTCCTGTGAGAAGCTGCTAGTAGCTTCCCTGGTTCCAAGTCAGACCCGCCTCTGGCCCAGGCCGAGCCCATCAGTGATGGTGGTAGCACCTCTGGGAGAAAGGATTTAAGAGGGGGAAGCTGTAGTGGGGGAAGGAGATTGGAATGTGAGAGGAAGACCTCTGCAGATACCGAGGTCAGTGAAGAAGGAGGGGGAGGAGGTGCACCGGAGGAGGTGATGCCCCTGCAGCCCATGGTGAGACGGCAGGCTGTCTCCCCTCAAGCCCATGGAGGTGAGCAGGGGAGCAGATGCCCACCTGCAGCCCCTGGAGGACCCCATGCTGAAGCAGGGGGATGCCCCTGAAGATGGCCACGATTCCATGGGAAAGCCCACGCTGGAGCAGTCTGTGACTGAAGGACTGCAGCCTGTGGAAGGGACCCACGCTGGAGCAGTTTGTGAAGAACTACAGCCCATGAGAAGGACCCATGTTGGAGAAGTTCATGGAGGACTGTCTCCCATGGGAGGGACCCCACACTGGAGCAGGGGAAGAGTGAGGAATCCTCCCCCTGATGAGGGAGGAGCAGCAGAGACAACGTGTGAAGAACCGACCCCAACTCCAATTCCCCATCCCCCTGTGCCACTGGTGGGAGAAGAGGGAGGGAATTCGGAAGTGGAGATGAGCCGAGAAGTAGGGAGGGGTGGGGGGAAGGTGTTTTAAGATCTGGGGTTTACTTCTCATTATCCTTGTCTTGATTTGATTTGTAGTAAATTAAATTGATTTTGTTTCTTCCCCAAGTTGAGCCCGTTTTTTACCTGTGACCATAACTGGTGAGTGATCCCTCCCTGTCCTTGTCTGAACCTATGAGCGTTTCTTTATATTTTCTCCTCATCATCCCACCGGGGCCAGGGGGGAGGAGTAGGCAAGTGGCTTCGTGGTGCTTTGTTACCGGCTGGGCTTAAACCACGACACTATATCTCTAGTATAATTGCCAAAGATAAGGATGAAAGCTGAATACATCTGATTAGAATCTATAATGTTTTGAACTGTAGGTTGCCTGTCAGACACATTGGCAGCATCTAGAAAGAGGAAAAGTCAATAGTTCAAGGAAGTAGTTTATCAAAGATTTACTATATCTTTATCCCATTTTTGTGGCTCTATTCCTTTGTTTTTCTGATTAGAGTAAGTCACAGTAGGTCCAGAAGTAGCAGAGCAGGACAGGTCACCTTTTCAGGTCAACTCCATGAACTTCTGTAGCTGAGGCAATGTGCATTTCCAAAATGTAAAGTTTTACTAGCCCATGAGGGTGTCCAGGTTCAGAAGCCATTTTTTTCTTGCATGTAATTTAAAACTTCTACCTCACTGAGGATGACAAGAATGCTATCACTGTGCTAACCACCAGTGCTATACTTCAGTACTCTCTCAGGCTCCTGCCGTGGGTGGTTTTTGTGCCAAATTTTTCATCCACATGCTCTGTTATTGTCTAATTTAGTAGTTAACAAATGCTAGAACAAAGCATGTTGTTTATTTTCCTTCCCAGTGGGCAGTGGTTTCTTGGTATTGGAAATCCCAGCTCCTGTATGTCAGGAAAACTGATGATGACTCCCCACAGTTCTGTTGTATGTTAATAACAGCTTAACCTTCCATGTATCCTCCTGCCAGGTAATCTTCTAAAGCCTTTCCTTCTTCCCATATTGGAATACTTAAGCTAACCTTCATGTGCTATTTTGTTATGAAAAAGTTTTTTTCCTCTCATGTCATGTGAACAGAATAGCACATGTTGGCACTGAGTAGTTGTAAAGATATGCTGGCCCACAGGTGCTAGATCATTTTCTTCCTTCAGATATGTTGTTCCTGGCCTTCTGTAGTCTCAGACAGACTGAGTATTTTCTGCCTGATGTTTTGAAAGTTTTCAGTGCAACGTTTCAGAATGCAGGATTTTGGAGAACACTTGTTAAGCTTCTCACACACTATTTACATCCTCTTTATGTTACTTTATGGGAGGAGGACATCTTCATTGGTGTCTGTGATCCCACCATGTACTCCAATTTATAAATATTTAGCCAGATTCTGCATCTGCCATAGGTCCATGAGATAAATAGCACCTACAACACCAATCAAACGTGGTCCGCAGTCAGGGAGCAATGAGGACTGGCTGTTCCCTAAAGGAGAGAGAGACAGGACCTAAGAGTGATCCTTGTGCGGGTAGTGCCATCACTAATAAGGCAGAGTCCCGCAGGGCCTTGACACGGTGGACAGAGTTGGGTGCTGGTAACAGGGTCCATTGGCAGTCCCAGACATGGCAAATGATGAACCAGAGCCGGGGTCCATGCAAGGGTTTCAGTCATGAGCAGAACGTGGTGGAGCAAGGGACAGGACTACAGACTGGGCTGCAACAAGATTGGGCTCCTGAGTCCTTCCAGTAGAAAGCACTAAAGACAGAACTAGGGACAAGTTCAGCATACATCTGAGGGGTCAGGTTCACCCAGGAGGGAAGCTACCTACAGTGTAGGTTGAAGGTCCATCCAGGAGTCAGGCCCAGAGACAAGCTAGAGACTGGTACTCCTATGACAGAGGACAAGCAGGGACTGAAGGTCCAGGGCTGAGCTGAAATGGGGATCCTGGGCCCATGGGCAGAGGACACAGGAGAGACTGAGACTGGTCAGTAGCATTTATGCCTATTAGTGCTCTCAGGGCTCTGACTCTCATCTACTCAGTGGCAACTGATCGAAGGTTAAGGCACCACAATCTTCTTATCCATGTGCGTGTGTAATAGTTGTCCAAGCTCCATTAGAGCTGATAGGCACCAAGGGCTTAATAAATCTGCCTAAACATAGGCCACAAGTTATTTGCCACACACAAGCATATCTGAAACATCTACAGGGAGCTGGCTGGAGACCATGTGCACATCTCAAGCTCTGGAGGCCAGGTGGGATTCCCTAGGGCAACTCACCTGGCCCCAGGCATCCCTGTCAGACAGTCATGTTGTCCCTGGCTGTTGCAGACATACTAAGCTGAATAGTTCATAGCATTCAATTCAGATGCCTATAGCCAGTATCTAAGCTCATTTTAGACACCATGGATGAGTTGTCTGACAAACTCAACATGCAGATGAGAACTTTCCAGGCTGATATGATAGTCTTATCTTTTTTTTGTCTGTCATGCTCAGCTCTGGAATTCCCTATCTCATAAAGATTTTGGCAGATGATTCTTGTTCTTCCTTTTCCCTCTCCTTTCACCACTTGGTCAAACCATCCACTGAACTCAAACTAGGACATGGATTTTATAGGAACATGGACAGTGGGTCAGGAGGAAGACCATGTTTGTCTTGGAAACTCTTTGATCTAATCCTCTTCCTTCCTCCTCAGTTATATATGCTCCAGCCCCATGCTTGCCTCCATGCTATAGCCCTAATCCACATCTTCAGAACCAGCTTGTGTTACATTGGCAGCACATCCTTCCTTGACTATGGAAACTGAGATGCTGACAGATAAACTTGTCCAGAAAGGAGAGCAGTGCACTTAAACTATAATCATCATGAGTCACTACAGCAGCTTTTTAGAACAGAGGGAAGTATTTTGACTTGTGCTCCATTTTCAGTGAAAAGCCAGAATGTTCTGCAGAAATCAGACACTATCAAAATAATAATTTCCTTGGTAGTCCAAATTTTCTTTTCCTAGGTAGTTTTGACGTAAAATTTTCAGCTAGCACTTGGAATAATCTTGTTTAAGACATGATTCTTTCAAAATTTTAACATCAGGAAAAGGTAAAAATGGGATTAAAAACCCCAGTCTAACCAGTGGGACCACAATTATGCCAAAGATAAACACTTTTAAAAAAAATCCATGCAAAAGTTTCATTTGGTTTTTCCCTGATGAAAGTTTTTTGTAGAGAATGACTGGGTTTTGTCCCTCTTTGTTAAAGCTTATTTGAGACACAGGGAAAAAGAACAAAGCCTTGTTAAGAACTATCAAGTATGCCATAAGAAGATGCTCTATTGAGGAGACAACTGTATTAATGAAGCCTGGAATTTTAGAATCTCTTCCTGATAAACCTTGATAGATGAACATGTATGAGAAAAAAAAAAAAGTTGTCTGCAATAATGAATAGGAAGCATGTAATATAACTTTTTGGCTTTTGTGGAGCAAGGCTGGAAAATATCAAAAAGCGGTTATAAACAGTTTGCAGCACTGGAGAAGGGATAAAAATTGATCACAGGTTTGGGGACTTGCGTTTGATGAAGCTATACTCCCAGCTCATCATGTCTGATGCCACGTGCTCAACGTACTCTTCTCTCAGAGGAGCTTAAGGGGAGTACTAATATATTTGAACCAGATTTTAATTCATCACAGTTGAACTGCTACCTAAGGCTGCAAAAGTCAGTGAGCAGATGAGTTAGGCTTGTTCCGAGGAATTTTCCTCCTGCCTCCATAGGGGGAATGGACCAGCCTCTTTACAATCCTTCAGATGACTTCTAGCTGTTTTGAAGACAAAAAATCTTCCATATGGCATTCTAATTGCACAATAAAAGTGATTTAATTGGAAATAATTACTTTGTTTTCAAAGCACTACAATTATTTCAGCCCAGAGCCAGCTTTCGGAATAGTATCTTGTAAAAGAGTTCATAGACGATGGAGGTGTCTGTTTCATTTTTAACTGCTCTGTACATCCTTCAATTTACCTACTTGGTATTGTTTATATTGCTACAAGGAACTAAAGACAAAGGGCTGTGGTAAGAGCAGTCAGAAACGAAACAAGGGCAGAGATAAAATATCTTCAAAGAAAATATCAGAAGGCCTTAAAAAAACAGAGGAGGCTTAGGGGAAGTGCATATTTATCTGGCTGCAGCCAAGTACACAGGTATGGGTTTTTTTCTAATGTTGGGGTCTAAGAACAAAAAATAAGTGAACTTTTACAAACCATTTCTGTAGACAGTTTGGGGGGAAGCAGGAGCTGGCATAGGGGAGTAAGTGAGGCAGCAAAAAAGCTATTTGAGGAAGACGTTGCAGGACTGACACCAAGAGAGGCAGAGGAGGACCAGGAAGCTCTGGGCAATGAGCCTGGCTGTTTGAGTTAAACAGGAGCATCCTAAATTTGTGAGGAGATTGTGAAATCTAGTTAGACTCGATGAAGCTTTGCTCTTGGGCTAACTCTCTCCTCTGGCAGCTGTTTGAGTAAATAAGCAATTCTTCATTTTGACAAAGCTCTTTTACATCGCTTTCCTCAGCAGCTGGTCAAAAGCTTCCCGGAGGAGTTTCTTGGAGGTGTAAGTGTGGCTGAGAGAGCGATATCAAGTTCCCAAGCAGCTGTACCTTGACAGAAGTGAAAGAAAGAGTGCTGATTGCCTGACAGCAGTGTTTAAAAGGGTCTAAAGGGGTGTGATGCAGAGTTTGGTTTGTATCATGATGGCGATTTTTATTTTGGGATAGCTTTAGTGCAAGAGTTATTCCAAAAATAGCTCTTCTAAACAGCTTATGCCTTTTAGACCCAGTCATAAGATAGTCTAAAGTAAGCAGTTCTGCTGCTGAAATATGTACTCACACAGCCTTTGGGATTACTTTAATGATCCAGGTGTGACTCCACATTAGCAGCTGTACCGATGCAACTTTCACCTGCAGATCAGTTTGTGGTGATGTCTCTGCATTTCTGCTATCACTCAGTACATCCAAGCTATGCTTTTATATCACTTCAGAGGCATGATCTCATGCACTCAATTATCCTGGTGTAATGTGAATTGTTAAGGTCATTCTGTTGTTAATTAATTGGTCGTGCCACATTAAAATAGTCTCCCTGAAGTCTTCTGCATTACAGATTAATGTGAGCTTCTCCACAGACCTAGCAGTTTGAAGTGTCTCAGCAGCACTCTAAATGACACTGACGGGCTGCGTTGATAGTTATTCTCTGTATTGCAGGAGGGAAAGATTTCAATAACATTTCAGCTGTGTTTGGATGTCTGTTGGAAATACTTTCTCTGAAATACCAAATGAAATCCATGTGCCATAAAGAGAATAAGTAGAAAAGTGAAGATCATTTGGCTATGTCTGAAGAGCTCATGTGAGCCCACAACATTAGCAGACAGATGATGAGAAGCAATAAAATTAGAGCTTTTTAAAAACATGGCTGAGAGTCTGGGAAGCCACCTGTAGGGAACTTCTAAATGCTTGGCCCTGCTAAGCAACTGACCATATTGTTTTTAATAATCTCCCAATGTAAACTTGGAGAAGTTTATTCACAAACATCATAGTAATTTCCATGGGCAACTAATCATTGCTATTACATTCATGCCCAGCTGCAGCTGGCTGCAGCTAAAAATGGAATGCTGGATTTTTTTTTCCCCTGTAGTTTGTTTTGGTAATTAAGTTTCTGATAATTGGAGCATTATTGTGAGAGTGAGAAGCATAAAAGCTTTGCAAAGCTCACCTTGCGATCAAGCTTTTCATCCGAAAAACTTGGCTCAGGGCCTACTGATGGGGAGGATTATTCCCTGAGTCCTCCACTGCTCTCATTCTTCTTTTGACAGTCCTTTCAGGATCCCAGAGTGCTGTTATGAATGACTGCTTCCCTTGGCAAGCAGCACTTCCAGCCGCCTCTCTGCACCCCATTTACCTTATTTTCCCAATCAGCCTTTCCTCATGAATCCTACTTGTTTTTCTGATCACTGAGAACTCTTTGTTCTTCAGTTAGGATATACGTTAACACGAGAACATAAAGAAAAAAAATAATTACCATGTAGTTAACCACTGGAAGAAGGGCCCACAGACATGGTGGAAGCTCCATCCTTGGGGATGTTCAGACCCTGACCGAACCCTAAATCAGGCTCTGAGCTGCCTCACCCAAGTTTGAAGCTAGCCTTGCTTTGAGCAGGGGGGTGGGACTAGACATTTCCAGGAGTCCTTTCTAACCTAAGGTTTTCTATGATTGTGTCCTTATCCTAGGGTGTTTTTTCCATTTAGTACTGAAATGCAGAAAAGGTCATGCAACCATTTAATCTGAACCCTTGCAGAGTTTTGGCTATGGAAGCTAGGAAGTCCTGAACTGAGTCCAAGAAGAAATTCAGGCCTCAAACACCTCTTTGTACATTTAGAGGTTGTCTTTTGAGGCCTACATCCCTGTACATACATACAAAGTTTTTATAAAGTGGGTGGAAAATATTGCCAAACCAGATGAGGGCACATCTTAAACCCCTATCACCAAGAAATGTATGCAGCTCTTGGGCATGAACTGAGCTGGTGCTGCCTCAGCACAGCATAAATTCAACTGCATGTTGCTGGGAAAGGGAAAGAGCTTTTCCTTTCCTCAGGAGCCACCAATAAAGGGAAAGAGCTTTTCCTTTCCTCAGGAGTCACCAATGACCACTGCTGTGTCAGGTTTTGCATACATGCCCTTGAGGCAAAAGTGGGTCATGCAGTTTAATCAGATGAAACTGTTTGATAAAAGGTAAAAAGAGGGACTTTTCTGTCTAGAAGTGGGGGTGCCCAGACACAGAAGCTGTTATATTCCCTAGTGTCTTTGGAAATCTCTAAGCATGTTTTACAAGACAGTAAAAACGTGGTGGAACTAAGGTTATGAAGTCCGTAAGTCCATGGACAAAAGCCTGTAGGTTCCTGACCTCTGTGGACACCTTTCCAATCAGTAAGTGCCTCAACGCAACTGGGACTCTCAGAGGAGGATGTTTCTTGGTTTTTGTTCCCTAGTGAACTGACAGTAGTGCTCATCATGGTCTTCTTTGCCTCCCTTTATGTAGATTAGAGGATTTGGCACAGAACCTGGGCGGTTCAGCTTGCATTTTCTGGTATTGCAGTTACAGCACACAACTGGGGAGGGAGAAAATCTTGGTTCTGCTCCTAATTCCCCAAAACTACTTCTATGTTTTATTACTTACGTTTCTGTAGTAACAATCGTTAGGTAAAATACAGGAAAGTCTACTAGAGTAGTAAGAATATTATGCAAGTCAGAATGCAATTAAAACACGTGATTGTACTTTGCTTAGTCCGTAGGCTGCTTGAAAGGCATAAATTAAAAGCTATGTGAAGCTTAGAGATGAGACATTAAGATTCTGCTTCAGTTCTTCTCAAGATTTTTATTAAAAAATGACTTGAAATAAATGAAGATCAGACAAATTAATTTACATGTGAAATGAGGTCTGCTTGGAATTCTCTGATATTTGAGCTGCTGACAAGGTAGTTCATTACAAAAACAACAAAAAAGCATGGTTTACAAAAAAAAAAAGTATCTTTTTGTTATTTCAACTGATACTCTTGGAAAAATAAGTTCTAAGGCAAATAAAACCTGCAGAACTGTAGACAGTTATGGCTACAAGAACATTACTCATAATAAAACAATAATAATGAATTTTTAATTGTAATAGCCTGAAAAGGTCAACTGACAGTTTTGGGGAAAAATAAATGAAAAATCTACAAAACTGGCTGAATTTCTCAATATCAAAAAGTCATTACATTTTTTTTTCTTTTGAAATGTCAGAGAAACTTGTGCAGTTTCAGAAATTAGAGGAGACTTTCTGTTTTTTTTTAACAGATGATGCTAGTGAACATTACTGAATAATCTTGAGAGTAAGCACAAACAAATCCAGCAATCTGGATATGAGATTGAGATACTAAATTTGATGTGGGGAAAGAGATAAGAACTAGATATCTGAGTAATAGTGCAGGAAGTTGCTAACTTTCATCCTTATTTTACATGGGATAATTGGACAAAGTAAAACCATTATTTTCAAAAACAATCTGCAATTTTGGGTGCATATGTTTCACGTGATTCTGAATTAAGATAAAATTTTCAGAGTTAAAAGATCTACCTGATGTGAGTGCTTGAATAGTCTTGGAATTTGATCTTGCGTGTCTAAACTCTGGATCACAGACACTGTGGCATCAGAAGTAATAAAAAAACCCCAATAGTTTTTAATGTTTGACCCATGACTTTTCTTAGTGTTCTTAAACATCCAGAATGCTCATGGCCATACTCCCACTGAGCTCATTGGCAATACTTGTTTTGACTTACATTCATATATTGACTTGTACGTGGCACAGAGACACGGTAGAATTTAATTTGTATTTTTATAGTATTTGGGAAAATAAGATTGCTTTCTCTAAATGTGTTTGTTGTGTATAAACTGAACATACACATACAAAAAAAAAGAAAAAAAAAAAGATGCACTTGATTTCATTCATCATTAGTTTATGTTTTCCATTCTGTGATGGTGTCAGAGGTCCTTGGGACACCTGGTGTTCCTTTGATGATGATGGATTGGTGATACTATTCCCTGAAGAATAGCCCAGGGAATTCTTCATTATTTTCCTTTCTATCTTGGACATTTTATTAAGCATCAAGCTCTGTTTTCCAGTGCAGGCTTCCATTTGATTAAAAGCAAATGATTCTCTAAGTCAGGTTTGTCCGATTGAGAGCCATTTCCTATGGTCATGCAAGCAGGTCTGTCAAACTGTGACCCTTCCTCATCCCTGACATGTTTACGTTGGCAAGGTCACAAAAAGAGATGTAAATTGTTTGGTTTGAGTAAAAACAATCAGAACATTTAAATCACAAGCAGATCATAACCCAGTGACACGGCAATGGAAATATCTCAAAGTGCTGCCCACATTTTTGAAATGAGATGTGGTTATAGTATTGATTTATGGCAGTGATATTTTAACAAAAGAGAGGCTTCAAAATATCTGCATCTGGCTTTGGTTAGGGGATGTCTGGAGGCAGCTGGGACTAATCCAAGCCTCAGATACATCTACCGTAGTAAACTACCTGTGTCAAAAAACATCCTTTGGTACTCTGGCTGACTGGCATAGAACAGCCCATGTCCACACTGTTAAATTTTCCTGCTCTCTAAAGAGTGACTGTGTAAAGACTAGTTACTGAGAGTAGTTTCTGCCCTCTGCTAGGTCCTAGGGAAGTGCTAGATGTCCCAGACCAAAATTATGCTGGTCTGAAGAATACAGCAATACATACAGTCTGGGTCTGGTACCCATTGATGTTCCCTCATTCTGTTCAATTTATTAGGGAAGTAGCTATAGCCTTTTGTCACCTGGGCTGGACAGACCAGGGAGGGCTCGTGGTGATTCAGAATTCCCTCAGGCTAAATTAAGGTGAAATGACACCAAATGATCAATTGAACATTGAACATTTTATTCATGGCAGAAGCAGCCTGAACTTGGAGGGTGTTAACATGGGGTGGTGGGGTTTCTCAACAGAGGAATTGGCATGGAACTACCTCAGTAAACCATGTAACCCATGGTAACCATATACATCAGTTCAAGGAATAAGGAGATCCCTCCTGTTGGGTCACGATGTTTAGAGCAGACCCCCTTGCTTTCTAGCCTCCTTCTCAAAGAAGAGCCTAGGAGCGGCTGGATCCACTCCTAGTCCCAGACTTGGTCAACAGTTTTATGTCTAAAGGGATGAGGTGTAGGGATTATGGAAAAGGAAAGAGAAAGAGGGAGCAAGACAGGGAGAGAAAAGGGAAAAGAAAAGATAAATACTTCACTGGTGCAGCGTTGGTGCAATCAGTCTAAAGGTCCAGCTCCGGTGGGCACGTGCCCCTGTGGCTTCAGTTTGTGTCCTTTTATCATCCTTGCCGCTGCTTCAGGTGGGCACTTGAACTCATTAAGCTAATTAGGTGTCACGCACGGTTTGTGCTTTCAGGACCTTTGGAAAATGGGTCGGTGGGCTTGGGGGTCATTTGGGGAGTAACTTCTCCTTCCCTGCAGACATGACCATTGTTTGATCTTTGGCCACGCATGGTGAGCTGCCCTGCTCAGGGTATCAGAACCACATATCAGAACAGGGAGCTGCGCACCCACCCTCCGGCAGGGCCTCCCTGTCCTGTTGCAGATCTGTGCTGGTCTGTGCTGATAGGCTTTTTTCACCTGTGGTTCCTTGCTATGGTGGGTTCGTTGTTATGCAGAGTTCATCGTTAAGCAGAACTTGCCCCACCACAATGTTTGAGACATTAACTCTTTCAGTGTCTCACACCTTTGAGTATTTCTCACTGTGTCCAACAAGCACCGTGTCCACTTCCCTTGGTCCAGATTCATTACAGCTAGTAGGCACTTAACTGAGTGATTTAATGTAAGGCAGGAGTTGAGATGGCCCCATTTTCCCCCAAGGAGAGAGATGGAGTCCGTCATATACAAGATAGATAGTCAACACTGCTTTCTTGGTGATAGCTGTCTCTTTCTAGAATATATGGGAGATTTAGAATGACAGGTCCCTGATGTGGGTACCTCTGGCCAGTGCCTGCAGTTAGCTGGGATGAATCTGGGGCTCTGTGTTTCCTTTCTTTCCCATGGAGGTTGGGAAATATGAAGAAACTCAGTGAAGTCTGATGCTCAGGAAATCATGGTCCAGTATATTTTAAGTGCTCAAAAATAGTTCAAGCAGGTGTGCTCGGTAGAAGTATTCACCATTCAACATTTCTACTATCAGACTCAATTTTAAAGTATACATTTTTAATCTAAAAATAAGACACAAATCCAGACTGGAAGCAAGATCAATCTAGCCTCAGACAGGCAAAAAAAATTGAGTGTTCATACAAACTGCTGACTTATTAACTGGAGTTTACTATCAACGTTGCATGAAATACATAGGAAAAGCTGAAATCCAAGCAAGATGTACATTTACATGACTCTTGCTACAGTTGCACTATCTCTAGTAAGTCTCCAGATTTGTATTAAAGACTACCTCCAGCTGACCCACTTTAAGGTGGATGACCCACTTTAAGGTGGATAACCCAGTGGTTTAGTGCAATTAGAAATGCCTAGCCATTCTTTGCATGTCATCAGCAATAGAAAATGGTATACCTTCACTTCACTAGCCCATAAAGCTCAGGAATATCTTAATGCCACAGTTCACATTTGGGCAAATAAGTTTTGTCCTGTACTCTGAATGAAAAAAAAAAGGAGCATGACTGTAACAGCACAAAGCTGAATCAAAGCTAACAATAGCCTCCTGACTTTTGGTTTACTTTTCCTTGTTTTAGCAATCATTTTGGTTGTTCTAGTTCAAGTGGCCCGTGTGTTTTAGGACCAAAAAGTGATGGAGAGAAGACACATCTGTCTGATAGTCTGACAGGAAAATACTGATGATAATAATAATACCAATACAATCACTGCTCGTTCTGGAGTCCACTGCTTTCATCTTCTAGGTGGGTGAAGAGACACAAGGCAAGGCTAAGTGCCTTTTCCAACGAAAAAAGTGTCTGGACTGTCAGAACCCCCTGTTAGCTGCAGGGAGGGAAGAAGATTAAATCTCTTCAGTCCTCTGCTTCCAAAATGACGCTGATTTACGGAAGAGGGCAGGCAGGAGCAGAACTAAGTGATGCCTGATACTTTGCCTTGGAGGAGAGAAGTGGGGAATAGGAGTGGGGCAAGCACTGGAGTAGCCTGGTCCTATTTTAGTGCTCTGTAGACATGCTGCATGATGGCTCATCCTTTTCTTGTCCACCTGCCTGGCATCCAGGAGTCAGGAGACAGACAGTGGGAAAACACAAGACTGCTTTAAGCAGGAAGGTATTTTGAAACTGAAGGAAAAATCGTAGTATTGAGATTTTAATTCATCTTCTGATCTTAGAAATATACAGCACCCTTCTATATTCAGAAGGTCCCTTTTATTACAAAAAGAAAAGGGAAAAAATAGTTCTAGGAATTAGGGCTTCAGGAAATACAAGATATTTTGAGACTGGAAGTTAATCACTGCAGTTGTTAAGTTTGCATCCACATTGCAGGTTTGTTACCTATACTGTACGAGGAAAAACACACACAGTTCAGCCACATCCACTAAGGCAGATAGATACAAAGCCCATGAACTTGTACCTCTTTCTGATTGGTGGAGGCAAAGACCCTGGTTCTTCTGCAATGAAATCTGGGGATGAAGTCTCTAGCACCTATTAATCCTCCTACTGAATCTGAAGTCTTGGATTTTAGACCTCAGTTTTCTTCAGTGAGCAATCAAACAGAATATCCCTCCATAAAACCCTGCTGACGTGGCTTTGGGTCTTTTGAACCCTCCAAACTGAGATTCTCCATTCACAGTATCCTTTTGCAATTTTCTTTAGGGGTTTTGGCAAATCTCTTCCTCTAATAATAAGTCAAGATGAAAACTCCAAGCGTCAAGTCTGGTTATTGTGAAATTATTGGTACAAACACAAGGTTTAATCTATTACTATTACCACTGGCTAGAAGAGAAATTGTTGTGAGAGGGAATCCAGCACTACCCGTACTTTCCAAACATATTGTGTGTAGAGATAATTTCCATTTCATTTCAATATCAAATCCAGTACTGTCCCTGTTTTATCTCTTTAGAGAGTTTGGAAAAAATAATTTCTTCTCACAGCCTTTCTTTCTCTCTCTTCCACCTGGGACCTTCTCTGTGCCAGAACTTTTCTCATGCTTGAAACAAACTCTCCATTCCTCTGGCTGACACATTGCTTTAAACCTCCCTGACACTTGCTTTGCATCTAGCTTTCCCATGCTATTTGCTTTCGGTAGATGATTTGCTGCCAGAAGGACTAGGGTTCTGGGCCATCCACTAAAATAACAAAACAAAAGAAAACAAAACAAAAACAAAATCACAATTTACAAATAGCTGAACTTTTATTCCAGCTTCATTCAATGTCCCCATCTGTTAATTTAAGAGGAAAGCGCTCTGAGAGAACAAGGATCCCTGTAGGGACAGCTGTTTCCACAGCCCTGACAACCTCAGGAGGTTACTAAAGGAAACATCCCCAAAAGATATTTAGTGAGCTGTCTGCTGCAAACAGCTGATGAAACTTCTCATTCCTAGGGTCCTCACTTCTTCTGGGCCTGATCCTTTACTGTGGACTGCAGTGAAATAAGGGTTAGATTGTTTTGTACTTACCCAGATGCCTACAGAGGCCACTTGGCCCGCTCAAAGCACACCCCACACAAAGGACTGAGGCAGCTGGGAGCTTCACCCCAAGTATGTTCCCTTTCCTGGAGTCCAAAAGGGTACACATTATCCTAAAAAACCAAAACAAAACAGAGAGGGAAAGACTGAAAATGATAACAATATGCAAGCAATTCCATCTTTGATTTGCTCATCAAGCCAACATAATAATAATCATTAAAAAGATTGTCTGGATAGTTTTTTTGTTTGGTTCCCCCTCCCTCCCCGATAAAGGTAGGTTCATTGTGTCTTGAGATGTCACTGCTAAATGCAAAATATCAAATCCTGTCTATGAAAAATCAGCCATCACAGAAGCATCAACACCTTAATTTTTGTTTTCATTGGTTTCCCCAATTAATGTTAGTTGGCAGAATTTAGGTTAAATTTGCAAATATTTTCCTTCAACTCAGTCCTGGTGGTTTGGGTTTTATTGCCAAATAACATACCCAGCTATGCCCTTTTGCCTGTCTCTGAGAAGGAGGAACATGACTTTCACTTCCATCATACAGCCAAGAGGCTGATAGAAGGGTTGACCTGCCACAGCCCAGGAAAACCAAAAAGTTGTACCTCATGGCCTCAGGGATGTACCAAATGAAACTTGTTTAGATAGATGAACCTGGGTGACCTTTAAAATAGCAGTGGAGGCTGGCCAGCCACTGTGGTTTTAACTCAGCTCCTCAGCTGTGCTGGACGTAGGTTACACCGGCTTCCCTCTTGCTGTTGCTATGGGGCTAAGAATCTCCTGGTTTTAAAACTACCTTGGGTGCTGCATGAGCAACTTTTCTCTTTCAGTACATTACTGACATCCCTGGAAAGAGCCTCTGGGCATAGACGACACCTTCCTATGTGCCAGCAAAAGGCCACACTCATCTATCTTGCACTGCTCTATTTGAAGACTAATTCTGGTTTCGGAACATTTTGTTGTTCTTTGATTTCATTCTTGATTGCAAAGCGTACTTACACGAAGCCACATCTTAGTGTCTGGAGTGTTTATCCACTCTCCTGAAGTCCTAATTGCTTGTTAGTCACCTCCTAATTTTTTGCTGTGGAATAGTGATTAGGAAGGCTCAGAGAGAGGTTTATGACTTCAGGTGGGATGTACGCTGGAAAGCCTGAGTAATATTAGGCGTTCAGGTAATTCGCCCTCTTGATAAACAGGAGTTAGGTCAGGGCCAGCCTAGAGGAAGGTGTGATGGGGTGAAGGACCTTCCACTGATTATGTGACTGCATGAGCTGACTGGCAGCTCCAGGAACAATACAGACCCTTCAGTGACATCCTGTCTGTGTGGACAACTGCAACATCTCTTTCAAACTTCTTTAATAAAACACTGCCTGTACCACTATGTTTGCCTGTGGCCCTTGTCCAAGGCATAAAAAGGAAGGAATATCCCCTGTTCCCCATGGAGTTTAGGGACTTCTGTGTTGAGTTACCAAGACAGGAGGGAAAGAAAACTGCCACTGCCACCACTACAGGGAGAGATGCCATTTCAACCACTGAGACAGCTTGAACTCTTTGTTCTCTGCAAACAGAGGAGCTCCAGGCTGGAGTGAAGGACTGTGTACATATGGCAGGCATTGATGCTTGCAGAGAGCTCTGCCTTGGTGAGCTGTTCACCCTTCCCACTGCATCCCCATGGCTGGGCTGGGGGCAGCAGGCAGGTGCCACAAGGAGTAGGAGTTTGGTCCTGTCTCCACACAGCTGTGAGCAACGCCTGAAGTGGTCTGTATCACCGTGCAGGCTGTCCGTGCCCAGGCGCCGGCAGCGGGGCTGCAGGGCGGCCTGTGTGAGGAGAGGCCGGGGCTGCCCTGTGCCGGACACAGCCGGTCCCAGCCGGTCCCAGCCGGCTCCAACGGCCCCACCGCAGGACACAGCTGAGCCCCTCAGCCAAGCTGGGGGAAAACAGGTTCCAGAAAGGGCCGAAGGCGGCACAGGCAGAGGAGGAGGAGGAGGAGGAAGCCGAGGAGGGAGCAGCAGCAGCAGGAGGAGGAGGAGGAGGAGGAGGGCGGGAGGCGGTGCAGGCCCGCAGCAGGGATCCCCTGCAGCCCCGGAGAGACCCCGCTGGAGCAGAGACCCACCCTGCAGCCCGGGGAGGGCCCCACGCCGCAGCAGGGGGATATTTCCTGCAGGAGCTGTGGCCGTGGAGAGCCCGGGCGGGAGCAGGTTGTCCCTGAAGGACTGCAGCCCGGGGAAGGGCCTGCGCTGGAGCAGGGAGACGTGTGAGGAGGGAGGAGCGGCCCAGAGGGGCTGGGGGGGACGGACCGCAACCCCCGGCCCCAGCCCCTGTGCCGCCCCTCGGGGGGACACGAGTCGGGAGGGAAGGGGTGAAGGTGGGCCTGGGGAAAGGGAGAGTGGTAGGAAGGTGTCATTTTAATGTTTGTCTTTGTTTATCATTACCTGAATCTATTTTAAATGGCAATGAATTGAATTAATTTTCCCCAAGTTGAGTCTGGTTTGTCCATGATGGTAGCTGGTAGGAAATCTCCATCTTTATCTTAACCCATGAGCTTTTTCATCCTATTTTCTCCCCTGTCGTCCTTAGGAGGGGGAGTAGCTGGGTGGCATCTGGCTGCTGGCCAAGGTCAACCCATCACAGTTGCGGTCTCTGTCTTGTAACATGAAGTTAACCGTGATTTGACATAAGAGACTTGTTCAGTACAAGCTCTTGTTCAGCTCTTAGCCAGCTATCCTAAATTCATAGTATAGCCATTATGGTGTATAGGGATGACCATGGCAAAAAAAAAAAAATTATATATTTTATTAGATTAACTAGTAAAACTGGAAAAACAAACAAAAAAGAACCCAGATAAGTTTGTGGGTATACCAACCTTTCTTCAGGTCAAGGATCTGTGTGTCTATAAGGTTGTTCTCTTTTTCTAACAGAATCTAATGCTCGAGTAAAAGAAAATCGAGATCTAAAAAGCCTGACTCACTGTCTGAGATCAACATCTTGCCTCCTCCTTACTTGTTGGAGACAATTAACTATCTCTGGTGAATGACCCAGGCAATCTTAAGAGTGAAGTATTATAGCAGGGATTAATTGTTTTTTTAATTATTTTTTTTCTATCACTTCAGAGGAAAGTTAGACAAACTTAAAAAGGATATTTAGCTTATAGTTGGCTGAAGTTAGGTGTGATGTATCCTACCCTTAGCTCCTGCCATAATCAATAAGGACAACAAGGTAGACATTTTGGCTGGGATAGAGGGCAATACTTACACCATCTGGCTATTTTAGATACAACACAGGGGACCAGTATGAGATATTACATATAGCCAGTACACAGGTGCCTACAAGGGGCACTTTCAAAGCCTTAAGTTTGCTGCCAGCTACATACGGAGATCCACAGAAATATGCCCCATGGGTATCAGCACTCCTGGAAGAAGTGACCCACTCCAGTACACAGGGCCTTGACACTGCATCTGGTTTTAAAAGGGGACCTTCCTGCAGGACTCTGGAGTCTCTAAGTGCCTTGAAGATGTCTGGATGATTTGCAAAAAATATCCATCCAGGTAAGCTGTTAAATCTCACAGAGGGTAAAGGGGAAACTCATTTGAATGCTATAATAGCTCTCCCTTGACACCTCTTTATCTTTAGAGGTCTAGATACCACTGTAAATCTCGTCTGATAGGCTTACAGCCATACAGGGAGCTAGGTGTGATAGTGCTTCACCAGCAGCTAAAAATAGAGTGCATCTTTATTTTCTCAGCCTTCTCTGAATTGCTATTTATCTCATCCATTTGAATTTGAAGAGAAAACTGCCATTTGCC
The DNA here is from genome assembly GCF_026419915.1 of Harpia harpyja. Lineage (NCBI taxonomy): Eukaryota > Metazoa > Chordata > Aves > Accipitriformes > Accipitridae > Harpia > Harpia harpyja. The sequence goes on from NC_068944.1 coordinate 69,863,182, forward strand.
TTGCCCTTATACTGGTTTAGCATAAAAACAGTCCCTGAAAGTTGATGCCTCCATAGCAAAAGGCAGCCTGAGCCTTGGTGGCCAGGCAGTCCCAACAGACTGAAAGCGTGTCTGTTTCCTGCATCCAGTGGCACAGAGGAAAGTAACAGGGATCCCAGGCTGAATGAGCAGATGCCCATTTACAGCTGAGAAAATCCAGGATAAATGGGCATACATGCTGTTGCCAACAGTCATTGCTTTGTTCCTAGTATGTGAATGTGCCAAGCCTATCAACAGCACCATCTAGAAGTTAATTCACGGCTACAGACAACAGATGTTGAGGCATCCTCCACTCCCCTGAAACCTGTTTATTTCTCACCAAAGGTAAAGCCTGTGCTGTGCAAAGAGTGAGACTCCTAAGATAGAAGCTCTCAGCAGGCATGGTTTAAGCGAAAGCTCCTGGTTCAGAGAGCGCTCAGCTCTTGCAAACGCAGTATGGTTTCCCTAGGCCTTCCTATGGTGTTGGGTTTTTTTTGGCATGGGCATCATTTTAGCACTTGCCTGCTCAGAATCTGAAGGTGTTTTGGTAGACTCTGATGAATATAGCTTCATGACAACCCACCAAGCTAAGCAGCAGTCCATTTTGCAAAGGCAGAAGCAGGGGTGTGGAGCAGAAGCACAAGGAAAGACATGGTCACCTCCAGGAAGAGCACATGCAGTCTGTGCAACCACCGTGTGACGCAAAGGAGGGAGACATACATCCTAGCAGTGACCAGTTTTAGCTTGGTCTCCATTTCTGAATCACTAAGGTGGGGAGAATAACCTCTTCATCTGGGCAAGATTGTTCCAGGTCCTTTGTAGCAGACGGAAGTTGAAACCTGCACTTTTTCCCTTGCACACACAGATTTGTACTTTCTCATAGGTTCCTGCCTCCAGATTCCTCCTCCATGAATGCTGTGGTTTAAGCCCAGCTGGTAACAAAGCACCACAAAGCCTCTTGCTCACTCCTCCCCCCCTCCTTCTCGGAGGAGCCACCCCTGCAGCCCCCTCCCTGCTACCGAAACCCCACCACACAAACCCAAAACAGTGAGGAAACCACCACGCTGCAGACTGCAGCTCAGTGCAGCACAAGGGAAACACCGAGAGGAGCTTGTCCTCTGCCTGCACTGCCAAAAGCACATCCCAGCTGCACTGGCTGAACGCATGTGGCTGTGTGTGCTGCCACCTCACCCTTGACAGCTTGTGGACATTTTCTATTTTTGGCCACATGCTCCAGCTGTTCCCCTTCCAGCTCCATTGCACCTTTAACCCAGTACTGAGCTAAAGGATAGGAAAGGATTAGCAAGGTCTGCTGACCATGAGGGTTGTACTTTGATACCTGCAGTTACTTTTAAAAGGTAAGTGCTAAGTGAACTGCTTGTGCATCTCTTTCTAACAGTAATTTTCTTAGTCCTTGTTTCTCCTCAGTTTAAATAGCTTGGATTTGATCTTTTCCCTTCAGTGTTTCTCCTCTGTGTGCCAGCACGGAGTTCACAGCTTCTGTTTGTGCCACCACGGTCTGTCACTGTAGGAAAGCGGGACCTGTAGGTAGGCCTTTGCTCAGATATAAATGTATCTGACCATTGTTTTATGAAAGTCACCTATATTTGTTCTTTAAAAAATATCAATAAATACCAATACCTAATTAATTTTTAATTCCTGAGTTGGTACCTTCCTAGCACCCAATTACTGATCCTGGGTGAATTTCTTCAGATCCAGAGCCATGAGTTTCATTTATTTGTACATTTATTCACTTATTTATGAATCAGAGAACAGAGCAGATGAGCACTATGTCCTGCCCCCAGCTGGCAGAAAGCAGCTGAGTGCAGCTGAGATCAGTTCAGTTAATTGATAAACAAAATGGCTGAAGGCCAAGCTGGGTGAACTTCTGTGAGTACTCACTAGGATAATGTTGCTTTGTCCCATTCAGTTTTCTATTTCAGTTTTATATTAAAGCAGCCAAAGTATTTGGGATTGGTGGAGAAGAAGTGGGAGGTTAAAAGATATTGACTGTTAGTTACAGTGTTTTTCAGAATCACTGTGCTTCTGCACTTCAGCTGGGCTTTTCCCTGACCTGACTTTGGAACTAATTAGGAACTAGTCAGAAACAGATATTATGACTGGTTTTACTGTAAATACTTGTATCCTCAGGCCTAGAGAGCTCTGCTGCTGTCTGGAGGTGCAGGGAACCAGGTAAGTGTAGAAGCATTATCTGAAAATCAGCTAAATCTGTAGTCCCTGATGCTTGACTTATGATGCAGGGAAGGGCTAGTTGTTCATTTTCCTTTGGTCGAAAAGAAAAGAACAACTTTTAATGTCAAGGCTGATTAGGTAGCTGTGAGTAATTGAAGGAAGTGCTATTGTGTTTAAGATCCTGGGAAAGTAAATATGAAAAAAAAAAAGGTGGGGGGGGTGGAAATCATCCTCAGCTGTAAGGAAGACAGGTTATTCATGTTGGAGTTTGGTAAATGGTCCTAGATAAATGCCAGGGAGGTACCAGCTGCTCTTCTCATTACATCCTGGTGGGGAGGCTGGGGAGTGATGAAGTGGCTAGGGGGACCATGTACAAGAGAGGATCTTTCCTGACTATAACACAGGAGAAGCCTGCACAGATGGGTTCACAGACATACTCTTTAATCCTACGTGTGGCAACAGATCTGGATCTCCCCACAATGATATGCTAAGGATCCTTGCCTGCTCTTTATTAATGCTTGTTGTTGGGGTCCCAGCTGCATTTCCCAATTACTAAAAACTGTTTTGTCCTAAGAGGATTCTCTCTGTTCATAAATTCAGAAATTTCCTTCATTTGTAGCTCATAGCCTAGAAAATCCATTAATTATATGCATCTATACATTTGAATGCTCTTTCTAGGAGTCATGGCCACTGAATACTTTGTCAAACTCTTCTGGAAGAATTACCACCCTTGAACTCTACTTTGTGGGGAGAAAGAGAAGATAGCAAAATGAAATTGTAACTCCTATGCCCCATGTGAGCAACAACTGTTTGATACATTAGTAATTCAGGGATGCAGGGATATTAGAAACTGCAAAACTTTCCCATGAAACTTTTTTGAGGGTAGCTGTTGGTATGATATACTTTGTCCTTACAAAACCTAGTCTGTAGGTAAGGTAATGCAAAATGGAGTCATTGCCTACCTCTCTTGTAAATTTCTTTTTTCCTTATAGGGAATCAAGCGTATGTTTGTATGTGTGTGTGGGCAAAGCACTGATTGCAATCAATATTTTTTACAATACCTGCTCTTCATTAAGCTGTTATTACTCGTAGCAGATAGCTATTCATACAACATGTTCAGTTATTCATTCAGTCAGCTCACTCACACACAGTTACCCAGTCGGAGCTATAGCTAGGAAAACAACACCAGCTGCTTACTCAGAAGTAGAGTTAGCTTCTCGGTAAGTGTTCAAGTCCCTCAGAAGGTCCTTTGCTTCAGCAAGTATACATATACTGCTGTAGTCTTCACGTGCATATGGCTGCCACCCCTTCTTGGATGTGGTCTGAATTACACGACCTGTGGTTGATAGTAGTGTATGCTCATGTCCTTGTACAGATTCAGCAGATTTTTGGTGCTGTGAGTTCATCAGCTCTTGCAAATTCAACAAAAGATTCCTAGGTCCAGAGCCTGTCGTTCCATCACAAACTTTCATACGAAAGTCTTCTGAGTTGTATTGGCTTTGTGTGGCAAGGTTTTGGTAGCAGAGGGGGTTACAGGGGTGGCTTCTGTAAGGAGCTGCTGGAAGCTTCCCCTGTGTCTGAGAGAGCCAATACCAGCTGGCTCTAAGACGGACCCACCGCCGGCCAAGGCCGAGCCAATCAGCGACAGTGGTAATGCCTCTGCAATAACATTTTTAAGAAGGAAAAAAAGTTGGAACAGACGGAAACGGCAGCTGGAGAGAGGAGTGAGAACATGTAAGAGAAACAACCCTGCAGACCCCCAGGTCAGTGAAGAAGGAGGGGGAGGAGGTGCTCCAGGCGCCGGAGCAGAGATTCCCCTGCAGCCCGTGGGGAAGACCATGGTGAGGCAGGCTGTCCCCCTGCAGCCCATGGAGGTCCATGGTGGAGCAGATATCCACCTGCAGCCCATGGAGGACCCCACGCCGGAGCAGGTGGGTTCCCGAAGGAGGCTGTGACCCCATGGGAAGCCCGTGCTGGAGCAGGCTCCTGGCAGGACCTGAGGATCTGTGGAGAGGAGCCCACAGAACAGGTTTTCTGGCAGGACTTGTGACCCCTGTGAGGGACCCACGCTGGAGCAGTGTGCTCCCGAAGGACTGCATGCCATGGAAAGGACCCATGCTGGAGCAGTCTGTAAAGAACTGCAGCCTGTGGGAAGGACCCATGTTGGAGAAGTTCATGGAGGACCGTCTCCCGTGGGAGGGATCCCACGCTGGAGCAGGGGAAGAGTGTGATGAGTCCTGCCCCTGAGGAGGATGAAGCGGCAGAAAAGAACGTGTGATGAACTGACCATAAACCCCATTCCCCATCCCCCTGTGCCACTGGGGGGGGGTTGGTAGAGAATCCGGGAGTGAAGATGTGCCCGGGAAGAAGGGAGGGGTGGAGGGAAGGTGTTCTGAGATTTGGGTTTATTTCTCATTACCCTACTCTGGTTGATTTGTAATAAATTGAGTTAATTTTCCCCAAGCTGAGTCTGTTTTGCCCATGATGGTAATTGGTGAGTGATCTCTCCTGTCCTTATCTCAACCCACAAGCCCTTTGTTATATTTTCTCTCCCCTGTCCAGCTGAGGAGGGGGAGTGATAGAATGGCTTTGGTGGACACCTGGCATTCAGCCAGGGTCAACCCACCACATGAGTACATTGTTTTCCTCTTTCTGGCCTGTTGTTTTCTGGTAACTATTTCTCCATCCGCACCTAGAGACAGCTACAAGATTCATTCACTGAAACAGAAAGAGCCTTTATAACCTCTCTTCCGTTGGCCATGAAATATTTCTCTCTTTAGGCCATTGCACTGAATGTGAATGTACACGTGCAATTTCATGTTGTACTTCACCTGATCTAAAGTCAAGTTGCTGCCAGAAGAGCAGATCTCCCAACTCCTCCCCTGCATAAGATCTAATGTTTGTCTCCAGGGTGACCTTGATCCCTTTGTTGACCTGAAGGAAAATTAAAACTTTTTTTTTTTTAAATTAACTATTTTTATTGTAAATCAATGAGATGGCACAATCAACAGATTGAAGGCAACAAGGCCTATGGGAGTTTACACCTGGGATGCATGGGGAAAGGGGTGCCACAGTGTTGGTGACAGAGTTGGATCACATTAACTCTAATGTTAAATTTCTCCCCAAAACCTAGATGACAAATCCTTGAGCTTTTTCACAGCACTGTGTTGATCATCAAATGAATGTGATCATCAAAACCTTCTGCAAAGTGCCATTTTTATTCATTCCCTCTGCTATGCATTCATGGATTCCTAAAGCTATATGAATGTGACTGAGCACCTCAAGAGAGTGGATTGTGTCACAAATGTTCAATGTATATAGCAAAGCTAAAAGCAAATTGCTTCACTATTAACAAGGTAATAGCAGTATGGCCTCACTAATTTCTGGAGATCAACTTGATTTTTACATTTGAAGGAGAGAGGTGAAACAAACCCATGAAGAAGCAAATATAAAACACCAAAGATAAGGATAAAAATAAAAATTCCATAACTCTATTGTCTGACAGCCCCGTAAGGTCAGAAAGGACACAAATGCACAAATGCTTGCTGAGCTTTTAATGGTCATTTTACAAATAACCACCCAGATGAGACTGTTAAATTCCAAACTGAATATGCATAATTCTGATGGAAAATCAGAAAGTGGGGAAAAAAAAGAGAAACTATAGTGATTACCCTTTATTTTTATGCCAGCAGGGGTTTAAGCAGAATCCTACCAGAGAGATAACTTTTCAGCAAAAAGATAAGATTTTACTGCTTCAGGCATTTATTCTAACCCTGAGTACTCTCTTGCTCACACTCTGGTTTAAATCTATCCTCAACAGGGACCAGTGCAGTAAAGAGGTTCACAGCTCTGGAGTATTCAAGTACCTCTCTGCAGTCTTAAACTGGTTTTGGAGTGCTGAGGAGCTCACATGACCTCAGAGCAATGTGGTAGCCCTCAAGAAGATTTGTTTCTTAATCCTGATGCAAGAGGGTCAGTCCGCACATCTGAAGGCCAGCTTGGTACTGTCTGATATCACGTGGTCATTCATATAAGCAGAGGGAAAGGGCAGGACTCAATTACTATAATCCAAAAGAAAGATGTTATGGAAAGAGAAGGGGCCCAAACAAGACTTCTTGCTGGCTCTGTTGAAGCTCTTCTGCAGATCACAGGTCATCTCAGATCCCCAGATCCGAGACACCCCTCTACTGTGCTGTAGACAGGTATTTATAGTTCAAAGGGACTGGAATAACAAGAAGCACAATCTTGACTCATCTGCTTTCTATCAGCCCAATGGAAACATTTAATACGTCCTTTGTCTGAGATTTTTAGATTATTTTCTTTGTTTCTCTGCTAAAAGCATAGGTTGAAGTGATTTTGGTAGCAGCTGTGAGTACTCAGCATTTGAGTAAATTAGACACTGGGGTCTGCTGTTTGGCACCTTCCCAATAAAAGAGGAGCTCAGGGAACAATGAATTCTGATATCATGTCCAGCATCACATGAAATCTATAGCAGAGGGAATGGGGAGATCCAGTTCTTCATTTCAACCTGCTGTCCTATTAAAACTGCCTTTCTGTTGCAACAAGCAAATGAGGATCTCTCAATAAGCCCAACAAATTCCTCTCCTGTGTGAGTTTGGCTCAATCCCAGGACAAAGAAGCAAAATAATACATGAACAGGTATTTAAATATGGTATTGTAATGCTTATATACAAATCAGCATTCCCAGGGCCATACTGACTGTGATGTTTCCTCATTTCTGACTGCTTTACTTTGTACCCTCAAGCACTCATCAGTCTACATTGGAGTTATTTCTGTACAGACAAGGAAGGGAGTAAGTTATCCTAGTTTAATTGCTTCTACCTTAAGGACTGATAAGTATAAACTATATCAAGGGAAAATTTATGTCTACCAGAAAAAGTCTATAGGTAGGTCAGGGCATAGACTTCTTGGGCTTAGTGCTCCAATGCTCCACATCATGTATAGATATTAATGCCCAAGCAAAATGAACATGAGCTGTGCAGAAGGTTGCATTGAGATACATAAGAAATTATTATGTTTTCACTCTTAATTTAGAAACATGAATTGCTAAAGGCCTTTGGGCTTGGTTTCCAGTTTTATTTCTTCTGTCTGCTTGTACCATAATCACGAGTTTCTGTTAATACACAACGTTATGTACTTTTGAGAGGATGCTACTATATAAAAATGGATCTATAAAAAATGTACATAGGGATGCAACTCAATATAGGAAAGAGTAAAAATAGCACAGCTTCACCTTTCTGCAGGGCTAAATTTCAGGAAGTTTAAGAGAGGTGATTTAACCGCACTACTTTCCAAACAAAATACTTATAAATACTGCAACAGTTCTGTGAAAGTGACTCTTCATCCTGGCTTGAAGATAGGCACAATTAAGTGATGTCTTCCTGATCTCATGGACACGATGCCAAAGAAGACACTGAGTAGCTAACGTGTCATATGTCAATAGTATTGGTTAGGCTGTCTCAGGTCTAGCCTCTCAGCGCTATGGCACAGTGCAAATTCTCAGGTCAGCGTTAGGAGACTGCTCCTGCCCAAGTTCCCGAATATCTTGAAGGAGGGAGAGCTCAAACATTCACAGCTCTGCTACACTCATGGCTACCAATAAGAATGAGAAATTAACAGGTCATGGCAGATATATTTACCATGTTGAACTACATACCTCCTTCATGAGAACTATCTCCTTACATGGGATTTAGGTTTCTTCTCACATGGTCTTCATTCATTCCCACTTCCTTTTTTTTCATCATTGAGAAAGAGAAATGATGAAAGCAAAGCTTTCTCAGGCAGTTATTTATGGCAACAGAAAGAGAAATGCCCTTTGCAGTTTATTTAGAATCATAGAACAGAATAATTTAGGTTGGAAAAGACTTTGTGTCCCTCCCCATATGTCAGGTGCTCCAGCCTCCTGACCATCTTGATGGCCTTCTGTTCAACTTGCTGCTCTTCATCAGTGTCTGGGGAACCCAAACTCGGCTCCATTTGGTTTAGTGTCATCTACCAGCTTGCAGGGAATGCATTCTATCTATTTCCCCAGCTCGGTTCTTTACGAAGAGGCAAAGCAGTACTGGCAGCAATATCAAACCCTGAGGAACACTACTTGTGACCAGAGGTTTGCAGAAACCTTACGAGTTTTACTGAGGTGATCATCCCCCAGTTAGTTCCCCTTGTTGACACTCTATCTGGCATCACTGATTATCCAAGTTCCCTCTTCCGGGGAACAAATTGCACTTCCCAAAGTGAAGTTTCCAAAGTTCCAATCACCCCCTGGAGACTCTGGCGAGCTGATCATCTGAATCCTTCACATTTTCATTATTACATATTCTTTGATGAAAACTGTAATAAAATCTGTGAAATCTAATAGCAGTGTACAGAAAGGATGAAATTTCCAATTTGGCAGAAAGTGGCCTCATTTTAATCCTGAGAGCAAATATTAAAAATAAAATTAAATACAAAAGAAAAAATAGGAAAATGTGATTATCTATGTACACAACAGACCTAGAATCCATATAATATCTCTAACTACTTTTTGTTATGCTTCTCCAGTGAAGGGCACATGAAGTTGGCAGTGTTCTTTGCAAATCTTTTGGCCAAAGCGCATCTATTTTTTTCTAACAAAATGGTACTTGCAGAGTAAGGATTTAAGCAATGATAAACACAGCAATAAAAAAATTGTAAATCAGTGTATGTAGTGGCTTATTGCAGACACAAACTCTGTCTTTGGCGAGACAGTGAATTCAGTAGATCATTGACCTGTGGCAGAGTCCTCAGAAAATAATACCGTCAAGAGACAGTTTATTTTACTTTATTCAAAACTTGTTATTTTATATCAAATGAGATCTTGGACTGAAGCCATACACATTTATTCCCTGAACCTTCTCACATCTATACGTGCTCCTTACACCTTTACTGCAGAGAGGAACTCACCACTTCAATGTTTTAAACGAATTTTTCCAGCAGAGGCAATACTATACAACATTCAGACTTGTGTTCCAGCGATTTAACAAGGACGTGAACAACAACGGCCAGTGGCAGTGTGGGACCTAAGCAGATGAGATTGTCGAACCAAACAAATGAGATCTGTAGTGGTTTTGTTTTTTTTCTAAATGACTATTTATTTTCTACTGCAGGTAAGAAAATTGCAAGACACAAAATGTACTTTGGAAAACAATTACTGCTGCAGGCAAGAAAATATCAGTTCAATGTGCATGTACTGCAGATTTCTTTCCCAATCTAAGTTTTGATCTGTTTCCAGTGTTAGTTTCATGTTCCTTCAGATCACACATTAGAAAAGAGAGAGAAAAAGAAAAAAAAAATTAAACAATGGTGCAACCACAGAGATAACACCACTAAAATAAACCTCCATGCATATATTATTTTAAGTTCTAGTTTAAGATTTCATAATACCTGAAACCAAATAGGTTGAAAAATTTTGTAAACATCTGAATCGAATATCCAAGGAAAACTTCAGCGAATACTTAAAAAAAATGAGGTGACATCTATGGGGGAAAAATAAGGAGGACACGATCCTTGCTTTTAAATTTCCAGCTCTGGAAATAGTCCTACCATCTAACTGTAAGCATCTGTACCTGGTTGCCTAAGTCAGAACATCTTTCCTCGGATCTGAATAGCTCTATGGAGATGAACTGAGTCTTTGGTGCTAGTCAATAGATATGCTTAGACTTTAGTTCTGCATCACCTGTTGGAATAGGTGACTTTTCTCTCTTTGTGTATAGAAACTAAAAGCAGTGGGATTTGCTTCCTAGTGTGGACCACTGAATTTGATGTCTAATGGGAGGCGGTGTGAATACACTTATTTGTATGGATGGGGCTTATCTGACCTGCTGCAAATATCTACGCATGGCCTGATCATCTCTACTGCTTGCAGAGTCAGTGAGAGAAACATAGTACCACATACCTCGCCCGAAAAGGAGGAGTCTGAAAGTGAACACAGAAATTTTGCTCCAAAAGTGCTCTGTCTCTCCACTGACTAAATCAGGAATTTAAGTTGTTTTAAAATCAGAGATATATTTTTTATGGTGTGCACAGCAGAAGTTAAATGAGGTGAAGTCCATCCTACGTATCTGGCATTACACTCCCCACCTAATCTTACCAAACCTTTGCTAACTGGTTTACAGACAGGCTCTGATATAATCGGAAACATAGTTCCCCAGTTATTTATCAACTGTGATCTTTTAAATATTGAAGAAAATCTTTGCTAAACAACATGGGTTAAACTTTTCTACTTCCTCTGTGAGAACAAGATTTAGAAATTGCAAATCCGTTAGCTCAGTGATCAATATATACTAGCCTTGTTTTAGGTAATTATATATAATCTGAAAACATTCCAGGGTAATTTCTAAAATAACTGTGTAAGAGCTTCATTGATCTGCTGCTACAGAAAGCTAAATAATGATGGAAGTAATCTATGGACTCTGTTAAAGTAAAATTTTCAAATTTGGATACCTAAATGGAGGCCTAACATCCATATTCAGATACCTAAATGATTTATTCAAGTGCTTAGCAAATTCAGCTTTTTAAGTTTGAATGAAACATGATCCAGCTGCCTAAACACAGACATGTAGTGCTATTTGAGACATGCTATTAAGACATCAGCGTGACCCCAGCTCATATGCCACAAGGTCTATGAGAAACCCTGCTCTCCCAGCTGGGTGCTGGAAACCAATCTCCCCAGTCCCAGGATGGGGAACAGACCCTGGCCCATGGAGGCAACACAGAACAGGGGAGGATTTTCAGATAGGACCTGGAAATCACATCTATCTCTCCAGATGCCACGGTGTAAGCAACCAAGTCAGAAAATTTTAACCTCAGCTACTGGAGTAATGCACTTAATGCCTTAATGTAAGGCACTTTGGAGCTCTGTGTGGTTTCTTATACTAATGGAGATTGCTGGTAACATTTAATATCTTTAGTAAAACATCCAGTCTCTGTGGGATTGCAATTATGCATAAAGAGGCTAAAGAATGAACAAACACAGCACACACTGCAGGCAAGTGAGATCAACTGAAGTTTGTTAGAGGTAATGGAAAAAAAAGGCTTCAGGTAGAGCAGTGCACTGCACTTTGCTACCAGGAATATCTCACTTACCTGTGTTCTCTCTCACCACACAGGGAGGGTCTTGAGACACTTTGCCAAAAGGGAAAATTTCATATGGAAAAAGTGCTACTGCCGTCACTATAGTATAAAGCAATAATTATTTTGCAGCACACAATCATATCATGAGGTAGTTTAGACTTGGGAATTACAAAGAAAACACTATCTTTGCAGTCACTTGTGTGGTTGCTAGTTGCTAGCTAGTGACCAGAATTATAAATAACCATAGATGATAAAGAGCTGGACCGTTGGTTAACCATCTATCAGTAATCACTTTTTATATCACTGGAGCTCTGTATCACTTTTCATATCACTTGATTTAAGCCAGATGGGGATTTGCACAATACATTAAAGTTAGTAATCCAATTTACAGGCAAAATAGAAGTAAAATCTCCCTCATTTCTGAGGTTACTCAGATACTTCATCCTTTCCCCTCAATCTACTTCTCCCACTGCGTGACTTCTTACACCTTCAGGTTTCTTTTTCTTTCTTCATCCTTCTCCCCTAGTTCTTGTCTTCAGCAAGTACATCATGTTACTACATAGCATCATCCCTCAGTCCCAGTGGATAGTCCCTTTTCTTTCACTATTCCTGTGAACAAACAGTTTTTTCAGTGTCACTACCCACATTTCTCTCCTTTAGCTTCAGTTTGACTCTTCTGCTAGCAGCCTCTTCAGCAGTGCTACGCTAGAAAACAGTTATTCATGAAAGAGACTAGTAGTAGATGAATATTTCCTTTGTAGGAGTGAGAGGACTTCATACATTCTTGTTTGTATTTAGGAAGAGATTTACAAAACTGCTATTAGTGTCCCATATTGATAAACTGTTAGTATTGTCTGCAGTGAAGTGTTGTCCCATGCCAACCTGCATTTTCTCAATGTCTGGGTAGCTTGGGTAGGCCAGGGACCATTCCCAGTCAGCAATTTGGAGGGAAAACCTTCTTCAGGGTCAATAAGTTTAGCTGTATGGATGCAAACTAAAATGTGTCTGATGCATCAGCACCAAAGAATAGCCCTGGTCCTTTTAATTTAATAGTACAGAAGTAATTCTACATTCTAAAGAACAGTCAGATCAGTGCCCCCCCTACAAAAGTCCTTCATTACACAGTGAAACTGGAGAAAGTCTAATACAAGCTGGACATTGTACTCTGAGGTGATAAACTCCAAGGAAGTCTTCTGTGTTCTCTGGCTGAGTTTCTTCCATATGGCTTAGCTGGAGGTATCATGGTTTTGCTGCTAAAGGATGGATTTCAGTGACCTTTGAAAGTCTCTGCATGGAAGTCCATTGGCGTCCTTGTGCTAGCTCCTCAGAAGTATAGTCCAGTTGCAGTCCTTGCTTATAATTCAACTGGTTTTTGTTTTATTTTGTTTTGTTTGCTTACTTGTTTCCCATTCAATTTTGACAGAAGGTAGGGGATAATGTTCAGCAAACCATCCCAAACACTTGTGCTTCTCCCCAGCATTTCAGCTCTGTGCTGCCCCAGCTGGAAATACAAGCAGAGCCCTGTTAGCTTCAAAAAAACTCAAAACTTGACTGCAAACTGTGTCAAAGCAGAAAAAGAAAGAAGACCAAACTTGATAATATCAGACTCCTAGTCACTAATGATTAACCTGCCCAAATAAGCCAGATAACAAACTCATGCCTGGCCATCGGGGACCATGAAGTTTCCTTTTGCACCTTTTTGCGCTTGTTCAAGCAGATCTCACTCCTCCATTCTGTGATCATTTCTGCAGGCTTTGGAAGACTTTGAAAAGTCTTGGTTTCCTACAGCTAAAAGACAGCCACTTACTTACATTGTTTAGTCTAAGATTAAGCCTATATTTATATTGCTCTTTAGATGAAACATCTCTGAATACCATTCAAACTGTATAAGATATAAGCCAAGATTTTCAAGAATCAAGGTCACATTTAGGATACTCAGCCCTGTCCAGTTCTAAGAATATTGGGTAATGAAGGTTTTTTGCCGGTCTCAGAACTGGCGTTTGCAGTAATCTGCTATTATTTTACCTGATCACCTAGCTTAGGCAAATCTTTAAAAAAAATCTCAAAATTAGTTCTTCTTGAACCTGTTGAACCTGAACAGTTATGTGATACTATTATCTCCCCAATACCACTCCTTTTCAGGAAATGAACATTTAGTTTTCAGTTTTTCCATTTGCACTATTCCTTTTGTTTCTGTTTGTCACCCATTTCTTGATCGCTCACAACTCTCAGCAATGATGCTTCATCTGATGAACATCACTTAGAAGGATGAATATACCTGACATGGTTAACAATGCTGTAACCTTTCCATTAGCAACATTTAGTAAAGTGCCTAGACCCTGCAGGTCTCAATGTCTGCCAGTCAGAGCAGTGGCTTTGCTAGTTCCCAGAGGTATTTGGCTTCTTGAAGAGAAATGCTGAATAAGCCCAGAGATTGCAACGTGTTCTGGACACACTTGACTTAATGCCCCTATAGTAGTCCTAGTGCAGATGTGACATTCATGTGTGCAGAGCATGTGTGGTCTAGCCTGTCCTCAGTGTGTCAGACCCACTAGTCATGAACTCTACAGCAGATTTCACCAACAGAAATGAGGGAACCCTAAATACTTACTCTGACATGAGTCAGTCACAACCATGGCACTAAGCAGCACCCAGTCGCATTCTTCCCCATGGATCCTGGTGTTTAGCCTGTTCCTGCTCTCAAAATATTTATCAAAGACCTTTCAAAATGCTGTGTTAAGTCTTAATATATGTGTTGCCATAGTGATATTTCCTTTATCCACTACACTAATGACATACAGAAAAGTCCAAGGGAGTAGGGTGATGTAATTTTCTTCTGCAAGGGTCAAGTTGGCTGGTCCCTCTCTTGAGATACCCTCCAGACATTTGTTATTCTGGCTGCAGTTGTTTACATATGACATTTACTGCCTTCTTCTGCTTTGGAAGAGTGGGTATTTTGAAGACAGACTGCATATTTTTGTAGATTTTTTTCTTCCGTACTTACACTCCCTTAGAACTCCCAGGTGTGTCATTTGGGTCTGATGAATTTTATCACTCTATAAGTTATTATTTCTTTTCCTGACATTTCAATATCCAAAAATATTTGCTTTTCCATGCCAGGAAAGAACAAGTTCAAGGTAAGTATTTACCCAGCAGTCTCCTTCATGAAACTTATACAAAAAAGCTGCTAAGCCTCTCATCAATGTGCTTATATTCTTTCATAGATCCCTTTAGCCCCTGATGATTCAGTGGAATTATTGATCTCTTGCAGACTTCCTGATTTTAATTTGTTTTCACACCATTAGCTATTTATTCTTTGAAATCCATCTTGGCCTTCCTAATTTTCTTGTTACTTAATAGCTGTTTACTTAATTTATCTCCCTGTTTATTGGCTTCATTAGGGTCAGATAATAAAGGATTTTTGTTTGACTCATTTTACTATTTGGGAGTTGCCATTTAATCATGTCAGATAACTTCTGGCCTCCCTTCTGTTCCTCCTTTCCTCTTTTATTTGTGCCTTCTAATTCCATTCCAGGCTTGATTTGTAGAATGTTTTTTTTCATAACTGACTTTGCCAGTTGTTTTGTTTTTAACTGTGGAATATTTTGTCTAATTTTCCAGGGTTTTTTTAATCTTCCTTGTAAAGTTTTGTGCCATATTGCTCCTTCTGGCACTCCTCTCATGTCCTTGAGTGGAAAGGAACTAGACTGTGTTGGCAGTTAATTTGGAGGCTCAGGACTCTGAGTCATGCTGTCTAAGACAGTGTCCCCCATAACTGACTCCCCTCAGATGCATGGCCTGCCTTTCCGAGGGAAGGACACCATCCAACCCCAAATTTGGAGGAGTTGAGAGAGTGCCTGTGTTCCAGCCACTGCAGTTCATTGTCTGAAGTCTCAGTAAAAATTCACCTTCTTCGGTGATTTAAACCACAACTTTTGGCTACTGGTCTATGAACTGGAATGATTTAGTAAGCATTATCCTTCTATAGAGATGAGGCAGGTAGGTAAGAGACGATATCTTAAATAGATTACTGGAGGTTATCTCTCAAAGTCCTCTCATACTGGCACTTCTTGAACTATTTTCTATATACTACCTCAGATGAAGAGAAAAACCTAGGAGTGAGGATGCCACTTGCAGGTCTGCATATTCCACATCCCATTCTGTCAGTCCACATTTCAAATAGACTCTCTACCTACTGCCGCAACAGTTTGTAACTGTAATGCGGACATCATACACACCAAGACTGTGCTGACACAGTTTGGGCATTTCACTGAGCAAGTCTATCTCTCCATTTCGAGCCACAGTTAGGTTTGGTGGAAACTAGAAGATGCCGTTTCCCACGACAAATTCAAAAAATAAGCTCTGACCTCATGGGTCACTTAAGCAAAACACTGCTCACCAAGGACTTTATAGATAGTCTAAATATGATGACATTGATATTCCCATCACTGAATTCTTAAAACTATGCTTCTCCTTTCTTGGGCTTGAAAAAGTTAATGGTCTTTTTCCCTTCTCTTTTGAAAAGGGAAAATATGTGGTGATAGATTCTCCTAACAGTCATTCAGAATTACATGTTTGCTTACAGTAATTTGTGCAAATTGGAAATTCACTTTTCTCCTGGGAAATGAAATTATTCCCAGTGTTGACACATTTCCCTGGACAGCTGAAATAAATGGACAGTTCACGTTTCTTGGAACCGTGCTGCAGGCTGCCTGCAAACTTATCTGTTAAGTACTTACAGGTAGTCAATCAGTTGTGAACCAGCGTCACACAAGGTGAAGGCTTTGGAGTGTAGTAACTGTGTATCTGCCTGTGCCCTTAGAAGGCTAATGTGAATTGCTGCAGAGAAGGCTAACCTTAAGCTAATGGAGCAATCCCCTTCCACTCAGGCATAGAAGGAGCACATATCTAGCCTCACCTCCATCACTGTGTATTTGCCTCAGGCAGTAATTTTGCCTGGTGTGTGCAGAACATCAGTTCATTTCACCATTACAAATTTCCTGACTCATCCACTCCTCCCTTTCAGTTTAATTTTATTTTTCACTCTCACATCATTTATCTCCAAAGGTATGTTTCATTACCATAAGTGGAAAATATTCTTAGTTGATTATGTCATATGTAAAACCGAAGACAAAAGTTAGTCATGCATGGAACTTTATTATTATAAACCCAACATGTGTCTAGAAAGTTGTTAATTTTCAGTCCTCAGTTTCTTATTATTTTTAAACAGACTACATGGAAAATTTCCAAATGCAGGTGGTAAATGTAATTTTTCAGGTACTGCAGACAGTAAGGTTTTTTTAATAAAGACAACAGTTTTATTTCACGCAGTTTTGTCTGCATACAGACAATGTATCATGAACTTAGTAACTTCTTAACACACTTTAAAATCCCATTTTTTTCTGAACAGGAACAATGAAAAGAAGGAGCTGTGAAATGTGTGAATTCAATATATTTTCAGTGACATGACTGTTATAATTTTTTATATTGCATATCATTAGCCTTTTAGTCTTGAATTACAATCCTTCTGATGGTCAAAAAACCCCAACCAGAAACAATTTTGTTGCATGCTAATTCTCACAATGAAATATGAATGTGATTTTAATTGTATGCTTTCCATGAGGAAGCATCAATAGTTCTGACTGAATATATTCAGCATATTAGAAAAGCTATTATAAATTATGCATAGTATAAGTATAATTAAAACATTACCCAAAGGCTTTTTATCATTACTTTCAGGTTCATCTCTTTCCTCACATTCTCTGCCCTTCCCATATAATTTCGTATCTACCCACATAACAGCCTATTGATATACTTAGACTTTTGCTAGGATTTCAGTAGCCATTCAGCACTGCCTCCATTCTCAAGACTCTTAACCAAGCACTGCAGATGAGGTTGGCATTGACACGTAGATAGACATGATTCCTAGGAAAGACTAGACAGAACAAGGAAGATCCTAAATCCTGTCTGTGATCGGCTAAAATAAGGGTATCTTGTTGTTTTGTTTTGTGTTTTTCAATAAGGTAGCAAAGGTAGCATGCTTTGAAAGATATGTGATGCCTCAGTCATTCTGAACAGTGGTTCCAAGGCCACAAGGACATCGAGTCTCCATCTGTGGAGATCTGAGCACACCACTGTGTGCTTTGTGCGGCTCCTGTGTGCTGTGGCCCACAAAAAACAGTGACAATGCTGGAAGCAATGAGAAGTAGTTAGGTTTGGTTCCCCCTGCTTTGCTCACCCAGAAGCTTAAGGCTCAATGCAGGAGCCTCTAGGTGAAAGTCCATGGCCCCTACTATGCAGATGTTCAGTGTAGCTCACTGAATGCTCTTTTAAATGAGCAAAGAAGAGACTGGTATCATTTCTATTCCTCGATACATAGACAGATAAAAGGCATTTGTGCATATGAGTAAGACATATATCCATCCTTTAAGAATTTATTACTCCCACACCTTGTGAACTGCTGCTTGCTATATTAAAAATTATATTTATCCTTATCTTACTCAGAGGAACAGATAAGAAATGGAAATGAGGGAGACCTTCCTGTGTATCTGATCCAATAAGACTTACCCTTTTTACCTGCTGCAGTGCACAGATCCTGCCCTCCTGGTTACCAACATCTATAATTGAGAATAGGAAAACACAGCCCGCTCTTTAGAAATCAGTGCATATTGCACCAAGGACACCATCACAGGCAGGTTCACCATGGTGTGCTAAGTAGGATCGTCGAAGAGGATAGGCAATATCTGGAAGATATGGTTCTGCACACACCTCTGTCCATAGCCAACCAGGCTTAAAAAGGGAAATCTGTTGCATCTTTAAAAGACAACTGTAGCTTATCTTTGTGCCCATAAGCGGAACATAATTAGGATCTGTCGTTATGAGACAAATGTCTTTTCCAGGGCTGCTTTTAGAGAGGGTCAAGACCCTACTGCTTTTTGCCCAGAGCCTCAGATTAGTGCTATGAAATTAATTAAAAAAGAAAAAAAAAATCAAAAGTGTTTTGAAAGTGTGCATTAGTCTTTCCCACATTTCATTTTCACTCAGTTTAATTTCTGTGTGATTTTAAAAAGCACATAAGGAAAGTCTTTATACGCTGAGTTGAATTGAAAAAAAGATAAATGATTAATCAGGGAAAGGTATTCCACTTTTGCTGGTACTCCATTTGTGCCAGGATTTTTGATAAGTGATAGAATCAGTGTCATGCATAGACTGCAGTGAGAATTAAGTTTTATTTCAAAATGAAAAAAACCCTAAACAAAAAATAAACATTGCATTTACAAATAGGCTAGTTTTTCATGGTCTATTTATCTAACCTTTGGGAAATTCACGTTCTTGTTTAAAAATGCATTTTAGAAGAGAAATAGTGCAGTATTATTCCAACATAAATAAAATACAAAAATAACAAAACATTAAAAACCTGTACATCTAAGAAGTCCAGGACAGTTGCAGTTTTTCTTTCCAACCCTTCAGTAATAAGCTCAATAACAATACCTAATTTCCATAAAGATAATATTTCACTTACTATTTGACAGGACTGTTTTAATACTGCTTACAAATTAGCAAAGATGTTTACTTCTCCCAGTGTATTCCTATAACTGCAAATGCCCCTGCAGAATGCCTTTTCCATCGTAATTTTTCAGTATTTAAGAAAAGAAATGGAGGAGAGTGATCTAAAGCCAAATGAAGTAAATATGCATCAGCCAGTCATTCACTTAGACAAACTAGCATGCGTTCTCCATGTGCCCCCTACATGAGCAGTCACTTATGTGTGTGTCCTGGTTTCAGCTGGGGTAGAGTTAATTTTCTTCCTAGTAGCTGGTATAATGCTGTGTTTTGGATTTAGGATGAGAATAATGTTGATAACACACTGGTGTTTTAGTTATTGCTGAGCAGTACTTACACTAAGTCAAGGACTTTTCGGCTTTTCATGCCGCCCTGCCAGCGAGCAGGCTGGGGGTGCACAAGAAGCTGGGAGGGGACACAGCCGGGACAGCTGACCCCAACTGGCCAAAGGGATATTCCAGACCATGGGATGTCATGCTGAGCAATAAACCTGGAGGGAATTGGCCAGGGGCAGGCAGCCTGCTGCTCAGGGGCTGGCTGGGCATTTGTCAGCAGGTGGTGAGCAATTGCATTGTGCATGACTTGTTTTCTACATTCTTTTATCATTATTATTATTTTCCCTTCCTTTTCTGTCCTATTAAACTGTCTTTATCTGAACCCACAAGTTCTACCTTTTTTCCTATTCTCTTCCCCATCCCACTGCAGGGGAGTGAGCAAGCGGCTGTGTGGCGTTTAGCTGCCTGCCGGGTTAAACCACAACAGCATGCCGTGAGCTGATGCTCTCTTGTAGCTGTCAGAGCTAGTCCATGTGTGCTGAAATTTAAACACGTGCATCTGTGGATGGCCAGAAATGCTCCAGATCTGAAAGTGATCACTAATGTCACATAATTTCACACACTTGGATTAACACCTGTGCTTTGATATAATTTGTCACAAAGATTGTAAAACAGTGAACATAACTTCCGGAGAATTTCTGCATACCTCTTACCCTGCCATCCTGCAAATAGCCACATACATGAGGGACTTGAGCCTGTACCTACTGCTGCTGCAATGAAAGAAAATTTATACATAAACTTCAGGTGTTTTGCAGATCTAGGCATGGGAAGCTGGTTTTGACTGCCAGTAGTTTTTAGTTAACTACCTTCTTACCTGCCTGCCTTCCTTCTCTCTTGTCTGCCTTCCTTCTCTCTTGTCTGCCTTCTTTCTTTCTTTCTTTCTTTCTTTCTTTTTTTCTTTTTCTTTCCTCCCTTCCTTGCTTCTTTCTGTCCCTCTCTCCCTCCCTTCCTTCCTTCCATCCATCATCCATCCATCACTGTGTATTCTTGAAGAACACCCAGTAAATATCAAGTACCACAAAATTTATGAGGAGGTTGCTGATATATCAGTAATGAGAACATCTTGTAGTCTAAGAAAAAAACAGAGAGAACCTTGAAGCATGAAATTGTAGCAGGGCTGCAGAGTAACTTAGCTGCTCATAAATCATGTCTCCGAGCACATTACACCATAGCAATGGAAGGTGAACTGGGACTACAACCACTCTAGCTCTCCCCTTCCTGTTCCCACTACTGGGAACATTGTAAATACTAAAACTCTTTATATTGAACTCAGAGATTTCTTTGCCAAGTTATTCTGTGACAAAAAGTCAGCTAGCCTGAACTTTGGTTAAAGAGGGGTGTAGTTTTGGTTGGAAGTCTCAAGAAAAATATTCAACTGAGTTTTGCTTTAATTGTTCTAAAGTCCTTCCAACCCCAAACTGAAAGCGAGATACTAAGAGTAACAAACAGGGCTTTAAGAACACATACTGAATTCAATATGCCATTTCCCATTCTTCCATTTTGCTTTGGAAGTGTCACAGATCTATGTAATTTATTAGAAAACAGTAATTAGGATGGGGAAACCAAGGCACAGCAAGTTACCCAACTAGCCCAAAGCCACATGGGACTGGGTGAAAGAATAAAGAAAACAAACAAACAAAAAAGAAGTCCAGATCTCATCTCCCCTTCCCCTGCTGTAGTGACTAGAAAATGATCCCATGCCCTAAATTTCCTCTCACGCATCTGCACTCTACAGCGAAGGACATATAAACTTTAATTCTCCTCCAGTTATTTTCCAAAGCTTTTTTTAATTATATTTTTTTAAACGCTTATCAGCCACTGGGTATGTGTGAAATTATTTTGTACCATCTGAGAAGTCTTATTTGCATTGGAAGATTTGATAGCAGGAGGGAACATTCCTTCAGAACAAAAGAGGTGCTCAACACGCTGGTGTGTCCTTTGCTGCGATTGGTGCGACAGTACTGTGTAGAGGTGTATTTGTAATGCAGCCTTTCCTATTAGCAACTGACCTTTCTTCCTGATCAGACCCTGTGCTTTTTAGCTTTTATATGAAGTGTGGAGAAGAAAAGAAGAATCCTCAAATGTCTTTTCAAGCAGAGAATAGGAAACTAGCAAAGGGCTCTACGATGATGAGGAAAATCTAAAAATATGTAACAGCAAAGAAAGCTGGCATACTATAAAGTAGACTTCAGGAGAAAATCCAGTGTGGGAAGAATAGAAAAATGGTAAAGAGACACACACACACAAAAGAAGTTTTAACAAGAAAAATTAAAAGTTTGGAAAACAAAATAAAGAGGAGAAAGAGCCTTAGTTATAAAAAATGACATGCAGAAGGTCAGGAATAGAAAGTAGCTGAATTAAATTAAGTTTTTACAATAAAAGACACTTTTTATTGGCCAGAAAACTGCTCATAATTTATTGCAAGATTACTCAGTGCAGGCACTATTCTTTATCATGCATCTCACTTACGTCTTTGAAAGTCTGCCCCAGCAGGAATGGGATGCTGAGATTAAAGATTTGAGCAAAATATTCCACTGTGTTTTCAGTCAAGAAATCTGCCTTATAGCCTGGACCATGCCCACACTCAATTTAATCAAGATTCATTGGAGTTCAGCATTCTGTCCTTTGGGAAAAAAAAAACAGTTCAAGAAGCTTGGCGTAACAGTAGAGGTATGATATAGCAATACTTTATAGTACAGCCTCTCTGCAGTGATTTGTGTGAATAAAGTCTAATCTAGCAGACTGTCTCAAAACCTGCCAGTTTCCCTGCTTGTGAAACATAAGATTTACCACAATGTCAGAAATAACATTTGTCAACTTATTTATCCACTCATGGACTAGGGCCAGCATCAAATACTTCAGAATAAGATTAAATAGCTCTCACAGGAGACAGCTATATGATAATCTGCCTGAGTACTGCTCTTATCCTAAATCTTAATAGTTACTGTTTGTCTTGAACTTTGTATCATGAGTATTCATCTGCCTTTCTTCATCTTAGCTGCTTTCTTTACCTTAGCTATTCTGTGTCTTATTATTTATAAGTATATACGCTCTCTCCTTACCTCTGGCTACATTCTTGGTCTTGAACACTTCCAGTGGAAACGTGTTGCACGTTGAAATGGTGTATTGTAGGAGGGGGAAGAGAAATAATTGTATTGGCTTTTGCCTCTCCACCTTTAAAAGGAGACATTTAAGAGTCTTCTGTTGACCTCCAAAATATCACCTTTTCTCACAATGTAAAAGAAGCTGCTGTGGTTTGCTGTTATGTGGGGTGTCCTGTGGCCATGGCTGGCACCTGATAAAGGTGAGTGGGAGCATGACTCTATGTTGTATCTATCCTAAGCAGCTATTTTTCTTAAAGACTACTGAAATTTAAGGTACCAGCTAAACTGTGTAGCTTAGCAACTCTGTTCATGTAAAAACCTGCATCTGAGGCTCCAAGCCAAATCTAGTTTTCTATACAAACAGAAGTGAGAGCCTGTTTTACAGGAGGTTTACTGTTTGACTGGTCAAGATGGAAGCAGAGCTGGGAGAGGTAATGCAACAGATCAACATTATGATCTGAAAGAAGTTTGGCAAAACACCTTGTTTGCGTCACGGATGACCTTTTATTTTATCATTTGGCTGTCATTTTTAACATTTTAGGGCACGATTTTGTTGGAGCAGGAGTAAGTGGACAAAAAACAAAAATGTGAATATGGGTGTTAAAGGCTGAGCAAAGGAAAAGGGTATGGGTTAAGCAATTTAACATTACTGTTAAGTGGGAAGAAAGTCAGATGGCAGATAGAAAGCAATGTCCACAGCTGAGGTGAGGGTGGCACTGGTGAGACACTGCAGTCCTTCACTCTCCTGTTGCTCCTGGCTTATCCCATTGACCTCTACATTCGCCGGTTTACTCAGCTGGGGCAGTAAGAGATCATACTCTTCCTCGCAAATTCTTGTTTTTCTCATCCTGGAAGCAAGTGGGGGTACATACAAGGAGAGAGGAGAGGAAATAACCCTGGCTGGGTCACAATTCCTCTTTCCCCTCTGTAGTCCGATTACTCTTCTGTGCTAGCTCTGTTGCGTATGTGATGCCGCAGGAGGTACTTTTATCAGTGTAGACTTTACACCTTTTCCCCAAGGATTATAATGACCTGCTAATTTTAACATTAATCTCTCTCCAACAATGTGAACAAAATAGTTGCATGATGGAGGGTTTTTTTTTTAATCTCCTCACTATGGCTTGCTGCCACAAACTCCTCTGACGTTTTCTGCAATGACAGCTGATCTCTGATTCTCTCTCCCAAAAGACTGCAGGCTCATAGAAGAAAACACTGGGGTTTTTTTCCCCAAGGAAAAGACAAAGGTTGATCCATGTGTTTAAAGGTACAGAGTTACCACTTACAAGTAATTTTTTAAATGAAGGAAATAGGCTTATTTCTCTTCTAAAACACATTAATGCAATTCCTTAATTTCAATGGTTTCATGCAAGTGTAACAGAGCTGAAAATAAGACCCAGTATATTTAACTTGGTGTAACAGCACACATGGGAATTATTTAAGCATAGACTGATGATATGACTAATGTTCCATCCTGACAGCCTGCTCTGGTGCCTCCCTCGACTTTGCTTCCAGTCTTAGAGCTTGTGAAGCACAACAGTATGCTAAGCAATGAAGAGTTCCCAAAAATAAATTCAATCTCTGGGGCAGATCCCTTCACCTTTCTGTACCTCTGTTTTCTTTCTGGCCCTTTGCCTGTTACAACATCAGCAGTTAATTTGTTTGTTTGTTTGTTTGTTTAAACTGTAAAAATTAAAATATTGAAAATATTAAAATATTGAAAAAATTGCAGAGCCCTGAAATCACAGTATCATAGAATCATTTATGTTGGAAAAGACCTTTAAGATCAAGTCCAACCATTAACCTAGCCCTGCCAAGTCCACCAGTTTGGAAACACTTTCAGGGTATTTCAAAGGTAGTATAGCTTTGATATATGTTTGTCTCCTTTCTGTACATTAACAGGCTATTTTATGTCTTGACTGATGGGTCATATGGTTTTTATCAGAAAAAGAGACAGCGTATTCTGGGTGTTCTCAGCTTCAGTGAATCATGGGAGATGTGGTTTGGCAGAGAAAGGTGGAATGATTCAACTGGATTATAGTTATCATGAGATTCTCTGGCAAAATTTTGAAATACAGAACTTTCAATTATTGCAACTTTGGCAATTTTTGTGCTTCAATGTTAAAGTTGCATTGGAAAATAGGTAACACCTCCACCCAAAAAAGGCTTTTTGAAAATCCAATTTTCCATCAGCCCTTCCGACCAAACAGTTTAAATGCAACACTTTCAGCCAGCACTCCTTGCTATGCCTTTTCACAGTGACTAGATCTCCAGTCTCAGCCACTGCTCTATAAATAACCACACAGCCCTAATAAGAAAGATAGGCCCACAGAAATGCATTGCAAAATCTGGAGGCAGCGGGGCTTACCACCGATTCTGTGTGTGGATAGAGGGATCCAGCTGCCTTGTCTGTGCGTAAGCCCTAATCTTGAGACAGTGAATTTGCAAATTTGATTGTATTTATGTCTCTAAATGTGTATGTTTTACAGAAGAGGCTGGGACTTTAAAATTCATTTCCACATAGCCAGGTTGGTTGATTATTTTTTCAGAAGTCAGGAGGAGCCAGGCAGTTATGTAAAAACTTTTGAATGCTTGTTTTGTATACCTAATAATTTTAGATATCAAAAGAGCCTGTCCATCCAGGTGAACCAGATTGTTTAAAGTCAGGGAACAAATCACAGACACAGATCTGATCAGGAGCCCCTCTGATAACGTCCACCTCCCAGAGCTAGTCAAGTCAGGGCACAAATCATGTGCTCATTCAGTGTCCACCAATTTTTTCTCCCACCACCCTATTGTGTCTGTTTCATCTCCATTTCTCAGCACTTTTTGCCCTTCCTACAAATCATGCTAATTTACCAAAATAATAAATGAAATCTTTAAACAATGCACAGGAAGCCTTGCCTGCTTGCACAGAGACTGTCTCTGCTATTCACAGGACTAGGAGAGTTCACTACATGTGGCTCGAAGTTCGTCAGTCATATTAATCCACAATAAT
The DNA here is from genome assembly GCF_026419915.1 of Harpia harpyja. Lineage (NCBI taxonomy): Eukaryota > Metazoa > Chordata > Aves > Accipitriformes > Accipitridae > Harpia > Harpia harpyja. The sequence continues at coordinate 69,888,501 of NC_068944.1, forward strand.
AAAAAAATAAAAGTAAAATATATTCTTTTACCAGTCATTTAAATGCCATAATCTATTGCTTTAATAAAGAAAAGAAGAAATCAAAAGGCTTTACATTTGGAGCAGTGTCAAAATAAGAGCTTTCTTCCTCTTTGAAATTAAGAGTGTTTTTTTTTTTTTGAATGAACAGCCACTGTGTTTCTGTGTCATGTTGTCATTTGCATGAATGACTCTGAACTTAGGAAACTGAAATGTCTGTAAAGTTAAGGAACAGCTGCTATGACGAGACTAATGATTTCATTAATAGTACAAGCTCTGCAAGGTCATGCCTGCAGCTCTGAAACCATGGAAAGATTTCCAAGAAAGATGGACATTACAAGTATAGGGCTGAAGCCACAGGCAGTCAGTGTACATATTGAAGCAAGTGGATACCCTGGTTGGATGAGGACTATATCTAATTCCAGTGCCCATTACCTGCCCTGACAGGAGGTTCAGTGTGTGGATGAGGGGACATGCACCTCTCCCAGGAAAGTGTCTGTCTAGGTAGTATTGGTCAAAAGGTGAGGTGCCAGTAGAAGGAATTCAGGTATATGCAATGTTGCTCCCTAATTTGTATTTCCAGTAAAAATTCTTACTGCTTCTTCCCTGGTTTCCTCTGTTCAGCTTTCTGTTTGATAAACTTAGTAGAGTGGGTTGTTAAAAAGATCTCACTGTTGGTTTTTTTCATTGAACAAGTTTTTTCTCTGCACCATTATCTTGTCAATTCTCAGCTTTGTCAGGGTGTACTCCTGGGCAGAGCTGTTTTGCCAGGCCAGTCATTCAAAACTGAATACGAGTTTTTCTTAAAAATACTGATATTTGGGGTATACTAGTACATTGGGGGAGTCACGCTATTGTGTGCAGTCAAATCATGGTTCTAATTTTTTTCTTTGCAATTTTAGAGGCACACAACAAATATTGCATAGTCTACAATAAAAGCCAAAGGTGCACCTAGTATAAGGCCAAAAGGTATGAGTAGGGTAATCCTTTTTATTTCAGTCATAGTGTTTCATCTAGCTATCTCTGCACTGAGCCAAGTAACCTGTATCTGGAAAAATTTTTCTTTCAAAAAGGCATCCAAACTTAATTTGAAGATATCAGAACATGATATCATGGTTGGATCTGTACTACAAATGAGGAAGGTCTGATGGTGAAGAAAGATAAAGGTAACATTCACGGACATTTGCTCTGGCTTACCTCTTATGCGATGTGTTAGATGACCAACATGAAAATATAGATGAGAATAAAAAGAAGATTGCTCTTATTATTTGGAATCTGGTAACCTTTAACTCCTTCTGTTGTGCCAGCTAGAGGCTCTGAGATGATAACTGTCTGCAGAATTTCACAGATATTAGTCTTAGCCTATACTTTCTCTGGATGGTGAGCACACAGAAGGTCAAAACAGGCTTTGTTTGCATGTGGTTACCCACCATGTAGTTGGCAGGATGCATATTCTCTGCCCATCCATCCAAGCTGAGGTCCTTCTCAACAGGAAGAAAGTCTTTATTCCATTGCACTGCAAGTATCATAGGTCACTGGAGAGTGATCTGCAGCTGACACCAGCTGATCTGGCTAAGTTCATGGCAGCAGCGTCTTCCACAGCTGCTTCTCAGCTCATGCCATGCCAAGGAGCCTGTATGCGTGTGATGCTTTGAGATCAGTGGAGTCGCAGTGCCACCCTGAATACTTGGCAGTTCTTCCTGCCACAGGCCTGTTGTCTTGGCTTGTGCTGCTGTGGCTTTTTCAGAAGCAACCTCATGCCTCATTAGACCCTCTCAAGGTATTGCCTTAGAAGATGTGGCTTGGAGGTAGAGGTGGAGTCCTTAATGCCAGAGTCAAACCTGACTCCAGCTTCCTTACTGCCCTCGCATTTGCATACTGTTTTCTGCACAATAATTGCAAGATGAAAGGGGAGCAGAGAGCAACAGGATGGCCCATGGAAAACCCAGTGAAAATGTCTGCACCTTCTCACCAGCTGCAGTTCATTTACTTAGCCACAGGAACTGTGTGGCTACTAGTGAAGGAATCTCTAGCCATTCTTTTCTGGGAAATCTTCACAGATATTGTCTTTAACTTGAAACTGTACATATGCAGGATTCAAGAAATAAAGCTTATATTTTCTTGATATAATTCAGTGTTTTCCTCTGTAGTCCCTTTGGCCTGGACCTGCAGGTCCTAGGATCCCAGCTCCTTGAAATTCCATCTGCAGATATTGTGACACTTCTAGTGGTACCTTTATCATTTCATAGACAATCTACCTCTTGCTGACTTCACAACACTGTCAACCATTTTCTGTCCAGGATTTTATTATATCAAGAGAAACTTAGTAAGCTTGTACTGTCACAGTTACAGCAAATCCATGAATCCATGAGAAATGACGAATTCTTGGACATAAAGCATCTGAAGGAGAATCAGCATAAAAGCTTAGCATTTTGGGACCTGCCTGGCAATGCAGCATTACTATCTGATACCTTATTCAGTTTTATTAACCCTGACATACCAGGCAAGGATGGCAAAGCACATAGGATCTGTCTGAGTGACCAGAAATGTGCAAGAGCTGACAAGATGTTGAAAAAAAAAAGTACAAAAAAGCACAGATGTCATTCATCCTAATCATGTCACTGTGGTCCTCACTGGTGATAAATTTTGTAATCTTTTTGGTAGTCTTCTTTTCCATGGAGATCTAGGTGATATTCCTTTCTTGTAAGAAACAAACTGGCCTCAGAAAAAGTATTGGGATGTCCAGCTTCAATATTCTTTTTTCTGTTTAGGAGGCACTCACTGTAGCAAGTCCCTGCAGCACCACAGTGCCCCTTAACAACCTTTTCTTTCTTGCAGACTCTTTGCAGCAACAGTCATAGGTATGATCTGTTTCTAGTCCTTTTGGTGTTTAGAACATAGCACAGATGGTTATACATATGCTGTTAAATGTGTCCATTCTGGGCAATAATCTCTGGCTGCCAGGTCAAGTACCTCAGAGAGGTTGCAGCTCACAGTTTGGGGCTGGCCCCTCTACAGTGAACTTGCCATATCTTCATTCCATAATTCTTGGAACAACTCCATAGGTGTCCATGGTCCTAAGACACAATTTTCACTTGTTATGTATTTTTTCAATTCAAAGTATCAAAAATAATGCAGGATCTGTGCTGTGTTCTCTGAGAATGGTGTATTTATAGGATAAAACCAAAACTAGTCTTTTTTTTTTGCCCCAGAGTGTGGCATGAGAACATGTAGTGATGCCGGAGGATGGAAAACCTGCTGGGATAGTGTTAGAGGACTATATGTTCAGTGATCCAAATCCCAATTTCATCCTTACTATCCTTCAAGAGAGATTTCTCTGGAGAAGAACTCCAGACCACACAAGTGTGTCGTTTTGTTTCAGAGGGATTTTGTTGATTCAGTCTAAAGGAGAGCCTACCGCCAGTTATTAAGTGTTGACAGTCAAGGAAACAGGACTTGAGATTGAACCTGATGATAGGTTATTTGACAGTGGACTTCAAAATCCCTGGCATAATGGACACCATCACTGAGCACATTGCCAGTGGAGAACTTGCATAGCAGCTTCCCTCTGCTGCCTGAGGTCAAGTATTTCCTTCCTTGTCTGGCTTGGATGTCAATGGAAATTAACGGAATTGGGGAGAAAAACGACGCATCCACGGCACTGGCCTGCAGCTTGGGCAGGGGTGATTATCTCAAGCAATGGCCTTGTTGTCACATCAAAAACAAAGTCTGAACTTTGAAAAGTCTAATGCAAAAGGAAAATCCCGTAAGATGTTGTCTTATGCTGCATAAGCTGCAAGGTGAAGAGCCAAAGTTTAAAAAATCTTGACTGAAGTCCTTTTTTGAAGAGAAATCTCAAGTATGGACTTCCAAATCTGTATTTTAAACAATGCTAATGTCATCTGAGGACAGGGACTGTTAGGGAAAATGATCAGAGAGAGATTAAGAAAGCAGTGGTGTAGATGGACACTAGAATAGACACAAAAAAGCAGAACAATCATGTCCTGGCTCAGTGCTCACACATCGTGGCACGGGTGTTATGATTCTATCATGCTATGATCTGCATCTAGTAGCCCTACAGACAGTTTTAGCATATCAGCCAACCATGACCAAAGCGTGCAGCATCTCTTTTAGGAGTTTTAAACTATTGGCTAATCAATCTCATTTTTAAAAATATGTGCCAAATTTCCAATTTCAATTTGTGTGGCTGAAGCTTGTAGTCATTAATTCTTGTTACGCTTTTCTCCACTAGATGAAAGAGCTCTATTTTCTCCTCATTAATGCAAACATTTTGTAATCAATTCATCTCTCAGTCATCTTTTGATAAGCAGAACAGATTCAGTTCTTCAGGCCTCCCACAGGAAGGCATGTACTCCAGCCCTCTAATTATTTTTGTAACAACTGTTTGTATCTGTTCCAGTTTTCCCCAGTCTAGCAACCACATCTGGATACAGTGTTCCTCTCTTGGTTTTTCCTGTGATGTATACAGAAGTAGCAATCAAACAAATAAATAAATAAATATTCTTTTTGTTCCTCCTCCATCACTAGCTGGTTCAAAATCCTACTAATGTATATTATCTGTGGCATCCAATTTGAAGTTCCCACTGAGTGACTTCTGCATGGCAATGCCTAAATACTTGTCAAGATATAATTCTACCCTCCTATGCTCTGGCTTTCATTCCTCTTCCTAGGTTGGCATGTGGATGTAGTGAGATTTCTTTTTGTCTGTTTGGATGGGTGCAGGTAAGCCAGGGATATAAATTGCTCCATATGACAGCCTCAGCCTCACTGTTATATATTGGTCAGGCAAGCTTTAGGGCACCTTCAAACTATACTGTCAGTTTAAAAGAGACAGCTAACAACAGTAAGCAGAATTATGCAGAAATGAGGGGAAGGGCAAGGAAACATATCTTTCCCCCTTCCTGCTTCATTAGAGTGTGTACATCTATGCATGACTGAGAGCTGTGAAAGACTGAAGCATAGTGGTCACATCAGGTTTCTCCATAGCTGTCCCCATATTAATACCGACCTCCCTTCGGGAAGTGTTCTTCTGCCTCTCTCCCCCTCTCCAGACTTTTACTAGGTCTTGCAAAAGTTCAGTGATTACCTAGGAAATAAGGCACTGTGTTAGCCACAGTCACTGAATCAGTGTGGTTCACAGGAAAAGGAAAAGAATCCGTGGATGAAATTAGGATTTTTTAATGTACAATAGGAATAGAAAATCTTTGACAGATTCAGGTCTTGTCATGACAGGAAAAGGTATTCATTAGAAAGGTTATAAGGCACCACTGGGATGCATCTTTATGAGAATATGCAAGTTAAAACAATGGCTTTCTTTGATTCTATGCAAAATCCAAACCCAAATGAATAAATAAAAAGCAAAGGTCATTTATTTCATTTTCATGCTCTTAATTTTTCAGGGAAAAATCCTGGAGTTTGATGCTTTCTTCTCATATTGTCACAAATATATTCTAATGGCATTTTAGCTTTTACTGCAGTGCAGCATGAATTCTCCTGCCTACGTGTGTTCAGCAACAAATACAAAACAGGCCCGACCCACAGCAAAAACAGTCTCCCAACAACATTTGACTCTTGTATTTACAGCAGAATTTCATTCAAAGCAAGCAAGCAAGCTCAGAAGACCGAATCTAATTTTCTCACATCACTTGGAGAGCATAATGCTCCAGTGCCCCCATTTTGAGAAAAACAAATTTGAAAGATTTTCTAGAACAAACCAACCCACATATTTAAGTGGTACAATTGAATAATGGAATTGTTAAGCTAGTTCAGCTGCAAAAGACTATGCAATAAGCTTTATAGGCAGACAGTAGGCTCACATGAGTGCATTCACAAATACAAATTGTTTTTTATGTAGATGAAAGTTTGCTTACATAGATTTATGGTAGATCTTAAATGTTTCTCTAGGGCTCTTTGCTTTCAAGAGAGAGGAAGGAAATAGAGAAATGAAATCTCTTTAGCACTCCTGTTTCCTCTCTGCATGCACTTCCAAATCTTTTCTTTGCTTTATGCCGGTAGTTACTTGTGTCACTGACATCAACTCCAGCTGGTCCCAGAGTACCAAAAGCAGAATAATTCTGCCTATAAGACCTCCAACCCTTGCCAGGCTGAAGCAGGCAGTACAATGCCAATAATTAACCTTGGCTATGTAATATCCTTAGGCAGTTTGGCTGTGACAACACTGCCATGATGATGTGGAAGTTACTGACATAACATGAAGAGCTGACACACAAAGGGCTGTGGGCTTAAGAGTTTAGAGTTTTTTCCACCTGTACTAGCTGGCATAATAAAAGGTACCATGTCTTCCTGCAGACGTTGGCTCTCATATCCACCTTTAGATGAAAGAACATCATGATCAATAATTACTCTTTAGTGAATTTGCTCCATCATTTGAACATCTCTGTTGCCAGGTTTTCATCCATGTGTCATATGAGATAGATAACTGCTCTTTGGTAACTCATTCCACAAATGCTATAGGATGCTTTTGAAAGGTGTAGCTGACTGAAGTTTATAATAATACTGGTCCAAAAGTTGCTTACAAGACGTGTTTTGTGTGGACCAGAGAACTTGTGCAGAATTTCATAAACTGGTCAACAATCTCCATGAAAGCATGTCTAGTTAGGTTTAATGGTGTCTGATAGGATTGTCTTTAATTGCCCCCAAAATTTTGTACTCACAGTGAATGTTTTGCTGTTATTATAAAACAAAAGTTGGATTTTGTTTCTTTTCATCTAGAAGACAGAGAAAGGAAATTAAAAGAAGCAGAAGGAATGCTAATTCCTATTTCTAATTCTTGTTTCTTGTTGTATTTGTGAAATAACTCAAGCTATTGACTTGCAGTTTCAAAGCAGGTAGAGAAAAGAAATGCTTGTTTTCTAGTTCAGAGCTTGAAACAGAGCTAAAAATTAGTTTTGCATTAAATCCTTGGTTTTGCTCCACACTTCCTGTATGACCCTGGAAAACTGCTGTAGGATGCAGGAGACGAATGGGTAATGACAGACTTGACTTGCATCAGTATCAGAGAGGCTGACCTCCATCTTCCTGGAGAGACTGCCACAGGGGAACTCAGCTGAGGTCCTTGACCTCTGCAGAGCTTATTGGGTGAATGATTGTGATCTTGTAAAGGAGCCATAAAGAAAAATAGTCTGTAGCTAAAGAAAATTCATTTCCCAGATCAGGAGAATGAAATCAGGAATATCTATTCAATTCTATTAGGAAATATTGCTCACTTTCTGTGTGAATGAAACACAGGATGCTTTTTTGGTGATAGATCAGTCAGACCGTGTTCATGGCACAAGCTGTCCAGAAAAAACATCACCCTCCAGCAAATAACAACTAACACTGCAGAATAAATACCCATAGATAAATTTACATACCTACAGCTGTCAGGTACTGTAAGGTCCTTGAAACACTTAAAAGTGGCTAGTCAGATGATGTACCATGAATACTACTTTCAACAGTATTGCTAATGATAATACCAATACTCTCACTTCTAGACTGAGTTCTCACCATGTTGGACACTACTTGTATCATCATGCTCCAAAATCTCTTGCTGATCGCAGTTTGCTAATCTGTCTACTTCTTTCCTAAGTACTGTATTATAGTGTTTGAGCATGACGTCAGCAGAAGATTGGAGAGCTGATCCAAGATCATTATGATTTTTTACTTGGGCCATAATGATTGTACCAACATAAGTATCCTTCAAATTGAAGACATGTGTCGTCCTTGTATTATGAGTTTGGACAGTATCAATAAATGAAACAAAAATAATAGTACCTGTTATGGAGAGGTATTCGTGTCTGGAAATGTGTAAGAGTTTGTGGATAGCCTCTGACATTTCAAAAAGCTATTGTTTTCTGTTCATGAGAGAACATATTCTGCTGCACAGTAGAGGGTATTGTGCCCTTCCTGTTCATCATCCAGAAAGTCTATTTAAGTTTAATTCACCCATACAAAAATTCTGGTAAGGTTTGAAGGGAAATATTTTGGGGCATTTTGCCACCATTTCCTCATAAACTTTGTGGAATTTGTTCCAAATAAAAGAACACCTGCAGCAAGTACTGATTCCTAGGGAGTCTGAATGAAGGATTAACAGTCAGGTAAAAAAAAGCTCAGTGGAAGTCATCTAGCTGTCTCTTCTGAAGTGCTTGTGTGCTTTACTATTTCCTGCCTAGCATCTACCTTCATGGTTCGTCTTTTCATTCAGTAGAAAGGAAAAAGCATAGAAGAGAATTCCCTTAAGAACAGAGCAGGAACAGATGCCGCCTTCTCTAATTTTTGAGTGTCATCGCCAATAGTGAGAGGTTTGTTATAAGAGAGTAATAGCTTTTCTGCAAAGTTGAAAAGAAAAAAAAAAGACAGTAAAAAGCACAGGCAGAGTCTTAATATTTTGATTAGATTAGATACTTTTCTCTCTGTATGAATAGTGAATCAAAACTCAAGCAAGAGGTAGGGAAGTTGGCAAGCCCCTTTAGCGACAATAGCAGCAGCTGCCTCAGAAAACTGTAGCCAAATCAATGGAGCACGACTTTCTCTAATGGACTGTGTTTGTGAAAGGAAAGTTTCTTCAGAGCTGAACAAAAAAGAAGAAAGGCTTGAAATTAACTTGAGTAAGCTGTAAAAACTGAGGATGAGAGCCAAGCTTTAAAACACACATGCATCAAGGGAAAAATATAATCTGGGGAATCCTCTCATCTGGGGTGAAATACTCCTACAGTTCTCCCACAGACCCTCATCAGTAACTGGATAGACTAGATCCCTTACATGCTGGTTACAGCCTGAGCTGGTGCAGGAGCACTGACCACCCACACCTGTGAGTCCCAGCCATGGCAATCACAGGCAAATATGCAACAGATGCTTTGCATAAAACAACCTGCAAGATTTAATGTGTTCACTCATGCAGCCTACAATGAACACACTACCCATCCCATCAAAGCAAATACAAGACTTGGAAGAAAAAAAATGACCTAGAACCTTCAAAATGTTCAAGGGCGAAGGAGAGAGCTGACAGAGGGCATGACTGCATTTACACAGGTGTGATTCTACTGAAAACAGTCTTTTCCCCATCTTTCCATGTCCCTACACAGCAATTTCTTTTACCTCCTACTGTCATCTCCCTCTTTCAGACCATAAAAGCATAAGAACAGACCTATTAGTTATGATTCTTGCAGCCTGAACCTATTTTCATCTGAGGGGATTTCCTGAGGCTGACATGCTTTTCCATTTAGGAATACCTTATGGACATCTCTTCCAGCCTTCTCCAGTCACTCATCTTTGGCAAGCAGTTCCATAAATATATTACCTGTAAGTTGAAGAACTTCCCTTTGTTTATTTTCAACCTGAGTCCTTTTAATTTCATTTGAACTTAAGTCAAATTCAGTTTACCCCTTTTCACAAGTTTGTTGCCCTATTCAAAAAGCAATTAGATACGCTTAAGTCAGCTACTCTCATTTTCTAATGCAAGCTTCCGCAGATCAACTTTCAAAAGCTGCTGATTGACTTCTGAACCTGGAACAACTCATTTTTGTGGTGGAAATTCTATCACTTTAGACCCAGACAGTTCAGCTTAGCAAGTTAACGGAGTCTCAAAGTAGCTAGCTATGGAAAAGCTGTGCAGCAGAGCATTAGTTGAACACTTTCATTACTTTTTCCATCCACATGTACAACAGGGCATAGAAATGCAGCACTCTTGAAGGCACATGGATGCTGGTTTGTATTCATTGCCTGCACTCCCTTTGTTTCAGCCACTGGCTGCATGTCAGAGGATGCACAGGGTTACCTCCATGCTTCTCAGCCTGGAACTCTACTGCATTTTTGAGTCCTCACAGGTAGACGAAATTAAAAACAGCTCTTGGACTATGACCTGGATTGAAGGACAGACCCGGAGAGCTGAGCTTGTTAACCCTGCCTTGGCCATAATTAATTCTGTCAGGGCTGGGATGAGAAGCAGGTGATAACTGCTGCAACAAGTTCACCCACCACAGACATGGGTGCAAGTGCAACAGCAGAAGCTTTGAGGCTGGCTGTACTGGCAGGGGACATGTGATGCTTGAATAACACAGTTCCTTACACGTGTACTGGAGGTGGGGGTCCAAACAGCCTTTCCCAAATCTACTTCTCTCTCCGCAATGTGCCGCCCTTGTCATCTGTCTGCTTAGTCTGAAGCCAGACTCTCTTTATATATTTTGTTCTGGAGGAGGGTCATATTGAGAACAATTCCTCTTTTTGGTACTGATAAACAGCCAAAATATTTAGTTAATAGGCTGAACTAATGTGAAGTAACGTGATGGAAAAATGGTTATGGAATTCCTGCATGAAAAGTTTCTTTCTGTCGCAGCCAGTGAGGAAAGGAACAGTGCAATGGGACAGTCAGTTCTTACAACTTCATAGTTACCTGCTCTGATACAGAGCAGCTTGAAGAAAGACTATTTTATCTGATACACAGCAGTCTGAAGAAAGATCATTCTATCTAAATTATTTGCTCCTTAAACCCAAGCAAAAAGACCTTTCCAGTTTGGAAAGGAGGGTGAAATTTTCACCCAGTGTATCCAGATTCCTTAAAGCCATCAAAACATTGCTTCATTTAGCCTGGTGCTATCTTTCACATTGTGAAACTCTGGAGGGATTGTTAAGGAATCTTAAAAATGGAAAAATCTTTCTTAAAAAGGAAGTCAGCAGAACTCAGGCCTTGATCCTGCATCTGTGGAACTTCATAGCAAAACCCCAGGTCTGTTCCCCATGATAAAAGTTGATTAGTTTTTCTACCAACAGCACTATCTTTCTCATTAGATTTGCAGGGAAATGTGGATTTGGGGGAATCCTCTAAACAAACCTGTAACATTTCAAGGTTAGAAGTGAGTGACCGCTGAAAAAACCTGACCATTAAGATAGTTACACACCAAGAAACATTCCTCTATGACGAACTGTAATTATATAACTGATTACTCAGATGTCAGCTGCAACCAGGGGACATTGCAGGGATAAGACTGCCATCAAACCTGGCTCTCTGCTGGCAGCGGTGTGCTCCATGCCAGAGGAACTGAAGAATCAAAAGGGGAAATAAAGACATCCTAAAGTGACATGGCTTTCTCACAGTCACGGAAAACATTGCTGGCAGCACTGGTCTCCTAATCCTCCGTAATGCTTTCTCCACTTTGAATGAATCAACTTTGTATTTGCTTTCAATTCTTGCCTACTGGCTTTATTATTAATTTATTAACATTTATCTATTATTGATATATATTAATTACTGATAATTATTAATTTATTAATTGTATTTTCTCAGTGAAAAATTACAGTAGATCAACATTCAACTTGAAAACATGACAAAAAACATTTGTGAATGGAATAGTAAGCCCAAAGAAGTGAATATTAGGAAGCAAATATTAAAAAGGTATTTAGTATGGAATCGTAAACTCCTTGAATTGTTTATTTGTTACAGAATCCACTCACACAGCAATTTCTTTCACTAAATTTTACTTTGATTGGGTCCACATAGCAATCCCAATGCTTTTCCTGAAGTAATCCAACACAGCTCAAAGGTCCAATACTGCAATGAGTTGTTTATGAACAATTTATTAACTGGTTACTTTCCAAGATTATACACATACTTTCAAGAAAAAAAAAAAAAGCTGCTTCTTAGTTTATTAGTTATAAATTGTTCTCCTGGTTGTGTTCTAGAAGGTCTAAAACACAAGCCATACTTGTAATTGCATTTTTACTTTCACATTTTCTTTTGTTTCAGTTATATGAAGCCTTCAACTTCAATCCTTAAATTCTTGAGCCATGCCACTACTACCCCTGTACCAGTCCCAGGCACTGACAGAGTGGTTTTGTGTGAATTTAGCACTCCCTGAGAGGCTTTTCCCTAACAGCTTGGAAAAACAAACTCCTCTTTATACATATGGCTAAGTGCAGCAAGGAAGCGATGCTACAAGCTGCCTGAATAGTCCAGCAAAAGATGAGAAGATAGATCCTTCATTTTCAGTGTCTTTTCCTAAATATCTCTGATGACACTTCCAGGGAGTCCAATACTTGATATGAGAGTGATTTGTGTCATGATCAATGGGAGGTGAGTCAACATTACCAGTTATTTCAGTCCTAAATGGCTTTTATTCTCCACCAGTATGGGCTGAATTGGATCCAAGGACCACATTTTTATTCTTGCACTGGTTGTAAATGCTGTAGGTAAAGTAGTTGAGGTGGGATACTCTTGTGGTTTGCTTCTGTGAGAGGTGAATCATTTAGCCCATTTTGGCAAATTATTTAGGCACCAAAATGTTTTGTATGCTTCTGTGTTTAGAAGGTGGCAGAACTGAAGCCCACATCCCAATAACATTCTTTATTCCCTTCTGTAGGCAACCTTTTAAACAAGATAAAAGGTTCAATTCAGCCTTAAGGCATGTGCACAGATATTCTCTCTCCCCTTCCCTCTTCCTCCCCAGTGATTTAATTTATTTGTTAAACTAGAATAAACTGGAAACCATAGAGAGCCGTCTATACAATAAAAAGGTGGTGAACAAAGCTAGGAGACTCTCTGAGGCAGCCTCAAGCAACCTGTGATGGCATATCTGAGCAACAGAAAGGACTTGGGTAGATGGGACTTCGATCTTTGAAGTTGTGACCTCATGACATTCCTATGCCTCTCAACCATGTATGGTTTCTCTTAAATCCTGGCATGTACTCCTTTTCCTCCCTTATACCTTTTCCTAAAACAAAACCCCACAACTGATTTTGTATAACTGTCTCAAGAGCAATCAATAGTTTCTGAAATTTAATGCAGCACTTCTTTGTTAAGCTTGCAAATGGAATAACGATTATGTGGGGCCAAATGCTGGGCCCAGGGCTGGTTTGCCACTTTCAGATGTGGGTGGAGGAGGTTTCCCTCACATGCTAATATGTTGTGTTGCAACAGGGGTCAATAGCTTCAGGCTGGATCTTGGTAAGTATTTAAAGGCATATTGTTGGAAAGTATTAGCTGAGGCATTTTAACCCTACAGACAAGTGAGGAAATTAAAACCTGTATTTGCTGGACAGATTCCATTAGAAATGCACTAGCTAACACCTGTAAAAGCACATCATTCCTGGTCTCTGTGGTGCTTTAAAATGCATTCCTTAATGTAGTTTAATTTGCATTTAATTCTAGAAAAGAATTACCTTGTTGCAGCTGCCCACCCCAACCAGACCCCAACTGCCCAGCAGGCTGTATGAGGTAGATTGAGGTTTCTCTCCTGCTCTTCAGAAGCCTTACTCAAAAGGCAGCTCACTGCAAAACACAGTCTCCCCTCTGCAAGATGCTGCAGGGCCAGCTGCAATGATGGGAATCCTGAGGATGTGGGCTGACAAGTAGCTGGGGGAGAGAGGTGCTGGCAAGCCTAAAGATGGCACAGAGGTTGAAGCAGAGACTGAATCAGAAAAGTAAAAGTGGCAGATCTTAAGCAAGCTTGCCCATGATTTATACTGAAGGTGTCTCTCATTGTGAAGCATCCAGCCCCTCTTCATGTGCATGCCATGCTCCTTCCTTGCATGCTCTGCTTAGCAATGAAGTCACTGACCTTTTCATTGTCCTCATGATGCTTCCAAGGATTGAATATAGGTTGTTTTCATGTCCCCAAATGCTGGCAGTTCTCTTCTCATTATTAACCATTCTGGGTTTATATCAATTTTATAAGTCCACTTCTGGAGGCAAGGAATCAGTGGAAGAGGATAAAAGGTATCAGAAGTTGCTATTAGGAGGTTACTGTAAAACAAAATGAACTGAAAACCTAGATTGCTGCACAGGAAAGAGAACCACACAGGAAATGTCCTTCCTAAGGGCAGGTGCCGCCTGATCCATGCTACTGGATAATGGTTTTCTGACACCTAATGATTTATTCTCCAAGATTTACGCCATCTTGGAATTCCTCATTGTCTAATGCTTTAACTCCTGGAGATGCTATATACAAGAACAGCTTCAGAAGTTCCCAGATCCTGCTAGGTTTTTCCTGATTTCTAGCTTTGAATTTGTGCATAGGGAGGCATAAAAAAGAGAGAGAATGGATTTCTCAGCTATTTTAAAGGAGACATTAAGGAGAGAAGCAATGATTAAGATATATTATCCCCATGAAGTGAGAAAAAAAAAATGAGGGAATACAGGGTAAAAGTAAAAAGAAGAAGCTCTAAACATGCTCCGGAGCTGTCATGCAAAAGTAAAAAAGAAAAGTGTTTCCATTATGTAAGCTAGAGCTAGAAAAAATTGCCAGGGAATGTATGTCCCCAGAAAAAAACAAATTTTGTTTTTTCATTGCTTTTCCACCAGGAGGTGGGGCTGTTAAGCACTGAATTTATTCTGTGCTGCACTGAAAAACTAGGCAAAATGAAAGCCGTCTTTCTCTTCCTTTTCCCTCTGAAACTCATTGTAAAAATGTGAGCTAAGAGCATGAACTTTCTAGATATTTTAAGCATTGATTTCATATTCTGATGCAAAAATGGAAATAACTTTAAAATGATTTTGCAATGGTTTAAATGAACTGCCTCTAGGAGTGAATTAAGTACCAATAGCTAATTAAAACATACATTAATTTGGGAGACTGGAAAGCTCAGGAGGTTTGTAATTATTACTATTCCCAAGTTTCTATTAAGTCTATTTCTAGGACAGCTCTGCAATTCAGTTACAAGGATTAAGTCACAAAAAGAAATCACAGAACCCTGCAATGTGGCTAATTGCATAATAAAAAGATAAACACATTTAAGGTCACTTGATTCTAATTCTGACAAGCTGCCACAAGGGATGAAAGCAGCTTCTCTAAAGTAAAGAGCTTGATCTGAGAGAAGTGCTTATTTCTGGTGCTTCCATGGCTCCTGCTTTCACTATGTCTGAGGGAGATGTTGCAGACCCCTTGGGATGGGAAGGTGCAGCCAAAAGAAGGAAACATGCTGCACAGGAGGGAAATAGGTGCAGGCCCTCGCCCTCGCCTTATGCCCTAGCCATGGAGCCAAGATACCACAATGGCAGCTCCACTTGCCTCTCTTCAGTGTCAGAATTGCCATGTAAATGTTGAAGATGCACTTCTCCATTCCATAAGATAGGTGTGATGGGCATATAATTACTGGGACAGACTTGCAGCTAGGATGATTTAAAGGGATTCTTGTCCCCATCATGCTGTGTTACAAGCTCTCACCTAATATGGCAGGAAATGTGCTTATCATACTGTGCTGATCTGCTTCTGCACCTGCAGAGAAAGCATTTCTGATAGACATCATCAGAGATTGTCAGTTCTTTCCCTGACCTCACAAATACCCTCAAATACAGCCCACCCTTAAACAGAGCTAAAGAAAAGACCTGAAGTCCATGCAGTGGATCTTAACAGAAGTCCGCTTAGCCATTCGAAGAGTCCTTGCCCAGTCACAGGACTTAGGAGGACCCCCTAACATCAGAGATGGCCCTAACCTGTTCACAACCCAAAGTCACAGTCAGGAGTTAACTAGCTCAGAGAAGACCATCAAGACATCCACATTTACCAGGGAGGGTACAGTCACCAGGCAAGGGAAGTCAAGAATTATTTCCGGCCACTGGTGCTATTGAGTTCAGGAGTAATGACTGATCATTGCGTCCTGCAGCAGTCACAGCTTCTGCCAGCTCATCCAAATGCTTCCTCCCACTCACACACAGCACTTCCCTCTCCTCCAAGATGACTCATGCTGTGTTCACTTCCATCCACAGCCCGGTGCCTGCCAGGCACTAGGAATAAAGCACAGCCAAAATGTGGCCTTGGGTGTCATGGCGAGTTCTATCTGCAGCATATGGAGGGCAACAAAGTCCCAGTTGTTATTTGGTCTCCTCTGTGGTTTCATCTAGGTACTGAGCAAGATGGAAACTCATGAACAAGAGGGGTTTTGTGATAGTCAGCTGCCTTGTGTTGTTTCCTACATGAAACCATCAACATTTTCAACCCCAAAGAGTTTGAAGGCTACTTAGCACATCTTTGTGATCAACAGTTTCAAAGGTTAATAATAGATTTATTCAAATAAGGATGGATACCTTGTTCCTGTCCATAAGTAGATAGAGAGCATTAACTAGATAGTGAGAGTTTGATTTTCATATCCATAAAAAAACAAGCATCAGGAGCTGGCCTGTTAAAACTTCCAGAAGGCCCAACAGAGGGATTTAACAGATAAAGCATCTTGCTTTGTTCAGTGATTTTAATGTTTGTCAGTATTAGGAATGAAGGGACTGTGTAGCATTCACGTTTCAAATCTTGGGCTGACAAATCACAATTTTAATTATTTAGTGGGCAAAGATTTCCTTTGTGATCTCAGATTTGTCACTCCACACCATTTCTAAATACACCATCTGTATCCAGAAGCCATATATACCCATCTACCATAATGTGCTGGTGGTGTAAAGTCACACAGATGCTTGAAAATATTTGATGTTAATATTTGGGAAGCATCAACACTACAAAATCCCAGTAGACCTCTGTGAGTTTCCACTCCCTGGTGCCTAGGCATAGAGTGCAGTCTGCATAGGACAACAACAGCATGAGGTCAGGATGCGTTGCTAGAAAAGGGGTTACTGGGGTTCCTCTCCTTGTACTAGTGAATATTTAAATATTATATATAAACTAGATCAGATATTAAAGGAAGAAGTGAGAGGTTAAGGGGTCATTAACTCAAACTTTCCTATAAAGTTTATGGTGCTATCTCAGAGGCTGGGCATGAATTCAAGCCCTCTCAGGTAGAGGATGCCTGGTATAAGTGCTCTAAACACTGTTTCATTGCTTCATAGAGAAAATACCTAGCCTGTTTCCACCCTCCCTTTTCTGGTTGGATTTGGAAATGATTCAACCTTCCTGGAGCTTTTTAAATGACAGTAACTGTTTGGGTGTATATTTTGGCATTATGCCTTTGGCTGAAACCTGCAGACAACTTTAAAGTGTTAGCGTCTCCCTGACTTACAAGAATATCTTGGAAGACCTTGACCAGAAAAATGTAGAGTTACCTGTTCAGAGAAAGTAAATTCCTATTGTAAACACTCACACTGGACTGGTGGGAGGGCAAGGTCATAAGCTATTCTGAGGAGGAGAGATATTATTGGAGTGTGATATAGACGCTGTAGATGGGAGTTTTACTGTGGATTCAATGAAGCTAGAATTTCATCCTACACCACTGAACTCTTAAGTTAGAAATCCTGCATATAGCACATACTCAACTGACCATTGTGCATTTCTCTGCTCCTGACCTGAAACAGGGCAAATAATTGACATATGAATTCCTTGATTATCACTAGTCATACATATTTTCTTTTTTTTTTTTTCTCTTTTTCTTTCATCTCATAGTTAAAATACAAACAGCCAATACATCTAGAACCTATTTTAGTTTCCATAAATCTTTTTGGTTTTTTTTTTTTCCTTAGCTAGCATCAACTTTCTAGTCCTGAAACTTTGCTTTACCTCTGGCTGAAATTTCACACTCATTTAATATTAAAATTTTACAAACTGGAAATATTAAAGCTGAATTATCAAGTAGTTTGAGGCTACAATTTAATCTACTATAAAGCAGACTCATTCTAGGAGGGAATGTCTTGCAGTAGTTTTACTGTCTGTGCTTAATATACTCTTTTGTTTCTTAAAAGTTACTTCCAGCTTAAATAATTAACCACAGTTTATGCTTGACATTACAATATTCTTCTTCTTTGCATACAGACATGGCTGAACTGATTTGATTGTGAGATCCTCTGGGAAAAACTGCTATTTATTCTTTCTTATACATGACTGAGAAAATTAACAGGTAAAAGCAATAATACAGTGAATCTCAGTCAGGCAAGAGAAGGAGTATAAGATAAAAACAAATATTTGCATCCTGATTCTGATTTGAATCCATCTTTTTTTATGGTGGAAATAACAGAAGAAAACACATGAATTGTCATATCTGGAACCTTCATGCAAATATTCATAACCTTTGTTAAACACAGAGTTTGGTCCCACCAGTGATAGGTTATGGTATTGTAACTTCTAGTACCTTTGTCTCACTAATGAAATATGACAGTAGAGGTCCATAAATTCCCAACTCTGATGGTCATGTTGTATTTCCTGCAATGGTCTTTCAAGCACTGACATTTCCAAACATAGATCATGAATTTGGTGGGTCAAGATATGCTGTTCTCTTCCTTGTGCCAAAAACCACAGTTCTCTTTCAAGCAAATTCTGTCCCAGCTTGAAGTTGACTGTAATGTCAGTGTTCATGAAAAAGCAAACAAACAGCCTAGCTATGATGAGTTATGCTGTGTGCAGAAAGCACGAATGGAAAGGTGACAACCTTAGCCAAAACAAAATAAAAGGACAAAAAGGATAGCAGGTTTATTTTAAACATTCTGACAGGCTACCAGTAATGAAGAAAAAATTATGGACACTATAAAAGTCGCAGAAAATGTGCTTGTGACCAGAAGTCAAAGATCTGTTTGCTTTTCTTGTGCCAGACTGCTCTTGCAGTACTTTATACTTTTATGATGATCATTTATTATTTCAAAAGTTTTGTAAGTGTTCCCAGTATGGGAAACAGCACAATGCGGCAAAAAATGGCACAAGGGCACACTCAGAACTGATCCTAGTTTCTCAAATTTCAAATGAGCTCAGACTTGAGATTTCATTTGGAGCTCCTCTCTGAAGACAGCACATCTCTGCTCATACCATCAATCTATTTCTTTGCTCTCCCTATAGGATGGGCTATTTGCAGTGATAGCTTGCTCTAATATCTTAATCTATGCTGCAACACAATTCAGAGGTGCTTCTGTTCCATTGGGATACATAACAACTACTGAACCCATAATGGCAAAATAAATCCCCCATAATGAATGCAAATGCTCCCTTTATCTTGAACGATTGCATTGATTATTTTGAATATCAGCTAAACGTGGGTAGCACCTTTTTAATCTCTAACTTTTCAGCATTTTCATATAACTGGAATTTCTTTTCTTTTGTTTCTTGTGTAACATAGTTGAGAATAACTCTCTAGAGGGAGGCAGGGAAATTTTTGGCTTCTTTAACCATGAAAAGTCCATCTCAGAATCTTTCCTGAGCTGAAACATTCATTGAAACAGGGCTTGCTTTGTTATGTGAAGAAATGGAAAATGGCTTTTATTTTTACAGCTGTTGCATAGCTGGTGCATATGTCTGTATTGATATCAGCAGAGGTTATAGTATGGTTCTACCTGTTGAGGATAAATAAATGTTTAGTGGATGATAGGCATGAAGTTCATCTGTTGTATATGTTACTAGAACATGACCCAAACAGCGTTATAGATGGTGATACAGTGTTGGCTGTCTGTATGTATCTGCCCTTAGCTTCCCCAGGGCATAATTTAGGAAGATATCTGTTCACTGTTCACTCCTTCTAAATGTATTTCTAGCTGTAGAAATAAAGCCATTTTAGTTCACCTATTCCGTCTCATTCATGCTGATGTAACCCAGGAGCAATGCCATTCGCTTCTTCAGAGTTTTATTAGATTTACAGAAGTAAAAACAAGAATTTGGCCCTAGACAGGTTTAGATACAGAGCATGCTTGTTACTGAATAGATAAATCTGTCTTCAGTTCAGTTTTTCTCAGTTAGGTAGACACAAAGAAATCTTGCCCTCCATTCTTTGCAAGCTTTGGTATATTTTTCCATTTACATGAGAAACTTTTTTCTTCTTTACTTTTTCAGAGTGACAGAAGCCTTCCATTCTTTTGAAAGAGCTAGAGACCATTAAACACTGTTGAAATGAAAAACAAAATCCAACAGAAAAAAAATCAAAACATGGGCAGGTAGAGGAGCCTATTCCCACCTTACGCAATATGGACTTGGTGTCTTATACATAGAAGAGAAAAAAGAGCCTTTGAAAAAGGCAAACATGAGGAGGAGGAAGCAGTAGAAATCAGACTTGGCCAGCCTGTACAGCAAAACAGAGCTTCGTGGGTATTCAGCCTTTCCTGCACCAAAAATGTAACCTGCAAAATAGGCCCTGGTCCCTGCCCTCTCCCCAGCCCTATCACTTCTGTTTCATCCACTCCTGCTCAAGAACAGCAAATAGAAGCACCAACCGTTTCATAATAGTAGCACATTTTATTGCGGTAGAAGACAGAAGATACAAAGCAGAGGAGGAGATTGGGCTTGGGGAAAGAAATCAAGGGACCAGGAAAACTGCTTTTCTGAGTTGACTTTCAGTTGTTCTAGTTTGTAACAGAAGCAACAAAGACATGAGGAGATGTTTGACAGGTCCCTTTCTGCTGGTGAGGTACCTGATCTACTGAAATTCCTCTCCACCCTATTGCTTATGTAGTTTGGGTTTGTGCAATTTCATTTGCGTACCTTCATGTAGTCTTCAAACCTGATCCTTTTTGCAGTAGAGCCCCTTTACATTTCCTTGGCTTTATAAAGGGGACTTAACATTTTATATTTGCATTGATTTTAAGGACTTCTGCCCCATCGCAGTACTGAAAAAAAGAGCTTAATGACTGAAAATCTACCTCCATCCACTGCATCTGGTTTACTTTAGTCTTAAGGAGATCTCTGGCATTTGTGTGTTACTGTTCTCCGAAGGATACATAGCTGTAGTGACCTCAGTGGAAGAGCTCTGAATTACCAGGACAGCCTGAAGTCATGTCAGTCGAGATGGTTGCTGGGGCACTTTCACATCTACTTAGTTGTAGTGTGGTTAGGTTGGGATGACATTCCTGAATCACACGGAGTCCACATGTGAGCACGTGAGACTGTGTGACCTGGCTTTCAATGATTTAGAAAGGGATAATGTGTCATCAGTGTTCTGTAATTTTAGAACATAAAAAAATTTTACTCGCATAAGACAGGCCAGAGAAGAACTTGTGAAGCAGAGCTTGTGAACCTTGTCATAAGCACTGTCTGGATAAGGAATTTCTCTATTCCTACAAAGAAATTGTTTGCATCCAGCTCGCAGGTGTCTTCCTGTCAATTAGAGTGACCAGTTCCTTGGTGACTCCATTATCTGTGTACCTGAGCACTACAAAGAAGAGTGGAGGAAGTTCTCATGCTTTGGACCCAGTTAGTTATCATCTCCACTTGGGGAACAGAGAAGTGAAGGATGTTGCACTTAGAGACAGCATGAGATTGTAGGAGTTCCCTGCTCATTACTGTTTCTCAGACCACAAGACTATGCTATTCTTGTGCTGCACTTTGATAAGCCAGGCTTTTTCTTTCAGCCACTGCCTTTTGTTTCTGGTTTCTTCTTTTTTGTTCCACATTCTTTTGCTGAATTTTAGTAACCTCTGAAACAGAGTAAGATGTGCTTTATACCTTCTCAGCAATGTTCCCTTGCTTGTTCAGTCCTTAAAATGAATTCTTTAGTTATTTTTTTCTTTCCTCAGGGGGATGTCCTGTTCTCTATTTTGCTCAACAAGAAGCAAAGAATGATTTTTCTGTTTTTCTTTTTTTTTTTTTTTTCCTTTAAATGAAGTCAGGACGTATAAGGAATTAAAGCAGGGCAGTGAAATGTATGCTTTTGACACTAGGGAGATACGGACGGTAGAAGCACTTTACTGGTAATACAATAGCAGCAAAGCAGCTGTGGTATGGATGCAGCTGTACTGGAAATATTCTGTTTGTTATCAGTAAAAGAAAATAAGCCACAAGGAAGGCACAAATCTGTTTTTTTCCTGTATAGCTGTGTTTAGATTTGTTGACCTCCTGGTATTACTTGAGAAAATGCACAAGTTGAAAAAAATCCACATAGAGATTGGATTTCTGTGAAAAGAAGATGAAAATAATTTTACTTAACAAAATGATCATGAAATATAAACAAATAAAAATCATGCTATGCAGATATGACATAGCAAATGCATGTGCTGCTGTGACCTATATGAAATGTGTGTGAATACAAAATGAAGAGGAAAATTCCTGGGAGGGAAATTAGTTATTTTAGTGCAGAAATCTTACCTGATTTACCTAAGTTCTACAAATGAGTTTCAAGAAGTATTTGAATATGTCAAATGGGAAGCTTTACAGTCCCATCCTTCAAGGACAGAAGAACGTATCTGAGGTGCCAGAACCATCTTCTATTACTTCAATCAATATTATGAAACATTTTAATTTATAAAAATGTAATTGGATATGATTACACTGTTTTCTTGCAATCTAAATAAAGCAAAGACTATGTTTATGTCTGCTCGGAATTAAGTGGTTTCTTCTAAGTTTTTGTCCATCTAAAACCTTGACTCATCTCTGTTTCATGCATTTGATACTGTCTGATCCTAGAAATTCCTCTTAGTCTAACTAGTTGGCCTGTACTGCCTTATGTGTCACTCATGTATTCAAATCTCATACTCCTACCCATTTTGTCTGCAACAGTTGTGAGCTACTGTTTCCCATATTATTTTACACATAATACTGTTATTTAAGCCTAAGAATTAGGATTAAATTATAGATACACATCGGACCTTCCATTGACACAGCTCTTTCTGTGAGTAATCACATCCCTCAGACCCAGACCAGAATAACTATTTCAGCTAAAACTTTTCACATAAGTCTCAAAATCTTTAATTTACCCTCCTCATGGCTAATTCAGCCCACTTAGCCTAGCCAGGAATAAACAAACTACAAAGGCTTACTAAGTGTACTAAATTTAACACATCACCTGAGCTTCAGAAATGGACCGAAAAATTACTGTGACAGAGTGCCAGATATTCTTCCAAGACAGCAGGTGTTGTGGGATCATGACCATCCTATCTTGCCTGCGTGGCTGATCAGAAGCTGGGTTTGCTAGAGCTGATTGAATGGAAAAGAGTTGATACAGAGAGACTGAGAAAAGGCAAGTAAGCACTTCTAATTTGTACAATTGCAAGGTAAATACTGGAGTATGTTATAATTTAGATATTACATTGCTTTCACCTAAGGCTAAGCCAACCCAATCAATGTTCATCAGTTGAAATCTGTTAAAGTCAGGATTATGAAGATATATCATCCATGCGCTAGAAAGGGCAATTACTGGTATAGCTTGCCTTGCTAATGGAGATGCTTTGTGCTATTGGACTAAAGCACAACATTGCTAGCAGAGCTGTGTACAAACCAGGAGAACTTTGCTGCTGTGCTGTACTGTACAGTTCTGCTGAGGCCACTAAAGTACTTGGGAGCCGGATAAACTCATAGGTTCTTCCTGCTGTTGGCTGATCTGTTTGTATCTTTATTACTCTTCAAAAAGCCTGGAGATTTCCTCTGTTTTAATATCTGAGGTAGACAATGTGGTCTGGTCAAAACTCATTATTCTAACCATTAATGTTGTGTGGCTTGAAGAAAAAGGATTTCTTCCCTCTGGTTACATCATTTCAAGCCCTTTCCATTTTTAAAAGGGTAGGTCATACAGGAAATAAAATCTTTGATACTGCAAAGCTGAGTGTTAACCGTCCTTAGAAGCTATTGCATTGTCTGCAGCAAAAGCATTTGATAATTTCCAGTCACTTCATAGTTCTCCACCAGTTGTTGATAGTCCTTTTGACAATCATGAAGGAGATCTACACTTAGTACTGAAGGCTCTAATACCTCTCCTGAACAAAAAATTACAGGAACTCAGAGCATCTGAGTGGGGAAACCACTGCTACTTACAGTCATGTAGTTATAGCCATTATTTATTTACAATGAATTAGTCACCAAGAATCTCTTATTGATTTCAAATTTGCTTTAGTGAGAAGAATCAGAACATGCCTTTTTAACACAGCTCAGAGGAAAGGTTAATAAAGAAGTCTACTTCCTCACTATAGCCTGGGAAAGCATTGCAATTTTCAGGATAATCATCACTGTTCCTTGGTGGATGTTGATGCTGCTCTAACACATGTAGTTAGAGATATTAGAGTCCAAAAGTCCCCCTTGAAATCACCCTCCAGGGACCTCTGTCCTTACTATCTCCTCTTTCCTTTGGAGGGACTTGGTGTCCCCAGGAGAGCTTACAAACTCCATGGCCTCCTGAGTTCAGAGGGACAGCAATATTTTCTGGCCAGTAAATGAGCTGTAGCTCAGGTACAAGGCTCCTCTGAGCCATACTTGTATTCTGTGAATCCCAAAGCAGATCAACAAGACCATAGTTCTCACCTAGAACGTTAGGCATATTCAGAGAAAGAGCTTAAAAGAGAATCAAATACCACTTTCTACTGGCATATTGAAGTACTGATTTGTACAAGAATGATTTTTGAGTTAAGATATGATATATGGCAAAATAATTTTTATACACTTGGTATGTATAACACATTCACTAAACAAATGCATAGATAGATAGTTAAATAAACAGATTGCAGTAATAAATTAATAAATAAATAGATAGATAGATCAAGTGCAGTAATGATAGATGTTGAAGGAGGCAAAATCTACTTTTCCGCAGGATCCATAAATACCAGTGAAATCTGTGCACTGATTGCATGAAAGCAGTTATTTGTTGTGCCACCCTTCTGCATAAGGGTGACAGGATGCAAGGAAGGTTTCATGCCTATGACTTACAGGGACTTTTTAAAAATGAAACCTGTCTTTTTCTTTATCTAAATACAATAGGAAGGATATGACATGGCACCAATAGTTTCCTAATGACATTCAATGGAGTTAAAACATTCTCAAGAATGATAAAGAGGAATTAAAGGAGAAGCAGTCTTCAGTAGACAAAGGCCATGGTTACAGTTATAGCTTGCCTATTAATTGATACTCCTAACATTAGGATTCTAATATTTCTCCTGAGCTTTAGGAATCCACAGTTCTGCCTCTTCCTGACTGGTGCAACCTATTTCCCAGGTAATAACACAGAAATTAACTGCCTCAGCCAGAAGAGACTTCAGATTTGCTGTCATGGACCCCTTCAGATACGGCATTCTTGAGGTTTCCTAGATCAGTATTTAATAGAAGTACTGTCAGCCCAATGAAAAAGCCAACTTCACACATTTTATATACATTTATATATATTCCTTTCTGTATGAGGTAGAACCACATTTTGTCTATTAATTAAACATGACCACCCTGTAGTGACTATACATAACTTACAGGTAAGGTATGTGAGGCATCTGTCAGTAACAGAGCAAGAAATGGGTCTAACTCTTGGTTTCTTCCTGTAACCACTAGGCCATGAGCCTGCCTATTAGCAGGGAAGGTTTAGGTGGGAAAATGATAGGGACTGATCTTGCAGCTTCATTTTCCTCCCCTACTCCCTGCTTAGATTCCAGGTACACACAGCTCTGGCATCATGTCTTTTCATAATACTTATTCCTTCCACTCTGGGCAACTGAGATTGGAGCTCATTGTGATACACCTTGTTGAACCATATCCATATTTGACTAACTTTGGTGTCTTGTGACTTATTTAAATGTAAATTGTCTGTAACAAATGGACATCCAGTTCTTTTTGTTCCCAATGAGTGGAACTGTTACCTGAGATATTTTGGATACAGTGTACGGCACTGCCTGCCAGCCTGCAATAAAAATGATGCTAGACTGGAAAACTCAGAAAGAGGCAGCAAGGATGATTAGAGGTCTGAAAATTTTTTTTTTTGCAGTGAAAGATTTAGAAAGCTGAATTTAATTTGTTTAAAGGAAGGAAGTTAGCAGCAGGTTTAATCAAAGCCCAGAAATACCAATGGGGGTGGATATTTGTGATGCCACAGTTCTCCTTAATCTAGGAGAGAAAAGTTAATAAGAATCAGTGGTTAGAAGCTGATACCAGACAATATAATTTTAGATACAAGCCTTAACTGTTAGCCCTGAGCAGGGAATGATTAAAAAAAAAAAAAAAAAAGACTCCTTCTATTCTATTAAGCCTCTAGACTCATTCTTTGTTTGGAAAATGATAGCCCAGATTCGGGAATTCCACGGTGAAAAGCTATTGCTTGTGTTGGCCAGGAGCTCAGTTCAGATCAGCGTTTTGTCCTTAAAATTCACAGCGCTCTGAAATGAGGCTTAGATCCTTCTGTGTACACCCAGAGGAAAAGAGAAGACCAACTCAGGAGACATAGGCCAAATATGGAATTGGAAATGGAGAGGAGAGTGAAGTGATGTACCCCATGTCAAACCGTGGGTGGCAAAATCAAAAATAAAACTAGTCTTCCTGATTCTCAGTGTGTTTCTATATTTGTTTGGCCACAGAAGTTACTATTAAAGTAACTAGGGCTTGTCAGGAAAGTGTTTTTCTTTTTTTAAAACCATTGATTTTTTAGAAATAGCAAGCAAACACCTGAAGACTATTTCAAAAGCTCTGGCTAAAACTCAGAAGTTCTGATATAGGATTTGCAGTTTGCAGTCACTGTGTTCTTAACAATTTTTTTTATATTTTATTTCTTTTTCCTGATCAGGATGCCCACTTTGCCCACTGTGCTTTTGTTCTGTTATACTTATTGAGCTACTTCAGCATGTCAGGAGAGTCCTACAGCCAGAGGTACCATATGGAAGATGTGTGCAGGTCAGTGAGCCAGAATATAGAAGGAGAATAAAGGAAGGGAATAAACTATGACATCAGGGAGCAACTTGGCAAGGTTTTAATCAAAATTGTGACTTCCACCCACCAATATTCTGATTTCTTCTGAATAAGTTCATTTTTTAATTGTCATTTTAAAACAAACAAACAAAAAATTCCATGGAGAGTAGATACTTAAAAATGTATGAAAGTGACAAAAAAATTCCTTTCTTCAGTTTCAAGAGAAAAAAAGTCAATTAGCTATTATAATGACAGCCAGTAGTAATAAAGAATCAGAACTTCAGTGTGTTATCATCCAAACCCCCAGATGTTTACCTGACAGGTGTCCGAATATTTTTGATGGGTATATTTTCATTACACAAAGACTCATAAAAAATTTTATTTTCAACTTTGAACACTACTAGCTTCCTCCTTGCTTTGAAAATATTGTTTCTTTTCCTAGTATTTTTACTAGCCACCATATAGTCAAGATCAGGATGAACAGAAATAGGTAATTAAAAGAAACTTGCATGAAAATTTTCAGCATAATTTAGTTTAAGAATAGAGGATACTTCTTGTGTTATGTAAATTGACTGAGATATTTCAAATCAAGGTATCAATGTGAGCAATCTTTTAATTGCCAAGTCCTTATATTATTATATAAAATTACATATTTTTATAAAATGTAAAAAGCATAGATATTATACTATAATTATATATTATAAAACATATAATACAGATGTATATTATATATTTGTAATTATTGTTAAAGATATATTTAGATGTTCATTATATAATACTTTCATATGTTATGGTTATTAAATGATATTCACATGACTCATTAGCAGACCATTAATGAAGCATATCTTCACAAATTTCTTTGATGTTATTGTCAGATGGGTAACTGGTAACTTTATTCAATCTGGAAAAATATTGCACTCAAGTTCGCATGTGAAGAAAGTTATTAATGACTAGCTTGATTCGAGTTTCCATGACAACATATTGCTGTGCAGGATCAGGTGGAATTTTACAACGATAAGTTGTTTTAAGAATTAAATTCAGCATGAAGTAGGACCAATGTACCATTAGGAACTGGCTTGAACCTGTGTAGGAATTAATAGGCAAGTTGCAACCTTTCTGCTTCACGAGGCTGCGCACAAGCAGCTCCGCTTCCAGGGCATAGACACCGTGCATCCCTTCCCTTTTCCATCTGGGACAACCCTGAGACTGGGACCCAGCATTAGCTTGCTTTGGGACATTCTGTAACAAAAGATGTTTGAATACAGCTGGGGGTTTGTGCTAGTATAGTTTAAGAGTAGAAGTGAAGCTCTCCTGGAGAGACAAACTGGCAGAATAAGGGAAGCTACCTTCCTCTCCGGCACCATTTCACACTAAGTCCTTTCCACCTCTCTAATGCTGCGGCTTTTCAGCATTTCGATTCTGGTAAGATAGGAAGGATGTTAAACGGCAGAAAAATGCAATCATCTATGGAAGCAATTGAATTTCTTCTACATCCTTACATCTCCTTTGCTACTTGAATGGTTTATTAGATTAGTTCCATGTCTTTAGTGTTTGTTTTCTTTGTTAAATACCCCCTCTCCTCATACACCTTTCTCCCATAGTATATTAGTTAGCAGCTTCCTGTGGTGGATTGAGGTATTGAGGTATCGAGGAAATTAACGGAGGAAGGACTAATGAGCCTGAAACCAGCAGTTGTTCAGAGAAGAATTGCTTTTGTGACAGCAGATTTGATTGTCCAGATCTCATGGTCCAAATTTACAATTAGCAATAGACTTCATATGTGACCAGAAATTCACTTCGGTCACCTTCCTATTTCTATGATGCTTCCCCTCTCACATGTTTTTTCTCTCTCATCTACTTTGATATATATAATTTGGGTTGTCAAGGGCCACCACATTTGAAACGGGAAATGAGAAGTCATCACAGCACTGAGGCTGAGCTCAGCTGATGTGATTCAGGAACATCCACATCCTAAGACAGTGTTAGAGAAAGGAGAGGAGACCAAAGTACAGCTAACCTTCTTACTTCAGTGGATCTCCATCAGGTATATATCATGTTTCTGTATTGCATCCATCACAAGGAGTCTACTATCTTGACTGAGGCCTGAAAAAAACTATCTTCGTAATATCAAAGTGCAATAACTCTGGTCTTCTGGATTAGTTCAGGGTTGCATTACATTCACAAAGTAATTTGTGAAAGATTATTGTTATTCAAAGACTTAAGGTTTCTGCAGTGTTAAAACTAAACTAGTTACATTTTTTAAAAAAATATATATTTTTAGAAACAAAACAAAACAAAACAAAACAAAACAAAAACCTTTCCCTGAAAATTTAGTTTCTTACCAATGAATAAGGTAAAATTGAGGTTATTATTCACCAAATTACCATCTATGTAAGAAAGATGGTTTTATCCAAACACTCTTCTTGTGAGTATTAAACAGCTTTTTATATATTATTTGCTCTGACAACTCAGGCCTGTGGGATTCTTTCTTACCTGATACAGACCTTAAATAGACATTTAGCCATTATGACAGTTCATTGGTCTGGAAGAGAGAACAGGTTAAGGTATCCTTTTTACAGCAGCATATCATTGCAGGAATACCTTTTGGTACCAATTTGGTCTTACACATTAAAACCAGTGGTTTGGGAAATTGCAGGGTGAAGGAAAAGTTTTTATGGATTGTGAATCTTTTCTTCTTCTCTGGGTAGGACTCATTTTACCTAAGTTTAACTGGAGTCCAGTCTTATAGAAGCTGTGAAGGAGAGAAACAGACAACAATTCACCTCATCAAACCCATTTTAGGATGGGTTCTGTAATTTTTTAGGATGTGCCTGTTGATCTACAAATAATAAGAGAACAAAAAGGAATAGTTTAGACTAGATGCTTACTTTGTCAGCTAGACATAGACCAGTCCATACTATGTTTTTCTCCTATCTTTTGGACATCCCTGCATTTTTTGAGTTCTCTGATGAAAGTAATTTCTTCTAATTAAGTGATCATGTTGGAGAGAATTTTTTTTTTTTACAGTATATTAAAACAAAAACCCATGCAATATATGTTAGGAGTGCCAAATCTGATAGTCTGATAGTGATGACGCTACTGCAGCTCCATGCGCCCAGGTCCACCCAGAAGCAAGACTGAGCATGCGTTCCCAGTAAGCATACATACACAGAGCATGTATATAACAACACATCTCTACACGGCTGACCACACAGATCAACACAGATACATCACCAATCGCCTCATCCCGTTCCCTTCTGCAGCTGATCAGGATGAAGATCTGTCAGTGGGAAACCTATACGTATGTGCAAAGTGTATCCTTCCAGCAGCTGTGATCAGACACTCATTCTAGCCAGCAGCTGCCCCTCAGTCCCAGTCTGCCCAGTTGCTGACAGTTAGGCATAGAAGCCCCACTCCAGTTGCTTGTGCATGTGAATACAAATACATGCAGGCACACACACTATGGGGCCCACCAGTAACAGGCATTAGACACTCAGCCTACCTAGTCACTGGCCCTTGAATCCTCCAGTCTCCATTTTGCCACATGTGCAGATATGCATACATGCAATTGGTCTCTCAGCTGATCCCCAGACCTTAAAATGTCTCCAGTAGTTGACTTGGACCTCCTGGTCCCTGTGGTAGCCAACCGACAGACCTTCTGGTATCTCAGTCCATCCCAGACTTATGGCCACTTCAATGCCTGCCTCTTAAGCTTCTTAGCTACTTACCACCAAGTCCTTCTTAATACTGTCAGTCACACACTGACATACATATCCACATTGTACGCACACTCTCCAGTTTCTCCAGTTGCTGGCATCCATAAATATGGGCCTGTGATGGTCCCATTCCAGTTGCTGGCTGTTGTGTTTCTGGGCTCCTTGAGTGCATGCAGATGATCCTTGTATCATATAACCTAACAATATACAGCTACATTACTTTTTATCAGTGTGTTTTACAGATTCTATATAAAACAATCACTTAATTTCTCAATAAGAAATAGCTGCTTCTGGCACGAAACGGCATCTGTTCAACAGAGCGTGGCTCCTTCCACAGCCAAATAGTGTAATGCCAGACTAAAAATGCAGTCTATTGGCTAAATACCTAGAGGCCAAATCTAACCTAGACAACACAGGTAAGGTTACTTGAAAAAAGGTCCTGTGATCCTAGGTGGCTTCCAGTAACTTCCACTTTAGTTTCACATCTCTTTCTAAAAAAACAGCCTCCTTAGCAAATACTGCCAAAGACAGAAGCTGATTTGATTTCTAAAATCGTATTATTTAGTGTGTTTGAGGGATGGATTTTCTCAAATTTCCACAGTGATCAAGGACCATGGTATTAATATTAACTCCATATTTGTAAGAGCACTAAATTGAATTAAAAGCTAATATCAGATCATTGAGTGCAAAACTGTTACGTTGGGAAAGTACTGATCTTCAAAAGCATAATGTACATCAGCTGTGAAAAAAATAAGTTGTTTACCTTAATTTGAAAAATTATATTGTTTTCACATTTTCTGGTGCTGTTTCTCAATGCAAGTACGTGCTAACTGGGATTCAATGAAGGCCTGATTTCATAGCTTTAAATAGAATAGGTCTTGCCTAGTTGTGAAATAATAAATTATTTGCAAAGTAGGCTATGTGCTAGTGTACTGAATGAAGATAATGTTCCAGTAGTCAAATTAAAACATATTTGAAGTGTCTTTTTGTATCAGCTTTTTACACTTCTGTAGTAAATATTATTCATAGGATCTATTGTCATTTTTTCTCTCTGATTAAGAGACAGTGCTAAACACTGGGTGGTGAATGACAGGAGAAAGTACTGTTTCATGCTAATTGATTTTTAAAGTAGCCCATGAGCTAGAAACAGTTCAGAACTACTGAAAATAAAGTCTCACAGAGATTATGTTCACGGAGATTTTAACTTAAAAAGATAAATTGTGTATTTTTTCCTCACTGAAGTACTGTAATTACTGTAAAAGTGAAGCAATAAACAGAATCTAATGACTGATCCTATCTTGTATAACTTAATAGTCTTTTCATAACAAAAATATTACATGAAATTTCATGTGTAAGAAGACTGATGTGATTATTACAAAGCAAATTGAATAAGCTGGATATGATCAATATACTTAAAGTGCAAAAGCTCCAGAGAACTGGAAGATGGTTAATGTAAAGCCAACATATCTTCCAAGTGAGACTCCAGGAACTGTAGAGTAATATTGCGATGTCCAGTAGAACCTCTAATGAAGAGTAGAATTAATGGACACATGGATAAATAGTGGGTGTGTGTCAAAGTAGCCTTTGGAAAAGAATTCATACCTTATATACCTACTGGGGTACGCTGAAGAATCAATAAATATGTTTTTTTATTAATATATTTATTTGGACTTCCAAAAGATATTCAATAAAAAGCCAAAGAAAGTCATTGAGGAAACTCACCAAATACTCTTACCAAAATCAAGCTGCTGTGGTATAAAATGGAAGTTCCTTGTATGGTGGAATAATTTGTTAATTGCTAGGGAAAGGAGGATAGCAGGAAGCAATCAGACTTACAGTATAGATAGGTCAGCAGTGGAGTTGCCCAGTGTCTGTCCTGGGAAAGGGGTGCAAATAATAAGTCAACAAAGTTTGCTGATGATACTAAGTAATTTATGGGAGGAAAGACAGGGCAGCTGATGGCTTCTGGAAGATATTACAACACTGAATAACTAAGCAATAAAATGACAGATGACATTCAATGTACATAAATTTAAAGTGATGCTCAAGCAGTAATACAGTCCAAACTTTACATAGAAAATGATTGGTTTTGAGTGGACTGTTATCACCCAGGAACAAGACCTGGGGTTACAGTATATAATTCTGTGAAAATATTAGCTTAATGATAAGTAGTGTCAACAAAGTACACTGAATATTCAGAATTACAGAAAAAAAATAAAATAAAGTACATAATTATGACACTGTACAGGTCCACAGTGTGTCCACATCTTCTGTAGGGTGTGATATTCTCATCCCTCCCCAGTTTTTATCTCAAAAAAAAAAAAATTAAAAAAAAAAGTAGAAATAGAGAGTTTCAAAGGAGCAAAAAGGGTGATTAAAGGTCTGGAAGAGGTTTTGCACTCATATGTAGGGTAGGCTTTTTCAACCTGCAGAGAGGCAGTCCAGGTGGATATTAATGAGACCTATAAACCATAGGTGTCCTAAAGAAGATGGATGGGCATCAGCTGTTTGCTGTCTTTTCCAGTAGAAAACCAAACCACCTAATGGAAATGAACCTAAAGGAAACTAACAAGTGGCAAATTGAAAAGAAATTAAAAAGAGCAGCTTTCAAACAGGATGAACAATCTGCCCAGGCTCCTATTTACAAGGACAGCTATCTGTTTCTGGAAGTCACTGAGTCATAAACTGCTGGAGGCAAGGAGAGTATTTTTGGGAAGTATTAGTATTTCCTGCCTGATACCACCTCCCAGATAGTCACTGTCAGAGATAGAATAGTGGAATAACCATATCTCAGTTCTGACACAATATGCCTATTTTTATATGATTATCTTCAGATCCAACCTCCTGCATGCTGTGGTTAAGTGTAGAGCACAAAGAGGTCATTTTTTTCTTTGGAGACAATGCATTAGAGTGATTTAAAAATAGATGAAGTATCCAAGCAGCTTACTTGAAAAGACTTTAGAATACACTGAGAAACTTAAAAAATTATCAGCATGTATGGACATTTTGAGGGTGCTAAATCATTAAGCTTTCTTTGCAGTATTTTCTTCCCATTGAGAAAAAAAACCCACAACTGTTATTTAACAAAGCAGAAGTACTGAAAATAATGAGAGATTCATATAAATGAAACACATTTCTCCAATGTTCTGTGAAGTGAATAAGGTTTGGTGCATTAAGTTACTGCATGCCAGTTGTGCTGCTGCAGTTGTTGGTAAGGACTCAATTCAGTCAACTGAATGTAAGTACTTATTGCTATTATTTGAAATGGTTCATGGTATCTGAGACATCCTCAAGGGTCTGGCAGATACAATGCAAAGGTTAAGCCAGACCCTTCTGGAGTAGGAGCCTGAAATCAGACAAAGACTGTGGCACAGCAAATGGCACTAGACATCAATGTTTAACTGAAAAGTAACTGTCTGTGTGCCTGCACCTAAGTCATTCCTTGTGAGGAGATTTGACTTAGCCCAAGACATCAGTGAAACAATGTTATCTCCCTTTTGAAGAACACGCAAATGGACAGTCACTTATGTTCTATTTTCTTCATTTCTTTTTAGCTGCCACATTGGTCACATGTCCAAATAAAATAAAAAACCCACAAAAATCCAGGCTTGTTGTCCATTATTAATCAACTTTGTCATTCCTTCTTTTTCATCCTTTTTCTAAATACCACCTGATTCTATTTCTGTAATGTGGTAAAATGAGCACAATCCATTTGTTAGGTAAGGGGGTTATAGTTCTGTATCAGCTCTTTAATGAAGCATACAGGCACAAATGTTAATTTTTTATTTGCTAATAGACTTATACGTTAGTAGAATAACAACTTCAAAGAATCAAACAATAATGAGAACTTGTTGTTAATTAAGCATTTCACCAAATGGAATAGTAGGTAGAAGAATCTTAGGGAGCCATTATTAAATTTAATGAGATTGAGCATCTGAACTCCGCTCCACCCAGGCAGCAGCAGCGAGATGCAACTGTGTGACTGCCAACAATGAAGGTGTAAAAATAGAACACAGTCATTATTCTTCTGAAGTGAACCAAATTTTATTGTCAACTTTTTTTTTTTTCCCCCAGTATCTCCACCAATAAAGCATTGTTGGGTTACATGCTAACATATTAACAACATACAGCTATTGCAGGCCACGTCATGGAGGTGACACATTTTCCCAGCCAAGGACAAACCTTCTGAAAAAAATTGTTTCACAGAGAAAATCTTGAGAGGAACCAGTTGCTGAGTATCTTACCTTTCTGCCTCACATACACCACATGCGTTAATTGGTCCAGTGGAGTTAAAATAGAAATCTATCATCACTATGTTGCCAATCCAAGGGAACTTCTCTTCCTTTTTCCTGAAATTGTGACTGGCCACTGCATAGGGCTGCCAGCCATTCCAGAAGACACACCTGTTTTGCTGCCAACACAGCATCTGCAGGTGCACGGGACCAGTATCTTCCCAATGAGAAATAATGTGAAAATTAGAACCAGTATTTACACTGACCTCTGCAACCATAATGGCATTTTTCTAACCCCATATTCATACACATCCAACTGAGATGACTCACCTAAGGACTGATCTGAGAGGAGCAACGTGGGTAGGAAGAGAAAAATCCTTCTTGGTTCTTATGTGTTACTTCATTTCCCTCTGTGAAAGATGGATACCAAAATTCACAAGCCATTTCCCGTTGCTGTCAAGGACTGTGCAAGGACAAAATAATAGCATACATAGTGGGACATTTAAATGTGACTTGAAGAGCATACTTTGGAGTAGGTTGAGGTTAGATAAAGTACCGTATTATCCTCCAATAACTTCCATATGCATTAGAGTACAGTGATAGTAATGCATTCACTGTCCTATTTTCTTAATCCTCTTGCTTGTGGAGCTGTGGCGTGGGTGGAAATCAAGATTAAAAGATAGGAGTCTAGATAACTGTGCATAGCTAAGCCCTAAAAATATTAATTTTTGTCTTTGAACTGTGCTAGTCATGGTGGGGAGTAAATTAATGCAGGATTAGAAACATTATTTTATACAAGATGTGATACAGGGCCAAATTGAAGAGCTGTATTCCCTGTTAATTAAACCACACAGTTCATATTGTTCAAAAATACTGTTTTAAGGAGCTGAACTGCAAATTAGAAAATATTTTGGTCTGCTTATGTTTAGTTTTAATTAAATGGAGACATATTAATTTGACAAGTGTTTCACAACACAGAACTTTTTAAAAGAGAGTTCAAGGTTATGCTTCATCTGTAGGCTATATTTTAAGTACAACTGCATTAAAAAAATCTTAAATACATACTCCAGTCTTACAACATAAGACATTTAAAATACTTTACTCTAGGCTTTTTATCAAACAGATGTTTTTGCTTGGCATAAAATTATTGGTTAAATAATTCTGACGTTCACCACTGCATACTTCAAAAAACATAATTGATCATTTCATTTTGTTTCAGTCTGAATTCTAGAAACAACATGCATGCAGTGGAATACAGCTCATCTAACATCAGCATTCTAGGGGGGTCATCCCATGCTAAGCTAGATATCTAACATAAAATATAACTCAGTCTTCAGAGGTAAAGATCTTACTTCAGTGATGAAAGAGGAAGCTGAAGTGACTAACTTAAGATTTAAGCATTTGATTTTTTTCTGCAATAAACTGAAAAAATAAAAATTCAAGTGAATCCCACTTTTTAGGTTACTGATACAAATTTTGTTCAGGCAAATAACTTTCTGCATTATACTTGCTTGCTGAAGAACCAAAATAGGAGTGATTCATTTCATGTTAGATTTTCTGCAGAATTCAGTAGGTTTGGATCTCCTTGTGATTGAAGCTGTAGATGTCTCTCATCTGGAAATCTAAGCTCCTGTTTCTATATCATACTGGGTTATCAGTATGTCCCAAGTGTTAAATATATGTTATGAATAATAGAAACATAAAATTGGAGGTGAGGCATCAGACAACTTAAGTAGCTGAGTATGATGCCCTGGTATCTTCAATATCTAGGTGAGAAATACAAAGATAAATATTTTCTTCTAATTTCTATCTTACATTTACTAACAGTCAATTTTCCTTCCATTTGATTTGCTTCTACTATGTGTATCTGTTGCTCTCCTTTCTTTCAACAATGGTACTTAAAATCATCAATTACTCCCCATTACTCATGCTTCTGAGGTTGATTGTTCCTCTCTGGAGAAAAGGACTATTCCCATACTAGGACTTTGCTTACCTAAGATTTCAAAGAAATCTTTAGAAATAGGTTGGCTCACTTGGCTCTGGAAGGATCAACTTCTATTCTGTGGGTTGCAGCCCCATGATTGAGAACTGATTCTAGGAAAAAAATGATCTTCAAGATATGTCTGAGAGACAGTAGAAGAAAGGCAGTGCCTTAATCTGGTCAATCTCACACAGAGCTGTGAGAAAGGAAAGGTTGTGGGCTTCATGAAATATCTAGCTGGTAGTTGAATGTGACGAAGACAAGAACGGCAATATGAAGTGCTAAGTTACCTGAGAATGCTGTTGTTAAAAGAGGACCTGCTTGTGAATTCTGGAAAGTTTTCCAGACTGCCATTTCTGCTTTTCAATTGTACAAGTAAATCAAGTGAACATTTTCAGGTTTGAGGAGTGGGAAGCAATCACGTTTTTGTACTCTGGGAAGTCACCACATTTTGATTACTTCAGGGTGAATTGCTTGCCCTTTTTAATGCTGTAAGTTGTGCTTAGTATCACAGTGTTCAGATACTGATAACTGTTCCCTAAGCAGGGAGATCCCTGAATTTTCTGTAGGGAATTTAATTAAATACAGTTCTTTGAGCAGCCATGTGATTAAGATTGGGGAATAGGTCTTGTAAAAAAATGGCGAAGTCTTCATCTGAAGACAAAGTTTGCTTTCCACAGAATTTTCCAGATAATTTTGCTCTTTAAGGAATCACTTTTACTTAAACACAACAGGACACACAATTCTTTTCACAATGAGCACTAAATTAAACACTTTTTTAATACATAAGGCCAGTAGCACAGGCAATAATACAAAAGTGTGCAAAAATTATTAACTTCACTAAGTGATGTTGAGTCTTCTTGGAGACCAACTTTTAGATGGAAAGTTTGAGGTATGACTAAAGATTTGATCAAAGTCTGATAGCAATTACAGGAGGTGAAGTCTTCAAGCCTTTCTCACAGTCTTTGGAAGTAGAATCTCTTGAACAAGTCAGTCAGTGCAGCCAGGGAGCTGGAAAAGCCATTTCTCCTGACAATAGACCAGAACTGGGAAAGTGAAAATAGAGTAGGAGGTTTGGAAGATGAGAAGAGCTGCAGGGGAACTGTGATAGGAAAAGGGGCAGGCTTAGCAGCTTAGCCTAATCTCAGTACAAGCTGTAACTAACTATTCCTCTGTTAATGGGAACAACAGAGTTGTGCTGTGGAGCAACATCAGGGGTATAGGAGGAACTGGCATTTCCTTCAGCTTCTGAATCTCAGTTTCCCAGAGTTTTTCAGGCTCTGAAAACTCTAAGGCTTCCAGGACATCCCTCAGAAAATATCGCTGTCTTGTTTTTCATATCTTGAATCATTGGAAAACTGTCATGGTGAGAGCCTTTACAATTTGTGACAGATGGCGAGTATAGGGTTTGTCTATACTTGCATTTATTGGGGGAGGGAAAAAAGCAGCCTATTCCTTATTAAAATATTCTAGATCAGCTTTTCTGAATTCATGCACATGTGTATCCTCTGATTCCAAAATAATAATTTTTTTTCTGGTATGACCATAACTAAATGTTGAAAATTGTTTATACTAGGTCAGAATAAGAACAGATTGGCATAATCTAGAATGAATGTGCCATTATAAGTGAATGTTAGTCTTATCCAAAATTAAATTTTCTGTGTAAACAAGCAGCGAATTTCTCAAGGGACTTCTGTTTGGGTACCTAAGCACTGGCCCTCGCAATGTTGGGGCTACATCTACAGTAGCAAGATATGTCTGTAGTCATGCCATATCCATAATTCTAGAGTACTTTACTTTCAGTCTGCGTACAAACTGGCTTTGGGGAAGATGTGGCCTGTGATATCTCCTTATTCATGCTTGGGAATTGTTGAAATGCAGCTAGTTGGTAATGGTAAAAATGGCACCAGGGACACCTCCAATGGCTTATCAGTGTAGATGATTACCTGCCACTGCCCTGGCACTACTTAGTACACTGGTATAGACTCAGCTTTAGAGAACTCAGGTCCTATTACCACGTACCTAGTGGTTTCTCTGATGTCTTGCCTTCTTAGAGCACTGAACTGGATTATGACCAGGGATAGTTCCTTACAGTCACCAGTAGCTGTGAAGACTATGCTCCTGTATGAGATTTTTCACACTGTTTTAATGTATGTCTAGTAAGCTGCCCAGGTTAGGACTAACCTCACTAGGTTTCCTATATAATCAATAGAAAAGCACCTCCACAGGTTAATGTGGGGCATGCAAACTAGGCCATGCTCTGTATCGCCTTCTAGAGGACGCAATCTTTCTTTTGGGGGGGGTGGAAGGCCTGACCAGGGATTCCTTTTCTCACTGAACTGCACAAAAGTGACCAGTTGCTACTGGCAACTCTGCAATCAGGACATCACGATTGAGTCTGCCACCCTCCTCACTCAAAGTAAAAAGAACATCTTTCGGTGCTTAAACAAGTCTCTGAGTCACCCAGAATCAGATTCGCATCTTCTCTGAAAGAACCTATTGGTAAGACAATCTGTCTTACCAGGATGGTGACAGCTGCTCAGTAGTCTCTCAAATACACAGACATCAAGCTCCCCATAGTGGCATTGCTATGATTTGGGGAATCTGCCTGCATACAGTTTATGAACTGCAATTTGATTTCAATGAACATCTGTATTCCTGTTCCTATGCCTTGTACTCCTTACGTGGAAAAGGGGAAGCATAGTAGTTACAGCTCTGTCTTAAAATTACCTCTTTTAAAAGGCTATTATTTAGTGAAAGTGGGATCTAGTCTAGGAGAAGCCACATTCCTTATTAGAGCTATGGGATTTCCATAGAGAAGAAAAAAGAAAATTAATAATAAAAGCAAGAATCATACTGAGACTCTCCATTGTGCAATGCAGCTTGCTCTTACCTGCTGTAGGCAAATATTTTTTTACAAGAAGTGGCAGACCACATATGGGATCTAAAGTTAGGTGTCAAGACAAACTTTGGCAGATAGTGTGAGTGTCCATATAGCAGGGAATTATATATGAATAATGCATGTGCATGCCACAGCATAGTTACAGATGAGAGATGAACCAACTGATGGGTAAGAACCATGTTTGTGAACAGTGGCTGTTAAAGAGTGATGTTGTGTTTGTCTTGGAGATCCATGGCCATGGATATGCAGCCCAGATTGATAAGAGAATTGAACTCTGGTAGCTATTCTCCCAGTTTTGACCTCAGCCTCAAGTCCCTCATGTTTCCCAGCAACTTTTGACCAGGGTAAGAAGAGATGCTAATCACATTGCCACCTTCTTCCAGGGTCAGCCCCCCTTCCTGACCGACAAACACCCTTGAAACATTTATTCATATCCATCTGCTCTTCAGAGACCTGCTGGATAATCAAGTGGCCTTTCTTCATTTCGTCCAAATCTTCAGAGAATTTCCTGAAAAAAATCCAGGTGAAAGGCTGATTGAGACCTGAAGCCTTTGGAAAACCACTAGAAAGCATTGACTCTGAAAATGTTCACTTCATTGACTTTCAATGGGAGCAGGGGGAGTCACAGGTAAAGAGATGATGACGAGGTATAGTCACTAAAGAAAAGGTATTAGTGTTGAATTGCATGTAACACTGGAAGAGAACACAGGACATCGATGCAGAAGGGACCTGTGTGAGACCTGGAGAAATTGAGCAGCAGTATAAGTGGTGACAGCAGAAGCAGGAACACAAAGCCAGAAGCAAGAAGAAAAGACAACTAGGAAAAAAAGGGGTGCAAAGAAGGAGCTATAAGAGGCAATTTTTACATTGTGAAGCCCCTCATCAGAACTGGCAAGCAGAGAGATGTCAATGTTATGTTTTGATAGCTATATCAGAATTATATCAAATGTAACAAGTAAACTCCTCATTCAGCTTAGCTACTGGGGGAGAGAGAAGATGACATCGAATAACTAACACCCAAGAGGTAACAGTCAAGAGCAGAATAACTTTGGATTGACAAAATGGATGATGCAATGTACCAGGCCAAAGGAGAGAGAGATTTGCCAATATCAAAATTGCCAATCATTGATTATAAAAATGATTGGAATAAGGAGCAAAGAAGATGAAAGAAAATAGGTAAGCCACATTCACAGTAAGGGACATTTTTCTTCATCTGATATTAGTTTAGTTATGTGCTATTATTTCACACAAAATATCTGCTGAAAGCAATCTGATTTACAGAATAGTTTTTTAAAAAAGGTATCAGAAACAGTGGATTACCGTATTGTTCAAAGAACAAAACCAACTTCAAAAGGAAGGCAGTAAGCCTTCAAAAAGATGAGACAGACAAACAGTGATATAGAGAGTGCACAAGAATGAGGAGGGAGGAAAGAAAGAGTGATCTTTATGGCTAGAAGTTTCTTCCAACTCCAGACATAATTCATTAAAAGAGGAAAGATGTTCCTGAGAGAAATGTAGGTCCATTTATGAGACAGTGTATAGTAAGTTGCAGTTGAAAGGAACTTCAAGCAGGTATTTTCAATGTTAAACTTAAATCCCTTGGGAAAAAAAATGGAGAAAAAAGAAAAGGAGAAAGGCATTTTATTCATTTATAATGGACAGGATTGTACACATAAAACCTTTCAAAGCAATGCAAATATTTAAGCAGCTGCAATGAAAAACTTTTGTAGTATCTGAGAATGAAAGCATATTTCTGGAATTACATATCTTTGAGTCTCTGATGTGCTGGTTTTGGCTGGGGTAGAGTTAATTTTCTTCATAGTAGCTAGTATGGGGCTATGTTTTGCATTTGTGCTGGAAACAGTGTTGATAATACAAGAATGTTTTAGTTATTGCTGAGCAGTGCTTACACAGACCCAAGGCCTTTTCTGCTTCTCTCCCCATCCCACCAGTGAGTAGGCTGGGAGTGCACAAGAAGCTGGGAGGGGACACAGCTGGGACATCTGACCCCAACTGACCAAAGGGATATTCCAGACCATAGGACGTTATGCTCAGCAATAAAACTAGGGGGAAGGTTGGCAGGGGGCCGCTGCTCAGGCATCAGCCAGTTGGTGGTGAGCAATGGTTTTCATTTGCATAATTTGTCTTTCTTGGGTTTTATTTCTCTCTCTGTGTTATTTTCCTTTTCATTATAATTATTATTATTTTATTTCAAGTATTACACTATTCTTATCTCAACCTACAAGTTTTCTCACTTTTACCCTTCCAATTCTCCTCCCCCATCCCACTTGGCGGCGACTGAGCAAGCAGCTGTGTGGTTCTTAGTTGCTGGCTGGGGTTAAACCACAACATCTGACCAGAATAAAAATTGAGCTTTTCCGTTCTAACCCTCTGCACAACAGGCTTTCAAATCTTCCCCATCATCCATCCCCACTCCGTTACCATTTCCATTTCTCCTTCACTGAGAGGGTAACTAGTAGAGTGTTTGAGAGGCTAAAACTGAACTCTCCATTCCCATAGAATTCATGTTGGTTGGAACAGGGATTTTAGCAAATCAGATAATGTCAGGGCAATGCTTGTAAAGGGGTTTTTTAAATATAAGGCTCTTATTGTGCTTGAAAGTGCCCCCAGGAGTCTCAGTTGTGTTCTGTCATTGAACTCTGAGACTAAATTCTATGCCTCAGTTTCCAATTTTAAGCTTCTGAAAGTAGCCTAATTATTGCATGTATTTTCCCTGCCTTATCAATATTTAAAACCAGGTTGGGAGGATACTGGGTAGGATACTACATTATCCAGAAGCTCCCTGAAAGGCAGGTGGATGTGAATAAATGTCTTAAGGGTGTTTATAGAGTTAAACCCCCTAATTATTCTAATTCCCTGACCAGAAAGAATCATGACATCGTTATATTTCTGTTTCATCATCTTTCATTCAAAAGAGTTAAAAAATAAATAAATAAACAAAAAATTAAAGAGTCTACTGGCAAAGGAATTGAATTCTGCTCTGGAATGCTTCCATGAGCCAGAGCTGGATTAAACCATAGGTTTTGGTCCAGGACAATAAACCTGATGCATAAATATCTTAGGCCTGTGACAATATCACAATTTCAGCTCCTGATAAGGAAAAAGGAAAGTTCTCATGTTCTCTGTTTTAGAGAAAAGCTTGAGAATAGAAACAAGTTGTATCCTGTACAATGAAGTCCATACAATTTTACAGAGAGTCCATTTCTCCAGGAGAGGGCAAAAAGCAGTAAAGGGAGAAACACCCTTGTCCCAGAGGCATTGCTGTGTCAGTTAGACCACCATCATTTGGATGATGGTGGTTTGGAATGGGACAAACCACTACTCCACTGAAATGGAGACCTTGGGGAAATCCAATGCAGCAATCAGCCCTATTGGAGTAGCCATGCCTGTTTTAATGGCACTGTGTCCCTCTTCAGCAGTAGAGGGAAAAAACATGCTGCATCTGTGGGCGCATGCTGCCGTGTTTCACCAGAATCCTGATGTCCAAACTGCCCGAATCAAGGACTGCCCAGGCTCTCACCAGGCTTGTGAAACAGCTTCTCCTTCCTCTGAGACAGGGCACACGCTGAGAGTTTGTTATATGTCCCCGGACATAGGCGGGATGTCTCTGGGGTGCAGACCAGGACCTAGAGAAGTCAGATGTGGCTATCAGGCTCTTGTGGTCTACAACATAGCCTTCCTTGACAGAGGTGACAAGTGATGGCCCCAATCAAATCCCAAAGATTGTTGTTCAGTGCTCTCAGTAGTCTCAAATAAGGGTTAATGCATATAAAGCATAGTATTTCTGGACATGCATTGCAACTATACCCTTAGGGAACTTTAAAAAGTGCCGTGTCAGAGATACTATAGGGAAGGAGGAATGGAAAGACTGAATCAGCCCTTTGATTTCTCTTCACCTTTGTTGAATCCTAAATATAGTGTTAGCACGATGAAAAATCATAATCCAGGAGTTCAAAAAAATTACAAAGCTCTCTCAAAAGAGAATAAATAAGCAGATAATTTCCTCCAGCACAATGAAAACATTAATTATGGCAGCCTACCAAATTTCTGTCTCTAACCACACTGAAATCAATGCTTTAAAAGTCACACCTTCTTTTGATTGTAATGGTAAAATTACAAGATTGCTACCAATTGCTAGATAAAGGAATAATAATGACCAGAAACACTGTTATAGAGTAAGGCTGTGGCACACTCAAATTCAGGTAATTTCTTATAAATTTCCAAAAGCATTTGCCAATCCACATGGCATCACATCAAAGTCAAATGTTAAATCTGAGACAATTGAAGAAGATATCAATATATCACCAGATCTCAGAGTGTTTAGTAGAATGAAAAAAAAGGTTTTAGTACAAATGCTCAGGGAACCAAACCACCTTTTCTGAAACCCATATATGTATGCAAAAGCAGGAATAGAGCTCATCTTCCAAATGACTTGTGAAATGGAGCAGCCATTTACCTGGCTTAAGAGTGGAAACCTGAAAGGAGGCTAATTCATAGCAGCAGCAGAAACCCACAGGAGCACCAGAATGCAAAAAAAGATTTGGGGAATGGTGCAGGAAGTACCCTACATATGCCAGTCATAAATAATATTTTGCAATTTTTTAATTCTAAAGCCTGACTAAAAAGCATGTTCTATAAAGAAAGAAAACAGTAATATTGAGGAAATAAGTTTACCTGAATATGAATTATATTTATGCATATAAAAATAACAAACCCAGCCATCCTGCTTTGTGCAGTTTAGAATAGGAGGAGATGCAAAGACAGGCATCAGAAACAGCTCAGTGTTAGAGACATCAGTTGTGAGCCCAGTACAAAGAGTACCTCAGCTCTGTATCAGAGAAAAGAGCAATATGGAAATCAAGAAAGGTTACATTAATATTA
Source organism: Harpia harpyja (assembly GCF_026419915.1). Classification (NCBI taxonomy): domain Eukaryota; kingdom Metazoa; phylum Chordata; class Aves; order Accipitriformes; family Accipitridae; genus Harpia; species Harpia harpyja. The sequence continues at coordinate 69,932,693 of NC_068944.1, forward strand.
TATCATGACTAATCATAAAATTACTTTGGTAATGCAAATTCAAAGTAAAATAGCAAAGAAAAGATGAAGGCTAAAATTTCTGCTGATTCTGTTAACATATGGCCAATTTCAACTAAAACTTGTGGATGCATCGGTTTACCAGCACTAAATCTGAGACAGGCTATTCAGGCAGAAATAGAAAAATGAGAGAAAAAGGAAAAATACTGAGCTCAAAAAATGTGTTATGAAATTTTGCAACAGAGCTGTTAACTGGATACCAGGAAACTTCTACCTGTCTTCTAGGGGTCCTGTAGGTTACTCTTCACTCAGTGCAATATCTACTTGGAATAATGATCCAAAGTAAATTAACAGAAGAAAGTAAGTCCTTTGAGCATCATTAATAGGTTGTCCTGGTTTCAGCTGGGATAGAGTTAATTGTCTTCCTAGTAGCTGGTACAGTGCTATGTTTTGAGTTCAGTATGCGAAGAATGTTGATAACACTGATGTTTTCAGTTGTTGCTCAGTAGTGTTTAGACTGAAGTCAAGGATTTTTCAGCTTCTCATGCCCAGCCAGCGAGAAAGCTGGAGGGGCACAAGAAGTTGGCACAGGACACAGCCAGGGCAGCTGACACAAAGTGTCCAACAGGGTATTCCATACCATGTGATGTCACATCTAGTATATAAACTGGGGGGAGTGGGGGCAGGGGGATTGCTGCTCTGGGACTAACTGGGTGTCGATTGGCGGGTGGTGAGCAATTGCACTGTGCATCATTTGTGTATTCCAATCCTTTTATCATTACTGCTGTCACTTTATTAGTGTTATCATTATCATTATTAGTTTCTTCTTTTTATATTCTATTAAACAGTTCTTATCTCAACCCACGGGTTTTGCTTCTTTTCCCGATTTTCTCCCCCATCCCACTGGGTGGGGGGTGAGTGAGTGAGCGGCTGCATGGTGCTTAGTTGCTGGCTGGGGTTAAATCATGACATAGGTTCACAAGCTGGATAAGCAGAATTGTATATCTACTGAAAGACAAGGAAGTTGCACATTTGCATAGATTAAAGGAACTAAAATGAGACCACTGCCAAAGTCTCACACTGAAGAAGAATCACTCAAGGCAAAACTGGGGTGCTCAGGACCAGAGACAGACATTGGCAAGAGCCAGTTATTGGAAGCTGTTTCATTATGAGGGCAATTACTTCACCACATCTTGGATATTATTGGTAGATATATGTAACTGAGCAGGTCATATGGAATCAGACCTGTGGTAAAGAGCAATTGTGTGGCCTGCAAGAAGCTTTTCCAAAGTTGCAGATGACAACACTGGTGTTTGGAATTGAAAACAGTAGAAGCAAGTTGTGGCAGATGACATCCATTGTCTTGTCCCTCTACTAGGAAAAGCAGGGTAGCAAAGCTAAAATTACATCAGAACAAGATTGCTTTCTTAGTTACTGTAGCATGATATTCAGGACCCTAACTCACCTCCCAAGAGCTATATATCCTGATGCTGGACAAGGAATAAGCAATGAAGCAGTCATACTTAACAATAAAAAATTCAAACCTCTCTATCATCTTCTTTTTGAGCTGGCTACGTTGTCTGAGTTTTTTAGGCGATGCCTGGAGAACGAGGAAATGTGGATATTGTTACTTTCACACAATTCAGTGTGTAGCAAGGACCTGGAAAGCAGCAATACCAACTGTAACTGCTGCTGTGTAAATGGGCAAGCAGCACTGCATGGTGATGCAGTGAGGCAAAGTCTAGGGGCCATGACACGTCGCTTTTCTGTCAGGTCCACTCCTATTGGCAGGAGGAAGTCACCATCCACATGTAAAGGGATGTGTGTGGTCAGGGAGTTCAACTAGAACATTCACATGTATACCAACTATACCCCAAATAAGAATATTTTCCAAAAAGTCACGTCGTCTTGGCTACCCACCATCACCTGTTCATGCTGCTGAAGTGCAAAAACTACAGGCTGATAAGAGAGGGCTAGAGATATGTAAAGGTTCTCCCCAAAGCAATGAGGAGGACAAAGACAAATTTTACTTCTGTGCAAACTCTAGCTCCTCCAGTAGCTTTCATGATTGTCTCCAGTTTTCATAAAAGCTGTGAAAAGCAGGGAAAGCAGAAGGAAGAGATAGTATCCAGGCACTGTGCACCCCGCAGACCACAGAACAAAGCAGAAGCAAATATTTTGGCTAGTAACTTCTTTCACTGCTTCAATATTGCAGGTTGTTACTCTGGTTTCTGCAAAGTAAGCAATTTGCCTGACAGTGTCAGAACAGCCTCACAGACAGAGCAGTGGGGCTTTTCCACGAGGCCTGCTACCCCAGCCTGTTTTGTTTTAGACAGCAAACTGCAGTTTACTGGCAGGCAGTTTGTACAATTTACCCAGCAATGAGAATTCACTCACAGCACATCACCACCTTCCCGCAGCCAGTCAAATGTCAACACTGAATTAGCAGTTGAAATGATTAAGACTCTGTTAAAGAAAGCTGTAAGCATCAAAGAAAATCTACAAAAGGCTATACCTGGATGTAGAAACACTATCACAAAAGATACTAATTAACAACAACTCTGTACAATATCTGATGTCAAGATGCTGTTATATATTGGTGCCCGTAATTCCATCAGTAACAGAAATGACAATGGAAAAAGTGCAGGACAAAGGAAAGATACGCACAGAAAAGCTGAAGACCTTTCAGATGTATACTGTGGAGGACCTCAAGAACAGACTTTTATCTCACAGGAAAATACAGCATGCAAGAGAATTCTGTAACAAGGCTGTGAATGGGCATTTAATTCACTCAAGTCCTCACTATTGCAAATGCTATTAGAAGACAGATGTGGAGATGGTAAAATACACACCCTATTAAACTTCAGTTACAGGACATGAGCAAACCTGTGAGGGGTTGACGATAGATATGAGAAGGCACTTAAAATATTTAATTTACAATAAGACAAAGGCAAGTCTCCTCAGAATCAGAAAGGCTCACTTTGACACCAACATCAAACTGCCTCAGAAAAGGTTTTGGGCAGTGCTGAGGTGTGAAAGGACAGCCTTTACAAGAACTTCTCTAGCTGCCAAGAAAGTTAAAAGTGAGATAATAAAAATAAGAGTTGCTGCTAATGGTTGGTAATGTACACACACACTACAAACTTTATTATCTGAAGTACACATGAGGACGAATGCATTGGGATACAGAGTTCCCACAATTGGAAGACAAATTGCAGAGAAGCATTCAGAGTATTACAACAATATTTTGAGAGCAAAGGTTAAATGCTGCACTGTCTTGGCAGTCTTGTTTCCACTCTCTCTCAGCTTGAATACCAAGCAGATGGAATGTAAAATATTTCAATTAGTGGCAGCTACCATTAAAGCGACTAAACATTTTGGGAAAAAACAAAGTTTTTACAATGACTGTGCTTTAAAAGCTAATGACTTCTTGCATTATTTGAGGTACATAGGCTCTTTTTTAAAATGGTTTTATGTTTGTGTCTTTTAATCCGCGATTCTGAAGAATATGCATCACATTGTGGTTGGCATACCAGGTTCCTAGGGAGGCCATTGATGTTTGTCACCAGACTTCCTTGACTGGAGCCATGTCAAGCAACTCTGGGACTCATAGAGAGGCAATCAAAAGTGACAGGCTAACTGACAGCTCTGACAAGTGATTGTAGAATATACTACATTGTACTTTGCTGTGGGAAAATGACCTAAACCTTACTGTTAATTCTAAATACCCCTTAGGAGCATGTGCTTCTCCACAGTGTATTATTATATTGTCGAAAAGGTTAGCAGAAAGTGGAGCTAATTCCAATGTGTGACTTAATTGCTCCTTGTTTCTACCGTGTCCAAAGAATAGAGTTGAGAGACAATGGTCACTGTGCAGAGCATAAACACCAGCTAGCTTTCTCCTTTCTGTTCATATAATGTTTAACTCTCTTTCTCAGTACATTGCCAACTTTTTCTCTGAAGTCAGGATCAAAAAAAAATCCTTCTTTTGTGTTCTCTGTGTGAATGATCTCAGATGGAAAAATTGCACATTAATGAGCAATAAAAAGGAAAACCTCACATATGAGGAAGGAGCACAGATGTAAAGAAAGATAAGTAAAAGTTCTAACAAAAGCTAAAACTGCCATTTTAAGATTTTCTTCTTTTCTCTGTTTTTGGATCTAAATCAAGGTTACGTAAGACTGTGGGGCTGTTTGTTTATGTGTGGAGGTGTATTTAACTTCATGCTAAGCTCTTCCCAAAGAAATCACCTAAATTTGATATCTGGAACCTTTGATTTGATGTTCTTCATATCTACTTGCTTTTTCTCTTGCAGTCTTTCCACAGGGATGTTTTCACTGGCATCACTAAGCTTTGATTTAGGCTATTAAATCATATTTTGCTCTCCAATCTATTTACTGACATTTTATTCTTTCTATGGAGATAAAACCTCTATTATTGTCAAGTGGATCTGAAAGCATTTTCTGCCTTAAGGTGTTTGTCTGTTACACAAGGGAAGGAAGGGGAAGAAATGAAGATGCTCTTATGGACATAGACATTTGATCTGTTAAAAAAATGTAACTAAATGGAAGTGCTAAGCACTTCCTTTACTGTATTATCCCTAGCACCAGTTAAACATCCAACAAACATGCAGCTTCATTGTTTTATACCTACGGGGAAAAGAGATCTGGCTTGAGGTCTGCTTTCAAGATGAGGTTGAAAATGGGAGTTAATGTTGTAGCAACATTAGTCCAAAAGGAGGTACCATGGTGGGAGCTACCTGGATGGAGAAGGACTGGCAGGAAGGTGACAGGGAGCTGGGGTAGATCTGAGGTGGGGAGGGATCTGCCCCTGAGTGATGCAAGTGTTTCACTGGCAACACTAGCAAGAAGTTTAGGAGCTGTCACAACCACCCCCACCATATGTAACAGTAACAAAAAATAGGAAAATACTAATGTAAAACATTTTTCAAGGTCTCTACTAGGGTTTTTCCTAATATGCTGGTGTTGGTAAAAAAATCCCATCTTTAGCTCAGATAGGTAGGTACAGTTTTTGAAGATGATAATGACCTTGAATCTCCTGGTATTAGAAAAAAAATTAGAAAGGCAAAAGCTCACCTAGAACTTAATCTGGCCACTGTCATAAGAGATAACAAAATTCTTTTTTACAAATACTTTAAGAACAAAAAGAGAGCCAAGGAGAATATCCATCCTTTATTGGATGCAGAGGGGAACATTGCCACCAGAGATGAGGAGAAGGCTGAGGTACTTAATGCCTTCTTTGCCTCAGCCTTTAATAGTGAGACCAGTTATCCTCAGGGTACTCTGCCCCCTGAGCTGGAAGACAGGGACGGAGAGCAGAATATACCTCCCACAATCCAGGAGGAAGCAGTTAATGACCTGCTACACCACTTGAACACTCACAAGTCAATGGGGCCAGATGGGATCCATCCGAGAGTACTGAGGGAGCTGCAGAGGAGCTTGCCAAGCCACTCTCCATCATTTATCAGCAATCCTGGTCAACAGGGGAGGTCCCAGATGACTGGAGGCTTGCCAATGCGATGCCCATTTACAAGAAGGGTCAGAGGGAGGATCCGGGGAACTACAGGCCTGTCAGCCTGACCTCGGTACCGGGGAAGATTATGGAGCAGTTCATCTTGAGTGCGCTCACATGGCATGTGCAGGACAACCAGGGGATCAGGCCCAGTCAGCATGGGTTCATGAAAGGCAGGTCCTGCTTGACCAACCTGATCTCCTTCTATGACCAGGTGACCTGCCTAGTGGATGAGGGAAAGGCTGTGGGTGTTGTCTACCTGGACTTCAGTAAGGCCTTTGACACTGTCTCTCATGGCATACTCCTTGAGAAGCTGGCAGCTCATGGCTTAGACAGGTGTACTCTTTGTTGGGTAAAAAACTGGCTGGATGGCCAAGCCCAAAGGGTTGTGGTGAATGGGGTGAAATCCAGTTGGCAGCAGGTCACAAGTGGTGTTCCCCAGGGCTCAGTATTGGGGCCAGTTGTGTTTAATATCTTTATTAATGGTCTGGACGAGGGGATCAAGTGCACCCTCAGTAAGTTTGCGGATGACACCAAGTTGGGCAGGACTGTTGATCTGCTCAAGGGTAGGAAGGCTCTGCAGAGGGATCTGGACGGGCTGGATTGATGCGCCAAGGCCAAATGTATGAGGTTCAACACGGCCAAGTGCCGGGTCCTGCACTTGGGTCACAACAACCCCATGCAGCGCTACAGCTTGGGGGAAGAGTGGCTGGAAAGCTGCCCAGCAGAAGAAGACCTGGGGGTGCTGGTTGATGGCCAGCTGAATATGAGCCAGCAGTGTGCCCAGGTGGCCAAGAAGACCAACGCCATCCTGGCCTGTATCAGAAATAGCATGGCCAGCAGGAGCAGGGAGGTGATTGTTCCCCTGTACTCGGCACTGGTGAGGCCGCACCTCGAGTCCTGTGTTCAGTTTTGGGCCCCTCACTACAGGAAAGACATGGAGGTGCTGGAGCGTGTCCAGAGAAGGGCAACCAAGTTGGTGAGGGGCCTGGAGCACAAGTCTTGTGAGGAGCGGCTGAGGGATCTGGGGTTGTTTAGTCTGGAGAAAAGGAGGCTGAGGGGAGACCTTATGGCTCTGTACAACTACCTGAAGGGGGGTGGTAGTGAGGTGGGTGTTGGGCTCTTCTGTCAGGTGCCTGGAGATAGGACAAGAGGAAATGGCCTCAAGTTGAGGCAAGGGAGATTTAGGTTAGATATTAGGAAAAATTTCTTTACTAAAAGTGTTGTCAAGCACTGGAACAGGCTGCCCAGGGAAGTGGTGGAGTCAAAAAATGCATAGATGTTGCACTTCAGGACGTGGTTTAGTGGGCATGGTGGTGTTGGATTGACGGTTAGACTCGATGATCTTAAGGGTCTTTTCCAACCTAAATGATTCTATGATTCTACGGTATTTCATGAATAAAACAGGTTTATCAACACTATAATGATCAGCAACTGGAAAGGTATCTGATACAGATACTGAGAGACACCAGTCTATGGGGTGTCTGTGCCCAGGCGCCGGCAGTGGGGCTGCAGGGCGGCCTGTGTGAGGAGAGGCCGGGGCTGCCCCGTGCCGGACACAGCCGGTTCCAGCCGGTCCCAGCCGGCTCCAACAGCCCCACCGCAGGACACAGCTGAGCCCCTCAGCCAAGCTGGGGGAAAACAGGTTCCAGAAAGGGCCGAAGGCGGCACAGGCAGAGGAGGAGGAGGAGGAAGCCGAGGAGGCAGCAGCAGCAGAGGGACCCCCAGGAGGAGGAGGAGGAGGAGGAGGAGGAGGAGGAGGGCGGGAGGTGGTGCAGGCCCGCAGCAGGGATCCCCTGCAGCCCCGGAGAGACCCCGCTGGAGCAGAGACCCACCCTGCAGCCCGGGGAGGGCCCCACGCCGCAGCAGGGGGATATTTCCTGCAGGAGCTGCGGCCGTGGAGAGCCCGGGCGGGAGCAGGTTGTCCCTGAAGGACTGCAGCCCGGGGAAGGGCCCGCGCTGGAGCAGGGAGACGTGTGAGGAGGGAGGAGCGGCCCAGAGGGGCTGGGGGGGACGGACCGCAACCCCCGGCCCCAGCCCCTGCGCCCTTGTGGGGGGAGAGGAGTCAGCAGTGAAGGGGTGAAGCTGGGCCTGGGAACAAGGGGTGGGGGGCAGGGAGGAAGGCATCTTAATTTTTGTCTTTGTTTCTCACCATTGAGCTCTATTTTTAATTGGCATTAAGTTAAACTACTTTTCCCTAAATTGTCTGTTTTGCCCATGATGGTAACTGGTAAGTGATCCCCCTGTTTTCATCTCAACCTATGAGTTTTTCTGTCCTATTTTCTCCCCCATACTGCTGAGGAGGGTACTGAGTGAGCAGCTGGGTGGTAGTTTGGCCGTTTGCCAAGGCTGACCCACCACAGTCAGACTGGAAAGTTCTAGTGAAGATTTTCTGAAGCAACCTATAAGATCTTACATTGAAATCCATGCAGCAAATCTTCTGTTTAGACTGGCTACATCTTTTAAAAAACAGGCCCATTTTTACCTACATAGTCTTTCCTGGCCTCTTTTTACTGCAGAAATCTAAAACTGTAAATTAATTGACATCACAGTCTCCCTTCAAACCACTGGTTGAGGTGTGCTTCCACTGTCTTGCTGAGTGTCAGAATAGTCTTCTGGTTGCCAGAGTTCACTGGAAGAAACTTCCCAAGGCCACCAAATTTCCATTTCCCAAAATAGCTTGTGCAGTTTAAATGCATACCCTCTGGATATGCAGCAGTGACAAAAGCAGGAGCTGGATACCTCCTAGTCCCTGAACACCACACCTGGAGATATGAAGTGCCCTGATTGTACCCAATTACAGTCACCCTGAAACTCATACTTAATTCAAGCTGGAGGAAGGTGAAAGAAGGACACATTTACTAAATCCAAAACGGACACATCTTCAAATCTTTATAGAAGTGAAAAGAAGAAAAAATGCATCCACCTGTCTAGAGATAATCCCTAACCATTTCTCTCACCCTGTATGCGTTGGCTGGTACACTGACAGGCTCTTTTCCTCTTTGCTGCTGAAAATTTCAGCTCTCACCAATAACTGAACTCTAAGATCGCCTGCACAAAACCAGTCCAAACATTGGGGGCACACCTTTTTTATAGTTCTGATCCATCTGTTGGGATCATTCACACTTCCTATGTACTATGTCTCTGATGCAAGCAGAAAGAGAACTGGCTATTCTTCTCATCACACTTGCTTGAAGATGCTGATATCTGTGGGTCTGGCACAAACAGTTTTACTTGTGTTACCAGGGGGTTAATAACAATCTTTGTTCTTGTCTAAACTCCTGACAAGTCTTTAATGCACAGTGAAGCATAGTGCCCTTTTCTAGTGGATGGGGAAATTTCACACCTCAGACTGATGGCTTTTCAGAGTCAGCTCTAGTATTTCACATACAACATCTAGATCAACTTTTTTTATGGAGACAGACACATGCGCTAAATGCAGATCATTACTGGTATTTGCCTGAGACCAGATATTAAGGTCATAAGGACTTCGGGTGTTTAAGGTTTTGGCCATTTTGAAATATAACATGACAGCCTGCCAGAGCAAAGATGGCAAGAGAGTGCACTGATGACTGTTGCATATAGCATCAGCAGCCCTTGCTGAACTTGTACTCCTCATAAAGCTGCACTTGGAAGCATAAAGATACTGGGGCTGCAGACAGAAAGTAATACTAAATTATTTCTAAGAGCAATTGGGACTGAACAGATTTTGCTGCCAGGCCGGTGGTTAGAGCCCAGCCCGTTGCATTACCACAGTGATTACACCATTTGCCTTGTCTACAGCATCTGTTCAGAATGACGTTTTCCCAGGCTGTGTGTACTATTAATATATTATTTAACAAACACTTGAAGGGCTGTGATGGTGTCAGGAACATTTTGGATAACAACTCTTATTCCTCCCACTCTGCTGTCACTTCATTTGTTTCCTGCAAGGGTACTTCTCAGCTCTCAGTTTGATCCCTGATATCTATGAAATGAAGGAAAAAGTATGAAAAAAGCATATACTTTTTTCTTGTTTGTTTTAAATTAGGGATAAGTATATGGTTCAAACTCAGAAAATAAATCTTCCCCAAACAGCTTTGCTTTCCTTTTGGAGTTATTCTAATTTTAGTGAAACCTCAAGCCAATTATGTTAATTTTTTTTTAATAGCTTCATTAAAAATCAACATAAAGAACTCTAATGACTTTACACTTTATACCCATGAGCCTTTGCACTACGCTTTGTCATGACAACACAAGCAAAATCAATCTTGCTCAACAAAACACCTTTACCAGCTACCTCTTTTGGGATGTGGTCAACTCTCTTCAGAAATAACCCATCTCTCTTTGTTGACTACTGAAGAAGATAAAGTTGCATGCCCGACTTCTGTATGACTAAAGCTGGAAAATGATTCTCATCTATCTAAAATGTGAAAATGTATGTGAAAGCAACTGCATCCTCAGAGCCTGTAATTTTTTTTAATATTCATAGTGCTTCTTTCCCACCTACGGTATCACCCTCCCTCCTTCCGTTTGCCAGGCAGCATTCCTAAAAGGAGACATAATACCCAGCATTAAGAGCTTACACATCTAAATAGCCAATGCAGATTTCTAGCAGAACAGAAAGAAACCACAGGTTCCTTGTGGGCAGGTTACAAATAAAGAAGCTTGTTAGAAAGGAAAGACTCGAAGCCTGCAGAAAACATGGGATGGACATGATGGACAAGAAAAATAGGAATGGGAAAGGTGGGGGATTAAGAGGAATTAGGAATACCCTACAGGATTCTAGAGGCAGAAGGGATTGTTTAAAGCCCCAGAAGGATGTGGTAAAAAGACATCAGGATAAAAGAAGAAACTCCAGGGAAAGTGGGGACCAAGAGACATAAAATTTTGCTTCTCCTGCATTGGAAAGCAGTTCTTTTTAAGGAGAAAAGTAGCAGACCCATAGGTATGTCACCTTTTTCACACTTCATTTCATTCTGATCCCAGATGAAATGCAGCTATGACAGCTTATTTACTGCACTTGAGACCTTTTAAGTTCTTTTAAGGTTTCCCTTCAGAGACTTTAAAGTTATGGAAGAAGGATACAAAAAGAACTTTGGTGTAAAAATTTCCCTGTCCTTTATCTGTTATAAAGATTGGTTAAAAAGAACATTAAATTCCTTTAATTTTTCTTTAATCTCAATTATGGCCCTTCTTTTGTCATTAGTTTATTGGGTCCTGTGCTCCTGTATGTACTTCCTTTTTTTTTTTTTTTTTTTTTTCTGGTATGGATAACAACTCAGTGTTATTATTATTTACTTTGTCACTTTTCCGAGCTTCCCTTGGCTTTCCTTATTTCCAATTTACACCAGACCCAGCATCCGTCTTATTTGGACAAGATCTGTCTTATATTGTGTTATTTATACAAGATTCCCATATGTTTTTTAAGAAGGCTTCTTTAGCCTCAGAAAATGTGCTCATTTTTCTGCTTAATGATGTGGGCTTCCTTTTTTCTCTTGGTATTCGTTGTCTCTGGAATTGCTCCTTACATACTTTCTATGTCAAATTTGTAGAGTGTAGGGTGTTTCTTTTGTATTACATTCTTCAGCATGATGTTAACCTTTTCCATCAACATTTCGAGTTTGCCCTTTCACAGTTTGTTGTCACAACATTTGCCTTCTGGGAGATACTCTTAGCCGTAATATCAAATCTAATTTTGTCCTGATGCCCAATGGAATCCATATAACCTTTGTAGATCAGTATAATAAATATGATTTTACCAAGACCGAATGCAGGGGATTAAACTCTACATTCTACAGCCATTGCCATATTTATCAAATAAATCAAGTAAAAGTAGGAAATAGACACAACTTCTCTTCACACCTGCATCTATACCTTACAGAAGGCAGGGAGGTAAGAGGTATTAGTATATAGATCAAGCGACATAGATGTGTGCCTAACATACATGTTTTAGCCCAACATACAAAGCATAAGTAGCTTTTTTGGGTGCATTCTTTCTTCTCCTGAGCCACACATCAGTGTGAAACAGCCCTGTAGCTTTTTGTACGGTTTTTTTATTGTCTTATTTTTGTCTATAAAAGTCTTGATATTGAAAATGTTGGGAAATGAAGTCATTAAGCCCAGCATTGGCTCCAGGGGTGGGGGAGGAGGGCAGGGTGGGGATTGACAGGAAAATATGATCACGGAGCCATTTACAGGAACTGAAATTTGAAGCTCGTGTGAGAAATATGTGCAGGAGTGGTAAAGAGTAGGGTTTTTCAACTGTTACCATTACCCTGAATGGGTGCAATGGAAAAATTAAAAACAAACCAGGAGAAATTACATAAATATTCATCACCTGCTACTTCTTCATCTTCCTAAATGATAGACAAAGTTTTTGAGAAGAGGCAAGGTTCCAAGTATTAATTGGTGGTGGTGTCATAAAGTGAAAAATGCTTGGGGTGTTTTTTCCAAGGGGCTTAATCTTCAAATAAAATGAGAGATGACAGGTAGATAAAACAAGGTGCTGGAAGGGAGTTAAGGACAATAAATAAAGGAGGTTATTAGGGATACTGTGTTAAGAACTGGCTATTGCCTTCACATTTCATTCCTCTTCACTTCCTAAGTCTTCTGTGAAACTTTTCAGACTCTGGAATTTTTCCTGGTTGACCATGGAACTGGTATTGAAACAGTAAAAATTGAGTTTATAGTTGCTCTTGACTGTGTTGCAGTGCATGAATCCGCTGTGGTTATTAGTGAAATCACTTGTAGTTACTTTTTTTCTTATTTTGAAAAGAGCTGTGGTACTTCATCAGCTGGTACAATGGTGTAGGTACCCCAGCTGGGGAAATGGAAATTCAGATGCACCAGGTTTTGTCCTGCAGCTGTTGTACATGAAAGTGCTGGCATAAAAGCTGTGAGAATTGCCTGTCTTCTGCCTTGTCTCTCTGAACCTTCGGACACTTGAATGGACATTTGTGTTAGGTAGACAGAGTCACCAGTGTCCCTTAGGTAAGCCTGACCTTGGAAGCCCTTGTCACTCAACCTTTCACTGAATTTGTCTTACTTTCCAAATTAAACTTGTTTCCTCTGGAAACCCTGGGAAATCAGATGGATTCTCTCACAGAAATGCAGTGTCCTCCTGGAGAGTGACACTCAGGAGAATTACTAGAAAAACAAGATATGCTTGGATTGTGTTACAGCAGCCACAGCTACTGAGCCTTAAATGTCTGCTGAAGCATCTAGACTGCCTGAAATATCTGTATCGCAGGAGGCAGAGGAGACTGGCACTTTGCTGTATTCTGCATCCACTTATGATCATTTTACTTCACTGTAATACAAAGAACAGGAAAGGTTATTAACAGATGCCAGAAAATGTGAATTCAATTACAGTATATCACAAAATCCTCAGATGTAAAGTAGATTTACAAGGTACAGATATATATTTAGTCCAAGAAATAATGATGAATACAATTGCTCTTTTATAATATGAATGACATAAGCAAGAAAGGGGCAAATTGTTTTTTGTGGCTTTCATGTTCAAAATCAGAAACTCCTGAGCATGAGTGATGAACAGAGCTCACTGAAGCTCATACAGAAGAAATTTTTAATAAGAAAATACACTTCAACTCCTACACATTTTTAGCAATTATTTGAACAGTTTGAAGAAGTCAGTGAATAAAAGGGTAGCCATTTGGGGGGGGGGGAAAGGTGTTATTTTCAAAAATATATTATTTAAACTTGCAACTGCTACCAGCTGGAATTGCAGGCAAAAGAGACCATAAAGTCTCTCTTCTATTCTTCTTATATCAAGAGTAGCTCTATTTTTTTAATAATAGGAAAGAAATTTGGCTATTGGATTCAAATTAAATAGTAATTTTCACCCACATATATCCTCGGGCAGCATGATAAGAAATTAGTCAACAGCAAAGTTCTCCCTAACCTTTCCAAGGCCACATTTTTTACACAATAAACCATCCAGGCCATGTGGAGCAGTACTGGCTGGAAAAAGAACATTTTGTTATCTACTTATGTGGTTTCTGTTGCTGTCACAGAACCACAGCACTGCTAAATACTGTGTTCCTGTTTCACTGGAAGAACTTCACAGCCCAGAAGTTGTCTTCATTAACTTTGAGGGCCATCCTCGTGACAGTTTTTAAACTGTTGTCTCTGTTCATACAGGTAGTAAACCCAGGAGCCTATAAGCACATGCAGGAAGAGAATATTCCCTCAAATACCACCTGCCTGAGCGTGCCCTGGAGCCATGCCCAAGAAGACTACCTGGGGGCTGCCTGCAGACTCACCTGCCAAGTTTAGATAGCATATAGGTGAAATATGTAGACTCAGAGACCCTAGCATATTTAGGAACATAAATCCTCTTGAAGTAAAGCCCTTATATACCCTGCCTCTCCTCCTATACTAAAGCAGTACTCAGATCTCCGCTGAGGTGCCAGTTAGTCCCATTAATTTATGGGGAATTTTCATAATATTGTGTAACCCAGCACCTCCAGCGTTGTCACTGCTAATAACAAAGTTTTACAGGCTTCAAACTAATGCTGCAAGGCCTCTGTACTGGGATTTGTCAGGCTTGCTGTGTCTGGGCTTGTCTAGGCCATGCCTTGAGCTTTGATTTAGATTACAGCAATTGCCTGGTGAGCAGGTAACTATTACCTAACTTGTCTTGTTTTTCTTTGCTTTGTATAACTGTGCAGTGTAAAGCCTATTGCTAAAATAATTTGGCTATATTATCTGTAAGTGACAGGTAGTGCTAACAAATACTTAATCTCTTAGAATGAACTATCTATGACTCTAGAATAATGATGTGGTACAGAGTGCAACTGTGAAGAGATAACACAGGCTTTGAAAGTATAAGCAATGAATTATACAAGAGGCTCTACAGTTATAAAAAACTCAGCAATGTTCAGTTACTGACTGTTAAAGGAATGTGACTTCAGAAGCTAAATAAGAAAAGTTTTTAGGGATAATAAAATTAATAAGGATCAAATATCCAATATACATAAAATATGCAATATAAAGTAAATCTAGGCATAATGTGGAACTGTAGACCAATAAAGAAAGATAGGGTGCAGAGCATGTCAGAAGCATAAAAATTGCCTAATTGGACCCGAGGATGAGAATAAATAAGCTCCCAGCATCTGCATTGCAGTCCTCTGGCAAAGAACTTTGGGTGCAACCCACCTCACTTCCCTTTTTCTTAAGAAAAACTGCTGCCATTGACTTTAGGACCCAGAAGAACAACAAAACATTGAGCAAAACTTCACAGAAAAGGGGTGTTAGGAAAATGTGTACAATAATTTTAATGACATTATATTAAGACTTTCCTGGATTAATTAGATAATTTGGTCTGTGACTGTCAGTATTACTGGACCAATAACAAGTGTTTGCTCTATTTTTATTACGTTGTTAGGATTTTAATTAAGCCAACAATGAATTCTCAGCTTTGCATATAACATGTATTTCTTTTTTCCATTACAAGGTTTCTAGTATAAGAGCAGAAGTTTACAGAGTCAAACTGCAGTAAACCATCATGTGAGCATGTAGCCTATTAAAGACAGAAAACACTTTGTCTTTTGCTCTCCAACAGACATTCAAAAGCTGTATATCAAACTCATCAAACACAAGGAATACCATGGTTGGATATGATAACTGAAAGGTAGATGTAGAAACCATACACTGAACAATGTCTTTTTTGGCTAGGAACCACGAGTTTCAGAAACCTAGACTTCACCAGTGAAAAATAATTATTTTTAAAAATAAATTGACATCATTTCTTTTAACAAAACAAAGGCACAATAGAAGACTGTTTAGACTTTGACAAGGACAAAAGAACCTTGAAATGATGAATCCTGGCTTGAAAGTACAACTTTTGTTAGGTAATAGTTTCTTCCACCAATGCTCCCAAATTTTACCTGAATTTCATAGGGAAAATTTGTAATGTGAGAAGGAGGTCCTACAAATCTCTGCAACCCTTCAAATAAGCCCATAGTTGACTATTAATTAAGGCACACAGTGTACAGAAAGTAAAAGTTAATAACATTGGTTAACAAAGGCTTTGGCTATATCTTGGTTCCCTATTTTGTTTGGAATAATTAATGTTCCCATTACAAAATATACGATCAGTTCAGATGGCATTGGAGGTGAGCTAGGAATTTGACTATGCAGACAACATCAGTCTTCCATCTAAATCAATGAAAGATATTCAATAAAGTACAGATGGTCTGGTAAATACTGCCAAGCAAATACATCTTAATACTAATTAATCAAAAACAGAAGTTATGAAAATGAACTTAATCACCAATAATTTCATCTGTCTGGCAAATTAAGCCTTGAAAATTGTTAATATTTTTAACATCTTGGAGCTGCGCCACTACAACACAGGTGACTGCAGCCTGTGAAGCCTAGCATAATCAAACTATATGTTCAGCAAACTAGAAAGAGTAGGTTTGGTGTCCATCTTCTGTTCCTAGCAGGCAGTCTGTGGACAACCAGAACACGTGTTTTTTGCAGCTAACCTGCCACATGTCTATAAGAACTTGCCTTTGGGTAGATATGAAATTATATCTGCAAGTCCTGGGGGCTTGTTAGATAAGTCTAATTTTGAAGACAGACAAAATAAGGAAGAGGTTATAATTTGAACACAGCTATCTAATAATATGAGTAGTCAAAGAAAGAGACAGACATAGTATCTTTGGAGAATAAGATTGAACACTGAAATAAGTATTTCTTTGGTGAATTCACTTCAGAGACAGAAAGTTCTCCCTTTAGGACATGTGGAATGGTCAGCCCAGGAATGTTAAAATGATGTCATGAAAACAAGAAAATGAAGTCTCCATTATGTCAGGTAACAGACAACTTGGATACCATAAGTGGCGTGTTAACCCAGCAGGCAGGTAAACACCACACAGCCGCTCGCTCACTCCCCCACAGTGGGATAGGGTTGAGAGTCGGAAAAAAAAGGTAAAACTCATGGGTTGAGATAAAGACAGTTTAATAGGACAGAAAAGGAAGGGAAAATAATAATAATGATAAAAGAACACACAGAACAAGTGATGCACAATGCAATTACTCACCACCTGCTGACAAATGCCCAGCCAGCCCCTGAGCAGCAGGCTGCCCACTCCCAGCCAATTCCCCCCAGTTTTATTGTTCAGCATGACATCACATGGTCTGGAATATCCCTTTGGCCAGTTGGGGTCAGCTGTCCCGGCTGTGTCCCCTCCCAGCTTCTTGTGCACCCCCAGCCTGCTCGCTGGCAGGGCGGCATGAAAAGCCAAAAAGTCCTTGACTTAGTGTAAGCACTGCTCAGCAACAATTAAAAACACCAGTGTTATCAACATTATTCTCATCCTAAATCCAAAACACAGCATTATACCAGCTACTAGGAAGAAAATTAACTCTATTCCAGCAGAAACCAGGACAGTGGGAAAGCATGGAGAGCAGAAAGCACTCTGCTTATTTGCCTCTGAAGCCTCTGCTCTCATAAAACAGCTAATCCACAAGTTACATATGCTGCCCATTAATACAACTGACTGTTGGTTCTATCAAGAGGTTGGATAAACAATGAAAATTTACTTGCATGGATTTCACTTGACATTGTTTTTCCACCTAGCAAGGAAAGACTGTTGATAACAGAACTGCTGAGACAGTTTTTTTTTTTAAAGGAAGTATTGGAGTCATCCTCAGCATTACAGGGAAAAAATAGGGAGCACTGTCTGTTTGTAACCTCATCCCTTTGTTTTCCTTGCACCTACAAATATCCATCACGTTTCAGATGATTCCTCCTCTTACTGTCCAGTCTAGTTATCATTGGGCTGGAAGAAGAAAGAAGTGCTGAGTAGTCCCTTTGCCATTTTCTCTCAGGCCATTTAGTTCCTCAAGGTATCAGGGCAGAAGTCTGGCTGATCCTGAATTTACACTAGCTCCTAGAAAATGAAGATTCCTTTCTGAAACAGCACTATTCTGGTACTATTCTGGAGAGGGGAAAAGGAGATCATTAAAACTGACAACCAAATATGACTCTTGTTTTTCCTCTCCATGGCAAGTTTCAGCTTCTCTATTATTACAGCTGCTCTATTGTAAACTACTTCACAGTGTATCTCTACATCATTGAGGTGGGTATCCCAGCTGGGGGTCTCACATACAGCTTCTCTCTATCTGTGCATCTCTGCAACACCCATCAGTGGCGCATCAGGTATGTAATTGTAAGCGCCCTGCAGACTTTCTTATGTCAGGGCATTTTGTCAAGCTTCAGTAGCTTGGTGGAGTGAAAAGCTCCAATGAACCTGCTCCATGGATCATGCTAATGCTAAAATTAGATTTATGTGCTTTATATAGCTTTCAAAATAGGTTCCCCCAGAAAAACTCTCTTCCAGAAAACTGTCAGGCCATTCAATCAGCTCTGTCACCAGAAGTCCATTGGTTTGTTACTGAATGTGAACACCCTTCTATTCACTGGAAAAGATATAAATTATCCAGTAGACTGAGATTTATTTTAGACTGAGAATTATTGATTTTAGCATGCTCATTGGGGAAAGTGTTGTAGAAATGTTTTTCACTAACACCACTGGATAAAAATGGTGAAAGGTATGCTTCAGTCTGTTATGAGTTTATTTTAAAAAATGTCCATGGTGTCAGTTTAGCAGTTGGTCTACATATAGTGACTACATACGCTACTTTGCAGTGGAAAACTCACAGCACTGTTGGTTAGAAGGGAAGAACAGGGGAGTGATTCAGTCAATGTCTCTAATGAAAAGCAGATATTTTAAATTTTCATTTACTATTTATGCTTCATGTGACCTGTAATGAGTCACCTGAAACCTGGTTTCTTTAGGTGGTTTTTAATTGTAGCTGCAGAATTCAAAGAATACAGCCTCAGCCTTTGCCAGTCCAAGTATTTGCTAAACCTGAATGAGACTCTCATAATCACAAGAATTTTTAAAGGTACAAGAAATTAGCATGCTTTACATCTGTTTTCAAGCTATTGAGTCTTGAGATAATTATTTGGATCATATATTCAAGCTTTTCCCACCATCAGGAATGCTAGAATTTATTTTATTTTTTAATGACAGTTGAGATTTCTATCAAATTACCAGACACCCCCCCCAACAAATCTTGTAAATATAGCAATAAAATAGCAAGATTTGGCAAAATAATTCTCTTTTCCTTTTCTTTTTACCCATTATCTCCAATTGAGGATGTCTAATATACAGTTGTCCATCAAATCCTGCCATCTGCAACCTTTATTTGTTTCCAGTCCAATATTATTTTTCTCAGGGGAAGATATAAAACAGGACTTCAGAATTCAGCCCTTTATTTCTATCTGCACGTATCAAAAACCTGATTTAAGATATGTGGGAAGAGAGCACACAATCTTTCTCTTCACATCCCCTAAAAAGGACTCTCTACTGCAACAGCAGGGCAAGGCTGTATTATGTTAGTGCTTTTCACCACAAAAAACCAGACCTGTCAGGAGAATCCATTAATGCATTTTGGTATTAATGCATTTGGACTATCTGGGTGGAGTGCAAATGGAGTCTACCAATGGATAGACTCTCAAACACTTAAATGGCCATTCACGTATGTTGTTTCTTCATTTCGTAGATGTAATCTCATGGTGTTTTTTACCATTTTGATCTTCAGAGACATATTCTCCTTTCATTTTTACCTGTGAAGTTTTGTTGAAGCCAAAGTGATTGAATGGACTTGAATAGACCAAAGCCAACATTGTCATTGAAATATAAATGACTGCAGATAAGCATATGTTTTATAATTCTGGGATTGTTGTAAAACAATGGGTGTATTTACTTGGGGCTTTTATTCACTTCTGTTTTGAATAAATAAGCTACTTGGAAAGCACAAGCGAGTATTATGATCACATTTTAAAATACCCCAAACTCTGGAGAACATAAGTCTTAAGTCTTTGGATTGATCTTCTAATATATAACTATAACTAAGACAGGTGGCATCTATCAAGTAATCTAATGATAAATAAGACATTAGGTAAACCAGTTGTTAAGTGTTCCAGGTAAGGCAGCAAGAAATTATTAAAATCCTTAAGGCTCTAAAAAGAAGTGGAATAATACAATTTAGTTTGCTTTTGAGTATATAAAAATAAACTGATGTACTTGAAAAATCTTTGAATAATTCAAGTTTTTACTTAGTATTAAGAAGCAACAAACTGATTAACAAGGACACAGCAAGCAGTAAGTATATGCAACATGTTTAATGAAACTGGGGTCTTTTGGGCTGGCCTAGGGAGTGAGGCTTGACACTGAAGCCAATATTTAACTTTGGAATCTGTCTTGCTTGTACTTATACTGAACCTTTGCCCATGGCAGGAGGGTTGGAGTAGATGATCTTTACGAGTGCCTTCCAACCCAAGCCATTCTATGACTAAATATAGCAGAGATATGTAGTGCAGAAATGTTGCACTAACAGAATTTATATCCTAAGGAGAATAAAACTCTCTGTCAACATATGATTGTTTCTTGCAGTATTAACGTTTCATGTGCATTGGTCAATACTGGGTCCCTGCTGGACAAGCTGCCAATATACTTTATTTTGTGATTGTTTCTCTTTCCACGGCTGCTATATTTCCATGCTCTTACAAAACTTGAACGATATCTGGAATGTGTCAAAAAAATTATACTTTTATCTTGGATTTTGCTGGGTAAGAATCTTAAATTTTACTGCAAAAGACTATTACGTGGTCTTGAAAGTAATTTTAAGTGGAAAAAATGAAGTATTGTCAATAACATTACCTCTAAAGATTTGTTTAAATGCTTCTAACAGTAAAATTAATAAATAATATTAGGAGACATGAAATTGATGCCTCAGCTAGTAGGTGACTGAGAAGACATAACCAACCTAAAATAATGTTCCAGATTGAGATATCTTCCTATGGAGACAGAAGGGTGGTTGGAGTGTTTTACTGAAACATTGATGGGTTTTTATAAATTTAGTATGTCCGGTGTGGAAGAATGTAATATTTTTTAAATATTGTGATGCTAAAACAAAAGGCAGTGTTAGTAGGAATAACATGCTGTTGGAGTCATCTAGTCTGGTCTTGCAGACGCTCAGACTTCTGTTGCAGAAGAACTAAGAATGGATTCAGAGTATTTTCTCTGGCACTGACAAGAAGGCATAGGTAGGATTTAGGGAAATGAATTCAAGAAAATGTTCTGGTTACCCCGAGAGAATAGCTAGAAGGAGACAGAAAGTTTGGGGCATTTCTCAATGTTTTTTTTGTGGGTTTGTTGGGGCTTTTTTTAATCCAAACCATCTAATACATAATACAGAAACAGTCCTAAGCACATGAAGGAGGGAATCCTTGGTCTCTCCCGTCTTAAAGCATGGTCTTCTAACTAGAGTTACTGGCTTCTGAGTTTTCTTCTTCCCCCACCACAGCTGTTGCATTCACATCTGCGCGTTGGCTCACTCTTATCAGAAGCTCTGTTCTGAACTTTTCACACATTTCTGTAATTTTGTCTGTCTGTTGCTGCACTAGCTGAGGTAAACACTGAGGTGGGTGCAAGAGACTGTGAAGAGGTCAGGCTGAAACAGCAGAGCCAAGAAGAAAGGTTTTAATGTCCCTGTGAAGAAATGCTGCCCCAGACCCTGAGGGATTTGCTGTTCCCAGTGTGGGAATGAAAGTACAGCTGCCCAAGGAGAGCTTGGCCTGGCAAAAGAGAAGATTCCAGAAGGAACCCAACCTAGAACCTGGAAGCTTCCGGAAGAACTGGTCTTGTGGCCAAGAAGCTTCCAAAATGAACGAGCCTGGTGCCTGGTGGAGGCCAAGGGCTGCCGCGGGGTCTGTCTTGCTGCACACCCTGGGGAGCTGCTGTGGGACATGGTCTCCTTGAGGACCCTGACTCCCCGAGGAGCCCACAGTATGGCCAGCCAAGCACCTGGCACTACTATAAGTGTGAGTATGCCTCTGAGTGAGGTTTTTTCCCCTGAATACTGCACATTTTATTCCCTCCTTTGATCAGCTGCTCTCAATATACCTAAACTGTATCTAGCTTGTATCTGAGGGGGGTTTTTTTGCTGGGTAACAGCTCAACAGGGAATTGGGAGCAAGGGCGTCACTTCCAGAGTGGTGTTCATAGGCTTTCACACCTAAGCAAAATGACTTAAAATTCCATTTTTAGTCAATGAAGGTCTAGTCAAGATAGCTAGTGGGGTTTAGGGAAGGATTTCATCCTGAAGTAGACTTCTGTATTGATCAGATGAACCACTTCCTCAACTTCATTGACTACTCTGACTAGATGTCAGTTACTACTGTGTAACTAGCTGATATGCAGTACCTACACAGCTGGATTTGATAAAAGGTAGGTGGGGAGGGTAAAGTCCCATCTAAGCCCACACCCCCAGCTCTGGATGAGAACTCACATCAAACAGGCCTTTCCTGATTTTCCAGCTACACTTTGAAAAAGCTGGGCCATATTTATTTCTTTCAAAGCCTGTGAGTAGGAATCTGGTTTTGGAAAAGGCTGAAAATATCTCAGTGTGGCTCTGCTTTATGAAATAAGAGAATTCAGACATGCTCATTCAGGTCAAGCTTAGGGCAAGCTCTTTGCTGATTCTGCATGGATTTTGAGAAGCATCTATTTTGGAAACATCTATTTCTCATCAGGGAACCTAAGTGCCACATTTGGCACTCTGAATCACTCTGCCAGGGACAGACACCTCATATTCTTGCCATGGAATTAGTTTCCATCCTAATGACATTAAAAGAAACATACATTTTGCTCCAAATCTAGGATTTCATGTGTCTCAGGAACTGGGCTACCAAGGACTGCCAAGTAAGCAGATCAGGAAGTGTTGTCTGATGGAGGATGACTAGGTAGAGACAGCATTTATCAGTAGTTCCTTAGGTAAAGTTCCTCTTGCTGATAAAGGACAGTTTTTAAGGTATTTACTCCTGATAACAAGTTCTCTTACTCTTGAAGCATGATGTAGAGAACTTGATGGCAACAAATAAAAGAGACATTACATCAATAAAGACTTACATGCAAGCTTTAGTGGGATATATAACAAAAGACAAAAGTGACTCTTCCCAGTCTGGCCCACTCCTTTCTTTGTGTTTTTATTTTTATAGGTGCCCTGTGGTGAATATATAATCCGGAGGTTTTTGGTTCTTGCTTCTTTATAAATGTATCTGTGAAAATTAAGACACAGGTTGACTTCTGTAATTTGGCTTGGTGTGACACACTAGATCAATTATCACATACGTTACTTTGACAGGGAAACTTCTTATGCAGCTTGGAAAGGTAGTGCATAACCAAATGTTTTCTCAGAAAGCCTTGATTAAAGACTGGGGAGGATCAGAGCGAATAATATAGGCTGTCTGGTCAGCAAAAAAGAATGACAAACCCACAGTTTTGTGTGAGAATGACCAAAGAGTCCTCAAAGAAGCAGCACTTAAATTGTCATTGTCTAGCTTACTAGCTTTTCAGTGGAGCAAAAGCTTACTGGGATGTTTTAGCAGGCATTAATAGGTTTTGGACCACATTCTTTGAATTAGAAAGTTAACCTGGACTATGTGTTACAGGGAAGAGTAGGGTGATCTGATTATCTCTAATGGAATTTGCAATAAACAGTGCCAATGATCTGTGAAAGACCCATTTCCAGGAAACTTGCTGCTTCTCTCACAACCTTCACTGTGATTGAAGGTTGAGTCTTTTTGCCCCCTAGATTAATTAGGGCCAAAGTGGCCCTAAAAGAGGATCTGAAGCAAAACTTCAGTCTCATTTAAGACAAATTAGAGAAGACCAAATTAATTTTGCCCAGTTAAAACATCACAGATGTTAATTTCTTATTTTAGGACAACAGGGTTTTGGGATATATTCTTCTTAAGACAAGCCATGAAGCATGCAGAGGAAGAAAAACAGCAGGGTTCACATTGAAGGTGTTTGGTCCCAGAAGCAAAAACTGAAAGAAATCTTAACTTAGAAGAAATATTTAGTCCTCTCTATCAGTCATTAAAAGCAGAAAAGGTAACATATAGCAGGGTAATAAGTAAGGAGACAGTTTGACACAGTCTCATTGGCATAGGAACAGATGCAAGTTTGAAATCTGAGTAGAAGGTACAACCAGAATAGAGAAGTACAGTTCTGTAGGAGGTAGAGCCAAACTGCTTTCTTTTATGTGACAGGCCTAGTGATTTTTGTTGTCATCACTGTTACATTCACTGAAGACTTGGAATATGAAATAACAAGGATGGTAACCCAACTGAAAAGCAAGGAACACTACCAAAGCTTAACACTGTTTTCTGGGGAAAGGAATAAAATTAATAAAACCTTTGAACATAAAATATTCCTGGAGAATACATATACATCCACTTAGCTGAGATTCAACACTGAGAAGCAATATGTCTGGAAAAACAAAGATTGTCCCATGTCCTTATTTGTCAAACTTGATAACTTTTAAATTCAAGTGCCTCCTAAAAAGAATGCTCAAACCAGCTGGCATTTTCCTCACAGGTTCCAACTACTATCCCATTAACTGCAAATGACCGTGACACATGTTGTTCACCCCCGTAGGAGGTACAAGTGAATACAAAATGCAATGTCATTCTTAAATTTCTTATAATGCTGTTTGTAAAACTGAATCAAGTATCACATAGTTTTGCCAAACTGAAAAGTTGAGGAAGACCTTGAGAGAGTTGAAGGTTTATTTTAAGTCAAAGACTCCCTTTAAAAGCTGTGCCCTTCAAGTGCAAGATTCACATTGATAGTTTATCTTTACCTGCTGTAATAATATTCTTGAACTAGGAGAAGTGGTGTTCAGTCTCCTGGGAAATATGGATAGGGAGTATGTCCTGAACTAGTGGCTGTGTGGTTATAAAAGGGGAAACCATGGCTCAAGACTTCCTGTGCAAACAAGTTGGACCTATGATCATGGAATCACATCATAGAATCATAGAATGGTTTGGGTTGGAAGGGACCTTAAAGATCATCTAGTTCCAACCTCCCCCCCCCCGCCATGGGCAGGGACACCTTCCACTAGGTCAGGTGGCTCAAAGCCCCATCCAACCTGGCCTTGAACACTTTCAGGGATGGGGCATCCACAACCTGTCTGGGTGACCTGTTCCAGCGTTTCACCACCCAGTAAAGAGTTTTGTCCTAATACCTAATCTAAATCTACCTTCTTTCAGTTTAAAGCCTTTTCCCCTTATCCTATCACTACATGCCCTTCTAAAAAGTCCCTCTCCAGCTTTCCTGTAGGCCCCGTTTAGGTACTGGAAGGCTGCTATAAGGTCTCCTAGGAGCCTTCTCTTCTCCAGGCTGAACAACCCCAACTCTCTCAGCCTTTCCTCATAGGAGAGGTGCTCCAGCCTTCTGATCATCTTCGTGGCCCTCCTCTGGACTTGCTCCAACAGGTTCGTGTCTTTCTTATGTTGGGGGCCCCAGAGCTGAACACACTACTCCAGGTGGGATCCCAGGAGAGCAGAGTAGAGGAGGAGAATCACCTCTCTCAACCTGCTGGCCACACTTCTTTTGTTGCAGCCCAGGATGCGATTGGCTTTCTGAGCTGCAAGCAGGCATTGCCAGCTCATATTCAGTTTTTCATCTGCCAATACCTCCAAGTCCTTCTCTGTAGGACTGCTTTCAATGCACTCATTGCCCAGCCTGTATCTATGTTTGGGATTGCCCCAACCCAGGTGCAGGACCTTACTCTTGGCCTTGTTGAACTTCATGAGGTTCACACATGCCCATCCCTCTAGCCTGTCAAGGTCCCTCTGGATGGCATCCCTTCCCTCTAGAGTATCAACCACACTACTAATGATCTGATAACTTTTTCTTCATTCTTCCTACAAAATTTATGAGTGCTGTGTAATGTCAGTCTTCGCATTTTCTTACATGTACTTGTTATCTCAAGTAATGGTAGAAGACAAAGCTTTTTTAGTATAGCTGTTCCATAGGTCTCCTGTAAATCTGTAGTCTCTGACACCAACAGCCTTTAGGCAGAGTAGGTCTTCCAGGTATCTGCCTGAAGAAAGGAGCAAAATTTAGCTTTATACCTAATCCATAATTCCCATTAACTATAGCAGAGTGTTCATATCAGTGTAAATTGTGTTCTTCTATGCCAGTAATCTGGTTGCATACACAGTATGTGGAGAGTGACTTTTTTATGCCATGATGTGTGCTATGTTAATGTACAGCCAGCCACTAAGACTCTTATGTCACTTGACATTGACACCTTGCCATCACTAGTTACCTTTGAGCTAATTCTCTCCTGCAACCTAAGATTTAGCAGTCCTGTCTGCCCTGAGCTTCTGCTGCAAGAAGTTTGTGGGTACAGTGTTCTTGCTAAGACTTTGCCCATGAAACCTGCACATTTATAGATTGATCTAGTCAGATAGAAGGTAGGAATTCTCTTTGTTTACATCTATGCAGACTTCACCCATAATTTTTGTAAGGAGTATAAAAACCATGGAAATTAATAATTAGGAAGGAGTGTTTTTGTGGACAAAGAGGGTGTCTGCATACTCTTTGGCAGATTGCTCTCTTTAATTATACATACCAACAGCCTTTGGGGTTGCCTCTAGACAACTCCCCAGTTATGTTTCAGAAGTTACAGCACAGGCAAATGCAGAAGTCCATGAGACTGAAACACAATATCTGAGATAAGATTTTACTTCTTCTGATAACTTTATTTGTCCCTGATTTCTTTTAAAGTGATATGAGTGCTGTTTTTTCTGCTCCTGTATGCTTTCTGTATGCTGGAAAAAAAAAAATTGCAGTAAATATTGATAAATCCCCTCTTCTGAATTGTACTTGTCTGGACAGAAACACACTCATTTGAAAAATACAGTTCTGCTTTGAAAAAATAAATTAACAAAAATGCTGTGGAGAATCATGCCCTTTAATAATTTCAAAGTTAAATACTATCACTTTACTGATAAATTTAGTTATCATTAGTATTATTTTTCTGGAAGCCAGACAGAAATATTGATTCTTGACTTCCACAACTGTGTTGGGGTATTTCTTTTTTTCACCCCACCATCAACATCAAAGGTTCATAAAGACATGGGCAACTCATTTATGCCCTC
Organism: Harpia harpyja; assembly: GCF_026419915.1. Lineage (NCBI taxonomy): Eukaryota > Metazoa > Chordata > Aves > Accipitriformes > Accipitridae > Harpia > Harpia harpyja. Next base: position 69,959,259 of record NC_068944.1, read on the forward strand.
AGTGATATTCTTCTTAATAAACTTCTGCAGTATTTAACTAATTGGAAAGCAGACACATGTTCTTTTGTTGTTCCTTTCAATATATTGAATATTTCTATGCTGGATAACTTTTTGTAAACAGAATACTAAGGTGATGCCATAATCCCTTTGAGGTCCTGCAAAATGCAATCTGCTGTGGCAAAAAGACTGTTTTGAAATAGTTGCATTCCAAATTAAGCCGCTTCTGAATGTAGCAACTATAATGAGGAGTTTCTCATTAATGAAATAGATGTTACTCTGATTTTCTTTTGTCTCTCTACGTTACCATTTACTGTTACCTTTCATCCTCTCTTCTAATCACAGAATTATAATTAAAGTTGAGGAAGCTGTGGACAAACTCATCAAAATTTCAATCCCATATAAGATTTAAAGGTTGAAGTAATAATTTGATCAGACATAAATCCAGCTGGCATTCAAAAATTCACACTCATTCACATCTCAAAATTAAGCAGAAAGATTTTTTATCAGCCAACACCTGAAGGCAGAGCTCTTTGTTTTTAAGTATTAGTGGAAACTGTGAAACCTGTATTATTTGTTTTAGGACAACCATAGTGAAACCAGCATAACACAAAGTCCCAGACCCAGGAATGTTGTAGTTTTAAAAAAAAAAGAAATTCTACACTTCCCAGTATCTGAAACTCCTCTGCTAATTTGGCCAAACTGTACAAGTTTGAGTGTCTTTGATGTCTTTATTTTAATTGTACAGATTTAAATGAAGCAGGTTACCATATGATCTTGGGTTTTTTTGGTGAATGGAAAGAAGGACACCTGGGTTGGAACCGGTGTTGTGGGATTGCACAACTATGTAAAGAGAAGAGCACAACTCACTTTCCAGTCCTAAACTTCTTCTTAAATAGTTATTTTATGAGGAGTATAATTTGATTTTCAACTGTCATCTTCTAATTTACATTCTATGGCATTCTTCAGATTAGTTTTATATCTGCTGCAGTCTAAAGCATGTCTTGGGACTATCATCACTTCTGCTTTCAGCCTCTCTGGTCTCCAATACTTGCTCTTTGGCTTTTATTCTGTGCAAAGATGTATTCTCACCCACTCAGGTGGCATTTCCATACTACTAGTGAACCTGTCAGGAGAAATAGTTGTTCCATCATCAAACTCCCACTATTGCATACTCTGATATAAAATAGCTAGAGTCTGCTGTTTGAATTTTTGGACGATGTTTACACCTTTGTCACTGGTCCATCACCCATGTTCTCATGCCTGACCCTTCCCAGACTCACCTCTCTGCACAACTCTCTTATGTGCCAAATAAAACAATTAAGCATGCATGTATTCTCCTCCTTTTGTAATTTCTCTGAAATTCTCCACCATCATTCAGGCTTGCCATCTTTGAAAGCACAATCAACTCCAATATCTCGTTTCCTTCATCTTGACACCAGATGCTATTGCTCATTTTTTCTTTTTTTTTTTCCACCCACTTTCATCTCTGTTTCTTGGACAAATCTTTCTCTTCCTCTTTCTTGAGGAGCCTAGCATCCTTTTAGAAAAATTTCTTAACAAAATGAGTCTCTATGGTTGCGTAGCACACCTGCTGCTCTGTCAGCCTTTTCTCGTTGTGGACCAGTCTGCTAGTTTTCTCTTACTCTTCAGAACCTTCCTTTAAATTCACTTCTTCCATTCAGCTGACATGTTTTAACTGGTCACAGAAATAAGTGCATTAGAAAGGCTCATTAATAAGTACTCGAACACCTTCTGGGGATAAGACATATGAAGTGCTGGATTTGGATTATATTTCCATTTTATGTGAACTATATTGCAATCAATCCATCATGTCCTTTTGGAAAGAAGGAAATGTTACTGACATGAAGAAATGGCTATAATGGAATAGGGAGTGTATAACAATGGCACAAGGAGTGTACAGCACCTTGGACATATCTGTCTGATCTCCCTTTCAGAGCAAAAAATAAGTCCCAAAGAAACTAAGCCTCTGTTTGGTGAGAGCTGTGAACATACAAATAGTTTATAGTATCAGCTTGCTTGAACTGGTATGCAGCGTTTTCAGTCTAGTAGTTCAGGCAATAATTTTGAGAGGAAAGCAAATTGATATAAAAAAATAGGATAGTGCTGAAGCAGGGTTATCAGGCACCTCAAAATATTTATAAATGTTTTACATGCACATTCCTGCAGAGGCAAGATTAAAAAGGTGAAACAGATTAACAGCCAGGTGACAAACAGCACTATCATCTGCTTTCAAGACTTCTGAACTGAGAGTTATAATTCACTGCCCTCTTTAAAACTGCAAGCCTCAAGGTTGGATAAGCTTTCCTCCCATAACTAATCTCCACAATCAATTCAGAATATGCCTTTCATGGCTGATGACCCAAGACCATGCTCCAATACATTGCAAGCTGCAGGTGTCGCATAGATACTTCCCAGACTATGCAAACATGGGGCATGCAAGAACTTCTTTCTAGCACAGCTAAGAAGTGGGTCTTTTACCCTTACTGTGGCTAGTTATTACAGAAAACAGTCAGGTACTCCTTAAGTAGACAGGATGGGTTACTACAGCTGGCTGGCGTGAATGCATTAGTGTTGTTCTGCTGCAGTTAGGTCTTAGCATGCACAGAAATCCAAGGTAAGAGCAGGCAGGGTTATCTGCACACAACCACCAAGGGCAGAGCTGTCTCCTTAATTTTAATGTCATTACAAAATTAATAGAAAGGGCTGCAGAGCCCAACCTGCTGTGTATATTTACCATGAGGACTAGGCTTTCTGATTAGCTAATACAATCTAGATTGCATGTGTTTCCACTTGAATTGGAACATGAAGACTTCTATTATGCTGTCAAAGTATTATTTTTACAAAATATTCCCTTCTGGTTTTAATTGGTCTTCTTCACCATGCACACACTATCAGTTTAGCCTGTTTGTATTCCACCTACTGTTATGTGAAATTATTTCATGGATGGAGTAAATTCCCAATAAAATATGCATGAAATTAACTACCCTCTTTCTCTCATTAACAGTAATAGCACTTGCAGCAAATGATTCCCCATCCAGTAAGATTATTAAAAAAAATTAATAAATACCCAACCTGATTTTATTAGGAGGCTCCATTTCCTCTACTATTTTTGTAAAACTGACATATGAGTGTATGAATAAATGGCTTGCTGTCTGTATGTTCGTTCATATGACTACTCACTCTGGCATGCTGATTTGATTTACTAATTGCAATCATTTCACTGTTTCTTTTCCACAGAAAAGTGCCCTTCAGAAAGAGACTGTCAATTGCATCTTTTGTTATTCTTTCAATAAGGAATGATAGCAGGATAGATAAACCTCGACAATCTGCAAAAAAACAGTTTCTCACTCCACTTTGCCTAAAATTTATGTTAACATATTTGAAACTGTCAAAAAGCTGAAAATATTGCCTCAAACTTCTAACTTTTGTGGCAAGCTAAGCTTTACATTCACATTACAAGGTGGGTGGGAGTTTGGGGAAATCAAGCCATTCAGACTGTAAGAGCTAGCTAGAATGATAGCATGCAAAGCTGGTCACAGTGGCTTCAGAAGGGGAGTCATTGTAAAAGCCCTGCTCCTTTGTTAATGTCCATACCTCACACAAAGAAGGCAAAAAACCCCATTGGAATGGCCTTTGTCAGGCATGACTTGAACTGTGGCTATTCCCTAACCGTGCCTGCATAACAAATGGGCCCCTTGGTAGGCAAGCAAAGTGCAAGAGGTGACTCCTGAAGGAGCCTGGAGACATACTTCTGTTCTTGGCTCTCCCCTTATTTTTACTAATTGTATTATCACAAAGCCTAGGAGACTTTTTTATTTTTTTTTGCTCTGGAGTCCCTTGGGCAACACGTTGCCCAGGAACAGATCACAAATATGTCATTCCTAAGGAATGCATAACATAAGTAGAAGAGTGGATGAGCAGACCTAGAGCAATGGGGAGCACAAGCAAACAAATTCTGGTTGGCTTGTTTTACCATTTGTTAGTGGCTTGGAAGAGAAGTTTTTAATGGCATTTGGTTCTGTGGAGCAGCAGCTCTGTCACACATTTGAGCATATGGGACTTAGTAGGCACTACTGTCATACAATGATCCTTTCAGAATTTAAATAGGTGGCACTAGAAAGATGCTGAACAAGTAAATGTTTATTAATTGAACCAGTCAAGTGAAGTTAATTGTTTTATGAAATGTTCACTACTGTCAAGCCTTAAAGTACAAGTTTCCCCAGTGTTTTTAGGGCTACAAATGTGTTTACAGGTGTGCCAATAATATGGTGTAGAACAAAAGCTTTAGCATCTCATAGAAATTCATTAATGCAGATGTTTCTTGGAAGCTGACAGTAAGCTTTCACAAACAACCTCAGACCTGTTAGAGGGGAAAAATGTTAGCTGTTTGTTTTTATTTTAATGGGAAGAAGACAGCAGAGAGTTTCATTTGTAAGAACTTGCTCTTTCAGAACAGACAGTCCATCCTTTGCTCCTAGCGCTGCTCAGTGGCCTTCTGCAGCATCAGATATTCATGGGAATTTCGTGCACGTTTGGTAGAATTAAATACTAGACTGGAAACGATCAAGTCCTGTATGGTGCTGAGCGCTACTTTGCAAAAGCTTACCACTGTCATGTTGGATTAAAGTCAACAGGAGGTAAAAGCAGTAAAGCAGATGTGTTTTGAGGCCTAATCATGAAATCTTGAGTCCAAAACAGTTAAGGTTTCCAGCTTTGAGACTGATTGAGCCCCTGCACTCTGGTGAACAAATTTCACTGATGTGTTGCATCCTACCCATGAGCGACAAGCCTGACTGAATCAGGTGGTTAAACTGAATGGAGTCTCTTTGTGTTGCCAAAGCAACACAAAATTCAAGATGAAGACCATTACCCAACATTTTGGTTTTGATTCTCCTCTATAAAATGTACAAAATAACACCTACGTCAGCAGATGCTGCTGAGTTTATTAACTAGTATGCGCAGTCAAAGTGCTGAAGAGAAGCAGAGGTTTTATGCTTGTTGTTACAAATTTTTTATTATTACAGAAAATATTTAAATAATAGACTTGCATATTAAACTGGAATTGATCATGATGTTACAACAATCAGCAAATGGCACCAATTCCCAAATTGTTATCTTAGCCTGTGAACCATAACTCACCCACTGGAGTTCCTTATAGTTGAGTTAAGGTGAGTATTTGTAGCTCTCTGAGGCTTAGTTCATTCACCCTTGGTGCAGAAGTTCTAGGAGCAGCATCAGAGTTTTCCTTGGTTTTTGGTCTCAGGTTCAGTGTCCTGCAACAAAATTTTCCTTTGGCAACGAGATGCCTGCATCTTACTGATGTTCGTGGGAAAGGGGATGGCCCTGCATTTGTTTAAGTGTCATGATGGCTGGATTGATGTACGTATGTGAAATAACAGTCCATTAGAATATACTGTGATACTGCCATACCACATTGGCTTCACTGGCCAGCCAACTGGTAATCCTAACACTCCAGTCTTAGTGAGGAAGTTTTTTAATGTAATAAGAGACATCTGACCTGAAAGAACAGGCAATAATACTGCATTGCTAGTTTTCTGTAAGTAATGGTAAAAATAAGATGTCTGGTAAAGCACTGAACTGGCAAGGAGATGTTATGTCTATAGCTGATTATGATCCTGTGTACTCTTACTAATGTCAGTACTCCAAGTTATTTGGGGTAATTAACATTAGGCATGGATGTTACTTTTCAATTATCTATTCTCAGCTATATTGTGTGTAGCCTTATTAAGCTCTTGTGTGTTTTGGGCTTGTCTGTTGTTTGGCATCTTTATTTTAATCACATGATATCACATCAATTTCTGTGATGTAGCATTACAACATAACATTTGTTATTCAAGCGAACCTGTTAATAAAAAAAAGAGATTGTTTAAGAAATGATTGATTATTAGTATGGGCAGCAAAAATAAAATAAATTGGCTGCAGGAAGTGCTCTCTGTGAAAGAAAATCAGTTTGGTGCCTCTCCATTAACTGTTTTTCACAGCTAGTGGATGACTAAGTGCCCATTTGTCCTTGGAAATAAGCATGACAAAAGAGGTTAGAACACAGCAGTTCTTCTTTGAGGAAGTTTTTGCCTAATAAGAATGCCTAATGAGAAAAAATCAGCAAATGAATCCATTTGAGATGGTGATTAACAATGAGAAAAAACATGGTACCCTATAAAAATGTCAGTCAAAAATCTCGAGTTCATGAAAATAGTTACTTATGACTTTCTAGAACATCAATGAAAAGCCTGTCTAGAGACCTAGTTTTCCCAGCCTCACCTGCTCCTTTTTTCTTTTACAGTAAGTCTGCCTTAGACAAAAGAGATCCTAAAATAGAACCTTTTATAAAGTTTATAGATAGATGAATTATGGAACTATGAAACTTGCCTTACATGTGAAAATTTACAGTTTTGTTCAATGAAAATAGAGCTGTAAATGACAAAAAAAGGATGACATTGGTGATCTATCTTTTTCTCTCATTGTGTAAGTGTGGCTGAGTTCTGTGGGATAGGGCTGTGCATATACAAACACAAATAGGAAATGTGTGTGTAAGAAAGCTGCATCAAATGGCTTGTGCTGCACAGAAATTCTGGTACGGGATCTTATTTTCTTGGTTAGTTGCTTGATTATTCCCTGGTTCATGGACATGAGCATTCCTGTCACAGACCTTCAATCAACATCTCCTTATGAATCTGTTGTTACGTCTTCAGATGAACAAAGGAAGAAAGATAAACGTATCAGCTGAAAGCAGCAAAAGTACATGACCAGTTTATGGAAAATGCAAGATGAAAACATGTAGAAAAACAATACATAGACAGGTCACATAATTTGCCAAAGTGCTTTTAGCTACCAGCAGCTACATAGGGATCACTCTGTTGTATTGCTCCACATCAGATCTCTTCTGTACTTCATTTTCAGCAATTGTAGTTAATTCTCTCTTATCTCCTTGTTTACTTTATTTTCTGACTTAATTGTTTTTTGCCTTATAAGTCCTGCTATAGCTTCTAATATTTTTTCACTCTTTCCATATTTTGTTTCATCCTTTATAGGTGTTTTAATACAGCTAAGATTTATTACTTAATGTTAAATGTCTTTCAGAGAGGAAAATCATGTATATAGGCCATTGTCCATTTTTTCACAAGTAGCTTTTCAAAATGCCTTTTAAATGGCCATCTGTCTAACATAGTTGGTCCTGCTTCATTTAAACCCTATGTCTGTAGCTGAACAAGTGGAGATTTGAATACAAAACATCACAAGAAAGTGGTGTATCAACTTTGGTAAACAAAAAAAAAATACTTGAAGGTCAAGTGAGTTTTTTAAATGTTCTAACAGAGCTATATTTTTATGATCCAGGGAATATGTTTACAAAAATGAGAGACCTAAATGAATGACAGACCAATAAATCATAATCTGCCATTCTGCCTAAATTCATTTCAGTAAAATTGCTGTGCAGAGACATGGGATCTGTCAGGTCCATGAAGAAATTAAATTAGATGCTACTTTTTTTGACACATTGGATACATTAATTAAGATTAACTACTGCTTTTAATTATGGTACTTGAATTCTTCAAGACAAATCATTGACTCGTATTGTATAAATTACTTTAACTTCAACTGAAAAGTGGCTATGTAAGATAGACCTAGAAAAGAAACATGTGAAACATGCGAAAGATCTGAATATGTCTTTATACACCACTTTTATGCAAGATTATAATTTGAGTGGTAAAAGGTGTGATTTGTTACCTGATTTCTTCAGATAGGTTATAGATACAATGTTAGCTGATGGTTACCTTAAGTGTATAAGCTGACATTACTTTAATTTTTGTGGAATGTAAAAAAAGAAGCAATGGACATGAGGTGCAGTAAGGGAAAATTTGCTTGAATGTAAGGAAAAAATCCCCACAATGATGGTAGTCAACACTGGAATAGCGACCCAGAGAAGCTGTGAAACTCCATCCTTGGAGATATTCAAAACTCAGCTGGACAAGGCCATGAGCCTTGTCCTTTGCAGTTTTGAGGCCTGATGTAACCTTGGCCCAATCTAACTTTGAAGCTGGCCCTGCTTTCAATAGGAGATTGAACCAGATGACCTCCTGAGGTCTCTTCCAAACTAAATTGTTCTATGATTTGTGGTCTCAGTAAAATCAACAAAAGATTTTCCTGTAGACAGGTCTATACTTGCAGATATTTACTATTTTCAGTATGGACTTTCAACTATTATTACTAGCATATGTTGTATTTGCAGAAAAGTGCCATATCACAAATACAGTCCTTTTTCCACTCTCTATACACATAGAAAGCAAGTTTTGAATCAATAACCAATGACCAGAAACCTTGGTGGGTTTGCAAAGCCCTTAACTCGTCAGGCTATGATTTTCATACTAAATATTTGTGTTCTTCCATCAGATTCAATGAGACAACTAACACCACCATATTAAAAGCAATGTCAATGGCCACGTCGTCCTAACAGTTGACCCTTCATAATTTGCCTACTGCCATGCAGAGTTCATCTATAAATATTATTAGTCATCCCCATGTTACAAAACACCTGAACTGAGTTTCTGAAATATGAGTGAAAGAGACACGCTTTGATTGCAGTTTGCAGCTTGTAGTCTACTCCTAAGGATGTTGTCTGGAAAATATATGGATATACATATATATGGGTATACATATATACAAGCTGGAGAAATGGGCTAACAGAAGCCTCATAAAGTTCAACAAGGGGAAACACAAAGTCCTGTACCTGGGGAGAAACAACCCCATGCACCAGTATATGCTGGGGATTGCCCAGCTATAAAGCAGCCTTGTAGAAAAGGACCTGTGTATCCTGGTGGACACCAAGTTGAACACAAGCCAGCAGTGTGTCCTTGCAGCACTAGCAGTATCCTCAGCTGCATTAGGTAAAATATTGCCAGCAGGTCAAGGGAAGTGGTTCTTCCCCTCTACTAAGCACTGGTAAGAGCACACCTGAAGTACTGTGTGGAGCACTGGGCTTCTCAGTACAAGAGGAACATGGACATAGTGGAGAGAGTCCAGCAAAGGGCCACTTCAATGATGAAAGGACATCTCTCTTATGAGGAAAGCCCAGGAGAGTTGGGACTGTTGAGCCTAGAGAAGAGAAGGCTCAAGGGGATATAAATATATAATAAATTTATATAATGTGTATAATATGATGTATATAATATGATAACATGAATATAAATGTATATAATATAAAATGAATGTATATAAATACCTGAAGGGAGGATGTAAAGAAGACAGAGCCCGGCTCTTTTCAATGGTGCCCAGTGACAGCACCAGAGGCAATGCACACAAACTGAAACACAGGAGGTTCCCTCTGAACATCAGGAAACACTTTTTTACTGGGAGGCTCACTAAGCACAGACACAGGTTGCCCAGGGAAGTTGTGGAGTATCAATCCTTGGAGATATTCAAAAGCTGTCTGGACATCATCCTGGGCAACCAGGTCTAGGTGGCCCTACTTGAGCAGGGGGATTGGACCAGCTGACCTCTGGAGGTCCCTTTTAACTTCAACTATTCTGTGATTCTATGATTCTGTAATTCTGTGATATGAGAGTGGTGGCACTGTACATTGCAGAAACTTGTTCCTTGGCTACAGATTATGAAACCACTCTTTTCACAGCAGGTGGTAATACGCGTCTAATAGGAGATGAAGACAGGGAATTCAGGTTAAATTGGGATCAAATTTTGCCAGATGCTGTCCTCCATTCTCGTATCCTCTAGATCTTTTTGAAAGGGATAGTATTATCTTTCATCTTTGTAGTAAGCTCTGAGATACGCTGACATTGCTACTTTTTCCTTTGTGATTTTCTACCCCTGAAAACTGGTGATGTACTGGCTGTGTGCAACTGTTTGTTTGGGAAATAAAATCTTCTACATTTTTTCAAGAGGTGCATCCAGAGTTCTGGGAAAGATCTATGAAAGAAGCATATTTTGCAATTTTCTTTTTTTTCTTTTTTTTTTAAATAGTCTAGGTAGGTCTAATTCTTTGCATTCTAAATTTAATTTTCAAATTTTTCTTCACAATGAGGAAGACAAAATATTTTGTTTTATTTTATCATAGTATCACAGAATTCTTTGGGTTGGAAGGGACCTTAAAGATCATCTAGTTCCAACCCCCCCTGCCATGGGCAGGGACACCTTCCACTCGATCAGGTTGCTCAAAGCCCCATCCAACCTGGCCAACACTTCCAGGGATGGGGCATCCACAACCTGTCCGGGTGACCTGTTCCAGTGCCTCACCACCCTCACTGTGAAGAGTTTCTTCCTTACATCTATTCTAAATCTACCCTCTTTCAGTTTAAAGCCTTTTCCTCTTGTCCTATCACTACATGCCCTTCTAAAGAGTCCCTTTCCAGCTTTCCTGTAGGCCCCATTTAGGTACTGGAAGGCTGCTATAAGGTCTCCTAGGAGCCTTCTCTTCTCCAGGCTGAACAACCCCAACTCTCTCAGCCTTTCCTCATAGGAGAGGTGCTCCAGCCCTCTGATCATCTTCATGGCCTTCCTCTGGACTCGCTTGAGCAGGTCCACGTCCTTCTTATACTGGGAGCCCCAGAGCTGAACACAGTACTCCAGGTGGGATCTCACCAGAACAGAGCAGAGGGGCAGAATTGCCTCCCTTGACCTGCTGGCCACTCTTCTTTTGTTGCAGCCAAGGATACAGTTGGCTTTCTGGGCTGCAAGTGCACATTGCTGCATCATCTTGAGCTTCTCATCAACCAACAACCCCATGTCCTTCTCCTCAGGGCTGCTCTCAATCCACTCATCGCCCAGCTTGTAACTGTGCTTGGGATTGCCCTGACCCGGGTGCAGGACCTTGCCCTTGGCCTTGTTGAACTTCATGATGTTCACACAGGCCAATATCTCAAGCCTGTCAAGGTCCCTCTGGATGGCATCCCTTCCCTCCAGTGTGTCGACCACACCGCACAACTTGCTGTCGTCGGCAAACTTGCTGAGGGTGCACTCAATCCCACTATCCCTGTTGCTGACAAAGATGTTAAACAGACAAAGATGTTTTGTTTTGTTTTGTTTTGTTTTCTTTGCAAGAACAATTAAAGAAGTCGGGAGAGAACATGACTGCCAGAACTGGATAATGGGATCAAGTGTAGCCTGATGAAGTTTGCCAATGACACCAAACTGAGTTCGGAAGTTGATACTTCAGAAGGGAGAGCCACCATGCAGGAAGACCTGGATAGGCTGGAAGAGTGGGTTAACAAGAACCTTATGAAGTTCAATAAAGACAAATATAAGGTCTGTCACCTGGGAAAACATAATCCAGGAGTGCAGCACAGGCTGGGATCTACCTGTCTGGGGAGCAGCTTTGTGGAAAGAGACCTGGGGGTCCTGGTGGACAACAAGCTCAATATGAGTGAACAGTGTGCTGCTGTGGCAAAGCAAGCCAGCAGGATGCTGGGCTGCATCAGCAAGACCATCACCAGCAGAGATAAGGAAGTCATTATCCCACTTTACTCAGTGCTTGTCAGGCCACACCTGGAATACTGTGTTCAGTTTTGGTCTCCACTGTACCAAAAAGATGTGGGCAGGCTGGAAAGGGTCCAAAGAAGAGCCACAGAGATGATCAATGACTGGGAAGCCTGCCATATGAGGAAAGGCTGATAGAACTGGGTTCGTTCAGCCTTGAGAAAAGAAGGCTTAGGGGAGACCTTACCACCATATTCCAGCTGGGCCATGTTGTCTAGACCATGATTTTGCCAAGAAGGGTTGGATCAGATGATCATTGAGGTCCCTTCCAACCTGGTATTCTATGATTCTATGACGATTCTGTGATAATTTCTTTGGACAGACAGTAATGAGAAAAATCATAATAGATCATGATAGGTTCTTTCCGCTTTCCTCGCCCCCTGCCCCGATCAGCCATCAACCATATATAAGCTAATCACTTAAGACTTACAAATATATATATATATTTAATAGGCATTTGTGCATCTCAGGAAACAAGGATTTACTCTGTTTTGTCCTGTGTCAACATGGGCAGTATGTTTACTGAAGAGGCATCCAGGGAATTCCAGATTAGAGTTTGAACAAAACACCATGACAATGTACAAAGTTTTAGAAAGATTCACAAATCTTGATCTCCATCAGTGCATAATTGTGATGTCTGTGTGCATCTACCAGGTGCTATTGCATTTGGTTATCATTATAAATTGACTTCAAAAAGTCAAATGAAAAGTGGTTGTTTACTTCCTTTCAGGAGGCAGTGGAAGTTGGGGGTTTTTTTAAGTTTGGAAACAAAATGTGTGCATTGCACCAAATCCTTTAGCTTGATATTTCACTTTTGGTTACTGTTTAAATAATAATGTGAAACAGCAGGTAATAAGATGTGGAGTTTGCAATATTTTGGAACAGAAAGTCCAAAGTTAATTTTCTAATAATTATAATCTATCATACAGTATCTGCAATTTACTTTCATGTCAACAGTATGATATTTCTTTGTCAGACTGACAATGATCAATGCATCTGGCTTTCTTAATATATTCACAGTGTGTACTGTATTGACTGGGATGAGAGAAAGTGTGTGGATTGGAGTATTATAATTCTGTTTGATGTTCTGTTCAATTTTTTGTTATCAATCAAACATTCTATTTTATCTAGTCTTGACATCACTGAAATAACAGTAAATCCAGATGTTTTGATGTGTTATTGAAAAAGGCAGGAGGTATGATTTATGTTAGAATATTTTGGTATCATTATGAAGAGAATTACTGAAAGAATATGTATTTGCCAACGTGTGTGTGTGTTGCTGAGAAAGAAGGTTAAGTGCAACCATGCTGTTTGCTATTGATTCCTGTTACATTTTTGATATAGTTCATTTTTGCTTCCAGACAGAATGTCCCTGAGGGAAGAGTTAAACTGGCCAATAGTGGACCATGCCAAGTGATTCTTGAGGTTTGACTAATTGGCCAATTAGGAAGTACTGTGATCTGGTGGTGGTTAATGAAAGTGGACATGTGAAGGGGAATGAGGGAGGCAGTGACTGTTACTTAATGGCTTCCATTGCTAGCTATGCCACACAACTTGAAGATTCCTACACTTGGGGTGGGATTTATCTGGTAAAATGTAGATGTCAAAAATATCAGCATGGACCTCTGAGCAGGTCCTCACACTAATCACCCTTTACAATCAATGGACAACTTGTTTTCAGTAAAAAAAAATGCATGTCTCAATTCATCTAATCTTAAAGTAGATGTTAGCATGTGGTGAGACCACTTGATTCCTAAATTCCATTGTCAATGTTGACTGCATCCTCATCAGCTGCAATGGGAGCCGCAGCAGCTAGCTCTGATACAGCTGGGTGTGCGTAGTCAACCAAAACAAGTCTGATGTCTCAGGTTTGCCAGGAGGTCCAGTGGAAGCCAGGGGACGTGGTAAGTGTGTAGAGGCCAGGCCCGGCTAAGGTATAGCTTGATTTCACTCCTTTACCTTGTCTGTCCTCAGCCACAAGCACATGGCATAAGCCAAAATCAGTTACCATCAAATTTATTTCATACCATGACATAAGGGTGAGGACACATAGTCGATGATCACCTTTTCATTGGACCTTGGCTTCCTCTGCACATGATCTTTCACTGTGTGGAAAATCAGGGCCAGTGCCCCCTATAAAAGATAAAATATCCACACAGGTGATATCTCTGCTTGGAACAACTGAAATAAAAGGAGCAGTAAAACTGTCACACATTGCATTCTCCTCATTATGCTGCTGAAACAGCCCACATTCCTCTATAGAAGATATATTTGGAAAGCTGTTGAGTCAGGCTTACAATTTAATTAAGGCAGAGACTAAATGAAAGGACAACTATAATAAAATATTAGCTACAAGGTATATACTCCTACTTCTTAATCACACTGCCAGATTTGAAACACGACAATGCGACAGTGTTGAGAAGTAAAGCAATGCTAATGATGGAAGATGGAGGAAGACCCTATTGCATCCTGAATTAATGAGTATCTAGATAGATCAATGGTGTATCTTCATGAGACTTCCCAACAAATAGACTGTAATATTCCAGTTTGCTTAGAGACTACTCATAAGCATCTGAGCATACCTACTCAGCATTAATTAAAGATTAATTACAGATTAATGGAAAATTCTAGACTTCTCTTGTGATTTTGCCTGGCTGTTAAAGCTTCATAGCAATGAAAAGCTGCTAATGAAAGAAAAGCTTTAAAATTTCAAGGCCCTCGAAGCTATGCTGAATTTCTAGTTATTGCCACTTTCTTTTCAATCTTCTTGTTTTTAAGTACCACTGTATTTGCAAAGTTCCTTCCAGAGGGTGAGCAGAGTTCTACATTTGTTGAACTTCATAAGGTTCTTGTTAGCCCACTCTTCCAGCCTATCCAGGTCTTCTTGGAAATTATCAGAATTTATACACAAGCAGAGTGAACAATATGATGATAGCACATTTTATGTTATCCAACCCAAGTAGAACTGGTTAGAAGATAGATTTAGATAGTTACACATTTGTTTGCAGCCTCAGTTGAGCCAACCGTAATTAATAGATATATGTGTGTGTGTGTGTGTGTGTGTGTATTAAAGAACATGCAATTAAAATATGCTTTGGAAATGTCAAAACATGTTGTTCCAGCATGATCCAACATTGATCAGCTTCCTTGACAGCTGGAGAGCCTCACAGGAGTTTCAGTTTGAATGCTTCAGGCTCCTAACCTCTCCTGTGGATTTGACTTTCCAGATGGACAACAATTCCAGGATATGCTATAATCTTACCACTCCAGGATTCAAATAAAGCAGGTCAGTGTACTGTAGTGTACTGTGAATTTGATTCAGGCCAAGACTCTGACGTACAGTAGAAATTGAGGATAAGAGGCAGTGACCTTCAACTTCCAAACTTCCATGAAGGTGGACGTCCAGAGGGCTGCAGATTAATACTGAGTTGACACAGAATATTTCAGCTCAATATGACAAGCCAAATGTGTCAATTCAAGTTCATACAACCCAAAATGGAGAGAGGACAAAAATTCCAAAATTCACATTTTCAATAGAGTGAACAATATTTTCTATCCAAAACCAACCAAACAATCACCACAAAATTCCCCAGCGTCATTTTTACAAATCCAGTGGTTTCTCAGACATTGCTTTTCAGATTTTCAATTCCATGATTTCTGGACAGTTGGCAGGAAAAGGCAGCAAACAGCTTGATTCAGTGAGTCTTTCAAACCTTGAACCAATCTTGCAAGACTAGCAGCATTAAACTTCCTAGCTGTGAATGTTTATATATTTTCCTGATGTTTTTGTCCTTTCCTAGCTTCCTCACTCTCTCTCATTGACACACATGTTCACATGCACTTACACTTCCACCTTTGTGTGTTGGAGACCCTCTTGTGCACTCTCCAGTCTCATCCCTTCTTTCTTTCTTTCAAGCACAGGTTCACACGCACACACACAATCCTCTACATAGTGTAAAGCTTCTGTACTTTTCTTTAATCTGTCTCTTAATGATACTTAAAAACTGTAAGGTAAACGATGATATTTCTGGGGACAATTGCAATGGGGAATAACATGTTTGCAGCTCATATCTCTCCTTCATTCTTCGCTGGAGAAAATTAGGATTGTAGCAATTGTGTTGTTCCCACTGAAAGCAAAAGGAGTTATAAAGCTATAAGTTTATAAATAAAGCTTGCTCTTTTTATTCAAACTTTGTTTCCCAAATTGAACCTAATTCAAATAGGACAACTTTTGAAGCATTCTTGTCATTATTTTGCACCTCCTCATACCTCCAATGCAGATTTCTTGGGATGTCAGGATTTCTTTTTTTTTTTTTTGAGGTCTGCCTCCCCTCTGTTTTGTTTATGCTTACCAATGTCAAGTGAACACAAAGTACACCCTATTCATGCAAAAGCAGACTCTGTTGTATCTACACTTCCAAGAAAGCAAACAAGGCCAATGCCCTCCCTGTCTGGTCCCAGGAATGTTCTAGCAAACATCCTGATTGGTGTCTCATGTATACCTGGCTCACAATGTGTTCTCCAAGGGTCTCACTGATGGGGTAGCAGGAAATGACACACACTTACTAGTCTTCCAGATCTTACTTCAAGAAGCAAAGCTCAAACTGCTGTGTCCATACGACACACCTGTGCTGTCCTAAATGTTCATGACAGGCAGGATTTAATCCATTGTCTCCTTGTATGGCCTGCTACTCAGGACAACTGCCATCTCCACCATCCAAGCATCACATTGCACTCTCAGTGTGGCAACACTGTTCATAACATTTATAGCAGATGCTAGCTGCTGTCGTGAGCAGGTCTGCCATACCTACAGCCTTCCTTACCACCACAGTTATGAATCAAGCACCATCCACATCTACTAAAGCTGCTGCAGCATCCAATTCTGCAGGACAATGCCCTCTCTCATTGTGGGCTCCAACCCAATACTGCAATCTGGTTAGAAAAGTGTGTACTGGCAGCCTCACTTCCCACACCTCTTGAGTGGATGGACTGCAAGACAGGGACTGGGAATGCAAAGTCCTTCCCACTGTAAGAGAAGATCACATACGTGACCACCTGAGGAACCTGAACGTACATAAGTCTATGGGACCCGATGAAATGCATCCCAGAGTCCTGAGGGAATTGGCTGATGTAGTTGCTGAGCCACTCTCCATGATATTTGAAAAGTCATGGTAGTCAGGTGACTGGAAGAAAGGAAACACTGCACCCATTTTTAAAAAGAGTAGAAAGGAAGACCCTGGGAACTACCAACCTGTCAGCCTCACCTCTGTGCCTGGGAAGATCATGGAACAGATCCTCCTAGAAGCTATGCCAAGGCACATGGAGGACAGGGAGGTGATTCGAGACAGCCAGCATGGCTTCACCAAGGGCAAGGCCTGCCTGACCAACCTGGTGGCCTTCTTTGATGGAGTGACGGCATCCATGGACAAGGGAAGAGGTATGGATGCCGTCTATCTGGACTTCTGTAAGGCCTTTGACATGGTCCCCCACAACATCTTTCTCTCTCAATTGGAGAGGTATGGGTTTGATGGGTGGACTGTTCAGTGGATGAGGAATTAGTTGTATGGTCACATCCAGAGGGTAGTGGTCAACGTCTCAATGTCCAGATGGAGATCGGTGACGAGTGGTGTCCCTCAGGGGTCCATACTGGGACTAGTACTGTTTAATATCTTCATCAATGACATAGTGGGATTGAGTGCACCCTCAGCAAGTTTGCAGATGACACCAAGCTGAGTGGTGCAGTTGACACACCTGAGGGAAGGGATGCCATCCAGAGGGACCTGGACAAGCTCAAGAAGTGGGCCGATGTGAACCTCCTGAGGTTCAACAAGGCCAAGCGCAAGGTCCTGCACCTGGGTTGGGGCAACCCCTGGTATCAATACAGGCTGGGGGATGAAAGGATTAAGAGCAGCCCTGTGGAGAAGGACTTGGGGGTGCTGGTGGATGAAAAGCTGGTCGTGAGCCGGCAATATGTGCTCGCAGCCCAGAAGGTCAACTGTATCCTGGGCTGCATCAAAAGAAAGCATGGCCAGCATGTCGAGGGTGGTGATTCTGCCCCTCTACTCTGCTCTGGTGAGACCCCACCTGGAGTACTGCGTCCAGCTCTGGGGACCCCAATATAAGGAAGACATGGACCTGCTCGAGTGGGTTCAGAGGAGGGCCATGAAGATGTTCAGATGGCTGGAGCACCTCTCCTATGAAGAAAGGCTGAGAGAGTTGGGGTTGTTCAGCCTGGAGAAGAGAAGGCTCCAGGGACACCTTATTGCAGCCTTTCAGTACTTAGAGGGGGCCTATAAGAAACATGGGGACAGACTTTTTATCAGGGCCTGTTGCAAATGGACAAGGGGTAATGGTTTGAAACTAAAAGAGGGTAGACTTAGACTAGATATAAGGAAGAAAGTTTTTACTATGAGGGTGGTGAAACACTGGAGCAGGTTGCCCAGAGAGGTAGTAGATGCCCCGTCCCTGGAAACATTCAAGGTCTGGTTGGACGGGGCTCTGAGCAACATGACCTAGTTGAAGATGTCCCTGCGCATTGCTGGGGAGTTGGACTAGATGACCTTTAAAGGTCCCTTCCAAGCCAAACTATTCTATGATGCTATGATTCTATGATTCTATGTGCAAGTGGGATGGCACCAACATTCGGCATATTTTTTCTTCCCAGGGATGCACACTTACCTCTGATAGCCACTGATCTGTCCTTCCCTTGCTTCAGACAGAGTTCTTTCCCTTCTTTTTCCTGGCAGCCAGCATTTGCCTGGCTCAACACTTAGCCTACTATATAAAAAAAGTCACTAGAAATTTAATCCCCTGTGAAACTTCCAAAGGTGATTTCTCGAACATTATGTGGCATGAGGCCATGACAGTACTTTGGGTTTGTCTTTTGTTTTATTGGTTATGGAGGCCCCGCCCTTGGCTTTGTGGTTAATGGTTAAAACTGTTTTATACTGGATTATAATTGATTGTGCTTAACAGAAATAAAGTTCATTGTACTTGTCAATAAAAATCTTGTCTCCTGACTCTATACCCTTTAAGTTGATCAGATTCTAACCTTTCTCATTCAACACAAATACACACAAAACAAGTGATTGCTCCCTCTTTAGCCTGGATGCTGGAGAGCCTTGGTGATTTGGGGAATAGCCTAAAAGTTCCTTCAGGGAAGAAGCTGAGCTACACTAAGGAAATAACAGAGAAAGTTTACAAAGCGTACCACTGTGCTCTGGTCCTCAAGTTCTGGAATAGAGTAGGAGGCTTGTTATAAATAGAGAACCAACAGGTTTTAAACTTAATATTGTACAGAAACAATACATAGGTATTTGAATAAGTGAGAGCTCAGAGGGAAAATTAGTTGCTAGGCAAGATTATTGAAATACCCTCCACTGTTTTTTAAAGGAGGGCGACGACATATTCTCTTGGTGTCAGCTACACAGGTTGAACACAGCAATAGTTTGCTGTTCTTTGGAAATGCACCTCTTTTGCCACCATGAACTATGGATTTTAACTTGGATTCCATTTTACCCATTTCTAGTTTGAGGGGGGTGTCTGGGGCAGGGGGTTGGGGCTTTGGGCTGGGTTTTTTTGTTTGTTTCTGCATCCTTCCTACTTCTTCATTTTCCACTTGATGCTGTTTGTTGGAACAGTGCCATGCAATACTGACACACTGTGAAGACACCAGCTCTCATGAGAGACAGACCTGGCGCCATTCTGGTGTCCACTGGTGGGTGTTCCCTGGTGCCAAGCTCAGTACAGAGCCATCCTTGAAGCTACCTTTTCCCATAATAAAAGCAGTCAAGATTTTAGCACATAGAAAACCTCAGCATATCAGCATCATGCAGTCTGTATCCTCACTGCTGGAAGAGACAGCTCTTTTCACAGCGTGAAGGAAATTTCTTTCTTTTCTTCCTACTCTGTTCCATCCTTGAATAATGCACCGAATTTTCACATTCCCCTGTTTCATAGTAGGAATCACTGCCCCAATATGAAGTAAATTAGAAACCCCAACTCATTTCAGATAGTTTCCCAATATTGATTTATAGATGATCACAGATATGGGTAAAAACTCTAAAGCTCTTTATATCATTCCAAAGGTCTCCCATTTCTCCTTTTGCTGTAAGTAAACTTCTGTAGAATGACTTAATTTTTTGGTATAGCTTCCTCATTATTTAGCTTTGGTTTTGTTCTCCAAATATATTAACCATGTCTTACTTCTTCCATTTATATCTTTTTTTTTTTTTTAACTGTCTTGAAGGCTGCTTTACACAGAAGAAATAACCATAAAGCAGTGATGTTCAGAGGTTTACCAACAACACATAAATATTTATATGTACTCCATACTGAAGACTTTCCATTGATTTCAAATACATGTATAATGCAGATATTTATATATAATTTTCATATGAAAGGCCCAATAAAGATGAGACAGTTTCATGCTGTCTTTCATTTAATACACTGAGCTTGAAGGTCAATGCTCTTTTATTTTGCTTTTGAAGATTTATATTTATGTTTGCTTTTTTTCTTTGCGTATAGGGCTCAGTCATAAAGATGCTTTAGAGCACCAGCCTTCTACCCCAGGAGACCTGGTTCCAGTCCTAATCTAGATCAAACACGGAGAGCTTAGTGGTCTCGTCATGCTCTCTAGTGGCTGCTTCTCTGCTGAGCAGCTGCCATGCTCCAGGGAGGGCCAGCTCTGGAGCAGTAGTGATGCTGCAAGTCTTTGCAGCCTGAAGCACAAAAAGAAAAACTGGGGGGTCGTTCTGGCTTGGACCTAGTCACTCCTAAACCATGTATTAATCTCTCACCTCAAAGAACCAGAGAATAAATCTCTCAATGACAATCATACCGATATTTTTAATAATTTCAGCTCTCCTCTACTCTTCCTGGCTATATTCCCTCCATTTGAAATCCAGAATCAATAATGGTCAAACTGACAAAAAGCTGGCTAACAAATCCATTTTTTTATTTATTTACCTCAACCTTATCTAAAAATTGCAATGAGAAGAGCTATTGAGGTTAGTGGGAAAGGTCTGGCTGACTTCAGTGGGCTCTGAACCATGGGGCCAAACATACTTCTGGTTCTCACTGGCATGAAATTTCATGAGTTTGCAAATTGGTACAGGGCCCTCCCAGGGACAGGTTTTTTTCATGCATTTTAGAATTATAGATTTGCTTCTGAGTGGGTCCTTCAAGTACAGAAATAACCCACAAAAGTAAGTTGTAAATTGGATTTGAAACCTTTAAAAATCTCAGAGAAAGTTTTGGTTCAATTTCTGAGTGACAATGCAGATCAGAATTATTTTCTGAATAAAAAAAAAAAGCGGTGGAATAAAACTGAGATTCAGCAAAAACAAATGAATCACTCTTTTGATCATACCTCTAGCAGAGAGAAAGTAAACTACCATCTTAAGGAGGCGATAGTTTCGCTTTTCAGGGTTACTTCAGTTTAATGCTAAAATATCATGCTTGCGATGTGGAGTGGCATTCTGATAGAGTGATTTGGTTGCGACTCTAGTCGTGGACAGTGGCATGACCCCACTTCTCCTACCTGCTGTAGCAGTCTATTCACACACTTCTTTTAATGCTCAGACATCGATGAGCCACTGCACGTGGCTGCTGGGAAGGCACCCCTTCTCTGCAGGCTGCAACCGAAAGGGTTTGTTGACTTTCTTCCCCCAGAGTGGGGGTGAAGAGAGAAAAATAAAAGTGATGCTTTCCATTTGTGGGATGTAGGTGGTCAAGAGAAACAAAAGCCCTTGCAGAAGTTTTACACGAGATATACGGATGGCTTCGGGGGTGTGGCAGACTCTGTTGATGTTAAAAGGATGAAGGAAGCCAAAAAAGACTTGTGACAGATGCTTTCAAGCTATGGAGTATTTAAAGAAAATTGCATTAACTTTGTAAATGTTAGAAATATTTCCTAACTAACTTCAAGTTTTTGTCAGTAACTGTGTTCCCAGATAAATAAGACAAGAGATGTTTCCTTCAAGACAAAAAAGATGTAGAGAGGTAATTAATACTGTTTTCAACTTTGAAACAACTTCCAGTAGAAGATATTTGAAGCTTATTCTCCAAGGGAGCTACCACATAGACTGCTAAGGTCTAAAGGCAAACCAAAGGAAGCTTCAACCATTTACAAAAATAATAGTCCTGACTGGGGACAGAGATGTCTTCTAAAAACTCACTATGAATAACAAGGACAAATGCTTCAGAGGCCTAAAAGTGCATAAAGCCTGAATCAATAACCGTGTTGGAAGATGATGACCACAAAGTAGGTGCATTTAGGTGGCTGTCGTTTTGGGACACATTTCTTATTAAATTATTTTGCTCTGGATAAGTAGTTAATAACTTCAGGAGAGCTGGAGAGCTTCAACAAAGGTGATGGAGCAGCTACTCACTTTGAGTCAGACTTGCTAAGAGTTGCAGGGGAGTTTAGCTAAGACCCAGTTAAGAAAGGCTGCACTATGGGATCCTGCCTCAAGAGAGTTGACAAGCTGGTATATTGTAAGGAAGGGAACTAGAAGTGCAGTTACCTTAGAAACTGGAATAAGAACTTCACTAAATCATTAACATCTGAAAATTAAGACAAGACAATATTTGTAGTTATTAGCAAACTAGGCTAAAGGATCTCTTTCCGAAAAAAAAGACAGTTTTAGTAATAAGCAAGCTGAGATTTTTTTCCTTATTCTTTGCCATAAAAAGGGAAGGGCTTCAAGAAGGAACCAAACAGCAGTTAGAATTTTTTTTTTCTTTAAACTGACACAAACTGAATGTGTTTTCTTCCTACATATATCTTCTTTTTTACTTACTTCCTGGATTTTGCCTCCCTATCCTTCTTCCCTCAGTTCAGTTTATGTGGGATGGGCTCTTACAATCTTGGCTATAGGGAGGATTTCCAGTGTCACTGAGCCAGGGACAAAATACAGTCCTTTCTGGCCTTTGGCTGGGATGATTCTCCTCCAGCAAGGTGCTTTGGGTAGCAGTTCTGCCTTGGAGAGTGCTACATGCTGTGAAACAAGAAGACCATTAAAACCTTTGAAGTTGTAAAAGAGCTTTGTTAAATTTGTTCTTAAAAATGGAGTTAACTTTAGAAGGGAAGAAATGCTATATCAGACCCTCAGGTATGTCCCCAGACAGGAGGGTATTCTTCTTGGAGATAGTTTGTAACTGGAAAACTTGATTTCTTATTGCTCATTAGGTCTAAAATAATTCTAGAAGATTTTGTATTGTGGAAATTTAAATGCTTGTAAATGAGGAGTTATCTGCAGTCTTTCCTCTCAAGACCAAATACTCAAAAACTTGGGCAAGAGAATTGTCTGTTTGAAACCCCAGTTTGATGACTACCTACCTCACTGGCAAAGCTAAAAATAATAGGATTGATATAAAAGTACTTTGGGGCCAGATGTACAGGACTGAGATTCCTAGAAAAAAAAAAAGGACAGAGGAAGTATGTTTCTACCTGAGAAACATTGGGCTGTTCATTAACAAAGAAGTCCAAATATTTGCTTGGAAATATTTTCACAGCTTCATACTGTTGTGTTGGAAAGTCCACACTCTGCACCTCTCTGTCCAAAGCAGACTTGGTGCATGAGTGTGCATCTTGCTGCCAGTGAGTCACCTGGAAGATTTGTCATTTGGTTAGAGTATCAAGGAAAGGGGCAATTGTAGTTTATACTGTGCAGGATTACTGTAATGCCATCATTTGGGCAAATACTTCAGAATGTTGTGCCTGAGGCTGTGGATTGCTACATTGCACACTGGTTATTTCTATTGCTTACTTGTCTGCTGGATGCATGTTTACAAAAGCTTATGAGAGTGGACTATGTTATTTACAGTGTTAGACTTTAAAAGGAGAAAGCTTACTGTATAATCTCTTTGCCTTAAGTGTGTTTGAGCAGAGATTACTTTAGGGGACCTGAAAGGAGCCAGCAGGAACAAACTCAGCAATTATTTTAACACAGTCAAACATTCCTATCCCCTAAGTGGCAGTATGAAGTATTCTCATGCTGGTTACCTGATGCTGGATTATACAGAGTGGAGATTTCTTTCTGTATGTACCATATCACTTCAGGCTACAGTTTGTTTCAGACCACTGGGTTTCACATTAAATTTCCATACCAGTAACATATGTAACAGAAATCAGAACTAGAAAAGGTCACAGTTTTTCCTTCTTGTCCTTTCTAGCCCCTTCCTTTTAAAGTTTAGGAACCAATTCCTCTCCCTCAATAACTTTTTAAACTGCTTTTGTGGTTTCATATATGATTTCTATCAAGGTTAGTAAGAGATGAATCAAACTGGGAAAGCTAAAACCTTTACCATTTTTATGCTACAAAGGCAAAAAGCTGCAATCCAAGTAATTTCTCTGATGGAAAAGAATCCCTGGAGAACATAAAGCTCTCTGTCGTCTTCACCAGGAGAAGTATATATTTAGCAACCCTAAGGTTTCACTCAGGGAACCCATGGCAGTGAAAGGGGTCAAGAAAAATCAGAAGCAGATTCAGTCTTACTTTGCAGACAGATTGATTATTGCTTCATGTCATGAAGTTTCATAAACTTCAGCTGGGTCTCTTCAATATATGCCAGCTATGGTGATATTATTCATGCCCCAAACCTAGTGAAGATCATGGAGAGCTTTATGTTTTCCAGAAAGGTCTTTTATCAAATAATAGCACACATTTTTTACCAGGGCCTTCACAGGGAAGCATAGAAACAAACAAAAGAGGTTGGAAGGATTTGGCAACTCTGCTGGCACTACTGCTGCAGCCTCAGTGGAAATCCAGTTGGATATAAACAATAATAAAGAACTGGAACCATATAAAGCAATTCAGGATATTCCCATTCCAAACCCACATGTTCAGTCCCAGATTCAAATGCCATAGATTCTTTTCAGCACAGGGAGGAGAGTCTGAGCAGAGAGGTAGGATAAAATAATAATTTCCCTTCTTCATGTCTTCATTTTGACAATCCAGATTTCTGTTCCAAATGTACTTTGTGCTGTGGAGGTTGTAGCACAGGATGACATATCTAAGGGAGGGAAAAATCTGCACAACAAGACCATGCAAGAGAGGGAAGCTAGACTTTGATAAATAGGAATTTGCTCATGTTTGTGCTTTCAGCACTTTACTCCAGTGAGTTCAGCATCACGGGAGCCTGTTTTAGCAAGTTCTCACATTCTGCTTGGTGATATTAGGTGTGTGTAGGTGGAGGATCACAAAATTTTGGAAGCTTTTCATTTTGAGCTGTCGTGGAAGCCAGTTAAGCCACTTTTGTTGATTAAGATTCAAGTTCTTTTTTTTGAAGAAGCATTTGGTTTGTTTTACTTGGGCTGCTTGTATATTAACATATTTGTTAGACTATGCAGCCGATTCTGGAGTAGCTTTCGATGTATCTAGCACAGCAAGGTCAACAATTTATTAGCATTCATTTAGTTGTCCCAGAACATTTTGTGGGCTTCATTAAGATAATGGTCTGGAGACTTCTTGCTTGCCTTCCCCAGACATGGAAAGCTTCTTTTTAAACATGAACTGTGGTAGCTGACTGTGCAGAAAAAGATTGGGTAAAGCAAGAATCACATGCCAGGCTGTGGAAACACTCCCCCTAACAAGTATATTATATAAATATATAATGTAATTAAATATATGTATATATATATATTTGGGAAACAGTCTGTACCCAGCAACTGTGTATGAGTGAGCAGGCATCAGGGCCTTGCCTGATGTGTTAAAAACAGGTTGAAGTACCATCCATTTACTTCTTGCATTGATGTGCTACAAACATTGCAGTAATGATTCCCTTCAAGTGTCTGTGTGGCATCTTCTGAGTGTTGATCCAATTTAATAAAGAAGTAACAAAAAGAACTGCTCCTTTGAGGACTGTTCCCCTAACCAATGCACACCAGAGACAGAGAGAAAGCAAAAAGTCTGAATCAGGATAAGCTGTTAAGTCTGGCTGCACCTGGAGGCCCAATGTGACTTTCAGATCTACTTGAACCATGCAAAAGTTTGCAGATGTTAAGTCCACACTCTCCCAGCTGCTGCTCTGTGGACACTGTTCATCATGTGTTCCTCAGCCTTACTTGAGTATTCAAACAACTGTAACTTCCTGCAGCCTCAAAAGCTTCTTTTTCAGACCATTTTTTTGGTGTTTTTTTTCCACTGACTGTCCAGCTCTGACACAGGCACTGAGCGTGACACAGATTGTTGTTGGCAGCAGTGTGAATTAGTGCTCCAGTGACAGCCACCCCATGACAGAAATGCCTTTGCAAGTTAGGATGCTCAAAGAGTCATAAGCCCGGGGAAAGCACAGCCTGGAGAGAGGGAGCTGTGGCAAGCCGAGAGAGGCGAGGACAACTGGAAAACCTGACAAGAAACATCAAAGGAGAAATATGAAGCTGAGATTTGAAAAGGTAAATTTCAAAGCCACTTCCATCTGGCTGCACTGATTGCACTGGAGCAAAGCAAATTGAGAGCAAGCTCTTTCCAAAGGGTAATGAGACTTGCAAAGGCACAAGGCAGGCCAGGGACATGGTGCCAATTCGTTGGGAATGCAAAGACATGCCTGAAATCCCTGCCTGGGAGGAAGAGAGATAAGGAGACTGGGGTAATAAGAGGGTTAAATACACACATGCATAATTCCACTGTCAACTAATTGTCATACTCCTTCCAGAAACTCATTGCCAGAGGTACACAGATGTAGAGTCCCCTGCCCAACAGGAGAGAAGGTAAATGAACATCTCTGGAGCGTGTGTTGCACCTTAGAGTAAAGGATTAGATCTTCTGCTCCTCTGTATGTCAGCTCTGAACTTAAACTTTCTTAGAATGTGAGCTTAACCCTTACTATGCTGACTCAGAGACACCTTGGAAATTACAGTCTGTGTCTCCAAGCCCTTACTGATCTCGCCATTTGAACAGAAAGTTTTCTTTCATAGCTACAACATGTGGCCACTGATGCCGACTTCAAAGGTGGCAACACTGCAGTGTTGGCAGAACTCTGCTTTTGGGATTGATTTGGGATTTTGGGGTCCTTTGGGAAAAAACCTCCACACTGATGATGTTTCCATACAAAAGAACATGTTTGCCAGGCTATTCATCTCTGCTCACTGCTGAAGAGCTCTGTATCAAACCTCTAAGCGTGGGAGGCAGCAACTTTAAAATGGGTGAAAAGATTGCTTATTCTCCAAAATCTGATTTAATTACTATTTGGCATTTTGCTTGATGAAGCTCTAAAGGACAAAATCTAGGTATTCATACATGTTTGGACAATGTCTATCATATTAAGGGCACTGTGAAGAGAGGGAAGGTAGGTAACAGATGGGGATAAGTGATGCTTGCACAAAAAAGAAATTGAATACAGCAGTATCGAAAGCCAAGAGCTAACAAATGAAAAGACATCTTCAGGAGCTGCAGTGAAAACTGAGCTGTCAGTGATTTAGCACCTGAGTGGCTGTGGTCAGATATCACAGACGTGTGTCCAGTAGAAATAAACTGTGGAAGATCCATTGGGAAAGCTGCAATCTGAGTTTAGTTTATAATCTCAAGACTACATTGTAGAACCTTTCCTCATGAATATACAGAGAAAACCAGGAGCGATGCAAAGGGATCATGATCAAAGGGATCATTCTTTTTTATGGAGGGCATTTTTAACTGAATGCCAGGAACTCCACGGCAGCTCACCAAGGTAATGAACAGGCTAAGACCAGCCCACTTCACTACTATCTGTTGTTGAGCTGCATACCCATACCAAACTGGTACTTTTTCCCGATAGTAAGGTATTGGGAAAAACATGAAGGCTTTTAGTTTTCCTCCTGAGGAAAAAGATTGTCCCATCCCCTTCTCAGGATTGCACCAAAACTGGTGCTGGCCCTACACTATGAACTCTTAGTGCAGGGATTTGTCTTCTATATTTCAAAATCATCCCAAATCCAAAAAGTTAGCTCTTTAATAGTCAAACCCCAGACTCAGGCCAAAGTCTACCATTCATCCCTTTCTGCATAGACTACATGAAGGATTTGTATATAGGGGCATCTTTAAATATCTCTAAAAGCACAGCTGATAACTGAAAACATAAGTATTAGAAGTTAAAGAAGTAGAAATGTAACTGTCCTCACAACACGGCAGAGGCTGCTTTTGATTTATTACTGTACATCAAAACCAACTTTAAACAGAAGTTATCTCTGTGCTTTAGTCAGAGACTTTTTGTACTCCTTTAAAGCACTAAAGCTGCAGTCCACATACAAGCCCTTCCATTTTCAGTAATACCGTTTTGTGAAGCTTGTCATATTTTGCCGAACACCAGGAGCAATGACCATTCTATGTTCAGCTATTTTCCCATGTAGTGCTCTCCGTGCAATTCTGGATTCCCTCCATTTAGCCCTTGTCCCTACTGAATTGAAGGCAGCGATTCAGACACAACTTCCCCAAAAGACATCAGCTCACTGAGCCTCAAAAAGAGCTGCAAGCCCATTGACCTTTAGAAGCTATAAGGCAGTATGACAGCACCTCCCCCCCACCCCCAGCAATGTGCGCCAGGGACGGATCTGATGGAAAAGGGATTTTGTATGCAGAAGGGTTTATAAATATGAGGATTCACGTTTGTTGACTGGTGACAAATCAGAGTGCCAGCGTTGCAGTTAACTGAGTTGCCAAGGATAAAACCTCTATTTTTAAATGTTGCTCCTCCTGCTGAAGTTTTTTTTCCTTAATTTTCATTGAATAAGAGGTCAGCACATTCTGCTGACTCACTGTATCAGCAGAGGCAAGACCCCACCACCCTTAAGGAATTCTGCTGACTCACTGAAGCAGGGAAGGAGGACAGTGCAAGCCCAAGAGGAAGCCATAGAGACAGCCAAGCTTAGGGTAGAGAGGTTAATTGAATGTTTTTATTTTACTGTCATGTTTTGCCCAGTATACATAACCACATCATGGGAAAGGGATGTGTTTTGAAGCCAACATGGTTAGACTGCAATAGAGATTTAGCCTGTTTGCAAAGTTGACTTTGGTTATAGACCTGTGATATGTTGTCAGCTGAGCTTCTGCCTTAATCTTTAGATCCTAAGCTAGAATTAAATCCTCTGGTTTTGGAGTTTTGGATCCGGAGACTGGGCCAGACTACCCAAGAGGAGACACAGCATTTAGGTGGGGACTGGAGCTCTATAATTTGCTGCCTTTTGTTCTCTGCAGGCTCCTTAGTGGGCATTTCCACTTTAGGATACAATTTCCTTAGCAGAAATGGCCTCCTCAGAAATTATACTGCATTGTTTAACAACTTTCTTGACCTCATACAAAAATGCTCATGGTCTGTTGTGTTGGCTGCTGTGCCTGTCCAAGGGAGACCTTCTGGCTTTGAGAATTGAGCACTGTCACAGCAAATGGGAAGCCTACCCAGACTGTGAGAAGCAATGCTCTAGATATAACTGTATGGACAGATTCGTGTGTATATCTACAAATATACACACATATATGTTGTATACATTTATATACAATTTGTATATAAATTTTATTCATATTGTATGTATTAATATTTACTCATACTTTATATAAATAAGGTTAAGATTACATATAAAAGATTCTGACTAGATCTGTCACATGTATATGTATCTTATATATATAAAACACAGCAAAAATAAGTTTCCATATAGCAGATATGTGTTTGCCAGATGCCTTTACCAGCATATCTTGAAATGAACATGAAGAGCAGCATACTTTAAAATACACAAATATAACATTGCTAGCAACAAGACAGGCTGGACTGTTGTGTCAGCAACATGTGCCAGCGAGCAAACCAGCAGCAAAGAGTGGTGGCTGTTTTGTGGATCACTGAGAGCTTTAGCTCTTGCAGAGTTGGATAGAGAAAGAAATCCAACGGCTATTAAAAAAAAGTACTCATTCATGCAATGTTTCTGGTTGCATCTTTCAGAAACAAAGGCACTCAGCTATGGCTGCTCTCATGAGCATTTCACCATCAATCGCAGCAGCAGGAGTAGGACTGTTAAAAATGAATTCAGGAAAACACAGGTGACTGGTGGACAAGCAAGGTAGAAAGTAATAGGTTCTGACAGGGATGCACACAGCTGCCTTCACAGTTACCAGAAAGTAATGTGACTTCCCTGCAACTTGCACTGTGCTTTTTTTCCTGGTAATAGCCTTGTTCAGTGTCAGACTACAGGAGATGGCCTCTGGACCACTGGTCTTGCTTTACAATAAAGAAGTAGATATGGGAAGTTGGTTATTCCCAGACTGCAGGTGAGGCATGAAGCGGAACTTTCCTTGCTTTTCTATAGCTTAGCAACAAGGCAAAATGTGCATTCCTGTGCTTACAAACAGGCACTGTCTCCTCTGCCTCTGAGGCATGGACTGAGCTGAGAGAAGTGGGGTGCTGTGGTCTTTGTGTAGCTTTGTGGAGAGAGAAAGGTTTCTGAATTATAACCTTTCAAAGAAGGGGCTGATCCCCTAACCATGCTGTATTTCTTTCTATCCTTCCCCTCCATAGTGTTTGAGGTTCACAAATATTAAGAGCATTATATAATTAGCAGCTCATGACAGACTTCATCAAGTACTCCTTTCATCAAAAGTATTTATTTTGCTTAGACATCAGTCTTTGGTCTCTTGATTTATTTCATGTTACGCAAAATATCATTTGAAGGAAGAGAGTTCAGGCAGTATTAATGTCTGGAGTCTGACTGACTGCAGTGATTTCAAAGGGGTTTTGGAGTATCCATCTGAGGGCAGAAATGAACCCTTTCAATTTCTAAAACTTATTCCTACCAAGTCAACTAGAGTTCAGAGCTCTCAACTTCCTGCTGTCTGTGCTTAGCAGTTTGCAGTATTGGCCCCCAGTTCTACAGTTTATCATTATCTGGGAACAGGAGGAGGGTTAAACAAGAAGTTCTCAGAAATACCGCTTATGAATGAAACATCAGAAGTTATCCTCCTGCACTTAAAATAAAACAGCAATTTTTTTCCTTCATCTGTGTAAAATTTTTCTATTAACGTCTGGCTTTGTATTTTCTGGAGACTATTTCAGTGCATCTATTATAAATATTTATGTGAGAAGAAAAAATGTTGGAACTCCTTCAAGGAAATTAGATGAGAATGCGTCCACACACTTCAAAAATAAATGCATAAAGTAAGTGTTCAAACTATGCTATTGTTAGATCACTATATCCAGTAAGCTTAGTGGGAGATTGTTGCAGTGAGAATGGATTAGTATATTGTTACCTGGATGTAAGTCCAAAATTAGACTCCATCAACAAAACAGGAGTTTTAAGTGAAAAAGCTATACTAAGAGTATCTTCTCAGGTACATTTATAAATCTGTGAGTAAGGCACCTTATAAATAACCTGGTTAATTCAAAAGACTAGCTTTACACTTGATAAAGTATAATTTCCAGAAAATCCGTGATAATCTCTCAATTTAAATTGCTATCTTTAAAGACATTTTACATAACGCACTGCACACAGAAGTTAGTGGAACTGTTTAAAAGAACAAAATTAAGATGGTTTCCAAACAATAAAAATAAAAGCTCCTCCCAAAAAAGCAGGTATGTGTGGACAATTTTATGTAAGTAAACTTGATTTTATATAAGTTTTACCTGTGTCAAAGAAAAACTTGTTAGTTTTGTTAGCAGAAAATAGATGAGAGTAATCCATAAATCATTCCTTTGAATTATTTTGTCTTCCCTGTGCTCTGTTCTCTGTAAATAAAACAAAGACAAATCTGGATTCAAAGAGCCAAAGCCCGCCTTCAGATGTGGGTGTGCATCTCACTTAAATGTCAGGTAGAGTCAGGTGCTCAGATCAGAGGAAAGAATTTAACACCATGATGAGAGAAACATTGGGGAGAGGAGGCTTGCGGGGGAAAAGGTCTGCGGGTATTTTTAAGGGAGTGATTTTTAAACCAGATTTGAAACTGGAAAACACTGAAAAAATGCTTCAATTTCAAGGAAGAATTGTCCAGTGCTTAACTTTTTTCTGATTTTTTTTTTTAATGATTTGCTGATCAAGACCAAGCAAACTGTCCCAAAAACAGTTCAAGAAAGCCAAACCAGCATCAGTGAGGTTAATAGCAATTCTGCTTCAGAAAGTAGATTATCCCCTCCCAATTGCTTGATTTCCTACTTTCCTCTAAGGTTCTTTCACCTGCTGTCAGCTTCAAACCCCATGGAGATAGCAGTGTAAAACCATTTACATTTGACTCAGCCTGATCTGGGATAAAAACAGTGATATCCATTCTGTTTGGTTTAACCTGCAGTATTCAAATCAAGGAAAGCTTAACAGGTTATTACCAGCTGATGTTAATTGTCAGACCCACCTAAATAAAAATGAGTGCCAGAACAACTAGAATCCTGAAACTGAATGTTCTTGAATCTTCAGTTTCTCTCGGAAAGCAATTTCTTGGGACTAGTATAGCCTGTTCCTCTGGATAACTTTGGCTAATACTAGTTCAGCTGCATCGTCTCCATCTGAGCTACCAAACAAACCCTCTCCAGTGTTTCATATAGTTTATAAGTTCATATAGTATTGTGATCTTAATCTTGACAGTCACAAAGCAGAGGTTACTGTGGTGGTATCAACAGCAAAGAGAAAGAGGATCAACTGTTTATTTCAAGCAGTTTAAAGAGCTCACTCTCACTGCTGCTTAAATTAAGAGTTTCTGCACAATGCCTCCTCAGCATATATGGGTATACACATACTCCATACACCTCAATTAATTTGATATCATAATGCCTCTCTCAGAGAGGCAACTTTCTCCCCATTAACAGATAGGGAGACCTGATGAATGAGATGTCTCAGTTGCTCCAAAAGATCATGCCAAAAGTAGTCTCAGTTGCTCCAAAAGATCATGCCAAAAGTAGACATCGTAACGTGGGTCCAGAGTGCTCCAATGCTGCACCATGGCTCTGCTCAAGGACTCTGTGGTCAGATCCCTTATGAAAAAAAAGCTTAAGTTGAGCAGTATTCAAAGTCTGTCCATTTTACTTGCAATGAATATAAAACTGAATGAGGATTTCTTGCTTTTTTGGTCTTTTGGCAAATTTATTTTGTAGCCATGGATATCCATTACCTCGATGAAAGGCTTCAAATGCACTCTCAGAACGCAGATGCATACTTCCAATACTGCAAAAACAATAGGAAATACCATTAACACTGCTGTTAGAGGGTGACCACATGCAATATGATAATTTTGGAGATGACTGCCTTGCATCTGTTACTATGTACCATTTCTTTTCAGAATATCTGCCAGCTTCTGTTGCACAAAAGGCAAATGTACATTTTTATAGAATTGTACAGTCACAATTTTAAAAAACAGGACATGCTAGCTTTTGGATGTTGGCATGAATTGTTACTTTATCTCATTTTTGGTTACTGTGTTGCAATTGTTTCATCTTTTGATTTCTTCCCATTTGAGAAGATGCCCCAATGGAGCCTGTTTAATGACTTGGGAGAGTGGACTGCTGCACTGTGCGATAGCCTCTTGCTGTTAGTGGGAGAATCAATGGAGAAATGAATTAACAGAGGGTCATTCACAGAGCTAAGATAACCCTACGTCAAAACAGGTAATGTAAAGTCTTCCAGCATTATAAAACACTTGCAGCAAGCCTGATAAGGGTGTGGGTTTCCCAGCTTCAGAAGAGGGGAAGTGAAAGTGAAAACAGCTTTTCTGAAAGATTTATCTGGACCTTGGGAGGCAGGACATAATCAGGGATAAGGATGGGTGGAAATTCCTATTTGCGTTTCAACAACACCTTAACTTGTATAAGGATGTTTGCTGTCTTGGACTGAAACAAGAGAAAACAATGTTTCCAGTTTCATGGATATTTAATTTCTGAAACCTGATGAGATTATGTATTCATAGGAACACAGCACTGGAAATAACTTCATCAAGCACTAGTATGTGTCCCTCCCAGGCCAGTGCAGAGTGGGATCCAATGTTGCAGTTAATCAAGTTCTATAATCTCATTCACAAACAGGTAAAAAGTGATTAGATTTTGGGTGTTGTGGGGTTTTTTATCCCCATTCTTACTAATATATTTTAGTCTGTCTTTCTGTATAATACAGACTGAAGAACTTATCTAAATAAAGTGTCCATCAAGTTGTGTTACAATTTGGTCTTTCTTATAGGCAGATATCCAATCCTGATATAAAGAAATCCAGAATGATAGAGAGCTCACTTCTTTCCTGAATAAATATTTCCAAAGGTTAATTAAAAAAACAACCAACCAAACACAAACAAAAAACTGTACACCTAATTTCTTGCCTCATTTCATCTCACATCAGCTTGCAGCCTTGGGATTTCCTCTTGCCATTTTTGAATGCCAGAGTTGTGCAGCATCAGAAAGCCTTTCGCTCTGAGGTACTTATGCACAGTGCTCAGGTCACCTTTTAATCATCACTTCAAGTAAATAATGGATTGAATTGCTTGAATTACCCCAAAAGGTATTATTTCCATATCTATAGTCATTATTTTACCTTTTATAGTGCTTTTCAAAGTATTTACACACTTCTCTTTTCTCATCGTTCTTCTTAAAGGCAAATTATAGATCTATTTATCTTAGTTTATTTAACACCACTATTTAGAGGTGAAATAATTCCCTCTTTCTTTCTGCATAAATCAGGAAACTTGCAGAAGAGTGCCAATTCCACAGTCCTCTGCGCTCCAGTGTCTCAGATTGCCAGCACATGTGAACAGAACCCTTTACATAAGATGACAGCCAAGCAACCACATGAGGTTGATTTGTTGCAAATATAAAGTGCCAAAGACATCCTCCATGTCAGAAAACATTTTATGTAGAACACTGCATAGAAAAATCAAAGAAAGCAAAACAACAACATTACATAAAGCAAAGGTAAGGTTTGACCTTCAGACCCTTCAAAAAGAAACTCACCATATTGTTATAGAAGAAAACCTGCCATATGGAATGTACCTCTAGCTATCATAAACTTGTTTGGAAGTAAGATTCTTTGGAAAACAAACCATAAATACCCTGGGTTAGGAGGTTTCTTTGTTTCCAGACATGAAAGCGAGAGTATTCTTTCTCTAACACAGACTAAAGTTAGCTATGCTTGTTTTACTTTGTTATGTCCCCTGAGTTTTGCATGACCATGTAACATTTCAGCTGATAGATTGCTTCAGCAAAGACATGATTGTCCTGACAAATGACAATCATAGAGCATTAATGTGGACTATTAGTACAAGACCTCTCTCCAGTTGTAAATTTGTTCCTTCTTTTGATGAGCACCTCAGATACTACCCAAGGAGCTTCAGGTTTTTTTGTAAGTACAGAAAGTATCATCTGTGATTGGTATAGATGCTTGCAGTGAGATGCTTGATGTCAGATTAATTTTGCCTGATTGCAAGTGTTTGTAATGCAGGTCCATCTGAGCTAGTCACACAGAGACTACTTCATAGTCAATGGAAGAAATTAGCATTCTTAGGGCACATCTAACCCATTTTAGTTGTTTACTGCAGGATAAGTGCCGATACCTCTCCACTGACTTCACATTTTTGAATGTGGTCAGATGCTGTGACTGGTTATTAGAAATTTGTGCCAATGTACATGGGGGTCATATCTTCCTCATGTTGCCATGTAGCTTCTTATTAACTTAGAAAGACCAAACTCAGGTGAACTGTTACCTCATTTTCCCAGAGACAGAGACATCTGTCAGACATCACACTTCCTCCTTGCCCGCTCTCTGGTTTGAGGACTCCAGGTCAGAGTCACACTTGTATGACTTTTTCTGCTATTTCTTGAGGAGTCTGAGGACATGCCTATGTGAAAATTTGCTGTTGTCACAGCAGCTGCTGTCTTCCTTGCCACCTGTGTCTAGGTATGGTGACAAACCGATCAAGGCCATTTTTGGCCTCACTCTGGTGCCAAGGTCACTTTCTCAAGCTAGGAGTGTGGAAGATGAAATGCTACTCTTCACAACTATTGAAAATACACAGGTTGGCCAAAACTATGTGGACATAATAAGTTACCTGGGTTTCCCCTGAAATAGCCTTTAGGGTCTACAGCTGGTTTTCGTCACGCCAAATCTTGCTATAGAGCTGAATTTTGTATCTGTGCCATGGGACTCAGAAGTTTTTGTTTGTTCTGAACGCAACATGGGATTAAATTTTGTTTCTTTGCAGTGGCAGAAGTTGGTTCCTCCTTGGTCTGTGTGGGTATTTTTCCTCCCCCTTACTACCTAAATAATATAGAAAATCTGTACCAGCCAAGTAAGGCATTTCACTAAGTGCCTTTGCTCTGGGTAGTTGTAATGGCTACATACTAACAAATCCTATAAATAAAACTGTTTTTCAACCAGGGAAAACTGATTGATAAAGGTCACTAAATGCTTCCTTGCTGGAGTGTGAAATCAATGAAAAGTTTAATGTGATATGATCTGGCAATTTGTCAGGTTTAGAAGAGCCCGTGTGAGCTAAGGATGTAGGACCCAGCAATGAGATGAGAAGAGAAGAAATAAACCACAGACTCAGAAACCAAGAGCCAGCACTCCCAGGCTTGAAATAAAGGAGGAGGGAGAGGCTGAACTACCTGTTCAGTTTAAAAATAGCTATTTGGGTTTTTCCTCCACTATCATACTTCTTTTTTATGTCTTCTGCTAACTCATGTCTTCAGAGCAGTTAAGCATGATGGACTAAAATCACTGAGATGGATATTCTTCTGCTTGCCTGATTTCCTCTGGGTGGTGGGTAGGCTGGGATTTACAAGCCACAGGGTGTTACCAGGGGATGCACAGACACAAAGACTGTGAGGAGTTCTGAAAAGTTTTAAAAATAGGGGAATTCCTTTGTCCTCCAGTGGGATCTATTCTAGCTGACTCATGAAAAGCACAGGTTACTGATGAAGCAATAAAAAAATGACTCTTCCACAGCTGATGCCACACATTGGAATGGAGATATCCGGATAGTAGCTAGGTTATGTGAACCAGAATTGGGTACTGCTTTTGAAATACCTGTCACCTATTGAAATTTGGTGGAAACTGTGAAATCAGTGAGTTGAAAAGTTATCAAACAATCAGACTGACCCACACAGGTGTGTACGCAGAGCGGGACTGCAAAAGCTTTCCTTGCAGTTTCTTAATGTTAAAGCTAAGCCAAGCAGCAAAGAATGCTGTTACACACTGCAAGCCACTAGTGTGGTGGAAACTGATGACAAAGTTTGATGCAAAAATATCCTAAAAGAAAAAAAAAAAAAAAAGACTCATAACTTTAACACTAAGAAAGATTTTACTCATGATAAAATTACTCTTCTCTATTAAATTTTAAGTTCTTTGGGGATCATTTCTAGTCTGTTTTTTTTTTTTTTCTAAGAAATTAGACTATGAATTTCTCAGACTCTATGTGAATTCCTGTCTGTTATCCCCAAATAACATTTGAACTACTTAGCTAACTTCATTGAAGTTTACAGAGACATAGAAATCCCAAAGAAAATTAAGTTCTTGTGACTTTTATGAAAATAGGCCACCACGCTGAGAGCTGACCCTTGTTAAGTGCTTTCTCTGAGAGAAGTCCTGCATCAATATTAGGCCCCAGAGACTTAGCATGGGGGAGAGAAAAGACCTTATAAATATTTCAGCTACCAAGAAAACTTCAAATGGACCTTGAAATGAGCCATGAGACATACATTTCATATGCGCTTATAAGTTCCAGCACACACTTTTTCTCTTTTTTTTTTTGTTCACACAGGACACAGGGTATCCAAGTCTTGGTCCAGGATGGGTTGTTAAATAACTCTGACTTATTGGATATGGGCAGAGAAGCTGATTCTAAAACACCTGATGAGTCAAGTTTGGGGTAAGTTTTCTCCTTACCTAACTATATCTATTTCTTGCACTATGCATTTCAATTACAGGTTCATACTCTGGTTAATTCTGCTTTTATAAATACCATATAATTTTGTTTACTGTGATATGAAAGTAATAAAATCTCATAGGAGATTCATTTACACTTAATATTTTTGTTAATGGTCTAAATTCAGCACTACACAGCTAAGCAGGGTCCTTGAGGAGATTAGTTTTACATTAAGGGGGTTTATTTGGAAGCAGGATGAGAACTGGTAGTCTGAGGCATTCTGTGGATCTGCTAATCCATTCTCTATGAAAATTAGCAAAAAGCCTCCTATTGTCTTCACTGGCCTTGGGAGTGAGCCCTCAGAAGATGGTATACACAACATGGGTCTGGTTTTTGTCTTGGTTATTTAGTTATTTAACCAAGATGCACTTTTTGCCAGGTCCCAAACTAAATGACCAGACATCATAAACCATTTACATAATTTTTTCTCATAAATTCAAAATGTCACAATAGAGCTGTCCACCCCCTTCCTGACCTGTTAGTGTAAAAGAACCCCCAAATGATACATGCCTTGTTAAAGCTCATGCATTTTCAACAGCAGCTTCTAAAAAGACAGTTCAATGTGCCAGCTCTTGCGGCATTGCTCCCATACAATTTTTCTATTGTATGAACAGGGAAACTTTTGGTAAATTGGGTATAACACTGTGCGACAACTGCTAGCATACTATGTTTTTAAAGAATAATGCTAACATATTACCATTACAAGAGTATATTCATTGAAAGCTATCTAATTTTCTTTTCAGGACTATTCAATTCAGTATCATGTAATTGGGTTTGGTAATAAAAGCACAAAGAGATTATTAACATCTAGATGTTATTGATTGAATATAAGAGACATGACCCTCCTTTTCACACAATTCCAGGCTTAATTTGCATATTTAAATGCTTTTCTGGAATTACAGCAATGCAAATGACCTTCCATTGGTCCAAGAATAGAATGGCAGTAAATGTATTACTGAAGAAAATAACTAAAAGGGGAAGCACTTATTTGAAATAAAAATAAGTAGGTTTTGTTATTTGGGTCATTCCGCAATTTTTGCACTAATATTTTAATATGTTTGCTAAAGTTAATTCACTATTATTTCATAATGCCACCTACCAGGGAGAAGTCATTATATTCCCCATCAAATTATTTGTCTTTTATTTTGCCATGTTTTGTACAGATGCCCAAGTACTTCACTGGAAATTAGCATACTAGAAAAAAATTGTGGTGATATACACATTACTGAAACATGCAAATCTTGGTTTATGAAACACTTTTAAAATGTTAACTACACCAACAGGACATAAAACCTGAATGCGAACAAATTTCTCTAAGAAACTGCATTTGCATTCAGGAATACATAATTACATGTTATACTATCAATAAGGATTTTTCTTTTTGAAACTATTGAAAATAATTAGTCCTCTGTGACTGTAAGCACAATTTTGCTGAAAAGTACAGTTAAAGAATGTAAGTTACTTCGACAGTACTTAAGAATGGAAACAATGAATAGATAAAGGCTTAATGCTTTTTTCATCAAAAAAGTTTAATGAAAACTCTAATCTGCTTACACAGACAGAAGCAATAGTTTTCCTTTTTCTTTTTTTCCAGTCATCTGAAGAGAGATGCTATACAGTAAGTTCTTACTGAATAAGAAAAGAGTCGCAAAAGGATCTGTCACCCAAAATGGTGGACATTTATTCAATTACTTTACACTAAAATTATTGTGCTCCATGAGTAAAACAATACTTCATTACAAAATTGTTAAGATATGTTCACTGGAATTATAACATAGAGAACAACAAATTATTTGGTCTACAACTAATCCCTTTAATGCTGTTTATCAGCAATAGCTGATGAACCAGCCACACATCCAAAACACCCAAAATGGCTTCCTCATTGGAAGCTGAAAGTTATCACATTTACACTGCCAGGCCAAGGGGAAGAAGTAATTTGTTAAGTCCAGTGATCTGAGACAGGC
Organism: Harpia harpyja; assembly: GCF_026419915.1. Classification (NCBI taxonomy): domain Eukaryota; kingdom Metazoa; phylum Chordata; class Aves; order Accipitriformes; family Accipitridae; genus Harpia; species Harpia harpyja. Next base: position 69,998,596 of record NC_068944.1, read on the forward strand.
CATCTGTAAACACAGAGGCATCTGGACTGAGTTTCCCTGCAAACTCCAGCACTGCTATTGATGCACCAGGAGAGATAACTTTCAGTAAAAGTGTCCAAAGCCAGAAATACTTAATCAAATTACTACAGTCTTCAATTATTTTTTTCTTATTACCAGAGTCTTCAATCCTGCCCCAATAAATGTTTCAATGTGTATGTCACAGTCCGGCCAAGCACCGCTCTGTGCCCAGTGCATTACTGTGAATGGAGCCAGTTCCCTGGATCCCATGTGCTTCCAAGTTGGCCTAGAAGGAAAGCTGTCGCTGTTACTAGCTCCAAGCCTATAGAACACATGTGTAAGCTTAGATTGACTTTCTGGCAGCTTTCCCTAGAGTACCAACCTTCACAATCACCCTGCCTAATCCTGAGCTCCTAACCCTTCTCCATAGCCTCTCGTATGTGCTTCTCCAAAGTGCCAGCGAGGTCTTCAGTTGAACTGCTTAAGGCAAAACATAGGGAAAAATTAAGACACGCAGAGATACTTGGGAAATTTCTTAACTGCAGTCATTCTATTCTTAAAAGTACTCCTATGAATCATAAAAATATTAAACTGTCCTTAATTTTTTAAGAAACCCTCTCTCCATATCTGACTCCACATTTAGCGGGAGACCTAGGTTTGTCAGTATCCAGACAAACTTGAGTCTCTCCTCTCTGTTTTCTCCTGCAGTCTTGGACACAGCAGTGGCCTGCAGCTTTACCCTTCCTTCCCTACACTGAACATAGCACATAAATCTTTAATAGAGGATCTTTCTCTTCATCTCTTGGACTTCTCCAGAAGTATCAGTGCAATTTCTTGGTGATGAACCGTGCATAAATAGTCCATTTTCTAGAAAGATGAGATGATTATTTTGGGGGGAATTCAACTTACTTTTAAATCTATATGTTGGGTATTGAGCCTGAATTAGCAGAGTATTTTCCCTCTAGAGCCCACTGAGATGGCTCTATGGTGACAGCCAGCACCAGCAGGTCAAGTATTTAATCTTAGGTCTAAAATGAATGAGGTGAACCTGTGGAAGGCCTTGTCAGAGCCAGTGTATGTTTGTTGGTTTTCAGTAAGGTGACAAGCGCCCTCTCTAAACAGTCCTTCTTCCATCATGAAAGTAAGAAATACATATGGCAAATAATCCAGTTCACTATTTCATATAGACCCACCCCTGCACTCTGACAGGGACTTCTGAAGTTGCAACAGATAGATAGAAAGCTACTGAAACAGAGAGGTAATATTTATACCAGTATATAACCACTTTCCCTCTCTTTTCTAACAAGGAGGAACCCTGCCTGAGATTTGTAACAGCTCTGATTCATTTTTACATATCTGTTCACTTCTGGATGGGACTGGGACTAGATGTCCAAGCTAGAAAAATATAACTTTGGGCTTACCTGCCCAAACAGAATGGAAATACTGTTATTTTTCAGCACAGTTCTATAGTCAATGAGGTGAAAACATGGTACTCATTGCTCTTGTGCAAACTAAATCTTTGACATTTTATCAGTTAGTGATTGTATTGTATTTTAATGACTGTGTGTGCTGGTGAGCCTTTTAAGATTAAAAAGTAGATATGTAATAGGGTCTGGCTATCTTTATTCCTCTCTAGAAAAAGAAAACTGGGCCAATCACAGCATGAACATCTCTACCTCAAAGCCCAGGGAAGAAGGAAAACTTGAGCACTTGTATTTATTTGGACCAAAAATTATATAAATCTCATTCATGCACAACTCATGTCTTGCTGCCACAGGTGGAAGAGTATAAAAGGGCTTTAGTATAAATGAGAAATAGGGAACTTGTAGCTTAAGAAGAGATGGTTTAAGAAAGATAATGTGTTATTTCTCTCGTTGTTTAAAGCATTTTACAATGTGTATATCATTAAATTTTCTATTACAGCCCAGACTCCGAAAGTGAATCATAAAGTTAACAACAGAGTCTTAAAGCAAAATTACATCAATTATACAATGAGGGGAACTTGAGTCTAAACCACAGAGACTTAATTGCATGGAGGTTTTCCAGAACTCCTCATAAGAGCTCCCATAAGCAAGATTTTTTGTGTGTTTCTTTCTTTTCTGAGTATGAGATCATGAAAATAAGTCTCAACTAACTGGCACTGCTAGAACAGCAGCACTGAGATGGAGGACAGATGGGTCAAGCACTAGCAATTAGCTGGTCTGAGTCCCTGTTTGCATAAGGCTCATACTCCTCACATGAAATCAGTAGAAACAGGCCAATGTGCTTCCACCAGACAGCCTGAACATTTCTAGAAGCTGCAGAAACACTTAATGGCATGTGAGGGTTTCCAAGATATATTTAATATATACAGACATAATGGAATATGCTTCTAGTGTCATTTTGTTAGGCCATTTCTCTGTCGCAAGTGAAAGTGCTAAAACATGAAGATGAATAGCTGCAGAGGATGCAGATCACATCTTTGAAAGGGATCTAAGATCTTTTTTGTAAAAGCAAAGAGCCCAAAGTCTTGATTTATGGTGTAAATGCAATAGACTTTACACAGGCTGCACCACTGGTTTCCAAGCAGCCCTAGGGAAGAAGTGGATCTCCTTTTCAACAAGCAACTATTGCAATGCCAAATGTAAAACCTAGACATCATGGGGCATAAATGCAGAATGCAGAATGATGCTGACCCAGAATTAACTTCATCACATGGACTTGTTCCACTTAATAAAAAACAGGGAGCTGTAGGAGCTGAATGACGACTTTGCAGACCCGAATATGTATCCGTTCCTCGGTGCTGATATTTCTTCTCCATTTCTGAGCTGCAGGATTCTTCCTCAGTGGCAGATGATCCCAATTTTTACCTTGCCCCAAGGAGAAGACAATGTTGTGCTTTACTGGAACTTTCATTTTGGGGACTTCAAAGTCCTTTGGAAACATAAAGGAATTTAGCTTCACAATCTTCTCTAAGGGTGAAACTTATTCCTACGAGTTTTGCTGATTGTGATTCAGGCAATAGCAACAAACTGGCAGGGAATAGGAGGGTGAGAGAAGGGAAGTATTCACTGAAAAATGTAACACAAACAACAGACAAATATTTCTCAGGCCTAGGCAGTCACAAGAAGTCTTGCATCTCATTTCTTTTATCTTCAGACTTCAGAAAGCAGATCTTTCTCTGCAAACAGCTGAAGAGTTTGGACTTTGGGCTTTCTCTCCCAGGATGAATGGGAAAGCAACACATTAGGAGGCAGTGTCGTTATGTGCTTTTCTCTGTTGCAGAGTCTTTTTCCCATAATGTTTTTCTTTTAAAATCTGAAAATACTTTCTGCTACACTCCTAAAAGGATCTGAATCCATGTCCATCCCTGTACCTGGCAGCAAACAGGTACAGCCAGCTGCCCATGCTGCATGTTGATAGGCATAGGGATCTCTCTGATCCCTGCAGCTATGATTGCCTGTGATTCTGCCAACACAGAGGCAACAAGTGTTAGCCACCAAAAAAGACCAAGGTCACAACATCACTCCTTCCCTGTGTCTCTTGGAGCCTATCTTCTACCTGCGTTCACGTGAGGCTCACAAACAAGGCACACGTGGGCATCCAAAGCTGCATCCACTGCAGATGCTGCAACCAAAATTTTACGTGATAATCTAAATTCCTCTTGAATCCCAATGACAAAATAAACCCTCTGAATTTGCTTAAAAATAGAGTAACAGATCTCTCAAATGGCTTCTCTCTCTATGAGAAACAGTGCTCAAATTTTTCAAGTTTTTTGTATATAAAGGTATTTTGAGGATCTGTTTATGGCAGAAGTACTCGATCCAAATAGCTACTGGCCTGAGTGGAGAGACTCTTTTTGCCTTCTGTAGTCTTTCCATCAGACCTGTGGAGACACACTTACGCAACAATTTATTCAAAGTAATCTGAATGTTACCTCTGAGTACAGCTATTGCGTTTGACCGTGTTCTATCAATCGCGGAGATATAAACTGTGAAATGGAACGACACCTACAACGCCTTTCATGTTGTTTGCAAAGCTTGTCATTCTTCTAAAGACTACACCGGTCAGGTAGACTGAATGGGAGAGGCTCAGCATCAGCTCTTGGGCTGAAATCATTGCCGCCACTCCCAACTGGGCACAAATGGAAAGCAGTAATTAACTTGATTAGCCACACAACTGAGGAACGAGGCTATTTATGTCAGGGTACCTAACTAATCATAAAAGACTTTGTGTCCCTGTCATCTAAGAAAATTATCTACATTCAAATGAGATGGAGTGGTCAAAAGATTAGCTAGCACCATGGATTATGGCTCTGGTCCACTGTGATAGGAGTCTTTTCTCTGTTTCTCTCCTTCTCTCCCTTGCCACTAATGCTAGACTGCTTTGTATCACACATTTATCACTGGTTACTCCTCCATTGCATCCCATATTTAGCATTCCCTACTGCTCTGACCTGTCTTAATGCACACAAATAACAAAGTGCTGGTTGATTTGTTGTGTTTTAGAGTAGCTGCTGGGCAGAGATCTACCATAATGTTAAGAAGCAGTTAAAGTAAGATCGATGACTAAATAGACCAAAAAAACCCTCCCAATGAAACACACAGAAAGCATATGATAAAGTGAGAGTGTAAATGTGGGGCCAAGCATGGAAAGTATTTTTTTTTTAACTTTGTTTTTACTCGGGCAAACCCATTGAGCTATTTGGAGTAGCAGCTTTTAGCCTATCATCAAATGCCATGTTTCCTTCTTCATCTGATTTCATATAAAAAAATTCACTGTGAGCTTTCATAATAGAAATTTAATTCTTGACAACAGGAAGCAGCCCCCGACTACCACCTGCAACATTCAGATTTTTGTATTAAAAAAGCTTTCCCTAGATAGAAATTATAGCAGATACACTTTTCTGTAGCATTTAATTCTTGCCTATATAATAGTTCTGCTCAGTAAGTTTCAATGATTTTGTGAACGATGCACTGGGTATACTACCTATTATTGATGCTTCACTGCAAGTGGACAGTCACCCATATTCCAGCTAATTTTTGATGCACAGAATATTCCCCTGCAGTTTGTGTTGGGGAAATCTCCCCTGTTTCTTTTATTTCAGCTATTCATTCTCCTCCTTCCAAAGTGAATGGTAACCCCTTCGGTTTGTGGCATTTTCAGAAACAATGAAAAACTGGCTTTCTTTGCTGTCAGCCTTCAGACTTCCAGAGAGAAGTGTTACCCACTCCATGGCCTTTTCTTCACTAATGGGTAGAGCAGCACTTTCTGTTCTGCACAGGTGGAGCAGAATAATAGCCTGTGGGAGAAGGAACAATTTGGTAAAAACTGTGTGAACAACTGTGCAAAGCTATTGCTATTGGAATAGGTTTCTTTAGGAGAAACTTTAACTTTCTCAAGCAGCGATGGGTCAGACTAGCTTCCTGTGCAGCAAAGGTACATCATATTGCTGCCATACACACCAATTTCATTATAAAGACAGGGAAATTGGAGTGTGAATTGGAAACTTTTAGAAGTACTTTAATCAGCTGCACTGTCCTCAGCAATACAGGGGCAAAAGTAGAGGGTTGGCCATTTTTCTTTAAAATGCCTTCCCCACCACCATGTACCATCCTCATTCTCTTTGTCAATGTGGCCATTAGTGGTCTGAAGGCAAGCATGAGATCCTGAAAGTAGGAAGTACTAGCACTGCCTTATGGATTTATTTTGTTGCTTTGACCAAAATAGCAAACCTGTTCACCTTTGAACTCTCTTCTCGAAAAGTATTTTTGCCAGCACTGGTCTCTGAATGGCATAGGGAGCAGAAAGTTATTGTGGTGAAACACAAATGTTTAAGAAACCTTTTTTAAGTGCTTGCTTGGTGTCACTAAAAACTATCTGTTAAAATCTGTGGGGGAAATGCATAGGTACACAGAATGGAGAAGACAAATTCAAAACACATAGCAAAAAAGTCCTTGTGGAGAACTCCTCTTCCGTCCCTGTTGAAGCCAGAAGATAGTGGGTGTGTGTTCCTGAACATGTTACTTTGCCCAGCACAGAATCAACAGGTACGCTATAACATGCTGCATTTTGGGTTTCAGTGATGGATTTCTCTGGCAAATAGACTTCTCTTTTCTGATGTGTGGAGTTAATAGGAGACCTGACACTCTCTCTCCATATGATCCTGTTGAAATGGATAATTTGCATTTGTAGTGCCAAACTTTCCTCCCATGTAATTAATATTAAATTGTAATAATTTACCTGTTTAGCTGACAGCAGCTATCTTTGCAATCTGTTGCAACAAGGAGTCAAAGAATCAACTCTTAAACACTCTTTTCAGCTAGGCTGTCTCAAAACCATGAACATGTTAGGCTAGAAAAGTACTTAAACTGCAGGACGTGTTCAAAAGCTACAAAAGTAAAGTTGCACATGGGCAGCTACAGCAGCTGTAGTTAATTCACTCTTCTTTTTAAGGGGCTAACAAAATCAGAAGTAGCTTAATGGCAAAAGTAACTGAAAGTGATAAATGTCAGCAGTTTCAACTCTTACATCATAATCCACAGGGGCCAAGTGAGAGGGTGTCTGAAGGCTGGCTGACACCTGGCACAACCACATAGCCCTGTGGAATGTCACTATAATTTACTGTTAGAATTCATCAATATTTCTGTCTCCCTAGAACATGTTTCCTAGCAGAAAATCTTCAGACAAGTCTTGCTGAAATCATTCTTTTCTAGGGGTTCACAGATAGCACAGACCATAATGTCCTGAAGTTGAAATCTACGTGGACCCATCAACTCTTTCATTTATTCTGGCCTCATGTGTCTCGCCTCTCATCTAGGGTTAAATTAATTCCATAATTTAAGGTTGCCTAAAGTTTATCTGTCATTTTAAAAGCTGTGTTTTGCTCACTTATAATAAAAACCAAAAAACCCCCAAAAACCGCCAAATTGAACAGGGGTGAATAGTTAGGGAAATGAGGCATTTATTTCAAAATGGATTAAAAGAGGACAGTTTAGGGAACCTGGAAAAATGAGGACTGAGGGGGAGATGCTTACACTTGGGTGTTAATAATAGGAAGTAGTACAAAGGGAAAGAACTGTGATTTGGGAATAAATCTTTCTAAACTGAAAAGTAGAAGGACCCTAACAGTAAAGGGAGTTCTGTAAGGAGGTCCCAGATAGTCATGGAGATGAGGAACTTGAATTATTTCAGTGGAAGAGATTAAATCGTGGAAACTTGGAGTGTGATTTGTTCAAGGGGAGATTGTAGGATAGGAAAAGGATGAGATAGGAGCTTGAAATTAAACTGTGTGATAACAGGATAAGATAATTTGTTTGGCTTCCTAAAAAGGGGATGAAAGGAGACAGATCATGGTGAGTTTGTTATGCTCTGTTCATAACAGTATTTGAGTTTGTTATGCTCTGTTCATAACAGTATTTAATTAGTTCACTGCATAATTCCTGGGTCTACTGTTGCCTGTAGGCAGTGGAAAGAAATATTATTTTCTTGCTTGATGTCTAACTTTGCTTTTGGGAGACAGAGAAAATTGGTTTTCTTCTGAAATGTCAGAGATTAGCTACAGTTGGAAAAGGTCCCCTGTGCAGAGTATTTTGGTGCATCAGTGACAGCCAGAAGCTTTTCAATGCCCTGTTAGTGGTGGCTTACTCACATGTTCCTGGTTAAACAGACCTCTCAGCTTCAGGTCAGAGAAAACTTTCCTCTAACGACAATGACAAGGGCCTTAGGGTTTTTTGCTTTCCTCCGCACTCAGGGCATGATCCACTTTCTGAGATTCTCTGCCATTTACAGCTATCACGCAACTGCAGAGACCTGTGATATTGCTGATTATCCTGTTCTTTCCCTGGGGCACAGAGTGTAGTAGGTTTTGGGTCTCAAGTTTGCTGTGGGGTGGAGAAACAATCTGTGCTTTATGGTAGGTAGAGGTTGGAAATAATTCACGTGGACCTCTTGAAAATTACTGGCTATCACATGGTAACTTGTAGCTGTGGATGGGTCTCAGGGACCTTGATGGTCTCACCCAGATCTGTGGTCCAAAGTTACTCACCTGCACAAGTTCATTCAGGACGAGTGTTCAGGATCAAAACTTAGACAGGTAACATACAACTTTAAAGTAGTGATAAATTCAATCATGCACAGATCTTACAAAGACTTTTATTTGGATTTTGTACAGAAAAAGGCCTTTTCTACTTTTTCCATTGTAGGAAAGTGGGACCTTGATCGGGCAGGTACAGGATAAAAAGTAGGAGGTTTCTTGATCTCCTGATGAGGAAAGGTGGTGGGTTTGTGGGGGGTTGGGGGTTTTTTGTGTTTGGTTTATTGTGTTTTTTTCTTCCACTCTTCTTTCACAAAATTTTCTCCCCAAATCACAGTTATAACATTTTCTTTTTGTCATTAAAAAAACCATATGTCCTCTCTTTGATGGATCTAATAATACCAAGCAAATAATAAGGGAAGTGGTTATCTTTCTGCTTTTCTAGCTGATTTGGAATAATAAATATAAATTCTCTTGGACAAGAAGAATATTTGGGTTCATCTGTCTTTTCCACTGACCACGACATTAAATTTGCAGGGAGCAAATACTTTCAGTTTACTTCTGCATCTTTGATATAGGAGATAAAATTAAAGCAAAACAGAATGCATGACTAATTTGCCAGATGCAAAGTCCTTTCTCTCCTAACACTTACCAAAACTTCCATGCCACCCACAACAAGGAAACAAAATCCTTTTGACGTATTCTCAGTTTAAGATAGGCACACCCAGATTTACATTTTAGGATGGCTGAATTGCCATCTTCTCTCCATTAACTATGCGGGGACTGAAAGCTGGCTACTCCTGAATGGTGAGATTCCTCGCTGAATGCCCAAAGTCTGAGCTGTCGCTGTCAGTCTTCATCAGCTCCCTGTATCTTCTACCTAAACAGTATAAACTATTCAGGGGAAAAAAATATCACTTCTTTTGGGTTTCTGGTGGATCGAGTATGATCAGGAGTGATCCCAGTGGGATTTTTTCCATGATCATAATCTTGCCCTTCCTTTTGGGCCAGAGCACAAATGCTCTTCATTTCAAAATTCAAAGCATTCATGGGTGGTGGTTAAATTATCTCTTCAGCTTTCCTGCACACATCTTTTCTCTGTGGGATAATAAAAAGGCAGGTCTGTGCATACTCATAGGCCCTAATGGGCCTTAACACTCAAAAATACAGAAATCTAACAGGTATTTACAGTGGCCTGTAGTTGAGATAAATTCACAGTGATCTAACAAATTAAAAAAATAGCAGTTATAATTAACTCAATTTAAATGTAAGCAGCATGACATTTTCACTTAAATAAACCTCATGAGACAGAATGTGGCATATTGAATTAACACCTTTACAGGCTATGTGCTTTTTAAAGCAAGTACATAAATTAACAATATTCCAAAGGACCAAATCTTGCCTTTCTTGAATGTACAAGCTGAAACCTTATTTTCCAAGTTTTCCACGGTGCCAGGGATTTTATTTTATTTTGTTTTTTAGTCTGAGAGGGGTTGATTTTCATATCGCTTGTCCATGAAGGGAAAGGCCCTCAATCATTTCAGTGGGTCATCCTACCTCTGTGGCTGCCTTTGCAGGCTCTTACTTTTGCTGGTGTCCATTGCCTCTATTGTAAGTATCCTGCAAGGGTCAGGCTCTGTGACTGCCAGGCTGAAAACGCCATTGGTGGCTTGCAAATTTGTCATGAACAAGATGAGAATAATGTCAGTTCATCTGATTGTCATATCTGTTACTTCTAGATGTTGGGATAGTGTATCCTAGTATCTGGGCATAAGCGGGTGGATATGACAAACAGACTCATCAGGCAAGGGAGGAATGGCTTAAAAGCCAGAAAAAACATTTGTGGTTACTATGGAAACACAACTCTCTTGGGCATTCTGCATACCAACACAGAGGTTTTTTTCTGAGATTGTTGTAGAGCTGATCTTCTTTTCCTGCTACTGTAAGGCAGGAGTGGTTTCATTCACAGCATGTAACAGTTTAGCTGACACCAGTAAAGATGTTTTCCACAGTCTATCTTCTACTGATATTGTTAATCCATGCTGTCTGCAAACTAAGTGATGTTGATTTTAAGGAGGTGTATGTAGGTTTCAGGGAGTGTAGCCTATCAGAAAAAAACCTCATATGATTCAAGGGTATGTGAAGTATGTGAAACTGGCTGTTTCTAGTAGTTTATGGATTATTATTCTGTTTCCTTCACAAAGCATTTGGAATTTTAAAGGTTAAATATGGAGAAAGAAAAAAAAATAATCCATCATTATTTTATTATTTTATTCATTACCAAAGAAACTGGAGCCAGCACTTTTCTATGAGATTTAAAAGTCTGTTATACTCGCTTAGCCATTCTCTGTCATCTTTTCTTCTTTTGATGTTAATCACAAGCAGCTAGAACCAGAAGATAACGAAGAATTAAAAGATTAGAGATATGGAAAGTTTACACATTAAAAGCAAAGTCAAAGAGCAAAGAAACCACAATGACTGAGATAATGAGAGTGAGGAACAGAATTCCTCTTCAACTGGTGAGATAGAAAAATATCCCCATGACACTTCCACACAGGAGGAGATAGTGCTGCTTACCTCTGGTGGGACAAAAATAGCATCTAAGCTGTACTGAAGACTTAAGAAATTAAGCTAAACTATTTGGGGCAGAACTCAGTGAAATTCTCCACAGTCTCCTGTGGGATGAGTGTTTACTGAGAAGAAAGAGAGACTTAAATATCCCCGAACAAGCGGCAGACTGGCACAGCATCCAAAGATCTTGAGTATTAACAACTCCAACTGATAAAATCTGGGGTGCTAGAGTCCCCGGACCTTTGGCTGTATTAAAGTTGATAGACCTAAATGTATACCTGTAAATGGATGAACCATGAGTGAAAGGAAGGCGTTCAAGATGCATAGTTCAGATGTAGACAACCAGAGAGTGACTTAGGTGCTAAAATACTAGATTCTGCTTCCATTTTAGAAGCCCTGTGTTATCCCATGTGGTTTTCTACCACATACGCAGAAAGGCATTGGTATCCGATGCATTTGGCATCATAGCTGCCAGTCCTGTCCATGTCTCAGATACTTTAGAGCATCCACAGTAATGCCAGATTCTTAGACAGGGAGGGATTCAAAAGCCCAACACATTTGGTGAGCTGAATCCCCTATGGAGCAAAATGGTCCAGTGTCACTGTGGGGAAAGCACTTCCCTGGCCGCAGAGGCTCATCTTCCTTGCACGTGGGATGTTAATACTTGACGTCTCGGCGAGGAGCTTTCTGCACTTTAGGCACAAAGTGTTAGCAAGGGAAGAATAACAAAGCTGCCCCTCAGCATCTGAAAACACAAGTATGAAGGTGAGGATCCTTCCCAAGTATCAGAGAGAATAATCATGTCTAAAACACACTTTGGGTCACTTTTGGAGGATTTTTTTCAGCAGCTGTACAAACTAGTAAAAGGTCAATAAAATTGGCAAAAATATTAATTGTCTGATAGTGACTTTTAAAGTATTTTTTGAGTAAGGCCTAGGGTAAAATTGAAATAAACCTTTTCAGCAATATGTTTTTTAATCTGCCTCTTTTATTTCTCCCCGTTTTCCATACACTGAGTTTGTTCAGCAAAGACAGTCCTGCAGAGCTTTTGTTTCAGTCTTGTTGTTCATACGTTGGATCTATTACATTGCAGTGGCAATAAATCGTGTCCAATTGACCTTAGAAATGTGCCTTTCATTCTAACCACTGTTATCACTGGGAAAAAAACCCACAGACAAAAAATCATGGACCATCTTGTTCTTCCTGATGGAAAGGCCAAGAAGGTGGCATTTGTGTTATTCAGTCATGAAATTGCCAGTTGAGTGACCAATGATCATACCTGCTCCTTTGCTTTTTAGCAGAGTAGTGTTTTCTGTAGTGAAGACAATTATGTTTCTGTTCTGTGTAAGTGGATACTTTTGAGTCCGGTAAGTTCTGGAAAAATGTGTGGAATAAAACTTTAAAAGACATCTACTCGCTGTTACTGGCATTTCTACTTGGCAATTTTCCACTTCATAAACAGACAAGTCTTTCCAAAAGAACAGTTATTGAACAATAGTAGCGTTGTTTTTTATTTCCACCACATGTAATGCAGTGATCTTACTGTGAAAGTCTGCATGCTGTATTCCATTAGCAGTCATCTGTACCATCCACACTATGCAATAACTTCTGTTGTTGTTACTGTTGAGTGACATTTTTAATCTCAATTTCAAGCCAGAAATAACATTTCGGGAGCCTCTTGAGTACATAAAGGATTTCTGGTACAAGTGTCAGAGAAAATAGACTTAATCAGCAGAAATTATTTGCAGAGGTCTTTCAGTCTATAAACTGATGAAAATTTTATTGCAGTGATTGTTTAAACTTTGGAAGTACAAAGCTGGCCTGCCAGTAATGTTCAAAATTTGATGGTCCTATAAAGATTTGAATGTTTCACCAACATTTAAGAGATTTCATTAACCTTCTGTGTTTCATTCATTTAGTAACCTGTACTCTTGCCACAGTACTAATACATGTGTATTTTGAAGTCTCCTTGACTAAACTGGATTCCAGGGTATTATAAATCTTTTGGAACTGAATTATTGCCAGTCTATTTTGAGAATTGCCAAATACTTTAAAATACTTTCCAGGAGGATATCAGTCCTTACTGTAGCCATTTGTTTTCAAAGAGCTATACCTGGCTAACAAACAATAATAAACTAGAAAAAAACATCACTAACCTTCCAAGAAGGAAAAAACAAACAAACAAACAAACAAACAAAAGCACACCAAAGAAAAAAAAGATATGACCTCAGAAAATCCAGAGGGTCAACATATAGTTTAGATAGAGAACAGTTGAACTGTGGTGATGTCCATCCACCAGTGCGTATTCATTGACTTACATCTGCATATTTGCAAAAGCAAGTCAATTAATGATACCAGGATGACACATTAAGGCTTATCAGTAGATGAATGTCATTTCTCAATTAGTACAGACTGGATGCATCAAATCTCCTCTTTTTCTATGCACATAAAGAACATCAACTGAATATGGTTACTGTGGTATTTTCTTGTCACTGAAAGGAGAATATCAAACTTCCATTTCTTATGCTGAAATGATTTTCTTCTTTTGGCTGACGTAAGCAGCTGTTTGAGACCTGATTCAAAGACAAGATACAATCAGTAGGTGTTCTTGCTCAGAGATCCTAGTGAGGGCACTAATTAGGCATGTGCTTTGAAATACTTTTTGTGTGTTCTCCAGAATCCACTAAAATTGCCATTAGCAGCTCTGCTAACCACAGGATGAAGACTGCATGTGTCAAATTACTTTCAAATTATTTTTATTTAGGAGAATTATTTTTAATTTTGTTATTGCTTTTTAGTCATGTAAGTATGGCAGGAAGATACATCTGATTTTAGAAAGAGGCGTTTGCAGTGAGGATCAGATTCTCAGGAGTCTTTACCTTAATTCATCATATAAGATCAGAAGTACCTCACCAGTTCCCACTTCTGAAAATTAAGCTGGATTCCTATTTTCCACCTTTTGGTGTATTTGAATATCCAGTCCTTAGGAGGTCAAATCCTTTTGACCTTTAATGAAAAAGCCTTGCTCAACAAAGCTGTTCAGGTGTCTCACTCACATTTAAATCATCAAATGAAGTGAATGCAGCTAAAACTTCTGGATCAATCTGCATCCAAGATTCCTACTTTGTTGTTTCGGGGGTTTCAGGTTTGGGTTTTGGTGGGTTTTTTAATTGATAATAACATGGAAAGATTATTCAGAGAAATGTAACATGTAGAGTAACACTTGGGCAGTTAATCTTTCTCACCATTCTTAGACACTCTGAAGTTTATCAGTGCTTCCAAACACTTGGCTGGTTTATGCAATTTTTTTTTTTTTTTTTTTATGAAATGGGCCCATAATCTACAGAAAATTACATTCTTTTTTTTTTTTTCTTCACACGTGGATATTCCCTTCAATGGAAAGCCAGCTTTTGCTGAAAGAAAGAATAACTAGGGTGCAGAAAGATGAGTATTGAATATGCTCAAGAGACATTTTAATATGAGATTCCATGGCAGATACACATTTGTAAAGCAATAACTACTTACATTTCTGTGTAAAGACAAACATGGAAGAGACATAATGACTTCGAGGGTTTTTCAATGACAGTTCCTAAAAATAATATAGGAGTCATAAACACAACCTACAAGCAGCCTTCTTCATCTGTCTGACAATTTGCAAACTCCCAAGGGATTTCTGATGATGTTATGCCCCAAGCTGCTGATCATCATTCTGGTATGAATCAGATCAGCTCATTAGAAAAGGCCTGTAATCCAGGGGGGCACCGAAATGTAGGGTATGATAATTAATTTTGACAGAAATATGGAATTTACAGCTATGTCATTAAGATGATGTCAACAAAACCTCCTTCCATCTGAAGCAGAGGAACAGGAGTGGAGAAGGTTGTTTGATTTTTTTTGTCAAGAATAGCATATTTGTTGAAAAAGGCAGTTTTAGAATCACAGAGAATAAATAGGATTTCTATTCAAATTGGGCAGAGAATTCTGATCAAAATAAAACACATTTCTTTTAAAAAAAATTTTGTTTCTACTTATTTTGGTGGAAACAGTTTGACTTTTCATTTTGAAACAGCATGTATTTTTAAAATGCAGCTTGGCTTTATTTTTTAAAGTATATAAAAAAAGCTTAAAAGTTAAGAAATTCTCTCAGTTTGTCCACAATTGATTGCTTGGGGGGATTTTTTGTTTAAAAGAGGAAAAGCAAGAATATTTAATTTTGAAGCAATGAAGTTTGGTGGTTTTTTTTTTCCTCAGCTTCTTCAGTTCACCTGACAAATCAACCTCTTACTCATGAATATCATGTTCTGTGTTGGGGAATGTTACACGCTTCCACCTTGATCACCCATTTTCAGGAAGGTGCTATACATGTGGACTAATTCAGGTGAAGGCAAGTTTAGTGCTTTTAGCAGTTTATTCCTGATTCATAATACTTTATAGAGAACAGCCATGTTTTGTTCTGGTTTCCTTTGTTTTGTTTTAGTACAGTTCATTTAGGTAAAATTAACAGTTGCTATCATGGCCAAAAATGGCAGGGAAACTATAAATCACTAGAGCTGAACATATAGTCCCGAATCTTGAGCTAAAGTTTGTAATCATAGGTTATAAATTATGCTTAGTTTTTATATAATTAAATGGAATTTAGGTGCAAAACAGCTATTCTTTTCTTGCTCCTGGTGTAATAGGCTTCTATTTTTCTCTCATCAGAGCAAAGAGAGGAACTGATAGTGGTTAATGAAAAGGTCTTGATAATGAATAATTTACTATTCTTGGAGATGTTTATGAAACTTAAGTCTCACCAAGGGTATAACTCTACAACAGCTAGAGTGAATTAGAAAAAACACTGCTATAAGTAGTTTCAAAATTTGGCTCAGAGCAATGACAACTTTCTTTCTGGATGGCTGCTTTAACATAGCTAAAGGCTGTCATTAGTGTTTGTTTTGAATATCATTGAGCTAAACAGCCCTAACATGATGACAGGGAGATGGACAAGACAACACCTCCATCACTGGGAAGGTAAAACATGCTTAAGAATTCGCAAGTCCACACTAAAGATTTCCAAAAATGCCTAGTGATTTTAGAGGCCTTGTTTACTGACCACTCCACTTCCAGGAAAAGTAGTTGCAGGAAAAGTGAAGTTGCCCTTCACTTTTCAGGAAAAGCAGACCCTTGAGGATCAGGCCTGTTCAAGATGTGTTAAACTGGAACTCCAGTTAGGTGCTGAAAATAGCCACATTCTTTTGGAATTGCTTAGCTTGGACAGAGGTGGGTCAAATGGAGAGCAACCCCATCTGCCTGCTAGCCAACAGGGCAGACGATATGTCTTGGCACTGCTAGCTATTGCTGTGTGCCTGCCCAGGTATGGGGGACTGCAAGGCCATGGTGCCCAAAGAAGCAGGGAGGTGGTGATGGAGACAGCAAGAAGCCCAGGTGTCGCCTGGCCTTGCAGGTGGTGCCATCAGCAGGGACTGAATGCTAGGAGTCAGTTCAGAGCTGTGGGTGTTGGAGGAGGTAATTCTCCACTGCTTCTAACTCAGTCTCAGTCTGTATATACATGTCAAGAAACCACTGCCCAACAACAAGCACAAGCGATGCCGCTTCCTGATCTGACCAGAGGAGAATGATAAAGTGGGACAGCATTCAGCAAGGGCCTTGTGATTACTTAAACCCCTGATCCTGCTCTGTGCAGCAGGATAAATGGCAGTGTTGCTCCATTCAACAGCCTCTTAAAAGAACCAGTTGGCCTATTCACAGCCATTTCTCTCTTTTCCATTGCCTGTAACTTGAGTTTGAACAACTTGTTATTTGCTCCACAGGCATCTGATCCCTCCCTGCTTACACAGAGCTGATGTTGTAACCACAGTTGCAGGCAACCTGCTGTGTTCCTTCTCACCGGCTTCTGCATTGCAATGATTTTTACTTTTTTTTCTATGACGAAACAACAGTTCTCACCCATTTGACTTTAGGTCTTTGCCATTAATTCTCTACCTACCTTGTTTTTGCCCTTAAGATCCCTTCCTTTGCATGACCGTGTTGAAAGTTGGGGGTGCAGGAGCCCAGAAGGTCAATGAATGGCATTGTATAAAACTGACAGGTCCAAGGCTTTTCTGATGTTGTGCAGCTGTACATGCCATCTAAAGCGAGGAGTGTAGGAACAATCGCTTAAAGGGATGGCTTGGCATCTCACTATAAAGCTGAAACCGTCCAACTCATGCTTCCCAATCCTCATGCACCAACATTCACTCACAGCATTTTACAGTCTCTTTCCTATTTCTCTAAAACACGTTGATGTACTATAAACCTGAATAACTTACAAGTATTACTGTTCTTGCCCAAAAATAAAAAGCCTCCAGCCAGATTTATGTCATATGAAACATCATAAATACTCTCAAATTAACTGCATTTCCTTACCATGCCTGAATCATAACTATACAGAAATGCTTTGCCTTCATTCTTTTAAATCGTGCTCCCTTCCAGACATAAGATCTTTAGACTAAAAAGTCTCAGATCTGATTAATTTTCCTTTTGTAGGAATTAAAATTCAAGGCATGACCTTAGAGGACTCTGAAAATTGCTTCCTGATTTCATCTTTAAACCAACATTGTGGGTTTTTAATCGTCTGGGGCAATATCTAGAATAATGTGACTGTTGAAAACATATGAATAATATGGGTGTCACTTCCATACTCTTTGGCTTGGAAAAGGAGGTTTTGCTTTTTAACACAGAAGAGTCCAATCTGTCACAACTATAATAGTTGCAAGAAACAGGGAAAAAAAGCTTCCCTGTAGTTTAAGTAAAGGACAGCCTTATCTTATCTTCTGTCTCACACAGCAAGAAAACTGTTGTCTAGTCACTGAGCAGGTCTTCAGTCAAGAAAGAGCAGATGTTCGGTCTGAAATTAAGAGAACTGTTTCATCCCAGACGAATATGTGGCATCTGCTCCAAGTGAAAAAGCCAGAGAGATCAGTAACAACAAGACTAAAAAAAGGAAAACATCTCCATCTTTTTATTTTTTCCCTTTCTCTCTCTCACATGCACTGACACAAGCTCTGAACAATATTTCAGACAACTAAGAGCTTTCATAAAGTTGGATGTAATGTGGATGCTGGACTAGCTCCAATGAAGAATGCAGGTATCTTATGGTTAGGGGCTACAAATTCTGCCTAAGGTAACTGATGGGATTCATGGCAGCACCTGGGAATATCAGATCCCTTTGCAGTTCCAGGAATGACCCAGATTTCTCAGGAGAAGATTAAAGACTAGCTAAACCAAGCCCAGAACTGCTGAGATGCCCTGTCAGGGGATGTTAACCCAGAGTATAAACCCTGGGCTCTGATTATTCCTGTGAAGATAACTAGCGCTGGGATTTTTTCTTCCAGTAGCTCTTTAATGTAAAATATCTACAAGTTCTTCTCAGCAGAGACCCTAGATTTCTCTTTTCCCAGTTTGGTACCCTAGCCACTAGGAGTTTTAGCCTGTCTCCTCACAAAGTCACCCAGAGCCCTATCCCTATTATCTGAACAGTTACTTGGACTCCAGCAAATACAGTGAGCCAGCTACGACTCTTTTTGGCTAGCAGAGAGAATTGTTGCACAAAAACCCCCATGAACCTGAACATCAGTGAGAAAGCAGAACATACAAAGTCAAATCTGTACAGCATGTATAAAAACCAAGACCCGTGGGAGAATAAAAGCCCTTTTGACACAATGTGTGAGATAGTATCTTCTAGTCAGCTTAATTAGAGACATTTTTGAACAACAAACAGAGGTGTCGAAAAAGACCATATCTGATGGTGATGGAGAACTTCAGCTTTCTTTAGGAAAATTTTACAGCAGTATAATGACCCATCAAGCTTTGAAATGTACCAAAACATTTTCTTTTTTTCTTTTCCTTTTTTTCCCCCAGGAGCTAGAGAAGTCAACTAGAAGAATGACTGTTTCAGCTTTCTTTCCAGCTAATTAGGAGGAACTGACTGAGGATCCAAAGGTAAATGGTAATTTGGGAGAAAATGACTGTGAAGAATAACATTCACTACTCTTATGAATGGGTGAAAAGGATCATTACAGTAAGGCTAGGAAGGAACTTGTTCATTTGGTGGGCAAGATGTAGGTAGGATCTCTGGGGAAGATATAGTCCAATTCAAAGCAGGCAAGTGATCTGTTATAGGTTGTATCACATACTGAGAAGTAAACTCCCCTAATGCAAAGAACAGGTAGGAAGCAAAGCATAGTGAGAGGTGGTTATGGCTGAATGAAGAGCCCTTAAAAGGTTTGAAAATAACAGTATTAAAAAATTGTACAAAGTGTAAAAGTAAGACCAGATGACTAAGAATGGACATAAATGGATAGTACATTGTTAGAAGAAAAAACAAACAAACAAAAAAAAAAACCAAAAAAACAACCCCAGAAAAATATACAGAATAAGTTATTCCTAGTGAACAGAAGAAAAACCTGTATAAGTACTTTTGAAGCAAGAGAAGAAAAAACAACAAGGAAAATAGAGGTTCATTACCAGACAGGAAAGAAAATCCTGGCAAAAGGCTAGTGACACACAGAAGGCTACAGTGGTGTTTCCTTCTCTGTAAGGCCTCATTACAAAGGTGACACATGACCCAAAGTCAGAATGAGGTTCAACAAAGGCAGTGAAGAAACAGAGAAAAAGCATTTAAGGAATATTTAAGGAAGACTGACATAAACAGCTCAGCAGTTCAGCTGAAATTCACTCTGCAGTACTTATGGGAGTAGCTGGCTAGTCACCACATCATTTGTTGGTATCTTTGGTACCACATGAGGGATGGATGGTAGTGAGAACTGAAGAGAGGCAAACATCTGATCCTTCTATAAAAAGAGAGAAGGCTCTCACAGAGAAGTTCAGGTGGCTTAGCCTTACTTGGGCTGTTGGAATGAGACTCTAACACATTGCTATTACATAAGCATTAATAATAATAATGTGGTAAGAAACAGCCAGCACAGAGTTTTCAGAACAAATCAGATCAAACAATTCTAATTTGTTGTTGTGGGAGGAAGGCGAAGGAGGTGCAGATAGTCTAGGCAATTTGCATTGCAGATAGATAACTTTTAAACTTGAATTTTTAAGAGTTTAACACTGTGTCCCTTTATATTCCTATAAGCAGCCAGGGAAAAAAGTTCTAGATAAAATAATTATATTTGCACAAGTGATTGGTGAAAAACACTTGTAGAGTATTTTAGTGGGAGGTTACATCAAACTAAAGGGCACTTTACTCCATTTGTTTCTCTGTGTAGCATTTTTATTAAGAAGTGCCGGAATCAAGAATGTAGTGATGAAATATGGGGATGACCTCCTAGTGAAATGAAGGTTAAACTGTGCACAACACCTTACTTTGCAAATTTGATGCGAGCCAATAAAGTTACACTGGTGTAGAAAGGGCGAGTGTATTTCTGTGTGGCATTAACAGCTGTGTTGCATGTGAAAAAAAGAAAAGTGGTAAGTATTCTCTTTGACTCAATATTTATGAGGCCCCAACTATAGTACTGGGAAACCTCAGCACAGAAAAGGAAAGAGAGGGATGGGTTTTGAGGAAAGGTTAACAGACCTGGGCCTGTTAGTCAAGGAAAGTGAAAAGGGAGTCAGTTGCAGAGCTGCAGAGCTAAATCCACCCTCCTTGCTTTGCCTAAGGCAGACTGTATCTATCCTCTTGTTTCTTAAAGATTCAAATTGATAAAGATACCACTGCTTTCCCAAGACATTTATTCCAGGTCTCCATTATTTTTAACATTGTGGGTTTTTTTACCCCCCCTTATCTTTAGGTTAAACCCCATTTTTCTCTCTTCTTTTGTAGGCTTTTTTAAGATCTCTGAACATTCCTTTTGCTCTTCTTTGAGTTCTGTGCAACTTCTCTAAGCACATTACCCATCCATGATTATCCTCCTTAATATACCTCTTTTAAGGAACCGCCAGTTCTCTTTAACATTTTTTGTGTAGGTTGGCCTCCCGTAAGCCCTAATCTGTCAATTCTCTGAATGTGTTGAAGTCTGCACTCTATTGTTTTATCTCTTTTTATTGGTCTTTCTTTATAGTCTAATGTTTATGAAACCTGCCATTTCACTGACTCTCTTAATCTTTCCATTCTTCAATCATTATTCCTTCTTTATTAGAAATAGAACTGGTAAAACCTCTAACTATTTGCTGGTTTAAGTTTCTCTACTGAAAAAAACCAACTTCCCAGTGCATTCCAAGGATTGGATGGACTGTCTTCTTTTTCCAGAAGTCCCCTAGGGAGCGAAAGTTTGGGTTTTTAATCAGATTAAGCCCTGCTTTCTGGAAAAGTTCACCAGTTTCTCTCAAGGAGTCTGATCCACCTGGATTTCACAGTTTGATGTCCTGTACAAGATTCCTTCTATGACAGCCACAGTGTTCTCCTTCCTTCTTAATTACTCAGACATTTTCAGCAGTTCTAACCCACTAGATTTCTCTTCTGTACTAAAGAATATAACCAGAACGTAAGAATACATGGCTCCTCAAACAGGTGAAGATGTGGAAATCTTTGCCACAAGCTTTAGATTTGATTAAAATGACTGTGAAGAAAGTGAATGTGTCCATTTTTCCTGTCAGAGGCTGTCAGAGCACCATTTCCTTTTATTTACCCTTTGAACTTTTTGTATTATTTACAGTATTACATATCTACACTTTTTGTATCAACACATCCTATTTGGAAACTTTTCTCCAAGTTTTAGCAAGCCAGTGCTGCCCTTGCTTGCTTTCTGTCTTTCATCCACATGGCATATTTCAATTAAAAGGTTAACAGGTAATCATCTGGGGCTTGAAGAAGCAGAAGTGTCAGCCATATTCCACTTTAAGGAAGACAATGATAAACTATTCTATGCATTCAGTAGAGGAGGACAAGAAATATTTGGATCACTTTTTCAGCAAGAGAATTAGAAAAAGTTTCCAGCTCTGAGACAGATAAAACATAGGGATGGACTTTGTGGAATATGCTTCACTAAGAGGTTTAAAAAAATGGGTTAGAAGAACATCTGTTGGCAGTCATCTAGATCTATCTGAAAGATTAATATCGTTGTGACACATGAACACAGAGCTACACAAAGTTCTTGGAGACCATTCCAAAGTGTTGTAAATATAGACATAATTAATGGCTTCATGTCATGCCACCTCAAAAAGTAAGTAGCCTGCCTAAAAACAGAAGACATTGCCTCTTCAGTATAAAAAATATTGAAAGAAAAAAAGAACCCTCTAACATTCAAAAGTGATTTCACTGTTGTGATAAAGAGATTTCACAAAGGGTAATAAAGAGAATGTGAAATGTCAATACACCAAGTAAAATGTTCCTTAGACTATTCACAAGATCTTGATTGAGTTTGAGGTCATTATGTAAACAGTATCTTCAGCAGAAGGCAGAAGTCTGCACAGACAATCTAAGTAAAAGAACATTCTGCTGTTATTAATAACTTTAGAGGGCAAGATCAGCATTGTACTTGAATATAAAATTCAAACCTCTCAAAGTTTATGGTTAAAGAATAATGGCTGAAAAGTATTTCTTTGGCTTATTCGGAATTTCAATTTTAATATATAGGGAAAAGAAGTTCTAAGACCTGAAAAAGAGGTGTTGAAAGACTGTTATGGATATATGGCAAGACTAGAAACAGAGCCTATCTGCTCTTCTCTTGTACTCTCCCATCAGCACAGGTAGCAAATATATATCGGTGTATTATGGCAGGATTAGCAAATTATTTCTCAGGTTACATGATGCCTTTTTTTTTTCCTCACAATTTGTGTAGAATGAATAGGGAGATACAAAAATTATCTAGATGCAACTAGATGCAAAGTCAGTATGAATTGTAAAGAACAGTGCCTTTTTTTCACCTTCTGGACTCATAGCAACTGAGGACCCTGTCAGCTGACTTAATTTGACTGAAAATAGGCCTGTTTTCCATAGTCATTTTTCTTCAAGCCCTTTGATGCCAATGCTTAGCATCAGATGGATTTTCAGACTGAAAATCACAAGTCCTCAGTAGAAAATCTGAATGGCAACCAGAAAAATTAGTGTCAACCCTTTGTTTTTAGTAACCATATTTTTTGCTTTTATTTGCTCATCTATAAAATGAAGCTCTATTATTAACAAACCTTTGGGATTTGGGTTGGAAATCATGATGAGCTGAATTATGGTCACTAGGCAGAAGCTATACCTTCAGCTAGTGGCTGTTCTCCCAGCCGTACTGAAGCTATGACAATTTGCCTCTGAAACATGGTCCTTCATGACTGATATCTTTAGCTCTTTTGTTCTTTGCATTTTTTGGTACTTTGCTTTTCTCCCTACTCTAATGTAGCAATGTATAGGAATATATAATATAGGCATACAAGTATGTGGGCACATGGTATAGGTATATGTAAGATGCACTAATGTACAATGATATTCTATTTAAACAAGTTGGTTTTAGAATATCAGCATTGACTTCATCAGCATTAATCTAATTTTACTGCACTGTTGCAAAGAGCATGGTTGAACTCATACTTCCATAAGAATGAATCCCATCATCAGGAAGCCGCTCATTAATAGGACTCTTAGGGACAGATGATGTCAAATGTCTTAGTTATAACTGCATAAAAAGAGCTTATTTTGTTACTACTTAGCTAGGGATCCTTTGGAGAATACCGAATGGGAGAAATCCAGTCTTACTTCCTAAGAGTTGCAAAGTATTTTAAAGTTTGTTCACACAGGTAAGGGCCAAAATGTTGGGTTCTCAGTGTACATCTATTTTTCTATCCAGCCTTTTGCTTTTCAGAGCCAACATTTAAATCATCTTGTTGATTACATGGAATAATGTGTGCACTAAATTGAATGTTAATGTTGTTTTCCATGCTTACTAGGAAGAAATGGTTCCAGACACCTGTCTCATTTTCTCCAGACACATCTGGGAAATGGTATGATTTGTGGAATTGTGCTCAGAGGGTGATAAAGAAGCCTTTGGTTAAAAGGTGTTTTAACTTAGACTTGACAAAGTAAATGACGTGGTTGTTGTCAAATCAGGTAAGGTTGTTTCTGTTTGTTCAGGGGTGTTTGTTAGGTTGTTGGGGTTTTTTTAAAGAAACAAACAAGCATGTAATTTAAAACGGCTTTCATTTCTGAGAAGGTAAACGTCAACAGCAAAAGACAAAATGAGACCACCCTGACCTCCCTACGTGACTGAGAGCTGCTAATTCTAAGAGTAGCTCAGACACTGGAAATTGCTACAGACTCTTACCATGCATGGCAGAATTCTTGGAAAATCAAATATGCAAGTTTCCTCCAAATAAGAACACATCGGTTAATACCCATATACATGTATATCACACTGAGGATGCATTTACCTTCTAATCCCTTAGCATAGACATTGACCTGCTGGACAGATATGTGCAAATTTGAATTACGGCTTGTAGTAGCAGTACTACTTCAGCAGGCAGTCTCTATACCCACATACCATCGTTCTTTGTTGAGAATATGGGAATGATAAGGCATAAAAATCTCTGATGATTGTGGAGGCTTTCCAAAGCAATGGTGACATCCCATATTCAAGCACAGCTGGTGGCTTTGTGTGTACCAAGAAGGTCTGAGAAGGCTTCCGGGGAGAATACCTCTTAATGTGGGTGTAAGAATCATTCAAGTGGCATCCTGAATAAAAATCAACAAATAATGTAACAAAGAAAAGTATCAGGGTGAACATGGTATTTCTTTCCTGTTTATTGAATAGCTCTGAGTAGATTGTGATCTTGAACGTATCTGTTGCTTGAAATATGAGGTATTTATGCAGAAACAATAAATATTTGCATTTATAAACTCAGGCTGTGATTTTCACTTATGAGACAAATAGCTAACTTAGAGCTTTCTTAGTCGGTATCACAGGTAGATGAAATAAAATAAAATAGAGACTACTGGCATTTTTACATGTTTCAGTTAATATTAGTGGCATTTGCACTAAGCAGAGAAGAACGATTTATTTCAAAATGCACCTGACTAGCTGTTCTTCCTCTCCTCCCCTTTCTCTCTGAATAGAAGACAGCTGTGTAGATATTGAATGGAAATTTCTTTCTGGATTTCTCCATTACTGATGTTTTATTTATGTCATTTCATTTTTTTGTATTACATCTTGCTTGAATTCAATAGTTTTACAGCAAGCTGTACTCAGTAAACTATTTGGAAATAAAGATTCCAACCTATTCCAAATCAATCTATATGATGAAAAACTGAATATGAACTGAAAGTACTTATTGCCTCTTTGCTAATATAGCACATCTCATCACTGTCATAGATAATTGGAACTGAGCTGACACAGCGTAATAGAAGATGAACTTTTCAAGGGGGATCAAGAATATCTTCACAAATTGGGTGCAAATGTCTGTAGAATGTGGTCCTTACAGTGAACACTAGCAATTAATGTAGTACTTATAAAGTGTTACAGCAGGTATTATTAGCCACGTTGGGCAGTATTAGTTTGGATAAGATTAAGTTTATTTGATTTGATGGAAAAGCAGAAGGACATTAAATTGCATTGTGAAGGTTTTGCCAAACTAAAAGATGCTGCAAACATAAAGGACAAAAAGAAATTCCTGAAAGATTATGAAATAAACAGAAATCAATAAGAACAACAGTCTCAAAGCAAGAAAGGGAAGGTTAGAAAGGAATTACAGATAAGAAATCTCAGTGCAACAGGCTGTAGGAAATACGTGCAGTAATGGGCCATGGTGGTTAGGCAGGCTGGATATTGGGCTAAAAAGATAGTTTTGCAGTTTCTTTCGAGATCTGTTCAGAGACCAGATGATTGCTGTTCACATGGCAGGTGTCCAAGGGCAGCCCTAAAAGAAACCTCAGGGTGTCTCATACATTCTCAGGACTCTTGTGCCCAAACAACTCAGGTTTACTTAGGAAATAAAAATGTAAAATGTTTCCTCCTTATGCAGCACTACTGAGGCTGCAGTTTGATTTCAGCCTGCGGTAGAGTGTAGAACTGGCCATCAAAGATATATGGTTTCAGAAAAGATGCAAGAAAAGACACAGCTAGAGAAGAGGAATGGGCAGAGAGGGTTTCCAGAGCTAACTGGCCATTCTTAGTTAAAAACGCACAGAATATTTAGCATTACATAGTCACAGACATAGATGCTGTTGTAAACCTATGCTTGCAGTCACATGCAATTGATAGGAGCTTCTTTGATGTAAGACTATTTTGTTCCACATTTGAGGTTAAAAATCCATGTGGGAATGAAGAACCGAAGACTGATGTGCAAAATGTTCATGGTGGCTTTACCAGAGGCTCACATTTCCTTTCTCATACAAAAGAATAGCACACAAAAAAAACCCCAAACCCACTGAAACCAGCTGATTCCCTTTATCATCATCCCCTTCTTATTAAGCAATTTTTTTTTTTTTTTTGAGGCCAGGAAATTATTAAGCTGACATTAAATACATTATGAAAGTTTAATTTGCATGCAGCCTAAGACAGACACCCTGATTCATTCTCTGTCCAGCACCTCCTTTCTCCCAGCTAACAAAGGACACAGATTTGGGAGGTTTTTTTGCAAAACTCTGTCTGTCTTGCAGGCATTGCCATGTCCTAGAGCCCCATTTCTCTTGCAGCAGTGCAGCCAGTGGATGGTGTACAACACACAGAATCCAGGAGCAGTACTGGTGAACTGGCGACTCCGTAGGAAATGAGCAAATGGTGCTGTCTGTTCTCAGGATGGTTGTATCTGGTCTCCATGCCCAGGCGCCGGCAGCGCGGCTGCAGGGCGGCCTGTGTGAGGAGAGGCCGGGGCTGCCCTGTGCCGGACACAGCCGGTTCCAGCCGGTCCCAGCCGGCTCCAACGGCCCCACCGCAGGACACAGCTGAGCCCCTCAGCCAAGCTGGGGGAAAACAGGTTCCAGAAAGGGCCGAAGGCGGCACAGGCAGAGGAGGAGGAGGAGGAAGCCGAGGAGGGAGGAGGAGGAGGAGGAGGGCGGGAGGTGGTGCAGGCCCGCAGCAGGGATCCCCTGCAGCCCCGGAGAGACCCCGCTGGAGCAGAGACCCACCCTGCAGCCCGGGGAGGGCCCCACGCCGCAGCAGGGGGATATTTCCTGCAGGAGCTGCGGCCGTGGAGAGCCCGGGCGGGAGCAGGTTGTCCCTGAAGGACTGCAGCCCGGGGAAGGGCCCGCGCTGGAGCAGGGAGACGTGTGAGGAGGGAGGAGCGGCCCAGAGGGGCTGGGGGGGACGGACCGCAACCCCCGGCCCCAGTGTCCTATTTTCTCCCCTGCCCTGTTGAGGAGGGGAGGTGAGAGAGCAGCTGGGCTGGGCATCTGGCAGCTGACCAAGGTCAAGCCAGCACAACAGTTAATGAAACCTAAAAGATTTAAGAAACAGTAGCTGCCTCAGCTTAGGCAGATATGCTGCTGGCACCTGCAAATTTGGTAGTTACCCTATTAGCTTTAATCATGTAAAACACTTGTGATTTCGTTATTTTGGATGCTGTCACCACTCAGTTTGCCTCTTCTTTTTGGTAACAGTTAACAAACCTCAAATATAGTAGTTGAGAAGTAAAGTTTGTTGGGACTGAAGAAATCTAGCCAAAATGATATTGAAAGGAAAAAAATGTATTTAGGTATTTCTCTGTAGATTTCCCTCTTGATTTTATTCCTTGTATATGTGGAACCCAACTCTGAAGCATAGTATTTTTATGAAGTGGGTTGTTGACTAATATATTTCACAGCAGGAAAAAAAAAAACCAAGAAAATAAGCAGTCATTCTGGGGTAAGCTTTCAATTAACTGATTCTTGTCTAAATAGTGTCTGTTTCAATCTCTGTTCTCCTGTAACTAAGGACAGAGCAAAAGAAAAAAGAAAAGCAAACAAACAAAACCCAACCCACAACAACCCCAGAAAATGCAGAGATAAAAGAAGAACTCAAGTGCAGGTGATGAAATTCAATGTACATTACAGCCACATGTATGCATAAGATTCAGTTATTACAGATTGGAGCTAGATTCTGTCATTTTCACCCATTCTAACATCCATCAGAAATCATAGCAAGGAGATTATTAAATCCTGAGCTAATATCTTAACTGACATTACAAAAGCACCACTGGCATAATAAAAAAAAAAACCAAACAACAACAACAACAAAAAAACCAAAACCAAACAGAATTTAAAGAGGAGTCTTGTATTAGCAAAATAGTTAGATAAGTTGATTCAATAGCTATTTACCCTATCTAATAATCATTATTTATATTAATATTCTTCTTTATATTGGTTTGGGTTTTTTTTCCCTATGATTATTATTACATTTGCAGTTTAGGTACAAACCACAGCAATCATCTACCATATAGCATTAAAAAAGGGATTAATCTCATTTTACATAATGTGTCACCAGTGTTGATATCTTTGTCTGTCATAGATGTTTAGGCTTCTCTTCTAGTAAACACAGACTGAATAAAGGGAATTAATAGTGTTTCAGGTGTGTTTCATCACATGAAATATAAGTAAGTAGTACATGCTTTATGATAAGGGAATTGTGTTCTGAACTTCCCTGCTGAATTTGACAAGCTCTCTGTATTGCCTAAAAGGGATTGAAGTGAAATGCTCAAATATATTTTGTATTGAGATATTGAATGTCATCTTCTCATGGTCAGCTGTGAGTTTCAAGCATAACTTTTGCAATGTCTTTGGACAAGTGAACAACTGCTTTACATGTAGTTGGTACTTGTTTCCTCTTCTTTACAGGATAGCTGTACAGGCAGCAGTTGGATTCGGTTTTCCAAACTGTGGCTTACCCAAATAAAATGTCTGGATTAAAGCAATTTTTCATAGTGTCAAAGTTCCAAAAGTGACCTTCTGTGTCTAGGTAAAGGGTAACTGATGTCCCTTGTGTTAGCCTTCAAAGCTAAAAAAGAAATGTCAGAATAAAACTAAAAAAGGTTACTGCAAAAATCAGTAAGTTTTTCTACAGATTGTTCCTCTTTCAATCTATTAAAGAATCAGAGAGAGCTTGTGTTCCCTTGTAAGCTGTAATATTATCCTACCAACTAAAAAAAATTTTTGTCTTCATACAAGAAGCTTGTGTATCTTCAATAAATCAAGAACTGGGGAAACACAATCAGTTCCCTAAGTCATGCTTGCTTGAAATTTATAAGTACAAAACCTCTATTTTCACCTCTGCCTGTTCTGCAGTCTATTCAGGAAGCACTCTTCCACATTGCAGCACAATATAAGCACTGATGTGGCCAAGAAAGACAATAAGCAAAGCAAGTAGGTAAAAGCTTCTCTTTCTCTGATACAGTTTTTAGCACCTTCTCATAAAATGGCTATTAATAAAATAATCTGCGTTTGGAAAAACAGGTGAGTTAGTCATATGTGGATACAAGAAGATTTTTTTCAGAAAATTCATGAAGAAATTATATTCCCAATTCATTATGGCAGTTCTTTTTGCATTTTGGAGACAACAATGGCTTTTCCTTCCACTACAAAAAATCTTTGCTAAAGATACGTAAATCTTTCCAGGTATCATCTTCTTAAGCACAAATTCTGTTAAGAATTGACCATTCTTAACCATTGACCGTTCTTCCCAACTTTCATCTCATCATCCTCTTGGTATTGCAACAGGTTCCATTTGTCAGCTCATAGCATTGCAAAATTCAGATAATACAGATCTCTGAGTGCATAACATGGAATATTTCTTTTGAAGATATTTTAATTTTTATTATATTCTCCAGGGTTTTTTTGGTAATAGAATTTCTCTTTCCAACAACTTAAAGCAGTAGAGTTTTATCATACAGTCAAATGACATAAACCTGTTTTCTTTGTCCTACAAGGTCATCAGCATAGGACCCTCCTTAGACTAAGTGTTCTCTTATATAATAAAGAAATCTTGGAAAAACAATGGGCTCACTTTCTTCCCCTCAAAAGGAACCTGGAATGAACTAAATTAAAAGATCTGTCTTGTTTTTATAAACAAAAGTATGTTTGATTCTGTTACATAAATTGAGATTTTTCTTTAAAGTTAAATCCATTTCAATATCTTGAATATGCCCTTTCCATGTTCTTCTCTGTAACCATTAGTTACTCTTCTCAGTACTCCAAATTAGCTCTTTAACATTAAAGAACTGGGCACCCTTCTCCTAACTCAGCAAAAAGTTATCTTATAGAAGACAAAGTATTATGTGAGTGTTAG
This sequence comes from Harpia harpyja, assembly GCF_026419915.1. Classification (NCBI taxonomy): domain Eukaryota; kingdom Metazoa; phylum Chordata; class Aves; order Accipitriformes; family Accipitridae; genus Harpia; species Harpia harpyja. The sequence goes on from NC_068944.1 coordinate 70,028,341, forward strand.
GAAGGCTGTATTGTTCAGGTATTCATAATTTATATTTTGATGGAGAATGCACAAACATAGCTGACTAGCATTCAGAAAGCTTCAGTACTGTGGTTTAAGCAATACTCCTGCAATGAGTACCAGCTGTAGAATCCGAACCGTCAGCACTTTAAAATACAGGATCAATAAACAGTGATGTATTAGAGTGAAATCATGAAGACTAGACTTTCACTAAGCAATAAATTGGTCCACAAATACATAACAAGGGATTTGGACTATGTGCAAGGAAAATTGAATATAAGGAACAGTTGCTAGTGTATGAATGGAAATGTCAAAATGAAGCAACAGAAAATATACAACATAAATGAAGGAGATTTACTTAAGGCAGAAAGCAGACACAGTCTCTATGCTGTGGTTACGCAGTATTTAAGGAAACAAATCATAAACATGGCAAAAAGTAACAAAGCAGGCTAGGAATGCAGCTCACAAATCTGGTTGTAGTGTATATTCAAAATCATGTCATCCTACTTTATTAAAACAAGCAGTTTTCAATTGTCTTGAATTTGGTATCGCTACAGCTCTAAGAGAATGAGTTAGAGTCTTGTCTGGCTCAGTTGTCATGGAAACAATTATTTACTTCCATCTGGATAATCTTTATCATTATGGACCCGAAGCTAGTTGAAAAAGTGAGCGAACTTCTATGATTTCTGTAATTTATAAAAAAAGGAAGACAAATTGCCTAGATCCTACTACACTTACATTAATAGGGCAATTGTGTTTAACCCAAGATTAAAAAAAAAAGTCAGACTGGCCCTTTATTTCCTGAATGTCTTTTCAGGTGCAGATTCTGCTATCATTAATCTAATTTAAGATAACCTTGATTTGATGACAAGACCTACTGTAACAGTGAGGTTATCCCTGCATTAATGAACCTATCCCTGTGTGAGAATCAGAGGTCACCTGAATCCAGACAGCCTATGGATGCATTTGGTTAAGACATCACATTTTCTAACCAACACCAAAGGAAAGAATGGCAGGGAAAATTTATAGCTACGTCCTGCAGGGATAGTCTTCAGTAGGAGTCAGAAGCAAAGTTCATATTTATGATCTTGAACCATAATAAAAACCTTCCTCTGTAAGAAAACTCCCACAACTAGCTGGCCATCTACAGCAGCAACATTGCATAAGGCACCACTGTGTGAGTTGTAACGCATCCCTCTTGCACAGGGAAAAGTCATTTAGTTAGTGGTGCAGTGAACACACTTAATCTGGAACTCACTGTGTCATCTCATTAAAACCTACGCTGTCACTTTTGCAAGTTGACTTGTCAGACTAGACCTCCACTTCAAAGAAGCAGCATTTTAAATCCTAAAGCGAAACAGATTACACTTATCACTATGTAAGGTATTTCAAGTGTGTCTGTTATGGGCTGACGTGTAGGGGATTAAGGAAAAGTGAATGCTATGTTTATGTCATTACAGAATGATATTGCAAGAGTCACTTATTGACTAAGCAATTTTATCAGGAAGTAATTTGATTCAGGGAAACATTCCTATTAATTTCCTTTGTTAAGTCAACCATCTGGATCAATGATTGTCTAATTCAACTCTACTCCAGTTGAAGAAAGTCTGCTAATTCCCTGTGCTGGTGGGTAAATACGGATTGGTATTTTCCAAAACATAAGGCAAACAAAATTTTCATTCATTTAAAAAAAACCCAAACAATTTGAAAGGCTGGTGACTGAACATAATGACAAAAAGAAATTGTTCTTTAATTATTTCATAAGCAAATGAAGAGTTCCCTGAAGATGCTAAATGCAGATATTCAGTCCAGGCCCTTGCAGCACACAGGCTTGGAGGGACTTCAATCCATCTGCTGACTTGGATCTGCAAGGTAGAACACAGGAGTGCACTGCTGATTGACCACCAATTCAGACACAGCATTTTATGTTTTAATTTTATAGGCTGTTCCACAGACACTAGGAGATAGAAGATCAGTGAGGTGCTATTCAGGTCCTAAAGACTGAAAATGCACTGCAAAAGCCACTGAGCTGAAGTGTTCCCTAAAATAAGAGGTGTTGAGATAGACCTGTATGCTGGAGAAGTCTTGATACAGAATGAACCATTCACAGACATCATTTGCAACACCAAAAGCCAAGCCAAGGCCTCAGTTACACACCGGAGGCAATCAGGGTCATACAATATAGTAAATCTGCTTCAAGATAAGTACAAGCACACACACATTTGTGTTTGACACTGTCTGTAAGGTGGCACACCGATCACTCCAAAATATCTAGAGACAAAGTGTAGCGCAGATGGACGGTTGTTTGAGTGGCCGTCTCCACAACAGTAGGAAGTCAAACTAGTTTACAATAGCCATCACTTCATGGAAATGTGTTTGGTGCAGTATTTCTCAGACATCATAATTTAATTTACAACTTTTATCATGTGAGGAGGAAAGAGTCTGAGGCTGGAGGCTGGATTATCAGCTAATACTCACTTGCAAGGTGTTTTAGAGAGGACAGATGAAAGCAAAGACATTGCAGCATCTCAAGTGTACCTGAATGCCTGCATGATGTTCCAGGCTGAAGGACTGAGCTATAATACAAAGTAGAAAAATAAAACTTGTGCAAAAATGATGAAGGACACAAAATCTTGATGTCTATTAATAGCCTCTGGAAAAGATCAGTTTTAGCCTTGGACATGGCTAAAAAGAGGGCGTATGTCCCTGATGGCCATTATCTAGTATGTAGAAATTCAGCTTTCTACAAAACCCACAAAAGCACCAGGTTGCTGAATATTAACATTTTTCATTATGGTTTTTCCCTAGTCCTTTGCAACTGCCAAGCCTACCTGCTCCAGGTTACAAGTTTTTGGTATATGGTATAAATTCTTGTGTATTGTTTTGGTTCCCTCCCTCCACAAGGGAATGTGCAATCAGAAATAACATAATGCATTTATGACACAATTTTTCATAATGAGAGCAAATCTATGGATTAAAACCTGAATTCCAGTACTTCCAGCCAGGAATATTATTACTTTCTCCATATGTATATGTTCCAATTTTTTTAATGTGACTCCTTTCACAGCTTCACATAGTTTTGAAAGATAGGAAAGGGACAGAGATTGTGTTGCAGCACCATGATCCTCATTTCCCTTTCACCATCCCTTTATCTTGTATGAAATCAACACAAAGGGCAAATTACATTTTCTAAAATTCACCATAGTTATGGGATTCCTGTGAAGTACTATAGTACTTCACAAGCACAGATTGTCTCAGAGGAGGTTGTCTTCATCGAGGACAATGGTGACCAGAGCATCTGACCTGTTAATTTTATAAAACATTAAGATGACAAAGACCTAGATTCTAATTAGTTTCATACTATAAGAAAACTTTTGATGTGGGTTTTGTTTATTGGTGGGAAGAGACTGAAAGATGCTTTGCCAAACACACTTTACTTTGTTGAAACAGCACAGTCCATCAAACCCACCTAGAAAAACATTCTCCTTATATATGTGATTCTACTTATACTGGCTTTTGCTGGGTTAAAATAATTAAATGTGCTCAAGGAACAAGCCATATATTTTTATGACTTAGAACAAAATTCACTACATTTCCTGAGCTATAAAGCAAAGTTTTGGTTTTGAACGGCTGAACAGCTGCAGATTAGATGTAAATGGTGTAGACTAGAGTTTAAATGAAAATGGCCTTGACACAGACCTTCTAATGGGAAGCAATATGGCCCTTGTTAGAGATGCATAAGCTTTTTTATATTTTAAATTGCAACTCCCCGTTTCAGACAATAGGGATGTACAAGAGTTAATATTTGCAAATATTCAAGTGTGTGCAGAAATGAGCCAGGAGGACCTGATGAAGCTGACATTGATGGATCATCTAGGATCCTGCATCATCTGAATGCAAGTCCATCTCAGTTTTGTTTCCCAGCAGTGCTCGGGGCCCATAGGGAGACCTTGTTATCTCCTGCTTGGGTGCTACTCCCAGAGTTCTCCTCTGGATTAAAACTAAAAAAGTCTGGGTGTGACCTCCAGTTCTCAGTTAGAAAGACTTTGGTGTGTGTCTCGTGGCAGCAACAAAATAGGCACTGCTGAACTAGACAACCAAAAAGCTATCATTTTCCTAAAATATGATTGTTGGCTTTGCTAAAACAGATTGAACGCTTCAGAAAATAGACAGGGACACTGCGCTACTATACTATCTAAACAGTTATAAACTTGGTGTAAAAAAATTTGCTTTGCTGAGAATTGTAATGAAAAAGCCTACTTATTTCCTAGATTCAATTTTCAGATTTCATGTATTAGAAGTACCAGAAATCCCCTATTGAACTGCAGTAAGATTGCATTGCTCTGATATCTTGTTTCCAACTGCACAAGTTTGGGGAAGGTTATAAGAAACTTGCAGCAAGCTGAAACTTGCAGTATGGCATAGTAACATAGAGATCAGAATACTATTCAAAGATTAGCTTAAGGCTGGAACCAAGAGATTTACATCCCTCTCACTTTGCTGTAATTCTAATGAACGATGACTTTTATAGCCAGAATTGTTACCAATCCTTTTCTAAATCCTCTTCACTTCCAGCCTACAATTGCTTCCTGAAGTAAAGGGTTCTATCAGATAATTACAGTAGGAAAGTGCACTTACTCCCTCTTTGCAATTTTCAGTTCATCACATTTCAACTTCATTTAACATCCTCACATTTATTTGCTATGAAACAGTGGGAACAGAATTTCTTGTCTGACCTTTTCCAGATTATTCAATATATGTACATTTTTTTTCTTATGACTTAATTTACTTATTTCTCTCCCATACTAAACAATCCTGTTGTTTTCACTTCTTCTTTAGTTTGATAGTTATTACAGGTTATTGGACCCTTGTTGGCACTTCTCAGGTCCTCTAGCTGTGCTACAATACCCTCTTTAAGATGAGATGAGGAGCAACATACTCCATTCAAGAAGAGGTCACTCATTATGTAGAGAAGTTATGATATTCTTATTCTCTGTTTTCATTTGTGTCTTTCATTTTGTTTGTTTTTTCTTGACCTGAGATTGAAAGTAAAACAAGGATCTCTACTGAATTTGCATGTCAATTTAGTATATAAGTAGCTATATTTTATTCATATATTATGCACTACTTTGCATTTATCAACAGTTGGTTGCATTCAGTATTTTCTTCACTGCTAAAGCGGCTTACTTGGATTTTTCTAAAGTTTCTTGCAGCCATCTCTGGATTTGACTAACCTATCAATTTTGTGTCATCTCTGAGGCATTCTGTGTTCTTACTAAACAATTCTAAATGAAAGGTTTTCATAAGACTTAATGTAAAGTGGAAGTCCTAAACTTTACATTTGGTTAGATAATCACTACATTAAAATGAGATTCATTACTCGTGTAATTGCAGTGACACAGTTAGCATTTTACCTAGGATGCTTCTAGCCCAACTGTAATGTTATATATGTTTGTACATAAACCCAAAGATACTAGTAACTGACTTGGATCCTGATTCAGGATGCCATTTGAAGTGAATGGCTTCTGAACACTTTCAAATGTCTTGTTGAATAAAGACCAAAAATTAAGAACTGCTTCCAGTTGCTTATCCCATGCAGTACTTTTCTGGTCCTGTGTTCTTCTTAAACATGAAAAATCATGCTACTGAGACAGAAGTTACAATTACCTATACCAGAAACAAAAGACAACTAACAAATTTGCCTTCACTTTTTCAGATGGCAGACAAAAGAAATGTAAGAATTTTCATAAATATTTGAGAGCAAAAAACAAAGCTTCTGTCCTTCACTGAAGTCATTGACAGGATTAGTCCAATAGGTTTTGTTCTGTGTATAAATTGTTCAAGTGTCTTGTGTGTTAATTTTTTGCACTGGTGTACAGCTCCTTAAAGAGATGAGGCAAGTGTAGTGGAATTCATGTTTTATAAAAGAGCAGCTTTTAACCTTGGGATTGGGAAATACTTAGAGATTATTTATTGCAAATCAGCATCATAAACCAGCAGTACTTTACATGGAAATCACATCATTCAATGTAATTGTGAGCAACAGCTGAATGTTGGTCAATGTGCTGCATTTTTAAGTCTTAAGATGCAAATTGGAGACCTGTATTATTCAGGTAGAACAGCTTTATTAATAAAGACTTTAAATAATTTTCAGCCTCCAAAGTGGTCATATGTCAGAACCGAGACACTCAGACTTGCTCAGGGGAGGCTTTTGCCTACCACAAAGATGCTTTCATCACGTGGCAATTAATTAATTGTGTCTTAGGGGATTTGCAGACTCCAAGCCTGAAAATCCTTGCACTCAGGTACAAAATGTTCATGACATGGCAGTTACAATACAAAGGATAGTCCTAAACTTCAGCTGAAAGCCAACACGTCTTTCTCAGTTTAGCAAAACTTCTAGCTGTCTGATCTCAACACAGACAGCAGAAAGCAGGTGAGGTACGTGTGTCATGCAAAGAACATTTTCTGTTCATCGTGCATCCCCCCACTTTTCTACAGTTCCTATTAGTTTTATTTTTCAAACAATGACAATTTGTCCCTTACCTACAGGTTCCAGGGGACTGGCCTCAGCTTTTTATTTCAAGATGCCCAGAGGGAGGCAACACAAGTAGTAGTTCTCCTGCCTCTGTGACCTTCTCAGGGAGCAGATCTAGTTGGTGCTTGGCACTTCCCTGCCTCCTTGCAGTCTGTTCCTTCTCAAATGTCCTGTTTTCACCAAGGCCAAGAGCACTAGGACAAAATAAGAGCTACTTCTGCTGGAAATCCTCCTAAAATATAAGTGCCACCTCTAGGACCTTTCAGCTTCTTAGGGAGAGCAGAGACACCAAAGGCAAACAATGTGGCCCCTCCTAGCAAATGAAGATCCAAGCACTTTGTCATAGTCAAGGTTACAGAACTTCTTGCAGTACTTAGCATAGTTGGGGGCCTAGCCTGGACCTCAGGTGTTGTCCTGGTTTCAGCTGGGATAGAGTTAATTGTCTTCCTAGTAGCTGGTATAGTGTTATGTCTTGGATTCAGTATGAGAAGAATGTTGATAACACACATGTTTTCAATTGTTGCTAAGTAGTGTTTATAATAAGTCAAGGACTTTTCAGCTTCTCATGCCCAGCCAGCAAGAAGGTTGGAGGGGCACAAGAAGTCAGGAGGGGACACAGCCAGGACAGCTGACCCAAACTGGCCAAAGGGGTATTCCACACCATGTGACATCATGCCCAGTATATAAACTGGGGGGAGTTGTCCGGGGCAGATCGCTGCTTGGGAACTAACTGGGTATCGGTCGGCGAGTGGTGAGCAATTGTATTGTGCATCACTTGTTTTATATATTGTAATTCTTTTATTATTATTATTATTATTATTATTATTGTCTAGTAGTAGTAGTAGTAGTAGTAGTAGTACTTTCTTCCTTTCTGTCCTATTAAACTGTCTTTTTCTCAACCCATGAGTTTTACTTTTTTTTCAGTTCTCTCCCCCATCCCACTGGAGGGTGGGGAGTGAGCGAACGGCTGTGTGGTGTTTAGCTGCCGGCTTGGGTTAAACCACGACAGACATTCACGTGGGGGAGAGTGGGAGCTTCCCTTCCTTACGGACAGTGAAGCAAGCACTTCACTGCAGAGAAGAGGTGAAATCCACCTGACCAAGAAAGGGAATCACATCTTCATGACTAACATTGCTAACCCACTGATGGGGCTTTAAACAAGCTTCACAAGGGAGTGGGACTACAGCCCACAGGTAGAAGACACTTGTTAAGTCTCTGGGCAATAACAGAGAGGAAAGATGCTGCTGGAGGAAGACCATCAGGTTATGGGTTTCTCTGACCGTAAAGCATACTTCCCACAACTTACACTGCCTGGCACAATCTGGAGAATCTGTACCCATAGTCCTGTAGTTGGTTGCATGAGCATTAGGGAAACCATTTCTGGCTACAGAAACACATGCTGGGCCTTCCTCTGGCTCACTTTTTCATTGTCATCTGCCCCAAATGGCTCAGCCTATTCTGTTAAGATGCTAAAGCGGAGAGAGCACCTTACTTGTTTGAACACAGAGAGGTCTGGAATGGTTGTCCCTGAACGATAAAGCCCATGCAACACTCCCAAGAAAAGTAAAAATCTTTTTGCTAGATAAAATTTTGATATAGGCATTCAACAGCATCCTGAGTCCTAAGCCTCTCTTCGCTGTCATTTCCTTGGGGCCTTCATCACTCAGTTCTCTCTCTCAGCTTGGATTCTGTAAGCACTATTAACCCTATTTTAGGAAATCCACTGGCAGGCACAGCTGTTGTGGGGATTATATCTGTCTCTTGATCTCTGGAAAAAGAACTGTAAGTGCTTGTATACCCTTGCAGTATTACCACTCTGATTTATGCACCTAACCTCTCTACAACGCCTAAAATACCTAACACCACATGCTGCTAAAAGAATCAAGCAGATCACTGTTCCTTCTCTCAATCCATCCCATGTTTAAAGATAAGCTGTTCCAATCTAATACTCCTACAGTCTAAACTACCAGTGACTGAACAAACAAGGGAAAAAGCAGTTTCATAAGCGGTCTATACAATGCATAGGTTGTGGGCTGGTGGCATGTGGGATGGTTTTCTTTTGGCAATGAAGGCTAATAACATTTAAATCTATATTACTTTTAAAATACAAAATACTAAATAAATCTTCAAGTTTATTCTTCAGGAAGCTGTGATGGAAGCTATCAGATTAAATTTGAATCTCTAACAGTAGGCATCTAAATCAACACAGGCTCCCCTGATAGAAGCAGAGATCTATTTGTCTAGTCCCGAAGTAGGATTTGGTCATTTGATTCATATCCACTGCCAATCTATTGACTATAGGGAGATCCCAGTACCTTAAGCTACGTGAGGAAAGACCCACATTGGTATTCTGCACCTGTAACAGGACAGACTCATTTCAGAATTTCTGGAGAACTTACAGAGGAAATCTCAAATTTTCATAAAATTACATGTATCATTTGGGGTAGCTGCAACTTCTGTAAAAAAGCATTTAATGTAACAAGAAGAATTAGCCAAGATGGAAAGGAGGGGGATCTAAATGTTAAATCTCTTAAGAACTTAAAGGAAGGTGATAATGAATCATGTTGAAGCATCAGGCTAAAGGGTTTCTGAACACAGAATCAACAACACTGTGGAGTCCCTCCACAACATCTTCAGTTGTAATTTAGTAAGTAGAAGAGAGTAGGTAACAAAATTTGCTGAGGAGGTCAAGCTGAGAGACATTGCCAACATAGTGAAGTTGAGAATTTCATAAAATGAGATGATCTGGAGTAATAGTGCAATAGAAACTGATTCAAGTTCAATATTAACACATGCAAGATCAGGTAATTGAGGACTATTAAATCTGCAGCTATAAGCTAAACAAGGTTAGCTGAAAATTACCAATATGACAATGTTTGACATTTTGTCTAGCATCTAGATCTCCAATATCTGTTTCATTACATCACACATTTTAGAGCATAGAATACTATGAAACCAAGAAAGCCTTCAAGTCTTTTTGTTAGAGAGTGTTAGAGAGTAGACCTACTAAACATTCAGATCACACTGAGCTAGGCCTATCAGTCAAACAAAAGGGCAGAGAAAGGACATGCTTAAGCTGGAGCTTTATGAAAGACTTATGGCTTTCAGTAAGATTCCCTGAAGTTGTTTTCTGCAGCATATTTCAAATATATTCAGAGGTGGATCTGACCTCCACAGGTTGATGATGCTTCCACTTGGCAGCTGATTGGCTCATCATTTTTACTCTGTTGAGCAGAACAGGCGAGACTGTACTGTTGCATAGAAAGGTTTTTAATCAAGATGTGCCATCATTCATCTTAATCTTTAATATGCTGGATCAGCTCTTGACTTATGAAGAACTCTACTGGTAAAAAAAGTGGTTTCTTCAGAAGAGAATAGAGGACACTTCCTTTTTAATCAGGTTGTCTACCAAAAGAAATTCACCTTCAAGCATGACTGGAAACTTCATGTTCAAAAAATCAGTAGGTTTTTTTGCTAGTACCAGCTTTCAAACACATACCAGAAGGGCTTTATGCTTCTCTTCCAGTAACAGTGATCACATTGATTGCCAGAGTTGCTCTAAGTAATGCAGTTCTTGGTCAATGCCTAATGGGCCTTTCCACCCCCCTTCTCATGATGGGGAGGAAGAGCAGGGAGGGAGGCAGGCAGCAGTAATATGCTAAGAAATAAACAGAACTGTCAGACTGATGGATGTGGTCAGCTGAAGAGGAGAGATTTCCACAGTTAAGATCTTGATCCTACTTGAGAAAAGTAAGTGGCAAAATTTGTCAGTTCAGACTTTATTTTCAAATTTTGCCATATTTTGCATAAGTTGCAGAAGTCTGTTCAAATTGGATGAACAAGTTCCCATGAGCATTTTTAAACACATGAATGCCCTTAGGATCCTATGACACACACAGCTGGAAAGCACTTTCCCTCCTTCTGAAAATATTCATTACATTTAAAGCAAAATTTGCAGCCATGAAGTTTTTAAACAGGTTTTAAACTTAACCAAAACATGGTAAAACTCAGAAATTTTACCATAACCATTTCTTCCGTGATGCATATGTTTTTTAGTATCTGGCAGAGCAGCTGTGGAGGGAGTTTGTCTGAACAAGAGCTGGAGAACTTGTGGAGGGTCACAGTGGCTGAAGCCTTCTCTTTCCACAGCTCCCACCAGCTGCAGAGGGTCAGCAGAGCAAGGGAGGTGTTTTTGAATCAGACTCCATGAAGCCACGTTGCCACCACTGGAAGCTGTTGAAGACAGAAATGCTTTAATGCTTCCTTTATGGAGTAATAAAGATAAAGCTGTAAATAACTTCCCTCTGGGTATGCCTCTGTAGAATTCATGCATTATTGATGGTAGAAAAGATAATTTCTGCATTCTCTTTAGGGGCTGGTTTCCTAAATATTTCACAGTAAATTAAATATACTATTTCAGATTAAATCAGCCTTTTATAGCTATGTTATCTAGAGAAAAGCAGCTACAGTTGAACAAGCTATGGTACAGAACAGAAAGGCTAGTCTCTTTCAGTATCTTCCAGCTGTTTTCAATCTGCAATCTTCATTTTCCTGGAAATCTACTGACTGTTTTGGGAAGTCCACAAAAGATGAAAAAGAAAACCATATTTATAGGCAGCCTATATGGACCCGGAGCCTCCAGAGATGGAAGTTCCCCAATCTTTCTGGCCAGCACTGCTCCTGTGTCTGAGCACTCTCTTTATGAAGATTTTTCTCCCTATACCTAACAAAAAAATGCAATTTCTGTGCATTGCCTCTTGTGCCTATCACTGTGCTCCATCTTCAGTGTAACAAGCCATTAGGTAGCTGTAGAAAGAAGTAAGGTTTCCTCTCAGTCTCAGTTTATTAATAAAAACAAAATATATTTGAGTAGATATCACATCCATGAATGAAGTTTAAAAGATGTGGTCACTATTACAATAGCAGAAAACTGCTTTATTTACTCATTTATTACGTCCTTAGTCACTACAACATTGCTTGTACACACTACACCAACAAAGTCAATTCTACTGCATATTCCTACCTGCTGCCCCAGATCCAGGCAATGTGTTGCTTCAGCTCTGATGTATTTTGTGAAAGTATTCTGCCACCTAAAGGAGATATTTGAGACAATGCCTCCTAAAAATAGTTGTTTTGCCATGATGAATTGAGGCTATATGTAGCTTTCCCAATTTTAATTTTATGATTAAAAAGATTCAGTTTTCACACCCTGAAACTATTTCTTTCCATAACAGTTAATCCTTTACTGAATTTCTTTCATTTCAGTAGACTTCATGGCCTCAGCCTCTCAGTATCTCATTTCCCCACATGTTAAATGTAAATGTCCTAGAATTAAAACAGTATTTTAAATTTTCATCAATGACTCCTATGTCTTCAGAAATGACTGCCATTTTTTCAAGGCCTCAGGCTCTCACTAAAAATTAACTTATTTCATAGCATTTAAAACAAACATCTCCATGCTCTTTGGCATTCTAAAGAATTATTGCTGTATTGTTAATTTCAAAATGTAGAATTTCTAAGAGGTTGGCTGAAGGGAAGAGAAAAGGCTAACTTAAAAATACTCTGGACCCTGACCCTAGACATGTATGTAGATATAGAGATGTACAGATAAAGATATAAGAAACCCTTCAGTTCCTTGACATAGGGAGTAGTTCATTAAACCAGCTAATTGATAACAGATCTATTATTATTCATGCTTTCACCTAATGAGCCAAATATGCTTTGCATTAATTCTGTTACCAGAGCTTCCTTATTCTCAAAAGAAAGCAGTGACATCCAAATCAATGTTGGACCTGAATATCCTCAAAGCCTAAAGTTCAGACACAGTCCTGAAGTACGCAAGTTTTTACTCACCAAGTGAGTCCAAATTGTGTTAAGAGAAAGGATTTGGGAGCGGGAAAAGAGAGGGCAGTAATACAAATAGAACAACATATTTGTATTATCTAACAGCTTTTCATAATTATTTTCTCTGTATCTTCAGACTGGTTGAATTCAACAGTAATTCTTACTGGAATCCAATGGTAAAATAAATGTATATTTGGGAACACTATGTTACTATCACTATAGGCTAATATGTATCAATATAATGCTAATTTCTTATATTTTTGTCAATTTTGTATTCATTTGCAAACTCTCGAGCCTAAATGATTCAAACATTCTCAGAAAGAACTGTTTTTCATTCAATATGTAACATAAATTATAATTCAGAAGTAAAATTGCATTTAATCATTCCTTTTTTTTAAACACTGGAGTAGCTATTTAGACTTTTGCATTAGGGCATTAGGCAATTACTTACACTGAGTTCCAATTTTCATGTTTGCAAAGAAATAAAATTAAAGCCTTCACTTAGTTTTATATATATTTCAATAATCAGAGCTGTAAATAAATCTGTGAAATAGCTTAATGAGTGCAAGAATATTTAGCTGTGTGTAACTCGTTCTTTCTTCCAGAATCAGTCATCAGTGGTCACATCCTTGTGAGCCTAGGAGGAACTGCTTTTGCAATTTTCAGGTTTTGTGTCTATTGTCTTCAGTGATGCAAAATGCATTCATTTACCCAAGATACCTGTAAGAAAACCAATTCATTCTTGCCCAAAAAATTAAGAAAAAAAAAAAAAAAAGAGTGGATGTTCAATGTTCATAGACATTACAGGCACAGGTAGCACATGTAATGCCAGGTTTCTGAGTTCCTTCTTCAGCAAATTACTTCATTTGTTTCTTTTTTTTTTGGTACATTTTTGCAGTGCAGAGATGAAATTCAGTCTGTAATTTCTGTTGATCAAAGCAAAATGTCTACATTAACATTTTGTATTAGTATCTTTCACCACCTCATTTTTCGAAAGCTTATCAACACTTTGTATTATTAAAACAAACCCATTTCATCTAGACATGGCAAAGTTTTTCTTAAATCTGTACTAAAGTTACTTATTAATTCCCTTAATAATCTGTTTTGTAGATGCTGGTTTCTGCTTTTCCTTAAAATCAGGTAAACTATTCTTTGTACCTATATCTCTGTTCATTTCATTTTTGTGGTGTCATCCACTCAACATGAGGGGAGTGGCTACTTTTTCCTTTTCTCTTTTTTGGCATAGATGTATTTTTTCAAGGAAAACAGACCAAACACTTTGCATAGCTTCTTTTTTTGGCCATCTTTGTGCAGTTGCTTTAAGCTTTTTTGATTATGAAGAAGAGTCAAGCAGGAACATAAAGTAAAGAAATGGAGATCCTCCTAAAACTGTTTATGTGTCATACCAAGTCCTACCAAGAAAATCAATGAGCCAGAACAATTTTTGCAATAAAATGAAAGTAATTGGTAGCAATACCATCTCCATGCAAACATCCAAACAGATTTTTTTCTTGTTGTTTTGCATACAATTTGTATACAGTTGAGAAATGAACATCAATTTCATTGGGGTCAGCTTAATCTTCAGAATTCAGTGTGACATCAGCTGCTATCTGAATGAGAGGATAAATACTTGTAATGCTCAACAAATGGAAAGGGTCTTGTATAAACTTCTGAGGCAGTGTCAACAAATATGCAATGCAATTATAATTGATAGGCACAGGTTTCTGGGCAGCCTGGATTCTTTCAGAACATCTTTTAGCTAAAGACTGAAAGTTGAGGTATTGCTCTACATCATCACGTCAGCTTTTAGAAGCAAGATTTCTATATTTGCTGCTTGCACAGAGAGTGGCACAGAGAAGTCCTGACAGGAGCAGGCTCATTAGCAGTTAGACAGAGTAATGGACTATGTCAATCAGCTATTTCTTCCTGATGAGGTCTGAAATCTTTGGGAGAAGTTTTCTTTGAGAACTGAGATTTTTTGATCAATGTTTATCAATATTAATTGTTTGAAATAAAAATCTTTCAAGTCCCCTTATTTATATTTGGGATCCTATTTTCATATTACTGTCTTTTAAAACCCTTTTCTATATCTACTCTGGTGGAGAAATTTTTTACAAAGCTGCATTCAGTAAGATGGTAAAGATGACTAGAAGTGATGTAAGGAAATTGAGCAAAAGAAAAATGAAGCTGACTACCAGGGAACCCTCCCCATCAGTAAGGGTGAGTAGGGAGCTGTGGATAAACGATAAGGGAATAGGGGAAGATTCATCACAAAACCTGGTGAAAAGAGGAATGAATGAAACGATGGAACTGTGGAAAACCACCCAGTATTTCAAAAGTGAAGGATCACTTAACTATTTTCTTTTTCTACAGGTCAAGCATTGGTATCTTTTAGAGTAAATGCCATGCTATTGTCTGTGGGAGTCTTGCTTGTGTAAGGGCATCTTAGTTTTACCTTATGGTTTTACAGACCCAATTCAGCCTGGGCATAAATGAGCATAATTACTGTTGACATCAATGAGGTGAGACCTAACATAGTGCATGGCTTAATTGGATGATGGGATTTGCATTTCCCATGTATGCAAGCACTGCTCAGTGGCACACAAGTGTGCTTAGAATATTATCAAGCATTAACCTTAGGTTTGTGTGTCTAGTGCCTACAGTGTCTAGAATTGTACATTCATAACTAAAGTAAGAGCCAGCTTGGATACTGATGTTTGTTTGTTTGTTTTTCCAGATTCCTACAGGGACAGGGAGAACATTTATCTATTAGGAGTACTGTACTACAGATAGAACAAGCAGCTCTCCGGTCTATGAATATCCTAAGGTATCTAGAAGTATCTTAAAATCTCACAGTCCTCCTCATTCTGCCCTGAATAACTATGATGGCTTGAATTCCCTCAAATCCCAGTAGGAACCATAGAAAGAAACACAAGAAATTTGCATTGCTCAGCCTTGAAGAGTGCATCTTAACCATATAGATAGAAATATTTGCAAGTCATAGTTACCAGCTTCACTGGAAGGCACAGCTCTCTGCTTAACCCATCACAGCAGAGATTGCAGGACCCTGACTATATAAAAAAGACAATGTAAAAATAACTATGTGTCTTCTAGCAAAAAAATCACTGTGGCAGAAAAAGCACAGCACAGTCAAAGAGACGGATAATTGGTCAGGTCACTGCTTTTCTGCTCATTATAAATCAAAGCCAAAAGGAAGCCCTGTCTGGCCATTCTGTGCAGTCCGTGGCTATGTTTATTGGGCTTTGTGTCTCCTTTGTGTAGCCTCTATTCCTCTGCATGTGACAATTCGAGTTATAACACAGCACAGTCCAGGAAATACAAGGGCAGCAGCAGAAGAGCTAGGCTCCCAGCTAGAATGAAATCATAAAACGTTTCTTTGCAGCTTGTGCTCTGTCTGCCAGCCATTGTGAAGATTGAGTGCCCATTCACCTTGTGAGCCACTATTTCACAACTCGGACAAAGCTGTGCACACTGCTATTATGAAATTGCATTTTGTCATATAAATTGGTACGTAAAGAAGGACTGATAACTGTAGAGATAGGAAGATCAGCTGGAAGGAGAGACTGATGCAGACTGAGCTCTGATTAGCCAGCACATACTGGCAGCGTCTAACGGGACCTCTCTGAGAGGGGAAATCAGGTATTTGTGGTCCCCTCCTCATGCCTTTCCAATATGACATGAAGAATGAGATCAGGCAGCCCCTGAAAATTGTGTCACTTCCAGTCAGAGACTGGTGGAAGCTGGAGTTTTCTGTTATGAGCACAGCATTTTAGTGTCACTTGCTAATCACAACTCTTTTGGGTGCTCCTTGGCATCCAGAACTTCTCAGATGCCTCTGAGAAATGTATACGTATGGAAGTACAACCCTTGTTGAGTAAGA
This sequence comes from Harpia harpyja, assembly GCF_026419915.1. Taxonomy (NCBI): domain Eukaryota; kingdom Metazoa; phylum Chordata; class Aves; order Accipitriformes; family Accipitridae; genus Harpia; species Harpia harpyja. Next base: position 70,044,624 of record NC_068944.1, read on the forward strand.
AAAAGGAAGAGAAATGCAGATGTTCTCTTCCAGGTTCCTAGGCTCCTCACCTAGGATTGTGTCACCTGCCTCCTGAGTCTGATGGTGATCAGGTTTATGGCAGAGCCGCTCTGAGCTGAGCCTACTACAAGCTGGTGGTGAGAGTCCTAGCCCAGAGAACCAAGAGAATCATGACGTAAGGCAATGAAGAGAAGGTTGTGAGTATTTACAAGCACCACAGAGTTAAGTGATTTGCCCATGCGCAGATGGAAAGTTTGGAGCAGAGCTGGAGGGGATCCAGGACTGCTCCGTCCTGGTCCAGTGTCTCCCAGTGTGACTGTGCTTTGCTCTGCTGAATGCACCAAGGCAGGATAACCTGTTATCCTGACTTCTGGGGCTGTCAATTCCGGATGGTAACAGTAACAGCAATAAATAAAATGTTATCCTCTGGGACATCTGCTCTACTTGTCCGTGCAGGAGCTGGTGTATGAACTGGGGATATAAAATTCTGGAAAGTGAAGCCTGCTAATTGCAGTCATTGTCCTTTGCTGGAGTTATCTATGTTATTGTATGACTGCTAAGCATAGGTAAGAGACAAACAGTGGATCTATGTCCTGGTAATGCAGTCACCCTGAACCTAAAATTCACAAAAATACACTTCATTTCCAGTTTAAGTAAGTATTATGAATGCTTTGTATCTCAGTAGTGCCCAGAAGTGACCAGGTACCCTCATGGGCCCTAAGAAACAGCCCTGTTGCACAGGCTTTTGGCAGACTTTTACAGACATTCAGCTCCTGTTGATTACACTGGCGATTTAGCATTTGAGAGAAGGGTTCATGGGTCCTGCATGAGGACTACCAGCTCTTGCACTGCTTTTTCAGAACAGAGTTAGGTGCCTAAACTCAGTCACGTAATCCGAGACAAAAGCAAACAAATGGCAATGACAAAATGGAGATGTGTAGGGAGAAACATGGGATCTGTTATAATTCTTTTTATGTCAAGGTAACTTTCTGACCCTATGTTTATATTTATTTAATAAGGACACGTTCATGCTCCCATAACTGAAATTATGGCAGTGCTGTTAAAACAATTTCTTTCCTTCTTGTAGCAGTTGTGTTTGTCATAACTATTTTTCCTCCTTAAGGATGACAGTTAGATATTGTGATATCCTTATCATGATGTTTCCCTAACAAGGTTGTAAACAGACTTCCCATGGAGCATTTCAGAAAGTTTAATTTTCTGTTGTCCCTTCTGTGAAGCCAAAAATTCCTGCAAAACCAGATTTTTGCCTGATCATAAAACTCCAGCACCACTTTAATGGCTTTCAGATTTTTGAAAGACCAATTCTCTGATGATTTCTCTGTTGTAGACCTGATTTCAGTCCCTGCTTGGTGTTGATATCATTCTAGTATAAACTGAGCAATGACTGTAATCAAAGTTTCAGTGTTTTCACTAGAATGCAGCAGGTTGCTATGTGGGTGGCAGCAGGGCAAGGAGAGTCGGCAGGAATGATTTTTGGCAGGAATGACAACTTACTGTTGTCAGCAAAGATTTAGCCTGGGGGCTGTATAGATGGAAGAAGAATCTGGACACAACAAATTGAAGAGTGAATTGTATTTTCACAAGCTGCTCTCTGTTGGCCACAGAGAATTTGATGCTAAATATCTACTGTTAACAGGTCACTGAGCTCGACAGCACCTGTTATTGCTTCTTCTTGTATCCTATTTAAATCCATCGAATGAGAAGTTTGCAGGATCCCTGGAGGCCATTTAACCCTTCCTGCAGGAGGCCTCCTCTCAGTTACAAATATGTTTCCCTTTACAGTAGTAAAGTTGAGTTACATGTCTTTACTGCTTTTGATGTCATTTTAACTCCCACAGACCTGGATGAATATATTATTTTCACAACTCAGAATCAAGCCATTTGGGATTCACAAGTCACAGAAGTTACAATATTTTGAACAGACTAAGATTCACTGACAAAGTAATACCTAGATACTTCATTTATTTAATAGCAGGTGCAACTCTGCAACCTTAATTCTTCACCACTAACCTGCTAGAGTTCTCCCTGCTAGTTTGAACCTAAGTTTTTAAAAATATATGCAGTACCATGACAGCCTGATACCTTTCAAGTGTTCCATGACACTGACAGGAATCTCTGAATTCCTACATAATGTCAAGAATGTGTCCCAAATATATGACTAATGACAGAGTGTTTACTTTGCGCAGCATCAAGGGTAAAGTTTTCACTCCCTATTTCCAGTCTATGAGAGCAATGGCTACATTATATGTCAAACATGAAATCAGACCCTCTCCTGAGTCCAAGCATGTTCAATGGCCATGTTGCACCTCTCAAGCTCTGGCTTTCATGGATCCATTTCCAATGATGCCTTGGCACAGGCGTATACATGTGCCCAGCGTTTTGTACTGCAGGAGGACAACTTTACTGCACAAGCTGTATACGCAGTGATTATACTAGTAAATTAGATAGAGCTGCAGAATGTTCTTGGTCATGGAAATGTGACAGACTGTACTATGAAACTGTTTGAACGGTCCCTGGTGCAATTTTAGCCTGTGCCTATTAGTAGTCCCCCAAAAGCTCCAGAGCACTGTCTGCAACTTAAAGCAGTCCAGGGACTATTCCTAATATGCAATGTGCATGGAGCCACTCTGCTTTGGAGGCTAAGAGAGTTTGTTAAAACACACGCCAGGTGGCTTCAGTGTCTAGGAATGTTCCTAGGCACATTCAGCTGTAAGCGCAAATGTTGGCTAAAGGGTATCCTCAGTACACACAGATTAACTACAAAGAACATGTTTACAGTTCTGGACCTTCTGTGCACTGCTTCAAAGTGGCCACCTCAACCAGGGCTCAGAGGGACCAGGCTTTCTGTCTTCCCTGCCTCTTGTGGGGCATGTCCTGGCCAACTCCAAGATCCCTATCAGTCTTTTCAATGCCTTCTTACCGTCATGAAAGTCTTCCCAAAAGGGCTTGGTCACAGAGACCAATGCAAACAGGGCTAGTAAGCATCCTAAACTATTAGCATTCAACAGGGGGCAACATGGCACATATAAATAAGCTGGGCTGGATTTACAACTTCCTAGCCCAACACCTTAGCATCAGAGTGGGTGAAGTCTTAGTGGTAGCAAACCAAACTGAAGCCAGAGCAAGTAGCCTCGTGGTGACCAGTATCAACGGTCTCAGTGCAAGTTGCTCAGTGTAAGGTATCTGATGGCAGAAGGAAGAGGAAAAATCTGTGTTGTCACAGGAGCTGCAAAGTTCAACAAGTTGCAATGGTTCACACAAGAGAAAAAAGCCTTCTTAAGGAAACCAGAAGCAGAACTTTTGATTCATTCTAGCAATTAAATCTAATTTGTGAATTTGTACTATTATCAATTCTTTTTACAAGCCAGTAGGTTTCTTAGTTAAACATAACATCATTTCCCTCTGCCTTACTTATTTTCTCCCTAATTATTTCTAAAGAAAGGAACTGCCACACATATAAAAATAAAGTTAAAACATGCATGCAAATGGTGAGACCTGGCCTGAGGTTAATCCTGCAAGGTAAAAGTGTGAGAAATTGTTTACCACTGCAAGCAATGGAAGGGGAAAAGCAGGTGGCCAGAGGCAAACTGGAGAAAAACTAATAAAAAAATAATGGAGAACCTAGGAGATAAAAGTTATGAAATGAGTCTTAGGAACTCCAGTGAGTGAAAAATATCAAAAGCTGCTAAAATGAGGGTACCGACTTAACAGCAGTCACTCGCTGTATTGGTTTTGTGTGGCAAGGTTTTGGTAGCGGGTGGGGTTACAGGGGTGGCTTCTGTAAGAAGCTGCTGGAAGCTTCCCCTGTGTTCGACAGAGCCCATACCAGCCGGCTCTAAGACAGACCTGCCGCCGGCCAAGGCTGAGCCAATCAGCGATAGTGGTAACGCCTCTGTGATAACATTTTTAAGAAGGAAAAAAAAGTTGGGACGGCGGTATTCGGCAGCCGGAGAGAGGAGTGAGAACATGTAAGAGAAACAACCCTGCGGACACCAAGGTCAGTGAAGAAGGAGGGGGAGGAGATGCTCCAGGCGCCGGAGCAGAGATTCCCCTGCAGCCCGTCTGGAAGACCATGGTGAGGCAGGCTGTCCCCCTGCAGTCCATGAAGGTCCACGGTGGAGCAGATATCCACCTGCAGCCCGTGGAGTACCCCACGCCGGAGCAGGTGGGTTCCCGAAGGAGGCTGTGACCCCGTGGGAACCCCGCACTGGAGCAGGCTCCTGGCAGGACCTGCGGATCTGTGGAGAGAGGAGCCCACGGAGCAGGTTTTCTGGCAGGACTTGTGACCCCGTGGGGGGCCCACGCTGGAGCAGTCTGTGCCTGAAGGACTGCACGCTGTGGAAAGGACGCATGCTGGAGCAGTTCGTGAAGAACTGCAGCCCGTGGGAAGGACCCACGTTGGAGAAGTTCATGGAGGACTGTCTCCCGTGGGTGGGACCCCACGCTGGAGCAGGGGAAGAGTGTGATGAGTCCTGCCCCTGAGGAGGATGAAGAGGCAGAAAATAACGTGAGATGAACTGACCGTAAACCCCATCCCCGTCCCCCTGTGCCGCTGGGGGGGTGGTAGAGAATCCGGGAGTGAAGTTGTGCCCGGGAAGAAGGGAGGGGTGGAGGGAAGGTGTTCTGAGATTTGGTTTTATTTCTCATTACCCTACTCCGGTTGATTTGTAATAAATCAAGTTAATTTTTCCCCAAACTGAGTCTGTTTTGCCCGTGACGGTAATTGGTGAGTGATCTCTCCTATCCTTATCTCGACCCACAAGCTCTTTTGTTATATTTTCTTCCCCCTGTCCAGTTAAGAAGGGGGAGTGATAGAGCGGCTCTGGTGGGCACCTGGCATCCAGCCAGGGTTAACCCATCACACTCGCGAAGGCCAAGATTAACATATAAGAACATTAAATCAGCAAAGCCAGGACCCATAGTAAAAGAGTAATGCAGGAGTGGGCTATTCATTTGGGAGGGGAAAAAGGGGAAAAGTAGAATATAAAGTAGAGCAAGTAATGTGGTCATGGTTGTTTGAGGAGTCCCAGCTGAGCAGTGTGGCATCTGATCCCTGCAGTGGAGAAGGGAAATAAAGCTCTCTTCTCCCATACCATATGTGTCTGCCTTATTTCCTCAGTCATGGGCACCTGGAGTGCTTTCCTTAACACAGATTGAGGGATACCATGGAGAAGATGGAGGACAGACCAAACATCCCAACATCTAATGTCTGAGCAATCTGCCGGGTGCAAAGACTGGCACAAAGTTTCTCAGAAATTCTGGGCAGAAGTCAGTGCAACAAGCAGAACTGAGCTGTGGTGTCATTTAATTAACATTATTGGGGATAAAATTGTCCTGGTTTTAGCAGATCAGGTTTTTTAAAACAGTTTTGATATTCTATGGGAACAAAAACGTAGGCAAAGAAAAGTAGGAGATTGTCTACCTAGGCCCAATAAAAGGCAAGGTAAAGCCTAAATGATACATTTTCCCTTCTGTTAAATAAGATTTTAGTTACAGTGTAAACACTTCTTGATGCATCAAGAGCTGTTCAAGAATAGAAAGTACACAAGTGCACTGAAAAGAAATCTCCAATTCGAGTTGTTTTTCTGCTGCAGGCTATGAGATTTGGAGCGGTGCCATGCAATTCAATGCATAAATACTAAACCTGAGGTATCAGCTCATAGAAACAGAAGCTGGGAAAGACTCAGGCTCTGCAGGTCTGTCTCAGAACAAATCATTACCCATGTTATCCTAGGAAGACAACCCCAGTTCACAAACCAAACACAGCACCAAGGAGCACTGTCATCCAAGATTCATACACATGTTGAGGAAATTCTTTCCAGGTTTGGTTTTTTTTTTTCTTTCAGCAAGATTAATATTGGACCTTTGTCAATTCCACACTACAACTGAGCCAGTCATGATTTTCCGCTCTGCATCTGACACAAAGGATAGGGTTTGGTTTGAGATTAACATAACAGACTTTAGGTACCAGCTTGCAGGTATTTACCTGTGTGGTGCTTGAGTATGACCAGTGGAAATGAAGGGTTCAGTCCCAGAGCATAAATTTCCAGTGCCCTTGGAAATGATGCAGGCTGTGCTGGCTGGCCTCCAGCTGTTGTTCCAGAAAAGCAGATCTCCTATAGATCCAGTATCATATTTGCCATCTCCCTATGGATGCAGCTGGCACCCTCAGGCATTCCAGCTTTCAGCAGACACATGCCAAGGTAGGTAGACTCTGCACCAGGTGTTTACCTGAAGGTGAGCTGAACAGCTTTCTAGGCTCCCCCAGCTTTAGGGACTAGATCTACATTGGAGCCTAGACCCTAGATCACAGACAGGCACATACAGCTCTTTTGGGTTTTTGCCAGACAGTAAACACTGAGTGACATCTAAAACACTTTCAGATAGCCAAGACATCCACATGGGGACTAGATCTTCCCTAAGGCCTATAGGCGACTCATGCTTTCTTGGAGCTGGGACAGCCTACAGAATCCCAAAGGACACAAGAAACCCATATTTAGGCCACTCAGTTGAACCTCTCTATATGATTGCCTACAATGAGATGTTTCAATTGAAAGACGTATTGTTCCCAGCTGTATTATGGATCTCCTGTAAGACTTCAATCAAGCAGTTTTAATTTCTACTTATTCATTTCCCAATCTATAAGGGACAGTAGGGAATCCTTCTCAGACTTAGCTGAAGAAGAAGATGAGACAGAAGTTAAATCATTAATGTTTAGAAAGTTTTATGACTTTTTTTTATATTACATTGCCAAGGAGGTATCTGTTAGCCTTGAGGCCTTAAACATATTTAGCTCTTTTATATCCTTTTTAGAGGCTAGTAACAATTCTCACAATTGTCCTCCATTATTGTCCTGACTTGTAGCAATGAAATGTTCTAGCCCTACTCTGGAAAAAAGAAACATAAAAGAAAAATAAAAAATTAAATGAATGGTGACAACCTCCTAGTTATCTCCTGGACAGGTTTTTTGGTTGGATTTTTTTTGTCTTTTGTTTTATAGTGATACTTGCACTCTTTTCCACTACTGTTTCACCTATTCCATCCATATCGACCCATTCTGTTAAGTGATTAAGTGTTGTATAAACACTTCCAAACAATCTCCATGTTTCTTGTTAATGCATCTGTGATTTGGAGGTGGAAATGGAGGTAAAGGCAGTTGTAAAAAGTATTTTTACTAACTTTTAAAATGGCTGATCTGGTGACTTTGGATAGATTATAGGCATTATGGATTTAATTTTGTCTTTTTTATTAGAAAATATACATTATATGTAACTGAACCAGTAACTAAGGCAAAAAAGGTCACCAAGAACTTCAGTTGCTATCTGTGCGTTAGCTACTGTTAGTAGACAAAAAGCACAATGTGTGCAAGGGGCAGATCCTGTGTTTATATTCATAGGCTCATTATGAAGTTTTGTGGCTATTTCTATGGTACCCATGACAAGAAAAAGATACTGTCTTGCCATTGGCATCCTCAACATGTCTCACTGCAATAGCTTATCTATATGTACCATAAAGCTTTGAAATACAGTTTCAAAGCCACACTGGATCAGACTCCAATGATCAGCCATGCTTCAGAAACAATCTACCTTGTATAACAATACAAGTTCCATAGGACCCATCAGATGAAAAAAATTCTACCCAAAATGAAAACATCAGCCCTGGCACACAGGCTGGCATTACAGATCAGGGATTTTCTCCTAGCATCTTCATGATCATGTGTAGAAACCAGCAATTAAATGTGAAATGGCATATTTTAAATCAACATCACCAAAACAAAGGAAAAATATAGCTTAGATCTACCAGTATTAAGAATAAAATAGAAGTCAAGCATTGTGATGTGAAGATAAATAACAACACTTTAATGGGCTAAAGTGGATAAAACATGAAGATGTTTACAAAAGCTGAGAAGCTTGACATCACTTTTTCAGCATTAATATTTGGTAAAGCCATACATAGAATTTGATACTAAGCTAAATGGAATGATTCCAAGGAAATCTGAATGAATGGCTGAAAACTGTATCCAATTAAGGAGTCCCAACCTGTCTGCAAGAGCAGAGAATGTGTTTACAGAGCACAGTGAAAAGTGCAATGCATGTGACATCCAAAACAACAGGAAACAAATATAATGGCATCCTAATAAGAAATGTACTGTAAGTTTGATTGAGACTAATGAATGCAGAATTTTAATAGGAACTTTAGAAGGTGACAGCACAGAGGTACAGCCACTCTGTCAGGAAGGAGTCTCCTCTGTATTCGAGTGTGGCATGTTAGTGTGTGTGTGTGTGTGCATACATGCCTCTGACTAAAGACTGCGCCTGATGATATGCTAAATCCTCTCACCCCTCACTCAAGGCTGCTTAAAGCTCGTGCTTCTCAGGACCCAGTCCAATGGGAATCCTTACTCTAAATTGCTGCAACTGCAGAGAGGCAGATGCAGTTCGACAGCCATTCGTTACAGCTCAAGTTAAAGTCAGGTATTGGGTTTGTGATCACGGTGGCTGCTAATAAAAGGTATTATCCTAGAAGACTAAGGTAAATAAAAGCAGTACAGGAAACATTGGCTCGGGTCTAAGAGCAGGTCAGTGCAGCGTGATGATACAGACAAAGCAGCGGGTCCTGCCTTTCATCAGCACTAATTATTTCAGACACAGAGACAGGCTGATTAGTTTATACAGCTTCCAAGCCTAAAGGTAGTGCTGGCATGTCTGCATCATTTTCCACTGCATGGAGAAGACATTGCCTCTAGTGACTTCACTCAAGGTAAACTAGCTCAAGCAAGGGCATTCACAATAGAATGTAACAGGAACTCTCATGAAGAGATTAAATTTACAGCCAGTGAAATGGATGGATGAAGCCAGCACCTGTCTATATTTGTGGTGCTGCACCCTGTTGCCATCCCGGCACATCAGGCAGGATGACTTGAGCTTCAGTTCACCACCAGCAGCTCAGAGAGTCAGGCAGCAGCACCTGATCACATCTGCTATGGTAGTTGTGACTGTAGCATAAAGACAGTTTACTTGAGTTGACTTCAAACTTAAGAGCTGACAGCAGAGCACTTAAGGCTCTATTGAGCCCCAGGCAGCGAGAGGCTATGGTGTTTACCCGTCGTCTTGGGTGTATTTTCAGTTTGCAAAGAAATCCAAGCTGCTACACCCCTCTAGTAGTACGTGACGTAGCTGGCCAAGGACTTATGTGCATACATATTCCCAAGAGTCATGACTTGCAGGACTTGGATCAAAACCTGAAATACACTCCAAGCTAAAAATATTACAAGACAAATCGCTTCTAGGAACTAGAAAACTTCAAGAAAGATCTGAAACAAGCTGCTAATTCTCCTGGACATTAATAAACTATTTTTTTCTTCTGTAGTGAGACAGACTTGGTTTCCTGAAGAAATTCATCCCCCATCTGCCTTTACCTATTAGCTGATAGAATGGATCTGACAGCAGATGGAATTTGTGTCTAGGAGAAGTGCTGACCCTTTCCTGAGAAATGAATAAATCTTTTGTTTACCAAGCAGACTCTCTATATAAATAGAATGGCAGTCAGTAAAAAGGAGGTGGTCTCCTGGGAAGATAAATAGTTGGTTGTGTTCCTGACAGTAGGAATACAATTCAGAGAGCGGTACTTTCATTTATTTCACTTATAACAAAGGGGAAGTATTACTTTGGAAAGCTGTTTTCCGAAGCGATGTCTGTCTACCTTAGCCTAATCCATTTGGATATAAAATTCTAAAATGGACAATGGCCCTGATGATGTTCATTTGCATTGTAAAACTTGGCCCCACACAGTTTCAGAACAAGTAGGACCTGATTCAATTCTCGTGATGCAGTGCACCTGTTTGTAGTGATTTCCATGGGCTTGCTCTTTATTTTCACCAATTCTAGTGGTTGTCATCCCTGTAGCATTAGAGCTGACAGAGGCTCAGTAGTGAATATTAAACAGTCCTGACATTAAACAATTCTGGCTTGGCTTTGTTCTACTTTCTCTGCTTTGTCTAAGGTTTTCCAGATCAACACAAACTGTCTGAATATGTGGATGTTCTCAACCTCTTAGATGCAGAGACTACTATCAAACAAAATTGAACTTAAGCCAGCTAGGGTCATACTAACAGCACACTCAGTTGCAAAAGGTTTAGATAAGCTCAAAGACTTGCCTGGTAGCATTCAAATTTGTTTCAAGCGTGACCAAATAGTATTGCATTGGAGTCAACCTATTGACAACCATTCCTCTGAGCTCTGATTTATAAGAAAAACAAATGAAATTTTGCTGCTCTGAGGTATAGTTATAATTCTCTCATACATGTCTCAGATGGATCCTGAATTATATAAACACAGTTCCTTATTGGTTAATACACCCTTCGTTTTGTCTTTTTTTGCCTGCAAATCAGTGAAATGAGAGGAAGAATAATTTTGGTCTTCTATCTACCTTTCTGTAGGGATATATTGCTCAATATTCAGATTTGGTATTAGCAATTACAATCCCATCCAGCTCAGGGGAATTTCAGCAACTTTCAGTAAATATGAATGTAGTGCAATTACTCAACTAAAGCAGTAAATTGAATCTTGTTTACAAGAGGAGGCTGCATTAGCAAGCTCATCTATGGAAATGATATTAAATAGGATTTTAGGTTAATTTTTTATGACTTCAGTTGCACACTTTTCTGGAACATCTCTTTTAAGAATAAGAATTTTGCTTGACTGGTATTAATGGAACAAATCTGAGTTTTTTTACATGCCATGTGCAATATCACTAACAACCAAAGGTGTGTTCTTTGCTGATAATAGAGAAATGTAGAGCTCAATATGAATAAGGTATGGGAAGTCTAGATATTTAATCAGCAATTTTCTCATCTTTTACATTTTTCATATTTCGTCCTCTTCTTTTCATTAATCTAGACTTTCAACTAAAACTCCCACTGGTTTCACTAGGAGTATTTCAGTGAGGATGTAAAAGGTAGTGTTAATTTTAGAAATGAGCTAACTCTTTTCACATTATGCATTTCAGTGCACTGAAACTTAATGTCGTCCTAAACTGTTAATAAATTCAGCCCATTTCTTAGAATTTTGCCCTTGATTTGCATTTGCTTTCCCAGGCCATGCAGTCTAATAACTGAGATTCTAAAACAGCATAGCAGTTGTCTTTAGCAAACTCTGATTCTGATAAAAGGATACTTCTTCCTCCCAAAAATGCAGAGCAATCTCATGTGGTGCAACTCATCTGAGTTCTTGACAGCTGCTCTGGTCATAACTTGATTTTCTGGACTTTCTTGTAGTCAGAGAAAACATGGCTCTGAATTTCACCATTCCTGTTGACATTTACCAATTAGCCGATTGCCAGAATACTCAGGGCTGACGTTTTGGTGGGGGAGAAGGGGCAGGTAGACATAAGCATCTTGCTGTAGTCCACAGAGGAAGGACAGAGGGTGGAGTTATATGAAATTACCCCAAAAAGGGTGAGAAGCATGGTCTGAAGTTTAGGATTGTGTTTTTCAATCTCTGTTTAATTAGTTTCTTCCCATCTAATGTTATATGACAGCCTATGAGGAGAAGCTAAAACTGTCCTGATTCCACCCTTGTGGTGTATGTGAAACCCAGATAAGTTCACAGTGGGTTGACTACAGAAGTAGTGCCAAAGAAATTGTCCCAAATATTCCTCCAACAACTGCTTATGTTCCCTGAGGCATCCTCCAGTGTGATAGCCTCTATCAGACAGAAGTCTGGAGTGCCAAACAGGGCAGTTGCTCTGTCAGCATTTTGTTGCCTTTTTTCACATCACAAAACTGAGCACAGGTTAGAGAGGAGAGGAAAAGTACAGGACTAATAGGAAGGTAAATGAGACGTGACAGATAAGGCATGCAGTAGATGTGAATGCACAAAGCTTATTCCCAATTTGTTCCCTTTAGGAATATTTTGTCTGAATTGTTTTAGAAACTCTGATATTTCCCACAGCTGCTTATGCTATATTGAGTGCGCCTTAGGAAGGTCTGCACAACGTAAAAAACTAAAATAGGTAAAACTTCCTTGTTGTCGTTTCCATTTTAAATGTTCATTGCCCTGTGACTGCCAACTATTTCTGTAAATATCTGAGGTTTCATATGGCCCTAAAGAGGCTGAACTAAACGGACATAGCCTCATTGCCATCTCTTATAAATGGGTAGTTAGAAAATAGAGGGAGATTTTGGGTCTCCAAAATCACCGGTGTAGGTATGTCTTGCTTAGTGGACTTACTCCGATTTTCCTGCTGCAGTTCTGTCCATTCCAAATGTCTTTTGTAACAGTTAGGAGTGCTGGGGTTTGTATCAGCTAGAGAGGAATGGATGAATGCTGCCGTCTAGAGATTTCCCCGCCTTTCCTCCCTTTGCATGGGGAACTTCTACTGTGACATTGAATCGTTACAATTGATTCTTCTGTTGACTGCTATGAACTTATATCAAGTTGACAGCCAATGTCCTGTCTAACAAGTTTTTCAAGTTTCTTGGTTAGATAATTAAAAGCTGAAAGCTTCTCTGAGGTTCAGTTTTACAATGCTACTTTGGTATAGGAATGGATCTCCATGTCATCTTTTTGTCAAACCTCCATTTTTTCAAGCTTTTCTTTGCAAAATTCTTAACCTTTTGTTTATTCATCTTTTCCCCAGCTTCTGCTTTTGTTCATGCTGCAAAAAAAAAGGCTGTTGCAATGCAAATCCTTGCAGGACTTCAGCCTGGAAAGACTTATTTATGTAAGAACTTCCTTCATGCTCAGGCAACTTCAGTGAACATCAGCAGATCCATGAGAAAGGGTATGGATTACCACATGTAGGCAAGGCTTCGTACTCTCCCTTGTCACAGGCTAACAGGCATTGAATATGCTCAGGGATGGTAAATTCATTCTTCCAGTGTCTAGGAGAACAGCTGAAAGATCCTGATATTCAGCCGAGTTGCTAAGATACATAAAGAATTTTAAAGTATGCAAGGTTACAAGGCTAATCTAAAGTTAGCCTAACACTGTGTAGCATCTCCATGGCAACCAGGAGTGAACGGCATGTGAGGTGAAAGTAGAGGGGAAGATAGAATAATAATCAGCAATAAATAAACCTTGACAGGGCTTAGCGTGATTATGTTGTCAATGAGTTAAAGAATGCTGCTGCCCTGCTGTAGTTCAGCTAGGCTGCTGGAGGAGAGATCTTCTCCTTGCAGGTCCAGAGGAAATTATGGATGGCGTTTTAAAAGTAAGACTATAATGGCCAACTCTGTGGCTGCTAACTACTGGAAGGGTCAAATGAAGGAGACAAGATGATCTGCACGCATGCCATATAACAAATCACTCTCCTTTATTACTTAATATCCAGAAAGAAATTTCCAGAGCAGGTCTAATAATTGTGCACTCCCTCCCTTTAAAGCTCTTCTAGTCCTGATCCGTTTGCTGTGTTATTTCCTCTAAAGCATAGTGTATGTAATTTTGCCAGTACTTACACTATTTTACATTTGCAAACTACTTCTAAAGCATAAGCTGGGTACAGAACTCATTTTGAAAAATCAACTTTTTCCAATTATCATCTTACAGTACTGGATTTTATCTGTTAATGTTCATACTCCCCTGTAACCAAAGGACAAGACCTCTGACTGAGGAGTGGTTGTCTAAATACCCTATGGACCAGGGGGTCAGTGACTTCAAGCTTCATGGCCAACACCATGGTCCAGCAGCAGAGCTAACAGTTTCTAGCCTCAGCCTTGTGATTCAGACACCAGCATACATGAGCTAGTACAATGTTTCCTGACATGCTGAATGTCATGAGCAAAACTCTCCTGAGTGGTCAAAAGAACCCAGCAATGCCCCACTCCTGAGGTTCACTCACTCACAAAAGGCCTGATTTTGTGCTCTTTGAACTCAAGAGAAGTTTATTAATTCATTCTGTTGTACTGAATAGTAAATTAAAGCACTTCGGAAAACAGTCCTTGGTCCTAGATAACACCGATGCTAACACTTCACCTGAAATCTTCCTGGTTCTCTTCACAAGGACTCCTTGAGAAGATAACACTGACAAATGATTTGAGGTTAGTACTGTGCACTGCAAAAATATTGAAGTGAATATTCCTCACTCAGCCATCGTCAGTCATGTGCTTCTGAAATTTGGATGTACGCAAACAGAAAACTGAGATTAGTTGATGCTCTCATCTTGACCAGCATGGATATATGTATGTGCATGAAGTTATGTGAATTTTCTTTGGGTCAAGCCAGGTAATGTTTATTTGTGTTTCACAGCTAAGTGCCACTACAGAGTGGAGATCTGAGCTCCAGGTTGTCTTCTTGTTGCTTCTCACACATCACAGACATGGGCCCTGCATGGCAATCTACATGGAAACGCTTTCTATTCATCCTACTTGAGCTGTAGTGCTTAATACATTCAATACTTGTTTTCTATGTTTTTCTGTTGAGCGTTATGAAGGCAAGCAAAACAGGGACACAGTATAATCACCACCTACTCTTAAATGAATGAAATGCAGTCTGTGAAAGTTATGGGTACCAAAAGCTGGCCCTCCTGAGCACATGAGGCATTAAGACTCCTATTTTCTGGTTGTGAAACAGGGGCCCAGATAAGCACATCAAAAGACCCTTTCCTAGTACCTGTTGCAGCATAACATTAGGGCATCTTAGAAACTGAGTTCTTCTGATTAAACATGGATGTTTCCAGTGCAGGCATCTACACCTGACCAAATCACTTTAAACTCCCATTCAAAGTCATTACAGAGTGGACCTTTCATCTTAAAGCAGGTGCCTGCAGTTGGTCAAAGGAATCACATCCTTGACTTCACTGACAATAGTTACTATATCTCCACCAAGTGTAATGAGAGGCTCCCAAATACTCCCCTCTCAGAGTTACAGTGTAATTCTTTTCACTGGACCCATTCAGAAGATAATGAGATACCATTTTATCTAGAGATTGGGATTTAGAGAATGCTCTATTTTCTGTTCTTGAAAATAGAGAATTTAGCTACCAACTCCAAATGGGGATAACCTTGGACTTTTTTGGCAACCTGGCACATAAGCAGGTTTGATAAGGTTTTCCTGCCTTGGTTTCATTAAATTAGAAGTTTAAAAGAAGTAACATGTGATCTGTTTATATGACAATAAATTATTTGCTTAAGGCTACACAGTAAGACTGAGGCACAGCAGAGATCTGAATTTAGTCTCTTGGAGCCTATAGATGTCCTACAGCTGCTCTGTCCTCTTCCTTACTGTGTTTTTCCCTCTTCAATCCAGTGACAGCAATATCACTTCTGTCCATTGGGAAAGCTGCGCTTCCTGGCAGATGAACACTTCACTGGCCCCTACTGACCTGGAGCCTCATTAAGAGGAGGAAAAAAAAAAAGTGAAAGTATTGAGTTCAACTCAAAGCTCACAGAAGTCAATAAAAGTCTTTCAACGAGTTTCAGTGAGCTATGGATCAAGTCCACAATGTTCAAGCAATAACACACTCTGACATTCACATTAGATAGTCAATGGTCCATGATGCCACATGTGGAAGTTCTCTTAACACTGTAGAATTAAACTATTCCATGACGACAGTCAAATATTTGTTATAACCAGAGAATCAAGGACGTGTGACTTTTTAATGCTTCACTCTTAAGTGCTTTCCCTGAAACGATTTATATTTTCTCTGTTATAATCTATGTTTGCTATACCTCCCATTTAACACATTTAATACACTATTAATGCTGACTGCTAGAAATGCTTAAGGAAAAAAAAATACCCATGAATTCTTTAATGAAAGTAAAAAGAATAAAGAATATTTGAATCAAGTTATTCAAAAAGCTCTTATTTTAATGTAATTGAGTAATTATGTTATGTTAAGTAAATAACAACTGACTTAGAAAAGTACCTACCTAATTACATTTGCTGATAATAAATTTAAATCCAGAGAAGTTGTCATTATAATATTACTGCATAATTTCATTATTATTTCAAGACTTGAAAAAACAAACCACCACATAACTCGATTTGAAGTGTGAGGAAATAATCCATTGACTTCCATGAGTTTTCAGACAATCCCTACTGCTACAGGTTGTGAGGAAAGATCCTCTGGGACTCATACTACAGGCTAAAAATAGATGATTTATTACCCTTAAAGGAATCTGCTTAAAAATTTGGTGGAAAAGCAGGATGCTATTTAAAAAAGTGGTTAGCTTTAGAGTATTTCCAGCCTGGAAGATTAATTGCCTGAAGATCTCATATGCGATACACAGAGTTGGCTTATTAGGGGGAGAAACAACCTGTTATTTTAAGCCTGTGAGGACTGTTATCAAAATATTTCCAGCCCTTAATTGGCTCTCAGCAATTTAACCTTGCAATGATTTTCTAACTAAAAAGAAAAGCTTAATTTCTAAAATTCAGTTCTGCTTTGAGTATTTTTTTCCTTTTTCAAATGTTTCCTTTCAATATATTAATTTCTCCAAAGTAACCACAAGCCATTATCAGGAGAGATGTCATTCCCACTGTCTGCTAATGTCCTCTTCCTTTGCCTTTGCAAGAGGCTTTTTACAGATTAATTATCTGCCCATCCTTCTGTTTCCAGTACACTTTACTGATTCTGGGTTTAAGGGTTATTTTTCTCTCCTTTTTTAAAGAGGTTTCTTCTTAATTTGGAAGCTGCTGCTGCCACAAGCCATTCTTTCACTCAGCTGCACTTCCCAGGTCTGAAATTCATCCTGGCATCTGCTCCCTGAAACCTGAGCAGATGGAAGAGTCCAGGAGGGCGTACTTGTGCCAGCAGAAGGTAGCTTTATCTTTCTGCGGTAAATGTTCTCCACCAGTAAAATACAACCCCATATAAACCTGTCAGAAAACCTATAGTAGTTAAGGGAAGGGTTTCATAAGTGTATACAGTAGGATATATGTCTTGTGGGGAAAAATAAACAAGTTGATGTTAGCTAAACTACAAAGCAGAACTGTATTTTCAAATGCATTCATGGCAGTATTGAGTCATTTCCCTTTAACTATTTTGTAACTGTCCAGCTGATAAACTTAAGTTTGTTGCAGGTAGCCCTTACATGGCTCCTGAGTAAGAAGGGAGTAGATTTCCTATACACATTTTCAGGAAATTCCAAGCAAAACAGGCCATTGTCCTGTATATGTAAGAATATAAGGACAACTCAGTGCAAACATATGCAAGGACACAGTATATCCTGTAAGATGGAGAGAAAAGAAATTCATTATTTTATCTGCTGCTTTGCTCCTTGCAAAGCAAACCAGTGACCCTGAGAAACCCCAGAGAAGATGAGTCTTCTCTGCACCAGATACTTGTGTGGTGAATCGTGTCTTCTAATTCACGCTATCTTCTGAAGGTCCCTTTGGGATGAGCTAGCCCCATACCACTAAAAATGTGGTTCTGTGCTTTTTTAATTCATTAAATATGAATCTGTACTGCCTAAGAGCCCAAGCAAAATTCATTAGTCAGGGAGAGAGGCCTGGATGCTGGCTGCTGAGATGAGTAGAATGAGGGACATCAGTTTTGCATGGAGGCACTGCTAGAGGAATAGTAGCTTTAACTGCTTCTTATTACATTGCAGCTGTTCAAGTTCCTGTGTTTCTTTTGGATGGAGTACAGTACTAGCCTTCACACAGAGACCAATACTGAATCCTGGGAGTGAAGGCTTGATGAGAGGGATCTGTCTAATTGATGAGGGCATTCCCACTTTAAACTTTCTCAAGAGTACATTTCTTTTAATGGTTATTGTTCCAAGTGTGCAAACAGAAAACAATATTGATTTTACTTCTTGCACAATACAGCATAAGAAAACATCAACAAACATCTCCTATAAAGCACAATATCTCCACTTCATGACTAAGCCATTGACAACAACATTCAAGTCAGGAAGTAATTCCCCCCATTATGTATTCCTTGTATGTCTTGAATTCTTAACATCTTGCCTTTACAGCTTTCACTGATGTATTCTATCCTTGTTGCAGAGTGAAATAAGCATACATGCCAACTTTTTATTGACTAAATACCCTTCTGTCTCACTTGACTGGTGGTTAGTGTTTAAACCATAGTATCCTCTAAAGGAAGAAGTGCTGGTCTGAACAGCATGTATCACATGAGGCGAAGATACCAGTACAACACTTGAGAAACATTTGCTGGTATTGTCTTAAGACCACCCTTCCTCTTGTGCTTCTTGAAGTCGTCTGCAATTTTTTTAAAATAATGTGTATTGACATATTTTGATCAGGAAGAGCCCAATGACTAGGGATGTTCTGGGAAAGGGAAAAGGTTCTTTATATTATCAAAGAATTAAAAAATATCCCGGTTCCAGTAACAGGATTTTGTTATCAAACTAATGACTTATTCAGAGACTCTTGCATTCATAGCTGAGCAATTAGACCAGGATTCTGGAAGTCGTATTCTATTTCAGCTATTGTGTTGACTCACTTTGAGATTTCAGAAAAATCATCAACATTTAGGTGTAGACAAAAGAAGATAAAAAAGTTTATTGGAAGCACTAGGATTTCCGTATTTCTTGTGAGTATAAAGGGAAATATAATGAATCTGTGTTCCTATTTTTTGACTGATCACATTGAAATAATCACAAGCCATTTTCTGCCTGGCTTTGTCCAGCTGTCTACGTTTATATAGGTTATGATAAAATGTGTCACTTTTTATTCATCCTTATTAAAAAGTGATAGATATGAGTAGATTTAAGAATACAAGGTGTTTCCCTTACACTGTCTGAATAATGAGAGATTATTCTGTCTGCTGAATTTCATAACCTTTAGCACTCTAAACCAAAGGATGTTATTTTATTATTTTCTAAATAACGCTTAGAATTTTTGCTTAAAAACTTCATCCAATAAATTATTGAAGAAACCATACTCTTACAATTCTCATCTAATAGCACGATACCATTCCCACACTATCTTCCACTTAGCCATCTGCTAGTTCAGTTATCCCTGGAAAGGTGAAAATGTACCTTTTATGGCCATCCACTTAAAGAAGGATGAAAATAACCATCCACATGGGATCACATGGAGGAAAAATGATCAGTGATATGAACTATTTTGTTCTGACTTCAACAACACTTAAAGTCAGGTGAGATGAATTCCACTATGACTGCCTTCATGCTTCTAGTCCATTGCAGTACAGCATGATTAGCCACCACAGATTTACCAAAGGCAAATCATGCGAGACTAACCTGATCACCTTCCACAACAAAATTCTATTTTCTGTTGACATGGGGAGAGCAGTGGCTATTGTCTACCTGGACTTCAGCAAAGCATTTGACACTGTCTTCCACAGCCTCCTCCTAGACAAACTGGCAAGATACAGACTGGGTGCTGGTCTGCGAGTTGGGTAGCAAACTGCCTAATAGGCTGCACTCAGAGGGCGGTGATCAGGGGTTTTTACTCAGGCTGGCAGCCTCCACAAGTGGGGTCCCGCAGGGACCAATACTGTGCTCCACGCTGTTCAACATCTTCACAAATGATCTAGATGACAGAATTGAAAGCACCCTCACCAAGTTTGCTGATGACACCAAACTGAGTGTTGAGGTGGACACATCAGAAGGGAGAGCCATCTTACAGAGAAACCAGGACAGGCTGGAAGAGTGGGCAAGCAAGAACAGTATGAAGTTTAACAAAGACAAGTGCAAAGTCCTGCACCTGGGATGATGTGGTGGGTTGATCCTGGCTGAACGCCAGGTGTCCACCAAAGTCATTCTATCACTCCCCCCTCCTCAGCTGAACAGGGGAGAGAAAAATATAACAAAGGGCTTGTGGGTCGAGATAAGGACAGGAGAGATCACTCATCAATTACCTTCAAGGGCAAAACAAACTCAACTTGGGGAAAATTAACTCAATTTATTACAAATCAACCAGAGTAGGGTAATGAGAAATAAAACCAAACCTCTGAACACCTTCCCTCCACCCCTCTCTTCTTTCCGGGCACAACTTCACTCCCGGATTCTCTACCTCCCCCCCCAGCAGTGCAGGGGGACAGGGAAATGGGGTTTATGATCAGTTCATCACACGTTATTTCTGCCGCTTCATCCTCCTCAGGGGCAGGACTCATCACACTCTTCCCCTGCTCCAGCGTGGGGTCCCTCCCACAGGAGACAGTCCTCCATGAACTTCTCCAACATGGGTCCTTCCCACGGGCTGCAGTTCTTCACGAACTGCTCCAGCGTGGGTCCCTTCCACTGGGTGCAGTCCTTCAGGAGCACACTGCTCCAGCGTGGGTCCCCCATGGGGTCACAAGTCCTGCCAGAAAACCTGTTCTGTGGGCTCCTCTCTCCACAGGGCCACAGGTTCTGCCAGGAGACTGCTCCAGCACGGGCTTCCCATGTGGTCACAGCCTCCTTCGAGAACCCACCTGCTCCGGCGTGGGGTCCTCCATGGGCTGCAGGTGGATATCTGCTCCATTGTGGACCTCCCTGGGCTGCAGGGGGACAGCCTGCCTCACCATGGTCTTCCAGACGGGCTGCAGGGGAATCTCTGCTCCGGCGCCTGGAGCACCTCCTCCCCCTCCTTCTTCACTGACCTGGGGGTCTGCAGGGTTGTTTCTCTTACATGTTCTCACTCCTCTCTCCGGCTGCTCTTTCTGTCTGTCCCAGCAACTTTTTTTCCTTCTTCAATATGTTATCACAGAGGCATTACCACTATCGCTGATTGGCTCGGTCTTGGACGGTGGCGGGTCCGTCTTGGAGCTGGCTGGCATTGGGTCTGTCGGACACAGGGGAAGCTTCCAGCAGCTTCTCACAGAAGCCACCCCTGTAACAACCCCCTCCGCTACCAAAACCTTGCCACACAAAGCCAATACAGATGACCTCACCAAAAAGCCCAGTACAGGCTAGGATCTGTGTGGCTGGGGAGCAGCCTTGCTGAAAGGGACCTGGGGGTCCTGGTGGACAACAAGCTGACCATGAGTCAGCAGTGTGCTGCTGCGGTAATGAAGGAACATTGGATCCTGGGCTGCATCCACAGGGGCAGTGCTAGCAGAGATAGACATACGATCATCCCACCCAGTGCTTGTCAAGCCTGGAGTACTGCGTTCAGTTCTTCTCCGCACAATTCAAAAAAGACATGGACAGACTGGTGAGGGTCCAAAGGCAGGCCATGAAGATGATCAAAGAGCTGGAGAACCTGCCCTATGAGGACAGACTGAAGGAGTTAGGTCTTTTCACCCTGGAGAAGAGATGGTTCAGGGATGACCTCATGACTGTATTCCAATACTCAAAAGAGCAACTACAAAGAGGATGGAAGCTCTCTCTTCACAAGGAGCCACAAACAGAGGACAAGGGGCAATGAATACAACTTGCACCGAGAGGTTTCATCTCGACATAAGAAGTAAACATTTTACAGTAAGAACAATCAATCACTGGAACAACCTCCCCAGGGATGTGGTAGAGTCCACATGGCTGGAGGTTTTCAAGCTGTGACTATACAGGGTGCTAGATAATCTCATCTAGGCTCCCTTTTCTATGAAAGGTTGGACCAGATGATCTTCTGATGTCTCTTCCAACCTGGGCTATTCTATGATTCTGTTATATGGCTTTGCCTCCATCCCTTGCAGTGGTGACTTAAAACAAAATTCTGACCTACTGCTGTAGAATATATGCATAAGCAGTTAGGAAGTCACATCTCAGCTGATGATTAATGGTAATATACCACATCTCGAACTTAGCTGAAAATTGTGCAGCTGTAGGACAGATCCAGAAATACTTAATGAATCCTACCAGGCCATTCTTCTAAAAAAAGCCAGTGGCTGTTTACCCAAGTAATTTCATTCAGTGGGAATAAGGACTCCAATGAAATTTCTGAAAATGGATTAACACATTTGGCCAAATAAAAGGAGAAGGATCAAATTCCCCTAATCATCCCACAGCTGAATGGGCTCTAGAGTGCTCATACTAGCAGAAAACAAGCAGAGATAACTGAGAAACAAATGAAGTATTTGAAAAATGATCCTTATAGTCATTTTCCCACCTGATTTTAATGTAAGCAAGAATCCCACCTGTGTGAGAAGCAGATGAGTGATTCCCAGCAGACACAGGCATAGGCAGATAGGGAACTCAATCTGTGTTTTGCGTTACAGATGGCTCCTGCAACTTTTACTGTTTGAAGTATCATATTGTCCTATGTCCCTGAGTCTCAGGGTCCCAAATGTGTTCATTTTTTTTTTATTTAACAGACAACATTTTCCCCTCCATTTAACTAGTGGAATAAGGTCTTAAACCAGGAGCAATGTGAAGCTGAATTAATTTGTGTCTGTGGAGGACTCTGAAGCACTGTGGGGAGACATGTCTTCAAACTGCAAAGTATTTTTGCTGTTACAGTCAAACTCTCAGTGGAGTGATATGAAAAGAATGTTAATTGTGAACAAATCTGCAGTATGTAAATGATGCAGACATTTACTGAGTGTGGCAAGCAAGTGCTGGGGTCTGCCTCATCCACTCAGCTACAGAAACAGTCACTCAGCATTAATTACAGTTTCTCTCCTTGGCAAACAGGTGTGATGTGCCCTTCTTAAAATTTGAGAAAGACAGTGGCAGTTTATTGCTTTGGTGCTGACACATTTCTGTGCTAGATTTCACAATGTAATGACATACTGTGAAATGATTAAGTGGAAATTAGTGTGTTTGCTTCTCCTATTTTGTGTTTTGAATAAATACAGTTTCCCACTTTTGCCCATTTCCCTGGTCACTTTTTACTCAAGGCTTGAAGCAAATTACTGCAAGGTTTTATCGGCTTTAGTGGGTTTTGGTCCAGCTTTTTAGCACCAGGTCAGGTACAGTGTTGGCTGTAGTGCCCAGTATCTGCTTCCAGAGCTAGGTCAGGATTTGTGTCCAGGTAATGCTCGGTCTTTCTTTACAAAAAAAAAAAAAAGAAAAGGTGCTGAAAGAGACCGGTCAACTGTGAGTAAGACCGAAGACACTAATACCTCACCTACAAACAATGACACTTTAGCCATTGGGGTTGTAGAAGGTTTCAGGATATTCATCCCAGAGTGCTTTTGCTCATAAAGAGACTGGTATTAAGCATTTTATTACCCTGATCTGCCTGATAATCCCTATGCAGGTGTGACATCATTGGGCACTGGGGAATCCCAGGGTTACACAGCTGCACTTGGGACCATTCCAACTTGACCAGCAAAAGGTAGTAAGTATGCGGGAATGCCTCTGTCCACAACCTTTTTGTGTTCATAAGGAAAAGGCCCTCTTCCTTACTAATCCTGTTTGGCACCAGTAACTATAATTGTGTGGTTCCCAAGCCCTTGTTATAAGGGGACTGGAGAGATGACAGCCCATGACATGCTTTCACAGGCTCCATACAAAATAACTGAGAAAATCAAGTTTATTGTCATTTGGATGAAATTCCCTATGTAGAGGTCTGCACTGGAACACTTTTAGGGTTATATGAGTGAAAAATAAGTGATAACGTGATCTGTAAACACTCCCACCTTTACTTACAGCAGAAATGAGCCTAAGTTGCTCACTTTAATGAAATCTGTGTTACTTATCTTACTAGAAGGCTTTCTTTGGCTGGACATTTTCCTAAAACACAATAGGGTGGCAAATGTAAGGTTAGTGTTCACAGATTTTGTAAGTGGGCTGGAAACTGCCACTAAACTAATGACTCATTTTCTCTATCTACAGAACATAGACAGGAACAGCAGGTGTTTATTTTTTTTTCCTTCTGCTGCTGTATCATTAAGGAAGAAATATGTGTTGAAAGAATGAGAAAATAATGAAAAGATAAATTCATTGGACATGACACAGCTAACTTGTGATAAGCTGATGAAGAGCGACGGAAGCATCAAAACTTTCAGAGCAAACCAAGTTTACAAAGCAGTTAAAAGCTGAAACTTTTCTTTCACACTCTTTAACTACAGTAAATATCATCACCCACCACCCTCCCAAAATGTTTCTGCCATTTGCCTTACAACTGAGAAAGAACGACAGAGATCCTAGATGAGAGAGGGGATAAAAGCAAAGCACAAGAGATTAAAAGTGACTCATGCAAGATCACTCAGGAAATCTGGCAGAGATGCTGCAGGGTTCCCAAGTTCTATCCCGTCCACATCAGTGCAGAAGTATTATACATCCAAGCAGGCTACTACACAGGCCTGTTTGCAAATGTTCTGGAAAACATTTTTTGTTGGAAAACTACCATTCATTGCAACTTTTCATATGACTACAAGAGTTCTGCTGAAACTTTGGTCAGAAGAGGTTCTTTAGATCTGAGATGGAAATTCTAGTCAAAACCGGAGTATAAAACAGCAGCTAGCCAGTGTCCCAGAGTCTCACAATGTCTTAAGATACAGGAAAATCAGACCAAATCACCTAATTCAATTAATATTCCACTACTTATGAAGGATGAGACAGCTGTAAGAGGAGACCCTAAGACAGCCTGGAGGGTAAGATGTTAAGTGTGAGTGGAGATTTTCATATCACAAGTTCTTGCAGTTAGCCACCAGCTAGAGACTGTCCTGAAGGGCTCTTGCTGTTGGTTGCTGTAGCTGATCAGTTAGTTGGATTTTTTATGTTTTTGGTTTAATATTGTTCTTTAAATGGGAAAAAAAAATATAGTCATCCTGAAAAACCATAAAACTTTCTTATTTTCAACTTTAAAAAATATTCCCCAGGCAGAGATAGCTGTATCCTACATTTCTTCCCCAGGTTTAGTGTTAACAATATGCTTAGAGTCATACATGAAAGAAGATATATCGGGCACAAAAAGTATGCATGCTTTTAGAAGTTCAGCCTGCTGCCTGTTACAAACAAGCCCTGTCAACACACAGTAAGAATGTCTATGCATTGCACACTTCGGGCAACCCATTTCACAGACGTACTCGCTGTGTACAGCTTCTCACTACTCAGCCCTCAGCAAATAGTGCCCATGCACCTTCACTGCTCCTGCAGAAACCTTGGAAGAGCTGAAAGCTTGGATAAATTTCCCATCCTCTTAAATGTGCTTCTGGGTCATGGTGGTTTATAGTGTTTCCAGTCTCTAGATGGTAATTTCTTTTCCTAGGTCAGAAAACTTCAGTGCTTAAATCAACAGATGTGGTGTTTGTTGCTGTCGTGGTTGCTGCTACCTTTTGTTTATGAGCTGGGATGCCGAAGTTCCAACCTCATTTCTCTCATGCATTTTCCGCGTCATTAACTGTTTAAATTTCCTCTGCTTGGATGGCTGTTACTTCTCACTATCAATTCCCTCCAATGTGGCTGTGCTAAAATGCAGAAACTGTTATACAATCAGAATAGGAAAAAGACCAGATGGCATCAATAACTGCTAATATACCCCCATGTTTATGCTCCAGCATGTGTCTGATAGATGGGGTAAGTGCTAGCCACTGGTATTCTGTTTGTGTCATCATTTGTTGAGTTTGTTTTTTAATTAACCATATGCTCCCAAGGAAACCTTGAAAGCATGAGGACATTTCACGTGGTTCCCCAAAATCCATTGCGATGCACCTTAGAAATGGAAAGATTTTAAAAACATAACCCTTTTTTCTTTGTAAAGAGGAAATATGTCCCATGAAAAGAAACTGAACTAGTTTCTCTCCTGAGTTTCTATTCCTACTTCTTCCCCAACTGCTTTCTAATGAAAAGCCATCAGTTCACCTCTTTATTTGTCTCTAAGCTGCACAGTCTGTAAAGCTGTGATTATGGTATGCATTTTTTTTTTTATCCAAACACCAGAAGAATTATCAATATGACCAAACAACAGTTGGAGTCACTTTCATTGTTCAGTCTCCTAAGAGACCTCTTAGATGTTTGTGAAAGCAATGCAGGATGCAGACTGTCACACACTGACTTTCTGTACAGTCAATGAAGAGAAGCAGTCACAGCCCTGAAATCTGGGATTCATAGTAAATGACTAAATATGCCATCCTAGTTATGCCTTTCCACCATTCATGCAGTCAACTTCCATCTGGCAGCTGTAGGTAGCAGGTTGCTGGATTTGCCCCATGGTCTTGCCACTGTACTCGTTGTACTCTCTCACATGTACTCAAAGCAGAGAGGTGACAGTCATGGTAGAGGGATTATTTCTGTGGTTTGTGACTACAGGTCATTCTCAGAGGGAAGGGACATCTTGTCATGGCAGAGAAGAGGGCAATTTTATACAGGTTTTACAGATATTAGTATGACTCACTCTAACAAAAGTGTTAGAGCAGCCTGGTTTTAGTGGGCTTAATGGGGATCTGAAAGTATGTGCTATTTCTACTCCCTTGTGGCTTTTAGGGCAGGGTTTGTATTTCGTAGTTTCCCAAAACTTCCCTAACTAAATTTGGTACCCAGAATGTAATCATTGACATCTGAGTAAGTTTCTTGTGTTCCTGTTATAGTTAATAGAAAACAAGTCCACGGAGTCAATGAAGCATAGGGTGAGTCATTTAACCAAACATAGGTATCATTTACTTTTGGATGACATGAATCACACCCTACGCTTCATTGATTATCTAGAAACCCAAAGGCAACTTATAAAGATGCTGATGCCACCTTACATTGTCTCATATGGTAGCTTAATTAGTGTGCTTTGCCTCCCACCTTAGTTTCTTGACTTGTGAAAGAGAGATCATACAATCAGCCACCCCGTTTGCAAGAGATGAAGATAATGAGTTCGTGTTTGTAGAGTGCTAAGGAAATATTAAATCCAACAAGCTGTGCCTTAACGATATAGTCTTAACCCATACTGATGAAGACATACTGTTTACATATAGACAGCAAGAGAGCCATAAACTCTGATTATGCTAGCAGCCCTTCAGGGTCTCTACACAGCTTTCCACATTAGGTATTTTGTAAATAGGAATGTTAGGGCAGATATGTTGGAAAACTTTCCTAGAGTAAAGCAGGTTTGCAGCTGAGTTGGGATAGTGAATTTTTGTGTATAGCTCCTGTGACAATTAATGTCAGCTATAATATAACTCTGTCTTCAGCAACCTGTGATTCCCTCATTTACTCCTGAGGGAATACAGCTGATTTTTATGTCTCATTTTCTGTGTTGGCTACTGAATGTCTAAGAAATGCCTTCAAATCTTTCAGAATGAAAAGAGTTAGATAAATATTATTAATTATCATTGCAAGACAGGTAATTTGTTCCAAAATTTCTGCAGTGTTCATGTATCTAATGAGTCAGGGCGTTTCATAACTCATCAGTCTTCAGCTGATGTTTTATGGCTTTCCTGTGTCAGAAGGAATAATTGAGTGTGGTTCTTAAAAGCATGGCTCAGTACAGAATTATTGCTATCATCTATATATTATACAAACAGTTTAAAACAAATCTTGGCTATAGTATTTCATCAAGGCAACTGAGTACGATAAATCAGTGTCTGCTGTAACAGTTGAAATTTGTGGTGTCAAGCCACCAAAATTATTCACTTATTCTCCCTGACAAAATTTTCAACAGCAGATAAATTGCCATGTCCTTAAAGGCGGGGTAAGATACTGTAGACATGACATAATCTCTGAGGTGATAAAGTCAAATGATAAAACTTTTCATTATAGCCATATAAAAGATGACTGGACAGGGTAATCCTTTTAGGAGAGTAACACTACCCACATAGATTTAATCTATTCAGTAACAGTCTGATTTGCCCTTCTCCTCCCCAAAGTAATCATGAAAATTACAGTCAGAAAGGCTAAACTGCACAACCACATACAGTGTGATGGAATAAAGAAAGGCAATCAGGGTAGATTGTACAAACGTATTAGGAGTAAAAAAACCCAACAACAACAAAGAAAAACACAACAGGAAATGTAAGTCTATTTCTTAGCTGGAAAGAACAACTAATAACACAAAGAACAAGAAAGTTAAATTAATCTTTAGTCTTCAAATACTAGTTAAGTGAAAATGAAGTATTACATCTATTCTTTTTAAGAAGAGGATAAGAGTCCAAGTTAGAATAAGAAAGAACAGGTTAAGGAATATTTCAGTAAATTAGGTGTATTCAACGTAACAGTATATTCAACACTCAACAGTATATTCAACACCCAGTAATAAGTGGTGTCCCTCAACGGACCTCAAGGTGCCTATTGGGACCAATACTATTTAATATCTTCATCGGTGAGATTGACAGTGGGATTGAGTGCACCCTTAGGAAGTTTACAGACCACCAAGCTGAGTGGTGCAGTTGATTTGCTTGAGGGAAGGGATGCCATCCAGAGGGACCTTGACAGGCTTGAGGAGTGGGACCATGTGAACCTCATAAGGTTCAACAAGGCCAAGTGCAAGGTCCTGCACATGGGTTGGGGCAATCCCTGGTATCAATACAGGCTGGGGGATGAAGGGATTGAGAGCAGCCCTGCAGAGAAGGACTTGGGGGTGCTGGTGGATGAAAAGCTGGACATGAGCCAGCAATGTGCACTCACAGCCCAGAAAGCCAACTGTATCCCAGGCTGCATAAAACAAAGCCTGGCCAGCAGATCAAGGGAGGTGATTCTGCCCCTCTACTACGCTCTGGTGAGACCCCACCTGGAGTACTGCGTCCAGCTCTGGGGTCCTCAGCACAGGAAAGACACGGAGCTGTTGGAGCAGGTCAAGAGGAGGGCCACAAAAATGATCAGAGGGCTGGAACACCTCTCCTATGAAGAAAGGCTGAAAGAGTTGGGTTTGGTCAGCCTGGAGGAGAGAAGGCTCTGGGGTGACCTTATTATGCTCCTTTAATATACAAAGGGGGCTTCTAAGAAAGATCAAGAGAGACTTTTTACCAAGGCCTGTTGCAACAGGACAAGGGGCAATGGTTTTATACTGAAAGAGGATAGGATTAGATTGGACATAAGGAAGAGATTTATTATGAAGAGGATGGTGAGACACTGGAAAATGTTGCCCAGAAAAGTTTTGGATGTCCCATCATGGGAAGTGTTCAAGGTCAGGTTTGGTTTTGAGCAACCTGATCTAGTGAAAGGTGTCCCTGTCAGGGTGGATTGGAACTAGATGATCTTTAAAGGTCCCTTCTGACCCAAACCATCCTATGATTCAAACATTGATTCCTGCTACAAAAAGCAATTTTAATTTTGAAATTATCTTCCATGTATAACATGTAAAATATCAGTCATCATTATTCCACTGTAATTAGTAGTAGAGGAGCCTGAGCTAGAATTCAGTCACCAGCTATGGGCACCACACATTACAAATGTTTCTGAAAAATTTGAGAGAGTGCAGAAAGTAAAAAAAAAAAAACAGGCTAGCAAGCAAAGTGGTAAGCATGACCTATGAAAGAGTCAGAAAGAAGTGAGATTAGGTGAAAGTATGACAACAGTCTTCAAATATGCAAAACCCCCTTGTATTTCATGTTCTCTGTGAAAAGAACAAGAGGAAATCAGTAATAATTTGTAGCAGAGGTGACTTCAGATACAGAATGCCATGTATGAGGATGGTGACACTGAGTGACAAAGTATGCTGCAGACTCTCATTTACTGGATGGCTCTAAAAATGGATCAGACAAGGTCAGCATATCTAAACAAGGAGATTGTCTAAACAGTCACTCAAGGACCCAGATGATTACAGTTCTGTTCCACAAATATGTTCTCACTGTTTTCTGTGGAGAGAGGAGAGAGGGCAAGGGCTAACAGACAGGGTCTGCTCATAAAAGCTATAACTGGATCCTATACAGATTATCCTAGTTACACAAATGGACCATTTTCAAAGCATTCTTATTGCCCTGTTCATAGGGAAGCTAATATGGAAGTTGTCAAAGTTAGCATTATCATGTGAAAGGCACTAACAAAGAGAGGCTGGATTAGCCTGGGTTTGGAGCATCCCTTCAATTGCCATCCAGAGGCTTTTCCTAGAGCACAGAGAACAAGAAAGTACCGTGAGTACCTTCTGTCTGTAAGTAGGAGTAATCAACTGAAGGTGTTTGCTCATCCAGATGTTTTTGTAAAGGCAGGTTTTCACAGACATTAGCGTAAATTTGACACTCAGTTGACATTCATTTCCAGTGGAAATTGGTGATTTGTCATGGGAATATATTTATCTTGTTTTAATCAAAGGCCACTGGAGAAAGTATATCCTCAGCTAATATCTCAGCCCCTGGGTCCCCTCCAAGCATTCTGCTCCACCTCAGAGCCTGTATCTGCCTCCTTGCATCTCCTTGGAAGCTTCTGCAAGTTGCCACCTGTTAATAGCTTCCCCTGCCTGGTGCAGCACCCTCTTCACCAGAGCACATTCCTGCTCACCGCTTCCCTGGTCCACCTCTCTTTCAGGACACTTCAATGCCTTTAAGCCCAAACAAACATAAAACATGGCTATCCTTCTCTAGCTGTCTTCCACCCTCCAGAAACCAGGGATGCAGAAGTGGCTAATTGTATATGGCATCTTGCTAGACTTGAATGGCATTGAGGAAAAACAAGTGTGATTCAGCTAAGGGCTATTTGGGTATGTCAGCAGTTACGAAAACCCCACTTGGACAGCACAGGAGTGCGAAATGGTGCTTCTTTAGGAAAAGTGTGAGGCCCTTGAGGTTATTTATTTAGCTACTTGTTCATTAAGTGCAGTGCTGCCCAGAAGCTATTTTGCTTTCAAGCCTCTGATCAGAATGAGGTCAGTCTCTACATTTGCTTCCTTGTTAAAGGAATTTTTTAATCTTGTAATATTTATGTTGAGTCTTAATGGTGTTACTTCTTTTGGAGTTGCTTCTTTTGTGACACAACATTTTGTTTGTGTTTTGTGTGAGGTAGATGCAATGGGACAAGCCAGCTGTGGATCTGGCTACTTGGACAGGGGATCAAATTCAATATCTCTGCCTCCCTCATCCCTACAGAAGGTTGCTCCCAATTTTCCACCCATACTACCTTCTACCTAAAACCATTAATAAAATCTCTTCCCGTGTATTTCCTGATAGACTGTACCTGAAGATTTAAATAAAATATATTAAACCACTTACAGTGTGCAAAGAAATGCAAGCCCAATCTACTTTCTAGCATGCTTTCACCTGAAACAGAGCATACTTTTATTGAGGAAAAGACCCTTCAAACTGCAAAAAAAGATTGCTACCAAACAGACCTATATAGGAATTTGAAGGAGTAAAAACCAGACTGGATGCAGTAAAATCCTGCCTCATTTCCTAGGACAGGATAGAAAAAAAAAAAAAAATACTATTGTGTTCAGTGGCAGCTCCTTGAGGAAGCTGGAGATACTTTTTGGAAGGATATGTGGAAATACACAGTGTAAAAGCCTGTGGAAGACAGGTTTTATGAATAACAAGAGGCATCAAAGTCCATTTTTGACACGTATGTTCTAAAGTTTAGGAATTTTGTGGCTCTCAAATACTCCAAGAACAGACTGTCATACTGACAGGTCTTAAATGGTCAGCTTGACAAACTCCTTCAAATCTACTTACGTACCACATGTATGAGGTATCAGATCTCTATCAGACCCAGCTAGATATTTTATAATTTATTGCTTTTCTGTTCAAGACTAGTGCAGCAGCTTCATAATTTTAGTTTTCATTCCTAGCTGAGGAATTCAGAGTGCTTTACACTCTAACTAATTAAACTTCCCCTTTGCCTAAAGCAACAAATATCATTAAATAGACTAGGCAAGAGTTCTGCTTAAAGTTACACAGTGGTTTTGTGACTTGAAGTTACAACTTTCAACATCTGGGTAAGGTTTAATCACCAAGCGAGGCCTTATTACGTGAACTCAGTGGTAAGACAGTTGCAGATCTCAGACAGAAACTTTTAAAAGGCCATTTAATTAAGGTGTAAACAATGATTGCCCTAATCAAGAGAGACTGTGGGCATTTCTCCTAACATAATCATCAGCAGCTGCCAGATCAGGATACACTTTGCTGGAAGAGTGTTTCCTCTTGCAGGGTATTGTTACGCGAAGATCTTATGAGGAGCAGAACATCTCTAAGGAGCACCTCCACGTTGCCTAATTACACATTCTGCAATAGCACACACTAACATAATCTCCTCTCCTGGTTGGCGATACACAAGCATAAAGTAAATAAATACCCCTGCCTGAGCAAACTACTCATCTCAGGACCAAAACCCCTCATGGGGAAATCTGCAGATTCCAAAGTAGTTCAGACCCTAGAGGTGAAATCCTGGTTTAAATAAATTCAAGGATAAAAACCACACCATAACCTGTAGGCTGTTGAAGTAAGCAGGAAACTTTCTATGGATTTCAGTAGGCTATGATTAAATTGAGAAAACAAGCCTTATTAAGTAGATAACAAATACAAGTGCTGAGTAGGAAGACAGCCCATCAGTCATAACCCGGGTGTTTTAGCACAGAGCAGCTGCACGCAGTAATGACTGCTCAGCATAGCTGTCCAAAGCTCTTCCATGAAATTATATGGAAGGGACAAGGCAGAAGTTTAAAGGGTTCTGAGGCAGGAAACAAAAGGGAGCTGCTTTCTGCAGAGAAGAGAAAGGAAAATGTCTTGTTGACTTCAATTTTCCATAGACAAAGCAGCTGAGTACCTACTGAAAGATTAAACTTGTAGAAAACAGTCTGCTCTCTTCATACATGCCATTTTATCTTTTGCCTGTTTCCATTACCTGGACAAAGATCTGCTTGTCGAGAAACATCTTGTACCATACAGATATGGTCTGAAGCCAGATCATGGGGACGAGTCCTCTGTACCAAGCCTTGTCAGAGGCCTTTACAATCTCCTGGCAATAAATTCTGCCACAGTTGTATTTCCTCTGCTCATCTCTAGTCACTTTTCTCCCATTGACAGTGAGCGACTGACCAAAGTCCACTTTCATCTGCTGCTGTGATGTGACAGATGGCAGAGGGTATTGCTGTCTGCACTGGGTCAGCAATGAGCAATGTACAGTTAACGTGATGGAGTTGGGCACAGAGCACACAGGGCACGTAGAGCACTTACCATCTCACAGAAACCCAGAGTTCATCAGACACCATTCATCTTGTCCAGGCAAACTGAAAAATATGTTAATATCCAGGCAGTAAGCAGCCAAGCACACACAAGAAAAACTCTGCTGAAGGCAGACCGATTTGGCATTTTGCACAGTTTGTACCTCCAAACCAAACAGTGCAATTGTTTCTACTTTAATTTTGGGAAAAGAAAAAGCCAAGAAACTTATTTTTCTACTAAACTTAACTCTAGCTGATTTTCTGTCATCCCCACTCATTTCTCTGTTTTCTCCACCTTCATCTTTCTATCCTGACCTGTACTGGAAATGTTCTCATCTGAGACCTTCTCTACAGTTATCCATAGGGTACGGAGTACTCTACAGCCTAGATTTCTCTAAGACTGATCATTAATGCAACACACATTATTAATCTTACTATTCCCATGAATTCTCAAGTGAGTCTAAAATTGGCAGGTTTATAGTAAAAAAAAAAAAAAAAAAAAAAGGAAAACACCATATCCACAACTTTTCATGGCCCAGAGCTGAAAAAATGATTGCTCCTGGGGTAACATTCTACTGAGGAGGCTGAGAATTAGGGAAAGGCCAGGGGATCATAAGTAATTGTGTTACAGCAATTTAATGAGCCCCCAGTCATGTGCCAAATCACAGTAACTTTTGATATTTATTTTCATACACTATCCAACCTGCTGCTTAAAATAAATTCTTTAAAATTACTATTTGACTTATTAAGTAGTTAGACTGCTTGCAGAGAGCTGTTAATTCTCTGAGGATGTTTATTTATAATCAGGACTGTCTTCATTTAACATGCATGTATGAAAAGCAATAGCAAAACGTTGCTAGATGATTCGTGTTGTTTCTCTCTGTTTTGCACGAAGACCTTGGTGAATAACAGAACAAATTATCAGTAAATATCCCATATGAATTTCAAATTAACTCATTTCATCTCTGTATATGCAAGTTGCATTCTCCTTTCTGCAAATATGCAAGTAATTGCTTTTTTACTGTCCATGGAAAGTGAATTTAGAGATGTAGTTTGTACATGACAGTATTTGTGCTGGCAAAGATTGTGTCCATTCAGGAGCAGCTTGAGAAAGAGATGTGAGTTATGGGAGTCAGAAGCACAGCTCAGACTGAACATACCAAATCAGTCTGTAAAGCTAAATATTGGTAAAAATAGTCGTTTATTAAGTTCTCATAGCAAATTCATTTGAGAAAGTGAGCATCTGTTTTTCAATATTCTAAAAACAGAAAAAGTGGCTAAGTTAACATAATATTCATGTGCACTTCAGATCTAATTGCTGCCCTCTTTACTGGTCTTTTAAATGCAGGAGGGTCTAATGACTATGAATAAATAATACGCTCTTGGGAGAATGATTACATGGTTTCAGATTCCACTTCCTTGAGTGCAGAAAGAGGTAGCAGATTAAACTTTATGGGCTGTTACTCCACTCTGTTTGGGACAACACTTTAATGACATTTTCCCATGCACTGGTATCAAAGGCACAGAGAGTTTGAGAGAGAAATTTGCTTCCAGATAAGAATTCACGTAAAGTGCAGTGGCATTTCTGAGAGGGGCAAGTCAGATCACATCCAATATCACACTTTCTTGGTCTCAGGAGAAAGAGGCACTATGGTTTGACAAGGGCTACACAGGAGTTACGCGCAAGTTACATGTGAGCCATTTCAGTATGTCACCTCTTCTGCTCATCTCACCTGTTTTCACCAAGTTACATGGCCTGGCAGTTCCTTTGAAGTTCATTTGCCTTGCTGAATACTGAATTCCCTGGACTGTAGTTTACCTATGCATGCTAATAAAAGAAAAAAAAAAAAAGTAATTCTAGAAGGATATTATTGCTCATGGAATGTCATTACAATTTTGTCATTAAGAAATTACTGACCTACATAATTTATACTCAGAATTGTAAGTGATATTGTAGACGGCCTATCTCCTGTTAGATCCCAGCATGGGGGCTTGGCATCTTTTTAACTGATGCATTAGTATGTGTCAGATTCAGACAGCCATCTGAAATTACTAGCCATGATTAATATAATTAATTACCTACTATTAGGTTCACCCATATTTTAGTAGGACCCTTTCAGAGAGTGAGATAATTAGATATATTAGCTGAAAAACATTCAGACAGCTTATATCTAAAATGATTAGGAGGTAATAAGACACATTTCCTGCTTTCACAAATAATTCTGTATATGAGGTTGTAGAAAAAAACCGGAAGTTTACAAGTAATAAATCAGGGCAATGTTAAATCTGTTGATAATTACACTACAAATAGAACTTGGAAAAATGTTCTGGCAAAGAGTTTGTCATTGCTGAGCAATATAGCTGTGAGGACTGACCCTATTTACAAACTCAGGGGACAGTTTGATGAAAGGAAGTGGTGAATCTTTGGTGGAGATGACACAACATTACACACCGATGCTTTTATTTCTTAAAATGACTTTTTGTTTTAAAAGTGAATGAGTAACTTGAAAAGGCTAACTAAACCCAAATCAAAATCATACCTTTTCTTTGCGATCACTCTCTTCCCTTTGTGACACAAAAAGGGAACAAAAAGTGGGTTTGCTCAATTAAAATACTGTCAACTCCAAACCCAAATATTTTTCAATTTTTTTCTCAAGAAAAAAAACCCTATCTAATCTAAAATTACTCTCCCTTTTTTTTTTTTTAAATGTTCAGATGAACAATAGCAAAAATTCTTTGCTCTGTCTTAGGCATGACCCAAATAGCTTTTTTTTTACACTTTGACACAATGTGTGAGCTGCATTTTGTATTCCAATAAGAAGCATTTCATACAGAACAATGATTTCTCCATCATATTATAAATTTCACCAGTCTCTGCTGTGCTGCTCTGAAAAGGCACATTGTAAACCATCTGTGAAAAAGAGGAGGCAAGATATGAAGGGATTACTAGATAAACACAAGCAAGAGATGTACGAAGGTTACGCTGTCCTTATGAGCAACGTAGTAATGGCAATACACTTATATTAATAACTCTGTGATGACAGAATTAGGTCAAAACATACAACTTTTTCGTAGTCACATTCACGCCGTGAAATGATGAAGTGATACCTCACTTCATGCTGTCCCAGCTGACATATCCACACTATACAGTACCGTAGGGCAAGGTACTGGCTCAGGCCTGAAACCTATTTACAACATCCATGTGACTACTGACAGCCCTGATGCTTTTTAGCTGGTGGGCATCTCAACAAAATAATGTCGTAGGCATGAGTCTGTGTCCGTGTGTATAATACAATGCAGGCTTAAGAGAATAATATTGTACAAAGCAAGAACAGTAAAGGTTATCTTTTGGAAAGACACAGCTAACGACAAGAATATTTATTTCTTGTAGATTGGAAAGTGAGAATATGGCCATTACCTATAAAGGACCGTATAGCTTCCTCCTGCAAACCCCTTTTATGCCCAGCCTATCTCTATGCACCTCAGGATAGCTGGCAAAATCCCCTCTAAGGGCTATTGTGCTGGCACATGGATGCACAAGAACTCTGCAACATGTTAAAGCCTTATATCAGTATGTAGGTATATGGACATTTGTCACATGTTGTAACAAGTTGTTGTATGTCTTCACTTGGGGATTTTGCGGACTTTATTGAAGTTCACAGAAGCTGGGAATGTAGCAACAGACTGAGCTCAAGAAAGGGTGTGTAGGATGAAGTTGCAAAGTCCTTTACAAGGTAGTGGACCCTTTTTTTTTCCCCAACACAAAACAACTAAATATTCTCAACTTGTTAGTATTACCTTGACAATGAATAGCATCTACTGTTGCTGTTTTGTACAAAACTGTTCTCCTAATCCTTTGTCATGTTTTGCCACTCCTGCTTGCCATTGTTAAGGCAGAAAACAAGGAAAGATTTTTATGAGGTTTATAAAATTCTGGTGGGGATGAGCCCTGCTATCACTGAGGTAAGAGCCACCCCTTCATGTGACAACATGCTGAGGCTAATAATCCTGGCTTTTGGCAGCTTACTGTGTGCTAAGGACATTACATCATTGCACAATTGGGATCATCACTCCAAGTATGAGACAGGCAGTTGCTCATATTAGACCAGGCTATTTGGGGTCAGATTATCTAGCAGAGTATCCTGTCACCAACAAGGATCAGCAAGTGGATACAAAGGAAGGAGCAAAGGAAAAAGGCAGGCATACTGTGATTCCTCTCCAGGGTGCTTTGCCAGCCTCCAAATCACTTATGACTCACAGACTTCTTGGAGAGTTGTCTTTGCTTTTAGCAACCTCCAGTAGTTCTGGACTCCATGAAGTTGCCCAGTCACTGCATGTAAACTTTTAGCACCCACAGCATCCTAAAACAGGGAGTTCCTTGTTCCCTGTTCCCACGGGCTCCCTCGCCAAAGGGCTTGCTGTCACAGTCCAAGCAGTTCTTTTCCTTCCCATTGCCATCTAGCAGCTCAGAGTTCAAATAAGCTGCAACTTTAAAGAAAGGAAAACAAATTCCAGATAACCAATGACCTGTCTTTTGAAAACCAGAGTGCTCAGCATTTTTTTCTGTCTCTGTCTACATGCAATCCACATTCATCACCAGTTCACCCACACATCTCTTCCAGCTGTGAGACAACTCACTTCTTGTTTTTCAAGGACAATGGACCTGTTTCCTAAAGCAGGCTGCCAAAATCTGTCAACTCATTTGTCCTTCTGCCAACCCTCACCAGCAGTAGGTTCCTTTTTGCTCCACCAGAAAGGAGCAACTCTGTCTTTCCTGCACTCCCTCACTGACCAGAAGTGGAGAGGAAGGGTCAAGGCACCAAGCAGGACTGGTTCAGCCAAAACTGGGGCCACAGTTACCGGTGGGTCTGGTTAGCTGCTCCCAGCAGTCTCCTTATACAGGCAGCTGCTTCTTCTGATGCCTGCAGCCAGACCTGTTCTTTTCTTCCAGAACAGCCAAGACCTCCATCACAGATTGAATGCCAGCAGAAAGACTGATTTTAGAGACGTTTTTCCACCATTTTCTGTTTCTAAATTTGTAGCATGATAAATATTTAAGTACAAATGATTTTTTCCTCCTTTGGTAAAAAGTAAACTGCAAACTTCCTGTGAATGAAAAACAATGTAGTGATTAAAAATAATTATAATGGATGACTCATGAGTCTACAGTGGTTTTTGCATCTGCAAATAAAATTGGTCAGGATAGATGGATAAAAGTGTATTGAAGTTTAACTACCAAATGTATCTTCCAAGCCCTCATTACCAATCCCTTTTCAAATGAAGTCTTTTTCATCGTAGATCACCCAGCTACATTTTGCATTTGCAATTTTTTTTTAATTAAAAAGTGAAAGAAGAAAAATGGAATGAGCACTCAAAGTGACACCTCTTCAGAACAAAGGGCTCTCCAAAATGCAAACAATTAGAGAGGTCTTCTAAGCTATGTACTCACTCACACACAGGAAAGAAAACAGTGAAGGAGAAATTACTGTGCCAAGTGAAGACCTTGCCAGCTTCTACCTATTCACTGTTTCTCCGTTACCGTCTGCTGTCAAAACTCTTGTAATTCATCAGTTTTTTAACTTAGGGGCTCTTTTTCCCATAGGGTCCTAAACTTTGCCAGATTGGTCCAAAATGATACAGGAATATGGCAAGCTATTGCCTACGTTTTTCTGCTAAGAGTTGCCAGTACTGACTATTTGAGGTGAACATTGAGTGTGTGGGGGTGAATGAAAGGTTGGCTAGAATACTGGAGTATTATCTATTTGCTCTTTTAAGCACATTTTCTCCCATTCTCTAATATTTGGGAATAGGAAGGAGGAAAGGACTCCTTTCCTTGCAACAGACACCTTTTCCTTCATAGTCTTTACCGGACTTGTTTCTTTTCTTACCTACTTTTCTGTTCTCCATTATAAAATTATTTGTGTCCTAGTCAGCCCAGTCACTGAGAAGAAAGTCAAAGAACAGGTGGGAAACACAAACATAAAGAAGTTAAATGTTTTGCTCAGGATTGTGTAACTAACAGATTCAAGAATATTTAATGAGGACCAAACCTTGAACTTCCTATGCTGGGGAACCAATTTATTTTATATATCTAAAGAGCAGCTGCTTTATCTCAACCAAATGAAGCAGCACAACTGGGTCAGGTACTTTATTCATCTAACACAGGCCCCAAAGAGTGATCAAGGAACCATGTAGAAACAGCTGAAAGGAAGCACAGCTTATCACAGGGCAACACTAACCAAGGAAAATCAACTTGCACCCTTCATGGAGCTTGTACGTTCTCTTTTCTCCTGAGCACAGATTACTGAGCAGGATTCACACTGCTGTTGCCATCACCCATCTGAATACAGCTTGGTGCTTACAGCATTCACCCAGCAACTTCCTAGACTGAAGTCCTTCCTTAACAACGAGGATTCATGACCACATTTCCCACATATTTAACCACCAGGATATACCAGCTGGATAACAATACTGTCATGCCTCAGTTGAAGCTGGGTCACTGTGGCCAGACCACAGGAGGTGGATTACTCAGTTGAGTGGGTAAGGTCATGTCCCTCTTTCATGGACTGTTTATGCACTTCACATTGGACAGGTGTTGGCTGTCTCACCACCACCACTATTCTACAGCCTGCTGATCAAAGTATTTGCTCAGGGTCTGAATCTCTGAAGGTTGCACACTAGAAACCTCCCAATCAGATCAGTCGAGCAAGTTAGGATTGCAATGAGTACTCAGCTCATCTCTGTACTGAACACAGAGTGTACTGAACACCATCCCTCTGTGTTTTGCTAGAGGTCAAGTATTCTTCAGCATCTTACTGCACTGCCTTTTTGAGAGAGAGGCGATTACCTGGAAGACAGTGGTATCACATTCCTATGAGCACAAGAAACTGTCCTGCTTCTGACCTGCTACAGCAGGGGTATCTGGCTCCATGCCTACAGGACTGTTCTTCACCCAACAGGTAAGGCTATCCCAGGGATCTCTGCATGAATATACCACCTATTATACATATATGCATAGTGTTGCCTGCATTCAGCCTGGAGCCACCCTTGCCTGTCTCTGTCATACCTTAATGTTCCTACCACAGTGTGGTGGGTTGACCCTGGCTGGACATCAGGTGCCCACCAAAGCCGCTCTATCACTCCCCCTCCTCAACTGGACAGGGGAAAGAAAATATAACAAAAGGCTCGTGAGTCGAGATAAGGACAGTTTAATAAAGCAAAAGCAAACGTCATGCACAAAAGCAAAGGAAAACAAAAGATTTTCTTCTCTACTTCCCATCAGCCAGTGGTGTCTGGCCACTTTGTGGGAAGCAGGATTTCAGTACTCGTAGTGGTTGCTCCAGAAGACAAATGTAAATAACGAATGCCCCCCTTCCATCCCCCTTTACTTAGATTTTATAGCTGAGCTGATGTCATATGGTATGGAATAACTGTTTGGTCAGTTTGGGTCAGCTGTCCTGGCTGTGTCCCCTCCCAAGATCTTACCCAGCCCCAGCCTGCTGGTGAGTGGTGGGGGGAAATGTTGGAGAGACAGTCTTGATGCTGTGCAAGCACCACTCAGCAGTAGCCAAAACACTGGTGTGTTATCAACACCATTCTAGCTACCAATACAAAGCACAGCACTATGAGGGCTTCTATGGGGAAAATTAACTCCATCTCAGCCAGACCCAATACACATAGTTGTCAGTGGGAACCTCCTACACAACAGTCTAAAGATTTCTCCCTGGTTCTGTGCTGTCTCTATTTGTGGGCAGAAAAGCCAGCTCTACAGGAGGGAATTGTAAAATTGTTATTGGCAAACTGCCCATGCTCGGTGCCT
This sequence comes from Harpia harpyja, assembly GCF_026419915.1. Taxonomy (NCBI): domain Eukaryota; kingdom Metazoa; phylum Chordata; class Aves; order Accipitriformes; family Accipitridae; genus Harpia; species Harpia harpyja. The sequence goes on from NC_068944.1 coordinate 70,085,271, forward strand.
GTAGCACTTCCGAAGTTCCCAGATGTGACAGAAAAAATTAGGCCTGGAAGGTGGAAGGATGGAGCCAGGCTCAGACTTGGGAGTTCAGCAGAACTTGCAAGGTCGAGCTAGATGGGCCCCAGGAGATGAAGCTGGGGAGATTTATAGTCAGGATAGTTGTTGGCTCTGGGCATCAGGCCAACCTCATTATCTTAGACACAGTCAGAGAAGATGAACTCACAGAATACAAACCTTGCACCACAAACCACTTATACAGCTCTACCGTACTAATTATGTTAGTACTGGTTTCCCTTTCCCTTCCAGCCTAAGCAATCACTGCTTCTGTCTCACATGTCACCTGGAGTTCATACTCCTCTTCACCTCCCGCACAAGCCCTGCTGTTTAGTGACCTGTTCTCTGTTAACAGCCACTGTGCTCATGCCAGTAAGACAAGCATTTTGGTTTGGTGGTGGATGAAGTTATTCCTGTATAAAATTTATAAAGTGCTCTGGGATAAAAGACAAGACACTACCATCAATTATTGAGGCCTATCTCTGAACTTTTTTCCAGGTCCCATAAATGCCTCTTCTCATAAAGGCCTTGAAAAACTTAATCAGCTGAATAAGTAAGTCCAGATTGAGGGGTCCGCACCAGTTTAGCCTAATCCTGCTAACAAAGCTCTGGATCAGTGCATGGGAAGAGCCTCAGAAAATGTCTCTTCTCGCACCAGCTGCTGTCCCGGCTTAAGAGAAAAAGTTTTTTTCAACTGCCTGCTACATCCCTCTCTCCCTTCCCTGAATAGCCCTGTTCAACTTTTAAGTCACAACATGACCAAACCAAGAAAAGGGTTTCTTTGCTTATCCCACAACCTCAGGAAGTAGAGTCTACATAGAAAACAAACACATGAGCATATAAACATCTTTAAGCACACACATGCATCTATCTTTTTAGGCAAAGGTTCATAAAGAGCGTGCACATGGTTCATTTTTTTTTGTTGAACTGGGCTCAGTACTATGAAGATTAACTCATGGATTAGGATTTGGAAATCACCAAATTATTGTTTTTATTTGAATTACTGGCACATGCATCTGAAATAATAATAGCTTTTGTCAGAGCCCCACAAGGCCATTATCATAATGGTGGCTGGGCAAGAAAAAGACAAAGCTTTCCAAGGAAAACCAAATGTTAGACGAAGTGTCTTCGTCAATCTTCCTCTTAATCACATAGCATTCATATTTCTTGGGTTCTCTGGCATCCAAATTCTTGTGTTTGTTTGAGGTAGGATGACATCGCTTCAAATCTCTACCATGCAGACAGTCCAACAGCAGGTTGTGCACAGCTGTCATTGGTTAAAAGCAGTGCAGCTTGTTCACTCTTCTAAATGCTTTTATCTAGAGATCAGGGCTAAGTCAGAAGATGGCAGCTGGTTTGTAATAAAAGTGGAGTGCTCTGTCTCCATAAGGTAGAGCTCTACACTGCCTACTTATTCATTACAAATAAACATTGAAAATTATTTAAGGTAGTGATTATATCCTTCCTGGAACTTAAAATGGGCACTCAGGATTGTTTTATGGTTTGAGGAAAGAAAACCTTTCTCCATTGACATCTTTAGAAAATCAAGGATTTCTGCCACTCTTCCAAGGACACACAAGGACACATACACAGTCTACCATTAAAGTGTCTCAGCTTTGTTTTGTAATAAATATTGTTGAGAGTAGTAACCACTTTTATTTCAGACTGAAGGCATTCACTAAACAAGGCTGAGGATCATTGACCTGAACTACTTAGCTAATCAATACTTCTTTTGCATGCTTATCTGGAAACTTGTGATCCTCCCAACTCCAGTTTCATTTCACCAATTACAATAAGAAAGGTTAAGATTGGATTTATTCATATAAGCAACCTGATCAAGAAAAAAGATTTTTTTGCCTCTTTTTCAGTTCTTACAAAGTTCATCAAGTCATCAGCTAAGTAGCAGAGTTTATATTTGCTTCTGAGGACTGCATCTCTTTTTGATGGCTCAGTAAAACAGCATGTTTGTAATAAGAACCCTTCAAGGAAATGGAAGTGTAATGCAGATAACACATTAATTACTTTTAGAAACTGATAGCATATTCCTGCATATTTTGCAAAACTGTGAAGTCTGTTGTGCTGGGTAGAAGGATGCAACATTTTGGTGTGTTTCCACTACACACTGCCTGATCAGGAGGAAGTAGAGGACGGCTTCAGACAATGGGGAGAAACAAAAAGGTCACAGGCCTTAGTATTCATGGGGGACTTCAATGACCCCAATATCAGTCACCGAGGTGAGCACCTCCGGTGCCAGCACGATCGGCAGCGGAGCTCTCTAGCACGGTGCACAGAGGGGTTTCCTGACCCGGGGGAACCCCAGGGGAGCAGAGAGACCCACCAGGAGCCCACAGCTCACATGACAGCAGCTGACAAGACCTGGACGGGGCCAGGAGCAATGGTGGCCAAGCCCCCACACCTATAAAAGAAGCCCCTGGGGAGTGCTACCGACCAGGAGCGGTGCGGCAGATGGTGCGCAAGAAGGGCGCTGTCGCCCTGCCGGCTCAACCAGGGAGCAATGGTATCCACCCGGCAGAAAGCCACGTCCTCTCTAAACTCTGCACCCGCCGCCACTGACGCAGCTTCCCAGGCAGAGCTCCGGTGGGAACGTGCTGCCATCCAGGTGTCAGGCTGCAGCGTCTGCCCTGCTCTTACACCAGCACTGGACAGCAGTAGTGAGTACACCTGTGGGAGGAGGTGAGTAGGCTGAGGAGTATCAGGGAGTCCGAGAGGGAGACAGACTATTGGAACTGCACCCTACCATCCCTCGGACAGACCTGGCAGGCATATAGGACACAAGGTATGGAGGATTCCCTATCCTCTCCCCACCCGGCAGAAGGCGGTGACTGAAGGGATAGGGGGCAATGGCGACAAGGTCCTGCCCGGCGCAGCAGGCGCGTCTCCTCCATGACTCCCCCACCTTCCCAGGTGCCCTTGCACAATAGGTACGAGGCTCTGCAAGTGGAACCAAACAAGGATGAGAACGATGGTTCATCCAGGTTGGAGGTATTGCCAAGGTTAAGTTGGCCTACGCCCTGCATGAAAACCGCTTCCATAAAGAAAAAAAGATGGGTCATTGTCATAGGAGACTCTCTTCTGCGGAGAACAGAAGGCCCAATATGCCGGCCAGACTCACTTCTTAGGGAAGTCTGCTGCCTCTCTGGGGCCCGGGTTAAAGATGTGACAAGGAAACTTCCGACTGTGGCACGGCCCTCAGATTATTACCCGTTACTGCTTTTTCATGTAGACAGTGATGAACTTGCAATAAAAGAAGTACAAGGGTGATCAAGAGAGACTTCAGGGCCTTGGGATGACTGGTTAAGGGATCAGAAGCACAAGTAGTGTTCTCCTCTATCCTTCCAGTTGCAGGGAATGATGAGGGAAGAAACAGAAAGAGCCAGCAGATCAATACCTGGCTCCGAGCCTGGTGTCACTGGAAGATTTGGGGGTTTTTTTGGTCACAGGTCTGTCTATACAACACCAGGCCTGCTGGCAAGAGATCAGGTGCACCTTTCTCAAAGGGGGAAAATGATGTCTGTGCAAGAGCTAGCAGGGCTCATTGAAAGAGCTCTAAACTAGATTTGAAGGGGGAAACAGGATAAAACAAGGCTTGCTAGAGATAAGCTTGTGGGCAGCATGCCAATGTCTGAGGGATAGCATGCTAGTGAGGTCCTTCAGTCTGCTCCACACTGTGCTGGGTACACTGGAGCACATTCGAAATGTTCCTGTACTAACAGGCACAGCACCTCAGACATCTCAGTGGGGTTGGGGATGGAGATCCACACGGCAGCAAAGACATAAGGGTTGTCAATGCAGTAGAAATCACAGAAGCACCTGAGAACAGTCATATAAGAATTTGGGCTTCTCCCCCCAAAAAAGTGGCAGGAACACTAGCCCAAATGAAATGCATCTACACCAATGCACACAGCATAGGCAACAAACAGGAGGAGTTGGAAGCCATTGTGCAGCTGGAAAACTATGATATAACTGCAATCATGGAAGTATGGTGCGATGACTCATACAACTGGAGTGGATGGCTATAAACCCTTCAGAAGGGATAGACAAGGAAGGAGAGGTGGTGAGGTAGCTCTGTGTGTTAGGGAGTGTTTTGACTGTCTAGAGCTTGACAATGGTGATGAAAGAGTCAGGTGTTTATAGGCAAGAATCAGGGGAAAGGCCAACAAAGCAGATATCATGGTGGGGGTCTGTTATAGACCACCTAACCAGGATGAAGAGGCAGATAAAATATTCTTGATGATAATTAAGTGGCCTTGCAATGGCATTAGCCAGCTCCCTCAGCACTCATGAATGCATCCTATCAGGTCACATGGACTTGTGCATGTCTAGTTTGTTTAAACATTCCCTAACCTGACTCTCCTCTGCTGAGGATAACTCTTCCTTGCTCCAGACTTCCCCTCTGGTCTCAGGGCCCTGGGATTCCTGAAGGCCAGTCTTACTGATAAAGGCTGAGGTGAAGAAGACATGGAATACCTCAGCTTTTCCATGTACTTTGTCACCAGGGCCCCGACCACATTCAGCATCAGGCCCACATTTTCCCTAGTCTTCCTTTCACTGTTGACATACTTGCAAAAGCCCTTCTTGTTGCCCTTCACATCCCTTGTCAGATTCAAATCCAGATAAACTTTGGCTTTCCTAACCCCATCCCTGAACTCCCATACAATGCCTATATCCCTCCTGGGTCACCTGCTCCTACTTCCACTTTTTGTATGCTTTCCTTTTAGTTTAGTCAGGAGCTTCTTATTCATCCATCCACGCCTCCTGCTGCCTTTGCCCCTCTTCCTGGACATCAGGATTCTTAAGATTGGAGGAGGTGATCCTTGAAAATCCACCAGCTCTTCTGGGCCCCTCTTCTTTCCAGGCCTATATCCCATGGGATTCTTCCTAGCAGGTCTCTGAACAGCCTAACCTCTCCCCTGAATGCCAGGATGCCAGGACTGTGATCCTGGGTTTTTTTGTCTTGGTCTGTCCCCTAATGAACCTGAACTCCTCTATCTCATGGTTGCTGCAGCCAAAGCTGCCACAGGCCTTCACATCCCTGAGCAATTCTGCCTTTTTTGTTAGTGTCAGGTCCAACGGAGCATCTCCCCTCATCAGCTTCTTCATCACCTATGTTAGAAAGTTGTCATCAGTGAGCTCCAGAAACTTCCTGGACTGTTCATGCCCTGCTGTGTTGCCGTTCCAACAGAAAGAACCATAGAATCATAGAATCATTTAGTCTGGAAAAGACCCTCAAGATCATCGAGTCCAACCATAAACCTAACACAGCCAAGTCCACCATTAAACCATGTCCCCAAGCACCACATCTATACATCTTTTAAATACCTCCAGGGATGGTGACTCAACCACTTCCCTGGGCAACCTGTTCCAATGCTTGACAACGCTTTTGGTGAAGAAATTTTTCTTAATATCCAAGATTGATGGGATAGAGTATACCCTCAGTAAGTTTGCAGTTTTGGCCAGAGAGCAATCTCATTAAGTTCAACAATGGGAAGAGTGAAGTCCTGCACCTGGGGAGGAATAACCCCATGCACCACAACAGGGCCGACCAGCTGATGAAGCTGGTGAATCCACAGTAACGCTCTATCCTTGGCCAAATCCAAGCAACAGGACAAAGTAGGGGATACAGATCTCCATTATTTTTCAAAGATATCCTTGAATTTCATGCCTTTAAACTTTCCAGTTTTCATAAAAGTGACTAGTTCAAGTTTGTTTTGGCTGATTATTTCTTTAAGTTGCTGAAGATGGCAATGTCCTTGATTGATTATTTTTTCCAAATTTCATCATGAGCCTTTTTTTTTTTAAAGCTTATTTCACTACTAACATGAAATAAACAAGAAATTTATGTCAAAGAGTTTTAAATAAAATGCGGGTAAATGGCCTCTTCTACCTGTCTCTTCCAGGTCAAACTGGACAGTTGAATAATATCACAGTGATGCTACCTTTGTAAAATTCAGATAAATTTTAAGGAAGACTAATAATTGCATGCTTAGCAAAAAATTAAGACAGGCATTTCTGAAAAAGAAGTAATGAGTTTCAAATTATATCTCATTATTATTAAAAAAATCCATCCTTGTTTGAGTGGGAAGAAGGGAATATTAATATTTTATGAGTAAACTCTAAAAAGAAATTAAATTTTCTGAGAACTTTAGTACTTCAAATACAACTGCCATTACTCAAATATTTTATGCTTTTCAGGATATAGAGAGCACCCACCATTCCTATGGCTCACTGTAAGTTTCGTCATAAGCTATATTTGAGTGATATTATTATAAAGCCTATAATTTACCTTCAGAAAAACTGAAGGTAACCTTAGTCAAAATAAAAAGGAAACAAAACAAAAATATTGCAACTATAGACTGAACATGGAGACACAGCCACTGTTCCATTCCTTTTATGTACATATCCTTTCCAAAACCCAGAGGGATTCCCCAAATGTATATTTTAAAAATGTCTAATTTTAGTAAAAATCTAAGATCATTTTTATTGAAGTTCGAAGGAAAGTAGAAGGTCCATTCCACAGGACATTGAATGATCCTGACATTTATTTTTGTTCTGAGGCAGAACCCAAAGCTTCTTCTTCTAAATGTTTTATTTAGAACTAATAAAAATGTTTTCTTCCAAAAAAATCAGAATACTTTGCTCATAATTTCTTCCATCTTAATCAACTATATATACATATTTGAAATAATTATTTTTAGGTGAAAAAATAGAAAACTATTCCATTCTGAAAGCGTCAGGACTAAACATTAAAAGTTATGAAAATTCATTCATCTGGGAGACAGGGAATTTCTCCACAAAAATATATTTCTCCAAAATACTTCAACACACAGTCATTTTCTAATCGTAAATTGCTTCTGTTGATAATATCCAAACCGGCTGAAGTTCTTGTCCGTGATGAACTGTTTGCTCAGTTTGCTTATCTCCTTTGTACTTGCACTCCTCTTTGCAATATACTGCTTGTCCGAATGATTCAGAAAGTGTCTCCTTCCCACCTGATGTTTAAAAGCCCAGCATGAAAAACCCCATGAAAACCCAAATGGTATTGATCTCTTGCTTCTGATCTGAATCCTAGGAGATGAAATGTGGAAAGAGGTAATTTACCTATCGTCTTACTTCACACTAGGGTTAATTATATGTAATTATGTATAAATCAAGAGACATTTGTCTTTTTTTTTTCCTAAAAACATCCAGTGATTGAGACACCAGAACTCTTTAGACAACCTGTTTTGTACTTTGTGATTCACTTATTGCACGATTGTGAAGTTTTAAAGAGTGTCTAATCTTAAATACTAGAAATTTCCCTTGTTTAGAGTTTAAATCCAATAGGTTTTCTACTGATCCCAGTCATGTCAGCAAACAGATAGTTACCTATTCTTCATAGTGGCCTTTCATACATTTGAAAACTGTTGTAGTGTGTCTAGTTAGTCTTTCCCTTTCAAGACCAAGCAGCTGTTATTCATTCAATTATTCCTTGTAAGTTATGGTTTCTAGATGTCAGAACATCATATCTAGGTTGTCATCATCTAGTTTAAGTTAGTCTACTTCTTTCTTGGGCTGTTATGCTGAAACCTGGACCTTGAACTTCAGAATATGTGGCCCAGGTAGTTTATTTCGAGTGTCTAACACAATATCAGCACAATACTTATTTGTTGGGTTTTTTGGTTGGTAGGTTTTGCGGGGGAGGGGGGGGTGTTTAAACAGCATGATATTGCTGGATCTTAATGCCATCTAATTAATTAGTGAAGAAAAGCAAGTGTTTTATTCCCTGTCCCCAAATTCTCTGAATTCCTCTGAAGTTTGTAAATTGCTTTGAGAAAGACATGTGCTTCAAAATAACACCATATGACCTGACATGACATAACATCTAAAACTGAATCTCTCCTTATAGTGTTCTCATTCATGCTCCCCCAAATGTATTTGTATTTGCAGTTTTTCCACTTTGGGAGAAAAATATAATACATCAAGAAAGAAACTGCACTAAAACCTTATTAGAAATGCCAAAAGCTGCAAGTAGGTCTGGAAACAAAGCAGGAAAAGGAAGCATAGACAAGAAGTAATTATACCAAACACTTTTTATAAAGGATGGACTTATTGGGGGGGGGGGGGGGGGGGGAGATGCAAGCTCCATTAGGTTGCTATTAGAAACCTCACTGTAAAATGTGGGAGTGTTAAAACTTCAGAATAATTTATTAGAGCTATTACTATCTATTCATACAGAGGTATTTATAGAGATCCAAATAACGAGAATTTTTTCTTGTGAAGCAAATAATGCTGACAATGGCATTTTCTCCAAACTTTCTGAAATCAGCTCTAGTCACATGATGAATTGTTTCCTGCATAGGAAGGTCTTGAACATTGGTAACCTGGAGAGTCTTTAAACACATTTTGGAGGCTGATGGCAGGGATGCTAACATCCATTTGCGCTTAGCAAATCAGACCTTCTGGGAGTTTCAACAGCTAACGTGATTAACCACTGGAACGACCTGGTAACCACCATGGAGGTTTCTCCACCACTAAGCAATATTCATGTGAGATTTATTTTTCTATTTCCCATGACAATTATGACTGTATTTGAAAAAAATAATAATAATTCTGGCAATCTTCTGGGCGGTGGTGGGCTGGAGCCATGCTGAGGTTATTGTAGTCTCCTTTCTGGCCTTTTCATCTACTATGGAGAGGACACTGGAGACATCCCACTCTTTGTGGGAGTTACTTTGAGGAGCTGTGGTCAGAATCCAGTGACCAGCTTAGTCTACCAATACCTCACCTTCAATGAAAAGGCAGGGTGAGCTAACAGAAAGCAAAAAAACTTCATTTCTTGGCTCAGCCTGGATTTCCACACTCACCTTTACGTGACTTTTTGAAGTAAGCAATTAACTTTTAGGAAATGAAGGTCGTCTATCTCTGTGTAGGGTCAGGGACAATAAGGCTTTGGTCTTGGTGGGACATCACTGTGCTAAAGTAGCACAGATGTGGACATAGCCCTGTGTTAACTAACTCAGCTGTCAACATCATGGATTACAGGAGCTGCATTCACCAACACTGAAACTCTCCCAGCAGCTGCTTTGTAAAACCCTGCTTGTAACATAAGCACTATCTAAATCTCTGCAGCTTTTGAGATGGGAATAGAGTATAACAAATAATTTAATGCCAAACTTGAAAAACTCCCCCTCCCACCACACCCCCAGGATAAACGAGGAGTGTTTTAGAGAGACTTCTCATTTGCTTTTCTATTTCGGCTGCAGTTTGATATTATATGGTTCATTTCATCAACACATAAATAGAATGCAATAGAAAAACATGGCTTCCGAACGAGCAAGGTCGCCCAGCTCTCCTTGGGCAGGTCTGGCCCTTGTCTCACCAGGGGGACAGCATCACCATCTGCTGAGCAGTGCCAGGTCTCTCCCTAACTCATTCATGCACAAACAAAACATTAACGTTGCCGAGACCTGTGTTTAAAAGGCTGGGAAAAAAAACAGAAGGGAGGCTGCCCCAAGCAACCGTAAATCAATCCCTACCCTGCTGGCACAAGCATTGTAATAGACTCTCTAATGCAGGGATTGCCTCTCGGCAGGACCTTGGTCTCATAGACAGAGTGTGCTGGAGTGATTTGATGTCAGCATCCCCTCCTTTGATGGAGGACAGGATCAGGAGAAGTGCTTGCAGGTTTGTAGACAAGGGAAGGGTGGCGTGGAAGCCAAAAACTGCCCCAGAAAGCTGGATTTGACCTCCATGTCTTTACAGTGGCATAGGAAGGGGTAAGTATTTTCCCTAGATGATTGTCGTGGTTTAACCCCAGCCAGTACCTAGGCACCACACAGTTGCTTGCTCAGTCCCCCCTCCTCCCAGTGGGATGGGGAGGAGAATAAAAAGAAAAGTAAAGCTTGTGGGCTGAGATAAGCACGATTTAATAACTAAAGTAAAATAAAATATAATACTAACAATAAAATATAATAATGTTAATAATGTTAATAATGTTGATAATGTTATAATGTTAATAATAATAATAATAATAATAATAATAAAGGAATATAATTTTAAAAGAAAACAAAACCAAGAAAAGACAAGTGATGCACAATTGCTCACCACTCACTGACTGATGCCCGAGCAGTGATCCGCCCCTGCTGGCCAACTCCCCCCAGTTTATATACTGAGCATGATATTCTATGGTACAGAATATCCCTTTGGCTAGTTCGGGTCAGCTGTGCTGGCCATGGTCCCTCCCAGCTTCTTGTACACCTGCTTGCTGGCAGAGCGTGGGAAACTGAAAAATCCTTAACTTAGGATAAGCGCTACTTAGCAACAACTAAAACATCAGTATGTTATTGACTTTATCCTCACACTGAATCCCAAACACACTGTACCAGCAACTAAGAAGAAAATTAACTCTAGCCCAGCCAAAACCAGGACAACGATGCTTTGGGAGGCAGTGAGTGACTTACAGCTTACCTGAAAACTCAGATCTGCATTTTGTGTCAGTGGGAACCATGCTACTGAGAGACAGAGAGACGGGTAAAGGCACAAGCTCTGAAAACACAAGCATCAGCCATGTCACTCTGGGTATCCCCAAATTAGCCTGTGTTTCTTTACCTGTAATGCTCTGTGCTTTCTCACTGTCAGAGAGAATTGTGTCTTAATATCTCAGAAAGGTTTATGAAGACTAAAAGTCATTAATATTTGTGAAATGCTCATGTAATCTAGACGAAGAGCTACAGAAATATCCCAAAGAAACCTAAGTGGGGCATGCTTTGACTGATATTCATTCCACAAGGCTGACACCAGACATTTAAGAATATGACCAATGCAGAATATTAAAATAACTGCTATGTTAATGAAAACATATAAGGTACTACAGTAACGCAGCCACAGTGGTCCCTAACACAGACCAGCCCAACTTGAAACAGGTGTATTGATGATGCCAATTTATGTCAGTGAGAGAAAAGAATAATCTTTTTTACAGGATTCTGGCCAAGAGATGAGTTTTACATTGGGGGAGAAATGAATATGTACAAAACTGCTGACCACATAAGCTACAAGCTGGCATCTCTGGAAGTAAATTTGCAAGGATGTGTTGGCTTGCAGGCAGAAGCCACTCCTGCCTCTGCCACTGCTCATGCTTTTGCAATGCAATGGGAGATAATTAAAAAAAGTTTCAGAGCTCCAGGTAAGGAATTATCACCCAGTTCTTCAGCAGGACAAGAGAAAACTACTAACTCTCAAAGGTCTCTGAGTATTTGAAGACTGTAGAGTCCCTGCTGTGGACGTGAGCATTTGTACTCTGGACGTGCTCAGATGAGCAGCACAGGGCAGGGTGTGAGTGAATCCCAGATCCTGAGCATCCTGCCCACCCCATGGTGACATTACCATTCCTGTCAGCCTCTTTGCAGCCACATGGGGAGGAGAACTGCCAAGAATGTCAATTTTTCACTGCAACTGCAAGAAGAACCTTTTGTTTTGTAAACACAATAATCTGGTGTGTCAGACATGAGATTTTCCTTGGAATTCCCAGTTCACAGAAAATTCTGAATATCCCTGTCCACTCTGCCTAATTCAGACTGAATGCATTTCTTAGGTGAATTTTCCCAAGAACTGGGAATTCTGTTTGTCCACCAGTCCTTCCAGACAACACCAGGGAAATAAAAAAAAAATAATAATAAAAGAAACAAAACAAAACAAAAACAACAACAACAAAAAGAAGTAAAAAGGATAATTTTCTTCTTTTGCACCAGCAAAGCAGGGAAGCTCGAGGGAATCGCGTCACTCTCCTTCTGCTACATGAAAAAGATCATCACAAGGGTTCAAAACATCAGTGGAAGACAAAGACCTGCAACAACTCCAGCACTCTTAACCCTTTTGAAAGAATTGAGGAAGCTGGGGCACCATGGGCATGGGAGATGCATGGACACAGATAGTGCTTCGCAGAAGCCATAATGCTGGAAGTGAGGGAATGAAAAACACATATGTAAGTCAGCACTGGATAGAGACTTTGGGCAGCAAGACATATGGGAAGAAGCAAGGAAGAGGCAAGACAGAATGTCCCTGTCCTCCAGCTGTTATGGGCACAAGAGTGTCAAATTGATTAGACATCAAGTGTAAGTGGCATCTCTGGGTTTTATTTTCTTAAAGTCAGGTCCAGAAATATCACCCAGGTGGATTCACAATTTGCTTACCATTCCCACAGACTGTGGAGACTGCTTTCAAAGATGCCAGCTATCCTGGACATTTTACTGTATAATGCTCTGGGTTAGTAGCTGTCAGAGCTGGAAAATGAACTAAAATCCATTAATTTTTCAGGTCTGCCTATGGCTGTTAATTTTCATCCTCTAGAAAGCAAATGCCTTGTTACTTTATCAAACTGTTATGGCTCCAGACAGCTTATATGCATATACAAAATATATCCAAGTGATTAGCCAGACATCATGTACAGAGACACAAGTATAATCTACTCAACCAGCTGAAAAAAAAAGTGTTGAAAAATGTCATGCCTCAGACTAACTCATTTTTGTTTATTAATTAATATGAACAATTACATAGAATGTAGAATTTTTTTTCTGTTTTGCTTCTTAATTAGCACAATAAAATGTTAACTATGAAAGAAATTTACCTTCCAGTCTTATTACACTGGAATTTTCCACTACCGTGTCTGAGAAAGAAAAAGCTATGTTGTAATTCTGCAATGATCTACATCTTAAATAATTCAAAAGGGAAGTTCACTGTATGCCTGCAACTCTGATTACAGTGAAAGACAGTGACACTAGACTGCCCACTGATTTAAAAGCATCTGCAGGCACCTTATTTATAATTAGGAACCTGAAAAAAACAGTGCAGGAAAACTTGTGAGTGTTCCTCAAATATCATAAAAAATGCTGAGGCTGTGGAGTGATAAATTACCAGACCTGTAATTCAATCTCAGCTTTCTAATGATCTCATCAATCAATCATACTTCATGGCTGCAATTCATGATATCATCTGAACCCCCTCTATTGAGTTATGGCTTTGTTATAAATCCCACATTATCCATTATCCTTACATTGAATATACACTACCTTATTACAGCAGCACTCAACAGCACTGCCAGACATGAGGGGTTATCAGTTTTCCCATTAGAAATTCTGGTTTTCAAAGGATTACAGATCAGCTAGGAGAATATACTCTGAGTTTAGCTTCTCTGCATGATCTTAGGAAGGGGAGGATGGGATTGTGATCAGGCTGCTAGCCTTGGCCTGGCAAAGACCTTGTGCAAATCCTTGCTGCACACAAGTTAGACAGACAACCTTGCCCAAGTCACTTGGGCAGCTGAAGTGCTTAGGAGTACAGCTGTATCATGTGGTAGACTGCAGAGCAGAGGGACCTGAACCTGCTCCTGGCACTGGCTAGCAGCATCCACGCAGGGCTGAGTGAATTACCCAGGGTGAGACCCCGCTAATCAAATGGGGAAAGGGTCCAGCTGCGGCACCCCTGCTGCAGAAGCAGTTTCACTGTGCCTGACTGTCTTTATTTATATGGGAAAGATGGGGGTTGATCACGCTGTTTCATTCTTCTTTGGGAAAAAAATGTGCTGATATTAACAGTCCTTTTGCAGAGGATGAGTTAGTAAAACATGGTGGTATTCACAGTGTAGCTGAGCCACTTGCATGCATTTCACCACTGTGCTGAATTTGCCAGTCAGGTGAGATGCGATTAGTTTAGGAGGAAAAAAATGGTTCTTAGTGCTTTCGGGTTCACCTACATGATGCCAAAAGATGGGTCTGTGTAGTCCAAAGAGGCCTAAAATGGGGCATAGCTAAGTAGGGCCCTCTATGTCTGAATGATAGCTGGAGAGCTGGCCAGGGAAGGGACTCATGAAACTCATTGCTGCCTCCTTGCAAGAAGGCAGCTGTGAACCAACTCCAAAAACGCCAGCTTCTCACCAACACTGTTGGCAGGGGGTGGGTGAGCTATTGACTCCTCAAGGTATACCCATGGTGCTAATTGAGAGATGTGTTGACATCACCTAATGTCAGGGAGCAGCAGGAGTGGGGCTGCTCCAGGAGGAACACAAGCTGGGAGATCACGCACAGGCAGAGACCGTGCCCTCACAGGGCACGGTCCCACAGCATTAGAGTGGGGCTGGGCTAGTGACAATGTCCAGCTCTACTGACAGCCCCAGACAAGATGAGGTGATGATTCAGGTCCAGGCTCCATCGGAGCCCAGTCAGGAATAGCAGGAGATGGGGCTGGCGACAAACTACTTTGTCCCTTGTTCCCTTCTGCCCCACAACTGCCACCAGTCTCACCTTCTAACCAACTAACTCATAACAGCATTGCCAAAGACCTTCTTCTCCTTTCCCTCCTGTCCCAGGTCACCTGCTCTGCTCTTCTCTTTGGTCACACACGTGAAGGTAAGTGTGTGTACAAACATGTTGAGAACACGCTAGAGCATGGATTCAATCCGCTGAGCCAAGGAGATGTTTGCTACTAGTGGATTTGCGTGAGGCCCCAGTGGTAGGCTGAGATCACATGGGCTGTATTGAAATGGCTTCTGTCATGCTTTCCAAAAGCAGGAGCTGAAAAGAAAAGGGCTCGCTCTTGCTTACTACACTGATGTCTTCCATTACTGCCTCTGCGCAACTCAATCTCTGTCTGAACTGTCTCTCCACTTCAACAGAAAAGCACGTTACTTTTTTTCCAAAGCATAGTGATTAATTAAACTTGTCTAAGTCAGTTTAATTCCTCTTTAAGCCTTCCCTCTATTTTTAGAGCATATAATTCCGGTACTGTGACATTTTAAAGTTCAGTGACAGTTTTGGGGTAGTCTGCTCTGAAACATCAAGGTGAATTTTCAGTGAGCAATTCAATGATGTTTCAAAAAATTCTCACCGAGGTACTTAAAAAATCCTAACCGAAAATAAATTTTAAACTAGTGTCCCTGTTACAGCCATGAAAAGGTTAGCCTCATCTGCAGAATGGCCTAGATGCTAACCTCTGTACGTGGGATCAATAAAAAAAGATCTAGAAGGAAAATCATAGTGACCTGTTCATTGCTTTTTATAGAAAATGTGTGGACGATAAACAGGTACAATGGATGTATATATATTTTTTTTACCAATAGCTGAAGCCATTAATTTTTTTTTTAATCTGAAGTGCTCATTTCTTTAAACATAATCATTTGCTATTAAAGAGAATTTATGGTTGTTAGTAAAATTCAGCATCTTTTCGAGTCGTCATAAATATATATCCATCCACCTGCTGTAAGCAGACAGGGCAACTAGGGAGTTACCTGCTCACCTTTACTGATCAGCTGGGGAATCCTTCCCAGAGAGAGACCAGTTTCCTTCCCTGAAGGCATCATTAGTAAAATTCTCAGAACTTTACTGTGTTTGAGGTCAGACTGGATGGCTGTATTGTTCCATTTCAACCTAAAAATCTGTGTCTTTTTTTTTTTTTTATTCACTTCCACCACATCAATCTACTTTTAGTAAAGAAAAAAAAAATGTGTACTCATTTGGATGTGCTATATGTAGTGGAAAAATGTGATAAGGTGGGAAGGAAAGAACAAAGCATGATTCCTGGAGTCAGTTGATATCACTGCTAATTAAAGTAACATCATTAGTTTTTCTCCCCTGTAAACTAGGTACATTTGATAATGTGAAAAAAAAAAAAGCTCTAAAGCTGTTTCCATGAATCACACCTTAAGGCATGACTTTTCTTTAAGGATGTGTTCCAAAAGCCATTAATGAATCTGCATCAACTTCTGCAAACTTTGGCACAAACCTGAGAAGGTCCTGGTTCCAGAAGTTCCAGGTCAAGGGATTCAGCTCCAACACGTACACATCTTTATTTAGGTGTCCACCTCTAGAGATGTGATTCAGTGACTTCACCAGAGGCTAAGACCATGTGAGATCCCCAGGAGATCCCACCTGGACTCCAGCTGCTGTTCCAGAAGAGCACAGGTTGGCCATAGATCTAGAGCCCCCTGTGGTTACCTGACATGCAGTATTTTAGATAGCTGAATAAAACCTTAGGTCTCTACTGAATGTAATGGGTCCTGAAATGTCTGACTCACATGGACATGTGAATTTAGGCACCTAAATTCATTAGTCATGAGCTGCAGCCCTTCCCAAGTTTCTAACTGGGCTCTGGAGAAACCAGCCCTGATGTAGTGTACACTGTTCTCTATACTCAGTCTTAGGGACACATGAGATATTCCCCATTTGCAGTCACCGGTGATCGAAGGAGAAACAGTGGATGTTTTAAGCAGCCTGGTGCTACCTCCAGGGAAGCAAAAATGCTTAAGGGTGAATGCTGGGCAGGGTTAGAGCCTGGAGGGCATTTCCTTCCCACATATGACATTGCTGAGCTAGTTCAGTACATTGCAGAGAAAGAGAAACTGCTTTCAATACTTGTGATTACAAACTCTTCTGAAGGCAGAAAAACACTCATGACGGACAAGGCATGATGTTAGCTAGAAGCAAGCTTTGCGACCTGACATAAGCCAGCAGTAATTTTTCGGACCTTCTAAATTGTATTTCCTCCCTGACAAGGCCATTACAAAGAAAAGCTTCTTAGTGATCTATACAATACAGGAATAAACTCAAATGTGTGTTTCACCAAACAGGCCCAGTAGCACTTCAATTGAATTGCTTCCAAGGACAAAAAGAGATGCTACACTCTTTTCTGGACCTGCGTCCTCACACCAACCAATGCAAATGCACCATGACAGCCAGACATCCTTAATCACCATCACAAAAAGCTGTCATTGCCACATATTTATCCCCTGCTGACAAGGCAGATTCAGGTCCTCTGGTTACTGAATCCATTGCATAGTCTGCTTCAGCAAGATAACAAAAATGCCAGCAGGAAGTCTAAAACTCGCTGCCCCAGTTATCCATCCACTGTCACGCACCAGCTAATTGTTACTCCTCTGAGACTCAGGGCTTGCTGGGGAGGGGAGAAGGGACAACCAGATAGCTACCTTTTGGATCTGTGCTGAAACTCAGACTAACTGCCATACCAAGGGAAAATATATGTGAAGCACCCAGTGTGTCTGTTTAATTACTCATGAATATAAATCAAAGAGTTTAAGTGGTCCCTTAAATAAATATTTGGACAAATACTTCTCATTGTAATAGATTACATAACTGGCTGGTAGGAAGCCAAACTGTAAAGATTATTACAAGCCTGAAAGCATTCATCTCCATCCCTGACATCTTTTTTCAATCGTGTAAGTGCTCATCAAAGCTGGAATAGCACGAAGGCATCCCCACAGACAGATATTTTGCACCCATTAGACAGCATATGAAGCGAAGATCCATGACTCCTTCTCTAGTAGCAGGAGCAGGCAGAAAATTATGTCAGAAAGCTGCATTTTCTGATCACAGCACCTTTCCTTTTGGGATTCTTGGTGGTATAAACCATGCAGTTGTGTTTCACTCTGGATCATATGAGCTTAACGTAGGCTATACTATTAGGCCTAGAAGTGAGGTGTATCTCACCTTACTTTAATCCTCTGCAAGTCAAACAACCAGTGTTACTTCCTTGTTTAGGCTTCTTCTAGCAATGATGGAGAGGACCCTGTGGGGACAATTAATTCTTTCTGGTTTAGGATGGGTTATCCCATATCTGTATTCACCTCAGTGCACCTTGGGGCAGCAACAGCAATCCTTTCCCAGCCAAATCAGTAATTTACCCTTCTCTTCAAAGGATGGCATAAATGGGCTTTGTTTGCCTCTATGAATATAAGTTTAGAAGACAAATGCAAAATTTTGTATATTTGTAAGATTAATGGCTAGGAATGAGCATAGTTGTTATGTAATTTGTTTAAGCGCCTTCACTGGCAGATTTCTGTGGGAATTGGGTATTTAAGCATAATGATCCTGGTGAAATTTCAGAAACACCAAGATACTCTGGAGGAAAATTTGGACTTTTGAATATGCAACAACACAGTTATTGGCAGCTTTGATGCCCAATTATGTGTAAAAATCTGGCCTAGGGTGCAATAAGAAAAAAAAAAAAAACAAACCTGGCACGTGCCTTGCTCTCTGTCTCTCTTTCACCCAAACAGAGCTCAGTGATTGGGCAACTCTGAGTATGCGGAGCATGGTTTGACCTACTTAGCTCCAGAGATTGACAGAAACATACACAAATAAAATAAAAGAGAAACAATAGCTCTTGAAAGTGTAACTGAAATAGTAGGGTTTGTAGCTTTGTGGCATCCATAGGTTGCCATGGTGATTCTACAGGGAACTGCAATAGCTGTAGGTGTAGTTAAGGTTACAAATTTAATTCCATGCCTTTGGATTCTCATATCTTTGCCCTACAAATATTTCCACTGAATTAGGTGTCTACAGTTCATTGTGAAGCCATTAATCTGAATCTGCTCACACCTCTGTTACATTTGCACAGTACTTGAAAATAAAGCCAAGCTCACCTAGAGGATGCATGTTTTATGATTGATTATAACCAGCTGGTTATTTCAGTATTTTTTTTAAGTTAAACAAGATTTGGTCAATCCATTTTCCAGTTGGATTAGCGGAGTAGGAAAATACTGGTTTGCTTTGGAAAAAAAAAAGTCAGATGAACCTATAAACAGCAAACACCTGCCTTTAAAAGGCACAATTATAACATCACATAAGTATAGGACTGCAAATTTAACTTGTGCATGTATTTGCTAAATTGGGTGTCAGAGCCTGTAAATGTCACTTGCATCTTCAGTTATCAGTTCAGAATACCCCCATCTCATTGAATTCACAGCGGCATACCTTTGCCCTAATATGCACAAGAAGCATTCCCAAAACCACAGAATACCTAACGAAAACAGAGAAACAGAGGCAAAGCTATGCAGCAGTTACATGTACTTCTGAGCACAAAAAACTCCCTTTGTGTACATCTATTCCATTGTTTTTATTGTCACAGTACCCACCAGCTTGGTCATAGTTGAAATAAAAATTGAATCCATCAAAAGCCTATAACTGTAGCATCAAACATGTGAATGAAGCAGGGTTAATTCACAAAAAAAGCTCATTTTTCGACAGTGTCCTTATTACACAGCCCTGTGCAGCGACCCAGCGGGTGATACTGCATACCCCTACCCCTGGTGAGCTTACTGCTATCAGATGGTCTTTGAGGAACCTGTCATCACATCATTCATGTATCAGAAAACCCAGAAGCGTGCTGTCACCTGAATGGGGGAAAGCCCCCTCTCATGGTCCTGGGAGAACGGTCTCATTACAGTGATAACAGAAATCAGCTCAAGAGAGGAACTACCTGACAGTGGGCTGTTTTCTTTAGTGCTCTCAATGCAGTTTGAGGGAAAGAGAATGAAAAAAACTGAGAGATTATAACAGCCACAGTTAAAAGAGGAAAGATTCCAGGACACTCTAATTAAAATACTACAAAAATAAAGATCATTAAGCACTGAAAATACCTGGTAACAGTTTGATCCCCCAATCTGCTTACAATAATTTTAAGATGGGTTTCCACAAAAGGTGGGGTAAAAGCCACAACACAGTGTCAGTACAGGCTATTATGAAACTCAAATATATACCAAATGGTTCCTCAGAGAGCTTGGCTCCTTCCACTTCCCCTCAGGCAGACCAGACCCCCTGTCGCTCCTGAGTTTGCTTTTCTCTCCATGTGGACAGCTCTATGCTCTGCAGTCTTCCTGGTGATCAGTACGACTCATCAGAACTAAAACAACATGTGAACAGATTATATTGATGCGGGAGTTTTTAAGGGCCTCGTGCTCATGACTCAGTATTTATTATTTATCTTTCTCAGACTCTGTGCTGAAGTTCACTCAACTTTCAATGCTCAGATATTTTCCCAGTTTAGAAACTGTGGAGATGCAAATGCGAAGTAACAGGTAAGTAAGACAATTTACTACTACAAATCTGTAGTAAACTGAGCTCAGCATAATCACTATTTCCACCTCTGGACACAGGAAAAAATGTGTCCTGTTGGATTTACACCAACATCAATGAGAGTTAGAGCAGGGCTCACTGTTAAATCCTACCTGGCTGAATTGGATGGGGACACCCACAGAGAGCATCCTCATGCCTCTCATGTAGTTTCAGATTCCTATCTCCACACCACAGTTTGAGGCCTGTTATTTGTAATAACTTTTCAGCAGGTTTTGGAAATTCCTACCCTAAGGTCTCCTTAGTGACTGACATCAATTTTGGTCATTTACAAGCATTATTCTGATTTTTTGGTTAGGTTTTAATCAAATGAGGAAATTTAACATGACTATCATTTGGTACAGGGAAAACCTAAAGGTTTACTTCCTCAGAGATATAAAACAATACGACCCTTGGAATTGGGAACTGTCTATTGCAGCGGCATTGGACCCAAGTTCCACACTTAAATAAAGCAAGAGTTTGAGCACATAGGGCACAACAATGCTTTTTCCCTGAGTCTGCTCCAGCCTTCTTCTTGAGGCAGAGGAAAGAGGACAACAGGAGCCACTTCCATGTAGATACTGTGCTGTCTCACAAGTATGTCAGAAATCCTTTTTTCTTAATGGGATGCAAATGCCAGGCATATGCACAGCTCTGCATACATGTGTGAGAAAGTCAGGAGCCTTGTGCATTGACTGTCAAACCTGAATGCACTAAGGATATCACAAACTGGGAAGCCTGATCCTTTTCCTGATGTGGATGCTATAATATACCAGTACCTGTGACATTTGAGGACTGCTTTAAATCTATTAGATCAAGTTTTTTCCTGAAATTGAATTTTGCCTCATACATTTTTTTAATTAATAAAATTAATTTTCACAAATTTACATGTTCAACAAAGAATTAAGCTGAGTGCTCAGAAAGAGAAGAATTTAACTGGGCTATTCATCACATTGTGCTAGCATCAGCCACCATATTACATTTTCAAGAAACATGAAAATAGAAAGCTCAAGACATTAGTCTACACCGTACCAGTGTGGTCTGGACTGACACGAGATCCTTATGGACAGAGACCTGACGCTGTGATCTGTGCATCTAGCTGATTTCTTGGAAGATCACAATTGTCTGTATCAGAAATTGAAATGGTATTATATTTTTTAGCTTGTTTTTCAAATACCTTGGACAGACACTTATGTGTACAGGTTTTATAAGAGGCAGGACATTCAAATTAATACCATGTACAATGCTTGGCAACATTTAACTCTTCTTTGCCATGAATTTCCAGCCTCTTCTTTCCTAACTTGCCCAGCCCCAGCTGAGCCCAGGCTCAGCTCTGGCCAGAGCTGAATTAGCTTTAAACACTTCTCTACACTTCTTCTCCACCTGGCTGCCAGCCAAGCTCAACTTATATAAGGAGAGATGCTACTGTTGTTGCACACTGTTCTTTCCAGAAAGATGAGACAGTGAGTCCCCTTGTTTTGTGGTTCACTTGTACAAATTTTGTATAAAAGGAAGTTTATCCTCATTACTTCTTCTGGAAAAGCACATCAAACTGACTTTTAATTTCTCTTTAGCTGATGGACCATGACTGCTCCTGCCCCAAACGAAAATTGGGAGTGCATACTACTTTCAACAGCTTCAGGCACCTCACTTCTTTTCCTGGAGCTCTAATGCACTGAAACAATCAAATGCATATCTGGATTTCATTTAGGGTTCACTCCAGGCACACACACAGGCAGGAGGTCCCCGTTGAGGCTGCGGCGAGTGTAACTGTAATGGGAGCCGAAACAGAGACAGCTTCCTCAGCGCTAGGAGCCAAGGGCCCTGGCTTGGAAATAATCCGTGTCGTGACGAACTACAAAGCAACCTCTGTAACTCTCAACCATCACAGTGACCCTTTCCTCCACAAGAACCCAGAGAGCTGGAGCTGAGGGATTTCCACATAGTAAGCCTGTGGCTGCAGAGCATTAGTGAGGTTATTTGGTCACACACACAAATCGGTTCATTACAAGCTGTTGACTGGACACAAATTCATCACCCTGGTGATCTCTCAAATCCCACATGGTTATGATTTCTTTATTATCAAACCAAAAGGTTGAATTTACTCTTGGTGTAATGCTTGTGGTCAAGCACATCCAGTCCAAGAATGGTTTTGGCCCCAATCATTTGCTAGTGGTTAATGCTTTACAGCAAAAGGCAATGATGTTATTTGCATCTCCAAGAATCAAAGAATGGGTTGACTCATGTTGATGCTCAGATCTCTGGCTGGAGTCTCTGGACCCTGTCCAATTCAAATGTACGCTATTTGAACTACACAAAACACTTATTCATACTGGACCAGGGTTTGGGCACTTCTTTAAAACTAGGTATAGAAACCAGCTCTGTAGAATTGCCAGTAGTTCTCGCAATAAATGGCCTATCTATGATGGAGTGAATATGGTTAACTCTGTCCTTTTCCCAAGGAACTATTATAGCTCACAATCCAAGCTATAGTTAATGTCCGTGCAGATGAATATTGTTTTCTTTGTTTTTACCATTTCAAAATGTATCTGCTTCCCTCTGCCTCATCCTGTTCTCTCTTTCATGCTGAAGTTTTCTGCCCTCTCAGTATAAGCATGCAAAGAATTGATCCAGCATTCAGCACAACTGACAATCTGAAAACCTTCAGGAAAAGAAGAGACTGAAAGACCAGGAACCTATTCCCTTGGCTACTCCTAGATCTGTTATGTTTAATATAGACATAACTAACGACTTTTATCCTATACATTTATAAGAAGGAAAGCTGTGGAAACTCCAGGGCAAAACATCTTGGACAGAAGGAATGTTACCTGCAGGAGATCAAGGAGAATTGGCAACTCATGCCAGTTTAATGTTCATCAATAATAAAATCATTTATTCGTGAATCTGCTATATTGGTCAGGCTGGAATGCATTTGCTTTGCGAATATCCCAAGCCTTGGTGTGTCTAATCTTGCCCTAGTGCTGGCTGTGTACCTCTGAAAAAGAAGGGCCTCAATTTTCTTTTGGAAGAACTGTTAACTTTGGGTCATTTTTAGTTCCTCTTGGCTAAGGCAAGTCACCTACTGATTACAAGTTTTTGGGTAGTAGTGAAAAGTGGTCCTGAATGAATCATGGAGCTAAAACTCTTCCATGAATCATAATGTTTTAACTAAGAGTGAGTCATACCAAGATGGAAACAGCTGTACTGAGTACCACCAGTTTCTTTGTCAAAAGAGTTCTCAGTAGGAGGGCGTCGTCACGCTGGCACCCCCTCGGCAGGGGCTGGGACCTTTGGGCAGCGGGGCCATGACTGGTCCTACCAGTGCCGCACATGAGGGGCAGCACAATGGGGCATTTCCACCTCTGACAGTGGCAAACTACTGGAAGACGCTATGCACAATATGTATTGGATGCAGCTCCTTGTATAACATCTAAGAAGGAATCCTGAGAGCTGCAATTTTCTAAATCCCATATCAGATCAGTTTCTTGCAGCAGCCCCAATTCCTGTTAACATTGCTGGAGTGCTGGACATCACTACTTGATCCTGACAAGAGACTGTTTTCTCTGGCAGCTTTGCATGGTTCAGGCAATAAAAAGTAGACTGGAAGCTTTCTGATAAAGTCAGCTGGAGATTAACTATTCCTCCACCCCTCTCCTTCACATAAGCAGGGCACCGTGTATCTACTCCAGGCAAGATAGATCACATCTAGCTGCAGTTATTCATCCTGTCTGCGTGTACACAGGCAGCACACAATGTAGACCCAAGAAAGGTACACTGGCTTTTCATCCCATTTATGCCCTCGCTTCCAACCTGAAAAGGCCCCAGCATGGATTACAGAGCTCAGCAAGCCCTATGGGCTTTGCCAAGATATGGCAATAGATCCCATCAGCCCTCTGGAGCCAAGCTGTAGTATTTAAACACACCTGCCCTGACCCCGAATCCAGAGTTTGCTAAAGTGGGTTTGTAAGGTAGCCATATGACTCTCATCAGAAATACTCATCTAATCAGATAGTGATTTTCAGACATTATTTCAGATTTTTCATTGCTGTAGAATGGGGCTGGAATAATTAGGATGATCCAACTGATGGACTTCCAACTTTCAACCTGTCTGGCCTAGGGACCATCTATGTTCAGAGCTAAGTCTACGGACACATCTTTTTTTGCCATGGAAGAGCCTACCCTCCCCTCCCAGGCTGCAGGTCTGTGCTCACTGTGTTTCCCCTGACTTGCTCAGACAGTATGAATAGAGGTACTGGCCATGTAAGTGATTGGGAGTGGCTGGCGGAAGACTCAAAGGAGAAGAAAATAGCTTACTAGATGTGTCCATTGGACATCCTGATAGACTCATGGCATTATGGCAATGAACCAGTTGGAAGGTGATTTCTCTGTTTGCAAGCTTTGTAACAATTCATTTTTTAGTTAGAGTTTATTTAACATTGTTACCTCAGTATCTTCTCATATGGGATTTGCTTTCATTCTCAAATATGGCATTATCAAGCTGCTGTGAGTAGTCACTATTTTTTGACTGAATCAGCCCATTGCCTAGGTAACCATGCCAATCAAAAGAACCAGCCTCTCCACAAAGACTACTTAACTTTCTGTACTTCTGCATAGACTCATCAAGGACAAACATTCAGAGAGGGCCATATATTATACTGATCACTCTTGTTTTGTCCAATCCCATACTCATGTGTCCAGAACCACTAAGATTTCAGGTCTAAGCCTTCCTGTAAACCATTGCTGAAATATGTGTACCTTCTCTCTGCTTTCCTGGGCCTTTACCTCTTCTATGGTAAGCCACAGCCTCCTTCAATAAGATCTCCTTTCTGAGTCTGCTTGAGATGGATCCACAATTAATTCTTCCCTTTCTGTCACTGCAGGGCATCCTTGCATCTTGTAGTCTTCTGATAATCATCCCTGTCATTCTCCACTGACCTTAGTCCAGAATCAGATGTGAATGAAGGACCGTTTTGCTAAGAAGCTTCTGTTTTAAGGCTGTTAAGAGAGCAATGTCTCTAAGCTGCTTTTTGCAGCTAGCATCCATTCTACTTGTTGGCCTTTACATCTTTTGAGCAGCTTGATCCAAAGCTTGTTTTAACCACATTACCAGCTGCTCTCTGACATTTCTCTACTCCCTGTTATTGATTAATATGTCAGTGGCAATCATGTTTCTTCGATCTCTGTAAGCAGCAAGCCTTAAAACGAATGACCAAAGGAAGCTAATGCTATATCTTAGTATTGGAGGTGGTTATAAATAAAAAGTTTAAGAAGTTTTGCTTTAACATCCTTCTGCCTTTCCAAACCATTCTGCTTTCCATGATACAGTTGCTTGAATTCCTGTTTTGACCTTACAATAACGGCACTGCTTTTTGTATAAGCATAACTGTTCTTGATTCTAGTTTTGTGAAGCAGTATGGCCATCAGTGCAATAACACCAGGACGAGGGCTGAACCAAATTTGCCACTGTCACCTCCATCCACAGAAAAATCACTGAACAAATGGTCTAGAAGCAAATTGAAGAAGTCATCTAGTCCCCTGCCATGTAGCTGGCAGTCTCATAATGCTGACATCATCTGTGACAGATGGAAGAGATTTGTTGTCTCATCCTAAAACCTTTTGGTGAGTTTAACTATCTTATTGTTAGTATTTCTCCTAAAGGCTAATCTAAACGTCACTTACTATAATTTAGGATAATCTTTCTTGTCTGTTCTAAGGCAATACATTCACTTTCTCACTAAACCTGGGACACCTAGATGTTTTCATGTGTTTCACAGACACTTCCATAATTTCCCTCTCTCTAACATTAGTCTTCTCTGAAATAGGATGAGTGTACAGAGTGTATCTATCTGTTTTTCCCTGCTCTCCCCCAGCATCTCTTGAGGAAATCTTATCTGGATGTTTGTTCCTCCTCATACATCTGAGCAGTTAATTTGTGCAGTTGATTGTACATCTTCCCACTCTTGGCTATTTCTCCCTGATCTACAGTTAGACATATTTTCTCAGTAGGAGAGACCATATCAACGGAGTTACATGAGGTGTGGGAATTGCATAGCTGAGCTTTGGGAGACTTGTGGATCTCTTTCCCAGGCTGAAGCAATGAATCAAGGATGTGAGGCTGCTATCAGACAATTTCTGTGCTGTTACAGTGCAGGCAATGGTGTAGGTAAGATACCACTTCAAAGCCGGCAGGAAGTTTTATGTAAATTACAAGAAATGTTGAGTAATTTCTTGAGGTTTCTTGCACAGTTCTGTGTTCATCTACAAGTGACCCTAAAATTCTTAATTTTACATCTTTAATGGTTCAGAGCAGCCTCAAAGCTGGTTTGAATGGTCTCCATGGACTCATCTAGAAGAAAGGAGCAGGCAGTGAAATCATGCTTTTATGGTACCATCATTCAGAAGAAGTGGTGTAACCTATTTGCAGACTTTCTCCCTTTCTAATCTAGCTATGCACAAAGTAGATCCCAGTTACTACATATGTAGTAATAAATAGAACAGGCCAATGCTCATTCTTTGACCCTAAGGCCAAGCAGCACAGCACTGCTCTCATCCATATGGATAAATTCTCCATCACCACCAGAAGAGAAAGAGGGTGGCTTCATGTAAAGTGCCAAGTGACATGGGTCCCTGGTGGGGACATGACAGAACTATGCTCAGGCAGTGCTTATGAGAGAGCTAGCTGGTACAGACCACACCGTGCCCCGGTCCATAGTAATGATTAAACAACATGAACAACTCCTGGCCATTACTTCAGCTAATCCCAGTCTTTGATTAATGTATTTGCTTAGATGTAGCTGGTAAGACCTTCAGCTCTAGCCCAGGCTACCAAGGACTGCTGCATCATATTTTACTGATGTGCAGCACTTTTAGATCAGTGAAATGTTTTACAGCACTTGAGCTTAAATATCTCCTTCTGTAATCTGAAGGAAGAGAAAGAGGATAAAAGGTAAAACATCTATCAAAGTGTGGCTGAACCAGAAGGTCAAAATTGCTTGTTATGCAACTTAAAAAGACTAGCACCATACTCCAACTAAATCAATTTTCCAAGCCCACTCACTTTCCTCATCCCCTGCAGAAGTTTGCAGCTTAGTTAAATTTAGCTGTAAGAATTTCTCTTGCAGGCTAGTCTTTATGATTATATGAAGTCGTTCTTTGATTAGGAGTGCAGAAAAAAATTAGGATGAGTATCACCAGAGTAAAAATGGAAACACAAGTTAGATTGTGAAATGAGTCATCCCAGCAGAAGTATGTAAACTAAAAGCAACGGGAAACCCAGAATAGATCTTTGTGAGAGAAAACATCGTAGTGGCTGGAATCTATCCATGCAACTATCAGGGTAAACTACAGAGATGTGACACACTTTGGATCACATATGTAATATTTTTTGTAAGCTTTAGGAACATTTTGGAAAAAATTAAACTAAAATTTCCAGATTTGCTGTAAAATTATAACAATATCCAAAGAATAGAGAATAAACAAAGGAAACTTTCATCATACTTACAACAAAGAAGTTACAGATCAGACCACAGCCAATATTTTGTTATGATTTAGCAAGTTATTTCCTCTTCAGATAAAAACCACTGTATGAAATAATAACAGATGTGATTTTTACTGTGGTTAAAAACCCTTTAGCTATTCACCTTCATGGAACAAGCTTCTTCACTGACTGCTTGACAGGTATGGGTAATTGATGGATCATTCAGGAAATTCCACACGGCAGACACCATATGCCACAAGAAACACTAATTCCTACCCTCGCTGCTTGGCTTATCTCTCCTGTCACGTTCAAAATTTTGGCAATCCTCGGTGGAAATTGCTGTTCTTCAGAAAATTATGTAACTTTCCATAAATTTAGCATTTGCAACACATAACAAAAATACTAGCTAATGCATTGCTAATGCAATCCCACCATATGCTTTCTTTCAAAGGCAAGCTGTATAACCATAGATGCCTGTGTAACACTAAGCACAATATTCACACTGCTTTGTCCTTTAGTCTTTATTCCACATTTTTTGAAAGGCTCAGCTTCCAGGTTACTAGGCAGCGCTCTTTTTGCCACTGCCCTGGATCATTCCTGATCCGTTAAATCACTACAAATTGCAAACAGACAGTATCAATATCGGGTTTGTGTGTTTTCAATCTAAATTAAAAAAAAAAAAAAAATAACCAGCCTTCCAGTGGTGTGTTCCTAAATTTTCTGACTAAACTGGCACTCTATAATCATTTTCCACCACTTAAGACATTTCCATATCCATTTGGAGACTCCTAGTTCAGATTTGTGAACACAAATTTTTGTCACTGTAGTTCCAAAGATCCACTTCCCACAGTATGGGACTGTCCTGCTTCTTTGCTTTTCAGTCCACAGTGTTTCATTCTCCATAAGAAAGAATAACTTTCTTCTAACTGGCATATATCAGGTCTTAAAAAAAAAAAATAGCCTACAATCTAGCAGGGAAGAGAAATCATCAACAAAATCAGTTCTGAGCCTTGTCTTTTTTTCAGAGAAATAGTATATATTTTTTTATTTTCCCTCTGGAGGCTGGTACACATGAAAGATGAATTAGTTCAATACAAACTCCAGTGGAGAAACCTCGTTCTTCAGCTCAAATGCAAGATCTTGGGTTTTTAAAAGCCCAAAATAAAATTCTGCTGACAGCCTAAGTGAGAAAAGTTACCAAAAAATAACCGCAATTCAGAAGAAAAACCCATGTGCTTTTAACTAATTCCCAAGTCTTCCCTCAGAGTGTAATTTATCAGCTTTGTTTTTTTTAATACATCTGAAGCAGTAGTATAACAGCAACTCCCCATCCCCCAGCTGGCAAGAGTGCTCATCTGGGCCTGTCGCTTGGTCATCTTCACTTTGCAGCATGTCTCTATGACTTAGCTTGTATAGATAAAATCAAATCCTTCAGAGCATGTACCACCAAGGGCCTGAATGGGTCTAAAAACATCTGATAATGCAGATTCATCTCTGACCTGCAACTGATAACAGCAGATCTAGTTCAGATTTCTGTGCCTGCAGTTTAGGTTATTAGTCACAGGTATTTTGTTATTGGTGCCCATAGTTAATAATAGGTGGAAGTTTTCAACCTGTCTGTGTGTGCTTGTGCAAAACTATGGTCTGCTTTGGAAAACCTGGTCCTTTTCATTGCCTGCGTGTGCTGTTACTTAGGGCTGCAGGCAGCGCTGTGCCAGCACCATGCGCAGAGATCATTGGAGCTCACTGTAGCACTGGGACGTGCAAGGAGGAGAAGGAAAAAGACTATGATTAAGCTTCAACAATGGGTAAAAATTCAGCTTTTGTGAGGGGTTTTATGATTTTTGAAATTCAGCTTCCCTCCTAGGGAAAGCCTTAACTCCACCTTCTGAAATGCTCTGTGATCGAGACCTGTGAGGAGGGAAAAGGGTGTGAAAAGTTGACGTATTCGTCATTCAGGAATCTAAATGTTCCTTTCAAAATGGATTCATAGTAGTTTTCCTCTTCTGATGTCACTGAACATGTATTTTAATGCTTGCACGGGCTAAAGTTTATGAGGATAACAAAGAATAATCTCAATTCACTGAAAAATAGAAAAATGTAGAGGTCTCTTCCATCTTTTAGGTCTACCAAATAGCAAGGATCCCAGAAAGATCTGCTGGTGTTCACATAAAGTGCCAAGACTGGAATAAAATCTGCATGTAAAACAGCCCTAGGATTTTGTCTCTCCTTGGTGAAACCATGATGAGAAAATCGGTGCTGGAGTTAGTTCTTGCTTCTTTGTACTTCTTAACAGCTTCAGTGAGGAAAGACACATTGCCAGGGAAGACTTAGAGGAAGCATAAACTTTGGGGGTTCAAAATAATACTAAATATTATATATGGCATTGGTGTTGTATACATGAGGCACAGGGTATGCCTGGAGGTGACAAGAGTATTGCCTCATTTTTTCTGCTTTGAAGAATTTCTCATGCATTATTCTAAGTCCAGCCCAGCATATCTACCCAGAGCCTGGTACAAGGCACCTAGGGAGTGAACATGATTTTCAAAATCTAAAATGTTCTGTCAAAGATTTCCTTTTATCCCACCAAAGAGCCTATAATTATTATCTTGCTGTTGTGGTTTAACCCCAGCCGGTAACTACGCACCACACAGCCACTCACTCACTGCCCCCCACCCAGTGGGATGGGGGAGAGAATTGGGAAAAAAAAAAAAAAAAAAAGTCAGACTCGTGGGTTGAGATAAGAACAGTTCAATAGAACAAAAAGAGATAAACTAATAAACTAATAATACTAATAATAACAATAATAAAATGACAATAATAATAATAAAAGAATTAGAATATATAAAACAAGTGATGCACAATACAATTGCTCACCACTTGCTGACCGATGCCCAGTTAGTTCCCGAGCAGCCATCTCCACTGGCTAACTCCCCCCAGTTTATATACTGGGCATGACATCACATGGTATGGAATACCCCATTGGCCAGTTTGGGCCAGCTGCCCTGGCTGTGTCCCCTCCCAGTTTCTTGTGCCCCTCCAGCCTTCCTGCTGGCTGGGCATGAGAAGCTGAAAAATCCTTGATTGGTACAAACACTACTTAGCAACAACTGAAAACATCAGTGTGTTATCAACATTCTTCTCATACTGAATCCAAGACATAACACTATACCAGCTACTAGGAAGAAAATTAACTCTATCCCAGCAGAAACCAGGACACTTGCGAACTTCAGTGACAAGGTGCTTTGAATGCTGTAATGCCACAGTATCCATTGGAAAGTTCTTTCTCCCACCTGATGCTAATCACTATCTTCATCTATGCCTCAGCATCTTTGTATTTCACACTCTTCTGACTCAGGTATTTTCAGGTGCTGTTTTGGTAGCAATAACAAGATGGTGCTCATATTTGTTTTCTTAGTGCAGGATTAAGCCTTTGAAGAAACAGTGCATTGTGTGATATGAACTGTTTTCATGAATTTTGACACACAGAAAGGGAATTGTTTCACTACTTTCATGTGCTTTATGATCATTCCTGAGACAGCAATGGGTCCTGGGAGCTGGCATGCTGTCCATGAGTCTTGAAAAAAGTCCCGCCCAGGGGCAAAAAGAAGTGCAAATAATAAAAAATAATACATGACCTGCTTGATGAATTTCCCTGTATCAGGAACTTGTTCTACAACATTTAGATTTTTGTTACTTCTCATAAGAAATCAGGGATAAGCCTCAGTGATCTGAAGCCCCTTCTAGAAAGGAAGAGATCCATTACTGCTCTCAAGAAAAGTGGAAATGCTGGACTCTTGGACTTAATTCAATATCAATCAATTTAATATCAGTCTGGTAGTTCAAACCTATAAGAACATTGTTAAGGACAAGATCTCACCTTACCCAGGTGAGATTCTCCATAAGGATGCTGTTTCAGCCACTCCCTTTGATTATTCTTGTCATTAAGAAATATGTCTTAATGTCTATCCTAAAGTTTTCTGTTCGTAGTTTCAGTCCATTGCTTCTTATCATATCATCCTCTGAGAATTATCTTCTTTATATTTATTGTTACTCTAAAGCTATATATAAACCATGATCACATCCTTCCTGAATCTTCACTGTAATAGACTATATAAATTCAGCTCCCTCCATGCCTCCACTTATAATTTTTTCTCTAATACTTTTATCTTTCTTGTCACCCTTTGTATTTCTTTGGTTCTCTGCTGTCTTCCTAAATGGTGCCATTCATTTGCTGACAAAATCTATTTTTTACCAATGACAGAAGAAAATGAGCAAAGAAAAGGCATTTTTTTAAACTCTCACTTCTTCCTTCACAAAGTCAGAAAGATTAAAGGTAAAATTCTCTAGTTCCATTTTCTACCTGTGGTTGTTCCTATCTTTTGGCCACCAGGAAAGATCATAAATTGCCCAACAGTTACAGCTTGTAACAGTAGTCGCTGTCTATAGCAGCTATCTGTTTCATGCTCATTAAGTTTTCCTTTCCAGAACATTTCTCCAGGGACAATGGTACAAAATCTAACAACAATAAAAACCATTGTGGGAAAAATTGAATAGTCCAGGGACACTCTTTTCAGCATATCTTTCAGAGATATGTCCAGCAAAGGTCTGTAGTAACCTAACGTTGCTGTCATCAAAGATTAAAGTGTGTCTGTATAGAAGAAACGAAGTGTTCTCTGCAAAGCTGCTCTTTCACAGATGCAAATGTGTAAATTTGTAGAATGAACTGCAGATGGAATAATGTTTTCTAACATTTCCCACAGAAACCTGTTTAGTTCCTAATGACCCTTGGCTAAATTCATAAATATTGTATTTTTGTCTGTATTGTCATTGTTCTACTTGGCAGAGTGAGTATCTTTGAGTCTTTTCCTCTTATGCTTTGCATTTTGATGTGGACTCGATCACTAGCTTTGCCAGTATTTCTGTGTCTTGGTACAATTAAGCCTCCTCATGAAAACACCAATATTTGTCATCTTTGTTCTTACCAAATAGCAGTTATTCCTTGGCAATATGACAAATATCAGAAGTACCTGGTTTCCATTACTTTTTCCTCTGCAGTCCAGATTACCACAGCGTTAAGCATATATTTTTTTATATGGTTTTTTGTGCACTGGAAATTCTTTTGGAGAACCTGCGGAATTTTCTGCTGCTTCTGAGACCCAGCTGTCTGCTGGGGACAGGAATCTGCTATTATGCCAGGATTTGGGGATTTTCTTCTGTTGTCAGAGGGGAATATGTGGATGCGGAGCATGAGGAGAAACAAGAAGGACCATATAATTTATCTATAAATCTTATGCTATTCTTAGCTTCTGATTTCTCAAATCCATAAGAATAAACCAATTTCTGACATCATGTTCATGCTAAGTTCAAAAAGAAAGAGAAAGTCAGGACTGAAAAGAACAATGTTTCTTTTTCCACATCCATAATCCTTTCTCTCCCCCGAGCACTCACGAGGCTCCACAATGTATAACATCTGACACTGTGTACTTTATTTACTGTATTCTTTTCTGCAGCAACTATCAATTCATCTGCAGAATTCACAAATGGGAGGCACATAATATTTGTCACTTTGATATATAAATACTAACTAATCATGAGGTGATGTGGAAATATATATCCCTTGACTAGGAAGCCTGTGTACAATACTAAAATTGAGGAAGGGTTTTAGGCTTAGAGAAAACTGACTTTGGTTTTGCTGTATTATGCACTACTTTGCCCCATTATCACAAGTGCAAACCTCACATCAGCAAATTCTTGCACAATGACTGTGTGATATAGCAAAATAGTATGAATATATGTAGCAGTAGGGAGAGAAATTAGGTTAACGCACCTGCAGGCAGACCCTGGTTTGGCATTGCCAAAAATAGCCCTTTGACTATTTATAGTAGGGTCTTTAGTTTAGATCTTTTAACATTTTGCAGTTGTCTAGTAATGTGCTTTATCTGTTGTATTGCTAGTACTAATCCTGAATGTACAGTTGACTGCCTCTTAATTACATGTTATTAATATATCTCTAAACAGCCTTGATTCTGATTTGAAATAAACCACATGAATTGAGCAGTTTTCCCCTGCAGCAGTCACCATCATTAATTTTATCTTTCCAGGAACAAATACTCATTATGAAGTTAATAAAATAGTTTGGTCTTTAGTACAGTATGGTATGTTGCGGTTAACTCCAGCAGAAGGTAGAGGCAATTTTGTCTAACAAGAAGGGAACTGAAGTTCAGCACTACTGTAATTGAGGGATAAGGAACATGACAGCCACATGGGAGACCTGCACTTTTCTCACTTTTCCTGCTCACTTTCTTCAGCATTAGTAACAGGAGAATTTGCTTCTCCAGATCCTGAGATCCTGAGCCCTTTTATTTAAATACAACCAAGCTGAGGCAATGCACTTTGGTATGTGTTGTACAATACCTAACTTAGTGAGGCCCCTGATAGTTTTGAGGCTGTCCAGACGAACTAAACCAAAACCACTGAAATGGTACCATTTACTGACTACAATATGGCTACCGGCAATTCAGCCATAAATATAGCAGTATGATAGAGAGCACAGAGGAGTTACCCCCACCTTTTCTCTCTCTGACTTTCTTTGATGTGCACTAGTTAAGAATACACCTATTTATACATATTTATATTCTTATAGAGAATTTAAATATTCTCTTTAATCTTAGCACTAACTTGTTCTGGGGATTTTGGTAGATAGAAAATGTTTCATTAACTCTTCCCATGAGCACAGAGACATGGGACTTCCCGGAAGCATTTTTTTTAGGTTTTAAGGGGTTTTGTGAGGCATTTCACAGCAGGTGAGAATATTACAAAATAACCAAGAACTGCATTTTTTTTTCAAACTGTGGCTGTGGGAAAGTAACAAGTTTGCTTACTTTAATTTTGTTCACAGTCCTCACTAAAGGGTTTGTTTAGATATTGCTCGATTGTCAAGAAGGTACTGTAGAAATGAGCACGGCCTGTGTGGTCTTGAGAAAGTAAATGGCTTCATGCTTTGTTCTGAGAAATGCTGTCATTTGGATTTGAACCAAATGGCTTCACAGGGAAAACACTGCCGCCTTCTGCCAGGGAAGGCTGCAAATAAACACCATGGTTAAAATTCATCTGAGTATGGAGAAAGCTATTATCTGTGACTGTGCTCTTCTGAAAGCCTTACAACACAAAAACAGTAGCACATCTGTCATTTATTTCTGAATGTCTTTCTCAGTTCTTGGAAATATTAATTATGAGGATAGATTTAATTGTGCCCCTAAATGCATTCCAGATCCTTACTGTTGATTTTTGAATTTTGACTTGAAGGTAAAGGACGTAATGTCTGTATGACCCCACAGTGGATTGTGACTCTTGCTGCTTATATATCAGTAGCCACTATAAACAGGACATCCGATGGGAATACAAACCCTTTCAGCAGTGTCCTCACAGCTCAGGAACCCAGAGAGACTAAAATGCTGGATGATTAATCAGTGCTATGCACTGCACGAAGGTAAAGGGTGGGAGGATGACCCCACACATCTCCATGACCACTTGGCCTGGAGCGGATGTGACTATCCCACTAAGTAGCTAACGGCTGGTTGGAGTCGGGGGCTGTGAGATACCACAAGGTGATATAGCCAGACTTTTAACCATGGTAGTGGGCTCAGAACATTTCATGAGGATTAGAAGCTTGGAGCAGCTCACAGCAGAGAGCCTTAGATGCTGCCTCTCCTCCCCTAAAACTTTTGCATCCACTGTTTGTCACCCTACATCCAGAGGATAGTGCAGTCCTCCCACACTCATTTCCCAGACCCAAAGCATCAGACTGATCATGGGCAAAGCAGTTGTGATGGCAAGGACTCCCAGGGAGTTATTCTGCCCATCCTCCTTCTCAGAGACTGTGAGGCCTGGGGCAAGGGGGGCTCCTTTCCTTAATCATCCATTAAGGAGTGTGTCCTGTTGCTGCACACATAGGCTTCAGTTTTCCATTACTCCCACATGGCATCTTGTACTGCATGTTATCAAAACTCCAAGTGGGGAGATGGAGATGGCAACAGGTACTGGAGTGTTACTTGTAAACCACAGGAGGAATTACAACACATCTTTTCTCCCTGACTGATGGTGACAGGGATGCTAACCTGCTCTGACAAGTCCCTGCCATCTGCAGGAAGCAGCGGGGTCATTTGTAGAGGAGCCTACGGCCAAGGAAGCAAAGGTTTGGATTGGTTTCCCTTCAGAAAGTTTCATATCATGTGATCCACTTACTGATCCATTTCCATTGTGCCAAATTACTTATAAACATAGCTGTAGCCCCCAGCACCTCTGTGCTGAGGTTTTTTCATGCCAAGAGCCCAGAGCCTTCAGACAGCACAGTGGCTCTTCAGGTTTTGGAGCAGGAGGTGACTTCTGCCACTGCCCAGGTCAGAATTACCATGTGAAGCCAAGAGTGCACAGATATCCATGGACTGTCACAATATTCAACCTTGTAAGCACTGTTCCCTTTTTCCAAAGGACTAATTCTGATCTGGGTTTCAACAGTCCCATGTTAACAGAATTCCTGATTTACACCGATGTTCAAGACTTAAAAATCCACCTTTTACCATATGTTCTGTTAAGCGAGAAAACAGGCTGACTGGCACTTTTATTACTACATTCTCCATGCCTTGATGAATAAATCCAGCACAGCTGTCATTCATGGGACAGCATGATGGCAAAACACAGTGGAGTTTCTCCATGATCATTCTTACTGAAAGAAAAAACTGGGATGGAAAGCAAAAAACTTCAATTTTGCAGAATGCCATTTCAGTTCGCTCCAGAATGTCATTACTATATAACAAATGTGAGCTGGCAAGCATCTGCTTCTTAGCAGGAAAGTGAAGTATTTTGTTGGGTCTGGGGATAGTTTAATATCTGTGATAAATCATCTGTAGGAGGTAGGGAAGAAGGGAAAAAATGCTATAGAGCTCATGCAGAGAAGCAGGATTGGCTGTGCCTGCTTAGAATTCAGAGCAGAACTTCTGCATTTGTACTAACACCAGGAGCTTTGAGAGACCACACCTCAGTAGCCAAATTTTGTTCCACATCATAGGAATTTAGCCATCTAAAAATTAAGCTGAATTTGGTCACCATTGTGAAGCTTCATCCCCATCTTTCTTTTTATTTTTCTTTTAAGAAGAACTAAATACAACCAATTAAACTCCTGCTAAAGGTATCACATGAACATCTGTGGATCAAAGAACATGGGTCAGCATGAAGAAGAGACTAGAAGCTAAATTGAGGCTACTGTGGCAACAAGTCGAATGAATAGAGTAGCTTTTGACAGCCTGAACTGGAAAAAGGCAGCTTGTGCCAGCACAGGAGAGCTAGTCTGCTTTGCCGTATTCTTAGATTATATAATAAGAGAACATAAATAGAAAGACAAGCAGAGGTAACCACAGACCCAGAATAAATATGAGATCAATGAACCATTCCACACTTAAATGATCTCACCCAAATGACCTTGGCACATTAAAAGCCAGCAAAGTCTATGCCTTGTGCTAATCTGTAATAAAAATAACTACGAAGAGCTGAATCTGATCTGGGAACAAAACTGTCCTTTACCTTATGTTTATGTCCCTTACTCATGCTTAGTATCCAGATTATGGACCTAGTGTGACCTTTGTATTGCAGAGTCCTAACTCCTGAATGTAAGAGGGAGTAAATGGTGAGGACACCCCAAACAGAAAATAAGCTACGCCTTTTTATGCCTTCCAGCCTCATAGTGGTCTGGTTTCTCCCTCACAAAAGAAAGCAAGAAACAAGAAACTGAAGTCTGCTGAATCCCTTACTGAGGATCAACTGTCAAGAGATGTCACAAGGCTTAGATATTTCCACAGCATGGTGGAGGCACAGATCTGGTTCCAGTTCTCTCTGGAGAAGAAAAGCATGTGGTCCCATTTTATGTTTGAAGAAGAGGTAAATCTCTACTACAGGGCCGAAAGCATACAAGTAAACTTAACTGGTAGGATATATATATAGTTTTGTTTGGTTTTGTTTTGGTTTTTTTTTTAAGAAAATGAATATGTAGGAGTCTGTGGACATAAATTAATTTCCTTGGATATTGTTCAACTCCATCCAGCTTAGACAGCTTTTAGGTCATAGTTTCCAATTTACGGAAAATTCCCTTAAGGTTTCTCCAAGAATTCATTGAGTACTTCCACTTACGAAAAAATCCTGTATCTCAGAGAAACAAATGCAAATCTAATAGAGTTACAGTCATACTGAAGAATCTCATTTGATTGTTCTTAAAATCAACCAGAAGACATTAAATTCTCAGCAGCAGATACATCATGCCAGTTGTCATATAGAAATGTTGGCTGAGATCTCTCCGGGCTAGATACTGTAACTCTTTCATTTTAGGCACTTGTCCCTCAGAATGGGATCCAAAATCCAGAGCTGGAGCTCCTGAAGGAGGGTGGGGAGGCCCTTTCTACTGCAGCTTGATCAAAGCTTATCATGTCAGAGCTGGCCTTGAGGACCAGCAGCCAAACCCCCGGGCAGGGGAGAAGAGGTTGCTGAACCCCTTGGTGTGCTCAGGGACATGACACCCTTCTGTGGATCCAAGCTCCTGAGCTACTCAGGAGGAGCATTGCCAGAATTTGGTTTCCTCTCATGAGTTTTATCTGCTCTTCTGAGAAATGCCTCCTTCTACACATACAGCCAAGGCTAGCCCAGGGCTTAGTATACTCGGCTGGGAAAATGGGAAACCCAAGCATTAATAAGACCTCTTCTCAACCTGAGGGGGTTCAAACCTATGTTCCCTGGGAATATGTGAGTAAACTATCAGATAAATAGGTTGTTATTGGAGAGTATCTGACCACCCTGTTTAAACCACCTCCTCATCCAGTGGTGACTGCAGGACTTATTGAACAAGAAAGAGAAAGCCCAGATAGAAGCTTTAGTCAATAGGATAATCTTTAGACAATTTTGTTATAATAAAGGAAATCTTGGGGCCCTGCTCTGTGTTTATGTGGGGATTTGTTTCTTTTTTCATTTTTTTTTAAACCTGTAACTAATGTAAAATGCTTACACAGTTCTTGATAGCTAGAACTGAATTCCAACTTCCCTTTCACTGCATACTTCTTTTTTTAAATTATTATTATTAATATTATTTTCTTTATAGTACACAAGCTTAAAATACCCAAGACTTTTTTTTTACCTGTCAGACTGACAATGGAAACAAAAATCTTTATGTGCACAGTCCTACTGAATTGATGTGCATCAGTATCCTCATGCTGAAGTCAAATTATAACTGAAGTAAGAGATTGGCACTTAGGGAAGCATTAGGGACTGGGATTTGCTGTTTTATCTAGTACCCAGGCATCTGCCTATCTGCATCTCCTGAAAATATCCTTTCTTTGTGGAAGAAAAGCCCTTTCAATAGAGGAAACATGATAACAAATGAGACTGGGGAAGTCACTGATGTTACTCTGTTCCTGCACAGTTAGTTTGATGATAAAAGCTAACAGGAATGACCTGTTTGTACATAAAATTTTGCTGATGGCCAGAAGCAAATCCTACAACCTCTTTCTGCCCGCTTAACCTCTTGGGTGTCAGATTCCTTTGCAGATTCAATCTTCCTGATAAAACGGTTTCTCACTAAAGGAGGAAGGAAGCAATTGGGGATTTCCTGATTATGCAGAAAAGCAGGTACATGATTCTTTCGTGGACTTCGAGCTATTTCATAGAAAAGAGGAGCTTGCTGCTCATCTTCTTCAGCAAGAACGGTGGGCTCAGGTGGCCCCCAGGCACCTGATTCCCAGTACGCTTTCAAAAGGACCTTTGAAAGTCAGACTGAGCCCATAAGATTATGTGCAGATTTTTCACATTTTAGGGTGCCAGGTTGTGGTGCAGATTACTGCAGGCGTGCCCCATTTAGGAGGTCTGTCCTGCAGCTGGATTGCCCCTGTGAGGCTCCACAATCATATGTGTACATGTTCTATCTCTTCACTAGCTGTGGGTAACCAAGACATCTTCAGAATGCCTGACTGAGCTCTGGAAAGGCCACTGACACACTGGAGGTGGGCTCCACACAGAGGTCTGGGTCCTGGCCCCAACTGTCCAGCCCAAGGACTTCATCAGAATTGTGGTCCGGCTTTCTTCAGCCTCGGTTTCCAGATTCCCTTCCCATAGAAACAGGGAATGTGTGGGGGGGTGTCCGTGCCCAGGCGCCGGCAGCGGGGCTGCAGGGCGGCCTGTGTGAGGAGAGGCCGGGGCTGCCCCGTGCCGGACACAGCCGGTTCCAGCCGGTCCCAGCCGGCTCCAACGGCCCCACCGCAGGACACAGCTGAGCCCCTCAGCCAAGCTGGGGGAAAACAGGTTCCAGAAAGGGCCGAAGGCGGCACAGGCAGAGGAGGAGGAGGAGGAGGAAGCCGAGGAGGGAGCAGCAGCAGCAGGAGGAGGAGGAGGAGGGCGGGAGGTGGTGCAGGCCCGCAGCAGGGATCCCCTGCAGCCCCGGAGAGACCCCGCTGGAGCAGAGACCCACCCTGCAGCCCGGGGAGGGCCCCACGCCGCAGCAGGGGGATATTTCCTGCAGGAGCTGCGGCCGTGGAGAGCCCGGGCGGGAGCAGGTTGTCCCTGAAGGACTGCAGCCCGGGGAAGGGCCCGCGCTGGAGCAGGGAGACGTGTGAGGAGGGAGGAGCGGCCGAGAGGGGCTGGGGGGGACGGACCGCAACCCCCGGCCCCAGCCCCTGCGCCGCCCCTCGGGGGGGAGAGGAGTCGGGAGGGAAGGGGTGAAGCTCAGCCTGCAGAAGAGAGGGAAGAAAGGTGTTGTTTTAAGGTTTGTCTTATTTTTTTCCCACTACTCGAATCAGCATTTATTTATTTTTTATTTTAATTGGCAATAAATTAATTTTCCTCGAGTCTGTTGTGCCTGCAGTGATAATTGGTAATTGATCTCCCTGTCTTCATCTCAATCCATGAGCTTTTTTTATCCTAATTTCTCTCATCAGTTTGAATGGGGGAGTGAGCAGCTGGTTGGGTGGCTGTTATCTAGGGCTAACGCACCACAGCACTGAGGGAAGCAAGGGAAAGGACAGTCCTACTCTGTCCTTACATGCAGCTGGGATGTGGCCAGGACATTAATCTGGGCTGAAAAGACCAGAAATACGAGTTGCCTCCACACTTCTAAAATTCATCAGTAAGAGATAAAGAGTTCAAACTGGCCATGGAAAATAATGAACAGCCTTTTTCACATTCACTTTGAGAAGTTTCCCGATGAATACTCTTCATACAGGTGCTGTTTTGTCAGAGCATGCGCCTCCAAATTCCCTCTATTCCCATGTCTACCAGGGTGGTTTGTTTTTTATACCACATCTTCATCCAGAAGATACCAAATAAATGCTGAAAAAGCTGTGTCAAGTACATCATGAAGTTCCTCCTACCTGCAGCTTCCTGTGGGATTTCAGAGCACTGGGGGATCTTGCTCCATGTTTTCAAGGCCCAGGCCACCAGATGCAGTGGTTTCTGTGCCATGTTTTCAAACTAAATAGGAAATTGTCTGAAGGATGGAAGACATGGAGACATTTCTAAGCTAAGAAACAAGCCAATAAACTTCACTGGTGCCTTTGGAAATGACTCCACCAGAGCCCTTCAAGCTTCTGTCACATGTTTTATTAATGGATGTGCATTTCAAAAGCTGTTATTTCTCCTCAGTAGTTTCCTAATGAGCTTTCACTAGTTCTCAAATGCATTTCTTCTTTGGGGCATCTTCAGCAGAAGAATATTCCATTAAGGGCTGGCAACTTGGACCGCTCCCAGGATGGCATCGCTCTTGCCCACGCCTGGCATATTGCTTAGCAACACCGAGGAACATTTATTGCACATCCTGCTATTTATGTTTCATGCTTCACATGTTGACTTTCTCTCCTGCCTCCCAAGTTCCTCTGATGGAATTGCTGTATGTTAGATGCCCCAATACTGATGGACAAACACAAGCCCTCATTCTGTCCCTATAAACTAAGCAGACAAACGATTTCACCTGCTGTAACAAGCCTGCCAGATTTTCCTGCTTGTTGTTATGGAAAGTTGCAGCACCTGATTAATATCAAATATATGCTCGTTGTTAAAGTAATGCTATAGTCACAGATACAGGAATTACAGTAAGGATGCTCCCGACCTTTAAAGCTGATAATGATTCACCTAGAGTGTTTTTTAACACAGTAAGGTGTTCCATTTTGTACAAGGTCATGGCTTCATTGCCCTGTTGGCACACTCCAAAAGATCTCCTTGCCCTTTGGTGTCCCTCCGTTTTACTGGTACAGCTGTACCTCCATACTGGCATTCCCCACATGCACTCCTTTCAAGGAGCACAGCTGACTGGGAATGACTGGGCAGCAGGAGGCACAAGTGACTAAAGGTGACCAAGAACACCAACCCCACTCAGCAACTGCTGGCTAGGGTTTTTTAACATTTTTGCTCTTCCCACTTTTCTGCCTCTAGAGTGCACACCAACAGATAGCCCAGACTGGCACCGTAATGTGCTATGCTACAGTGCAGCAGCTGCACATAAAAATAATAAGGTCTAGGACTGTCTGAGGGACTTCACATTTTAAATATGTGACTCTGTTTACAATTGTTTAGAGAGGAGCTCAAGAGCTCAATATAGGTTCAGAATAGAAATTTACCCTGCTACCCCTGAATGAATGCTTTTCATGGAGGAAAGAGAGAGGAAATTCTCTTTAATATCCAGCTGAATTTCTTCATAGTGAATTAAAATGTCTAGCAAAGAGCAAAAACTATATATTTGAATACAACTAAGATGTGGAAACATAGGGGTAAATATCAATGATAGTTGAAATGTGATGGGCTAGATTCACAGAGATGTGTGAAAACCTTTTTTTGGTCTCATTTCATTTAGTATCTCTCAGATTTCACTTTGGGGCTTGGGGCTTCAGTCTGATTTTAAAGAACTATTTCTGGAAGCAGCCAAGCTACGTTCTGGGAACCAATCCCAGTAATTGAACATGAAGAATAAACTATGACCGTATATCTGATGCACTATTTCTATTTTCCTTATGCATTTTACTGGAAAGAAGATGAGAAAGAGCATCTTATGAAAAATTTTACATGAATTTAAGTTAGCCATCTGTAGAATAAATATACAATATTGGACACTGTGACTTTAACACAACAAATCAATTTGAACCTTGATGTAAGTGGAAATTATTTCTGTGTGTAGTCAAGTACCACATTTCTAAGGAAGAATGGAATACTTTGTGGGGGAAGAAATAAGCATATTAGTTTAGAGGAAACATATTAAGTACAGTTGGGAATATAGAAAATTTCAGATTAAAATGATATAAATTACATTCCTATAAAAATGGGTCAGTTGTTACTGCCATTACAAAATAAATGAAAGCACAACAGCAGCAAAAGATCTATTATGAGATTCAGGAAGCTCAATTTCTCACAGTGTTAAGTGCTATTAATCAGAGTATACGCACACAAGGTATTTCACATTTTCTACAGAAATTGCAGTGAAATTAGACATTTTGTCAATGCTTCTTTCTAAGTTTTCAAGGCATCTCTAACTGAAATGGCTTCAGGATGCAGATAAAGTTTTGAGTTGTTTGGGTGATGTCTTGAAAGAATCAACACAGATTTGAAAGCTAACAATGGATCACTAAGAGAAAAATAAGTGCAGGCAAGAAACTGCCATGTGTATCTAACTGTTCATTATTAAATGCTGTAAGCCATACAGCAAGCCTCCTCAACAAAAATCTAAACTAACAGTAACATCCTACTCAGGATTTGAAATAAATGGGGGAAAACAAAATGGACATACGCATCAGTTAACGTCAGTGGTTTTTCATTCTGCCAGTGTGTGCAGGTAGGAATGCGTGGACCAAGGAGGATGATTCTGTTCAAAACCCATTCGCTCGGGGAAAGTGGCAGCTCACTCACTCATGCAAAGCCAAGAGGTGAGGATCAACACCAAGTACTGCAGTACAGGCCTGGGAGAAAGGCAAGACTCCCTGTTTATAGCAGTGGACCCATGAGTGATGGTGGCTCACACTCTTAGTGGACCCATGAGTGACGGTGGCTCACACTCTTCTACTCTATTTTGTCAATGTGCTACCTACTGGTCGGATGGGGAGGTCCAAGCGGCTGTTTGAGCAACACCATCTCCAGTGTAAGGTATTTCTTCCTGAGTAAGGGCGTGTGTTCAGCAGCTCCCCACTGAGATATGGCTGCCTTTGTCCAAGACTCATGGCAAAGCCTTAACGGAGCCTCAGGATGAGTAATCCACATGCTACAATGTACTGTTGACCACACTGCATAGTTCCCTGCCCAATTAAAAGAGGAGCTACCTGACTGCTCAAACTTGTTGGGACTACTACCTCCTTTGGAAACTAAAGCCTTTGCTCTCAGTTGTACTTTGATGTGGGAGTATCAGTCTTGAAATCACAGTCGTCATTCACACCACAAGGGAATACAAGGATACGTGCTGGCCTTTTTACTTTAACAACAGAGTCAGAAGTCCCACAGTCCATTCATCAATGCTACATACTGATCATGAAGTAACAGCCATATGCCAGCTGTGACCAGAAGCAGTTCTTATCAAGAAAAGATGGTAAGAACAGAAGGACATATTCCAAATTCCTGGTGCGAGCTCAGTAAGTCTGAAAAGTTCAGCCCCTGATCTGTCTGGCCACTGCTATCACATCATCTTTCAGGACAGAAGCTTTCTGAGGCCAAAGGCATCCAAACCCAGATAATCCATAAAGACCAAATTTCAAATACAGCTTGGCCTGCTGGAGACTACCACTGATGGTAAAAAATGTGTGCAAGCTATCAGTAAAGTTAGTGTGCAAGGATTTTAAGTCAAGTGGGGACCACTGGTAGTCAGAAAATACAGGTCAAGGTGGTACAAGCCTTCAGGAAACCTGATGTTCCTTCAGATCTCCCAGCCAAATATTTTAAGGAAGCTGATAAACACTTGCTCGTACAGAAATGTTCTTTCCTTCA
Source organism: Harpia harpyja (assembly GCF_026419915.1). Taxonomy (NCBI): domain Eukaryota; kingdom Metazoa; phylum Chordata; class Aves; order Accipitriformes; family Accipitridae; genus Harpia; species Harpia harpyja. The sequence continues at coordinate 70,129,683 of NC_068944.1, forward strand.
GAAGACTGCAGAAAGTGCAGATTGTTTTTAAGGCAGACTCACCACCTCTTTTTTTTCCAGAATTCCAAATATCTGCTGACACCCTCAGGCAGAAAGGCAAATTTTCTTTTAGTTGAAAAGAGCGTGCTTCTCTCTCTAAAACAAAAACCACCCCACCCCCCCCCCCATCCAAAGTAACTCAGGAGGGGGAGTTTCCTCAGTTTGCTCATTCAGATCAGCTGCAAAAACCTCCCAAACCTGTAATATCCTGTGCTCAGGGCTATGGATAACAGGTCACAGTTCCTGTTTTGAGCAACCTATACTGCAAGTCTGAAATATGATTTATTTGCTTCTTTATAGTTGGTTATCCAGAGTTTTATATCTCCCTACAACTTCTTCTCTCACTAGACAGTAAATACTCTCAAGGTGAGAAGAGCTCAGGAGGCCCAGAGCATGCTTTGGGAATGACAGAAAGTCAGGCAGCAGGTGCCGTCTTCTCCAGGAGTAAGAGAAAACCAAGAACCAAAGAGACAGAATCGCTCCGTGTTCAGACAGTAGTGATAGGGCTACTCTGTTCCTGTAATTCTGGTCCTGGCCTGGGCACCACAACGGTCTGACAGTATCATGGTGATTGCACCCACGAGTCCTATCCTCAGCCTCCTGCTACTTAAATCATTCTTTCTAAAGTGCCAGCTCTGTGTGATTAGGTGAGAATTTAAGTACCTGTCTAAAAATAAGTTTCTTCATTTGTAAAATTAAAAAGAAAAAAAGAGGGGAAAAAAGAAAAAAAAAAAGAAAAAAGAACTATTTATTCCAGTCTCATTAGCTTAAATTGGTTTCCTCCTTCTTGGGTGAAAAATTTTGCACTTCTGAGACTCGTTTGAACCTTCAGCATCCTCATTTCCGTGTTTGTCACTGCTAAAAGGAAAGAACAGGGACACTGCTCAGTTCTGATACGTTTCCTCTACCATGCCATTTTTCTGGAGGACATGATTTTCCAGATAAGGAAACTACCTCTTACTGTACGCCAAAAAGTTTTCAGTTTTGCTGTGTTGCTGCATGCAACAGGAATTAATCCAGTAATCCAGATGTACTGGAGCTAGGGTCATACCCTCTCATGTTACCACCACTGAAGACAATTTGAAAAGGTCCTTTTTATGAAAACATAACCCAGAGTAACTATTTTTTCTATCCCTGTTTAACATATCTCTTAACACTTGCTCTGGCTTGGACTTTTACTCTAAAGGTAGCATCTTGCTCAGAGGAATAAGTGCCAAGTTTGCCATGTGCAAATATCTACCATTGACTTGTGCATGACATAATGCAGTATAGCAAATGCAGACTTCAACAGCAAAGGGCACGCAAGAGGTGATAAGAGAATTGCTACAGGACAGCAGGAAAAAGAGAGAAACACTTCAGAAGGAAGAAAATCTGAATGTGTGAATGGGAAGAGGGGTACAACGAGGATCATGGGCATCATTAATTATCTGCATGAAGTCCAAATATAATCTTAGTGGATTTTCCCCATTGCCAATGAAGCATTCAAAGTCAAACAGGATGGCAAGGACAATTACATGCCTGCAGCTATGATTGATGTGAGCCATTCGACTAGACAGCAAGAACTTTCTTGAAGTGAACAGATAGAGCTGATAGCAACTATTGGAGGAGGAAACAAGACTGAAAGATTAGGTCCAAGCTACAATTAGAGACATCATTTTGTATTGGTTCTGAAAAACCCTGCAGTGGTATAAAAATCAGGCTATTCTTCTGCAGTCGGTAGTCAAATATGGGATCAGTGGGAAAAGAAAAATATGGGAGCATTGTAAGAGGAAGCCCTGAGGGAAGGTGCAACAGTGCAAAGAATTGCTTGACAACATCCAAGAAATAAATGAACTAAAAAACACTAGTAGGTTTATCTGGAAGGCCCATTTGCACAGAGAATAACTTTATAAAGCTTGTGCTCCTTTTAGCCAAAGTGTGTCTCTGACTCTCTTCAGTTCAGGAAGAAGGCAGGGGGGTGAGGGAAGGAATCTAGCAGAGAAAGAGAAAAGAAAGAGTAAAACCAAAGCTGAAAAGTCAAACCGAAATCCAAAATGGAGGTTGAAAGGTTAATGAATGCAAATAGCTCAACTGGGGTGCTGCATATTGAAAACTAGCAATCAAGTTGAACAAGGGAATAATCAAGAAGGGACAAAAGAGAAACATACTGGGCCATGGTAAAGGCACAATTAAACTCGCTTGATCTAAGTCCAATGCTTTTTCATGGAGAAACATCCAGTGCAAATGTGGTCCAAATTTGGAAAATACGATTTGCCACCTTTTTCTTTTTCTAATGAAAACATTTCTGCTGTTCTCATTTTTTTTTATAAACAGCTGTTTGTACAAATATTGCTAGTTTTATATAGCCAGTTTTAATCCATTAGCCTCCCTCCAAGTACTCCCAAAGCTAAAGGTGAAAACAGCAATGATCTACAAAGTACCATTCCTAATTACTGCAGCTCAAGGGCTAAGGGTGTGAATGGACACAGGACAAAACAGCAGTGTTCACAGACTGATTCATGAACGGACACCAGCAGAAATAAAAGTCTATAAACCAACCTTATAAATAGGTACAGGAAAAAACAGTGAGAAGTTTGTTATATTTGAACAGCTTGGTCAGCAGGTCTGTCCTGGTTTCAGCTGGGATAGAGTTAACTGTCTTCCTAGTAGCTGGTACAGACAAGCTGGTACACAGACAAGGTCTGCGCACAACTGTTCCACATCACAGAATGAGAACTCTGCAGCAGGAAAAGGTTTGAATTTATGCTAAACATGGCAGCCAGGTATGTTGTACCTGAATGTAAGTATCTGGCAGTGGCTTTGCTTGATGCACATGGGCTGCATTCAGTTTCTAAGTGAAATTTTATTTGTTCTAACCTATGAAACCATAAAGAGACTGGGTTGACAGAAGTGTGTAAGGAAGTTGTAGCCTTCCCCATTAACATCACCTAGGGCACATGCTCTGCACCGCATTATGAAGAGGACACATCGCTATGGAGCCAAGCCCTCCTCCTTCCCAGCTCCTGGTTAAAATGCTTTGGACACTTCCAGCCTGAGAAATTGCATCTGTACCTCCCTTGGACATTGCAGGATGACATTCAAAGAATGTGAAACTAAGTTTTTTTTTTTTTCTTTAGCAATCATGCTAAAAGCACTTAAGCATAGGTCAAGATAAGGTAAACAGTACAACTCCATCACTGATTGGTTCTATTAAATAAGGATAATTTTCTCAGTAACAGTTACATGGCATCCCAAAAATCTTTCTTTTCACTGCTTCTTTCGTTCTTTTTTTTTTAACAGTATAAGAAAAAAACCAAAGAAATAAACAAAATAACAAACCTCACTTCTGATATAACCGGAGATTCCTGATCCTAAATGTGATCAGGGTTTTTGTTTGCTCCATACAGTCTGGCCACTTCTTCACTGTGGATTATGCTCTGTCATGGGAGAAGCAGCTTTTAAGTTTTTAAACTGAAGGAGGCTTCTAAGATGAGTATTTTTCATCTGAAAAAACCTGGACCCCAGTGAAGTTGTTTGGCCTGAACGAGATGAGATGGCATGTGTTTTGGTGCAAGAGACGATTGGAGACCTCATTAAAGCCTCTGGGAGACAGAGACTGCCAGGGCTTACGTCTTGTAAGAGGTCTGGGTTTTATCAGGCTACATGCTGTGGACCTGCAATATTCAAGAAAACAAGACTGGTTTCTATTTGTTTCTAATTAAAGTGTTTCTGTGAAAATCTGCCCCCTAAAAGAAGCCACCTGGTAAAGAAGAAAAGAGTATCTAAGCAAAAAGCTCAGTGTGAAATGACTTATTTCAGCAATAGTAAATTCCAGAAAAAAAATACATTTTACTTGTTCAGAGTTCAATACTAGTGGTTTTTTTTAAATCTACCCTGTCGTGGCACATGTTCAACATCCAGTTCTGACCTTGAGTACTGGCTTAGGTTTCAGTGCCGTAAGATTTCCAATACATGAGGATACCATATAGCAATACAAAAGAAAGAAAGGAGAAGAAACAGGTAACTTGTTTACCATTTTTTACTGAAAAAAGGGAGGCAAGAGAGGTATCTGATGACTCTGCATGAGTTAAAAAAACTGCCAGTAAAAGGAAAGACAAAGATCACCCTCAAAGCTCAGGGTGTGCTTTGTAGGGAGGGTTTTGCCCTGGGATTTTAATTCTAAGAAAAAGGCAAATAAAACAAAGAAAAACAAGCTCCAGTCTGAGGCTGGTAAACAGACCCATAAATGTGTACATTGCTTCCAAAGCAAGGTGGTTGAGGCAAAAAATATTGGGATCATTGAAAACAGATTAGAGGCTGCCCTAGGGGAAGGGGAGTATGAGGGCTGGACAAACCTTGATAGGCTGAGGGACCTTTACTCATTCCCAGAATGACTATACAGTTTCCTCCTAATAAGCCATTAAGTTACATTGCTGAAATTATGTGGTTTCGAGGTCTGAAAGGGGCTATTAGTCTTTTCTCAGTAAACCCAGTAGTAAGTAGATAGACTTAAAGACACCTGCCTGAAACAAAGTGTTATGTAACACATTACACAGAGCACCTTTAGTTTACTTTTAAAATGGGGAGAAGATGGTAGAAATGCAGTCCACACAAGCAAAAAACCCAGCACAACATGCAAAGTCTCCAAAAGTAAACAGCAAAACAAGCATTTTTTTAGTTTATTCTTTCTTGTATAACTCCCACACAAGTAAAACAACCCTGAAAATGAATCAGCAGTATTACCTCCCAGCATCAGCTATCTACCGCCTTAGCAAGGGAGTGCTGGGGGGGGGAGGTTCTTCTTTCTCCTGTATAGTTAAGAAGTGCATCTCTTTTCCTTTCTTTTACACAGAACGTACTGCTCTCTGTCCTCACCAGGAAGAAACAAAACAAAAAAAACCAAAATACCCCAGCCTAGTCAACCAACCAAAACAACCAACCCCCAAAGCCCAAGTGAGGTCAGAATTTAATGCTCTAATAATAAATGAGGGTATCAGAGACTGTTAAGAGAAGAGGTTGGGGGGGGTGTGTGGAGAAAAAGTCCCTTAAGTGCTAAACTAGCAATTCCATAAAGCCTTTTTTATGCAAGTTCTGGAAAGAAGCTTTATTAAATGATTTACTTCAGACACAGCACTTACCTTAGCAGAATCTGGTTGGAAGCTGTCTGCCACCTGCTTCTAAAAACACAGCCTTCTGTCAAACCAGAAGTGCAGGAAGAAGAGATGAGTAGACCTAGAGACTCAGTTCTGCCTTGGCATTTTGAGATGGTTTACTTTGTTCAGAATGGGCTTTCAGCAGCAGATGCAGTTAGTGCAAACACTGGGTCGAAATGCACGAGCAGGACATTGCCAGTTCTGGTTGCAGCACTGCTGGTAGCAGTGTGAAGAATTGTGTAAGTGGGAACAGCAAGTGGGGAGCTGTGCTTGGCTGACAATTTGCTGTGGACCTGCTACTTTTTGTCCAGATCCTGTGATATCTCCAGTATTGCCTTAAGTATAATTACTGCTGCAGTTATCATCCTGCTTTGCTACTCTGGGTCTGCCAGTTGTTCTCACATCCTCCTTCCCTAGAGCAAATCCCAGTTTATCCTCCTAATCTTCAGCGGTCTCCAGTTACTTCTGCCCTACCTGCCCTTCTCATCAGTTCGCAGCTAGGTTGGCTCCTTCCTTTGCTCTTTAGGTGGCTGTATTGTTGATTTAAATCCTCCTCCCTGCCCCAAGCTCCTTTCTGCCATCTTTCTTGTGTGAGATGATAAATATAATTTTAAAATGTTTAAGCCTGACAACCTGTCTGCACCTCAGCCTCACCTCAAACCCCACTTTGGCTTAAAGCAGCAGCTGCCCTGAGAAACCAGCTGAACTGCTGGTGCATTGCCACCAAACCTGTTCACTGGGAATTAAGAGCACAGTCAATTCATGTTAATGGGTCCCATTACTCTCATTACCCCAGACCTTTCCACTACTTCTTGTTATTCATTTCTTCTCCTGTTATAATTTCTCTGAAAACTGAGGTAAGTTCTCGGTGCCTATAGCTAAAGTCCACTGGGCAGTAGGATGAGACCTGGCCAACAGTCAGTCTGCGTGGCATGCAAGGAATGGAAGGGATTTTTATGTTTAGGTCTGTTAGTGGAAAGTTGTGGACTCCGGCACTGAAAAATGTAACAGTTCTTAGCTGTCATAGCCTAGCAGTCCACAAGCGAGGGAATGGTAGCCTTTATCCTATCAGGTATCACAGAATTTTGTAGATGGATATATTAACATAATAGCATGTTTGTAGCTAGCCATGTGGAAGTGGTGTTTGTATTTGCCTCACAGCTTGATCCTCCACAGCCTCTCTGCTGTAGAGCTCACCTGAAAACAAAAGGCAGCTTATTTAGTTTTCCCATGTAAGAAACTCTCCTTTGAAGAGATGCAAGAAGGCTTTCACAGCTGTTAAAAAAGCAATGCCAGGAGACTTAATATACCTTCCTTCTAAATTATCTCTGGGTTTCAGAAGGGCTAGAGTAATTGTAGAAAATTATGGTGTGCTGCAGCTGCCTGGGAAACTATGATTTTGTAGGTTCCTTGTGAACTGTACTTTAAAATATCAAAGACCTCACACTTGCCTTGCTCACTGTTCTCACAACCTCAGCTTGCTGTTTCTTAATCTTCCCCCTAGCTACCTCCCACCTCCCTGCCTGCTGCTCTCAAACTGGTCTGTATTAATAGGGGCAGAGGATGAGCTGAGCCTGTGGAGGCAGGGGCTGAATGAGATCATTCCTGTGGCACTTTGCTGCTGTGTCAGTCTCAGGCTGAGGGGAATGAAGAGCTCTGTGGCTGGTCTGCAATAACCCCTCCTGCAGCCCTCACCCTTTTGTACCTGATGCACGTGGGCTGTGGACCTGCAGGGCACAGATCAAGCCCTACGTGCCAGTCTGAGGTAGGGGAATTTGTGAGAGTGAGTGTGCCTGAAGAGCAGCCAGCAAGAGCAATCACCCTTTTTCTCAGAGGCATGAATGGCCACACTGACAGTTTCTCCTCACCACTGCTGTCTGGCTGCTCACCCTGGCTGTAAGCAGGGTCTATCAGAAATGATCACATTGTGTATCAGGTGGAGGTACCTGACATGGTGCCCCTCACACAGTCCCCTTCCCTCCTCTGTCTCTTCTGCTAAGCTCACCTCAAGCAGTGAGGGAGTTGGATGGAGAGGAGGAACCAGGAGACCTGAGGTGAAGAAGAGCTGTGGAAATGGCTGCTCCCTGGGGCTAAGAAAAGCTGAGGGTTTGAGGAAACTGTGAGGTTTGTGCTTTCGTAAGGGTGAGGTCATGAGATGGCCTCACAAAGGCTGCCAAGGGAAGAGCTGGGGTAGGTAACAGGTGATCTTAAGAAGTTTGTATTGCAGTGCTGTTTGATGGAAGAATAATTCCCAACTTTGTCGACAAACACACAGATCCTTCTCATTTCCAACACCCTCCAGAGTGCCCACACAAGCTGGAGGGCACAGTTCTGTCTATTGAGGCAGATGCCTCTTTGGGCAGTAGTCAGATGGGAAGAGGAAAAGCCACATTTCTTCCAGACAATAAGACAGTCCTAATGTAACTATCTCCCCAGCTCTGTACGACAGCCTGAACCTCTTGTAATCTCCTTCTTATTCCCTGCTTTTTTTGAGATTTCCAATGTCATCTTTATATATCTCCACTTTCCATATATAAAGCAGGAATAATTATTTCTGCTTTCCTTCTTATGAAGATCAACTTGTTGAAGTCTAAGTTTCTGGGGTCTACAGTACTACAGTCATATAGATATTAGAAACCAGATAGACACAGATCAATCATATGTGTTCAGGTTAATATGGATTTTACTTTGCCTTTCAGCTACCAATGATGCCATTGACTACAGGTGCATTAGGAACCCTTAGAAAATCTCACTGGTCTCTGCTATATCAAATTTTGTCCATTCTTTTGCCATCTCAGAGGCTGAGTGGTGGCTAAAGAAAGAAAGATAACAGAGAGCTGGGTTTCATTGGAGAACCAAGTTTAGAGCCTCAGAGAAGCTTTAGAGACAGGATAGCATCTACTATTGCTAGAAAGGTCCATCTTTCCTGCCCAAAGCTAACTACTAACCTCCCTTTAAATAAATGTCAGCGTCACCCTCAGCAACAGCCACCCAGTCTACTTTTTCAGGGTCTAGAACAGGCACTGGGCAGCAACAAGTTTGCTATCTTTCCTGCCAATGCTAATGTTTCAAATATTTGTGCTCTTCTTCATGTAGGTTTAATAACACTCGTTGTGGTAAAATTGTTGCTAAGGAAATAAAAGATGCATGGCTCAGAAATTTCCTCTGCAAGGACCATGAATAACTGCAAAAATATGCAATTTCTGCATATGAAAGAGAGACGGTTTTTCTTTCTAACAAAAGGTGCAAACTGCAGCATCTTGTTAATGAAAGTAACTTGACTCATGAGAGCCATCTCACTTATGTGAAGGGCACAGCTCATGGAGTACATTTGTTCATATTTTACTTGTTCTGTTTCACACTGTTCAGGAGTTGTTATTGTCTAGTTCTTCAGAATTACACATTTTAAACTGAAGCTCTAGCACAGCTTTCAGCTGTGCAAGTCCCAGTTCAATCTGCATCTGTTATAATTTTACTGGGGACTTTCTAGAATTCCAGCTGGTAGGAAATTCAGACAACTAATAAGCTACTGCTCACCAAACCCATTGGCAAGGGCATGCTCTGACACTCCTTCCTTTCCATGCCCCCACACCTACCTCTTACTATAAAACTTTAGTTTGAGTTCAGTTTGTGGCAGCTGATAAATTTCACTCTGGATATTCAGTGATTGCTGCCAAGAGGTAACCATCATGTAATCATTTCAACATCTGCAGAACTGGGCTATTAGACATTTCATTGATAAGTAATGCTCCCGTCTATCGAGGTCAGGTAGCCTTTAAATGAAGGGTGTCCACCACAGAATGATTGCAATCTGAAAATGGAAGAATATGTTCATTTTTTTTGAGATGTATTTGAAAATATAATTCAGCATGTGCTAAATTAATGATCACAGGCATGGATCAGATGGTTGGTACAGGAAAAAGAATCCACGCGCCATGTGCCTGTTTCTGCTGTGATGTGTTGGTAATTAGTTTAAATATATCTGTTACATCTGTTGATTTTTGGTTCTACTTTTGAGTAATAATCCAATCTGCATCATTATTTAAAAAATAATTTAGCTCCATACTGCAGCAAAACTTATTATAATACCGTAAATAAACCAAAATGAAGATTGCCCAAGTCCCAGGACTGTAACAACATAAATGAATAGGAATAGATAACTCATTTTAACACACACATGAAATATTATTTAAGCTGGAAACCTGCTGGGTTTCTTCATTATATCATAAGCAACCTTTAAGATTATGTAACAGCTGTAAATATAGCACTGAAGCAATTTATGGTTAAGAGACGATTGACGGAAGCACTGTCTTTCTTAATTATTCAGCTATCAGACTTTGAGAGGCTTTTTTGAACCAGCAGCAGCAGACTTCTGCCCTCCAGTGTAATTCTCACTTGTGCTGAGCACCCAGTAAAACTGTAGTATGGTTTGAAAAAAAGGTGGTTTTTTCTCCTTTTCCATGATAAACATAATTTGCTACTCTTTGTCATACCTGATTGCTTTTTTGTTCATAAACACTGAGCTAAGCATGGTGTCAGAGCCTGGTTGCCCATAAGGACCTTAGATCTGCAGCATCGTCCCTATTTAGGACAATGCTCAAGCACCTGGTATAGTGTAATCATACACACAGGTGCTTTCCTGAGCTGGAAATAGCTAAGTATGTCCATACCCAGGTGATCTTCACGGTTTTGCCCAGATCAGCTTTGCAAATGTTTCCTTCCATCTTATTCTAGCAGAGAACTGTGTTTCCACAGTGCTAAAATACCTCACAGGCTCAGGCTAACTTCAGACTCGTTTTAGTTAAGTCCTTCAGGTCCTAATGCAGGATAGGGTTTTCCACTCTCTTTCTCTCTGCATCTCACATATTATTAGAGCTACATCAAAACCTAAAAGCTTAGTAAAGAGTCTAATTGGGACCATAACAAGCCATGGTTCTGTGACCAGCCTGTCAGGGATTTGCAGGCTGGGTTACGAAGTGTTGGATTTGATGTTTAAAACCCCAATGTATTGAAAACCACTATCTAAGAGGACTGTCTTCTCCTGTGTGTCCTCCTGCCACAGGTGAGATCCTCAGGGGTGCAGATACTGGGCTCCTGTGGAAGGAGTCAAAGAGGACACTGCCCTCCCTTGGAGACTGGCTGACATCAGAAGCCACTCGCCAGGCGTGTCTCCAATAGTCCAAATATTTTGCCTTTTAACAGCAAATTACGCTTCTCCTTTTTTTCTCAGAGAGTCAAAATTGGAGAAGTATTCATGACAAGGATCATTTAAGTGGCATGAGGCTAGAGCACAAGCTTAACACCTTAAAAGGAACTGACCACAAATTATATGTCTGCCATTAGGTTACTGAGCTGTAGGGTGTATTTTAAAAGTATAGCAAAATCCTAGCTGACCTCAGTAGTTCATGATTTAATCTGTAAAATCAAAATCGATTCAAAATATTTCATTTTAGAAATTGAAGAACTGTATTAATTCATATCATAATAAAGCCAAGACTTTTCCAAGGAATGAAGTAGGGGAGAAACAAGAGAAATGTATTCAAAACATAGGGCAGCAGTGGGAATCAGACATGTTTAAGAGTAATCTTTAGGTTGTCAAATCCCTGAACACCGCTGCAGAACTGATCTCATGTAACTGAGTGGAAATGCCATCTTTCCTGAAGTACATAGTCTTAAAAAAAATGTTTGTTTTGAAAAATCCATTTTCTGAGAGGGGGGAAGGAAGCGGAGCAGAAATGGAGTTTCACCTTAAACCTGTGTAGACAGCTATACTTTAAGAACTGAGTCTAAATATAAAAACAAATCTGCAGTTTGTGACCATGAGTGAATAAAGTATTTTTTTAACCTCCATAATAACAGACTCAACTTTTCAGTAAGCATGCTCATAAGTTTTACTTCTAAAACTATTGAAAATTTTATATGAGTTTGATACTAGAGGGATTCATATTTCTATTAACATTTCAGGAGCCCAAACTACTTATTTTCCCAATAGATATTTAATATTCTTGTCTTGGCTGGCTTAAATGAAATATTTTCCTCCAATGTTTAAGAATGTAGATCAGGGGGAGAACTGGTTTTTTTGTGAATAGAAAGGAGCTTTCATCTGCCTTTTATAAATTTAGGACAAAACCAGCAAGCAATCGAACTTACTGAAATCTCAACTGCATACTATTTAGATTGTCAGATTCACAGAAAAATAAATTACATTCTCACTGCTGGATTTATCTTTCCTATAGATTTGAATAATTTAAAAAGAATTCTCAGGATGCCATTATGTTGTATGGTTTTCATGTAATTTTCAAAATTTCGTGGTGTGGAAGTACCTTATTTGATGGGGAGATGGATCACTAGTTCATTAGTTAGGAATGGGTCTAGAATACTTTGACCCTTGGCAAAATTGCATTGTCACTTCTGGGTGTATCAAAGATGGACCTGACTGCATCATTCTCTCAGTTACAGCATCACTACTTCCCATTGCTTCATGAAAGCAGAAACAATCAACATAAAATACTCTTCTCTGTCAAAGTTTAAATTTTGTTTCTATGTAAATAATGCACGGGCACAGGCACTAGTGCTACTGTCATTAACTGGGAATAAACCTGGAGCTTTCTGCTCTGAAAGTACAAATCCACACAATTTGAGCAAAAGCAGAAAGTCTGTCACATACTATTAAATAACAGGCTGCTATAGTCACTGTTACTCACCATAGGGAAGGCAAATCTGCATGCATTAAATACTGTTTATAATATTGAATATGGAGGTGCTAGCAGACAATGTAGAGCTCTCATTTGGTCAATTTTAAAGGGTAAGAATCAAGTGTGGCATGAAGACAGGTTGCAACGTAGCTTTGCTTGCAAGCACGTCTACCTCACTGTTGACTTCTCTGGCGGTGCTACAGTCATTAACTACCATAGCTGTGTTATTGAAAAGAAAACAGACTAGAAGCAGCAACTGTAAATGAAATAATTAGAGTCACCTCTGTTTTGCTGAATGTTAAGAGGCTAATTGTTCTACATACACTTACTGAAAGCCTGTATCTTTTTCGTGCATGAAGTAGTGAAAGCTTACTTAAATGCTGCAAATGTGCCTCAAATGATCCAGCTAGAGACACTACGTGCTGCAGTGGGGAAAGCAAAAAAATGCTTTTTTCTCATGTCTCAAAGTGATGAAATCTCGATTTCAGGGGGAGGTTGTCTGGAAATGCCTGAGAAATAACCCATTGCATTGATATTCTGTCAGAGCCTTCCACTGCTGAAGACACAGAGATAAAACAAATAAATCCCTTCACTAAGGAGCAAGCCGACGTCAACACTGTACACAATGTTTGCAAGGTCAGCTCCATGCTCTCTACAGGCAGGTCTGTTTATAACTGCTGTGTCCAAAACCAAAGCCTGCTGTCGATTCCCATGTGCTGACAGCAGATACTATCACACCAAAACCAAAATAATAAATTGCACCGAGCATTCTTCAAAGGGAGACCTGTATTCTTCAGGGTTAACTCCAGAGAAGAGGAAAGCGATGTCAGCATGGAGGCAAACATTAAAACACATGCTGGAGAAGCTTTGAAGATCACTTGGGCTCTGGGAGGGGAAGAGTCCAGAAGTCACACTGCTTTTTCCATCACTCTTCCCTTTCCAAACAATCCCTGTTTCTCTAGTTGTCATTCATGTTTTCTGTACCTTTCATTGTATTCTTCCATGCCTAAACTGGAAGAATCCCTTACCATAACTTTTTAGGATCTCTCTACCTGATTCTTCCCCTTTCAAGCTATATGAAAGGGGCAAAATTGAAGTGATGTGCTGCCCAAGGATGAATGGGTCCCCTATCATGTTCTGGATAACTGTATCTTGCCCACAGAGACACATTCACTCAGTGAACATATACAGATTAAACCATGTGTACAGCTCTGTTTAGCTGACCAAACATTCACTCATTACCTTCCCTGTCATCCCGGAGGAAGCTGAATGATGTTCCCACCCTTGGAGGTGTCCATTCCAAGGGAAGGGGACACAGCAACAGGGTTTAGGGACCCCAGTGACTCAAGCAGGCAGCTGATCCTTCTACTAGGACACCAATAAGCAGGTTATGGGAATCAGCCTTAAGCCCTGAACCTTCCTGAGCACATTTTCAAATCAAGGAGAAAATAAATGATTCAGGCAGAGAGCAGATGTTTAGGCTGTGGCTGCTTAGTTTGAAAGAGAGAAAGATGTTTTCCTCTTTGATGTTGATAAGGTTGAGTTGTTTCATTCTTTTATTTGAGAGAAAATGAAAGCTGTTTTGAAATGCTACCCCTGACTTGTGGTGGCACCCACCGGTCTGCTGAGGAGTAGTCATAACCAGCCAACTGCAACACATTAACTGGGTAGGGCAAAATGGGCAAAACTATCAACCTCTGCTGTATGGGAAGACTCAGTGTACACCTTGCGAGTCTTCTTGTCTCATTAAATTAAACTAAATTAAATCAAATCACCTCCGAGGTCTAGATGGTAGAAATGTGCACAACAGAAATCTGTCTGTGCTTTAAATTCTCCATGAAGTGCAGATAAGAGGAGTGTGCCCCTTTGCAGCTCAGTTTCATTGATGTGTGAGCTAGTATTCATGTCAGGTTTTCTTTTAAGGATACTTGAATGACTCTATTTTTAGACTTTACTGTGATCTTACTTCATCAGATATTGCATGCATAATGTATCATCAGCAACAAAAATTTTAATCATAGCATAGATCAGCCAAAAGATGCTACAAGAAATCAAAGTCCCAATTGCTTTGCTTGGGGACTTGAATAAATGGATTCTGCTTTTTAATTCCTAAATTCAGAGAGGCTTTATGGGGGATGCTCCCCAGATGTGTAGCTGATTGGGGAATGTGTGTTGCAAGACTCCTCATGTTCAGTCCCAAAACATGAAACATCGTATTTCAATCTGAAAGCAGGTTTTACCTTTATGGTTTTTCTTAAGAGAAATCAAGACCAGAATTTGGGTCTTTCATCTAAATAATTCAGATCAAATACAGCTCCTGATTGATGGCAGAAAACCACTTGCTGATCATTCACAAATTCCAAACCAAGGAAGAAAAACCTGCAATGTAATTTCAGTGCAGTCCCTCATGACCCAGCAAGTAAACCCTTCACAGGCACAGGAGGCTCAAATACTTCCAGATTCATTTCCAGCAGCAAAGACTAATTACCTGGGGATATGACCTGTTATTAATGTGGTAAGGAAATAGAATTAAAATCAGACACCTTACAGAACAGCAAAGAGCACTGAAAGGGAATTAACAGACCTGTTTTTCAGCTGGGAAGGCTTTTTAGTCATTGTTGCTGGTTTCGTTATGGACAATCCATTCAGTCTAGCTCAACAGCCTTAAAAAGTTGGTCCAATATGTTATTTGTGAGGGCCAGATTTGGGGGAAGGGCGTATTCCTTTTCCTTGCAGGTTACATGAATGTGATAGCACCAGCCATCGCAGCTAGACGAGGCTCGACTATGCAAGCAGATGTCTGCTCCTATTTTCACCCTCTTGACGCAGGAGCAGCCCATGACATGCTCTGTACAGGGACACCCCTGAATCATAGAATCATAGCATCATAGAATGGTTTGGGTTAGAAGGGACCTTTAAAGGTCATCGAGTCCAACCCCCCTGCAATAAGCAGGGACATCTTCAACAAGGTCAGGTTGCTCAAAGCCCCATCCAACCTGACTCTGGGTTTGAAAGGAAGCACTCAAGGATTAGGGTAGCTCTTGCTGCCTAAATAGCCGCTCTAGGTTAGATGGATGAGCCAGATCTAGACAGCAGGCCAGCAGCTGGACCCCTCTGTCTTAACAGGACAAAAGTTGAGTAAAGGTATCATTTCATCTGAGGGCTATAACTATGAAAGCAGGAATATTTTTTTCCTGACCTTAGTGACTCCTTCACACAGTGTTTTGTCTTTTACAGGGAGAAGCTTTTTCTACAACTTCTGCCATCTGGAAGAGCCTTTTGTATTTCTCTGGTTCATGGGTACATCCCATTTTATCTTTGAGTTATCTCTTTCCTTTGATTAGGCCTTTTATTTCTCTTTCCCCTGGGTTATCCATCTCTGTTTCCATAGTATATAATTGAGCTGCTGAATATTCATTATTAGTCCCTAGAGTCATATAAAGACCTCCAGAGCATGATAAAACCCTCCTTGGGTGTGTTGTGGTTAGATTAGTGCCAAAGAACTAAATGGAACTGGGAGATGCAATACCTCCCATTAGTTTAAGAAGAATTGGAGAGGGAACATTTATCCTTTCATAGGGGAAAGGAGGGAAGGAAAGAGAGTGAGGGAGTGAGAGGGAAGGAGGAGGAGGAAGAAAGCAGCCAGGCAGCTAGCAAGAAAGGAAAAGCAAACTACTTCAGTCCAGCCACCATGATGTGAAATCCCTTTTGTCCTGACAGCGTGGTGTTTACTGAAGGTATTGCATCACTGCTCAGTGATGATGTCACAACATACAGCTTTTTAAAGCAGCAGGAGTAAAAATTTCAAGCAACTAACTTCTTAGTCAGCCAAGCATACCTGACACAAACAAGCCCCCCTCTGCAAGCAGCATAGTAGTAGTGCTAGCAGTGCTTCAGACAGCCCAGCTATTAACGTGAAAGGAGATTATATGTGCCTGAGCAAAGCATCAATGTATTAATTCCCTAGTTAGAGGCATGATTTAGTTCCTTAGGGATCCCAGCCCCACTGGGGCATGAACCTGTAGCAAGGGAGGGCTGTGTGCAGCCTGCTGCCCTGCCTGCTTTGATCCCTGTACCAGCAGACTGATTTCCCCAGTCTGGGTACAGAGGCAGCAGGGTGAGCGGCATTCCCAGGGGGCTGCTCAGAGCATTTGGAGGTCCCATCCTCAGCACCAACTGCTTGATTCATCCTTGATGAATTCCCCATCTGATATTGCAGCTTATTAGCTAAACAAACAGGTCAGAAAAAACAAACCCATCTCTTTTTTCTTAATAAAATGATCTGCATGACAGGGATTTGAACAGTTTTGCATTTGTCAGGCAAATGCTCTGTTTGGCTGTAGTAAAGACTCCTAATATTGTCATTTAGCAGGATTTCAGTTTGACCTCTTTATACTTTGCGCTATATGAAGTGCTCCTTCATGACTGTGGTCAGGACACTAACCTAGATCTATGTCCAGGGATATAATGAGTATTTAAAAGCATGAACAGGAGAGAATGAAAGGCCTTTCTAGGAGGGTAGAAAGGCGTATCACTGAGCGGGATACAGCTGGACCGAAGTTCCTGCAGGTGCTGGGTAAAACCAAACCTCATCTTTCTCTCCATTCCCTATTGCTAGTGCTTACACCACTACACCCTTCTGACGTCTCTGCCCAGGCTCTTACCCACAGTACAGGCCATCCATCACAAGATAATCACATCAAGGATCTGTGCAGTCAGCCAGTGTGTTACATATGCTACTGTTATGTTAAATTCACCATGAGAGCTTGCAAATAGTTTCTTACATTTGTATTCACAAAGTTCCATGGTGAACCTTTGCATTTACAAGTGCAGACATGCAGTATTTACGTACTGAGAGGCAACGATGGGATGTATCCCCATGATTGTCCCTCTACATACCCAAAGTGATTCCCAGCACTTCAAAGCCGCCTGTAATGCTGTAAAAAAAATGAAGTTCAGGACACATTGTCAGTTGAAACAAATAGAGTTGTGTTATAAAAGTCATAATAATTGCAAAGCAGTGCCTTACAGATGATGATCTGTCTGTATGACATTTCATTTGCTGCCTTAGGGAGTTTTCAGAAACAATATATTTTAATGAGTCACTCTAATGACTTAAAATGAAGTCAGAAAAAGATACTTTCTGTAAAACGCTACTTTTAATTGGGAATGTGAGATATTATTGAGAAAATATCAAATATCTGTTGTTCATGTAATGATTTTTTACAAACCTAATGCAAAACTTTTCCTTGGTAACTGCTGTGTTAATGGAAAATGTAAACCCCAGCTCAAGAAAATCATTGTTATTCTTATATTTTGAATTAAAAAGGGAAATAGTTTTCAGTCAGATTCTTTATTACAGCTGTTTAGAATCTTTCTTTCAAAACAAACAAAATTAATATTACTATATGTCAAGAACAACTCTCCTGAAAACTGACAGTGTCCATGGACTGGTGCTACTTGATTTAAGCACCTTTCCTTCATTTCATCATTGGTTGTACTGTATCTGGTCTCAATATGAAGCTCATGACAGAATGAATGCCATGAATGTAATGAGGTTTTTATAAAATGATTTTTTTGAGTTACATGATTTCTAAAAGGTGATCATATGTACTGCTGAGCTTTCAAAAGACTGTTAAGAGGAAAAGCCAAGCTGGCAGGAAAAGATGTGCAAAAGAGCAACATAATGGACCATAAGAAGGATTGAGGAGAAGATGAGATGATATAACTACCTACCTTACTGGGAGATATCCCAGTAATCGGTTACTGAGACCAGGGGACGTGTTTTTTACGACTGGGACCTTCTTCAGGCTGAGATAAGAGAAAGAGGCAATCAGTAAGCAGGAAGAGGCTTTCCCAAAGAAAAAGTCAGATAAAAAAATTCATGTAGTTTACATGTTCTGAGTCAGCCTTTGTATGTAACTGTGTCTCTCCAAATCTTCTGTAGCAACCCTAATGAAAGAAGCCTCTTGGCTTAAGGAAATAAAAGCATAAAACTGCATGATACGAAAATCCATTACGACTATCCTACTATTTGTTTACCTTTCGCCTGTAATTTTGGTGGGCAAAATTGGAGGTGCCCAGAGCTAGACATCTAGCCAGTCTGTAAGGAAACAAAGCACAGAATTTCACAAAATGGCTGTATTTTTCTCTTTCTGTACTGGACCAGGTGTCATTATTTGGTGAAATTAAAACCAACTTGGAAAAAATGCCTGGTTTTTTTCAATTTTCACTATAAACATTTTGCACAGATCAAATAAAACAACACACATCACAGAAGGAAGCGAGAAAAGTACTTGAGTTAATTGTGTACAAAGTGGCCAGGAAGGGGAACAGGAATCGGGATTCCTTCCTAACCTCTCAGGAAACCACTTTGCACTCAAAGCATTTACCAGTGTTTATGAATTGATTTCAGTGAACTTATTTTCATTAACAACTGGATAGGTTTGGTCTTTATTTCCAAATAATCCATGTTAAATTTCAGCTAGTAGAGTAAAAGACTGTTGATTCCAAAGGAAAAATTGAGACATTCAGGGAAAATTACACATTACATGAAGTATCACTCTGGTTCTATTTAAGAGATAATTAGACTCAGGATGTTTTTTGAATCTATGCATTAGTAGTCACAAGAAAGAGACCATTATGAAAAGTATTGAAGGTGTTACAGAAGCAAACAATGAAAGGACAAAAAACCCAAGTCCTGAGACTTATGAATTGGAATTGCTCACAGCCATCAAATCTCTGAATGAGTTATAATTAACTTCATTTTTCACCCACATGAAAATAAATAAAGGATATGTTGAACTTTTATACATAACCAGTTATAAAGGAATGTAATGTGGAAATGTAATGTATGGTAATTAAGCAAGTATTGCTATAAATAAAAAAAAAGGAATCAAGAAAGACAGACTCCCCCAAACACTTTGGTCAGTGAAGGGTGGTTCTGTCCCTTTGTCTGATCTCGCTGCACACAGATGGACCTGGTGAATATTTATTTGTTCATGACAAATATCCAAATACGCAGCACTCAGCAGTGGTGTTTCAGAAGGTGGCACTGTGGAGCTGAATCAGATCTTCCCTGGGGGGCTGAGGAAAAGGCAATCGCAACTCTGACAACAAGTTTTACAAATTTTCTGAATGATAAAATATAGTGCATCCTGTCTGGCATGCAGATAGTCAGGAAGGTATGGAAAATTTTAGAAAAGGCATAGAAACTGAAGCTTTAGTGACTTCTCATCATTAAAAGCCATGTAATCACTGATTTATTAGCTAAGTGTAGAAATGTAAGTCCCAACATCCAGGCATGCTCCAGTTTGGATAATTGAAGTCTGCATAGGTAAAACCCTTCGCCTGGTTAAGTGGACATCATCTGTGTGCCACCCTTTTCTTGGCCTCCTTTAGTGCACTTTCTTTCCAGGTTTCCTTTTCTGTTTGCAACTCTTTTGTTTTGAATTTCTTTCCCCACGCATGTGTTAGCTTGAGTCTTTTTCCATGCTGAGTTTCATTTTGTTATTTTCAGCTCAGCTTTGAATGAGTTAGTTAGATTATGCTCATGCTGTAGAGCATTGCCAATCTTGTCATACCATCTGTTTCAAAAATTAGAAAAGAATTTGAATCCCTTAATGGGATGAAATAACTGTACTTTGCTCTGGGAGTTTTCTTCATGGGTTATGTTTTTTGTTCACTTGTTGATAGTTCCATCCTTTATGGCCCAGTAATTTAAATACCATTATGTTCTCTGCCATTATGCCTCCCTGAAAGCTTCATTCTGCCTAAGACTGCTGACATTCTATACAATTCATTTTATTTTGCACTTCCAAACACAAAAGTCTTTACAGGTTTTCTAGAAACTCAAGCACTAATGAAGAACATCGTGTTTTATAAGCCAATAACTAGGTGGCTCTTCTACTGATATTTAAGGCCATATAGATTTCTATGTTATCACCTAAAATATAAAGGGAAATAATTTTAGTATTCCTTTTTAAAAATGCTTGTGATTTTTACTTAAACTGAACTTTACTCAGGTTTCTTTTGTACATCCAATTGTTCCTGCCTTCAGTAAATTAGATCTGGAGGATTTCTGAAGAATCAGTGAGCATGTGCTCATCTACCCCAACAGCAAACAAATGGAAAGCATGCTGAAAAGGGTCTGAGCAAAACGAGGTGCACAGAAGCCTAATTAAAATCTGGCAATGGGAGTTAGCAAGAATTGTTTCTCCTGTGTGCACATCTGAGCATGAACTTGTTACGCATCAGTTACACTCCATCTTCCTGCTCATCTCAGCAAACTGCTGGTAAAGGTGACTGTGTAGGTCTACAACAACTAGACATGATCAGGATTTTTTTTTGCTAAGGCAATGAGTATGTATAATAAAATTAAAAACTATACTTTTTACTAATACAGTCGTGTGTATGTATAAGGGGGGGGGGGAGGTTAAAAATCATTCGTTCATTTCAGCATTTTCGAGTGACTGATTTGGACCTGGTTTCTCCAGAGGATGGCATTTTCCTCACCTGAGGGAGAACAAAGGAGAGAGCAGAGCTGACAGAATCCTTCATGGCATGGGCCTTTCAGCAAGAGGGCCACCAGGAAATTTTCAAGTCTGTAAATAAAAAGAAAAAAAACACTATTTTTTTCTCTGAGACTGAGGAAGAGTACGGCAGCAGCAGGGAATTCAAGAGGAGCTGAAGACATCAACAGCTGCGGGAAGTTGATGTAGCAGCTGTTGACAGATTTCTCTGTTTCAAGCCTAGCTGCAAGGTGCTGTTGATGGGGAGCATCACAGGTCTTGTAGTCCTCACTCTCTGTTAACTAGGTTTATCTTCAGCACTTTCAGCTTTCTTCCTTCAATTGACTTTTGTATTCTGCTGGTCTTGCTGGAGCTGTTCTGGGAAAATGGAAGATGGCTGTAATTTACGTGTAGAAACATGTTCTAGAACAGAAGGGGAGAATAGCCAGGAGAGAGTGAGCGGCAGGGGCTTGTGCTGACTCTTGAGCACATAAGCTGTCTGCAGTTAGCTGCCCCGCAAAACACTCACAGGGAGCATTGCCTTAGCCCATCACCTTTGGATAGTCGTGCTTTTCTCTATTCCCTGGCGCTGGGCAGCGGAAGAGAAGTCCCTGAACCGTTCTTACTTCCATGCTACCTCTTTGCTTTATGCAAACAGAACAAAGATTATAGTTAAAGTCATGGGCATGGATCCATTTTAAAAGAGTCAAGCGAACTTACAGGAGTAAAAATAGCAAGATCTCATGGCATCATCTTCCTTTGTAAATCACTGTTCTTGTATTTGTTTCAAAGGATGAGGTGGAAAAAACAGTATTAGAAAATAATCATGTCTATTAGGAAGGATTAGACTGCTGATTCAATTCAAGAAATGGTTTTTCAGATTGGATCTTTTTTAATAAAACACTCATTCTTCCTTCAGCTGATCTCATCTCCTAAGCCCTGAAGTCTTCTCTTCTTTCATAGGCAAACTTCTTGTTTCTGTGGGAGTTTTGATTGCATAAGGACTGCACATGTTCACAAGATTCAAGTTACTTTTAATTTTTTATATTCCTCTCTGAGATTAATTATTTATATGCACTTTTTAGAAACTTTCAAGTTTGGTGTTACTAATTTAACACATCTTCTTCTCCAGTTCCTTTTGATAGTGCATTGTTATGCAGCTCAATTCAATCAATAACAAAGCTACATTTTTTCATTCTAATTAGCCATCACATTTTTTAATAGCCTACAAAATAAAAATGACAAAGTGATTTATTTTTCTGAGACAATGACCAAAAGTTTGGGACATATACTCTAAACCCCTGTTTACATTTAAAGCATAAATCAGCCTGTGGCACTTCATTATGGTATCTGCACAAGACTGTGTGACGAATAACACGCGAAGAATTTTGAATTCCTGCTGTGTCATATGTTTTGGTAACAGAATAAAATTATGATTATACCATAGATTTCATGCTAACTAAAAGCATGCATTTATGTTTTCCACACAGCAGGCTCTCTACTGACAGAAAATATTCTTTTATTCTGTTCCTTAAATGAAAGTCAACATAGAATTCAGTACTCTAAAAAATCTGCTGCCGTCAGGACTTTCACAGAAAAATAATGTTATTATGAGGATCTAGTCAGCCAGCAGGTTGATTAGTTTAAGTATCAGGTCTCAAATTTCTAACTTCATGTTTCTTTGTGAAAGAAATGAGCCATACATGAATCAATTTTGTTCTGAATCTGCACATTTTGGTTTATTTATAGATACTGCCTCATCACTGGTTGTTGAGTTTTTTTATTTTGTCCAAGGTGGTTAACTAATTTGGAAGTGTGTGAGAGCAGTAAATTGCCTGAAAATACCTATTTATGCCAGTCAGTCTGTGATGATACCTGTTAACCTTTGCTGCTAAGAGAACTAGTTCTTGACAAAATTACACAAAAATAGACAATAATTACAAGAGACTCTCACATAGTCTCTATAAACTTCTGAATTTTTCTAGCCTTTTTTAGTTATTTATATTTGTAGGTGCCTAAATTACCATGGATCCATGTTGGTTTTTTTTACTTTTTAGATACTAACAGACTTTAAGGGTTCTCTAACAAAAGCTCCTATTTACTGAGAGGAATTTTTACTTCTTTAATGTCTGTTAAGGAAAAGTCCAGCCCAAAACAAGTATCAATTTTTATACCAAAACAGTGAAATTCAAGAAAAAAAAATCATATAAAGTGGGCTAACATCATCAGGATGACTGAATTATATAAAAAATACAGTTCCATACAAGGCTGCTACCAATATTACATTTTTGATGGTAGCAGATCAAATTTAAGACATTCTTATCCCTACTACATCTACCTCCTTGTTAAACCACCTAAATGTGGGTTCCTACCTCCCCGTAGAGGAACTGACTCAGTTGCCCAATCCTAGTTTCATTTAAGATGCTGTACTGCTTTTGGCTGGGATAAAAGGTACAGCTCGTATCATGCTATGTTTTGGATTTGTGACCGAAACAGCGTTGATAACACAGGGTTGTTTTGGTTATTGCTGAGCAGTGCTTACACAGAGTCAAGGCCTTTTCTGCTTCTCACACCACTGAGGGTGCACAAGAAGTTGGGAGGGGACACAGCTGGGAGAGCTGACCCCAACTGACCAAAGAGACATCCCATACTATATGACATTGTGCTCAGCAATAAAAGCTCTAGCGAAGGAGGAGGAAGGAGGGGACGTTCGGAGTGATGGCGTTTGTCTTCCCAAGGAACCATTCTGTGTGACGGAACCCTGCTTTGCTGGAGATGGCTGAACACCTGCCTGCCCATGGGAAGTGGTGAATGAATGCCTTGTTTTGCTTTGCTTGTGTGCATAGCTTTTGCTTTACCTATTAAACTGTCTTTACCTCAACTCATGAGTCTTCCCACTTTTACTCTTCTGCTTCTCTCCTCTATCCCACCGGTGGGGAGACAGCGAGTGGCTGTGTGGGGCTTAGTTGCTGGCCAGGGTTAAACCACAACAGATGTCCTGGCATATATGAAGTACTCCTGGGATGTAGACAAGCGGAGGTCTCCAGCAGTCAGTTTGCCCAGAGTGGATAGGTCTAACCTGAGGGTTGTAAATGGCAATACTTTACAGAACTTGTGCAGGCAAATTGATCCTGCAGCCTTCTGGGATGGCAGAAAAAATTGTACTTTTACAGATTCATTGTTGACGCGGAAGTCACGGACACTGCACACAATCAATATGATCAAGCAGATGCCACTTTATTGCCAAGATAGCTCGGTTTATATGTTCATTCTAGTTACCGTTCACGCATAAGCAAATTAGAGATTGGTTAGCATGAGCTGTCCACGCGCCTAGTTACACCTAATGATTGGTTATAACAACACTGTACACGCGCATAAACATAAGGCATAATTGGTTGTATTAACTAAAACATGCGAAACTTGTCTCAGTCTAATTGGTCAAGATAAGCTGCCGAATTGAGGTTCTTTGTGCCAGGTTCCCTTTATCGTGGAATGCGCACCTGTGTTCTTCTAATTGGCATCTTTCTTTTTTTGTCTTCTTGTTTATTCTGTTCAAGGCCTTCTAAAGGCATCTGGAATGCTCTTACTACCGTTAGCTAAATATGTGTCCACAAGCAAAGCGTCCTTGAAGCCTGCTGCCTACAAAACATCCTTGGCTCACAAATTGATCAATTCTATCGAGTCTGGATTGTTCACTATGTGCCCATTACTTTCCAAGTATCCCACAATTCATAATAGCAAAATACTGCATTACTTGTCCCAAATTCTCATTACATTTATCAAGGGGGAGGGGAGGAAGGAGGAGAGGAACTTTACAAGGATCACATTGCAGAAAGCAATCCCATCGAGAGGTGGTGCTGTATGTTCATTTCAGAGTTCAGTTTTATCTGATGGTCAGTGGTAGTTAGGAAAGAGGGGTGGGAAACAAGTGCTAGCCATTGTTTTGGGTTTGTGTGGTGGGGTTTTTTGGTAGCGCGAGAGGGGCTGCAGGGGTGGCTCCTGCAAGAAGCTGTTAGAAGCTTCCCCGGCTCCAAGTCGGACCTGCCTCTGGCCCAGGCTGAGCCCGTCAGTGACGGTGGTAGCGCCTCTGGGAGAACAGATTTAAGAAGGGGAACCTGCAGTAGGGGAAGGAGATTGGATGTGAGAGGAACCCCTCTGCAGATACCGAGGTCGGTGAAGGAGGGGGAGGAGGAGTGGGGGAGGAGGGGATGCCCCTGCAGCCCATGGTGAGACGGCAGGCTGTCCCCCCCCAGCCCACGGAGGGGAGCGGGGGAGCAGATGCCCACCTGCAGCCCGGGGAGAGAGGAGCCCATGCTGGAGCAGGGGGATGCCCCCCAAGATGGCCACAACTCCATGGGAAAGCCCGTGCTGGAGCAGTCTGTGCCTGAAGGACTGCAGCCCAAGGGAAGGACCCCCGCTGGAGCAGTTTGTGAAGGACTGTCTTGTGAAGGAGCTCCCACGGTGGAGCAGGGGAAGAGTGAGGAGTCCTCCCCCTGAGGAGGAATGAGCGGCAGAGACAACGTGTGGTGAGCTGACCCCAACCCCCATTCCCCTGTTCCCCTGCGCTGCCGGGGGGAGGAGGTGGAGAATTCGGGAGTGGAGTTGAGCCTGGGAAGGAGGGAGGGGTGGGGGGAAGGTGTTCTAAGGTTTGGGTTTACTTCTCATTATCCTTGTTTTGATTTGATTGGTAGTAAATTAAATTTACTTTGTTTCTTCCCCAAGTTGAGCCTGTCTTTTGCCCGTGACCATAATTGGTGAGTGATCCCTCCCAGTCCTTGTCTCAACCCACAAACTTTTCTTTATATTTTCTCCTCCTCATCCCACCGGGGCTGGGGGGGAGGAGTGAGTGAGAGGCTTCGTGGTGCTTTGTTACTGGCTGGGCTTAAACCACGACACCCATCTACAATACAGTTGTTACAATCAAACCATTGATTTTTCTACAAGAGCATTACAATACTTTTTACCCTACTGCTGCCAACAGAATTTATATCCAGTCTTATGGAGAGATTTGTGCAATATAAAGTGTGCATCAGCTGATTTTCACTCATACTTCACAACAGTTGTGGTTATAAATTCAAGGTGACCTCTGAACCCTTCTTTTCAATTGAAGTGTTCTAGAGCTTTAGTGGCAGATGTTTTTACTGTCAGT
Organism: Harpia harpyja; assembly: GCF_026419915.1. Classification (NCBI taxonomy): domain Eukaryota; kingdom Metazoa; phylum Chordata; class Aves; order Accipitriformes; family Accipitridae; genus Harpia; species Harpia harpyja. The sequence goes on from NC_068944.1 coordinate 70,155,208, forward strand.
GATGCAAAAATCGAACCTCTGTTACTGAAATGATATTCCATAAGCATCTTGGCTCAGTTAATCATAGGTAGATGTTCTACTACAAAACTTACAGATAGCAGGTTGGTTTTAGGGATTTAAGTCACTATATTACACATGAAAACTGGCAGTTATTCTTAAAACATAGTGGATATGTCATTTGGCCAAGAAAACACAGACCTTTATTTGAACCAGTGTCTTGAGTGTGACACTGAGCAGATTTGCTTCTGTCTTATTTTGCTGAAGACAGGCTCCTAGGACTGGCAAAAGCATTAAGTAGTCTGGAAAGATCAAGAAGAACTAGGAGCTACAGGCTGGTCAGCCTCACCTCAATCCCTGGGAAAGTGATGGAGCAAATAATCCTCAAAACCATCTCTACACATATGAAGGACAAGAAGGTGACTGGGAATAGTCAGCATGGATTCATGAAAAGGAAATCATGCCTGACCAACCTGATAACTTTCTAGGACAAAATGACTAGCTTGGTGGACAAGGTGAAAGCAGTGGCTATTGTTTGTGTGGACTTCAGCAATGCTTTTGACATCATCTCTTCATTGACAAACTGATGAAATATTGACTAGATAATGAACAGTCAGGTGGAATGAAAACTGGCTGAACTGCCAGGCTCAAAAATTTGTCATCAGCAGCATGAAGTCTAGCTGGAGGCAAGTCACCAGGGGTGTATCCCAAGGGCCTACACTGTTTCACACCTCCATTGATGATCTGGATGATGAGAGAGACAGCACCCTCAGCAAGTATGCAGATGATACAAAACTGCAGGAGTGGCTGATAGATGAGATATGTGTGCTGCTATTCAGAGGGTCTTTGACAGGCTGCAGAGTTGGGCTGACAGGAGTCTCATGAAGGAAGGATAATGGAAAGTCCTGTGCTTGGGGAGGATTAACCCTGTGCAGCGGTACATGCTGGGAGCCAAATGTCTGGAAAGCAGCTTGGCAGGAAAGGCCCTGCAGATCCTGGTGAACACCAAGTTGACCGTGACCCAGAAATGAGCGCCCATAGCAAATAAAGCCAACAGCCTCCAGGGCTGCTTTACAAATAGGGTTGCTGAGGTTGATCGAGGGAGGTAATCCTCCCCCTCTACTCATCCCCCATGAGACACATCTGAAGACCTGGGTCCAGCTCTCATCTCTCCAGTCAAGACAGACACTGAAGTGAGTTCTACAAAGGGTCACAAACATGATTAAGGGACTGGAGCATGTCATATGAGGAGAGGCTGAGAGGGCTGGGACTGTTCACCCTGGAGCAGAAAAGGCTGAGGGCCATGTTATCAATGTGTGTAAATACTTGATGGACTGAGGAAAGGCAGAGCCAGACTCTTCTCAGTGCTGTCCAGTGACAATACGAGAAGCAATGGACACTAACTGAAATTAGAAGTTGTTTCCTATTTAAACATAAGAAAACTTTTTCAGTGTGAGGATGGTCAAACTGTGGAATAGGATTCCAAGAGAGATTGTGGAGCCTCCATCCTTGGAAATACTCAAAACCTGAATGGACATGGTCCTGAGCAGTGTGCTCTAGTAGACTGTACTTTGAGGAGGAAGGCTGGATTAGATGATCTCAAGAGGTCCCTTCCAACCTCAACAACTCTGTGATTTTGTGATCATTTTCTATCAGTGTATATATAAAGTTGTTTGTCTGTCTGTCTGTCTGTCTCTCTGTACCAGTTAGGATCTATTCCAGTGACCCACTCTCTACGGAGTCTCTATTACAAAATACTGCAGAGCATGATGATGTCAGCTATAAAACAATTGTTTCTGGTGTGTCATGTAGAAGTTATTTCACCTTTTTCTCAACAATAAGTTATGAATGTCCCAGACAAAAATTTATGTGAGTACTTCAGATAAATAAACTCCCACTGAAATTGGTTTACTTATTTTTTTATGACTCACCAGAACTCACGTTTGTTTCTCTTCTTTTTTTCAGAAGTTAATACAGTTAGAAGCAGAATGTGCAATTTTTGCTTTTCTGTTTCACATGCGAAGTTTCAGCCCCCTGGATGATGCTCTTCTTTTTCACACACATGGCAGATTACTGAGCAATATGTTTTCCTTTTTAGCTATTAGCACCCATGGTGGGTTGACCTTGACTGGCTGTCAGATCCCCACCCAGCCGCACTCTCACTCCTCCTTCTCAGCAAAAGAAAATAGGATGAAAAACCTCATGCGTACAAGATGAAGACAGGGAGATCACTAACCAGTTACCGTTGCAGGAAAAACAGACTCAACTCAAGGAAAATTAATTTACTTCATTGCCTATTAAAATAAAGCTGGATGGTGAGAAACAAAGGCAAAAACTAAAACACCTGCCCCCCATCCCAACTCTTCCCCATTCCCACCTTCACCCCTTCCCTCCCGACTCCTCTCCCTGCAAAGGGCGGCGCAGGGGCTGGGGCCGGGGGTTGCGGTCCGTCCCCCCCAGCCCCTCTCGGCCGCTCCTCCCTCCTCACACGTCTCCCTGCTCCAGCGCGGGCCCTTCCCCGGGCTGCAGTCCTTCAGGGACAACCTGCTCCCGCCCGGGCTCTCCACGGCCGCAGCTCCTGCAGGAAATATCCCCCTGCTGCGGCGTGGGGCCCTCCCCGGGCTGCAGGGTGGGTCTCTGCTCCAGCGGGGTCTCTCCGGGGCTGCAGGGGATCCCTGCTGCGGGCCTGCACCACCTCCCGCCCTCCTCCTCCTCCTCGCTGCTCCCTCCTCGGCTTCCTCCTCCTCCTCCTCTGCCTGTGCCGCCTTCGGCCCTTTCTGGAACCTGTTTTCCCCCAGCTTGGCTGAGGGGCTCAGCTGTGTCCTGCGGTGGGGCCGTTGGAGCCGGCTGGGACCGGCTGGAACCGGCTGTGTCCGGCACGGGGCAGCCCCGGCCTCTCCTCACACAGGCCGCCCTGCAGCCCCGCTGCCGGCGCCTGGGCACGGACACCCAATGCAGTACTGTATGTACTTCTCCCATTTTCCCTGCACAAATGCAAATATACTCTAAATCATTGGGGTTGTTCAACATTTAGGTCAAAGCTCAAGAGTTTAAAAAACCTGAACTTTCACTGACTGCCCCTGACAGGAGGATTTACAATGCATGGAACTTGCCAAAAGGAAAATCAGGAACAAGATGCTTCCTTCACCTCGCTGCTTCTTAATCAGATACTGAGAAACAAGTTAAACTTGCCAACAGTGTATGAAGTTAAATGGAATGGACTGCAGATCATCTGCAGAAAGAAGCTGACATGTAGCTGATTTGGTTTCATATGAATTATTCTCAGATCAGATTAGTCTCCAAAGAATATGCGTATAAAATTTTTCCTCTGTGCCTACTTTAAGATTAGTGTCTACTCAGGACATTTATAGATGTGATTATGATTTCATTAGTATTCAAAATACTAATACTATTTCATAAAGTACTTTAATTGGTTTATTAAAGTATTCCATTGAGGGCAAAAAGTGAAGCAGCATGCATTGCAGGGTGTAATTTGTGCTACAAAGTGTTTTCTGCAGTTTGTAATTTGCTTAGTTTCACAAAACATGCCATTTCTGGAAAAGTGGGTTGTTTTGCTGTATTAAGCCTGTTTGAGCTGCCACAATTAATATGTGAATTCTTCTAGTTATCAAGATAAATGTTCAGGACCAAATTCTAAGACGCAAAACTCCTTCAGTTGTGTGGTAGGCTGACCTGGGCTGGCTGCCAGATGCTCACCCAGCTGCTCTCTCACTCCCCTGTTTTCTTGAGGGGAACTGCATTCAGTTTGCAAAAGAAACAGCAATTCAGAAACTCAGAATTCAATTGAAGCGAGGAGGAGCGGACCTCCAAGAACTAAAATTTTATGTGAAATATGAACCTAGAAATAATGTAATATAAAATTAGACTGTGGTGAAAAGCAGGCTGTGCACCAAGTGCTGTGATTTTAGACAACTCACGGTATTTTCTTTGTGTGGCAAAGCCCTGACTACTGGATTTTAGAAATAAAGTTTCACATAAGAAGCTAACTCTCTGATTGCCATGAATAAAAGCTTGAAATAAGACACAAGTGTAACCATAAGTCTCAAACATCTGAAGGAAATAAGAAGAATCTAATTCTTGTTATTATTGCTTAAATCTTATGATAGCTAAGCCAGCCTCATGGAAGAAAGGAAGAGGAGAAGGAGGAAGACAAGCGGAGCAGATTAATACATTTTTAGTGCTTGGATTGCTGATATTATGTGTGCCGTAAGAGGCCAAGATAGCGAGTGGGAGGATGGCCAGTTTGCAGAACATCTTGCTCCAGTACAAGTGCTTTGCATCAGTGGAAGTGAATGTTCTTTATAGAGGATGTAACAATTATTGATCCCATTTCAAATATGGGGAACAGGGGAACAGATGAAGTGTCTTGCCCCTAAGCACATAGCAGGGTAAGGGCAGAGTCTGAGCCCTGAGTCCCTGCTCATGGAGAATGCATTTATTTATGACAAGAGTAGTTTACACAAACTATTTGTCAGCCAGCCAACAACTTTAACAGGAAAGGTAAATTTGCAACAATATGTTTTGATATAAACTTTATTACCTGCAGATACATTTATTAATCAGAACTAGAGAATGTATAAAAATGTTTCTGCAATCTGACTGTGTAAGATACATCATAAAGTAATATAGGAGCTAGGCATCAGTGTCTCAGCATATCCCTAGAGACCCTTAAATTAATAGCTATATTTATAACTGAATTATATTCTGAATCTTGGCAATGGCAAGGGACGTTGTGTATGAACTGAACCATATTGTTACTTTAGTGAGATACTGTCTCGCTAAAGGAAGAACAGAACTGGGTCAGCCCTAGCAAAGGCAGAATCTATGTCAGGGAGAGGGCTAGTGTTAATCATTTCTGAAATTTCAGTTTTCTTCCTTGTGGGCAAAACACTAGGGATTCATTCTGTGAAATGCAAATAATCAAAGACCAGCAACTCTCTTGCTTTTTGTCTCCCAGTTCTAAATGTACCTCACAGCTTGTGGGCACAGTCTCCTGCCTGTCCCTTCCTGCACTTCCCTTACTCCCATCAAGTGGCAGTCCCTGCAGGGTGGAAGAAGTACCATGGAGAATGGCCTTGCAGACTCCCTGGTGCCTGAAACCTGCTGATGGAGATAAAGAGAGGCTTTTGCAGGATCAGTAGAAGTGGGCGATAAAAGAATGGTACTAACGTTCCCTTCATCCTTTATGTTCCTCTCACCCCAGGTTCATCTTACTTGGGTTCTCTCCAGAGACAGAAGTTATCAGAATAAGGGAATCTTCTGCAGTGCTAGAACACTTTACATAACATTGAACTGTTTGTTAATGTATTACAAATGAGGAACCGTGTACTACTTACCACCTAAAATCAGATGTCCCATTCACTTCAGCAGAAGTAACAAGGGGTCTATAACAATTTACTTTATAATTCTATAACACAGGGTTTGTTAGCACATCCCTCACTATGCTGAATCAGCCTGAACCTTAAGAGGACTTCATACATTAGGGGAAAAGCTATGTTAATAGGTGGCCTTTTTGAGCTGTTCATCATTTTGAATTCGAAGTCACAATGTAGCAGCCTGGGTGACATCAGTTACTGGCCTTAATTCTTTCCTCACCAGACTCATCACCGCATAGGAAATCAACCATCACATCAGCTGAACAGTGTGACTGTTCAACTGAGATTTTCATTTGTTATGGGAGTCTCTTGATGTGTTGGGTGTTCTTCCTCAGCAAGGCATGGGGTGGGAAAGTAAGTAGGTTACCTTTCCAGACAGCCATCACAGCTGGGGACATAGCTGGGAGGAGATGCCAGCGCTGAAATAATACTGAGAGAGCAGCACTGAGAAATTATTCCTAGTCCTGAAGTTCTCCACCAACCTTTATCTCACCTCCTGTCCCCTATCTTGTCCCTGCCATAACTTCACCCAGCTACAGTTTAGTTAATGACATCACGATAATCTATTCTCAGAATTAAAGAAAGGACTTTTTCAAGCTATTCTGATCATATATTTTATCTGTAGAGTGTTTCAAAGACAAGGAGAGTTCTGGGCAAATATTCTTCAAGCTCAAGTCGGACATCCAATCACATAAATTCATTCCTAATGAACGCTATGGAAGAATAAAAGCAATCTCATATGAAGAAACCATGAAATCCTACCATTTCCACCTGCTTTAGAGAGCCATTTTGAAACTCCCTAACACAAGCCCGAGAGGCTGAAGGTGAGAGGCTGATGGAGTCCTTCAGTTTCTCAGTCTTCTTTGAGAAGTAAAATTAAGGATAAAGTAAAAATAATTGTCAATCAACAGTTGTTTTTTTTTCTCAATTTCAACTTGCTTCAAATACAGGTTACTGGCTCTCTTTATTCTGACTTGTAAGCAAAGTTGCTTCTTGTCGCTATACAGAGTTCCTGGAAAAAACTGTTTCTTCATTTATTTTTATTCCTCGTTTTACTTTAAGAAGTTTTGCCCTATGCAAGTGAGCAAGAAGATAATCTGTTGCAAGCCAAGTGGAAAGGTGTAGTTTTATGGACCAGTTCTCTCTGGAATGGGACTGATGAGGTAGGAAGCAGTAAGTCTCTTGTTCAGGTACAGCACCGTAGCTGGGAGAGTTGAGAGGTTTATGCAAGTATGTACCTCTAAAAAGGTCAAATAAGGTGACAAAGTCTTTCCTTCAAGATGGCTTTGATTGTGTGACAGCAATGCTTTCTACCTACCCTTTGAAAGAGCATACAAGAATACAGGGAATATTGAAGTACCTTCTGGGCCAATAATAAATAGATACAACATGAAGGTGATGGAGTAATCACATCAGAAGTTTGTAATCAATGACAAACATCTGTCTAAAGATGGTAGGAGAAGATGCAGGACAGGTTAATCTTTCGCATTTTATACAATACCGAAAAAAAAAAGTATATTGTTTGCATTTAATCTTGCCATTAAATGTTCTATTGTTAATACAATAAAATGTTTCACACTGTTGCCTTTCACTTAACAATCATGTACATGAGTACCAGTTGTAAACCAAGGACTGTTTTCTCTGCAAAAGAGAGCAATACCAAGGCCATAGAAGGATAATGCCTGAGACCACAGTCCACTTGTGTGGGATTGGAACATGTTTAGATTCCCTGACAGAAGTCAGATCAGACATTCAAAGCAGTGAATTCTTTGGACACTATCCAAAATAAGCTCCTGCATTTGGAGATAATAGTATTGCCAATGTAAATCATACTGAAGATGGCGTAAATGGTAAATGCTGTGTTAATAAATCTGGTGGGTTATACACATCAACTACGAGCAGCAACGACCAACCACTTGATCCTATGCCTGTAGAGGCTAAACTTGGACTGATTTAATTGCAAGTGTATCTATAGTTGCAAGACATCTGAAGACAGCTAGAAAATGATCAAAACGCATCTGAATTAAATCATGGCGTAGTATTTTTTGGTTGTAGCCATGGGTTTCTCTCCAGTACACATGTTGATAGTTGTGGTTTGTTTCAAATGACTGATTTTTTTTTATTATTATTTGCATATTATAACCAAAGCAAATTTTAGTATTAGGCCTAAGTGAGAAACATTCCCTATTAGCAATTTTCTCCTAGAATATAGATAACAAGACTGATTAACCATAACATGAAAGGCCAGATGAGTGCAGGACAGAACTTCCATTCTGTCAAGCCTTATTCCTTGTGAAATCAGCTTTTCCGTTTTCAAAAAACATAAGGAGATAGCACGGTCATCCATGATTAGTCACACTGATGCAACATATGATGGACATATTTTCCAATTGCAGAGCGAATGTCATCACAGCTTCCGGAGAAGCTATCCTGATACACAGAAAAGAGAAGGAGGGAAGGAGTGAGGGAGGGAGGGAAAGAGGTGAATCTGACAGATCGGTCTACAGAACGGATTTGAAATTCTGAAGATTTGATTAACATTTGTAAAAGGAAAACAAACGAAAAATCAGATGCATCTCACTTTGGCTTTATTATGCACAATCACCAAGGGAGTGATTATGCAGTAAATTAGAATCCTGCTCCTGTATCTTGATGCCACAGAAGCATTTTAAACAGGCCATTTTGTAACATTATGAAAGATTTTTATAAGGTCCTGAAGAAAACCCCTTACCTCCAGATGACCTGTGGCACAGACTTTTGCCACATCATATCTTTGTTATTAAAATCTATTTTGTCTTGAAACCACACATTTTAATGATGCATACAAAACATTGCACACCTGTAGTAAAAATACAGCACACAGTAAAAGATTTCCCAGTTAGACACCATTTTCATCAGCCAGTTCTATCCAATTATCTGAACAATAAAACCATTTCAGTGGGAGAAAATAGATGACTGCTATTAGAGTAACCCAGTTACCCTTCCATGAATTAGAAGTAAGAAAGCTACATATTGCAATCGTTACAACAGGATATAGTACCTCCAGGAGTCCTTTGAGATAAAAGTAGAGATGTTCACTTACTTGGTTCCATTCTTCTGAAGATTCAAAACATTACATGTAGATTAAAGTTTATACTTAAAAACAAAAAAAATCTGCATTCAAAACCCATGCATGTGACAAACAAGGAATGGTGCTTCCAATTGCCACCTATTTGCTTTCCTCTCCATCTACCAGCACGTTGTAAACAATACTCTGTAAAGGAAGCAATGAGTTCATCTTTTTCTGTTCTCCATGCAAAAACACCATGGTAACTTCTAAACCAGGCAACAGAAGATTCAGATACTTTAAGAGCATGATGCAACTACCTTTTACTCACAGACACATTTACAATTTAAATAACTACATAACCATGTGCAATGCACCCTAGGAATGATTGGAAGGCAAGTAGCTGTGAGAGATTCTTGCAGAGTCTATATTTGTAAAATCTGTCCAGCTACTTTGGATAAAAGGCATTAAATAAGGTACTCACAATTTATGCATGAATACAACCAATACTGTGTAGCATTTTTGCATCTTTTTTGTGGTTCGTGAATGAAAGGCCATGAAGAAAATGCATGATTTCCTCTTGGAAAACTCAACAAGAAACAGAAATTAGCAAACGTAAGGACTGGGCTTAGTCCTATTCATATTTGTGCTGCAAATACTTGTGAATTAAATCATTGTTCTCCTAAATTCAAAGGAGTATCTTTCAGAAGGATCATGATTTCTTCCTATTTACAGTCTTAGATTATGGGAATAGCATCTCCAACACTGTGATATCAAGGATTAAAAAGATTAACTGCTGTTATTACTGCAGGAGCTGGGAACGAGGTTTGAGGATCAGGCACAGCAATTCCTTTCATCAATCACTTTTTGCTGGGAGAAAGGAGTCACATTATTATTTTAACTCAACTAGAATTTTTTGTTTCTTTGTTTTATTTTCTTCAATACTATCATGATTTGAATTTAGAAAATAAAAATACATGCAAGCTCTCTTGCTTCAGAAACTTTGAAGTGGAAACCAGTTCAAATATTGCAAAATAAATTTTTTATTCCTCAGAAACAACAACTTGTTGTTATTCCTGAAATGAAAGTCATTTCTTCTGCAGGCTATTTCAAAAAAATAAAGCAAATATCTCTTTCATGCTTTCTTTAGAAGGACATTCATAAAGCCAGCAGAAAATAGAAGCAATTGGAATACATAAGCAATTTAGAGACGCTTGTTTAATCTCAGTAATTACCTATTCAGTAGAGGCAGGACTGGTTAGAAAGGGCTATAGATATTTTTCTATTTAAAACTTTAAAGAGTTTCCCCAGATGTGCTAAACACAGTATAAATGTCATATCTGTTCTTGTGTCAAAATCATACCAAGATAAAGGACAGAATATGGTCAAGCAGTAGATAATATTTTCTACATAGCAGTCACAGCAGATGAACAACTCTGAGCTATATTTTGTTCATTCATATGTATACAATCTTGCTTACTTCAGTGAACTTCCATAAGGCAAGGTGATGTCAGAAATCGCCCCCGTCAGTGATTTTCTGAATAGCATTTCTTGAAGTGGTTTTAGAAGTCAGCAATGTCAAAAAGCTGCATTTGAACACTGTGTTCTCTTTCCATTTTCTGTGTGTTTGGGGTTTTTTTTTAGTCAGATTACATACTATTTAATACATGCTCACTCCTTCAGTCTCTCATTGGGCATCCCAATTAGCTTGAAAAATTCCACCTGCTCCCAGAGAGTAGAGAGAAGGTTCAGGGGATTAAAAAGTACGTGGCAGGACATGGCACTTTGCTGTGCAAGTCCTAGATAATTTGGGGCAAAATTAATAAATTCCAGTGCTCAAACAAAAATATTATGAATGAGGACAGCATCAGGCTACTTTACTGACAGCAGTAACCTAGCTTTGGAAATGCAGGCCTTACTGGCTGCCACCTTTTTGATCAGTTTTGGCCCTAAGGAATTTTGTCTTCAGTGTGACACCTCATGTGAATCCTTAATGAAGGACATGTGGCTTACAGAATCAGGCTTACAGCACGCAGGACCAGCTGGCATACTTGAGAGCAAATCTGAAACTAGTTTCAGATTTTGATAGTCACAGATGTCACATCAGGGCATGACCTCTTCCCAGGCTGCTGGATCCAACACAAACTGGATAAAGCAACACCTTTATCACGGTTTTCTGTTTATGAACTTGGCATATTGGTGTAACTAAATGCATGAAAAAGGGAAGAAGGGAAGGGAAGGGAAGGGAAGGGAAGGGAAGGGAAGGGAAGGGAAGGGAAGGGAAGGGAAGGGAAGGGAAGGGAAGGGAAGGGAAGGGAAGGGAAGGGAAGGGAAGGGAAGGGAAGGGAAGGGAAGGGAAGGGAAGGGAAGGGAAGGGAAGGGAAGGGAAGGGAAGGGAAGGGAAGGGAAGGGAAGGGAAAAAAAATAATGATGCTAAAATTGGGAAATACTGTCTAATGTATGTCATTGGGGATGGCAGCTTTTATTCAGCTTTTTGGCTCTGTAGGCAAAATTCAGGGTGGTGGCAGTGGCGATGTGGGCAGCAAATGGGTAAAAGGAAAGCTGGCAGGAGATGACTGAAGAAAAACATGAGAAATACATGCAGGGGCTGGGAAGACCAAGGGGCTGTGAGGCAAGCAGGTGAATTTGGGTGGGCTTTTGGTGAGGGATACTGAGTGATGCCAGCATGGCTCTGGAAGACTCTGAGACAGAGAAGGGCACAGTGTCTTTGCCTCCACCTACCCTTCTTCTCTCCCACCATCTCCCATACTTAGTGTCCCCCCTCTTGCTTTAGTTCCCCTGAACTATGGGACTCCCGACGTCTCCCATAACCCACAACCCTATCTTGCCTTAGCCACTACTTACATTTCTTCACATTTTTCCAGGAAGAAGAAACAACATCCACTCCTCTGCACACATATTGCTGCAGAGGGATTAAGAAAGGAAAAGATGGACTTTAGACCTAGGAGATAGGACTGGAGCGGGAAGCCACTGGAGATACTGGAAGTGAGTGGGTAGGTATTGGCAGTGACTGCTTCTGCAAGGGGCCATTTTGTATAGTAGAAGCAATTGCCCTTCAAGACAAATACTCCAGAAACCCCCCCCCCCAAGTTTTCTACATTGCAAACTCTATATCCCAACCCTTAATCTCTCTGTGCCTCAGTTCAAATGAGGTAAAAGTGTCTTATCTACTCATCTCAGAAAGGTGCTGTGTAAAGCAAATTAACACGTTACATTTTGTGAGGAACACAGATAAGTATCCATGAGCACTAAGGCAAAAGTCCACAAGGAAATTAAGTTTCAGAAGCAAAATCTGAAGAGGTAACAAACGCTCCACTGGGACATGCATCGAACAGTGATGAGAAAACAAATTAGAGAATAGTTTCTCACTTGGTAAACACTAATTGGTATGTACCTAAAATGTGGCAGAAGTCCAACTGGAAGCAAATGCATATGATCAGGTACCTGCAGTGCAAAACTCTGTGCTTGAATCTGAGGAAGCAAATTAAGTAGGCACACGCCACCTCCTGGCATTTCTTAAATAGAGCATGGCGACTTATTTATGTATTTCCCACACTGTAAATTTGCAGAAAAATGCAAATCTGAAATATGTGCCAAATAATTATGACTGGAAAAAAAATTAGAAAAAAATGTTGCATCTATATTGTTATTTTCAAAATGAAATCTATCCGGGGGTTTTGCTCCATATAGCATTATTTCAAAATTGACCTAAAAAGACAGAAAGGGTTAAAACATTGTAAACCAGCTGAACAAAAAGTTCTGGATTACCTACCATTGCGGAGGGGGGCAGGATTTATTTTGAAAAGAAATGAAATTATGTGAGTTGATCCAAGTCATTTCTTACCTGCCTCTAACCCCAGTATTTCCATTTAACCAGTACTTCTTACAAAGATCAGCTAACAGCAGAGGGGCGGTGGCATTCCTGTGCCTTAGAGTCTGTTCCTAGCACAGGAGAGGAGATGCTGTAGTGAGCATTGATGACCCTGTGCATTTCAGCCAAGAGTGATTTCTAGGCTCCCGTCTCCTAATGCCGCTCCGTGTTTCACCATGCCACTGACTCTTTCTCACAGTCCCGGTCTCCTCCTTGTACCCATTCTTCAGGCTTTTATCCCAGCCCAGGTCTTCTTGCCAAACTGATACTACTTCCTGTAACAGGGTAAAGAAAACTGAGAAATGTTTTGGGATAGAAAGGGATGAATCTCCTACTTAGTTTTGATACTAGATCTTAAAATAGTTAGTATTTTACCTCCCTACCATTTCCTATTACAACGTAACAGCTTTTCATACTGTAATTTTATGCCCATTTTCCCTAAACATATTTCTGCCTAACTTTTTTATTTTCTGTATTTGCTTGGAAGTATTTTTAACATCCTAAAACAGTAGGCCAATTGGCATTAAGTCAGCACAACTCAATTCATTTCAGATTAATCCTGCCAGTTCACACAAGCTGAGAATCTGGCCCACTGTGATAGGAAATTAAGTCTCTTTTTTTCTCAGCAGAGGCTCTCACCCACAGGCCTTTTAGAAACTTATTTAGTTATTTTAATGGATGTGACATGTCTTTCTCCAAAAGGTATTAACAGGAAAAACATAAATAATTTTTTTCTGTGATCAGTGGAACTGGTGAAACCTGATTTCCCATGGGTTTGTGTCCCACATACCTGTACCTCTACTGTAATAATCCCAATTCCTCACTTATTTTCGTCATGACCTCATTCACCCCCTAATACTTTTAGTAGCCCCCCCCATTCCCTCACTGCCATCTGGGAAGAAAGAAGCACACATCAGGCCTGGCTTGGTGTTTTATCTGTGCTGTCTGCTGTTGATTGTGTCTGTAGCTCGTATGCACAGCATGCCTGAGCAGACCAGGCATAAAAAAAGTTGAGTTCATGTGATGCTTTTTTCTCTCAGTGAGGTCACTAACTCAGTTCACTTTTGCCTAACTTTTTACAGATTTTCATAAAACCTCCAGAACCGTTTTACCTGTGAGACTTCTATTTGTGTCCATCTGTGGCTGAAATTGGCCTGTTGGTTCCCAAGTTATTACGGACTGACCAGTGTGACTGCAAAAGCCTTAGAAACCAAGGAAAAAGAAACAAAAATAAATTGCATGGAACATAATGTGCATTATTTGTTATCAGTACTTTAAATGACAGACTAAATATTCTTTGCAGCAAAACTGGAGCACATTCATTCTTTTCTAGAGGGTTTTAATCAATTCTCAAAAAAAACCTAGCTGAGACTGAAAATGGAAGAGAGTAATTAGATTCTATTTTTGGATGTTATGGTAATCAAAAATTTTGACATTACTCTCTTATTGTATAGCAGAGGAAAGAGAACACTTCAAGTGAAGATATATAGAACATGCTGAGGTACCTTAGCAGCTCAGTGGAACGGATTGGGAACTTGACTAATACATAACGTCACCGATTTGGAGTATGAAAAACTGTGGCACGACCATTTGGGACCCTTACACATAGCCAGCTCTCTTTACAGATAACGCTTCAGGAAATCTGAGTTTCACAAACAGTATTGGATGCATCACATTGCCACCCATTCTGTATTGGTGAAGGATCTGTACTTCGTTCCCCTTCTGCCCCCAGTTGGACAAGTGAGTGAAATTTTAATAACACAGACCTCATTTAAATATGGTATTATAAACTCATTTACTTCATAGAAACACTACAAATCTTAAAAATAAAATCTATCAAAATTGCTCCAATCTGCTAGAAGAATTATAACTGTAGACACTCCTCATGCCAGAAGGAAGGATGAAAAGTATATAATCCAATAGAATAAGACTGTCTCTTTCTCTGTTTGAATAAACTTGTTGTAAAGTCTCTTTGGCTTTAGGACAATTAATGACTTAAAACCCAAGCATCTGTGAAAAATTTATATTATAAACTATTATTTGTCTTCAAATACATACATGTATGTGTGTGTATTAATATATCATACGAGAACTTTTCTTACACATGAGGATTCTGTAATATTAATACCGTTAATTTGCATATGGATTTTATTCTCCAAGTATATATGGCCATAGTTTTGAAAAGTATTTGGGGATTTTGGATGCAATTTTAAGATTCTTGCTCTGAGACATCTGGAAGACACTAACGTTTTTGACAGTGGCTGCTCAGCACTTTCTGAGAATTTCTAAAAAAATGTAATCACTCCAATCTATTTTTGCTGTCCCCCTGACAGCTCTCTTCCTAGTGAGCATAGCTGTCACTGAGAACTCTCGCTTGAGAAGAGACTGGGGGAAAAAAATCTACCAGGAACTACTGGATGGCTTGAGGGGCTGCATTGGCATGAGCTCTCTTCCCTGCTTTCAGGGCTGGTTAATAGCGTCAGTTTGCATCCACTATGCCTCCTGCCAAAATGAACAATGACAGAGTAAATGTCTTAACACAGGCCCTGAGGATCTGATCTCTGCAGTCTAACTGCGCTTGGTAGAAACATCTTCTATCATCAACTACGTCTGGATGGTCATAAAATATTGTAATTACCACCCATTTATAGAATCAACCATAAAAATATGAGGTTGGAAAAATACCACACCAAATAAGTATTAACAAAATGATTATTTAATTGGCAACTGATTATATAGATAAAACATATTTCAATGAAATGCCTGTGAATGGTTTTCTTTACCAGTGGCTGAGCAAGCCACGGAGTCATTGCTATGAAAACTACTGTTTTCTCACTCTTGAAAGCCAAAATTAATTGCTATAGAGGATTTTTACAATGCAGTGGTGAGCAGCTGTAAATCACCCACTAGTCCAGCCTTTACTCATTTCTGTTGATGAGTGCTGTACATTTCCTTATCTATCTTTCTCTATCTACAATGTTTTAAACTTAACTGTATCTTTCCTACATAGGTATAAAAGTAACATTAACTTTCTGCCATTCCTGCATTACACTGTTGTTGGGGTACACTAATTCCTTTGGGATTTTTTACTTTTTTTTTTTCTTTTTCTTTAAAACTCCTTGAAAAGACCTCATACTATACTCTCAGACCATCTAAGGCTAACTAATCATTCCTGTTACCCTTTTGAACCTCCACTAGCATCTCAAGCTAAGCTACTTTTTGCTGCTTGCTGCAGACAGTGAACCTTTGATTGCACTTTTATGTGAATTAGTAATCCAATTAGAAAACATAGAACTGCTACTGCCAAATTACTAATGCAATTCACATTTCATTATTGGCCACAGAACAGCACGTTTCTGTCTCACGCCTTAGATATTTCTAGAGTGAAAGCTCTAAAAGCTGTGCCTATGCTATGATTATCACTTAAAAAAATGTAAAGGAAGGTCACATGGGACACAGATTTTGTGCATGTGTGGATCAACACAGGTATGAACTATTGCTCCAGAAGACTTAGGAGATGTTCAAGCAAAACTGGCCAGTCTACTTAGATGGGCTTGGGATGAGGGGAAGTAAAACCAGACAGTTTGACTGCAAATTAGCCATGCAGCAATTTCGTATGTGTGTAATTAAACTTCTTCTTAATCTTACTGGGTAGTTTGATTGTCACCCTAGATGTGGTCAAAGGATCAGGTCCATCCTTCATTTACAGTAAATGAAAAATTGGTGTTCAACAGAAAGGCAGCTGGATACTCTTCTGATGTCCTCACTAAAATGAAAAATTCTTGTATTCTACAACTAAATTTGCCACCCATTACATAACACATAAGGAAGCTCAAAGAGATCAACACATACATAATTCATAGACTACATCTGTTTGCTCTGTTTTGAAATTGAATTAGGAAAACAGTTGTTTTAAACAACAGCAGTACAATTATGCTAAGGGCTTTACTGATTTTTATTGAATATTAGATACCACATGGTTTATGTAACAATGTCATAAAAGAGGCCCCTAACAGCTCTCTTCAAACAAACCTCAATCCCCGAACTGTATTTATTCTATGATTTGAGCTTCGTTAAGTCTATTCCATATTCATATACATTTGTAACACAATAAAAATAGAGGAAAACATTTTAAAAACCCTCAGAGAATGACAGGGATTCATCAGACACAGGAGCTGTAATGTTGGACAACTGAAACTTTGGTCTTAAACTGTTCTAGTGCTTCTTAAACCAAAAGAAAAATAGAGTAATCAGGACGTGCTATTCACAGTGTTACATTTAAATCTGTGAGTACTGGCTGAATGAACACCAACCTGGCTTGCTGCTCGTCTCATTCAGACAACTAGTACGAACTAGTGACTGCACTATTTACCAGCATTTTCCTAAAACCGTATGGCATGACAAGTACGCTGGAGCCTGCGCTCCCTTACGCTCAGCTAATAGAAAAAGGAGACAAATAGCTTGAATGAAACACTTCAATAAAGAGAGCAGACCATCTTTAGCCGATTGCCAGAAGAATGATCTTTGAACTTGAAGCTGCATCTGACATGATGAGCTGAGACCATGAAAATTCATTTGTATTTTTGGCTGATGAAAAATTTAAAACTTTCTTCTACATTTCAGAGAACTAGCAGGATTATTATCAGCTGTACTTAAAGGACAAAGGACAAACGTAGCTATACAGAATTTCTCAGTGCTGATCACTGTTGGCTGAAACATTAATAAATTGCACTCTAATCCCAACAGGTTATGCTTTATAGGCAGTGACTCAATATGCGTACCTATGGAAGGCAGGCTGTTCACTTTTTGTTATCACTTTCATTATGTTTGGCCCCAAAAGTTCAAAAACATAAGCTGTATTTCAGAAATTATATAAACAAATAAGGACTTTAGTTTACTTTTTTAACTCCGTCAGTTGCACCCACATGTGATAGTCTTGCCAATTTTCCCAAATTAACATATGTTTTGGATACTGCTGAAAACTGCGAGACATGGAGACATCTCAATTCCCCACTTTCACATTTTTAGGGATTATTTTCAAAGTAACACGAGTCAGAATCACTGATCCTGCTTATCCTATTGTGAAAGTAAGGAAAATAGATTCAAACAGTGAAGAAGATGAAATGCTAGTTTTTCACCAGACGTTACATAAGCAGGCCTGAAGTCAGCAAAATATGTAAACTCTTAATAAGGTTTTAGCTGATAACTAAACGTGGAGAATACCTTGGCCTCATGTGTCTATTTAACAAACATATATATATAAATTATACATGTTTCTTTCCTGAGCTAAGTAAAGGTGGCCCGTCCACCTCAGTCAAGACCAGTAATTAATGTCCAATTTAGAGAAATAAATGACACATCATGACTCCCGAGTCCCGTATCGTCCCTATGGACTATCATCCATACTCAAAAAAATCCTTCCAATTAATTACCTCAGGGGACTAGCTCTAACCCTAAATCATTGTGAATCAGTTAGTCTTACCCTAGATGATGTAAGATAGATAAGAAAAATAGAAAAGACCATTTGATTGAAAAGTTCATTAATCAAAACAATTACAATCACCATACAATTATACATTACGATCTTACAATAGTTCACATTTGACTCGCAAATACATGCACAATATCTACTGAAGTAAATAATGCCTGATTTGATAAATGACGCACATTTTTTTGTCAGGAACTATAAAGTCCTAAGTCAGTTAGTACTTCGTAATTGCCTTGATACCATTTTCCATGTGCTCTCAAAGGAAATCCCTTAGATTTAATAATAGTGGCATTCATCAGTTTTTGAATTTGATCCTTAAGATGCTGATATTTTTTTACTTTCTCTGACGCCGCATCTGCCAGTGATGTTGGCTTACTCTCCTATCCATATTGTAATATCTACGACTAAGGCTTGATCTCCCTTAACAAATACCAAATCTGGTTTATATAGTTCATTTTGTGTTTTAGCAATGGCCCTTGAAATACCATCCAATCTTTCTTTCTGGCCTCCTCCGCCAACGTTTCATGTAGTTGATTATGTCTCTTTGTCCTGGCATCTTGCACCTTCACAGTTGGACTAGCACGTCTTCCTTCATGAAGCAACTATGTACAACAGAAAACAAACTTTTCAGATTTCCCCTTGCCTGTCTAGAATATCAGGCATCAAATACATCAGATTTTGAAGCTGGTAGTATTATTTCAAAGGGAACGGATTAAGAGATTATGCTGCCTCTGATCAGTAGCTGTTTCACATGATTTCCATTTGGGTTATTCGTCACCGTCTGTGTAGAAGCATTTGCACACTAGTCTCAGTTGAGCCACCAAGCACAGCTCGTCTGGCCTGGCCCCTTCCTTCAGTCCCTGGGTAACTGGAGCCGAGCACAACAACAGCTCCCTCCTGCTGTCCGGTTCTGACTAAAAGAGAAAAAAACACAGCCAGGCCAAGGATCTGCCAACACTGTTTTGGGGCCCCACTCTGACTTCGCAACGTTTAAAGACAGAAACGTCCTTTCCCCCTCGGGCACGCTACTCTCCTTCACAGAGGGCACCGCCCTTCCTCACACACACCACCCGTCAGGGCCGCCACCGCAGGAACGTGAAGGTTTTAGGGGCAGCACAGCCGAACCTCCCTCCGACAGAGCCTCCCCATCAAGGCTTCAGCTCATCCGGGCAATCAGAGCAGGTGCACGGGCCTCCCGGACCGGCGTCGCCGAGAGGCCGGCGTCGCCGAGAGGCCGGCGTCGCCGAGAGGCCGGCGTCGCCGAGAGGCCGGCGTCGCCGAGAGGCCGGCGTCGACGAGAGGCCGGCGTCGACGAGAGGCCGGCGTCGACGAGAGGCCGCCGCCACCGCGCCCGCCCGCGGCCCCCTCACGGCCGCCCCGAGGCGGCGGGGCGCCGGGCACGTGACCCAGCGAGAGCGGGAAGGCGCCCGCCAGGCGGGGGCGGGGCCCAGGGGGCGGGGCAGGGCGCCGGGGGTGGGAGTCTGCGCCGCAAAGGACGCTGGGAGTTGTGTCCTCCCGCGGCGCCCTTCGCCATCCCCGGCGGCGCTCCGCCCTGCCCAGGCGGCCCCTTGGCCCCGGGCCGCCGCGCCGTGTCAGGGGAGCTCCTTCTGCCGCCGTGGCCCCTCGTCGTCGCTCGTGTGTGGGGAGGGATGGGCGGAGAAAGGACGCGGCGCGGCTCCTCGCGGAACTACAGCTCCCGGCGTGCGTCGCGCCCCGGGCAACTTAAGGGGGGGGGTGGGGGGCAAGATGGCGGCCGCTAAAGCGAGTTGGAGAGGTGGCTGAGGTGAGTGTGGGGCAGGCAGGAAGCCGTCCCTTTGCTTGTCTTCACCTTCGCAGCCGTCTCCTTTTCCCGTTCTTCCGCTCCCTTCCCCGCTCTCCGCGTTTGGGGGCGAGGAGGACGCGCCAGATGGGCGGGTGCTGAGGGGGGGCAGCGGGAGGCTCGGGCCGACCCGCTGCGGCGGGACCCCTCAGGGCGTCGGGGGCGGTTGGCGGAGGCAGGCGGGAGAAGAAGCCGGAGGCCATCGCCTCGGCTCGCAACACGGCGCCCCGCACGCTGTCAGCGGGGCAGCGGGCTGGAGGTGCCTCTGTGGGCGCTGCTGAGCGCTGCTACCCGCGGGCGGGCTCCCCGCCGTCCGTCCGTCCGTCCGTCCGGGCGGGCTGCTCACCGCAGAAGCTGTCCCGAGAGGCGTGTGGTAGCGAGCGGGACCCCCCCCCCCCCCCCTTGCCTTTCCCAGGAGGGGGCTTGAGGTCCTGCCACCGTTGAGGGGTGCCTGCGGGACTCTCCTCCGGAGGTAGAGGCCTTCCATGAGGCAGTCATAAATCAAAACCTCGTTGTCAGTTGTCAGTCGTGTCTGATGTGGTCAGACGTCCCCGTGGCATCAGTCTGAAAGCAGTGAAGCAGTGGAGGACTGCGGCTTTGGGATTTCCCTAAGCTGGTTTTCCTCAAATGGACCATAACACAGCGAGGTATTGCTAAGCATTAACCGAACACAATGCAAATTTACAAAAGGACTACACTGCGAGCTTTCTTGAATAGCTTCATCTTTTACTTTAAAGTTAATTGTGCAGCAGGAGCCATACTTTAGATAATTGAGGTGGAGGTTCACAAATCCTGTTACTGAGAACTAATTATAGTACAACTTTTTTTTCGTTAAGCTGAATACATCTAGGGAGGTATCCCGTGGTACTTTGAGCTGAGATACTAGGAAGAAAAAAGATCCTGGCGTCGATTGAGATCTCTGTGCTCTGTTGGAGAACTTGTGGAAAAGCCTGTAACTTAGAACCAGAGTTTTAATTACTATATCAAAATCAAGTTTATTAGGCCATGTGTTAAACTTTGTAAAGCTACATCAGATGTTTGCTGTGCAAATCAAGTAGGTAAGCTAAAATCAAAGTAACAGCCAAGGCTTTGGGAAGATACAGGTAATCTTCCACTTCCTGAAACCTTTGTAACACATTCAAAATAATTTGAAATGTTTTCTTGGGTAACTTTAGCATTCAGGGCATCTTGCTGGAAGACTTGGTATATGGATGCTCTTGAACATGTGCTAAAATTTCCCTGATAAATTGGTGGTTTGGGGTTGAAATCTTGGTTGTAATGCCCTGATATGTGTAAAGGCTTACGCGTAAGTTTTATTTAAGCCTTTTAATATTTGTCTAAAAAAATGCTGCTAGAATGGGATTTATTTCTGATTCAGGAAAAAAAATCACAAAAATGAGAATTAGAATATAATTTGTAATTAAACAACTTTTAAAATTAAATATTTAAGTTTGACATCGTGTTATGAAAATGCTTGCAGTTAATGATGAACATTAACTTCTCTTTACTTCTGATCCAGACTTGTTCAGGAGAAAAGAATAAACAGATTTTATATTACATGCAAGTGGAAGGAGACATTAGAAAACTAATCAGACTTGGCAGCTGAACTTAAAGTGTAATGAAAGGGGATTACAGTTCTAATCATGAAATCTAAATTGTCAGATGTACAGGTTAGAAACAGCTTTGGTTGATATTAGTGGCTTTTAACTGCCCAACCTAATTGCAGTGAAGTAATTCTTGTAAAATTACTGTGTGATTTTAAAAAAAAAAAAATTGAAGATTTTTTTTTTCTTTTTAATACATAAAGTTTTCTGTAGTTGGAATAGAGCAAAAAGTATCTATCTGGATTTTTAACACACCACTGGCCACATATATATCTAGGCATAGGAAAGTTGCTTTTAATTTTGCCAATGAAATGGATATTGGGTTAAACTAGCCTTTGAGATTGTAGGAAGGGTTGCTAAGGAACACTTATTTAATGTGCAGATTTTTTCTTGTCCTAAAACCATCTGCTCAAGACTGAATTCTCTAAGGTGAGGCAGGACAAATGTCCTTTTAGATGTGCCTGTTTACGTGAACTCTTGGGTGAGAGAACAGGGTAGCCACATTAATATAGCCAGGCTTATGCGTGGCATTGCCTCTCTACCTGAGAAAGCTAATTCAAAATAAAATCAGGTACTTTCACAGCATTGCACTGTGTTATGTAAATCCATCTTATATTGCATTTTTTTGATTCTGGAAGTTGTAGTTGGAGACTAACTGTCTATATTTAGGAGTGAGCCTGTGACTTATTAATCTTGCATTGCATTAGCCATTTGCCTACCTTCAAAATGAAAGGCACTGATTAATTTTTCAAAGAGGACATATAAGTGGGGAACCAAGTGATGTAAAAACTTAATGTGCAGTGTGTTTTTAATTTTTCAGCTCTTGCCTGCCTGGCTGGGTTGCCTGGATTGTCTTAAACCTGTACTCTTCTTTGGCTTAGTTTGGAGGAATGGGTAGGTGCCCAGCTGGCAATTTCATTTTCCATACTCAAAATCAAGTTAATAATTTATAGTGGTGCATAATAGAATAACATAATGATGGACTTATTAAAAGAAAATACAAGACCTCAGGTATGCTGACTTTCTGTTTCTTTACCTGTAGCACAAGGATATATACATT
The DNA here is from genome assembly GCF_026419915.1 of Harpia harpyja. Taxonomy (NCBI): domain Eukaryota; kingdom Metazoa; phylum Chordata; class Aves; order Accipitriformes; family Accipitridae; genus Harpia; species Harpia harpyja. Next base: position 70,177,510 of record NC_068944.1, read on the forward strand.
TTTCCATTTTAGATCTTTTACAGAAATCTGTTGTTTTAGAGCAGACAGGAAAAAGATGTCTACTATTCTGTTTGGCTTTCAGTCCCATTTATAGAATCTCGTGATAATAAGAAATTAGTTTCTGCTTATAAACTATCCATTAATTTCAGATCCCAGGTTATTTAAAGTAATGACAAAAAAGTCACATGTAAGCACATAACTGGAGGAAGATTATCAGAACCAATAACTAGAACAAAGTATATTTTTATTCCTGTTAGTGCTGCTTGAATCTGATAGAACAATAAATTGATCTTGGATTTCCTTATCCTAGCCAAATTGTGTAGAATCTGCTTAAAACTAAACTGAAATTGTTTGTTAAGAAAAATGACCCCTATGTGTCATACAAGTGCTGATCTGCCTTTTCAGGTGCATACACTAGCATTGTCCTTTGATTATACCTGTGTTTAGAATTACTATTATATCCTTAGGAAAACAAAATTACTTTCAGTCCTCCACAGAAAAGCAGGCATGACTCTTACTTACCTCTTCAATATCCAGGAGTCAGTTGCTTTGGTGCAGGAGACATTGTATAGATACATAACATCCTTAACTTGCTTCTGGTGATCTGACAAATATCTCAGAATGACAAGGAATATGTTAAATAGTAACTACTAGACTGTTTACGAAAACTAAATTATATCTCATAGTTTGCCATGTCTCTTTTTTTAACTGTACCCAAGTTCTACTTCATCAAAGTCTGGATTTTTTTTTTTTCCCCCTCTTGATATGTAAAATTTAATTCAGTGACAAACAGCAGAGCAGACTCATGGTGGGAAGCTTCTTAGTTTAGTTTAGTTCTGTTCTACTGTAACAGCATCTGTGGACTAAACTTTACCCTAGGCCTAATGAGCCAGTGATTGAACCTTTATGAAGTGGAAATCGTGTAGTCTGTTCTGCATATGGAAGCCAGGCCACCTTCATATTGAAATTTTGGTCCTGTTACAGGTCATAAAATGATTAGAAATCCAGTGAACTATTTAAAAACAAACCCAAGAATCTTCAATTTGAACGCCTGTCTTAGTTGCTTATACAACTTTTCTAGTAATTTCTGCATTAATATCTTGTAAAGTTAGTTGAGTTTGCTAGCAGCAAACAAAAGTGATAACGTTCTAATAAAATTTATTGAATTCCTGATTGCTAGTGTTGGTCAGTAAAACGCTCTGAGTCTCTGGCACTTGACTCCCTTGAACCTCTCATCAGGCTCTTTTTATGTTCTAATATGTCAGTAAATCTGTCTTCTGTAATCTCTCAGCTAAATTCTTAACTACACTCCGAATTAGATATTTCACTTTTCCATGTGTCTCTTGAACATCGCAATCCACAGCACATGGTTCCTTTTATAAAATTATGCTGCTTCTAACCCTGTCCTTGGAGAGGGACATAGAGCTTTCTGATAGGATAGGGTATTTTAAATAAATTACTTTGAAGCACTGTTTTTAATCACGGTTGCCTGTTAGCAAATGGGAACCTTTGACTGAAATGCATATACAATGAGAATAAAGTTTATTTTTAGCAACTATGAACATATTTTGTGACCAAATAAAATATTTATTCTCACATTATCACTGTCTGGAATTATTGGGTTTTGGTGTACATATATAAACAACTATTAGCTGATTTTTTAAATTTTTTTATTTTATCATTGAAAACAGCAACACTCAATCTCTTTAACTGAGATTTTTTTTTGTATTAGTGAAAAGGTACATTTGCAGGGCGTTTGCATTTGGCAGTTAATAAAATCCCAATGTGCTGGTTTAGTATAGAAAAATCTTCAAATGATTTGCATTTTAATACTAATTAATTAGATGGTAGATTAGGCTATTTTTATCCCCAAAATAGGTTGTTGTAACTTCAGTTGAGTTAATTGTATGAAAATACCTAATTGCATCAAAAATCCTTTGAGCAGCTATTGTTTGTAGTAGTTTGCTCTCTGATCTAAAATCTATATTTTTTGATACTGGGAGAAAAATGTCCTAGAAAGTGCCACACACAGATTTTTCAACATAATTTTTCTTTTTATAGGACAGAAACCTTTCACAGGCATTTTCACAGAGAAGGGCTGTGATTTACGTTTGAAGTGGAAGTATCGTGTAGGGCTATACGCCGTTTAGCATTGTAAACAGTGGCAGTTCGAAAGGTCATACCAATAAATACAGAGAAAAATGTTTACTTGGGCATCAAATGCAAGAACAGAATGACTAAATTTCAAGAACTGGAAAAACCTACATATAGTCTGGTCAGATAAAATGATATCTGGGTTTCTGTGGTAACAGCCTCTGATATTGGAGCTGACGAATGTGACTTTGGCTCATTCTGCATAAGTTTCTATGTATATTTGGACGTAAATTGCCTAAAACTATTGTCTTGACTTAATTTTTTGTTTTCTTTATAGCTTAATGTATTTTTGCAAAATAGAAGACAGATTCCTGATTAACAATGCCTGGCAGTAAGTATTGTTACCTTAAGTATGTTAAGATGGTATTTAGGGGTGTTTACTATTACAGTATTTTCTTTGGAGGTTAAAAATTCTACCAAAATTAAAATGGAAAAAAACCCCAGATTATGATACTTGCTGTCATTTTTAAGATACTTAAGATCTCAGTATTATCCAGCATCTGCCTTTGTAAATCTCTGTATATTTTTCAAAGGAACCTAGTATGGGTTCTGCATTTTTCATTTCAGTAAGAAGTTCACAGTTTAACGTTGATGAATTTTGTGATTTAAAGTATGTTCTGAAATAGTTGTATTTGGAAAATAAAAAGATACTTTGATATAGCTATAATCTTAGCTTTGGAAAATTACAAATACCGTTTATAGAAGATAGAATTACTATTTAGGATATAAAGTGATAAGACTTAAAATTTTTCACATTCAAAGTTAAATGAGATTTTTGAGGCAGATGTTTCCAAGAATCAAATTATTATTTACCTTGCAGAGTAGCAAACTTCTCTAACATAAAGGCTCAAGTTATGAAATGTGTTATAATAATATTAATTCCAACTAAATTTTTTTTTATTTTTCTATTTAGAAAGATCATGCATGGTGTCTAGTAAAATTACTAACATCAGTCTTTGGATAAAGCAGTCTGCTTTATCCAGAGGATAAAGAAGTCTTCATAAAGTTACAGTACCAATCATATTGGGTGCACTTTAATTATAGGTTTGTAACAAATTTCACAAATATTTAATTTCATGAGGAAATGTTTGAGCCTGGTTTTTTTTTGTTTTTTTTTTTTTTTTTGCGGTGACTTAAGATTTATAATAAGCTGTGACTACCGGGTACTTAAAAGCATCTTACAGTAATTCTGTGTTGTGTTGTTTGAACCACTGTCACGTGAAATACCTTACTGTAAGTATTTAGGTGTTTTCTGCTTTTGTGGTAAATAGTTGAAACTATTCCCCTATATAGACATGAGTTTTTGTAACAAAATGGTGGCAAATATATATGTGTTATATTTACATCAGAAGCCGCTGGCATAAATTGTTCCAACTGCGCTATGGTTCAACTTTTGTAATACGGTGAACTGCTGCTGCGTTTCAATTGCAGTGTTTTGTACTATTAAGGCCTGTATCATGATGCTCACTTTTGCTGTGGTGGAGTGTGTGGGTTTTTTAAACAATTAAACTGGAAAAGTGAGATTTTTTTTTTTTCTAAACCAAGTATGCTTATATTCAGAGTCATTATTAACACTATTTACCCTAATGCATGTAGAGTCTGCATTACTACAGAGTCAGATGGAACTTAAAGGAGGCCAAAACAACTGATTGCAATATTTATCTGTAGCGAGACATTCAGAACTATGCAGCCATTTATTTCTCTTCTGTGTATATTAATGAGTTTAAGTGTATGGGTGAAAAGAAGGTAACCTAACGTGTGTGTATTGCAATTCTTAGAAAATAACAGTACTGTCTTAATATTTTTCTTCCAAAAATTGTGGTGATGAAGAAGTATGATTAGATTTTAATGCAAGCAAGCATCACATTGTGGCTAGTTGTGCTTTTTATCAACGTGCACGGAGATAGCATTCAAGACTTCAACTTTGTTGCGCGTGAAAGGGAAAGCTTCTGCCTGCTAATTTAAGCTTCTCTAGAGATTCCTCAGGATTCTTTTCAGAGCACATTGATGAAACAGGTTTCTACTATTTAGTGTTACCTTGAAGTCTTAAAGTATTTGTCCTTGGAAAAACTCAGTTGTTTATAAAGGCTGGGGTTTTTTGTTTGTTTGGTTGGTTTGTTTTGGTTTATTTTACATGGAGTTCTTTCATCCCACACGTCAAGAAGTATGTTGAGCATATTTTGGAATAAAATGTGGAAAAGGCTGTTAGAGTAAATATTTTCCAAAAAAGTTTTCTGTCATGCTAGAACGAGTTCTTTATAAATGAAGTAGAATAATAATATCTAGCATAAAGGAAAATTTGATGGAGTTTTTGGGTCATAATGACCAACTCCCTTTTACAGTGTTGTCCTGCTTGCTTTCTTGAGTCTCTGTATCAGTTCCTGGTAATATTTTTACCCCTTTTTTGCAGTACAGTAGTTACGGAATATCTAGGTCTAAAAGTGGTGGTTTGGAAGGTCAGGAGAGGCCAAGATACTGGTATTATGGAAAGACTAGACAAGGAGACTTAATTAGTCTCACTGGGGACGTTAGCTGTTTCTAGAGACATTTTAGAAATCAGTCTTTAAGTGATTGTACATGAAATGTTCACGGGACAATATACTTTTTATATCCCTCAATATTAACTCTCCAAAAAATAGGCATGTAGTCAGAACCGGGATGTGGTATTGAGAGGGAGAAAGATGAACACTGGCAGTTAACCAAAGGTAATGTTCTCATTTAACCTCATCTCAGTCACGGGTGCTGGTCTCTGCAGTAGTTGTTCGTTACATGTTGGATTATCAAATTTTCTATTGATGTTGCTGTTCAGTGATCCCATTTAAGAATATGGGGGTATAGTGCTGCATTGAGTCCTTAATGAAATAATGTTAAGGTTTTAGTCTCAATACAGTAATAGCCCATAAACAAAATTTTCAGTCTTCTCTCTTAAGATGTAAAAGTGCTTGGTTTTGCCTAGCCATGGCATGGCATCTGTATTGACATCTAGTCTGTAGTGGAAGTGTAATGCTGTATAATTGTAGCAGCACTTGTAGCAACCTTGCCAAAGCATTGCTTTTCCCTCTGTTCTTTGTAGCTGTAACTTTATATGTAGCTCCTCTTGTGCAAATAACATGAGCATTGATGCAAGATTTGCTTACAAACATGGTGTCTTCATCTGAAGTTGAAATGCAAGTTCTGAAATGTTGAGAAAGCAAATGTGTTTTCTCACTGCCATTACAATGAGTAGATTGATTTGAGCCACAGCTATTTTATTAACCGATTTAGCTATGCCTTATCACAAAGAAACCATGGATTAAAAGATTAATTAGTCCCTTTATTTAAAAACAAAACCAAAGAACTCGTAACCAGATGGCCTTTGCAGTACAGGCAGTATGTGTTTTTCATTTGTCACAAGTTTGGTCTCAATTTCCCTATTCAATAATTTGTGCAGATAATTTAAGGAAAAAAGCATAGCTAAATCATATATCAAAACATTTGTTTAAGACTCTTTTCTTTTTGGACATTTTGTTCCAGATATTCACACTTAATCAGATGCTTGAAACACAGTTTGGTAGATAATGATTTTTTTAAGAAACAGCTAACGTACTTACAGGCTGTATTCCCTGACTTCAATTAAATATTTTACTTAAAGGCAGATTTTATACTAAAATGAAATTGCTTGGATTAGAAAAATGATATGTGATACAGGTGAGAACACATGCTGACTATAAGAATGTATTTTACCTGTGGTAGCTACGTGTGTGATTCTTTTTTCTTTCCTTATTCTTTTCTCTTGTTGTTACTTATGCCATTAACATGCTTAATTATATCTTTGCTTTTCAAGGTTTTGTTAATAATGATTGTTACGTTAATCTGATTTTAGCTGCTGATTAGCAGTTCCTTGTATGACTGACTATAACATGTAAATTAAGAGACCAAATAAATAAAAATAAGGATTTTGACAAATGTAATTTTCTTACATTCTTCCCTTGAATTACTGCTGTGAAATTTAGTAATATGAACATCTCCTATGGTATTCTGTCAAATACTTGCCAGTTAGAAAGAGACCACTCTGATTTAAGAGGTACATGCACCAGTTATGTGGAAGATCTTCCATGATTTGGCCTGTTCTTGGTTACAGTGAAGTGACTGTTTCGGTAACTTCAGAATGCTTCTCCAAGTATGCTCAATGCATTGATTGCTTCTCATTAAACTACCTAATATTTTGTTTCCTCAGCTTTCCAAACACCATGTGGCTTTTTGCCAGTTGTCTTTGCAGAGACTACTAGTCTTCAGTTAGTGTGTACTGGTGGTTTCCCTAGTTTGTGTGAGATGAAAGTGAATAGGACAATTGAATAGTCTTTTTTATTTGTTCTTAGATGTTACTGCTTTCAGTTAAGTTGCTTCCTGTTACACTGACAAACAAACCGCCCCCCCCCCCCCCAAAAAAAACCCCAAACCCAACAAACTTTAAAAATTATAATTTTCTTTTTGAATAGTGCTTCCTTGCCAAGTGTAGGAAGGAAATCAGCACTTGAAATGGAATTTGAAATGAGTGAATTCTTAACTTGTATTTAATGTTCTTAACTCATTTTAAGAGGCAGATAGTCTCCTCATTGGGTTTCTTCCCTCAAAACAGTTTTGGGAAATTGATTTATCTTTTGCTATTTTAGTTTTTATTCTGTATATAAGTAAGTAATAACAAGATTGTTAATGAGAAGGGAAGATTTCTTTCCCTATGAAATACATTTCTAAAATACCCATGGTGGCTGGAGATGTATTCCTAAATCTGTCTATATAAATATTTCATGGCTCATGGATTCTAGTGTTTTTAGTGAAAATTAAGCCATAGTTCTAATTAATAACTTTCTCGATCTAACGTACTTTTTTCCTTATCTGGAGTATGTTTCTCATGTACCCTTGATACTTTAAAACCCTAAATGAGACCTTCCACTTGATGAAGCTTTTTTCATAATTGCTTTAATTTATTTTATATGCAGTAGAAACTCTATTAGTTTTCTGACAGTATTGTTGACTACTTAGAATACTGTTAAAATAAATACATTATAATCCTATAAAATTTTCATATTTTGGCTATTACAGAATAGTTACATGGGGGAGTATCTCAAATCATTGTCGTCTGCTTGATTCTGGTACCTTAGCGGATGAGAAACACAAGCAGCCCTGTATCAAGCCCATCTTTCAACTGTGTTTCAGATTATCTGTAACTACTATAATACTATGGTCACAAAATATATAATGGATTCTTTACATAATAATATACAATAAATGCTTTCAATTTATAAACAATTCGATACAGATTTTTTTCAGCTGATTTTTAGGTGATTGTCTTTTCTACACTGAACAGAAAAAGTAGTAACTTCTCTAAATGTATCCTTTGATTAAGCTAAGAAAAAAACCCAGGAACTTGTAGCTGGAAAAACTGTGGCTCTTTGTACATCTGTTTATTTCATTCATGATACCCTAAGCAACTTTGTGTGCCAACACGTTGGTTGCTTCCATATTCTTTAACGAATCTGCAGGGATTTCTTTAAGACTTGTTAATTTTGAATAAGTCTTCATTTTGTTCTTTTTTGTTAGCTGTTAATTCTCTCTTCCTATGCATCATCCTAACTCCAGTTGGGAAGGTTAATGTTTAGGAGCAATTCCATAGAAAGTGAAAATCACTCATATTAACACATTGCAAATAATGTCTGTTAGCATCATTAACATCATTTCTCCTTTCATTCTTTCCATTTGTTTTGGAACACACTTCGGTATAGCCAAGAAATCAAGAATTTTGTTTCATCCATTCCTCGTCAAAACCTGAAGACTTTATTACACACGTTTATGTGTGGGCAATCTGGGCATATAACATAGGAAATCAAATGCTTTAGAGATGAACTTAATTCTGCCCCCATCAAAGCCTTTATGTGCTTTTAAACTACACATGGACAGTTCACCAAATGTTAAAATGTAGCTTAATAGTTTTTTCAGGTTTTATTAAAATATGGCTGTTGTTGTTATTTACAGAAATCACTTTGCAGCTGGTTTTCCTATCAGTCGATTAACCTTCATGTGCAGCATTGTTTGCTATTGATTTCTCAATCATGGGACGAAAGGGTAAGAAGGCTCATGCTGATTATGCATGCAAGTGCCCTATTTTTTTATGCATGACAATGAAGAAAAATTGATTTTTGGGAGGGGGGTAAGTTTTCTACTCTGTGATTAAATGCATGTCTCTGTGGAAAGACCAGGGTAAACTGCTTTTAAAAATATTTTGGCTTTCCTTTTACATGGTATATGGACTTTCTTTCCCATCATCAACCACTAGGATCCCCAGTGGCTCTCTAGAGAATCAGGCACCTTGTGAATTGATGAAGATGGAAGTTAGCTGTATACATGACTCTTGGCTTTCAAAGAGTGCTATTTCATTTCTAGAAAGTTACATCATTCAAGAATAATTCATGCAGGAATTACACAGGAATGAGTAGAAAGTTGGGGTAGGTAGATGAATGAGACTCTTCCTCATCTATTAACTTGTAGATTTCAGCTAATGATCATGTTCAAAGGTGACAGTTCCAGATTTTGCTGTTTTGAAGGTGCTTAGCTGAACAGCCAAAGTTCTGCTTGATTCCATATTCTGGAGTTTGTGTCTATGAAGTATACTAGCAAATTCTGTTTGTAGCTGATGTGTTCAAGGGAATGACCTGTAACTTACTGCTAACCAGCTTATTCAAAGAATACAAGTCTTTTGGTACCCACGTAGAGGTCAGTATGAAATTTTCTGACATAAGGGACATGTCATAATTGTTCACATTTGAAAAGTTAAAACAATTTTAGAATTCTTGTCTTGCACAGGAATATTTAAGAATCTTAAGACTAGCAAGTAATTTGTAAACTAGGAAACTTCTTAATTTGCCTAAGTGCAAAATACAAAACCCAAATTAGTTAAATCTATTTATGGAGTACTTGCTGTTTCCTTGAACAGAAGTTTAAATCAGTAAATGTATTTGTGTAGAGTGAATATTGCAGTAGTCTGACTTGCATTTAATTCAGAGCAAAAAAGATTTCATTGTATTTAAAGAACTGTCTAGCTTTTGATAATTTACATGTGCAAATAACTGAGCCCATGAAATTAACGCTACTGAAGTACTGGTATTTTGAGTTTGAGAACTTTGGCTTCTTTCAAATACTGTTTTTCTAAACTAGAAACATGGCAATAAGAATTAATCTTTTGTAAAGATGTGCAAAATCCCCAACAATTATGTGAGAAAAGGTAAATATTTGATTTCAAAATAAATGTATTTTTAGTTCTTTTTAAATTCAGTGGCTTTTTAAAAAAGATTTATACCATGTAAAGTCTGAGTAGAATTATAGGCCCCAAGATTTTAAAAAATAGTTGGGTCCTGTATAAGTCAGCTTTCCTTTTCATGTCCAACTTGATATCTGTTAAAAGTCTCAGTCCTATCATTTTTCAAGAAGAGCAAAATTGTGATTCTAAATTGTACTTGGACGTGTTACAGTATTTTGCTGATTAAGATCTGTACTTTGGCTTGAAATGGGCACCCCGAGTCTTTAATTGTGGCTTGAGAATGCTTATTCATTCCTTAGTAAATGAGTAAGGAGTTTCAACCTAGCACTTAGCTATATCATTATATTAAATCAGTACTCCTTCCTTTTGTAAAGCTGTTAATATTAAGGAAATATGTGAAGATAAATCTTCACAGATATTTTGTTGGTGCACTTCTGTAGTTGTAACAAGTACAGAATAATTTATGCAATTAAAACAGATTTTCGCATTTTCATTAAACTAGAACATAACTGTTTAATGATTAGAAAAGGACTTTAAGATGCTGGTACCCTACTTTTGAACTTCACAGGTAATAAAATATGAATAGTTATTAAATAATAATTGATCTGTGTCTGATATGATTGAGCTAGCAGAGTTCTCGTAACAAATGCAGTGCAAGCTGGATCCAAGACTTTTTCTCGGGGGGGGGGGGGGGGGGGGGGTTAAATGTGTTTGTGCTCTGTTATTGACATTAGTTTAGACATAAGCTTAAAGTTCTTCAGAACTGACAGAATATTATTTTTGCAAATTGAATCTGATGTTGCAATTGCAGCATGGTGAGAAGTGCTGGTTGTAGGGAAGAATGCTTGGATTGCTGTAGAAACCAATGAGCCTGTGTGCCCACAGATGTCCTGTCTGGTTTCTACAGAAAGCTGAGATACCTAAGACTTGCTGATTAACTATCTGTATATATAACTACTTCTTTGTGTATAACTAGAAAACTGTCTGTCTCCTAGACTGACCAGTTTAGTTTGGTGGGAAACAAAGGCAGTAGTAAAGGGACATAGCCTTTAGGTACTGAAGACGCGCAGAAGAGCAATCAGCTGCATGTTTTGTTCCTTGTGTACTCTGTGGCTGAGTAGAAATTACAGGAGCGGGGAAACTGCTTTTTAATTAGCTGGAATACATGGTTCTAGGTAGGCATATGTTCTACCCTTAAATCTCATTGTTATGGGGAGAAGACAATTCAGAACCTTGTAACAGCTGCTTTTCACTTATTCTGGGAAACCTCAATCCAATCTGGAGCGCTTTTAGAACTAATGGGAAAGATAACAACCACAAGGATATTTCATAATTCAGATTAACCTAGAAGGAGGTTTTTTAGTGTAACTTCTGTCTTTCATGTCTGCATTTAAAACTTAATATTGAAAAGTTGTTGCATAAACTTCTGCTTGTTCATTTGTCATAGTGCAAAGCTGCTCTTCTATGAGGGCAGGATGAACTAGGTAAAGCTGTCTTCAGAGAAAAGAAAGTGTGTAAAATAGAGTGTATGGGCAGCTCTGAGGACCTGTTCTTGATAATATGTAAAGAGATTTTTTTTAATTTTTGATTCTGAATTATTTTAATGTTCTTCTGTATGTCTGTTCACTTCTCCAAATTGCAATATCCAATTTTATAAATACTTCCTGGGAAAATCAAATGGGTAGGTATAGACACAAACAGGGTATTTAACTGAAGACTGGTGAGATTTGAACAAGAATTTGGGTTCTTAAGCTTCTGTATCTACTGTGACTCTGTTTTTCAAAGTAACATTACAACATTTTTGTTTAGCATTTTATTTTGCAATGTCAGTACAATTTAAATGCTTTGTTACTGACAGGAACAGATGTTTTGTCAAGTTTTGAGCCCTGTGTATGTCCCTGAGAATTGCTGCACTCAGTTTTCTCAGTGTAGATACCACAGTATGGTTCTAGATTCACAGAAAAGTTTTCCTCCATTCTCTTTCTTATGTTGCTTTCTGTGTACAATGTGTGTGTTGGAAGTCAAATTTGTGTAATGTAGTATTGAACTACTTGTATACAGAAAGTTGCCTTTTTAATTAGGAAATGTTTTTCAAAATTTGTGTATATGTACTGAAGTCTATGGCTGAGCGTGCTCAAATGAGGGTAAAACTTGTTTTTGAAGCTCTGCCCATGCTTATGTTGGCATTTGGGGTGTTGTAATAGAAAAAAGGATGTGTAGAACAACACACTTACATGTCCTATATGCAGTTCAGTGGTTTACTCTGAACTAGTTAAAATCTAGTTCCCTGAGCTAAACCTTCCCGCTGCATTAGCTTTGAGGCTTCCAGAAAGGCCTGTGAACCTTTGCTTCCTCATTGTCAGGACTTTTAATCATAACACATGTGCTGGTTTCACTCACAGAAAGCTTCTCATGCCTTATTTTTCTTCATGCAATTCAAATGACAATGTGGTTCCTACTCCCTGATCCGTTTCAGCATTGTGCATTTGGGCAACATGTGCTGCAAGGCACCATTGGGCAGGAGTGGAGAATTTAATCCTTCCAGCCTAGATACTGCAGTCATAGGATACCTGTGATAAAGAAGTGACACGGAACTGTTTTGAGCATCCTTTCCTCTGAGGAAAAAGATGGGCAGTAGCATAAGATTCTGGGAGTCCTTACCACTGCAGCTGTGTTCCTTATCTGTGGATTGGAGCAAGAAAACAAGCTGCATCGTCCTAAGAAAATGGGAAAAGTAGCAGTAGTCAGGAAACTTGTGCATACTTCTCTACATTCATATTTTTCCATGCACAAAGTTTCAGGTGTTTATCACCCTGAGAAGACTTGCAACCCTGGGCCCTTGCTGACCAGTTAGTTACTCATTGGTTTGAAGTGAGCTTGTCTTCTGTAGGGCAGGTGGTGATCAAAGTTTGCCAGTGCCATCCTTCAAGGTCTCTTCAAATAGTGCAAATATGTAGTATTGACAAAATCTTCTTGACCTTCCAAAAGTAGGGAGTGTTTGGCACTGTTCCATCAGTTGCTTGGTGTAGGGAACTCACAGCTTCAAAAACAGAAGAGGCTACTATGTAATACAGATTTCAGTTTACCAGCAAGGTATCTTTAGACATTTTGGCACCTTTCCCGTGTCAGGAGTCATTGCAGTTTCTTTTGTTATTCTGACCTTAGAATCAAGGCATTTGCTGAAAGGCAGAACTGTTCATGGTGTTTTGGTGATCATTTTTGTTCTGAGATGTTAACTAATCCATATGTGCTACTGCCCTAAGTCTGAGATTTTAAATGTACCATTAATTGTAACTTTACTGCATTTACAATGGGAGCTTGTATAATTTACAATACCTCTGCTAGATGGTTGGCTTTGCTTTAGCCCTTACTGAATAGACTATCAACATACCATGTCCTAATGCTCTGCCTAGAGTTGCGTCCAGACCCATGCTCTTGTCCTGGCTTCCTGTTGGTGCCGCCCTTTTCTTCCCCTCCCCTCTCATCCTCAAAATACACACATATACAAGGGGTGTCATTTTAAAGGCAATGACTTAATTCACATGAATTCCTGTAGCACAAGAGAAGGGAGCAGCAAGTGTTCAAACAACAAAATAACTTTATTCCTTGCTGGGAATGAGGGCGGTGTCCAGTGATCTATGAGGAAATGCAATGGGAAAGGGAGTGTGGAAAATCTAGTTTAGAACTTCTAAAACTAGAACTGGGTGTGGGGGGAGTGGCATGGAGAAAGTCCCTGTCAGCTGTCTGCCTTGCTCTCTGAAGCTGGGACTGGGAAGAAAAGGTATGACCAGCTTGAGCATCTGGGAGGGATTCTGACAGCCTGGGCTTAAGTAGCAGTCACCAAAGCTTACTGAGGCATTTAACCATGTAAATATACATTTTTACCTGTAGTTGGCCAACCTGCTGACCAGAAGTATGGTTTGAAGGCTCCAGAGGGAGACAGTGGCTGTTTTCGAATAGTTTTGCCCCTGGCGCCTCTCAAGAACTGCTTGTTATCAACCTCTGGAGATAGGTTAAGTGTTGCTGCTTGTCCTGTTAGCTTTCAACCATGCCTTCCGTAGTGTCTTTCCTCTCCTTCAAGCACAACGTCCATCTCAATCCTGAGGTGCTGCAGCATCTCTTGTAGAATGGTCTTCGGTGTTAGATGATGCTCCTTACCTGCAACAATGTGGGAACAAGGTGGTAGCGGAGGTGCAGGTGTTGCAGCCCCCGGTGGAGGAGTGCAAAGCAAGTTTATTGGCCTTTGAGTGCCTACAATGGTTACAGCATGCTTATCTGTCACCTGGAGCTATCCGCTGCAGCTGTGTAGTGTTCAAGGATGCAGTATTCTGAAAATTGCTCATCTGGGTTAGAGAATAGGTTAGGGCCAAGGCGAAGTCAGGCTTTGGACAAGATTGTCTGGTACTGGGAGTTTACTTCTATGCTAGGATCATCACTGTACCCATTGATCTTGGGAGGAGCCAGGCATTTGGACAGGGAGAGACAGATCAAAGTATTCGTGTTAAGTAGTGAGAGTAGAAGTAGGCTGCTGTGATAATGTCAATCCTTCCTTACTTTTTTATTCTGCATTAAATAGTAGGTAAAGGATATCCTCCTGGCTCTGTGTGTTACTGGATTAGGCCTTCAAGTACAGTGGATATTTTGTCATTGTTTATTATGAATCTGCTCCATGCTCTACTACTTGCCTGGATGGAGGAATAATGCAAGTTCATGTGCTTCAGAGATTACACAAAGCACTATGAATCTTCTTTTCCCTCCCCTTCTCCTTCAGTCCAGTAGTTTGCTTATGTCCCCATTTTTCACTGATTTGTGAAACACCTTGCTATGAAATCAGTATTTATTTAGAAATAGGACCATCATGACACAAAAGCCCTTTTTTTTTCCTCCTGTAGGTTTATCACCTAGATCTCCTTTCCTGACTGGAGACCCAATATTGAAAGCAGGAATGAAAGTTGGACTTTACCCAATTTTTTACTGTGAACAGGTTATCAGTGCCAGCTGTGATGGAAAGGGGTCAAGGAGAATTATGTGGATGTGTCTTTCCAGGTGTCTTCCAAAGTCAGAGTGACAAAATTTTCTTTTTGTATTGCTCTAGTGATTAGAAGTAAATGACCTTGTTATGGCCAGCTTAATAGGAAGAGAAGTAAGGACAAGAACTAAGAAGCAAATTCATAATAAACCATAGAGCTTCTTTCACTGGAACTGGATTAATTTTAGATATTCTTAATGCTGTATTAAAAATAGAGAGTGCTCATACTATCTCAGGGTACGAAAGGAGGAGGCGGTGTTGAAGAGAACAGAAATGAGCAAGTAAAACAAAGTTACTGTGTGAAAACAACAAAGGTGGGAGAAAGAAGAGACAGTATGGAAACACTGCAGGCTGTGGAACTTGTGAAAGAGAATGCAACCGGAGAACTTGATGTAATGGAAAACTTCCTTTTAATGGTTTAGAAGTCTTTAAAAGGCACCGGCCCAAAGATAATACCTTCCCTGGGGATTTGTTTTAATTGCTAATGGTCCTGAAAAAAATACTTCGTTGAAGAAGCTTAGTGGTAAGCCTTATTTGACTAGGTTGGGTTGTTGGGTTTTTTTTTCCTACTTCTTTCTTGTAGCTTGACATGCAGTCATTTCTCGTTTTCAGAAAAAGCTTATATTCAAATTACTTTTGCGTGCTTTTCACTGCAGCATGCTGTCCATCTCTCCATGTTGATTCAAGTATAGAAGAACATACCTTGAAGTCATATCGCATCAGAATTAGCTTTATAATTAGCTTTACAGCTCTACTTACTGTAAGAATAAATTCTTGGGAGAAAGTGGTTTGGGTTTTTTTTTTTTTTTTCATTTGTTTCAAATTATCTGAACACCAACATATTTTTAAAAATAAATGTAAAATTGCCAAACCTAGGTAGTGGATGGAATTTTCCACATTGGCTGTTACTGAAATTGCTGTCATAGT
The DNA here is from genome assembly GCF_026419915.1 of Harpia harpyja. Classification (NCBI taxonomy): domain Eukaryota; kingdom Metazoa; phylum Chordata; class Aves; order Accipitriformes; family Accipitridae; genus Harpia; species Harpia harpyja. Next base: position 70,192,914 of record NC_068944.1, read on the forward strand.
GGTCAGAAGTTGACATAAAGATGAATATTGTGTTCTCAAGACAGAAATTTAATCTGCATGTTAGACATTTTCTTTGCTGTGTTTTGGTGGAGAGAGGCTAGAAGCCAGCTGTTTAGAAGTCAAATAGCACTAGGGTGGGAGGTAGAGAAGAGGCTTATCTGGGGGATGGGACTTCATGCTGTCTAAATGATGAGTCCTCCGCTCTCTGGGAGTGCGTTACAGGGACATTGCAATGGCTGATGAGTGTGTCCTTACAGCAGTTGTTCTTTTTATAGCAGGTTGAAGAATATTTTTAATTAACTCCCTTATATGGCCAGAATAATTTCCTTGTTCTAAAATATTTGATCTGTTTTTAATAGTGGAAAGGGAATGCCCTTGAAAATAATTTTAGTTCTGAATTAAATGCATCAACTGATATTAACAGTTGAAAACTAACCAGGTATAGTTAGCGTAGTGGTTAAAGTGTTATTTTATGTGCTTTCCTCTGGATATTTGAAACAAATTTCTTTTTGTTTGTATTTCTCATCTCAGATATAGAAAAATAAATAAAATGGAAGTTTAATGTATAAAAGTGAAGTACTCAATTTTTATGTAGTTATATTTAAGTACATTGAGCAACCAAATGTAATTTCAATATTGCTCAGTTTCTTGATATTATCAAAACATGCATTTATCTCTAGATTCAAACTTTTATGTTAATTATACTATTTTTTTATAGAAAAAGATACTGTGGGGTTGTTTGGGTTTTTTTTTTCAATCTTGGAAGGTAGACAATAAAGATACGGATGACCACATCCAAGCTTGGACATAAAAAAAATATTCAGTGAGTGAACAGGAAAACTTGGTTCAGGTTGTTAATGTTCTGCAAGCAGATGACAACAATATTAGCATTGTGAAATTTTGCAAGAAATTCTAGCATTAGATAAATAATACAATCCATTTGTTTTCTCTTATGTGGGGTTTTGATAAAGAGGAAAATAATCTGTCAGTTTTAAACTTGATGGGTAGAACTTGGTGATTTATGTTTAAAGCCAGCTTGAAGGTTTTGTCTTTCTGTAATTTTGTATGAGTAAGATGTAGCAGTGAATATTCAGACAAACTCATTTGAAGTAAAACTTTCTTGTGATGTGTATTTTTCTAATTCACACCGTAGGGTTTCTTTAGTAAACTATGTGGTGACAGTTTCTGTGCAGCTCAGTGTTTTCTCTGAATTTATTTGCAGTAAACACTAGTTTATTAGCACTAGTCTCTTAAATCTAGAATTGGTATGGAATTGTTATTTAGTGGAAATTATTAGTTGTGATTTTATTAAAAACAATACCTTATAACTTTCAGGGTTTATAAAAATACCTATATGAAAATCCTGGTTTTGTGTTACCCACGTGTATGTAATGTAGGAAGTAAAACGATAAAATGATGAGAAGTAATGGGAAGCCAGAAAGTATCTTCAGAATTGCTTAACTCAACATTGATTTTCTACCTGATGTATCATAATGTTTGTGAGTAAGCATGTTAAGGATTTAAATTCTGTAATCCTTGCTTCTTAAATTCTGGGGTATTATTAGAGATAATGTTAATTTCATTAACCTATTAATTTTTAAAGTGCTTCTCTAATCTTGAAGATAAACCCTTCTGTTTAAAAAGCCTTTTTGGTCAGCAGTCTGCCTTAAATAATTTTTTTCTGACCATTTTTCAGCAAGATCAAGGAAATATGTTTTGCTAAAATATTTATCACTCCACAGTGATATGTGGCTGCTGATTGAAAACAGTTTTTTTCTGAAACTATACTGATTTTTTTCCTTCTAGTCACAGAAATAATGAACTGTGTGTTCCGGGGAAGTTGAAGTAATGAAACTGGCTCTGTCTGGTTTAATTCGATGAGCTGTGAATCACACATTGATGATCTATCTTTACTTTTATTCTTTTCTCTTTTCTTGTGCCTGGCCTTGTTAACAGTATTTGATACTGAAGTTTTTCACGTGTTTGGTGGCTTTATGTAGATGTCACAGGGCTAATCAGATAAGCTTACAGTATTGCAGAGCCCTCACGTGAAGTAACTGCTTCTATGCTAGTATGAGAGCGCAAATTTCTAGAAAAGGAGAGAGTACGCAGGGAGTGAAATCACATCCAGGATGAGGCAGTATGTTCAAGTTCCAACTGTTGAGCAAGAAAAAGCCTATGATTATAATTCTGCTTTTGAACCAAGACCATGTATGTGTTTGGGTAGGTGAAATTATCATTTTCTGGTAAGATAGACTGTTTCTTCTTACTGCTATTCTGTAGAACAAATGTGTGCAAAAAGAAGTACCTGTACAGCTGGGAAATATGTACAGTCTTAACATGTAAAATGCAGATTAAAGGATTCCTTTAGCAGAAGAGAACATGCATGTTTAAACTTGGAAAATCCCACTATTGCAGAAGTAAATAATAAGTATTGCTTAACCTTTTACATTGACCATCATGTAACAGTGTGAACTTCTCTGCAGATACCACTTTAACCTTCATATTTAGTTGTATAAAATGACGTAAAGATGTCTTCAAGGGGGAGACTATTAAAATGCAAATTTTGCTTGACACTGAAAGGGAATTGTCATAGGATTTTTTCGGTGATAAACCTGCATATAATGGAACAGGTTCTTTTTACTTGGCTTAGTAACTGTGTTCTGTAGACCTACAAAACAGCTTATTTGTGTGAAATGAATCTGTTTATTTGGATCAACGTTTATCTGGGTTACATTTCTATCCAAGAAGTAGAGAATCTGTTTTCAATTGCTCAGCTTCTCTCCATCTTTGAAAACACTTGTCTTTTCTGGTCTACGTAGTGAAATGTTCCTAGATTTTACTTTATTTTTTTAAGTTCAATGTATTTTTAATGAACATTGTTAAGACTTGATTTTTGTGGGTTTTTTTTGTAGTCATGCTTCTTTTTTTTAAACCTATTTCTAGGTTTTTATTAATCTTTCCTGGTTATATCAAAACACTGAGCAATGATAAATAATTTTCTCACAAAGTGTGTCTCATGACTGTTGTTTTGGTTTTTGCTTTTGGTTTTCTTTTTTCCTGTGTTCTTTGGAGAGCCTATCACTTAATTTTTTTTCTTATGGTGTTCAGCTTAAATTTCTTTACTTAAAATATCTTTGGAGGCTGAAAGCTTTCATAGATAAGCTTTCTAATACTTGAATGTTCTATTTAATTTAGAAAATTCTTTTAATGACATTACCATTCATATTAATTTTAGTTTTATATTTTGATGATAGGTGGGGTTTTTTCATGTAAACTATGCTATAATTAAATATATAGCAATGTAAATATACTACTGAAAATCCAAGATGTAGAGAAGAGAAAGTTTTCAAATCTTATGTAATATACTTCTTGTTAGACCTTTTTTTATGTCAAAATTCACTGTATGCCATAAATGTAAAGAGCAGTATTTGAACACTATTGAGTTTCCATTAACTGAAACCATCTGGTAAGGCTGTCAGAATGGGTTGGTACTGTTATCTGATATTCGTCCTTCTCAAAGGAGTGACTGTATCCAGGTTTTATGTGCAATTTATCTAATTACCACAGTTCTAAAACATCATTTGAAGACTTAAACTGTGCTTCTTTGCAAGGATTTTCTTTCCTGTCACTTAAAGAGGGAGAAACTAACCTAGCAGAATTTTTAATTGCCTCTGTCTTGCACGCAATATTTTACGGTATTTTCTGTTCTTACTATGTTGTAGATAGCTACAGCAAAATATTTTACTACAGTTGTTGTAAGAATATTTTGTTATACTTAGGAGTAATCAAACATGCTGTTTACTCTGGCCCGATGTTAGTGGTCCATAAGGTAGAAAATCAAGTAGGAAAACACAAGTACAAAGAGTGTTCAGCCAGGTGCAGAGCTGCATGCCTAACTAAAGAAACTTTTAACAATATTAGGTAGATTTTAACAATATTCAGAGGATTTTGATGGTGTTACTTGGATTTCCGAATACTGAGTGATATACTAGACACTAATGAGGTACTGTTTTCTTATGATTGTACTTGCTTTTAAAATGTAACACAACATTGCTTTCAATAGAATCTAGTTGTACAACTATGAATTATTTCTGGTTTAAGTCAAGTAGGTTTTTAACCTCTCTTGATACTTACGTTTTCCGGTGGCATATGAAATAGCTTTGATTTTAGCTACTTAGGACCTGCAGCTTTTATGTAAATGCAGATTTTTACATTGGTTAGATTCTGTTAGATTGGTTTACGTTCTGTGAGTAGGAGATGTCAACAGAAGGAGTCATATGAAGAACTTAACAGTAGTCACAAAGTACTGTTTCACACAAAAAAATCTTAATATTCCAGCTGTTTATTCCTTGCATGTTTTTTTGTTTTCATAGTTAAGTATTGAAGTTGTTGTAAGTCTGTGTTCATCTTCCTGGTGATGTATGACTCTATAATTAATGAATTGAATTAAAAGACCACTGAGGAGAATTTAAAAGTATGCTTTTAAAATCATAGCTCTATCTTTAATAATTGTTTCTGATTAAATAAATTGCAAGAATTAAGTTGAAGGACTATGAGCACAATTCAGTTTTTTGTCCAAAAGACAAGTAGTATCAGAAAACAGGTGGAATAGAGGTACAATATCTACTTATGCAGAGTCTTGTAATAAAAACAAGTACAGCAAGGGAAGCCTTTGTCATGAATCTTCCAGATGTTCTGATAAATATGGTTAAAAACAACTAAGGTTACTTGGATATCATAAGTAAAGAAATACAAATCCTGATGTATTTGTCTAGTGCTTTTTCACATCCTGAAAAATTTGCAGATAAATTATAATCATCAAAGTTACTGCCAACGTATCCTTTATTCTTTTCCCTATTTTGACTTTCAGTAAAAGCTTTTGCTGCTTTAACTGTTTTTAGCAAAGTGTTTTATGATTTTTTGGAGTACATATATTAATACCTTTAATAAGGTATTTGTAAGACATTTAGCAACTCTGAATGCTCTAGGTATTGAGATTTGAAAGACCAGACAGCCACGGATCTGTGTGCATACTTGCTATAGTATTATTCAGTATATTATTTCTGATTTAGTGACTCTTATGCCACTAATGCTGCTGCTTTATGTTAATCTGAGACCTGACCAATGAGTTAATTGATAAGTCCACTAAAATATTTAAAACCTGATTTGTCAAAACATTTAAATTCCTTGGGAATAAATCTGCACTGATAAAACAATTGGACAGATATCTAGAAACATTTTTCAGGGTGTCTTTTTGTGCTAAGTTTTTACTTCAAGTAAACTGGAATTATTCCAAAGTTCTAGTAGTCCTGAATGCTAGAAAAAACAAACCATAGTTTGTAGGTTTCTATCTTGTTAGAGCAGGCATTATGACTCTTTTTAAATTAATAAAATTAAAAGTTACATGTATTGTTCTGATTATCTTTATATGAGTACAGTTTTAGTAGGAGAGTAGAAATGAGGTAAGAAAAATACCTTTCTTCAAGTGACTGTCTCTTGTCTGATGCCTAGTAAAATAGTGGGATAATGAAGGGAGAGCTTGTTTTGTATATTGTGCTTTCTATTGCTTTATATGGTTGCCTGAAAACAGAAGATTTTGTAGTTGACTTTTTTTGAAGAAGAGTGAACATAATGCGTGTTTAGATATGTTTTGAAATGATCATTCAGAATTAAGATAAAACAGCAAATGAAGTAGCCTTGGTTTTAACATTACTAAATTTTGTAATTTCTTGATTTTTCTGCATGTTTTTAAGTATGGCTGGATGACAGGTGCATTTCTAGTACCCAGGTTGCTTGCATATTTTCTCATGTGTTACATTATAATAGTAGTTTTGCTTATTTGACTTCTCAGTCATTTTCAATTACCTTAATTTGGCTTTATTGCTGATAGTAACAAGCAGCTGAATTCACTGTATCTTCTTCCTCCTTGCTTGTCAGCTAGTCTCTTCAAATGAAAATACCGGAGTTCCTAAAACTTAATTCTAAATTCTGTTGGGTGAATCTCTCTGCAGGAGTGTGCTGTTGCTGTGCTGCTTTGAGACCTCGCTACAAGCGTCTGGTAGATAACATATTTCCTGAAGATCCAAAAGTGAGTGTTGACTTTAAAACTTTAAGGGATTGGCATTTGAAAAATTGTGGTTAGTAACTAATTTTAGCAATTTAGCAATTTTTTTTTTCTCTTCTGTTTTAACATTTGACAGTAAATTCTGCTTTAGCACTTCATAGCTTTAATAGAGGTTAGCAGAATAATTTAGCTGGAAAGGAGCCTCTACAGATCATCTGAGCTAACTCCCTTTTCAAAGCAGGGCTGTGCATATTGAAGAGTGAAATTAGTGTGTTTTGTGCAGAGAAATAGAGATTTAATTAAACAGAGTATTCTGCAGCAGAGGTAGCACTTAACTTCATAACTACTTAGAACCACAAATACTTGTTTTGTTATGGTTGCAGGTGTGAACATTTTCTATTTTTCTACAAGATTTTTATTTTCTTGACATACTCTTGACATATTGACTGTGTAAGTTTTTATAGTTCTGGTAGACTCTTGTGATCCAAAATGTTTTTTTGTTGTTGTTTTTTAATTTTTCCAGTTATTCATACACAGTCTTTTCATTTCACCGGAACAGTCTTGGAGCTATATTAAAGCCTAGCTCTTAGTCTCTGTGAAAATAAATAACTTCTGTGTTACCATTTAGTAATGCCTATATCTATACATAATCATGTGATGGTTCAGACAGATCAGGAGCTTATGTTTCTGCTGCTGTATTTTTTTAAATGCGTTGCCAGATTTTGTTATCTTCTTTATAGTAGAAGCAAGCAGAACAGTCGGCACAGCATTTGTATACAATATTTGTCTTATTCTTACAAAGTACATGGGCTTTTCTTTAAAATGTGTTGTTACTGAGTGCTAGTTACTATGTAAGTGTATGCTTCTGGCTTCAGAGGAAATATTTTCTGTGTATACAGTATGTTGAAAGCATGGAACAGTATGGTTTTATAGATTTATTTGTTTTAATCTACTTGTGTGATACAGGTGTAGAAACACCCAGAATTGCTACAGTTGTAGTTTTATAGCTTTTCCTTAGTTTCTGCTTTGTGAATATACATTGGCTCAGTGCAGGACACAAGCCAGTCCATGATGTTTCACTGAATTACAGGCCTTTTCTAAAGTTTGAGAAGACTTTCTTGATAAAATACATTAATTAATAATGAGTGTGTTAAAAGCTTTGAAGTTATTTATTTGAAAAAGATAATGTTTTTGTGAACAAGCAAAAAAAAAAAAAAGACAAAAAACCTTATCCTTCTTACCTAATAGTTCTAATTATAACCTCATCTGAGGAGATCCATATCACAGTTCATGTTGGAACTAATATGTTAATCTTTGATCTTGTTCTAACAATTAGCCTTCAGGTATCCTGTATGTCAGCCTTGTCCAAGATGTGACACTGAAGAAATAAAATATTTAAACTACAATCTAAAATATTTAACCTACAAACTTGTTTGTATATAGTGTCAAAGTTATGCATCTAATATACTTTTGGGGGGGGGAATGGGAAAAGAAAAAAAATTACGTTGTACTGGTAGGGAAAAGGTGTCTTAGAACTGGTGACATATATCACTAAATACCCTCTTTTGGAATACCTGTTCTGCCTGAAAAAAAGATGGGGGAAGGTAGTTGCTTCATTTCTTTAAAAAATATTTTACTTAGTTTTTTATGTTGCTGATTTTTGCAGCTAAGCTATTGAATTTTGCTCAAAAGTTTGGGGTTTTTTTTCCAGTACCTTATTCCCATCTTTATGGCTCAGATCTTTAAATGTTGAGTAGACAAAAGGAAAAACACCTCAAAAGCTTTATACTTTCTGTGAACTTTTATATTTTGTATGTCTGTTTTTAGGATGGTCTTGTTAAGGCTGATATGGAGAAGCTGACTTTCTATGCGGTTTCTGCACCAGAAAAGCTGGATCGAATTGGTGCTTACCTAGCGGAGAGACTGAGCAGAGATGTTGTCAGACATCGTTATGGGTAAGGAAACAAGTCACAGCATTAAAAATAGATGCTAACATGTAGCTGCATTTTGTCATGTTTGTTCTGATCAAATTTTGGAGGGAAGACAGACCCAGTCTCTTTGTAGTGAGTTAACCTTGTCTGGCTGCCAGGTGCCCACCCAGCCACTCTTCTCACTCCTCCTCCTCAGCCTGATGGAGGAGAAAATGAGATGAAAATCTCATGGGTTGAGATGACAGGGTCATCGCTCAGCAATTACCATCATGGGCAAAAAAGACTCAACTTGGGGAAGATTAAATTTATTGCCAATTAATAACAGAGTGGGATAGTGAGAAATAAAAATAAAGCTAAAACCATCTTCCCTTCAGCTCCCCTTCTGCCCAGGCTCAACTTCAGTCCTGACTCCCTTACCTCCTCCCCCTGGCACAGCACAGGGGGATGGGGAATGGGGGTTGCAGTTAGCTCGTAACATCTTGTCTCTGCTGCTCGTTCCTCCTCATGCTCTTCCCCTGCTCCAGTGTTGGGTCCCTCCCACGGCAGACAGTCCTTCAAGAACTGCTCCAGGATGGGCCCTTTTTACGGGATGCAGTCCTTCAGGAATGGACTGCTGCAGCGTGGATCCCCCACAGATCACAGGTCCTGCCAGAAAAGCTGCTCCTGCGTGGTGTCCTCTCCATACGGCTGCAGCTCCTGCCAGGAGCCTGCTCCAGCGCGGCCCTTCCAGCTTCCTTCAGGGCATATCCACCTGCTCCAGCGTGAGGTCCTCCTCGGTCTGCAGTGTGGATATCTGCTCCCCTGTGGTCCTCCATGGGCGCTACCAGTGTCGATGAGGGGCTCAGCTTTGGGAAGTGGTGGGTCTGTCTTGGAGCTGGCTGTGTCTGACATGGGGGCAGCTCCTGGTATCTTCTCACAGAAGCCACCCCTGCAGCCCCCCTTGCTACCAAAACCTTGCCATGTAAACCCAATACACCTTTGAATGTCATTCAGGGTAGTGGGAATTGGGGATATCTTTCTTTTTAGCCCTTTTGGCTAAATTGTATTTAAATGGGAACTTTAAAACTGTCATACTCTTAAGTCCTTTATGAGCTATAAATTTTAAAGAATGTAGAGTCAAAAGAGGGAGAAGATTTTAAAGAATGTGGAAATGGAGTAGGAAAATACTGAGTCTAAGAAGTGGCAGGAGTTGGAAAGAAAGGCAGCATCCATCACAGGCCATCATTTTTGGCCTTCATGATGTCAAAAGCTATTTTTATAACTTTATGGAATGTGTAAATGGCTATTCTTTAGGGTAATTAATTTTGTTGACTGCTTTTCTTTACTCTTTTTCATTTACTTCGCATGTTGCCTGACTGTGCAGGAGCATGGATAAGTTGCTGGCTTTCCATGCTGAGGTTTGGATAGACAGAGGATCTGTAGACTAGAAAGCTGGGATTTATAACTGAAAATAAAATGTGCTAGGAAAGATAATTGAACTATATTTACTCTTGTTACCAAGTATTATGACACCCCTTCTAAAAACACTCAATCCCCCCCTGCCCCCCCTCCCCAAAAAAACCCTGCAGGAAATACCAATAACTTCCATTTTTATACAGTGGGAAATACGTGCCTTCCATTCTTTCTTTTCTAATTTTTGTAGTAATAAGGACCTAAATTGAACTAACTCAGGTAATGATAAATGTAGCACATCTTTATGTGAGTCTCTCTAATTAATTTTCAGGTATGTTTTAATTGCCATGGAGGCATTGGACCAACTTCTAATGGCTTGCCATTCTCAAAGCATAAAACCGTTTGTGGAAAGTTTCCTTCATATGGTGGCCAAGCTTCTGGAATCAGGCGAACCAAAGCTGCAAGTTCTTGGAACTAATTCTGTGAGTAAAGATACTAAATGAAATCAGAATAAAGCTCTGCTTATTTGCTATGGGAAAGTAGTTTCAGAAGTCGCAAAGTATCTGCCAGTTAACATGAATTGAGAAGATTCTGTATGTGGCAGGGTATACCATTTGGGCCTAAACACAGAGCAGATACCATCTGGAGGCAGAAAAACTGTTGCCTTTCAGTCTCTAAAATTCCTTTGATGGCTGGGCTCATCCCCTGTAGAAATAACTCCTTTTAGAAGGAACAGGAAAGCTGTTCTGTGAGTTCATATTTTGAATCTTTAAACACACCTCCTGGAGCCATTGTATAGGTAAGACAGTGTTTCCTTGCTCTCCAGCAATGAGAGCCATGGTGTGAGAAGGAGGAAATCACATCCTTCTCCACAGCACTGACACTACACAGGAAGATTCCTCTTAGCTGAAAAGTAGTCAGGAGGCGAAAGTCTTCAGTATTATAACCTCACCATCTTACTAGCTTAAATATTTCAGGATTCAGATCCAGGCTCAAAGGGCATAACTAAAAGTGTCAAAATGAAGACCTGGAGATCTAGTTTTCCAAATAGTGATGGGTGCAATCAGTATTATAGTTCTGTCATACTTCCTTTCTAAACATTGTATTTCCCAGCTAGTACAATAGGAATCTCATAAATTCCAGGATTGTGATGTAGACTGTTTTCACTTAGAGTGATTGCTTTTACATGAGTAAAGAAGTAATGCTTGCATTTAGTGTACGTTGCCATTGTTAGCAGTGTGAGGGTTGTTTGTGGATTCTGTAAAACTGTTGGGCTTTACTTTGAGCATGATTTCCAGTTGATGGAATTAAATGGAGTTGCAGTTCAGAGAAACACGAAGGTGTAGTACAGTGGTGCTACTCTGGAGTAGAATTTCTTATTATGGTGCAATGCAGAGAGTTCTTGCTCTGATGTAGGGGATGACTGTCCCCTTGTGCCCCAAACTATCAGGGCAGCTTTACTGAGGGTAATAAATAAGTAAATAAATAAATAACTCATTTTTAAATATCTTTGAGCCAGACTACCCTGCTTCTTTTGATTTGTTTGTATAATAATGCCTGGGCAAGACCTCTTAGGGAAATAGCTTTGGAATTTATTTCCTGGGCTGCCAAATGGCAAGATGCACATCACTTTCCAGTTGTTTAAAATCCATGGTGACAAACAGTTACTGCCAACCTCCACTGTGATTTACAAGGCACATGTCACTTGCAAACGAATGTTATTGAGCACAACTCCACCTTATGGTAATCTGTTTGATATCCCTATCAGTTCCTAATGAAGTCTTTTATGAGCAAAGCAGATTAATGGACTTCCTAAATTAGGAGATAATTCGTGTTTGTCTGTTGTAAAACTCACTAACCAAAAATAATTACGTTTTCCTAAATAAGATGTCAAATTCTGTGAGGAGAGTGAATCTATACAGCTCTTCAACAGTATTCCAGAAGCTAATTTTAGCCTAATTATGCTAATTTCCCTAGGTGCCATCTATAGTCAATGGAGAGAAAAGACAGAGTCTTTTTGTGTCAAGAGGAGCAAGGTGTATTGGTACTGACAGCTTGTCTGTTACCAAGGACACTGACCTACTGTGTTCTTAAATAAATTTTGTTGGACGTGGAGAAAGTTTATCATCACACTTAGCCTTTTTTAGTTTTTCCTCTCCTCCCGAAGGAAATAAATAAGTAAACAACTAAAAAACCCCAAAAAGAGTAGAGATGGTAGAGTGGCTGAATAATCTTTCATGTGCTTTAGTTATTCTAGTGTACCACTTTGGAGTGGAAAGTGGTATTGTCTGGAAGAGAATAATAAATTGCATATGAAGTAAACATCTTTAAACTGGTGAAAAGTGAAGCAACCTTTGGAAAAGTTTCCATAATATTTTTAGGTTAAACTCAATTTCAGGCCAATACAAATTCATAGTCTGCTTACACTTAAAAGGATATGGGGTATGGTTGTGGCTATAAGTAGATCTTGATTATTTTCCATCCCAAAGCTGACTTTCAGAGCTTCACTGGGACACAAAGGCAGTGATATCTTTCAAGTAAGATTCAGCTGTCTTGAGTTGTAGGGGTTTTTTTTCAGCTTCACAAGCAGATTTTGTTTCAGCTGTGGGGACTCTTGTGATTGCTCAGAAGTCAGGCTTTCAAAGGAAACATCTGTGTACTGAGTGACTCCGAGTACTTTAAAGTCTCGGAAAGATCTGGAAGCTCCCACTGTCTTCCAAGGTTTTTTTCCTTGACTTCCAAATATCTGGGTTTGGATGTGGAACTTACTCTACTTTGGCACTCTGTCTTACAAAAAAACAAAGGTTTCATTCAGCTGTTTGACTTCTTAAATTCTTTTTGAAGTTAAACTTCATTTTTAAGTTGATTTACTTCTAAAAAGCAAACCTGAAGATTACTGTATTAGAAAAACAACTTTGTTTTTCATTTATGTACTTTTATGCCTGATCTTCAGGTTACATATAATTATATGTATATAATTATATAATATATAATTTGTAAATTATGTTAACTTATTTCCTACAGCAGCAATGATTTTTTTATAACGTAATTGTAAATCTACTTATATAGGCAAATACTTGAAAACAGGTGAAATTTGGTAGTGGATATGTTGAATTGTATTTTTTTTTTTAAGTAGACCAGATTTCAAATTGGCAGTGTCTATGAAGTTCAAAATGCCTTTTTCTATCATGGAAGATATTTTTATTAACCATGTGCTAGGATAGCATATGCTGGTGAGGAAACTGAAAAACTGTGGTGGGAAAAAGTGAGATTTCCCTGGCTTAAGTATTACAGAATCTGGAGGCTGATTGCAGTAAGCTTTTACTTAGAAGCTTACGGCAATACTAAATTTCTCACCCTAACCATTTTGCAGAATTTCAGTAGCTGAATATCATGTAAAACATCTTTATCTCTTATGTACAAATGATTAAATGTTTTGCTTAGATCCATAGTAGTTATATTACTAGGATAGAATGAATTAATTATACTTGTTTTTCCTGTCTAGGTGTGAACACCTTTAAAATCTTTGAACTTCTCAAAATTTTGGGGGATGAGATAATTTTTTAAAATATTTTTAATTTTCTGTCAATTTTTTTTAGAGAGGGTCCAGAAAATTTATTTAGTGAGCAGCTGGTCAAAACCAATGAGGTACATAATTTAATAAAACTTTCATCTTAAACTGTGATGACAAAACTCAGTTGAATACAACACGTTTTAAGGTAATATGGAATGTTGACGGGGTGAATTCTTCTTTGTATTTTGATAGTAAAACATTGGTTTTCCATCTGAAAAGAGCAGATGCATGTAGAACCCAGTATTACCATGTTTTAAGTTATTTGCCACAAATGCTTTCTTTAGTTGATAGGGCGCTTCATTTTAGAAGGGCAGTTTCTTCTTAGGAGCAGTGAAATAATGATACCATCAGTGACAGTGTTGAGCTTCTTGTGCATGAGGAGGTCACTTATTGCTAGTTGTCATCATTTGTTATTTAAAAGAAGACAAGCAGTATCCCAAGTGGAAAAGTGACCAGTCAGTGCTTAATATAACAAGATTTTTGTATCTGTTAGAGTTGGCTTATAAAAGCAGTTGTTATTGGCAGAATTGAAGTGCATGTATATGTAAAAATAGTATAAAATGTCAAGACTGTCAAATTAAGGAATGTCAGAATTAATATTCCCAGTAGAGTACTCAATTTGTTTGTCTTGCTTGTCTGTAGCATGCTAATCTGGAAGTATGGGATGCAAACTTATCTTTATTACAAGATGCTTCTTTCATTCCATGTACCGATACAGAATTATGTACTAGTAGTGATTTAATATACAATGAAGTATTTAATCTCTAGGATCCCTGCTCTATCTTTTTTTATAGGAGTTAAATGTACAGAGAGACAGAATTACACAAAGCATTCTTTCTCATCCTGTAGGTTGTTAAATTATCTTCTAAATTCTATGTCTGCCCTTACTAGAATTTGAGTGATCCTAGATAAATCTCTTTAGGCAGTCCTTTTAGGGTCATTCTCAGTTAAATATTGCTTCCCCCACCTCATGCTCGTTATCTCTGGTCTTGCAGTTTCATAGCCACTTTAATAAGGCCCTGTAAGCCAACATACCATTACTGACTTTATTACACAACTGCACATGTGGTGTTCAGGATAATTTTCATCCAAGTGGCATGAAGTACAATAGATTGTGAAGCTATCCATCCTACTCCAATAAAACTCAGAATGAGAAGTGTCAGGTGACCTTAACTATTAATAACTAAACTAAATGACCAATTCCTATTGCTGAGAACCTTACCTTGTTATTATTTATTGTGATCATTTTAATACTGTGTTTGTGACGTTAATGCATGAATCCAGTGTTTGAAACTTTTCTATTTAGAAAAGTTGAAGCGTTTGTCCTTTTTGCATTTGTTTCAAGTGCATACATACATTCACGCACTTCTGATTAATGCTGTACTGTGTAGTTTCTAAGTGTCTTATGTTTATAGGATATCATGTCTTCCTATGTGACAGTTTCCTGAAATACAGTAGCTTTGTCTATAAAAGATGTTAACTATCAGTATCAGCACCCCCTTTCCCCTATCTGAAACATGAGAAAATTGCAGGCTGTAGAAGACAGACTGAGGAGCTCAAATATAAAAAAAATTACTGCTCAGATCCAGCCTACAGTTTTTACAGGGAGATACTTTACATAACATAACTCAAACTTAAATACAATGCATGCTGATTGTCTGTTTTTGAATTGCTGCAAAAACCTGACCTTCTTTAAAGACATCCAGGGTGCATTAAAAATTATGATTTTTCTCCTACTGTACTGGCTACGTAAGAGTGATAAGGCAGCATAAATATATATAAGAAATTATGTCCTTAGGAATTTAGTTTGAGAGCTTGCATGATTTACAGCACTTGCACAGTCTCTGTCTCCCTGGTAATATGATCCAACTTCCTTGACTCAGTCTGGAACAAACATCTTCTGAATAGATAATATGTTCCTTCTTTATTTCATAGTAGATTTATACATTTTTATACTGATTGAATTTTATTGGTTTTAAAATTAATGGAGATAAGATATTACCAATGTAAGTTCCTTTTTGTACCTTCTGTATTGTACAAATAGAGAAGATGCTTCTACCGGTAAAACTTCCACAAATTACCAGTGGGTGATTACAAGCATTTACTGTGACTGAATGACATGTTTACATCTATAAAAGCTTTGTACCAGGCAAGTGTTTAGACTTTCATGAGTTTTGTCCTTTTTTAGGTTGAATAATTTTTATATTTGAAGTATGCTTGAAAATACCTTAGGTGCTTAGGAGTAAAATATTCTTTATTTAACAACAACAACAGCTTAAGACCACCACTGCTAAGAAAGGAGAAAGTATAGACTGTGTACTGTAAAAACTTAAAATTTCTATAATGAGATGGAATTGTATAACTTCCTGAATGACAGTGGAACTCAAAACAGTGTTATCACAGTTAGCTTTCCTGTGGCCTAAATGTTCAGTCATCTGAATGCTAATCCTGGAATATGCTTCAGAAATGCTTTATGTTCAGTGAGTGAAGTTGTTTTGTTATACACATGACGAAATAAAAAGACTTTGCCCTTTCTGGACACTTTACTGTGTGTGCCATTTTGAGAGGTTTAACTTTTGGGTACTTTCTTCCCTGCTGCAAAGCTACATCGTGCTAATATTAAATGCTAGATGATTTAATATTATCACGGCCACTCCCATTGTGTTTTATGTTCTTTAAATGTTTTGCTTCTGTTCTTTTACATGCTTTTATGGAAGTTTGCTGGGTGAATCAATTGTAGACTTGAACACTTGAATGTCTGGAAAATACTAAGGTCATACTGATTTTATATTTTTTTTTTAACCCCTGGACTTTGTGCTTTATTAAATTGTAAGGACTAATAGGCTCCTGTCTTAAAACAAAAAAAAATCTATTTCTGTTTTGTAATTAACAATTCCATGAAACAAACCAGTAAGACTTAAGACTGCTCTTCCATGTGGGTGGCAATGAAGCTGCAACACGTAGTCCAAAGGTGATCAAAAGACCCTTCAGGGCCTTGGGATGGTTGGTAAGGGAATCTGGAGCACAGGTTGTTTCTTCCTCTCTCCTTCCAGTTGCAGGCAGCGACATGGGCAGAAACAGATGGGGCCAATCTATTAATACATGGCTCTGTGGCTGGTGTCACCGCCACAATTTTGTGTTTTTCGATAATGGGATGGCCTACACGGTACCAGGCTTGCTGGTGCCAGATGGGATTCACCTTTCTCCAAGGGGGAATACGGTCTTTGCCCACGAGCTAGCGGGGCTGGCTGACAGAGCTTCAAACTAGACTTGACGGAGGAAGGGGATAATATCAGGCTTGCCCGTGACAAGCTTTGGGATGACACGCCAAGGTCGGAGGGACAGGGTGCTAGCGAGGGCCCTCAGCCTGTTGCTCTGAGACTTGCTGGCTCCACTGCAGCACACTTGAAGTCTTATGGAGAGGAGCCAGGGGCTCCTGAGGTCACAGGAGCCAGCAGGGAAACACAGTGAAATACCTCAAAGGAATTCAGGCGTGCTCCTCCAAAAAGCTGACATGGCCGACAGCCCAGCTGAAGTACCTCGACACCAATGCACGCAGCAGACAGGAGTTGGAAGCCACAATGCTGCTAGAAAGCTACAACCTAGTTGCCATTACGGAAACTTGGTGGTACAAATCCCACGACTGGAGTGTGGCTATCGATGGCTACAGGCTGTTCAGCAGAGACAGGCGAGGAAGGAGGAGGGGCGGAGGGGTTGCCTTCTACATCAAGAAATGGATAGATGGCGAAGAGCTGTCTCTGAAGAACAGCCATGAGCAGTTCGGAAGCTTATGGGTGAGAATTAGAGAGTGAGGCAACACAGGGAACCTTGTGGTTGGTGTCTACTACAGGCTGCCCGGTCAAGGGGAGCTACTGACAAAGCCTTCTTACTCCAGCTACGGGAAGCATCGTGCTCGCTGGCTCTCATCCTGCTGGGGGACTTCAACCACCCCGACATCTCCCGGAAAAGTAGCACGGTGAGTTGTAGGCAATCCAGGAGGCTCCTGGAGTGCATTGAGGATAACTTCTTAAGGCAGGTAATAGACAGCCCTACCAGACAGGACACAATACTGGACCTGATGGTCACCAAGGCAAGTGAGCTAATCAATGATATCACGATTGGAGGCAGCCTGGGCTGCAGTGATCACACACTGGTGGAGTTTGCAGTCCTGAGGGATACGGGTCAAGCAAAGAGTAAAGTCAGGACCCTGAATTTTAGGAAAGCAAACTTGCAGCTGTTCAAGGCGTGAGTCAAGAGGACCCCCTGGGAAACTGCCCTCAGGGACAAGGGAGCAGAACAGAGCTGGCAGATCTTTAAGATGCTTTCCATAGAGTGCCAGAGCTCTCGATCCCCAAGTGTAAGAAATCAGGCAAGGAAGGCAAGAGACTGGCACGGCTGAGTTGAGACCTGCTGGTCAAACTAAAGGGCAAGAAGGAAATGCACAGGCAGTGGAAGCAGGGACAGGTCTCCTGGGAAGAGCAGAGGGACACTGCCTGGCTGTGTAGGGATGGTGTCAGGAAGGCCAAGGTGCAGCTGGAGCAGAACTTGGCAAGGGATGCAAAGAATAATAGGAAGGGCTTTGACAGGTATATAGCCAGAAAAGGAAGGTCAAAGAAAGTGTACCCGCTCTGATGAGCAAGACTGGCAAACCAGTAAGAACGGATGAGGAGAAGGCTGAGGTACTCAACAGCTTTTTTGCCTCAATATTCATTGGCAACCTCTCTTTCCACACCTCTTGAGTAGATGGACCGCAAGGCAGGGACTGGGGGAGAAAAGTCCCTCCCACTGTAAGAGAAGATCACATACGTGACCACCTGAGGAACCTGAACATACATAAGTCTATGGGACCCGATGAAATGCATCCCAGAGTCCTGAGGGAATTGGCTGATGTAGTTGCTGAGCCACTCTCCATGATATTTGAAAAGTCATGGTAGTCAGGTGAAGTCCCTGGTGCCTGGAAAAAAGGAAACACTGCACCCATTTTTAAAAACAGTAGAAAACAAGGCCCTGGGAACTACCGACCTATCGGCCTCACCTCTGTGCGTGGGAAGATCATGGAACAGATTCTTCTAGAAGCTCTGCCAAGGGACATGGAGGACAGGGAGGTGACTTAAGACAGCCAGCATGGCTTCACGAAGGGCAAGGCCTGCCTGACTAACCTAGTGGCCTTCTGTGGTGGAGTGACAACATCCATGGACAAGGGAAAAGCTACGAATGTCGTCTGTCTGGACTTCTGTAACACCTTTGACATGGTCCCCCACAACATCTTTCTCTCTAAATTGGAGAGATATGGATTTGATGGGTGGACTGTTCAGTGGATGAGGAATTAGTTGTATGGTCACATCCAGAGGGTAGTGGTCAACATCTCAATGTCCAGATGGAGATCGGTGACGAGTGGTGTCCCTCAGGGGTCCATACTGGGACCAGTACTGTTTAGTATCTTCATCAATGACATAGTGGGATTGAGTGCACCCTCAGCAAGTTTGCAGATGATACCAAGCTGAGTGGTGCAGTTGACACATCTGAGGGAAGGGATGCCATCCAGAGGGACATGGAGAAGCTCAAGAAGTGGGCCGATGTGAACCTCCTGAGGTTCAACAAGGCCAAGTGCAAGGTCCTGCACCTGGGTCGGGGCGACTCCCAGTATCAATACAGGCTCAGGGATGAAGGGATTCAGAGCAGCCCTGTGGAGAAGGACTTGGGGGTACTGGTGGATAAAAAGCTGGTCGTGAGCCAGCAATGTGCTCTCGCAGCCCAGAAGGCCAACTCTATCCTGGGCTTCCATTAAAAGAAGTGCGGCCAGCATGTCGAGGGTGGTGATTCTCCCCCTGTTCTCCACTTGGTGAGACCCCACTAGGAGTACTGCATCCAGCTGTGGAGTCCTCAGCACAGGAAAGACATGGATCTGATGGAGTGGGTCCAGAGGAGGGCCACAAAAATGATCAGAGGGCTGGAATACCTCTCCTGTGAGGACAGGCTGAGAGAGTTGGGGTTTTTCAGCCTGGAGAAGAGAAGGCTCCAGGGAGACCTTATAGTGGCCTTGCAGTACTTTATTAAGGGGGCCTATAAGAAAGATGGAGAGACTTTTTATCAGGGCCTGTTGCAATAGGACAAGGGGCAATGGTTTTAAACTAAAAGAGTGTAGATTCAGACTAGATATAAGGAAGAAAGTTTTTACTATGAGGGTGGTAAAACACTGGAGCAGGTTGCCCAGAGAGGTGGTAGATGCCCCATCCCTGGAAACGTTCAAGGTCAGGTTGGACAGAGCTCTGAGCAACCTGACCTAGTAGAATTTGTCCCTGCTCATTGCTGGGGGGTTGGACTAGATGACCTTTAAAGGACCCCTCCAACCCAAACCATTCTATGATTTAAAGCACTTTCCAGGGTCTATTGGGAAGGAAATGATATTTTTTATAAGTCACTGTATTGAAAAGAAAGTATGGTTGCTGTTTGTGTATTGTCTTTCAAACTGTGGCAGTAGGTTATATAGAAGTGGTTTTGACTGTATGTCACTTTCTTATTACCTGACTATACAGGATATTTTCTATACAAAGTCATGTAAAATAGACTAGTATTATACAGTTTTCCTCCGTTTTCAGTAATGGCTGAGAATATAGTTTGTACCACTTTCAGCTGTGCCTGTAGCTTCCAGTGGGTGAACTGGTAGTGCAGTTGAAAGGGATAAGTGTTCTAGATAAAACAGAAAAAAGACTAAGAATAGAGTAGAAAGTGGTGATTTTTTTTGAAATAACAGCTTTCACTTTCAGCTTGAAAACTACCTCAAAACCTCCACAAATCAGTATGCTGTAGATTATGCTAAAGTGCTTTGGGCTTGTCTAGGTGTTTGTGAGTAACGTGCTGATAAGAGCAGGTTCTATATCTTGGAAAGTATACAAGAAATGCCTCAGCCTGTGCTTAGCAATTTGTAAGAATAATACTGGGGTGGGAAAAAGCAGAGGGATCTTAATGGGACATCTCTCTGCTTCAGGGCAGAGCCAGCACTGCGTTAAACCTTTCCTGACAGCCTTTCCTTTCCCTTTTTTCTTCCCTCAGTAGTCTGTTCTTAAAACTGTCAGCGACGGAGAATTCAAAAGGTCTTTAGGCAGTCTGCTCGCTTTAGAAAGGAGGGGTTTTTTTAATGGCTAACTTAGTTAGCCTTTGCTTCAGTGTAAGCCCATTATTGCTTTTCCTATTACCATTGGACTGAGAAGACCATTTATTTCTTTTCTTTTTTTTAGCTGTCTTCTGTACATTGTAAGACTAATATCTTTTAGGCAGCTCTAAAGGAGATAATTTAATGTCTTTCAGTCATTTTTAACAGGTGTTTATCTAAAGCTTTGTTCATCCCTTGAATAATTGAAGGACTATATCAGTTAATCACCATCTTCAGCTGTGATGCTTCAGCTAGATGTGTACTTCATCTAAGGGCTTATTAGTGCCAATTAGATGGCAAAAATTTCTTCGTAGGTGTCATGGGTAATACAGATGTATCACAATATACTGTTTTCTTTTTCATGCCAGTATAGCAGTGTTGACTTTTGTTCAATGTGCAGTTTTTTATAACCATAAGTTTCTTTTCTGCATTCAGCTGTGTCTGGCTGGTATTTGTACAGCTGTCTTAAAGTGGTGTTTTGCATTTGTCATTCCTAAATTACTTCCTTGATTTTTCAGGTCCTATTTCCAGTTTGTCAAGAGCCAGGATAAAGTGTGCCTACAGCTCTGGCCAGCTTAGTGTTCTTTGAAAATTTGATGAGCCCACTCTGTCATTTAGGTCTCTAGTGAAACTCAAATACTACTGTATTCCAGACAGGCCCCTTCAGAAGTTCACTCTATACATTATTGTAGTTTGATGATTTACAAGTCTTTCTACATTTTTCCCAAACCCTTTTGCATCTATCTTACAGTGTTCTTTTGACAATGTGTTCCTAGTTTCACTTTGAGAATTTTGTGTATTTTTTTGTGAACAGTGTCACTGAAGTTAAGATATGACAGATGCTGCTTCATCTGGATTCACAAAATCTATTTCTTTGTCACAGGAATAATCTAGGCTGGGTTGATGTGATTTGTTTTTGACAAATCCATGTTGACTGTTACTTACCCCTTCGTTACTTTGTAGATGTTTTCAAATTGGATTATTTTTTTTTTCAGAGTGTCTTTCTGTGAATGCAATTAAAATTGACTGGGTTGTAATTCCCTGACTCCTCCTTTTTCCCTTTTGTAAAGATAGAATTGACAGGATGCCTCCAAGTTTATCTCACTTGAATTTTGATAAGTCAGAATGTTGCTAGTTAACCTGTAAGTGACAGTGTACTATTTGATTGCTTGGACAACTACCTGAAAGGAGATTGTAGTGAGGTGGGAAGTCAGTCTCTCCTCCCAAGTAACAAGTGATGGGGTGAGAGGAAACAGCCTCAAGTTGTGCCGGGGGAGGTTTAGATTGGATATTTGGAAAAATTTCTTCACCGAAAGAGTTGTCAAGCATTGGAACAGGCTGCCCAGGAAGCGGTGGAGTCACCATCCCTGGAGGTATTTAAAAGACGTGTAGACATGGCACTTAGGGACACGGTTTAGTGGTGGACTTGGCAGTGCTAGGTTAACGGTTGGATTCCATGATCTCAGAGGTCTTTTCCAACCTGAATTATTCTATGGTTCTATGAATTGATGACACTCACTATTCAAGTGTTGGATGCTTCCATATTGTGTAGTATGTTGTATTTCATGCAGTTGCACCCTTTCATAATGATCTAAGTGAAGTTCTAGTGGAAAGGCTTTAAAAAGAAAACTCTCCAATTTAACTTTTTCTTCTCTGAAGTTAAATATTTAAGTATTGTCAAATCTGGATTCTTTCCTAATGCAATGTTTTATGTTACTTCTTAAATGAAGCTTAGTATTGATTATTTTCTTTTCAGAAATTGGTATGAAAAGCTTTTTTAATGTATTTCATTTTCCAGTTTGTCAAATTTGCCAACATTGAGGAAGACACACCTTCATATCACAGACGCTATGACTTCTTTGTGTCTCGATTCAGTGCCATGTGTCATTCATGTGACCACGATGCAGAAATACAAACTGAGTAAGTGCTGTTCTGTCTGTATTACAGAAAACTGTCTTAACTTGTTAATATAGTCTGTAATACAGCTTTTATTATGATATTTGGTGGAATAGTTCATTCCATAAGAAGAAAATGAAAGTCTGACTTTTTAAATAGCATTGAATATTGCAAATCTGAGATGGCTAGAACTCCTAGAATATTTAAGTGGAATTTTACCTGAATAATGCTTGCCAGATTGCATGGATTCTCTCCAGAAAAGCACTACTTATTACTGTAAATGTGTGCGAGTTGCATAACTCATTTGAGAAATCAATGGGGCTTATATGAATAGAAGAGCAAAAGCATATTTTGAGTCTGCGATTTGAGAATTACTCATTAAAAATTGAATTTTCATAGATGTCTGCAGTATGATACTGTGTGTGAAACTGAAATGCCTTCATGAATTAGTATTGCAAATTTTTACATTATTATGTAAGCTCAATTTTTTTTTTTACTTCAGCTCCCCCTAGCGAAGTGTTCTTTATATGAATTGTCAATCAGTATTTAACTCCTGAGCATTTTAGAAAACTTAGGGCTTTTTAGATTCTATGGTTTGCATCTCTGTTTTACTCACCTTTTCTATTTCCATGCATTAAATTGTTCAGCCAACTATGAAAAATTCATGTGCTGAACATTTATTCAATGCTTTGGGTGTACTGCTGTTATGTTAGCTGCAATGCGTAAGGATTTTTCTTAGAAGTTTGCAGTTTCAAAAATCTGTGAACTGTATTTTCAGAGTGAATACTGTGTACATCACTTAGGGGAAAAAAAGAAAACAAAACAAGGAATTCACTCCTCCTTTAGTTTTCTGGTTCATTCCTCCTTATTTTTCGTAATTTGCTCCCATCTTATTTGTTGCACTATTGCTGTACGTAGGGTTCTGCTCTAAAATTTGTCTCTAAAAAGGTTAGGATTAAATCTGCCTCCTGCTCCTGTACTTTTCCTCATGCTCCACGCTCTTTCCCTTTAGGAAGATTATTCCAGTGAATGGTTTTACAGGATGAACCCCCACGAATTGGTTGGGGAAGGACTGAAGGGATGGTAAATAATACTTGGGGACAAAAAGGCAAAGGGGATGGAAACTTCTTAGGCAGGTGTCACTAATAAAGCTGGTGTATCCTGCAACTACCTCATAACTTAGGCTTGTGTCAGGTACAGTGTATTTACCTGAAGCTGATGGTTGCAAATAGTATTCATAAATGTTTTAATGAGCTTTTTGAGATTTTTGCCTTTTTGGCTTAGGGAAACTAAACCAGAAATGTTAAACTGATTACTTACTGTAAAACATTCCATAAGAGGTTAGGATATGAAGCTCAGCTCAGGATTTTTAGTACTACTTTCACTTTCATTGCTGCTTGCAAATGAGAGGTATCATTAGTAATAAACTAGAACTCGGAATGAATTAAGAGACTAGTACATCCCCGATTCATCTATCAAGTATGATCTATCACTCATAAGGACACTCCAAAGTAAAATACTTAAAAGCTGTGATTGCTGTAGGAGTAAGAGAACTGTGCTAATCTTTTGCTCTTCAGATTGTCAGCCTGTACCATTACCTGTGCTTCAGTTTGCAATGTTGATGTACCCTTAGACAGGGAGGAATTTCATCCTAAGTGACATAAGACTGTACATGACCTTGATTTAAATGTAATCTTTGCTTTAATACCTATCTGAGCCTTCCTTAGAGAAATGAAACATTTCCTGTATGTGATGAAATTTGATGCTGCCCCTTCCTCAGTACTTCAACCCTCATTTTTCAACCTCCTGTACAATAGTTAAGAACATGAAATTAGTGCTAGCGGCACTCCAGCACACAAAAGTGTGACCTTTTTTTCCCCCATGTGAATCAGTTTTTCACTCAGGTTGACCAAAAGTAGCAATATGACTTTTTTCCACATCATCGTAGACAGTTTAAATGTGTCTCTTTTGATTGCTGTTCATAAAGATCTCTCTCATTCTTGGAGTTGGCATACCAGATTTGCTGTAGGTACTGAGGTAATTCAACAAAACAGATGAGCTGTGACTACAGATTACAGTTCTAAAAGCAGATATCACATGTAGTCGATACTGTTGATGGGCGCTAGGGAGTAATTCAGCTGATCCTAAAACAGACATCCGGAGTCGCTTTTCACCTGCATAGCTTGAGGTTCCACTGAACTGGCTGTCTTGAATGGGAGATTGAACATCATCCACACACGTAGTCAGGTAATGTAGGCTTCCGGGTCTGAAACTGAATGTCACCTGGTAAGTGAGATTTCCCTTTCAGCAGGGGAGGTTAGTGCTAGTATTTAATGTATCTAAAGCCACAGTATCAGCAAAACTTGATTACCTTAAGAACTAATAATTTAAAAGAAAAAAAAAAAAAAAAGGTGTCCGTGATGGAATTTTGGAAGCTCTGTGCCTTAAATGTCAATCTTAGATCCTTAATATTGGAAACTTAATATTGAATACTGCGCTGTAGTTGTAGTACAGCAATAGCAAGTGCTTTTCTAGTTGTTTGTGCATCCATCTTCCCTGTTTGGTATGTAACCCTATTAAAAGTGTCTTGAAAGGTTTGGAATGCTATCAGATCCATATTGAATGCACGTGGCTTTGTTCAGAAATAGCTGAAAATCAGGGGGCTACAGATAGAAGTATTTACAAATGGAAATCTAAACAAAAATACTAATTATAGGGTTCGGTTAGGTCTGTAGTTCATCTAGCAAATGTTTTAATGTAGTGAATTTGACTGAACAAAGGCTAGTTATGTGTTGTCCATACTGAAATCAAGATTTAAAAAATGAGGGATGGATTTTAATAGAAGTAATTTCAAATTTTAGGGAAGCTTGTGCTTATTTCCCTTGATTGCTATATCACCTTTTCTTCTACTCATTTTCAGTAAGTAAAATTCTATTCCCACCATTTATTATAATGGCATAATTCGCTATTACCACTTCAAAAAAGAATATTTTGCCATGCATTTCACTGTACAGATTCTCTTGCAAACTATTTTTGTTCAACAAAACAAAATAGCTAACAGCTAGACTAAGTCTTTTTTAGAACTTATATTAATTTTTCCTTTTTATTGTTTTATTGTTGTGGTTGATCAGTTCTTAGTTAATTTGTTTTAAATGGTTTTAGGATAAAAGTGGTGGTTCCTTTTGTGCATCAGGCTTAAGTTGATAGAACTATCCTTTGCTTTCCATCTTGTGAATCTTGCACAAATCTTTAAAGATTTGTTATGATTAATCCACAGCGTTAATTACAACTTTTAAGGACATGATCACATGGCTCTGTGATCACACAGATCACAGCTTCAGCTTTGCTGTGATAACTTCACAATATTTTTCTTCAGCACTGGAATAGGTTGAGATTGTGCACATTTCAACTGATGGATAGTGAATTGCATAGAGTTGGTGGGGTTTTACCCATGTGACTTTCTTTTGGAGGTGGTATATACAGTTTGAGTATTAATCGATCAGTGTCAGCATTATCCTTACAGATCACCTTCTGTTTAGTTGTTTTGTCAGCTTCCTTGCTATAAAGGCGTTTAAAGGCAATATGGGCAACCTTAATGAATTGGCCAAATTTCCAAATTACTGCTTTTGAGAACTTAATGGAATTCTACACTACATAATTACTACTGTCTAATAGGTAAACAGCCATACTGGGAGGTGCTGTGTTTCTCCTTTTTAGTAATTCCTTTTTTCCTTTTTTCCTTCCTTAGGATCCGAATTGCTGGAATCAGGGGCATTCAGGGAGTCGTTCGAAAAACAGTTAATGATGAACTTCGAGCAACTATATGGGAACCTCAGCACATGGACAAGATAGTACCATCATTGCTGTTTAATATGCAGAAAATAGAAGATATTGACAGGTATTTTTATTCCTGGTCACTGGCATGTTTTTTAAACAATCTTTAGGCTTAGTTTTTATGATAGATACCTTTTTAGTGGAAATAACGACTGACATTTACTAGCTGAGTCTCCTTGAAACTGATAGCGGAGCTCTGCTTAACTGCTCTTAACGTTTCTTCTCTTAAAGTCTTTTCAACCGCCTTTGTTTCACTTGTTCCAGATTCTCTTGGCCTAAAAATTTCTCCAGAAATTGTATAACCATGTTTAGACTTCTTGAAAATTGTAAACTCTGTGTTTTGTAACATCAGAGATTAGTAAGCACAGGCTTTTTGGTGACTCAAATGATTTTGTTAGTTATATTTGTTAACAATTGAGGGTTTAATTCCCATTTAGCCATTACTAACAACTGTCTGTCCTGTCTGCAACAGTATTTAAAGTGAGGATTTAAAATTTATTAATATGTAGACACCCTTCTCTTTTTTGGCTTTCAATGACTCCTAGGCATATTACCTGCCAGGTATGCCTTCAAAAAAGATCTCTGATAATTGATGTTGAGGATATACCAGTCACCTTACTGACTGAAATAGGATTTGGATCAACCACTTAAAGTAGATCAGTTTATATGTACTGCAGGAATAATTTTTATCATTTGTTGAGCAATTCAGTAGTGGTGGTGAAAAACAAATCTGTCAAAAGGCAACTGTTAATTAAACATCTGAACTGGCTGCTTGAAACTTTTTCTATACTGCACATTCAGCAGAAAAAAAACCTAATGATTTTCCAAGTGGCAAGTAGGGGCCTTGTATTATGTGCATATGACAGAAAAACTGAAAACAGTATTTATAAATTGTTCATCTGTTGGCCTTAAATGATGTTACAGAGAATTTCTCATCTTGTTTTACATGTGGCTTCATATTTATGGAGCACAAACAGAGGCATCTTGAAGAGTAAGAGTAAGAAGCATTTTGTTCTGGCAGATGGAATCAAAGCATTATTTGAGAAAGAGCAGAAATTCCAGAAAATAGCCCCAACTTAAGTCCATAGAAAATAATGATTTTTGTTTAAAGCTGAAGGACACGTAGGTAACACTTACCTTAAAGATCAGTGTAATTTTTACTTGTGGAACCTTAATAGCTTAATTCAAGATTCTTCTGAGTACATGTCAGATAAGGCACTTTTTGGAGTTAAGAATTTAATATTTAAACAACATTTTAAAAAGATAATTATATGTGGATGTTGTTATTTGTCTGTATATCTGAATGCACATTCTAGTTATGTGACTATCAGAAAAATTTGCAAGTGTAACATATTCTAAAAATCAGATTGGGTTTTTTCTTAGTTGTACTTCACGATGATTCTGTATTACAAAATAATTGCCATGCAAACTTCAGTATAGTATAAGGCATTGCCTGAAAGACTCTCCCTCCCTCCTTCAAGTTTCCTAGAAGAAAATTCAGAAGAGTCAGTCATGTATGTCAATTTATGTGTATCTCTAAAATGGGGATATATGAAATTGGAAATTCACTTAGTTTTTACATTATTTTTCATGATTACTGCAAAGCTAAATGTGCCAGCCTTGTTTAAGGCAGAAGGACACTCTAGCACTTGTCGACTTGACTTCAAATCCTTCTAATATATCTATAATGTTCATATAAATTCTGTTTTAGAGGTAGATTAGAATATATTTCTTTCTTGGGGTGAGTTAATCATAGTCAAACATTCCTGTAGCTACTCCGCTCAAAAGTAGCAGTTAAGTCTTACTTCACATGTCACATCATATTTTTTTGGCCAGTCCTGGTTTTGTGGTGTTACGGAAGTCTCATGCATGGGATGCTGAGTTGCTGTGAGCCAGTTTAAGCCTGTGATTAGATGTTTGCTATGGAAACTGCTGTACTTCAAAACGTCCTTCCTTCCAGTTCCTTCTTGCCACCTTTTCTGATAGAGATTACCCACAAGAAAGCTGGTAGACAGTTAAAGGGAGTAGTTCTTGCCCATTTCATTGCAAAATACATTTTATGTTTCATTCCTCTGGACTTGTGGTAGTACAGAAAGTCTGGATGCAGAGGAATAGTAGTAATTTTTTTTTAAGTGTTGCAGTTGGATTTGTCAGATCTTTGTTTAAAAACCAAGTCAGTGAAACAAAATGAGTGCAAGTTGCTCATTTGAATTTAGAAACTTGAGAGGCTGTACAAAGTTATATATTCATTGTCTGTCAACTAGTAATGCTAAGGAGCACTTACTGAGAACTACTTATAGGTAGATGCTGTTAAAGTTCAAAATAAAACTGTGATTCCTACAGACAACAGGAGATAATTTTGAACATTGTGATGCAGTCTAAGACTAACGTTTTAGAGTAGGAAGATTGGATTGCAATATCTTCCTTTAACCTATTCTAAAATAAGACTCCAAGCAATGCTGAGAAGTCACTTTCTATAGGATTGCATATACAAACATTTAAAAGATAACTTATTTTTACTGCATTTTAACTAGAATTCTTCCAGATAGACTAGCTCCATGTGTTCTGCAGCCTGCTTTCTTTTTTCCCCCCACCCAGCCGCCTTTGTAATCCTGCTGAGTTCTAGGGAATCTGTGTCAAAACAGCAATGGGAATGACAGTCCTGCACTGTTGTTTGTACCTTCTGTGCTGAGAAGGATGCCCATCTGTCTAGATCACAGTCTAGGCAGTACAGGAAAAAAAAAATACAGAGATTGAGGGGCACAGCAGTTGGATAAAGCTGCAGTTTAGTGGTACTCATGGTGGATTATATACAAATTATCATGCCTTTTAGAGTTCTAATCATTGTGCATTTGTAAAACTATTTCTCTCCTTACTTATCTAACAGGGTGCCGGGGGCTTTTTTATTATTAAAATCTGACAAGCTAGCAATGTTACGGTAGCTTCTGAAACTGATGTTACCAGAGGCAACAGGATTTTTATATTGCAACTTTTAGATTGCAGTAGTCTTGAAACACTAGAATATCTTTTGCTATCAGAAGAAATTACAACTTTGATGTTAATGTGTTTATCTGACTCGTGGCATTTCAGTATTTGACTTTTTATAATGCTCTAAAGCTATGTTTTTATGATGCTGAAGAGTGAACATTAACTAAAGCTGATGCTCTCAGTGAACACTTTTAAACATATTTAATGCACAAGCTTGTACTGCAGAACTGGAAGTATGATTAAGGTTTTAGTGTACTGATTTCTGCAGTCTAAAATACATCTCCTAATGCATAGTTGCATAATGTTAATGTAGGTAAATGAATCCTCACTTAAGTTTCTATAATGTGTTCTGTGCAAAAAAAATACTTGCCACCTGTAGGTACCATACTTTTCAATAAGTAATATTGCACCTTAGGTGGAACTGTTTTATTTCTTTCTTCCTCAGTCTCCCACCTCTCAACTGCTCAATTTAAATGAAGTATTAGTAACAGCTTAATGGTATGATGTGTGAAGCACTTAAATTCAGAAATACATTTCAAATGCCTTTCATTTGTTCTAGTAATTCAGGTCTCTGTGTGCTGAAAAGGAGGTGACTTTGGACAAAGGAAAAAAAAAAAAAACCCAGACAACTAAAAGACCCGCAACCAACCTACAAGCCAAAAAACAAACCAAAAAACATTACCAAGGCCTGCATCAAAAATGAGAACTGGGAAACTGGAAACTCTTCTAGAAAGGCTCTACCTTTCACTGTTTACAGTGCAGGTGCTGATTTTAGTTACTCCATGGTGAGGACAGGAAAGCTTAGTGGTAGAATTCAGGCCTTAGTAGGTTTTGGGTTGTCCAAAACTGTGTGATTTCTGTAGTTTTGCTCCTCTTGTGTCTGGATTCTGTCTTTAATTCAGTACTCTTACTCTCTTTTTGCGCCATGTTGATTTTAAACAGTTGGCCTAATTCCCAGTCACCAAGGAAAAAAAAAAAAATTGAAAATGACAGTATTTGAACTTTACAAAAGTTTGGTCATTAGTATAAAACACTAAAGCCTTGCTTTGCACTGCAAGATCCATTAAGTCATAAGTTTAAATTTCCATATGAAATGAATTTAGTCTTTCACTGGTGTATTTTAGCACCTGAAGAAATAGTAGTTGTGGTAGTAATAAATTCTCCCCTGCCATTGCTTTTTTCCTCTCCCTCCATTGTGTCATCATTTTTTATTATCCTTTACTATCAGTAGTACATTTCTATGATTGCAATAACTGGTCTTCTTGTTAAAGGACAAATTTCTCAGCAAAACTTAGGCAGTTTAACACTCTTCATGGTGTATTTATCTGATGCAAAGTTTGACAATCTGTATTATTTTGTTGTTATGTTGCTTTGTTTCTTTTTCAGAGCAATGCTTTTAGGGAAAGAAGAATCCTCCTTCAACAAGGGCCACCTTTATAAATATAGTTTGGGGAAATTAACATCAATATCTACATCTTAAAAATATATTTCCGAATGCGAAAAGTGTTTGTTGGGGTTTTTATTCCCCTTCCAAGTTATTAGTAACATACTATGTGATGAATATGGGAGTCCAGTTGCCCAATGGTATCATAGAGGTGAAGAATACTGCATGGCAAAAAGCAACTTGGCAAAGTGTTATGTTTTAATAAGGTTAAAAGTTAGAGGTTTGTATGTACTGATCCAGATGTTATAATAGATACTATGTTTATCTTTTCATTCCTTGTGGTGGGTTAGCCCTGGCTAAAAGCCAAACTCCCACCCAGCCATTCTTTCACTACCCTCCCCTGCAACAGGACAGGGAAAAAATAGGATGGAAAAGCTCATGGGTCGAGACGAAGACAGGGAGATCACTAACCAGTTACCGTTGCAGGAAAAACAGACTCAACTCGAGGAAAATTAATTTACTTCATTGCCAATTAAAATAAAGCTGGATGGTGAGAAACAAAGGCAAAAACTAAAACACCTGCCCCCCATCCCAACTCTTCCCCATTCCCACCTTCACCCCTTCCCTCCCGACTCCTCTCCCTGCAAAGGGCGGCGCAGGGGCTGGGGCCGGGGGTTGCGGTCCGTCCCCCCCAGCCCCTCTGGGCCGCTCCTCCCTCCTCACACGTCTCCCTGCTCCAGCACGGGCCCTTCCCCGGGCTGCAGTCCTTCAGGGACAACCTGCTCCCGCCCGGGCTCTCCACGGCCACAGCTCCTGCAGGAAATATCCCCCTGCTGCGGCGTGGGGCCCTCCCCGGGCTGCAGGGTGGGTCTCTGCTCCAGCGGGGTCTCTCCGGGGCTGCAGGGGATCCCTGCTGCGGGCCTGCACCACCTCCCGCCCTCCTCCTCCTCCTCCTCCCTCCTCGGCTTCCTCCTCCTCCTCCTCTGCCTGTGCCGCCTTCGGCCCTTTCTGGAACCTGTTTTCCCCCAGCTTGGCTGAGGGGCTCAGCTGTGTCCTGCGGTGGGGCCGTTGGAGCCGGCTGGGACCGGCTGGAACCGGCTGTGTCCGGCACGGGGCAGCCCCGGCCTCTCCTCACACAGGCCGCCCTGCAGCCCCGCTGCCGGCGCCTGGGCATGGACAGCCTGCATGGTCCTCTCCATAGTAATGTTGGGAGACAGTCAGTTAGAAGGTGACTAACTTGTGCACTATCTAGTTAGAGGTAAGTGTGTGGGTGATAATGTTCTAATTGGTTCAATCAGACTTTTTGTCAACTCACAAGCCATCTGTTTCTGCAGAAGTATTGTAGTTTTATTTAACACTTGCCCACACAGTGTGGATTCAGTAGTGGGCAGGTGAATGAGATCATTAGTCTGAACAAAATGACTAAGATTCTGCCTAACTTTTTGCATGGTTTCATAGCCTTCATTCATTGTTAGCAGTGGGTAATAGTTTGTCAAAATGCAGTGGGTAAACAAGTTAAATCAGTATTAACAGCCATTGTTTTTGCCATTTAAGTATTTACTAATATAGTGGTCAGTACTGAGAGAACAGATGATGATCTGTAGTCCTGCCATAGGATAATAAAATGTTTTATTCAGAATTCTGGTTTGATGCATATTTGAGATACAATTCTTGCTTAGATCAAGAGCGTGACTCATGAACATTGTAGAACCAAGGGTGGGTACAGTAAGGAAGATGAATATTAATCAGTAGTCAAATCAATGTGGTTTTGTCTTATTTCAGCAGAATAGGCCCTCCATCCTCTCCTACAGGAGGAGAGAAAGAGGAAAATCCTGCTCTGCTGGCCGAGAATTGTTTCAGGGAACTACTAGGACGAGCAACCTATGGAAATATGAATAATGCTGTCAGACCAGTTTTCGCGTAAGTCGAAAATTCATGGAAGGTTTTTCTTAAAGAGATTTTTTTAATTTCATCCTCTAATTATGTTGCATTAAATTCCTTCCTCCTTTTCAACCCGAAGGATTCCATTCATGTTTCTTCAAATAATTGCCCCTGTTTTAATCTCACCTCTTTGTTGCCTGTCTGCTAACTTGAAGATAGTTATGGAGAAATGTGTGTCCCATTTTACTGATTTTAGAAGTGCGATATAATAATTTGGATGGGTTATTGGCTTAGCTGGCCTTTCTTTTGAATGTGAAACTGTTTATTCAAGATATTAATGTCCCATAGATGACTGTTGTAGTCAGTGAAGAGACAAGCTGAGTAAAATACAAGTAGCTGAAAGGAATACTGTGCCCAGATTAATACATAAAGTTAAGATTTATACTTTCTTGCAGTTTTCTTCCAAGACCTGTTTTGCTACTCTGTGAGGAATATCTTTAACAGCTCATTTAGTAGTGAATGGCAGATGTGCACACAGTACACACATTATGCACAAATGCACACAGTACAAATTATAGCTGATGTATTAACTCTCAAGTCCAGCATTGTTTAGTTCTCTGCATTGCCCCAGTTGCTTCCTTAAAAAAATATGATATGAAAAAAGCTATAAGCATTGAGATAACTTAAATCTGCTTCTTTCACCTCTGCTAGTGTCTACAAAGTAGGCATGTTCTCAGGAGAAACCTCTGCAGGAAGCAGTAGACTCAGTGATACTGCTTTCAAACTCTGGCTTTTCCTGCTGATCAGGAGACCTGCTTGCTCCTTGTAGATTTTCAACATACCCACCTGTTATGGGAATATCTTATCTTAGATGGCCTAGTTCCTCCCACAAAGACTAAGTATTCCATTCATATACTGAAAGACTTTTCAAGCTACATAAAGCCATTTTCAAGTTACTACTGTCAAGTAAGAACAGAAATGCAAAAGGAAGATAGAGTAGGTATTGAGGGCAGAAAACTTTTGTGGCCCCCTTTTTTTTTTTTTTTTTCACATTAAATCAAAGAACTGTGTTGTTATCTCACTTTCCATGTGTACCTATTATACCAATCTGATAGGAGTTTAACTGTTGCAAAGTTGAGTGTTTTATTAAAAAATTCTCATTCTTTCCGACATTTAAAATTTGCATTCCTCCAAAATATCTGCCACTAGAGTAACATTTAGGTACTAAACAGTCTGGATGGACTATTTTGAACTATATTGCAGCTGCTTTCTTGCCACTTTTAAGTTCCTTTTATGGGTTTATCTCAAAACTTTATCAGCACGTGCGTTACTTCAGTCTTTTGAATCATTTCAGTATCAGGGAAGTTTCCCACAAATAATTCCTGATTCACTAGACTAGAGTTAGTGCTTGGTTTGGGGTTCAATAAGGTGTCATACCTGCATTTCCTGTGGCACATCCAAAGCTTTGGAAGTGTTCTTTCCAGCTTAATTTCTTTTCTTGCTTGCTATGATCCGAAGGAACTGCTTGAGTCTTTGTGCATCTCTACATGCCACATGCTTCATTTGTGCGCTGAAATCAGTAGATAATGACTAGTTACTGAGAATATATTATTTCTTCTATGAATAGAGGGTCTTTGTGGTCACCATTTTTGTGTTCCATTTTGAGGAAGAATTGCCAAATAAATTTATCTTTTTATAAATAACTGCTGTAAAAGTTTAATATTTTTGAAGAACAAGAGATTCAGAAAACGCAATTTCCAAACTGTTTTTCCTAAATAAAAAGGGAGTGCTCTATCTAATCAGTTTCACTTTGTGAATGAGCAGTACTGGTAGAATGAAAGTTTGAGATAGTGAGTCCATTGCACTTTATCTGTTTGAAAAACCTAAATTAGTTTATGTATACTTGATTAGAAAACAGTTTCTCCTAACAGTTTTCAACAATTTCACAGCTTTTAAGAAAGCTCTGGAAATAAAGATAAGGCCGCTTATTACAGTGCTAACACTGAAGATGCAAGTTCAGTTCCCCGCTTGAAGGCTTGTTTCATGTGGCATTGGAATATCAGTCAACATGCTATCACTTCCTTGCAAAACTGAGAGAACAGTGCTGCTTGCATCATGAGGCTGAGTACATTCAATGATTGAGGGTTTTAAATATAATGAAGATAGTTGAAATCTGAAGTTGGTCTCCTGGTATGGGTTTGGATTGACCTTAATTCTCCTTGCCTTTGGCAGAAAATCTCCATGGTTATAACTGTCTACATTTAGCAGCTATAAACTCTCAAATTCTCATTTTTAATGAAATCTGACGAATCAATCTGGCAAACTGGTTAATGAAAGTAAAAACAAAATTATATTAATATGATATGAAATAAAATTTTATTTTGTGTCAACAGTCACAAGCTATTTAGACTTACTTAGCATGAATTTGCAGTGGTGAATAGATGAGGCAGATCCAGAGGGATACAGAAACCTAGTGAATATAAACAACTTCCCAAGTATAACAAGTTACACCCTATTCATCTCACTGTATTTCCATTATTGTGAATTATCATGTCATCTGTGCAAGGGGTTTGAATATCAAAAGACTGGTGTTTAATATTCTTTCAGAAAATGTAATGCATGAGAAAATAAATTTATGTATTCCCATACATGCCTCAGTTCTGCTTTCTAAACATCTGTATCAATTTACCATTTTATACTAGAAGGATTGCTTGAATGTGTGACAATGTGAGTGAATTCAGGGACTGTTAGTGGCTCTCACTCCATATTGTAGTAACTTGTACCATTGGTTCTGCTGTTCCTTTTAATTTGAGAAACCTAATTGTGCACATTTGCTACATACATGCAGCAGATCTTAATGGAAGGCAGATTATGGCATTTGTTAATCCAGCAATAAATTATATTCTTTATTAAAAGAAATGTAATTGGAAAAAAAAATGGGCAAGATGTGACTTGATTTTAACTAAACTAAATCCACCATGCTGAAAATACCATTTACTGGCTTTTACAAAAACAAAACTACATTGAATACACTGCCTGCATTATGATGAGTAAAATATATCACCTACAGTAATCTAATACCTCTTTTCTTAGGAGGAAAATTCCAGTATATGAAGTATGCTGCCCGTTGAGCTATTACACAAAACATTAACCTAGGCTGTCATCTTCCCCCTGCTGTCTTCCCATCAGTTCAGCTACCTGAAGCAGCTAATACTTTGCCTTTCTGGAAAAAGAAAACTGTATGTCTTGCTTTGAGAGGAAAGGTTTTTAAGATGTAGTTGACCATAATCTGCCTGAATGGATCTTTGGGGCAGATAAAGAGGAACTGTTAAAGGTAACAGAACACATGCTACCCTGAAAGATTAAAGGATCAGTTCCAATCGGGAGAAGATAGTGAAGAGTATGATTTTGTATTTGATGGACCGTACTGGAATGATATTAGGGAGAAAGAAGACAGGATTAAATATATTATGAGCCGCTAAGCCTTGAAGGATTTAAAGAGGTAATTTTGTTTGTCTTTCTACCCCAAGTCAGGATTAAATATACCTGTGTGTTTGGAATGTGCATAAGAAAGGCAGCTATCCCCAACAAGTAGTCCAGTTTAATGTTTAGTAATGCAAATATGCTGTTATCTTGACAGACAAACACCTCTAAAATTCCTGAAATTCTTTTCTGTAGGGATTTCTATTAAAGGTATGTCGTGTCAAAATGGCAGTATGTTTTTTTAAGCTCTGCAATGCACTGCAAGATAATTTAGGGCACAGGAAAGGGTAGCTCTATGCCAGCTGGTTTAATCAACCTTGAAGGAGACCTGTGTACTCAGCTAGGTCACTAGGCTGGTAGCAGCTGGCCAGTGAGTTAACTGAGACCTCCAGATTCCAGGCAAAGTAAGTTAAAGCATCCAGTCGGTCCTTCTGTGTCCGGAGTACTGACTTCTTTCACCTGTATGCTTTCAAGTTTGTTATTTGAAGCATCTTTATATGTTTATTATGTTCTTTAGGAAAGGGCAGACTGATAGTGATTCTGTAGCTGAGATACCTACTTAGAAACTCTACCTAAATTCAGTTTCTGTAAAAGTTTTTTGTTAGTTTTTTGTTAGTTTTGGCAGGGGGGGTTGTTGTTTGTTTGTTGGGGGGGGTGTGTGTTTGTTGTTGTTGGGTTTTTTTAACCTAAATCATACCAATTTAAAGGCATCCGAAATTGCTTTATTCAGTCTTCTAGATTTAAAAATGCATTTATTTTTGTCATGCTTTTCCAGGTACTCAGACCTCCTTTTTGGAAAATTTGATGTGTGCCCTATTAACAGCTTTCAGCATAGTGCTTAAGCAGAATTTCTTGTCTTTGCTTGAAACTCTGACAAAGTTTTTCATTGGTGGTTCCTATCCCATTTAAAGAGAAACTGATGCATTTATTCTTCTGGTTCTGTTTTGATATTTCTTGCAGAAAGTGTTGAAATGCTTCAGTGATAAGGGAGTATATACACAAAGAGTAGCTCTTTTTTGTTTTCCATATATATTATTCATGAAGCCACTGTGAAAACAAAAATAGTTCTTAAGAGTCTCTATTCTGGATGTAACATTCAGCCATAATTATTTTGTAGCTACTCATTCAAAACAAATTATTCATCTTACTTAGAGTAGAAGTTTGTCAAGGTATTATAACCATCCTCTTCAGTGTGTCTCTTTCATGAAAATAAGCATATAATGTCACCGCCACTTTTATGCATGCACTTTGTATGGAAACAGTATATTCTTAACTGTATATTCTTGGTATGACTAGTTTCCTTAAATTCCTGGAACTAGAAAATTGGGAATTTCTGTTGCAGCCAAATGTTTTGTGATTGCATCCTAAACCTTGAAAACAAATGCTTTTCTGAAGTTCTAGTTTTCTCACCTAGTTAATAAGTCATTGTTTAGAACCTTTATGTAAGGAAATAATCCCTTTGGGGTGAATTTTGAGAACTTCATTTATTATATGTGTGGTATGTCATTATTTCCGGTCCCTTAATTTTTGGTTACAGGCATTTAGACCATCATAGACTATGGGATCCCAATGAATTTGCTGTTTCCTGCTTCAAAATCATCATGTATTCTATACAGGTAGGATTTTCTCTAGTGGTTTTTTTCCTTGCATACATATTTCGAGCACATGAGACAGGTTTAAATGTTCACCTCACCACAGTAGTGATAGACAGTAGATGAAGTCAAAGAATCCAGAAGATCCCTTTTCATAACTCCTTAGGCTTATTCTTCAAACTTTTCAAATAATAACCTAGTCGTGGTTTGTGATCAGAAGTTATCTGATTTACTTTCAATTACTGTACACTTGTAGAAGAAAAAAAGATATTAAGGAATTCTCAATGGAAGGTAGTGCAGAGGTCTTTCAGCAAGCTCAACAAGGAGCAGGATAGCCATACTGATCAGACATTGTGCTTGATAAAAATAATCTCTCAAGTTAGTAATTTCTCCATGCCAATACAGCTGTACTGCTTTTACAACCCAAGGAACCAACTTCACATGGAACTGTGTTTTACTAATTGATTTTTACTAGTGGGCAACCTCTGTTGTCTGTTGTAAACATGATCAAAGTCTGATTCTTGGATTGCATCAAGCACAGACACTCAAAAGATAAAGTCATAGAATTCCAGGTTTGTGGAAGAAAGCTGAGTTTTCTCAGCGTTTGTATCAATTACGCTTTTTTGTAAGACCAGTGGAAGTCCTTGAACTGCAGTTAGCTGAATGAAGTACCACTTAATGCTTCCTCTGTGCTTGTAGATATTCCTGGATATTTTAATGTTGTAAGCTTTTGTATACGGTGCTGCATGGACCTGTGTGGCTTCGTCTGTCATGGTAGTTTTTAAAATCCATATTTAATCTTAATTGATTGAAATTTAATTGAATTTGTGTAGTAAGAATGTTGCAGAATAGGAACATGGTCATGACTATAGCTGTATGGTGTATGAAGTCATTCTTATTAACATCACAGATGAAGCTTTTCTTTCTGTTTGTTTGGTTTTCAATAGGCACAATATTCCCATCATGTAATACAAGAAATTCTTGGACACCTTGATGTTCGCAAAAGAGACTCACCACGAGTTCGTGCTGGCATTATTCAGGTTCTTTTGGAAGCAGTTGCAATTGCAGCTAAAGGATCAATAGGTAAGTCATCTTTAATTAAAGACATCGGGTCAAAGGATAGATTTGAAGGGTGGTGTTCATTTTTGCTTTGTTTTCAGACTGAATGAAAGCATATATTTTGAGAAGGTTGTGTATTTATTATTTTTTCTCCTTTGTGCTGATAAAATACTTGAAATCTTACTTGGTTTACAATTACTCAAATATATTTACTTAGTCGTTTGACTTTTATAATCCTTTGCATTGAAAAAATGAGTAGATGTATTTTTACAGCCTTGCGAAAGGCAGGAATTCCTCTTTGGTAAGAAGTCACAAAATCTGAGAGAACTGTGTGTGTCTCTACAAAATGTCAAGAGCACTGTCGCTTTGTGATACAGCTGCTGTGAGATGAGTGATAATATGGGAGTCAAGAGTAGAATGATCTTTGAGGAATTTTACCTTAGTAACTATGAAGCAGCTGAAATAAGGTGAATTATGTCATTTACAGTAGCATAGTTCCTTGAAATAAGAGTAGTTATGAAGATGTGTACACACATGTGCTCTGCTGCTGTTTTGCTTTGGTCTCCTGCTGAAACATTATTGCTTTGCTTCATTAGCTTGAGTCTGTGCCTGTCCTTTCTCTTTAGGCAAGACAGTTGCATGCACAGACTTGTGAAGTCTTCTACCATATTATGAAAAGAGCTCATTATTTGATCCAATATATACAACTGGATTTTAGTAGCAGGTTTTGAAATAACTTAAGTTTGGGTGCAAGTACCTGCAGTTTAACCCATTGTTGATGCTTCATTTCAGCAACCACTCATTTTCTATATAAAACTTGCATGGTGGGTTGATTGCGGCCAATGGCCATTTGCTCACTCCCCTTTCCCACAGGTCAGGGAGAAGGTAGAAAGAAGGTGAGAAGTCTCATGGATCAAGATAAAGACAAATTAATGGGTGAAGCAAAAGCTCATGCACAAGGAAAGCAAAGGAATTTATTCAGTACTTCCCATTGACAGGCAGATGTTTAGCCACTTCCTGGAAAGCAGGGCCTCAGCATGCATAATGGTTACTTGGGAAGACAAATGCCATATGAACAAATGTTCACCCGATTCCTCCTCCTTTCCTTGAGCTTCTATTGCTGAGCATGACATTATATGGTATGGAATAGCCCTTTGGTTAGTTTGGGTTGGCTGGCCCAGTCTGTGTCTCCTCCCAGTTTCTTGCACACCCCAGCCTACTCTCTGTAGGGATGAAGTGGGAAAAAGAAAAAGACTTGACACTTGCTAGCACTGTTCAGCACTGTTCAGCAACAGCCAAAACACTGGTGTGTTGTCAACACTATTTTAGTCACAGATGCAAAGCACAGCACCACTGAGGCTGCTAGGAAGAAAGTTAACTCCATCCCAGCCAGACCCACTACAACTTGGTAGTAATGGATTATGCATATATACCTGATTGCATTTCCTGATTCCAAAATAATCTCTAAAATGTCAAGGTGTAGGCACACTTCAAAAGTTTATCCCTAGGCCATATCCCTCAAACAGTGAATTTTATTTGTTCTTTTCAGCTTAATCTGATTTCTCCTGAAAAGGGATTGAAAAGGTTAGTTTACATTTTGTTAAGGCATCTTTCCATTGACAGGTGCAGTCATTGTTGTGTGTTGTTTCCAGGTCCAACAGTTCTGGAGGTTTTTAATACCTTGTTGAAGCACTTGCGCATCAGTGTTGACTTTGAGCTGGGTGATAGGCGCAGTTCAGCAGGAAGTGCCACTATCAGCACAAGCTCCAAGGAGAGTGATGAGAGGATTGTCCAGAATGCTATTATTCAAACAATCGGTGAGTAATGACAGTAACATAGCCTCACTTAAAATTCCTTCCCTTCTCTCCCTTCCTCAATGAAATGGTATTAAAACAGCTTGAATCAAAAAGCAGTAATGGCAAGTGTGGTATCTCTGATTGTACTTGCCTCTAAATCTCAGGCTCATTTTATGTATTTGACTTCTGAAAGACTGTTCTTTTAATTGTTAACTGAACAGATAGCCAAGAAGCTCAATGAAAATTAAAAATGCTGGTGGACTTACAATAAATTTGTTGGTTATATTATTGTATGGCCCTTGAAATATAGACATCATTCTATGCCTTTGGTACAGAACTAATACTAGTCCTTTTATGAAAAATCATATTGCAAGCAATCATATGCAGTAATATATTTTAGTAGGTACTACTTGAAAATTTGTAGAAACCAATCTTAAACATAGTGGCAACAATGACATCTAATGGCCGGTTGTGCTACCACAACTTAACTGAAGTACTTCTAAGCACAGTACTGAAAATGAGAGCAGCAATTTCTGTAAATGATTTTGTTAAAATAGCCTCTCCCCTTTTTTTCAGATTTTCTTTTTATGGTACTGATATTATATATTGTAGTTCATTTATGATGTGTATTCCTTACTTAAAGAACAAGGGGGAATGTAACTTAAATGTTGTTCACTAATCTGTACTTTTGCTTACGCCCTGAAGCTTTCTAGAGCAGTAGCAAATATGTAGTAGATTACTTCTCGCCATTCCAGTAACACTCAAGTTAAAATGTTCCCCCCCACCAAAAAAAAAACCAAAACCAAAACACAGCCTTTTAAAGTAAAGCTTCTTTCTATCAATGTTACGTTTATACTATTGCACAGCTATAGAATAGAATAGAATATCTCAAGCTGGAAGGGACCCATCAGGATCATCAAGTCTGACTCCCTGCTCCTCGATGGACTACCTAACACTAAACCATATGACTAAGAGCGTCATCCAGACAATCCCTGAACTCTGACAGGCTTGGTGCCATGACCACTTGCCTGGGCAGCCTGTTGCAGTGACTGACCACCCTCTCAGTGAAGAACGTTTTCCTAAGGTCCAGCCTGAACTTCCCCTGATGCAGCTTCATTCCATTTCCTTGTGTCGTATTGCTGGTCACCAGAGAGAGGAGATCAGCATGTCCCCCTCCGCTGCCCCCCTTGAGGAAGTTGCAGACTGCAATGAGGTCACCCCTCAGCCTTCTCTTCTCCAAGATGAACAAACCAAGTGACCTCAGCTGCTCCTTACAAGTCTTGTCTTCGAGACCTTTCACCATCTTGGTCGTCCTGCTCTGGACACGCTCTAATAGTTCAGCTGCCAGAGCATGCTGTTGACTCATATTCAACTTGCTATCAACCCAGACCCCCAGATCTCTTTCTGTGGGGCTGCTCTCCAGCTTCTCATTCCCCTGTTTGTATGTATAACCAGGATTACCCTGTCCCAGGAGGAGAATCTGGCACTTGCTCCTGTTAAATTTCATACGGTTGGTGATTGCCCAGCTCTCTAGTCTTTCCAGATCTCTCTGTAAGGCCTCTCTACCCTTGAGGGGGTCCACAGCTCCTCCTGGTTTAAGTATCATCAGCAAACTTACTTAATGTACATTCGATTCCTGTGTCCAGTTAATTTATAAAAACACTAAAGAGCACTGGCCCTAAAATCGAGCCCTGGGGAACCCCACTGGTGACTGGCCACCAGCCTGATATAACCCCATTTACTAAAACTCTTTGAGCCTGACCCATCAGCCAGTTGCTCACCCAACGTGTTATGGACTTGTCTAGCTGTGTGCTGGACATTTTGTCCAGCAGGATACTGTGAGAGAGAGTATCAAAAGCTTTGCTAAAATCCAAAACTACCACATCCACTGGCTTCCCTTGGTCAACTAGATAAGTGACCTTGTCATAACAGGACATTAAGTTGGTTAAGCAGGACTTTCCCCTCATGAACCCATGCTGGCTGTGACCAATGACTACATTGACTTTCAAGTGTTTTTCAGTAACTGGCAGGATAACCTTCTCCATAATTTTGCAGGCACTGAATTGAAACTGACAGGCCTGTGATTACCAGGGTCTTCCTTCTTACCCTTCTTGAAATTGGGACAACATTTGCCAGCTTCCAGTCGACTGGGACCTCTCCAGACTCCCAAGACCATTGAAAAATAATGGAGAGATGTTCCTCAATGACATTGGCCAGCTTTTTCAGTACCCTGGGATGAATCCCATTGGGCCCCAGAGACTTCTGCACATCCAACTGGAGCAGCAAGTCTTGAACAAGTTCAGGGTCAGCTGGGAGTTTATCATAACCCCTCAGTCCGGGGGTCCCAGAGCCCATTACCAGTGTTAAAGACAGAGGTGGAGAAGGCATTACATGTCTCCACTTTGTCTACATCCTTATTTGTGAGGTGACCGACCTCATCAAGCAATGGACCAATGTTATCTCTGATACTCCTTTTGCTGTTAACGTATTTTATAAAGCCCTTTTTGTTGTCCGTCACAGTGCTAGCCAGCTTGAACTAATCAAGTTTCAGCTGCACAAATTTTCTCCCTACAGTGGCGAACAGCATCTCTGTGGTCCTCTTGTGTCGCCTGTTATTGCTTCCAATGTCCATACATTTTCCTTTTCCCCCTAAGTTCTAGAATATGATCCCTGCTCAGCCAAGCCTTCTGCCCCACTTGCTTGACTTTGGACACTTTGGTATTGCCAGCTTCTGTGCTCCTAAGAGATGGCTTTTAAAAAGTGACCAGCATTCATGGACCCCAATACCTTCAAAAGCAGATTTCTAGGGGACCTTACTAACTGGCTCCTTCAGCAGCCCAAAGTCTGTTCTCCCTGTATGCAGGGTCAAAGTTTTGCTGGCAGTTTTTCTTCTACCACCAACAATTTGAAACTCAAATACTTCGTGGTTACTGTGACCAAGACAGCCACTGATCAGCACTTTGCCCACGAGTGCCTCTCTGTTTACAAGCAAAAAATCTAGGAGGGCACATTTCCTAGTTGGCTCCCCTAGTACCTACACCAAGAAATTATCTTCAATGTGCTTCATATATTTCCTGGACCTGTTTGTGCTTACTGTATGATATTCCCAGTTGATGCTTGGGAAGTTAAAATCACTCATAAATACAAGGGCAGTTGATCTAGAGGTATCCCTTAATTCCTTGTAGAACAATTCATCGGTGTCATTGTCCTGGCTGGGTGGTCGATAGTAGACTCCCCCAACATCCGCTTTATTTGCTTTCCCCTTCATCCTTACCCAGGGGATCTCAACTGTGTCATTGCCAACTGTAAGCACCATAGAATCCAACCCCACCCTTACATACAGCAGTACCCCCCGCCTTGCCTGCCTTGCCTATCCCTCCAGAAGAGCCTATAACCGTCCATCACAGCACTCCAGTCACAGGACTCATCCCATCAGGTTTCGCTTATGCCAATGGTGTCGTAGCCCTGGGACTGAGCCAAAGCTTCTAGCTCCTCTTGTTTATTCCTCATGCCGTGTGCATTAATATAGAGACGTTT
Organism: Harpia harpyja; assembly: GCF_026419915.1. Lineage (NCBI taxonomy): Eukaryota > Metazoa > Chordata > Aves > Accipitriformes > Accipitridae > Harpia > Harpia harpyja. The sequence continues at coordinate 70,236,481 of NC_068944.1, forward strand.
CAAATGTGCTCCAGCGTACCCAGGATAGCATGGAGCAGACTGAAGGACCTCACTAGCACACCATCCCTCAAAAATTGGCATGCTGCCCACAGGCTTATCTCTAGCAAGCCTTGTTTTATCCTGTTTCCCCCTTCAAATCTAGTTTAGAGCTCTTTCAATGAGCCCTGCTAGCTCTTGCACAAAGATCCTTTTGCCCCTTTGAGACAGGTGTACCATGTCTGTTGCCAGCTGGCCTGGTGTCATGTAGACTGTCTCATGATCAAAAAACCAAAAATCTGCTGGAGACACCAGGCTCGGAGCCAGGTATTGATCTGCTGGCTCTTTCTGTTTCTTCCCTCATCATTCCCTGCAACTGGAAGGATAGAGGAGAACATTACTTGTTCTCCTGATCCCTTAACCAGTCATCCCAAGGCCCTGAAGTCTCTCTTGATCTCTCTTGTACTTCTTATTGCAAGTTCATCACTGTCTACATGAAAAAGCAGTAACGGATAATAATCTGAGGGCCATGCCACGGTCGGAAGTTTCCTTGTCACATGTTTAAGCCGGGCCCCAGAGAGGCAGCAGACTTCCCTAAGAAGTGAGTCTGGCCGGCATATTGGGCCTTCTGTTCTCCGCAGAAGAGAGTCTCCTATGACAATGACCCATCTTTTTTTCTTTATGGAAGCAGTTTTGATGCAGGGCGTAGGCCAACTTAACCTTGGCAATACCTCCAACCTGGATGAACCATCGTTCTCATCCTTGTTTGGTTCCACTTGCAGAGCCTCGTACCTATTGTGCAAGGGCACCTGGGAAGGTGGGGGAGTCATGGAGGAGACACGCCTGCTGCGCCGGGCAGGACCTTGTCGCCATTGCCCCCTATCCCTTCAGTCACCGCCTTCTGCCGGGTGGGGAGAGGATAGGGAATCCTCCATACCTTGTGTCCTATATGCCTGCCAGGTCTGTCCGAGGGATGGTAGGGTGCAGTTCCAATAGTCTGTCTCCCTCTCGGACTCCCTGATACTCCTCAGCCTACTCACCTCCTCCCACAGGTGTACTCACTACTGCTGTCCAGTGCTGGTGTAAGAGCAGGGCAGACGCTGCAGCCTGACACCTGGATGGCAGCACATTCCCACCGGAGCTGTGCCTGGGAAGCTGCGTCAGTGGCGGCGGGTGCAGAGTTTAGAGAGGACGTGGCCTTCTGCCGGGTGGATACCATTGCTCCCTGGTCGAGCCGGCAGGGCGACAGCGCCCTTCTTGTGCACCATCTGCCGCACCGCTCCTGGTCGGTAGCACTCCCCAGGGGCTTCTTTTATAGGTGCGGGGGCTTGGCCACCATTGCTCCTGGCCCTGTCCAGGTCTTGTCGGCTGCTGTCATGTGAGCTGTGGGCTCCTGGTGGGTCTCTCTGCTCCCCTGGGGTTCCCCCGGGTCAGGAAACCCCTCTGTGCACCGTGCTAGAGAGCTCCGCTGCCGATCGTGCTGGCACCTGAGCTGTTTGTCTTGGTGGTTTCAAAGTAATAATCATGTCATACTTATATATCTCTGAGATTTCTTTTCATACACCTGTAATATTTAATGGTGACTTAAGAACAGACAAAAGTAACACTGTGTTCCATGAGAAACATTTCCAATTCCTCACTAGTTACAAATTAACAGATGTCACGTATTTAACTATTAAATGATATATTTAAAGGAGACTAACAATAGAAAGTTTTAGGTTTCAAAGAAGAAAGTGAGGGTCCTGAAAAGACTGTAAAGCCATTTAGCAGAAATGAATATGTGAGTGTTATGCCCTAAAACAAATCATAGTTTTATTCTTCATCTATTCTCACCTTGTTAATATATTCCTTGTATTTATAAGGCTTTTCTTTTAAAAAGAAGGGCCCTGTATCTCTTTCCTTCTGTGATTTCATTCCATTTTTATTTAGGATTTTTTGGAAGCAATCTCCCAGATTACCAGAGATCAGAGATTATGATGTTCATTATGGGAAAAGTACCTGTTTTGGGGACAAATTCACAATCACTGGATACCAGTCACCTTGGGTTTGTATATTCTACATTTCTTAATTTTTAATTAAAAATTTAGATTTTAGAATCCTGATAAATTAAGAAGTGAAAAACATTAAGAAAAGTGAAATGTAAATTCTCACTCATTAGGGGCTGTATTAAGTACTATGCAGAATCAAGACAAGCACAGTGTCAGTGGTACGAAATCAATCTCCAAACACGTTACTGATAGAAAATGCCTGATTCGAATGCAACTTACTTTGCACTAAAACATTCCTTCTCTCCACATCTGTACAAATGTTTCTGAAATTATCTACTTAATGGTGGTTAACTCCATAACTTCTTATATGTGTGTTTTGTGAATGAGGGAAATCAAACTATGACTAAATTTTTTCAAATAGCTGCATAATTTACAAGTGGTTTTTGTTTTTTCTTCATTTTGTACAAGCTGACTTCAGATTAAGATATAAACTGCAGAAATTCCAGTGAATTTGTTTTGGTTTAGATTTTCCCTATTTATTTAGAAACAGGAAAAAGCTATAGGTGGGCAGACTCCTGTAATAAACCCATAATTAAAAAGCCGCCATATGCTGGATTAATATTTTTCCCTGTAACATGAATAATTATGTTTAAAGACTGCTTTTCCTCATTATGGGGAAAATGACTGAAAAGGTTGCAGCTATTCTTTCCAGGTATGTGTGGATACTTTGTACCACATATGTCTGATCCCCTGCTAGCTTAAGTAGGAAGTCATTGTTATTCTCCTGGCTTCTTGGTAGCTTTTCATATAGTATGGTGTCCCTGCAGCATGGGACACTATTCCATGGAAGATGGAAATCTGTGTCAGGCAGTTATCACTCATTAAGAAGGTATTTGAAATATGAATCCATTTAGAATTCTGTACTTGGATTACCAGTTGGCGTGGGGTGTTTTTGTTTAACTATACAATTTTCCTTTATGGGATTCTGTGTAAACATGGGGCTGAGTAGTATGTTAGTATGATGCACGTATGTCATTCTGAATAAAGCAGGCTTTCTGACCGTTGGTACAGTCTTGCATTGCTTACCAGAAAATTTGATCACTGTTACACAAGACATTTGAATGAAACTGCCAACTGGATGTAGCCAGGTTTATAGCCCATGAAGGTGGAATTTTCCACTGTTATGTAGGGGTCAACTTTTATGAAGAGGCTTGCTCTTCTCTTAGGCTATTTGGTGGACAAAAGGGCTTGTACCTTTTTTACTTTCTTGAAAGAGTGTCTTTGAATGGAGCAATTTATTCCAAGCGCACCTTTGTAAGATCTTGCAAGAACAGTGCACATGTGACTATATACTAATAGGTATTTAACTTCTTTTAGTACCAGCAGATGGAATACGAGAACAGATGAAGAAGAGGTTAAGTGGTGTTCCATATAACTTCCTGTGATCTGAAAACAGAGGGTTTTGGGGTCTGACTTAAACAAGAAGTGTCCTGGTTTCTTAAGAGTCAATTACATCTTAATTCAGAAGAAATTCTGAGCGCTAATGCTTGTGAAAATTAAGTCAAGCATGTAGCAGTTGAACATTTCAGATACAAAGAGATTTCTGAATGAAATGTGAAGATTTAGATTTGCTTCACATATTTCATTTATTGTTTTTTCAATTGTATGTGCTTTGCTTTTTAAGCCTGCCTATAAATGTCACTTTCAAAAACATTTAGTTACTACACCTCATTTGGAGATACTTGCCCCTTATTTGTGGTCATCCAGCATCCCTTCCAATACTGCTGTATTCACTTGTCAAAAATGCAGTGGTTAGAATGATGTCTGGAGTAGAATAATATTTTGAAGATATGCAAAGAAACTAATTTTCAACTTCTTTTCCTATTGTAGAGATTTGGGAACTAGGAGGATTCAAATCATGTTATTGAGATCTTTACTTATGGTAAGCCTTCTGTATTCAGTATATTATGTTATAAGCATACGTTTCACTTTGTGTATATGTTTATACATAGAAGTATAGTATTACAACTGTAATTACAATTACAAAATTAAACATACCTCATATGAAATAAACATACTTAATATTACTGTTACAAAACTACAGATCTCTAGTTCTACTGGGTAAAATTGTGACAGTGTTTTCCCAATTTACATTAAAAGCAGCTCAAGAAATACTCCTCCATCTCTTTAGAGCACTTCAGTGAATATCAGTTATAATTGGATCTGCAGATCCAAAAGAACATCGTAGAGTAGGTTGAGTTGACTAGTTCTGCCAGTGATGCTGGCAACATCAGAGTGAAATCACTTTTGTCTCTGACACCACAAAACCTGTAATTAGTAGAATGGCTGATATTTTTAAAACTGTAGTAGTGGATGCTTATCTCCAAGCCTTTAGAACCTCAGGCACCATTGTTCTTTCCTTCCTAGTATTTCCCAAGTTTCTTGTAAGCTATGATTAAATGTTTTATCACAAATACATTTTTGAACTGTAAGCCTTCAGAGAGTATTTCTGGAAATACATCCTGATGGTAAGAATCAGAAGTGGGTAGTAAAAGAGGCACTTTCCTGTAGAATCCTGGCCTGTGTTGTTGCAGAAGCTGAAAACTGTTTAGTGCCTGAAATAGGGGAGATAGCATAAAGAATGATTTCATGACTAAAGCAGAAGAATGTCTTCCTGGAAAATGAGTTTCTATCCCTGCTTTGACATGAAATTTGTGTGTGGTGTTAGGCAAATCAGTTAAACTGTTCTTTGTTTGTCAGAATATGAAGTCCTAAATGCTGGCTTGCAGAAGACCTGAGCATTCACAGTTGCAATTTAAAGATAGAAAACACGTTAGAAAGGACCTCAGGTGGTCATTTTGTACTTTGTCTTCATTAAAGATAGACTCAGCTATGCCTAAACTGTTCCAGTCTTAAAAATTGCCAATGAAGTCAGTAAGAATTGTTCTAACTGGATTGGAATTGTGTATGTGGAAGGAATTGAACATTTTTTACACTGAAGTTTGTTTTGGATCCTCTTTTAGAACACGGAAATACAATTCCAACATGGCACAAAGATGTGAAAGGGAACGTTTTGATGCTTAATGAATTACTTAGACATTGATAAATATTGTGGAAAAAATGTGGCAAGGAATTTGTGTTCAGAGCAAAGCTTTTGTGGTATATAAGGTTTAGTCTGCACACATAATAAAGAAGTAGAAACTACTGAACCCTGCCTGTTCTGTGTACTGAACTGAGCATTGTACATCATGTATTCTTTACAAAAGAATAATACTTCATAACATAACTAGTCTTGTTGTGCATACACACAGGCAGACAACTTAGTGTTGTATAGGCAATTAAAATCTGGCACTGCATTAAAATTATACGCTTTTATTTGCAGCCTTACTGCTTGTAATATTAGTAACTTTCCATTTTCAAAATGATTAATTAGATACCTTCATGTACCTGCATGCTCCTCTGCCAACCAGTTTCCTTTCAACCTATTCAGTTATGCTGTGGAATAGTGCTTGCTTACATGTTGTGGTTTAACCCCAGCAGACAGCAAAGCATCACCTAGTCACTTGCTCATTCTTCCCCAGTGGGACTGGGGAGAGAATTGGTAAGGGTACAAATGAGAAAAGTGGGTTGAGATGAAGACAGTATAGTAAGTAAAAAAAAGGAAAACACGTGATAAAAAATAGAAATGAACAAAAACCCCACCCAAACAAACCACAAAAAAACCCACCCAAAACCCAATTGCTCACCAGCCAGCCAGTCCCCAAGCAACAGCAGCCTTTGCAAACTGTCCCATTTTGTTGCTGAGCATGATGTCATATGGTCTGGAATATCCCTTTGGTCAGTTGGGGTCAGCTGTCCCGGCTGTGTCCCCTCCCAACTTCTTGTGCACTCCCAGCCTACTCACTGGCAGGGCAGTGTGAGAAGCAGAAAAGGCCTTGACACTGTGTAAGTACTGCTCAGCAACAACTAAAACATCCCTGTGCTATCAACACTGTTTTGGTCACAAATCCAAAACACAGCAGTGTGTGTGCTACTATTAAGAAAAATAACTATCCCAGCCAAATCCAGTACAACGCAGTTCACATGTAAAAGCTGTAATGGTATGCATAATGAAGATATAATTATTATGTAAAGCCTTAGATAAAAATATGAGTGCTTTTATTATAATTAAATCTTGGATAATTTTGCTCCCCTCATCCTCAACAGTTTATGCTTGTCAGTTTCTGGATCCTGTTTTGGTTTTGAGATTGTGATATTCTGGTAACCTCCGTTTTAAGGGACAGTAAATTTTAAACATTTCTGACTGCTGTAAATGTTCAGCTGATTAATATTTAATTTGCCAGACAGAAGTTAACTTTTCCTTATGTATCTACAGCGCTTGCTTTAAACAAAAGTAATCAAATGAGGCAAGTCAGAGGTAGTATTAGAAAAACAACAACATCATGGTACCAGATTTCTAAGGAAGTGGTTTGCTGCTTGCTGGGTTTTTTTGCAATAAAGTAGTATCCATAAATGTTGAAGATGTACATATAGGCCCTGATTTCTCTTATTTTCTTCACGTGAGCGTACTCGGTACAAAATATGAGCAGCTCAGAGCCTGAAATGGAAAAATCTCTATTGGCATCTTCATTTCATGCCCTGCAACTTTTCATAGGCCATTTTTAAAAAAAATTTCATAAATGATACCTTTATTTTTCTTTTGGGTGTGTCGATAGAGGAAGGATCCTGAGAAATACCACTTTAAAACAGATGAGGAAGTTCATCGGAACATAAGTTTTAAAGTCCTTCCAAATTCATAGTGAGGTTAAGAATTTTCAAAACTAATACAGTACTTCAATTTGAATCCACCTTTCAGATGCCAAAGCAAGCCCACTAAAAATTGAGTGAGAGCTGCAAGTAATTCTTACAATGCAATAATGACACACATTAATCTTGCTTCCGACAATGAACAGGTGACTTCAGGATACAAAGCAACAACGATAACTAATGCACTTCCTCCCCCATTTCTGGACCCGTTATTGTCTCCTTCACTCATGGAAGACTCTGAGCTAAGGCAGCTGGTCTTGGAAATACTGCATAATCTCATTGATCGGCATGACAACAGAGCAAAGCTCAGAGGGATACGGTAGTTCTTTTTGTTTGCTTTGGCCTACTTGAAATTCTAGTTTAATATCTGAATGATCAGTACTGTTGATTTTTAAATATTTTTCCTAATATGAAACATTAATGTACTGTTTTGATAAATGCACAGTGTTCAGTGTCATTTATTGATGGCAAGAGTTTTACAGGTAAGCTTCATCCTCTTCCCTTTCAACTTCTTTTTGCTAAAATGACATTTTTGTTTCCTTTTTAGAATAATACCAGATGTTTCTGATCTAAAGATAAAACGAGACAAAATTTCAAGGCAAGACGTGAGCTTCATGAAAAAGGTAATAGAATGAAAAAGTTAAATTTTCTATCTAGAAAGAAGGTAAAGTAACTGAACCAGTTGCTTTTCTTCTAAAACTGTGTTTTTGCAACAAGTTACAAAGATCAGTATCAAGTGATTTTAATTCAAATTACAGTGGTTTCAGTGTTGAGGTGCTCTAGATACTTGAGAGGTGGTCCCATTGAATAAAATTTTCATTTATGTCTTCAGTGAAAACCCTTGCATGCATGAAATTGGAACAGTGTATATCTAAACCAATGTTTCTGAAAAGACCTCCCTATAGTTAGATCCCTGTGCAGCATTCCATTTATGCTCAGTATTAGTTTTTTATTTGTATGGCTTTTATTTTGTTGCATTTTCAGACAATTTTTTATTTAAAAATCTTTTTTAAAAGCCTTGGTACAGGGACTTGTGTCTTATGTTTTAGGTAAAGATGTCAAAGAAAGTTAACTTTGAAGAAAAAAATGCACCTTCTTACAAGATTGCTTTTACAGGACGTTGTGCCGGTTGAATTCTGAGTATGTTTGCTTCTAAAGAAAAACAGGTGGTTTTTTTTTTTTAGGTGATGCTTATGTGGAGTGAAATTACTACTTTACAATAAACACCTAATTTTCTATGTGGGGAAGAATGCAGATAGTTAGTAGTGTGCTCTGTCATTCCTGATTATGGTTTATCTGTGTAGGTATGTTTGTAAACAAATAAGTACAAATTACTTGAAGTCATCTCAAGCAGGCTTTAGAACATTTATCACTGTTATCTGCCTGAGAAAATATATTCATTTCTCACAGCTATCCCATGCTGCTTTGTTTTTGTTTCCTATTAATTGCGAAATAAAAATGTGTGTCTTCAGAGTGCTGACCTAATTTAATATTCTAATCATAAAAACCAGAAGAATTGCAGTTTAACTTGTCCAGAGGCAAAAATACTACATATGTAATAATATGCATACTAGAGTTGTGCGATTTTCAAGTAACATTGCAAGATAAATGTTCTCGCTAAGTTAATACAGTTGATATTCCTTGCAGTTTATTTACACCTGTTTTGATTAATACTGAAATAATACAAATATAAAGAATACTCCAACATTGGCCATTATTAGTAATGTATCTTTGTAAAAGTGAATTAAATTTTAATTCTTCAATTTAATATCTAGGATTTAAAACAGTTTGGGTAAGTTGTATTTACTGATTTTGCTAGATGAAAATTTTAATTGTCAAACTAAATATTTGAATTGTTAACACTCTAATCTGAAAAAGGGCAGGAGAGGAAAAGAGACTCTTATCAGGTCAAGAAAAGATTATACAGTCTTGCAAAAAAAAAGCATTAACCCTGGGGAATTAAGTCATTCAATAATTATGTATGTGATACTGTTTCAGGTGCATATCATAAACCTAATGTTACCTAGTGTAGATGTGTAAGTTAGCAGCCTACTCTTCCAAGAACCCTTGCATAATCAAACAAGAGGGGTGAAGCATCTCCAGAAGTCCGTTAAGATCTGAATGACCATCTAAGCTTGTTTGATGTTAGATGGGGATCCTAAGGCAATTGTGTATCATACTTAGGAATCTCAGTACCTAAAATTAGGTGGAACTAAACCAGACATAGATACAAAACTCTTTTCATCTGAGTCCACTTTCTCAAAGCCAGGAGGTTTATTTCTTTCCTTTTTTTAAAGGGAAATATTGAACTTCTTGCATTTTGCAATCTTCTAGAAAGATACTACGTGTCAAGAAAATCCACATAATAATTTATTTTCATATCTAAGTGCAGTTCTTTATCAGTGGGATGAATCATTTCGTTACTTTTGTTTTCCAAATATACTGTGTCTTTAAACAGCTAACCTTTAGCGTGCTTATTTCATAATAGCTTCTGTGCTTTGCTAATAGCTCTCTTTCCCTCTTTTCTAAATAAAACGTGTATTTGAACAACTACATATTTGATTTTAGAAGTAATAAAAAGACCAACAACATCTTTATTATTTCTTAAGTGAATATGTCCTGCTTCAAAAACAGATGTTAAAATGAGTTTTCTTTTTCCTTCTAAAATTGAACTAGTACTCCATGAAGCGTCAGCGCTTAGATCTTGAAAATTAACTGTGTCAACTGATAAAGACCTGTATCCTCTACAGATTAAGAATGCTGGGGTGGTTGCATGCAAAACCTGCTTCTTATCCTGCCTTTCTGTGTTTTCATTTCTTTTTTTGTGTTGAGATAATAGTTTCTTTACAAAACTTTGGTTAAGCACAGTGTTATGAGGAAAGTCACTTTCGAAGTTGAAGGTCTTTAATTAGATAACCTATGTTCTTCACTAGAGCTAAAGCCTCCCTATGCACATTGATAAATAAGTCCTACTTATCTTCTGAAACACCGTCTAGCAGAACTTTTTCTTGGTTTGCTATTCAAGGAGCCTTGCTTAATGAACAACTTTTTGATGTCTTCACAAGGATAACCCTTGAAGCTCCTCAGTTACTTGAATGTTCTTGAGAATGTTTCAAGATCTACTTTTTGTTTTCTTCTTTTCATAAATTGGCAATTTTTTTTCTGAATAGCACACAGTGCAGTATTCAAGTGCAATTCACTTTATCATCTTCCCTATCTGTACAATTCTACATAAAATAGAACAGTGCTGTATTTATAAAGAAGCTGTTGTTATAAAGTAGTAGTCTTCTTAATTAATCATGTACTTGTTTGTGTATGTGTATACATGTATTCTATTTTTTAATTTTCTATCTAAAATGATCTAACATCAAAGCTGGCCCTGCTTGGAAGTAGGGAGTTGGACTAGAGGACCTTTATATTATCATTTCTAACCGAAATTATTCTGTGATTTTAATACTCATTTTCCCTTTTTTATCTTTTATAGCATGGTCAGCAGTTGTACAGACACATCTACTTAGGCTGTAAAGAAGAAGACAATGTCCAAAAAAACTTTGAACTACTGTTTACATCTCTAGCTCTTACCACAATTGAACTAGCCAATGAAGAAGTGGTTATTGACCTCATTCGATTAGCTATTGCTTTGCAGGTATGAGTCTGAATCAGTCTTGGGTTCATTGATTGACAATTTATATTTGTTATTGGAGATGTGGATAACTGTTTTTTGTTTTCACATTGATCTTAAAATTGGAAATCACATCATTCAGTCCGAATCTGATTGATCTGTTAAGGAAGTACACTTCGTAAATACCACTTATTAATAGGGAAGCTTCAGCTAATCACATTTGTTACAAACTTCTACAGCATGTTCTCTTTGGGAAATATAGCAGCTGTGGAAATTTGTTGAAACATTCCCTAGATTGACAGAGTGTTTTTAAAACCTGTGATCTTGCATCAGTGTTCTGTATAAAATATACGGACTGTCCTCACCTTCAAAGAAAGCTTTTGGTTAATTGATTAGTTGGAAATATTTGTCAAACCAGGCTATTTAATCTTACCTTAGAGTAAAATTCTATCAGTGTGTTGACAGGCTTTATTCCTTAACATTTCCTTTACAGGATCAAACATTATTTTATACTTGCATACAGTCCTCAGTGAAACTGTAAAACTTAGTAGGTTTATCTATGTTGAAATTAAAGCATTCAGAAAAAATAGTGCTAGCATATGCCATAGAAATCTGATGAAATTATGTCCTGTATTCCCACTTTGCTTTCTGCCGTTAGCCTTATTCCCTAATGTGCACCTGCATTATGAAACCTCTGAAGTCCCAAGTGCATCCTTAATTTTAAAATATGACACTGAACCAAATCCTTACTTGATGAAAATGACTTTAGGAAACTCCCTGGTCTGGTTTGGCCCTCTGATTATTACCCGCTATTAGTTGTGCAGGTTGGCAGTGATGAGATTGCAGGGAGAAATCCAAAGGCAACCAAAAGGGACTTCAGGGCACTGGGGTGATTAGTGGAAGGATCGGGAGCACAGGTAGTGTTTTCCTCAATCCCTTCAGTGGCAGGGAAATATACTGAAAGGAACAGGAAAACACACCTGATTAATACGTGGCTCAGAGGCTGGTGCCCTCGGTGGAATTTTGGGTTTTCTGGACATGGGGATGTTTACTCGGCACCAGGCTTACCGGGGACAGATGGAGTCCAGCTATCTCAAAGGGGGAAAAGGATTCTCACTCATGAGATGGTGGGGCTTGTAGAGAGGGCTTTAAACTAGGTTTGAAGGGGGTAGGGGATAAAACTAGGGTCACCAGAGCTGAGCCTGGGGGCAGCATGCCAATGTTGGGGGTGGAATCGATAGCCCAGCTCAAGTGCATCTATGCCAATGCGTGCAGCGTGGGCAGTAAACGGAGGAGCTGGAAGCCGTTGTGCAGCAGGATAGATATGACTTAGTCACTATCACAGAAACATGGTGGGATGACTCCCATGACTGGAGTGCTGCAATGGATGGCTACAAACTCTTCAGAAGGGATAGCCAAGGAAGGAGAGGTGGTGGGGTGGCTCTCTATGTTAGGCAGTGTTTTGATTGTACAGAGCTCCATGATTGTGATGACAAGGTTGAGTGCTTATGGGTAAGGATGAGAGGGAAGGCCAACAAGGCAGATATCGTGCTGGGAGTCTGTTATAGACCACCCAACCAGCTTGAAGAGACAGATGAAACATTCTACAAGCGGCTGGCAGTAGTCTCACAATCGTGTGCCCTCGTTCTCATGTGGGACTTCAACTTTCCAGACGTCTCCTGGAAATATAACACGGCGGAGAGCAAGCAGTCTAGGAGGTTCCTGGAGTGTGTGGAAGATAACTTCCTGACACAGCTGGTAGGTGAGCCTACCAGGGGAGGAGCCTTGCTAGACCTACTGTTTACAAACAGGGAAGGACTAGTGGGAGGTGTGATGGTCAGAGGCCGTCTTGGGCTTAGCGACCATGAAATGATAGAATTCTCAATTTTTGGTGAGGCAAGGAAGGTGGTCAGCACAACCACCACTATGGACTTCCAGAGGGCAAACTTTGGCCTTTTCAGGACACTGGTTGAGAGAGTCCCTTGGGAGACAGTCCTGAAGGGCAAAGGGGTCCAGGAAGGCTGGACATTCTTCAAGGACTCAAGAAAAAAAGGGAGAGTTTACCATCTTTGGAAGAAAGGGCAGGCAGCTCAGGAAGAGTACAGGGATCTTGTTAGGTCATGCAGAGAGTAAATTAGAAAGGCAAAAGCTCAGCTAGAACTTAATCTGGCCACTGTTGTAAGAGACAACAAAAAATGTTTTTACAAATATGTTAACAATAAAAAGAGAGCCAAGGAGAATATCTGTCCTTTATTGGATACAGAGGGGAACATTGCCACCAGAGATGAGGAGAAGGCTGAGGTACTTAATGCCTTCTTTGCCTCAGTGTTTAATAGTGAGACCAGTTATCCTCAGGGTACTCTGCCCCCTGAGCTGGAAGGCAAGGACAGAGAGCAGAATATACCCCCCATAATCCAGGAGGAAATAGTTAGTGTCCTGCTAGGCCGTCTGGACACTCACAAGACTATGGGACCAGATGGGATCCATCCAAGAGTACTGAGGGAGCTGGCAGAGGAGCTTGCCAAGCCACTCTCCATCATTTGTCAGCAATCCTGGTCAACAGGGGAGGTCCCAGACGACTGGAGGCTTGCCAATGCGATGCCCATTTACAAGAAGGGTCAGAGGGAGGATCCGGGGAACTACAGGCCTGTCAGCCTGAACTCGGTACCGGGGAAGATTATGGAGCAGTTCATCTTGAGTGCGCTCACACGGCATGTGCAGGACAACCAGGGGATCAGGCCCAGTCAGCTTGGGTTCATGAAAGGCAGGTCCTGCTTAACCAACCTGATCTCCTTCTATGACCAAGTGGCCTGCCTAGTGGATGAGGAAAAGGCTGTGGGTGTTGTCTACCTGGACTTTAGTAAGGCTTTTGACACTGTCTCTCATGGCATAGTCCTTGAGAAGCTGGCAGCTCATGGCTTAGACAGGTGTACTCTTCGTTGGGTAAAAAACTGGCTGGATGGCCGAGCCCAAAGGGTTGTGGTGAATGGGGTGAAATCCAGTTGGCGCCTGTGGTGGGTTTACCCTGGCTGGACTCCAGGTGCCCACCAAAGCCGTTCTATCACTCCCCACTCCTCAGCTGGACAGGGGAGAGAAAATATAACAAAGGGCTTGTGGGTCGAGATAAGGACAGGAGAGATCACTCACAAATTACCATCATGGGCAAAACAGACTCAACTTGGGGAAAATTAACTCAATTTATTACCAATCAACCAGAGTAGGGTAATGAGAAATAAACCCAAATCTCAGAACACCTTCCCTCCACCCCTCCCTTCTTCCCAGGCACAACTTCAATCCCAGATTCTCTACCTAACCCCCCCAGCGGTGCAGGGGGATGGACACTGGGGTTTACGGTCAGTTCATCACACATTATTTCTGCTGCTTCATCCTCCTCAGGGGCAGGACTCCTCATACTCTTCCCCTGTTCCAGCGTGGGGTCCCTCCCACGGGAGACAGTCCTTCACAAACTTCTCCAACATGGGTCCTTCCCACAGGCTGCAGTTCTTCACACACTGCTCCATCGTGGGTCCCTTCCATGGCGTGCAGTCCTTCAGGAGCACACTGCTCCAGTGTGGGTTCCCCACGGGGTCACAAGTCCTGCCAGAAAACCTGCTCCAGCGTGGGCTCCTCTCCACAGATCCGCAGGTCCTGCCAGGACCCTGCTCCAGCATGGGCTTCCCACGGGGTCACAGCCTCTTCGGTCACCCACCTGCTCCGGCATGGGGTCCTCCAGGGGCTGCAGGTGGATATCTGCTCCACCGTGGACCTCCATGTGCTGCAGGGGGACAGCCTGCCTCACCATGGTCTTCCCCACGGGCTGCAGGGGAATCTCTGCTCCAGCACCTGGAGCACCTCCTCCCCCTCCTTCTTCACTGACCTTGGGGTCTGCAGGGCTGTTTCTCTCACATTGTTCTCACTCCTCTCTCCGGCTGCTCTTTCTGTCTGTCCCAGCAACTTTTTTTCCTTCTTAAAAATGTTATCACAGAGGCGCTACCACTATCGCTGATTGGCTCGGCCTTGGCCGGCGGCGGGTCCATCTTAGAGCTGGCTGGCATTGGCTCTCTCGAACACAGGGGAAGCTTCCAGCAGCTTCTTACAGAAGCCACCCCTGTAACCCCCCCCCACTACCAAAACCTTGCCACACAAACCCAATACAGTGGCTGGTCACAAGTGGTGTTCCCCAGGGCTCAGTTTTGGGACCAGTTGTGTTTAATATCTTTATTAATGATCTGGACGAGGGGATCGAGTGCACCCTCAGTAAGTTTGCAGATGACACCAAATTGGGAGGGAGGGTTGATCTGCTCGAGGGTAGAAAGGCTCTACAGAGGGATCTGGACAGGCTGGATCGATGGGCTGACGCCAATTGTTTGAGGTTCAACAAGGCCAAATGCTGGGTCCTGCACTTGGCTTACAACAACCCCATGCAGCACTACAGGCTTGGGGAAGAGTGGCTGGAAAGCTGCCCGGCAGAGAAAGACCTGGGGGTGCTGGTGGACAGCCGGCTGAATATGAGCCAGCAGTGTGCCCAGGTGGCCAAGAAGGCCAACAGCATCCTGGCCTGTATCAGAAATAGTGTGGCCAGCAGGAGCAGGGAGGTGATTGTTCCCCTGTACTTGGCACGGGTGAGGCCGCACCTCGAGTCCTGTGTTCAGTTTTGGGCCCCTCGCTACAGGAAAGACATGGAGGTGCTGGAGCGTGTCCAGAGAAGGGCAACCAAGTTGGTGAGGGGCCTGGAGCACAAGTCTTAGGAGGAGCGGCTGAGGGAACTGGGGCTGTTTAGTCTGGAGAAAAGGAGGCTGAGGGGAGACCTTATCGCTCTCTGCAACTACCTGAAAGGAGATTGTAGTGAGGTGGGTGCTGGTCTCTTCTGTCAGGTGGCTGGAGGTAAGATGAGAGGAAATGGCCTCAAGTTGAGGCAAGGGAGGTTTAGGTTGGATATTAGGAAAAATTTCTTTACTGAAAGGGTTGTCAGGTATTGGAACAGGCTGCCCAGGGAAGTGGTGGAGTCACCATCCCTGGAGGTATTCAAAAAGCATGTAGACAGGGCACTTCAGGACATGGTTTAGTGGGCATGGTTGATGGTTGGACTCGATGATCTTGAAGGTCTTTTCCAACCTAAATGATTCTATGATTCTACTAGAGAAAAACAATACAATCTGAATAAACAGAGAAATGCTAATAAGCATTAAATAATTTGCTTTATGGTACTCACATAGAGTGATTTTTAGTATTAAACTACTGTTTCTAATTTTCCTGAAAAAAGTTATGATCAGCAGGTGGTAAGGACAAGAGACTACCAGTCATTAACCTGTACTCTCTGAGACACAGAAGTTTGAGTTGAGTGGATTTATTTCTCTTCATAGGTGTTGAATCCTTCAAACTCTCTACCTAATTCAGGAGTGAGCTAAAAGACTAGGATTTTAAGATGAGAGGTATTAAATGCTAAGTAATACCAAATAGTCATCATATGTCAGCTAGTGTTACTAATTTTGACTTCCATATATTTGGGACAACCTGTTAACTTTGGAAAGTATAATGTTATCGTTTATATTTCAGGACATTGCCATCATCAATGAGGATAATCTGCCAATGTTTAATCGTTGTGGTGTCATGGCATTGGTTGCAGCATATCTAAACTTTCTCAGTCAGATGATTGCAGTTCCTGCCTTTTGTCAGCATGTCAGCAAGGTAACACATAATTAAGTAATTTAAGTAATTTAGAACAGTAGACATTCTATTGTAAAACGGGTAAATACCTTCTGTCAAGTAGTTGCTTGTGGTGTTCCTCTACTGTATTTGTGTCCACCAACATTGCTCTTTGTCTTTGGTCTCCAATGGCATTTCTTGCTGACTCTTAAAATTATGCACAGAATATTCTTCTCTCAAGGTATAGCATATTTATTTTGCTTGTGGTACCATATATAACGGGCTAAATCCGCATGTGGTATAAGACTTTACAGCCTCATTGGCTTTGGTAAAACAGTACTGACATGCACAAGACCATGAGAACCAGATTTTTAGTCTGAAGGGTGAGTGCCACAATCTCTTTCTCTGGTTAAAAGACATTTTAAAGGTCTCATTTGTGCTGAGGTAGATGTTAGTGAAGGATTGGTAATCTGCTACAGTAGAACTGCTTTAAGCAACTTAGTCATTGGAGAAAATAGCTATGGAACTACTCTGTTTGTACTGTTTGTCTTGGTTTTTTTTCAGGTCATCGAAACTAGAAGTCTGGAAGCATCTTATTTTCTACCAGAAACAATTTTCAAAGACAAATGCAAGTAAGTAGATATAGAATGTGAACTAATGAAGAGTGAAGTACCTATTTTACTATTAAAAATCACATGTCATTGAAATATGTTGCATATGTGAAAAATAGTTTAGAGGTTTAATAGGTTACAGGATAGGCAGAAGAAAACCAAGCATTAAAAGCATATATGCATATATGAAAAAATCTGGTTTTCAGACTTTTTTTTTTATTGTAGTCAGAGGCACTTACATCTGCACAATGTGATGCTTGGTGTACGTGCTAACACAGCAAAATGCATTTTCACTGAATCACAGAACAGGTGAGGTTGGAAGGGACCTCTGGAGGTCATCTGGTCCAACCCCCCTACTCAAGCAGGGTCACCTAGAGCAGGCTGTCCAGGACCACATCCAGATGGCTTTGGAATATCTCCAAGGATGGAGACTCCACAATCTCTCTGGGCAACCTGTGCCACTGCTTGGTCACCCTCACAGTAAAAAAGTGTTTCCTGATGTTCAGACAGAACCTTCTGTGTTTGTTTGTGCCCATTGCTTCTGCTCCTGTTAGTGGGCACCACTGAAAAGAGCCTGGCTCTGTTGTCTTTCCACCATCTCTCCCTTAAGGTAGTTGTACACATTGATAAGATCCACCTTCTTTTCTCCATGCTGAACTGTCCCAGCTCTCTCTGTCTTTCTTCATTGGAGAGATGCTCCAGTCCCTTAATCCGCCCTAGTGACCCTTTTGTTGGAATCTCTAAAGTCCATGTCTCTCCTGTCCTGGAGAGCCCAGCACTTAACACAGTGTGGCCTTACCAGTGCTGAGTAGAGGGAAAGGATGTCCTCCCTTGACCTGCTGGCAGTACTCCTCCTAATGCAGCCCAGGATACCCTTAGCCTTTTTTGCCACAAGGGCACATTGCTGGCAAATGGCAAATACTATTACTCTGCAGTTTTTCCTAATTAACAAATACCATATTCTTGCAAGATGTAGCAGAATAGGTGAGGAACATATTGCAGATAACCAAGAAGTGTTAAGGTAATTTAAAATATTGCAGAAGTATTCAGTGGACTAATTCTGGGGTGTATATTCATTCCTAAAAAACTGAGCAAGTTTTATTTCCATCAAATCATTACCATTGATCATACCAGCTTTTTGGTTGCTTGCAGACATTGGAAAAATGTTTTACTTATTATCTACCAATAGAGATTTGTTCATTAACTTCACATATATATTTTTACAGTCTTCCAAAATCCTTAGAGAAGCATGAAAAAAATTTATTTTTCCTGACAAACAAGATTGCAGAATCATTAGGAGGCAGTGGATACAGTGTGGAAAGATTGTCAGTTCCATATGTACCCCAGGTAACAGGTGAGTGGTGATTAGTGGCAAACTGCTAAGTACCAGTTAAGAATGCTTTCTTAATGTGTTGTGTGCCAATGAAATGTAATGTGACTGCTTGTCAAGAAAACTTAATCATAGTATAATTTTGTTTTCTCAAGATGTTTGGGGTTTTTTTCGCATTAGCTACAGTATTATTGCTAAGAAGTTTCAACTTTGTTTCCTTTAAGACTTATTTTTCCTTAAATTCAGGATGTGGGGCAGAAAATTCTTGAACCCACTTCAACTTTTTTTAATGAAGTCTTTGCTTTTGAAAGAATACCTATGAAGATAGTAGTGATTATTACTGGTTTTCTGTATTAATTTGAGTTAGCAGGAGAGGAAGGATTATACAAGTCAGCATACTTGATCCTTTTTATATAAACACTAGATGAAACATATCCCATCTTTTTGCCATCTGGCCTTATGCTGACTTGAGTTATTGGCCTTAGCCAAATTCTCAATGATCAGATGTTAATTTAATCAAAAGTGTTATGTTTTCCTCTATTACATACCTATGCTAGCTTAATGTCAGGTAACGCAATGAAAATAAAGTATGCCTGAGGCAGATTTGTGAGAGTCCATGCTACGCAGGATGCCTGAATAGTGAGTGAATGACTAGCTTAGTATGTGACACAGTGTTTTCTGCTTTTAATATATTTTCAACAGCCAATTGAGCAACTCACTGAAAAAAATTGTTTGAAGCATTTGTTTTACTAACTGTGTGTGTTTTGTGGCTGTACATAACTGGTTATTATTGTAGTAGACTATGGGACATCCCAGTCTGAATCATGACATTTTTGAGAAATAAAAATTCCTAGCAGGAAAATTATTCCTATGTTTTGTAGCTTATGCACAGAAAGAAACATAGTACATATGGACAGTGAATGCCAGATCTGTCACACTTGGCAGCATGATTCAGAGACATTGCCGCCCGCTCTTGAATAAGATTTTTTGGATAGCTGCTATGGGAGGGAATGAGTTCTCCAGAACAACAGATGTGGTTTTGTCCCATGTGCTAGCAGGCAAACTAGTGATATATTCTGAGACACAGCTGCAATGTCTGTATTTTCTGTTGCTCGTTGTCATCTTCTAAAAAGGAAAATGTTGCTATACTTGACAGATTATTTCTCTGGCATCCAAACAACAGTTAACATATTTTAGTATTGGCGGAAGAGTTAAGTAGCAAGTAAAGAAATGTTACTTTTTCAATTTTTACTGTCTTTGAGTGAGTGAATGAGAATGGAATAAAAAAGATAGCCTGGTTGGAAACTTATATTAAGCCTCTTCTAGAAAATGAGAGGTATTTATATCCAAATGACCATGCCACATTTTTCTTGGGTACTTTCATAAAAATGCATTCCTACACAGGAAGATATGTAAGTTCTGACAAGGTTAAGCGAGTTTAGCAGCAAGTACGTGCTTAATTGCCTCTTCAAGTAATGAGAAATGGCCGTATTTAATGCTAAATCTTAGAGTATGTGAATCAGATGGGTGGGGGTTTTTTGTGTTGTAGTCTTTTGCAAAAACCAGTAACCAAAACTGGTTTCATGTCTGTTACCATATCTGATTAGGATCATTAATCTCTGATCCTCTGATATTGAGCTTCCAAGATTTTCATTTAATTGAATCAGGACCAAAGTGAGTATTTTGGAATTCTAAAACTTTTCATTTTGACTTAAATGTTTAATTTCTACTATTATATTATGCTAGAATACAGTGTTTCAAAATATATCAATAATTTTAGTAAAAGATGGACACTTTTTTTTTTATATATTCCTGTGAAAGTTATGGTTGAACCCAAAAAGCCAGTAAAGATTTCATCCTAATTATATCTAGTGTTTCTGCGTATTAATGATGTAATGCTTAACAATTACTTATAGACACAGAATATTCATCCTGTTTCTCCTTCAGTTTTTGGTACTTCTTACCAGTTTGAAAGACATTCATACTTGCAACTTTTTGTACCTTGTACTCTTCCTTATTTGGGGGAGGGGGGAAGCTGATACTTAAATGTACATTTAATAATTTTTTGTCTGTACATATATAATTTTTTTTTAATTTAGCCCTATTTCCGTCAGGTAAAAAACCTCATAAATGCAGACACAAGTCAAAAGGTAACAATGAGTTGTAGGTCAGCCTGCTCTCCTGGTAGCTGTAGTGTGTCTGTATATGATGTGCACAGTCCAAAAAAGAAAAACGCTTTTAGAAGGCCTTTAGACCTTTAGGCCAGAAATTGTGTTGTATTTAGTGTACTTAGTGTTTCCTTTTGGGTTTTTTTGTTTGTTTATCTCCTTGACATACCTGTAGAAATGTTAGCTGCTGCAAGGTTTCTCTTTGTGTTTATTCTTGATTTGGAACTCTACAATATGGTAGCTTCCTATTTTCTTTTCCTGAGCAGGTAGTAGAGCTATGGGTATCATTTTTGTGATAGTACTAATTATGTCTTTGAGTGAAATTACAAGAACTTGGTAGGAAGTTGGAAGAAGCTCTCAGCTGTTCATGGAACGATGATTCATCTTACTTGCTGGCTGTTCAGGATAAAGGCTCATTAGTGGGACATGTATATGTGCATAAGTTCTGTGTGCATCCCACTGGTAGCTGGGCTTAGACACTGTCTACCCACCAGCTGTCTCCTGGTTCCCAGCCTTCCTGGTCACTGGCATCTGAGCATGTGAGTCCCCAAGGCCCACAGCCCCAGTCCAGCTGCTGGTACAGATACCCCTTGTGCACAGTTGTGCTGGTTTTGACTGGGATAGAGTTAATTTTTTCCATAGTAGCTTGTATGGGACTATGTTTTCACTTTGTGCTGAAAACAGCGTTGATAATACAGGGGTATTTTCGTTATTGCTGAGCAGTGCTTACACAGTGTCAAGGCCTTTTCTGCTTCTCACCCCACCCCACCAGCGAGTAGGCTGGGGGTGCACAAGAAGTTGGGAGATGACACAGCTGCCAAAAAGGACTGTCGTGGTTTAACCCCAGCTGGCAACTAAGCACCGCGCAGCCGCTTGCTCACTCCCCACCAGTGGGATGAGGAAGAGAATCAGAAGGGTAAAAGTGAGAAAACTCATGGCTTGAGATAAAACCAGTTTAATAGGTAAAGCAAAAGCTGCGCATGCAAGCAAAGCAAAACAAGGAATTCATTCACCAGTTCCCATGGGCAGGCAGGCATTCAGCCATCTCCAGGAAAGCAGGGCTCCGTCACACATAACAGTTACTTGGGAAGACAAATGCCATCACTCTGAACATTCCATGAGCATGATGCTGTATGGACTGGAATATCCCTTTGGTGAGTTGGGGTCAGCTGTCCCAACTGTGTCCCCTCCCAACTTCTTGTGCATCCCCAGCCTACTTGCTGGTGGGGCTGCGTGAGAAGCAGAAAAGGCCTTGACTCTGTGTAAGCACTACTCAGCACTAATGAAAATGTCCATGTGTTATGAACACTGTTTTGGTCATAAATCCAAAACATAGTCCCATAGTAGCTACTGTGAAGAAAATTAACTCTATCCCAGCCAAAACCAGCACATTCTCCACCCCTTATTCCATACCATTTATATCATGCTCCAGTCCCACACTATCCAATACATCCTCATTAACCCCCACTCCCCTTGCCATCCTTTGGTATAATACACGGATGTCATTCCCTTATTCTGTGGACCACCCCTGTCAAATGCCCATAAAATGTCCGCAAATGTCCATAGAGTTCATTTAGTCCACAACTTTGGGCTCCATCTGTTATGGTGGTCAGTCAGGACAGGAGAGGTGGTGTGTTGTGTGGAGTTATTGGGCACCAAAGCCAGCTCAGGTCTGGTCACTGCTGCACTTGCACTGCTTCTTGTAAGGCTTGTCCTCCTTGGTTCAGGTAGTTCCTGCTATAGTATCTCCTATAACCTGCAACTCAAATCATGGGTTACAACAATTTAGAGGTATTTCTATTACAGTCTCCACCCCTCGTCCCTTTGGGGCCAGACTATAGGGTTTAATATTGCAAAGAACTCCTCCCCCTGCCCCTGCTCCAGCTTGGACTTATCCACAGACTGCAGTCCCTTAGGGGTATACCTGCTCCAAGTGGAGCCTTATCTATGAGCCACAGTCTCTCCAGGGGTATACCTGCTGTGACATAGACTTATCCACAGCCACAGTTGCTTTGAGGTGCACCTGTTCCAGTGTGGCCTTACACATGGGCCACAATCCCTTCAGAGCTATATCTGCTGCAGCACAGACATAACCACAGCCACAGATGCTTCGAGATGTACCTGCTCTGGTGTGGACTTATCCACAGCCACAGCTGCTTTGGGGTATCCTGCTCCCACGTGGATTGATCCAGAGGTCACAGTCCCTTTGACTCGAGTTCACGCTGGAGTTCCAGCATGTCCAGTACAGCAGCACAGAAACAGCAGCAATGCCCTGGCTATCTGCCAGCCCAGGAGCATCACCATTGCTGTTATCAAAATTTTCCCAGGCACAGCAGAGTAAGATGACAAGCAGTACAGCAAGCAGCAAAAGCAAAAAGCAGCCACTAATGAGTACTAGACTCTAATATACAGCAAAGCAAGCCCACTGCATGGCAAGCTGTCCTGGTTTCAGCTGGGATAGAGTTAACTGTCTTCCTAGTAGCTGGTACAGTGCTATGTTTTGAGTTCAGTATGCAAAGAATGTTGATAACACTGATGTTTTCAGTTGTTGCTCAGTAGTGTTTAGACTAAAGTCAATGATTTTTCAGCTTCTCATGCCCAGCCAGCGAGAAAGCTGGAGGGGCACAAGAAGTTGGCACAGGACACAGCCAGGGCAGCTGACCCAAAGTGGCCAACGGGGTATTCCATACCATGTGACGTCCCATCCAGTATAGGAACGGGGAAGTGGGGGCGGGGAATCGCCGCTCGGGGACTAGCTGGGTGTCGGTCGGCGGGTGGTGAGCAATTGCACTGCGCATCATTTGTACATTCCAATCCTTTCATTATTACTGTTGTCATTTTATTAGTATTATCATTATTAGTTTCTTCTTTTCTGTTCTATTAAACCGTTCTTATCTCAACCCATGAGTTTTGCTTCTTTTCCCAATTTTCTCCCCCATCCCACTGGGTGGGGGGGAGTGAGTGAGCGGCTGCGTGGTGTTTAGTTGCTGGCTGGGGTTAAACCACGACACAAGCACAGGACCCTGTCAATGAATAGCTAAACACCAATAACAGCTATAAATTCGATCTGCCACATTCCAATCAAATGTGTTGTTATCTCAAACCCTTTGAGCCCCACGTTGGGCACCAAAAAGGACTGTCTTCATTTAACCCCAGCTGGTAACTAAGCACCACACAACCACTTGCTCTTTCTTCCCCTCAGCAGGATGGGGAAAGAGAATTGGAAGGGTAAAAGTGAGAAAACACGTGGGTTGAGATAAGAACAGTGTAATAATTGAAATAAAATAATACTAATAATGGCAGTAGTAATATTAAATTGTAATGAAAAGGAAAATAACACAGAGAGAAATAAAACCCAAGAAAGACAAGTGATGCAAATGAAAACGGTTGCTTACCACCAACCTACCCATTCCCAGCCATTCCCCGAGCAGTGGCCCCCCCGCCAACCTCCCTCCTAGTTTTATTGCTGAGCATGATGTAATATGGTCTGGAATATCCCTTTGGTCATTTGGGATCAGCTGTCCCAGCTGTGTCCCCTCCCAATTTCTTGTGCACTCCCAGCCTACTCAGTGGCAGGGCAGTGTGAGGAGCAGAAAAGGCCTTGACTCTGTGTAAGCGCTGTTCAGCAACAGCTAGAACATCCCTGTATTATCAACACCATTTCCAGCACAAATCCAAAACATAGTCCCATAGTAGCTACTGTGAAGAAAATTAACTCTATTCCAGCCAAAACCAGCCCAACAGTAATGCACATGTGTGTGTACACATGGGTCTCAGTTAACCCCCCAGGCTCCATGGTCTTTCTGACAGTTGTTCTGGCCTCCTGGTCCTTCCAGGTGCGTCCCCTTCAGAGACGCACAGAAAGCCAGGCACACACGGACACCCACCGTTCCCAGGCCACTTGACTTACTCACCTGCTGGTCCAGCTTGATATTGCCTCGTGATCACGCATGGATGCTGTGCACCTTTGCTCACTTCAGACACACAGGCCTTCTGACCTGTGGTCTGACTCCAGTTGCTGTGCTCAGACCCCCATGCACACACCTGCACAAAGAATAGAGTCCCTCACCCAGGAAAAGAGAAATGGAATTTAATTAGAAGATGGGACAGGCTGCACTGATGAGGCTCAGGGCATGGCCAGATGCATGTACTGATCAGCAACTGGTTTACAAGGGACTGATGCCTTTATCCCCTTATCGCTCTGCTTTTGTTGCTTGCTCCTTCTCAAGCATCTCAAACCATCTCAAACCATCTCAATCCTCCTTTTCCCCACCCTTGCTCCTCCCCTAAACATCCCATAGTAAGCCTCGTGCAATCCCAAGATGCTGTTCCCCTGCATCCCACCATGTGTCCTGTATGTACCCCAGTCACTGATGCCACCTCTGTCAGCGAGGTGACCCAGAGAGCTGCTTCCATTGCCCCATGGGGTGGATGCCACCGCCGGACCATGGGGCCAAGGCTCCTGGGACAGCCCTGGCAGGGACGGGGGCAGTGGGTATTGGGGCTCCACCACTGCCCTCGTGCCTCTGGGCTCCTTTGCGCGTGTGGAGATGAGCTTTATATCATATAACAGAAAAAAAAATTACAATTTTCACGATTTTTTACCCACTGAATACGTTGAAATTAGAGATAAATGGGCATATTTATTAGGCAAGTATAGTGAGGCACCCATTACAAAAATGAATTTTATCCAAAGTAGTCCCAGAAATGTATCTTCTGGTGGTTGCATGTCAATTATAGAGAGAGCAGCAAGATGGCAGCAAAGATGTAGTTTTGTCTTGTGTTTACTCTTGAGGGCTAAAGTGATTTCCTCAGACTCTGTATGTATTGGGTTGTGTACCAGTGAGCCAGGGATTAAAAATTAAGTAAATCATTCAAAATGCTACTTCAGATGCTCAGGGTTTCTGAGAACCTGGCAAACATAGCTAGAATTCAGGTGGTTTTCACTAATCTTGTTCTTTCGCTGCCTCTTGATCTTAAAATGGCATTTCATTTATAAGACTTCTGAAAGTTATTTCTTCATTTTTAAAAGCTGAGTATGTTCAGCTCTGCTGGAATGAATTCTCTTTATTCATGCTCAATATTTGCACTGCAAAAGCGCATTGCTAGAAGTGGTTTAAACAAAGGTTGTAAAGAACCAGCATAAATTACCTTGTGGTGCAGGAGTTTTACAGTCGTTCTCTTTATCTTAGTATCAAGTGCCTGTGGGTGCTTCTAACTATGTGCAGTGCAAGTTATCAAGTAATAATGGGCAGGTCCAAATGGCTTGATCTTGGCTAAAATCGAAAATGTGACATCGCAATGCATGGTTTTGTAAATGAGATACATGGAAGTCAGGCCACTCAAGTCTCCATTTGTTAGAGGAACCTCATGACACCTCTGTAAATGTATTTTTACTGTTTTTTTAAATCTTATGTTAATATATTAAATGTCAAAAGTGAGGAAAGATTATTGGTGTGTTGTCTCAGGAACGCAGTCACAAAAGGAAAATCCATTGACTGATGGATCATTTGATCATAATCTGCTTAAGCATTAATGAAATTGTTGTGCTCCTTTTAGTATCAGCACAGTTGGTGTTATTCTGACAACTTTTTAGGCCAGCTGGACTTGCTAAAATGTTTGTAGGAAGTTAGAAACGGAGAGAATTTTTTTCACCAAGTAGATTTTTAGACTCACTGAATATGGTACTTGTAGTAACAAGAATAAGGAAGGATTGTTCATTTCCATTCAGAAATCTTTATTTTTTCTGTCAATGAGTCATCTTCCAAGAAGCCCTTTCCTGTTTCAGAATACCTTCAATTTGAGACCTTAATATTTCAGTTTCACAACCAAAAAAATAAGTTCAGGCTTTTGTAAATTACTCTGCAGCAATATATCATCATGTGCTATGTTATTTATTATGCATTTGAATAAGATCTCATCTCATTTTTTTTAAATTCTGGGCTTTCAAGGGAAAGTTGGCAAGATCTGGGATAAGAGGGGGAAAGGGACAATAAAGAGGTCACTTTCCTTCATATTTAATAATTTAGAGTAGTAATTGATTGTTTTTCACAACAATCCAAATGATAAAATAGATGATCTTGGGTTAAATACGCATATAGAAACAAATCTGCATCTGATGTGTAGAAATTTGATTGATCATGTTTCAGCTGTTACACAGAAAGTGAGATAAGTTGTTTTTCTTCTAGATGAGGACAGACTCTCCAGGAGGAAGAGCATTGTGGACACGGTATCTATTCAGGTGGATATTCTGCCTGGCAACAACACAGAGGATAAGGTATGAAAGTAACGGGATATTTTAAAGCAGCATCTTGGGGGGGAAATGCAAATGAAGTTGTCCCAGAAAGTCTAATGTCTAGTTGTTCTAGTAATGTTAAATGCTTTGGTGTTTTGTTTTTTTTTAACTCCTGTGTTTGCAGAAATGTGTTGTCAAAGATACTGATACTGATCTCACTGTATAAAAATATAAAGTATTTTGTCACTATAGTTTTTACAGATAGTACTGCAGAATATGGGGTAGCAATACATATATATGCCAAACAACTAATATTTTATGAGTAAATATTCTAAAATATTTTCTTTGCATTTTGAGGTATCAGATAAATTCCTGCGTCTATATCCCTGCATCATTTGAAGTATCCAAGAGTCTTGTTCACCCACATGGGGCTGACAGGTGTAAGACTAGGGGGAGACCTGCTGTCTTTGAGAGGGTCAGGCTACCTACACCACTGTGTTACAGTATCACTTTTCCCTTCCAGAAGAGTTAAGCACACAGCCCTTTAAAGTCACAGGAAGGATAAAGTAGCAACAAAAAGTTCATATGTAGGGTACAGGAGCTGGTGCTTATTATCCCTTAGGAAGACTGTATTATAATTAAAATTACCGCACAACTTTTGACAATTCATTTGAAGTATTTCTTAAAATAAATTTCTATTTCTACTGAACCTTTTCCAAAATTCTGCTGATTTTTATTAATGAGATTTCTCCTGGCTGTGATGGAAATTAGAGGTTGAAATTGAGGTATTTGTACCTGCAAATGAATCCTACCTTTACTGTCTTCAAGCACAAACCGGCTAGGGACATGAAACAGAATGTGTGGACAGAGTCAAGCTGAATGTTAGTTAAAAAAGCAGTATTAAGCTATTGCAAAGGAACAAGCTTCATTTTAGAACTTACTGACAGAAATGATTTATGTTTTGCATCATTGTTATTATTATTGCTTTCTGCTTTGTGCTGATGGTACCTCAGATGATATTTTGTGTTCACTTCTTGCTATTGTGCTTTAGCAAGCATAAACTAGATAAAAGTTAAGGAGAAAGAAGAAAAAAGTGTTTGAAAAATAAGCCAGATTATCACAATCTTTAGCTTTCTGAAGAAAGTAAATGCTCCTAACAGGAATGGGGGTGTTTGCCATTAGTATCCTTTTTTAAAATCATCTATTATATATGATTGAACACCTCTCTTGAAAGTAGAATTAAATGAGAGATGTTTCCATTTCAGATTCAAATGATTATGCTGATATTATGTTAAGCATTGATATATAGATGTTTTTGAAGAGGATACAGCAGTTGTAGATAAATAAAAACCTTTGTATGGGTTCTCAGTTCAATGTGGTACGGTGTCTTGGTTAATGAATTACTGTTTGTCTCTCTTAAAAACAAGAATTTTATTAATTAGAAACACATGAAACAAAGTATTCCTCCTTTAGTTGCTTTACAATGTTTGTTTACAATGCAAAGGAAAAACCAATATTTTCCAATTTGCTGACTGCACCTTGATCATGAACAACTGAAAAACTGGTAGGTAGACCAGAATGAACTTGTCGGTCATGATGAGGCTCCAATATTATGATCTTGCAATCAGTTATTCATAGAATCATGGAATTATTTAGGTTGGAAAACACCCTTAAGATCATCGAGTCCAACCATTAACCTAGCGTTAGCAAGTCTGCCACTAAACTATGTCCCTCCTAAGTGCCACATCTACGTGTTTTTCAAACACCTCCAGGGATGGTGACTCAACCACTTCTCTGGGCAGCGTGTTCCTTCAATATTGGTGCTCCATAATTTTTGCTAATTCTTATTCCCTCATAATGCGTGTTTTTGGCCAGCTGCAACATAAGATGATACACTGGATGTGACTGCAGAGGAGAAAAAAAAGAAAAAAGTCCACAAGGATATTAAATCAGGTTCTCTTGCTATGTAGATTAGTAAGTATAACATTATCCATAACTGTCAGCAGAATTAAACTGCAAAAAAAAGGAGCATAAGGCTTTATGATTGAGAGGGTAAACTACCTAATTAATTGAAGTTTTAGGATTAATGGTATATGGTATCATTTCTACGCTGTCTTAGGTAGAAGACTGTTTATCCATGAAATATCTATTGTAGTATTATTGTATACAATATTATTGTATTTAATCTAATATTATTGTGTACAACAATCTAATATTATTGTATACAATATGAATACAATTCTTTTGTCAGCACAATCAAAGTTTTTTGTTGTGGCAAGTCTGTTAGTGAACATGTTCAGGAAAATGTTTTATTCCATAGTTATCTCCATTTATAAGATGAAAGCAGTTGTAAAAGCAGCTAGTGCTTCTATGATATTAATAACCAAGTATAATGCTGGCTAATATCAGCAACTACTATGGAAGTTAATTAGAAATTTGAAAGGCTGCCATAAAGAAGTAATATTTACCAAATATGAATTGTATAAAAGTGATTATTTCAAAACCTGAATACTCTTTATCTCTAGCCATATCCACTAATATTTGACATAAAGGGTGTTTTGCTGTTTATTTATTAACCTTTTATATATTCAGAGGTAGAGAATTCAATGCTAATGTAGTAAAATCTGTTCGAAAAGTATCATTTATAGCTCCATCTCCTGAAATAACACCGATGTAAAAAGGAAACAGCTAATTCTGGCTTTTCCATTTACAGTAGGTAAAGTCAATTCATTAAAAAATTGAAAGAATTCACAGTCTTCTGAATTGGGTGAAATAATTTTTTGCTACCTTACAGATCTTTTATCTGAAATTATATTAGACCATTCTAAACAATTTGTGTTGATAAGGAAAACTAAGTGTTTACATGTAGTTAGTTTTGAAAGATTAAAGGAAGGCAGTCCAAGCTAAGAAACCATGCTGTATTCAGATGAACACTGTTCTGCCATCTCAGCACTCTCCCCTAATACTATCACAGTGGTTTCACTGTAAATATACTTACTGGTATAGAAACTCTAGGTCTGTTAAGAACTGAAGCACGAAGGTCCATGAGCTGGGGCTCTTCAGAGAAATGTTCATGCATCTTTCCTTCGGGCTGCAAAATTGCCAATTCCTAATGAAGTACTTGTGCAGCAGAAAATGGATATTCATATTGCTAAATGAGCAAATTTTCTCAGGGCATCAGACATAGCTTGTTATGAAGAGCCCTTTAGCTTCAACGTTTATGACATAAGCACCAAATTATTTGGAGCCCATACTGGTATGAAATTAGCTTAAAGCAATAACCGTTTTCCACTCTACCTTCCACTTACCATCTCTTACTTTAGTATCACATTGCTGGTAACTCAACTAGTCTCAGGAAGCCCTTGCTATTATGCGCAACACCTGTCTTAAGAACCAGTACTGAAGCTTAACAGTACAGAAACACCACAGCATACTCCTGACCCAAAGGAGTGTTCTGTCAAAATTCAAGTCCTTTTCCAAAGTATTGTTGCCATAGACATCTTGACTAGAATTTGGGAAGTTTTCCTTGATCTCATCTGATAATAATTTCCTCACTAATTACAGTGGCTTAAAAACGTGAATTAGCGATCTGTTGGCTGTTACAGAAACTCCAAATAAAGCTATTAGGAACTTGTAAGGCAGAAAAGTTCTGTGGCAGTTTTGGCCTTCTGTATTTATCACATTCCTTATTTTTTAGAAGCCTGTATGTTATATGTGAAGTTTAAGGGGTTTTGTGTCTTTGTGTTTAGGTTGATAATACTGAAGAAATCACCTTTGAAGCTTTGAAGAAAGCAATTGGTAAGATTTATTGCAATCGTGTTTATGCAGCATAGTTCCAGATTACTGTGGAATTCCTAAAGAAAAAGTTGTGGCCAGAATAACATAATTAAAGTATTACATTTGTTTCTGTTCAGCTAGTAAATTTATTTAAAACTTTAGTTATTTATTTCTGAATTTCTGAAATGATACCCTGGTAATTTTAGTGAATTCATTTTCTGAAGCTAATGTAACTGAATGAAAAGCATCTGGAAATGCCTGTCATTATTAAATTTGCCCTTATAGGCCAAGCTGTAAATAATGTGAGATTTTCAAGTTCCATTGAGTGACTATTTATAAAGCAACTTAAATATTTTTTATGGATTAAGATTTTCAGGTCTTCAGTGCATTCAGAAAATAGATTGTAAGGTACACATTGTGGACTTCAGAAAAACTCAATTTTTTAAAAGCACATTTTTCTCACAATGACCCAGCTACCAGAACTCAAAATTATCCAGTTTCCTTATTTCATGTCACTATAAGTA
This sequence comes from Harpia harpyja, assembly GCF_026419915.1. Classification (NCBI taxonomy): domain Eukaryota; kingdom Metazoa; phylum Chordata; class Aves; order Accipitriformes; family Accipitridae; genus Harpia; species Harpia harpyja. The sequence continues at coordinate 70,267,164 of NC_068944.1, forward strand.
ATTGTTAATTAATGCTGTCTAGTCCACCAAAATCCTGTCCAAATTGTGGATTAGACATTGATGTTTTAAACAATACAACACTGACATTTTAAACAATAATTCAGTCTGACAGTTTTCCAAACCTGCCTAATCACTGAGGTACTTAAATTCATTAGATGCTGGAAAGTTCCAGCTGGTTATAGATTCACTCAGCCTATGGAGGTTGAACTTGCTTTTCCCAAATTCGAATAGAAAATTCTGCTGACCAGTCTGCATGATACTGGGAGGGAGGAAACTCCCTTCTTTTCTCTTGAAGCTGAACTTGTGTGCAGCAAGTGAGAAGTGCAGTCTTGCGTCCAGATAATAAAGCAAAAGGAAGCCTGGATGTACTCATAATTAAAGCACAGTTAAGAAAGGGGCAAAACTGGGGTCCTCAAACCAGCTCCCTAAAATTGTATCTGCATTTTGCTTTAGAAGCAATGACAGATGACAGCTCACTTGAGTATGGATGCATCACTTAAAATGCAGTGTGTCGTGGTTTAACCCCAGCCAGCAACTAAACACCACGCAGCCGCTCACTCACTCTTCCATCACTACTGCGCTTTGCTCACTTAGATCAAGCAAGAAAAGAACTGTGATAAAACTGAGCAAAGCGCAGTAGTGATGGAAGTACTGCTTCTGCAGTGCACATTTGAAAGTTTATATCACTTATACTTGATAGCCAAAGATTACATTTGTCTTTTTTTTTTTTTTTTTAAGATAACAATGGACTTGAAGAACAGGAAAAAGAAAAAAGGCGTCTTGTGATTGAAAAGTTCCAAAAAGCACCATTTGAAGAAATTGCAGCACAATGTGAAACCAAAGTGAGTTTCTGAAAAATGTTATACAGCATTGAAGATACTAGTATAAGCATTAATGGGGATGTGTTGGCTAAAGGTGATTTATATTATCATGTCACTGCTGCTGTTACTTCTAAAGAAGTTCAGTTCTTTGTCTTCAGTTTTTTTCTCTACTATTATCAATGTTGGAAGATTCCAGCTATTTCAAGTGTGCTTTTGATTGTTCCTAGACCATTTGAAAAGGAATAGAAATCTCATACACTCTTCATCTTAATGTCTTCCTTGCTATCTTTGAAATCTAGATTCACAGTCCGTTCCTTTTTCATCCTGGGATAACTGGAGCAGTATATACCCCATTATATATTTTGAATAACTAAATGTAATTCAGGTTCGTTAAACTCCTAACTGCAACAGCAAAATCTGCTATATAGTTCCTTGCACTCCAAGGCAGGCCCACTTAATCTCACATGCCTTTTCAGGGGTCAGAATCCTTGCAGCAGTGAGAAAAGAAATTGAGACAGGAAATGCTGCCTAGATTTGCCATGTGGTGATGTGGAACACACTCACTGAGTATGACCTAGCACATTCATTTTAGCTCGGTCCAATATATAGTAGTTAATAATTCAATTTTAATTTTTTTTTTGTAGGCAAACTTGCTTCATGATAGACTTGCACAGATACTGGAACTCACCATTCGGTAAGGCTTTATGCAAGAAGAATATAATGAATAAAAAATGAATTATAAATTGTGACTACTTTCAAATGGTAGTGTCATAGTATTCTTAAACACATGTAATAGACAGAAAATAATTGACTTAACTGAATGTTGTGGTTTAAGCCTGGTAGGCATTTCAGCCCCACATAGCCGCTGGCTTACTCCCCCTCAATGGAATGGGGAAGAGAATCGGAAGGGTAAAAGTGAGAAAACTCATGGGTTGAGACAAAGACAGTTTAATAAGTAAAGCAAAAGCTGCGCACACAAGGAAAGCAAAACAAGGAATTCATTCACCACTTCCCATTGACAGGCAGGTGTTTAGCCACTTCCAGGAAAGCGGGGCTTCATCGTGCATAACAGTTACTTGGGAAGACAAATGCCATAACTCCAAACATCCCCCGCTTCCTACTTCTTCCCTTAAAACTATTATTGCTGAGCATGACGTCATATGGTCTGGAACATCCCTTTGGTCAGTTGGGGTCAGCTGTCCAGGCTGGGTCCCCTCCCAACATCTTGTGCACCCCCAGCCTACTCGCTGGTGGGGTGGGGTGAGAAGCAGAAAAGGCCTTGAGGCTGTGTAAGCACTGCTCAGCAACAGCTAGAACATCCCTGTATTATCAACACTGTTTTGGTCACAAATCCAAAACATAGCCCCATACAAGCTACTGTAAATAAAATTAACTCTATCCCAGCCAAAACCAGTACACTGAAAAAGAGTACTCATCATCTAAAACAGTGACTTTGATTTTCTTGTTAGTATTTTGAATCTTTTAGATAGTGGAGAATATCCAGAAACCATGTCATAGTGTACTTATATTTCTGTGTATATCAGTAGTATTGAAGAATTGTTCTCCCGTTGCTATATCTGTTTAAGAAAGTTATTAGATATCGAACACCCAAAATAGTACATGACATTATTACAGAGAGTTGTGCACATCTGTTGTGCAGTGTAAATGGTATTGTTAGTAATAAAATGTGTTTTCATAGTTCCATAAGATCAGTGAAGTTGATGATTTAGGCGAGAGTACAAAAAAAACCCAAGGCATGATAATTTCATTAGAATTTCAGGAATAGGATAAAATACTGATGATTGGGCGGAGGTAGTTTACTCTTGTTTCTCAGCTATTAGTGTATAAAGTTATAAAAAAGAAAGCAATCCATATAATTATAAATTATATATATTGATTGTTCTTCTCACACAGTCCTCCACCTAGCCCCTCAGGAACGATGACCATTACTGCTGGACATGCTCATTACCAATCTGTTCCAGTCTATGAGATGAAGTTTCCAGATCTTTGTGTGTATTAAGTGTCTTCTGAAGTCTGCTGGACATTATTTAGAGTAGAGTACAATAGAAAGAACAAGATGAGTTTTCAAATTTTATTGTTTATTTCATCTAAGCTAACTTTAAAGTAATGATGGACATGAGCCAAATACAGATTACTCTAGCCAAACTCTTGAGACTGTCTTGAGTTGTTTTCTTTTGTAATATATCTGAAGTTAGGTTTTCCATATATCATGTTTTTTAATTTTCATATTTGAGTACATGTAAAAGTCAGATTTAAAACTTGTCTTGCCATGTAGGTGAATATTTCAGTTACTCTAGGAATTTGTATTTCTGTAAATTCCTCTAATTTGAGGCAATGTAACTGAAGAACCTGTTAAAGCTTTTTTCTTTTTTTTTTTTTGTTTGGTTGGGGTTTTTTCTCCTCTCCACCTCAATTATCTATCTAAATAGAATGCTTTTGGCTTGCTTCATCTTATTAAATGTAACCAGTGGAGCACTACCTTAGCTCCCTTTTGTTCATGCTTTCATAGCTAGTCAACTTGTGTATTTTGGAATATATGGAAAAAAACAATACCTTACATGTGTTCAAGTACAGTAAATGAATTAATGGACACTTGTTAAGTATTTTTTTGATGCATCATATAACATGCTTTTTAGATATATACGCCCAGTATATGTCCTGTGTTTCTTGCTAAAAGTTAACTGCTTTGCATAAGAGAGGAGAAATCTCCTGAAGCACTGAATTGTGCAATATTTTTCATGTCTTAAGGTCTATGGTTTACAGACTGTACTTTTGAAAATGCAGTAGTATTTTACTCTCTGCTTTAGTATAAATACACGAGAGATATATTTAGTATAGCAGAAAATAAACTGAGGGCATTTTAAATCATAAATACAGAAATTACAAATATATTCTGAGGTATTTCTCTGTAGTTTATTACAGCTTTTTTAATGATATTTTAGAAATTGAAAGAAAACTGGATGAAACCATTTAAAGACCAAGAATTTATTACTTATGTTTTCAAGCAAAAGCATTTTTAGAGATGCATCTCTGTGTTCGTTTTTGTTTAATTTCTCAAACCTTTCTAGAAATTAGGAAAATATGGTAACTTTCATAGGTTTATGTATCTGAGTATACTATTCAAATGTAAATAAAGTAAAACTGATACAGTAAATCATGACCTTTTGATAATAATTGTCAAGGCTGTCTTTGTGACTCACTAAATTCTGCAGGCAAAAAGAAAAAACAGCCTTTGTTGATGCCATGAACAGTAAGGTTTAAGTCCCTTAATCTATCTGAATCTGACTGAAGCAGCACAAACATGAATGAATGTTCTCAAATATCTATAATAAATGTAAGACATTTAAGTTAGCTAGCAGTTTAGATAAACAGTGATCAGGCCATGAACAAAGTGATTAACTTCAGTTAGCCCTGCTTTGAGCAGGAGCTTAGTTTAGATGACCTTCAGAAGCCCCAACCTAAATTAATCTATGATTGCATAATTCTAAGATCTGAATGGTTATCAGACCAGCTAATTTTCTGTTTTGAGCATTTGCAAACCCACTGTAAAAAGGATTTCAAGTTTTTTGAACTGTAGTGCAGTATTCCACTGGACTGCTTTTAAAAGCCTGATGTGACATAACATCAGAGAAATATCAGCTACTTAAACCTATGAGATAACATGCTGAGACTTTCAGAAAGCATTCACAAAACTCAAAAGGTAATTGAGACCTTTTTTTCAGTTTAACAGTGCAATCACAGCTGTTAGTGGATGACGAAACAGCCCCTTATCTACAGCATTCCGTTGTGATTTTTACTGCTGCAGCGTATCAGCCTGATCAGACAACAGTCTACACATAAATAGGACTCTAGCTTTTAGTTTTCACTTTTTGATTTTTTTAAGGTAAGACATAATAGTTTTTGGGCCTATATAAAGAGTGTAATTTTTTAAATAGTAAATCTAACCTAGGGATACAATGTAAAACACTTATCCACTCTGTCATTTTTTAAGAATAACACTCTGCACTTTTGTACAGAAAGAAAATAAGGAGTCTAAGAAATAAAGAATGTATTTCTGTTTGCACTCTTGCAGTATGGAGACTGTGCTGTAAATACAGGATTGTTTCTGTGATTGAATTCTGTTGCATGAATGCTGCATGTGAAAATAACTAGATTCAGCATTTCATTTTCTGTTCTGTTTATGAAGTACTTTTCATTTATGCTAATGGCAGGTTTCCATGTTTTCAATCTTCAAATGAGCTTTGTTTGGGAAATGCAGGTGTTGTGCAGGTATTGTGCAGGGAATGGAGAGCTTGTAACACTCTGTGTTCACATGATACTTAATTTCTTCCTTTCTGGAAATTCAGGGAGTCTGTAAGTTGATAATTGGTTCACTCTGGCCTTTCTAGACAGCTGGGAGATGGGAGTGACTGTAAAATGTATTGTTTTGGTAGCTATTGTTATATGTAGCTAATGAATGAAACCAAATGAATTCAGAATGCTGTTGTACAGTGTAAAGCTGCTTTGTTTCACTTACCTCTTTATGTTCTTGAGACAAGTTGCAGAACTTAAAAGCTCCATATGCATCTGGCCCTGTGCTATCTGCAACACATTGAGTACTGTCACAATGTTTATAAATTGGTATCCAGCTGTTTATATGTATTCCAGCTTTTGCTTTGGGTTCTCTTTCCCATTATGTCGTTTTGAAAAATTACAGCTTTTGGTAGTGGGTCACTTTAAACTAAATTAAATCCTTGTTAATTTCAAAAGATAGAAGTAGCCTGTTGTCCAAAATCAGAGTAGGGCTAATTTGTCTGTTGTTCTGATGGTCGTATATTATGTACTGTATGTAATGAACCAGTTTCAATAAATGTAAGAATACACTGTGCAATCTACATTTAAGCAATAAAATAAACCAAAATTTAAAATTAATCTTTTCTAAGGTGTCAGTTAATTTTTATTGCTCACAATTAAAATGTCAATGACATAATTTTTTGGCATGTAAAACAGAAATCATTTTACACACCCTTTTTTTTTTTTTTTTTCAAATGTGATACCATTATTAAACTACTACTTTTATTTATGATTAAACCGATTAAACCATTACTATTATTAAGACCACCAAAGTCCGAGAATGCAACAATACAAATATCATTTCCTAATAGCAAATAAGCTTCAAGAAGATAAATAAGCTATGCTTTTCAGGCTTGCCTCCCTGGTTAGGAAACATATTGGATTTGTAGTATCAATTTCAAGGAATAAAATTATCAGTGTGTGTGAAGATCTGTATACAGCTCACCCACAGGTCATGTCTTTCAAACAGTGATTCTATCTAATGGGGCTGAGTATTATACTGTTGTTTGTTACTCTCTTTGTTTGGTAGCATTCATTTATTTAAATAGTTTTAATAGTGCACCCTGAAAGAAGCAGGAAGAACAATTCTTTTTTTCTATTTTAAGGAAGTTGGGACATTCTCTAGCTCACATGAGAAATATCCTAACATATAGAGTATTATACTGTCATCTTTTTTTCCCTTGCTCCTCTGTTCCTAATTTTTTCAGAAATTAATTAAAACTTTGTGTATATTTAAGAAATTTTAGAGAGTGGGTGTCTTCTTTCTCTAATCTGGTTTTCAGAGTTCATGTCTTCCTAAATTATATTATGTTTTTTATGAAATCATATTCCCAAATCTTTAATGCTTTATCAGTTTACAGCCAAAGAATAAGTGCTTAAAAAGTTAAAATAAGTAAAACAGTATCTAATGAAGTAGGAAATCTTTTTAGATTAGCAATGAGCAGATTAGTTGTTCACTTTGGGGAAACAGCTAGGTTTTGGCCAGCTATGCCCCAAATCTTTGAAAAATATAGTGTAGAGCTACTGTGAGAATGAGAGAAGAAAGAAAACTCTGTGCTAAATGTCTCATCTTGTTCTGCTTATCATTTTTTTATTATTTTAGCACTGATCTCTAAGAATGAATAAATATAGCCAATCATAGCTACATTATTTAAGACTTCTCTTTATCAACACAATGCATGTGCTAGCAATTACTCTATGGAACAGCTTTGGTGTTAAATTCTTCCTGAAATAAGAGATACTGGAAAAAAGCCTGAAGGAAGTAATGACAACATTGCCTGAATAATAGCATATTTATTTTGTAATTTCTCTGTTACTTGATTTTCTGCAATCAGAAAATTCAGCATCTCTGAGTGAACATATGCATGTCTTATTTGCATAACCATGAATATAATACAGTTTCTAATAATTAGGAGAAATGGATGTTTTTTTATCTAAAGCATGTATTTTAAATGCAGGCTTCAGAGCAGCAGCACTGCTATCGTCAATCAGAGAAATGAGCTTGTCTTATCATTAAGCAGCAATGCACTTAATTCACTTGTTTAAAGGCCAGGCTTTCTCATTTCAGCTAATTAGTTATCTGACCTTTTCATTATCATTTCTATTTATAAATGTGAGATATGAAATAGTTTTTCATCACTATGATAAAACGCTGATGAAAGTTCCAATTCTGAAACAAGTAAACATACCAGCGTAATGCAGATCTCATCCTCAGCACTGGACAAAAATGGGTGTTTTGCAGAGTTTTAGCATTTTGCTTAAGTACTGAAATGCCCTCTTTCCATACACCATAATGGGGGGGGAACTCAGCCATGCCAGTCTCTTGCCTTCCTTGCCTGATTTCTTACACTTGGGGATCGAGAGCTCTGGCACTCTATGGAAAGCATCTTAAAGATCTGCCAGCTCTGTTCTGCTCCCTTGTCCCTGAGGGCAGTTTCCCAGGGGGTCCTCTTGACTCACTCCTTGAACAGCTGCAAGTTTGCTTTCCTAAAATTCAGGGTCCTGACTTTACTCTTTGCTTGACCCGTATCCCTCAGGACTGCAAACTCCACCAGTGTGTGATCACTGCAGCCCAGGCTGCCTCCAATCGTGATATCATTGATTAGCTCACTTGCCTTGGTGACCATCAGGTCCAGTATTGTGTCCTGTCTGGTAGGGCTGTCTATTACCTGCCTTAAGAAGTTATCCTCAATGCACTCCAGGAGCCTCCTGGATTGCCTACAACTCACCGTGCTACTTTTCCGGGAGATGTCGGGGTGGTTGAAGTCCCCCAGCAGGATGAGAGCCAGCGAGCACAATGCTTCCCGTAGCTGGAGTAAGAAGGCTTTGTCAGTAGCTCCCCTTGACCGGGCAGCCTGTAGTAGACACCAACCACAAGGTTCCCTGTGTTGCCTCGCTCTCTAATTCTCACCCATAAGCTTCCGAACTGCTCATGGCTGTTCTTCAGAGACAGCTCTTCGCCATCTATCCATTTCTTGATGTAGAAGGCAACCCCTCCGCCCCTCCTCCTTCCTCGCCTGTCTCTGCTGAACAGCCTGTAGCCATCGATAGCCACACTCCAGTCGTGGGATTTGTACCACCAAGTTTCCGTAATGGCAACTAGGTTGTAGCTTTCTAGCAGCATTGTGGCTTCCAACTCCTGTCTGCTGCGTGCATTGGTGTCGAGGTACTTCAGCTGGGCTGTCGGCCATGTCAGCTTTTTGGAGGAGCACGCCTGAATTCCTTTGAGGTATTTCACTGTGTTTCCCTGCTGGCTCCTGTGACCTCAGGAGCCCCTGGCTCCTCTCCATAAGACTTCAAGTGTGCTGCAGTGGAGCCAGCAAGTCTCAGAGCAACAGGCTGAGGGCCCTCGCTAGCACCCTGTCCCTCCGACCTTGGCGTGTCATCCCAAAGCTTGTCACGGGCAAGCCTGATATTATCCCCTTCCTCCGTCAAGTCTAGTTTGAAGCTCTGTCAGCCAGCCCCGCTAGCTCGTGGGCAAAGACCGTATTCCCCCTTGGAGAAAGGTGAATCCCATCTGGCACCAGCAAGCCTGGTACCGTGTAGGCCATCCCATTATCGAAAAACACAAAATTGTGGCGGTGACACCAGCCACAGAGCCATGTATTAATAGATTGGCCCCATCTGTTTCTGCCCATGTCGCTGCCTGCAACTGGAAGGAGAGAGGAAGAAACAACCTGTGCTCCAGATTCCCTTACCAACCATCCCAAGGCCCTGAAGGGTCTTTTAATCACCCTTGGACTACGTGTTGCAGCTTCATTGCCACCCACATGGAAGAACAATAACGGGTCATACTCCAAGGGCCGTACCAGTCTAGGAAGCTTCCTAGTGATGTCCTTAGCCCGGGCCCCAGGGAGTAAGCAGACTTCCAGAAGAGGAGGCTCTGTCTGGCATATTGGACCCTTGGTTCCCCTCAGAAGGGAGTCACCCATAACTATAACCCATCTTTTCTTCCTCGTGGAGGTGATCATGATACGGGGTAGGCCTTTCTGACCTTGGCAATGCCTCTGGTGTAGATGGACCATCATCAACTGACTGAAATTCCGCATCCAGAGCCTCATACCTGTTGTATAGAGGTACCTGGGAAGGCGAGGTAGGCGAGGAGGGGGTTTGCTTGCCGCCCCGAGCATAGACTTGCCTCCATTCACTCCTTTCCTTTAAGCTACTGCTGTCTATCTGGTGGGAACAAGATACAGGATCCCCTTGATCTTGTGTTTTTTTCTCGTGGCTGTTCCCATTTCTTGTCTCGGAGGGCAGAGCATGGTTCCACCAGTCTGTCTCTTTCTCAGGCTCCCTGATGCCCCTTAACCTTACTACTTCTTGTAACTTTGCCACCAGGCTGAGAAGATGATGTACTTGGTCACACTTCACGCAGCTGTTCTTACTGCTGCCATCAGGTAGTAGTGAAAGGCTCCAGCAACGCCCTGCAGCCCGAGACCTGGACAGCTGCATGTTTTTATGGGAGTTTTGTCTGGGCTGCCACATGAGTTCTGGTGAGTGCCGAGAAGATAGCTTTCTGCCAGGTGGCTACCATAGCTAATCTCCTTCTGGGAGAGTGATGACCACGAATTGAACTCACCTTTTGAGCTGATAAGGTGACAGCGCCTTTCCTGCGCGCTCTTCCGCACAAACTGCCACGCTGGCTGATGTGCCACACGCTGTTTGCCCACTTTGTTGGCAGCACTCCTGGTCACTGCCACTGCGACTGACTGCTAGCTTCAGTTACACTGCGTTTAAATCTTTTGTTCTAAGAGAAGGTTAAAAAGCAAGGGAAATTTGGAATCTTTTTAATAAAAATATTTTGTAAAATGATTAGTTCACTTTTTCATATTTTTTTTTCAGTCAATAGGAACAAATAAAAGTGTGCTGTTGTTAAGCAAACTGAAGCATTAAGTGTGAGAATTCTTGGAGACTTTTCTAATTCCAAGAGAAAGTAAGGCAGGTATGACTTGATCCTCAAATCAATTACTTAATTTGCTTCTGGCTGTCCAGGATCACACAAACAAACCTGACCCCTTGACAGTTGAACTTACTAAGAACAATACGTAAACTAGGCAAACTTTGACACCAGAATTAACCTTTTTTTAAATCCTGCTGCAGGTTTGCAGGCTCAGAATTGTATAACTCAGAATCCAAGTGTCTCAGGTAATGTCATACCTGAGCTTTGCATTCTGTCATGGTTAACATCTGAAGACACCTCAAGTGGGAAGTAAAACTACCTTGTTTTGATTCCTGGTTCTAGTTTCTGAGATGCCTGGGAAGTTATGCTGGGACATAATGCAGAACTGAACCCAAACTCTGAACTCAGAAATGCGGGGGGGGGAGTTGGGGGTGTTGCTGGGCTTTGTTTGTCTCAGTGCTCAGCACTGGGGAAGCTGCTGGTGAGAGTGAGGTGCTGTTACAGCCTCCTAGGGAGTGAGATATGGCACTAGGGATCAAGGATGCAGTTTAAAAGTGTAAGACAAAGGAACTGAATGAAAGAGTGGCAATCATCAACCTAACTTTTAAAAGATCTCACAAGGGATGCAAACACAGCACAAAGTCAGCTATGGCAGGTCAACAGGTGAATGGTCAATGAAGTTAAAATGATACGGATTGCTTTTGATCAAGAATTCAAACTTTCAGTCTTACAGTTAGATGTGCTTAGAGGAAGTACCTTACTAGTACAGTTTTGATTTTGCAAATACATGCTCAGAGAAAATACAGAAATATCAGTAATCCCATTGAGTAAGATGTTATATGTCATTTTGGGCAGGTCACCTTCTGGGTTTATTTAAGCTGTGTATTTGCACTGTTGTGTGCTATACAACTGAAATCTAATGAGAGAGACATATAAAGATTATACCTTTGTGTGCATCTTTCGTATCAAAGTAACAAGATTGCTAGTGATTTGACCCCTAGCTGGGGTTTTTTGTTGTTTAGCTTTGTTATTAGTAGTCAAGTTCTAGTAATTTTATTTCTTGTGGCAATATTTTATGATCAAAGCATAGTCTAAATTAGCACCTTATCAAGTAAAAGGATGTACATATCCTTTTATACTGCTGTAGTCTGATAACTGGTGAATCTTACGAGTGGTGAATTTTGAAAAAAAAAAAGCAGACAAACTTGGGTTCAGTAAAAAGCAAAAAGCATTATTCCAGCTTTACATTACGTACTTCAGAATACATTAGTTTTAGTTGATCCCAGGAAACAGAATCTTTCAATTTATTCCCTTTAGCATCCTGAAATCTCTCAAAACTGGAGATAACCATGCATAGTACACAGCTTTGGGGCAAGGAATGTGCCTTCTACTGTCACAATCTGATTGACCAGCAGAAACTCTGTGAGTTGAAAATGGCAATTAGATAGCAAGGGAAGAAGGAACTCATTTTCTTGTAATTACCTTAGCTTTTCTTCTGGGTGTTTCCTGCTAAGCTCAGTAAAGGAAGAATGTCTGCAAAAGGAGTTGGAGTAGTTGCAGATTGGTTTAATTAAAAAACTGAAATACTTAGCAAGATCCATCAGCAAGATCCAGTCTGAGCCAGCTACAGGGTATTTGATCAGAATAGTTTTTACCTAGAAATCGAATGAAATTGTACAGAATACTGTCAAATAAGTATTTAAGGTAATATCTGACCTAAATAGATGGTCCATAGTGACAACTTCACTACAGTTAGGAGTTATACAGCCTAACATTTAATACCTAGTCTATGTTTACATCATTTGTGTGCTGGAAAGTGTAAGGCAGCATGTAGAGTGATAAGAAAGAGGAAGGTACGCAATGGCTGACTGTGAAAGTCTCCGTGCCGTTTCTCTGCACGTGGTGGTTGTTGGTTATCTGCCTTCACGTTGCCCAGTTCTGGAGTTTCCGACGGGATGGTGTGTCTCTCTCTTTGCTCTTCTTAATACGCTCCACAGTGGACCTTCCTCCTCACTGCTCTCCTCGGAGCTGGAAATCCCGGTGCCTGTTTCTGTGCCGATTGAAGGCCTTTCATAAGGGTCTCTTTGACATAAGACTTTCTCCTCTTGGCACTCTTGCCTGTGTGGAAACTTCAGGCTTTCGTTGAAGAAGGCAGAAGCCATGCACTCGGCTGCTGTCTTATCGCAAGCACATAGTAGTTTCTCACACATGCTCCAACCAATACCTTAAAAAGAAGTTTCAGAATTAATGTTTGAAAGCAATTACAGTTAGTCAATGTGTAATTTGCCATGGGTAGATAAGCTTTTGAAAATAAAATTTTCAAATCTGCCTTGAATTTTAGTCTCCAAATTCACCTTTAATCACCTAAATATAAGCCTGACACCAAGGTGCTGGGCAGATGAAGTCTGACTGGCTTTAGTTGAATTTGTGAATGTAAAGACACCAACAACTGACTTCTGTGTCCAACCATAAAATATCTGAAGGTAATTTTCGCAGCCTGACTGGTCACATGATACACAGTGGTATAATAACCTTTTTCTCAACTAGGAAAAAAGCTCGGGTTGATAGCAACATTTTGTAACATTTTGTAAGCCAAATTTTTCTGTCTCCATTCTCAGCTCTAGCAGCTCACAGGCATGGTGGCATTCAGTCTGTAATGCTTTGATACACTGTCAGCAGGACTTGAGAAATTTTCTCTAACACAAACTTACATTTTGGCTTATGATCAAAACATAGAACTTCGGATCTTGAACTTCTTTCCACATGACATCCAAGTTTCTTAACTTGTTCCATACAACAGTGATGAGAAAAGCAGCACCTAAAATAAACATTAGGTGTAAATGAAAAATACTTACTCTTTGTGCACCACAGAGTACTTGCAATTATCTTATCTCTTTATTTTCAATGTCCATTAAAACTGAGACATTTTAGTTTACATATCATGGAAAAAGCTTTTCATAAAGAAGAATAAAAACAACCCAAACTGTTCCTACTCTCCTCTAATACCTGTTCCTACTTTTACTACCTCCCTCCTTCCTAATTCCTTTGGTATCATATGTTTAACAGTGCTGTAGTTTTTTAGGGGTTTTTGTTTTAACACATATAATTACAGCTGTAACTGTGACCTAATCCACTGTGAGAAGTGTCTTTAAGTGTTCAGATATTGTTGGCTGAAAATCTGAAAACTGCATCATGATAGCAAGAGCCTTGACTAGCCTTCATCTAGACTATCATGCATATGCAGTCTTCTTTGTGCGCAAGTGTAGGAAATACGTGTGTGCTGTATAGTATGTGCTATACTTAGACCTGATGTGGCCCCGATTATGAACTTCCACACAGGGATAGATTTTTACTTGTAAATGCAACACTCAGAGGAGATTTCTTTACTCTGGTTGAATTCTCTGCATTACTCCAGAATTCCTCCTCTTTGTCAGCCATGCCATGATAGCACACAGTCAGCTGTGGCAGGTCTCTTAGCTGCAGCTCAGGCAGTACTTCACTCAAGCTCTACTCTCTTCTGAAGGACAGTGCGGCACACGTGTATGTTAACTCTTTATAAATCACTTTCCAAACCACTTCTTAGCCAAGTTTCATGGCAACCCTTATCCTCATCTCTTTTGATATACTCTTCCTTCTCCTCTATTTACCTCCCATTGTTCTCCTTTCTTCAGTTAGTAAGTCCTCTCCAAAACATTGATGCAATAATAGAATGTGTCTTAGTGACATTAGAGTATTTCATGTTTTATGTATTTAAGTGGATTTTTTTTTTTTTTTCCAAAATGTGGCCTGATTACTGATATGTAGCTATACAAGGTCCAACAAAAGGTATACTGATCTTGCTTGGTCCATAGGCACCCCAATAATACCCACAGTTGATGGCAGATTATAGAAGAGCCCACACCTGTCCAGTGCATCAGTAGGATAACCTCTTCCTTCTTGGCCACAGTAGCAACCGTAAGACTCAAATTCCTCTGGGCACCGCTCAGTTAAACAGAACAGCATTTCTCCTAGCTGCGGCAGCTCCTTCTTCACTCTTCCATTTTCTCTTTCTTGCAGAAAGGTTAATCGTTCACACACTATAAAGCAAAAAACGTTATCTGACACATCATGTTTTCACTGGTTGGGGGCTCTCTTGTGGTGATAGAAGCTTTTTCAGAGCTTTCAGAAACATTTAAAGACAACATTTTACTATTTCTAAATTATTGCTCCAGTCCATGAACTATGGCTCTTGGAATACTACTGAGCAAGACAGCAGAAGTGGGGGGAAATACTTAAAGGGGAGAGAGAACCCTATGAAGATATAAATTACAAGTTAGATTGAATTGCAATGAGAGTACTTTGCAATCCTTGGTAATCCTTCATAGTTAAATTTTTCTTCTAGAATATTCAAACCTAGCTGAGTATTCAGTAGCTACTTTCTTGGCTAATTCAGAAAATAGAGTCCTATCCTCTTGTGCTTGCACAGTGATAGCTGGGCAATGACTATGTTTTTTTTTTTTCATTTGAAATATAGTTCAATTCGAGCTATGATGTCCCTAGCCCAAATGCAGCAGTGATCTGTTGTAATGGTTACTGTGCTGCCGAGGTTTTGGCATCTCCATGTCCCTCTGTGACTTTCCCCACTCAGGAAGAATGGATATTGTGGGAATTATCCCTAAGATTTGAGAGCAGACTGTGTTCCATAGCAAGAAAAAAGATGTCAAGAGGGTCTCTTTTCGGACTTTGCCAGGGAAAGGACTTGAAGGGGCTGATGGTTGGATTGTGGGAGAGAGGAGGGACTTCTGTTCCCTGTGCATCCTTCTTGCTCCCATGAGTAACCCCATCTTCCCTTCTGCAGCTCTAGACTGACTCTCCCTGCTTCTTCCAGGGACAACCCTGGATTACTTCCCCCAGTAGGAAACCCTGCGCATGTGCCTGCTTGGGTCTTTGCTCACTCATGTTAATTCACTATGAACGAACCCCAGGTTCATGCACCGATGTGCGCTCCCTAAAAGCTTATATTTTATGATCAAATTTTCCAATTTGATGGAAGGCTGGGTTGATTCTTCATGTCTGCTCTTTTCCGGTTCTGGGACTGCTTCTCTTCATTGGGAAGCCTAACAAGGTGGATGGGACAGTCCATGAGTGTGAATTTACAGTAGCGACAGGTCTGAAATGTTTTGGGATCTCTGTGAAGTCTGAGCAGGAGTTGGAACAGAATCAGAAATGGTGAGAAAAAGGCCAACTCCATCAAGACTTTGGCAAGAGGTTGGAGTGATGAGCAGGAAGGAAGTTCCTTTTATTGCTTCTGCTGCTTGTAAAATAAAGTAACTCAAAGACGTGATTAAATTACTGCCTACAAACAAAAGCAAGGGGAAACATTCACTGAGCTCATTTTAGATCTTGTACTGTATGAAAAAGGTACTTATAACCGAATCATAAATAGGTTTTTTGTAAATGTTAATGATAGCACATTGGTGGAAGAGGTTAAACTGTTGGAAGCTTTTGCAGATGACTGCATCTCCTGTTCTTATGAATACCAATACATATATGCTTGTCTAACTGGTTTATAATCTTTACATGTAATATACACCTACCTTTTAATATAGGGGTAGCTGAATATTTAATTAGCTATAACTGGGAAAAAAACCCCTTAATTTACCTTTTCCAGCGGGTTCATTGGGTCCTCTGTCAGACAGTACCAGTTCCAGAGCTATTCCAGAGGAAGCTGTGCTCTGGCCACCCCTTGCAGGGCTTGTCTCTGGAGATGACATATGCATAGATTAGACTTGCGAAGGTAGAATAAACTCTTTTTTCAGTAATGTACATATTCTGAACCATAGTCAATTGGCAGGCCTCTAACATTTGTTTAATTCATAGTTGGTAGACTGTTCATTAATGGTTAGTTAAGCTTTCCTGGTCAGTGAACTGCCCTTTCCAGGGCAATCAGGGTTATGCACTCTGTATCCCAGATTTAGGGAGAAAATAATAGTGTTATTCTACATATCCATGAGAAATGCTGAATCCTCAGATAGCTGTGAAGAGGAATAGGGGAGTGCTGTAAATTAGAATAGCTGTAATTCATTTTTTACTTGCCTTTTTCTTTTGTCCTTGCAGATGTTTCTGCAGCAATCTTCTCAGTGGGGACAATTTTGACTTGCATTGAGTTAATATCTCCTGGGAATGAGGCTGGGGAGGTGGTTATCTCTTCCACTGGGACCACAGCTTCCCTAAATCCATCCTCTTCTGAATAAGCAGAAAGAGGAAAGCAGAAGAAGACATGGAAAATAAACATCAAGATTTTCATTTTAGATAGCCGGTCAGAGTAATATCCTCAGGCAGAACTGGTGTGAATTGATGGTCATAGAGAAAAAACATTCAAGATGAAAAGTTGGAAAAGCAAAGAATATCCACACTGGTCATTTCTTCACATCTCTTGCCTTTCAGAAGAAAAGTTACTGGTTAAATATGACCAGTTTAACTGCTGATTATTTTTTAAAATTTTATATGTTGCATACTGAGGTAAAGAGTTGTGCCAGTTGCTGAAAATAATATGGGTTGCTGGTTAGTAAGCCATACTGAGGGATGAAGTGCAGGTGAGATGTCATGAGATGTCATTTTCTGAGTAAATTGCTTAAAAAAAGGTGTCAGTTCACATGAGGGTACCAAAACAGTGAGCAACATTAGTGAAGGCAGAAAATTATTTGACTGATGTAGAGCTGGGCAACTGAAGGATTTACTGTGTTGTAGCCACAAGGAAATATCAAGGGGAAAGTAAGTTGAGGCTGAATAGAAACATAACTTGAAGGAGATTCTTTATCCTAAAAATGAAATTGGTATTTATTTTTAGATTATCTGAAGCTTTATTATTGAACAGGAATGTTTTGTTTAATTTGGAGATTTCTTAACATCTTTTTTCTTTCTTTTTTAGCCTTTTTTATATACGTTAACTTGTAAATGAAAACACTGTTATCAAACGGAGATCAAAGGGTTCCATTTTCTCTAAATGTCAATATGAAGAATGTGGCATTTCACAAAAAAATACTTTGAAAATACCAGTGAACGTGTGTTTCCACATTTTTTAAAGCCTTTCCTTTTGAATACCTTGGCTGAACTTATTAATTGGATTAAACTCAAATTCATTAAATTTGTCCCTCTGATGTTCTGGGTTTAGTATGTGTTGAAAATAGCCTGTCAAAGGATAAGAGAATAGATTAAAAAAATGAAAGTACTGCTAAGAACACAATGAAGCCCATGAAAGGTTGCAGAAAGGGATCAATAGCAACAGTTTTGCTAGCTAGTTTTAATAGCTCAGCAAGGTGCATATTTTATGCCACTTTGTTTGACAGTGATTTGTTGAAATGAAAGCGATTCCTACTAGATGTAGAAAATAAAACTGGGGTTTGGGAAATTCGGCACTTAGCTGAGAATAGATATTACAAATAATCTTCCAGGAGCCATGCAGATCTGCAACACAACACACAGATTTTCTGATACAGTCAAGTTAATGGAGGAGAACATTTAGTGATTTTGACCAGTTCTTAGTACCGCGATGCCAAATTTCTGTATTGGGGTGGGAGACATGGATACTGCTCAGACAGTGTAATCAGAGTCAAAAGATGACTACTTTCTACTCTCCATATTCAGTGTTCCTTGACATTTTTCTGGTGCATGTCAGTCTGCCTGAAGGATCCTTTCTACAAAAAAGGGGCCACTGAAAACTTCCAAATCTACCAAGGTGCTCCACTTCTAGCTGTAGCTACTGGTGTGGCTGTGTTCAAAGCAGTGACAACTGCAAAAGCTGAATTCTTTCCATGGGGAAAGAATGCCATGAAATTCTATGTAATAAAGGAGGAAGCAAAATCAAAATGAACCCTTCTGGCAGCAGATGCTATGAAAGTAATTTAAAGGACCAACCATTATATCAGAAAACCTTATGTAAAGAGGTTTTCACAAATACTTGGATGAGGAGTGCAAATGAGTGGCTGGAGGCAACAAACAGCTAATACTTCTCAGCCGGGTTTTATTGTTTGTGTATCTGCTATCTGCCCCTGATCTAAATTTGATTCTCCGTCAGCCCTGTCATCACCATGCATGGATCTTTAAGTGTGATGCTTTTAGATAAAGTATTGCTGTGTCAGTCAAAGAAAAAGGAAAGCTGAGAGTCACTGACTTTTTATCGAGAGGACGGGGGGAGCAGGAGCTGTACCTCTGTGGTCCCTTGTGGTAACTGTACAAAAAACAGAGGCATCATGGTAGTGACCTACCTGCTGTATTTCTGCAGTGCATTTCTGGAGTGACTTTTACTTGAAAACATCATAAACCTTAACCAAACATCACTATTAGCCTGGTTTTATAAAGAGGGTAATTAGGAGAAATAAAAGGTCTGCTGAAGGATGTGCAAGTCAGCAGAAGAACTAGAGGTATTATCCAGAAATCCTGTGCTGCAGATTTTTGACTGTGACACCACAGAGCTTCATAAACCAAAATCCATTTTCACCTGGAGTCAAGAGTGCCTGGTTCATCAACAAAAGTGTAATCAGACTCTTACCTCTGGCTTTGGAAGTCCCCAGGACCGTCTTACTGGGCTCAAAAAAAATCACTGTTGAAGACAGACAATGTAAACTCAGAAAACAAGTTGCCAGCACAGACTTTTATGAAGAGTCAAGCTGCTGAGAACAGCTTTTACAGCAAAGCAGGAAGACACAGGCATTTCATGTACACAGATTTACCTGTTTTTCTCAGTGGTGCATTGATTGTTGTAGACAAAGTGATACTGATAAAATAATCTCTTTGCTGCATTCAAATAACGTGCTTTACACTGACAAAGCAGCAGCATAAATATGACTGAAGTGGCAGATTCAATTTTAAATCCATTTGACAGACAAATACACTAAAGAGGGTTAGGTCTAAAAATCTCACTGTTGCACACAGAAGGACGCCACATTTCTCATTAACACCTTGTGTTTGCCTGCGTTGAAAGTCAAGTATGGATGGGAGCCAAATACAAGGCCATATACTTCCCTAACCTCTAACTTATTTCTTTACCTGATAAAATGATTTTCATTTGTCAGTTACCTTTTGATAAATTATAAAAATAACTATCAAATGACCCAAAAAATCATTTCTGCATCTTTTTTTTGTCTTGTTAGGATGTTGAAGAAGAATGTCTTTGCCTTTAAATGAGTTTCTGAGTAGTACTTAGCTTTGGTTTAATGCAGTTCCTACAGTTGTCGATGGTGAAACTCCTTTGGGCTTAAATGGGGAGACAACTAGTTAAATGGTAAGTGGTTCTCCAAATGTTTCCTTCAAAGTCTGATTGGATATGTTATCTGTGATTGATAGGTTTTCAGCTTTCTAAAATTCCTAATACAGGTTTTTATCCTTTGGCAATATTTTGAGCCTTAACAATGAACTATGCCTCTTCAGAGAGCACAAGTAATTGTTTTTTCAGGAAGTAAAAGAATGCTAGAGATGTGCAAATACAGGTGCACTCACTCCTTCAGGAGTTTGCAGTCTTCTATTACCAAGCCTCCCAGAAGCAGCAAGAAAAACATGAACCAATATTGGAGCTATTGTTAGGCAAGAACAAGAAATATCTGGTAAAAAAAATGACCTTGATAATAAAGAAAGGGTGTGAAGGAACAGCCAGCACTTACACACAGCATAAAGCCTTTTCAGGTAGGTACCCTTGCGCATGTGGCACTTTTTTAAAAATAAAAAAACTGTTAAAGTCTGAAGCATTGTTTCTTAAAAAAAAAGGGGGGGGGGTGGAGAAGAAGAAAAGAAGAAAAAACAAAGAAAAAAAATTCCATATGGTTTTTCATTATTCCAGATTCACACTTCAGGCAACGGCTTCCTTTGAGAAACACAGAGCACACTACAGCTTGAAACCAGGTTCTTAAGTTCTCAAAAAGTGCAACTTTCCGCCTCTCCCTGCTCCCACAAATTAACTCCTGAGTTTCTCTGAGTTAACCAGTGGCTCGGTCGCACCCATCTAGCGCACATTGCTTGCGTGCTTGGCAGATATGGGGTCTCTGTACGTGACAGCACGGCTTTGGTTGTGATGGGGCCACATTACAAGAGTGCATCAGCTAAATTGGACAATGGCTGGTCCAAGATCGGTCTCCTTCTCTGTTTCACTACTGTATGACTTGGCCCTCATTTAGCAGGTGTGCCCTCCCAGAGCCACTGCTTTCTCTTCTGCTTTTTGGATGATTTCTGTCCATGGCTTCTTGTATTGTAGTGCACCCCATGCAGGTAGGAAGAGAACAGTTTTCTCATACCACAGCAATGAGATTTTTCAAGCATCCATTCCTGAATAAGATAGCTATTGGTTGTAGCAGAAAAACAATGAAGACTGTCAGAAGAACCACTTGGTCTCGTGGTTTAGGAGCTCACCCAAGAGGCACCAGAGCGAGAGGGACTTAAACCTGGATCTCTGTGTTGCAAGTAAATAACCCACCAAACTGCTGGCTCGTTTGCAACAAACCATGCTCAACTTTTCCTCATGCCACTGCTTGATCTTGTATAATTAAATGTCTCTTTAAAGACAACAAATATGCAGTTGGCTGCGGGTCCAGTTCTGGGCAACCACACAGCACATCTCTGCCAAACAGCTCACCTGCTGCAACCTGTGCTCCCAGGGAAAAAAAGGTCTGTTTGGATGAAAACAGGTTGTTGTCATAGAGTGCTCATTCTCAGCCCTTGGGAAACTTACTGTGAGCACTGGTTAAGCATATTACATGCACAAATTGAAAAATTGCACCTTCTCATTCAGCCTTGAATTCGATCACCCAAACTTTATATCTACTTTTATAACAGTCCTTTTAGAAGGGCAGAAAGAAAGCAAACAGCTTATTCTTGTATTTTATTCTTTCAGCTTTGGGGAGCTGAAAACAGTGCTGCTTGCACTGCAAGTTGCAAACCTTCTTCCGCGGATGCAGTTGCAGCCCATGTTTTGTCAGTCCCATAATGAAGGAACTCTGCAAAAATAAAAACATTCTTACTCCAGAGTCATGGCTTAGAATGCTCATTAGACTGGATCTTGGCATAACATGATCAGAGTTGTCAGAATGGAACTTATTTCTAAATCTTATTATTATTGTGCTTTTTATATGGTTATTATATGATATAAATATAGCAAATTAAAACCTAATTATTGATAGTTATGGTAGCAGTATTAAAATCCTGCCTTAGTATTTGTTCACTGCTGATACTAAATTCTACTCAGCAACATATAGTATAATAAAAAAATAAATCCCTCTGTCTCTATCACAAAGAGTTTCAACCTAAACAAGAGAAATTGGCTAGCAATCAGCATACTTTAAATTCCCATTTCAGCAGGTATTTAAATATGTGGCCTATAGCGAAAGTATCAAGATAAGAATTAAACTTTTAAACAGAAAACTTAAATGTTTAAATCCAGGCGCTTGGCTAGGAACCTTGTTGAAGCAGGGCCTTATATGTGTATGCAAATAGAAAAGGATCCATCTGAAAATATTTTTAAGTTGCTTTTAGTGTGTTTCTGCTTACATTATTTCTGAATAAGATTCAGGGTTCGCTTCTGAATTCCTTCTCATAAAAAAAGGAGTCATTTGATTGAAGTTTTCCCGTGCACCTGAGTAAACACTTGTCACAAAAATGGTGCTTTGGTTTATTAGGCTTTTTTTCTCTTATTTTCATATTTTGACATCTTGCTAAAACTTGTCTTTGCTTCTCAGAAAGGAATTCATAGCTTCTAAAATGCTCAGGTTATTTTTCTGAGTATAAATTGGCCTCAATTTAGTATACTCCAGTCAAAGAATTACAGATAAGGACATACCCTCTGTGTGAAGTGTTGTCATCTCTCTCTTGCTGGTTGTTTCTGAAAAAGAGAAAGCTCTCTCATAGACTAAAGAGTGAGAACGGGGTTTGTCACTCTTTAATCAGAACAGTACAAATCAGGACTTCATTGAATGTGTTCCTATTAAAGCAAAGATTTAAGCAAATACATCCCCACTTCATTCAAATTTTTGTCTGTAATAAAGAATCTACCAAAATCCTTCTCCTAGAAATTTGTCAGATAGATAGGTTTATTTTCTTTTTTTTCAAAGCCTGAACTGGATAGAACAGCTAAACAGGAAGATAATAACATGAGTGAACACTAAATAAAAATGTTTCATTAAAAGGATTTTTTTTCCTTAAGAAATATAATCAGGAGCCTAAAATCAGCAGAGGTATTCAGTGAGCTAAAATTGAATCTATCTTTATCAGCAGTGGTAAAACCAGCATGATTTTCCTGTTAGCACCTAACAATTTCCCCTTTATTTGTAATGTGTTGGAACTGCCATACTTTATATTAGAGCCATCTGATCCCAGTGAAAGATTACCGGCTTGCATGAAACAATTTTCTGGCTTTGATGCAAACTTTCTTGTCGCATTTTCTTGTCCCTTGACCTATTCACGAGGGGATGCACGCATCCATCCAGAGCATAATATAGATGTGTATATCTGTCCTTTGCACTGGGGTGTGTGAATATGAGCCAAAGGATTAGAAAAACTAGCATTGCTTTTTCACGTCTGTCTCAGCTTGGGAGTTCAAAGGTCCTCCCCCTGCCATGCTCTGATTGCAATCCATACGAATTAAGTTTTTAATCCAACCCTGTTCCCACAGGACCCGTATTCAGTCTTACAAGGCTGTAATTTCAGCTCCAGAGCACAGATCAGTGTATGATAATGGAGATAAATATCCCCTTCATCTTTAGAGATGATTTTTCCTTCCAAGATGGAAACCAAGTAACAGAGCAGAGTGGGTCTATTTTTGCCTTTCCAGCTAGTTTTTGTATGTTTTAAGGGGAAATTTGAGCTAGCAATATTTTTAGTTTGGCATTCCTGCTAGTGACCTCAGTGGGTCACTAATCACCCCAAGTATCACCCATTCATTCAGTTTGGCAAGAGCCTCACAAGATTGACAGGAGCCTCCTAAAAAAACATTTCTTCCTATCTAACTGGAATTTCCCTGTTGCAGTTATGTCTCTTGCCTCTTGTCCTGTCCCTGTGCTCCTCTACCTCCGGGAAAAGTCTGGCCCCATCTTCTCTACACACCCCACTAGGTATTGAGGACAGCAAAAAGATCTCCCCTGAGCCTCCTCCTCTTTTGTCATGTGCTCCAGCCCCCTCACCAGCTCCATAACCTCTCCTGGACTTGCTCCAGGACAGCAATTACTCCACCTTCTGCTCTCTTGCTATTCACTTGAGTAGCAGTAAATGGAAAGGGCACATGAAACGGAGAATAAGACAGACTGCCAGATTTAGTGCAGGAAAGCACCCAGCTACTGCTTCATTCTCATTGGGTCAAATTTGATGCCAGCGGAAAAACTGGCAGGAGGAGGCAATCGATCAGATCCCTATTATTACCTGTAACCAGAGATGGACAGAAGGAGACATCCAGCCCATTCAAGGAAGAGTTAATATGTGCATTCACAAAGCATTCAATGGCATCTTTGTCGCAGTTGCACAGGAACTGTTCACAGGGATCCCCAGACTCTGGAAATAAAACAAAAATCCAAACAAGGTGCTACTGAAAAATCTTTCCGCCTCCTGCTTTTTCCTCAGTGTAAGGTTTGCGTCTATATTCATTAGTGCAGATCTATTTATACTGTGCTTCTTCATGTTAAACACAGTCAAGTTTCATAGTCCAACACTGTTTTTGAAATGCCAACCAAGGTAGCCTGGCATGGCAATAGACTTCTTGCCTGTGCTGGTTTGTTCTACAGAGTATTGAGGAATACAGAGCACTGAGGACTTCAGAGCAGTGCTTTGCTGCCTCTAGTTTTTCCATGGAATACTTAACCCAGCTGATACAGGGTTTGACATTTCAAACAGTTTCCTGGGAAATACTATTATCCCACTTCAAAACCTTCTACCTTTCAGAGTTTCAAAAAACATAGACTTTTCATAGCTGTCACACTAATGTTTCATATTTTTTGATGGGCAGTATTCTTTTTTTTTTTCCTCCCTTTTTTTAAATTTGAACAAAATGTTTTCTGATTAAGTATGGAAAGAGCTAAAAAAGCACTACTTATGTTTAGATGCACTTGGACCTTTATAGATTGGCCTAAATAACAAAAATGGTTTTAATTGGAAACAAGAAAAGGAAATTGGATCAGATTGTTGCTTAAACAAGCTGTAAGGGTACTGTTTTGGGGATTCTGCTCCTCTTTGTTGGTATCCTCAAATCATGGTCTAGCATATAGACTTTTCAGAGAGCCAATACTTGCTGAAATATTATACTAAAAAATGATCAGGCATTAAAAAAACCTGCTCCACACTTGCCAGGACTGTACCAGTATTGTATGGAGTAGCTCCTGTTATAACAGCGTGGTCTCTGCCCTCGTTGGTGATACTGTTGTAGCTGAGGAGTGTATATGACCCTGTGAGCAAAGAATTTGATCCCTCAAAGTACATAAAAATCAGGCCTTGAAGCTTCAGAAGGGAACTGTTTTTCAGGTCTTTCCCCAGCATCTGCTGCATTTCTGATGTGTGGAGGTATCTCAAGCAATTCTTAGTGGTCCTGCAAAGTCAGGGAAATCTCAGCAAGAGGCTGCCTGTTAGAGGGGCCCTAGCAAGTTTCTAGTTATTTAACTTCAATTTTCCTGCCTACTTGGGCTTTGATGCCTCTGTGTATTCCTATTTCCATTCACCCCTGAGCAGAACAATTAATCCCTTAAAAATCCACACATGGAGGTGCGTTCTGCTTAATTTATATATGACTTTGGGTAGATAGACCAGAATGAACTTCTTGTTCATGGTTAGGCTCCAGTATTAAGCTCTTGTGATAGGTTAATCTTACCACAGGTCAGGTTTTCAGTAGAGCAGCTAACATCTGTAGAAATCTTTGATGGGTCCCATGTGCACTCCATCTCCATTGCTTCCTCGTAGCATTTGCGGTGCTGGAAACAGCATCTTAAAGAATGAAATAACACAGCGTGCACACAATTTAATTTCAGTTCAAGATCAGACTGCAATGCTTGCACGTTGCTCTTACACAAGAATGCAAAGGATGCCAAAGGAGAAAAAGGTGTCCTTAGTGTGATCCCTAGACACAAGAAAGGCTGAGTACTGCTTTTCCCTGAGTTGGTCTAGTGGGATAAGTACAGCTGGATGCAAAACTCAGTGGTGAAAGCAGGTATACATGCTGTGGGAGACCACACTTACATTTCTGTCTTGCTGTGGTACCTGAGTCCTTACAAAGACTATACAGGCAGCTTAAATGAGAAATCCACTATCAGTGCCCAAATATCCACCCATAGCACTGTCAGCTCAATGCCAAGCCATGCCCCACAGCTCAGCTCTAGAGGTCTTGGATCCAGTCCTGCCACAACCTTTCTCACTGCAGATTTGGAGAAATACACAGAACCTGGCACTCATAGAGGGTTAATATCTCTGCAATGCCTTGTGAATCCCTGTGTCTCATTGAGACTGTATAAATATGTGCAGTGTAATCCTGTTTCTTGTACTTTCTCTTCTATGCAACAATCAGAATTAAAATGCACCATTTAGCCATGGGAAGAGGCCACGAAGTATTTTTCTCACACTGGAATAAAGCAGATTTCTCCTACCACCACACAACAAAGGCGGTTAGAAACCTTGTGTTTTCCTACACCCCTGCTGTCATGCAAACCTCAAATGCCTGCATGACCACTTTAGCTGTGAATAGCAATGAAAAGTCAACTAAAACAACAAGCTCTTCATCAATCCTCTCTTCTCTTCAGCTGTTTTTGAACAGGCAAGTCATCTAATTCTGTATTATAGCAGCATCTGTGTGCACTGACATCAGCTATAAATGAAACACCAGTAAAACACTCAGTCATCATTTACCCCATATAAAATTGTTACACAGATTAAGCAGGGACTTGCTGTTATATTTAGATTGAAATATCCTCATTTTATAGAAATGGACTCAGAACATGGGTCTGCTACTGAATTGCCATTGGTGTTGACCATGCCAAATGCAGAGGAAACATTAACACTTAGAACCAGCATCTGCTGCCAGGAAGGGTTAACTTGCGATCATGATGTAAGGATTTAACTTTAATTAAGCTCATGTGGGATTTTTGTTAAAGGCACAGTGAATGTGTTATTACACATCACCCACAGCCCTGCATATGCACTGAACCCACTGGTGGACAGAAGCATTCCTGCACCGATCAGAGCAGAGAGCAACCACCTGCCCCTTGCAGGGTCCCTTTTAGGCTACTCATTCACTTTCTCACTTCCTATATTTAGGAAGTATTTAATATTTAATCACTTACTATATTAATAGGCAATTATTACAGTATTTAATTTGTCCTCACAACCAGGGAAGCAGTCCAAGTCCTAACCGTGATCAGACTTTTGACTTGGTGAAAGAAATCACTGATGAGGTTTGCTCAGTTTGCCAGTAGCGGATCAGAGAAATGTTTCAAGACCCACTCCTGTCTGCCTGAGGTCTAGCGAGGTGTCAGCATCTGAAAGCTTCTCTAACTGCATAGTTAGTCTAATACAAACTCCCTGCAGTTCTTGTTTGTTTAGAGCATCACAATCATATCAACACTTACTGCAAAAGTTAATCGAAAAATTTATTTGCCTTCCCTAAGTGAGTAGGGAATTGTAAGACATGGATTGTCCTCTGGGCAGGCTTCTCTTTCCCCTATGGACTATGGTGGTAGACTACGGTCCTAATTTGGATATGACAACTAGCTCCTCTGGGAAATGGGAAAATGTTGCGCTTATGGGCACAAACGTTTTCCAATGCCTTAAAAACTTACAGTGAGATGTTCAGCCTTCTTTTATGGAACAGAAATGGTAGTGACAAAATCTGAGGTTTGCAAAACTAGTTTCTAAGAAATAAAGTTCCTGAAAAAATTGCAACACTGTGGGAACTGTGTCTGAGAGACCTGTAACAGCGACCTGTTTGGAGGCTTTCTTGAACCAAGGGCATACCTGTGTCAGTGGCAAAACAATAATCAGTCTCCATTTACTGCAAACTGCAGTGGGGTTGCCATGCTGCTAAGGAAAACTCACTGCAGGACTGCTAACCAATCTGTAAATACAAAGTGACTCTGTGGATGTCTGTCGGGACAAAACTGCTGATAGATCATTCTGCTATTTCTGCATTTATGCTGCTCTGCGTTAAAATGAAGCTGAGTGAAGCTTAAAGCCCAGGTGCTCGGCTCTTCAGGTATCAATCCATTGAACTGACTCGAGCTCTCCTTTCAGCATGTCATCATGATTGTTCAGAAAACCTTTCATGAGAAGGCACATGGCTTTTTCCAGTAGCAGGGTTAGATCTTC
Organism: Harpia harpyja; assembly: GCF_026419915.1. NCBI lineage: Eukaryota > Metazoa > Chordata > Aves > Accipitriformes > Accipitridae > Harpia > Harpia harpyja. The sequence goes on from NC_068944.1 coordinate 70,294,533, forward strand.
GTTTTCCCAGCCATCCCATGCTGGAAAGTGGAGGGATTAACTTCCACCTAGCTATAGGCATTAGCCCTTTCTGAGCCATTGTCTTCATTCGGGGAATTAATACATTACATTACGTTGTTGGAAAAACCTTTTTTCTTTTTAGACATGGATGGATCTTGATTCCCTTTGATTTTCTTTTCACACCTCCTGCTGTCATAAGTGAACAACCATTTGATTGTCCTGGCCTGAGATTACATTTTTGCTCACTAGCCCCATCAGGGTCTGGGGCAATATCCCTCCAAAGCACAGAGTGGAGTTTGGATGGTTTTGTTCCTGCTGCAGGGTGCGGGGAAGAGCCATTGAGCTACGTTGTTCTTCTCTGTGCCTGGATGCTCCCATGTCTTACAACCTCAGTGTGTACACAGGTATTGAGGGCAAGATCTGCTTAACCTCCTAACTGCCACTTCAAGTCATACTTAGCTGTAACTTGATTCTGTTGATGCTTAAATCCCCCTCAGATGCCAACACTTTCATTATTGTCCACTATGAGCTTACATTGCTGGTGTATTACACAACTCCCAATACCAACAGTTTGATAAGATTATAAACCCACTAAACTGCTCAGGTTAATGCTCTCCCACTCACCTTATTAACAGGCCCTCCAGTTTTTGTCACCGATTCAAGTGCGAGACAGAATTCTCCAGTGCAAAGAAATTAATGAGGTTTTGTTCACAAAGATTGGTTCAGAATTTAAAGACCTCTGGATAAGATATGTCAAGGCGATGGGTGTTTACTTATTCTATCGCATTAGTGGCCACTTTCTGCAACCAGTTTAAACCAGCTGTGCCACCAGAGTTGTACTGGTGGAATTATATGCAGGTGTGAGGGACTCTGCTTTTATCTGTAGAATGGGAGTATTTCTCCACGTTGAATTGTGGGGAAATAAAGAGAGACTTCAAGCTATGAGAAAAAGAAGCAAGTGGACCATCACATGCTGTAGATTATGACCACCTTGACTTCATCTGTTTCCAAGCCACGCTGTAAGGTAACTAGTACAGTGTGTTGGCCCAGCAGAAAGATAGCGCTCACTAACAGGTAGGAATAACAGGACAGGGCTGAATGATAAACCAGAATTGAAGTTCTTTTGTGGGTCATATCAGATACTTAGGTTGCAAGCGAGTAATGACTAGATTAAACAGAGCCGTATGGTGTGGGACTGACTTACCCTCTGAATAAATCTATTTTTTTACAACTGTCCTTAAATCATTTAGGCAAGTGTTACGCTTCAGGTCATCAGAGCATGAGGGCACTGACAGCCAGTCAGGGCAGAAGAGGACATCTCATGGATAAGACTTACTCATCAACTTCATCCACAGGGAGCCCTTCCATCTCAAACCGGCAAGAGCAACCATAGTCTTCAAAATCCCTGGGACAAAAACCAGTAACACACTTCATTTTGTTCACAAAGTTGAGCAGGGCAGGGAAGTTAGTGAAGATGGACTGTAACCAGGTGAAGTGAGAACCTAGGCAGTCTGGAAAGAGAACAGCCATAAAATGCATGGTAAATGGAGGTGAGTCAGGTGTGGGTTACACATGGGTGACGTTCATGTGAACGCAGAGTCTAAACAAGGCAGTAACACAGGGACATTGAGCAATGCTTGACACTCAGCAGTATTTAGTATTATAATAATCTTTGGGGAAATCTACAGCCTCAAAAATCCCTGTTCCTTTTCAGTATATATAAAAGCAAACTCCACAGGATTTCTGTTCCATGCTTAAGTACAACTGGAACATATACTTACCAAAAAATAATGCAACACTTTCCACATTTTGAAAGACTCCATTGAAGAATGTGGCATTATCTAAATGAAAAAATAAACAAACAACACTCCTTTTTAAAAAAGTAAATGACAAGAACTGTCCCCAGACTGCCCCATGTCCTGCTTCAGTTGTTGAACTATTTTGAGTTAAGACTTACTAGCTATTTGCTAACAGCACACTTCCCTGCAATGCTGCTGGAATACGAGTGATTCCCCACTGCCATGCAATAGTAAAGTAAAGCTTTAAGTAAAGCTTAAACCATTCTTACTCAAGATCCTTTCAGGTGTGTCGAGAAGTTCTGGCAGGAATGCTGGTGGCTCCAGTTCTTGGCCACCTACCTCAGCAAACAATATGAGAAGAAAAAGATTTTAAAATAAAAAAAACGCAAAGCAAAAACATATACTTCATGATGACACATACACTGCAGGCATTTTGAATACCTTACTACACTTGCAAGCTGATTTATCAAAGCCGTGAAACACTTGCTTAGCTCCATCCGCACCCAGGAAAGCCCAGAGGCATACTGGTAAATCACATTGGCTTAAAAATCAGTCCTCTGTTAAACTGAGGCATTGCTAGTGAGGATGTGCTAACCCTTGTATTCCTGTGCTCTTCTGAACAGTAGCACTTACTGGGATAAATCAGTAGAATTATATAAAATTGTTTTAGTTGCCCAACCCCCTTTCCTTGTCCCAAATATTTCTACTCTGTAACCTTGTGTTCTTCACTTATTTGAAGTCAAGAGGTTTGTTTTTTCTGAGTCCTTATTGCCTATTGCCTTATTGCCTCTCTTCCTATCACTCTTTCTTAAATTAATTATCTCTTTTGCCTTTTGAAGATGCTGTGGTATATTATCCACACTTTTTTTTTTTTTTTATTTCCATGTCCTGAATTAGGATGAAATCTAATATTTGTTCTCTCCCTTCCCATTTTTTTTTCCTTGTTCTTATCTTCTGCATGATTTTAGGAGAGAATATGTTACTTTGGATTTATTTACACTTGACTTTTTTTTTTTTTTCAGGTAATAAGCCAAGGGTATTTGTTGGCTCAAGGATCTAAAAATTGAAGAAAAAAACCCAAATGTTAAATTCATGGCATAGCTTATGTCTCAGAATAACTGACATTAGGAAAGCTGTCCATTGTCTCTGTGAAAGATTCTGGGAAGGAGCTGACACTTAATCTTGTTAATTTTTTGCCTTCTCCTGCAATAAATACAGGTGTAAGAGAGTAAAGTGGAGTAGTGGATTTTTTAGATATAAGGCTTAATTCTATGTTTAGAAAAGGATTAGGAAAAAATAGGACTTTTTTTTTAAGATCATATATAAGGGATGTCTACAACTTTTGTGGAGTGAACAAAATGTTCATGGTAACAGTCATACACTTCCAGCAATTCATTTCTCAAGTTTAGTGGCAGAATATGGATATGAGATTGAGGGAGGTAGAAAGAGGTGCTTACTCTTATGTTATTCTTTTCCTCAAAGTCTTGGTCACAGTGCAAGGCTTTTATATGAACAGCAATCCATCAGAAGTGTCCTTCATTGCAGCAGGTCAGAGGGGAACGGATTGCTTTCCACAAACCAGAAAAGGTCTCCCAATAAAGGTTGGCCTTTTCACAGAACTGGAACAAGTCTGTCGAAAGCTTGATGGCCATGAGGCATTCAGATTTAAGTGAAATAATGGTGTGCCTTGCAAAATAAATAGCATTGAATGCTATATATTTGTACACATGCTTGCTAAAGAACTGCCCCTTATATTCTGGCTGAAAGCCTGTATTTCCTCTGCAATGACAAACATCCTTCCTCCAAGCCATGTTCTACCGAGTGCATCTAGAGACACGTTTTGACACACTACATAACACCATAGCTCAATCGCAGTGTCTGTTGATGAATAGCCATTGATCATTTAGTCCTGTCAGCAAAATTTTGAAAAAAATGAAAATGCCATCAAGTTGAAATAAGACAGAGCCACATTGATAAGCCACATTACAGAAGTGCTGGAAGTTGTGATTGCTCCAGCATCCTTCACTTGCACTGAGTTCTTTTCAGCAAACTTAATTTGCACACACCCAATTAACACATAAACGTCTGAAGCTCCCCTGGAGAAAAGTCTCTACCACAGGGTCAGCAGCTTGGTAAACCTTTGGCTCTTCTAATCCTTTCATTACTGAGAGTGATATTTCTAATTGTCACTAAGTCAAGATCAATGAACCAATGTTTGCTAACAAGATTGCTTAATTTTGTTTAAGTTGTGGGGGGAAGGACAAAGAGACAATACTTTCTGGATGAGTTATTCTCTTTTCTTCTTTTGCTATAATATCTTTTGGGGCTATTTGTCCTACTTTGCTCCCTGTATAGCCAGTGAAAGATTGAACTACAAAAATCAATCCTTTAAACCTCAGAAGACCCTGGGGAAGTCAACTTCTCTTGCCTTTCTCTAAAACCTGCTAAATGACTTGGCACATGTCCTGAGGATACTTGTATGATACATCAGCTCTTAGGCTTTCCAGTTGTATACCTTATCCACAGAATTTCTTTCAACATTCAGATACATGTAAAAATGTTTCTGAACTGTGTCTGTGATGTTGCTGCTCTGACAATGCTTTTCTGAAGTGTTATCTGAAAAAAGCCCATCAAAAAAACATCAGTGCACCTCCAGTTGTTTTTTTGCAATCATGGCTAATTAAAATGTCATAATATAGGGCAAGGATGCCATCATTATAATCATCGGGGAGCAGAAACCTTGATTGTGCCGGGAAAAGTCACGGTGCAGCAAACCCAACCTATTTGATTTATTCAAGGTAAATCGTATTAGCTCCTCACAAAGATGCTAGTTCATGCACACATATTTGCTTCAGTCTCAAAGTAGAGATCAGCAGAATAGATCTCACATAAATATAAATCAATAATCCTCTCCAAATCTAAAAATGGTAACATTTTAAATCTTTGTGCTCAGATTGTGCTTAGCTGGGGAAAAGAATCTAAAAACTGTGGCACAGCCTTTAGAGGTCTGGGGGGAAATCTTTTTCAAATGTTATGTCAGAAAAATTTCTGAGTGTCCAGATATTTCTGAGTGCACTAGATATTATCAATATATAGTCCCCTTTACATCTGGGGACTAAACACCCCTTTATTTTTTATGTATAAATGGTGTAAACATTTTGGCATTCTCTGTCACTGCAGTGGGAAATGCTAATTTTCTTACTGATTTCTATTGGTATGGTAGGAATCTTCAGGTTCAGCTTCATCAATATATTTTAGCCCATGTGTTTTGTGTTAGGCTTGTTTCTTTACTGACTTCTAATGCACACAGCCCCTTAGAAGAGAGGCATTTGGTGAAGTTAAAGTAGGTCAGTGCAGAATTTTGTCTATGCCAAGGTGCTGAGCTTTCTTTTCCCTTTAGAAATAATCCCATGGAGTGACCAGAAATGGTGTTAGACTTTCTAAGAATCCGTCTCTTCACCTGCACACCACTACTTTTAATGACATTCCTACACAGTGCAGGGACTGCAGAAATTTGAAATGTTTGCCCATCACTCTCACTGGGAAGCTCATTCACCCATGACAATAAAATCTAAAGAGTTATATGAAGAAAAAACCCTATTCATAGTAAAATGAAGGAGTAGCTTTAGCTGAGCATGAGTTATATTTCAGGATGCACTGAACGGTTTGGAGAATTTAGACAATATACATGCTTTTAATGAGTAAAATCTCTTTATATGAACTTGTAACTTTTTTGGACTCTAAAGGACTGAAATAATAACCAAATGCTAGCAGAAAGGAAGTTACAATTTTTTGGTTATATTTTTAAGCCCACTAAATGTTTCTTGCTTCACTACAAGTCCTGAGAAAAATATATTTTTTAAGTACTCCATAGAAAAACTTATCAAAGCGTATTTGGATGTTGAACAACTAAGTTTGAGGGGACAGAAGGCATGCTTCTAAAGGATTGTTTCCAAATGCACGTACTTAAAATAGTATTTAGTCATAAATGTCAAATAATCATAAAAATACATTGCCACTTACCACTGTACACCACCATTGACATAGACAGCAGCAGAATTACAATCATTTTTTGTTTAATTCGAAGACAAGAAAAAGTCACACAGCAGACTGGTATGCCTGGTAAGTTAAGTAAAATATTAGGCAGAATGTCATCTCTTGAGTCTGGGAGTGGGAAGACATCAGCTTAGAAAATCATTCTTTTGTAACCTGGCCATATTTCTGCTTGATGCAATTTAGTTTTTATCCATATTGTAGTAAATGCACATATTACAGCAATGATGAGCCTTATGTATCCTCCAAATTTTACCAATATGTCCTCTATAAACCTGACTAACTAACAATATATATATTGGTATTGCTTTAGGTGAGTCAGCAGGCTCTGCCAAAGTGCAATAGACAAGGAAAGTCCATTTAGCAATGAAATGGTGTACTTGAAGTTTCTTTTGTTTTGCAGTTTTCACTTCTTACTTGATCTAACAGCATGTTTAAACAATTCTTCACATTATGTATAAATGCAGATATTGTGGAACACTGTGTAAATGAAGACACCTTCTGGGATTACTTCTATTGAACCCAGTTAATCTGCAACCCTTTATATTAGTTTGCTTCACATCACAAAAATGCCTCCCACTTTGTATTCAAACATTTACTCTAATCTGTGTTGAGACTGATCTAATGTATCATATATTTTCCTAATGATAAATGCTACGTTGTTTGGAGATCTTCACGTTCCGGGTGTGCTTGTCCTTACAGAAAAGTGTGTAAAGAACTCTTCTGAAGCTAAAAGCCTTGCACTAGTATTCATTAAATGACAGATACTAGATTGGTTTTGAACTACAGTCACAGTTTACCCTAAATTTAGCATGATTTTCAAAGTAATCAGCATGGAGTTTTTTACAGCCAAATAAATGAACATTTATTTATCAGTTTTAAAATATGTATCTACTGTTGATTATCTGCTCCCCTAAGGTCAAATATTGCATTCATTTCTATTAAAAAATCTTGTAATATTTCATCAGGAAGTGAGGTTATAAATCTAACAGCTCTAAATATTTATAGTCTACTATCCCAAATCTCTTGCCTATACTTTAGTCTACAACTCCACAGTCCCAAATAGCTTATTCTACATTGTTTTCTTCCTGATTCCTGTATTATAAAGTATATCTAGAAAGGCTTACCTTGAGGCATATTATTCGAAAGCAGTTGGATGGAGGACAAATGGATTTCAACAAAGTCAGTACTAAGTTATTTATACCCACTTGGATATATACCTCACCCATGTGATCACTTCCTTTATCAAACCCACTTCAACATTTATTAATTAATTCTTCCATGAGATTCCTTAGAGTCATTATGCCCACAGTGTATCTTAGTAATACAGCTCCAGCCATGTAAAGGATCTATACTGAGAAGTCTGTTCTGCAGGTGCATTCACTGTATAGTAACTTTCCCTAATACTCTTGGCTGTAATTAAATAACAATCATCTCATTGTTATTAATCACTCACAATATCTCTGGAGCATGTGAATATGGCTTTAATAGCTTAGCAAGAGGTAGTGCTCAGTGATGAAAGATGAGTGAAAATCTATACAGCTTTAAACACTGGCATTCCTCAGGGTTGAGAATTCTGCTCTTGTCTATCCACGGTGGCTCTGATCCAAAGCTGAGTGAAATCCAGGGGAAGGTTGAGTCAATGAGCTTTGGGAAGGCTTCTCCTTGTCGGGAAGGTGTGCTTTCTCCCAGGGTCAGACACAGCTACCCTTCAAAGATGCCATCAGCAAAGGCAAACTGTCCACTGAGCTTTAGCATGGAGAAGTGAGAAGTCTGACAAATTGGGAATTGTAAAAATACTTACGTGAACAAAAGGCTTGGCTCCTCCAAGGCCCTGTGAACTACATTTTCTTCAGAAAGGCCTTTGACACTGTCTCCCGTAAGAAGATCCTCATAGACAACCTGTTGTTATATGGGCTGGATGAGCCCAGTGCGGTGGGTTGAAAACTGGCTGAATGGCAGGGCCCAGAGGGTGGTGGTCAGCGGCACAAAGTCTAGTTGGAGGTCAGTGACTAGAGGTGTACGCCAGTGGTCAATACTGGGTCCAGTCTTGCTTAACATCTTCATTAATGATCTGGATGCTGGGACAGATTGTACCCTCAGCAAATTTGCAGATGACACCAAACTGGAAGGAGTGACTGAAACTCCAGAGAGTCATGCTGCTATCCAGAGGGACCTTGAAAGGCTGGAGAAATGGCCCAACAGGAACTTCATGATGTTCCACAAGAAGGGCAAAGTCCCCATGCACCAATATATGCTGGGGCCCACCCAGCCAGAAAGCAGCTTGGCAGAAAAGGACCTGGGGTCCTGGTGGACACCGAGTTGAGCTTGGGTAAACAGTGTCCTCTTGCAGCAAAGAAGGCTAAGGGTATCCTCGGCTGCATTAGGCAAAGTATTGTCAGCAGATCGAGGGAGTGGATCCTTCCCCTCAACTCAGCACTGGTGTGGCCACACCTGGAGTACTGTGTCCAGTTTGGAGCTCCTTAGTGTGAGACAGATGTGAACAAACTTGAGACAGTCCAAAGAAGGGCCTCAAAGATGATTAAGGGACTAGACCATCTCTCATACGAGGAGAGGCTGAGAGAGCTGGGAGTCCTCAACCTAGAGAAGGCTCGGGGGGATTTTATCAATACCTATAAATATCTGCAGGGAGGGTGCAAAAAGAACAGAGCCAGGCTCTTTTCAGTGGTGCCCAGTGACAGGACCAGAGCGAATGGGCACAGACACAGGAGGTTGCCTCTGAACACCAGGAAACAATTTTTTACCATGAAGGTGACCAAGGACTGGCACAGGTTGCCCAGAGAAGTTGTGGAGTCTCCCTCCCGCTCTCCTCCTTTGGAGATATTCCAAAGCCATCTGGGCATGGTCCTGGGCAACCAGGTCTAGGTGGCCCTGCTTGAGCAGGGGGATGGGACCAGATGACCTCCAGAGGCCCCTTCCAACCTCAACCGTTCTGTGAGTCTGTGATTCTATATCAATTCAGTACTGATGTTGCCAGGAAAAAGACAGGGTCCAGTCATACCGTTTCCATGACCAGTCCTATCAAGGAGCTTTACAGAAGAGTGAAACAAGGCAGAAATTATACCTTAATGATATGAAAATTCATTTTCATGTCAGTTTTGGTTCTTCCAGTTGGAGTCTCCAGGGATTGCCTAAAGAGCATTTTTACTGCCTTAACGAACATTTTCAGCCTGACAAATCAGAGTGGGTTTGACTGGGCATAATAATAAACGAGTCCTCTGAGATACTGATTAACTCATATGCCACCATCATTTCTGTACTTCTGCCAAACATGCACAGAGGCTTTGCAGGACTGAAAACCCCAGAATATGGAAAAACTTTTTTTTTTTTTTTGAGGGCAGGTTTTTTCGTGGAGCCTTGCTTTTTCATTCCTTCTCTTATTTTGTAGTTTTTCTCATTAATTTTCATTATTCTCCTGGGAAAGCCAAGCAGTAAGTCTTAAACAACTGTGACAAGAAGGTCGCCATTCAGGACAGGTACCATTAATCCTTTCTCAGCTCCTTTCACAAGATCCATAACTATGTGATACCTTCTCATTCTCTCCCCGTGAACACGCTCGGGCAGTAGCTCTCAGCCCTTTCCAAGACCTTTGAGTGGAGATGGCTATGACCTACCCCCAGTGCCAGTGATGGCTCAGGCACACCCTATCGCACTATAGAGAGGTTAGCACTCTGTCCAAGCACTTGTATTCCTGAGGAAAAACACAGAATGATTTCTTATAAACACAAAAGTGTCCTTTAGCATGGAGACCAGAGCTACAACTCAGGGCTGATTAAATTCATTACAATAATAAAAACCCAATCTTTTAAAAGGGAAGCCTTTTCAAAAAATATTTTTCTTTTGATATTGTCTTTTTATTGAAACCTAAAAAACCTAGAAAGTCAAACTGTCTTTAATCATTGTTTTCTCCCCTTATGTTCTTGTTTTCATGTCCTTCTTCCTGAGTTCTCAGAAAACTTAATGGTAAAAATGTAAGAAACAATATAGATTTATTTTTTTTAAAATCATGTTTTCAGGCTTTAAGATATTTTTGTGAGATTTAAAAGCATCAGTTACACAAAGGTGTATTCACCCAGCTCTTCACGGCAGAACTGATCCTGCCTTGGGTGAGGAGAGGTGCTGCAGAGCGAGATCTCTCCACAGCATTGCAGTACCATGGCCATGTTAATATTCCCAATTTATACATTCAATGTATCGACACTCCGATTTCTTCCACTGGCCTAACTTTCAGTATCAACTGTAATTGGTACTGATCCAATCTATCCTGCTCTTTGATATGACAGAAATGCTTCCATCATGCTATTGGGCACAATGGTGAAATGTATTTTGGAAGAGGGTTGCTGCATCCCGCCTCTCCCTGGGGGCAGCAGTCCTTATGGTACCACCTTTCTCTTTGGCTTTGTATTACTTTGAACATGTATTTCTTCAGTGAAACAATATGTACCAGCTCTAGTGCAAATAATCTTATTTTTTTGAAATATAAATGGCTTGATGATGTACTTTGGGTTGATAGTAGCATCATACCGTTGCAGTGTAGCAAAATATAGGATCATGTAATTTGTTTGGTTATTCTTTCCTTTTTTAGAACTGGCTTTTAGTTCACCAGAGGTCCATATAAGGAAGGAGATGAATCTTGGTGAGCTCACACAAATGTATCACAGAGTGAGACTACAAGAGGTGTGAACATTTCCTTGGTTGACCTTGCACTAGATGAGTTGCTGAAGTAATGGGACACTCTTGATTTGGAATAATGGATAATCTGCATGTGTTTAACATCAGGAAAAATCCTTCTTGTCTTCAGTATTTCAGGTTGCTTTTAAATTGTATTTGTTCATTTTGAGTACTTTATCTTAATTGTAAATAAAACTAGAATAAACTATTTGCATTCACTAGCCAACCATATAAATATCCTTTATAAAATAAAATTTTTAAAAGCCTTTCAATGCTTTTATTGCAGTTACATCACTTGTATAAAATACATCTGGTTTTACACATTATTTTTACAATGCCCTGGAAGAAGACACATTTCTAGGTTAACATCTGGTTAATAGCTTGTCTTGTTACAGATATTTGCAAATAACATGTTGCATCCTGATTTTTACACTGAGAAATGAAAAAGACAACTAAAACTGTCACCAATCTTCAAATTTGCAGTAAAATTCCTCAGTGCTCTAGACCGATGTACAGATGTTTTTAAGGCATTTTTGTTTTAAGGCTGGAAGGACATAAGAAAACTGCCATCAGAAGAGGTTTTACAAGGAAAATATTAAAAATGTACATGAAGGTTAAATAATCTTTTTTTTAATCCCTTTAAAAAATCATTATCAGATAAAATAGCTATCTGATGAAAGACAGCAAATACTCTGTGGATATCTAAAAATTTTTGTTATACCTTTATGATAAGGTATGTACAGATATAAAAATATACTTACTGTGGGAGTAAGCAATTCTTTTGACTCTTTCACAGACATAAATTGCATTTTTCAAGAACCAGGAATAGTATTCAACACAGTACCTAAAGGTGTAGTTAAAGTTAGGAGAGTAGTAGCTTGTTACCTTTCATAAGCACAGCTGTATGGATATCATACTGTTAATATTGAATATGGCAATAGAAAGCTCAATTCGGACCTCAATGATGTCATTAGATATTTGGAAAAATTCATCTGAGCTTTATTCACTTAGTTTGAATACTGGAAGCCCGATCAGGTATTGATCAGTGCACTGGGGACCCATTTGGGTCACAGCCAGTAGCCAGCCACAGACTCTCAAAAATAAGCATTGGTGATTGAAAATTGTCATTGGAAAAAAGCCTGATTGATAGAATATTTTAAGGAGAGAGAGAGAGAGAAACTAGTGTCAGGTTTTACCTCATGGCTTCCTTTCTGGAATATCTTCTCTGACCAACACAGAGGCACAGCTGAAAAAACCTACACAGCTCCATCACACAGGGATTGATCTTTTGCACTATAAGAGTAACAGGAGGCGAGGTCACACGGGACTCTTTGAGGATTGCCTGTGGACACCCTAGGAAAGAATGCAACTCTGAACTAGTTCAAATATTTCTCCCATTAAATTTCTTGCAGTGCCTTATCTGGGCTGTGAGAAACATGCAGATTAATAAGCTCATGTAGGTATCTTAAAATCAAATCTGAGTGAGGCAGATAACTGAAAAGGGAACAACACACAGCCTGGCAGTTGCTTGAGTGAAAGCACAAATATTTTGTTCAATTTATTATTATTTATCATTACTGGTTAGTTACTTAAAACCACATTGCTTTCATTTATCACAAATGCAGGAACAACTCTAAAGATGTAATTTATTCATTGTTACCTGTGTAGGTGTAGGTTCAGTTGCTACTGAAGCGTCGGTTTTCCCCAGTGCAAAACAGCAAGACAAAAAACAGCACTGTACACTTATTATATTTGATGTTTTCTATATGCATATGCTACTTTAATGAAAAATTCACTTCCAGTTTCTCATGCTTCCCTACACCCACCCTCTAAATCTGAAGCCTAGATTAAATATAACTGATAAACAAACAGATTCTCACTGTTCTCTCTGTCGCTTTTTTTAGCCTTATTAACAAAATAAACATGATTTATGCAGAGGTTATGGCTTTCTCTCTGTCCATCTCTCTGTCTGCCAATTTTCACCTTCTTGCTTCTAGTGACTTGAATAATCAGCTAATTTCAGCCCAAGTTTTAGGGATGGGTAAAGATCCTCTGGATAAATACATTCCTACAGATTTCATGAAAACTGACAAGGAACTGGAGGAGAAAAGGTCAAGTTTTGCCTGCACTGAGAGGAAGGTAGGAATAATTTCTCTATTTTACTATTTACTTCCCAGGAGCCAGCTGCTTAATCAGTGTTTTTTCCTTCAAGTGGCTACCATTATATTATTTTAACTTAAGAAAAATGCAGGGAAATGGTGTACCTGGGGATGGACTCCCTTTGTGCCTCTCTTGAGCCAGCTAAAAGGAAAATATCTAGTTTATTCATTGAATCTTCTGCAGTCAGCAGCAAGAGAAAAAACATTTGCACACCAAACATTTCATCCCGCCAGCAAATACCGGTGGGTCAGACTGCAGAAAAAACAATACTACAGAAGAGGTGATGGCAGCATATAACAAAATCCTGAATTGCTATGTGGTTTTTCAGTGTCAAATACAATCTCCCTTTCTGTTACAGAAAAGAGAAAAGAAAGCAAGGTGGAAATTGGGGAAATTGAGAAACAGTAAGGCAAAATTGAAGCTGTTTTCAGTTTTTCAGGGCTTTTCTTCACCATATTAAGTGAAAAACCTAACATTTGCCACAGTCTTGTCTTCTCCAAACCATTACCAGTCACACATCATCTTGCACCTTAGCTAACAGTTGTGTTATGATGGATCAGAATCAAAGGACTTGCTAGGAAAAAAAAAAGCAATATTTACCATATGCTAAAAGGCTACCGAGGCATGGCTAAAATAGGTGTGTGACCACCTCTCCTTTGCATATTTATTTGATAACTGTGCTCTGAAGAGGAGATGCTGTGTGTGGGCTCACTTTGGGTTGCTTCAGTGAAGCCACTTGCCCTGCAAGACATCACACCCGACCGTGGGGAGTTGCCTGCACACACCTCGTGTTGTCCCCTGCATACAGCAATCCTTCCAAAGGGATGTCTCCCCTGCACCAGCACTCTGAAAAACAGGGGGACATCCCTGCAAACGCCACGCTGGGGCTCTGAAAGGATAACCAGGGACCAGGCTGTGAGAGTGCCCGTTTTGCATGGTGTGGGTGTCCCCTTTATGTGCACCCATTGGGGTGGAAGAGCCCGAACGTGCAGAGCAAAGGCGGCTGCAGTGTCATTGTCAGCTGGTTTTTCCATTTGTGTAACTAGCAGCAGGTTTTGGCCGTGTGTAGATAAACTGCCTTACCTGCAGAGTATAATCCCCTTTTAGACAGTGTAATTGCATTTCCAGGTTCATGTCTCACATGCTTTATAGCTCTGGGCCATCTTATGTTATGCGATAGGAGAGGTTACAGAGGTTAAATTTGGACTAATGAAGTTCTGTTGAAATAAGCTTGAATCATCTAGTGCTGACAAGAAGTTTAATATAAAATGGCATTCATGGGCAGGAGGAAAATAACGGCTCTGCCAACCTGAAAGAGATCGCTACAAAACTATTTCTCTTCTGCCAGTGCTCGCCCAAGGTAGCAGGAGTCATGGAGGAGCAATGGGCAGTTACTTGCAGCTCCCAAGTCCCACGGGTCCCTCTGAAAAATGGTTGTGTGTCAGAGGCACTACACAAATATCAGGCGTAATGAGTGAGCGATGCAAAAGAAGAAGCCCCATTTCTCTTAATCTTAGCAGCTTTGCATAAATGTCATTAGGCTTTGTCCACTTATTAGCATTTGACACACCTTGATTTTTTTTTTCCACTCCATGGCAATTAAAAATGAATGATTTCTTGCTTTAATAAACACTCTTCATGTTAATAACCGAACATCAGAGCATGCGGCAATGAGGTTTTAATATAAATTGTCCATGAAAAGGGACGTTAGAATTGCTGTGAATACTTGAAACTTGCTAAAGGCCACCGTCCAATGAATCTCAGTCTCTACCAAAGTGGGTACTCACTATCCTGCCTAACAGGTGTTAAATGCTTTACTCAAGCCATGTGTTTTGCCAGCAGAAATTCAGCTTTATCCAAATGTAAATTGAATGAATGCAATTTCAGTTTGGATTCATGTATGTGGGAAAGAGAAGTCAAATAAAATGCTGAAAGTTAAACAAATTTCTTTGGTTTTAATTTCTGACAATCACTTAATTTTACATTAGTGCTGCATTTACATAATACTGTATTTATTTAATGCTGAAATTCTCTTTCAATTAATGTTATATTTAATTTTATTTGGATTGGATAGTATACTCACATCATATTGTTGAAATTAAACTTTTCAGTGCTTCATAGTTAATTTTTATATCTCTTCTGTAATAAATTTCTACTGTGAAATGTGGTTTTGTATTCAATTCATTGGATTCAAATTAAAAAAAAACAAATTAAAAGTACAAATTTATTTCAGAACTTTCTTGTCTAAGAATTTTCTTTTCTAAAAAGTTGTCAGTCAAAATAGGCCAGAAAATGCAGGAATCCCTGTGCAGAGCTTTGCTCTTTTCTATTTGAAATTGCCATGTTACTGTCACAGGCAGATAAGTGACCAGTTCTTGCTACAGTAAACAGCCCTTTCCATTACTAAGCCACCTGCTTATCCTGGAAAAGTGGGGACCATTTTTTTCCTTTCTAGTCTTGAGCTGAGTACAGGCATTGCCCCAGCGTCGTGCACTATAGGAGTTTTCACACCAACCTCAGTGGTAGCTACCAAATTTCTCCTAAAAAGATTATGCTGCACCAAACAGCAGACAATCACGGTCCCGGTCTGGAATACAGATTTTATCTGGATCCCAGGACAGGCAATCTGGATTTTCCCTCCAGTGTGAAAGCATAATAATACTGATGTGCTTTCCATATTCGTATCAGTGCTGGAACATACACACCAATGTATCCCTCAAATTGACTTCCTTAACTACCAGGTTAATGGGGAGCAGAGAAACAGCAAGTGTGACATACATGCAACTTCAGGTATACCTTGCCTGCTGCTCAGCTGGCACTTGGCTTGGTATGCAGTATGACCACTGGGAGCAAGGACAGCAGACTGGGAGTGGAAGGACCCCAAGGGTACAAAACATTTCTACAGGATGAGGTGTGTTTTTACCTAGTTTTAGGTGTCCATGATGCTGGTACCTAGAGCTGAACTAGTCATCTTCAGTCCCCAAGACTGGGATTTGTGGCAGAGATTTATTCCTGTTGTACTCCTGAGCTCTGCTCCTACTTTGCAAATTTGGGCGTAGGTAGCCTGGACTCAGACACACACACATGCTCAGCATCCAAAGTAGATGCTGGACTCTCCCAGAGTTCAAATTCCCCTCCTTGCATTGAATTAGGTCCAGTTTTTCAAAGCATGTAATCTCTTACTAATACTTATCTGCAAATATAATTTTATTGCCATCATGAGTATATCATACTTATAAGTGGAGTGGCACATCATCTTATATTAACTCTTAATTTATAACTCTTTACTTTGGTGCTTAAAAGGAAGAACTGAGCTTTCCTGAAAATCTAGTTGATAATTATCCTTTTTTGGATGAAGAGGAAGCTTGCAGTACTGTAAATTCAGGGCTATTTTTGAGATTTTATGTGGCATGGATTGACTTAATAATTTTATTTGTACCAATAGGGAGGTTTAAAGCATGATACTTTCTTTTGGAATGAATGAATTTTAAGATTCTCCAACAACCAATCTATGTTAAAATTGACACGTGGAGTACATATGTTAATTCTATCATCATAGTATAATTTATGTTTTGAATCTGTGATTGTGTATGATTCACAAACAAATATGGAAGCAGTCCCTTAGACATTTTGAGTGGTTTACATACATGAGATAACACATCAATTAAACACGTATCTTGTTTCTGCGTGGGAAAATTTGCATATTGATATACGTTCAAGCATACTCCTATTTTTGCTGCATGAGGTGCAGCTACTTACTGGTAGCTGAGTAAAGTTTCAGTGTCACAGCAGGCCTGTAGGGTGGCATAGGCAGTACTGAGGAAGGCAAATCTGAAGGAGGGAAAAGAATATAACTTGCCTTGACATCTTAAAAAAGAAAGGAAGGTTGATTGAAAGAATAACAGAAAAGAAAAGAAAAAAGAAGCTGAAGTCAAAGACCACTAATAAACGCTTACATAGACATTGATGTATAAATACTTTCACAGTCACCTATTTCTATATACGTTATTTTCTGTTTCATAAATGTGCCAACTGACACACTCTGTTATTATGCCAGATCAATCTCACCTGGCTCTGTTTGCATCAGTCTGCTGGTTTCTTGAGGAGACACTGTCTGCATCCAAAATGCGTACATGTCAGCTATGGGAACAGAAAGACACATGCTTCATGTCATGGAGGTTATTTGTTATCTATCTGTCTACTGAGAAGAATTGCTGTATATCAGACAGCTCAACAGCCAGAGTCCCTCACCCAGTACTTCCAGTGGCATATAAAAATGTCAAGATGAAAAAGGAAGGACAAAAGCTGTACTTTGCTAGATCTTGAAGAGTCCATGGGCTAGGGAAAGGTAGGAATTAAAGATGGTATATTTAGTGGAGACCAAGAGAAGCAGCTCTGTATTGCTTTTCCACAGGTCTACTCACCAAATTTGGAGCAAAATGCAAGGGAAGACCTGGGTGGCAGAAGCATCCATGAGGAGCAAGACTTAGTTTTTCCCCAAAGCATAAGAAACTACAGGATGGCCCCTATAAATAATTTTAGCACTTCTACAATAAAGAAATCAACTCACTAGTGACCCAGAGTGGGTGTCCCTGAAGGGCCTCCCAACCTCCACCTCAGGGATGTGGTTTGAGCTTTTGGCCAAACCCCACCAGGAACGGGATAAAGCAGATGTCACTCCTCCTCGCCGTACTCACTGGGGCTGGGCTGCAGGGCTGGCGACGGGGCTGAGCTCCCCCCAGCAGTCCGAGGGGGTCCGGCCGTGCCCCGTGGTCTGGAAGCATCCACAGGCGGTGATGGAAACCCCAATCCTTTCGCTCCAACCGTCTTTGGCCATGGTAGGAACCTCGTGGTGGGGATTTCCTCCCCTTTCTGGGCAAGAGGGATCCTGGTAGCTGGAGAAGCAGGAGAGACAGAGGGAGGGCACCAGCAACACACTGGGGATGCCGGTGCCCCACGGCAGCAGCGAGCGTGACACACTGGGGGACAATAATATCGAAAATACACCCAGAAAATCCCATCTACTCCTTGAGTGTTTTCCTTCTCAGGTGAGCAGCCACCTCTCCATTTCATTTTAAATCTGGAAACATGGGGAGTGCCAATAATGTTTGAAATTTTAACTGAGAACGTTTTAATGTGCAAGTTTCTATAAACAAAAAAAGAAACTGAAATGTTCCTGCTAAGTATTTTTTTTTCTTCAAATAAATTATTTTTTATTTCCTAAACTGCTTCACTACAGAGGAAAGAGTTGAAAGCTCTTGTGTATGTGAAGGGGAGCAGGCAGGTACTGGAGGGCAGATACTGGAATTTGAGAACTGACTATCTTTTGTGGCAGGAATGATACTTCAGGCTAGAAGACATAATAAAGGTTGGTATGCAGTTAAGCAAATTAAAAGAGCTTATAAAAAGACAGCAGAGTGACTAGCAAAACTGTAGAAATTTTGCTGTAGAGAGATGTAGCTGCAGTGACGAGGAGGTATGAAGTCAAGGGCTGAATTTCTCTTGGCTTCCACTATGTGCAAGCAAGTGTGAAGCCTTGCTTTTTGGCTTTCAAAATAAGGCAGACTAGCACTTTTCTATCTTGAAGCCCTGTGGCAAAGATAAATGCACTGAAGTTTATGAAGTGCTCAGGTACTCATAACTGAACATCATATAAAGTCAAAGATAGAGAAAAATACAGAAAAAATGACAATAAAAAAGGAGAGAAAACAGTTTAAATGATTTTTTTTTTTAGTTTAAAACCAACAACTATTTTTTCTTTACTTCTCTGCCTCTTTAGAAAACTTCTTTTTCTAATAAAATGGCTTTTTACAATAGTTTTTCTATCCTCCAGCTATTCAATGAGTTACTGACCTGATCTTCTGCTGTTTCAGACAAACTTTTATCTTACTCTGTAACTGTAGTTCAACATCACAGTGCCATGCAGCAAACATACATGATCACTTGTCAAGCCATTAATCAAGGAGAATATAAATTTAGGTCTGATGATATTTGCTCACTTTTAAATGTCCACACATGTTCTGCTGATGGATCCACTGTTTTGTTAGGGTCTTCCTGTAATTTCATGAAACTTGAAAACATCAAATCTAGGTCTTTGAGGTACAAGAAGATAGGGTTAGAATGCTCACCAGCCATCACACATTGTGTGATAAAAAGGGAAGAAATCAGGTTCTGGTATAATAGAAACAGCTGTTGTCTTTTTTAATTACAGTTATTTTGGGCAAAGTGTCTTTGATATTTTTTTTTTTTTAACAGGAGAGCAACATCCTACAGCTTTCAGCACAGGTAAACTTGCCACTGATTTCACTATCTGCCTGTTTTAATCAAGCATTGAAAATGAGAAATAGTCATAGGCAGCACTGAGAGGTGAGCATGTGAAGTGCAGCTCAATGTGGCAAAGCAGTTTTGGGTGGAGGAGCCACACAGCACACTGGTTGAATATTTTCAACTCCTTTCTGAAGGTAACTCACTTAAAGGTAGGAGGTAATTTGTGCTGAGAGCTAAGGAAGGTACCCATTTAGATAATAAACATCAACGAACCTCCCCAGTCCAGTACTGAATTCTGTAAAAGCTCTCATCCCAGGAGGCTTTGTTTGTTCCTCCACTAGAAGACCTTGTAGCTAATAATTTAAATTTTTGTAAATTTTACTTATATTTATACTATAAATATTATATTACACTTCTAATAACATAAAATATTATTCTATTTTTAATGATAATAAAATATATAATAATGTGTACTTATATATATAAGGAATTATAAAAATGTAAAATAATATATTAAACAAATTTTTTACATTATGAAGATGGAGTATTCATTGCAATTGCTACCTCAATGTGACTTTCATTGTTGTTGCTGTTTCCTTTTATTCCCCAGGATGTACTTACCCAGGTCAGAAGACTTGTTACTGGAAAATGTGTAATTAATAACAGGAGATTTCTCCAGCATTTCCCCGAAGTTGGACAGATTTCTCCCTGCAAATAGAAACACTTACAAATATCAGGAAGGCTTGTTTCTAGTATGAGTCATCACTGAGAATAAATAGGGCAATATTTTGGGGTGGAACGGTTTTAACTTTTACCTGTCTGTCCTGTCATCACACAGATGTAGATACAATCTGAATCATTGCTCTGACGCACTGAAAGGAAAAAAAATGTGAAACAGATTACTGTTACCAGTTTTCATTATATAATATTACCTTAAACAGTTGAACATCAGCCCGAAATGGCATGGGGCTACTGCAGCTGGCCGAATATTTTCCTTCTGATCTGATTTTTGACAAAAACCTCAAACCAGCATCAAATCCGAAGGCTAATATTACCAGGGGAAATGTTTCTATCTAATTAAATTTCTAAATTACAAGTATTTTTACATGGAAAACAAATTCTTCAGATAATATAGCCAATAAGTATTCTTTGGGAATCATAATTCCCCAAAGTACCAGTATTTAATAATAATTCACCAAACTTTCAAACAAAACATAGCTGCTTTTAGAAACATGTATGTCTCTATATTATATATATACACATTATATATGTATCTTGTTCCTCTAAGGAGTCTTTGTTTACAACTGCAGTCCATGCTTTGCAAGAAGAGTGCTGCTGAGTAAGAGCAATAGGCTTTTATACACATTTCTATGCTTGCTTCCATGCCAGGAGTAAATCAGACAAAAACATAAATGTGAAAAGGAAGTGCAAACCTGAGAGAATAGAAGTGGATTTGAAAATTTCTGTGAGATAACTGGTGGAGTTTCCAATAATATCAACAAGTAAAGCTGTAAAATCTAGACAACAAAATAGAGAAAGTTTATGATTGAAAACACATATGGCATCATCTATGCTAAGTCAAAAAATCACTTTTATATGTGATCATATTTTGGATATATGCTTGTATGTGACAGTATTTAAAATATTTAAAAGTGCAAAATCTTTCTGCTGGATGGGAGTGGACTTAAGAAGCCACTGGAATACTCTGCAGAAGTATTTTTCAAAGATGATATCCAAAATAGCACCAGTGTGCCTAAAAGTAAACTTAAATGGAATTTATCTGTTCAAGAGGACAACTTAAAGTAACGCTCTACTTAGTCTGCTTAAATGTAAAGGAGATCCAAAGCCTGTAGGCTATACCTGCGCTAACTGCCTATCTGCCATGTAGGACCTTCCAGGAGGCATCTGATTGTCTCCTCTGAGGTCTGCTTCAGACATACCGGCGATGTTGTTGTCAGCTCAGAAAAATGGCTAGTGGTGGTGTGGTGTTACGACTTTTTCATAACAGGTTCTAGCAGCAACAGGTCAATGTTCTCACTTTGGGAGTGACAGACATGAGCCCTGTGTTGGGCCCTGAATTTTTATTGCTTGGGAGGATGCTCTAATCACCAAGATATTCTGGATTTGGGGCAGAAAGATTAAAGTTTCTACATTATCCTCCAAGGCAGACTGCGTCATTATGCAATAAGCCTTGTGAGATGTGTGGGTCCAGAAAAAGCCAGGAAAGCCATTGTGGCTCACATGTGTGGTCATCACATGCAGCTTGGAGGGCATGGGTTCTGGTCCCTAGCTGATGAGCTACTCCTGATATCATACATTAACCAGCCATAGAATCCAAGTGCTCAGATCCATCCTGGAATGTTAAATACTGTAAGATCAGGGGTGTGAACGAGGATTATAGGTGAAGGATTTGCCCAATAGCATTTTATACTTCGTTAAACGGCTCTATGAAGATGCTAATCCTTGCTTTTCACTCCTATTGGGCTCATTGAAGTTATTGGGGTCTGTTGGTGCAGAGAAGCCCTTGTTCATCTCCTGTGGGTTACCTCAGGAGACCAAAAGCGGCTAAAGTTATGTATCATATATTGCCGGGTTGTCTTTCCTGCCGAGCTGCTCTTTGTATTCCAAGGAGGAAAGGGAGGACTTTCCGCCGGGTAAACCATGCCGGTCACTTGACTGATGGCCCCATCCCAGACTGGCTGGCTGGGTGCAGCCATGTAAGACTGAGTTCCTCGAGTCTCCCCCGAGGTTCAGAGCAGCCACTCGTGAGTTATGGCTGTTGACCTCAGTATGGTGATGCTACTCGTAAGGATGAAGTCTGCAGAATTCAGGCTACAGCTTTCAGCTCCAAAGGAAATAATTCAGCTTAAGCACATGCAATTGTCACCCTCTCTTGTGTACCCACCTGTCAAGTCATTTGTCACATTGTTCAAACAGTAGCAGTAATGCATAGGGAACTTGCCAGGGTCAACATTTTTCACGTTAGAAACTGTAGGGAGAGACAGAGAAAAATCAGTATCTTGATGCACAGGCTGTGTGAGACAAAACGCTCCTGCGTGGAGGAAAGCACTGAGGCACTCACTGTTATAAATGGTGACTGACACCTTGTGGAAGGCAAATGAGCTGTAAGATGTGATGCTCAGCAAAGAGAAGAGTGTTTTGGTACCTGCGGAAACACATGCCCATGCTATTAGTGGTTGGACCAAATCATGAGAACAACATGTTTTGACTCTGTACATTTAATTTCTAAAAGACTCCTGAGGTGCTAATACTATACAGATGCCTGAGACTCAATTCTTTCTCATTTCCACTGAGGGAAGGATCATTCGTATTACTTTTTCTTTTTTTAATTCAAACCTACACTGATTATAAAGTGCTTTCTAAAGGCATCCTGTAAGTAACTATTCGTGTCTATATACAAACACACACCAATTCCTAAATTCTTTGGGGCAGACAGCTATCTGCATTATAAATGCACAAGGGGAACATGCTCCTAGAATCAATTCTGGAGGCAGTTGGCATGCATTTACAGCTTCTTCTGCTAAGGCCATTAGTCCTTTGTCTCATTCACTGCCGGGCTGACAGCCTGCGTGTCCTGCCTGGCCTTGTCACATTACCTCTGAGCGCTGTGTTCAGCATACCATTCACCAGCTCTGTCAGGTTAATAGCAGCCAGATCCATGGACTTTGCAGGCAGCTCTGAAAAAGAAGGGGTCTCTGAGCAGCTGACTGCATGGGGCGCAAGGAAATGGCCATTAATCCCCTGCTTATACAAGGCAAAAATCTTCTAGAACGGGAAAAGCAAAATGAGCAGATTATGTATCGGACTGCACTGAAAAACCTGTGGTGAGAAAATAAAGATGCCAGGAGAGCAGAGAGGAGTCTGGAAAACAGCAAGCTAAAGCGGGCAGTGCAATGGTAAGCCAGACCCAAGGTCTGGCTCTATGGCACCTATTGCCTTGAGCATGCCCTTGAGTGGGCTGCCAGGGAGCCCAGCCAGTCCTGACATTTTGGTGCCCCCTCGTGCTGGGCAATGGGTATTTACTGCCAAAATACCAGCAGATCTCTCTTTTCAGATCACACACAGAGGAGAAAGTACCTAGGAAATATTCCCCCTTCCCCAATACTACATGGAAGTGGGATGAAAATACAGAGGTTTTGGGTTTTTTTCAGCTACCTTGATCGCTCTGCTGCTGCGACAGAATAAATTGACTGTAGCTGAATCACACTTTTTATTTTAACATGTTTTCTTTCTGTTGGCGTTATTTATTTGTTTTTCCCAAGTCAAAATTTCCAAAGATGTTCTTTTGCTTCCCTCCCACAAGGCCATGCAGGAACAGAGCAGTAGGATATCTGTGTATGCACAAGGAGGAAGGTCTGTGTGTGCATGACAGAGAGAGAAAAAACAGAGCAGGACGGAAAAAGAAGCATAGAAAGCTGAGATGAGAACAAAATCGAATTTGGGGAGAAATGCAATTTTCTGATGACATCAGTATTATTTTTAACCAATTTGAAACCAAGCTGTAGCCCAGGGCTGGCAGCAGGGCTCGTCCACAGCGTAGAAGAGAGAGAGGAAAGGGGAAACAAAAGGAAATGACGAGCTGGGAAGGAGGGAAAGGATAAAGAGAAAACAACACTTTAGATTTGTGGAAGGACAGAGGTTAAACTGGCCAGGGAGCTGGGTAAGCCCTGGGTTGGGTGAGGAGCCCTTGCAGCAGTGGTGGGTTGGGCCTCACAGAGTCTGCAAGAGAAGGGCCCATCTGCTGACACCTCCATCCATGCCCAGCACAATACCTCCCATTCCCATTAACAACTCCCCCCACCCAAGGTCTCCTGACATGCTGCTTGTTACCTGCGGTAGCCAGCAGTGCCACTTGCTTCTCTTTCTTATTTTCCCTTCTTATGCATGAAGCTGTGAAGTGAAGAAAGAGACTAAGAAACAGTTTTCCCTGTTGAGATACCAAGCAACCCTCTGTTGAGTTCTCTGCCTGGTTTACTTTGCTGCTCTTATTCATTATAGCTCACAAACTGGTGAACATCAGCACTGCAAAGCAGGCCACTGAGTATCCACAATAGCAGCTCATCAAGTGCCTAAGAATAAGGATGTCCTAAAGGACTCACCAGGTCCTTTAGCTGCCAGCTAAAGAAAGAAAACAGATTAAATATCTGAGCTTCCCCCCTTAACACAAGAATCAAAAGAAAAAAAGTAGTAGCAAACTGTTGCAGAGATCTGCACTAGGCTTGCACACAACACTGACTGCAAGGTACCTGGTACAATGAGGCCAAATCTAAACAAATCTTGACAGGCTGCATGCACATTTGTTATTCAGAGTAGTCATTCGAGTACTGTTCTCAAGACCTGTGTTGCAGAAGGGATGAACTGGAGCTGGGCTCGGGAGATTGGACTTGCTTCCTGGGTTTCCCTCGGTGACCAACAAGGGCAAGGTGCAGAGTCATGATTTAGACCTCACGGGACAAGCTGAACTGTAGGAGTTTGGCGCTTAGGTTCCCTATCCCATCAGTGGAGAGCTGAGTGCCTCCAAAGAGTAATCCAGAAGGCTCCCCAAATGAGGCAGTGCTAACAAATGCTAAACTCCCATGCCACTCTGAAGCTTCAGCTTCTCAATCCATACAAGCTGCCCAGAGAGAAGTCCTCTCCTGGGAGCTGGTGGTGAGGAGGGCTCACCTCAGTGGTGGTGATGCCCCGCTCTGCGTTAAAACCTAATGGGCAGAGCTCTCACCAGGGAGTAGGAAACCTGGGTTCAGCTTCCTCTTCAGTAGGATGAAATCTGTAGGACTGGAAGCAGCAGAAGGAAGGGAGATATGACTGCATAGTCTGGCTGTTTGTACCTAAATTGGTGAAACCTGGGTGCTTGTCCTTATTCATACAAAAATCTATGCCTTGTACAGAAGACAACCCCTGGATACATTTCCCTTTCTCCTCTCTTTATCTATAAAGGAAAAATACCCTTTAGACAATCCCTGGTACAAGGCCTGCAAATTGTGACTCCTCATACAGTGCTAGTCAGCTGTAGTAACAACTCTCACTTAGTATGAGCTAAATTTGGACTGACAATCTAGGTGGCAGCAGATCTTCTCACCCTTCTCTCTCCATATAAAACTTTCTGACTCTAGATTCATGGCATGGGATCCAAGAATAGACCTTTGCCATCATCTGGTCTGCCCTGCTGCATGGCACCAGCCCCAGAGAGCCAGCCCATCAGCCTTGCCTATGCAGGGTGAAAGAACCAAGCCTGCCACAGGTGTGGGAATGGGGCACTGGGAGCAACTGGGAAAGGGAAAGAGACACCTGATTTATTCCCTGGGGAGCACCAAACCGTTGTCCTTACCTGTGTTGAAAACCAGAAAGAGACAGAGAAATCCTAGGCTCATCTTCCCTGCCACATGCCAGCAGAACCACTGCATTATGGACTCTAACTTCCAGCAGGTTTGGCTGCTCTAGGAGGAGGAAATACTCTGTTGGTAGTGTTAAAGTTTGCAATATTGTACAATTTTGTCCAACCCTTGTCCCAGAATGATGTGACCATGAGAGAAATATTAGCTCTCTAGGAGGTAGAGAAAAGATTGGCGGTGTAAATGGCAAAGAATCCAAAATCACACAATCAGTATTTTCTGTGTATGTGTGGGTGTCATGAACTTAGTATGTAACTCTTGATTATTGAGTCCTATGCAACTGTGGCTTTGGTGGGACTTGGTAAGGTCTTCTACACAGTCTGCTTCTCCAGCAAGATGACCTGTGCCCAAAGCACACTGACATGTCAGATGCCTACATCCTTTCTGTTGAAACAAGATAAAATTTACTTATGTTCAATTTCAGACCAGATAGCAATTGAGCTCTTTTTCTGCAGAAATGTTGCTTGCCCAGTCACCCCTAGTCTTGTATTTCTATAGTTAATTATTGTCAGCAAGCTGTGTCCTGTGCTGCCTTGCCTAGTTGCTTGGGAGAGATTAATGGTTGTCTGCCTTTCAGACAATGAGCTGCGTTCCAGATTTCAAGGATTTAATTAGAGGTGCTTAGGGAAAAAAAAAAAGAAAGTCCTTGCTTCTTTACATGTTCCCCCCTGTTTTTGTTATATTGGAACACACCAAATAGCTCTGTAGATGTCAGAAAATGAGGTACCATAAGAAAATTAGCAAAAAAATGTCCAAATTTTTTTTTATATCCTCTCAGAGTAGCTAATCTTATGAGTATGCAGCAAACCATTATCTTGAAGATAATACTGTTTGATTAACAAGCTATTATCATAATGTAAAATCTTTCTCATATTTAATTCACTAGAGAATTAAAACATTCTGAAAGTAGCTGATTTGTACTTAGCAGTTCTAAAGAGACTTTTCCTCGGGATGATGAAACGATACCAAGCATTTCTGTGTTTGAAATGTCTGTGTTTTCTCATCTGATGAGTCAAAAGCATTTAAGTGCCAGCTCTGCTAATTCAAACAAAGATCTGGGAAGCTTTAGGTAGTTCATCCTATCTATTCAGTCCAACTGCCTAATCCTTTTTACTCGACCCCAAGCCTATACTCATCCACGGTTTCTGCACAGCATGTGCGGAAGAGTGGGGCTGAGGCAGAACGCAAACCATGGCCAAATCTCACTTCCCAGACTTCATACTCTATCACCTGTCTGTGAGTTGGACTAATTATGCATGGACAGAGTCCAGTGTCCCGTGGACCAGTCTGGCATCAAAAATACTAAGCTTGGCTCTTCTTGCAACAGTATTTGGGATCTGACCAACAACTAGACTACAGACCATGAAAGTATTGCTGGCATGAGTCTCACAAGGCCTGAAACCCCATCAAGGCTATCCCTGCTTCCACTATCTGGTATTATAAAGCTTACTGGGACTTGTAACAGCTTTTTCTGTGGTCTCTGTAGCTAGGGGAGACTGTAGCATGATAGCTCAAGCCTGCTAACATGCTGATGTAATGGAAGCAGTGGTGATGTAGTCTGCGCTGCAGTAGGTGTAAAACTAATCCACGCTTATGGATTCTGCTCAATGTTATGGTTTTTTTCCCCCTCTTTAGTTTGACTGTATGAAATGGAGAGGGGTTAGTGAAAGATAGTCCTCAGTGATGCTGAATTTGAAGAACTGGTGCTTTGCAAGGGTGTGGGAAGGTGGCTGTTGGGGAGCGCAGGCTCTGGGGTCAGCTGGGGTTGTGGGATGGAGAGTTGGGCGATCACGTCAAGGGGAGGTTTGTAGCTACCTATGTTTTGGAGCAGAAGGGCTATAGTGGCTGGTGCACCTAGTCATTAAGTGTCCTGTTAAGGGAGAACTGTTGGTTTCTGTGTTTGACTGAGGTCGGTAGTGGGGTGATTTGCTGTTTTATTAATGGAACTTCATGAATTTTTATTCCTGTACTATGAGAAGTGACTGTCTCCTTAGCTCTGGAAGCTCTACATTACGATAAGCCATGCCTCATGATGACAGTTCAGTGTTTATGGGCCACACACCTTCCCCTGAGCAAGTTCCTCATGACCCATCCCCTGCACACAGGGTGTGAGGAGGCTTCACGGCCAGTGCTGTCCTCGTGTATGCCAGCCCAAGGGAAATCAACATGAAACATGGCCAAAAGCAGTGCTGCCACTGTACTGTCCCTGCGGCATAAGGCTGGTCTTGGCTGGAGGATGGGCAAAAGAGCCCTTGATGAGTATTTTGGCTGTGTGGTGAGCGAGAGACTCAGACCTAGGAGGGGGAGGAGAGGGCATCCTCTGACCCTACACATCAGTGGTCAGTGCTCGTCCCAGAGTGGGGAGACTTGATTTCCAGCACATGCTTTGAGGAACATGGGCTGTACTGGGTCACCAGAGAATCATGGTTGGACTAACATAAAAATCCTCGGTAAGAGTATTTCACAGACTGATGTGCAAGCACAGCTGTTATACAAAGGTTCACAAGTAGAAGGGTTGATAGACTGTGGATAAGTTCCTATCAGGGATCTAACTTCATTACTGATTTATTTAAACTGGCCCAGAGCTGTTCATGGTGGCAGGATGGGGAAAATCATCTGCCAGAGGACTCGGTGCAGCAGGCAGGGGCAGGGGCTAGAGACATCATGTTCTCAACAGATAGAGAAGAGGCAAGAAGATTGACACATGAAGGAACAATCCTACCAAAGCACCTTAGGAGAGAGAGGATTTAAAAAAAAAAAAAAGGCAGCTTAAAAGCAAAAACAAAATAGAAAAAGAGTGAGATAGATACAAAGTTGTGCTTGGAAGCATTCCATGCACATTGAGAGACGCTTTCTTGCTCACCTGAATTCGCAGCTCCCTGCTGTCCTCCTTGCTGAGCTGCTCCTCCGCGCTAACACACACAATTTTCTCCACATAGGATGCTGATTTGCAGCAGGAATTCAGAGCAGGCATTAGTGTGGCCATAACACCCACATTTAACTGAGGTGTGATTACACACTACAGACTCAATCAAGCAAAATATCTAATGTTTGGGACAACATGATTATGACAAACATAATCTGGAAGGACAGATGATAATAAGAAAATCCTGTTCTAGTTGTAGCAAAGAAATATTAAATAATGACAGTATAAAATTAATGGAAAATCCTCCATTCATGGGAGGGTTTGTTTTGCCTGAATGCCAGATTTAGCACTGTGGTGTCCTCTGGCCAGTACAGGATGCTTGAAAAGAAATTGCAGCAAATTCTCAGTACTAAGAACATCAGTCTAGAAAGGACTGCCCTTACTCCTCAATTGGTAGAGACTGATTTAAATTTGAAGCTTTAGGTTTTAGCCGCTTTCCAAAATCTTTACCCAGCATTAACTCTCTGAACATTTATGCTGTCCAATTAAATTTCAAAGCCATCCGTGACAAATATTCCTAGAACTGCTGCCTGAAATATCTTATCTCTCAGTAATGTGGATATTAGTAATATTAACTCTTATGATACACATCATGTTTCCGTTACTCTGGTTATCTGAGGTCTAATTTTTATCTAGCAGGGACAAGTCTTTATTACTTTGTAATTGTATCGCTTTTGTTTGCCAGCATAAGTGTCACTGCTGTGATGACTGAAATACATGTCCAGATTGCAAATATGAAACCCTCATTGTACTCCAGCTCAAAATCACTAATAATTTCCATTTCAAAACACAGTGCGATTCACAGGCACTAAAGGCACAGGTGCCACACAACCATCCCATAAACTGACTCTCTTTTCTTTCCAAACATTTATCTGATACAGGCTGCAGGTCAAGCCTTTAGTTACAAATTCTCCTTCACCTCTACTGGATATTATAATCCTTCTCTTGTGTTTATTTTAAGCTGAACGATATTAGTAGAATTCATTTTACGTAGAACCGTTGATCCAGAGTTCCCTGAACTGCTGAACTGGAGCTTTTAATCCAGTTCACATTACCTTTCTATACTCATGAAGACCTCTTATTAAATACCTCTTTGTTATTCTGGATTAACAGCAATTTTAAACCAATGTGTTTATTAGCTGTGCTTCATTTGAACTAATTTTAATGTGGCAGGTAACTATGAAGTTTGAATTGCTTTCATTTTTCTTGTACAAAGAGAGTGTAATCAGATATCGAGTAGTTTTCCTGTGTCTTCATGCTAAACAGAGCAGAACAGAAGTTAAGAGACCAAAGAAATAAAAAAAGGAAAGTCCGTGAGTACTGATTTCCTTACCTTCATTCAGTTCCAACATCTAAAGGTCATCTCTCATTTTAAGCATGCCGTGATATGCCAGGTCTAAAGAAATTTTGCATGTTGATATGAAAATATGCCCATGTTACAATTACACGTTTCATTAAACTGCTACCACTACTTTTTAAGTTCAGATTTATTTGTATGAGTATTTAATACAATGTAAAAAATATACATTTAAGATGAATACATTTCATTTGCTATATTTCCACCAAGCATTAATCGCACAGTTGAAATGGTTTCTTCCAAGTACATGTGAAACCACCGAGATTTGGAATAGTTAATATCAGCTTACCTGATTTCTTTTGACAAAGATGATTATCTTCAGAGCCTATATATAACTGGAGGTTATTGTCAGGTCTTAATAATTACTTTGTGAAAGACTTTTAGTAGACAGGCTTGATAATATTGCTTTAAAATCCTATGAAAATTGTTATCCTAATCCCAGAAGGACTAACTAGAGGTAACACAATCATAAGCACACAAAGTGCCCGTCGAATCCCGCATGGAAAGGCTCTGTGGCAGGTCAGGTGAGGATTGGAAGCTCCTTTTGGCAGTAATGACTGGAACTGTAGAACAGAAAGGATTTTTTTCCCTTTTAAAGGGACAGCTCATCTTACTGCAATTAGGCCAATGCCACTTTTGATGGCTAGAGGTAGGCCAGGGTAAGCCCCTTTGGTAAAGCTTTAACCATCCTTGGAGAAGCAATTTAAACAAGGGGCACTGTTGAGATGATGGAGAAGAAATCTGAAGTGTATCTTAAATGTAGAAAATCAAAAGGAATGAAATGACAGATAAAATAGAAATTTGCCTGGCATTGTGGTTAAGTGGCGAGGAAGGAAAAGAGATCTGGTCACAACAATGACATAGGGCAATTTTAGTGATGAGTGATGTTTAGTATTACCCAAGAGACAATCAGTATTGAAAGCAGTGGGTGAAATTCTGCTCCCATTTACTCCAGTGGACTGCAAGTGATTTCTCTGAAATCAGTGAGTTTAAATGCAGCACTGTTAAAAGCAGATAATCATCCATTCAGTAGTTTCATCACAAGCCACCAAACACCTCAACATGTGAATTAATTCAAAACCTTGTAACAATTAGAGAGAGGCAACCTAAAAGTATTCACAGTCAGTCCATGGAATAAAAATTACTTTAAGGATCTGCACAAAACCTCAATAGAGAAATATTCTAACCCCTGTTAGACAGGGAGAGGATAAAGAGGAGGCAGCGGATGAGATGCACAAGAAGGCTGCATACACACTGTCTGTTGGGAATGGTCCCTAGCCTCTCCCCAGTTTCCAAACCCAGCTTGGGAAACATTGGAGCTTCTGGTCAGGAGCACTCTGGGATTGTCTTTTCAATGTCATGGTCTTACCAATACTATGGACATTTAGGTCGCAGGGCTCCCCACACTACGTCATTTCTTATTGTAGATATTGCCTGGGTAACCAGTGTGTCATCAGGCTTATTTCATTCACTTGTCTTTAATTGTATTGTCCCCGTCTTGCACTTCCACCAGTTAAGGCAAAGCAAGCTGTGATGTTACCCAAAGAAGGAAGAAACTTATTGCAACAGCTAGATCACTGCAACCTGCCAGCATGCCAGATATGAGAAAGTGACTTTTGCTGGTTTCAGGTTCCAGTCCTATGTTTGGGGGGGTCCTGGTTTCCCACAGAAAAGATGTTTATGGGATCATGTTATGCACGTGGTAGTGCTATGTCTCTTTCTGTCCTACAATCCTATCTTCACCAAGAACTTCAGAAGCTGGGAGGCAACTGCAGTCACATTTAAAAGAGTTATAGCTGGTAAATATGATGCTTATACGTGTGCTTGCACACACATGCACAGTCTTACCTGTTTTCTTTCACTCTGCCTTTCATGAATAAACATTATCCAGGGGGATGTCACTGCATGTAAAATCACCTAATTCTTTATGGAAGTTACTGGTGTGATAAAAGGAAAATTTTCATGACTCGTGACTAAATGCTGCAGCTTGAGGAATATGGAAACACCTTTTCTTTGACAAGTCTTGCTGATTTAATTACCAGTTGCTCAATATCTCATCAAGAAGGCTGGGATGAAAGTCCTCTCTGTAACAGCTGACAAAAACAGGTATAGCCAGGAAAATGTGTGCGCTGGGATCGGTTCCAACCGTTTGATGTTTGGCTATGAGAATAATTTGACTTTCAGCAGGTTTTACCTCATGCTGAGTTTTACCCTGGGACTCTGTAATTTTAACTTTCCTCAGCTGCAGAGCAATGCTCAGGTGACCGGGGAGGGGGCTATTGTTCAGCCCCAACTTTGACTCCTGGGGACAATGCCGTGTTCTCACTCAGAGCATCACTCTGAGCAAGTCGCTTTCTCAGGAGTATAGTCTTTACAAGCCTCCTTTTTCCAGCGTCTCTTTGTGTGACAGCACTGTGTCCATAGCTAGCATCCCAAGACCCAGAACAAGAAAAGAAGTCATTTTTAGCATCTTCTTAGTAACACAGTATAGGCACATAATTCATATAAATTACTGAGTAATTACGTTCATTTGCTGAGGGCTGCGCAGGGTAGGTCCCTGCTAACGCAATTTAAATAAACACATTCAAGCCAAACGCCTGTGATTTATCTGCAAGAGAGAGGACAGTGTGGCATGAAGTTCTGGGAAGGAGGGAGAAAACAAATTCTGAATGTTGGTGCTTTATCGGTCTTGTGGACTGAGAACACGGTGTGGAAGCGAAGCGCTACTTCTT
Source organism: Harpia harpyja (assembly GCF_026419915.1). Lineage (NCBI taxonomy): Eukaryota > Metazoa > Chordata > Aves > Accipitriformes > Accipitridae > Harpia > Harpia harpyja. The sequence goes on from NC_068944.1 coordinate 70,326,932, forward strand.
CCTTGTGGCTTTTTTCTTAGACATTTTAAACACATGCTTCTACGTAGCGGTTGCAATATGTGTGAGCGACTGCAAGGGCTCCAGCGATATGTTCTTGTGACCTGAGCCAGAGTCAGCAACCAGCATCCCCTCCCACCTGCTCTGTCCCAGTCTGCCAGTGTCCTCAGGTACTGCTACCTGCTGCCCTGGCTGGGGTACGAACCATCTCTGCCCTAAAAGATGAGCTGCGGCACATGGAATACTGTAGTACCTAGTACTGTAGTACCTCTTGCAAACCTTCCTCTTTTGTATGCCTAGTAGGAAAACACATATCCAGCTGTGTCTCTCTCTCATCAGATGCTAACATGCAATAGAGGATGAAGCACTGTTTTTAAAAAAAGAACAAACAAGCAAACTTAATCTAAGCTTGCTACAGAGGATTGAAGTTTTATATTCAGTTACACTTTATTATACAATGGTAAATGCTTCCAGGGAAGCACTTTTGAGTAACTGTTTAATAAACTTCAGACAAGTATCAACTGTGTAAATTACACTTTTTTTCTGAAAAAGCCTGATTACACTTCAACACTTCTCCTTTAGTCCTCTGTCATTACAATTTTACGAGATATTTAGTTTATTTTATGAAGAAATGTACTAGCTCTGTAAAGTTTCTTTTCATCTGAATTTCATTTCAGATGTTAGCAATATTCTTCTAATTATATTTTATTTATTTTTGCATGAATTCCATTAAGGGCAAGTCTCTAGATGTAATAATGTTTCTTTGTTACTCTTCTTTTAGAAGAATAAAACAAATTTCATATCTTAAAAGGACAATTATATATAGAATCACAGAATCATTTAAGTTAGAAAAGACCTTTAAGATCATCAAGTCCAAGCATTAACCGAACACTGCCAAGTCCACCACTAAACCATGTCCCTAAGTGCCATGTCTACACGTCTTTTAAATACCTCCAGGGATGGTGACTCCACCACTTCCCTGGGCAGCCTGTTCCAATACCTGACAACCCTTTCAGTAAAGAAATTTTTCCTAATATCCAACCTAAACCTCCCTTGCCGCAACTTGAGGCCATTTCCTCTCATCCTATCTCCAGCCACCTGACAGAAGAGACCAGCACCCACCTCACTACCACCCCCCTTCAGGTAGTTGTAGAGAGCGATAAGGTCTCCCCTCAGCCTCCTTTTCTCCAGACTAAACAGCCCCAGCTTCCTCAGCCGCTCCTCATAAGACTTGTGCTCCAGGCCCCTCACCAACTGGGTTGCCCTTCTCTGGACACGCTCCAGCACCTCCATGTCTTTCCTGTAGTGAGAGGCCCAAAACTGAACACAGGACTCGAGGTGCGGCCTCACCAGTGCCGAGTACAGGGGAACAACCACCTCCCTGCTCCTGCTGGCCACACTAGTTCTGATGCAGGCCAGGATGCCGTTGGCCTTCTTGGCCACCTGGGCACACTGCTGGCTCATATTCAGCCGGCTGTCCACCAGCACCCCCAGGTCTTCTTCTGCCAGGCAGCTTTCCAGCCACTCTTCCCCAAGCCTGTAGCGCTGCATGGGGTTGCTGTGACCCAAGTGGAGGACCCGGCACTTGGCCTTGTTGAACCTCAGATATGTATTTCTATATATAAACATTTATTTATTCCCATTCATAAAACTTCTTTCCCATTTCAGGAAATTTATTTAGAATTGCAAATGAATCCTGTCCTTTATAACATTTTTTCTTTAATCTTTCTTATTAATAATTTGCTAAGATTGGTACTAACACCACAAAACCTCCTGAAAAGAATGAGCACTAAAGTCTACAGCCATTCAGTTTGACTGTTTCCAGTAAGAATGTTTTGTAAATTTATTTGTCTAAAGTAGCAAACGCTTTTCTTTAAATTGTCTGACATTGTAAAATTTTTGCGAATTCAAGCACATTCTTAAGGAAGGGAGGAAAAGGAGAGAGACAGGGAAAAAAAGAGGCATGGAAATTGTGAAAATATGTAGTGAGAACAGGCATGAAATTATCACAGCTCATGTGGAAAAGGACTATGAGATGCTTTTGCTATGTTCCTTGTTAGAAACTCACCTCAGCTGGAAAATTAGAAAGACGATGCTTCTCAGAAACACTTTTTTTCTGTCAGCAGAACTTTGTTTCACTTGTTTAAATGGGCCAAGGTTTCTGCACCAGGAACACACAAAATTTCTTCAGCTGAAGATTGCCATTGCTTGCCCCATGGAAGATGCATTAAGTGCTTACGAACTGAGTAGCTGGGTGCTACTCCTTTCCTCAACAATGTTGTTGGCGTGTCATGACAAGAAAAATTAAAGCAGAGGCAGATGAGCTGCCTGGGTTGGTAGAGCAAAACATATGTACTGAGATATACTCATTGGACAGTCTTGAAGAGAAGCAAGCCATTGCAATCATCTCTCTGCAGAGCTGTGCCACCAAACATTCATCCATAGTGTAAATATTTCTCCAGAAAAGCAGTGAGCACAATTGCTGTTGCATAGCTGTTTTCCTGTCTATAAAGCAAAATGGGAACTGCAGGGAATATATTGAATCTCAAACCCAGTTCATCTCTGGTGCACTCCTGATGGCTTTGCTTTCTTCTCTCTGTGTTTTATACATCCCATGAGATTTTACAGACCCATGCAATAGCTTTCACTGCTCCTTTAGGGCTTCCAAAGATGATAGTTGGTGATCAAGCACTCTGCGTTTGTAAATCTAGAGACTCATAAAGCTTTGATTAGATACAGAGAAGTTGCAGCAGTCCAGAACTTACTTAGAAAATATTTAATGATTTATCCAGTGTTGTTATATCTGATATAATATGTGTCAGACACATAACTGGTCCCATCAAACATGCCAAAACATTCATAGCACATCTTACATTTGCTTCTTTTTTCATGATCCCTGGTCTGTATTCTGCTGACCACCTGCACATGACAGAAAGAAGCAGGACAGAAGCTGAGGTTCTGTCCCAAGCCCACTGGGCTACCAGCCATCAGGACCATATGCCTGAAAAAAATCATCTTAGAGGGCAATTTCTTTTAAGACAGTCTAGCTCCTGCTGCTCTGTGCCATGGGACTTGGCTTTCCTGATTCCTTCCCTTCTCTGTGATCCAAGAAGATGCTCCATGTTAATCAAGAGACCATTTTATCTGGGCTAGTTTTCAAAACTCTGGAAAGTCTGGAAAATCATAGCATCCTGAGAAGAAAGAGAAGGATACACTGAGAAACTTCCACTCCTGACACTGTTGCTTATGCCATACTGGACGCATTGATATTTACCCTTTCTAAACTGTTAAGTCTTAGTCTTACTCTGCTCAGGCAGGGGACAATTATATACGACCTCAGCAGTCCCGTATAGACGTAAGCAGAGCCTGCAGGAGGGGAAAACTCCCTGGTTATAAGCAGGGCTTTGCCTGAGGAGAGGTATCACATCTTGTTCCTGTTTTAGAATCCATTTCTTAAAAGATCAGACCCAGCGCCTTACTGAAATCCAGTGATTTGGCATGTTTATGTATTTGGGTGACAGCCAAGGGGAAATTTTAATGCAATATATTTCAGTTCAGGTGAACAAAAGCTGAGTGGTTCACCTATTGTGCCTGTGAAATACCCATTTAAATGTCATTGCTTTGACTGCTTTTCTTTGCAAAAGAAAACTGCTGCACAGTTGCTGCTCAGTTCAAACTGGGACATTCACTGCTAAGTAAGTAATGATAATGTGTGGTAATATTGCCTATAAAAGGATGTGAATACATTTGAAGTATCTTTGTATTTGCCTTGAAAGAAATGTAGGGAATAAAGAAAATGTTACTCTGGTACAAAGTCTTTAGAGCTGTGTTGAAAACTTAACCAAGAAATTCAGAATTCCACACTCTGGTGCATTAGTTGAAAAAAATACTGTCGATCTTTGGAAAAAATGATGTAACTTGGCTGTAAGAGCTTGGCACTGATCCTATTTAAATTGATACATTAAAAAAAAAAAAAAAGAGCAACCCCCCCCCCCAAACCAAAACCACAAACAAAAAACCAAAACCGCCACAGCTGGATGTTGTAGTACTACAGGATTTTTTTAATTATTCCCAATTTACAGGGATATAGAAGTGGGATAAGAAACCAGAATAACTGCTGAATAATTTTTTACCTACCACAAAATTTACAAAACCTTTTTTTAGGTTGCATTTCAAGTGTTAAGCAGAGCTCATTCATTGGTGACAATCATGATGCTGAAGCCACAGGGAATGCCTTAAAAATATCTCACTGGGTCCAGTGATATTTTTGGGAAGAGGTGATGTTTCACATGCTCTCTGCATGTCTCATTCAGGACAATTACCCTTCAGCCTTCCCTCCAAACTGATATGATGGGATTCATCTCACCCTGTTTAGCAATCTGGAAGATATGTTTTTGTCCAGGCTGGTCATCTTCAACTCCATAGTTAAGAAAGACGCCAGTTAAAGACAGGCATCATCGGAGCAGGCAGTCTGAGTCATTTGATATAGGACTGATGGGACCATGCTCTGAAAAGTGCTGATTTTCCTCCACTCATTGCAAAAGGGGTCTAACAAGAACAGAAACTGCTATCTTCGTCTTGGTACTGAACTGTTACACAACTGTTGTCACTGAGAGAAATCAAACCTGCTCAGCCAGACAAGCTGTACAATGTCCCTCTCCTTCCACACACACCAATCCTCCTGCAATACTCTGAGCCAAGCAAATTTAGTTGTGCATGCACACTCCGTGCCTTTTCCAAGGAAACACGGCAACTTCCAAACCAGCAGCTAGGAGAAAAAAAAACCATACTATTTATATATATATATTTTTAATACTATTAAAATGTTATCCTCAGCCAAAACTGCAAACAGAACCATTTGTAGAAAAAATGTTTGAGGTGAATTTTACTCAGTAACACCCTCCTATTTGTGTAAGAGGGCAAGACATTTTAAATAGTCCATACTGTCCCACAGTGTTGCTGGGAGTCGTATGAGCAGCCTTCTGGTGGTTTTACGCATCGGGAAGATGGACAGACAGCTGAAGATGGGAGGCCAAGACCACACAGAAATGCAGCAACAAAACCAGGGACAGAATTGAGGCAAGTGAACTTCTTGGCAGGTGTTAAATTCCCTGTAGAGGATATTCAGAGCAGCCTTGTGCCATTACTATATTTTCTCTATAGTTTGTGTGCAACTTCATCGTATTTTAGCACATTAATGTCGCTAATATGGATGCATTTTTCCCTAGTTTTCATTTTCCCACACATCTATGATCAAAGTCATATAAGTTACATGGCCACTAAATAAAAATAATTCACAAATCATGGGATCTACTGTGTGTTATATTACAACAGGACTAGCTGTGGAAGCCAGATAAAGCTTACTTGTAGCTACAAGTTCAGTCCTGCATAGATGAAGTCAAAAGGATCTTTGCCAATGTCTTTGCTGGGGGTACATTTGACACTGCGTTCTTTGAATATGTGTGCAGATATCACGATTTAAATGAAAATAAATTCCTCCACATCATAATTGAAATTTCTATTTATTAATAAGTGGTGCAGTTTTTAAAGACAGAACATAAAAAATCAGTTAAGAAGTATTGTTTGCATAATATATTGAAATAAACATATTAAAGTTGTTCAAATATTGGACAGTGCCAGAATATAAATTACACATACAGTTTAAAAATTACAATAAATAATATTATAAAGAGCACTAAAGGCCACTTGTATAAAAGTTGTGTTCCCTTGTCAGCCAGAATCTGAAAAGCATCTTTGTAGCATGGAGAAAATTTCGGTGAGCAAGGCACAAATACTAGTAATAATAAGATGCCATAACTAGAAAACAAAATGCAGTTGGCTATGTAACCTTCAGTCTCAGCATATTCTTGAGGATGGAAATAAGATCCCACTTCCAGTATTTTGCTTCACTTAACTTCAGAGAGAAGCTATTAAAAGCTGAATTGGGAAGGATCAAATCTTACAGCCTAAATAATCAGAAGCAATAGTGATACCCAGGATCCTCATTCCCACAGTGCCCAGCTAAAAACACTTGAAAATGGCCCCTTTTTCCTCTGCACCTCTGAAAATGGTCTTCGAAAGTGAACACCCACATTCAGCTGGGCTCCTGAAAAAGGAGGGGTTTACACCAAATTCATGAGGTGCTGTAGAAAATTTAGGTTTGCAGCTCTTAGGCACCTAAATCTTAGTGGTGGGGGCTGCAGGGCACAAGGAAACAAGCTTCAGCTCTCTTTTTCACATGCTCTGCACTAAGCGGGACAAATTCAGTTCTGATATAAGCAGGTGTGACAGCCCTGCAACGACTGGGCTCCCAGCAGGGCTGAATTTGCTCCTTAATCTGCATTTTCTGATTGCTTTAGGCTGTGATCTTGCAAACTGGTTGGACCACAGTGCTCGCCTGAAGGCCACAAGTCAGCAGCCCCGCTACGCACAGGTTCAGGTGGGAGTTAGTTTGCAGCACTGCTTGGCTGCATTTTGAAACAGAAAAATTTGAAACTATTTCCACTCTGAACCGCAACGATGCAGCAAAGTTACAGACAAAAACAGAGCAAATATAGCCAAAGGCAGTCTAGGGACTTTTCAGTCAATCTCTCCAGGTGCTGAATTCCCTTTTATTTTGATAGGAGCCAGACTGATTAATTCAGTGCAGGGAAAAGCCAAGGCAGGGACAAGAGCCATTACCTGACTAGATTTTTTTTTTTTTTTTAAGGGACCAACTCCTTTAATGGAGCATAAACCACATTTTCTATACCGGTGTACTTCCACTAAACATTCACTTCTGCCTTAATGAAATATTCTCAGTTTGAATCTAAAGTGAAGGAAGCTTGGTTGATAATGCTGCAAAGAGAGGCGCACAATGTAAACACAGATTCACCTTTTCAAAAATTTCCAGATGTGTGTCATTTATTAGTGACTGAAAAATCAACATAAAAATGTAGCCAAGAAAAATGTCTCCAGAGCAGTGCTGTCTTTCACAAGGAAATTCATAAATAAAGGCAGATTAGGACTCAGTCCTGCTCCCACCACATCAGTTTGAGAAGTTTTCTTACTGACTTCAAGGAGAGCAGAGGAAAGCACCACACTTTCTGATTATGAAAAACATCTCAAGGCCTGAAATGAATCCTTGGTCACTCATAGGAGTTAAAAGTCTGCAAAGAGTAGATTCCAATGGTTAATTCTCTTTAATGTTAACTATATGTAAACAAAGTGTCAGTGTCAGTCTAGATGCTAGCAAGATCGGACCCAAACAAAATTGATAGCTGTTAAACTGAAATGTCACACACAAATGGAAGAAGGGATAAATCTAATCCATCCTAGTATGAAGAGTACTACTGACTCAGATGTCCCTCTCAAAAGATATTGTGAATAATGATTCCTTGTATGTGCTGAACCTATTCCGTAAAAGAGGTCCTGACCTTTTAAATGTTGCCATGGTCAATAATCACAGATACTTTTTTTTGTTTTGTCCAGTGTCTATGGCAGGCATATACTCTGCAGTTCCAAGGTTGGTGCACTGCCTGGACTCAACCTGAACTGGAGTCTGATGAAGTTTGTGTGCACATCCCAGATCATGGCTGGTGTCCAGATCTCACCTTGCTGATGACATCTTGACACCTACTTGTTGTCAGCACAGACAGCAGACCTGATGCACACCCTATTTTTAATCTAGATGATGTAGGAGGCAGAGAGCTGCTAAGCACATCATCACCCTTCTGAATCGAGCAGTGACTGGTTCCAGTGCAAAGAAATGTGTTAGAAAAAATAAATATTAAAATAAGCTAATCAGATCTTCCTTGACCCTATTCTTGGGTGTCTTCCAGAGGATCCAGAGATGTCCACTGCAGAGAGTCTTGCTGAGCTTACCATCAGTGCCTTTTAAGAAGAGACAGACCTTATCTGGCTAGTTAGTACGTCATTAAACATTTCATGATGTGGCTACAAATACCCGACCTGGTGCTTTTAAGCTGTATATAGCAAATTGGTGCTTACAGCCCATAGAAAATGCTAACTTGAAGGCAGTTCAGCTGCCAAGTGTACACAGTGCAGGGCAGCCCAAATCGCGCTTTCTCTGGGACTGCACTCTGTGTGCTGGGGAAGACTCATCCAAGTCTCTGCCCTTGCTTGGATTTTCTTTTGCAACGAACATACCTTTATAATGAGGTGATTTAAGGATTTTCAGCCAGGTTTAATCCTGAGGAAAGATTCCCTTTATATGACCTGGCATGGGAGAGATTAGAAAACTGAACTGAAGAATTTAAGGGCAGGGAACTGCATGGCGTAGCTACTGTCAGACATTCACAAATTTCTCAGATTGCACTTAGTTTTTGGCTGCCTTGATTTTTGATTGCTCAGATCAAGAAGGCATTTTAAGAAGGGCCAAGCTCAAATGAAATCAGTAGTAATGCCAGGCACTTGACATATAAGAAAAGTGAAGCAGGCTCGTCTAGCATACACTTATACCAATTTCAGAAGAAGTCTAGCAATGTTAAAATCAGTTTTCAGTTTTTTCATTCATTTGTTATTTGAGGGTTAAATCTTACAAGTTGCCACAGATACGTATTAGTATATCAGAAAGCTGGCATCAGGTGCAATACATGTATTTCCAAGAATCACTGATGGCCAAAGAATTCTTCTCAATATGCCAAATTATAATGAATTACACTTTTGTCGGCTAGTTTTATTCTCTTCAAGTTTAGACATGAAACTGCACCAAACACAGATTATCTTTCAGGTCAATGGCTATTTTGTCAATTAAGTAATTACCAAAATTGTGCCTCATGTCATCATAGTTACTGGGCTCAGAACAGCTCCATGGACTCAGCCCAGTCTTCAAAGGTTGTAACTGCTTTGCATTATTTACTCAAGTAACCACAGCAATTTGTTCTCCCTGAAGATCTGTTTCAGAAGGCTGTATCATGATTTAGCTGAAGAAGCAGATGAAGTAAGAAGATCTTAATCCTTTAGATGTCTCTTTAAATCGAGAATAAACAATGAAGATGAAGGCAATGCCTACATCTGGAAGAGAATAGAACCTCCCTGGATGGAATGACTGTTACAAGATAGCAAAGATACTGAGGAATCAAACATGAAGTTTACTACAGAGGGCAAAACCCAGCAAGGTATCTTCCATTGAAGTGCACTCTATCCAGACCTGTGCAATACCCAGTAAGTACCAGGAAACCCAATAAAGTGTGTCTCTTTCTCGTGCTCTGATTGGATGTGCCAAGGATGCTCAGTTGTGCAGCTGCAGTATAATACAAGCAGTGACTACAGGAAGCCCACTTTCTAACATCTTACATGGGCTAAACCCTTGTGTCTGTGTTGGTCAGTGTTCTAGCCATGGTTGTGAAGTCACTGTGTGGAGTGACAGGGGTTATTCTCAACAGGAGGTGGGCAAGAGCCATGGCAAAGAGTCTGCACCTTGGATCAGGGGGTAGGGGTGAAAGCCTTCCCACTGACTGTGGGTGTCTCTGATCATCTGACATCTAAGCAAGTCACCCTCTGTTCCATTTGAAGTTGGTAGAAGTTTGGTCATTGTAGATAATTGAATTAAAGATCAGATTAATCTCATCCTAAAGCTGATGTGTGTCTTGGTTCTCGTACCCTCTGCTCACCAACTGTACTGATTAGTTTTCCACCGGCTGTAAAGAGTGTATAGCCATCGAACTTGACATCAATGGACACTATTTCATGGACACCTGGATTGACACCAACTCAATCCTGCATAGTATATTTGGACAAGCTAGTTTCACTAGCTGTATAGATACTACATTCCCACTGTAGTGGTGAGATCTTTGATTCATTTCTTCCCTGTTCCCAGTGGCTTGGATCGTTTTCCTGCTCTCCCTCAACATAATTTCCAATTCCCATGAAAAAATATTTGGCTGAGGCCTAGAGAGCATACTTATCCCTCTGTTGCTCAGGGACGGGTGACAAAAATGGTATTTATTTGTACATTGATCTTGAATATGGCACACATTCATGGATTTGGAGCAGTCTATTTCCAAGAGAAACAGTAAACAGAGAGAAACAGATCCTGGCAGCATCCCTCATTGTGGAACTCCCAGGGAACAGAACAGCGATACTCTGCACATCCGAGGAGCTCAAAGCGCTTGGCAAATACTAGTGAATTGAGCCTTACAAGCTGTCTTTATGTACGGAAGTATAACTCCCAATTAACAGACTGGGAAACTGAGGCACAGTTACATTATGCAGCTTACTTAGCAGCACATAAGTCAATAAAAGAGTGGAGTGTATAAACCTAGAGTTCTCTACACTGAACAACCTTATTTTTGGAACAGAAAGAAAATTTGGCCCTGTAAGTAGCAAATAGGCTTAGCAAAAGGTTTTCTACAAAATAGCATCGTAGTCATGCTTCGAGCAATTTTATAGACACTAGTGAAGACTTTCAAAAAGTCGTTTGAGGGATTTATATTTACATTTTACAATAAATAAATACCCATGATCAGTCCCAGGAGGTGGCTTTGATAATTTTAAATTCTACCGTTAATTTCATTTTGACATTATATTTCATGTGCAGTTGTATAAGGGATCACATGAGAAACATCTAGTTCACAAAATCATTTCAGTAAGGTCATTTACTTTGACTCAGCTTTTTCCCTGCTTTGAATATTAGATATTCTTGGCTAGGTTGGTTAGAGATCGATTTACTTATATTGGAAACTGGATTCAGATGTTACGTTTCCACAAAGGGATATTGCTCCTGACAATATTTTTACTTTGCTGCTCTGTTTACAAAATGTAGCAAGGACCACCATATCTTGCCTGTTATCAATTCACCATTGTTGTATTGAAGAGTATCAGATAGATAGGTATCATAGAAGAAATCAGCTGTACCATTTATATAGGGTAAAGTCATGCAAACCATGCTCAAAACTAAGCTCCTTAGTTTTGGTAGCATGAAAAAAACTGCATTAGTAAATTGTATGAAATGGTGCAGAATGACTACCACTAATATCACATGCATCTTATGCAGCCATTGGTGTTTTGAACTAGTAAGCTTTGGGTGTAGAGTGAGATATACAAAGTATGCTTACATTACATGGAGAAGCCAACCAGTGACTGCCCCCACACGCACTTTTAAACTGGCTTATTTGAAGGGGTCCATATTGAATCTGAAATCCCATCTCCTGTAGAAGACAAAGGCATGGAGCCACTTGGTGTAAAAGGGTCAGTGTCCGTGTCCGTTTCCCCCTCTGCTAGGTAGCGTTTCTCTCTCATCCACGCCGATCCCCCGTTGGGGCCAAACGGGAAGTCGTCTCTGTCTTGGGAGATACTGAAGCCACTTGGGGAGCGCTCAAGTTCCTCATGGTTGACGGAGAGAAGGGACAATGGAGTATCGCTGTCTCTTGTTAAGCTCCTTCTCTGCCTTGGAGACACCTTATCTGAGTAAGGGCTTTGTAGGTCTCCTTGAGAGTGGTAGCTAACTTGGGAGTCCATTAACGTAAATATAGGCAGAACTGTTGGCCTTTCTGCATATGAAGCTGAGCAAGGTGTGGCTTGCAGTTTGCCAGAGTTTTGCCCACCTATTGATAAAGGTTGTGAGTGAGTCATATGACCATGTGCTGAGAAACCATAAGGACTGACTTTGTTGACTGGAACCTGCTGGAGGTTGTAAGGAGTTTCATGAGCACACTGCTCAGTGTATTTATATATTATTGTTTTTAATTCAGAATATTTGTTTTCTTCTCTCTTCTCCTTTGCAGGAGAAGCAGTTTCTTTCAATGGACTTATCTCGGCGACTTGTATTTGAAGCTGTTCCATATGATGCATATGCATGTCAACAAGAAAATCCAGTTTCTTCCCCATGTCATTAACCTGAAAAATACCAATGTTATGATATTGTCTCAAGTCAGTTATTCAACAAAAGAGTTAATGCTTCCACACGTGCACTGCCCCCAGCAATGGTGTGCTGCCATGTTTATTGGTCATGAAGGTAATTATAGGATAACCATGACTTTCCCTTGGAAGCTGGACTGCAGTGGATGCCAGTTTATCCTCTAACTGCCTCATATTAAGAAGACCCATCCCTATGAACTGTGCCAAAAAAACTCTTAGTGTTTCTGGATATTTGGCAGTCCAGCATCCAACAGCAGTCTACGATGTTATGAAGGAAGTCTTGACACCATATGGTAAATAGCTATTACCAAAATACAACAGATGGAATTACCTTTGCACACAGACCTATTCTCTAACTCTTAATAGTCCCACAACATCAGGGTTAAATATCAGGACTAATTTCCTTTCTCTTTTGATAGTACTTTGTGCCTGAACATTTACATTCCATGAAAGGAATTGATGTGAATTAATGCCACTTGCCTCCATCTTGCTTAGTTATGTATTGAAAAATAAGAGTGTCTTGACTTGCTAAGCAATAGGTTAGGATGCACAAAGAGGGCACAAAAATACCTGTGGAGGCAATCCTTTTGAGTACCAGACCCTGCAAAAGAAAGTGGTGCTCATGACAAAACACCAGACGTGATAACATGGACCAAGGACATGGACCTGTGGCTTGCCAGTCCAGAGGAGGGCCACGAAGATGATTAGAGGACTGGAGCACCTCTCCTATGAAGACAGGCTGAGAGGGTTGGGGTTGTTCAGCTTGGAGAAGAGAAGGCTCCAGGGAGACCTTCTAGCAGCCTTCCAGTACCTAAAAGGGGCCTACAAGGAAAGCTGGGGAGGGACTTTTTACAAGGGCATGTAGTGATAGGACAAGGGGTAGTGGCTTTAAACTGAAAGAGGGTAGATTTAGACTAGATGTAAGGAAGAAGTTCTTCCCTATGAGGGTGGTGAGGCACTGAAAAGGTTTCCCAGAGAAGTTGTGGATGCCCCCTCCCTGGAAGTGTTCAAGGCCAGGTTGGATGGGGCTTTGAGCAACCTGGTCTGATGGAAGGTGTCCCTGCCCATGGCAGGGGGGTTGGAAGGTCCCTTCCAACGCAAACCATTCTATGATTCTATGCATACGGTGTTTAAGGGAATGAAAAAGTCCAATCTAAACATCATAGTTAGGGTCTTGCTGCCATATATAATGATATTCATTCAACAGGTTTCAAAATGCACACTTCCCAGTTAATTAAATTCTTTCATGAAAAACTAACAACATAGTTCTGTGATCATTAGTACAAGATCTTTATGAGTCTTGATCACCAACAGTAATCTGCCCAAGTCAGCCAAAGACTCATACAGAACTTGTCAGCTTTATCATTTCTGTACAAGCACCTCAGTCTCCATCATTGTCATGAAATTACATACCTGTCGTTCAACTTTAACAAATTTGCCCATCATACTTTGGTCTTCAGTATCTGCTGTAGATGCTTTGGCTACATATGGATCATTTCTATAAAGAATTAATAATTCTATTAGTGTTCAATTTTTCTTTGCATCACAGTAAGTAATTTATATCAGAAAACAGAACTTCCATCTTGGTGGCATATTCATATAGCTCCTTGGACCCCCATTTAAGAAAAGGTTGAATTTAGTTATTTATCATACAAACAGAAGCAAAAGTCTGTTCTATGTGATTCCAATGTGTTTCTAAAAAATGTGTTCCTGATTTTTAATTTAAAATTATTTCAGTTAAAAATGAAGATATAGATTAAGGAAAAAACAAAAGCAAACAAATAGTTCAAAATGAAGGTAAAATTAATCTCAGACTTAGTGGAATAATTTCAGGTTTGTGAAAAATGTTGTGATTGCCTAGATAATGGGTCTACAGATGGCCATGTGTTTTTAAATCTAATTGTTTATAATTAGTGTCTTTGAAGACTGAATCCCAGTTTCAAGGTTGAGTGGGGTTTTTTTCTCAGTTTCATTAAACCGAATAGTAAGTGGCAGAGGCTGAAAATGCTGAAAAGAGACAGTCTGGCCTGGAGATTTAAAGTAGATTCCAGAATAAAATTTCTTCTATGTAATTTCAGATGGACTAACTTCAGGAGGTATGACGATGATCTCTGCTTAACTGAAGAACTTTGATTCATAACTTCATGGGATCTAGGATGGCCATTATCCAGTTAAATCTTTATCAAAAGGTTTCCAAACCAACCTCAAAGGAATCTACATCTTTCCATAACCTGTGTCAAAGCCTAGAAAAACAATTTCTAAGCACTTGTTCTTTACCATGACTTAGAACAAATATACTCTAAAACTTTTGTTTTAGTGGTTCCAGTTCTTCTCTCTCTGACAAAATTCAAAATATAGCTGTGAATATATCTTACTAAAGCAGAAACTATAACTAAAACATGTCAGATTTTGCACATTGGGTTACTGATGATATGGGCTTATTCAAATTTTGCAATCTGCTTTGCTTCCCAAATGATCATTGCTTCTTCAATATATGTAGGTCTCTGTCTTCATATTTACATGTTTTTAGATTTTTCACTGGGTGGGATAAACCAGATAGAGCCAAGTTAATTTATTTTCTGTAAGATTACTTTTGTTCTGAGCAACCATAACAGCTTTGGGGACAGATTGTTGATGGTATTGTGTGGTTCTTCATGGGTATTTATTGACAGATTGATAGTTGTAAATAACAGAAGAAATGTCATTTATTATTGAATTCTTGCTACCAGGAATGCAGCAATACAATAACATGCTGTAACGTTCACACCCAGAATCCTGGTATTGCAATTTATTTTCAGTAAATCTCACCAATCATTGGTTTAAAAGCAGCATCATTAAAACTCTGTGCTTGCCATTTGGTGGGGGCTATAACAAAACTTTTTTCACTTCAGGAAGATAACTGGTTTCTCTTCAAACTATTGGTGATTTTTATTGAGTTTTTAAGTGGGTTTACTAGTCGAATGTTAGAAATTCAGCACACCAGCAATCAAATATATATATTTCATATAACACACATTTCCAAACCATGGAGAAGCTGAGCTAGACAATTAAAAAGTCATTAAGTTTAGATTTCCATCTTACATTGTTCTTAGGAAAGCTAGTGTCTTTTTGGCTCAACATTTACACATACATATCTTGTAGCAACATATCCTCTCAGTATTACTACTATAACCATACTTGCTGGATGAATGAAGGTCATACTTATTGGTAGGAATGAACTTCTTATTTCTGTTTTGGTCTGTGCAAAATATTAGGCAGAAAAATTTCACCTGGGAGACTGTTGTGAAGGGTAAGAAAAAGCTCCTCCCTTTTGGGATTTCTTATGCTTGGGAGTAGATGGAGGTCCAGGTGTAAAAATCATATCTACTCTGAAAAAAAGAAAAGTGCAACTGCATAAGTCCATCTCCAAATGCTAACACATGATTGAAAATGCTGTGCATCTCTGCAGCAAACAGTAGCAAAGATTGAAAAAGGAAGCATGTTTTGATTTGGTAATATATTGAGGATCATGATGTGTTTGTTCTGTTCTGGGTCCATAGTCAACACATTGAATTGTAATTACCTGGTAATTTCATGGTAATTAAGTAATTATCTAGCTCACTGTTTCCAACTTCAACATTTGAAACACATGACTTCATTTCCTTCAAAGGAACTAAATAGCATGATTGTCAAAAAACCTCCAGTAACAGCTCCTCCTAAAAATGTCAGGAGACACCCATTGGGTTTTGTGCTGGGTAGTGAAATGCAGAATTTGGCGAAAGGTGGCAATTCCTGATACTCTTAATAAACCAATGACTTTCTAGCAGTTATTGTGCCTAATTATCAGTAATTTTTTTTGTCTTTATTAATTATTCTTTTGGTTTGAAAAATAAACTATAAAAACTATAAATGAAGTTTCACAAGGAATTCTACTTGACTTTTTATTTGGAACAAAACCCAAAGGATTGTTTGGGAGGCTCCAGCACATTTAATTACGCTCTTTTACTATAACAATATTTTCTTTCATTTGGCATATCCAATTGCTCAGGTGCAAGCAAGCCTCTGTTCATTCAGCCCATACAGCAAACTGACCAGCTATCAGTCAGCACTAGTCCACAGACCAGTTCTCTGTATTATCAGACAATCCATGCAGGTACATTGAATGGCTTCATGGTGCCCCATGGAGTTTTGAAATTGGAACTTAAAAAAGTTCAAGGCAAACCTCACAAAGCTAGCTAGATATTTGCTAGGCACCCAAGCATTGCTGGGCCATAAGTCAATGTCTCATCAAACTCCTATGGTATCTCGCTATTCATAGACACAATCGGTAGGACTCGCCTTCCTAGTTTTGTCCAATTACAATCAGTGGAGATCTAGTCAACACAGTGAAGAAAATTTGGGGGAGAGTAAGAGAGATTCAGCTGATCAAATGAAGGTACCTGGTTTAGGCAGGGATTGATTGTGCCATAAAGGCCAGTAATTATGTTGACTAGCTCTCTGTTAACTATAAAAGGAAACTCACATGGCTTGCCAGGATTATGCTTTTTCTTCAAAGACCTCTAAAACCCTCTTCCCTGTATACGTGCAAAATGGCTGTTGAAATTTTGTGGTTCTTCTGCTACTGGTGGTTCTTTATACTGGGGCATGGCATTGCTGAGCTGAGTGTGTGCTGTCATTCTTGCCCTGACTCACCTGGGAAGTGTCTTCGTTCCTCAAAGCTCTTCCATAACCACTGCGGGAGATGAGCCTAATCATGTCAGGCACCTTTACAGCTGCTAGGGCTCAAGCGAGTATCTGAGAGGCACTCTGCTGTCCAAAATTACACAATGCCTCAGTCTGAGGTAAAGGAAGGATCTCCAGTATGAGGTGTGTAGACCCCTCCATAGATAGGTGCAGATTTTTAACATCATGAGCCCTCCTCAACTTCCTGAGTTCAAAAAGATATTACTGCATGGAAAAGTAAGCTCATGTGATGCAGAGCTCATTTTAGAGAGTAACAATGGTGTTTTGTGGTATATAATTAAAAAGAGCAGCTGTTCTAGAGCAATAATAGTGAAGTAGGAACCAGACATGTTATACAGTTGAAAACGAGATAGCCCAGTACATGGAAAAGCACTTTGAAATGAGAAATTATGAAGTTCAACAGAAGGACCAGAACAGCCTTACAAAGCCAAGGTAAGTCTAAGTAAGGTCGAAATGTGCAGCAAGAGTTGCACTCACTCAGCCCATTCTTGAGAGAAATCAAGGGTATGTCTGCATGGCATTTTGCTGTTCAGAGTGACTGGGGGGGGCTCAGAGAACGTGGAGAGTGCTGTGCTGAGACTGAACTAATACAGCTACACGCATATACACATACATGCACTCAAACCCAGACAAGCTCTGACCTGCGCCCATGGCTCAGGATGCAAGCAGCACAAATTTTTGTAGACATGCCTCAAAAGCACATTGCGATGAACTGCTGCTGTGAGGAAACAACTGGGGGGGCAGATTGCATCGGAACCGTCGCAAAGGCTGAAATTCCAGTTTTTTTCATATAGGTCAATTTACATCAGAGTAAAGGGGATGTAAAACCTTCTGTGCTGATGTATTTTTGCACTTGTATGAGATGTTTCACAAGGCATAGGTCAGCAGAGAATCCAGCCCAAAGAAAAACTCATGTAGAGCCAACTATTGCTTTTATTTATTTTCTGTAAAAAAGGGGGAAGGGGAGAAATTTGACCCTAATCAAATAAGGCAATGGTCAAGAAAATTCACAGGATTTTTTACTCTGATTTCCTTGTTCTAAATACAAGCTAGTGGTCTCTTCTGCTCCAGTTACCCCTGCTAGCTGCTCACTTGCCTTTATTCTTCGGGGAAAAGGCTTTCTTACTGACCAGCTATGCTATGCAAAGACATAGCTTCTGGGTGTTATTGTATGCAAATAGGCCAACTATGCTTTTATTTTGCCAGCACAGCTATACGTTTTCCTCATTTATCAGAGGATTCTTACCTTGCCTGAAGATATTTTATTCTGGAAAGCATATCAAGATGCCCTGCTGAGTATTGCTCTATCACATCCTTTACATCATAAGGCCTCAAAGTCTCCTTGAATTTTTTTTTATAGAGACGAAACTGTAGTATTCTGCAAAACAAACAGAAAAATTATTAACTTCTTACATTAATTCCATAATGATAATTTGCAGGTTTATCTTGATATTTGATATTATCTTGATAATTGATAAATACTTTGTATGTTTGGAAATTGAGCATGTTATTTCAAAACAAGGCAATAAAACATAAGCAGAGAATCTCTAATATCATACCACATTTGTAAATATATAATAGTTGGCTTTTCATAATTAATAGACTAAACCAAATTATACACACAAAATGTCTTTTTTCAGCACTATCGTAACTAGAAATGGTTCAAAGCTACAAAATCATATGTGGAATTTGATTTTGAACAACACAAGTCACAGGAGATTTTGAAGCTGTGAAGCTGAAGCTGCTTTTTTATGCTTCAGCCTATTATAAAGCTAATTTATAGTATACATAACGCTGAATCATTTTCAGCTTGGTTTTCATTTTGCACCTGGGAAAGTTTCAGATAGGAATGTTAATTAGATAGAAATGTGGAATTTAAGAACACAGCAGCAGTTCAAGTTCTGGAAAAAAGAAAAAGTGTTAGAACTGCCTGAAGTGTCCTCGAAAAAAGAGCAGTATAACATTATTGTTGTTGTAGTAATAATAACAACAATAATAATAATAATTGTTGTTATTATTACTATTATTATAAAATGTCCTAGCAATTAATAACAGAATTAATAAGGACCACCGCTGGCCAGAGCACTTAAAAACTCTTTGGCATTCTTTTTTTTCATTCTTTTCTGTTTATACATTAATTTACACTGTTATATCTTGGTAGAGTAAACAAATAGACAAGAAACATATGTAAAGAATGAAAGGCATTTTATTTCTTTGATCTGTCTTAGGCTTGGGGTCTGAGGTTTGCTTTCTCAGTAGAATGTCCATGTTCTTATTGGTCTGAATTGGGGAATTGCTGTCATCTGTTAGGATTCTGACCTGTTTTTTATTCAAGGTTGGTGGGGGTTTTTTTACCTTTTTAAAATCTGTATAAACTTTGCTAAATGAAAGATAATTCTATTATGACATTGTAGGGGGTTTTGACTCTTTAACACTGTTGCTTACAAATCTTTCAAGATTTCAAAATTATACCTACACCCATTTTAGCCAAACTATATATGATAACAGAAAAACTATACTTAAAAAAGCATAAATTAAAAATAGGAATCACACTGCTGGCAATTTCAATTTAAAATCTCCTTGATCATGACCCTGAAAACCCATTAAGTGGTTTTGTCTGAAAGGATTACTTCCCATTAGCATTCAGGGTCTGGGTAAGCTACACAAGAAAAAAAAAGGAAAAAAAAAAAAAAAAAAAGCTTGGCTCATGATTGAGTTTAAAGGGAAATTGCATGAATCAATTAGATTTGGACAGGATGTGGGAAAGGAAGTTTTGCAAAAGTAATGATAGCATGTCCCATGGAGATGGGGCTGGAAAGCAGGACAGATGTGTAGTCTGTGTTTGAAAGCAAGCAGGTGTCAGGGATGAAGAAACTTCCAGCGGGAGGGAAGCAGTCATGAGCAAAGCCTGTGGGACATGGATTTCAGCAGGCTTGAGAAAACTTGGAATTTTTAATGACTGGTCCTCCAGCACCCAATTGGAAAAGAACCAGGAGAATACGTATTATGGTTATATACATATAAGTATATGGTTATATACTTATAACCATCTTCCTTGGAGCTTTTTTAAGAAGATAATTTTGGGGCACTCCAGACTTTCAGTATTTCACCTGGAAGGTAGTAACTCCCTGGCCCAAAACTAACAACTTCTGGAATAAAAAGCAATCGCAATGAAAGCAGAGTATTTTCCTATGGGGGCATTTTTCAAGGGAAGAGAGTAAAAAATACTAAGTCGAGGAGTAACAGAGCATCAGTGAATTAATTCTATGTGCTTGATATGCTAAACACATTATCAAGCCTTACCAGCAGTTTTCTAACCCTAGGGAATATCTCCTGTGATATGAAAATAGAGTTGACACATGTCAAGCTGAAGACTGCTAAAATGGAGACCTCAGCATCTATTAAAAGATGACAGCTGAAAAGTATATTGCACACTCATGCAATTGTGAATAAAGAAGAGTTGAGTCAGCTCAGAGTTTATTGTTAAGCAGAAATTCCAGTTTTACATGAACACTACAGTCACTAAATTGAGCAAGATACTGTATTTATAGCATATTTTAATGAGGAACTGTATACAATATTATTTTATAATAAATATATTTATGGAGTATCTTGCAAAAATGGCATGGCCAATGTTGCTGAAAAACATTTTCCTTTCTGCATATTTTCAAAGAGGACTTTAAATAGGGTCTATCTTGTGTTTTTCAGTGTATCTAGAATTACCTAATCTATTGCATTTTAAAAAAGCAATAACAGCAACACTGAATCAACATGTAGCAACTCGGTAATGTGATTTCCTGAAGCATAAGCGTTCAAAGTCAAAGCAAAGCATTGAGGAGCATCAGAGACATTTACCTGACAGCTCGGATGGCTGTCTTGAATGTGGGGATCATATCTTCCATAAGGAAGTCGCTACTGTCGCCTCTCTCTTCTGCCATGGGTTCCCCTGTTCCTGCATCTGCAAAGCAGGTCAAAAAAAAGCTGTGTGAACATCTGACCACACAATACTTAGAGCGAGGTCCGGCTGACTAAAGCACTGCATAAAGTAAGTGTAATTTAGCAGAGGAACATCTCTTGCAGGTTCCTCTTTCTCTGGTCAACCTTGAAAGGGATCTCATAATTCTGCTGGGACAGCTGTAAGACACGTTATTTGAGGGATCTCCTCTCAGATTCCAGCATTTCTGAAACATTGGGAACTTTTTTTCCTTTCCAATGGATTTAGAAGTTCTCACTTTTAGAAGCTTTTACAATGAAAAATATTTGCCAAAATTATTTTACATAAGGCTAAAGCAGGTGTAGAAGCTACAGGCCAAGTTGTCCTCCCACTTGCACTGCTTGGAGCTCATGTACCTTCAGGGAAGAGAATAATCAAGTTCCCAGTGCGGACACCCAGACTACACCCCTGGTAGTATGCCCAGCATGCACTGATGCCAGCTGGCGCAATAAAGGAGAAACTGTTATTTAGAGACCATTTAGATGCTATAGGCAAGAAGAGGAAAATGTGTGCTCAAGGAAGCTGAGAGGAAAAATGCCCTATGATGTTGCACGGACACCCAATGGAAACCTGCTGAGGGGCAGCAGTCTTGGGGAGAGTGGGAGGGAAGCAGCTGTTGATTCTATAAAACAAGGTTTTAAGAGACTGCAATAAGGAGATATTTGAGATGCCCGGACACAGGCTAGTGCAGGGTCGGATGCAGTCTAGGAGGGAGCTACCTTAGCAGAGCATCCCTGCTGATAAACCCAGCCATGATGGCACATGCCTTTTTGGCAATATAGATTCACTGCCCAGTGTGCCCTCTTTTTCCAGGACAAATAGGTTGATTCCACCACTGGCTTTATCCCTTATCAGTTGCTGGTTTTATGGAGGGCCATTGTCTTATTTCAAGCACTGTGTTGCCTGGACTCCAGCATTCATTTCCTGGGGCTTCCCCAAATGTGCCGTGTAAAACCAGGGACCAGCCATGCTTGGCCCAGAAAGTCACAAACCTTCAACAGAAGATGCAGAGGAACAAAGTGAAATGGGGAGAATAGGGAATGGATAGAAAGAAATCAACACAGACGGGCTACCTTCTGAGCTTTGCCAAAAAGCGTACGCTTTCATTCGGAATGCAGTGCGAAAACGCTCCTTATTATTCAAGACAATATTCTTAGGCTCTTTTGAAGGACTTTCTTCAATGGCATCTACATTCAGAGGGGTAAATAGCTTTCCTTTAGTATTGGTACCACGAACCCGATCCAAGAGACCCAGCTTTTGGCTACAAAATAAGCAAAAGTAATCATTTTCCTCCTTTGTACACTTTTAATTGTTTTCATGATGCTTTAAGTATATAATGGGGTAAATAAATGTTTTGTACACAAGGACACTGCTGGGGCTACCATAATACATCAATGTCTTTGTAAGCAACAGTTAAGCTCCACAGATAATTAACTGCTTTTTATGAGCATTTTTTTGTATCAATGTTGAAAATGTTACCAGAGGGTCTTGCTATCTTCTCCATGTAATGCATCACAGTGCATCAACTCCCGTAGCACGTCTGAAGCATTAGATTTATTATTAAGAGAAACACCACTACTTAGGCAGTTACATTTTCTAATTATAAGGATGCTTGGCCTTCCCTCTTCAGTGCTTTCTTTAACTACTGGGTCTGTGGCAGGCTATTAAATGAATAACTCATGCGCATAGCCAGGAGTAAAAGAAAGTCAGATGTGCTGTGAACCAAACAAGTTATCACCAAAACACTGGAAAGGTATTGCCAAGCAATTACTAGGTGCATGGTAGGGCAGGCTATGCAGTTCTCTCCACCATTCACTTTCAGTCATCTCTCACTATACTAGAAATTGAGGTGACCTATACGAATTGCAGTGAAGTGACATCCTTTGTTCCTCTGATGATTCCTTGCACTGTCCTCTTACAGATTTACTGACCGAAGACATTTGTCCTTCAGTGACATTGCATCTACCTGCTGTCTTACTAGCATGAGTAACCCTTCTGACAGCCTGATGACTGTAACAGTCTTAAAAGCAATTACTAATACCACTGAAAAGAACAACGCAAAAGGAATTTGCTAGTGAGTATATCAGCTTATATATGCTCCGAAAACTTTGTAGCTGATAGATGGTATAAATATTTGATTTGCCTGTTCACTTTGCTGCTTAGTATTTGTTAATTGCACATTTGTTAAAAAAAATGTGGGGCTAAGCCATGGGAAGAAAGCCTGCCTGTTAACTCATTCCTGGATGTTGCAGTGTGGGACAGCTCTGGGGAAAGGTGAATTGTGCACACATGGTCAAGAGATCTGTGCAGGACACCAGGTCAAGCAGGTTGAGTGGGGGTAGAGAAGAAGCCACCACAGCTGGCAGGTTTCTGGGAGCCACAAATGGGAGCAGACCTGAAGGACAAACAGCAGTGGTGACCAGAAGAAAGAGATTTCATAGGTATGCAGAGAAGTATCTGTGTAGTATGCTCAGCTGAAGCCACTAAACTTGCTGGCAGGAGAGGCAAGCGTGGGGAGGGTCCACCATGCAAGGACGTAGTGGACAAAGATGGAGACTTGTGTGCAGACTTTGCAAGTGAAAGGTCTCACTCACAGAACTACTTATCCTCTGTTTAAGGAGTTATCTTGGTCAGATGGATTATTTGTATGTCCTACGATCTCTGGTGTCACTGGTGCACCTCTTTGAAAGAAGGATCTGTTTCTATCTCAGAGCTCTGCCTGTTGCAGTAACCCACCACAATGAAAGTTCTTAGGACATTCCTTTTAAAATGATAAAGGCAAGATTTAAAGACACATATGATGACATCGCAGCTTTCATAAGAGTGCTGACTCTAGTAGGAATACTGCAATAATACAGCATAAAAAATCACTACGTGACCTGAGCATTGAACATCATCACAGCTGTTGCAGGTTTTTGTGGTGTTTTTTTTTTTTTTTGATCGGTTGGTTGGTTTTCCAATATGAATTACTGGGGCCCTCACCTCTACTGTTTGTTTCTGATTAATATATCTTTGACCCAGGAGGTAATGAAATATGGGCTACCCTGTCACAAAATATGGAAGCACTAAACCTTTGCGTAGGATGTCTGTTCAGGCCTTCTGAATTGTCTTGTTGACAACATGACAATACTTGTGAATGCAATTTCTGCAGCCTAGTAAATTCAGACACTTGCCATGTCATTGCATGTATGAAGTGTGTATGTGTGTGCAAGTATGGAAGTAGCAACTAAGAAGGACTTGTGTGAGTATGGAGACACACAACTAGTCCTGATATATCAGCATTGCCAGGACTCAAGTCAATGATGTGAGAAGATAAAAGCATGTATCTGAGTGAAGAATTAGAACAGTCTAAGTGTATGGTACTAATATTACTGAGACTTTGCCCTAATGTCATTTCCTGAGGAATTCATGGCATGGCAGGGAAGATATATAAAGTGAAGACAAATGTACAGAGCAAAAATCAGCAATTACTTTCTTTGTAGAAAAATATGAGATGTTACTTGTTGACATCTGTGGCAAATTAGCCACCACAGAATATGTAGGGCAGTCTCATGTTCAGTCTTAAGAACTTATTTAAAAAATGGTTTCCATAGTGCTTGCTTTTTGGTTGGAATCTTGATCTGATTGATCCACCAAAGTACTCTAAAGGCTGAACTGATGGTGAGTGAAGAGTCACAACAAGTGATTTGTGTTCTACTAAGATAGGGAAAATCCTGTGATCTCTTTTCTGCATCACTTTCATGTCTCTGTTTCAGAGGCCAGGTTTGAGAGCAGTAGTGCTTTATAAGACAGATGTCTTAACTCCGTGGCATTTCTGTGAAATTTGGATTCTTCAAGCACTTAGCTACCATATATAGGAAAAAATATATACAGAAGATGACAGCTAATGAGCAAGTTTTGAAAGGATATGAAAAATAAAGGTGAGGAAGTAAAATTCAACTGAATGGCTGGGGGGGGGTGGTGGAAGAGGGGGGGCAAGTAGGAAAAATAAATTCTCCTGTCTCATTAGTAAAAAAATAAAAGTTTGAAGGAGGAATTAATTTCCAGAAGGACTGTCAAGAAGAGGCTGGAATCATGGCACATCACTGAAAAGGATTTTAGTGCAAAGAAATGCACCAAAAATCTAGCTGACTGATAACAAAGAGTCAGCTAGGCAATATAAACTGATGGGCATGAAGATGTTAGAGAGAGTGAGCTTGTGATGTCTGCAGTGTGAGGAAAAAAAGACAGCAATTAAGCATGCTTGGCATGGTGGTAGTCTTTGTAGACTGAAGGAGAATGTGAAGTAAGCTACAAGAAGGAAGAAACTGAAGCAGTTTTAGGATGAGTAGATCTATTCAGTGATAATGAAATGAAGACATTTTGCCCTAGGCCTGAAAAAATTGTACGTACAACAGGCTTGTGGAGATCAGATTTTCCTCATGGGGGGTCACCAATGATAGATGAATCTCAGATGAAAGGGGAGGCTGTAGTCCACCTATTCTTCAGGATTTCAAGATTGAATGTCTTGGTTCAAGAGCTTCTGGAGAGACCTTCCAGGATGAGAAGGAAGCTCCTAGAAGGATGAAATCTAGCAGTGAAACTCAGATAATTTCAGACGATGAGGCAATTTCCTCAAAGGCAAGAAGTGGTCACATACTACGCATTGGCTTTGAGTAAAGTATTAAATGTCACAAGATTTGTTTTAGTAACACTACAGAGAAGTTCTCAAGAGAAGAATGTGTTTAAGACCGAGAACCTGAAAGACGAAGAAACAAAAAACTAGGTGAGACAGAAGATTTCTATTGTTTATAAAAAGTGGTTTAATATTATATTAGAAGAATATAATTGTCATTACATGTGGCCTCTGACTCTATCTCCAGAAACTTGCTTAGTCCTTCAAAATACATGTCCAGATCTCTCAAAGTTTGCCCCTTAAAACTCCTGTAATAACTGCCTTCCTTACCAAAAGACAAGGAGGATTAAAGTGCATTGCAAGGATCTGTAGGGATCAGACCAGCAGGAAAAGGGTCAGTGGATGATGCAAAGTATCCAAAACATTAATCTTGCAGATTGTTTTTTTCAGTATAGGACAGAAATATAGGCAGTATATGAAGCTATACAAGAATAGGAGTGACCAAGATTTGATATCCTCCTCATAGATCAAAACAGATCAAAATATTCCTCTGCAGTCAGCACACAAAGCCACTTATTTGTAGTGATATTTTCCACTGCATATGTAGGCACACTCATTTGTGGGTTGGTTTTTTTGTTGTTTGGGGTTTGAGGGGCTTTTTGGTTTTTTTTTGGTTTTGGGGTTTTTGTTTTGGTTTGGGTTTTTTTGGTTTTTGTGGGGTGGGGTTCAAGGTAGATAATATGAACCAAAAGCATTCCCAAATTCTCTTTCTAGGGAGTTTCTCAACTATCCCCATTGATAAGCATCAGTTTAGGAGCAAACCGTTGTCCCAAGACTGTTGCTTGAGCATCTTAGGTTTAGGAGCTAGAAGTCATCTTATCTGTCATAAGCTGGTTAAAAAGTTAAATGTCCTGTCTAAGGTTAATCTTTAGACCTGTTTCTATAATCAGTGGGAAGTTAGCAACTTATAGAGTGCAGTTCAGCTCCATTTCAGTTTGGGATGACTTTACAGCTGGGGAACCTTGTCTCTTGTTATTGACTACAGAAAGATCTAAATAAGAAGTCATTTAAAAATCAGGTCTCTAGTCTAAGTTAAAGTTACCTGAGCCGAAGCCTTTCTCATTAATTGAATCCTGATGATTAACCCTTAAAGTAACATTCAGATTCATAACAGTATGTTTATGCAACAAATATAGACAATTGTGTTCATATCCAGGCAGCCAGAGCAGTAGAATCATCAGAAAATAATTCATCAGCTTCACATGAAAAAAATACAACAGTATGTTGTATACAAAAGAAAAAAACCAAAACAAAACCCAAGCTTCTTTCCAGATAATGACTAGCTGTCATCAGAAAAAAAAAAAAAATTGACTTTATTCTCATTTCCAAGGGATGAAACCTGGGTCTGCTGGGGTTTTTGTTTTCATTGTGCTTTTTAAAAAGACTTAGGAAACATTGGTTCTCATGACACAATCTCCTTCATTAAAACAGCATGCGCATGGCTCAGTCTCAGAGTATGAAGCATGCGCAGATCACATCATCCTTCATGAGAGTGGCTAGGACAGTGGTTCCCACCCACAGGTTCATGTACTGCTGCTTGTCTTTCAGAATCTTCCTACTGATATTAGCTACTCTTCCTCCCCTTGGGACAGTGGTCCCACTTCATTTGGCTTCCTTACATTCAGTAAAATGTGATTCCCGACTTCCAGCACAGTTCCAGAAACTGGGGGGGATTCAAATACATCCCAATCATGCTGATAAATGTTCAGAGTAGTTTCTCTGACTAACTTGGGATATGTCACCATTGCTTGTCTTGCATGCTATTGCATCCTCTCCCTTGTGGAATAAAAATTTTCCCAAAACCTTTGTCTTTGGAGTCCCATGATGAGAACTCCTTAACTCTGTGGTAGATACAGACCACCATAAAGGGAGAAAGGCAGAAGCAGCGCTGACAGTTTGGCTTGAAAGTTTCCTACCCAAAGAAAAATTCAGCTCTCAGATTCTTGTTCCCCAAGAGCAGTGGGAATTATTTCAGACCATCTGAGAGATGAATTTGGTGGCTGAATATACAAGAGATGGCTGGCTTCTGCAGCAGATGTTTTACCGTTGCTCAGAAGAGAGTGGGAACCACTGAACTAGAAATACTTTTCCAGAAACAGTCATGCAAGGAAATAGTGCAGTTACATCCCATCATGCAAGCCAGATACTCTCCTCTCTGTGCTTTGCCTAGTACTGGAGTTTCATAAACAAATGGTACATGTATGAGAAGAAAAATAATGAATTAATGCTAACAGTGAATCAAACACAGCCCTCTTCCATGTATTTACCGCTTTCACCTAACAAGGACTAATAATAATCAGGAAATTTTTCCATATTTTTTGCAGTTTAGCTAATCACTAGATTTAGTTGATCTCAAGTAACTGGAAGCAAAAGGCAGTCACATTTACTCCAGTATTTTAGTACATTATCAGCTGTATCTATATGGGTGAACTTAGCTTTGGAAAATCAAACATTCTGAATGAGATTTTCAGAAGTATTCTGCTTTGAACTATTCCCAACAGAAATTAGCACAAAAACTAATGTTATGAGGACAGCCATGAATCCTGCAGTGAACATGTTCAACTGATCTCAGAGTCCATGAATTTTCTTAATATAAACCAAAGAGCATTCTGCACTTCCAAGGTTCTTCCGAACTTTGGCTAATCAGCTTTCCCTTTCATCAGGTAACATTCTTTTCTATAGAGAGGACCTCACAAAAATGTTCAGACTCAAAATAATGGACTGCAACTTCTTGACAACTAATGTCTTCATTTAAAAAGCCACTTTGCACCCTGAATCTTGAGGTCTAAATCTGCAAGTTTCTAATGTCTGAGGAGGAAACATCCCTTTTTAGCCAACCAATTTCCACACTCTTTAGTGATGTATGTCCTCATGGGTATTTAAGTGTAGGCGTGACTCTAAATCCAAACTCACCTACCATCCAGATTATTTGGCCAGAAACATGAACACAAGTCCTAACTTGGGTCAACTTTGATGCCCTTCAGAAAGAGAAAGAGCCCTTATGCACAATAAAGGCCTTTGCTTAGCCCCTCTTCTCATCCACACTTTCTAAAGTGATTGGAAATGGGTAAAAATAAGCAATGTCACACAAATCCATGGGGAGAAAAATCCAAGTTCAATTCTTTGTGAAAATAGGATGGATATTTTTCACCAATGGATGCAGCCAGCAATGTAGGTAGAAACCATATGGATGTTGACCCACTCTTTACTTTGCAGTGAACATATCTCCATGTATCAACCACTGGAAAGCAAACTAAACTGCAAAATCAATCTCTTGACTATTATGCAGAGGCCAATCATCCAATGAAAAAATGGAGTGCTTCACTAGCAGCTCACCAAAAGTTGAAGAGCTTAGGCTAGAAAAGCTTAGTTGTGTGTTGATGATTTCATGTTTGTGGAATGAAGTGGGAATGGGAATGATGAGCTAAAGTTGAATGACAGCAAGATGTTTGTGTGGCATAGAATAAAATGCTTGACAATTTAGGCAAAATATTATTATTTCCGATGAAGTGTCTTTAAGATTCCTGAAATGTCACAAATTATTTCTATGTCTCTTTGCAGGAAGATAAAGTTCTTGCCCCACATCTTAGGTCACAGTTCAGCAAGATATTCAAGCATGTCACTAACTTTATTCAGATGATCAAAAGCATCCACTTGTTTTCCATTTGCTGAACCAGAACCTACAAATACACATGCGGAGATGATGTTCCACTGAAGTCAAATGCAAAGTAACTTGCATGAATTTGTGTTGACAGGGTTGGGACTGCATAAGGAACAGTACTTAGCTCTTACAGCGTATTTTTCTTACAGTAAATTTCTAAATGATTTGCAGAGTAGGTTAGTATCATTCCCATTCTATGGAAACAGAGAAAAGCACTTGTTTCTAAGCAGATCGTTGGCAGAGCCAGGATTAGATCCCATGTTTTCTGAACAGCGGAACAATGATCTATCTGCAAGGTCATGCAACTTCCTTTTAATGCTTAAATAAATTTTCAGTCTTATCGCCCCTTACTTTTTATGGTGGTTAGATGAACTACTGTAGTAAAAACAGAAAGTGCAGGCAGAGAATGGCATGCAAGAAATACGAAAAGAGTAAGGCTCAATTGTTACTTGAATGTATATACCTAAGTTTTCTTGTGAGGCTTGATCCAAAGAATGACTCCCTACTAAACATGACATTACTGTAAAGTGAAGAAAAGTTATTAAGATGAGACGTTAATGATTACCCATGAAAAGCTCTATGAAGAAGAATGGGAACAGCCTTTCATTTGTAGTTAATGAAGTGTGCAGATCAGAGTGGCTTTTTTCTCCTTCCTGTTTTGGGCAGATGTATTAAGAAGAAATGCTGGCTGAAATTTTCCACTTTGCAAAGTATGATTTTATTTTCATTATGCTGTTACTACTGGCAATACAAAAATGCACCACATTATATGCATTCTTTCATACTCACATAATAGGAAGGACTAGTACCGATTCTGCCACTTAAAAAAAATCAAACCAACTTTCCAAAGGCAGAGAAATATTATTTATCTTGTAGAGATAATGAAACAGAGATAAATTACTTTTCTGCAATCACATAATAATAGATCTAGGAATGAAAATGCTCTCCTGATGTCTAGTTCTACAGTTGGACAATGCTAATTAGGAGCAAGACCCTAGGAGAAAGTTCAAAATCCTTCGCTAAAGTGCTTGTATATGCAAGTGTCGAAGCTTTGACACTAGTCAAAATCAGTGGAACAGCTGCTAACAACAGCACTGAAAAATCAGGCCCACAATTCATTCTTCAAACATAGACATAAAAAGTTGGTTCAAAATAAACAATATGTCCATCAAGCAAAGGCCCACCTTAAATGTAAGTCGGGCACCCGAATGTTTGCCGAATGATTTGCTGCACTCCAGCAGAAATGAGCATTAATATCTCTTTCTCAGAAATCTTCCTTCTTGGGAGCTGAACAGATGGAAAGGCTTTGCAATACATGCAGAAGAGCAATTGCTATCTGAGATTTCATGGGCTCGTAGATTTAGGCATTGATTAAGGAAGAAAAAGCTAGTGGCACCTCCGGCATGAAGTCACTAAACTCCCCACCAGTGAGCAATGAATAGCACAGCCCCAGTTCCTCCTGGTTTGGGGGACTATACAGGGCATGTAGGGAAAATGCTATTCTTAACAGAGCAGCATCATATGTACCAATTCCCTTCACTGCTTACAGGACTCGGCCTACTGTCTCTTCAAAGGTAGTCCAATGTGCTCTTCGTCATATCTCACATCTTCACGGTTTTAGTTTAAAGGGAGCTTCAATAAAACCTTGGGCTGCTGCCAAACTTTAATTGGCTTTCTACTATCACAAGTCCTTCCCTCCAGCCTTGCCTTGGGATCCAACTTCTGAAATGGACTTTTCCACTCTGTTGTCTCCCCTGTGTTTTTCCCAAATGGTCTAAGAACAAGGAGCCACATCTAGCTGTGACTTTCTCATGATGCCAGGTCCTGCTTCCGAGGAGAGATCCTAGAAGGATCTGTCACAGAGTTCAACTCTACTACTCTGGGTTTCCTAAAGAGCTTTCACATCACTGAAGAGAAACCCTGCCACTTAAAGCACTACCCATCCTCAAATTTTCACACAGCCAGGCCTCCTTTCTAGTTTATTAACTAGTTAAATTTTCTGACTCTTCTGGGAAAGCTTTGGACCAATTCTCCTCTCTCCTTTATCAACCACTGTTCAGACAATGCAGTTTATTACTACAGCTTTCCCATTAAGTACTTAACTGATCCAAGAACCTGGAGACTGAGTGCACTTATGGGCTGTTCTCTCCAGTACGACTGCATTCCCTTAGTGCTCATTTATTTCAATACAGCCTTAAACGCAAACTGCAGTGGAGTACGAGTAATATTTTCTATACTAAATCACTGTAGAAGGAATAGGAATTTTTTTTTTTTTTTTAATTATCTGGTCTGTAAATAAGAGTTTTATGAGAGATGGGAGGTGGGACTGTCAAAACAACCAGATTTTATGGCTCAGTCCCATGTCTACTGAAGTCAGTGGATGCTCCCACAAGTACCATCATTTGTCTGATTACCTGGAGGGTTTCCAATCCCGCTTATTGAATGCTTATTTCCATAAACACATTCCTGCTAACAGGAAGGCTCCAATGCAGTTTTACTGATTATTTTGCTGAAGGTTATTACATATATAACAACATAAAAGCAAGATGGGCCTTGGGATTACAGTTTTAAAGATTTTGAGCTGTGAGTCATACTTTTCCATTTTTAATACAGTGCATCAACATAAAATGACTTCTACTACTGGCCTGAAAGATACAGTAACTCAGAAGCTACTCCATGAACTGTCACTGCAGGTGCAGGAGCTTCTCTAGGGGGGCTGTGACCAACAGCAAACTGCAGCAATCATTCACTTGTCTAATTTTAATCTGCTGCTGCATCTGAGTCAGAACACGTTTTGGCTCAAGGTATGGAGTTACATACTCAAAAGGATTTCAGCTCCTAAGCTCTCTCCTACATATTAAAGGCCAAAATTCAGCTCCTGCTAGCACTGGAAGTGGCTAAAATCTCCAGACATCTACATTAATGCAAGTGAGCTTGCTCATGACTGCTTAGCCTGGGCAGTGTCATGGATGTATAATACTTAAGGTTCATGAGGGCTCACAAATGAGGTAACTCCCATCCAGGCAGTCTTTGAAGAAGAGGAGATTAGCTCATGATGATGGTGGCAGGAGGAGGAAGTCATCTTTTCCCAATAACTCGGCACTACAGCACTTGCCTGTATTGTAAGAAAACTTGCTATAGGTTTTTCTTTTGTGTTAAAGGAGGTTTGATCCCCAAAAATGCATAGCACAGCAAGTGTGAATCTCGGTTTTTTCAGCTTCCTTTATTGAAGCTGTCATGTGTTGCATGAAATGTGTAAAAAACCAAAAAAATAACTTTACATCAGGCCAGGAACTGGAACCCAGGCCTGACTTCTGACTAACAGTTTTCAAATTTTTCTACAATTCTTGCTCTTTTTCTCTCCATTGTAAATGGGGATGCAAATGGAAATAGCTTCAGCACGAGTCTGTGGAACTATTTATCCTTTAATTGCTATTGACTTTCATTGTGGGTGATCCATTGATAGCAGTTTAGCATTAAGTATTTCACATTTTCAACCTAAGATGTTGAATTATTTTATGTGCTTTTGAATCTGCAACTTAGCTGGAGGCGGTTATAAATATATCATTTCCATGTGAGACCTTGCAGGTTGACTGGGAATGACTGCTCTGCTGTAGTCATCAGTGTCTGACCAGTATTAGGATTGATGATTCCTTCGTTCTCTTTGCTTGTAAATTCCCCAAAGTGACTGGGAGCTTTCCCATCTGTTTCAGGAGGGGTGGGACCAAGGCCTCAAACCTAATGGAGCTTTTTTAGTACTGCCAGAGAGATTGACTACCCTGCTGATCCATCTTAGCCATCCATCTTACTATTTATCGTGAAGAAATCTTTGCACATGGTGAATCGACACAGACTTGGTCCCTTACACCACAACATTGCTCTGTGCAGGACCGTTGAGCAATAACATGAAGCAGAACTTTAAATTCACCCCAGAATGATCTGGATGCTAAACCCTGACTCTATGCCATGGATCAGGAGAAATCTAGACCATGATTATTCATAACAAACAATAAAGCTGTTTACAGACAATCAGCAAGCAACACTGCATTTGTACGATTAGCATTTTAGCTGTGTTGTTAAATTGGGAGAAAAGCAAGCAATTAGGAAATGGATTGGTTAATCATTTTTAATGACTACCTGTGGTGTTAGTAGCATGTTTTGGTTAACAGGTCATGAATCCACAAAGAACCATTTAACCTGCATCCTCCAATAACTGTATTAAAACAAGGCTATAATAATGGCAGCTACATACCTGGCAGTACCATCCAATTGCTCTTTCCTTTTATAGAAGAGAGGAAGCATTACAAGAAAGCAAGGAGAGAATAATGACATAATAAATTCAGTAGATTTTTTAAACATAAATTACTAATCTATTGCTAATAGTTTATACCTCTTTTGTTCTGTGACCATAACTGACAGCAGAATAAAAGCCACATTTTCAACCAGCCATAAAGCAAAGAAAGTGATATAGGTTCCTGAAACCAATCTGTGCCGCTTAGACCAGCAATCCAGTCTTTGGTGGGAAGTGAACTCCCTTGCCCTCTCTCCCAGGACCTTATTTGCAAAATACCTATTAAATTTCAGGTCACATTTGAATCACAGAAGAACCTACATACAATGAACAAGCTTGAAGTCACAGTAATGAATCTAGACTCCAGGAGAGCCTGAGAATTATTCTCTGAACAAAATCTGAGGTGAAGAAATGACTTCTATAATGGATAGTGTGGGAATAGATAGACTGAGAAGGGATAGAGAAAAGGAAAGAAATGTACTGAGACTTAATTAAACACTTGTGGTGTTTTTTCTTAGAGATTTCCTTTTTGACGTACGTGAAATCAATCCTAAAGGAATATATTGTGAATAAAACAAAGAAAGATTTAGTATTTGTAATTTGCCTGTTGTGAAGGCAGGAGCTTGAACTGTTTCTTCAAATCAGGTTTGAGCAACAGCTGGAGTTGCAGTATTAGTACAGTGAGCA